>NC_059401.1:25000-4825000 GCF_905220565.1 Melitaea cinxia
CCTAACCTAACCTAACCTAACCTAACCTAACCTAACCTAACCTAACCTAACCTAACCTAACCTAACCTAACCTAACCTAACCTAACCTAACCTAACCTAACCTAACCTAACCTAACCTAACCGAAACCTAACCGAAACCTAACCGAAACCTAACCGAAACCTAACCGAAACCTAACCGAAACCTAACCGAAACCTAACCGAAACCTAACCGAAACCTAACCGAAACCTAACCGAAACCTAACCGAAACCTAACCGAAACCTAACCGAAACCTAACCGAAACCTAACCGAAACCTAACCGAAACCTAACCGAAACCTAACCGAAACCTAACCGAAACCTAACCGAAACCTAACCGAAACCTAACCGAAACCTAACCGAAACCTAACCGAAACCTAACCGAAACCTAACCGAAACCTAACCGAAACCTAACCGAAACCTAACCGAAACCTAACCGAAACCTAACCGAAACCTAACCGAAACCTAACCGAAACCTAACCGAAACCTAACCGAAACCTAACCGAAACCTAACCGAAACCTAACCGAAACCTAACCGAAACCTAACCGAAACCTAACCGAAACCTAACCGAAACCTAACCGAAACCTAACCGAAACCTAACCGAAACCTAACCGAAACCTAACCGAAACCTAACCGAAACCTAACCGAAACCTAACCGAAACCTAACCGAAACCTAACCGAAACCTAACCGAAACCTAACCGAAACCTAACCGAAACCTAACCGAAACCTAACCGAAACCTAACCGAAACCTAACCGAAACCTAACCGAAACCTAACCGAAACCTAACCGAAACCTAACCGAAACCTAACCGAAACCTAACCGAAACCTAACCGAAACCTAACCGAAACCTAACCGAAACCTAACCGAAACCTAACCGAAACCTAACCGAAACCTAACCGAAACCTAACCGAAACCTAACCGAAACCTAACCGAAACCTACCCGACCCCTAACCGAAACCTAACCGAAACCTAACCGAAACCTAACCGAAACCTAACCGAAACCTAACCGAAACCTAACCGAAACCTAACCGAAACCTAACCGAAACCTAACCGAAACCTAACCGAAACCTAACCGAAACCTAACCGAAACCTAACCGAAACCTAACCGAAACCTAACCGAAACCTAACCGAAACCTAACCGAAACCTAACCGAAACCTAACCGAAACCTAACCGAAACCTAACCGAAACCTAACCGAAACCTAACCGAAACCTAACCGAAACCTAACCGAAACCTAACCGAAACCTAACCGAAACCTAACCGAAACCTAACCGAAACCTAACCGAAACCTAACCGAAACCTAACCGAAACCTAACCGAAACCTAACCGAAACCTAACCGAAACCTAACCGAAACCTAACCGAAACCTAACCGAAACCTAACCGAAACCTAACCGAAACCTAACCGAAACCTAACCGAAACCTAACCGAAACCTAACCGAAACCTAACCGAAACCTAACCGAAACCTAACCGAAACCTAACCGAAACCACCAAACCACCAAACCACCAAACCACCAAACCACCAAACCAACAGTAAACTGAACCATCGCTTATCATATGTTTTAAGATTATCATAACGTTAGCGTGATTTAAAGTACAACCACTGCCATCTAGTGTGAAGAAGACAAACCGATTTTATTTTTATGTCGACTGTGTTTAATTCTGTTAGACTATTAATTAGTCCAACTATAGCACATTAAACATGTTTAACTATATTCGAACAAAGTTTACAAATGAAAAGCATTCCAAGGTAATTACCGTGTATATTTATTTATTTACATATATATTTCAATTTTTTTTTTATGTTTTTACATTATTTACGGATAATAAGGAAGGTAGATGGCACTGATAACATATAAATCTTTAAGTCTAGAAAGTAAAGTAAAGAATTTCTTACTGTACTCGTTAATAGGTCGATCGTGAATATATTAAGTGATTAAAAAAATAATAATAATAATAATAATAATTAGAACATATTTTTTTTTAAATACAAAAAGTTTATATTACAGTAGTAGAAGATCGAACAATCAATCATATTAATTAACCACCCAAAAAAAAAAGCTATAGTGCTTTTTTTTAATTATTCAAACTGAACTATAAAATATTCATACTTAAGCGTGTAATTTTATTTATTTATTTATTTTTTATTTTTATTATATACTTTGAATACTAACCAAATAAAAGATTATTCTTTTTAAATGTTGAACTTATGAAGGCTCATAACGACCTTGGACAGGAAGTAGAACGTGGAGAGAGAACGACAACGGCAAAACAGAATTTTTCTAGCTACTTTTTAGTTATAAAATTGGTGACTCGCCGAGGCTTCGCACGGCAATGTCGATACTAAAATAATATACTACAGAATGTCTTTACATACAACGTTCACAGCTTTTGGTCATTAGACAGTACAAACATGTTTTCTTTAGAGATTATTCTTGAAAGAGCAACATATAATGGGCTATGTGAAAAACACTGAACGCTGAAATCTAAGTCTGCGACGTTGAAAGTTTGACCCTGCGATTTATTAATGGTTTATAAAATTTACTCAGTTCTTCTTTGAACTCACACCTTAAAACTATACGTATGGTTATAAACAAATTGCTATATTAGTGTGTGCTGTAGTAAAAAAATATTTTACTTACTATATTCAACTAAAAAAAAAAAAAAAAAAAAAAAAAATAGTCAACAAGCATCAACAACAAAAGTTATGTATTTATTCTATTAAGTTAGTTTTTGAACTTATATAGCTGTAGTACCTAACGTCGTAGGATTTTCGATTATTAAAAATAGTTGCTTTAACACTGAATTGTCTTAACTCTTAATTGAAACCAAGATCTTAACAGAAGAAATACAACGAATCAATTATGGTTTTAAGCTAATCCTATCCAACTGAATGTACTTTCTATAAGCGCGCTTTAAAAAAAATCGGAAGTCGGTGCCAAGTAAAACAATAACTACTCTAGTATCTACTCGTAAGTTGTACTCAGTTTTCTTTCATAATTTGTTTCATTGACTATTAGGTTGAATACTATTATTATTCTGTTATTGTTTTGACATGTATAATAATATTTTTTGTACTTGTTTGTTGTGTGTGTGTTGTTTGTATTTGTTATTGTAGCCAGGTTGTTGTAGTATTTACTTGGCACCAACTTCAAAATTATAAAATATTTATTTAATCATTTCTGATTAACTAAATCAAAATACGAATTACTTTGTACTAAGTAAATTTATTTTTCACTTTTTAGTTTCCTGTTTGAAGTCGGTTTTTTTTTTTGTTAAAAATTATTTTATTTTACAATTTTTAGTGATGGGTAGACCTAACAAGGATGCTTTTTCTCTTGTGTCGGGGGACCGGAAACATACACAATACACAAGCACAAACACCCAGACAATGACAAACATCTATATGGCCAATACAAATATCTGTCGTGCGCGGAGATTGAACCCACTAACGCCAGCGCAACAGCCGGTGCTGTGACCGCTGCGCTAACGCGTCGACATACTATGAGTAAAGTTCGCTATCAGGTGTACGTAATAACAACCGGGACTGACAGCCTAGCGTGTTCTCTGAGGCTAGGTTGGGAGAACCACAAGGATTAACAACTAGACCGAAAATAAATATTTGTATAAACATAAATATCCGCTCCGAGCGGGAATAGAACCCGCGACCGTCGGTGTTTAGGCGCTGCCGACACAGCACATGCACCATTATATCAAAGCGGTCGTCAAACAGCAAAAGGTAACTGCTGTAAATTGTTGAGAAATTCCCTCGAGTGTTTATGGGCTCCATCATCAAACCTGGTCCTGCGACACAGATGATCACACAGCAGGTAATTGCTATAAATCGTTGAAAAGTTCCCTCGACTATCTTTCGTCTCCATCATCAGACTGTAATGGCACTTATAACTCATACAGGTACAAAGTTCTCATCAATAGAAACGAATTAAGTTCAAACAGAAGGTAATTGCTATAAATCGTTAAAGAGTTCCCTCGACTATCTTTTGTCTCCATCATCAGACTGTAATGGCACTTATAACTCATACAGGTGCAAAATTCTCATCAATAGAAACGAATTAAGTTCAAAAACCAGGTAATTGCTATAAATTGTTGAGGAGTTCCCTCTACTATCTTTCTTCTCCATCATCAGATCGACTCCAGACCTTTATTAAATAGTAGTGCTTTATAGTACTTAATGAAAACATGATTAAATTTGCTAGTCACCCTTACGATTTTTGAAAGTTTCCCTCGATTTCTCTGGGATCCCATCATCAGATCCTGGTTTCCTTATCATGGTACCAAACTATGGATATCTCCTTTCCAACAAAAAAAGAATTATCAAAATCGGTTCATAAACGAAGAAGTTATCCCCGAACATACATAAAAAAATATATATATATATATATATACGGTCGAATTGAGTAACCTCCTCCTTTTTTGAAGTCGGTTAAAAAAAAATTCATTTTAGTTTTCAAATACTATCATAAAATTTCGAATATAAATATATTCTTTAAGTTTATCGTAACGTACGTACGAGCTCCGATAAACGCGAGCGATCACTGCAAATCATAAAGTGCTTACTATGGGGCGAAGCGCGTTTTTTTTTTTTCGGTGTGTCTAGTGCATTATTTTGATCTATCTAATAGAGTTCAGCCAGCGTTTGCAATGTAAGCGCAAAAACATGTGTTTATTTTCGACATCCCATTAGAAACCTCGAAAACTATCAGTTTTTTTCTACTATATTATGCATGCATTATTCATATAATATAGGTGTTGTAATAGTAATTTTCTTTATTGCAGTACCTACGACACATCATAATGTTTCAAATCACATAGCCAGTGTCACAGCTACTGAGGTTTCAACTTTCCACGTGAAAGTTTTTAAAGGGATGTTTTCACGTGTTAATTTGTGAATTATTCGTGTTATTTACTATATGTGTACATAAGCTTAAATGTTTATATGAATTGTTAAAGTTTTGTATTTTGAAGCTCAAATCGCCCGCGAAGCCGTTCCGCAGGTCAGTGGCGTAGGTAAGTACTAGTTGGGTAAAGTAAAAGTTTCAGCCTGTAACACCCCACAGCTGGGCATAGGCCTCTATCTCCATGTAGGAGAAGTATTGGTGCTTAATCCGACATGCTGCTCCACTGTGGGTTGGCGAATATGTTTCTACTAGAGTAACGATAGGGACAACATAACAACCGGCACCAACGGCACGTGCTTTCCGAGGCAAGTTCGGTAGACCCACAAGGACACACATTCAAACCGGAAACCAATATTTGTACAAATACCAATATCCATCCCGAGCAGGAATCGAACCTGGAATCTATCGGTGTTTTAGGCAACTACACGCACCGCTACATCAGAGCGATTATATCTCCAGAGCGGTATTTATTCGTTATTTAGAAATGAATATTTCAGTCAACTTTATAAGTAAATATTATTTAGGTAATGCTAATAATGACGATTTTAAATCAATACATATTATTACAAAGATCTACAGTAGGTCTCAAGCACGTCTAACCGCGCTGTCAAATATTACTCTCTGCGTACACTATGAATGATGTCATATCTCTGTTTATGTTGTGTTTACATTATTTGAATTTTTAATTACATTTTATGTATGTATGTACCTAGTTTTAAATACAAAGGGCAGGCAGACGAAATGATATAAGGACAAACGGATGAAGGATGCGGAGTCTTAGTAAAGGACGGTCGGAAGGTCGAGGACACAATCTCAAAAATAAAGTAAGTATTATAATTTATTAGAATTCGATCAAAATAATTTATTACGTAGTTTTATTATTAACATGACTAGTTTTTACAATAAATAATAATTAAGTATGACGTTCAACCGTTGCAGCACACGCGGCTCTCACGTGTAGATGAGCACCAGCAGCACTATGAGGAATCCAGACGCCAAACAAATTATAATTCCCATCTTTTTCTGGAATAAAAAACAAGTTAAATAAAAAGTGGTTATTTTTTAAAGCATTCAATATTAAAAAAATAGTTCTAGCCTCTAAAGTAAATATATCCTTTCTAGAGCAAGATGTTATTTTATTGAACAAAATTTCTCAAAATAAGAAGAATAAGAAAAAGAAATATACTTTATTGTGCATAAAAGTGAAAGTACATAGGTACCTTAAAAAATCAAAACTTACAAAATAATAATAGATTGGAGACAAAAAACTTCTTTACAGTTATCAAATTTTAACGAGACAACGTCGATGAAAGCCGGTTGCATGCACGAAAAAAAATGACTCCTAGCGTTACGCTCACTGTAGCGTTGCGCACGTTGATCCCTTACGCTCATTGCCAACTTGCCCCGCATCTATCTCTCTTCTACTCGATCGGCCCATGCGTCCGAGATGTTTTGTTATGACGTTGTCACGTTAAACTATCGTCCGTAAACCAATTTTACAGACAACCAATTTTCTAGTTTAGTAATACGTACTAAAAAAAATCAACACTGTAGAATAAATGAGGACTAACTTAAATTATTAAATAATAATATTGCGATTCAAAAGTACTTTGAAAGCCTACTTGAGATTTTTTTATATTGGTGACGGAGACTTGACATTGGCGATCTATATTGTTTTTGAGTGAGTTCCACAGTGCAACTGGTGAATACCTTCTTGGCCTTCCTGCGGCTGACGGTCCCCTTGAGCAGCTGCTGGCCGCCGCTCTCCACGTGCTCCGTCGCCTGCAGCGCGTAGTACTCTACGCTGTCGATTTGCTCTTGCTAGAAACCAACTCGACTAAATTTGTTGTCGATTTTAATACGAAGCTAAGTGAACCTAACACATACTTTGGATTTAAAAAAAATGTATATTAAACATAACGTACAAAAATGTATTAAAGGTTCATAAACGACGAAGATATCCGCGAACACACATAAAATCTATACAAATAAATAAAATTGGAGTATCTGTTTGTGACATTAAAATAACCGCTTTTTACTAAAGGCATATGGATGTATACGCGGGACATATACCAAAATAACATTTTTTACAATTTTTGTCTGTCTGTCTGTCTGTTATTTTAATGTTGCAAACAGACACTCCAATTTTATTTATTTGTATAGATAGATATTATAGCGTAAAAATAATAATAATAGGCATTTTGAAAGTAGCGTATCGTTATAACGTATTATGAATACATAGCCTTTGCGGACACCTCTATTCGCACTGTAGTGGGCAGGTCTATCTATATGTAGGCATGCTGATGGTAAAAGGAAAAGTTTAGTTTGTTCTTTTACCGCATTTAATGAAATAAAAATGTTGCTTTTTTGAATATCATATCAAAAATTGAACGCTCCAGCGGGGTTCGAACCCGCGTCTCCGACTGACCGTGTCGGCGCTCTAGCCAATTAAGCTATGGAACGATGTACCCGCTAGAGCGAAATTTATTTTGATATGATGATTTTTATTTTCGGTTTAAGCGAACCGTGGCGCCGTCTATAGTGAGTTCTTTACAGAGACCCGTAACTATTCAAAGTTTCATATTACAATGAAAATCTTTGACAGGAGACGACATCATGATTTTTGATATGATATTCAAAAATTTTTAGAAATCCTAATGTGTGGGGAACACAAAAATAAAATCGTACATATTAAAAATGTTGCTTTTAAAAAATGTTTTCTTTTTTTGGAACGAAGTTCAGTTTCAGCCAAGAAGGCATCTGACTGGGCGACCGAACTGAAAGAAATGACGTAATATCAGTCACACGACTGTATAATATGACGTTTGTAAAACTAAAATATTACTAGTAAACTTTTTTAAAATTATTTATGTAATTTTATACCGTCGACAAAAATAAATAAAGACATATGTTTTTTATTTCACTTAATAGTTTGAATTATTATTATTATTATTTTGTTTGATTTATTTTATTTTACGGCATTTGTTATTTTCTAAAATACTAAATTTCCTAAATACTTTTATGTTCTTAATTAAAAACCAATCAAAAAAACTAAAAAAAATCAAGAACTAAAAAATATATATAAAAATCAACTTTTTTTTCAAATTGTGTTGCTTCTATACTATCCGAAGGAACTCCGTTCTTACCTGGTGCCCCATGACACCACATAATTTTTACTTTTATTTTACTGCAAACATAATCTTGGCAAACTTATTGTTGGGCGTTTCCTGTCCGCTAAACAGATGATCTAACGGAGGGCGCTATTTGAGATTAAGCGGGGCTATTTAGCACGAACTAATGGCGCATTCGCTGCTAGACAACAGCGGACTGTCATGGACTGAATCGAGAGAGCGATAAACTTAAACATTTAACTTTGCCAGGCATCCGCATAAAGCCGGACATAGTTTAGTCTTTTTGATTCCTTGGCCAGTCAAATTAAACGGCACGCGGCTTGTCCGGGTTTTTTTATACTTTTTAATATTAACCTCGCACTTTCGAAGCGCTATTCGCGAGCGAGAAAAGAAAGCCTGGTTTTACATCCATTTTTTTTCGTGTGTCGAATTAATAGTAAGACAGAAAATAGTTAATAATTTAGGATCCAGCTTTATCAACCAAATGTCCGGCCAAACTCGCTACTATATCCGGCTACTAGGTTGGACGACCTGCAGCCCTAGTAGTACGTATGTACCCTATAGAGCTAACAACGGGCGACACTGTGGCCAGGCTCACCTGCGCGGCGACGAGGTGCGCGAGCTGTACGAAGAGGTCGCGTACAGCCTGCAACGCGGTTTCCACTCGCAGGAGCTCGTCCCGCCGCGCCTCCGCCTCGCGTAACGCCAGCCGCGCCTCCGCAGTTTCTGCGCGTAGCTGCAGGGTGTATATTTAAACAACGTTGCTAACAGAGAAACTAAAAACAACTATCCCATAATAAGACTCTACAAGCAACACTTCATTTATAGAAACAAATTGTTTTTAAGATATTGAAAATTAAAACAAACAAAATCTATAATTATGTGACAACAGAAATAACTAATGACGACGATAACTTAAAGTAACTTGTAAGTATGCTATTACTATTAAAAACGTCTCCTTTTAGTTTTTCGAGTCACCCATTTAATCAGCTAAATCGATCTTAAGCGTTTATTTTAATGATACTTTTCATATTTTAATTTTACTTCCATCTTCAACATTACTATATATAATTTATGCAATTGCAAGCACAGATTAGTTACTCGTGGACGTCACGCTACAACTGCTACTATACGAAAAAGAAAACTCACGTTGTCAACGAACAGGGATATGTTGTTGGACTCTAGGAGGTGCTCGCACTCTTCGTCCGATATCGTGAGATTCGCTGAAAATACACAGAACACGCATCGGTGACACACATAGTTGTACATGTACCTGGGATCACTGAAACATATGATCGACACTCGTCTACCGCGCGGCGTCGACCGCTACATCTCTCGCGATGAACAATAATTTAACACGTCGAGACTGAGTTTAGCGCTCGTTCACACTTCGCTAATGCGTCGTAAGTAGGTAACCGGCGTTCGTTCACCCCTCGCCGCTATTTACTTTTACGTCGAAATCAAGTCTCTTCCGTAATAACTACCGTTATCTTTTACAGTCAAATTAAAAAATGCTCTGAAACGACTACTTCCGCCTCATGAATCTAAATCAATTAACGGGATTTCCGGAGGCTCCGTTCAAAACCAAACTACAAACATTATAAATACATTGGATATTATGTTTAATTAAATTCCTCCTGTTGAATTACACTGGCTATTACATAAGGTAATCAAATATCTCCCCCCTCCCCCAATCTCGCAACAAACATCGCCGTTTTCTGCAATGCTTATCCAGCCTCTACCGGCAGGCTTACGTGGATCGTCGGCGCAGCGCGGCGCCCGTCCCATGGGACCACTCACTGAGCTTGATCTGGTCCTGCAGCAGGCGGTACTGGTGGTCGCGCAGCAGCGCCAGCGCGGCCTGGTGGCGCGTCAGCGCGTCGGCCAGCAGGCGGCGCGAGGCGGCGGACTGCAGGCGCGTGATGCGCGCCGCCGCGCCGCGCGCCGCCGCCGCCGCCCGCGCGCGCGCCTCCAGCTGCCGCAGCGCGCCGCACGCCTTCAGCGCCGTCGCGTTCGACTGCGTCACCGCCGAGTCCAGCTGCTCCTGCAGGTCTGAGCCGAGCGACCGTTGATTGTACAGATTCGTGTAGTGCGCCAGCACCTTGCAAATAATACGAACTTCATGGCGATCAGGTTGGTTCGGGTAACGCGTACGCGACACATCACACGCGTCCATTTTTAACGATTACTGAGGTAGAGCAGAGCAGGCATTACCCTGCTCAGAATCTGGAGCAGCCCGACTGGGGTATAATACTGCTTTCAAGCAGAGTTGTAATCCTGTGGTGGGTGAGGTGAACAGAGCTCCTGGGAAGAATAGGGGTAGGGTGGACATCGCTTTTGCGGCGCTTGTGATATTGCAGGCTCCTACGAGCTACGTTAATCGCTTGCCAACAGGTAAGCCGCACGCTTGTTTGCTAGTTGTGTAAAAAAAGCTCGTGCAACTCACTCTTGTTGGTGTGGTAGGTGGGGTCGGAGTGCAGGCGACAGATCAGCTGCGTGTTGTTGTTTATCTCGTCGATCCAGCCGCGGATCTGTTCCACCTGAAATGTGTATTATTTACCATTAATCTTCAAATCATATTGATTTTATTTTGTCACTGTAATCTTCTCAACAATTAGAATTTAAAGACAAATATATTACAAATAATAGCGTCGAAGATTATGTATTTTGTACAGAACTTTAACTGGAAACAAATAATAAAATCTAGTATAAAAACCCGGCAGCATTATACGATTCATTTCAAATTGGATCTGTTGTTTAAATACTTTCTGCAAAATATTGCACAGCGTCTAATCTCATAGAACATCAATTAAACATGTCACATCGCATGATTGCTGTGATTCGAGGTGACACACTGTGTAACGCGATCTTCCCGAGCAGCCCGCGAGCTGGTGAGCGCGAGGTGATGTCATCCAGGATTAAGTCAAGTGTCAACAGCGATCACCTTGAGCTGTAAACACGACGCTCGCTTTGCGTCGCCTCCACGAACAACGCGCGCCCATTTAGCGAATACTTGGTAACTACTGCTTGTGAACACAACAATTTTACGAAATATTCTATCTTTGGTTTTAGAAAAAAATATGTGATAATTGCGTTACACGCCTATTACGTAATGTTGACATTTAGAATACAAAAATAAGTATTTATTTCAATTATGAAGTCAATTGAAACAGGAATGTAAAAGGTTAATTTCAGATACATTAGTCGTCGAGAGGGAAGTGGGTCACGCGATTGAAACTACTGTCGCTGTATTGTAAACGTTTTGAGTAAACAATTAATAAGCTTAATGAACACAACGAGTTCACGGGCGACGTGCGCGCATTAATTACAATATGTGGACGAGCAGCAGGGCCGCTTAGATTGTACGAACTAATTAATCTGTAGTGTATTTTATAATATACATCACCATCATATATATTATATGAACGTGTGGTTACAAAAAAATACATTAAAATCAGTCAATAACTAATATTAGGAGTTCTAATAATTTCATACTACTTACTACTTGTGCACCAGCATACTAATTTCATGTAAAGTTATTACGTTAAATTTTAACGAAGGAAAAAACAATGGTTGTTTATTTAAATTGGAAATATCTGTCGAACAATGACGGAGCGAGTCTGACCTCCTTGAAGAGGTCGTCGATGTCGGCGGGCAGCGGCTCCTCCGCCGGCACCACCGTCTCGTTGTACACGCCCGCATTGCGGGCGAGCTGCGGACAGAGCAGAGTACATTCGTGTAGGAGTTTTAGTTTATACAACTGGTCCACAATCAGGAACACTACTTATTATTTACATATTTTATTTAGTTGCGATCTTCTGTAAGGTCGAGATTCGTCCCCAGTCGCGCTGCTCCAAATTTTGAGCAGCATACACAGCAGGAGCCATGCCTGCCTCAGTTAAAGTCAGATATGGATTTTCTTACGTTTATTACGTCAACTTACTTCCTTTTTAAATACAAAATAAATATACATAAAATAAATGATTCTATTAGTGACGTCAGTAAAGTGCACAAGTATAAAACGATATCGATAACTATTATAAATTGCTTGCATCACTATACAAGTATACATATAGTTCATAATACATGAAATAAATGAAATTCATCTACAGCGTTTATTTTTATGTTAAAACTACAGAGTCACCGTTTCGATGGTGATCTCTTGAAATAGTTTAAATCTTATCTTGAGAATCAACTGCGACGCTACTTCTACTCCCATTTATAACAATTGTTGTTTACGTTCATACGTACCTGATACCCACTTGGTGCTTCCAGTATAATACCTACTATTTTTAAGAAACAAATCTACACATTTGAGGCAACATTACTTATGTATGTTTCTTAATAAAGAAGGATAGTAATTAGTAATGATTCTTATAAACTGTCTCCGCGTGCAAAGGAACCTTTACCTACTAGCATTTAAAGCAACAAGATTTAATTTAGACAAATTCTCGCTAGATTTTATATAGTTATTCGATTTACTGTCGACTATTACTGAATATTACTATAACTTCCTGCTGTAAGTACAAATACTCATAGTTTGTTTATTGTGTGTCAAGTGATATAAATTATCTGATACGATCATCATTTCATAGAAACGAGTAAAAAATAATACAGCTAAGTAAAAATGAATATTTATTAACAAAATATTGATTTGGGTTTACCGAGTTTTTTTATATATAGACTAGCGCTTGACCGCGATCTCACCTGATGGTAAGTGAAGTTGCCTAAAAAATGAAACAACAATGATGAATAGCTTGCTATTCTAATGATGAACTTAGAATAATATGACACAAAAACACGTTTTGTACCTTTGCGAAACCTTTTATTACTTTTAGTTTAGTTTGTTTTTTATTTGAAGCCTCACAGCAACGAGGAGGAAAATATTAATTTTTATCAAACATTATTCTCCACACATGACCGGTGAGAGTCGTGTACATATCTACCTACTAGTGTGTGTGTAATTTGTATCTGTGTACACGGCTGATTATCGCTCGATCGCGTCCTGTGAGATACACAGCAGTTTGTCGCCTTTATTATTTACTTTCCCGGGTTAACAAATGTTATATTGTAACGCGTCATCGCTATGCGACATTCACGACGTGACACTTGCACCACCGGCCACCGCACAACAACACTCAATGAAATAGATTTTAAATTACATTAACGAATAGTTTTGGCCGCGATTGTTTTCGCTAAGTTATAACATGTATTTATTTAAATAAAGCGATAACTGTTAATGTGTAAATAATGATTACATCGCTTCTACTTACTCGTTTGATAATAATGGTCCGAGTTCATCACTATTGCACTTCTTTAACCCAATATAATAATAACAAAAGAATAAGCATTACGTGGTCACTTTGAAGCTAAAATATTAACATAGATAGTCAATACAACACAATATTAAAATAATACATTAATAACTTTCAAATTAATAATTATTTACATTAAAAGTTAATTACTCATAATTTGTATATTGTCACTATTTCCTAATCAACTTTAAAAAGCACATCGGAGCACTTGCAACGACCTGAAATAGCCAATACAAGCGACCTGCCCAACACCGCGAGCTGGTCGCCGACGGTCGGAGCTACTCACGTGTCTCAGCTCCTCGAGGCGGTCCTTGCTCCTCATGGCGGCCGTGCGGCAGGTGTGCGGTGCGCTCGCGGCGGTATCTAATCGCGCACTGATAACACGCTGATATCTCGCGCACATTAAGGTCGAGCCGCTGCCCGCAACCGCGTGCAGTCCTTATTTCTGTTATTGCTCCGAATGATGCACGAATTAGCGGAGGAGTCTAACGACCGGCTCGTGGGCACGCTCCCGCCGCGCTGCATGTTCACCTCGTGCGAAGTGTGTCAAGTTTTGTAACGAACCTATCACGTTACAGTATGTTGTTTAGCTACATTAGCAATTTAGCTAAATTACCTATTGTTTCACCGATGTTTACGAATATTAAAAATTTATTTTAAGTACGTGGAGTAGTATATTTTATATTTGTTGGCGTTACTACAGACTTCTTTACGGAGTGCGAATATTAAAGAATATTGTTAGTGAGAGTGTCACTTCTCTTTCACAAAGAGCGTGTCCGCGGTAGTTCATTGGCAGCCGGCGCGGGTCGCGGCGCGAGTGCAAGCGCTGAGACTGCGCGTCTGATGTCGACACGCTCCACTCGCTTGCTTGGAAAAAACGTTTACGCTTAAAAATAGCAATTCCAACTAATAGGATCGCATAATTAATATATTGTTATTATTCGTGGCGCATCAGATCCCGCAGTGGAGCAAATACAACAGTAGATTACAAGGTTCAAAACGGGATATTTTTATAAAAACTATGAAAACGACATGCGTATTTCAATACAGTTTACTCATAATTGTGTTTGCTTACAAGCGAAAAAAAACGACTTCAGTTACATCGCCAAGTAATATAACGTAAGGAGGCGCAAAATAGTCAAGTAAATAGGCGTTATCAAAGATTACTCAAAAAGTAGTCATCGGCAGATCTCGATAAAATTTACATGCTTTCGAACAAAACAAGAATCATCAAAATCGGTATACACAGCGAAAAGTTATGCGGCATAATACAACGGTAGGTCGACGAAAAAAAAAATAGTCAAGCAAACACGCATTATTACATGTAACTCAAAAAGTAATTGTTATATCTAAATTAAATTTGAACATGACACACATCACCTTTCGATTAAAAAGCCTCCAAATCGGTTCACCCAGTCAAAAGTTCTAAGATAACAGACATAAAAAAATACAATCGAATTGAAAACCTCCTTTTTTGGAAGTCGGTTAATTAAATGGAATCTATGAATAAGACGGTTCATCCGCACACAACAAGATGGCAGTTTCCTTTCGTATGAGAGTACTAGAATTGTATTTAATGATAATACTGCTGTTATGTACTCGTACATAAGACCTCTTATCGTGAGAGGCTTGTATAGATAAGACTATTTCAATGTCTGACCATTAAACCTGTGTAACTATATCCGATATAATATTTCATTAAACGAACTGCTACATACTTAAATTAATTATTTATAGATGCATGTTAAAATAAATGGTACAAATGCATAAATTACAATAGTACACTATTTAAATAGTACACTAGACAAACTAGTAAACTAGGTAGTAACTTTTTAAATACTAATACGTGCATTTCCAGTGAGAATTATTAGGACACAAATTGTTCGATATGTTAGACAAATAAATATTTATTAATTATATGAAGATGGATGGATATTTTTTTAAATGAACTTCTGACCAAGTTGTAATTTTAGCCAGTATAGGTACTATTATATAATATTAAACAATAATTCATACACTGAAATCTAATTTAACAAATCAAACAATATTAATAAACAATATATCTTAGTACAATAATTACTTAGCAGATGGCGTTAATAATATTTATAAAAGCCGCTTCTGTAAAGAGTACATGATTATATTAGTAGATGGCGCTGTTTCAATTAAACATTCGGTTTCAATCTGTTATAAAAATCATATTATAATTATAATTAGTTTTAGTTATAAAATCTCTTTAGTTTTATTACACCTTGCAATCAAACTTCTTTTACACAGAAAAAGAAATAAAATCTTGTACGAATTAATTGTATAGCTTATATGTAACAAAATACTTGGTCTTCTGCATATTGCTTAGAATGCTATTTACGCTGCTAATTATAAAATAACTAAATCCTTATTCTACCATAGGGTAGTTCTGATTTGTTTTTATCTATTATTCTGTTGTAAATTCTAAAAGAAGTTTTTTTTTTAATTTTACATAATTATTCAATAATTTTGTTAAGCAAATGTAGCTCAATAACAATTGCTTCAAAGTTTATTCAGGCGCGAGTAATATGGCCTAAAATCCAATAAGAAAGATTATTGACGTACGACCACTTCAACTAGTCTTTATTTCGAGGTTACAACTATGAACTATATCTACATGAGATTTTTTTTTTTTTTATGTATGTTACATCAGAACTTTTGACTGGGTGGAGCGATTTCGACAAATTTTCTTTTAATCGAAAGGTGGTGTGTGCCAATTGGTCCCATTTAAATTTATTTGAGATCTAACAACTACTTTTCGAGCTATATCTAATAATGCGTTTTTACTTGACGCTTTTTTCGTCGACCTACGTTGTATTATACCGCATGACTTTCTACTGGATGTACCGATTTTGATATTTCTTTTTTTGTTAGAAAGCAGATATTCCTATTTTAGTACCTTGATAAGGAAACCAGGATTTGATGATGGGATCCCAGAGGAATCGAGGGAAACTCTTGAAAATCCGCAATAACTTTTTACTGGGTGTACCGATTTTGATAATTTTTAATTTAATCGAAAGCTGATGTTTATCATGTGGTCACATATAAATTTTATCGAGATCTGATAACTACTTTTTGAGTAATCTTTAATAACGCGTAGTTGCTTGACTATTTTTTCGTCGATCTACGTTGTATTACTTGTCGATGTAATTGAAGTCGTTTTTTTTTTCGTTTGCGAGCAAACACAATTATTTATAAATTATATTATATTTTAAATGAATTTTGTATTCTACTTTTATTTCAATAGTAAATGAATAACTGTAACAGAGCGCGCGAGAAATTGCAAGTTTTGGTATTAGTGCTGTCTATATCCCTCTATAGTTTGTGAACGCAACCAAAAAACATGTCTATGGGTAGTTTCTTTAGACTTACTTTAAGTGTGATCAAATACCAGTGTGAATCTAATGCTAATCTATGGTGTAACGGGTGCGTACATGTTCATTAAGCTGGACCGATTTTGACGGGACTTTCACTAGCAGATATCTGGTGTAATAAGGTGTAACTTAGGCTACTTTTATTTTAGATTTTTTTTTATAACTGCGAACTGATCAATAATTTTTTTGTTAAATTCCACGCGGACGAAGTCGCGGGCACAGCAGCTAGTAATAATATGTAATTCATATATACAATAATATATATATTCTTCATTGTTATCATAATACTTAAGTCTTCATTGTAAGTTCTTAATAAAATTAATATACTTGCCAAATATGTATTAATTTTCAATTTGTAGTAAAAATATCGATATTTCGAATATCGATATTTTTAAAAATATCGATACGATATATATCGATATGTTTTTTATTTGCCCATCCCTAGGTTAAACTGTGGTTTAAACTAAGAGTTTAGCAAAGATTTATTTATTCTAGGAATTTATGGCTAGGACTTCGTTGTTCTCGTCCTCAGATTTTCAAAACTTTCTTTTCTTAATATCATAATATGTATAAACCAAATGATAGCGCGATTTAATCACAAAGTGACGCCCTCTTTTAATGAATAGAAAAATTATATAAAATCTAATATATAAAATTCTCGTGTTGCGGTGTTTGTAGTTAAACTCCTCCGAAACGGCTTGACCGATTCTCATGAAATTTTGTGTGCATATTGGCTAGGTCTGAGAATCGAACAACATCTATTTTTCATACCCCTAAATGTTAAGGGTAGTCCACCCCAATTTTTTTTTAAATTTATGATAAATTTTTTATTTTTTATTTAATTATGATTTGGCATTGAAAAATACATACAACCCTAAATTTTCACCCTTCTACCACCAACCCCTATTTTTAATTAGCGTTTAGCGGTTAGGTTAGATTAGGTTAGCTAGTTAACTGTATAAAATAATCTTAAACACCGTGTTTGATCTAAGTAGATGTATTTGTAGGGATTCTTCTTCGCCTCCTTAAGAACTGTACGAAACGCAACCACTTATTATGTAATATTAGATGTTCATGAATGTATATTTTATGCACTGTTCTTTGTATTGATAACTGATCAGAAGGTAGTTGACCTTTTATTGAGCGTGAGTCTGCAACAATGTTGTCACGTAGGAGTATTTGTGAATCGCTTATTCGTTCTAAAACTAGATACATCCCGAATTTAGTTTTAGAACGAATAAGCGATTTTGGCGATTTTCTAATTAAGTATCATTGATTTTATTTGTTATTAGTTTTTTCTAAAACTAGGTGTTTCATTATACTAACTAGTTTTACTGTATTCATGTTAAATTTGTATTTTATCCACATTATTGTGTTCTAACGTTAAGTTTCTAAAATAACTATCATGTGTGCATTTCTCGCACAGCTGATTAGTTTGATAGCATAAATGTCTAGTGAAGTTATCGACACGGATGTTGATCGCTGACCTTCAACATGTGCAACTGCAGTATTAACTAACTTTGGGTAGAAGTAAGGCACAGGGGTGAGGTATCATTGTCGCACAATGATTTTACTGACACACTGCGAGCCTAAATTGTCACACGCACGTTTCATGATTGGCTAAAACTTTGGTGCTAAAATCTATTATTTTATTGACTTTATATCTTGAATACAAGTAATAATAATTGCGTTTGTAATTTTATGGATATAGATATTCAATGATTAGCTAGTAAAATTTTTATTTATGTATATTTTTATACTTAACAAAACTTTTTTCGAAATACAAAACCTGCTAGACCTTTTAGAAAATAAATTTGACAGGGGAACATGGGAGACAATAAAAGACAATATGATCTATTATGTTTTATTATAACATATAGATAGTTTTCTACACATCCACCTTACGTACGCGTCTCGCGCTAAGTGATATGGGTTCTGTACACGGCGGACATCGCCTCACATAAATAGAATTCACATTATCATATAAACTTACGAACTATACGCTACGCTACCTCTTACGACTAGTGATGTTCCGGATATCCGTATACGTATCCGCGGATATCCGCGAGAAAAATGAGTTTCGTATCCGTATCCGTCACTTTTCTCGCGGATCTTTTACGGATCTTTTATTAAATTTTCAAATTCAATTGAAAGAATAAAATGCTGCATGATAACTTAGATTATATGATTAAGTAGTATAATTAAAAAATATTTGAAACCTTTAATTGCAAACATATATATTAGTTTGCCGAGCAACTAGGCACAAATAAATAGTTGAGGGGTTGTCTTAAGGATTTTTTAGACACCTTTAGGTAAATTTTACTGAGAAGATCGGGAGAATCTAATTCATTTTGCACTATCCTGGTCACAATATAATGTTTGCTGCTTTACGCCTTTCATGCAACGGTAATATAGTCTTTCGCATCTATGTTCATAACATTCGTCATACTTGTGAGACTTGAACTGAAGATATCTCATAAATTTACGCTGGATTGTTTCTAACCTATTGATATACGCAACATATTGATGGTTCTAAGTGATGCGAACAGTATTCGAGTATGCTACGTACATATGAGCAATAAAGGAACCTAACGAGTTTAATACTATTAAATTGAGTACTTTGGAGTAGAATGAACCCCACGGACTTATTCGCTTTTTTTACAATATTGTTTATATGCTTCTCACACGTCAGCTCGAGTCACGAGTAATGTCTTCAACTCATCTCATCTCAAGTCTCATATTTCAACTACTACTTTAAGCTACTGCTGTCATAGTTTAAATTTGGTATTATTGATTTTACGCGCGAATGTGACAACCCAGACATAAAAAGGAAACTTATTATTTAAATTGGGTAGATGGAGTAGATGTATAATAAACTTACATACAAATTTCTACATTCTAATATTTATAGAAAATACATAAATAAATAAAAAGAAGAATAAAAATATAATATATATTCTATCATAAAATAATAAAGTATGTAAGCAATGAACGTAAATTGAAGATAACAATGAAGCGAAATGATAAAAACACAGATATACATATATTATAAACAAAGAAAGAAAAAAAAGAAAAGAAATTGTTCCAAATCCGTGTTGCTCGGGGATAAAAAAAGATGAGAAAAAGCCGTAGACCTGGGTATGAACAATTCTTTTGAGTATTTTTGCGAAAATACATAATTCGGAAATCGGTCTATAGTTTTTCACCTCGTTATATCCACTCTTGAAAATTATCGTTTCAAGGTCACGCGCCGACACCAATTGAGTGAGTAAATAAAGATCCGTATCCGTATCCGTGGATTATGAGACTAAATATCCGTATTCGGATCCGTATCCGCGGATATACATTTTGGACGATCCGGCCCATCACTACTTACGACTAAGCGTGTCGCGCACTTCGGCGCCGTCAGTCGCGGGCGTAGCGGGCGGGCGAGCTCCCGCGGGGGGCGAGGGGGGCGCTGGCGGCGGGCCTCGCTCCTCGCGGGAGCGTCGTTACAATACTTAGTTACAAATAGCACATATTCTACGAATCCTATACGAATAGGAACCTCAATAAAGGTCACTCGCGGCTAACTTAAAAAGCCGGACCTATCATAATCCTCCTGCGAGAATCGACCTCATCCCTCCGGCCCGGCTACGCCCGGCGAATCACGGCCGTCGGCCCGGCGCCCGGCGCCGCTGACGGCGAGCGCCGACGCCGCGCGACTCGCGATGAATTAACGATAAGATTGTATGTACACTGGGAGTCTGTACAACGCGACGGTATTTACAAGATATGTGTCGGTCAGTCGCGCGGCGGGCGCGCCAGCAGCGCCAGCGGCTGGAGCGCGGCCGCCTGCAGCGCGGCGTGCGCGTGCGCGTGCCCGTGCGCGTGCGCGTGCGGGTGCGCGTGCGCGTGCGCGGGCAGGGCGTGCGCGTGCGCGGGCAGCGCGTGCAGCGGGTGCGCCAGCGGGAGCAGCGCGCCGCCGCCCGGTGACGAGGCGCCGCCCGCCTCGCCCGCCGGCGGGTTGATGCGCTTCTCCTGCAAATTGAAACGTTCCACCGGTCATGATAAATGTCGTTTACAGATTTACACCAAGAGAATTAGTCAAAAGAAGAAACAGCGAAGCGTGTACGGGTTAACGCACATTGAGCAATATGATTGTCTTTCAAACTAATAATCTCCTTAATTTAGCTTATTTATTACGAAATTGTTGACTGATGCAGATTTCTAATGATATTGTTATTTTTTTGTTACGAATGACGTCTGTACTTCTGCCTATATAAACTCAAAATAATCTTAATAAACTTAGTGCTGGATCGACTTTCATTGGGTTTAGTTTCTCTCATAACCTTCCCTCACATGTCATCTCTCACTCAACCATAGACTGTACCATACAAAGCGGAAGGTACGTACCTTCTGTCTACGATTACAGAACCAAACGCGGACGACTTCCTTCTCCATGCAGAGCGTATCGGCGAGGGCGGCGATCTCCTCGCTGGTGGGCTTGGGGTTGTGGAGGAAGGCTTTCTCGAGTGCGACGCGCACGCCGGACTCGATGGAGGTCCTCTTCTTGCGGCGGCGGCCGACGGCCTCGGCGAGCCCCGCCCCCAGCGACGCGCCGCCCCCGCCGCCGGTCAGCGACGAATCTGCGTCCTCGAGCCACTTCTGCAGGAGTGGCTTCAGCTTGCACATATTTTTAAAACTCAGATTGAGAGCTTCGAAACGCGAGATAGTCGTCTGAGAGAAGTCGTTCCCGTACAGCTTGCCCATCGCGAGGCCCACGTCGCCCTGGGTGAAACCTGAAACGAATCGAGGGGTAAGACCGAATCGACACACACGATTGTACGACGTCTATAGGCTAGGGCGTGCGTTGTTGCTCAGCCGCTCACCGAGTTTGATCCTGCGCTGCTTGAACGTTTTGGCGAAGTGCTCGAGCTCCTCGAGGTCGGCGGTGTCGTCGGCGGGGTCGAGCGCGCGCGGCTTGTGCGCGTGCGCGTGCAGCGGCGAGTGGTGCGCGTGCAGCGCGTGCGGGGAGCGCGCGCGGCCCGGGCCCGGCGTGTGCGGCGTCAGGAACGCGGCGGCGCCGGGCGGCGAGCCGCGCGGCGACGGCGACCTCGTGTCTGCGGGACAGTGTTGCGATTGACATACTTTTCATTACTTATGTTTGTCAAAAAACTTTTTTCAGTTAAGAACATCTTCACTACAGCATGTTGACAATGGCAGCAGCGACTCACCGATAGTGGGCTGGCTGGCGTTGGCTCGCGCTTGGAGTTGTTGTAGCTGTTGCGCTGCAGCTTGCGCTACTGCTTGCTGGACCTGTTATAGTGAATAAATACATCTCTTGAAAGACGAAACGCCCCACGTGCCTCGACCGAGGTCGATAACAGAATGTTTTATGACTTTAATTATGATCCGGCATGTAAGCTGTATCTACCTATTATTTAATTACACGACAATTTATAATTTTTACTTCAAAGAGCGGAAAAAAACAAAAATTCTTTAAAATGTTTTTTTCTGCAGTAAGTTGATCAAATATAAACTGCTCGTAGCATTTGCATGACTTTAAAAATATATTAATATACATATATAGAGTTATATAGCTCTGCTGCGATTTTATGTTACGAATGTATATTAATTAATTTATTTTTTGATTAGGGGACATACTGTTTGAGGGTTGAACTTACTTGTGTGTGTAGCAGTAAAGAGTGTGCGCCGTGTTGTGTCAGCAACAAGTGCTGCAACTGGGCTAAAGCATTGCCAGCGCCCGCCGCACTCTGTAGCGAGAATACAGTAAACACCATATCATTACTATAATTAAATTGTAAGTAAAGCGAGCAGGAGACGTGTCTTATATGACGATGTAAGCAGGAAAGAACGCGCGAGAATTTATGAGAAATACAAGGAACTCTCGCTTTTTTTATACAACCAGGTCAGCAAACAAGCATACGGCTCACCAGATCGTAAGCTATTATAATATAGCCTCTAGACGCCTGTAACACTAGAAGCATCGCAAGCGCGTTGTCGATCCTACCACCAAAATCCTCTTCAGGAGCTCTGGTCACCTTACTCACTACAGGAACACAACATTGCTTGAGAGCAATATTATTTAGCTGTAACATTCTGTAATGTTGCGGCACTTCCCCAGTGGGGCTGCTCTGGATTTACAGCGGGATATTTCCTGCTGTGGTGTCTGTTAAAAATCTTTTTGAAAGTGTCTTTCAGGAAAAATGAATAGGACTAGAGAAGTAAGAAGAGGCAGTGTTGAATTTTAACATTAGATTAATATCGTAAGCAAAGCAAGAAGATGTTGGTTGCGTGAGGATAAAGATTGGTTTTTTCTAAAATGTCTTTCAGAAAAATTGATAAGGACGGGTAAAGTGAGCAGCACCAGCGAAGGTAACGGCGGCGTGTATGACGGTGTAAATCAGGAAAGATTGCACGAGAATGAGTGAGCAATGGAAGGTGCTGTCGTCTAAAGTGTCGTCATGTAAGTGCAGGCGGCCACTGACCAGCACGGCGGCGGTGGCGGCCGAGGCGGCGGACGCGGCGGCGTGCGGCGCGGGCGCGCGCAGCCTCGGCCCGCGCTCGTCGCCGCTCGTCTCGCCCTCGCCCTCGCCGCTCGCGGACCCGTCTGCAACACGCTCACCACTCCTCAATACACGGGCTTCCTTCGACTTGTTAGCAAAGCTGCTTTCATTCCAACTTTTTCTAGGTTTTCTAAGGAATTCTTATGCCTATAGCCTTCAATTTTACTAGCGTTCCGTATTTTATTTGTTTTTCTAACATTTTTAAAGAATAATCTCCATATAAGTGTATGTGTAAATAAAGGTTTCAAGATATGCCTAAAGAATATCTTTCATAAAACTATTAGCTTAAACTTTCGCTATGCCCGCGACTTAATAATAAATTTCGCATAAATAATAAATTTCTAAAATAAAAGTAGCCTAAGTTACTCCTTATTACAGCAGCTATCTGCCGATGAAAGTCCTATCGAAATCGGTCCAGCCGTTTCAGAGATTAGTCGGAACAAACAGACAGACAGATAGACAAAATTTGTAAAAAATGTTATTTTGGTGTATGTGCCGTGTCCGTCCATCCATATGCATTTACAAACAGACACTCCAGTTTATTTGTATTATTTACTACGGCTCATGTAACGGTTACAATTGCTCTTTTTGATGTCCAAAATAGTCGAGATCATGCATTTATTGTCAGTCAAAACTGTAAAAATTTAATTAAAGAAAATACATCGATATACAGAAGTGTCCTCGGCGTCACGCGTTGAATTGGTAAAAAACGAACTTGTTCAGTCGGTCGGCAGTCATTCATATCGCTTAAGTCTGGTAGCAAGAGGGATGGCAGCTCTAAAGGGAAATAGGATCTCTCCGGTTGTAAATCAGACGCGCGCTCGATTTATAGCTCGTAAGTTGGAGCTCCTCCGAGAGTTACAGACAGATGGCCTCCAGCCGAGCGCGGACGCCGCGGCACTAGTGCGTGTGACTGCGCTGAGCGGTGGGTACCCGCGGTGACGATTCCGTTCGAATTAATTTAACGAATATACAACACAAATTAAATAAAAATGCATCTACTATTGAAACTAAGTGATATATTAATCACCAAATAAATATTGTTGACAACTTTACCGTCAGAAAATCCTATACCTTCCTGCATATTATTTTCTTATCAAAAGTGTTTTATTTTAAATCATTGCAGTCGTAGCATGCTTTCCTTTTTAATGAAATTAAGGAAGTAATAATTTTAAAAAAATCAGCGTGAAAATAATATAAGAAATAGGAGTTTTACAGTCAGATGTCGACCGGTAAAAGGGAGGGATCTTAAAATTCCAATGATGGTCCAAATTCTATTGATTTTATACTGAGAAAATAGTGGAAGTAAACAAACAGACGGGGGCGCAAGTTCGGCCGGCCGCCGGATATTAAATGTAAATGCTGCCGTGCGCTCGAGTGCCGCCGGCCGACAACGTGAGCGATTAGGAGTACATCTCAAATATACGTGGTAACATGTCCGGCTTACTGTGGCAAGTCTCCTCTTTTATATAAATTGTGACTATGGATTTATTAATATTTATAATATTAACAATGAAATCTATTTTCAATTTGAATTTAGTACTTATCGAAATAATGCTGTGTGGTTACGGCAGTAAGAATATAGCCACCTTCTCTCTTCCCGTGGGTATTGTAAGAGGCGACTAAGGGATGCCACAGTTCCATTACCACCTTGGAACTTAAAAAGCCGACCGATGGCGGGATAACCATCCAACTGCTAACTTTGAAATACACAGACCGAAGACGGACAGCATAGTCACCAACCCGCCTGCCTAGCGTGGTGACTATGGACAAAACACAAGAGTTCACGTCATTTTTAGCGCGAACTTGTGGAGGCCTACGTCCAGCAGTGGACTGTATTAGGCCGATGATGATGATCGAAATATTATTTTACTTATAAACTAACTGTGCTCCGCGGTTTCACTCGCGTTAATTTGAGGAAAAAACGTTTTAAAACCATTACTATGCAGATCGGGCGACTTATATGTTTCGGGTGTCTTAGTTGTTTTGTTTGCTTTTATATTATCTCCTAAATTATGAGTCCAAATTAAATGCTACAAAAGACAAAGTTTATCTTCCTAAAATTTCCTTTTTGATGTAGTATTTTTTATTCGTAAAGATATACGAATCTTCCTACCTGGCTAATAATAATGCAATAGAATCACCTTTTCATTTTTTGTGAACATTATTTAATTCGTTGCAGATTTATTTTAAAACTATGACATCTTCTAATATATTAATTGAAATCAAATTATATCAAGGGCTATTTTGTTCAGAAATAAATACTTTTGATGGACTATACCGGAGTACTTATTAATTTTGATAAGGATTTTTCAATTCGAACCAGCAGTTCCTAGGATTAGCGTGTTTAAACACACAAACAAAGACAGAAACTCTTCAGATTTATAATATTAGTATAGATGATAGGAAAACAATAATTATATTAGCGTACAATTCGAAATAATTGTTTGTGTTTAGCAATAAACGTTAAGAATAGTTCTATAAAGTAAAACTAGATGGCGCTGCCCTGCGTTTGATAAATATAGTTACCAGTTATATTAATAATATTTGAAGTTAAAATATTTTGAATGTAGTGCTAGATAGTAGTTTCATTGCTACGGCTGTATTGACTGAGAAGCTATTATAAATAATTTTATCCCAGTATTTTCACCCAAATGTGTGGTCAAACAAGAATAACTTGGAGGTATGCTGACATCGTGAAGGGTTGAAGTTGACGTTTGAACAGAAGGTCATGACAGTCAGTGGCGATCGGTTTGATTAGTAAAATTTTAGTACTATTAGTATTTTAATTACTAATATAATTCTGTAACAGGTGTATCGGGGTTGTCAATATAAAAAAAAACGAATTCCAATTGGCATTTATAAACGAATCATATAAAGCAGGGAAGTTTGCGTTACGGAAATCCCATTCCGTGCACTAGCAATTTAATTTTATTTTTATTTAGCAATCTCTTCAGTCCACGCTGCGCAGGCCACGCGCGTGTGCGACGTCGCATTGATGACATCCCGAATTGTCAGTAGCTTGTAAGTTACTACATGAACGTTATAACAACCCGTCGAATTAAACTTACATCATCATCATCATTACAGCCTATACAGTCCACTGCTGGACATAGGCCTCCACAAGTTTACGCCAAAAATAACGTAAACTCATGTGTTTTGCCCATAGTCACCACGCTGGGCAGGCGGGTTGGTGACCGCAGCGCTGGCTTTATCGCACCGAAGACGCTGCTGCCCGTCTTCGGTCTGTGTATTTCAAAGCCAGCAGTTGGATGGTTATCCCACCACCGCTCGGCTTTTTAAGTTTCATGGTGGTAGCGGAATTGTGTTATCCCTTAGTTGCCTCTTACGACACCCACGGGGAGAAAGGGGGTGGCTATATTCTTTAGTACCGTAGCCACACAGTACTTACATACTTAAACTAAACTTATATACATTGTTAAACAAATGAAACAATTTTAACGAATAAAATTTTTTGAAACTGTCTGTTTAAAATATAAAAATGTGCTAATTTGTAGTTATTTTAACTTGAACTTAATTCAACTAGTGTTACAGTTAGAGTAAATTTTGAATATCTTCTGTCAATCTGCGAAATACGACAGGTAAATAACGTTTTTAATAATCGTGAGACGGCCGAACGGCTGAACCGATTTTTTTGAAATCTTGTGTGCATATCGGGTAGGTCTGAGAATTGGCCAACATCTTTTTTTCATACCCCTAAGTTATAGCGGGGGGAGGGAGATTAAGGGGGTTAATAACAAATGTGACAAAACAACGTTTGCGGGGTCAGCTAGTAATTACCTAAAAATCGAAGTAGCGTCTTAAAGTTTATGTGTGTGTAGCTTCAGTATGATAAAATAATGGACGTTTTTTTTAATATTTGAAATAATGTTTTACAGTATTTTCTGAACTGTTTTGTATCACGTTAATTGTTATTAAATGTAAGAGCACGTGTTCGAGACGCTCCTTCCCCCAAATGTTATCAAGACGTATCGCTTCCCGGCGGCGGTGGGTAAAGGGTGAAGGTGCGGTTTTTTGTCGCGGAGCGTGCGTCCTCGCGCGCGCCCCGGCTGATCTCGCGCGGTCCCGTGCCGATCCCGCGCCAATCCCGGGCTGGTCGCGTGCCGCGACAACCCGCTCACTTTCAACGAGACCTGACTCACGACCCTCGAGCGCACCTTACGTCTTATTATATTCTCGAAATCATTGTGCCGTTGTTAGAGACGAGAGATTAGGGCTCAGTCGCTACAACTCTTTCTGTATCCTTAAAAAACGATTAATGTTCGAAACTTAGCCTCGCTTCAATGATTTTATTATCAAGTAATGTTTTATTCATATTCGCTGCTAAATAAGCGACGAGTGGTATATTATTACATTGTAATTATTATTATTTTTTGCCGGCCGTGCGTGTCTCTGCCTCATTACTGTTCATTGAATATTACGAATATTTTGTGTGTTTACTTAATATGCTAACTTTTGAAATTAATATTTATTTAAACTTTAATTTATTACAACTTGTAAATTTATTTCACGAAACACATTATGATTCTACGTTTGTTAATAAAGTCACGTACGTTACGCAACTACAAGCTAGCACTTTTGTTGATTCCTTCACCTGTGTACAAGTTCCATCGGTAATTTATTACATTGTAGCGACTTCGTTTACATAGCAACGCCAACTCAGACTCCACCCCGCTCAAAGGTATTCTAATTATAATATGAGCTAAAGTAGATATAATTCATTTAAATAAATTTGCCTTAATCTCGGAAGTGATGCTCGAATATAGCTGTATTTATATAATTAATTGTGGCTCAGGCTGTGCGGTAACGGCAGCAAAGAATAACCTTGGAACTTAAACAGCCGACCGATGGCGGGATAACCATTCAACTGCTGGTTTTGAAATACACAGACAGAAGACGGGCAGCAGCGTCTTCGGTGCGACAAAGCCAGCCCTGCGGTCACCAACCCGCCTACCCAGCGTGGTGACTACGGGCAACACACATGAGTTCACGCCATTTTTGGCGCGAGCTTGTTCAGCAGTGGACTGCGATAGGCTAATGTGTATGTGTGTGTATGTGTATGTGTGTGTGTGTGTGTGTGTGTGTGTGTGTGTGTGTTTGTGTAATTCATTACGTTTTGTTTGTCTGTTGAAAGACTACAACTTTGTCATTATTGAACAATACATAGTAATACTAAGAATCTACTTTGGCGAAATCATCTGTGCTCATTTGGCATTATTGAAAGCCATTAACCCTGAAGAAGAAGATGAAGAAGAATCTACTTCTGGTTTACAAAGCAAACACTTTAAAAATAGGCTTAATATAAGAAAAAAAAAACTTTCTAAAATCAATTTAATAAGAAGATTTACAATTTAATTGTAATGTCCTAATTAATTTAAAGTAACACTATTATTTTTATATCGTAGAACTTAGAATTCCTCAAAAGGCAACGAATTTCTGGCTGAGGTTTACATATTTTTTTATTAAATGTCGTAATTAATTTGAATTCAAGCAACAATTGCCTTTTATATAATAAGTACCTGGGTGACCGAGCTCAGCTCGGTATTTCTAGTAAATCGTGTTTTTTGGAAATCATATTTAAATACGAATTACATATTTATAAAATATGAATAATATTTTTCGATTTTCCCGACATAATAATAAAAAATATAAACTGGTTATTTAAATAAAAACTCATGAGTGTAATTAGAAAAAAATAAGAAAAAAATAATCGATGTGGAAGACATGGGTATTTGAACCCTAGTCTTCTCGGTCGATCCCGACCGGCTAATTTCCCACCGAGCTGTTACAACTTTATTGATATTTGTGAAATTTACCTTTATATTCTAAAGATATTGTAGCCATTTTTTCATTGCCTAAAAACAGGGATAAAACGACATTTTCTAAAAATGAATCCTAGCTATATTGATTTATCGCCCGCAAAATCCCTTACATACTAAATTTCATGAAAATAAGTGAGTAAGAAACATACATAACGGAAGTGACGTAATATCAGTCACACGATTGTATAATATGTTTGCAAAACTAAAATACCTATTACTATTAAACTTTTTTTTTAATTTTTATCTAATTTTATACTGTCGACAAAAATAAATAAAGCCATATGTTTTTTATTTCACTTAATAGTTTGAATTATTATTATTATTATTATTTTGTTTGATTTATTTTATTTTACGGTATTAGTTATTTTCTAAAATACTAAATTTCCTAAATACTTTTATGTACTTAATTAAAAACCAATCAACAAAATTAAAAAAAAATCAAGAACTAGAAAATATATATGAAATTCAACATTTTTTTCAATTGTGTTGCTTCTATACTATCCGAAGGAACTTCGTTCCTACCTGCAGGCCTAGCATGCACGCCACGACAAAATTTTGTCTACCCCTTTTCTCGTATTATCTCTCTATGTCTACAGTAGCTAACATGCGTGCATGTGATACTCTTCTCGTTACGTCAATAGAAGAGATAATCATTAAATTTTAGTGATCTGTGATATTTATCTCTACGGAAGCTAACATGACATCGTAATTTTGTCGAATTTTGTCGTTTTAGGAAGAGAAACTTCTCGTCTTCAATATTATCGACGAGAAAGACGATAAATAGAAAATAAATAAAACCGGGTGCCTATTTTTTGTATACCATGGCGTTTCCCTATTATAATTATATAATTTCGGTAATTTCTTCTTATTCTAAATAATAATAATAATAATACTTTATTTCAGACCAAAGTATAAGTCCATATTGGGTTAGTACAACAAGACAAGACAACATTCAGAATAAAAAACAAAACAAAATTATATTAAAAAAATCAATAAGTAAAAATAAAATTAAATAGAATAAAAGTAAAATCAATAATCTAAAAAAAAAAAATTCAAAAATTCAAAAAATTTTAAAAATTAAAAAAAAAAAAAGAAGAATGCGTGATAGAATTACAATTATCTAATGTGCGACAAGATATAAAGCACAACACGAGCATATTGTTTTACATATATAATTAAATTCATTTACTTACGACGTTTTATTTTCCATATTAGATTTTTTAAATTAGATATACACTTTTTATCTTAGCCAAAAGGCCGAGAACATTGTTAAATAAAACATGTGTCACTCGTTTGAAATTATACAAACGTTGGCTCATCCCGGTTTGGCACGATTGGTCAATAACCTTGTAAATTCAACTTTACGACATAAGAAATAAGAATGATATTCAGTTGTGATTATGGTTGATAATGTTTCTCTACTCGACAAGGCGAAGTCTTCGGAAGAGAATTTTGTCTCTCGTAGTGCGCATGTTAGGGTAATCGAGAAAATACTCGATGTAGACATTATCTCTCTCTCTCGTCAAGAGATATCTCGTTGTATGCATGCTAGGCCGGCTGGTGTCTCATGACACCACATAATTTTTTCAAGAATTGCTCGTTTAATAGTATTAGATATTAAGCTTCAATGATCTGAATAATAATATTTTTATTTTTGTTCACTTCACTTCATTTAGCCTATTGCAGTCCACTGCTGGACGTAGGCCTCCACAAGTTCACGCCAGAAATGGCGTGAACTCATGTGTGTTGCCCATAGTCACCACGCTGGGCAGGCGGGTTGGTGACCGCAGGGCTGGCTTTGTCGCACCGAAGACGGTGCTGCCCGTCTCCGGCCTGTGTATTTCAAAAATCCAGCAGTTGAATAGTTATCCCACCATCGGTCGGCTTTACAAGTTCCAAGGTGGTAGTGGAACTGTGTTATCCCTTAGTCGCTTCTTATGACACCCACGGAAAGAGAGTGAGTGGCTATATTATTTAATGCCGTAGCCACAGAGCTTATTTTTTTGGCAACGTGTAATAAATTAATACAATTCTTTTATTTCTATTCCGTACGAATTACGGAACAAAGATCCTATATTTACTATTTAAAAATAAATAGAGACGTGAGTTAACACGGAGAGCAATACCTATAAAATATATTCAGTGAATATCATAATTATATAGTGTACGCTGGGTCGCTGGCCCGTACATAACAATACTTATATAGAAATGAAAAATATAAATAACACAAAAGGCAAGTGTACCCACCATGGCTGGGCGGCGGCGAAGGCGACTTGATGAGATCACCCGACTCTTCTGTAACAAACAAGGGTACGCTTTAGTAACGCGCTGCTTGCAGTATTAATTGTAAGCAGGTTTTGCACGACATACATTTAAAACAATGAATGCGATAAAAGAATACGAACGAGAAATGAAATACTGAAAGTCTAAACAAGAATAAGAAGTAGGTGTGAAATTTGAGCCCGTTAGAGCTATATTAACTGGTTAACAAAAAATGGAGCAGCTCGACTGGGGTAGTGCCTCGTAGTAGCTAAATAATACTGTTGTCAAGCAGTGTTGCGTCCCTGTTGGTGGGTAAGGTGACCAGAGCTCCTGGGAGGATTGGGGGTAGGGTCAACAACGCACTTACAATGCTTCTGGTGTTGCAGACGTCTATAAGCTACAGTAATCGCTTACCATCAGGTGAGCCGTACGCTTGTTTGCTGACTTAGTTATTCAGTTATATATAAATAATAAATAAAAAATATATATTGGGGATAGTGTCTAAAAACCAGTAAAACTAAATTTTCATAAAATTGATTCCTCTATTAATTTGTACTTCGATTTAAAATTTCCAATAATTATTTATTTTTGTACATTTAATTACAATAATATAAGTCTCAAATTTCACGTTTATCTGCATTAGAGGAGACTCGGCGACGACGACTTACAGCTGTGAATAATAGGTATAACTCTTATGTATAAGAAAACAGTTTTTTAAATTTATTAAAAAAAAATCTTTCTATCAAATAACTAAATACGAGAGTAGTCAAGAGTGTATTCACCCTTAGAGTGTAAATACAAACTTCACTACGGTCCTTCAGTGTATCAACCACAGAAAAGATGACGTCAATGACTTTAAGGAGATAGTATTCAATAAATATAAATGTCAAAAAAAATAGGAATAACAATTAAATTTAAAAATAAGATTACTATTTAAAATAAAAAAATCAGAATTTTAGTGTAATATATTCATGCACTCGTAAATACTTTTATTGATGTCGACTCTATAATACCCCTGAGTAAAAAAAGTTCGTTGTGTGAAATAATTCAGTTTTAAAGGTAATCCGGATCTCTGATCTATCTACCTATATTTTTGAGTCAATTGTCGTATGATGAAAAAACTTTTTCGGATTTTATCTCAGCTTATTAAGTTTTTTAGAGGACCGACGTTTCGGATACTTGACAGCAACCATATTTACGGAGATTTTTTTTATTTTTTGAAATTCGCGTAAACATTAGGAAATCGATTGTCTTTATTAGTAAGTATTTGAAAATTTCTACGAGTATAATTGGAGACATTTCTCATTATTTTGACGGTTTTGTGGCGGGATACTCACTATACACAACACGTACCAAATCTATACAAATAAATAAAATAAGAGTGTCTTTTGTAATATTAAAATAACCAGTTTTTAACTAAACGCATATGGACACGGTACATATATACCAAAATAATATTTTTAACAATTTTTTCCTGTCTGCCTGTTTGTTCCGGCTAATCTCTGTAACGGCTGGGCTGTTTTTGACGGGACTTTCACTGGCAGATAGCTGATGTAATAAGAAGTAACTTAGGCTACTTTTATTTCAAAAATTTATTTATTTTATAGCTTGCTTTTATAACTAGCTTGCTTAAAGTGGGTATTGTAATAGGCACTGATTTTACCGACATCTAATTGATTACACCGACAATGCACTGACTTGCTTAAAATTTCAAACTTTGAGTTTTATTCTTTTGATATAGTACATCTTATTCGATAACTAAACAGAAATAGGCAAGACTTTATAATGACAACACGTGGCCGGAAAACTTCATCTTCTAACAAAAATAAAAAGAGGTAATAATGAAAATGATCTAATTTAATTAATCTTCCATCGATATTATTGTTGGGTAAGGCGATCGAGATTTATATTTCACGCTTCAGTTCGACGCGGTTTGAGATAAAAAAATACAAATTGGTCTTAGATTACGACTCAATTATTGCAATACATAACACCTTGTTTTGTCATCACACTCGTGCTGCGTCACTGCTAGCAAGTACAATGATGTAGAACATTAAAACACGAAGGTACATGTGTCAAAAAAACAGATGTTTTAAAAGTTATAAATGTCAGCAATCTAGACGAAAGTGTAGCGCTTAGTAGAATGAAGGAAATAGAACATATTACACGATTTGAGTTTCATTATAATTAACGTTTCAAAAGTGAAATAAAGGAATAGGCGCAGTCAGCTTTCTCTTGTAAACCTTTGTTTTGCACCCCAGTCACCTCTCGAGGTGGAAGTCTTTTTGAATTACTTCTATCAGATTAGAATGAGCTTTCTATGCAAGTTCATTATCATCATGTATTAAAATAAAAGTGACGATTACGTCCTTACTTCACAACTGATACATTTCCGTCCAAGTAATGAGGAGGCCGCCTCGTCCAGTAAGCTCTGCGCGAGGCGAGCAGCCTCGTAATCCGTCGGCCACGTCTCCTACCGTCTTGTAATCGCTGGATTATGTCTGTCGATGCCCCTTATAATTCACTATATCAGCTCGATTAAACAAAATACATAATCGACCTATTTATTTTAAATTCATTTTCTTACTCTACGTGTGTTATGATTCGGGAACGATCGGGGGCAACGAGGTCACTCTAATAGATTTAGTGGTCAGACTTTGGGCAACTTGTAACAGTATATCAGTCGCTAGCGGCGCTGTCGCGCTCCTGCAACGCGCTGAGTCGGCGCGTGTCGCGCGTCACTGTCAGCGGCTAAGGAGATTAGCTAATTAAGCTAATTAATCGGATAACCGGTGGAAGCAGTACGGGCCGCTCACCGCGCGCGAGGATAATCTCGAGGCCGTTCGACTCGGAACGTATTGGATATCCTACGCTGCACCTACCTGCCACGAACCTAGCCGCCGCTCTCCTACGTTCTATTTCTGTATCATTGCATAATGAAAGTAGAAATTACATTTGCAATTATGTTATATCGTTGTATCTAAAAATCAAACAAAATCGTTAGATCAAGTTTCTTACATAATCAAAACTACGAACACGATAGTAATGCTTTACAGTTCACAGTCTCTCGCTTACATTTGTAGCACTAGTTCAGAAAAAAGTTTTAAACCACGTATTTTATGAAATCTAGTCATTATTATTGGCGAGAACATTTTGATATTTGAACGGACAAAGTTTTACACAGGTAGCGAATGAAATTAAATACGGCTTAGTATAGACATATTTAAATGTTTGACTTACATTGTTATACACATATTGCACTATTGTTTCATTAAATAAAATAAATAAATAAAGCTGGCCATAATATGTGGTGTCCCAACTTTCGATTAGAATAGATTTAAAAGTGATTTAGATATTAGTAGAGCGGCTAGTCTCAAGACATTGCTCTACAGCGGGTCTATTATGTACCTACAGAAACAGTACATGCACAACTGACGCGTCCTTTACACATGTTTGCGTATCTTATTGTTGAAAGAATGCGTACAATGGTGACGTTGACGTGCATGTGCAGGCAGAGTGCAGGCGAGCAGGTCGTGGGAGCGGTACCTGCGGATAATCCCGCGCGCTACAGTCGCGGCTAGAAAGGATTTGCGTCGGCGCTCGTCGCGGATCTCATTCAAATATCCGCGAGTCCGGGAGACGAGGGATCGACGTAAAAAATCACCGATCAGCGACTAAAAAACGTTAAAAAGGCCCAGTATTGTACCGGTCTCTTATTGAAACGTCATCGCGTTTTTTTTTCCGAAGGGCACAGTCACAGAAATTGCGGGGGTGTATCGAAAGGGAATATATTTTTTAATCGGCAAAAAAAACTTGCAGTTGTCTGTTTTTTTCACGATGACGGATTGAGAAATCCTTTTCCATTCTATAATCTTCTAAAATTACGTTTAGACAAAAAACGAAGTTTTTATATTTTGCAGCGGGAAGAGAGGAACCAGCCGATGTTTGAGCGTTTTAAATATTCGTCAATTACTAAAATTGTTCTCTCATCGCTACAGACTGCGAACTTGTACACCGGCTTAAGTATGATCACGGCCTTTCGATTGGGAAAAAGATGATATTGCGGTTAAGACTAAACCTTATTTAATTTGTTTAGATTATTAAAAAAAGATTAATAAAGAAATTGACACTGTGAATAATAAATAAACGTTAAATGTCGTTTCTTTGTTTACAGAGCAACACATCGTTTTATTTATTGTCAATAAGATCCGTACATTATATGTTACTTGAGTTTCTGTTTTTAATTCGATTAGTCATTACGCACAATACAGGGGAGTAAAGATGATTCGCGTATGAAAATTTATGTTTGGAAGTTTTAAATTTTGTGTTTTAAGAATATTATTATTAGTTATTTGATTATAATATTAATATTATATTATTGAACATTATTATTATATTATTTTTAACTAAATTCTTAATTAATAGTTCTTCTTTAAAAAGATCTACGTTTTAATTTTAACAAATCGTTGTTTTACTGTTGAAAACACGTAAACACACTAATAAAGACTTTACATAAAATAAAGTAACATATCTTATACATCATAAATACGTGTAGCGGAAATAAAGTAAGTGTCCTCGGGAAAACAGGAACATCACAGAACACGTATTGCGAAAATCATTGTAGTGAACACAAATACCACAGTATTTTATAGATTATAGTCAAGTCTCAAATAAATAAAAGAGAGGCGTAATTTGAACGTATTCGGCAGTTTTTCGTGACAGGAAAAACAGCATACCTCTTTTGTTTTATAGCCTTATAATTTATTAAAAAATCTATTGAAGTGATAAGTGATGTCAGTAATACACAGCACCCGCTCTATTCACTGGGATATGGCTACAATATTTGTTACAATTTTAAATAGAAAAATTATTACACTAGAAGACATCAAACAAACAAAACTCTATTTCATCTGATGTATAGGAAAGCAAAAACGTCACGAATTAAACCCGGATACATTGTTAGTATAAAAAAGTTTTTCTTGTAAGATATAACATACAAACGTTTGCGTGCGACACGTTCCTTCCTAGTGTTAAAGTTTTTAAATAAATATATTTTTAGATAATTATGAAAATAATCTTTGTAGTTTTCGTTAAAATAAATACAAAAACAGTAAATATATTAATTTAAAAAAAAAAAAAAACTAAGTAAAACCCGATTTTATAAAATAAAACTTACAAAAACTGAAATTAAAACTGAAAAACTTTAGATTTTTCTTATTATAGTTATTATACACCATTTAAAAATCATCATGATGAGATCTTTCATATGATTCCAATATTGTAGTATCAAAAAAATTAAGTTTAAACTACTGCATCCCAGAGTGGTCATGTTGGTTTTTAATTAATGTCACCTATCTAAGAACACGCGGGTTACTAAGACGAATCTAACGATATCTTTATTACTTACATAAATCTATTCAGCGAGCGGTTTGGAAGATAGGACGTAATAAGGAACATTACATACACGGCACCCGGGTAAAAATATTAATATTCAAAGAAAGGTATACAAAGATATTTTGTGCTTATGTTTCTGTATCGAAACAAAGTTAAAAAAGATTAAGTACTGTTCGAAATAAACAATCAACGTAAATGTAAACATGTACGTCCGCTGCGCGCGGTACTCACGGTAGGAAGAGCAGTAGGTCCGCGCGGAGGCGCGCACGCAAGCCTGCAGCACCATGCCGACTGTGCTCGCTGGCGGTTCGGCGCGGTGTGCAGCTGTGCACTGAGGGACGGCCGCTCGGAGCGCGGCCTGCGATAGACTGCGGCGGCGCCGCGAGCCCCCTCCCTCCGCGACCCGTCGAATTAAAATTTTTAACTTTTTTGTACGAATCCGTTTCTTTTTCCGCCCTTAGTGAATTTTTTTCGCGCGCCTCGCCATTATTTCGATTACCTGAGATGATTTTTTTACGTACGTGATGCGAGTTTAAAAGCTGTTTAATTTTTTTTTAGGAAAGGGGAGCGAAAGGTTCGGCTAACCGATGCGCGAATTCCGACATCGGGTTCGATTGAAAAAAGCTCGTTGGAATCGGTTGAGCCGCGTGCGATGAACGGCCTCTATAGGCACAAATTGCCGTAGACAAAAAATGCAAACATCGTCAACGTATTGCGCGAGCTATTGTCGCCGCTCGTTTCAGAAGTCGCTGCCTTTTACAGAGTACTAATGACAACTGCAGCAAGACGCCGCCGGACGCCGGGCGGGCCTCGTGCCCAGTAGACGGCGAGAGACTACCTGGAGATACTATTTTATCATTTTTTTCTTAGACCCGTATAATTTTATACATAATTTGAAAAAACAATTAGTTTTATTAATTCACAACACACATCTGGAAATAAGTTGTTAAATAACGAGCAATGTAAGTCATTATGCCTATTTGAAATCCCATATTCAATTTTAATGGTACAAAGAATTAGAAAAATAAAACTAACGACGATATTTAGCATATAACTTCTTTCTCTGGGACACGGAAAGCGTTAAGATGTTGATTTGAGGGTCAGGGCTCGTTTGAACACGTCCAGAAAGTAGCTAATAACTCTTTGAGGGCATCTTTGTGATGCTAATGTGTGTAAACATGTTCGCGCTCAAACGCTCGAGTGCTGCTTCTCAGTCGTCTTCCCTCCCTGTCCCTCCCCCTCGCCATCCACCCCTCGCCACCGTCACTCGGACTCTTTGAAGCACTTCCCGCTCATGCATCGCTATCAGAATGCATTTACGTAATGTGGCCGCTGTTTGTTTAGGCGCCGACGTATTGCTACTTTGAATAAGAGAATCGACCTTTGTAGAGCTCAATAACGGTTCCTTTAAAAGCTGAACAAACTATGTTTACGTAAACGCTTGCGAATACAATGAATATTATTTCGCCGCCCGAGTCTCGAGGAGGGTCCCTTCTGGGTCCTTAAGAGATGTAAATTTTATACGTTTGACCGACCCTAGATATGGGTCAGTGAAACGTAATAAAGATATTCCACCGCGCGGAACATGTGGAACGACAAAACTGAGGTGATTGCGCACAGGTGGTCATCGCGCGGCGCGCTACAGAGTGCTACGCGCGTAGAGTGGCGCTACGCGACGCGAGCCGCCCCTCGCAGCGGCTTTTAATTAAACACGCAGCAAGGCAAGGGTTGCTGGGCGCCATAATTCAAGTAAAATCGACGCAGATTGGATATTATAATGTCGCCGGAGGGTGGATATTCAATCCGTCGTGATCGTTGCCGCTAATGTTTTAAACGAGGACACAGGGAGTGATTGCAATACATAACATATAGTTCGTTTTAATATCTAACGAACCTTGTACTCTTTTCCGAATTCAACAATGGAATCTTATATTTCTACTTTTGTTAAGCAAACAAACTGTTTTAAGTGAATTGTACGAAGCTATGTTTAAATTAAGTTCAGAGTGAAAGCTCAGTAGATTCACGTGTTTACTGCGTGTCAATGAGAGCACTACTCGGGCGCGTGTACCTTGTAGTAGGTACAGCAGATATCGTGTAAGTACGTAATAAAAGGGTTCGGCGAGGGCGGCATCCCGCGGCGTCTACATATTTTATCAGCTCAATAAGCGTCGCCTCCATCTGCGAACTGACCCGCGCGAGATTTACAGCGCGACTGCTACGAGTACACGGAAAATAAATTACGCAAACTTTGTAGCGGGACGTGACGCTGGAAATCAATTTGAGCTGCACCGACGAGGACTGAGACGACGCGGTAGACGTGTGACAGTGTCTTTATTCCTAGCATTGATCTCCAGTTTGACGGCAACGTAGAGTTAGGCTTTATAGGGCTATGTAATGTAAATGTAAATAAAATGTTTAAAAAGTAATATAAATAGTAATAACTTCTAGAAGTTTCATCTAGCAACGGTATATAGATAGAGTGTTATACAGCCACCAGTTATATCTATGTGAGAACAAAACTTGCTGGCAGACATTCGAAGACGCGCGATGAGCCGCGTTAGTTAATTCTCATCGATATTTTGTCACTGGATAAGAATCAGCGTCGCGACGCCTTCAATTAAATTGTAAATGGAATTATTTTTGGTGAAAGTAAAATATAACAGTTTAATTTCGCGTACATTAGATTCGTATGTTTTTTTCTTCTTCCCTTAAACCGTTTCTCCAACAGAATCGTGTTTTTATAACATAATTTTCAAGTTTAGCGCTCGCTGTACGTAGATGCGCGACACTCGCGTGGTGAAAGGTGTGAGAGGTTCGTGCTGCAGGACGACACGAACAACAACTACAAAGTATGCTACGTTTATTTTATTTGACTTCAGATTAACGTCGTGGACTCCGACAGACATACGACCTTTATTAAAATGAGGGTCTTTATTGACGTACCACTGTTTCTGTAACAAGGGAATTCTAAGACAGTTAAAGACGCAAACTTACTCAGTTTCATTGTATCTGTGGTCGGTTCGAATGAGCGCCCTGCGCGACTGTGAAGCACCTCTTTCAATAAAACTATAGCGAAGTGTTCAAGACCGGCGACTCAAACTCTCATAATTAAACAGAACGGTTCCCGGTCAACATTTCATCACAGATGATTTATGTGTCTTTAGAATCTTAATACTGTTTATACTGCATTTTATTTTCAGTACACTTTCCATCATCAACGAGGAGTAGACAGAACATATTTATCTTGACTGAAAGATCGCGGGTTCAAAGCTTTTGCCTAGCAGTTTAACCCGTGCTAAACGACTATACACTTGTATTGAAACCTTTCAAGATGACATTAACAGGGATGAATCTATAAGTCTCTATATATATTTTGAGGCTTTATTATCAAACATGCTAATACCCTTCTCTTCGCTTATCCAGCCAGAGTCATTTGTTGTGGCTGGTCAGTGTCTCGCCAGTAATTATTTAGTAATCTGTACCAGTACAGTGTCGTTAGAAAATAGGAAACGTGAAGCTCCTTCTAAACATTTATCACTGCGGGTAAGTATTTGTTCTGTAGATGATAAATTGTGTAGTGTTTTAATACTAAAGTAAGACAGGCTTATGAAGGTGTCACGTGCCACGCGTCCAGTAAATAACCGCGTCTGCTCGCTACCGCTCGATAGTTACGTGTAATCCCCTGGTGAAAAAATTCTCTTTATATCTTTGATATGATAAATTGTAAATTCCTCTCGTTAAGTAATTTTAAAACGTTTTAAAGTTTCACCTGCAGCTATCGAAGTATACCATATAACTCATTTTAATAATTATCCTTTTTGGTATAAAAAATTACAGACCCTATCGCTATCTATAAAATACTTAATTATAATCAGTAAGTTAACCAAACCTCTGTTCCTCGCGTCCCCATGGCCCCTCAGTCTTAACACGAGGATCGAGGTCGCCGGTCCCGGGAGACCGCCGCGCTATATATCACAGTCCCGTTTGCATTCAGCAGTTTTATTACGAAATTTATTTGTATTTCAATAGAAATGATGAAATGTAATCGAAGTAGAGTAAATACGCTGTTCATATATCGTTATTTGTTTCCAATATGACCTTTAATATGTAGTCGTGATACGTGACGCGGAACAAAACGAATTCTGACTCCATTAAAGGCGGGAAGAGAAATGTAATATTTTCGAGTGAACCAGCTCGCTTGCTCCAGGAGGAGCGATTGCGATAGGTCACTTATCACACATCATCAATCATGAATTATTAAATCGGTCGCGTTTAATCTGTTCGAACCCTTAACAGGAACTAATGAAAGCTGTTCAGACAGCGACGCTCGAACTTTAGAGTCCACTATCGCGACCGAGGCAGGAGGCTTAGAATGGATTCCTAGGGTCCGCGTTTCTTTTGTAGAGTCTCATCAGAATGTATCGGGTGCAGGCGCGGACGTTATCGTGGCAGTGCAATCTAATGAAGCTGCGGCGGCGGATCGATCGCGAGCAGAGAGCGCGGGCGGGGCGGCGGCCATGTTGGATTAGCGTGTATTTGCATTTTCAATTCGCTCGCCGGCAAGGGTTGCGCGCGCTCGTAATCCCGTTAACGAGCGCGGCCGTGTCAACACGCGTCCCGCGTCCCGGCGACCCGCCGCCGTTTTAAACTGCCGATTTACTTTTAAATTATTATTATCGCTGTGCCGGGTTACGGGGTAAATAGATTTATGTAGTGTTTCGTTAGTAGAAGGGGACGTGTTGTGCTCATGAATGACATTTCTATATAACCTTTATTGTGACAAATGAAAAGAAGGACATTTATTTAATTTAAAAAGTAAAATGAGATTGATGGTATCATACTCCGATTACTAATATAAGACTTTATATAAAATTAAAATTAACTAATTAAACCTATTCTAAGTTATTCATAAGGCGTTGTTGATTTGCGTCGCATTAAAATACCAGTGTAATAGTGTATGCTCGTTGATGAGACTGACCTCTGCCGTAGCTTACGTTTACTCTTGGATAGGTATTCGTATAACTGATGTGAATAATGACTGAGTTCTTGTAATTAAAATGTTTTAAATTAATATTAATAGACGGTAATATTGCTAATTTATGTTATATTACATTCTTCGTGTAATACTATTTATTTATTTCGTTATTAAATAATGCATCAACTATATTCAGAAAAACAAGAGTCGGCTTTCGCTGGTGCTTCTTAGCCGGGTCTACATTCCGGATCCAGTGGCGGCTTCTACTATGAATATGAATTCGTAGTAAGACATTATTTAATAAACTAGACTTGTACAAAAGTTGACCTGCAAAGGAAAGCTCCGAGCACGTGGTAGGTTCCAGCTCAAGACTCATTAGCGCGTCGCGAGGGGATGTGATCGATCGCGCTGCAGCTGCGACCCGCGACTCTCCACACCACACCCAGCCCACTGTGCAGCTTCATTAGGATTCCGGCGCTTAACCGTCGTACTGAACATTTCAGTTGAAGGCTTCTTGACATTAATGAGCCAATTAATATTAAAATAATAATAGTAATTAGTGCACGCCTCACGCAGCGGCAAATGTTACATAAACATAGGTAACACAGTGATTGTGACATAAGGGCAATCTACATATTTAAATGAAGTACATAAAGGGTTAAAGCGATCCCGGCGGGGTGTTTTATGAACGCTCGAACGGCACATAGTCAACCCTTTAAAAAACGACGTGCCGCGTATCAGGTGAGCGCAGGGGCGCAGGGGCGCGCCGCGCATGTAAATTTATGTAAATAGCCCATCTACATACACATACGCGCCGCGCCGGGATTGGTCGACGAGCGGAAGGGTTGCTCTGATTTATAGAGCGCGACATCGCGTCGCGAGTGACGTCGCGTGACGCCTGCATTCACTGAGAGATGATGTATGAGCTATGAGCCGCGCACGTGCCGCGCTCTCAGCCATCTCCGCCTCAACCCGTCACCGGCCCTCGCGTCTCTGCGATCGTTAGCTCTAATATATGGCGCAATAATATTAATTTAAACTTTAATCGATGACAATGGCACTTTTATTGAACATTTATGTTAAACCGTAACGCAGTCGTGTGCTCGCACGCGGCGCCAGTTATGTTGTACTTACATATCACGTGAGAATATTTTACGTTTCATAATGTCTTTCAGTTGGAGCTCCGGTGGGATCTAAGTAGGTCTACACCGGTCAGGACAGTGTGACGAATGGTATATTTGCACACAAACACAATGCTGTGACGAGGTACGTTTCCGGCGGCACGGGCTGGGCGGGGGCGAGCTGTCCGCGGGCGAGTGGAGTGGCTCGTTATGAATTTATGATAGTCAACAGTCGAGCAGGGCAAATAGCAATATTAGGTAGCAGTCGTCAAACAGAGCAGCGGCAAACAGTGCGATTGTTTGGCGAGCACACAGTCCCCCTCGCCCGCGCTCCACCGAACTCCGCCGCCCTCGCCCGCGCTCGGTGGCCCTCGGGGACGCGCAAATCAAATTCTTGTAAACCCACTCAACACTAAGTGGCCGGACTCGACGACAGGACATTAACAACCTTTAAGAAATAAGGATTTCAAAGAGTTTAACTCGATCACGTTCGAGTGTCGAAGTCGCCGATCCATACATCTTGCTAATAGATTTTCATATTTTCAATGTAAGTAATTTATCACTAGTAACTAACATTGCCGTCACATTTAAATAAACGCTCGGTATTTATGAGGCTGAACGGAACGCTCATACACCTGAGCTGTACCTAGATATATGTCGAACGTTGTAAATAGACTTCAGAACTTCCATGCTGAGATGAAACCAAATCAAACGTTACATACTGACATCGCCGTAGAACTAACAACCGCCACACCCCTACAGACCCCTACAGTCGCATGTGAGCACTAATCTGCGCAGTCAGCGCGTCGCTCGAGGAGCGCTCGCGCAGATGTTTCCAGTCGCGCATTGTTCACGGCGAGACTGTCAGCAAATTGATTCTGTATGCAACAAATGTTTACCTAAAAGGGAGATTACTGCGAGTTGGCGCAGAACTACAGTTCTGAAACCGAAACACTGTAGACATGAACTTAACAAAACTCATGATATAGGTACTAGTTAAAGACCTCCTGAACACTTCACACAAACTAAAAGTTTAGTAAAACGCAATGCGTTTGTATGTCATTATAAAACTATAATAATTTAAAGTATGTATTGTTATCTCTCGCAATCCGATTTCGTTATACGATACGCGTCACGCAAATAGAAAAAATCCGCGCCAGCTGTGTTGTTGTGTTGTGTTGTGTGGCGCGCGCCAGTGGCGTATGAAACGAAAGTGCTTTAAATTTGAAACCCTTTCGCGATTGTATGGAGAGTGGTCGTCATTTAGTGAGATGGAATTCGGAAGAGCGCGGAGGCGGCAGCTGCGCGCCACGCGACATCCCCCGACACAACCCGACCTACGTTACACCTGCGAAGTCTACACGTTGCCATTTCAGCTCATTGATATACAAAACATTACATGGCTTTCATTGTACAAATATATTATAAATTACAAAGTATATAGCTAACTGATGATGACTACCGGTGGATTTTTATTCCGAAATTCCCAAGAAATATCAACTTATGCCAATACACCGCGCAGCGCATATAGTTAAGTGTAAACAAAAAATGTACAAACATAATATTTAGAGATATGAAAATTCATAATGTTATGATTTAGCGCTTCAAAGTCTTCAAAATCTGAATGTCTTAGCCTTACAACAGGATCAATATTAGGAGCGATATATAATCTACTGGAATTTGATAGTACGCGACAAAGCTGCGGGTAACAGACAGTTAAGTTGATTAATAAGTATTTGTGATTAAAGTAAGTCCATTTAACTTTCGCATGTAGTCGATAGTTTGGTAACTCTCGGTCAACAGTGTGTGGGAGTGTGTTCGATGCGGGTGCTCAGCTCAACCCGTTGACGAAGCTAATTGCTTTAATCGCCTTCATCGCCCTCCGATGTACTTTATCAATCGCAATCACAAAGGAATTAAATGAGTAAACGACTGCTACAGGACATTTACGTAATGAATACTACAATATACTTTTTCCAGTCGCACTGGAATAATCCAAAAAACCGCGAGCATTCTGCCTTGAGATAGATCTTTTGCAGTCAGTCGGGTCAGCACAAATGCACAATTATATTGGTGTCATTTTTACTTATTGATATACAGAACTGCGCAGTTTCTGGCCTGTTTCCTACAGAATGTTCATTCTTAATCGACAGTAGTTTCATATTAATGGAAAATATTTAATTTAAACGAATATAATTTTAATTTGTAATGCTTGAATATTTTTTTTTTATTTCGATTTGATTTACACGCTCCAGAGACCAGGAAATGCATTATTAAATATATCTTAAAAAAATGATTCATTTTTAACCAACTTCCAAAAAAGGAGGAGAATCTCAATTCGATTGTGTTTTTTTTTTTACCTATGTTACATCAGAACTTTTGACTGGGTCGGCCGATTTCGATGAATTTTGTTATAATTAAAAGGTGTTGCGTGTCATTTGGTCCCATTTAAATTTAATGAAATCTGACAAGTACTTTTAGACTTATATCTAATAATGCGTATTTACCTACTTGACTATTTTTTCGTCGACCTACGTTGTATTAAACCGCATAACTTATCACTGGGTTTATCGATTTTGATGAATCTTACCTAGTTGATAGCTAATGGTTGTCATGTAGTCTCGTTTAAATTTGATCTAGATCTGATGACCTTTTGAGTAATCTTTGATAACGCGTAGTTACTTGACTATTTTTTCGTCGATCTACGTTGTATTACTTGTCGATGTAATTGAAGCCGGTTTCTTTTTCGTTTTCGAGCAATTATTTTTAATATATAACTTGGTCAGCAAACAAGCGTACGGATACCCGATGGTAAGCGACTACCGGAGCTTATAGACGTCTGCAACACCAGAAGCATTGCGAGCGCGTTACCGAGCCTATCCCACATTCAGGAGCTCTAGTCACCTTATTCAAAAATAGGAACACAACACCGTTTGAAAACTAAGATAGCGGTCATCTTCTGTAAGGTCGAGGTACTACCCCAGTCGGACTGCTCCTCGGTTACTAAATAATAAAACAGTTAATTTATTACAATGAAAAATATCATATCATTATTCACTACCGTTCTTTCGAGAATCTAATAGAATGCCACTAATATTATAAAAGCAATACTTTGTGAGGGTTAGGTGAATGGATGTACGCGTGGATGGATGTTTGATGACTCTTTTATGCAAAACTAGTTCCATTTGTAATGGAATTCGATATGTATATATATCTGAAAATTCCAGATAATACACATTCTATGTTTTATTTCGTTACTCAAAATCAAAAACAACTATATTTAAACAGGTTTCAAAAGTACTTTCAAATCATCATTTTACAAATTAAAATTTTAAAGTGATTATTATTTTTGTAAGAGTGAAGCTACCACCGATTCGGAATGTAGATTCTGCAGAGAAGAATCGGCAAGAAACTACGCAGTTACTCTTTTGAAAATAATATATGAACTGTGTTTTAGTACAAAGCGTCAGTAAGTCCACACATCTTTATCAACTATGTAATCCTGCACTACTCCCACAGTATCACGGCAAAGGCTGACAAACAGCAGCTAATTTGAAATAAATTGGCACTTGGAACATTGTAGTCGCAGGACCAGACTTCGTGCGATGAAATATTGTTTTTTAGTGTAAATCGAGTAACAAATGCGTCATAAATATTACAATCAATCACGATAATCCAGCGTCAAGCGCCGCGCTCTGCTCTCCCCAGCTCTATAAAACGTTTACGCGCATTTTATGTACCGAGATACAGTCTTTGAATAAAATTGTTTCAAATATTAAATTTTCTTTTCTAAATAATATTTAAATATATAGCAATAATTAAATTATATGTATAATAAATTAATTTGATTTTAAATGTAATGAAGTTTTAATACTGCTTATGTAATACGGATGATATGAAAACAGTTTATTATATTTCTGTTCATCACATTATCATCATCACAGCAGCCTGTCGCAGTCCATTACTGGACATAGGCCTCCACAAGTTCACGTCAAAAATAGCGTGAACTCATGTGTTTTGCTCATAGTCACCACGCTGAGCAGGCGGGTTGGTGATCGCAGGGCTGGCTTTGTCGCACCGAAGAAGCTGCTGCCCGTCTTCACCCTGTGTATTTCAAAGCCAGCAGTTGGATGGTTATCCCGCCATCAGGCGGCTTCATAAGTTCCAAGGTAGTATTGGAACTGTGTTGTCCCTTAGTTGCCTTTTACGACACCCACGGGAAGAGAGGGTGTGGCTATATTCTTTGATGCCGTAACCACACAGCATATTTTTTTTCTGTTGTACAACTAAAACTTAACTTTTGAAATCCACAGCCAGCCACTCATAGACAAGGAGTATATTAATAGAATAAAAAATAATATAATATAACCACAAAAAGTTGGTCAATTTAATTTGCGTAAGTCATCGTCATAATCTATACCTATTTATGTTGTGTTAGACCTAACTATTTTTGCCGGGTCCAGTTGGATCCGCGCGGTCCCGGGGCGCGAGAGTCAATCTTTTTAAACAGAATGGATTTTCATCTTATGGTAGTTCTCGTTTGTATACCTATTCCTACATCATTTTGTTTTAATTTGAATCTGTTTATACTTTTACTTTTTTTATTTTTGTTTTAAACAATACCCACATAAATATACCAACACTTACATGTACAAAACTTTATCAGTTATACTGACTCACTTCCGCTGTCACTATAACTTCACAAATCAATAATAAACGTGACATTTCTATGCTGAGCTCCTCGTGCTAATAGTTTTCCTGTACGCTTCCACATCGCGTGCTCCTCTCGGGTCGCGGTTCAGACAAGTGAACGTTGTCCGTTAACGAAATTAGAGTGAAAGGTAAACACAGGACTACCCTTTGTGTGTCCTCATCCGTGCGTGCGGAGCGAGGGCGGCGTGCCCGCGACAGTGCCAAGATCAAAGCCAGGCCCCGGGCTCCGGGCCCGTCGCCGAACACTCTCCCAGCGTTTTATACATATTGAAATCGAAATAGACCTCACAATAAAATTAAAGCCATCCTCGAAGATACAAAACTGAAGTGAAGCGAACTCTAGAAATATGGGAGTTCCACAAGATTTAAAAAAAAATTCTCTTACGAATAAAGTATCAACTTCAAGCAGCGAGACCGTTACTGTGTCTGTGTAACAAATTATTGGCTACGTAATGCAATACGCAGTGCTTTTGACAGTTATAGTATAATATAAATTAAAAGCTCGCTGCTGGCGGCCATGACCTTCTGTAGAAGCTTCGGGTCAAAGTCTTGGTTGAGCTGTTACATAATAGTTCTGCTTAGTGAAATGAACTCATCATTGTGGTGTGTCTCAACTCAATATATGATTTACGTAAACTTTTAAATTTTCTTCAAAATTGAATATTTTTCACTTAATATTAAAAAAAATCATTAATAATAATTGTGTTTGCTCGCAAACGAAAAAAAACCGACTTCAATTACATCGACAAGTAATACAACGTAGATCGACGAAAAAATATATACGATTACTCAAAAAGTAGTTATCAGATCTCGATGAAATTTATATGTGACCACATGACAAACATCAGCTTTCGATTAAATTAAAAATTATTAAAATCGGTACACCCAGTAAATTATATACTAGTTATTGCGGATTTTCAAGAAGTTCCCTCGATTTCTCTGAGATCCCATCATCAGATCCTGGTTTCCTTATCATGGTACTAAACTAAGGATATCTTCTTTCCAACAAAAAAAAAATTATCGAAATCGGTACACCCAGTAAAAAGCTATTGCGGATTTTGAATATATTTAAGAATTATATTGATTGAAAATATTTTAAGAATTATAACATACTGTAACTAACTGTAGGATCAACTTATTTAGCGAAAAATAAATCAATATTCAGATAATATCCAAAACAAGTAAGTTAGCAAAAGTGGAAGCTCGGTCGATTAATGAATAACTATAAGCTATGTTTGTCAAATAACTAATTAAATAAATTAAAAACAATTAATAAAATATAAAATTGAGAATCAAAGGAACGTAGTTGAAAATGTACCTAGAACCATTATAAAATTAGTTTTAATAACGAAATATTGCTGTTATTCAACTTCATTCAGTATGTCGGCTAAAACGAGGGACATACGTGGGTTGTTATACAAATAAATGAAGAAGTTAGCGATATTTCGTTTCGACAAAGCAATTTGAACAGGTACCTACGAGTCAGGCAAACTCGCTACTTTGAGTTAGCTTTAAAGTAAAATAACTTTTTAACGTTTTCTGGTTAATGTAGTTATTTCTATGACAGGTTGAGTAGAAGCCAGCAGCGGTTACGTCGGCCGCACACCCGGCGACACTCGACAACGTTGGCGAACGTCGACGAGTGAAAGTTAATCTTGTGAAAACATTGTAATCGCCGCTGAAGTCCATATTAGTGCACGTTCGTAATTTATACGCGCTGCATTATACTGGCTGAATGCATAATGTGAACAGTTTTCATTTATTTTATTTGTTGCATCTTCGTTACGAAAACTAATTTGTAATGTCGTAAGCGCGTTGTAGGAAGTAGTTAGTGCGGACGAACCGAAACGTCGCAACGAGGACTCGCAACATATTTAAAGCTACTCAAATGAAGAGCTATTAACGTAACAGCATTGAATTATCGCGGCCATTACAGAAATTGGTAATTGATGGGCGTGCGAGCCTCCGCAGTCTCATCGTGGTCTAATACAAACATTATAAACGCATCACCGTGGCGAGCCGCGGAGCGCCGGCCGCGCGCCGAGCGGACTGTTGTTTATAGCGTGTTTACTTCCTGTGTAGCGATACTGTCACGTACACGTACATATAAGCATTTGTTCGATTATTTAATCATTATTAATGGCCCCGGTGTCTATTGCTTCTAATAATACCGAGTACATATGATAACAATTCATGTACGACATGACTACAATGAAACTCTATACATTCTTCGTGTAAGAGTGTCGGTTGTAAATGAGAACAATGCGATTTTTTGCGTCACGTTTAAAAAGATTCGTGTGTGTGAGTGTGCGTGCGTGGCGGCGTGACTGTGCGTGTGTGCGTGCGCACGTGTGCGCGAAGGGTTGCGCGCGAGTCGCGCTGATTGTGAGACAATACGTGAAGGGTGAAGTGGAGAGCGAGCGCGGGTTCGAGCGGTAGGTTTTTACGTGTTTTAAGCGCGAGTCGCGGCGCGGGGCGAGGGGCGCGGGGCGGCGGGCCGGGGCGGGGCGGCTCCGGGGCGGGGCCTCGCCTGCTTTGCATATCGCGCATCGACTCACATCTACATACGCGCGACACTCGCCATCTCGACTCAACCTCGGCCGACGCCCGCGACAACCGCAGCTCGTGACGTCACCTCGCCGGAGCGCATTATTTACTCGCTGTATCTGCTCACATGTCCTGCCCGAACATAAATTGTATGTACGTTGCAGCAAGGCAATTAGTTGTGAGCTAATTGTGCTAAACAAACTCAGCGGCCGGCAGAGCGCGGGCGAGGCGAGATTCCGATGCATATTAATGCGGAGCCGGTGACGCGTGATAACAACTCGTAACTTTTGCCTTCGCTATTTCGGTTAACAATGCGGGAGTGCATTCTGCATGTGTTGCTGTTTGATGTTAACGCTTAAACTTTGTCTAACGCGCCTATCTGATGCTCTTTTCGCAGACGTTTTTAATAACTTATTGTTAAAGAATTTGGCCATATTTCTTTAAAACTATCTTGTTTATCTTCTAGTTTTTAATTCGTCATAAGTATGTTTGAACGGATAACTCATACTAAAAACATTAAGTGTGAGTTATCCGTCAGAATAATATAAATAAAATGATTCTATACAATTTTAAGATTGTATTAATGCGATGCAACAGATTGACATAAATTATTTCCTACGTATACACACATACAGAGCTATATTACTGTTCACCTACGTGACTGCGTGGCGTTCACCTACGTACATCTCCTACGTAAAAAGTATTAAAAAAATTGGTTCATTTATACCTTGGTAATAAACTTTTTACAGTGACGCTTAAAACACACGAAAGACAAACAAACATTTATATGTAAATATGTTTAAATAAACTACGTGCAACAATTACCAAAGCTAATATAAAACTCCACAGTATTTCCGAAGTAGGTTCAACAAAACCTAGTCACGTCACAATGTGTGTGTGTGTGTGTGTTATTAAAAGTTCACAGTGGATGCAAGTGGCGGTCATCGTCGCCAATTAGACGCGGATCGGCGCCGGAGCCTGTCGGAGCGGTTTACTTGAGATGTTATTGAAAGAGGCTGTTTTTAGAGACAATCGGGAACTCTCCCACTCACCTGTCGCTGTAGATTGCCTTTCGTATTCTTATAATAACTGTCTGTTAACATCATCACAAAACTTAAATTGTTGCTTATTTGGGAAGCGTTATGATTCTGTAAGTGGTCGTTTAACAGCATGGTTATCGGAAAAAGTTATTTAATATATCGTAGTAAGCCAGGTTACAGCGAGACACGGGAAATTTACCGAAACAATCAATCCAATCTTGCCAAAACAAATAAATAAGTCAATCTTACTTCATCTCTACAAATAAGTAAAATTAGAGTGTCTTTTTGTAATATTAAAATAAACGTTTTTACTAAATGTATATGGATGTATACACAGTACATATACCATAATAACATTTTTTACATTTGTTGTCTGTCTGTCTGTTTGTTCCGGCTAATCTCTGAAACGGCAGGGCCGATTTTGACTCTACTTTCACTCGCATATAGCTAATGTAATAAGGAGTAACTTAGGCTAATTTTATTTATTTTGCAACTCTGCAAACTGAACAATATTTTTTTTAAATTCCACGCGGACGAAGTCGCGGGCACAGCTAGTATGATGTATAATTGCGAATAACAGTTAGCATTTTATGATCACATTTAAGTTTCAAGCGAAGTTGCAAATATGTAAATGAATAAGATGAAGACAGAGATAGGCGGGAAAGAAGTGCTTTTAAAATCCGTTTCGTTAAGTTGTCTGCGGCAGTGGCGGGAGGGGAGCTCCCTCGACGAAACTATTGAAATGATAATAATGTGTTCAATAATCATTTTTTCTACAAATATTTTGAATATCATATTGTTATTGATGTCGACGCTGCTTACTGTAGTTTTTTGAAGACAAATTTAAACAGGAACTCCGTTCACATGTAAAAACTCTGATATTATGTTGGTATTTACATAAATCGTAAACGCTGTTAGTATTTTTATTTTATGTTGGTAATAAACTCTCGAATCTACTTGACGTACAAAGTCATTTTTTTATGATTGGTAGAAGGTACGTTATGAGTACAACTATTAGACCATTTTTTTTTTCGGAAGATAAAGAACTCTCTGCATAGGGTTAAAATTTAGTTTTTAATGAACGGGACTTAGAAGTAGAAAGACTCTACGATAATTATTATTTAGTCTATATTAACAATTACAAGTAAACTATATGGTATGGTTATGTTAAATATTTAATAAGTACATACTTAAATGCGCATTAAGTGCTTTAGTAAACAGCTCATTGCGTTTTAATCTACTCCGGCTGAACATTATTACTACAATAAAATATAGAGTCTATGCAGCTTTCGGGTGATTATCTTTCCGATAGTTAAATAAGTCTTAGAATAGATTTACGGAGCTGTTTGAAATGTTACAATGGATACACACACCAATACAAAATTAATTTTCCTTCTTTTCAAGGACGGATATCCATTGCTTACTGGATCTTTTCCCTAGAGACGGTTGAGATAAGCTTGAAACAATGTCAAATCGTTGCACTGTACTTTAAAAACACTCATGTTAGCTATGTTTGTTACAGTTTGAGGAAATAATGCGACTATCAGTTACATTTTAATGGTTAATAATTTGTTTGCCGCTACATATTTACTAACATCGACTTTCTGAAGAGTGTCAGTACCTACCTATATATGTATATACTATAATTGACTAGTAAAGTTTAGCGCAACGTTAGTCACGAGTTATAGTTGTAGAATCGAGGGCCATTGTTGTTTTGATACTAATTATTTATTATTATTACCAATGTCATTAAAATGTCATATAGAGATAATTTCATCGGATTTTAAGGAATGCGCTACAGTTGCCAAGTATATTCAGGAGAAGATCTGTTCTTTTGTGAATAAAGAAGTCTCCGACGGCAAAGTCAAGTCAAGTAAGACGGCAAGTGTCGTCACATCATTAAGTGTGGAGTACAGACGTAGACGACGGCTACGTACAATGCGCGCACTTGCAGCTAATGGTCGCAGGGATAGGGTTGTGCGATGAGCGCCATCATTAGCGGAGTGGGTCAGTGGCGCAGGAGACAGCCTGCCATTGTCCCGCGACTCCGCTCGTTAGCTCGAGACGCGCAGCTGATTCCATAACTTTTTTGCCAAAACCGTTATTTTACACATAAATCTCACCCTTCCAAACTTTAGAAATTTCAATATCCCCTTCGAACAATGCGCTCGTTCGCATCGCGTTTTTTTACACTCGCCGATTTTTTAAAAAATGTGGGGTAATGCATTTTTTATTGCACAAATCGTGAGCTTTTGCCGCGGAATCGTTCGTTATTCCTTCCCACGGCCGGGAAATGGGTCACGCATTGTTCCGCTCCTTCGTTTTTGCGTAAAAAAAAGAGATTTCTGCGGAGACGCGGGCCGGGACCTGTCGCCTCCCGCCGCGCCCCGCTCACCCCTGACACAGTTTTTAGGGGTAAAAAACATAAAAATTACGTCGCAGCTTGCGATCGAATTTTCTCAGGTATTGCAAGTTTTTTTAAGCGAACAACCCAGTTGCGGCGTGTAGCGAGTGTAGTACAGGAGGCGAGCTCGAGGTTCGGAAGGGTTGGCGACGTGACATCTGTAGCGGCTGCGTTTACCGGATTTCAAATAATATACGAGCGGAGGGTCGAGCGGCGCGGGGCGGGCGGCGCGGGGCGGGGACGTGCAATAAAATGATTAGGTAAACAAAGCAGAGGGCGCGGGCGGCCGGAGGGCGCGGGCCGGCCGAGATTACCTCCGTTTTAACGCGTGAAAGATTTCAAAGGCGGCCGGCCACTTCACAAATAATCCATCAACATCTCGTCCGCACTCAACGGAGGGCGCAAATTCGATTCCACCTCAGATTGGAGTGCATATTCAGCTAACGAGGTTTGTGCGAGTGGCGTCGGGAGGAGCGGAGATATTGGCTCCTCACCTGCTTGACTGACGTCGATAGAGCCTCTCGACCCCGCTTCTCCTCGCTCTGACACTGGCGCGTCGAGAGGCGCCATTCTCTGTTCGCTATCGAACGATCTTTGAATTAAATTACAATTTACTGACATTCTAAGCGCGTTTATTGCTATAAGTTGTTATAATAGTAATTGTAAAAAGGCAAAACCATCTTTTATGTAATTTTTATGTAAATTTAACTTTACATGTTTCCATTTCACTACCGATACTATTCTATTTCACGGTTTTTTATTCGATAATCGTAAATTAAGTAAACCTGTTTAAAAAAATGTTCTATGCGTATTGTTTGTATGGAAATTCACTAGTTTCTTTGATTTTTATTAAAACAAATAAAACTTTAATTCTTCGACTTACAAATGAGAAATGTGTATTAAAAAACTTGGTTCTGTTTTTTAAGACAATAAAGCCCAGCGTGGTGACTATGGGCAAAACACATGAGTTCACGCCATTTTTGGCGCTTGGAGGCCTATGTCCAGTAGTGGACTGCGAAAGGCTGATGTGATGTGACAACATAACGTGATACGTATTTAAATACCACACGTTTAACGTATTTTGGGATTATGTGTTTATATAAAATGAATGTAAGATAAGTTTTAAAACGGTAATCTTTGGCAGATAAAGTTTTTACAGCATCTCGTTCATAGCTTCGTCCCAACTAGAAAAAAGGCCAGGTTCAACCAGATCACGTATCCGGACCAGATTAGAATAGAATGACGCATTCCAGATCCCGCAAGCTCTATCAGGACTAGGTCTGGACAAGGATAGCCTGATGTAAAATATAATCAAGTATGATGAGGCATACTGGATCAGGACCCGCTCCGGTCCAGATAAGAACAGCCTGATGTGAAATATAATCAAGTATGGTAAGGCATACTGGATCAGGACCCGGTACGGTCCAGATCAGGATAGCCTGAAAGAAATTACGCGAAATAAGCCTGAATCGCGCTATCAATGTTTTTAAGCGCACTTAGTAAGTATATATACAGTTATCAGGACAGTCTAGCAGGAAGTGCATTTCGACACAGTGGAGCAGCCGTGAGTAATAAGAAGTAGTTAATTAGTAGTTAATTATTAGAAGTTAATAAATAAAATTTAATTATTCATATGAATTAATTAATAATATAAAAATAAATAAAAATAATCAATATTTAAAGTAAAAACATAAATAAATAATACATTGGAAAAAACAAACGGAAATAAATATCATAATAAATTATGTCAAGTAACATATTTTAATATCAATTCGCTTTTTTTTTATTAAACAATTTTTTCAAGAATATACATTCTTTTTTTTTAAAAAGACCGGACCGAACCGGCTGATCAGGATTAGATGAGATTTCCTGATCTGGATCCGATCAGGAAATCTCATCTTATCCTGATCAGGTCCAGACAAATCTTCTGTGTTACATTATCCGGTCCAGATCAGACATGTCCGGTCCGGTCCTTCTAAGGAACGCGAAAAAATTTCTACTCGGGGTAGTGAGAGTTCTAGGCGATCAAAACAAGCACTTACAAAATAAGAGTTAACGGTAACTTGTCTTGCGAAAAAAAAATTAAAATTGCTACATCTAAATAATTGTGTTTGCTCGCAAACGAAAAAAACCGACTTCAATTACATCGACAAGTAATACAACGTAGATCGACGAAAAAATAGTCAAGCAACTACGCGTTATCAAAGATTACTCAAAAAGTAGTTATCAGATCTCGATAAAATTTATATGTGACAACATGACAAATATCAGCTTTCGATTAAATTAAAAATTATCAAAATCGGTATACCCAGTAAAAAGTTATTGCGGATTTTCAAGAGTTTCCCTCGATTTCTCTAGGATCCCATCATCAGATCCTGGTTTTCTTATCATGGTACTAAACTAGGGATATTCCCTTTCCAACAAAAAAAGAATTATCAAAATCGGTACATCCAGTAGAAAGTTATGCGGTATAATACAACGTAGGTCGACGAAAAAAGCGCCAAGTAAAAACGCATTATTAGATATAACTCAAAAAGTAGTTGTTAGATCTCAAATAAATTTAAATGGGACCAATTGGCACACACCACCTTTCGATTAAAACAAAATTTGTCGAAATCGGTCTACCCGGTCAAAAGTTCTGATGTAACATACATTAAAAAAAAAAAAAAAAAATTCAGTCGAATTGAGAACCTCCTCCTTTTTTGGAAGTCGGTTAATGAGAACAAAAGAATAGCACCATACACACTTAAATTACTAGAGATTTTTAGTAAGATTCAGTAAAAAACTCCGTAGCGGGAGTAGGTATACTCCTGAAACTTATTATAAATTTAGCCATGTCGTATATGAAATACAGCGCTATCTGCTAAGCCCACGCGTCTTTCTACAACATTCCCAATCGGTGGTAGTTTTGCTTTTTATTAAAACGATGTATTTAGATAAATGTTATTTTAATGTGTAAAATGATGATCCGAGAGTGCTTTTGAACCTTATTTGAATAAATATTTTTGATATAATATTTTTTTAATATTTTTTTTATTAATATTTTTGATATCTTTTTCTTTCATATAATCTTTAAATCTGCTTTTGCTATTTATTTTTTAAATATGAACTTTAAATTTGTTTTCTGGCACTTATAAAATCATTCGTTTCATTTTGTTCATACAACCATCATAACCTAGAAAGGTGCGACGACGCGTTGGCGCGCGGGTTCGATTCTCGCTCACGACAGACATTTGTAATCGCCATATAGATGTTTGTCGTGGTCTGGGCGTTGTGCGTGTATACTGTTTGTGTCTCCGGACCCTCAACACAGGAGAAAATCATACTGGAGGCCGTTGAGTGTGAAGCGTTTATTATTATTAATAAATATTAATAATAATAAATTATTTAATATTATAATAATTATTTGATATTATTAAAGGAAACGTTTATTTGGCACATTAGCAAACTTCGGATTACAAATTTGTCGTTCTGTCTCGAGTTTTTATTGCGCTGCTATTGATGTTAAAATAATCGATCCGCATATCGAATACCTCTAACATGTGTTTGTACAGCATTAAGTCTTCCTTAAATTTAAAACCTAAGAATGAGCCGAGTCCCGCTAACGAGGCGGCGTGCGAGCTAAGATTGATATGCGCGGCAAATAGAGCGCGCTTCGTTATGCGCGGCATTTCACTTCCTGCGCCGCGCCGCGCACCTGCACTCGCTCACTAATTTGACGGTTTATTATATTCAATCACACGATATACGAACAAAAAATATAAAAATATCGTGTTTCACGAGAACCCAGACGAGCGGTACTCCGCCGTTGGGAGCGAATCGCAGCGCCTCGCTTGCGGAGCGCCGGCCGCGGCCGTGCTGGCGTCGTCGGTCACAGCCACATGAGAGCTGTGAGCGAATACTTGCAAATACTGCAATATCTAAATTAATTTCTATATTGTTGTGATTCAAATAATTTTGATACATTTTGTGCCAGAACTTCAGACTTTATATTGTATTATACACCGAATGAATATTTAATGACTTTTTTTAGATTATTCTCTCGCTGGCCCGATAGTAATGAAATCCCTCAGAGTAACATAAAAAGTGCAACATAACAAGTTGGTAGCGCGCGGTCGGGCGCAGCGCGCGGAACGGCGCGGCAGCCGGGACAACGATATTACAATTACACGTCGCATTGTCGCCAGATCTTATCCGTCTCTAATTGCTTGCCGCCCGCTCCGCGCGCGCGCACACGAGCGACGCTCGCGCGACCGTCGTGCGATGCGCGTCGCTCGCACGCAAGTCGCGTCGCTCCGCTCGTCTGTAGCGAGCGTCGCTTTCTCCGCGATGCATACGCTAATCCCTCGCATCACTCCGCGATCGGAATCACCCGCGCGGTAATTAATATGCCCGCTGCAGACTGCACTCCGCGACCGAGGAGCTGGCGCGTTACCATATAAATAAATCAATGTAGATTTATTGCAGGAAATGGAAACATTATTGTAAAATTTTTCGCTTTTGTGAAGCTCCGGGCTACTTGATAAACCATAGATTATTATAATAGTGGAGACCGGTTCAGGCAAGGGGTCGAGGCGAGCGTCCGCGGTGAAGTCGCCCGCGATCGTATTTACGAAGTTACATCGAAAGTATCGCTGCAGCGACACGTAGCGCCGCGATCAGACGAGCCGATACGCTATCGCGGTGATCTATTTATTAGATGCAAACAAAAGAATCTGAATAAACATCTGAGCGGCTCGCGGACGCACAATACTAGTCTCTGTCGAATAAACACGGCCAGCGCGGCGAGCGGCGATAGTATCGTTAATATGACAAGTAATTTTATATTTCAACAGCACAATGGGTTCTTTTACGCGTCACAAACTAATCGATTACTGCATCGACGCATCAGAAATGAAATCTCGAGAAAAAACTCCGCGTTCGGTTCCGCGTCGATGCGCGGCTGCCGCGCTGCCGCTGTTCTGCCAGAGCGCAGGACCCGCGCGCTGGACGGAGCTCCATACTGCAACTCTGATGTAGGCTGGACTCTGGTTATGGAGTGGCACTAGCGGGGAAAGCGTATCTTAAGACATAAGTTGCGACTTCATGATATGACATGCCGCGATAGACACCATTATTTTAAAATAAATTGTGAGCCACGTACTCGTGTGACGGAGAAGTAGAAATCTCTAATTTTTTTTAAAATAGGACCTGTCTCTTGCCTGACTGAACTGCACGAAACATTGACACTGTCATTAAAAAACAATCTAAAATGGAAGCAAGTTCATTACGGCTATCATTTTAGTCGCTCGATTCATTCATCTTCTGCAGATTCGTCGTGCGCAATACTCATTATGCAGCTAACAGCTATTTGTCTTGACTGGACTGCATTGAATTTGTTTTTTTTTTTTTTTTTGTTTAATCTTTGTTAGTGTGATCAGCGTCGATGTAGCGGGGGCGGCCGGGGCGGCGGGGCAGCCGGGGCGAGGGGCAAGGGGCGCGCAATCGAACCGTGATCGCTAATCGCGTCGGCCGACGACCGCCGATATTAATGGAGTCGGCGCACGCGCGGGGAGCCGGTCACGAGCGCGCCACGAATGCCCAGCATCCGAGATTTGAATACTAGATAATTAATATCGCTTTATTAACGGTGGAAATATCGATTTATTAAGATATTATCCTCTTTGTGCGCGCCGCCCGCGCGGATGCCGAGTCAATCACGGCGTCCGCCGACCGCCGACCGCCGACCGTCGTATTTGCATCTTACGCTGTCTCGTCTGTCAGTGGACCTCCAGTACAGTGGGGGTACAGTCCAGTACACTCGAGATGACATCTCGCTGATGTCATAAATATGCTATTAACTGGCTGTCAGTGAAAGATCACAAGAACTATTGACAACGCAGTCACAATGCAGCGCGCTCCGGAGCGTGACGGTTCGCATGTAATTATAACATCACGCATCGACACGTCACGAAGACACCGGGCGCGTGTGTGCGTGCGACACACATGTGTCACCTGTGCCTGTGACCTGCGAGGGCGCAAGTCAAGGCATGAATCACTAGATAAGATCATATTTACATATGAACTTTAAGTGTGTAAATTCCTATAATTCCGTGTGAGCAACCGTAGACAACAGATGAAAGAATAGCCGAACAGTGGTCATCTCTCACGGTGGCGTGCAGTAACCTACCATTTTCAATTATTATTGCCAATTTTATAACGGTATTCAACTTGCTTAATTCAAGAAGCAATGCGCAAATTACGCTGTTATAGTGCCCCGTCGATGTCCGCCCACCGCCTCTATTCCGCTCTGATGTGATAAAGCACCGACGTGTCGCTAAATCGTATTTACTTGTAGTGGTTTAGAAAATAAATGTATAACTGTTAGAATGAAACGATCATAGAAACAGTCACAAGAAATGTGAGCGAGTTCGCATCGATAGTTTTTATAGGCTCGTTTTTATTCATAAACGGTGCAAAAAGCGATCCGCGCGGCTGATATATGAACTGATATTAAACTTTTCACGAAGCCTGCCTCGCACACGCGACGACGCAGCGCGACGCGTATCACTTGCAGCCGCTGTCAACCGCTTTAATTATATTATTAATATGAAATATAATGTTCGCAATTAACGCGCCACACAGCGAGCGGGTCGCTGACACTCGCCGCATTATTTCCTTTAATATGTTTTATTTCGAAGTAGTAAAACACGCAGAGCTTTAATTGTGTTCTTCGGAAGTGCAGAAAACACTCATGTACAGGTAAATCTCTGCTAAAATTACAACTACCAACTGTTTTTGTAATTCCTTGATTAATTCCATCTATCAGATCTGTGTCTTCGCGTGACGTCCATGGAATCTTAACCACACATATCGGAGATCACTTTGAATAATGATTGACTGTATTTAAAACCAAGGTGAAACGTAGCTCGACAAAGGCTCAGCTTACAATCCAATATACGTACAATAAAAATATGATATAATAAAAATTACTTACTAGTATAGTAAAAAAATTAGAAATTATATGTTTAAAAACTGTTCATAACAGTTACTTGCACGTAACACAAATGGTGGTTTAAGACAGAGTGCTTAATTTAAAAAAAGAAGCCTCACAATATTTTAACTCACAAATAAATCGGTTCTGTATTACGAGAAATAAAAAAATGTAATTATTGAAATAGATTGCAATTGCAACAAGGCACTCGCGCGCAGTTGTGCAATCTGAAATAATTTACACACGGTGCGGCTCAACGAGACGTTTCCTTTTAGGTAAACAGTTAAATTTATAAATAGTTTAAAAAATATCGGTTCACGAGACTTAAAGTGTCACTATTTTTTTTGGATCTCTGACATTCGCTAAGAAAACAACTAACTTTTTTTCTCCGTTCACTGACTTTCATGGCATGTTAGCGTTCCCTGGCTAATTTTATATCTTAACGATGCTGTTACTATTATAAGTAATGTGGGACAAAAAAATAAGTAATGAATAAAACTACGTTCATACAAAAAAAAAAAAAAACGATTACAATAATATAAACCGCAAAAAGGCGCTCAACAATGACGCAATTATGATAACATTATTATGTATTATAAATATGTAAAAGGAGAGAGAGGAACGATGAGAAGTGTCGACAGTATTACAACTTTTTTTAAATATATTAAATATCATTTATACAGAAGGGACTGTCAAGCTGCTATCTCACCTGCAAAATCATAGTTTTTAATTTAAACCATTCGACGAGGTAAGAACAATGCACGAGGCTCGATTCGATCGGACGCCGACGAACGTAACCGTTCTTCGATATAAATGTTATCTCGTGATTAAAATCTAAAAGTAAATTGTTGAATTGAGAATGATTAGAGACACTCCGCCGAGGGCCGCGTCACTTCGGAGGAAACAAGAGACAAAGCGCTGCCAACACCTCCTATCTGCACTAGAATCTCGACCCCACTCCGCACGCACGCCAGCGATAGCTCGGAAGCGTGCAATGTCGAGCCACCCGTACAGCTTCGGATCATTGAATGTTTAAATACATCGAACACACACAAGCTTATAATTAAAAAGAGGCAATGAAATTTACATTTTAAAAGATTACAATTTTAGCGTATCTTTGCAAAGTACTTCGGTTGTGTAAAAAACTGCTCGATAACGTCTCAAGGTGGTACGAAGTTTCGTTAAAATAGAATTAGAGATGTTATCTAGTGTTCCGAGGCTCAGATGAGGCGCGGGTGTATTGTACTCGTGCGCAGGACGCGGCCGCAGAGAGCGAGGAACTGTTTTTAATACTTATATTATTTAAAAAAAAGTATTTTTGAAACGAATCATTTCCATCTTTATTAAACTTTACGATACTATATGTCAGTATACTATATATAGTTATATATGCTCAGGCACTATTCCTCGCTGCGGTTAGATGGATATAATATCTTAGTGTCTTCCAAAACCACCAGCGCACTGGTCTATGAAATGAACATTTTGAATATTAAGTATATATTTGTATAAAACAACGAATACTGTAAGTAATGTACAAAGAACAAAAACTTCAGCCGGATATCCGGACGGATGTTCGGTTCAACCGGTGTATCGCTAACATAAAGCACGCTCGTAACAGCCCTCATAATTACAACGAAATATTTCAATGAATGTGATCAACTCTACTAACGATAAGTTACTTAACTCAAATGTTGGTCATGTTAGGTCCTTGTTATACATTTCATATTTAAATGTAAAGTCGAAGCAGGAACGTGTAGAATTATACTGTATCAACTCAAAATACGTTTTAAATCCTACATGATGTCAAAATATGCGTAAATTAAACAATACACGGGTATATAAAAACATAATTAGATTGTACGATTAATTACTTTAACGTGTATCATCATTCAAAGACGGTATTTTTAAACAATTAAAAGAGAATTATAAATATACAAATCGATGTGAGGACACGGAACTTAATTTTGTTGCTATACATACAGACGTATTTTAAATTATATCATCACATACTTAGATATGTATAGGGACACAATCGTACGTACAAAATCGTATCAATCGACGTACGCAATAGTTATCTTGGACATCGTAATAAAATTTGAATAAAGTCAAGTAGAATAAAAATTATGTGTTGTCACGGGACACCAGGTAGGAACGAAGTTCCTTCGGATAGTAGAGAGGCAACACAATTTGAAAAAAATGTTGAATTTTATATATATTATCTAGTTCTTGATTTTTTTTAAATTTTGTTGATTGGTTTTTAATTAAGTACATAAAACTGTTTAGGAAATTTAGTATTTTGGGAAATAACAAATACCGTAAAATAAAATAATTCAAACAAAATAATAATAATAATAATTCATACTATTAAGTGAAATAAATAACATGTCTTTATTTTTGTCGACGGTATAAACTTAGATAAATAATTTAAAAAAAAGTTTACTATTAATATTTTAGTTTTACAAACGTCATATTATACAGTCGTGTGACTGATATTAACGGAAGTCCGTTATATATTTTTCTTCCAGTTTTAGTATCACATTTTTTTCAGTTCGGTCGCCCAGCCAAATGTCAAGTCGGTTAAGGAACTTTGTTCCAATAATATCGAAATGAAACTAAACCTAATTTACTTCACATAATTTAAGATCATAATCATGTTTTCTACATCTCATTGAAATTTCTCAGCAATATAATGTTAAAATTATGAAGCAAAGATTTATTACTAATTGGAACTCCGGCTCTAACACGAATACTGAACTCTACGTGAAGTTAGATTCTAATAAGAATGAATCGACGATTCCAACTAAACGTTTCTTTATGTTTCAAAATCTAAAGAGGAGGAGTTTTGTCCGATTGTAAAAATTGTTGTTTTCAATTGATCTACATCTCGCGCAACTGACGCACTCATATCTGCTATAATTAGAATCAACAACGATGTGACTCTGTACAAGTCTCTGTACTGTTTGAAGCTTATTAGAATTTTAATAAGCCCCTATCATTTTTTCGCATCGCTCCGAGAATAACAATTAATCTATTTTTAAGCTTTATGTTTCGAATAATAAATTAGTACAGTACAAGATGGCTGCGTGGGACATTAGCATATGACCCGCTTTAATGACTTGTAATTAGAATTTTTAATTTATTTTGACTTCGAGTGCGTTGATGTCTTCTGCGCTACCGGCCTTCGAACAGTGGTGTTCGTGTTAACGACTTTTTTATTAAATATGCAAATGTTAATTCGTACACATCTGATTGTGAAAGAGTCGAGTTACAACTTCCGGTCCCGATTTTACGCGGTAGTCAACAATATTCCATACCACATGTAAATGTTAATATCGGTGCACGACACACTCCAGTGACATTTGTGCCTCGCTGCAACTTAACTCAGACCTTCTCCAAGAAAACGAAAACATTTCGTAAGCAGAAGAAGACCAAGTTACAATTATAAATACAAAAAAATAGTAAACATGGAGTAGGCGATGTGAGAAACAGTTCCTCGCAACAGGTGATAAAGTATGTAAAATGAAGCGGTTACAGTCGACACAATAGTCCCACGGCAAAAAGTTCTACTCGCAGCAAAGTTCATAAAGAGCTGCGTGCACTAATAGCAATTAATAAATAACTCACAATCAAATAACTCGAGCCGGTATTAAAATATGAAGTGTACATAAACATATCGTAACGAGCGTCGATGCTAATTATCATAGTCCAGGGAGTCGGCGGCTGAGGCGCGTCCGCACAATGGTCGCGGTTCCAATTAGACGGTATTATTCGGTAGCCGAAAGAAAACGTATTGAAATAGACCGAGATATGTTAATACTCGGCGCGTATTAATCAATCTCACGTCGCTGTGAGCGGCTCGCATGCGGGGCTGTTTGTTTGTTTATCCAGTCACTACGTTTAATTAGCGACTAGCCGCGGCGCCCGACCGCGTCTTATTATAATTATCTCGCTCGGGAAAAAGCGAGCGGCGCGTCGCCAGCGCAGAGTGCGCTCTGCGGCGCAGCAGTGAGGTGCACGTTGCGGTGCAGCGCGGGAGTCGCTTACGCGTCCGTGACACTGGGAAGTGATTGTTTGCAGAAAACAATAACGCGGCGCGAGCAGCCGTCTGACGCCTCGCACAATACACTCGCTTTAAAACTTAGCGATTCCGATATTAGAATATTACCAAATGCGGCATTCATTATAATATTTAAACCTATAACGCGTTATTATTAATATACATATATAAAAAAAAAAACGATTTTCTGCGAATGATTCTTTGAGATAATAAATTGACAAGTATCATAGGGCCGATGCGCTGGTGGGCGCCGTTCGTCGGCTCAAGACAAAAGGAGGCAGCGGCGAATAATTACCCGCGCGGCGATGAAATATAGCGAGCGTGAGAGCGTATGCGCAGCCCCGCGGGGCGCCGTCGTCGCCTCGCACCGCGCCGCACCGCGCCGCATCGTCTCGGGCACTCGAGTTGTAGTAAAAATATTACTTCCTTGTATACCTATTTATGTTAATATGTAATCTTGATTCCTATACAACAAGACAAAAGAAAACCCAAGCAACTTTTTTTGCAAAAAACGATTGAGTTATGGTACTATCGCAGAGTATAAAATATAATATACAAAATTACGTCCAATTTTACGATGTTTTAATCTATTACATTCCCATGGCGAAATGATGGTTCGTTCATAGAGACCTGTGTGGACGCTCGCGTGCACGCATCGTTCACAGCATCACGCATACAATTAGCGGCGACATCATTCGGTAGCTGGCCGCCGCATCCGCCGCGCCGTGCGACCCGCCGCAACCTTTGAGGCGACCTCTCATTTTCAATATTTACGAAAACCGTCCCGCTAACATTTGGCTGCACTAATATATCTTGGTAATTGATTCGTAGCACGCGATCCGGACGACCGCACAGAACACACGCTAGTGGCGAACTTGGAGGCGGAGAGCGCGAGTCGGTAGGCGCTCTGATTCATTAATTAGTCGCTCACTAGCGACCGCCCGCGGCTATCCGCGGGGCACGGTACATCGAGATGGGCACGTAATAAAGTTTTTACGATATATTCATAAGTAACTATTGTAACTAAAAGTGTATTGTCAATAAACGATTTAAATTCATTTTTAACAATTCTGTCTCAATAATCGTTTTCATATTTGCATTTAAATTTAAAATAATATGTATTTAAATATTCAAGCTGCTTTGAATAGTGACGCAACGAGTCCATCGTATACTCATAACTCTGTGATGTACATTCTCGAGGGGTCTCACTCTCGAACTATAAGACCCAAAACCGATAAGAAACATATTCCAATATAAGTATGGACTGGATTTCCAATAAGATTTCAAATCGTATAATAAACTCTCTTGCTGGTACATATACGATTCTTTTCCAATATCGAGAGCCGCTAGTGTGTGAGTAAAATGGTGGCCACTTTATAAAAATGATTTTATTCTATTAATTTGTACCGGTAACGCGTTACGTGACACACAGAAGTGATATTTTTACGTGTCGGTGTCGGCGGTTCCCACGCGGAGTATTAAATCACATGACGGACAAATTGCGGCCGCGGCGCCTCCGCCGCGATCACACGGACACCGCGCGGCGATCGTGCGACCGTCGCACGGCCGTTGCGGACGTCCGAGCTGCGTCGCACTCCACCGGCATCGTTTGAAGCGCGCCCGACGCACTCGCTTCTCCTCTTATGGATAATTGGTCCCGCTGCCCGAGTGCGGTACAATTTAAAGATTCGTCGCAATCATCACGTGGAATTCGCTACAATAACTCCGGCGCTGATGGATCGAATGCTGTAAAGAACTGCGTACACTTGTGGAAACTAATTCACCGGTTATATTTCTAATTCTGGTGTTTTACGATTTGCAGCAACCCCTCTCTTATTAAAACATAAAGAATAATTGTGTGTAAATTGCAAGTTTTTCACAATACCTCCGGTGTGCGTCCGCTTGAATTTATCCCTTTTGAGATACCAACGAAAGTATTTTAAAATATTCGCATAGAAAAATTTTGTATTCCGAGAGCCGAAAGTGAAATCGTGTGTCAAATGCCGGCATGTGGTACAAAAATAGCCAGTTGATTGGGTTTTTACGGTCGGATTGGCGGGACCGCTAGGAATCCGGCGCGGTGGGCACGGGGCGGGGGCGGGGGCGCACAGGGACCCCAATTTAAAATTCAGATAAGCGGAATAAACGCTCGCCCTCGGAATGCGCGGTGATGGGCGCCCTTCTGCCTCGCCGCTCTATCGGCCGCCGCACAGCACGAGCGGCGCGCAGCTCCGCCTAATGTACCACGATGATTGCTCGCCCGCCGCGTCTGATGAACCCGCCGGACGCTTCCGTCGCTTTGTGCAACTACTTACACGTGCTAAATTCCATTTCGCAACGATCGTACTATTGATCGGAAAATGCTAATTCCAGTGCATAAAAACGTTCAAAGCTAAACGCCGCTCCGACACGATACAGATCTGTTTGCATATTGTGGTAATAATTACTCGATTGCACTTAACTATGTGTACGGTTTTTATTGCGGAAGGAATATTTGAATAAGTTTCGATTCCGATAAGAGGCGAGTGTCAGCCCGACGTCCCGACGATGGACGCAGATAATTAGAATTTTATCCATTTTAGATTAGTTCTTGAGAGCCTCGAAGGTGACAGACGAGCTTATTGAAATTGTTCCGAGCGAGTTGCACTTAATTAGCCGAACAAACGGCTAATTAGTCTAATTAGACGAACTCGATTCATAAAAGAAACACTTCTGTACGCAGTAATGCAGTCTCGGTGAATATTTCTTATTATGTTCGCCATATCGAGGTGCTCCCAGATTGACTTATAAGCAGTATTAAGACTCACTCGCAGCGCGTGCAAATGAGACGGCGCGCGCAGCGCCAATCAGAAACTCCGCGGATAACGGGCCCCGACGCGCAAGGAATCGCGATGAGCACGTCACCGATGTATTCCTATTTCATCACATCGAGACTGGTCCGCGTCTGAGCGCCGACCGGTATTAGTGTAGCTTCCGATGCACTGCTAAGACCTACTTTAGAAGTGCTGCCGGGCACAATAAGAACAGTGTTTATAAGTTAAGTAAATCTTTCCAAAGCACTCCGCCCGTACCCTGGGCTGGACACGCTGCTCAGCGAACGTCATAAAAGTTAATTAAATATTTAAATTAGATGTTACAGAAGTTCGCTCGCGCTAGCGACGTGCCCTTCTCGGCGCGGCTCGTCAGGCTCGAGCGCGGCGCCTAACGAGACGCCCCTTGTCGTACTGCGGAGCTTTCACTGCTGTTTGCACTCGCATGACTGTTCCTACGCCGACCTGCTTGGTGTACGGATTGGAAGGAAGCGAGCGCATCGCCACCCGGCTCATAAAAACCCCATTATATTCAAGAACGATATTCAAATGCTTAGAACAAGTATTTCGCAACGTAATTAGTTTAATATTTTAATGAGTACTCGAAATGATATTCTTAAAATTCAGCAAAATATTTAATATAAAAAGACGGTTTTATCTTCCTAGTGCATTTTTGTGAATTTTTTCTCATAACGTAATTAACATAAGAACTGAAATAATAAGCATACCGGAGCGACGCCGGCTCATCTCGTTACCGCGGCCGGGCTAATTGAAAACAGCGAACTCATTATAATATTTGGGCAATTACTCATTGTAATTATCAGTTACGGCTGTACGTACATACAGAGTCGACTAATTATAATTAGGCGTATTTGAATTCGGTGCTCGAAGATTCACACGAACTGAAAAACCGACAAGCCGATGAGGAGTATTTGAAGTATTCTAGTTCTTGTTGCGCTCGCACTGTGTTTGAAGTCTGTTTTGTACGAAGCAGCGAGGTACGAGTACGTACGCAACACGCCAGTCGTAACTGGCTCGCTCGGTATTCGTTACACTATAATTATCTAGTGCTCAAACTGTGAAATGGCTCCGTTCACAGAATATTCAAGTTTTATGTAAATTGATAAACAGATGGACAGTCGTGATGATTGATGAAATATAAAAAAAACGAAACATTGATAAATTAACGTTTTATGTTAATCTCTTCCGCAGGTTTTTGCTAAATCTTTGCAATTGTCACTGAGAGCCCGCAAGCGTCCGCGCGCAGCTGCGACGTAATTGATTAAAAAGCTCTCTCTGCAATTAAATTGAAGGCTGTTGTTTGAGAAACAGACGCAGAGGGACTGTCGACGTTTAATTAATCATTCCTAAAGCCGCGAAAGTTTCACAGAGCTACAGACAACGAATCGACGAGCTAGTTCATAGTATGGTCACAATTAGTATCGAGACCGTCTTTCGGTTAAAACCGACGCTATAATAATAGCGATGACTTTAAAATCTACTTCCAATGAGTATGTAGCGCTAAGTAAGTGACACACAGGCAGACACTTACAGGCTAATAAACAAACAGCAAAGGGTGTCAAGCGCAGAAGCGTGACCGACTGTGGCGTGACACCTCATAGTTTCTTTTGCCAATGATCCGTATTTATTTATATTTGAGAAGACTTGACAAGTAATATCCGTAAATTTGAATTGTTGGTTTCGTCAAAAGAAAAGATATATACAGGTACGGTATACGGTAACAGTAGGTAACATACAGATTGTTTTTGATTTAATTTTGGATTTGAGTCAATACTATTCACCGACGCGTTAGCTTTAGATATGAACAACTTGTGCCGACAGATGCCGTCGACGTACACCCCGAGCTATAGCAGGTAGTGCAGCAGTGCAACCCACGCGCCGCATGTACACGACGGATGGCCTCGACTAGCTGAGAGTCAGTCGAAGCGAGTAATATGTGGAGCGACTCTGCTCACAGAGCTATACAAATACATTCACATCAGAGCTCGCTATAAAAACTTGAATATTTTATGCTAATGTTAAAATTATATTATTAGTACGTTTGATTATATTAAAACAAACGATGTAATAACGATTTTACCGACTTGGTAACAGTAAAAACTTTTGCAAAAAATTGCAAACCTTAAATATTCCAAGCTTACATTTATCAATAAAATAATTACATTCATACGATTCTTAGTTAAAAAAAATCTTAATTATTATTCGACTTTTTGTATCGCAATAAAACGCTCTTCCGGCATGTAAGTAGAACACTTCGAGGGTAAAAAATCTATAGAAGGTTAAATTGATTTCGGAAAGGGCGCGAATAGAAAACCAATTTAGAACATCTTAAAACACTCCAGCCGCCCTCTTCGCGTAAGGGGATGAAATAAAAAGCTTCTTACTATGAATAGCATATGAATTGAGCGCACGTTCTGTTTATTTAGCGCTTTTTTTTGTGAGCTTCGAAAGTCGAGCAGCTCCGCGCCGCGACGTACTGTGTCGCACCGAGCCGGCCGGCGTCGTGTCGGCTTTATGCTTGCGATTAGCACTTCACGATAAACAACACAATGAGATAAGGATCGACTCGTATTATAAAAAGAGGCTTTATCTAGATACAACTGTTTCACGTCATACGGTTAAAAGTTAATTGAGGCATCATGCTAGAACAAGTATAAGATTAGATATGTAACAATATTTATAATTAAATGTATGTAAATGACCGCCGTGAATCATACGAGACCCGGCAACAATTAGCTATTCAAATGGACGTCGTAAATTTCACGAAACGGCCCGTTCGTCGATTTAATGATAACGAAAGGAGCCCACGACCGACGACCAGCGCTGGTCGGAACCGAGCGGAGGCTGTCTAGCGCGCGTCTCCGTACGCGCTCGGATATATTTCATCGCGGGGCAGCCACTGTGAAGCGATCGCGGCGATTAGCTGGAGCGCACGGCACGCGTATAATTTGACAGTCGACATATGGGCGCGAGATACGGTGCGGCCGGATAAGGAAGTATCGTAAGTGGACCGGCTCGCAGGGCCTCGTTAGCACTTAGTATTACACTCAGAGAAGACTCTTAGTCCGAGAGGTTCGAGGCCCAACGGCGCTGGTTGTATTCTGGCTAGTTCGAAATAGCGCCGTCGGGTTGCTTGGTCGACTGACTGAAGAAGCAGGATATGTGATCAGGAAGCACAGTCTGTAACATACTGGCACGTCTACAATGTCGCAGTGCACGACAGAACAGGCGCGTTTGCGTCGCTATGATTGCGGCGCGCGCAGTGACTGTTGTAATTAGACACGGCGGCACTGCAGCTATCGTCGCATCTCTGCCGGCTTCGTTTTAATAATTAATCTAGACCACGCTTAAAAGGGGCTCTAACAAAAATGCGAGCTGCTATTGACCCTCGTCGCAACGCCGCAACGTGCCCGCGGCTACGTGTACCTACTATTGCTACTGCGCTGTGCGATGCGGAGCTGATGTCACCCGACCAAAAGACGTCCACGTCGCACTTTTACTAATTAGCTTCAGACTTACACATAAAACGTGGTCGTTTTATAATTTTAATGAGTTCGAGCCTTAAATTGTTGAATATGTAATGATTGCGTAGTTTACATTTAGATTAAAGTCAAGATTAACAAAATAAAATTAACGAAGACCAAGTTTTTACTAAGCGTATAATTAAAACGCACGCAATCGAGACAGGGATCAGAAAATTTGACAACAACGAAAACTGTCGTAATTAATGTGATCTCGTTTAATTAACGTTTCAGCTCCTCGGCGTGCGATGCGGAGAATCTGCTGGAGAGCTGTGGACGGAGCCGCCCGGCACTCTCGTATTGATCTGCACTAACTTGTGCAGTGAACAAGTGCGGGCGAGAAGTCGCAGACTGCCCGCCGCACGCACCGCGGCCCTCGCTGACCCACCGACGACCGACCTCTTGCGCACGATACCATCTCGACGCACTTGCTCCAGTTTTAGTCAGTATTCGAATCTTATGACAGCCACGGCATTGCTTTTACTCGAACTTTCATTGCATAAATTATGCATGGACGTTGAAAACTATATAAACAATTAGATCGACAAAGAATAACAGTTTATCAAAACGTAGCACGTCTCGACCCGCGATGATTTATGCAAGGTAACAGTAGAGGATGCGATTCCGGCTCGTTCCCGAGTACCGGTTGAATCCGGACCGGAGCGCCGCGACCTTGACCCTGCACCTGCCGGCAGCTGGCCGCACGCGCCACAAATATCAACAAGTGTCACTCACCCGCCGTCCCGTTACCTGCCGCGCGCGTGCTAATTATTATAAATTAATACCTTCGCCGGATACTCTCTGTAATGACGGTAACATGGCAGGGTGCGAGTTCACCGCGGTGTTGAAACGATGCAGCGTTTGTCGAGCTGGTGTTCGGATGAGCGCGCACTGAGTGCCGCGATAGCAGCGATGTAACACTCAAATGCAAACACTCGAAATAATCTACAGTTTAGCCCGTTTCCAAATATATACGAAAATTACTTCTATTATTGAAAACCATACCGACCCCTTCGTCCAAGACCAAATCGTGACTCTATATACCACTAGTATTTATCTATACAAATAAATAAAATTGGAGCGTCTGTTTGTCATATTAAAATAACTGCTTTTTCTAAATGCGTATAGATGTATACACGATACGACATATAGCAAAATAAATAACGTCTGTCTGTCTGTTTATTCCGGCTAATCCCTAAAACGGCTGGACCGATTTTGACGGAACATTCACTGACAGATAGCTGATATAGTAAGGAGTAATTTACGCTACTTTTATTTTAGAAATTTATCTATTTATAACCGACTTCAAAAAAAGGAGGTTACTCAATTCGACCGTATATATATATGTGTGTGTGTGTGTGTGTGTGTGTGTGTGTGTATGCGTGTGTGTGTGTGTATGTGTGTGTGTGTGTGTGTGTGTGTGTGTGTGTGTGTGTGTGTGTGTGTGTGTATGTTCGGAGATAACTTTGCCGTTTAAAACGGTTTTTGATGATTATTTTTTTTTGTCAGAAAGGATATCCCAAGTGTGGTACCGTGATAAGGAAACCAGGATCCGATGATGGAATCTCAGAGAAATCGAGGTAAACCCTCGAAAATCGTAGTGACGACTAGTGCGTTTGTTAATTTTTTTCATCTACTTACGTTGTGCTACTTGTCGATGTAATTGAAGTCTGTTTTTTTCATTTGCAAGCAACCACAGTTACTTTAAACATATGTATGATTTAAGTTTAAAATATGGTTAGTTACTTAATTTATATAGCTCTACGAACTGAACAATATTTTTTTAATTCCACGCGGACGAAAGCGCGTGCACAGCTAGTTTATAATATAAATATAGTGTTCCAGCGCGGTGAGAATACTCGTAAGACAATATCTGCGAGAACCGGGGCTGCCGCCGAGCCTCGACACGTACGCGGCGGCGCGCGGGAGTGCGGTGGCGATTGGTCGTTTGAATGTGCTGCACGTATTCTAATGGGGCAGCCCCGCAGCAGCGCGTCGCACCCAATCTCCGCTAATGACGGTGCGGTCCGCGAGCCTGTAATAACGCGATATGAGATGCACGCCCGCGTCGTTGTAATGTTCCCAATTGTTTCCACTGCAGTGTGCTCACCGACACATCGTGCAACCTCGTCGCTACAAAATTGCTTCTGATCGACTAATCGATATTAAATAAGCAAAAGAGTGAGTGGCTGACGTGTCGGAGCTGTGAAGTTACTTCGTTCTCGCAGACCACTCAGACGCTTCGGACGATATTGAAAACGAGCTCGCAGAGTTCAGGCGGAAGAATCGAATAAAATCGCTAGATTACCTCGAAATAATGTAGTTCGCGGTGGTAGGCGCGACCGCAATTAGATAAGAGGCAGTTAGGCGAGCGTGTTCCGTTAAAGGTAGCATCGCATGTAGCGACAATTTAATGAATGCGAGCGCCTAGCGGGACCCTAACGTACGTCGCAGGTGTCCAACGGGACTCGCAAAGGTCACCCCGAGCTTGCATATGTTACCCCGATAAACTACTTGGTCCCGCTCGGCCTCTATCGGAATAAATTGCATCGCGAAGTGTTTACGAGCCCTCCCGCCTCGCGACGCGCTAAAACGTGTTACGTGTTCAAAGCTACCCTTTAACAGTACTAGATGAGCCATCTCAGGGACATTGTACAATCCCGTTCCTTTCCCTAACTGTAAACGATTTCTAACTTTTAGTGTCTTTTTTAAGTTAAACAATAGAGACAGTTAGACAGTAAAATGGTCGAGGTATTCATATAGGCTTTCTTTTACGACTGCAAATGCGGCCATTGTCCTCTCGACTGTTTTTTAGTGTCAATTGCAGGGTTATGCAATTATGTGTTTTGTTTAAAGTTTTTAGTGTTTTGTATTTTTTAAATTTTTAAGCGGTAAACAATAAATTAGAAAGTCACTCATTGTCCGGCCACGTTTCGATTCGAATATTTTTTTGCTCGGGTTGCTTTCTCTGGTGCCCGGCCCGTCACGGCGGCCGGCAGGTCATCCCCTAGCGGACAAAGCCGGCGTTGTAGAGCTAATGCACCGCGTCGTAAAACAACGTAACTGTGAAGTATTCCGTTAAACGTGGCTGGATTGTTGGCGCGTCGAAGAAAGCAATAAAATGTTTAAAAAAAGCATAATGGAGTTGTTGCGAAGTAATAAAAATTCACCAGTCACTAGGGGCGGTTATGAGTACAGGGGGCAGTCCTCCGAGGATCGGATAGGATAGGTTGTGCTGCGATATCGGCCAAACAGCGCAGACTCAAAACTACTCTAAAATAATTATGGCGATTCACCGCGGTTCACTGACTTGTGTGTATAGAGAGCACGAAATAATACACAAAATAACAATCAAAATTAAGTAGAAGTTTAAAACATCTAGCCTAGTACAGGAGCTGCACTACCACCCATCAGCGTACTGTTAAAATCAATGATATATGTATATTTATTTATTTATTTACACAGGATGCAATTTGTTCACAAGTCAGTTAGTCTATTCTAAGTAGATTTTCATGACGTCACTGGGTACCAACATAGTGATCACCGTGGCTGGGTACCAAAAGGAAGCAGTGTAGTTATGCTCGCCGTGCGCCCTCCACCGTACAAATACTACAAGTAGATAAGAGGCGCTCTCAGAGAACTCACCGGGGTCCATGCAGCGCTAGGTGCGCGCGCGCGGCGGCTGGACACGACTCACTGAAATAGGACCGCGCCCCCTGACATTACTCACCCTCGACACAAAAACTGAAATGTCAACAGGGGTCTGAGTAACGGGACCTCACGTGCCCGACTCGATTACCTCGTGGGAAAAGGTCACGGCGGATAATGGCAGACATGCGGACAAGTGTACAGCGCACAGTGTGCACACCACTCGCGACGATGAAGAGCACCTTCAACGAGCGGCGCTCGAGTACTCGCTGACATTGGTCCAATGAATTTTAAATCAATAGCTATATCACACAAATTTACTCGTACAGTCAAAGATAACCTATATGATATGGACACTACTTTTATCGTTGTAAATGCAGTGTCCAGGGCTGTTAAACAGTTAACAAGTACAAGCGCTTTATGCGAGTCTAGCGATCCGTGTCATAGGAGATGCTTAAAGATCGAATGCGTGGAATAATGAATTATGAGAAGTATAGGAGGTAAAGTCTCTCTCTGCGCGAGTAGGAGTCTACTTTTTGCGCGGCTGGAGGGAATGCGCGCCACAATCCGCTCGGTCGGGATCGCTTCGACGGGATTTATGCGAGCCCGTTGCGAATATAATTGGGAATAATTACTTTTAATTGGTTCATTAACCAACCCTCTGATGATGTTAAAAAGCTCGGAGCCAGCGAGTGTGAACCCGTATATTTGTCGACGCACGATATTATACTTCAGTGATAATATGTACCTAATAGCTTTATGTTTTTAAAAACATTACTTAAACGGTGTTAGTAATTAACGCCATTCCATTGTTTTATACTATAATACAATATCAATCCGGAGAACACTCTGAGAGCGCCGCACTGCGCGAGTTCCGCGTGTTTGTTCTACTCATTTGTTTACGCGTCGAGCGCTTATTATGCTAATCGCAAGAAATTCTTGTAAACAATATCAATTAAGTCGGCGCAGCGCTGCAACTGACCGTGTCTCTGTAAAGTAATGTAATTAAACGTTGAGAGGTTGGAGCGCGGCCGCGCTGAACAGCGGGAACGATATCCTCTGTAATACACCGACGAGGATAGGCTTGCGTTTATATGTTATTAATTTCTTATGATTTTATAGTAATAATTATATCAAAAACATACAAATCAAGCGCGATTCCGTGAAATGTGACCGATGGTCTTCGTAATCATACCCCTCTTTATTTTGAACATCGAAACCATTCAAAAATATGCAAAACACTACCGAACAAAAAACATCGTGAGAAGACATTATACTCGTGTACTCGTAAAAAGTGCTATATAAGAACATTTGGCATTGAGTCGCTGCGACAAAAAACGTAGAACGTCGATACAGGTTGTAACATTATTATACAAATTACTACCAACATTGGAGTTTTATTAGGATTTTGGTCTTTAAAATAACAAATAAGTTTAAACTAGTATTATACACATGGTGACGGCCGGTCGTGGCGGTGCCGGACTACGGACACCGTGCGATGGACACATACACTAATCTCATAATATTCAATGTAGCTATTAATTTTACGAATACTTTTATTAAAATGTTACGCAGCACGCATGTAAGTCGTAAATTTATAAAAAAAGTATACCTGTGAATAAATTACCGGCCGATCTAAGGAGCGAACAATGGCCGGCCGACGTACGAGCGACACGGAGTCGTAAAGGTTCTCATGATTGATATTAGGATCTCGGAACGTTAACAAAAAGCTGCTGCAAAAAATTATGCCGAATCAAACGTATGCAAATCCTTTGTTCGCTCCATCGTCAAGCGATACGGCTCTCTATTCGCAGCCGCACCGGTGCTAGTCGCGCGGTGATCGCGTGACACTCGGGCGACGGTCGCCGGCCACCGAGGCGCAATCTACGATCTAAGTGCGGTCATAAATATCGACGCAGTGCTCCGCGCCCGCATCTCACGGAATTCCCAGCAGCGGACACAGCGTTCGTGTGACGTGGCGTATGCGCCGCAAAAAAATGCGAATCATTAATATTATCGTAACACTCTTTAACAATTTAATATTTTTTCAGACACTCAAAAAATATATGAAATGAATTATTCTACTCACAGCAGTTTTTCTCAAATCTCTCGCTGGACGTGCTTTATTTTAACGATTCACAAGAAGTGGCTAATTTGTTTTTTAATTATAGAATAATAAATGATAATACGTATCATTATTAACACTCTAATTAGTAGTTAATTTGGTGTTTTACTAAGCTCCGAAGTGACTAAATAAGGTTGCTCGTCTACTGCGCGTCTCTTGAAATTAGTTTTTTATAATTTACCCGCTTAAATATTGTTCGCTGGAGTGGGCTTCAGAGCTCGGCGCGCACTGGCGCAGCACACTCGCAGCCTGTGTCGTCGTTGCCGTCGTAGATTTGATGTGCGTGATGTCTGATGATTCATTAAGATTGCTAATGGAATAACCCACGGCCGAGCAGAAAAACTAGAGAACGTCTACTTGCAATATGGAAAATAACGTTAACGTATAAACAAAAATCGTTTCTTGCATTATGGATTAAAGAGCGGGGTCCGATGATCGAGAGCCAGCGATGCGTTCCACGCTCGACTGACTTCACTGTCTCCCGGCTTCGAAAGGTTAATGAGAGAAATTATGTATCGGCATTATTTGCCACCGGTAATAGTACCGTCTCAACCGTCGCCACTGGTGCGGCGCGCCCGGTCGTCGGGCCTAATTCAAATTTTGCAATAAATCTTCAAAAAAATTCTTATTCACGTGAGCGATCCGGCGACAAAAACTAATAGAAATGGAATGAAATATGCGATTCGTGCCGATTGTTCGGCCGTCTATCGGAGGTGAGTCAGAAAAAAACTCGGGCAGATGCGCGTGCGCAGGTAGCGGCGACGCATGCAAATGTAACCGCTTTCTATCGCCCCCGCGCCAGCTCTTTCTATCGCTTTGCATACACGTATGGCCTACCGTTAGAGGTTTTATGGAATTCAGCGCAAAAACTATCAAGAGCACTAGGCACGATACAGAAAAACACGCGACTTGCATCCGTATTTATACTTCGCACTTGCGGTGAATCGGCCGCTGCGTCTGGTCACTGGGCCTGCGTCATAAGCCTTCGGACTGATTTCTAATGCGTCGGTCCTATTGTGCGGTGACTTGATGAATAGTTCTAAATGATCAGCTAACGCGGGGCGGCCGTGCGCATGCGCCCTGTAATAACGTGCTGGCCGGTTACCTGCACGCGGCTCGCTGCTTCCTACAAAAAACGGTCAAGCTCCTCCGAGCTCCGGAATATTTGCGAGTAAACTTCGCTGACCGTGCAAAAACTGTATCGTTAATGGGAAAGAATGTAAATTCGCTCGTCGAGTAGATTCAAATGCTACTTAATATCTATTAAATTAATTTTATGAGTCTGCGGTTCGAGGACGAAATGCCCTTTTTTGGTGTTATTTATTCAAGCGGCCGGGGCCTTGAAATCTTGTTAATGTTTGGTTTTTTAGAAGTACTTAAGGGCAGGAATAATAAAAAAACAAAACATAAATTGACTCGGTGACTTGCAGGACATAAACATAATGAAATGGCCCTAATTATCAACCCATCGCATGCTTACATTGTAAACGGTACAAAGCCGTAATTGTTTCAATTCACGTCAGTAGCCGTCACATGTTAAACGACTAGGTGTTATCTTTGAGTCCGTAACTCTGTTGACTCTTGGTGTTCTCCGCGACATTGCTCGTTACATTTCACTCTCAAAAACAGGTTAATTTAAACATTTAACTAATTTCATATACTTAGATAAGTCCTATTACTAATATGCGCCTTTAAGATAAACATTTTAAGGGAAAAACCTTACATTTTGATAATAGTAATTTTGTTTGTAACCATACACTAACCTATGGATATCGGTGAAGATATATAAAAAAGACAACATACCTACACACTACTACACAGCGCCCTTTCCTTTGCGAAGTCGGTTAAAAAGAGGTTTCACTACTGTTACAATTATCCTGTTAACTTAATATTTCGTTATGAACTCTTGGAACAAGCGCCGATATTTGTCAATCGTTAGGTTTCTAGTTTTAGCCACCCGGCGGGCTTAGGAACGGGTGATAAGTATGTATATGTGTATGTATGTATGATATATGTGTGGCTGAACCTCTGATTTTGCCAACTAGCGATAAATGTTGATACAATTTCGATACAATTTGATACAATTAGCTTAGGTTTAAAATTCTATATCTAGTAAGCAAATTCATAGATAGACAGAATATTGAACCTGGCTGTTAATGATTTCTGTTGAAAGTTGACTAATGATATTGTAGTCTAGTAAACAAAGGTACCGCGAAGAGTGGAGTGGAGCGGTATCCCAGCGGTGGGGCGGGCGCGGGATCATTGACACGCGCGCCGCATCGTGCTGAGTCAGCGGTCGCGTTGCCGTCACGTCGCCGTCACATCGCCGGCCGTGCGGAACTAAAGCCACTTTCCTACATTACTACTATCCTTGTTCTCGCATTATTATCATTCACTTCATCGAACTTTTACACCCAATAATATTGAGCAACGATAAAGTATATGTATGTATTTTGTTTCAAAAATGTATTTTATAATTTTGTATTTAATAGTAAATAATAATAAAAAATATTTTGAAAATGACTTGAGTTCTTGAGAAAATATTCAAAAAAAAGCAGATTAGACAGGTCAATCCGGACAAAGGCCAAGAGTATCGTTACTGACAACATACAATCAGGTCTATTAACGAAAGTTTTCCATCAGGTCAGTCTAGTGTCCTAGACTCCCAGTAATGTACTCTTAGTAATATTTATGAGTGACGCAAACGTAAAAACTTACAATGTTAACTTTGTTACTCTGCGCCGAAATCGGATAACATTACAATAACATACCGAGAAATTGTTGTGGTGAAACGAAGGCATACAATTTGCAAGGACAGCAAATTGCAGGTAGATATCAATACAGTCAACAATTACCCGATATCAATGTTTACTAATCATAAAAGCTTCTAAAGCGACTATTTTTATAGGTCATAAACTAAGCAATGTACCTATATATAATAGGTAAGTAAACATGTTATGTTAGCCTTTGACTATTCAGAAACTACACCTAACCCATCGTCGTGTGAAATTGATATATTTACTGACCTAATATTTTATTGTGTCAGGCTCAGGAAAACAAAGTAAGAAAAAAATTCCGTTTAATTTCTGTTCGTGTGACTCTCGAGAGTGAGTCGGTGAGAATGGTCGCTGTGTCGTGCTTAAATTGAAGAATTCCTCGATACGTTTTTACACGACAAAGTATTTAATGAGCAATCGCATCAGTGTTATGATGTTTTTGAGCAGTTAACTCATGTCCTCCTATATTTGGAGGCTGCGAGGCGAGGAGGCCCGTGGGACTGCGTGGGAGCGGTTTTTACCCGACTGCGTTCAGTGCGTCGCGACAACCGAGCACGCACGTCGCAACGCTCGCCGATGCTACTCAGGAAATTAATTCGGAATGAAAATTGCCCGCAATAGCGGAGGCAAGCTACGAGTGAGTCGAGTGAATCACGGCGTGGGCGTAATTCGTGCAATCCAATTTGTAATGTAATCGATCCGCGTTGACCTCCCATTACGAGACGCGTGAGCGACGGTCGCGCGGACGTGTGGCAGCCTCCGGTCGCTGGCGGAGATTTGAATAAGGTCGCGGAGTTCCGTGAAGCACGCGCGGTACAAAAAGCGCGGCGAGCGCAGTACAACCCCCTCCCGCACTCTCGCACCCCGCGAGCCTTCCACCGCTGCAGACCACTTTTTCCCCGGTCGATCCATTCATCCCGTAATTAACGCGGGTAAAAAACAAGCCTAGACGAAAATGAGGAATGTTTCGGTGTCACCGTGACGGCCGGCGCTGCTCAGCTGTGAATTTGTGTTAATTTAATTACCTCGTGGGCTCGTCCACGCGGCCGCTCGGTTGCCGTAATTAATCGTGCGGAATTGTGTTCCGGTGATTGCAGCATCCAATCTCTGTTCATTCACCGCGCGCCGCGTGGTGCGACGCTGCTCCCCGCTTTATACGTCTTAGCTATCGAACTACGCTTTTTGTAACCGTCGCTATCTCGAACTCCGATAATTTGATTAGATTTAAAGCGTTCACCACTGAACCGAATGGCGCGATACAAAACAGATTGGAATATTTTTTGGTTAAATAAATAAAATAGAAGTAGCTGCATATCATTAACCATCGGATCTACACACGCGGCCGAGGAACGATGAATGGAACCGGAGCAGGAACCCGGTGAGGCGAGCACCTTGAAGTCGGCACGCACAAAAACATAATAAGATAATTTGGGTGCCGGTTGTAATATTCAAATGAAGCGGCGAGTGTGGCAATGTGAGCTGTGAGCACTTACCGTTAAGGTCGAGCACCATCTGTGTGTTGAAGAAGCCACTGACGTCAGCGCGGCCCGACACTGCAACAACAATTTTATAATGTAATTAGGAGTAGGAATCACAGGCCGGGCGGCGGTCAGGTGGCACTGATATGCGACAAGACAACCTGATTAAAAAAATATATAAACGTTTCATAGTCAACGGTCCACAGTAGGATTTACTCCTGGGTCAGGGGTCCATACAATACACAAGCACAAACGCCGATACAAATGTCTGTCGTGAGCGAGGATTAAACCTGTTGCGCTTGCGGTCGCGGGTTCGATCCCCGCTCATTACAAGCATTTTACTGTAGGAGAAAATCCTACTGGGAGCGGTTGAATGTAAAGCGTTTATTTAATATGTTTAGGTAATGGACGATTCGTCGCGACCTCAACGAACGTTTAAAGCGAACGCTAGCGACCCGAGCAGCGAGCCGTCGTCAATTAATATCGCAAAGCGAAAGAATGATGCAAATTCATTAAGTGTTGCGACATTAGATGTGGAAACGGTAATGTGGCGAATGCGCAAGTCACCGCTGTCTTTTTTTTGCGATCGCAGCGGCGCTCGCGTGCGCTTGTTGATACAAAGATTATCCTAGATGGGAACTCTTTGTCCAGCAAAAGTTGGATAATTGACGTAATGTTTTGTTTTGTTAAGCTGCAGAGGTTCTCTTTGTTACTTTTTATCAGTTCAATTATTACTAGGTACGTCTTTTTCGACGAAAAAGAACGGTGTGCGTACGTTGATCCCATTCGTTACGAAACAACTCGCGGACACTCAAAACTTTATAGTGGCTTATATGTGTAATTAAATGCCTGGATTACGATAGTGGTTCATAAAATTATTGATGCGAACAAATACAGGGCGCGCGGAGCCGAGCAAGTAGCGTCTCGACGAGGCAGCTCTACATCACTTCGCCGCGAATCGCTCATTTCAATATCGTTAATACTTGATATATTAGCGGAGGATAGCGGACCGGTCGGGCACGTTTAATTACTTATTATTACCTCCATTGTGAAGATAATTGTTTGTAATGCGAGATTATTGCTGGTACCCGCGACATCGCCTGCGTTGCGCTGTCATTCAATATATTTACAAATTATTTTTAGCTATATGCTTAATATATAATAATATGATAGATGCGTGAAGTGGCTTCATACAGTCTCATTGACTGAGTATCTATAAAATAATGTGGCTTACAATTTAGTCTACGAATATTCCAATAATTATGTTACTTTGGAGCTGTGAAGCTGGTGATATTAAGGTGGGTTGATTTATTTACAATTACGTTCAACAGTTTTAATGTTTGACCGAATTAGTTTTACGAAAGTTCATTAATATTCTTTTGATTGTTAAAACTCGCCAAGAGGCTCTAATTACTACTGCACTTTGCTGAATAAAATAACAACATACATAAAGAGAGTATAGTGTTACTACAATCAAAAATAACTTTATTCAAATAGGGTTTAAAAGCACCCTCGAATCATTCTCAAAAATTAAAAATTTAATTATCGTTATAAGTGAACCACCGATTCGGAATGTAGATTCAGCAGAAAAAAAATTGGCAATGTAATCCTGCATCGAATAACAAGCTTTAGCTATTAATTTCTTTTTAATACAATTTTTTTTGAATATTCATCGCACATAAACGTCCAAAACTCAGACGTGAAGTATAAATCTCAGACGCGGTTCACTCGCTTAGCTCTTTAAAATATTGTGTGCAACGGAAAGACGTTTATAAATAATATTAATTGTCATGTCTTTATCTACAAAACAAACTCCTAATCTACAAGTTACACGAATTGCTTATCACAACACGTAAACAAAGTTTTTTTACACAATATTATTGTCTTCTATACATCAGACTGTCAGTCACACATATGGACATACAAATGTGTGTGTATGTGGTATTCTTACAGCACTCCTAATTAACAAATTATTATGTTGGTAGCATTGCTTTAGTGAACTGTTATCAGTAACGTTAAAGACCGTGAACAAATTCTTAATATTTAAATATATATTACAGAAAAACTAAATCTGCGAACATATCTTAATATTTCGTTTATGTAAATTAAAAACAATTTTATATTATTTATTATTTAGATTATTTATTAAGTTAATTAGGTACAATTTTCATGAATTTTAATAGATGTAATGGATGGGACTCCTCCGCTTGGCAACCGGGGTCATTGAGAGACGCCGTTCAGTGCACACGACTTTTGATAACTAACATTTAACGAGACTTGGAAACTGTGGTCACAGCCAGCTAAAAGTTGGGTAGGTGATGGATGTCAGGTCGTAGATTCAAACCTGATCTGATGCTGAAAAATATTTAACTTCAGATTGTGCTTGACTGTCAAGGAGAAAATCGAATACGAAAATCGGATATTCTAAAAGATTGAAAATTGTGATGGATCATGCGATTTTTTCCTCATTAGAAGAAGATTTTGCCCAGCACAGAACAGTGTTATTCCAACAGCATGTTTACATCAACATAAATACTAACAAATGACAAACGGGAAAGCGTATAGTATAAAGTGTTCTTTATATGTCCTGTGTATGTGTTACACAGTAACATGTCGATATTGGTGTTATAACAAATAATTGGAACGGTCGGACATTTGGATTATCAACCGAATTATACAGATTTTATTTGGCTTCTAGCAACACGCTTCAAATTATAAGTTAATTAACTGTGAGAGTCGATTAGAAATGTTGGGATTGGAAATGACATCGCTCAGACACACATTTCAAATGCAAACTTTAGCCTGTTTCATAAATGGTACTTGTCATTGTCACTTTACCACCTAAAGAAGACATTGCATATGTATGCATATCACATAAGACAAGATGTAATGATCAAATCTATACTAATATAACAAAAAAAAAATATTTCACCAAAAAACTGAAAAGCAAAAAATAATAAATCTTTTGAAGTTTTAGTTCTCTTGACGCGTAAGAGAAAAATTATGAGAGTACATTTTTATAATGCGGTGCACACCGTCACAAAAAACCGACACCTGCTAGTCAACGAAGGAGAAGTTAGCTAGCCAATGCAGTATAACTTATTACGTGCATACATAAGTACACACATTTTTTTTATCTAACATGAATAAATAAGTTCTTAAACTAATGTACGTATACCTAAGTAATTCTGAGTCGGGGCCAAATAAGCAAATCAATTAATTACGTAAAGCGTGATGAGCGGCGGCCGGAAAATGCCGAACGTTCACGAAGTTAAGAGCCATTTCACAAAAATCGGTAACAATCCGCGAAATTGTAATATTTTGACGTCGTTAATCTCAGTGTTGGATGCAATAATGTAATTTATATTCTTGAAATATAATAGAGCAACCTTTGTTGTAGTCCATAGTCAGATCAGAATTTTGATTTATATTATGTGTATAAAATTATTAACCTTTTCATCAGCCTCCTCCCTGGGTAAACGGTCGCAATGTATACTTTGAAGTCCTACTTTTCAATAACCTCTACGTTGAAACCATTTTAAAAAAATATCATAATATGTGGAATATAATTTTGTTGTCCACTATCATAGATTTTTATTCCATTTGTATCTCTATTAAACGATAAAAAAAATTTAAAGTTACGAATATTTTCCAAATAAGTACAATTTTAAAAGCGATATTTCTCTTAGAAAACTAAGAAATTTTAACGAACTATCTTCATCAAAGTAAACTTACATCATTAAGGAATACAAAAAAAATAATTAAAAGATGTAATTATTTTTAATACATTTTATATTAAATAATAAAAAGATAGTATATATTGCCACGCATCAAGCCCGGTAAATCAGTCGAGCGCCAGCGCTCTTAGAGGTAAGGTCCACGCCAAATTCTGCGCAGCCGTCTCTTTCGCTCACACGCGCCAAGCGCCTGTTGTTATAGCGGATAAAACGCATTTGATACTTTCATAATAAAATATAAATAAAATAAACATATTACGAAAATGACTATAAAATAATATAATGATAATTTCTGTAAACAAATGTATAATTTAATTTTCTTTTCTCACACTATCAATACAAATAGGCATTTCAATCTGTTTGTCTTGTTATTTGTTAATTAATATGTTTGTCGGTGTCGATGTCATTAAATGCTTTTTTATTCATATCGTAAATATTAGATTCATTCGTAAACTGAAAAAACTAAATCAATTTAAAAAAATTGTTTCATAAAATTGATTTTTTTAATTTTATTTTAAATTTATTGACTGTTGTTATATAACATACTTGAAAATTTTTAACAAATTAATTATGTAAAAAACATTTTATACCATAGTTATAATTTTTATTATACATCAGAAAATGATCACGATGGTCTTTTGGTTGTCACACTATACGTACTAGCACAAAGATCGCGCGGCTCGTACTACTCGCGCGATGCGTCCAAATTTACCTAAACTTGCAGAGCGTAAAATTGTGAAATGGCTCTTAATGTCAGTGAGACAGCAACCCGAATGAGCGCACGTTGTTGCGAGTGGTCGTGCGGAGAGCGCATTGTAAAAATAAAACTTTTTTACGCACGCTTTTCTTGAGGGGTAAGCTGGTGAATGCGTGACGAGAGCGTTACGAAAAGTGTGATTAGACGAAGCGAACGGAAGTTGAGAGGGAGATAAGTTAGTGATGAAGTATAATATAAGTTAGTAAATAGTTAATATATATATAAGTTAGTTTTGTACTAACACAGTTTCTATATTATTTTCAAAAGAGTATCTACATTCCGAATCGGTGGTAGCTTCACTTTTACAAAAATAATAATCGCTTAAGTTTTAATTCATAAAATGACGATTCGAAAGTGCTCATGTGGCCTATTTGAATAAAGTTGTTTTTGATTTGATTTGATATCGCTGGAGTTTACTCGTTACATACGAGTACTTCATTTGATTTGGTTATTAGTGATCTTTGTTCATTGACTGTTTGGCGCTGATTCAAAATGTCTTAAACAAATGTAAGTCCACACGTATGTTAGTTTAAGAACTTCGTTATTAAGGTTAAATAAAAACGGTTTGTTATTTTTGGAGTTTACTCCTTAATAATCGATTTACAGATGAGACCTGCGTGCTGTGTGGCTACGGCACTAAAGAATATGGCCACCCCCTCTCTCCCCGTGGGTGTCGTAAGAGGCGACTAAGGGATAACAAGGTTCCACAACCACTTTGGAACTTAAGAAGCCGACCGGTGGCGGGATAAGCATCCAACTGCTGGCTTTGAAATACACAGGCCGAAGACGGGCAGCAGCGTCTTCGGTGTGACAAAGCCAGTACTGCGGTCACCAACCCGCCTGCCCAGCGTGGTGACTATGGGCAAAACACATGAGTTCACGTTTTTTTTGGCGTAAACTTGTGGAGGCCTATGTCCAGCAGTGGACTGTAAAGGCTTTAATGATGATGATGATGATATGAGACTCCGGTATGAAAAAACTATGAGGAGTAAAATCTACTGAAAGAAAGACCTCGTTACGTTCCTCTTAACGTTATTTGATTCGTTTATTTTCCATTTGATATGGTATTAATCTTTTTCTTAGATTAGTAAAGTTTTTTTGTGCCTATTTAGACTGTCAATCTGAAGGAGTGAACTCCAGTCGTACGTCGGAGCTGACAGACACACACACACACACACACACACACACACACACACACACACACACACACACACACACACATTTTTTGGCTCATCAGTTTTTTCGGTGGTTTATTTATTTATTTATTTTTGTTAAAAAGTTTTTATTCTATATTTTTTATGACTAGGGTACAATTTTTTGTGATTAAGATTATTAAGAGATTTTATTAAGATTTTTTTTCCATATTTTAAGAAACCATTTTTTTTCCATTTTAAGAAAAAAAAAAGAATTCTGACTACTCTGTAAAAAGTTGTGGTCGCACAAAAAAAAATATATACGCATCGACTTAGAAACTGAATAGTTTGTTTGTTTGTTTAGACGCGCTAACCTCAGGAACTACTGGCTCGAAATGATAAATTATCTTCGTGCTGGATAGTTCATTTACCGAGGAAGACCCTACCTATATAGGCTATAAAACATCGCGCTACGACCAGGAACTGAGCATAAATAAGAAATGTTACGAAAACGGGAAACAATTTCCTTTAGAGCTTTCGTTGCGTGCGTTGCGTAAACGGTTAAAGCTACCCAAACATTATGTTTTTATTTATTTATTTATTTTTCAAAATGACTGTTACTGTTGGCACTACTGGCCTTTACAGCGTCACCGGTGAGAGGGGCCGGGTACTATAGACACCGGCCGCAAAGGAAGATGTGAGCCTTTGGAGGGCACGGGGGTGACGTTCGTAAAAACTGTCCTTGACGTCATTAAATTTCAATGAACATCTTAGAAATTATCACAATTTTAAAATATGTTTGCAGTGAATTAATGACCACAAAAAATTAAAAGGTTTTTTGCATCGTTATTGGACAGGCATATGAATCCTTACGAATGGCAATACTTCATAAGCAAGTCAATTTCATGAAGATAAACTTTGTCTTTGATAGCGTTCATTTGAACGCATAGTTTAGGAGATAATGTAAAACCAAATGAAACAACGCGTCGTAGCGCCGCGCGCCTGTCTGTGTAAATCACCCGAGTTGCATAATAATGATTCAAAAATATTTTAGTAAGTTTTTCCCTGAAATTATCGCGGGTGGAGTCGCGGGGCACAGCTAGTAAGATAATATGTAGCTTCGAGTGACACCCGTTTAATTCTTCTTTCAATATTATCGCACCTACTGAATTCATTTTACTAACAAAACAGCTTAAACATTCATGTTACGGAAAATCCCCAGCGACAATAACTTGTAAACGTGCCATCGCTTGCTTAAGTAAAAGTTATTTTTACCTTTAATAATGATTTAAATATTAATATTTTAGGGTTCAATGACGTCAGGAGGATCAACAATTTCAAAATATATATTATAATAAAAGAATTAACGTTATCCTACATTACCTCGCGCTTCGTCTGTAGGACAACGAATTATCTAATAATTATATTAAATACCAGATTAGTTTCGGCGAAGACGTCGCCGTGACAAACGGAGACAATGGACATGAATGAACTGAAGGTTTCTTAATCAAATTTTTTTGGGGGCTAATCTTGAGTGAGTGCCTAACACGTGATTGTTACCCCGACAGTTCTTTTGAAGAGTTGAAAAAGCGATGTGTGACAAAAAAACATGTTTTTTTATATCAGCAACACACTGTTGTGTGTTAAAAATAAGTAATCGGATAGCGGTAACTGTTTCACGGATTTTACATAAAATAGATCTGTCGTCAATAGGCATATTTTATTAAAAGTGTAGGTACGGGTACACCTGTAATATTATTGGTACAAGAAAATAGGTTCTTGCGCATAATTATAATGGTTTCATTAAGCAATGTAGCCCCCGATAACATCGCCTCGAGCGATGCATTAGAGCTTTATATCGAAAAAAAGTCGAACAATTAAATAATTCATAAGGACAGAAACGGCGAACATTAAAATGTGCCGCGGTAAAAAGTTGTTAGATACGATGTGAACGCGGAGCTCCTGAGTTCCATCAGCTATATACCACTCGGACATGTATATTTCTTCAATCAAAATTTGTTATTATATTTCAAATGTATTCTTACTCATTCTGTTGTTAACAATAAACGATTTTATTCGTGTTCAACGCGTAATAAAGTCGATATTAAAACTCAGCGCTCCGCTCTGTTTACTAATCACATAGAGAACGATAAACGTTGACCGAATTTTGATGCATTTGATTTTATATTCTTAAGGTCATATTCCCAAAATAAATTCCGTGTCCTCGCTAAGAGAATTAACGTTTCGAGCGATCTGCCAAACTGAGTCGGAGGCAGTGAATAAATAAGATTACATCTTTCGTTCTGGTGAACAGGAATCCTTGCGATTCAATACTCTAAATCGCGCGCCCGGCGGCTGCAATCTAAGAAAATAGTGGAATTCCTGCGTAGATCACACATTTAATTTGGAGTGAAGTTAAAAGGCGAGGGTCGGCCGCGCCCGACCCGCCGATATACCTAATAGAATCGTTGCCTCCGACATCAAAGGAATAAGCGATCGCCGGTCGGGAAGAAAGTCTCATTTCGCCGTAATCGCGCCCGAAAGATAGCATCGTATTAAAAGGATAGGGAAATAAACGGGAGCGGGCCGGGCCCGGGCTCTGATAAGCGGCGACGAGCGCCATCGCTCAGCGCGGCGCGGCCGCCGTCCATCCTCCCGCGGCGAGGCGGTAATTCGCGATCTAAATGCGAGAGGGAGGATTTTAAACAATTTCGACAAACCGGTGGCTTTTAGCGTTGATTTTTGAATATGGCGATAGAAAGCGCGCCCGAGGGGCCGCGGAGCGCGCGGCTGACCCCTGTTATTTTGTACAAAGTAAACAAAATTGGCCTTCCCCGGTCTGTAATTTTGAAATTTAATTGAAAGAGCATTATATCGAAAGAGTATTTATTATGCAAAAACTTTAACAATAATCCGACTTACTTAAAGTAGGTATATACGAGTATTTTAATTTGTTGTATAGCTTATCACAAAAAAAGGAATAAGTGCGAATTCCTCATTGAAAGACCATGGAAAAATGTGTAACAATAACTGCACTAATATCAACTATGGTATTAATTCTATAACACCGTGTAAAATACTAAGTTTGACTTACGCATCAATCATTTGTTCCGTACCAAGAAAACGTTAAAACAATGTCAATCATAGAGTGGGACTCGGCAAGTAGCTTTCTACCGTAATGTAATGCGTTGGAAACTCGCACGCACCGCGCACCCGCATGACGCTGTCACCACGAGCTGATGCTAATGAGGGATTGTCCGTGAAGCTGCTCCGCACGCGACCAGGAATGCCTGCCTGACGATGAGAGCCACGAAGATCGTGGATGCGACAAATAATAATAATATTATAAATAAACGCCTTATACTCGACGGACCCCACTTGGATTTACTCCTGTGGTAGGGCTCCATAAGCACACACAATACACAAGCACAAATGCCCAGACCACGACAAACATCTGTTTGGCCAATACAAATATATGCCATGTGCGGGGATCGAACCCGCAACCACCAGACCAACAGCCACAAAAAAGTGCTTATGAATGTGAGAGCACTGTGCAGTCAGTCAACACGTATCATGTTTCACATTGTTGGTGAAAAACTTTATTGACTATCAATACAAAATATCAACATTATAATATTACGTTTACGACAAACTGCGCGTCGATGTACATAAGTCAGTGCTCTTGTGACAGTTCGATTTGAAGGAATGTGTAATAAATAAATTTATCGCGATACAATACACATAATATACGTAACGATATCATTCTAAGTAAAAGATAAAATGTAAAACCATTTTTTTTATTTTATTTTTTATAAAAATACTCATTTAGCAACGAATACTCTAAGAGTAGTTGCAACAACAGTAAGCAAACCAAGTGTGCCGTGTCGTTGAACATAGTTTAACAAAACGCCAAAAAGGCACGTTCCCTGTAGGGTCGCTTCAGCCTGTAATATCCCACTACTGGGCATAGGCCTCTTCCCCCATGTAGGAGAAGGATCAGCTTAATCCACCACGCTGCTCCAATGCGGGTTGGCAGATATATTCCCTACTATGAGTAACGATCGCTATCAGGTGTACATGATAACAACCGGGACCGACGGCTTAACGTGCTTTCTGAGGCACAGTGGGGAGACCCACAACGACTGCACAAACACCCAGACCACGGCAAACACCTGTATGGCCAATACAAATGTTTGTCATGTGCGGGGATCGAACCCGCAACCGCCACCGCAACCGGCATAATCCATGACTGTGACCGTTGCGCCAACCCGGCGTCAAGTCCCTGTAAGGAGTCACATTTAATTTTTATCTTCCCGTTACCTATTTTATTTGTTCATATAGTAATTTTTATATAAATTTCTTAAAATAGTCTTTTAGCAAACAAAAGAACAGACGAATACACAACCGGAACCCTAGAGGTATAAATAAAAGAGACGAATCTTACCGTCCGGATGAAATACAAAGGCAAGTATTTTATGTACAATAGTAAACATTCCTCGCCTAACTCGCGAAGGAAATAACAACTACTACGTTTTTATAAATAAGCCGGTCATATGTATCGGCTTATCGACTTCTTGATGGTACCGAGAATTGTTTTTAAATAAAACGTTAACTGTTCGTAAAAGGTAAAAAGACTCATCCGTTACCGTGAAATTTGAATGCAATTGAATTCAACCGAAGCGGAGCCAAAACGTGGAAGCATTTTATGACAAAAATATTTCAATGAGCAATAATTTAGCATTTTATTCAAAAGCCATGTCCCGCTCGGCGTGTCGACAGTTCTCACTAACTCGTATGTATTCGAGCGTCGTCTGTGCATAAGTTCTGCATTTTCCATAAAAACTAAGCGAACAATCATCCCGTCGCATCGTAAATAACAAATGCACCAACACTTCCTCGAGTCGCGTCGTCGCCGTGCCGTCGTCGTGTCGTCGTCGTGTCGTCCGGGACGATTAACTGAACTGTAACGTTACTTAACGACAAAAAATAAACTGATGTTATTGCGCTTGTGTCGATAGCATCTTAATAGATACACTCTTCTAAGTTTTTACAAATTGATATTTTTTCTATTACAACGAGCGAGATTGCCGTCGCAATATTTCTTTAACGATATTGTTTGCAGGTACCTACGACTGAAATGTCATAGACTTTTTTGTTTAAATGAACTAACAGTTACACGCAATGAGCCGAGTCTTCAGCGATTATAATCTACTAGTTACGTCGTCCGAAGTAATTCAATGATAACAAAATGTCATTCTCAGGGTCAGATCTGAGGAGCACGAGAGAAAGAGAGTGACACCGGGCGGCGGACACTTGTGTACGCGTCCTTGCTGGTCGTGCAAGTCGGCGTGCAAGTGGCGAGTGGCGAGTGGCGAGTGGAGAGTACACACAACATAGCAAAAACTCTCTGTTGTCTTCACAAGAGGCAGGGTGATTGACCGCGGGTGGTTAATTGCGTCTCACCCCTCGGCCTCGCCCCGCTGCGCCCCGCGCCCCCGGGGTCACGCAGACCTTCACATGAGACGTAACAACATTCGCCCTATATACGAAAATCGATGCGACGTAACCGGAACAAGTTCAATATTTCGGGACACGGCAGCGGACGGAAATAGTGCGGCGAGCGCGGCGAGTACCAACGTAGTAAATAGTCGAGGTCGCCGACCGCTGGAGGTTGCATGCAAATCCTCCGCTGAGTTCTATCTCGGATATTCTAATTTGAGTCCGGTACGAGGATCACTCGACGATTGGACGACGCATCGCTAACATTTTCCCTAATACGGCGCGTCGTGGTGCAGATGACTTGATAAGCGCGCGCTGAGACTGAGTCCGCGGAAAAACTCCTCGCCCGACACTAGCTCCACACTGACTCCGACAGCGGGTCCGCAGCGGTGTTGTGACGTCTTCGCTGTTTGTGACTCACGTATTATGTTACTTTCTAGGCAAATTGATTTATAGGTAAACATATTTCTCGCTGGAAGTTGAATATTAAAAACGCACAATGTATTTCGTGATCTTGTTATTAATTCTCGAATCGGAGCCTCACAGACGCTCTTATTAAGAACATTCTACGAAATGTTAATTGAATTAAAGTAACAAAAAGTTTCGACATGCCAATCCTAATGAGAAGAATTCTTAGAATTTTTTTAACATATAATTGTGGTTTAAATTATTAATTAAACGCTGCTAGGCTAATTACTATCGAGCAACATTATGCAAATGCGCGATCTCGCGTCGCGGCGCCGGCCGCTGTCGATCGCCCATTATTATAATACGCGCTTCATTATTACAATTAAAACCCAAATAAGTTTTTTGCTAACGGTCATCATTATTTTATTAATTCGCGTCATATTACAAAGAATATAGATAAGACTAAAAATAGGAGTGTAATTGGACAATGGTAAGTAGAACGATACATTTAAATGTCTTATAACTGTAATAACACTCGGATTTAAATACAAAACGACGTGTTTGCTGCACAGCTGCGGGGTCGACTGTATTCAGAAGCACTGTAAACAGATTCTCAGTGAGCTCGACGAGAGCTCGTCTGTCGAACGTTTCAATTGCGGAGAGAGTAAATCAGCGGCGCGTAGGAGGCCGTAAGTGCGTCTTCCTGCGACAGTAAGCGCGACTTCTAGGAATACGCCCGCGAGCCTCGTTACCGTACTACCGCGTAACTCGTGTATCGACAGCAAACTATGAGGATAAATTGCACATTCCCTGCTCCGAGTGAGAGCGGTGACAAGTCGCCAATAAAGTGAAATCGAGATCGAAGTGTAGCGGTGAGGCGAGGCGCCGGCCGTCGCGGCTCGCACTAATTCAATAGAGTCGACAATGGAAGTAACGCGAAAAAATTCAATCGAATCCATTCCGATATTGCTAAGTAACCGTTACTTTACACTGAACCGCTCGAGCGCTGCGTGCGGCCACGCTCGTGCTGAACGAAAAAACTCCTAAATATAATCTCGTTAGCATCACGTGTCTCCGGACACAATGCGAAATATAATCGACGTCGTTATATAAAGCTTGTTAAATAAAAAATGTCGCGGAGACTTCCTTAAAATACAAATAAATAACTTTATTGAGCATCGCATCGGTGTTAAAATAGCAATTAATAACAAGATGATATCATAATGTGCTTACTGTCTACGGCTGCTGTATGTAGAACTCAGCCGACTTAGATTGGACGCAACTATTGTGACGGGGTGGTTCTATATAAAAAATATCTATATAGACGAGTCCAAACTGTAGTAATGAAAGAAAACGCGAGACTTTCTTGGTTTTCAAACATATCGAATTGGTTTTCTCCAACTAAACTATTTCAAAAATGTTTTTGGGATTAGTTTTCTGTCTGCCAAGGCTACAAGTCTTAACAAAAATACGTGATTGTCACGCGGATCGTTTTATTTTTGTTTTAATTATCATCACAAAAGTACATATCGCTATGTTCTGTCATTGCTGTGGAAATAATTAACATATTAAATACAACTGAACTCACCTACAACGTAAACAATACGGTGAAGGTTTATTTTCTCATAAAATTTAAATAAAATTCGAAATGATTACAATATTCGCAACCGACTGCGAGCGAGCGCGGCGCCGGCGCGCGGCGGCGCGGGGTGTAATAGAACGCTCTATCATTGAAGTGACTGTTGCATGATTCACAAGTAAATGTAATTTGAATTGCACCTTGAATGTTATAAAATTAAACAATCGCGTATTACAATGTGTGACGAGACGGTCCAGTGGAACGCGTGGGTTACACCGCAGGGGGTTCAGTTCCGAGCCGTGACAGAGGAATCAGTGCTACTTAATAAGTTTCGTGTTTTTTCTACTTACATAAACGCTTCATACTTAACGCCTTTTAGGAGTAGGTTCCTGTGTCGCGGTCCGGAAACAGAATATACACAAGCATACACGCTCTAAACATGACAAATTTCTTAATGGCCAATACAAATGTTTGTCATGTGCCGGGATCGATCCCGCAACCGCAAGTGTAACAGCCAGTGCTGTTACCGTTGCGCCCGCGCGCCGTCAAACTTTGAATGAAAATGAAGATATTAGAAATTTTGTTAGTTAAATATATAGTTACCCAGCTGTGGGACGCTTAAAATCTCATTCTTCACACCGTAACGTAATGCAACATGTCAGATCGTAACAACTGAGCTAATAATAAACACAACATGTGCAGTGCAACACAATAGTGTATTATATAAGCAACAGATATGCTAATGAGAATAGCGTCAGATAAACTGAACGTACAATTAAACGGTTTATTGTTCGTCTGTCAACACGTAACTATCAATCGATAATTTCATGAGATTTTTGAAAACATCAACAACAGTATTTATTCATTCTTCTTAACTCTAAAACTAATAACAGTAAGAATGAAAAGATAGAAATAAATAAATAAATATCTGTAACACCTAGACACACACAAACACACACTCACACACGGTCGTTGTGTTATAGGTAACAGCCGACTGATAAACAAATACATTTTTGTCAATAAAAATATATAGATTATATTTATATAAATAAATACATATATCACACCCATGAGACAAGATCGGCTAGTCGTTGGAAACATATAGCTGTCGTATAAATAAGTATTGATGGGGTGTCACGAACCTATTGTGCCGTTTTGTTTATTTATTAAGTACGCTGTTAGTATTATTTAATGTTTTAAAGAAAAGTAAGACATACCCAGTATATTGCGTAAACGTCACAAAGTTACAGACTTTAAAAGTTCGTTCCCGTACGCACTCAGAGCTCAAGAGCGACTGAACCGAAAAAACAATTATTGTGCGTTACAAAATAGGACTTTCAAATCTTACGAATTTAAAATAATAATCCAAAAAATATAGGAGCAGAACAGTTCGTGGAGTTCCTTATCATTAATTTTAATCTATGCAAAATATATTTAAAAACGGAACGAAATAAACGTTACTAAGTGCTATAATAATTTTTCGTTAAAACGTTTATTATCCTAAACACAGCGAGTAAACAGCGCCGAGTCGCTCTCGAGAGTTTATTGCTTAAGTTATGACCTCAAAACTTAAATAATGTTATAAACTCCAAGTCATAAAAATTAATTAGCTCAAAAATGAAAATCCTAGAGCTAAAAGAAGTAATTTAAAAAAATTATGAATCTAGTGTCTATTTTAACAGCGTATGATGTGGTGTATGGTGGTGCGGTGGGTCGGTGGCGTGCTCGGTGGCAAAGTTCAGCGCGCTCCCAGCCGCCGCCGCGGGCACGCAACGGTCGCCAACACTCACCAATTATTGCGATAAATGGCAAACGTAACGTTTTCAATTATATTTTTAAAAAATATTCGAAACGAAATGAAGCAATGTTGTCGGTATTTGTCTGTCACTAAATATTTTTCACAGACTATTGCAATTATTAGTTTTAGTTGAAATTGTTATAAGCGCTAGACTATCCAATCATCTCATCTTCTTCAATCTTGCGTTATCTTTAGGAGATAGAAAAGTAATTTATACAGTCATAGTGTTGTCAGAGATGTATGTAAAGATCTTTACCGATATCATTTAATAACAATTCACAATGGATGATCGATATTATAACTTTTTATTTCAGTAGCGTAGGTTTTATATAAATATTATAAGTAAAGTTATGTTACATAAGTTCGAAAAACACCCTTACAAAGTCGTAGATAATACGAGACGCTGATTAGTCAAAGATGACTTGGACTTTTTTATTTCTTAAAATATTCCTAATAAACTACGTTAAAATACTCCTCAGTTCCGCGTAACACTATTTATACGGTCACAAATAATTTTATTTTAATTCATTAATAAAATAAACAGCGCGACAGACGAACGATTAGTGAATTAATTAAAATGTTTTTAACCTTACAATAACAAAGCCGTTGCAACAACAGAGCGGCCGTAATATTCAAGTACAATCAGATTTATTTCATTTTAAATATTTAAATTTTGCATTTTTTCCCAATCGACACCGAAATAAGCAGAGCTATAATGAAGCTGCTTCATTATATTAATCTGTTTACATTTTAATATACACGAAATATATTATTTAATTGAAATTTATTGTAATATGTTTTTGTTTTAAGAAATATAAATAATAACTACACGTCGGAATATAATTTAAAATAAAATAAGATGTATAATTTTGAATGTATTTTAAGACGTAAAACAGGATCTAGCGCTGCGCAGCAGATCTAATTACGGGTAATAGTTGAAGCCATGAAGACGGCCGAGGCGGAGCGACCCGCGTCGCTCGTGTCCGAACATTTATAAATTAATTAGGAACAGTAATCCCGTGATAAGCCAATAACGAAGACAGATAACTCAGCGTTTAATAACTCGCTACCTGCGACGCCACGATGTACGTGAGGGCGCAGGTACTATCGTCGCTGCTTCCCTCAGCAATGTTCTCAATACAGTTACTTGCTCGGATATATATCGCATATAATTAAAGATAAATTAAAAAATTAAATAAAATTAATTTAATATTAATACATAACCGCATGTGGTATATAATGTATTTATTGCGTATTTACCCAAATACATGCAAAATAAAAGTTTTAAAATATGTTTACTAGTTAAGTTACTGAATGTCGATTTATATTAAAACTACAGAGAAAGTTTATACGGCCGTAGACAATATGCTCGAACACAGATCGATACAGAATCGATTTTATTTTTTCGTTCCCCATTAGAAATTCATTTTTTTTTCTTTGACCTACCGTACGTGTACTCAGAAACGATTCCATTTAACAAATAGCTGTTATTCCAAATTACAAACTACAATACGTCAAGCAGGACAAGTGACTAATTAAACGACAAATCTAAGGTCAGTGAGATGACACTAACTCGCCGTTTACACTTGGTTATAAAGTATCCTAACGCTAAGTATGCGATGTATGGAAGTAGTACTGGAAGCACCTGTACTAACTCGTGTGTTAGTATATTATATACTTCAGTTACTCACAATAAATAAAAATAAATATCTTTAACACACACACGGTCGTCTGTTGCTACGGTAAATCATTTAATGCTTGGGTTATATGTAACAGCCGACTGATATAACTACATTTTTTTTCTATAAACACACATACAAAAAATACATATATAACTAAATATGTATGTGTATATAATACCCAGATTCGGGGCGGGAATCGAACCTACAACCCTCGGAAAAGAATGCAGGGTCACTACAAACTGCGCCACTGTGTAATGATTTCATATCATTTCCGATTTTTCGATATCGCTGAGATGTGTATCTTTAACTTTTTATTTAGTTCTTTAATGTTTATCACCCTACAAAAGTAAGACAACGAACAATTTATCATTTTGAACACAACTCCGTACCGGTAGCGCGGGCAAGTCTGTTTACAAACATGCCATGTTAAATAAGTAAATAAGTGAATAAATATTGAATAATTTTGTAACCAAACTATTATTTTTATGCAATAAACAACATAACGACATGCACACATACATTAAAAAATTTATTGTATTCACTAATGGAGAAAACATTACGACGCATCTTAGGTGAGAACTTTGTAGAACTGGCACCTGCCTTCTTTAGACAGATTATTTAGTAACATAGGTAAATTAAACGCTTACCGTAACTAATAATAATTCTTGATCCCTCGCCAACTCATTTATGTAATACACGTAATAAATAATCTTCAGCTACTGACAGATTTAGTTACGGGAGATTTTATAGACAAAACACGATCACTATTTGTTTTGTCTGAATTATAATAATCTATTATAATAAAGAATCGAAACATTGGATAAACAATAATAATCAATATGAATATATGACTATCTAAAAATAATGTTGGATATGGCAACATCAAATAATATGTTGTATTAATATTGTCTATGTTCTTTGTTCTTCCCTTTTGTCTTCGAGCGTCCGTGGAGTTAATGTGGTGTCGTGTATTAATAAAGCATAATTAATAAAATCTATACTCGTTTCATTAGGTTATGGGCCCAGTATGCCCTATAGTTAATTTAAAAGTATTTAGTAAAAGTATTTTATTAACTAGTATAGGCGTGGCGCAAGATAAAATCGAGATATAGATAGGCGCGTGAGTTCACACAAAATGGCGTCGAACACATTTCTGGCTAACGTTCCGAAGTTGTTGGGCCGAGAAAATTATAGCGAATGGGCGTTTGCAGCGGAGAATTTGCTAGTGCTAGAAGGTATGTCAAATTGCATAAAACAAGATTCAGCAAAAGCAACCGCAGAAGATGCAAAGGCAAAGGCAAAGTTAATTTTGACCATCAGTCCGTCACTATATGTACATATCAAAGAAGCATCAAGTACGTATGATCTTTGGCAAAAATTAAGATCAATGTTTGATGATTCAGGTTTTTCGCGTCGAATATCATTATTGCGCAATTTAATATCAATCCGCTTAGACAGTTGCGAATCAATGACGATCTATATTACGCAAATTATAGAAACGGCGCAAAAATTGTCTGGTACAGGATTTATAGTGAATGACGAGTGGATCGGATGTTTATTGTTGGCCGGTTTACCCGAAAAATACTTACCTATGATAATGGCGATAGAACATTCGGGAATAGCCATTACTGCTGACGTAGTTAAGTCAAAGTTAATTGATTTAGCAGGAAACGACACAGAGGGCGGCAGTGCGTTTTTAAGTAAACGTCAAAAGAATTGCCAACATTCAAGTCATAGGAATGACAGTACTTTTCATCATGGCGGCACGAATGTTAAAACGGAGAAAATGAATATTAAATGTTATCGATGCAAACAGTTTGGGCATTTTAAATCGCAATGCCATAAAAATAATCCTAATAGATTGGAAACTAAAAAGACTAATGCATTCTCCGCAGTATTTTTAAATGGATTATACAGTAAACATGATTTTTATTTGGACAGCGGCGCAAGCGTTCATATGACGGCAGATGTGAGTTTGATGACAAAAAATGCATGTTACACACCGAGAATAAAGGAAATAATGGCTGCAGATAAAAATAAAATGTCAGTGCTGTGTTCTGGTGATGTAAATATCATAACAGTAACTCCTAATTGTAAATACGAAGTGACTTTGAAAGACGTACTGTGTGTACCGAATCTCACTACGAATTTAATTTCAGTAAGTCAACTTATAAAAAATGGAAATAAAGTAGAATTCAAAAAGAATTGTTGCAATGTATATAATCAAAAAAATGAATTGGTGGCTGTAGCTAATCAGATAAATGGTGTATACAAATTGAGTTATGAAAAACCTCAATGTTTGTTTACATATGTCAACAGTGAGATATGGCACAGGAGAATGGGGCATTTAAATATTAATGATTTAAACAAGATGAAAAATGGAGCAGTGACAGGCATATCATTTAAAGACTGTGCAAGTTCGAAAAATAAAAGCAATTGTAAAGTATGCTGTGAAGGTAAACAGTCCCGCTTACCATTTGACAATGTAGGAACTAGAAGTAACGAACCACTTAGCATTATACATGCAGATGTATGTGGGCCAATGGAGTCACCTTCTATTGGAGGAGCAAGATATTTTCTACTTTTCATTGATGATTATAGCCGAATGACTTTTGTTTATTTTCTTAAAGAAAAAAATGAAACATTTACATGTTTTAAAAATTTTAAATCTTTGGTAGAAAACCAACATAATAAGAAAATAAAAATATTCAGAACGGATAATGGTTGGGAATTCTGTAGTAATGAATTTGAAAATTATTTGAAACAGGCAGGCATAGTGCATCAAAAAACAAATCCTTATACTCCAGAGCAAAATGGATTAAGTGAGCGCACAAACAGAACCATTGTTGAGAAAGCTCGATGTTTATTATTTGATGCCGGATTAGATAAAAAGTTTTGGGCAGAAGCCACTAACACGGCTGTTTATCTAAAGAATAGATCTGTCGCATCAGGACTTGATAATAAAACTCCATATGAGCTTTGGACAAACAAGAAACCGGATTTAAGTCACGTTCGCATGTTTGGAAGTGAAGTGATGGTTCACGTTCCAAAGGAAAAGCGACTCAAGTGGGATACAAAGTCAAAGAAGCACATCCTAGTTGGTTTTTCAGAAAATGTAAAAGGCTACCGTATCTATGATCCTACGAAGAGATCTGTTACAACTAGTAGAGATGTGATTATTCATGAAAATTTAGAAAATTGCTTAGATAATGTAAGTGCAACAGTTTCAGTTGGGGAAAACAAATCAGAAGAGTCGGACAGTATCAATATAAAAGGTGAAGGTGAAATAAAAGTTGAGCCAAGTAGTGATGAACTTAATTTATCTTCAGATTTAGAATATAATGAAGCCTTGACTGATTTGGATTGCAAGTTACAAAGGCAAGAAGCTGATGATGAGAGAAAATCAATACCAAAAAGTCCAGTAATTACGAAAAGAATAAAGAAACAGCCTGAGCGCTATGGTTATTCAAGTCTATGTACAACTCATAATCCAGAAGTAATCAGTGACCCTACCAGCGTCCAAGAAGCCATGCAAAGCCAGGATAGAGACAAGTGGGTAGAGGCGATGAAGGATGAATTGCAAGCGTTTGAAGAAAATGATGCTTGGTCACGAGTTAGTGAAGTACCTAGTGATAAGACAATAGTGCAGTGCAAGTGGGTCTATAAAAAGAAAGTCAATAGTGATAACAGTGTTCGGTATAGAGCCCGTCTAGTGGCTAAGGGCTTCTCTCAGAGGCCCGGGATAGATTATGAAGAGACTTTTTCACCAGTAGTAGGATATTCTACTCTAAGATTATTATTTGCTTTGTCGGTACAGTTAAACTTAGATATCATACATTTAGATGTAAAGACAGCTTTTCTAAATGGTTATCTTAAAGAGGATATTTATATGTATCAACCAGTCATTAATTGTGATGATAACAAAGAAAAAGTAATTGTTAAATTAAATAAAGCAATTTATGGGTTAAAGCAGTCCTCTAGATCTTGGTATGAGAGAGTAGAACAATGTTTATGTGAATTAAATTTTAAGAAAAGTCATTTAGAACCTTGTGTATTTACTAAAATAGATAAAGATGTAAAAATTATTATAGCTGTGTATGTTGATGATTTTTATATATTTTTTGATAATAATAATAAAAAGGAGACTGAATATTTAATTTCTGTATTGAGTTCTAAATTTAATATTAAAAATTTGGGCCAGGTAAAGCAATGTTTGGGCATGAGAGTTAAAGTAAATAAAGAATCTAATATGAGTATAACTTTAGATCAACAACAATATATAGAACATTTATTGATTAAGTTTAATATGATAGATTGTAAAGATGCAAGTACTCCAATGGATTGTAAGTTAAATATTGAAAAGTCAGAAATTTGTGATAGTCAAATTCCATATCAACAGTTAATTGGGAGTTTAATGTATTTATCAGTACTAACGAGACCTGACATAGCATTTAGTGTGAGTTTTCTTAGTCAATTTAATAATTGTTATACTAAATTTCATTGGAATTATGCTAAAAGAATACTTAGATACTTAAAGAAAACTAAAAATTATTGTTTAAAATATGTAAAAAATAAAAATGAGTTTGTAGGTTATGTTGATGCTGATTGGGGAAGCAATTGTATAGATCGTAAGTCATATACAGGTTATTGTTTTGTAATGTCAGGCTCACCAATCTCTTGGGAGAGCAGAAAACAAAGAACTGTAGCGTTATCAAGTATGGAAGCTGAATACATGTCTATAGCTGAAGCTAGTAAGGAAGCTATGTATTTAAGATCTTTAATGTATGAGTTAACTAATAATTTATATACTATAAAATTATTTAATGACAGTCAGAGTGCACAGAAATTGTTGGTAAATAGTACAAGTCATAGGAAAAGTAAACATATCGATATAAGATATCATTTTGTTAAGGATGCAATTTGTAACAAAATTATTAGTATAGAATATTTGCCCACTACTGCTATGCCAGCTGATATTTTAACAAAAGGATTGTGTCCTGTAAAACATTATAAATGTATAGAGTTTCTGGGGTTAAATTATTTGATGTAGTTGGGGTGTTGGATATGGCAACATCAAATAATATGTTGTATTAATATTGTCTATGTTCTTTGTTCTTCCCTTTTGTCTTCGAGCGTCCGTGGAGTTAATGTGGTGTCGTGTATTAATAAAGCATAATTAATAAAATCTATACTCGTTTCATTAAATAATAAGTATTTTTACATCAGTGACGCCCCCGTGAACAATGTCGCTTTCAAAAGCAAATGCTATCAAAGTAAATTAGCAAATTAGACGCCATGTTTGACGAGGAGTCGAAACTTGTCGCGAGTTATTTTAATATGATTTGATGGTATTTTGATAATCTCGTTACGAGCCTATTGTTTACACGTAATGACGTCGTTACCTCACACCACTCGTTTTATAACATAATCACTTGTTCACTGCTCGCCATCAAACGTTATTGTATACGTAAATAGCTGTGTTTAGAAATGCGCACGACACACCGGGTTTGTAGTAATTTATACACGGAGTAAATAACTGTAATCAAAAACCATTTCCTGCGCAGGTAAAGGGTACATTTTATTATGATGTCACTGCGGGAATCAAATCGCAATACGCAAAGATTGGCCTATCGAGAATAATAGCTTTGACGAACCTACATAAATAATACCAATGAACTGTTTTATGTATCAATAAAATACCTAGCACCTATTATAATTACCATTTTGTGTAGCTTATTTGATAGGGTTGATTTGTATTAACTCATATAAAAAATCAAATTATTTCACCGTACAATTACTGAATGGAAGGTCTCAACAAAGAGATTAAGGGTCAAAGCGACAACGGGAGCGTGTTGTGATTATTTCTAAAGCAGGGGTCGGTCGTATATTTACGCGAAGACACGATCCGGTCGCGATATCTGTCGTCCGTCCTCGGCTGCGAGGGACGATGTTATCAGGACACGAGTCCATCACATCCTCGGCTCATATTATTAGAGTAAATTGAAAAGAGCTCCCCGCGGCCGCGCAATAAAGAGGTGAAGTGCAGCTTCGATCTCTCGGGGCGTGTCAAAGGAATCGTTCGCGGGCTCTATGGAGTTAATATCGAGGGGAACCCTTTCGACCTGCTCGCGAGGATTACCGCCTTGTTGACACGTCGCCGTGTCAACACGAGCGAGGGACGGGAATATGATTGAACGGTAAACACTCCTCGACGACACTATTTAAATGTATTTTAAGAATATTTAAGAGTTAGCAGTTTGGGTGACGTAGAGCTCCGTTCCGTTCGAAACAAAAAGCAGTAAAAAATAAACACTACTTACTTGCTCGGAGGTCGTAAGTATAAACTAAACGTGATACAAACTCGCAACAAGCAATACCATCGAACCAGCACTATGCACTCCGCACGGACGCCGCAGCTCCGACGACGGTGTTTTCGATTACGTTAATGCTCGCGCTACGCAAAGGGTTCGCTATTTGTCAAGATTTGTTTTGGAGTCGACTGACAATAATGGAGTCCGAATCTGACCCCGGGGATCGCACGTGGTCCGAGGGTCGCTCGTAAAGAATGGGATCAAAGATTCGTAGAGTCGGGAGGGAGTCCTGGTGTCGGGCACTGACCGTGCTGGGCGCGCTGCGGCGGCCAGGCTGGGGGCTCGCGCAGGCGCACGGAGCAGTCGAGCGGCTGGTCGCGCAGGGCCAGCGCGGGCATGGCGCGGCCGCGGCCGCCGGTCGTGGGTCGCGCCGTCTCTCCGAGCGCAACCGAGCGTCCGCCCACCGAGCGCGTCCGTGAGGCACTGCCGCGCGCTGCACGCTTTTTTCCGAGGTTTTTTTCGGGCGCGCGGGGGCGGGCCCGCGCCGGCCAATGGCGCGCCGCCCCTCCCCCGCCCCCGCGCGCCCCGCCCGCTACGCCCGCTCTTATTTACGTGCCGTATATTAAAAGGGTTTTCCGCGGCCCGTTATGGATTTTCCGAACCGCTTTACATACGAGCCGAGTATGTGCGACCCGCGCTCGAACAAAGCCTCGCCCGCGTCGCGGACGATGCGGTCTCTCAGCCTAGTAGGTACTGACCGATCACAAAATTTAAAATAAATTTCCAGGTACCGGTCAATCTTTTATTTTACAAATCCAATTTAGCTTTTCAATTCAGGGCAAAGTGAAGCTTTACCTTTACTAATGCTTTCCTTTTCGAGATCAGCTGGTATGAATTAGCTGTGACCGACACGAGTATCACCTGACGTCACGAGATTAGTAGGCGCAGGTCGTCGACCCGCGTTGCAAACATTTGAGACGAACAAAAACATTCGCAATGATTGCTCTGCCGCTCGCAGCCTCCGCTGTTGTTCGTCAGACGATGTTTACTTGACGCGCGACTCTATTGCACATTAAGATCATTTAGGCACCTTCTTAAACTTCTACACTTAAACTTTAAAGTTCTGTGTGGCCTTAAACAATTGAAAGCCTCCATAAGACATAAGTATGATCGTTATTTAATCACCATTTATTGTTAAATTAAAAATTGTTTTAAATCTTTTGCGTTTTTCGTTAAAAAGGGTTTAAAAAAAGGTCTTAATAAGTTATTTTTTGTGAAATAATATAAAATCACTATTAGAATAAGTTGGTACGTAGTGTAAATACTAATTTTGTTAAAAACTCATGATTAACTTTAATATTTTTGATGATTTCTTTGATAATGAAGCCATCGCCAGGCGCTCAATATGAATATACACCATTTTATTCAAAAATTAATATATTTCAATATATCACATTTAATGTGGAAGCTGCTACGAACAACGTACAAGTGCTAGCGCAGCTATAAGGTATAAGGTAGAAAAGTGCTATGCTATAATTATATAAAGGGTTGTAGTTTATTGAACTCGACGAAAGTTAAGTTACCGTGAATTAGTTGAAACGTCATGACGACAACACAACAAAATGAAGGGACATGTGCACCAAAAACAATGTAGGTAAAAATAGTAGACCTTAGGATAGCTAACATCATTACATTGCATTGTATCTGTAACGGGCTACTTTCAAGACAATATATGAGAAATGAAAACAAATACATAGTTACTTAAACACGGAATATGTAGGCTTTTAAGCTTTGCTGCAAAAATGCTGTAATATTGACTAATAACGCTGAAATTACAATTAAAGGTAGGATAAAATATATGTATATTAGATTCCTACCAATATATTCTTTCGCTGCCTTCCATATTTTGCATATCAGCGCTGAAGCTACTTAACACCTATACCACATCCAGGTTACGTGGACTCGCCACCTTCACAACTTTATAGACACAAGTACTAGGTAGTTTTAATTCTTACTGATCCATTACAATCATCTCAATAGAGAACCTATTCTCAGAGGATATATCTCAATAGAGGCATTAAAACCAGTAAAAACTTCCTCAGAAGAACAAGTATCGCTTCGCTTCCTATCCGCAACAAGTCTGACAAATTTAGTATAAAAGGATTACATGCAAAATTTGTACGGGAACACAGTTTGTACCTTCTTCTAAAAAGAGTAAGTGCGGAGTTTCTTGACTGTTTTTCTTTAGAGAAACTACAACTCGAACCGGTTGGAGGTTCACTTTTAAAAATAATTCAAATTGTAATTTGTAAAATATTAATTCGAAGGTACTTTTGAAGCCTGTTTGAATAAAGCTATTTACGATTTTAATTTTGCATATATTTAATTTTAGAGCTATTTATTTTGGCGTGAATGGTTAATAAAAACATTCACTCGCACGTACCTTCCAAACCTTCTCATTTATTATCGCTTGATTCCTCAATTAAAGTTTTCTAGTCCTAGTAAGATTTTTTTATAGAAGTATCTATTATTTTATATTATTTTTTTTTCTTAAGCCATTGACGTTTAAAACATTGAGAATAATCAGACGACTTACTTATCCAGCATACTGTAATTGCACTTAAGGAGAATTACGTAGGTACCTATATGTGTTACCTACTTAACACCCAAGCATAGGGTCATGGTAATTTTTTGTGTAATTCTGTTGATAGTTCTCATTAAATAAATAAATAAATAACATAAGAATGATTTTGGATCATAATTGATCTTATGTCCGTTCTAATTATTAAAACAGTACCTACCTGCTTATAAAACTCACTTGAAATTGAATATAATTTTCTTTGATTCGAATCTAATTTCATTTTAATTGTACCTACGTAAAACTGGTCATTGTAGCAAAAAGTTTGAGTGGATTGTCCGTTTTTTTCCGAAGTCAGCGCCGCGACGCTCTCCGTAACGAATGTTTTTACAATTATTAGAGCTCGTCTGTTGGCATCGAGCTGTCGAACAACCGTTCATATGAATAAGTTCAATGTAATAATATTTTTAAAGATTATTCTCTATAGAAAAAACTCAATTATTCGTTCATATGAGTTTTGTTGTTGATTCACGTGAGTTGTTATCGTGACTACTTAGCCATATTCTTAAACTCCATTGAATTTAATTTTTAACATCTCATTGAAATAAAGAAAAGTTTCACAGACTGAGGAGTCTAGTGGATATATCAAATGGTTCATTATCGAATGCAGTAGTCACATATTTTCAATTCAAAATTACTTGCAAGGTCTCACTCGTTGGATTCATTTCCTACGGAAAAGTAGACGTCGAGTAGACACAAATAAAACTACGTCTTAACTTAAATTCAATTGAAGTTTAAATGTCTGTAATACAATACAGGTATCATATACATAAGGGTGGTCGTCCTTGAAGACTAAATTTATTACTTTAAAGTTGATATAAAAATGCCACGTCTAACACATTATAGAGCGATGGAACAAACCGTCCGTCTAAAGACTAAGGAAAGAGAAAAGAGTCGTCGATCACACGATCCTCGCGCATGCCTGTCGGTAGTTACGTACGAGGAATATGAAGATAAGAAATTTAGAAATGTGTTTGTTTAATTGTAATTGTCTCGGAAACTACGAGTACTGTTTAAAAATAGGACAGGATACGGAGTTTCAAATTGCTGTCGGAAATTGTCAACAAAAATTATGTGCGTTTGGCTGTTTATAGGTAACTACTATAACAGTATCTATACAAGTAATATATTGAACACAAAGATATATAAATATCACTAAATATTAAAAAAGTATGAAGCGTTTTTAAGACAAAAAAAGAAAAACACTAGGGTGTTAGTGTAGCGTAGTAGTAAATGTATTTGTACTCGAATGCGCACTTGTAAAATATCCTTCATTAAGTATTTCATTATAAAAAATATTTGACGCACACTTGATAACGTAACATAATATATATAGATAGATAACATATAATAATAAGGAAGTTGAACAGGATTTTGTACCACGTGTTCATCACGACAACACGCTCAAATAATGTTCCCGTTGCTAATGACACGGAGTTGTACAGTTAATACTCTAATATTTTTCTACAACAAAGTTTAATTACTATGAACAAACTAGCTTCTGTCTGCGACTTCGTCCACGTGGAATAGGAACAATTCTGCTATACATGATTTTTGTTAAACTTTTAAAACTCTCAAAGGAAAAAACCCAATTTTAAAACATTCTTCATTGGTGCTCCGCTCCTATTGGTCTCAGCGTTATGATAAATAGCCTTAGCCTTCCTCTATAAGTGGACTATCTAACGCTGAAAGAATTTTTTAAATCGGACCAGTAGTTGCTGAGATTAGCGTGTCCAAACAAACAAACAAACAAACCCTTCAACTTTATAATATTAATAATATAGATTGATAAAAAAAGATAAACAGTCTTTAAAATTAAATAGTAATAAAAAGTTAAGCATTAACTGTTTATATCGCATAAAGTTTGTTTTTACTTTCGACACTTTAATTTTAGTGTGTCATACAAATTTTCAGTAAAAGAAAATAAATTGCAGCGTGTCATAACAAGCTAATAACCAATTAATGAAAAATAAAAAGTTCGATAAAGGTAAAATATTGAAAAGTACTTTTCAAAATGCTTTGAGACAGAAAACTATACTACTTAGCGCTAATGATAATAATTGTAACAAGATATTGAACATTGCAAAAAAGCTGAATATTGATACGAAGGCATTTCGATTTCTAACCGCGTAACTCTTAGAAGCGTCAATCTGACTGGTATTAAAAACTCGACATGAGTTAAATGGCGGGGAATGTCTATATATTCTTTAAGCTGGATAATGTGTATGTAATGAGCGTTGAGTCTCGTCGTACTATATTTGGGAGTCGTCAGCAGTTTTGAAAGCACATTACAATCCTACTGACGACGAAATAATGTTATTAACTTTATTGAATTAAACTCAAGGCGAGGAAAAAATTAAAGGTTATCGAAGAACATTGAGTTGTTCAAGTTATACGTTTTGCAATTAAAGTTAACGATATTTGTTTATTTTGACGTAGAAACCAACTAATTATTTGTTAAAATTTGTGATTAAACTGTGGCAATATCTACATATTACTTATTTATCATTTTTAGTGTCTTAATCTCGAACCAAAGAGGTTCAAATTTGGGATACTAAATAAAAATAATACCCATAGGAAAATGCTCTTAAGCTTGCATATGGGTGGGTCTTTGTTGGGGGTAGATCAGGCTCGTTACTGTAGCGGATTTTTCTAGTTTTTACTATGTTCTAATTTTCATTTAACTTCAATAATAATAAGATGAATAACGACAAAAACGTCGTTCTTTATTTGTGATGTATAAAACGATTTAAACATTTTTGATATGATATTCAAAAATGTTTAGAATTCCTAATGTGTGGGTAACACAAAAATAAAATCGTACATATTAAAATGATTTAATTGTAATATGCACTGTACAAAGACGTTGGAAATAATTTAAATGTTATTTATTTACTTCTCTATTGAAGTGTTTAGTCAAATGGGGCACCAATCTGGATTCCCTCAACAGTAACGTATAAGTTTAGGTTAACGTTCAAACCGTGCAGTTCCATTGTGCTTTTAAAATCCATCATTAATTCGTCGAATTTCTAAATCAACAATTCGATCATTGTCCTCGAGTGGTGTTGACCGCGGCACGCTCCCTCGCCGAGCGGGTTTATTTAGTCCCTATGCCGTCGACTTAAGGGCTAGTTTTTGATTTGCGCGGATGTGGGTCAGGAGCGGTGACGTCACGGCGCGCGACATCTGCCGCCCCCGCACCTGGGCCAGTTCGACATCCCCCCCTACCCCCACGCACCCCCACACACCCCGGCACGCGCTTCCCGCAGCGCATGCAGATTTATAGCATAACCGACGTGATGAAACACGGACATACGTTGTATTGAAGAGACATGCCTTGACCCACTGTACTAACGCACCTGTCCTATTATGTTTAGTATCGATGTCATCAGAGATGACTTCAACTATCGACACAACAGAATATAACAAAATAGGTCATGTTATAAGACTACAAAAATAATGTAAATATAAATAGAAATCATTGTTTACAGTCCGTTTGCCAGCTGGTATTTCTTAGAATGATTTATTAAAAGCAGGAAGCAATGTATTTAGTATTTAAACGAAATGTAAAACAGAATTAGAAATTAATGAATAATACTAAAATGGTCGTAATGACTATTCATCGCTCCGTGGACGCACTCCGCTGCCCGCTCACATGCATAATGTAGCACCGATACGACCGCTGTTCTGACTCGAGAATTAGATAAAAACACGCTTTTTAAATATTTCAATTAAAATTATGTATGTTAAACGACTTCTATCTGTATGTGTCTTCAACGAGTGAAAAGTATAAACTTATTGTAAGATATACATACATTTGTTAGAACTATATTTGAAATTATATTTTGAATTAAATTTTATTATAATTTATTAAAGCCTTATCAAAATAGACTTGAAGCACTGTTGAATTTCGTGATTGTTTAAGAATGTGTTATATTAATGTCATGCTACCAAAATATTTGGAATGCAAGTTCTGGTTAAAATGTACTAATGTGAAACGATTTTAGAAACTGACAATAAACCTCATAATAAATAGAAATAAATCAATACTTTCGGAACTCCAAAAACAATGTCCCTTCCAGACATAGCGTTTCCTTGTCCGCCGCCAGTCCATTTTTTTTTTTGGCAAGGGCGCCGCACCCGGGGACAGCGGCTCTTCGCACCCTTTCCAAAGGTGTCGGTCGGTAATTAAACAATATCTCACATTACGTCGAGACATCAATGCGTCTGTCCCTGTGATGCCCTTGCGGGCATGCGGGTGCGATGGTAAACGATATATTCATTTGTGTATGTGATATTGCTGAAGTACATATTAGCTATTTTTTGAAATAATTAAAACATTACTCTGGTTCTTAGTAGAAACTATTGGGAAGTTAACTTATGATATATTTGTTAATGGAATAATAACATTAATTTTTTCATGAATATTTTAACGCACTTCTATTGTCGATCTGTTTTCTATTCTTCCTGACCTAAAAAAACGTTAGTCAATCGTACTTTTTAGAAATCTGAGAGGGATTCTAAAGTTAAAACGGAAAGACAAATAGTAAATAAAAAGGCGTTTCCTTTTATGAATGTAACTGTTATATTGGTTTAATTATGTGTTAACGCATATTAAATACAATAAAAAAATGAAAATAATAACATTGGTCATATCACAAAGTGCTTGTTTGCTGTAATAAAAAGAAAACATCTATATAAAACCAGTAGAGTTGGTAAAAGTTATTGAAAATTTTTCAATGTTATTAAGCGGTTCGTCTACTGGAAAACTTAGTGGTCGACGTTTAAGCGCTGTCGAGTCGCCACCGCCGCTACCAGTCAATTTACTATCGCTTCGCACTTCGTGGCAATAACTAAATATAACAGATCTCGATAAATGAACGGTCTCTATCTATCTATCTGCAATTTTACTTACAAGAGATAGAAATTTGACCATAACCTTCATGTGTAATCGCATCCAGGTCCAAATATAACACAAAACACTCATAGATTATTAACTGAAGCCTTAGTTTAAGCACGAAAATTATAAAATTACGTATGTATAAAATTATGTACGTATGTATTAGTCAACATCAGTATCGTTGTTGACGTTAATTTGTTTAAAATGTTGTCCAATTCAATATTGTTTCCAATAGATCCAAACGTATTAAGTCGTTGTCAGTCGAATAAATTATCTTTTCTACTGTAAAACTACTAGTAACTCCTATTGTACTATCAGACTTTAATGACAATTATAAACTTACATTGAAATACTCGTCTGTGATTGATAGAATATTGGTTAGCTTTCTTTTGCTTGTTGTATAAATTACGAGTTCAAAATGTCTACAATTTGACAGCTCATGTTGATTTGAACAAAGAAATACAATAAAGAAGTGTATATTATGTATTAGTTATCATAGTCGGAAAAAAAATCTGTTATATAAATTTACGAAAAACTCAATTGAAACATTAAAATAAAATCAAAAATTCCCAGTTCGTCGTATCGACTGATTCAAAATATAATTAAAATGACCGCGTCAGTATTTTTCCGACAAAAACGCTACTCAGAGTTGACAGAGTGTTCGGAGAGGAGGCTGTACGGGCTAATGACGTATTTATTAGGTGTTGAGGCTCTCGGAGACGAGTATGGCTTGGTATGCGAATTTACATCGAGCAGGCGTCAGAGGAACTCACCGGCCCGCCATACGATATAGCGCGGGCCGGTGACTACGTTTTCAGCACCATTAGTGTTTGCATACAATTCAGACTTACATTTATGACAATTTGTAATTACAAATAGTTATCATTAAAAGTAATGCAGACAATGTTTATGAAACCATTGTCTATGAAAACATAATCTTTGAAAACATAGTCTATGAAGTGATACCTACTACAGTAGATCCAGTTAAACAGACGAATTAAATAGAAGCAATATGCTTCAGTCACTACCACAGAACTCTTATCGTCAAAAAATATATCATAAATGATTTTTGTAAATCAAATAATACTACAGCCTGCATATATTGCAAGATTACTAGTTCCAACTCTAACTTTGTAAAATCCCTCAAATGCAATAGCAGAGTATCAAGAAGAGCAGGGAAACAAGGCGTTTAATATGATATGATGCATTAAATAAGCATCCTGAATGGTTTTGGAAGGTCTCCAGCGAAAAGTGCGATTGATTAATATTTATTGCGTTCGCAGTCGGCTCTGAAACATCACGAGTATGCTTGCTACACATTCACTATGCTAGCTTATTAAAGTATGAGTTATTTCAGGACTTGTATGTATGGCTCATACAATGAAATACAACTGATCAGTAACAAGTATATTAGGACAAATTTCTCAATTGACTCGTGGTTTATTTTCTTCCGGTAAAATTCATATTAATCTCCCTATAGCTATCCATTGAATAATATTATATTTAGTTTAAATTAATTAAACTGAGCAAAAGACGTGTCGTAAAATTAAGTAGATCAATGAATGCGAGGTAGATGTCTTTTCTTTGTCTGAACGAGTTATCTGGTGTATTAATAGTATTTTGCTGTTAACCATTCGATTTTAATTTACTCAAAAGTCATAATTATTAAGTATATAATATCAGCTGTGTTAATAGTTTCATTTCAAAAAAGGCTCGATAATATCTCTTGGAAATACATTAGAACCATTTACACATTAAAATATAATCAATTGAATTTTATCAACGATATAATGCTCAGTTTCGACCTCATGATGGCAATTGAGAACTGAGAACGGATATAGCGTTTGAAACAAATCTATTATCTGAAACCCGAGCGCGCTGTCGCGGAGTTATTAGTTACGACGAAATAAAGATTTTAGATAATCGTAAAAGCCTCCGTTTCACATTATTCCTTAAAAACTGTTTAAGGCGGTATGCGGAATAATGTAAAATAAACTTCGGCTTTTAAACGACTTTCAAAAAAGGAGGAGGTTATCAATTCGACTGTATTTTGCCAACGTATAGCTACTTCAGAATACTGGGTGACTAGTTTCGATGATTATTTTTTTAGTCGAAAGGTGGTGCTTATGGTGTGGTCTTATTTAAACGTTAATCGAGATCTGACGAGTACTTTTCGAGTTATATCTACCTAGCGACCCGCCCCGGCTTCGCACCGGTGCAAAAACTATCAGTGTTCCTCTACTATATTAATCATGTATTATACATAGAAGCCTTCCTCTAGAATCACTTTATTTTCTACAGAAAACCGCATCAAAATCCGTTGTGACTTTGTTTTATACTATGTAGTGATAATTAATAATAATATATTTATTTCGGGACTAGCCCATATAGTGTTAGTAACAATTTTTCTTATAATCTAGTGTTAGTACAATTACAAAGTATAAACTAAATATATTTTAATAATAATCTACTTGTTAGGTACATAAAACTTAGAGCTAAGCTTACAACTAAGTTAGTAACACTTATAAATGTAACATAATATTCTCTTCCTATGAGACCCCTGTGCTAAAGATTATAGTTAGCAGAAGTAGCATGAGGCTGTACCCAGCGACAAAATAACGACAAATAATATTTACTTGACCATTTCTTCGTCGACCTACGTTGTATTATAACTCATATTTTTTTTTCATAAGATGACTGATTTTGATGATTCTTCTTTTCATCGAAATCTGATGCTTATCTTGTGGTCCTATTAAAATTTGATTGAGATATTATAACTATTTTTTGAGTAATCTTTAATATCGATGTAATCGAAGGCGGTTTTCGTTTGCGAGTAAACACAGTTATAGCTGTAGCGATAAATGGCGATTTATAGTATATTACGCTTCAGCCTGTAATATCCCACTACTGGGCATAGGCCTCTTTCCCCGTGTAGGAGAAGGATCAGAGCTTAATCCACCACGCTGCTCCAATGCGAGTTGGCGGATATACTCGTATTCCCTACTACGAGTATCGATCGCTATCAGGTGTACATGATAACAACAGGGACCAGACCACGGCAAACACCTGTATCGCAAATACAAATGTTTGTCATGTGCGGGGATCGAACCCGCAACCGCCAGCGCAACAGGCACAATCCACAGCTGTGACCGTTGCGCCAATATGGCGTCTAATATTATATTACATTAGTATATAAGTAATAGTATACCATAATTTACTGTACCGATACGAAAAGCAAGCGTCAGTTTATGTTTTAATTTTAGAGTTTTATTAACTCCAGTCAGTTTTGAATTCAATAAATATGTCCTCCGTTGTCGACGGTAAAATAATGAAATGTCGATTGTAATAATAAATGTTGGGACAAGTGTTCAAGAGGCGGTTGAAGGTTGTCTGTGGTTACATGGTGGCACACGTGGTCAAGGTTGAGCATTAGGTTGCTCGTCGCGTCTGCGGACAGGATGTGGACATCAGAACGAGGCTGCTGACACCTGCGAGGGAACGAATTCGCGAGCGCCATATTTGACGCTATCAGAACAAGGACACGATACACGGGCCGAGGTTTAATTACATTAATTATTTATTAATTGAATAATTAAAAAGTATCGCCACGTATTTATGTTAATATAATCTCATCAGGTTTCGGTCTTGAATATAATTGGTTAATCTATTTATTTCAAGGAAATGAGAGCTGTCATCGATATCGGCAATCATTCGGTTTGAAGAGATTAAGTCATTTGTAAGGCAAAAGAGACAAATGTACTTTGTTATTAAAGTATAGGTTATTACTTGCGAATTTGCTGTTTTTATATACACCGTTGACGTCCGTACTACGCATATTATGACGTCTACATACGATAAACTTAGTGATAGATCGACTTTCATCGGGTTTGATCGACCTCACTAACCTTCGCTCTCGCGTCGCTTCTCACTCAAATACAAACTGTAAACATTACAAAAGGCTATGCAAATGTAATTGATATGTCAATTACATTTGAATATTATTTTGAAATGCCAATATTATATTATACTATTACAAGTGACCTTTCCGGGTACAACTGTACGTAACCCTATTATTGTCAATATCGTTACTTTTAATACAGTCATTACAATAAACTAACGTAAGTAAACTTGACACTCCCGCGCTCGTTCAACTGGCGTCTCTTTAAATTCTAACGATGTCCTGACGTAATCGATTCCTTTGTTAATGAAGTTTACAATATAGGTATAGTTATCAGCATCATAGTAACTTAATTAATACTTAAATTTTTTTTTTTTTTAATTTTTTACTGAAGTGTTGTGTTCCTTTAGGTGAGTAAGATGACCAGAGCTCCTGGGGAGGGGGGTGGAGGAATACGCTTGTGATACTTCTGGTGTTGCAAGTGTCTATAAGCAACGGCAATCGCTTACCTTACGTACGCTTGTTTGCCGATCTAGTTGTAAAAAAAAATAACCACGCACCTGTCCGCAAACGCAACGTGGCTTGTGCCGGGCGCGGGCAGGCGTCGCGCAGGAGCCTCTGAAGCCGGGACGCGGGATACTGCAGCCAGGACCGCGACTCGCTGCGGGGCTGGAACCGGGTCCTCATATTAGTATACCATGGCAGACTAATTTTATAGACAACAGTTCATGGTTCTGAATCGATTGTCCTTTATATTTTATCCCTAATAATTGCTTAAGTTAAATAAAAATGTATGTGACTAAAATAAAATGTGAAAACATAACACTCATTCTTTTATTTTACTTCATAGGTATCAACTAAATTAATTCTAATTTATGCATGAACTAAAATTGGTGACTCTTTCTCAACAAATCTAAATTATTATATTCGACGTGATGTTCTAAGATTTTTTTTTTAAATCTTAAAAAAAATCTTAATATAATGTCATTTGAAAATATTAAAAAACTCAAGATTTTGTGACGAACGATTGTCACTGGAATCAATGCAATCGAACTTCATAATTTTAATATCTAATTGTTTGGAGAAAAAAAATTCTGACAAGATACGGGCGAGAAACAGTACGTAAATCCTTGCCATATTATATTTCGTTGTTGTCTCGAATCAAACGTTGCACGTCTCCATCGGAGATGTGATCGAGGTCGCTCGCAGCAGCGCAAACATTCAGTTATATCGGGTTGCGGTAAATGGAAGCCCGGCGCTATCAATCAAGTCCGGGCACGCGTCGCGGCGCAGGTGGCGGGGACGCAAAAAAACCATAGAAAAACGCAACTCTTTGTCGCCCACCGCGTGCCTGCCGCTTTTTACCGCAATTAGCACCGCGCCGACCCTCCGGAACAAATTAACCATTAGATTCTCACGCCGATTATGGCATGCCACCATCTAATTCTATATCTATCGGGTTCCCCTATCACCGATCTAATTGGAATCGTAAAGGGTAGTCGTAATTAATTATCATTTGAGCAAGTAGCGACTAGTGAGGAGTGAGTCAAGCGGCCGCCGCGCCTCGAATGGCGATCAAAACCTCAATAGAACCTAAATCACCTCGTTGCAAAGTAGCAAAAATTAAACACGGTTAGCTCAGTGGAATGCCGTAAAACATATTTCAGAGGGTGGGCGCTAACTTTCTCCGGTTCCCAGCGAGTGCGGCCGTCTCTGCGCGGACGGGGCGAGGCAGATACTTATTAAACAGTCCGAGGCGCACATAGCCTCCCTTTTTCAGTCGAAATGGAAATATAAAGAGTGTAAAGTACATAGCGAGCGCGAGGCGCCGCCTCCGCCGCGACGCTCTCCGTCTCGCTCGGTAATGTATTCACGTTTCCCGAGCTAGTCATTTTTTATCGCAGTCGCGCGGCGGATTAGAATTTCAAGGCGAGAAAATTTCACGCACACCAACGCGACCCGCCGAGCGATACGGGAAAGTGTTCTCTGAGCGCGGGGCCGAGGGGCTGGAGTCGCGTGGAGGCGGGCGGGAGGCAATAGCGCGGGGCGGGCGGACTACATTGTAAATTCCGGCGGCGCGGGGCGGGCGGCTCGATAGCGCGGCTTCCGCTCGGCCGCTCGCTCCACTATTGATATTTCCCTACACCACCGCACCACACCACTTGCCTCGCGACCTCCTCAGCGTCGTCGACTGCGGCCATGTCGGAGAAGTCGTAGATGTCCACAAAATTGAATGCATCTCTCTCAAATTGCCCAGCAACATTCAACTGTCATACATATTTTGTCATTTCAATAAAATTTTAAAACTAGCAACGTTCGTGAAATGTTGTGATCATGTGAATTTTTTTGACTGATTTAGCCTGTGATATCCCACTGCTGGGCATAGCCCTCTTCCTTCACGTAGAAGGGTCAGAAACCTATATTCACTACGCTGCTTCGCTGCAAGTTGATGGATATATTGCCTACTATGAGAAACGATCACTATCAGGTCTATGACGATAACTGGAACTATTAGTTTAACGTGCTTCCTGAAGCAGTGTTTAGCCACACCACGTACGTAGCCCACAATCACGGACGTATGAAAACAAATGTAAGGTGCATAATGTTTTCAATACTGTTCTGTATCGTAAGCAGGTGACAATATACTAACAGTCGTGTAGGACGTTATGTTATCTTCGCTTAAGTTGAGCTTTTGATATGCCTTTGAAAAGACAATAAAGTCACTCGTCTCGCGCTCAGTTAAGGTCAAAAGCTAGTAAAAGCTCCACAGCATATTTACAAACGAATCATTTTACTAAATAAAAATAAACAAAAAACCCGCCTGCGTGAAGAATAACTAATAGAAAATCAACTGAAAAAGCTGGAACAAGATAAAAATTCAATATGCACACAAAGTCAGCGAAATAAATAGAAACAATATCAAACATTTTGTGCTGTACATTTAAAATATATTAATACGGTAGTCCTTCGAAACTTTATGCAACGTCGTACATAACATGCAGTCGGAGACATGCACAAAGAGAAAATGATTTGACTTATCCTTCAATTTCATGCCTCCGACTGCATATTATCTACGACGTTGCATAAAGTTTCGAAGGACTACCGTATTAATATATTTTAAATGTACAGCACAAAATGTTTAATATTGTTTCTATTTATTTCGCTGACTTTGTGTGCATATTGAATTTTTATCTTGTTCCAGCTTTTTCAGTTGATTTTCTATTAGTTATTCTTCACGCAGGCGGGTTTTTTGTTTATTTTTAATTATTATTTTATTTATGTCTTTTTAGTCAGACAAATTACGTAATCGGTTCAATTCATTAAAACAGTTTACATCATGTGGTTGATTAAGTAATTTTTTAGGGTCAAGAGAACTGATAGCAAGCCCGGAGAAAGATCTCACTCTGCTCAAAGCAACGTAAGCCTGACCTTTAGCAAATAGGTGACTGCTTAAGTCAACAACTATTAGTTTTAATATAATGAAATTATTATTAAAATTATTTGTTTGTATTTGGTATTATGTATTTGTTACTGATTTTATTAATGTAATTGTAAATTGGTGTGACATTTATTAATTTTTATTTGTAATTTTAATTGTGTGTTTTTTTTAAACATTGTATTTTATTAGAAAGGCTACACCCCGAAGTTGATCGTCGCCTAGGAGGCGAGTTTGGCATGGCATAGGCGTGGTAAAGAGCAAAGTCCACATTTTTTAAACTTTAATATTGTATTTCTTTATTAGTATTACGGTAATAATAATCATGATATACCTTTTTAAAATCCTTGTATTGTGCCCTTCAATTTGATACCCATATTGTAGTATTCGAAAAAAAAAATTTTTTTTCATTAACTATAATGGCTTCGCGCAGCCGCATTGTTTGATTTTTTTTTAATGTCACCTATCTAAGAACACTTGGGCAGCTAAGACAAACCTAACGATACCTCAATTATGTAAATCCGTGCAGTGGTTCTGGAAATATGAGGTAGTAAAGAATATTACATACAAATATACATACATACATACATACAAGATATGCGCGAAAAACATAACCCTTCCTTGGCAGTCGGGTAATTAACTTAATCGATATTGAAATTTATTTTAGTTAGTATGTTTTGTTACGTTATCTTACACCTTAAACCTAGAACTACAAGTGTTTAAATTGAAACGTAAATAGAACATATAAGGGCTGAAAACTGTAAGCTACTAAAACAATATCTAGGATAGAAACTAATTAACAATTTTTAAGTCATCTTTTTTTATACTTTTATTTTAAAAAAAACTTGTTTTTGAGTATAAGGCCTTAAAAATTACAAAAATTTTGAAGCATAAGCTACTGAAAGAATAACAAAAACTATTCAATAAATAAAAAAAAAAGATTGTAACCGGTTCAGTTTACAGCAGTCGACAGCAGGTTGAGCTAATTATAAAGCTGGAATATGTTGTAAAAATAAAAGTGTAGATCGGTTAATATGCGGTTGTCGGGCGCAAAGGTGAAGGGCGGTGTAAAGGGCACGTAACGGAGCTCCCGCGCTTTCCCCGAGCGCCGGCTACCCGCTAGCTCTTGTTATTGCTCGCTGACCTTTCAAACGTAATTTTATACACAAAATCGAAATATATTACTGTTTGCTGATTGTCACAATTATTACGTTCCAATATAATTAAATTGTTAACCGTTTCTTGTTGGCACTGTTAATTTTAGATATATTCCCATTTACTACGAAATTGATCCATTCAGTCACTATCAAATTTATATAGTACTAGCTGTGCCCGCGGCTTCGCCCGCGTTGAAATCAGTGTGTCACAAAGTTTTCCCGGCAAACTTCCAGTGAAACTCTCATCGAAATCGGCTTAGCCGATCCGTAAACCTTCTCCTTGAAGCCATATCTCCATTGGTGAAACCGCATAAAAATCCATTCAGTAGATTTTGAGGGAATCGATCACATACACTTTTGGGGACTTGGTTTTATAATACACTAACTGTTGCCCGCGACTACGTCCGCTTGGTTATGAAGACATGCATTACTATTAAGATGTTTAACGCAAATTATTTTTTCATTTCAGTCACTTGAAATGCTTATCACACTGAGTAACTTTTTGCAAGGCACAATTTAGTATAATTTAATAGTCATTTTTATAAAACCTCTCTATACACCACATTTTTAGTTTTATTTTCGGGCTGCAGTATAAATAACCTATCAGGCAAACTTATAGCTGCTGTATATGTTTCATACAAACTATCAACCCCAATTAAACCCCTTTAGCGGTGAAATATCGCAAAATCCGTTCTTAGCGGACGTCTACTAACTATAATCTACCTCCCTGCCAAATTTCATCTTTGTTCATCCTAGATGAATGGACCATCCAGCGGTTTTTGAGTTCTCGTGATGAGTGAGTTAGTGACCTTTCTCTTATATATATATAGACTACGATGCATTATTTGGACACCTCCTCACCATCTATAGAACATACATTTTAAATTTCGAGTCTCTTACTTCAAAAACATAGGACTTTCATACAAATTTCCAACCCCCGTTTTATCCCCTTAGGGATCGAGTTTCGTAAAATCCATTCTTAGCGGATGTCTACGCCCTATAAGAAACCTACTTGCCAAATTTCAAGTTTGTAGCTGTTATAGTTTCGGAGATTTCGTGATGAGTGAGTCAACCTACCACCCCCCGTTTTAACTCCAAAAGCATTTTGATTTCTAAAGATACATTATTTGAATACCTTCTCACCATATAAAGAACATACATTTTAAATTTTTAGTCTCTTACTTTAAAAACATCGGACTTTCATACAAACTTCCAACCCCCGTTTTATGCCCTTAGGGGTCGAGTTTCATAAAATCCGTTCTTAGCGAATGTCTATGCCTATAACGAACCTACTTGCCAAATTTCAACTTTGTAGCTGTTATAGTTCGGAGATTTCATAATGAGCGAATCAACCTACCATCCCTCGTTTTAACCCCAAAAGGGAGTTGATTTCTAAAGTTACATTATTTGGACATCTTCTCACCATCTATAAAGTATAGATTTTAAATTTCAAGTCTCTTCTTTCAAAAACATAGGACTTTCATGAAAACTTCCAACCCCCGCTTTACCCCTTTAGGGGTCGAATTTTGTGAAATCCGTTCTTAGTGGATCTCTACGCCCTATAAGGAGCCTTCTTGCCAAATTTCAACATTGTAGCTGTTATAGTTCGGAGATTTCGTGATGAGTGTGTCAACCTAACATCCCCTGTTTTAACCCCAAAAGCGAGTTGATTTCTAAAGATACATTATTTGGATACCTTCTCATCATCTATAGAGCATACATTTTAAATTTCAAGTCTCTTACTTTAAAAACATAGGACTTTCATACAAACTTGCAACCCCCGATTTACCCCCTTAGGGGTCGAGTTTCGTAAAATCCGTTCTTAGCGGATGTCTACGTCCTATAAGGAGCCTATCTGCCAAATTTCAAGTTTTTAGGTGTTATAGTTTCGGAGATTTCGTGATGAGTGAGTGACCTTTCGCTTTTATATATATTAATATTATAGATTAAAATTTATTATATTTTGAATTATGCTTATAAAACTTCTCGTTTTCCTCTTAAGGTTGTTACTTAACGCTTAACTTTTAACTTTTAATCATGTTGATGATTGGTCGGTTGATTCAAAGGTAGCTGATAAATATTGTCTTACAGATAAGTTATTGATAGTCTTAGGATGTAAGAGGTTAAACTGCAAACCCCGCAAGTTGTTTCACCTCAATTATGGATTAAAATACGATTTTTGATAGATAGAGTTAGTTTATAAAAAAATATATTATTTAGGCTGTAGCATCCCAGTGGGCGTAGGTGTTTTTCCTCATGTAGAAGAAAAATTAAATTTGATAGGGAAAAGATTCGACAACTCGCAGTTGAGCAGCGTGGTGGGTTAAACTAGAATCCTTCTTCTAGATGGAGAAAGAAGTGACATCCGACTGCTAGGCATAACCTAGCAGTCGGATGTTACAGGCTGAATCTTTAAGAAAAAAAAAAACTTGCCAGAACAAACAAATAAGGTGGAAACCGTTATAAGTAGCTGGTCAGAAACGGAGAAACAAAAAAAAATACTTACTATTATTTTTGTAACTGTAATTATTATTTTCATTCAATGATAAAGTAATGTAACTAATTATATCAAGAACAACACCGTGCGTCATATTCACTTACTGAAAAGTATAAAATAAATTAAGCCTCTCAACTACGGCGCGTTGCCATTAAAATATCATACATAATTCATCAGAGCCGATAATTTGCGGCGTCCGTGAAATAACACCGAATTTTCATATCGTTGTTAAATGTCAAGTTATTATGTTCATTACACACGTGTTCTGTGGGTCGGTGGGGGGTGGGGGTCGTGCGCTGCGGCGTGCTGCTACTTGTATGTAACTTGAGCCCATTATTTAAAACTTATTGTAGTATAAACGGTTTTATCAAGATATCTTCATGACGTACGGTATCTCACGTCATTGGCGATTAAGGCTTTTAAGTGTCAGTTTTCAGTATTTTATTTTAAAAAAAATAATGTAAATAAATAATAAATTAATCATTAAAATAAATCAACCAAAATATATGTTCTTGGGTTGTAAATAAAAAGTAATTTCGTAATAAGATTGTCTTTCATCTACGTCTGAACTGAAATTCCATTAACCTCGTAAAAAGTTTTAAACCTGACCTTGCTAAATCGTTTGCGAAAGACCTTTTTTTGCGATAGTAAATATTTTAAATGAACATCAAAATTATGAATGATTGCAGCCGTATCTGTCTCGCTACTAATTAGTTTACGAGTTCGGTCAAATATAGCTTCAGTACGGCCTGTTATCGCACGATCATCCATGCACCGCTGCGTACTTTAAACGAGCGTTATCGGCGAAGATTAGGAGTGCATCTTTATTATGCACTCAGTTTTATTGTGAGTGATACTGTCGGCTCCGCGGATGCCATTAACCGCGCTCGTTGACCGCTCGCGCCGAAATTAGTCAAATTATCTTTTTACAATAGAATGATGAAGTATTTAATTGTAGTGGTTCATGACATAATTTATATAGTATGTAAATGTTACAACTTTTAAGCGTCTTAAAATAAAATATTCGTCACAATTTAATGAAACTAGACAATAATATCGTTGTTACTGAGCTACAGTTATGAGTAAGAAGTTGGTTTCTGATACTTAAGCTGGATCTTTATAAACTTTTCTCAACAACCGAATCGCCCTAAAAATTGAGTAATTCATTAACAACGCTCGATTGCCGAAGTCACAGGCGCGACCCAGTAGCTACTGCATGAGTCACGGTAGTTGTGAAACAATGTCACAAGACATGTGGTTCAGTTCCCGAGTCGTTCGGTAAGAGTGCGACGTTGCTTGAGTTCCAGTAAGTGGTGAGCTGTGGACGCTAATGAGCAGTTCGGATGGCCGTCACGCGTGCTTCCCGGAACTACGTATGATAATACGATTCCGATATCAATGACGATTGATAAAAAATATGGGAACAAAAATATTGGTTCTGAATTTTCTTAGCTTAGAATATAAAACTATATTGCAGAGCGTTAACCACATAATTTAAACAGCACAGTACGTATGGGCCAGCAGGTCTACAGTCTATCAGAAGGCCAATAATTACCAAAAATATATTACAATATATAGCAAAGGTAAAAATGAAAAAAAAGAAATCAAGAAACAAAGGAATCCTGTGTGTTTCGGAATATGATTGAATTGAGTTAGAGCACACCAGGAAACATGCGTCAGCAAACAGCCCGTTGGCGCTGTTTGTAGTGACCCTGCTTTCTGCTCCGCGGGTTGTGGGTTCGATATATTGTTTCATATACATTTATATTGTTTTTATGTATATTAATTTATCAAATAAAAAAAAAATACCTAGCCATAGCAGTCGGCCGTTACCTATAACACAAGCATTAAGTTGCTTATCTTAGAAGCTGACGATTGTGTATGAATGCTATAAGATATGTATTTATATTTAAACTAGCTGACCCCGCAAACGTTGTTTTGCCATATATGTTATTAACCCCTTAATCTCCTCCCCCTCGTCTTTATAACTTAGGGGTATGAAAAATAGATGTTGTTCAATTTTCAGACCTACCCGATATGCACACAAAATTTCATGAGAATCGATCAAGCCGTTTCGGAGGAGTTTAACTATAAACACTGCGACCCGAGAATTTTATATACCTATTAGATTTCTTTATGTGATAAATACTGCTTTTAAATATGTAACGTTGTGCTTCTGAGGTGAGAAACGTAACCAGAGCTACAAAGTAGGTTGAAAGCATGAACCAGCTTGATTACTAAACATAAATATTTTAACCACAATGAACATGGATGGAATGGACATACTTTATACACACAATTACAGAAATCGACTACATATCAACCTGTTTACACAAAATACATCTGAACTAAGTCTCATCTATACTGATGTGGTTTTAAAATATTCACCAAATCATGCTCACGTCACGTCGATACTCCTGCGACCAATGTATCGTATCATCACATCGTAAATATTGTTTTCCCAGTGTTACAGCAAGAGCTGATGTACTCGCCACTACTGCGAACACATCCGTTACTCGCCAAGGACGATCTGACAGTTTACTGTCGAATAAACAGTTCCCGGAACTCATGGACAGAGCGTAATACTTTGTAAACGAACTCATCTGTATGTTGCCTGCATGGAGCCGCTGGATGCTCATTACCAAACAAAGGGGTGAGTACTATTTATCACATTTATTGGCTGCTATACTTCCTCGTCCTAGCGAAACTTATTAATATATAATGAACACGCGTAATCACTGAATCTATTTACGCTACTATCGCCAAATGGAGACTAAGTTAAAACATTCATAGCTTGAAAGCGATTCCCCATAAAATGTTGATGATGCTGATGATGATAACAACCTCCCTAGTGTAGTGGTGCTAGTAGTCGCCTAAAACACCAACGGTTCGATTCTTGCTCGGGATTGATATTTGATTTGTACAAATTTTATTTCTGGTTTGAATGTCTGTCCATTGTCTTGGTCTCCCCACCCTGCCTCGGAGAGCACGTTAAGTCATCGGTCTCGGTTGTTTTCATAAATACTTGATCGATGATTGATGAATCCTTCCCTGCATGGAGAAAGATACCTATGCCCAGTAGTGGAAAGTTACAGGCTGAATGCGTTGGTAATGTCGATCTACATTTACAAGTGACATTTTTGACACGTCGCATGTACCTGCGTTCTAATTGCTATCGCTCTATGACCGAAGTGTCAAATTTCTGTCACGAGTGACGCGACCACGTAGACATCATTCGTATGTAACAGAAGACCATTACAATAAATTGACACGTATTAGTCACCGGAACGAAATATCAAGCAATAAATCTATTGTTGTCATAATAGATGGTATACATATTCATCGGGGTGGGTTCGGGGAAGGAAGCGTCTCTCGGAACCGAACACCTGCGCGCCCATTGCGATGCGCGGCGAGCCCCGCGGTCATAGACGAGCGCGGCCGGCACGCACGCGCCTGGGAGCCGATCTGATCATTACGGTTATCGGAATTATATACATTCATATCGATTGCATTGTTGGTTGGATCCTTACGTTATTGTTTTTGAACAATTAATCTATGTTTATTTTTTTTATTTATTTTTTTTGTCACTAGGTCGGCAAACAAGCGTACGGCTCACCTGATGGTAAGCGATTACCGTAGCTTATAGACGACTGCAACACCAGAAGCATCGCAAGCGCGTTGCCGACCCCAATCCCCAATTCCCCCAGGATGATTTGATACTTTCTTGCTAAAATCACAATCTGCCTAATCGTATCTCGCGTCCTATGTTTACAAAGCTTACAAATTTAAAAGAATGTCATGATATAATAATGGATAATGTACCCGGTATATAGGGGAGGAGTTTTTGAATATGTTTATGCAGCGAAACCTTTTCATCGCATTCTGTACACTAATATTCTAATAAATAATTTAAACATAAAACGATTTGATGACGGCCTATACTATCGTAAGATGTAGAGTATATATTAACAAAGCAGTTTGTTTAGAATTTCCTTTCTATGAAAATGGCGCACAAACAGACAAAAGATAACACTAAATAGTATTCAACATTTTAAAATATACAATATTCAGACATTCCCAGTAATGGGCAACAGGACGACAGTAAAAATGAAAGTTCTATAAACACCATTAGTACGAGCAAGATCGATGGCGGCGCAGACGAGAGCCCATCGATCATCTGGAGATTGATGGCGGCTGGCTCTAATTTACATGCATCGCGGGCGCGCCGGCGCTTAGGACGGGCACTAGCACTAACGTAGTATTTTTATTGCCATTGGTAAAAGTCGTGTTTTTACAGTAACTCATTGATAAACATCTACCAATTATCAATAAGTAACAATTATAAATTAATTATCGATAACACTTAAATTATGCTTGATGCTTCTGGTGTTACAGGCGTCTACAGGCTACGATAATCGTTTACCATAAGATGAGCCGTATACTTATTTGCCGACCTTGTTGTATAAAAAAAGTCTAGATAAATTGTATCCATAATAGTTTTCGTAATATACTAATTATACATTTTTACTTAATGTAACTAAAATTTATGTGACAAATTACATTTTCAACAAAATGAATATACTTTAAATATAATATAAGCATTGTTCTTGATATTGACCTCTTTTTTATGGCGCTAATCTGGTAGATAAACAACTGAGTTTACAAAAATATTTCGCCAGCTCAAGACTCAACTGTAACTTGTAAATCTATTTCATCATTCGTCTCTAAAGTACTTCTAGGTAAGTCCGAAGTACACGTACCTACTGTGCTAAGGACAATGATGCTTCAGAGTAATGTCGCTAAACGTGTGAACTCGACGAAGATTGGATTTGTACAAACTTCCTAAAACGCGTGAAAAATGCTTTTCACGGGTTTATTTTATTTCTAACAGCTAAAAGATGGGATATACTGAGGTTCAAGGTAACGTTGGTAACGCAGAGGTTAGTCAGCTACCGCTACAGCTCAATCTCCACCTGAAATCACGCCTAAGCAGGATGTGGCTGCAGGTATCTCCGGGATGTGGTCCTCGATGTGCTCGGACGCGTATTTACAAACGCTATTTAACAAATACTTCATATTTACATGTTTGCTTTTTACTCTTAATATTCGTTTTATTATAATGTGAATACACAGCATACGACCTAAGTAAGTCTATGGTATCTAAATCAATTAGCTTTAGTTTCTGACTTGTTGATTTTTTACATTATCTGTAGACTATTGCTCTTGACTATGTAACAACTAAACGCTTAATTACACAACGCCTATATTTCAAGTATTAATTTCGCTTGCATAAACAACTCAATACAACTCGACGCAAATTAACAACTTTTCAACAGTGTGTTCATCAATAACTTGCGCTTTTGTCTTGACGTGTCGTCCCTCATTCCATAGTACATGTCATTTTGAAACTATATTACTATTTTTCCTCAATAAATAAACATTGTATCATTTATTGCTTCGCCTACTAACTAACCAAATAATTTATTTGAAGGTTAGATCGCAATCATTGTAACTACCGAATCAAGACTAGCATAATAAACAGATAATACAAAAATTGTAGCAAAATTAGGTTCAACATTTTTTTTAGAATTATCAATTATTTATAAATGGTTTGGAATATTTTACACAATCAGTTCAACAATCTCTGCATATTAAAGATGTAAAAACAAAATGAATTTGTCAAATAAACTGTTATTTTGTACCGAGGAAGTAAATCAGTGTTCGGAGAGTGATGTTTGGCGGTGCGCGTCCGCGCGCTATGCCGCTCACGACGGCGCTGCAGGTGTGCGGCGCGCGCGCTGCATAGCAAGCAGCACTGCGATACACTGCCTAATTGTTGCTACAATATACGCTCTACAGACAATCGAAAACGTTGAGAGATATTATTATCAACACTTTCGATTCTACAACACCCACAGTGATCGATCAAAACAACAATGCGGTTAATCTCGTAGGATCAAAAGTATTAAGTGACAATGAAAGTTTAATAACAGATACTGCTATTATTTTGTGCATGTACATGCTTTTTTAATATATTTTTTTCTATAAAATAGAAATGAAATCCTAATTATAAAAACAAAATATGATGTGACAATCAATTTTTAAGTGAATACAGCAAAACAAGAAAGTATCGACCATTTAATTAAACAGCTTTACCTTCAGAAGGTAGTGACGCGGTCAGACTAGATACAATGGCAGAGCTGTCACATAAAACTTAAGAATACAACTAAGCGAGGAAGAAAATATAAAACGATGGTAATAACAATCGCAATAGCTGAAACGACGCCGGTATCGCTCACGCAGATCGGAGGCCGCGCGCTGCGGCCGACACTTGCAAATTATTAACTCGAGCTTATTGACTCCGACCCGCGAACTAGCGTATTACACGAGTTTTCGTTTATCGAACACGTTATGATTGAAATTTGAACGGTTTTTAACACTTATAGAGCGATACTATAGTGAATATTATAATTTAAGATTTATTATTTCTTCTTATATATAGCAAAAAGACCTGTGACCAGCTGTGGCAAATTTACAGTCCCAGTTCAGTCATTAACCCTGAAACATCGTCAGGAGAACTGTGTGTCTTTAGAGCTACGTGGATTAATGTACCTGCATACGAGCTAGTGGAGGCATCGTTTTGCAGAAACAGCGTAGAGCCGGGGTTCATTACGTTTTCCTGACAAGAAGAATTAGGCTTTAACCAGATGTGGAACATTTACAGGCTGTTACATTGTGTGTGTGTGAACATGCAACTGTAATTTGTGTGTAACACCCGTGTAAAAGAGGCAGTTTTGGTTATCACTTACACTTGAAGTTACCGTATTCGCACAAAATAAACAAAGGCATCACCAAGATTGTTGTTTCGTTTGTAGTTGAATATTACTCTTTTAATATTGCACAGGGTGAATGAAAGTCAGTGATAACAATAGATACGATTATTAAAAAACAATTGAACCTTGTTAATTTGGAGCACCGCCGATATATAATTTCCGTGCGTGACCTGAGCGCCTCAGCGCGGGGCGAGTGCGGGCGATGCCGCGATACCGGGTATGGTAATATTTCGCGCTCGTGCTCGTGCTCGCCAGCGCCTTAATTATATCATATCGGGCCATCGGGCGATCGCGACGAGCCAGATAAATCACACACGACGCGGACCCCCATAACTCAGCGGCCGACACCGGCGCTGTCCCGAACAGCTGATGCGATCGCGATTATGCAAGACCCCGCATTGTTTGTACGTAGCTGTGGCGATAAGTGGAGCAACTCCGCTAATAATATAGTCACTGACAGTCCAGAGGTGTCGTTGCATGTTTTGTGGGACAAAACCACTGTCTTTTCGAAAATTTACAACTTAAGTGTGGTAAAAAATACATAAAAGAGATACATCTTGAAGTAATTTACTTTTCAAACAGTTGCAACAGGAGATGAAGCACCAGTGTGGTAAGTAAATGAAGCAGTTGTTCGCACGGCGACGCGACGTGTGCGGGTAGTATCCGGCGGCGATCGACGAGCGATGTCGCCGAAATATTCACCGCGATCACTGATACCGTCCCTCGGACGACAGGGTTACCACAACCGACACCAATCGATACAAGTGACGTTAGCTTAACTAACGGCTAATAAAATATTTCTATGTTGGACATTACAAAAACGACACTTGACTTGGGGAATACCCTAGCGAATGCGTGACGAGAGCGTTACGGAAAGTGTGATCGAGCGAGGAGAACGGAGCAAGAAAGAGAGGTGCGTGCACACACCTTCTTTCTCTCTTTCTAACACAGCCAGTTTCATTTCGTATATCTAAGACACGGTGCAGGCCTATTGTGCAGAAGTTTTACTTCAGTCGTGTGTCCTAAAGCACGCATGTTTTTAAACCAACTTCCAAAAAAGGAGGAGGTTCTCAATTCGACTGTATTTTTTTTATGTATGTTACTTCAGAACTTTTGACTGGGTGGAGCGATTTCGACAAATTTTCTTGTGATTGAAAGGTGGTATATGTCATTTGGTCCCATTTAAATTTATTTGAGATCTAACAACTATTTTTAGAGTTATATCTAATAATGCGTTTTTACTTGACGCTTTTTTCGTCGACCTACGTTGTATTATACCGCATAACTTTATACTGAATGTACCGATTTTGATCATTCTTTTTATGTTAGAAAGGGGATATCCCTAGTTTGGTACCATGATAAGGAAACCAGGATCTGATGATAGGATCCTAGAGAAATCGAGGGAAACTCTCGAAAATCCGCAATAACTTTTTACTGGGTGTACCGATTTTGATGATTTTTAATTTAATCGAAAGCTGATGTATATAAATTTTATCGAAATCTGATAACAACTTTTTGAGTAATCGATCGCCGATGTAATTGAAGTCGGTTTTTTTTCGTTTGCGAACAAACACAATTCAAAAAATTATAATTTAGATTTAAACATTTTATATAAACAAAGGTAAAATGAATATATCAGCTTGTCTGTGCTATCGCTTGGCTCACATCACGAAGCTTTTTTGATGCTAATGAAATGTTATATAGTGGTTATTATTGTGGTCAATGAAATCTGGTTGCGCCCGGGACGGGGAACGGCAGAGCCTTAATGGTTGTCAATCGTGTCATATGCAGCGGTCACCGGAAATAAACACCGTAGATTGACAATTTTAATCTCTACCGTCGCACAGCCCTGCTCTCTCCTCCTCAACCGAGACCGCATCTACATACTTCCCACGCGATACCAACTACTATCGTCCCGTCCTCATAATCAGATGCGCGTGTGTATCACGTGTCAAAATCACGTCAACACGTATTTGTGTCTCAGGAACAACGGTAATGTTCATGTAAGTAGATCGAGTAACGTCAACGCAATGCATCTTTCTTGCTGTTTGAAGGATTTTAGACGATAAAGACGTGTAGATTTATTTATACGTTAAATTTATATTAAAATAGGTCAAAATAATTGCTTGTTTACCTAAAAATTAATATGTTAACCGCATAACTTGTCGAGGACAGGCAGCAGCGTCTTCGGTGCGACAAAGCCAGCCCTGCGGTCACCAACCCGCCTACCCAGCGTGGTGACTATGGGCAAAATAAATGAGTTCACGCCATTATTGGCGCGATCTTGTGGAGGCCTGTATCCAGCAATGGACCGCTATAGGCTGATGTGGGTGGTGTGTGTATGTTTGTGTAACTTTAAACTTTACTTATCTCCTATTCTCGGACGATCACACCAAACCTTTTATTTCTATTTACTATCGAGCTTAATGAATTAAGGAATATGTTTTTATAATTATTTATCTAGGTAGTATGAAATTTAAAACACAATCCAACGTCACTAACAAATTACAGCAACAATTCGATTCGAGATACTGCATACTTAAAGTTCATCAAACATTTAACGTAAAAAACGAGCGTGCTTTAGACTCCACGACTGAAGTAAAACTTCTTTAGGAATAGACCTGCACAATAAACCTGCACTGTCTCTTAGATATACTTACTAAACGTAACTGGCTATGAGAGAAAGAGAGAAAGAAAATGTACGCTCGCATCTCTCCGCCTTGTTCCGTTTGCCTCACCCGAACACACTTTTCGTAACGCTCTCGTCACCAGCTCACTCCCCAAGTCAATCGTGCGCAAAGAAGGTTTACTTCAAAAAGGTTCCTTTGTGCCCGCCTCTTCAATTATAATTATTGTATGCAATCGAACTTAAGAGTGTATGCTACCTCAAATTGCTTATTATCCACTCGGCAGGATGTCCATATCTTACAAACTACTGAATATTTAAGTTTGAAATTTATGTATGGTAAAGTTCAGGACATAAAATATCTTTCATATGTTTCGAAAACACGATTCCATAAAATTTTCTCGATACAAAAAAATCGCAAAGTTACCTCTTTTATTTTTGTATTAAAACCTTAATATCTCAGTAAATATAGAAGTTATGGACTTGAGATTAAACATGGTAATTGAAATAAGTATAAAGAACATTTTATATGTTGCGTTTTTTTAAAAATAACTATTGATAATGTTTGTGGGGAGAAAATACATATAATTCGCGCGATGAACAACCATGCGCTCTCAATTCTCATGTGTATTTAGTACGGGTGAAATCTTAACTCGAGCTGAGGTAGTGTAGCCCCTTAAAGACTGAAATATTTTTTAATCTTCTATTTTAAACACACAGACACAAGTTACGACACGCCGCGCGAACATGTCGATAAAACGATTCTCGGCGACAGGTGGAGGCTCGACGACGCTTCACCGAACTTGAACACACGCACAACTCGCGGTGAGCGACGAAAGCTGCAATTAATTTAAACAGTGATATGCAGATTGCGCGCTTTTATTGAGATTTAATCTGAGCGTGTTCATCAAATTGTAAATTTTTTGTTCGTTAACTCGATATATCAAAGAATTTTAAATGCATACTTGGATAGGAATAAAGAAATAATAATAAAGGCAACAGGAAATACAAACGTCGAATTTTCTGGAAGAATTGATAATGCATACGTCATAAGACAACTCCTTGTACCGCAATTTGTTACTAATAGTCTGTGTGGTTTGTTACCAAACTCTACTGCTGTTACTAGGACAAGCTCAATGTATTCGTCTTGTTTGCTATTTTTTTGTATAGTAAAAGATACTTAAATAAATGATTATAACTTACTTCAATTAACTTTGAATGATCTAACACTAGACAAATATTTAACCTTGTGACAAATGTACCCAGCGAATCTCCTTCGCTGTGTCCACGAGATGAGTGTAAAATTAAATGAAAACTTATTTTGGCAAGCTCGTTGTTAGTGATACATGATTCTTAATTTGAAACTCCTCAACCTGAATGCACGGCATAGTCAATATTAATCAAAGTTTTAAAGATCTCAGCGAGTAAGCGGCGCCGCTCCGTTCCGCCGGCCGCGTTTATAACTCTCGCGAACATCGACTATGCATTTCATAATTATGCTTCAAGTAATCCCGCATTAACACCCCACGGTCGACGGTTTATAAGTTCATTAACACCCGAATTGCGAAAACTCATTCCGATCATTTACATCGAAACAATTAAATTGCATGTGAATGATATTAACTCGAGTGCTTTAATTGCACAATCGTCGCTTTTAATTTATCGTTAACCGTAACTCATCTCAGAGGTCGAACACAAGAACTGCTTACCTGCGACGTGCGTCAGCTGCGAAATGTATTCCTGGCTGAAATTACTATTCTTTTCCTCGTGTCCGTATTAAAATTGTTTTCGAATCTGTATCTTTAAGCGCAATAAAGTTCGGTCGGCAATAAATAAATAGTTAATCAAAACGTGAGTCAGTCATATCGCGCGCCGCCCACCGTCCGCACTCGTATTCAAATCTCGATAAAACACCGCGCGGCGCGGCGGCGCGGTCGCTCCTGTCGAAGTTCAAGCTAAAGTAGATCGTATGTAAGAGTGACAATGGGTCATTTTGCCACACGCAGCACTAGTTAAGACGAGTGCTCGTGAGCTCAGCCGTACTCCGGCGGCCGGTGTATCAGTTTTATTGCGAAGTGCACGCATTATGCGCCGGCGCACGTTAACGCGTTATTACGCCAAATTGGAGCGCAACTAAATGATATGCGATACTTAATCTTTCAACATAATCCGTTCTTTCTCGATTTTTGCATTATTATGAAAGTGCAGTTTAACAAGATGTTCATATGTGAACGTAACATTCAGAGCACGTCTGTCCGCGCGTTACCGAAATACTAGTAGGTACTGTTATGGTTGCAAATTACTTTCGAAGAAAACAAAACAAAATAACAAAAAACATTTTAATCCATGTTAAGACACATTTTGACTGGTATGTTATGATGTGTCCTCATTGACACATTATACCATAAAAGTCATACATTGACACATTATAACAAAACATAATGAACTTACCACTATTTAGCGAATGTAAATGAAAGAAAAAGGATTATAATTGAAGAGAGTCTAGTACTAGTACGGAACACGACAAGCTCGCGAGGCGCAGGTGCCGGCATGCGGCAGAGGCGCGGCCTCGCCCGCGGCAGTGACTGCTGGCGCTGAGCTACAGCGAGAGCGCTGTATTGAATGCGTCGGCTTATCTGACGCTCCTCAGACTAATTATGTTATTCATTTGCCTCATTATGACGGTTAAACTTATGTTTAAATCTCGTTTGGTTTATCTCTCGATTTAACAATAAGATCTAATGTAAAGTTAATAGGTAATGAAAACTAACGTTGACAAACACGAAACTAATTACAGTTCATTATTTTACCAACAAATATGTAATTAACAAAATTATTATTTCATTCGCCTTAGCCTGATGCCTATTTAAATAATCTTGTACGGTAATTTTAAATAACGAGGCTTTGTAGATAGTACAAACAAAAGACAACAAACAAAACGCAAATTCTGGTTTTGTTTTAGTATAGGTTTTTTGATGCTACATCGCCACATCGGACGAAGCTTCCATGAGCATTAAATTCGGAAATCCCTAACACATAATATCCAGACTTTTCAAATCATCAATTTTAATAGACATAATTGGCATAAGTTTTAATCTGAAATGAGGAAAAACGAAGACCGTCCTCTAAGCGGTGGCATGTCGCGTCGCGGCGCACACACAACTTGTGTGACACAGCGCACAAGCGGGTCACAGCTCCGCGTCAGGAGTCAGGACGCGAGGCGCTTCTCACGCGGCGCCTCTCGTTGATATTCGCCGGACAATTGGCGGCGCCTTTTTTAATTTCCACTTTGTTCCCGGCGACAATTACCAGCGCCGCGGTTCCGAGCCGACATCCGTTTGATAATTTAAATGGAATCTTCTCGACAATGATTTTTGTTTATTAACTGCGACAGCTAATTAACATTGAATTATTATGTACGTTTCATTTCAGGCCAAGGTCACGGGCAAACGACTTCGAGCAGAACTATTTAAATGGCAATTAAACAGCTTAGGAGTTAGATATTATCAAGAACATGACTGACTATTTATATCTTAGAATGAAAAAGCAACTGAGACTTAAGACTACAATTTCAAGAATATAATATTTTCTGCGCATCAATAACGCAAGAACATCCAATGACCATTTCCAATATTATGAGAACAAAACACACATGATGTACCTACACTTGTACGTCTCGAGTAAATCGGTGACGTTATAAGATAAGTCACCAGGATAACGACGCACGTTAAGATAAACCAAAATAGGTTCAGCTCGCGAAAATCAATTAAATCATGAACAAGAGCAATGTAGTGGGCGCAAACAGAAGTACTAGCAGTTCCTGGAGGATCACATTGTATGCAAATGTCGCACAACTGGCCATTACCGCCTCTCATCCCTTATACGTCACGCGGACGATAGCATCGACAACAGCGACTTAACACCGCATGCATTAGCGGGTCTATTGTGAGGAGCGATCATATCACACCTCGGACTCGGACCTCGAGCTGACCGCTTTTAACCCTGATCAGATTTACGACTCTAAAATAAATAAATGATTTTATTATCACTCGTCTTTTTTCAAACTGTATCTATTATTCCGATGCATACGGTGTTCTATAATAAAATAGTTGCAATTTTAATTTTATCAAGTAAATAATCTACACAACGAATATCGTTCAACGATCACGCTGCGGAGTCTCGACCGAGAACGGAGAACGGCTTATAAAATTACAATTGGCAGACGTGTCCGAGTGAGGAGATAAGCTAATTTAAGCCGCTGCTGTATTAATATTACCGATCCTCTGTAGAATATTTAAAATTGATAAAAGCGTTCATTCGCAGCGTATGAAAGCTGTAGCGGTCGCCGCGCACGCGCACGCTCCGTGCCAATTACAGCAGCGACCATCAGATATCGCTAACAAGACGATGCGTATCTGTCGCCCGCGCACCACCGGCACCGTCTCACCGTCCTCGCTACGTACATTCAAATTCCGATAGCGAACATCGTACACCCCCGCGACATAAATACTTAGTTACGCGACCGATTCCGAACCTAATACGCGCGCGGTTGGGTCTACATTACAACCGCCAGAATGCCGCAGTCACTTTGCATGATGAACGCTGTGGCGTGAATTACGCGGCCGCAGGTCGTTATTGTTCAACCGAGATCGAGTTGCGGCGCGGTCGTGGTAATGTCGCTCGTATGGCGAGCGCGTAGCGACAGCGTCGCCGCACCGGTGCGGATGCGAGCGCAGTATTGTGGCGAAGGTGGAATATTTCACGCAGATGGCGCGATAGAAGGGCGATCGCGCGCGCGCGCCGCGATAACGCATTATCACCTGACAGAGAGCAGGAAGGACAAACGGACGCTATGAATCAACGGGGCGACAATAAGCTCGCACTCGACAATAACTAGTTCCGCTTGCCAGCACGCGCCTGCCAGCCAACAAAGGGACGCGCCGGCCGATTGTGTTCGATGTCCTAACATTTGTTTAGAAGATGAATAGTGCACACTGCGCCCCGCTCCTCTCGGCTCTCGACTCGTCGGCGGAGCGGCGCCTTTGAATAATTCGCGGATGATTCCGCTAGATTTATGGCCTCTAACCATAGAGCGGCGCAACCCGACGAGCGACAATTAAACAATTTGCGTACAGAGCCGACGCGGGCGCTGCGGTTCTTAATCACGTGATTTGTGGGTTTTGCTCCTTCTCTATTAAACGCAGGGCCACTTTTGGTTGAATAATTTATCATGCTTTCGTAAAATATGAGCGGAAAACCGGTAATTTCAAGATGATTTTAGTAATTTTTTGCTTCGAATGCTACATCAGGTAACGCATTATATTATTTTAGGGATAAAAGCGGTTTTCATCTAAGTTAGACACTTTATAATGATCGCATTTAAAATATTAAAGTTCCGATTGCGTTGTGAGTCACGTGCACTGTTTTGGACGCTATGAAAGTAACTTGAATGTCTTTAATTTTTTTTTTCTGTCTAATATGATTATGTCAATGTCGGTACCCTGTAATTTGCCGGCGCGTCTCGCCGGATAACAAGTAAACAATTAGCGGTTCCCAGGCCGTGATGTCGCTGGCCGATCGTCCGCAGCACAAAGTGGCGTAAACCGAGCAATTGTATAATTGGCGATCAATTGTCGACGCCTCGTGAGAACTGCCGCGACTCCAGCATCTGCACATCAGCACTCGACTGACACTTGACCACTGATCATTCATTGCATTTGAGTTCACGAAACCAAATCTTTACTAAGCTAGTTAAGTTAAAAATTACTGAGAAACTCATTATAACTTGTTATAAGGACGATACGCCATCTAAAGCACTGGGCATTGAGCAAGTAGTGCGATATAATTGTATTTGCTCGCAAACGAAAAAAAAAAAACCCGACTTCAATTACATCGACAAGTAATACAACGTAGGTAGACGAAACTTAGTCAAGTAAATACGCGTTATCAAAAAGTACTCAAAAACTTGTAATCAGATCTCGATGAAATTTAAATGCGATGACATAATAAACATCAGCTTTTGATTAAATAAAAAATTATCAAAATCGATACACCCAATAAAAAGTTATGTGGTATAATACAACGTAGGTCGACGAAAAAATAGCCAAGTAAAAACGCATTATTAGATATAACTCGAAAAGTAGTTGTTAGATCTCAAATAAATTTAAATGGAACCAAATGACACGCACAACCTTTCGTAGTCAAAATACAGTCGAATTGACAGCCTCCTCATTTTTTGGAAGTCCGTTAGAAATAAATTAGTTCCCACTCACTTCATGAATTAAAACGAACACGACAGATTCTCATAGTGACAGTCTTTTCCCAAATGGAACTGTTTACAAGTTTTTTCCACGAAATTACAGAATTATTCGACTTATAAGTGAACAAGTTTAAAATACGTTTAACGTAATTAGGTTGAATTGGTCGATAACAAAAAATAGATATTTTGGAATCATAAATGTATAGCGGAATCAATTTAAAGCTTGTAGCCTTTTATATCGGGTGACGGCGCTGGTTCCCACCGCTGCCGCGCTGCCAGCTAATGTGGCGACCGGCTCGTTACGCGTAACCAGGCTACCACGGAATCTGCTCACGACATGCGCCAGCACATTCCGTCGGTACTAAGTGGACTTAAATGGTGACCGCGAGTGTCCGCTGTCTATCGAGTGTTACCCGACTGGCAAAATGTTTTGACGTTAATGGATTTATACTTTGTTATATAATTACATGTTTGCACTACTACGGCCATTCGTTATTCTAACCGCAGAAGTAATTACTGGCGTCGCAATGCTAAACGAGTGCTTATCTCTTCTATTAAAAAGCCGATACGAACGTATGCACGATCGACGAAGACGATATCCTAAACGGTTTCGTTGTACTAGGCGGATGTGATCCTGCGTATTTAAATATTAATTAGGCAGTGCAGTTACGTGCCGCACCGGCTGGTGGGTCATTGACCGGCGCATCGCATGATATTATTTAAAAAGCCGCGACTTAGATTCCTTGTTACGGCGCGAGGCGGTTCGGCCATCGATAACCCGCGTCTCCTGCACCGCAGCGCCGCCCGCCCCCGCCCGTCCCGCACCTTGTAATACTACGCTTATCGCAGATGAGTTACGATTAGTAAATTGGCGAGCTGAGCAGGGCGCGATCAACTTTCTAATAAATTTAACCAGCTCCGTGCAGAATTACCGGCGCATCTCGACCCCGTGGCGCTATTCTAGAAAGGCGGAAGACTTTATTTTTCGCTAATGTATATAAAAGTGACAAACTCTGCCGTAGTAACAACGAATCGTATGTCCTTTCGTTAGTTTTCAATGAGAAACTAATCCGATCGGTTCACATAACGATTATGCCTATAAATGGCAACTTTGAATCGAGTGTTGTGACAAGTATAATAGTGTATTTTTTAATAATTTTAATCATACGTTTAATGAATTCCGATCGACCGATACGGTAAAGGTATCCATTTAAATAGCGTATTATGAGAACGTTCAGGCTATTATCAGGCCGCACAGGTGCGCGTCAGAATAGGGTCGCGCTGGGCCGCGATGCTATCATCAGGACGGAGCATTACTCCGATGCGATGGTGAGCATCTCGCGCTGATTGATGCTCGCCCTTCGCGCTGCACTTAATACGAGACCAAAGTATGGACCGAGTTAACAATTTCATTACGCTGACGCTATAAACTTCGGAGATAAACGATATCGATAGAGATGTCTGTCTCGCGTGCCTTGACTCTACTGCTTTACTCACTACAAAGGCTGGTGACTTACAAAACTTACAAAATTTTAATTTGTGTGGATAGATTAAATCAAGCGAACGCGTTAATTCTTTCGAAATTTGTTTTTTAACGCCCGTAACAAAAAATTTACCTAGCAAAAATATCAAAGGGGCACGTGCTAGACGATTGTGTCAAAATCGATTCCACAAATATCACTAAATAAAGTATCTCATGAAAAGAATATTTAAAGAAGCAAAACTACTCCTCATATACTTATCATTTTAAGTTTATATTTGAATGAAGACTCCACTTTACAAGAAAAAGTGTATACTAATTTCAAACTTCATGTATCATTCTCCTTCACTTGAAGTTGGAACACCGTCTAGAGTTCTAGACCATTTCACAGAAGAAAAAATATTCGATTGGGAATAATATTGCAAATCAAGTACAAAAAGGTTTTATTTTTTGGAAAGGGAAAATAATTTTGATGTCTTTTTAGACATAAAATGATAGAGATATGGATGATGGGCTAGGAGCACTAACAACAAACAAGAACAGGAACAATCATGTAAGGACAAAACAGTAGCTACCGATGACTTCGAATCAATGAGAAGAACGTTATAATGATATTTATTCAACAAGATCTTTTGGGAATTTATTAAAACTAAGCTTATGTCAGTCTAATAGGAGTAAAAAGCTAAAATAAAACTTAAAAAGATAAAAAGCTACAACAAAGATATTTAAATAGCTTTGACTCTACAACTTTTTCGAAAAGTAACCAACTCCTATCGTTTCATGAAAATTTAATAGATTGTACCTCAGTTACAACAATCCTGTCATTTATCCGTTCCTCAAAGACTATCTTGGAGAAGTACATTATAATGAAAGTTTGGGTTACAAAAGGCGTGACAAGCTATCATATTATATAGAATAATACTAGCGACCTCTGTCCGTCCATATTTTTTTACACATTAATAAGTAATCACCAACATATCATATACTAAAACCTTCACCAAAACACACTGCAACTTATAGTACCTATAAGTATTATTCCGGGCGGTTTAGTAGGTTTCGCAGTGTAACCGAACAAAAACCGGCTTTTCATTTATTAGTATAGATTAACGTAAGCGTGTATTGTTTTAGAAGGGAGTAATTTCACTTTAATGATACCATACATCAGTCAACGACCTCGAAAATATTAAAAACTTGTTTGTCTAATTGTTTTGTTTCTAATTCGATCTCGAGTCTTATTAGAACTCACTGGGTTTGACTCATTTATATCAGATAAGAAATTATATTCAAAGGAATTAAATTATAATTTAAAGGATAAAGTCTCAATATCTATATAATTTATAGTTAAAATCTAATAAAAATAAAACGTTGATGAGTTTTCGTTGTTAACAGTTCTGTCTGCGACGGTGAAAAATACTTCTGACATGATTGCACGATGTCTTCTAAATTATTATATAATATTCAATTTTTAGTTATTATTAAAACATGCTTTTTTAATGATATCATCTGAAGCCCTATCATTATGGAACACAAACGACGTCACTTAAAATTTAAAACACGGTTACCTTAAACTTCTTGTAACTCGAGGAAACATAAAAAACTTTACGAAACATTTCAAAAATCGACCGTTCCAGCGGGCATCGAACCTGCATCTCCGATTGACCGTGTTGGTGCTCTATCCAATTAAGCTATGGAACGATATAACCGCTACATCGAATTTTTTTATATGATGATTTTATATTCGGTCCAAGCGAAATGTTTAGAATTCCCTAATGTGTGGGTAACACAAAAATAAAATCGTACAAATTAAAATTAATATATTTATTTTGCTATAAGGTGACGACACGCTTAACAGCCGCTAAAATATATCTTAATTTAAAAAAAAAACAACAAAAATAAAAAGTCAAGTTAACTAGTTAACTACGTACCCACCTATAATTAATATTTTTATTTTTTATTTTATTGTTGTTGAAATTAGATCATTCAACCATAATACATTGAAAAAGTTATTGACAACGTGTGTCCAAGCTCCAACAGTTCGCACAAACTCCTGCAGTGACATCACTATTCCCACGCAGTATTATAAATAAAACTGAAGTCTATCATAAGCGTGAATGGATTATTCTCGCACACGTTCGCGGGAAATTGATTTGTAAATGCAGGATGACTTCAATCATCGTCCTGGAGGCGAGTGGTCGCGGTGGTCGCCCCGCGTCGTCGCATGTAAATTATTCAAATGACCATAAACAATTGTCGGCGCAAATGGCTTTATAATGACCAGCAACTGCGACGCGAGCAGCAGGGCTGCCTTACACGTTCCATACAGATTTTTTTTTTATACAAGTAGATCGGCAAACAAGCATATGGCTCACTTATTGGTAAGCTTTTACCGTAGACTATAGACGTATACAACACGAGAAGCATGGGGGGAGGGTAGCTCTAGTCACCTTACTCACCACAAGAACACAACACTGCTTGAAAGCAGTGATATTTAGGTCACGTAAACAGAAAGTAATATTAAGAAACAAAATCTGATAACTATTAACTTAAACTTTTACAGCTTCATAGGTATCGTATATTCATTATCGTGCAACTTAGTGTTAAGAAACTTCATAAAAATACAAACAAAACTAAGAGTTAACCATTTTATTTTTTGAAGTTTGACAGACTATGGAAACCGCCGAGTATTAGTTGAACTGTCTCTGAAATCTATAATATATTTAATGGTAAAATCGCCAAATAAGGCAGAATTATAATGACTCTGACAATATTTAGACAGCTTACGCCAGTGCACTTACTAAAGGAATCGTAAAATTTGTTGCGATATAAGGTCGCGAATAAAATATTTATTACTAGTGCACAGTAAATACAGTTCGATCTAAAAATATTTCAGTCGCACTTCATCGTCGAAGTGCCAGCCCTAGCGCAGTGGGTTGCCATTAGCGATTTCACAGGCGAGCGTGCGCCGCTGCCGTGACATTTCAATCAGCCACCGAACTTGTGGCAGGACTTCTCCACCCTTCACACTTATCATTTCTAAATAACACCAGTAACTTGCAACATGCGCGAATTCATCAAATTAAAGAAATGACTAGTATTCAAAATCGATTTTATGAATATACACTAATACGAGTATATTTTAAAAATAAAAAGCTATAAATATATAATTCTGTATTTTTTTTATAATTACAACTAAGTTGGCAAAGAAACGTACGCGATTACTATACGTCGCATATGCAACTTATAGACGCCTGCAACACCAATAGCATCGCAAGAGCGTTGCCGACCCTACGCGGGGGGTGGGTACCCAGGAGCTCTGGTCACTTTAATCACCACAGGAACACAACACTACTTAAAAACAGTATTATTTAGCTGTGACCTACGAGGTCGAAGTACTTCCCAGGTCGGGCAGATCCAGATTTTCAACAGGATAATTCCTGCTGTACCTTAAACCCCAGTTCTGTTTTTCAGCACTGTTATTTAACATAATAGCATGATTAAAGAACGTAAGCCGCAAATGAGTCTTGTTTTGACAGGTCGAAAGCTTAGATATAGACACTAGAATAAAACATCTTATCTAATATATAAGTATTTATATCTCTATTTTTCATTCCCCTAAGTTATACCGGGGGGGGGGGGGGAGATTGAGAAGTTTAATAAAATATATGGCAAAACAACGTTTGCGGGGTCAGCTAGTAATCTTATAATATGTAGCATTCGTCAATTGTTTTAGCCCGCTGTGGTTAACCAGTTTATATTTTTTGTTATTGTCAGTAAAACCGAAAAATATTATTCATTTTTCATACATATGTAATTCGTATTTAAATATGATTTCCAAAAAACACGATTTACTAAAAATACCGAGCTAAGTTCGGTCACCCAGGTATTAGAAAAATTAACACCAATATGCCGGTAGCTTGATGTAACAGAATAGAGACAGGCAAATATATATTTTAGAGGGCACAAACTGCACAAATAGGCGCGAAATTCAAAAATAGAACATTATATTCAACAGGCCAAAATTTACACGAGTCATTACGTCTTTGTTCCATCTAGTTAACGTACAAGACTTACTAAATTGAAATAATGATTCGAACATTTAAGCATTGTAAAACATCATCAGTTATAAACAATTTAAATTATAATTATCGTTAAAATTCGTCTTTCGTTGCATATGATATTTAAAGCGTTCCATCGAGTGCGATATCTTGGGAAAAATCTTTTAATTCATTTTATTTTTTCGGTCGAGACTTCGAAACAGGAATGTGCACTTGTAAAACAACTCACAATGTCGTTAACTCTTCATTTTTGAAACTCTTATTTATCATTCGAGACAAAATTTATTATTCTAGAGTTCTAATTTCCTACAAATGTAATTTGTAATATGTAGTAATTATAAATAAAATTAAACTATCTTATCATAAATATAGTAACCCTAGGAAGAAACGTGAGTTTAAAACGTATTTAACTTTTTTTGTTGTTTTTGCTTTCTTTAAAGTTTTTACGCAGTCGTTGTCGTAATTTGATTAATAGTTGTTATAAAGCCAAAAAAGAAATGTTGAATATAATATTTCGAGTAACTCATCTTCGTTTTAGAATTATTTTAAGAGCAAACGAAATATAATATTTTTGCCAACATCAATGTCGTTGAGTGGCGAAAGTTATGGCAGGGAGGGAGCAATTCTTTGCCACTCACTTTTTTCCGCCTACCGAAGCGAAAATATAGTTACAAATACAATGAATCAAAATAATTTACTTAACACGACACTCCAATATAATTCACACAATATGACGAATTTTACTAAAATAATGTTCAATGAGGTAGAGGTAGAAAAATCCTTTAAATCCAAAAAGAAGGACGAAATTACATCTGTTTTTTTTTTTTTTTTTTGTTAAAAGATGCGGCAATACTCTTGCGTCTCCCTCAACTATCATCTTTAACAATTCATTTAAATACTGAATTATTCCTAAGGAATGGAAAAAAGCTCGAATAGTACCAGTTGTAGTATAAAGTATCACGTTCATATTATATTGGTAGACATTACCTTCCTATTATATCCTCTTCTTTATAAAATATTACAATAAATAAGATATAGTAATGTCCCTCGTGTAGGCTGAGAGACAAAAAAGCCGGAGGACAAAAACTCTCGGTACTCTTTTAAAAACAATACAGTCGAATGAGAACCTCCTCCTGTTTTATAAGTCGGTTAAAAATAACTGTTTGCTCGCAAAAATAGTCAAGTAAATACGCGTTATCAAAGATTACTCAAAAATTAGTAATATCAAATTTAAATGGAAGTACAAGACAAGCATCAGCTTTCGATTAAAACATGAATCATCAAAATCGGTACAGCCAGTGAAAAGTTATGCGGTATATATAATACAATGTAGATAAAAAATAGTCAAGTAAATACGCATTATTAGATATAGCTCGAAAAGCACTTGTTAGATCTCAATTAAATTTTAATAGGACCACATGACACGTACCAACTTTCGACTAAAAAAATCATTAAAATCGGTCTATCCAGTCAAAAGTTCTGAGGTAACATAGATAAAAAAATACATTAGAATTGAAAACCTCCTCCTTTTTAGGAAGTCAGTAAAAATATGACTTAACGTTCGAATCCCACCCGAACAGTTATTTAACCTCATTTTTAAGATATCATAGGAAATCCTATAAGTCTAACTCAGCAGAATATTAGACAAGCATTCTTCTCAATAATTGGTAGTCTTTGTCCAGCAGAGGGAGATTGATGTGCTGCAAAATATAGTTAAATTAAAAACGAGCAAGCTCGAGCATGCAGGAGTTAGATGCGCAAACTGCTAATTCTGTAATGATCTCGGTGCTGTTCAATGCGTCGCACACGTCGCTTGACGAATGCGCCGCGCGGAACTAATGGCGCACGCATCAGCACCGCACGCGCACCAGCTTCACACTTTATTATCCAGGTTTTGTTCCATTTTTACACTCGCCGAGGACTCTCACGGCACCTCGCGGACACCAATAAAAAGGCACATTATCTTATTAGATTTTATTGAATTGAGGCCTTTTTATATTGAGCTAAATGGATTACAATACGGGCGGTCTCGTCATCAGCGAATTAAGTAAACATCCATCGCTGGCTTAATTCTCCTATCATTAGGTACTATTTATTGCCCCTCAGTAATAGATAGAAGAGTGCCGTTCTTTAAAAGTCAAATAACATTTTCAATTTCTAAGCTTAGGGGTATTGATAACTAATTTATAAATAAAAAAATTATGTCAGATGTGTCTGTGCGGGTGGCAGGCGGTGACAGCGGTCGAGGGGATTGGGGGGGGATGCACCGGGTGGCGGTCAATTAGGAAGCGTTTAGGATATTTATCCTGTTAACAGCGGGCATGGCGCAGGGCTGGCGCTACAGTACTTACAAATAGTTAGTTTTTACCGTTTAACTATATGTAGCGTATTAAAAATATACAAAAAAACCTTTTATTTAATAAATATATCCAGATACATGCTCTCATTTAGAACAAAGCAAACAGCCCTTAAGCGAACGAATGGAATCTGAGTTAATACACAAATGTGGTGTCGTTTTTTAAAAAACAATCCCAAAAGCCATGATATCAAAATGTACGTATTACGCACATAATAAAATATAAAGTCCCGATGATGTAAGAACAGCCCGCCAGCCCTCGCACCCGCATGTCCACTCAATAGGTACGCAGTTTAATTTCTGTCAACGGTAAATCGACGCACAACAAAACCAGTACCGTTGCTCCTAAAATAGACGAAAATAAACCTAACTTTTAACGTATTAAGGGCGAACATCCTCGCAAGACAGTCGAGTACCCCTTTGAGTGTGAAATGTGAGGATAAGGGAGGGTTATTATGTGAGGGTCAGACAATATGTTTATGAGACGTGTTTACGTCTGCGAGGCGATTCCCGGATAACGTGATGGATGGCAGCCCTTTAGGGTTTTTATCTCTCCTCCGACGAAAATGTAATGTGCGGACGAGAAGAGCAATTAGGTGTTTTTGAATACAAATAAAGGGCCACAAAAAACCGTTACTACAAGACACTTTTAAATTTGATATGTATTTCTTTATATTGATATTAATTCTGACTTTAATAGAACTTAACTGTTTTTTTTACTATTTCAATTTTAATGCTATTAATATACTCAAATTGGTTGACATTTTAATAGCTATTTTTTTGTTAGGTATTTTGTTACTCTTGTACTCGTTTTTTTTTTTTTTTTTTTTGAGAATTCAGTAAAATAGACACCAGATATTTGTACGTAGGGGAACACCGGGTAAGACGGGGTGGTGGGCAAGATGGGGCATCAGGCCTTTTAGGTGATTTGAATTGATCAATTACATTCGTTCTGCCATCTCTCTACTGGCTGCCATGACAGCTCTTAGTCACACGAGTACTAAGACTGTGGCTAGTCATTTGTTTTAGTTATCGCCGAAAAGTAGATTTCGTTTGTTCGTATTAAAATTTCTTATATATACGTTTCGTAGTGCATGAAACTTGTATTTGGTGAATTTTAAGCGGCACCTCGGTAATTCCTATCTACAGTACACTGCAGTAACAGGTAATAACTTGTTTTGTTATGAAACATTATTCAATTTTCTTTTGTTTGAATATTAATTTTAAAACGGATCAACGGGCAAGACGGGGTATCAGATACCTTATCTTGCCAGACACGGTTTTGATTATTCAATTTTTTTTGTAAATATTGTTTTAGGATGGTTTATATAAAAAAGTCATATATGTTTATAAAAGAAACTCAGAAAGAGGAAAATGGTCAGGCGAAGCAATAAAAAAGGCGATAGAAGTTGTTTTGAAGCGAGAAATGGGATATATGTTGGCTGCAAAATCTTTCTTAGTCTACATTGGAATGAAAGGTAAAAAAGGCTCGTGAAAACAAAATAAAATGGAGAATGTCAAGGTACCTTTGGGTACCAGTTCCTCGCTAAAAGAAGAGGATGAGCTGGTGGATTATTTACTAGACATGGAAAGCAGGTTTTTTTAACAGTAGGTACTGTGGCAGCGCCTTTTAAAAAAATAGCAACGAGCACTGTAGTTGTTGTTACAGATCCTGCAACTTCAACAGTAGTGACAACTAGTACAACTGAAGTTAACACAGATTTAAATTTGAGTACTTCCCCTAGATGTTCCTATTGGCCTAATTTAGTGCAAGATAATCTCTCCAGTGACCAAGAAGACCTTAAGAGTGACCAAAAGATGCGGCAAAACTGCTATCATAAGCTCTTCACCCTATAAACAGAAGTTATTAGAGTTAAGTTACAAGAATTTATTTAAAAAAAATGTGACAGAAAAGTTAAAAAAGAGAAACTGAAATCAGACAGAGAAAAAAAGGAGAAAAAACAGAAAAAGGAAGAGAAACAAAAACTATTTCAAGAGTAAAGCCACAAAGAAATTTAATCCAAAGAAACGTATTAGACAATCGTCTTCTGAAGAGAGTGATGTTGAAACCAAAAACACTCCATGCCTATATTGTACAGGCTACATTTTGACTCCAAGAAAGGTTGGATTGCTTATTCTTCATGTAGTACATGGTCACATTAAGGCGGTGCAGGGGTGGATGATAATGATGCCGAAGCAACATTCATTTGCGAGTTCTGCAGTCCTGAATAGTCAAGAGGATGGCTATACCCCATCTTGCCCATTAGGCCCACCCCATCTTACCCGACCTATCGGGCATGATGGGGTGATATGTCATATTCTACATTTTGTTATATTATTAACAATTCTGTGGTGCTGTGTTCCTGATTTAAATTTAATATGTAAGATTGATAACTACAAGCCTGATTAAGGATAAATATGATTATGAAAACATGAACCCCTATGATTTCTGGAGCTTTAAACCTTAAGTACCCCATCTTGCCCGGTGTTCCCCTACCCACATCTACTTATCTTGAAGAAAAGCACATTCACTGGCTATGACACTTATCTAGTATAGGTAAGCCATACTCTAGTCATTTTTTATTCGGTATAACTAGGTACAATAGGTAAGTAACAGTGCCTAATAGACGTCCTTCGAACAATAAAATAGCATTATATAACTTCTGAAAGCTTCAAGATCTCACAGCGTAAATCATCACCGAATAGAATTAAAGTATACACAAAAAGAACTGAAATGTTCTTAAGAAGAATACGTGGACGTCAATTCGAGTCAAGTCGCGGTTTTATATCCAGCACATATAGGGCACAGCGGGACATATGCTGCTCAAAATCAGGAACCGGCTAGGAAAGAACCTCGACCTTATTTTATTGTATTTTATTTATTTTTGCAGACGTCTATAAGCTACGGCTATCCTTTACCATCAGGTGAGCCGTACGCTGTTGACCGACCTAGTTGTATAAAAGAAACAACTTGTAAAAGTTACTCGTAGACAAACGCAATGCAATAATGACCTATTTTTAAATTGCATCAACAACACAATCCTTGCGAATAAAATATAATGTAATTTTGTCCTCATATTCCTTAATGTGTCAGTACAAGAAGTTTTTCAGTTCGATACAAAGTTGTCACAGGTGAGTTTCTTTCTCGATGATGAAGACTTAAAAATAGTAATGCGTTGTCGTGTTAGTGCTAAGAATATCGTAAGCAAATGCAAATTTTTCGCTAGAAATTCAAACACATTTGTCCTTGCCAATCTACAGTAATAAAGCGACTTGAAACAAACTCCTTTTCCTTGAATTCCAGAGAAGTATTTGTTCGGCAGCAGAGCTAATACATACTTGTATATACAACCTAATGATACCCACTTTTTGATCCATTTCTAACTGTACCATACAATAAACCCGTTTAATCATTTTCAATACAATACACAGTAACCACATAAATCTATTTTATAGGACTTCTCCCCACAATATGTTTTTCTAAACATTTTTTAATATCATATCAAAATCGGCCGTTCCAGCGGGGATCAAACCTGCATCTCCGACTGACCGTGTCGGCGCTCTAGCCAATTAAGCTATGGAACGATGTACCCGCTAGATCGAAATTTTTGATATGATGATTTTATTTTCGGTCTTAGCGACCGTAACTATGTTTTTCTTATGTTTCAAGGTTGTCTTCAATTTCACTGAAAGACGTATATACGAACTGTTAAAAGTCGGCATCGCTTTAAAAAAGTTATTATTTTTAATTACAATAAATAACAAGGAATAGTAAAAACTCTATTACTGCACACTCGACGACCATTAATAATAATTAATCGATGCCGTACTTAACGAATATCAATGCGATGTCCTTCATCGTATAATTAAATAATTAACTTCCCGCGTTCCTCGGGGAAGTGGAACAATCCCCGGGGACCATAAATAGCCGACTACAATTTAATGTTGAACCAATTAAATAAAATCATCGACTCTTCGAGGACACGATTGTAGTAAATATTTTAAATGTCCAATTTGCGTCAGTTTCGTCGATTTATGCTGGCATTGAGTTGAGTGGTGGTTCTGTAAACTTTTGATTATCGCTTGTATAATTTGTTCAAAAAACTATTATTAATTACATACAACACTAGTTTGGTCTGTATCCTGTTCAAATATTAATTTTAAAATATTGTCCCGTCAAAATTTTGTTTTTTTCTAAACCTGCATGTTTGGGTAAATCGAAATAAAAAAAGTTAAATCCACGGCGACCGTTTAACAATTGCCGTTTGCAGTGTAACTAATTATTAATTTTGATGTTTTTGGGCTGAACACAAACATTTCGTATCTATATGAACGTTTAATGTCTTGACAATCCTTGACGAATCTTCACTTAACTGTCTCTTGTGGTATATTTTAATCTCAACTACGTTTATACATAACATGACACGATGAATAAAACCTTTTTTGTATAAAACTTTTTCATCAAATTAACTATTGAGCCCTTAATAACCTCTGTACTGTTTTCGCCATCTTGAGCTAAAACACACGGAGTTCGAACGAACGAATCTCCAATTATCAACATAAGCGTAACTAATACTCACCATAAATTAATTTAGATCTAATTAAACATTATATTATTACATTTATCTTTTCCTAAAATATTCCTTTAGATTTTATTCATATGCGTCGATTTAGCTAACTATTAACACTCATTACAACCTTTGGCGTAACTTAAATAAATCCTAGGAAACTGTTCGTCGTTGAACCTCACATTTACACACAACCAGTCTGCGGGTGAAGGTGTGCAAGGGCGCAAAACAGTAAAGCCTAAAACTAACTTTGAAAAGGTGGTTGTGCCTTGTCCCAAACAAGGATGACTCGTCCCAGACAATTTTGTTTAAACTCAAATCAATAGTTTAAACAGATTCTTTTCACGGATATGTTAATGCTTACCTATTGTAACGTCACGTATATATATAATATTCTCACCACATTAGTTCGTGACATAAGCATCATAGTACGAAATAAAATAATTCGTAAACGAATGAGACAATGATGTAAATTTCGTAAACTACATTTATACAACTAGTAAATTTCTTGACATCGCTTCAGCCTGTAATATCCCACTAGAAAGAAGCATAGAAAGAAATAAGAAGCATTCTAGACATAGCTTTGTGCTAAATATTGACGATTAAATATAGAACCTGATTGTACCCTGTCACTGACAAAATTGACGACGAGTATAAACTAAGTAACATTTAAGAAGAGATTAGGTACCTTCTCGGTTCATTATCATATATTTAAAAAGCAGTATTTTCCATGTCTCAATAACTTGATACATCATCTACTTGCAGTGTGCCTGGGTTCTGTACAACAAACAAACACGTGGTCGTAGTTTAAGGTAGAAATTCTACGCTTTGTGCACCAGATATAGAATCAGTTGTATTAAAATAAACGTGAAATCTACCTCTCTGATAGGAGGTAGGTAACAACAACAGTTTACTTATTTGGCTATTCTACCGCTTGATACTCTCCTGCTGGCCTGTGTCAGAGGATTGTTTTCATTAAAGGCATGTTTGCGATGATATCAAGTGCAAATATTCATGAAGCGGCCGCGTCGTGATTACGTAGCCCATGAGATGAGTAGAACAATGGCTCTGGTTGTCACCGAGTCGTCGGCGTGTAGAGGCGGAGAGGGCCGCGGGGGGCGTGGCCGCGCAGTGATTGGCCGCTGCATGCAAATCCACCGCGCCGCCTGCGCGCGCGCAATCTCACTACCATCGCGACCATTGTTCGCGGTAAAAACTCGCCGAGGCTCGTTTGTCGGGAACACGCACTCGCAAAAAACGGTATGCGCATAACAAGAAATCGCAAAAACGGACGCCGGTAGCTTTTTACCGGCGATTTATGTCCCTCCCGCCGCACGCGCCTCTCCCGGCTCGTCCCGCGCGTCCTCGCTGCTACGATTTTTTCCCCTGAGCAAAAACTCGACGCGCGGCTACTGAACCCGGCGACATCTCAGGCTCCGTAGACGAGATGAATAAATGTAACGCCGCTGTCGCGGACGTCGCTAACCTAGAATTATTAGTCACGCTGCTGGAAGAGCTGTTCGACTGCAACTACTATCGGGACGGTGATCTTCGTGATGGTGGTGAGTTGCGTCCCGGCCGCCGGCGCGCCGCTGCTATTGTAATCGCAACAGTAATTAAATTATTTCGTGCGGCGCGCTCGTAAATCTCTTTCGTCGTTTCGTCGGTAATTCGTGTTAGAAATGCCAATTAGCGGATATTTATTCATACTTTGCTTGCTTGTAAAGAAACGGCGGACGGAATTAGCATTGATTAGCGGTATATTAATTACGCGCGGGGCGCGGGGAGGGCGGGACGCGGCGGTGCGCGGGCAGGCGCCGAGTCAATTGCCAACGAGGCCATTACTTTGAGTCGCATTTACATTGAATGCACTGGTACCGGCGATCCGAACGTCGGGGCGACTCTCAATTAAAATACGACGATAAATTAGCAGATATAAACACCGTTCGCCGGCCAGGCGATCGCTCGATCTCTATAATAAATATTGATGGAGTAGAGAGTACAACAAATTGAAACCGAGCCGGCGACGGGCACGGAGCCGAATGGTTGCCAGCGTCCGTTTTTTCGGTCTCGTCGACTTAATTAGATAATCGGGGTCGTTAATTCGTTAAATAATAACGTGTCGCAAAGAAGCCCGCGAAGGAAACCTATCAGGCATACCCACCGGACGGATGCGTGAGCGTACGACAATAAAGACTCTGAATACTTTCGTACGCGCGCTTCCCACGGCAGAACACTCCGCGCGCCCGCGAGATGGAGGCTGCATACTCGATAAGCGTTTAAGCAAAACAAAATATTTTAATATTTTATTGACAAGCCATGCGTGACGCAGTACAAAAAGACTTCATAACTCATATTAACCCTTCACTAATAATTCACTTAAGAATTTATACAAACTTTAATTATATTGTTCTACCAGTTAATATTGAGATAGCTAAATTTTTATAAACTAATTTTAAGACATTTTACATTCAACATGTAGTCATCTACCTACCGACGAGTGCCTATGTCCTAAAACTCCTGAAATAACAACATACGTCCTTTATCGTATTGTTAAGTATTGTAGCTTAAGCACAGATATAAAATTAATAAAGTTCCACCGATGAATAGAGTCTCAACTCTCCGTGATGTAGTGGACACACTGCTTTAATTTGATGCATGCAATAACTTTAACACACGAGTTTTTATAAAACAAGTAACACCCTAGATATATTTTACAAAACGGATAACCTTACGTTCACACATATTTTTTTATCTAACTTCCATATACATACACTAATGTGTAAATATGTGTAATATGTATGTGTATGCACACTTCCACTTAACTTACTAATAAAAATTTTACGATTTCATTGATAATCATTCCATCATTATCAATGAACACCATAACCACACCATAACCACAACCTCACTGTTGATGATTTATTTATTTATTTATTTAAATAAATAAATAAATTTATTTATTTATTTAAAGTGTGTTTATTTAAAGTGTTTAAATAAATAAATCATCAACAGTGAGGTTGTGCCATAAAGACGAAATTAAATCCGAAAAATACATCTGGTAACGAATTTTGTGATGACACGTTAAAGAAATAAATATTACAGTACGTAAGACAAAGCTCTTAAATTATGACATGAACGTTTAATAAGAGAATTCAGAAATCGACTTTTAACCTCTAGACCACAAATAGTGTTGAACAAAGATCCATTTTAGGTCCTCCTTTATTTCTTTCCTGCTGCGCCATACCTCAGTAACTCACGTAAGCCGTATATTATCATGTAAACCAAAATACATTATGGATATGAAAATAGCTTACCAAAAATAAACTTTAAACTTACAGACGTGTGTAATTTATAAAGCTAAAAGTACCTACTGAGGGAGGACTCAGCAGGAAATATCCTGCTCAAAATCTGGAACAGCCCGGCTGGGGAAGTTCCTCGACCTCACAGAAGATCACAGCCAATTCCAAACAGTGTTTGTTCCTGTGGTGAGTAAGGTGACCAGAGCTCCTGAGGAGGATTGGGGTTAAACACTTACAACGCTTCTGATTTTGCAGGAGTCTATGCTATAGGAGGCTACTGTAATCGCTTTACATTAGGTGAGCCATACGCTTGTTTGCCGATCTAGTTTTATAAAAAAAAAAAAACTGAATAGTTACAAACTTAAGGTTCCACATAAAACTGGATATATTATGTAAGTTTGTAATGTACCCAATGTTAAGATACAAAATTTTTTATTTTTATTGTTTGTTTGTATTTTTTTTAAATTAATTTGTATTATTATTTTTGTTAATGACATTATTTTGACTTTGGTTAGGTGTGTATATCACCTTATGACGAAATAAATATTTTCATTTCATTTCAATACATTTCAAGTTTGAATTGCTTTGAATTGCTTTATTATACTATCCTGCGTGTTTTTTTAATAGCTCAGCTATCCATCGATGACAATGGCTAAGCAACAGCGTAATAGTTATAGGCATAGTGACAAAGCACAGCAGTTCAATAGTAACTTATGCGCGAATATATATGGTTCGTTTCTTTTTCTCTTACCTAAAATCCAATGAAAGCAACTTCACTGCAGCAGAGCACATATAACTTAAAATACCAAATTAATACACTTCTGATAAGCTGGTAAAAAATTGCTATACAAAGACATAAGCTATGAACTTATCAGATAAATGGAAAACCATAACATAGAAATATTCGACGACCTGACTTGCTTACTTGACTTTTCAATAATATAGAAGTTACAAAAATGAAGGTTCTGTCATTAAAAAGAAGAATAAGAAAGAGGATGGGCGAAAACTAAAAAAGAATAAGATAAGTTTAATATATTCAAAGTTGTTCTTGAAACGAATGTTCGAACATCCACGAGACTAGTAAAACTTTCCAATCAAATTAGTTTTAATAAATGTGACCAATCCGATTTCCAAAATAAAGAACAAGTTGACATAGCGAGGATAAGATGCGAAGAATTGGTTCATATTATTCCAATACAATGACACATCTCGACACACTCATCTCCTAAACGAAACGAAAAATACACAGAATGATAATTTTTGTTCGATACCGAGTTCGACCGACAGTGATTTATGAACTTAGTGTGAATTATCTTAAACATTTTGTATGTAATAATGACTATTAAAGAAGATGCAGGCTGAAACACAAATCAGTTTTTTTTATATAAACTCAATGTTAATCAGTCGCTTGTCGCTTCAGCCTGTAATATCCCACTACTGGGCATAGGCCTCTTTCCCCATATAGGAGAAGAATCAGAGCTTAATCCACCACAATATTAATAAGATCTTTTCAAAACATTTACACACAATAAAAGAGTAATTGGGACATCAATTAAACCAATAAAAATATGAAAATCGATGCAGGTTATGTAATATCGTACATAACAATTAATGATTAAATAATTTAACCGGAGTGTCAGTTCGAATGTTTCTGCCTTCCCAGCAGCAACATGTCCTCCGCTCGGCGCGAGCGATTTGCTTGATCGGTAGACAGCTGCAACATTTTGCGGACGCTCACAAAGGGAGCTGGCATTAGGCCAGAAGAAAAACGACTTCACACTCGCAACGAAACGCTTGGCCACATTGTAATTTTGCCGTTTCTTGTATCCGAAATAGTTCACTCGAGATTTTTCATACAACAAAGTGCTCCGGATATTTTTGGAATGTTGGTACTTCGTCTTCGACAAACGATTATAAAAATATTCTCTATGAATATGGTTAGAAGGAAAGTTTTCGTAAATGGATGTCTTCACAAATTACTAGCGAATAAAAGTTAAGGAGTCGGTTTAATGAAGCTACACGAGTAACGCGGTAATTAATCCGCCGCTGATGCCGCTGCGCCGCGTCGTCCGAGATGGAGCTCTACGCACGCGAGATAAGATGCAGCGGCGCAGCGCTCATTACGACTCATCTGGTCGCATTAGATCCGTTCCAAGTACGCCATTCCTATTCAATTATGCGCTGCGACAAAAACTAGTCGCGCATGTGAATGAGTCGAGCGAGCCGGCTCGTTGCCGTCCCTCCCCGCGCCTCCCGCGCGCCCAATTTACAAATAAAACGCGGGGAACGTCCGGCCGTGCAAAAACTGACCACACTCCTCCCTGTGCATATGAATGGGCCACTTTTTGTGCGCACCCGGGCGAGTAGAATGCTGCTAAATCTCTGCTCGACTCTCTATCCGGTGGTAACACGCGTTCCTTGGTGAGACGGGTTTGGATACCATTACTACTTCTCCTAAACAACCACTAAACAAATATTTTAGTGATTACAATCACGTCGGATTCGCACGCCCAACACTACTATAGATTTTGACACGCCGTATACTTCCCGAACTCGAAGTCATTTTAATGAATAAACTTGAAATCGCGAGTAAGATACCAATGAGAATTTTATTATTTAAATGCCGATTAATACCGTACGAGAAGCGTTGTCGCTTTAATATAAGCTGGAAATGTGAATTGAACGAAAATCAAATGAAAATATGATAAAAAGTGGTTTGAGATGTGAGAAAAGCGCCATATTAGGGCCGTGAGAGCGTCTGATTATGTAACGAAGTGGGATTCGCCGCCGGCCGCTTTTTGCGCCCGACAATGTCCGCCAAGGTACGGCGCGCATGGAAAATTCAACAGATTATCTGAGATGCCTCGCTCGCCTCCCATGGCCGTGTCCGTCTGTGTCCTCACTGTGTCCACTATGTCTCCACTCTGTGTCGGCAGTGTCCGATGCTGCTGCGTCGCTTCTCAGACACACATCACCGCGAGTATGCGATCCTTTGTTATGACTCCGCTGAGACAAAAACTGCAACCGTTAAATACGTTTCCCGAACTCGATGTGAATTATTTACTTTGATAATACGTGTTTTTACTGAAGTCAAAATTTTTATTAATAAACTCAAATTTGTAATGTATTACTATTTTGTCCTTTTGTGTGTGTGTCCTTAAACTATACAATGTTGTTATTATAATAATGACACAATTGCCAAATGATGATCTTTACTTTAGAAGATTCCCAAGTATAAAAGGTATACTAAAGAGCGAGCGACATCTAGCGCCCACACCGACACTCGATTTATTATGTTTTATAGTGTTTCATAAAAATGTAATCGTAACATAATGGCAATAAATTGTTCATTAATGTAATTAAAAATAGTTATAAAAACGATGCCAGCCATAGAGAATGATTTGTATTTGTGAATTTAGTTATTTTAATTTGTTACGAGACAAATGCTTAGAGATTTCAGGTGACTCTCCTTCGAAGGCTTTGTTAACGGCGACTTAGGGTTGTGGGCTCAATACTCCCTTCGGGACTGGGTGAAAAATTTGATGAACTATGTGATAAGGTACGTCTCCTAAAATATTATATAAATCTCTAACATGCATGAGCGTAAGCGTAATGCTGCCATCCGTACGAACAGAATACGTTTTTTTATACAATTACTGCGGCTGCAGCATATTTTAAGCAGAATATTTCTAGCTGCCCTCAGTTACAACACGTTAAAAAAAATACTTATTTATCCAATGTAATACTTTCTGCCACATTCGACTAAAACTACCCTGTACCTATCTTAACAAATTCGAAGAATTGTAATAACTAATTGATTTCAATGTGTGAGTTACAAGTAATGGTAAAGGAATTGAATAATTAATAAATAAATTGACGTTTACGATCGTCATTTATTAAATGAGAGCTCACTTAGAGCTATCACCGATACCGACTTTAATTACTTCGGACATCGATATATTTCTTTGAATGTTATAGTTACAATACTACATATACGCATTTTCTAATTAATACAAACTTTATATCACGATGAGCAATGTTTATTATAAGAAAACTGATATTAATCTTAATCGTCACAATCTTAATTGTGTTTACTTGCAAACGAAAAAAAAACTTCAACTACATCGATCAGTAGTAGGTACAACGTAAGTAGACGAAAAAATAGTCAAGTAAATACGCGTTATTAGAGATAGCTCAAAAATAAGTCATCACATCTCAATCAAAACATAGGAGCACATAACAAGCACTAGCTTTTGATAAAATGAAGAGTTATCAAAATCGCTAAACTCAGTAAAAAGTTATGCGGTATAATACGTGGTTCAAAGAAGAAATAGTCAAGTAAATACGCATTATTAGATACAACTCGAAAGTACTCGTTAGATCTCAATTAAATTTAAATTGGACTTTATGACAAGCATCACCTTTTGATTGAAAGAGTCATCGAAATCGTTCCACCCAGTAAAAGGTTCTGAGGTAACTCAGAGGATAAACAGTTTCTAAGATTAGCCTGCACAAACGCACAGACAAGACAAAAATTTCAACAATCATTGTTTTGGGTGCTGTTTGCGTTAATAAAGATCCCAATAATATTTTTTCTCGTATATCTTCCAATGTACAGACGGCGATCCGTTACATTTTTATTATATGTATCGATAAGTATAGACTTTCATTGTACAAAACAACCTTAGTAGCAGTTTGTTGGGCACAGCCGATAGTTACATCAGAAGTTTTAACAAGTAAGAAGGTTAAATTAAACGACTAGAAATCTTGGTTTTGTATATCTTAAATGCTGTGGACGTTCAGATACACGCATCGAACAACATTTTCATAAAATTGCTAATATCAATTATAAATTTATATATTTAATATGATTCATATGAATTTATTAAGCGCATTCTATCAGCACCTATGCTCAAAACATGAAAGACGCGAAGGGCGACGGAGCGTGTAACCTCAGATGGTATCACCACGGATAGAAGATACACGACAACCACCCACCGACGTACTTACCTACTTTATACCAGGTTATAATATCTTTAAAATGTCTTGCTTTTAAAAAATTAAAATGGCTTGGCTAAACTTAAAATTAAAATTAAATGGATGGAAAGAGTTTCTAAATAATATTTTTGTTATTTAAGGTCGATTTAAGTTATAGCTGAAACTATTACTTCATATAAAACTAGCGACCCGCCCCGGCTTCGCACGGGTGCAATGCTGATACTAAATATACTACAGAATGTCTTTATTTATAGTATGAAGCTAGCTTATAGAATGGTTAACAACATTCAAATATGCGTCGTTAGATTACACGTTGTTACAGAACGCGTTGAAGAAATAAAGGTTGACTGCTCGTTCCCCGTAGGTGATAGCGTGATAATTTAATAATAACTAACTTAATATAATTGTGATAATTTTGTAATAACACAAGCATTAAGTTGCTTACATTAGGAACAGACGACCGTGTGTGTATTGTAAAAAAAAATTGTAGCCTATATGTTAACCCGACTTCTTAATAATATTCGTGCCAAATTTGAAGTAAATCCATGCAGTACTTTTTGAGTTTATCCCGGACATACATACAGACAAACAGACAAAAATTCTAAAAACTCTATTTTTGGCTTCGGTATCGATTGTAGATCACACCCCAAGTATGCTTTTAAAAAATATTCAATGTACAGTTTTGACTTTCCTACCATTTTATTATATTAGATTAATTCAGTAATATTCACAATAATCTAGGTATATTTGTTTGGCTACTAAACTTTATTGTGGTTAAATTAGAACAACTAATGAGATTTAAAAAAGAATCAACATGCAACAATAATTATTATACTTATTTAATTCATTTCTCATAATTTCCAGAGAAAAAAACGTACAATTGTTAAAATCGAAATTCAAAAATACCTATTAAATTAAATAGCTATCTATTTGATTAAGATGGAGTTCTAAACAGTTGTTGTAAATTGTTATAATAATAATTGACAACACACACCGACTCGCCACCATTTAAATAATTTCATCCTATAAAACCAAAAAACAGTCTTACAAAATATTTGAAAGAAAGGAGAACTTGAAAATGTAACCCACTTAAGTTGTCTTTAATTTGTTCTACGAGCATAAGCTTAGTCCAAAGACACCTCAATGACAATCTGGGCAGCTTTACAGTAGAAAAAAACGAGTGTGCTTGAGATCACACGACTAAAGTAAAACTTAGGAAACGTAACTGTCTCTCTCTTTCTATCTTCATGAACTTATACCTCCCTCTCAAGTTCCGTTCGCCTCGCCCGATCACAATGTTCGTAACGCTCTCGTCACGTCACCAGCTTACTCCCCAAACCAAGCGTGCGTAAAGAAATTAATTTCAAAAATATAACAAAAAAGATTTGATAAAATTAATTTTTACACATTACCCATAAACATTCAGTGAACTATCTGCAACGGCATCTAAATAATATCATAATTAAATAAAAATATGTATATAGTGCCGTCACGACTCGTGCGCGAGCGATGCGCCGATACACCCTGACTTATTGAATCCCGGCCGCGCTGGAGTTACGACGCCGTACAGACGAACAATTACTTTGCTATTTATTAAATTAGATCCACCGAGCTGGGCGAACACTTGTACATTACAGAGCTAGACATATTATGAATTTGTCTTACTATGTTGTAATAGTTAATGTCTAGGTGAAGGAGTTTTTTTTTTGTAACCTAAATTACTGCTCCTTCCCACATCATTTTTTATTATTTATCGAAATCTGTAATCTTGACCGTACCGATCAATCGCTTTCGTTGTATTTTTCAAGCTAAGTAAGTGACCATTATACCAAAGGAATGAATGAATGACACACTATGAAATGTTTGGTGAATGCTTATTTGGCCAAAGTATAATACGTATACATCGATGTTCTTACAAAAAAATATGAACAAAAACTTATTGGAACGAAGTTCCTTAAGGCAGGCTTGACATTTGGCTGGAAGACCGAACTGAAAAAAATGTGATACTAAAACCGTAAGAAAAATATATAACGGAAGTGACGTAATATCAGTCACACGACTGATACTATTTTTATATAGTCTATATAGTTTTATTTATATATTTTAGTTTTACAAACGTCATCGTTTGTAAAACTAAAATATTACTAATAAACTTTTTTTTTAATTATTTATGTAATTTTATACTGTCGACAAAAATAGATAAAGACACATGTTTTTTTATTTCACTTAATAGTTTGAATTATTATTATTATTATTTTGTTTGATTTATTTTATTTTACGGTATTTGTTATTTTCTAAAATACTACCAATCAACAAAATTAAAAAAAAATCAAGAACTAGAAAATATATATAAAATTCAACATTTTTTTTTAAATTGTGTTACTTCTATACTATCCAAAAGAACTTCGTTCCTACCTGGTGTCCCGTGACACCACATAATTTTTTAATTTACACCGTACTGGCAAAGTAAGTTGATTGACAAGTTTCTTACGTAGATATCGGGTCAATTCACATTGTCATACAAAGTATACACTTTCTTTGAGTTACTGTACTACAAAGCAAGTGAATTGACAAATGAGTAATGTAGCTACGATGTTAGTATTGATATACGAATACTAGGTATATATCACGGTGGCATTAGCTGTGGCTACAATAGTTCATGTTGTAATTTAAATCATAACTGGTTTGGCAAACAAGCGTACAGCTCACCTGATGGTAAGCGATTACTGTAGCTTATAGACGTCTGCAAAACCAGAAGTATCATAGGCGCGTTGCCGACACTATCCACAATTCCTCCCTGCTGCTCTGGTCACCATACTCACCAACAGGAACACGACACTGCTTGATAACGGTATTATCTTCTGTAAGGTCAAGTAATACCGAAGTCGGACTACTCCGGATTCTCCGGATCTTCAGGAAATTTCCTGCTGTGCCTTACCTCAATCTCACGGTTTAGTAATAATCTGATTATTATGTCTGGTAATGTCTAGTGCAAGAGTTTGTTTTCTGTCAGTATTACAAGTTTCTTATAAAGAATAAGTAGCTAGCTAGTAATTAACAAAAACTTAAACTTTGTAATGACGCACGAAGCGAAAAAAAGCTTTAACATAAAAATAACGTCACTAATTTTCACGCTATTTCTACTATTGATTAATAACTGACAATGTCATGTTATTTTGCAGCAGTTTTAATCAGAAATTACATACAAATAATTGTGTTTGCTCGCAAACGAAAAAAAAACCGACTTCAATTACATCGACGAGTAATACAACGTAGACCGACGAAAAAATAGTCAAGTAATTACGCGTTATCAAAGATTACTCAAAAAGTAGTTATCAGATCTCAATAAAATTTATATGTGACCACATGACAAACATCAGCTTTCGATTAAATTAAAAATTATTAAAATCGGTACATCCAGTAAAAAGTTATTGCGTATTTTCAAGAGTTTCCCTCGATTTCTCTGGGATCCCATCATCAGATCCTGGTTTCCTTCTCATGGTGCTAAACTAACGATATCTTCTTTCCAACAAAAAAAGAATTATCAAAATCGGTACACCCAGTAAAAAGTTATTGCGGATTTTCAAGAGTTTCCCTCGATTTCTCTGGGATCCCATCATCAGATCCTGGTTTCCTTATCATGGTACTAAAAACTAGGGATATCTCCTTTCCAACAAAAAAAAGAAGTATCAAAATCGGTACATCCAGTAGAAAGTTATGCGGTATAATATAACATAGGTCGACGAAAAAAGCGTCAAGTAAAAACGCATTATTAGATATAACTCGAAAAGTAGTTCTTAGATCTCAAATAAATTTAAATGGGACCAATTGACACACACCACCTTTCGATTAAAAAAAAATTGTCGACATCGGTCTACCCAGTCAAAAGTTCTGATGTAACATACATAAATATATATATATATATATATATATATATATATATATATATATAGTCGAATTGAGAACCTCCTCCTTTTTTGGAAGTCGGTTAAAAAAGATAAATTAGTGAAAAGATTTACTGATATTTCAAACACTCCATCATCAAAAACAAAGCAGTGACGTTAAATGAAAACCAAAATTCAGGAAAAAAAATTATAATCATGAAGAATATTCACACATTTGTTATCGCAAACAATTTTTCAATTATAATTTTTTCACAATATTTAACCCTCGCCATCACGCAACTTAATATTCATCATCACCTGTACGGACACTCCATTATCGTAATTTAACTTTCACAGACCGATATCATGATCAAATAGCATTAAACCCTTAATGATTTATATCGACATTCAATAATCTCATTCACGCACTTTCAACAAGCGAAGATAAGCGACGACACCTAAATTAATTCGACTTATTTACGGCGTTTTGTTTCAGCGCTAATGAATCAAGCGACCGTGCCGATATTCCGATATCACTAATCGACTCGACGAGCCCGAGGATGAAGGTCGACCTTATCGGCGAGGACGTAAGGCTCAGGTCACGGCGGTGTGCGGGACATCTGTCGCAAGGAATGTCACGTGACGCGCCGAGTTCAAAGGACAGCAAGCCGGCGTCGGCACGCGATGGCAGGACGTGTAATTTGTGATATTAACATATCGGGGACGGGGGCTTAATGGGCGACTCGTGAAATGGCGTATAGTTCGTTTTTACAAACTGAGTTAAGGATCACCGAGTGTAGGTGCGGAACAACCGGGACTTACAAAGTTACAAACTTATTTAATTGAAATACTTTGCTTAAACTAATAACTAACAATATTAATCTCGCACAATCATTACTACGTAGTATTACACTGTATCAATATCGATCCTGCACAGGACCGATAGCACGGAACTGGTACTTATAAACCTTGGTCCATATAATGGCATTGATACACTATAAATAAATATTCTTCAAATCCATTCAATAATAACACTCCATGCGCAAGCCACTTCTCTGTATAGAAGCGGAGTTTGAGTCGTTGGTGACTATGTAGCAACGTTGCTCCACTTCTGCACATAGTATGTTAATCATCAAATGTTAAAGTGCAAAATTTTTAACTATACGTACAACAAGGTCTGACGTGAAATTATATAATATAGCAATAAAATTATACACAAATATAATTAACTTACATTACGCCATATTGACAGTGTTACATTTCTGTAATGTTGTATCGAATCAATTTAAATTAATTTCTAAATTTAAATATTTAAGCCCAATTGTAAAACTCACTTACCTAGTGCTTAGTCAATAAATTAATACTATTATATTTTATTAAATGAGGGATTAAAAAGCGATACGTATTTGGGTCGTATGCAACTACCCTCCGGGGCGGTGAGAACTGAACCGTCACTAACGGTGTCTGTCCGCGTGTTTTTGCGTTTACATACAGTGCATTCCCTCGACTTTCACCGTTGTTCCGGTCAATAGGCCGAGTGCGATTAATTGATATTAGAGCGATCATTTTAATTGCAGCGTAACCTCCGAGAAGTCATTACGTTACTATAACGGGACTCGCTCGAGAACTGACCGGCGGCCCGTGAATGTGAACAGGTATTTTGAAATGTCATATTTGTTAAATTAATAATGCGATAACTGTGCGTGTAACTCACGGCTACTTTAATATTTTTTTACTTAAATAGTTATTGCTCCTATGAGTCATTTCGTGATGTTTCGTAGCCTAAAACCATATGAAGTAAACAATATGAAATGACGATAATTTGTATTTATTGATGTTTTTTTTTCTGTTATATATTATTTTCGAGGTTTGTTCTTCACAAGTTTTTAAAGTAATAATTCAATATATTTGATTATTCAAACGTGGTGTCTAATAATATCTTATTGATGTCCAATAAGTAGGACGACTACAGATATGTGTTATTTGATTAGTGTACAAATAAATTTGTAAATATTTACGTAGCTTAACCTAGATCCAAAGATAGCTTACATTATTTAGTCAAAGCTGGCGGCTTACAGACCGGCCGGTCAAAATTTTCTACACATTTTTATTATTGTCAGAAGGTATTCAACCTGGGTAATGTAGAGTCAAGTAAATCATATATGTTCTTACAGACAATTCAATATTTTCAAATCAGATATACGTTTATAAACTCCATCATTGTGTTATAGACTCGTTTTTATCGCTCATTTGTATAACAATGAAAAAGTTAGTAATAAAGTTAGTATAAAACATTTCAACGCTTCGATAAAATCTACATGGAATCCGTAGCTGGTCGACTAATTACGTTAAGAACGAAATCCGCAAGTTTATTAATTTAAAATTATCACTGGACTGGAAGATTTATCACCAAGCGTGCTTTACTTAAAGTGCGGGAATTGTAAGCAAATACAAGAGCGCAGCGGCCCGCGACCGGCGCGCCGCGTGACGGCGATTATCGCGCCATATCGATGAAATTAGTAACGCACATAACCTATTTCAACTCGAACTCGTACTAATTTTTTAACATATCACAATTCTGATCGTATTCATGTAAAAAACATTTAATTACTCCTCTGTCGTAAAATGTAATTTACATTTTATAACTCGAGGCTTTAACGGGATTTCGAAAAGAAAAGAATCTTAATTTGAACAATGACATTTCGAATATAGTAGTAATCTAGTATCGATACATTAGCGAGTGTGTCGAGCGTCGATATCGATGCGAGGCCCGGGTCCACCCGTCGCTCTGTGTATAAAAACAGCACTGCTGCCAATTAAAGAAGCAGCTAGTTTTTCAATCGCGAGAACTTTCTTCCATCTCCATATTCATTAGAAAGAAAGGGTGAAATTATAGACATGAATATGTTAACGGGCGCGGTAAATGCTAAAGTTGAATAACACCGAGGTTGCGTGCTGCTCTTGCACTCGTACTTTGACTAGTAATAAATAATTACTGCTTTTGACAGTACGGTGAAGCGCCCGTCTCTGTCGCGGCGTTGCGTGCATCGGAACCGACGCTGTTGTAACCTCAATGGATTACTATTTGAAAAATAAAAACTATACTATTGTCGAGAAATTTACCAAACTTACACATTCCAAAAGATTTCGGTCGAGAAAAATATACGTCATCATCATTATCATTCCTTCAGCCTATCGCAGTCCACTGCTGGACATAGGCCTTCACAAGTTCGCGTCATAAAATGTTGTGAACTCATGTGTTTTGCCCATAGTCACCACGCTGGGCAGGCGGATTTGTGACCGCAGGGCTGGCTTTGTCGCAATGAAGACGCTGCTGCCCGTCTTCGCCTGTGTATTTCAAAGCCAGCAGTTGTTTATCTTGCCATCGATGGGCTTTATAAGTTCCAAGGTGGTAGTGGATCTTTGTTATCTCTTAGTCGCCTCTAAGACACCTCTCGACACCCACGGTAAGAGAGGGGATGGTTACATTCTTTACTGCCATAGCCACACAGCGCAAAAAATATACGTATACTTATTAAATTTGTCCGTACATTTCCGTTTTCAAAGTGCGCATTACTACGAGTAAGTAGCAGCCATCAACCCGTGACGGGGGACAGCGACTGACATTTATGTACGTAAGCATACGTAACATTTACACAATTCATTATTAACTAGATATCACTTGTAATTTCGCCGTTAAATTAGCATCTCATCATTTAGAATACGTTTGAATGTTGATATTTCATAGAAAAATTTCTTTTTACACAACACTAATATAACCAGTAACCATTTTAGTTTGAGAGCAACAATCAAACGTACACACTAACTATATTTGCTTAGTTTTTTTTATTATTATTATGAAACACGATCCAACTTTCTAAAAGCATGTTGACACTTCTAAAGACATATTAAGGTGTAAAATTTCATTCAACTCATTTACGGCCAAGATTATACACACAATTCTTTAGAAATTTATGTCATAATTTCATCTTTCTTACACATTTTTTATTACATTTACCTGTATGTTTGTAACCGACTCCTTTGGACTTCATTTTGACCCACTTCAAACGTTCAGATTTCATTTAAACTTAGTGGACATTTAAACTTAGTAGTTTCTTATCGAGGACCGATGACAATACACTAATTCGATAAAATTATTCATCTTTAGTTTGGTTTATTTATAAAAGCATGTTTTTAGACTTTTTTTACTATCATTTATTTATTTATACGCGAAATTATAGATTGATAATCAGATCACGAACGCTAACATGTCTGCTAAACAACCCTTAATGTAAATTAACTTAAATCGAAATTTTCTTTAACAAAACATCTCATCACCTGTCATGACAAGTAGGGTTTCTCACTCAATAACTCTGACTCTTTTAATTGTATGTGTTTCCAGACACCAGATGTAGAATTTTCATTCGTGGTACTATTAGTTTTACCGTTGAATTGGAGTCCTTAACAAATGAAACTAAATACACCTCGCAGATCCACCCGAGCAATTTCCAATCCAATGTCAGGATAATAAAATCCTAAGTCTTTTTTGTATCTCCAGCTATCGGCGTGCCAAGTTTCATTACAGTCAGTTCAGTAGGTTTGCGTAAAAGCGTAAAATTCGTCAATCCACAAACTAACGTATTCAATACTTATTAGTATGATAAAACGGATATTTTATTCTTTCGTGATTTTGGTCGCGCGTTGTTGGTCAATCGTCTCGTTTTTGTCATAACAAAATCTTTCAGAGAAACTTTTAATTTTAACAAATAATTTAATCCAAAATTTCGACAAAGTTTATTCTCAATAACTTCTTAATCGCTCGTCAAAAAATCGAAAGAACCTAAAAACTCTACATAAATAAATCAGTCATTTCTATCGAGTCGTTCTCAAGCGATAAGTGAGAGTTCTTGAACCGTGACTAAATGATCCATGTTATCGACATAATATAAAGATTTTATTAACATAACTTAGTGGTAAAATTTAGATTTAGTCGTCATCTGAAAATATTAGAATAATCTATACTAATACTAGCTGACCCAGCAAACGTTGTTTTGCCATATATATTATGAAAATTAAGGGTATGTATTTTTTGATGCTAAATCATAATAAAATAAAAATAAAATAAATTATTAAAATATATTTAAAAAATTAAGGGTTAACTACCCTTAACATTTAGAGAGATAAAAAATAGATGTTGTTCGATTCTCAGACCTACCCAACATGCACACAAAATTTCATGAGAATCGGTCAAGCCGTTTCGGAGGAGTTTAACTACAAACACCGCGACACAATAATTTTATATATTAGATTATAAAGAGGTAAAGTTTCTAACTTTGTTTGTATGTAGGGGGTAATCTTCGCAAATACTGATCCGATCATGAAAATTCTTTTACTAACAGAAAGCTACACTATTCAGGAGTGACATAGGCTATATTTTATTGTTATTGAACAAAAAAAATCATTGTAAAATAATAATATATGTAAATCAAGTCGGAGAAATGAAAGCGAGATGAAAACTTTACTATATATTTACTTACTACACCCAACAAAATGGGCATAGGGGATTCGGCTAGTATAAAATAAAGCTAAACATAAAGAGATAATAATAATTGCAAATACCTTAGGCAAGATGTGTTGTGTTTATTTAAATTCTGATAGTTTGAGATCTTATAGTGCTTCCAAATAATATAAATACTTGTTTCAATGTTACGAACTCTTATTTTTTGGTGAAGACACCAAGTAATATAGGAATTATGCATGTCGTATAGAGTACAGGAGATCAAGTAATACTGTAGCTCTTGACGCTGTAGGAAGCAGTCTACAATTGCTAGTAACTTAGTGTCGCTCTTAGGTTGACACGACTCGTTTATAATATGATATTAGAACGTTTGAGTGCTCCCACGAGGGTTGCATCTGCAATAAGCATATACATAACGACGACACCTTAACAAACTTCTATTGTCCTCGAGGACGTCGCGAGGATTCGGGGGCGGGTGGGGGTGAGTGGTTTCGGGGAGAGGGGGGCGCGGGGTGGAGGTCAAGTAATGATACATTCGCACGCCGAAGTGAGGTGCGAGGTAATAATGAGTTATGTACGTGATCCAATTATTTGGGCGCGCGCTCATTACGCGCTAAGTGTGAAATATGGCCGGCTTTATTACTACCATCGCTGACTTCTTAGCGCCCCCGCCCGCCCCCGCCCGCCTCCGGCCGCGCCCGCCGCCCCAGGGGGGTCTGCAGCGCTGCAACTCCACTAAATCATAATAATGTAAGGTGCAGAGCGCAAACGAATCGTGAGAAAAGCCGGAGCGCCCGGCGCCACTCGTATGCCTCGATCATTTTAAATTCAAACGCAAAAAGCACTTAGCGTAGGTACTGCGTGGAGTTCCGATGGAACGTGTTTCCAGAGAAAAACTATGTTCTAAGAATTCAGTGGAAAAATATTTAATTACATCTGTGAGTGCCCGCGTTCGTTTATTTTAATAATGCTAGCGGACCGATCGCCGGCACGTCGCAGTACGATTCGTGGCGAATAATTAATTGATTAATTAACCGAACAACTACAAGTATTTACAGAGCGGCCGGAATGGAAGCTATTGCCTGCCTATCGTTTCTTTCATTATCAAACGGCGGAGCATCCAAAATTTTGTCGTATTTACATTTAATATCGAATTTTTCACATTTTTGCATGTGTATAATACTTGATAGCCATGTGAGTGCAAGTAGCGGCAGGGGTGAGGGCTGAGGGGTGGGCAGGGGGGCGGCGCTGCGGGCAGAGTTATTCCATTAATTAAACTGTGTCCGCGCCCCCCCTCCCTCGCACAGTCTAACAAACAATAGCTTGTTATGCGCTAATTGAAAACTAACTAATTAGGACAATAAAATTCCATAATTACTTTAATTCAGCCATCAATATTCATTACGTTGATGGAAAACACTGCGAGCTGGCTGCGTGTTGCGGAAAATTCTACGTACTTTGAATAGGAAGGCTCATACCTATCGATTGTGAGCCTGTACCACCTCATTCGTTAACATTGCCTTTAATCGAAGAACAGTATCGCTTGCAAGCAATGTCAGGGCAATAAAGTAACCATGATTGATCGCTATTTGATATTGATTCATTGTGATGATACAGTTAGAAAACTACACCAAATGGCTAAATTAGTTATATTTAGAAACTAAATAATTACTTTAAAAGGTTATTGTTTAAAACGCGACTTTGTTGAAATTAAGAAATTGTTATACATTTTGCTTGTTATCGTCCTTGATAGCCAAAATCCCCTTAAACTCTTGTTTATAAAGTAAAAATTAAGTAAATTTTTTAGTTTTAAATATGTTCTATGGTAAATAAATATTTTACAGTCGACCTACCGCTCTCGCTACACTGTAGCGGTCTGTAAAACAAAGCGGGGTCGCAGGGCTGCCTCGCTGCAAAGAATGCTGAGTTATGGAAAGAGTTGCCCCTGAATGGTATGGCGAAAGTTGAGCGATAAAACATATCCGCTTCGAGCAATTATAACCGCGCTCCGGGAACTATAATTCACTTTTTATTAAAGCTTATAGATAATAATTAATAACGCGACACGTTTGGTCGTATATGGAGACGTCTTGAAGTCTGATGACTGATTCGAAAGTAGCTGACGTGGTTCAAATTTTTATTTTATTAAGATTATCTTTTTGATTTCTTTTAAAAACAAACTACCTTCTTTATAAAAGATAATTTTATACAAAACGTACATTTCCCAGAGATTAAATGAAACTAAACGGCTTTACACAATATCGCCACATTGCTGAAAACCTTGACAGTTGACCTTAGTTACCCATTACCCCATAGTATGCCCCAGAGCTCTTGAATCATAAAACTACGAATTGTAATATTAAAACTAGTTATGAGAGCTTTCCTTTTCAACCAATTATCATAAATATATGCAAATGGGTACGAATCGTGTCCAGCCCTGGAGCAAGTAGACGCCGGGCGAGTGCGGGGGGAGGGGCGGTGGAGTCGCACGCTGTTAGAATAAAACATTATTCATAAATAGGATATTGCGGCAGGTGCCGGCCCTCCCCCGCGCTACACCCCGACCCACACACACATGCCAGCCCGCGACCGCCCAGCCCGCCCGCCGCCCGGCGCCCCCGCCCGCCCAGCGCTAGACCACAATGCAATTTTAACAAATAGCCTACCTTCAAAGCAGTTTTAAGGAACGCTCCGCGACTTCTTGTCGAGGCCGAAAAGCACGAGCCTGACGGAATTTTAAAAATATACTGAGATATAACTTTGTAGCTACCACACAGAGCTTAGGTTTATAAAGTAATTCTTACGACGATCGTGTTCACCACGGATTACTGCACGGAGCTACATATTACATAGCGGATGTTAACGGTGATAATTTTATTCACTTTTTAATATAATAAAATACTTTTTCGAGATTAATAACAAAAATAATTTTAACATTAAGTATATTTATTGCACATATTTTTATATCTGGCTTTAGAAACAACGCATAATATTGTTTATGGCTTTTTAATTTTGTATAATAATTAAAGTACAAAAAGTTACAAAGATAACGCGAGACCGTCCGTCACGATGTACCGGCGCGCGAGACGGACTTACGTACGGAACCGACGCCCACTCATATGCAATTCGCATGCCACGGCGCCATCTTTCATACTAAATTAATTCATTTGCAACTTACCGAGAAATATAAATGAATACAGCGTTGTACATTTTGCTATAATTGTGGCGAGCCCTCAAAAGCTGATGAATATAAATTTAATATGAAGTAAGGCTTTTATTTTAAAATAATTCACAGTTCAGATGTATTTAGTTATTGCAGACCCATTCCATGCATGTTTTTTTAATTCTAATTTGAAGGACAACTAACGAAAAGTGCATTTAAATTTGCCACGCACAAGTAATACTTTAGGTACATTTAATCAGATCAACCAAACTCAGTGTTGTGATCTTTTTATACCACAAAGATGGAAATCCAGTGTGCGGCTCACCAGATGGTAAACGGTTACATCAGCCTATGGGCGCCTGCAACACCAGCAGCATCACAAGCGATGCCAACCCTATTAACTAAACCTGTCAATCCAGCTTGACCTTTACTCGCAGGAGCGCTGGCTATATTACTCATCGCCACTCACAATATGCTTGAGTATAATATTATTTTTAGGCTGTGAATTTCTGTTATGTAAAGGTAACTGAGGTAAGACATCTCCTGCTCAAAATATGGAGCAGTCCGACTGGGGTTATACTTCGACCTTACAGAAGATCACAGCTAAATAATACTGCTTTCAAGCTGTGTGTTCCTGTTGGTGAGTAAGGTGACCAGAGCTCCAGGGGCGAATTTGAGGTAGGCTATATGAGGAATTGGGGATAGAGTCGGCGACGCCCTTGTAATGTTTCGGTGTTTAAACACCGATAACCAGCGGTAAACGCTTATCATCAAGTGAGCCGTACGCTTGTTTGCCGACCTAGTGATATAAAAAAGGTACTTCCCCAATCGGACTGCTCAACATTTTGAGCAAGATATTCCCTGTTGTCTCAATCATCTCATTACAAGCAAGTGTACTAAGTTATGAGACATTCTTGTCTTTCATAGACACTACTCACTTATGTGTATTATCAGTTAAACGTTAGTATTTAAAACATTGTAATACATGACTTTTTTATTTTTAAACGTTTTTTTGAATCTGTGAATAATTTTGCATGCACATTATTATTAAAATTGTAATATATCAATAAGCAAGAAATAAAATGCTTTTTTATTTTTATTTTTATTTATTTTTTAACCGACTTCCAAAAAAGGAGGAGGTTCTCAATTCGACTGTATTTTTTTTTTTTTTTTTTTTTTTATGTATGTTACATCAGAACTTTTGCCCGTGTGGACCGATTTCGACAAATTTTGTTTTAATCGAAAGGTAGTGTGTGCCAATTGGTCCCATTTAAATTTATTTGAGATCTAACAACTACTTTTCGAGTTATAACTAATAATGTGTTTTTACTTGACGCTTTTTTCGTCGACCTACGTTGTATTATACCGCATAACTTTCTACTGAATGTACCGATTTTGATAATTCTTTTTTTGTTGTAAAAGGGATATCCCTAGTTTGGTACTGTGATAAGGAAACTAGGATCTGATGATGGGATCCCAGAGGAATCGAGGGAAACTCTCGAAAATCCGTAATAACTTTTTACTGGGTGTACCGATTTTGATAATTTTTAATTTAATCGAAAGCTGATGTTTATCATGTGGTCACATATAAATTTTATTGAGATCTGATGACTACTTTTTGAGTAATCTTTAATAACGCGTAGTTGCTTGACTATTTTTTCGTCGATCTACGTTGTATTACTGGGCGATGTAATTGAAGTCGGTTTTTTTTTCGTTTGCGAGCAAACACAATTATAATACATGACGTGCTTACGCATTCGAAATGGAGTTTAAATGTGAGACAACTAAAAATATTACCTCAGTAATACTGTGAAGTAATTGAACGCAAATTGGCGATTTCATTATAGAAAAGAATTTATTTTATAGTATACTAATTATTGTAAGTTTTTTAGTGATATGAGATTATCTATATCTATCTTTTATATAATAAATATATTTTATATAGTACATAGATCAAATGTATGTTTTTAAAACTCAATACTTCTATACTTTATTCAGAATTCACGTGAATGAGATCCTTGTATTGACAAATATGATACAAGATTCAATACGTGAGTTCACTCGTAATTAAAACTTCACAGCATGTTCTATCACACATCTCACGTGTTAGCATGCTAAAACTAATAATTACACGCGATTTCAAATAGTTTTTTTCTTTTCCGCGCACGCAAACAAACGAATGGATCGCTCGCGTCAATCCTTTCCACACTACAATGGCTCCAAAGCCTCCTCAGGTACATCGAGTCGCAACTGCGTTTTTGTACATAAAGGTAAATTAAATTTGTTATTTATAACATAATTAGACCCCCGTAGCCAATGCTTCGATGTCCAGTTAACACTTCGAACATTGTTCTTTATTGCGTTCTATTTATAGACACTGTATTCTATGTTTATTAATAACTTTCTTTACAACGATTTCATTTTTTATTTAAATATATAATTAACACGTTATTATGAAATTTTACGATCAGGCTGATGTGTTTATTTAGTCGATTTCTTTTACAGTTTTCGTGTTTCTAAGACTTATCTATAAAGTGTAAGAATGTGGTTTAACATTGTAACATTTCGTCTGTTTTCATGCTCTGAGTAAGTTAAAAAACCGTGTGATGTCGTGGGGCACCAGATAGGAAAGAAGTTCCTTATTATAATATTAATTTCAAGTTCTATTCGAGATATAAAGGAAATAATTATTTGGGTATACATTTGTTATTATGATTATTTAACGATAAAAAAAAACTACTTTACAAAATTATCTTAACACCTTTATTTTCTTATACGATACATACGACTTATAAAAATACATAATAATATTACACCACTACATAATAATATACAATCATTACAGCCTATACAGTCCACTGCTGGACATAGGCCTCCACAAGTTCACGCCAAAAACAACGTGAACTCATGTGTTTTGCCCATAGTCACCACGCTGGGCAGGCGGTCAACAGTCATCACGTAGACTATGTATACATTAGACACTATATAGTCATCGTACATAGAATATACATAAAAATCTTTCGCTTTGCTTTTTTAACGTTACGGACAACGGACAATAAACAAAAAATATAAGCAAAAGTTTAAAAACGATTCAAGTTTATAATTCCTCATTTATGGATACTTTAAATGATACATACATAACACGTAGCTCAGCTTATTTTACATAGAAGTTATTTTTTAATAACCAATTGCATTTTCTATATAAAGCAACAGAGCTAGATTTCCACAGGAGAAATTAATCAGTGCAACAAACACCGACCCTGTCGCCGGACACCGCGACACGCCTCAGGGTAGCGATGACACTAACGCGCTAAGCTGTCAGCGGTACACGAAACTGCTGACAGATACAGTCATATTAGTCAAAAACGAAGTAATATTAGGCAGGTACATTTTTTACGAACCTGCTGACAGCACCCGCGTAGCTTTGCGTAATCACCCGTTTATTAACTTCACCCTAACCTGAAGGGAATTAATTTGATATTTTCCACGGCTTGTTCCGCGCGACCTCGATCACACGTCTAGGCTGTGAAATGTGTAAACAAATATACATTTTCCAATCGTTGTCGTTTACTTAATATGGAAAATAAAGGGGCAATTGGAATATTTATTGAGCGGACTCGCATAATCTGAGTTCATTTGCAGCGAGCGCGGATTAATTACGCGGAGTCCGCGATAAGGACAAGTGTGCCGTGGGAACGGCCCAGCGCGGCCTGCTACCACGACCACCAGCCACGCGACTTTTTATCCCACATCATATACATTACCGGCGCACAACCAAACAGGTCTTTCAACAGTCATATTTAACAAGCAAAGGATCTCTACATAAAGAATATTTCCACAACAGGAAGGTCAATCGGCGCTGGTGTGGCGATTATGTAAATCAGCTATGTCGATAGGCAATAGTGACGTACAGCCTTATGAGTCTTTTAATATGAAGGCAATATGATTACCATATGTCGTGTTTTTACACTCTCGCTCTCTGAACTCGTGTGCATATTAGGAATGTTTCAATCGATCATATGTCTCCAGTTATAAAAACTAATGCAATACATGTTCGGCTACGCGAGTATATACAAGACTGTACAACATAACAACGCCGGTTATAGGACACATGTATGTGTCATTGTTCGACTGGAACACTTTTGACAAATCACATGACGCCTGCAAAATCTGTTGTCGATAAGTTAAGTAGACTAGTCCATGTAAGTTATTATAACAAAGGGAATAGTAGGGAGTTAGATTTTGTTTTTGTTTCTTAACTGTCTGACTACGTAGACATCTTTTATCATCATAACATTCACGGTATTACATTTCATAAGTGTTTTTGAAAATAAATGATAACGTGTGTGTCTAAATAAATTAAAAGACGTACTGAACACAAGAACACTGAACACAACAGTATGTAGTCCATTGACCATTGGTTAGTACTTAGTACCCATTAACTTCGAGAACGCCGCATTTCAGCCTATTGCAGTCTACTGCTGGACATAGGCCTCCACAAGATCGCGCTAAAAAAGGCGTGAACTCATGTGTGTTGTCCATAGTCACCACGCTGGGCAGGCGGGTTGGTGACCGCAGGGCTGGCTTTGTCGCACTTAAGACGCTGCTGCCCGTCTGCGGCCTATGTTTTTCAAAGCCAGCAGTTGGATGGTTATCCCGCCATCGATCGGCTTTATAAGTTCCAAGGTGGTATTGGAACTGTGTTATCCCTTAGCCTCCCTTTCCCTCCTCTTACGACACCCACGGGAAGAGAAGTGGTGGCTAAATTCTTTAATGCCGTAGCCACATAGCATAAATAAAGTTAATAGCAAAAAAAAGTTATTGATATAAAAGCCATCCGTCGACCTCACGTAACAAATTTAGACATTCCTAGTGTATTCCTCTACTCCAGCCTCCAACTACTATTATGTCTGCAACATACTTGTTGTATCAAAAAGAGGAAGATGTTATAACAGCAAGAATCCCCATAAAAAGTCCAACGTCATAGAATTTGTTTTATAGGAAGTACAAGTCGTATTATAGAGATGTTCTCACCGCAGCCGAAAGCGGCCAGGCGCCACGCAGTGGTTTCCAGCTACGAGCACCGTGTCACCGATCCCGCTCGAATCACAGCTCACCGCAATAAGCCACGCCGATGGCCCCTACACGAGAGCCGGCGCCGCGGACCGTCGATATGATTGACAGACGCTGAAAAAACACACCCAACTCGGCAAATGTAGTTGCGCTCGTAACGCGCAGAATGTTGCAACGACGGAATGGGATCGTTCACTGGTAAAAAGTGCCACATATCGCGTGTCGAGACACCCGCGGCATATTCTATTGCTTATTATTATATTATCGCTCCAATCGAAGTAGATATAACGCGGCCTCACAAAACCATTCATTGCGAACGACGGATTATAATACAGCCGGGTAATTACATAAATCATATTTTTTACGATCGATATCGTCAACGTTACGATACGAGACTTTAATTGAATCGTTAATAGAAGGCTGCGACTACGACGCGCGGCGCGGTAATTTGACATTTGCGTGACTACTAGCTGACTGGCTTTGCCTATTTTAAGGTGATATATTACTCTAAGCAAATATTTATTTCGCATAAAATTAAAAAACAAATACGATCAAATATCTGTCTGATTTTATGAAGTTTGTTATAAGAGGGCTTTCGTATAATTTTTAATAATATGTCCATTGGCTCTATGTTTAACGAGCTCAAATACAATGAGCAAAGTAATCTAACTATCTATAATTGTGTTTGCTCGAAAACGAAATAAAAACCGACTTCAATTACATCGACAAATAATATAACGTAAGTTAACGAAAAAAATTAACAAACGCACTAGTTGTCACTACGATTTCTCTAGGATCTCATCATCGGATCCTGGTTACCTTATCATTGTACCTCCCCTGGCATATCTCCTTTCCAACAATAAAGGATTATCAAAATTGTTTCATAGACGACAAAGTTATCCCCGAACATTCATAAAAAATATGTATAATTATAAAAAAGTCTGATTACTTTCATGAAAATCTTTGTTTCAAGGGTATAATGTGAATTGAACCTTCATCCCATAAGCCAAAGTCAGAACTCGAAACAGATGAAATATTTTACGAAATTAGAAAGTGTAATACAATAATTATTAGATTTTAAAATAAAAAAATACTCCTGCTTAAACTTTTAGCAAGATTAGGTTATCTTTTTCTGAAAATGGGTCGAAATGTAATTATGAACAATGTTTTCTCCAAGTAATCGTACCGGCGCTCAGCCAAAGGTACAATTGTTATTTAGACCTTTTCGACGACAGAGATTTGATTAAACGTCTTTTTATCTTTTTTGTAACTGCAATGACGTGTGTTATATATACATTTATGTATACATTTCCAGAATCTCAGGCAGATAGTTAGCCAGTCCACTGCTGGACACCCTCCCAATCCAGAATCTATTTATCACTAACTCGGTATACTTTTTTAAGCCTTTTGATTAGAACGCTTTTGCAACAACGTAACTGCTAGCGAATACTTCACCCACTATCGCCTTACTAAAGACAGTTATGGAAGTAAAAATTAAATAAATTAAACAAAAATTGGGTTGACAAATAAATACAATGTAATACGTACTATCTGTTCTACCAGATTATCGTCAAATGCTCTATTATCATATCACAAATAAATAAAATTGGAGTATCTGTTTGTAATATTAAAATAACCGCTTTTTACTAATTCGTATGTATACACGGTACATATACCAAAATAAAATTCCTAATAATTTTCGTCTGTCTGTCTGTTTGTTTCGGCTAATCTCTGAAACGGCTGGACCTTTTTTGCAGGGGCTTTCTCTGGTAGATAGCTGATGTAATAAGGAGTAACTTAGGCTACTTTTATTTTAGTTTTTTTTTTATAAGTATGCGAACTGAACAATAACTATTTTTTTTAATTCCACTCGAACGAAATCGCGTGCACGGCTAGTCAACAAATATAACTCATGCTCAATTAAAAGGGGATGTCAACTTACTGAGTAGCGTATGAATTGTGACAATTTTTGTTTAAGATTTTTTTTTTATCAGATAATTCCAATCAAAGACTGCTAAATGAATGATTAATAATTTATTGTCAACTTGAATGAACAGTGATTGACTAATTTTTCGTCGATCTACGCATAACTTTTTATGGGTTTACAGATTTTGATGATCCTTGTTTTAATCGAAAGCTAATGCTTGTCATGTGGTCCCAATTTAATTTAATCGAGTTCTGATGACTAAGTTTTAAGTAATCTTTGATAACGCGTATTTACTTGTTTTTTTATATAAGTAAATATGTTCATATTAACATGTGTAATTACTAATTATATATAAATTTATATATGTATGTTCTTCCAGAAAAACTATTTTGATCGGCTAGAATCGTATTTATTATATACTAAAAAATCCTTTACAATATCGCATTTTATGTGTGATTTAAATCCCGGATAAACCCACGTAATTATTGAATTCTTACCTTAACAACATAGCACTTGGGTAGACGATTACAACACGTATGTACGGACATCCCAACACAACTTGTAAACATCACAAACCTTCATTGCGAGTGTTCATCGACCGTGAAAAAAAATCTCCAGCCCATTATTAAAACTTTTTATAACTTTACATCGAATTAAAACTTTATTTATATATTTAACTAGTTGATCTACGTGGTTTTGCTCGTGTTGTTTCACTGCTCCTCCACTTGTGAGTTGTAGCGTGTTGTGTTAAGCCTATGAATAGAGACCAGATTCTTTTTATACACAACAATACTCTTAAAAGCGGTAATATTTTGCTATAATCTTATGTGAGGTTGAGATTCTTCCTCAGTAGAGCTGATCCAAATTTAAAGCAAGATAATCCTGCTAGGCAGTAATTAATTAGAAATTCATTCAAAGTCGATTACGTGTTTCGAGGTTTACAATATGTGATTACGAATTTAGTGTTTTTTTTGGTTTTGTTTTTAACCGACTTCAAAAAAAGGAGAAGGTTTACTCAATTCGACCGTATATTTATATTTTTTCATGTATGTTCGAGGATAACTCTGTCGTTTGTCTCTGTCGTTTAATGAGCCGATTTTGATAATTCTTTTTTTGTTGCAAAGGAGATATCTCTAGTTTGGTACCATGATAAGGAAACCAAGATCTGATGATGGGATTCCAGAGAAATCGAGAGAAACTCTCGAAAATCCGCATAACTGTTTACTAGGTGTACCGATCTTGATGATTTTTTATTTAATTGAAAGCCGATGTTTATCATGTGGTCACATTTAAATTGCATCGAGACCTGATTACAACTATTGGAGTAATCTTTGATAATGCGTATTTACTTGACTATTTTTTCGTCGATCTACGTTGCATTACTTGTCGATATAATTGAAGTCGGTTTTTCTTCGTTTGCCTGCAAACACAATTATTACATTATCATTTTATACAATGTACCATACATAAAATTATAAAATAAGCCACTAAGGTTTCAACCTGTGATATCGTCTACTTATACATAAAATAATTATTGTGTGATTTTTTAAATTAACACTCAAGTCTAACCAAAATATTAAGGTATCCCGACAAAGCCCATTTGTACCGCTGCATTATAAATGAAAACCTTTTGATATACCTTGAAACGCAATTATCTACGTAACGTCAACATTGGAGCAGCTAAAAACTCATTACGATACCTTTCATTTGAGTAAAAGATAACGTTAATGTAAATAATATAGATTTGATAACTTACGAATAGTTTTGTCATTTTTGAATTCTGACTTAATTAATATGTATTTATAAACAAAACATTTTTTCTCGAGTTAAAGTTATGTCTAGCAATAAGCTGTTGCGCGCTAATGAAATATTTAAAAGCATCCGGTATCGTCCGATAGGAACACGTCTAAACAATATTCAATTGTGTAAATCGGTCACGTCATGACTTTTTATAATTGCGAGTGGGTCTTGTTCTCGCACAGGCACGTCGCAGGTATGTCGTGAAATTGTATGTACGTAATATGCACTGGTTATTAAATAGTTAGAACGCGGACTTTTTGCGCGCGACCGGCTGACGATGTGGTAGGACGCGGTGCCTGGATCTGCTTCGTCGTAACTCTCGACTCAATGGGTGTATAAAAATGTCATTGAGGTACTCTCCACTGGTTCATAGAAGCGCCAGCACTAGTGGGAACGGCCGCAATTATGATCGGATCGCGTCTCGACGCCGGGTTTTTCTGCAACCCGGTAACGACTCGAGTTATGAAAATGTATGAGTGCGACGAGGCGGTCACTCACCGCGGCACAGATTTGTCACGGCTCCCCTGGGAAATAATGAAACGTGGATCACCGGCGGCGCACCGAAGACTTTTTGTCGCTATTACCCGCCCGTCGACTATCCCGCGCAACACAGGATTTGGTTTTCAAATCGCTTATTACCTGGGCTCTTAAGCGACTGCAACTATTCAAATTACCATAACATTTGTTTCAATCGTGACCACTAAGTTTATCATCTTTTAATTATTACATTAAAACTACGAGCGATAGAAAACACGATTACAACAATATCGCTTACGACGGCAGTTGATGCGTTTTTAATTACACACCGAAAATAATAACATGTGTAATATCTCCATTAGACAGAACCGGGACTAAGAGGTTGGATTATGACCGAGAAATTAGTTGAATGGTGCTACTCAATTAATAAGGGTGTTTTCGAAGCGAAGCATTGTGTTTGCGGCGATAATTGTTATAAATTAAGGATAATCGCCGCCGCGGGCTCGCCGTGGGCCGCGGTCCGAAAGGGCACAAAAAGGGCCCGTGCTCCATTTCAACTTTTTATTAAAACGAAGTTAGCTCCCGTTACAAGCCTTTTCATAAATTTGTTAGTAGCCAATATTCGAAGGCCATGTTTGCTGCAGGTACACATATAATATATCAAAGTCAGTTTGCTCGAGTAATAGAAACTGATTACGACTGGGCTTGCCAATAACTACGTTCAATTTAGCAAATAAAATAAAAAAAATTTAAAACGTTAAAACTATGTGAAATTACCGTCGAACTCGGAACTCATAATAAACACCATGAAATGACTAATGTGTGCCAATACAATTGTGGTTCCAACTGCATTCTTATCACTAGTTCAATAATCTAAATACTGGGTTTTGATTCTGACTGACTCCAAAACATAAAAAACCAAGAAATATTTGAATAATTCATTACTAACCGCCAATAAATAGAACACTACTATTTCAAGCTGATAGTTTACCTTAATAAAATAGATAAAACTATTTTCCATTAATTTGTTTTCACCTTTCAATATCAAAGGGTCACATAACACTGCCCGCCTTCGCCCCTAAAACCCGGTGAGGGGCGAGGCCAGGCTCTGATGATTGATGATCGAGGAGCTTCGAAGGCAAAACATACGATCGGGTTACAAACGTTTAGTTACGGCTCGACTGCTATAAGATAACTCTAACTTACTGCCCCATGCCATCACGGATATTATTACTCATTACGAAAAAACGAATAGTAAGTATAGTTTGACTATTGACTTTTGATACTAAACAAACTTAATTGAGAATTAAAGGTAAGGAGCAATTGTGTTTACAAAATGTCTAAAAACGAACAACGAACAAAGCAATGTGAAATAATAAATTAAAATTGTCCTACAAATTACATACAAAAAAAAAAGATTTCCTAATATGTCTTCGCACTGATGATTGGAAAGCATATTATGTTCTTTATTTTTGGAACAAAGTTCCTTGTTGTGTGATACACAATTACATACGCACTGAGCGGGATGGGAGCGAGAGCGAAAACAGCGTAACAAGACTTTTTCTCGACACTTCTTGCTATATATAAAATAAAATTAGATCTTAAATATAAGTGTCATATTTTAGTTACCACAAACCAATTATTACTGTTGTTGACAATAAAATTTCGTTTATCCTTATAATAAATAATAATTAATGTCTATTTGTAATATTAAAAAAAATATAATTAATAAAATAAAATTTATAAAATTAAAAAAAATGTTTGATATTTACTTAATTTGATCCATTAATTGTTCATTAATCATCGAAATCGGTTAACTCAGTAAAAAGTTCTGAGATAATATTCATTAAAAAAAAACAGTGAAATTGAGTACCTTCTTCTCTTCGAAAGTCAATTATAAAAATCTGATAACAGATGCTACCAAGAAATTTGCATAAATTTTTGTTTTAACACCATTACTGTTTAGGTCTCCAATCGCATTTCCAATATTTAATATAATGTAAATAATACCGAATTAATATTTCATCACTACCTTAATTTAAGTTCTTATTACGAAATTATTATTTTTTACAGCTCCGTCGGCGCTCACAGCCGCCGGACGCGGTCGTACGTCGTATCCTAATAAATGTGTAACTGGAACAATACCAATGGAACTCGAGGCACCTAAGGCCATGTCAACAAAAGCGTCAAAGAAACGATCGAATCAAATGCCCAACTCGATAATAGCCAGCGCAAGTAAGTGTCGAAAACCAGTGGACACGTGTTCCGACTCCAAAACGAGCGGCCGACGATTATGTACGAAAGAACGATCACATTGTGTACTGGCTCTAACACGAGAGTAAGACAATGGCGAACGAGGATCAAAATATGTTTTTGCTATCGTCATTATGACGGTCCGTTTTCATGCAAAGCTATGCTCTGAATGACCCAATCTTCAAAGAAGGCGCGATGCCGGATTTGGATGTGACCAAGATTAATAGCAACGAGGATCGCTAACGACCGAAATGCGTGGATATGCAAATCGCTTGCATCGCCTGATATGGTTTCCTCTAATTAATTTCAGTCGCGTTTGTGGCTGCTTTACACGTTAATAGCTTCTGCCTTATTTTTATTACTGTGAAGACAGGGCATGAGGATTTATTCAAGAGTTCGCTTTTTGTTTTCTGCAGAAATGATATTCTTTATTTTGTGCCAATATAAGTAGTAAGTAGAATTTAAATTGTGCAATAAAATTAGCAACGGTAAAATAAGGTGTCCATTTCTTCCAATCGGTTATCTTTTTATGCGTTAAAATTAAATAGCACAGACGAAATGCAGGGCTAATAAAATTATGAACCGCATTTGTTTTTTCCACAAGACAACTTGCCGAAAGGGCATTTCAAATATGAGCTGCGATGATATTTAAATGACCAGCGCCGACCGCGCACTCCTCGGCCTTTGTCGACCGCCGTCACCACATTCCATTCCGAGCCACTTTCTGCGGACTAAATTATACTAAACTTGCAAAAAATTCTAGTTCGTCATTAACATAAAAGGTACCAAATCTCTTAAGTCGGATCTAAAACATCTTATCGTCTTCGAGATGAAAAACTTGTGTACAAAATATTCGTTAAACTTGAATATCAAGGAGCCGAAGTAATATCTCTTTACAGACGAGATAAGGCAACAATGAAAGCAGGAGGTCGCGCCTAATAAAGTACTGATCACCTTCAGCGCCCCGCTTGCATAATTACGTAGCTCATTACGAGCAATCAGATAATTTTAATGGTATGTAATGACTGTCGTAAAATTCGTCAAGTTGACAAAAAGCTAACGAAACTTTATGACCCCTACACGTCGCGGACGAGGCCCGACCGGTATCGTTTCCCAGAGAAAAACTTGACTAAGGACATCGAATATGGTTTAATTACAAATTACGATTCGTATAGATCGGTCCAGGTGTGTGAATGAAGCGGGGCGGGTGCGGGCTGAGGGTGGGCGGTGGGGCGAGCGCATCGTTTGAATGCGCGGGTTTTTCGAGTAGCGGCTGGATGCAGGCACGGAATGAAAACATGTCTCTTCGAACGAAAAGCACACGATTTTTTTTTCGATTTAAATAAATGAAATATTCATCGAGATCGATGCAAAGTTGAGAAGCCCGCGGGATGACGTGCTCCCGCCTAAGCGTTTATCATCTTAATACCTATTTCTTCACTTGTTACTGCTGCTTCGAATAGCTGAACATCCACTACCAACTTATGGCATTAATGTGACAATCTGAATAATTATAAAATCCCCAAGAAAATTGAACTTCAATCGAAGAACACAATGTATTTAACTCAACCATCCATTTTTTTCAATATCTGTTTTAAATATTGTTGTAACACTTCTTAATTAAAATAAAATCCTCCACTAAATCTTTTTTATTGTTCAAAATACTTATTTTTAAAATGTTTTAAAAAGACTTGTACTCAAGCCTTGTTAGGTTTTTTCAAAGATGTATATTTAATTGGTGTGATTGTTGGATAATCGGCTCATAAGCAGAACAGGCGAAATAAAACCAAGATCAATACGGTACGTACGTACTTTGTGATTTGATAGGATAACAGGAAGGATAGAGCAGCGTAGATAAGTATAAGGGATTTTAAGTTTACTAAAAGTAGCTTATATACTAATATACTTGAGCAGTTGTTTCGAGAAATTATTATTTATTATAATTTGTATAGGTAAAATCATAAAAATAATGTACCTAGGTACTTGTACATCTCACAACATAGGTATATGTATGTTAAACATTTAAAAAAAACACGCAAAAGTAAAAAAAAGGAATGTAATTGTTCGTCTGTTTGTTAATTTCCTCTTTTTTGTTTTATGTCAATCTCACCATCTATCAGTCCAATGTGTAAAAAACCTTTTTGCACCAGTAAGACCGTTTATCGAGGAAGGTACGCATAATAAAAACTAATTACACTTACAATCTATTTCCGGTCTGAGCTAGCAACACACGTGACCGCTATTACCATGGTATTATATTTATCTAAAAGTTATCGGACTTTATTAACCAACTTCCAAAAAAGGAGGAGGTTCTCAATTCGCTTGTATTTTTTTTTAATGTATATTATTTCAAAACTTTTGACTGGGTGGACCGACCGATTTTGATGGATTTTTTTTAAATCGAAAGGTGGTGCGTATCATGTGGTCAGTCATTAAAATTTAATTAAGGTCTGAAAAGTACTTTTCGAGTTATATCTAATAACGCGTATTTACTTGACTATTTTTTCGTCGACCTATCTTGTACTATCGCATAGCTTTTCAGTGGTCACCTATGCCGATTTAATCTTCGATGCTAGTCAAAATCAAATTAAACCATCTAAGTGAGAATTAAAATTCACGCTACTACGAAATCACTCAATCTCAGTTCGCTGTGTCTCATGAAATATGCAATACATATAAATATATAAAAATAAATTATAATTTTAACATGCAACGTGTTAACTAGAATTTATAACTATATGAAAGTTCTGCGTCAATCGGATTACTTGTAATTGCTATTAAACATTCCTCCTAATAGGAGCATTAGTGCGATAAGAACGGTTACTACACACTCGGAGTTACTCAAACGTACCTCTTTGTTATTTAAATACGGGAAAACAATTCTATGCAATTTATTTAAGTTTTTTAAGCCACGCATAAATTAATTTAATTTATATTTCAATAACAAGAAACCTTCAGAACATTCCGAATATGTATCAGAGGTAATTAAAAGCATATAATTCATTGCTTCCTCTCCGAAACACGAAGCTTGAAAATAAGCAACACAATGGAAGGTAAAAAGTAGCGTACGTTTCTGCGTAGCGGAGCTCACGTGACGAATAGACATTAATATCTCCGGCGCTCGGAGCTCGGCGGTCCTAGGAACGCTCCACGCGCTTTACATATCTAGCTAATGAGAGGAAAATATTCAAGCAGCATCAAAGAGCATCTAAGCATGCAACGGCGAAGCTCCCACGGCGGCAGGAGTGGAGCAAAAAGCTCGCGGGGCGGCAGGGGCGTGAGGGGCACGAGGGCCGCGAAGGGTGGTGACCGGATTGCGCGCGTCTGCCGCATGCATACTGATGCCGCGTAATTGTCGCGCGCAAAAACTGTCCGCATGATAATCGAGGAAATGCCGCGCCCGCCGGCCGCGGGCCGAACGCCGTTGCGTTGTGATTGTTATCGTCCTGTTGCTCGGCGACTGCAGTTAATGATTGCTGCCGTAGACCAGCGCGTGCGTGCTGACCGACGAAGACTTGTAAGAGGAAGACACTTGTTAGAGCGTTAAGGGCGTCAATTACTTCGATTAAATTGATTTTCGACTTGGTTTTATGTGTATGTGATACATTTTTTTGATAGCAAACGTTATTCAAGCATTTTAAATCCAAATATGTTTACTTTTCTCAAAAAAAAAAACAAATTAAATTAGTAAATATACAGGTGTCGCAGCTGTTAGACAATTGAAAGTGTCAGTTCAAATAGTCTAGAATAGGTACAACGTATTTAGGGATACTTCTTTCCACTTTTGTGTTTTAGCCATTTCGTAATATTTATATTTTATAACCAGAACACATTTCATTTTATTAAAGAAATTAAATGACAAATAAATATACAAAAATAACTCTTCATTATTTCATTGAATCCACAGTTTGTAAAACAAACAGAAACAAGAAACCGGCAAAATAATTTTCACGGAATCCATTTCTTTCTTCATATTTGTGTACAAGCTCATTGTTTGTGAATTAAACCCGCGCCGGTTCATTCCCAGGCCGTGCCTTGCAAACAAACTCTAATTACACAACAGCCTTTCGCACACATAATACTTTACTATTTTTTCATTAAATAATTATAAGCGTTCTAAACGTATGAGATTATGCTGTTAAAATGCTTTTTCCCCGCAGAGCTGCTGGATGTGCGCGGTCGAGCTGGAGGCGTAAATAGCTCGGACTTTTTCTGAGTTTTACTTTTTATTACTACTGAGTGCTACTTTAAATGGTAATTGCTCGTTCTACGAATCGGGAATCTTAGCTGCCGTAGCTATTACTAACTACTAGAACTTGAAGTGTACACTCTTGTAATCAAGGTTGGGTCCTTGTTGTAAATCATAATGGTCCTGTAACCTCCCGTCACAGTGCTTGGCAAAGACTTCATCGATCAAAATGAGTGGTTAGGTTAGGTTAGGTAGAACTCATTCCGTCATGTGACAGTCTTCCAAATAGAATTTCTTCCATGAGATTTGCATTTTTTTGTTTTCCGACAATTTTTTTTCCACTTGAAAATTCGATTTCAGTCTCGATTTTTTTCACTGAGCCGTCTGTACGAAATAGAGTAGACATTGCTAATGCATTGCTTCTTCTACACCCTACTTTGTGATGTTTATAACGCAAAATATTTATTACATTTATTACTCGTCATATAGAATTGAAAATCATTTTCAAATCGCACCGCTTACAAATTAATAGCAATCAATTTCTATATATTGAATTAACATCAGTCGAGCAGCCATAAAGAGTCTTAGTTTCAGCGGTCGAGAATGTTTCTACAAATAATATTTGTAAGCGCTACACGATTTAGTATTGTTACGCGCCACCATACGCCTGCGGTCACCATGATCTTAACCCCTATGTAACAAAGACGATTTTAGAGGAATTTGAGAGTGATCGTATGTTTGTGTTGGCAGGAAACTGCGCATCTTCTCACGCGAAGCCTCGGCCGGACTGAAGTATTGTAATTGCGTGCGGCGAGCGCCATAAAGCAAGCATGCAGTTTGAATATCGCTCGCCGCCGTGCGCCCGCGCTGCAATGCCGGCCGCCGTGGAGTATGTAGCTGCCTGGCTTATATAGTTTAATTTTAGCTGTAGGATAGGTGAAGCTAAGAGAGAAAAATGTAAAAATCTATTGTATTGCTTCAGACTTATGAATTTTACACTTAATTTTCATATATTTATGTTAGAAAATCAAAGATTATTTAGGGAATTTTAAAATCTCCTCCTCTTAACGTTTTGTTGGTTCATTTTAGGACTGTTAATATATCAATATTAAAATTAAAGTTATGCATATAATACAGGCATTATCATTCAATTTAAAATATGAATTTGTTTTCAGTTCGATGCTACCAATGCAGTAGTATACCCGGAGGCGCGGCGCAGGCGCGCGCTGATAATCTAGTTAAATTTATTTATTGGAGCCCGCAGCGAGCGGCCCCACGCCGTTTATTGCAAATTGAACAAACCGGCCAGCAAGACTTTATGACTTTTAACTGTTAAAACATACGGGGTCAAGTGTTAGTAGCGAGTATTCAAATTAATTAATTTTACAAAAACATATTTCTTTCTTTTTCTCTACCAAAACACGTGTAAGTCTTTTTTATGAAATACGTGCTATACGTACGACTCCATTTGCTTTTTGTTTTTCATAACATTCTAATTTCACTGTTACCTACCATCACGCTACGGTGGAGACAGAAGCCGACTGCTATTACAAAATATTATAAGTAACAATAATTTTAAGAACAATCAGGGTTTAATTTTTGCATTGATTGAATTGAAAACTTATTTAACATGTCCTTCAATTACAAATAATGTGAATAAAATACTTTAACGTTTGTTTTTACTTTTACTTTTTTGCGAAACTTAATTTATTTTACACTCTCATAAAATACATTTCAACGTTCATTATACTTTTGTAAGAAGAATTTATTAGTAAACCTCTAAATTGTCAAAATAAAATCAAAATCCAGAATATATTTATTGAAACTGCTTAAAAAATATGAGAAACAATGCCAAGAGTCTCAATAGAAACTGTCTTAAAATGTATCTATACATTATTGAATTTCCTTCCTTTCTTAGAAAACCTTTCAACCCACACGTTCACACAGCGACACAGTTCACCGAGGGCTATGTATAGCTGTGACACATCAGCGCCAGGAAGCGTATATTATTCATTATTATTTATTACAAAATATCTGAATAGATAAAACATGATAAAACATGCACAAATGCAGTAATGGCTGGGAATTGTTACAAGCCTCAAAAGGAAACTCGTCTGTTACGCATCAATATATATTAGAGTCCCGCTGACTTCCACCACCAGCCTATCAACAATTGTATAGTTTTACAATCGCTAATGGACGTTCAATATTCAACAGGAGACATGGGTTAAAAATTTCCATTCCGAGTAAATGAGGTCGCAGATCATACCACGAATGTGTTTATTAAACAATATTACAACAATGTCAAGGATATGATTTACTGTATTGTTGATATTAAATTCTCAAAGTTATACAAATAGTAATTTGTAATGTATTTTTTATTCAGCTCTTTTCGGAGACTTCAAATTTTGCAGAGATATATATTAAAGATTAAGGATTTATATCTAAATTTTTCACTACATCAGGCCAATCAAAGCATACATATATAAACAGCATATAAACAGGAGTGTCATATATACCAATACCAACCTTTGCTACCAGTAACCTAGGTACTCACTGAATTATTTTTGTAGAAAATTTTATTTCTTAGAAATCATGTAAGCTATATATAAATTAATCTTCTAAATCATTAAAGCAAATGTCCTGGAGATTCTTTAATCAGAAATGCGTGTTTTACATTGAAATAAATTACTATGTAATGTAAATATTTTACAAATTAAATGTAAACTTTTTAGAAATTAAAAGACCCTTAACTACTGTAACTTCCAAATCCAAGAAAAAAAGTAACTTTATAACAAGAATAGATACATTTGTATTATTTGTTTTTGTGTTGCCCACACATTAGGGACTTCTAAACATTTTTTAATCGATCCCCGCTGAAACGGATTTTTAATTTAAATATATATTTCAACCTATGACAACATTATTTAGAGAAATTTAAAAAGCTATTCCAATCAAATATTAAAAACGATTAAGTTTTTGAAAATTGTGTTCAAAAATTATTTTTAATGTTTATACCTACATTACACCGTAGAGTTACAACTGTCTCGATCATTTATTTCATTTCTATGTATTTCAAAGAACAGCAATCATTAAGAAAAAATAACATTCAATAACAATAATATGAATCTATTACTTTTTACTGGTATAATATTAGAATCGATTAAAAATAACAATATGTATACATTCTATTTGAACAGCTTATCGCAGATAACGACAATGGAATCGGTCAAATTGTATTTGTCTAGTCAATGACAAATGCTCGACAAACAACGCGTTTATTAGTTAAACAAATATATGTACAACAGAATGACAACCACTCGTATGATTACATTCGTCGCAAAAATAGTTTAAACAAATTATATTTAATTATTTTACCTATATTAGTACAAACAATTAGGTTATTACAACATATATTATTAATAACTGTTAACAATATTTTATATTATCTGTAGCCAAGCCATCAATCATTATGTAATTAAAATAAAGTACAAAATGGACGACTTGTCACCGTGTCAAAATAAACTTTTAAGGTTAAAAATATCAAAATATTTTCAATTATAAAAGCCTGTGTGACACAATTGAAAATATCAATTTTTGTTATCCTCTGTCAAATTAGTAAACAAGAACGTAGAAATATTACGCCTAAGTAAAACAAATTTAAAATGCAACTATAAGCTCATTTGTATTTTAACGTACGGCAGTGTCTTCGACGAGATCAATTATAATTTATAATTAAATATAACAAATCAATCATACACGGTGTAGATAATAGAGAATGATACAATAATAAATAGTAATAGATATAAGCTATTGATTAACATAATCTCATTGTGAAGTGCGTTGAGATTATGTGTACATGTGTATGAACAAAGAATGATTTATCGACTGTTCGAGGTAACGCAGATGATATGTGCTAATGTGTTTATTGATACTTTTATTATTCAGTTTTTTCAATAAACGCAAAGAGATTATATATAGCAATAGCAATTTTTTTAAACTATTTTTTATCTAAATGTCGTCGTATTTTAAAAATAACTTTGATAAAAAACAATATCTCTCAGTATGTAATTTTACATCCAGTTTCGAGTTAGAAATACAAGGCGATGTCACGTCTTATTGATCCTTAGTGAGAAAATTACCTACAAGTGGTTGCAAAACAGACGTACACTACTTTCGCTCACTCAAGTAATTAAACACATCTAGTCGAAGAGGCAAAATGATCGTATACCTATTGTCAGAATTGTCAGAATATTTTAGCTGATGCAGAATATAGCTTATTACTCAATAGTATTTTCATATTTAATTATTTATTATTTAATATTCGGAAAACCAACAGCACTAATAACAATATATAGCGATGGAACTAAACAAAATTTGGCTAATGAAAGGTCTTCACGTATAAGAACTAGTATATTATTATTTTTTTATGTCACTAGATCGGCAAACAAGCGTACGGCTCACCTGATGGTAAGCGATTACCGTAGCTTATAGACGCCTGCAACACCAGAAGCATCGCAAGCGCGTTACCGACCCAATCCCCAATCCCCCCAGGAGCTCTGGTCACCTTACTCACCAACAGGAACACAACACTGCTTGAAAACAGTATTATTTATAATATGCGGACATTATAAATAAACATATCATGCGGACAGAGTAATTGCACGTCAAGATGTTACATAACCTTTTTTATACAATATATAGGTATATATCAACCAAATAATGCAAAGAAATTCTGGTTCAATACTCGCCTCGCCACTACCACAGCTGAACTGAATACATCAAAATCGCTGTCTACGCAGATTATTAGCCTATACTCGCGCGCCACAGGAAAGCATTTTGGCAGTAATTTGTGGATACCAGAGGAGTTGAATAGGTGTATAATTCCGTACTGTTTTCAATGATAAAATTCATTAGTTCCTATCTGTTTTGTACGTCTGTCTAGATGTTCTCGCACAATATTAAAACCATACGAATTTTAATGGAATTTTCGCAGTTTCAGAGTTATTCCTGAAATTTGAAAGCTCGTGTATATGGCGAACTGATATCCCTGATACGTCGTCATAATCCTAAACTCTCATGTGGAAAATTGAGTTTAATATGTCGTTAAGTATAAAGGTGAAATAAAGTAAGATAAGATGTGCCCACATTATAGCCGGCAGTTCCGAGCGGGCGCGGTGCAAAATGCAAATCACTGTGATCTCAATTACGGGCTTTGTACCTCATCGCCCCGCGACGCCCACTGACCGGCCGTCGAGTTCTACATTTATTAAAATTACCTTTATTCTTGTAATAATCATCCTAACAATTTGCTGTTCAGGGTGATCGCTAATCTCACTATCAATATAAGCTGTTATTCAGAATAATCTCTTTTATGGAAAAATTTACACTCCTATACAAGTGAAGTAAATATACAGAGCAGAACAGCTTACCTTAATACTTCTCTTCTCTTCGATATTCGATCGAAATCTTCAATATTAACGATGTCAACATTTCATTTATAAACCAAAAACGAATACGTTACCAGTGACAGCGACTGTGGAAGATTGTTTAAAGTCTTGGGTCATAATAACTAAAACAAATTTTAGTACATTTGGCCGTAATTCATAGGTAACTAATTTTAGCTTGGGTCTTACGGGGATGAATTATTCTATGTTGATTAAACTAATTAAAACTACTTATACATATATTAAAAATATAGTTCAATAATAAAGCGCAAAACAATGTTTTTGATTGTTTTCAATCACTGTACTCACCACATCGATATAAATGACCTCTAAATGTACATACACGTCCAAATATACAGTACAAAATATATTTATTAAAATCAAAGCCCATACAAAACAAAGAAGAACCATCTGTATTTCAAAGTCGGTTAAAATTTGATTAATAATTTCATGTCATTTATTTTAATACGACACGATAGCAGCGCACGATGTTTCGGGTCGTTGCGACCGCGCCGGTACTGTCCACCACTCTATCATTTCGTTAACCCTGTATTAGTATCGCACAACTAATATTACATTCTGCATCGATATCGTCCGGCCTCCATGTGAAAGTATTGATTAATATTATAATGAACTCGGTGCGTACCGTCCTCGCTACTGCGAGAGATATTTTTTCAGTTGGACGCCATCCATTGCTTCGTTCATTGTAACAACACAAGAACTAACTTACACGTTATATCCATGTTATATCATACTTCATGAGTTGCAAATGCACGTACAGCACACCTGATGGGCAGTGTTTACCATAGCCCATGGATACCTGGAATACTAGAAGCATCACAAGCGCGTTGCGAACCCCACCCACATCATCCCCAAGAGCTCTGGCCAGTTTACTGACTACAGGAACTAATGCTACTGGAGTGCAGTATTATTTGACTGTTCTTCTGTAAGGTTGGAGGTACTTCTCCCGTCGGGCTTGCTCCAACTCTGAGTAGAATATTCTCTACAATGTAAATCTTCAATGTATTCAAACTAAGGAATTAAAGCCGTAGTTGTTCTCATAGAGTAGTCGTCGAGATAGACGCGAAGATCGGTAATTGTGTATAGTTTGAGATAATAGCGGTGTAGTCGCGGGTGCAATTATTAGTGATTTGCGTACGCGCACTCCGCGTAATGGCACGTTAACAACCACTGTCGCCCAAATTGTGCCATAATGCCGGCCACGAAATAATGAGCTCCGTAACGTATGGGATCGATCGGTTTTTTAATGGTACTTTGTAATTTTACAACAAATTTATAGACCAATGTAAATGTATAATTTGTTGTTAATTTTTTTTTTCTTTTGTTAATTTATTATAATGCAAGTCATAACAGCTGTTTTTACAAGACTTTTTTATTACTTCCATAATATACTTAGGTACTAAGTGAAAACAATAATGAAATAGACTAATAGTATATAATATATAGTATAATAATCTTTGTCGAGTCAAAATAAAAAAAAATATAATTAATCTAGCAATAAACTTAAACAGTAGTAATAATAACGCATGCACTGCGCGGGTGCTGACGCAGGTCGCTCTACTGTTAAATAGAGCGCCCGCTCGTACATCCTGACAATCGCTGTTGAAGTCATACCACGAGTATTTTATTGTAAATACCTTATCACATTACTTAAAACTATTACTTATCTTGTAGTAAGGTTATTGAACTACTAGAAACGAGTACCCATTAGTCATGTTAACTCTCATAATACACCAGTAAAGTATATGTATAGGATCTATATAATAAAATGGTAGGAAAGTCAAAACTGTACATGGAAAATTATTTTTGAAAGAATTCTTTTAATAATTTATCTACAATCGATACCGGATTTACTTCAAATTTGGCACGAATATTATTAAGAAGTCGGGTCAACATTTAAGTTACATAATTATTATCACGTTATCGATACCTATGGGGAATGAGCAGTGAACCTTTATTTCTTCAACGCATTCTGTAACAACGTGTAATCTAACGACGCATATTTGAATGTTGTTGTTATTATGTTAATAACCATGCTATAAGCTAGCGTCACACTATAAATACATTCTGTAGTATATTTAGTATCAGCATTGCACCCGTGCGAAGCCGGGGCGGGTCGCTAGTATATACTAAATGTACGTTTATTACTAACAAAACATAAAACGATGAAACAGATTTTTTTAACCAATCATATCCCCGACCCTCCTCAGGAGCGCTAGCCGCCTTAGCCGAGGTTCTAGAAATGACTTACTACAGGAACCAAAACTGTTTGAGAGCAACTAGCTGCGCTCGTCCGTTAGGTTGTGGTGCTCCTCGGGTGGCCTGCTCGGGAATATCTTGATCAAAATATTTAATTATTCTTAGAATTTTAATTATAAATGTCATAGGTACGTAATAAACAGTAAATTTCCATCGCACTCAAATGAACAAAAACTAACTTTGTTAATCTTGTGCTCGAAGTAACTTGGGTACGAGAAATAATTGACGAATTTCTCTGCTCTTCACTCACCTGTTAATATCTCTTAGAGGATAAAAATTCAAAAGTGTTTAATTCTTTCATATTTTTGTATTAAGTAGTACATGAAACACATATAGGTATATATTTGTATTGGCCATACCGGTGTTTGCTGTGGTCTGGGTGTTTGTGCAGTCCTTGTGGGTCTCGCCACTGTGCCTCGGAGAGCACGTTAAGCCGTCGGTCCCGTTTGTTATCATGCACACCAGATACCGATCGTTACTCATAGTAGGGAATATATCCGCCAACTCGCATTAGAGCAGCGTGGTGGATTAAGCTCTGATCTTTCTCCTACATGGGGAAAGAGGCCTATGCCCAGTAATGGGATATTACAGGCTGAAGCGATATAGGTATCAGAAGTTAGCTGTGATTCACGGATCCATCCTAGTCGCGACGTGAACAATATTGAAATTGATACTAACCTACATTAATCCAGGTCTTAAATCTCATCGGATCTTAAATGAAACTTTGGTCACGTACAATTATTTATCTGTTTAGCTTGAAATAAATTTAGCGTATACATTTTATCATTATAAGATAATAATAGTAAATGACAATTAATATAATATCAGTGAACTGTAAGTTATCGATGCTCGCCGTCCCGTCTCTACGCTGGCCGGCGCGCGCGCAGCTGATTGGATTCAGTTTAATAACAATAAAGTACCGCAGCGCGCCGCAGCGCTATGGAAATTGCCCCTCATGCGGTACCGTTGACCCGCGACCACTAGATCACCGCTTTGTTTTACTTATTTTATTATGATACTAGATGTGACTTGCTGTTTCACCTTAGTTTAAAATTTGAAAATTTGTTATCGGCGCTACTTTGCTGCTGTTATTACTTGATGTACATTTTAAAGCTTTTAGGCGTCTTAAAATTTTATGTAGGTACCTATATATTTTAGGATTCTTACGCAAAAAAAAACGAGTGTACACGACTAAAGTAAAACTTACAAAACGTAACTATCTCTTTCTATCTTTACTAACTTATGTCTCCCTCTCAAGTTCCGTTCGCCTCGCCGGATCACACTTTTCGTAACGCTCTCGTCATGCATTTACCAGCTTACTTTCCAAGTCATGCGTGCATAAAGATATTTTACTTCAAAAATCTGAATTCAAATAAAAAATCTATCTTGTAGTCTGTTATAAGTGCATTTAAACACTACAATATTTAGCTAAGTTTATTATCTACCTAAACAGCGTAAATTGTTATAAAAAAATGTAGGTTAACTACTAGGTAATTAAGTTAGAGCTGTTATTATTCAAGTGAAGGGTATTTTAACGGGTGGTCGCGGAATCATAAATATGTCTGGGAAAGAAAAAAAATTTGAAATAATAAATAATATGAGAAATGTATAAAAACCAGTACAAATACACAAATTCCGGGCAAAGTGTCGACAGACAAGTTCCATGTCACTCGTTATAACAAGAGAGGATTTATTTGTCCATCGTGATCATTAATTTAAAATCAATTTATTTATTTATTTATTTACACTTTATTGTACACCACAACTATATTTTAAACAATAAACACATTTAAAAGAACATTTACAGTCTGTGAAGTACAATGGGCGGACTTATGGCTATTTAGCCATTTCTTCCAGACAACCCAAATTAATTATTATTTAGGTACTTACCGTTTCTATTTTGGTTTAAATCTGCTCGCTATATAATTAAATTTAAAAAACATAATAGAATAAAAACATCATGTCCAAAATAAACATGTTTTCTTTTTTCATAACAGCTGATTTTGTTCCCGCCTTTTTATTTGTAATTATTTTATCTCGTTCAAGTGCCTAAAATAAAGTGTGGCCGCCAATCCTTTATTTATTTGTTGATTTTTTTTTATCGATTTTGTATATTACATTTATTATAGGTATAGTTGCAGTCAAGGTTACGGATGGGCTTGGCTTAAATTAATTATTTATATTTTTTTCATAGAAAACCAAAAACTCGATGTTATACCATCAATCCAAATAACCGTAATTACACCATATACCGTCAACAATATATGAAAAATCCTTTCCAAAGCTTTCCATCAATATTTGGAGAAAGGTAATGATAGACCTCGCCCTGTGATTAGGGCATTCACTTCCGAGCGCCTAGGAGCAAACAATACCTAGGTAATCGCTGCAATCACTGACGATCGCTGCGATCAGCGATCGTTGCGATTAATGTGATTATTTGATTGGTTAATCATTACACGAGAGCCAGACCAGAGTAATATTACATTCATCCGAACTCAATTTAATGATTTTAAAATGTTTATTCATTCAACCTGTTTTTTTTTTCTTTGAATTCTATTAATTAGAAAACATTTAAAGCAATTATTTCATAACTAAATTATGTAAGTTGAGAGCTAGTGCTTCGAATGAAATTATATGTTGTAATTTCAGAATAAAAACTGAACGTTAAATGGAATTCTTATTTATAAGTCATGGTGGTCCGTTGGCACGGCGTTAACATCGAATTTGTCTAATTTCGCATTCTTTAGGATTACATTAAGTGGGTAAATGATACCTTTGACCAATCAGGTGTAGGAGCACAATCACAGATGAATATCCGATGTTAATACTAATGGAACGGCTAATGACCACGTACCGCGTCGGTCGCCAATTATATCATATTTCAAGTATTTTAATACTACTCGTGGAGTTTACATTTGATTTAAAAATAGTTGCGTAACTTCTGATAGCTATGATTTTATGAATGTAATTTGAAACTATTCGCTAATGAACGTGTTCTGTAATTTCAAATTGGTATTTAATATCGTTATCGAGGTGACTAATTTAGACGTGTGGCTGCGCTTCACTTTGTAATCTTTCGATTCAAAAATCTGTGCTAACGATCTTTCATTTTTTTTTAATATAATTTTATTTAATTATAATACCTAGTCTACTTTGACTACTAATAATAGTGATTGGTGTGATTAATAAAGTCCGTACGTAATGCATTTGTATTTGTATAAAATATTCTTATCTTGAGAAGCTTCTGTTTAGAATTTTAGCAAATTTCCGAGCCATTGCCCAATTAACGGCACATTACTGGACTGTTTCAGATACTCGCATTCAGTCTCGTAAAGGCCACACGAGCATCGGCATTAGAACATTCTGAGGTATTCGTTAAACAGCGACCACATGAGGACAAACCTCGCGGTAGAATGTCGGAGTATCGGAGGTGGTCGTAGTTCTGCGCGGCGGAGGAAACTCGCAAAACACGCGCGGACGAACCTTCCCGGTAGCCGACGAGTTCGGAGGCCGGTAACCAGTAACCGGGTGGCCGATAGCCGGCAATTGGGTGGCCGGACCGCCGGAGCAGACGCTGCCCATAATTAGCTATTCCGAGATATTTCAAACTTGTCATCGAATCTTTACTTTTTATTCAAATTTAACACTTTATTTAAAGGAAACATTTATGATATGCTACCAGTTAACTGCGCGTACCATTTCATTGTAATGTCTTCTACTTATAAACGAAATGCTGTAGATAGAGATACTTATATTAGCTGCTGAAATTAACCACTAAATTGATATCGGTTTTGTTGATGTATTTGTACAAGAGCTGATTAAATAACTTAATAAGTGTTAGCAGTAATTTCAAATATTTTGAAATATTAAATGGTCATCGTAAATCACAATCTCCGCTGGCTTAAGTGGAGACAGTAATGAAGGCACCTATACATACTAATAACAGTTTTTCAGCCGCGGTCGCAGCAGGCGGTGGGTGGCGGGAGGGCGCACAAAAACGCAGCGATGCGGACGGAGGACAGAAAGAAACATCTTTGCATTAATTGCGAATACCGCCGCCCGGGAAACTCTCCCACCCACCGGACTACTGGAGATCAGACGGACGTCCACTAAACGCGGTGCTTTTGCGGAATTAAAGTCGCATAATATCCTTCATGGTATTAGTAACAAATGTAACCGAAACAAGCCTTGTCGAATGAAATACCGGAAGTGTGTGGTATATTTTTTAGAATTTTGGGACAACCTTCTAAGTGACACATGAGTTCACGCCATTTTTGGCTCGAACTTGTGGAAGCCTATCCAGTAGTGGACTGCGATAGTCTGAAATGATGATGATGATGATGATGATGTGATGATTCTAAGTGAAATGAAAATAATGAGCTTTACTTTAAAGATTTTTATTTTTTTAACTCCCACCTAACTGCTTGTAAAGTGAATTTAGCAAATTGGTTTATTTCTTCTGGACAATGGAATAAAGCATCACAGGAATAAGAATATATTAAATAAGAATTAAAACGTTATCCCTAAAAATGTGTTTTAAAAGAAGATAGTTCCGCTACACATCGAATGGACGACCGGTCTTAACGACTTAATTTCAACATCACAGGAATTCAGCAAACGCGAACTGAATACAAACGCTAGTCTAATATCAAATAATTAGCAATTAATGCTAACAGACTTAGTTTTTACCCTCATGACCACAGGCTGATAAATATACACTGAAACTAGTTCAAAACTAGTCCGATTATAATTAAATATATCGAATAACATATATATTATTTGCGTTATTTTCGTAATTTACTTCCACAATATTCCACTTAATATTTTTGTCACCGTTATACAGTAACGGTTAGTACGAATTTTTGAGATGTCAAAACATTTTCATTGCGAGTCTGGAACAGGTTCTGTTCGAGCGGGCTCTCAATGAGCTCATTCATGACTTCATTCACTGCGGCACTTAACACCTCCGGTAATAATAAATCTCAGAGGTGACATGTATATATACTGTATCTTTTACAAAAAAAAATTGTTTGCCTCATTTGCTAGAAATCAAAATGAGGGTAGTTACGGTTCCCTCGTAATGTACTTCTTCCATTAAAAAGTTTTGTTTGAATTGTTGTAATCATTTTTACCTATCTAGACAATATTTCTGAAGTAAGACTTCTTTACGCACGCTTTTCTTACGCAGTCAATCGACTTGGAGAGTAAGCTGGTGAATGTGTGAGGAAAACGTTTTTGTTTTTTTTTTTTATATCACTAGTTCGGCAAACAAGCGTACGGCTCACCTGATGGTAAGAGATTACCGTAGCTTATAGACCTGCCTGCAACACCAGAAGCATCGCAAGCGCGTTGCCGACCCAATCCCCAATCCCCCCAGGAGCTCTGGTCACCTTACTCATCAACAGGAACACAATACTGTTTGAAAACAGTATTATTTAGCTGTGATCTTCTGTAAGGTCGAGGTACTTCCCCAGTCGGGCTGCTCCATATTTTGAGCGAGAAATTCCTGCTGTGCCCTACCTCAGTTAAACGTTACGAAAGATGTGAACTTGACTGGGAGATATAAGTTAGTGAAGATAGAAAGAGAGAGAGTTACGTTTCGTATATTACTGTAGCGGCAACTAAAAAAGTTTTACTTCAGTCGTGTGGTCTAAAGCACATTCGTTTTTTTATACGACTAGGTCGGCAAACAAGTTCACGTATATTTAACATGCATCCATTTTTATGCGATGAAAATGTACAATATCTTATCTCCTATTAAGAAATAGGACATACAGGCAAACGGTTACGTGATTTGACTTCGTGAATAAATATTATAATTACAATTTCATTACACGTACAGTGTTACAATAAAGCTAAATGACGAATATAGCAGCGGGTCACAGTTGGCTACTGGCTACCGGCTACTGGCTACCGACTACTGGCTACCGGCTACCAGTCGTCGGTTGCGCGGCCCCACATCGCGACATCTTTATTAGCATACGCAGTAATTACCTGGCCGTCACTGAGCTCTGCCGCGGTGATCCGTTTACTCTATGTTATTAATTAGCCTGCGGAGTTGCGTTGACTTATTTTCTCGTTATATTCGTAGTCTTGAAGTTTAGCTAATACTACGCAGATTTAAATATCACCTACCTAATAATATTTAATTTAGGTAGGTCTCAGCTAGATTTATCGTGCTCAAAATCTAGAGCAGCCGGTCTCAGCCGGTCTGGGGAAATACCTCAACCTTACAGAAGATCAAAGCTACATCACGCTGACTAAAAAATTTTTATCTATTTTTTAACTCAACTAAGCCCCCATGTATGTCGTTAACATAGTCTTAAACCGCTTAAATCTTAATATGCTTTAGTTAAAAATAATATATAAATAAACGGCTTATAACATTCACACACAGTCGTCTGTTCCTAAAGTAAGCAACTTAATGCTTGTGTTATAGGTAACAGTCGGCTGATATAGCAAAACATTTTTTTTCTTACAAATATACATTGAAATAATACAAACATAAATATATAAATACAAATACTACACCCAAAATCAGGCGGATATCGAACTTACAACCCGCGGAGCAGAAAGCAGTGTCACAAACTGCACCAACGAGCTAGTCGGCTAATCTAAATAGGTACTACTTAATTCATAGTTCCTCAAACAGAATACCCAGATCATTGGAAACAACGATAAACAATCAAGCTCATTTACCAGAACTATCGAAGACATTTAACAGGTAAGCAAACAAGCTCTATGAGGGACATTTGTATCAATTGTCAATAATTACAACAGCCATGCGATACCATCGACAGATGGCGCGCATCTGATAAGAACGGGCCGCTGTTACCATGTTATTTGACGATTAAGTTAATTTATCTCTTAGATCCTAGTCAGCAATCAAATGTTTACTCACATAGAAATTAAGTTGGGCCAATCAAAAAGGTCGCGTGTCTTTATAAATAAATTTTGTGTTGAAACGTAATGACATATTTATACAGTAGTTCGTAGAGGAACTGCTAATGTGTTTTCGAAGCGTTTAGTAACTTTTGAACAAACTTTATTTTATAAAACCTACAAGCTTATAACGCACGATACGAGTTAACGGGTATATTGCAATAGCTAACGTAGTTAAATCGCCTTGTGAATAGTAATGAGAGCAAACCGAGGAGACGACGGACCGCTCTGTGTGAGACATCGAGCGAGACAATATCATTTGCATTCAATAACGTCGTAATGACCGCGCTGCGCCGGCGCCGGTCTAGGCGAACACCGCGAGATGCGACCAATCGTAGCCCAGTATTTCGAACTAGGAAGTCGCGAACCGCTAATAGCGAGAGCGCTGCGCTTGCCCCCTCCCCGGGACACGCCCACCCCCCAACTCCAAACTAACTAGTTTTGAGATCTATGACAAGAAGTAAACGGTCACTAGTCGCGCAAGTCACACGACGAGTTCTCTATCGACTAATCTCGATACACGAGAATAATAAGCGGCCTCTACTTTCCCGCGCAAGAAGGCGCAGGCGCCGCCGCTGCCTTATACAGCGCGGCTGAACATTAACACGATTTACACTTCAATCGAACCAGTTCAAAACGAATCTGTAACATTGTAGGACCAAAGCTTTATACGAGTATCCTCGAGCGGCGACTGATATGGCCAGCTCGTGGCCACATTCATCTCGATCAGACGGGAAAGCACTTCCGCTCTATTCTTACTGATGATAAGATACGACAAATTAATAAGTAACGTACTCTTATAAATAACACAGTTTATTATCTTTCAAACCCTCATTTAGAATGTTTAATCATTTTTATTTATGAAGTTTATTTGCTGTTACGAAACTGTTAGGTTAGGTTACGTGTCACAACATGATTTCGAAATTATTTCCCTAAGCGAAGTATCAAAACGAACTACAAAAATTATCAATTCTGTGTCTAAGGAATTTAAACATCATACCTATATAGTAAATTCTGTTAAAATACAGAGATAACGATTTGTATTAAGTATGGCACTTACTAATCCTGCACAGACGAAGACGCGGGTACCAGCTAGTTAAAGTCTAAAATCGATCAAATCGAATGAAATCTCTTCTAGTAGGTACCTACTTGTACTTACTTTTTCAAATGTAATAAAGTACTAAGAGAAAATACATAAACAAGATCACATCAGCCTTTAGGCTGCTTAAAAACTTTTTAATAAATTATAAATTGACAAAACATTGAAAGTGGTCCACTAATTAAAATTTACTGCAGAATTTCTAAAACAAATGAGTAAAATTCATCGTCAACGGAACTGTTTTATTTCAATCAAGATAAGTCACCTAAACATGAATGACAATTTTCACCGCATACATTAGTATGCGCGGGTAATCGTGCGTTTAACATGCACTTCACTATCAATCGACCTCCCCTCGCAATTTGTACAATCTGCATGCAAATGCATGTCAGATGCACATGATAGCGCGCATGATATTCCACTGTACAGTTATCGGAACCCCCGACAATATAGAGGCATTCAGTTCCGATAACGTCAACAAGGTAAAATGCCTTTTTGTTGACATTACGTTTAAATTATGATACCAATTAACGCCTCACGAATGCCTTGAGCATGCGTAAAACTGTACCACATGAAAAACAAATTAACATGTCAATGATTAGTGTTGTTGTTTTTAGAATTCAGTTTCAAAAGGTTACCAATGGAAAGTCATGTTCGTACATTTACCGTTACAACATTTATAGCGAGAAATAATTTAAACGAAGGAAAGGTTAAATTAAACGTATTAAAACGCACACAACTAAAGAATTTTTAATTTTAAAGTTATTTGCTTGATACACAAATATATATGGTATAATTACAGTGCAATACAGTTTTAAAATTTAATCCTATTAACTTAATTGTATAATGTCATAATATTATATCATTGTCGTCAGTAAAAGGAATTATTAACATATAATCCTACAGTTTATAGATAGTGTGTTCGCTGATAATTTATAAATTTGGCTCTTTAAATCAAACTGGCATTGTTTTCCTATTTTAAAACTAAACTAAATATGTGGTACTGTTCTTTTTTATACGAATAGGTCGGAAAGCTAGCGTAGGCCCCACCTGATGGTATGCTGCTACTGTAGCCTACAAACTCCAGCAATACCAGGATCATCGCAAGCGCGTTGCCGTCCCTACCCCCGAGTCTTCCCAGGAACTCTGGCCATCTTGTTCACCACACGAAAACAAATTGAGACAGTATTATTTACCTGTGACCTCCAGTGAAGTGATTTTGACCATTTTCAGAAACGTAGTCAATTTTGCTTTATTTTAATAGTTCGCTAAGATCCTACATGATTCACATAGATTGTTTGAGTGTCATAAGAAATTTAGGATTACTCAATGTTATCGAAATAGAAGCAAAGAAATTAATAAAATACAATGAAGTAACCAACGTGACGTGAAGATAAATTAGCAATGAACGCGGTACAATCTCACACTTGAAAGACCAAAGTTGGATCCGGCAAATCAGCTTCCCAAAAGTCGACGAAGCGCCCTATATTGTTCTATGTACAAAATAAATAAACTATTCATGAAAATTAATGAAATATTGAACACGATAAAGCGCTCAATTATTATAATTAGCTGAAGATATAAGATATAACTCTTATCTTTAATGGAAAAAACACAAACAAAATACATGCATAGCCTCGGTAAGACCCGATAGGTCCTGTCGCAGCTGGAAAGATAAAACCGCGTCGGAAATAGCGCACTGACTTTTACACTTGTTGACATTTTGTTAAATATAATATTTACATATATCTGTGGCGTAAAAATCTAGTTCTATGGCTTTTTAATTGGTTAGTCATGTTTCTCTATCAAATGTTATTGCAATCTGAAAGACCTATAATAAATAAGAAAATCAGATGACTTAAATTAGTGTATCAGTTAAGTAAAATACTTATATTTTAAATTAATACTAGCGGACCCAGCAGACGTTGTCCTGCCCAGAAAACACCACCTATCAACCTATTCATTTCTAAACTTTTATAATCTATACATATAATAAAATGTAACAACGTGTAATCTAACGACGCATATTTGAATGTTGTTGTTATTATGTTAATAACCATGCTATATAAGCTAGCTTCACACTATAAAAATCACACAATATAAGTAACTAAGCCGATAAACATAATTAAATGAATATAAGTAGACAAGACAATTTTAAAGCAGCGCCATCTATGACATTTTTCTGTAGATATGAAATGTAAAGAAGAAACGGGTAAATGAATGTTATTTTAAAAGGTATAATCGTAGGTATTTGTGTTGCTGTATAGCGTTCACGTAGACGACGTCGCGGGCAGCAGCTAGTAAATACTAATAGTAATAAATGGCATTAAATATAAAACTATAATATGAAACTTTAACTGAGGTAGAGTACAGCAGAAGATGTTCTGGTCGAAAGCTGGAACAGCCCGACTGGGGACGTACCTCGACACAGAAGATCGCAGCTAAATACATAAGTGTAGTGTTCCTGTGGTGGGTAAGTGACCAGGGCTCCTTGGGATTATTGAGGGTAAGGTCGGCAACGGGCTTATAATGCTTCTGGACTGGCAGGTGTCTATAAGCTACGGTGATCACTTATCATCGAGCGAGCCGTGCGCTTGTTTGTCAACCTACTTGTATTAAAAACGTAGATATTTCCGAATCATAACGTTCTAGTTAACAAAAAACAAATAAACAAATTGGGAAAAAATCGTCAACCCGCTGTGGAACAGCGTAGTGGATTAAGCTGCGACCCTTACAGACTGAATTAATCAATCATGTTATTTATCATTGACGAAATATTTTCGCTAACGATCTTATGCCATAAGCCTAAATGAATTATCTTACTAAGACACGGCCAAGTAAAAGAAATTAAGCTAGCCTTTTATAATTTCATGGTATTTTAAATACTTATATGATAGTAAGTTGTATATATCCGTGTCCAAGATGATAAAAGATGATATTCAGAATTATAATTAATAACATAATTGGCTAAAAGCTCGTAAATCGAAATAAATTAAAATGCATTTGTAATAAATTGTTTTTTTGTTACGAAATCAAAATTAACATGAAAAGATTCAACAAATGTTTGCGACCGATATCGCCGCGCCCACCTCTTATCGACAAATCGCACCAATTTGAATAAATACTCGTACCTACATGAAACTTTCAACGATAACTATCGAGTGAGTATCTATCGATTATCATTGAGAAATTTATTCATATACTATAGTGTATAGTGAATTAATGTGATGGGCCCGTTGGCACAGTTTGTAGTGACCCTGCTTTCTGCTCCGGGGGTCGTGGGTTCGATTCCAACCCCGCGCTTCAGCCTGTAATATCCCACTACTGGGCATAGGCCTCTTTCCCCACGTAGGAGAAGGATCAGAGCTTAATACACCACGCCGTTCCAATGCGGGCTGGCGGATATATTCCCTACTACGAGTAACGATCGCTATTAGGCGTAGATGATAACAATCGGGACCGACGGCCCTGAGTCTGGGTGTAACATATATTTATTTACATATGTAGTATTTATATGTATGTATATCGAGAAAAATGTAGCTATACCAATCGGCTGCTACCTATAACACAAGTGTCAAGTTGTTTATTTTAGGAACAAATGACCGTGTATGTATTTACATATATCGTGTTTTGGCTGCACCTCAGTTTCAATTAAGTTGGGTTAAATTGGCGCAATTTTTTAAATGATATGTCGTAACAAAATGTAATGTTATGTACATTACATACAAAATGTAACGATGTATTTATGTGTAGTGGCTCCACAATTTACTTATTTGTAAGCAATAATTGTGTTTGCTCGCAAACAAAAAAAAACCGACTTCAATTAGGTACATCGACAAGTGATACAACGTAGGTAGACGAAAAAATAGTCAAGTAAATACGCATTATCAAAGATTACTCCAAAAGTTGTAATCAGATCTCGATGAAATTTAAATGTGACCACATGATAAACATCGGGCTTTCGTTTAAATTACAAATAATCAAAATCGGTACACCCAGTAAAAAGTTATGCGGATTTTCGAGGGTTTCCCACGATTTCTATGGGATCTCATCATCAGATCCTGGTTTCCTTATCATGGCTAAAAAAAAAGAATTATCAAAATCGGTTTATAAGCGACGAAGTTATTTCCTTTTTTTTTATTATAATAATGAGAAAGTCGTAAAGACATAAAATTAGAGAACTAAACCTATAAACTCAGAATATAGTCGAAATTGAAGTTTTTTATACGTACTACAGAGATACTTGTAAAACTGAAAGATTGACAGATTTTGAAAGAAAGATAATTTTAAAATTGGAATGCGTCAGTCCCCCTGGCATGTTTCAAGTCGTTTGAACTTTTCCGAATCTATGATTTTAGGTATTGAAATATTGTATGAAATACTCTGTTTTTTAAAACAATCTCAAAATTTGATTCATATCTTTTTCAAAATTTTCATACAAAGATACACATGGACGATACAAGAAAATACACATGGACGGTGTCGTAGAAGAAGGTAATATGTTATAGATATTAGATTTTTAGATCATTGATTAAATTATTAGATTAAAAATGTTTAACAATTATTTCTGGTCGCATTTTACAAGCATGTAAATGACAGACAGGTAGATATTTAATTTATGAAAGATGAGTACAGTTCGAACGTGGGTAAACACCTACATTGACATTTCCACTAATCGAAACAACAAAAATAATAAGTTCAAAATAATTCCTACAAGCGACTGACCCATATACACGGCGCCGTCAGAGATATGGGTCTCGGTATCTTAAGCAAATAACTTTCGCGTATCGCGAAAAGAATTCTATGGAAATTGTGATGTATACGACACGGTATTATCGTAATACAAACACATCGATAAAGTCAGGTGTCCGTTTGTATGTGGGTCAGAGGCGCACCTGTCAGCCACGCGCACACCCGAGACACGCTCCGACTTACTAGTCGCCACACCGACAACGAACTGTGTACGAGTCCTTCTGTCTCATGGCTATCACCGCCATTAGCCACCGTGATCACCATCATGTGGGAACAGACTCAATATTTCATACCTTTTTGGTCACCATTCCTTCACTAATCGAGTTGTCAATTTTTGTATTATTATATCTTTAATAAGCTAAGGTGTCAGGGTAACATGATCGTGATGGAAAAATAAAACGCTATTATTATTATTTTGTAACATCTAAGTTCATTGCGTAAAATTTACATCAATTATATATTTTTATGAAGATTGCGGAAAACCGGATGTCTGGCGCGAACTTGGGGAGGCCTATGTCCAGCAGTGGACTGCCATAGGCTGAAGTGATGATGATGATGTAATGATATATTTTTATATCTCTACACAAAGATAGAGTTACATTAAAATATTAATAAATCCACTTCCTATATAGTAATAAATTTTTCAAAGAAGTACATTTAAATGTTTTCGCGTTCCTTTAAATATTTCTCAGTAACGAGTAAAAGATTAGCGATAAATTGAAACGAATTTAAAACACAGTTTGTCCATTTGTGAAGTACACTAATTAACATGATTTCCGATGACATCAACGGCTATCAGACGCGTGTTCTTGCGTTATCGATTTAATATTTATAATTATTCATAACTATCTAGAAACCACCTGAAAGTGATTCAACGGAATCAATCACGAAATGAGGCGTCCATATTTCAAGGTTAAAGATCATTTATTTCTCAAAAGAATACATTACATGAGAAATTACAAACACTATAAATAAACAAAAATATATATGTTGGATACATCGCAATATAATATATAAACAATTCATAGTCGAGACAAGAAATTAACAATATGTAGGGTAGCATTTATATATATATATATATATATATATATACACAATTTAACAGAAATATGCGCAATTGGAAGTGAAGTTGTTAAGGAGTTATTTTATGTTTCATTATATAACAAAAATGAATACTCGTATTCATTTTTATTTTATTTTTTTAAGTGAAAACGTATTAATTGTTTTGCTTTATTATATTTATATAATTTCACTAATTTTTTATTATAAATTCTATAAAAATTTTATGTTATTATTATTATCCTTTTTTCTTTGCCAAATTCCATAACCCGTAGTTTAGTTTTAATTTAATGACATTAATGTAGTTTAATTTTTAATTAGATATTTTTATGAAATTGAAATAATTTGTGCTTAGTTTTTAAATTATTTTGGTTATATTATTCGATTTTTTATATAGCTTTTGAGTAGTTTCTTGAAAGTAAAAGGCGGTTTAGCTTCCTTAATGACTTTTGACAGTCTATTGTACAGTTGGGTACCTTCGAACATTACACATCTCTTCCCATAGTTAGTGCGTGGGTTATAAAGTATAATATCGTTGGCAGATCTTAATTTCATTTTTTGTATTTCTTGTTTTTTTTTTTGTAAAAGTTATTTTAGAGTGTAAATCATCGTTGTAACATTTTTTCGTATCAATAAGCAATTATAATAAACATAAGTTTGATGAACATTCGTGACACCAGTTTCCTTGTAATGTTTTTTTAATAAACAAAATGGTGATTAAAAACAAATATTGAATATTTGTCAATTAAATCTATTCTACATTATTATGATTTATTTTATTCTATTATACATGTAAGTAGGTAGGTTTTATTTCAAATAAAAAGTTTATTATTTCAAAATCTTACAATACATTGTGGTTGAGTCTTCCCAGTGAGTACTCGTAGACACTCGTTTGGTCGTGGGTTTAATGTGATAGCGGATTATTAGGTATATATTATATTCTATTAATAGTTTCATCCACCTTGGGAATGATGTGTATCAGATATGATTCTTAAACATAAAAAACATACAAATGCATTACTATTTTTATATGGTGACGGTTCACTTCGAATCTAGGAGAAAATCACTAATTGCACATTATTACAAATTAAGAAACTAATTTAAATTCAACGTAAATATCATTTGCATTAAGCTCAGTTTACAAGTTATTCTTTAAATCATTTTAAAAATAAATGTTTTATTAACTAAGATGAGTATTTTCAGCTGGAAGTCATTGGTACTAACAATAATATGTAAATATAATCACAAATACCTGACTCAGATCCATGGCTCGTACTTCCATCCACACAATCCAACTGTTTGTTCTCTAACAACTTTTTTATGTTAATTAAAAGTCCTAGTCAAAGTCTGATTCATAAAGTCAGCGACACTTTCGATTAGATTCGAACGAACTCACGGTAAAATAAATGTATATATTGACAAGATATATATCAGCGACGCAGCCGTCGCGACGACCAGCGGCTACTTATACCGAACTTTAGACTAACCAGCTATCGCTTCACTATATTAATTTTATTATTACCAGATGGGAAATTAGGAAAAGCACAGACTATCTACAGAGACACTCGTAACGAATGAGTTATTTAGATATTTTTTATTTCCGCTGGCGCTGTAGTGATCTTCGATTGTATCTTGTGTTGTAATTTTTATCGCTTTTTAAAATTGTTTAATATTGGAATGATATTACGTAGTGTACGAGTGGACACTTTTATAACGGGTCATTTTAGTACGTTTGTACTGTTTTTGCTAAAGATTACGTGAGCATCTAATTAAAATTTAATTTACGTATAATTAATAACCCCGACACAGGAGAAATTCCTACTGGGGGTCGTGGAGTGTGAAACATTTATTTATTTACAATGATATTGACATGTTCAATCATCGAAAACTTTTCAAAATAATTACTCGTAACATTGCAGAATAACGACTCCATAAAACCGATTTGATGAGAAAAAAATCTGATATCGTTAGCAATCGCTTCGCAACGAGCTAATACATAAATCTAGAATATTAAAAAGTCTGTATTTGTGTATATGTATATGTGTATGTATGAATATATATAATATATACTTATATTTACGACTGATAGCACTTATTTTGCGCCGCTATACCCAATAACAATCAATTCTAGTCCTCTGCCCAAAGGTTGCCTGGAAGAAATCGCTGCCTTAGCGTTAAGGCTGCCTGTTGCAACTAATGCAACTTTATTATTTTTTTAACCTCATTAAATTTATGTTACTTTTGTGTTGGTGTGCAAAAAGTGTAAATAAATAAATAAATTAATAAAATAAAAAGTACATACAAATTCTGTTTTTACTAACAAATGCATTAAATAAACAACGCAAATCGTAAGCGGTTACGAGGACACGCATGCACAATTATGAATTCCCGTCCAGAGAACGTATCGGGTAATTTATATTATTTATCGGGTAGTTTATTGAATAATACGATGTAAATGTGTGTTGAGAGAGTTTTTCTCGCATTGTCTCCGAATGTCGGGTGTGGAGAACAATGGTTTGCAAAAACCAATGTTTGTGGTCGCAGCCGCGTCTCGTCCGCCGTTTGATATTCATCGTCATAAATACATATTATATGTCGATTTTACATATTTTAATCGTTTTATTTTCAACGGTGCTCATTAATATTTAGAGATAAAAACTGAATTTGTGTGTTATGTGCGCGAACCGAACGATTCCATTCAGATCTTTCGTGATTAGAGTGAATAATTTTGTGTCAGGGATTCTGTATTGTAAATGCAAATTAATTGAATAATAAATTGGGACTTAATAAGAAAATACCATAATTATAATTGGCAATTAACTAGCGGCTTTAGGTAGGAAGGTAGACAAGTAAACTGTTAAAATTGTGTGATTTTTTTTAATGACTTGAAAACTATAGCTATTGTTTTACAATAATTATTTTTATTCTTGTCTGAAAAACAAAAGTTCCTTATTAGGAATACAAATAAAAAAATACGAAACTGTCAAAAGAAATTTTAAATTTTAACGTAACAACTGCAACGTAAGGAAAACTAATTTACTGTAACAAAATACACTTTGTGTCTGTGAAATTGTATTCGAAACTTTGTTTCTAGTACATCTTATTCGTGGTCAAGATTGAACATGTTATATGAATCGCGTAATCAAAAAAAAATGATTAAAAGTTTAAATATAACAGTTGATACTTTCAGTAAGAATAAACTAAAAAATTGTATGTTTTGTAAGTTCCTGTCAAACTACGTTTCAAATCAATGCTAGCTTCACGTTAACTAGTATGTATTATTAATTAATGAAATAAAAAAAGTCTTTTTGATTGGTTAACCTTTTTCTTAACTGAGGTAGGACTCAGCAGGAATCTGCTCAACATCTGAAACAGCCCGACTGGGGCAGTACCTCGACCTTACAGAAGATCACAGCTAAATAATAGGTACTAATTTCAAGCAGTGTTGTGTTCCTGTTGTGAGTAAGTTGAGCTCCAAGCAGAGCCTCTGAAGGGGGGTGCTCACATTGCTTCTATTATTGGAAAAAAAATTGACAAATTTCAAAATATTTGTCTCAATTTATGTATAAATAAATGTAATATCATTTTATCAATATCCGAAGTCAGTGGAAAGCGATCGCATCGCTGCGCAGCGAAGACAGTCCGGTTTACTTAGCGACAAGCGAGCGATACGTGAAAGTTATCGTAATCAAATAACTTGGAAAGCCGTGTTTATTTGTATATTTTACGCTATCGGCGCGAATCATTTTCATACGAGTGCGCGTCCGTTCCACTAAATATCTCCTGAACAAACACTGTGAGTGCTTCGTTAAACTCGTCCATTGTTGTGTTCGTACAAATCACGTATCGTCAATTGTGTGCTCTTGAAGATTTGTATACATTTATATATTAGCTAAAAATATGACCTATTTCTGATTTATCTTCGCATGTACTACACATAAATCAAAATCGAAAACAAAAACAGCTTTATTCAAATAGGCCCCAAGAGCACTTTCGAATCGTCATTTTACAAATTAAAATTTTTTAGTGATCATTGTCTTTAAAAGTAAAGAAACTCCGCTGTTACTCCTTTCAAAATAAATACTAATATATTATACTAGCTGACCCCGCAAACGTTGTTTTGCCATAATTATATGTTATTCAAGGTTGATCTTTTTTTTCGGCACCCAGACTTGGTCTTCCAAGTCATGTTGCCTAGTGCACGATGAAGTACCTGGATTTGGCCAAGTGGTGCTATCGTCCGACCGATAGGCCTGCACAAATATTTGCTAATAATTACTGTATTGTTAAGTGTACATTCGAAAACCCGCGTCATCGTCCACGATGATTTAATTATATATTGATTATAATTATACTTTACCGAATACTATGGGCAAAACACACGAGCTCGCCCCATTATTGGCGCGAACTTGGGGAGGCCTATGTCCAGCAGTGGACCGCAATAGGCTGAAGTGATGAATACACTTGATACACAGATAATATTAATTAGTTATCGATACTTTTTACGACGAACGCAAAAGAAAAAAGTGTCTTGATGTAAATAGTGGCTTACAGCGAGGGTCACAACAATTTTTACACTTTCAAATTTATGCTAGCATTATCTATATGAAGGGTTAGTTTGCTGTTAATATATATTCATCGTAATGTAATTTATTTGCAAAAAACTGATAAACGACGGGGAAGCAACATTGTTGCAATATTGCTAATATTTAAAAACGCGCATGTTTCTGTCTTCTAGTGCGTGTCGCTGTCGGGACAAAAAGTACATTTCAATAAGAATTGCGTGAAACAAGCGATATGCGATGGAAACTGTAAAAAGGTAATTGTTGTTAAATCAATGAAACTAAAGCCAGTAAATTATGTAAGAAACTGTGTCGCGGTTTCGCTGTCGAGGAGTTTTGATGCGTGTTCTCATAAACGAAGATATTACGGTTAAATTGCTGCTGTTCTGGAGATAAACATCCGCAAGCGCAATAAAAATTAGCTTTATTACATTACTGCAAAGAGCCCGACTGGGGAAGTACCTCGACCAAGATCACAGCAAAATAATACTGTTTTCAAGCAGTATTGTGTTCCTGTTGGTGAGTAAGGTGACCAGAGCTCCTGGGGGATTGGGAATTGGGTCGGCAACGCGCTTGCGATGCTTCTGGTGTTGCAGGCGTCTATAAGCTACGGTAATCGCTTACCATCAGGTGAGCCGTACGCTTGTTTGCCGACCTGGTGACATAAAAAAAAGCCTATAAACAGGGCAAATAAATAAAAACGCTTTACACTCCACAGCTCCCGGCAGGATATGACTTCTGGATGATAACGCTCAAACTACGACAAATATTTATGGCCTATACATAACCATTCGTTACGGTTGCAGATCGAACACTCAACTGAAAGCGCCAGTAACTGTGACACGAGTGAAATAACAACCTGATTTTTTAATTGTTTTTACCTTTAAGAATTACTTTTAAATAATTTTGAATTAAGAGTCAATATAATGCAGTAGGTATATTAGGAAAAAAAAAAACCTTCAATATTTCCTAACCTGACTTTGACCTTGAGCAAGGAAGCGCGGATGAGAAATATCATCAAAAATAATAGAGTAGCATAGCGATTTACAGAAGCCCACAAGTGGGAAACGACCAGGCTTTCACATGACCCTACCTTTCTAAAGTTAATTAAAATCCAAAGTGACCAGTAAGGCGGTGAAATAAGACATTAAGTCGACAACGTTTTCCCTAAGCAACGTTTCACAACGAGTCGACGTATTCGAACAAAAAGTGGCATATTAATAACGGAGCCCATTGCTGATAGGTTAAACGAACGAGTCTAATATGATTATCGGAGTTCCGTACATTTAGGGTTTTAATGAGTCTTAATTACTAGACCTACCGACAATATTCGGGAATATAATCGAAAAAAGGAAGAGTATTCAAATCAAATCCATTTTAAAACATTTTTTTGTTCAATTAGGCTTCAAAAGTATTTTCAATCGTCATTTTTCAAATTGTCATTATATTAGTTTGTAATGAATTTTAGATGTTGATTTTGCAGAGAAGACTAGACAAGAGATTCTGCAGTTACTCTTTTAATCTGTTAACAAATTTATACATATAATTGTGTTTGCAGACAAACGAAAAAAAACCGACTTCAATTACATTGACAAGTAATACAACGTAGGTCGACGAAAAAAGCGTCAAGTAAAAACGCATTATTAGATATAACTCGAAAAGTAGTTGTTAGATCTCAAATAAATTTAAATGGGACCAATTGCAACAAACCACCTTTCGATTAAAAAAATTTTTTCAAAATCGGTCCTCACGGTCAAAAGTTCTGATGTAACATACATTAAAAAAAAATACAGTCGAATTGAGAATCATACGAAATTGATTAAATTTTAATTCATTCTCTTTCCTAAAACATAACATTTTATTGATATAGTTATAAAAAGCACATTTTTCTTGTTAAAAAAAAATTAATTAATTTAAATTAGCTTCAATTCATTCATCGAGGTACTCAATTTTTATGTTTCTTTTTAAATACATTTGTCAAATATCGCTTCAGCCTGTAATATCCCACTACTGGGCATAGGCCTCTTTCCCCGTGTAGGAGAAAGATCAGAGCTTAATCCACCACGCTGCTTCAATGCGGGTTGGCGGATATATTCCCTGCTATGAGTAACGATCGCTATCAGGTGTACATGATAACAACCGGGACTGACGGCTTAACGTGCTCTCCGAGGCACGGTGGGGAGACCCACAAGGACTGCACAAACACCCAGACCACAACAAACACCTGTATGGCCAATACAAATGTTCGTCATGTGCGGGGATCGAACCCGCAACCGCCATCGCAACCGGCACAATCCATGGCTGTGACCGTTGCGCCAACGCGGCGTCAAATATACTTTTCTTATAATAATAATTTGTTCCAAATCACCAACAACTATTCTAATTATTACTTCTTCGACTAGCCCCGTTTGTGCCGTTTGTAGTGGCCCTGCTTTCTGTTCCGTACATCGGGGGTTCGATTACCTTCTGCATTTCGGTGCAATATTAATATTGTGGCGGCATGTATCTCGACATACATATTAGAGAAAACTGACGTATCCTACATCGCGATATCAAAGTTATCCGAAGATTTAACATATATACCATAACCCGACAACAACCGTCGGGGCGTTAGCCCACCAGACTTATCACCCGTCTGGTTGGAGGATCCTCCCTTTAAGATGGCGGACGAGGAACTCAATACTCCGTTCTTCACGCTCCCCAAACAGGTGACCCCGATATATTTATGAATAACGTATATATAAGATATTTATATTTATAATATAGACATTTATACATCTGAAATAATTAATATTTACTCATCAAGATATCTCTAAGACTCTCAGGAATACGGAACCCTGTAAACGTAGACGCCTCAGACTTCTTTGGCTCTGAGACCGCGGAGGCGCTGCGGGGCGCCACAAGAGTTTTTGTAAAACTCAGAACTGATCAGTCAATCCTGATTGCCAACGTAACTCATATACTTACATAGCAAAACCCGTAATACTACATTAGCGAATACCACGATGTTATCTCAATCTGAACTCCTTTAAGCTCGTTACTGGTTCATTATGCAACGAATAACTATTTACTTAGATTAATTAGTCAAAGGTATAAGTAATTTATTTTCTAATCTAAGTGCCTAAAAATAAAATGCCGTAATGTTTGTAAGCGTAACGAAGTCGCGGCCACAGCTAGTTTTTGGTCGCCAATAACTGGTCGTGGTTAATTACCTCACGAATTTTTTGGATAATCAAGAACAGAACTAAGCAGTGCTGGGTTAGTAGTTCACAATCAAAAATACATATTGTTGTTGAACACTTTCAACAATAACGTGTTAGTAACAATATCGGTGTTCTTTTATATTTAAACTAGCTGCTGCCCGCGACGTCGTCTGCGTGAACGCTATACAGCACCAAAAATACCTACGATTATACCTTTTAAAATAACATTCATTTACCCGTTTCTTCTTTACATTTCATATCTACAGAAAAATCTACAGAAAAATCACATAGATGGCGCTGCTTTAAAATTGTCTTGTCTACTTATATTCATTTAATTATGTTTATCGGCTTAGTTACTTAAATTGCGTGATTTTTATAGTGTGAAGCTAGCTTATATAGCATGGTTATTAACATAATAACAACAACATTCAAATATGCGTCGTTAGATTGCACCTTGTTACAGAATGCGTTGAAGAAATAAAGGTTCACTGCTCGTTCCCGGTAGGTGATAGCGTGATAATATGTAGCCTATATGTTGACCCGACTTTTTAATAATATTCGTACCAAATTTGAAGTAAATCCATGCGGTACTTTTTGTGTTTATCCCGGACACACATATAGACAAACAGACAAAAATTCTAAAAACTATATTTTTGGCTTTGGTATCGATTGTAGATCATACCCCAAGTATTCTTTTAAAAAAATATTTAATGTACAGTTTTGACTTTCCTGCCATTTTATTATATCTATAGATTTTCGAGTCCCCGGCTAAAAATATTGTTTTTATACTGATGCTGTAATAAATTTTCTTATCGAAAGGTAGAGTGTAAGAAGTCAACTAAAACAATAGTTTCAGTTTATAAATAATATATTACTTACAATATACATAGTGTTACAAGTCAACTGCGTCTAACAAACGAACCGGTGAGAGCGCCGTCCGCCGTGTGTCCGCGCCGCAGTCCTGAAACACCGTACAGTACGTGATATTGTGAGCTTTACACCGTCCGATACGATATCTCTGTTCCCCATGCGATATACCGATGGTGTGAAAATAAGATATATCTTAAGACTTTCTCTTAAATCTGCATTCATACAAATATTCATCATTCATCATTACAGCCAATACAGTCCACTGCTGGACATAGGCCTCCACAAGTTTACGCCAAAAATAACGTGAACTCATGTGTGTTGCCCATAGTCACCACGCTGGGCAGGCGGGTTGGTGACCGCAGGGTTGGCTTTGTCGCACCGAAGACGCTACTGCCCGTCTTCGGCCTGTGTATTTCAAAGCCAGCAGTTGGGTGGTTATCTCGCCAACGCTCGGCTTTTTAAGTTCCAAGGTGGTAGCGGAACTGTGTTATCCCTTAGTCGCCTCTTACGACACCCACGGGAAGAGAGGGGGTGGCTATATTCTTTAGTAACGTAGCCACACAGTACATACAAATATTACAAAAAGGAAAAAAGAATGTATTTTGAGCGATCGTAATGGATAAAGTAACTGTTTACTGGACCGATTTTAAAATTCCTTTCACCAGGAATATTCTACGATATCGCATAGTGACGTAAGCTACTTTTATCTGGAAAACACGGAAAATCCACAATCATGCAATCAGAGGAAAACTAGCTTAGTTTATAATTTAACTTCAAAGGGTTTCTTCAGCATAATGTATATTATTTACAAAACCTTTGAGGGTTCCTCTATAATCGATATGGAAGACACAAATTCTCTTGTTTTCATCTTTAGTCTGTTCGTCTGCTATTATTTTGTCCACGAATCACGCCGAAACAACTAACTGATTTAATTTCATACTACAGGCTAGGACACTGGATACTGTTAACCCCAAACACTGTACAATTAACTTGAAAAGGGGGTTAAAAGTCCAAACATGTAAACGGGAACAAAGTCACCGATAGCTGTACCGTCTGTTTTGAATAAATTTGTACTTTTAGCTAATGTGATTCTACAAAATCGACATTTTAAACACCTTTAAGGAATATCGTCTATAAGACATATCGTATCGATCGTTGTAACAGCAATTAGTGTTTGTCGCCGCCGCGTTCCGTCCGCTGGGAAACAACGTGTCGTGATGCGACGGTTTTTTACATTAGGACCGTTTTATCTTAGTTAAATAGTCAACTACAAATCTGAGTTGGTTTTTTATTGACGATGAAAATTCAGCGATTTTCAAGTTATAAATTAACTTAAAGTTCTTCACAGATTTCTGGTGCAAAAATTGTTGGGACATGACATCCATGTCTCGGAAGAACTATTTGAAACATTTTTGCCAGGTGAACTTGTGAGCTGCGAAGTAGGATTTGTTTTTGTACCGCGGGAGCATTTTAAACCGTATCATTAGCATAAATATCGTATTAAATTAAACTAAATATCTGAATAGTTTTATTATGAAATTAAATTTGTATTGTATAAAATAATTTTTAACAAAAAAAAAACCGACTTCAAAAACGAAACTAAAAAGTAAAAAATAAATTTACTTAGTACAAAGTAATTCGTATTTTGATTTCGTTAATCAGAAATGATTAAATAAATATTTTATAATTTTGAAGTCGGTGCCAAGTAAAACAATAACTACTCTATATCTACTCGTAAGTTGTATTCAGTTTTCTTTCACAATTTGTTTCATTGACTATTAGGTTGAATACTGTTATTGTTTTGACATATCTAATAATATTTTTTGTACTTGTTTGTTGTGTGTGTGTGTTGTTTGTATTTGTTATTGTAGCCAGGTTGTTGTAGTATTTACTTGGCACCAACTTCAAAATTATAAAATATTTATTTAATCATTTCTGATTAACGAAATCAAAATACGAATTACTTTGTACTAATTAAATTTATTTTTCACTTTTTAGTTTCGTTTTTGAAGTCGGTCTTTTTTTTGTTAAAAATTATTTTATTTTACAATTTTTAGTGATGGGTTGACCTAACAAGGATGCTTTTTCTCTTATGTCGGGGGTTCGGAAACATACACAATACACAAGCACAAAAACCCAGATCATGACAAACATCTATATGGCCAATACAAATGTCTGTCGTGCGCGGGGATTGAACCCACTAACGCCAGCGCAACAGCCGGTGCTGTGACCGCTGCGCTAACGCGTCGACATACTATGAGTAAAGTTCGCTATCAGGTGTACGTAATAACAACCGGGACTGACAGCCTAGCGTGTTCTCCGAGGCTAGGTTGGGAGAACCACAAGGATTAACAACTAGACCGAAAATAAATATTTGTATAAACATTAATATCCACTCCGAGTGGGAATAGAACCCGCGACCGTCGGTGTTTAGGCGCCGCCGACACGGCACATGCACCATTATATCAAAGCGGTCGTCAAACAGCAAAAGGTAACTGCTATAAATTGTTGAGAAATTCCCTCGAGTGTTTATGGGCTCCATCATCAAACCTGGTCCTGCAACACAGATGACCACACAGCAGGTAATTCCTTAAAATCGTTGAAAAGTTCCCTCGACTATCTTTCGTCTCCATCATCAGACTGTAGTGGCACTTGTAACTCACATAGGTGCAAAGTTCTCGTCAATAGAAACGAATTAAGTTCAAACAGCAGGTAATTGCTATAAGTCGTTGAAGAGTACCCTCGACTATCTTTCGTCTCCATCATCAGACTTTAATGGCACTTGTAACTCATATAGGTGCAAAGTTCTCATCAATAGAAACGAATTAAGTTCAAACAGCAGGTAATTGCTATAAATCGGTAAAGAGTTCCCTCGACTAACTTTTGTCTCCATCATCAGATCGACTCCAGACCTTTATTAAATAGTAGTGCTTTATAGTACTTAATGAAAACATGATTAAATTTACTAGTCACCCTTACGATTTTTGAAAGTTGCCCTCGATTTCTCTGGGATCCCATCATCAGATCCTGGTTTCCTTATCATGGTACCAAACTATGAATATCTCCTTTCCAACAAAAAAAGAATTATCCAAATCGGTTCATAAACGAAGAAGTTATCTCCGAACATACATAAAAAAAAAATATATACGGTCGAATTGAGTAACCTCCTCCTTTTTTTTGAAGTCGGTTAAAAAAGGTATATAAAATGTTTCTACTAATATTATAAATGTGAATGTAAGTTTGTTTGTTACGCTTTCACGTGAAAACTATGAAACTTTGTACACATATTTTTGGAGGTATTAGAAGTAACATACTAGGATATAGGATAATATTTATTTAAAAAAATTAATGCGAGCAAAACCGCGGGTAGAAACTAGTGATTAAATATTTTCAACAGATTCTTTTATTGTTTTCATCTGGCAACACATTTGTAACACACGATGTTCGGATGTCGGGCCTACGATAGTTACAAGATGCGACTGTAATTATTTTGATTGTTTTCGAATTGCTTCAACTGGCGCGGATTACTCGACACGATGACCGTTGTAAAGCATTATTATTAGTTCAGCACGTTATCAACGAGGCTATGTGCCGGAAATTGATCGCATTCTATGTCTGTATATGTAGAAAATATCGGCTTAGTGGCTTTACTTGTACAGTTTTCTATTAGTTATTACATATACATACATGTATTCTCCTATCTTAGAATACCTTTAGCTAATCGCTTCAACCTGTAATATCCCACTACTGGGCATAGGCCTCTTTCCACATGTAAGAGAAGGATCAAAGCTTAATCCACCACGCTACTCCAATACGGGCTGGTAGATATATTCCCTACTATGAATAACGATCGCTATCAGGTTTACATGACAACAACCGGGACCGAGGGCTTAACGTGCTCTCCGAGGTACGGTGGGGAGACCCATCATCATGCAAACATCTGTATGGCCAATACAAATGTTTGTCATGTGCAAAAAAAAGATATATTAATAGTAAATATACATTTAAACATGTTTATACATTTTTATCCTTTAGAAGGTAACATAAAAATGATAATTTCTACATAAAAGCTAATGTAAGAGCCGAATACATATCGTTCCTACATATTAATCTTAGCTTCACGTTCCACCTTGATTATACGCTAAAAGAACGCTACTTTCTTATAATTCAAGAAGGCTTATATTTACATCATATATAAATATACAAATTATTAAAATTTCTTTCCTAACCACAATACCAGCTAACAACATAACATCATATTCAAGCAGTCAGAATGCAGTCGCTGCGGGAGGATGCAAGGTCCGACCTCACCGGGCGATGACAAATTTATCGCGCGCGGGCAATAAAACGCGCTCGTAAAAATATTACTACACCCCTCACAGACCCCCCTCCCCCTGCAACCCCTCGCCCCTCCCTCACCCCCTCGGGGAGGATCCCGCGAGAAATAACACACGTTGTCTTAGAGAGAATCGCGTTCAATCGTGCTACACCCTACTATGAATTTTTAGCGCGTGTGAAATAAGATGGATGCGGTAGTGTTGTGAATAAATTAAAAGTTTCAATTTGGTAGATAATAATTATTAAGAAGTGACCACATTAGAGATTATAAAATTAAGCTAGTTTAAAATGGCACTAAAAGATTTCGCACTTATTTTATTTGATACATATAACATAATTTCACAAAAGGAACCCGATCATACTTATTAATTGACATAAGCTGTCAATTTTTGCATAAGACAGTTGAACAAAAGTTTTTGTTTATTTACTTTTAATAAAATGTCTGCTACAACTATCACGTATCTATGGGTGGATGTTAACTACAAATAGGCAAAAGAATTACTGAACCAATAGCGTTAAAACTTGGTACAGATAAACGAAAACTTGGCGTAATTTATAGGCTACTTCTTATTCCTAAGTTGCCATCGGATCGGTATCACAGAAGCAGATTTTATAAATAAATAAAAACTAACACTAAACATAACAACTTTATGTAAAAATCTACGACATACTTAACGATAACAGTAGTCAAAAACATACATGTTTATAATTCCAATCAGCTATTTGCGAATTTCATCCTTAAGGGGGTGAAATAAGGACGATAATTTCTAATTAATTAAAGGCTAATGCAAAAACCACAAATATTTACTTGACATGTTGAAGGCCTAGACTTGCGAGTCAAATGCCGCATCCAATTGAACCTTCATATCTCGTAGTTCGAGTTGAAATATAGTTGGTTACGATATTGGCGGCTAAGCCGGGATCGACGTGCGTTACGTTTACGATTAGTTTATAGCGAGATACATCTATCGCCTTTACGACGATCACTCTCGATGCCATCTTGTTATGACGGAATTTGACAACTTCGTAGAGACCGTTCAACTTTACACGGATCGATGTGTGCGTGTTCTTGTTAATATGCAACTTGGTTCTGTGTGTCATTTACGCGGCAAACGTCGTGCGAGCCACACGTATTCTTAGTTAATACCAAAACCACACATATGTTTTTGTACTTAGAAATTATTGTTACTTAATCAAAAACATATAATAAACGAATTTATTAGAACAAAAAAAAAATGTCGTAATAATAGTATTTTCTAAATAAATCCCATTGAAATGGTTAAATTTATGGTGTGGAATGCTCTAACCCTTCTTCTAATAAGTATAAGTACTAAACGTGCAACAATTACTTGCATATTTTAATGTCGGATAAACAATTAATTTGTATATATAATGTACAAAATTACCCAATATAAACGCAGATTTAATATCAACCGCAAAAAGTAGCATCGCGTTGGGTTCTCTGGTCCACATCGTTGATTTATTCACCGCTTCCAACATCTGCATCTGCAAAAAAATATATAACGTGGATGTTATTCTAAGTACAAGTCTGACGATAGACAACATTAGAAGAATAAATAAAACTAAATTACGTCTGATTTATATATGTAAAGTATAATATAGCTCTAATAAAGTTACAAGGACAAAAAAAACATAAAAAAACGAGTGTGCACTTCTGCACTGTGTCTTAAATATACGAAACATAACTGGCTATGAGAGAAAGAGAGAATGAAAATGTGTGCTCGCACCTCTCTCTTGCTCCGTTCACCTCGCCCGATCACACTTTTTCTAACGCTCATCACGCATTCACCAACTAACTCAAGTCAAGCGTACGTAAAGACGTTTTACTTCAAAAGTAACACTATGTATTCATCCTGATATAACACATATTCAAAATATTACAAAAAGTCCTGAATTCCTATACAAAAGACAACATGCAACAAGATCTAAAATATGAATCAAACAGACGCTGTGTCAAAAGAGGCATAAGTAATAATCGAAACAAAACAAAGGGGGCGCTGCCTCGTATACTCAGTCGTTAACTTGCCCCAACGACAGAAACAGTAAATAGCCACTAAACAAAGCTGATCATGCAAAACTACCGACATCCCTGCGCTACGAGTACGGCAGGGAGTCGGTAAGATATTCACGAACAATCGATCCACTCGAAATAATGAGATTCGTTCATCTGTTGACATAATTGTGTTTGCTCGCAAACGAAGAAAAACCGACTTCAATTACATCGACGAGTAGTACAACGTAGATCGACGAAAAAATAGTCAAGTAACTGCGCGTTATCAAAGATTACTCAAAAAGTAGTTATCAGATCTCAATAAAATTTATATGTGACCACATGACAAACATCTTTCGATTAAATTAAAAATTATTAAAATCGGTACACCCAGTAAAAAGTTATTGCGGATTTTCAAGAAGTTCCCTCGATTTCTCTGGGATCCCATCATCAGATCCTGGTTTCCTTATCATGGTACCAAACTAGGGATATCCCCTTTCCAACAAAAAAAAGAATTATCAAAATCGATACACCCAATAAAAAGTTCTTGCGGATTTTCAAGAATTTCCCTCGATTTCTCTGGAATCCCATCATCAGATCCTACTTTTTTTATTATGGTACTAAACTAAGGATATCTCCTTTCCAACAAAAAAAGAATTATCAAAATCGGTACATCCAGTAGAAAGTTATGTGGTATAATACAACGTAGGTCGACGAAAAAAGCGTCAAGTAAAAACGCATTATTAGATATAGCTCGAAAAGTAGTTGTTAGATCTCAAATAAATTTAAATGGGACCAATTGGCACACACCACCTTTCGATTAAAAGAAAATTTGTCGAAATCGCTTCACCCAGTCAAAAGTTCTGATGTAACATACATTAAAAAAAAATACAGTCGAATTGAGAACCTCCTCCTTTTTTGGAAGTCGGTTAAAAATACTACATTGTGTTACAACTACCAACTTGTAATCGACTTCAACGTAACAGCCTGGCCCTTGAGCTATATGGCTCTTATCCCAATTTGAAAGTAATCCTATCCTAAGAAGAGGAATCGTTGAGACTTAAAAGATCGTATAAAATATTAACAGTTTCTCAAGATATTTTTGTTTAAAACAGGCGTGAGATGTTTTTTTTTTTTTTGTTCTTATTTAAACCTCCTTACTGTCTGGTTTGTAATTAGTTGATTATGTTCTATATAATATTTATAAACATCGACCATAAACGTTGCTACAATATTTCTAACTCGTGTGTATATATGTATATAAATAAATAGCTCATACCCGACTAGAAAACAAGTCAGGCTCAACCAGATCATAAATCTGGACCGGATCAGGATAGAATGAGACATGCCAGATCCGGCAAGCTCTATCAGGACCAGGTCTGGTCCAGAGTAGGATAACCTGATGTAAAATATAATCAAGTATGGTAAGGCATACTGGATCAGGACCCGGTCCGGTCCAGATCAGGATAGCCTGATGTAAAATATAATCAAGTATGGTAAGGCATACTGGATCAGGACCCGGTCCGGTCCAGATCAGGATAGCCTGATGTAAAATATAATCAACTATGATTCGCCTTTTTTTTTGTTAAACAATTTTTTCACGAATATACATTCGTGTTTTTTAAAAGGACCGGACCGAACCGGCTTCTCAGGATGAGATGAGATTTCCTAATCTGGACCCGATCAGGAAATCTCATCTCATCCTGATCAGGTCCAGACCAATCATCTGCGTTACATGCCTTATTATTATTATTTCCTTATTATTCCTGATCAGGCATGCCTGGTCCGGTCCTTCTAAGGAAGACGAAAAAAATTCTACTCGGGAATTTTCAGCCTTATAATATTAGTATAGATTATAAAGATGACTAATAATAATAATGTTTAATAATAATTAGTAAAACGAAGTTAAGGGTGCATGTTTTTAAATAAATAAAAAAGAAAAATTTATAACATTTTAAATATTCATAAATGCTTAAAACTGTTAAATCTAGTGTAATCTTAAATATTCTGTGCCCTATAATAATATTAGAGACAGTCGAGCCAGTAGTTATGAAGGAGGACGTCAGGAGGCCGCGGCGGGCGCGGAGCCTTTACGAGCCGTATTTATGGCTCACTCGGACACTTCGCCGTTTTTTACGATATACATAAAAACTGCCGTGAAAGATTTACGCCAAATATATTCCGACTAATGCTGATTGCCGGCCCGCAATCTAGTTATTGACCGGTCGCGCTCATGTTCAAAACGTCGTCCCTTATGTTTTGATATTTAGATACCTATGTAATAATAGATGTTATATACAATATGTGATGATCGAAGGGCGATTTTGACGATCGAATTGAAAGAAGTCGTGTTTATGAAGCGGATGATCAATTTTTTGATAATGTCAATCGACGGAGACGACTCATTTCTGCGGACAACGTCACATTCGAGCCTCAGCAAATTCAATTTGTAGCACAATGCCGAAAAGTCGCGCCCAGCCGCGAGCGCCCCGCGGTACCGGGTCGCCGGCGAGATGGAAAGCAAACTGAACCCAAATAAATATTCGCTCTAGCAACAATCGAGCCCGAGCTCACACAATTACGACGGAATGGAAAACCTTAGATAAATAAAATCGGAAGCGCCCGCCGGGGGACGGGGAGACTGTCTTACGAAGAAAAAAGCGAAGGCAGCAAACGCAAACACGGAGCGAATGTAGCGAATTTCCAAAGTCCATTCGGTTTATTGACACGCGGAGAGCGAGGGGCCGCCGCCGCCGCCCGAATTCAAATCCCCGCCCGCCGCGATTTACAATAAATTTCAAGCGGAGAATATGTTTGCAATATGTCTAGGGCTGCGCTCTCGAGACCAATTACTTTGCCCTTTCGCCCCGGGCCCCCGCCGCGCCTTTAGGATCCAATTTTAAACACTTGCTCGGGAATGTCGTAACTTGTTTACAACGTAATCGAAAATATTTCGGGGGAGCACCTCGCGGGTGTAGATTCCATTTTCAAATAGATTTTAAATACACTTCTAATTCTAGATAAGTTGTGAAATGTCACAACTTCGATTTCAATTTACTATAGTATAATAATATCTATTCAATATTGTTTTCTAATGTGAACGCGAATTTCATTCTTTATAATGAAAAGTCCTCCCGTGACCATAGTTGCTGTAAAGTATCTGAAACGTTGGGCTTTAGAAAACTTTATTAACCGCAACAGTTGTTTCATCTATTCGATATTCAACTTACTACTATTCTAATGAAACTGTCTCATTTATTAATATTGCAAGTAATGAAATGATATTGGGCAATAAGCCCTATTATCGTACTCATAAAGTCATATACATCATCTTCATTGATTTCATTGATTTAATTGATTTCATCTCAAAACAAATCTTGACCGTTATAATTTTTGAATACTTAAAATGCTTAATCCATTATTATAACCTCTTCGTTTATTTAGCGAAATTCATGTTGATAGACACAGCTATTCCCCGACGGAGCGTCGGGGGGGGGGGGGACAGGGCGGGCGCCGGCGATGTATTCATGAGAGCGGCGATAAAACGCACCCCGACGCCGACACACGCAAATGTTCGTTGTTTTTACAATTTAGATCCACTACATTTGTGCGAATGAATACATTTAGTCCGGCTGAGTTCGTTTCTCTCGGATTTTACATTTATTCCAGCTAGGGAGTCACGTGCTCGCTGCTCCGTGACAGAGATATTGTAATCGAGGAAAGCTTTTTAGTTTACAACACAGTGGACCCCGAATCAGTTTTGATGAAACAGCGATAACTTTCGGGTTTAAGGGTTTGTATGACATTTACACGTGTCTGTTGTTTTACTTGCATGTACACAATGAGAACAACTGATCTTTAATCGGAGTCTATTCGTAATCTACACAATGAGGAAAATTTTATTTTTTATCGTACCTTTGTATTTACATCGAATGTTTTTTGTATATTGTTTTTGTATATTTGGTATATCAATACTCTTACAATATTATAGATAATTATCTCTATCTTAATATATTGTGGTATTTATTTCAGAAAACAAAGTAACCGCTATATATACTAAATAAAGTGAACAATAAAAAAATGTTCGAACACAAAAAACAATGAAAAACCATAACCCGTACATCAGCCAATCAATTGTTTTAAAATTATTCTTGTTTCGTGTTTTTAAACTCAGTTTTAATAACCAACCGAGCGGTCATTTTAAACGTCACGAGCGCTACGCCTACATCAGAAGGTGGGTGAATTATATAATGTCGTCGGAACCCCCCCGGGAGGGAGGTAGAGGGGGCTGGAGGCCATTCGTCAGCGCTCCGCAGAAATGTTTTCATTTTTATTTCATAAATAAAGAGTGGAATCTCGCCGAGCGTAATGAGGGCCATACAATATACTATGTCATTGCGATCCTTTTACAAACACATTAGTACATACGAAGGTAGTTTTAAAATTATAATTATGGCGGTATATTACATTTTTAGATTTACACTTTTTTTACTTTTTTTTTTTTGATGATATTGTTTTTTTTTTTTGTAGTCTATATCACTGTCCTTATTATTATTTTTTTCTATGTGTACTTAATGATTTATTATTATTTCTATTCAACTGTATTTTTTTTTTGTGTAAAAACTGTCTGCGATTTGTGTGATGTCCAGAATAAACGTGTTTCTTTCTTTCTTTCTTAAATTAATGTAATAATGTAATTTGAAACTGAAACTGTTAACCCATTTTAAATAAACGGTGTTTTCGTCAAACTATAAAGTAAATGAGACATCTTAAACTTTAAATTGTTTATAGAATGATTTGATTAAGCTGAATTACGGATTTTGATAAATCATGATTAGAAAATTATATTTAAAATTCATTTTCACACATCAAAACCTACCGTTGCAACTGCGAGACCATCACTGCTTGTTTTTTATAACTCTCAGAAGTTAATAAATAACCAATTAATTTCAAAGTACTTCACAAACGTACGAGAGTCAGAAAGTATAAAGGTTGACACAGATCTGTGACTGCACTATGTGTGGTACAGCCGTACATGTGTGCCGGGGGCGGGCATTGTAAAGTAATATGTAGGATTGTAGCGAGTTTAATTCAACGGACGGGCGACTGCAAAGATTTTTCAATTACCAACTTTGTGCCGAGCTCCAATCTCTGAGCACAGATTAGATTCCACAGAGCCTCCGCCAATAAATACGAGCGACTTATACAAAGTTCTCGAAGTGAGATATCGTTTATGTTTATATATTAAGGAAAGGAATGTTAATATAAGAATATTTTATGCAAAAATCTATTCACTAAACATATATTGCAGCGGGACTCTATAGGTTTCGTTTTGCTCATTTGGTGTTGTTGGTTGTATATATAAACAAGTTTTATGCGTAACAATTTCTTTTTTAAGTAATTATATATTTTAGATATAAAATATATATTTTACAAAAATTAACCAACCAATAACCAAAGAGTTAAATCTACAATTAAAATCTGTTAAACATGTAGTACTTTGCCAAGGATCTCTTATTAAGGTATTCCTTGGATAAGTACATAAGTGATTGTCACTAACAACACTGTTTTTTAAACAAATTGTAATCTTGAACAGAAATATATTTTTTAAGATTTCTCTACAATAATTCAACAATTATTAATTGATCTCGATTTGTCGTAACTTTTTCGAAAATATTTTTATCCAACGTAAAAAGATAGAAGTAAAATAAAATAAAATCTCAACAAGCTCGAATCAAAAGCGCTCTGTGGCTCAAGGAATTCTTAATATCAGTGCGCGCTAACTAGGACCGTATAATATTGTCTGGGCGGAATGCCCGCCCGCCCGCATTCCTGCTGCAGCTTACAATAACACCGAGCTGCCTTTGTCGACGAGACGCGACTACGACGTTCTGATGTTTTAGACCTTGTGACAGTTGACAACACACATATATATACACATAAATATATATGTACAAATACGCCAAATCAAAAATATAGGCAAATATGATATGATTGATATGTTTAACAACCAAGTCATACCGAGACCGATATCGGTCGATGGTACCCTTCTCGAAGTTGTTCGGGATTATATTTACCTAGGCCATACTATCCAACTAGGCCGCAACAACTTCGAGAAGGAAGCTGACAGGAGGTTTCGGTTGGGCTGGGCGACGTTTGGCAAGCTTCGTCGAGTCTTCACTTCGAAGATTCCGCAATGCTTGAAGACAAAAGTCTTCGAGCAATGCGTCCTGCCTGTGTTAACATATAGAGCCGAGACGTGGCCACTGACGAAGGGACTGGTCCACAAATTTAAAGTCGCTCAACGTGCAATGTAACGGGCTATGCTTGGTGTTTCTCTCAAAGATAGGATTAGAAATGAGACTATCCGCGAGAGAACTAAAGTAACCGACATAGCTCACAGAATTAGCATTATTGAAGTGGCAGTGGGCTGGTCATCTGTGTCGAAGCACCGATGGCTGTTGGAGTAGACGGGTCCTAGAGTGGAGACCGCGTCTTGGCAAACGCTGTGTGGGACGTCCTCCAGCCCGTTGGACCGACGATCTACGTAAGATTGCCGGTGTAAGCTGGATGAGGATTGCGGAAAACCGGGATGTCTGGCGCTGTAACTTGGGGAGGCTTATGTCCAGCAGTGGACTGCGATAGGCTGAAGTGATGAGTGTGATGATATGTTTCTAATAAAATTAATTTCGTAAACATAACATTTAAAATATCCTTATATACGACCTACGAACCGTTATGACTTATTTGGAATTGGAACGTAGTAAGTAATACGTCTCTGTATTATCTGTCGTGGCTATGTCTAAAAAAACTGATATCAGATATATTCATAACAGCTATAGAAACTAAAATAAACTGTAAGAATTTGATCAACTTTATTAGCGTTTAAAAGCGTACATGAATACGAAGTCACAGACAAGAGCTTAACATTTTCTAAACATCACATTACTAAATCCAATGAGACATAACACAATATCACCGTTAAGTTAGGAAACGGCTAGAAGTCATAAATGCTACAATCCCTATTTTGGTTCAGATCGAAAAGCTTCCAATTGGAAATTCCTTTTGTTGCGACGCACAAAGGACGCCTGTACCTATTCCGACTACCTACAACTTGTGGCCCGACGACAATCACGCGTCGTTTACGACACTTTGATCGATCAATCATTAAACCGTTTACGAAAGTCAGGTTTAGTATTAAAACTAAACAATGTCCAAGTAACAAGATTTGTATCCTTGTAAGAAACTGATAAAACCGTAGTAAAGATATCTAAAGTTGAACTCAAATATTTCATTATAAAAATGTCTAATATCTTAATATATATAAATCTCGTGTCACAATGTTTGTCCTCAATGGACTCCTAAACTACTTAACCGATTTTAGTCAAATTTGCACACCGTGTGCAGTTTGATCCAACTTAAAAGATAGGCTATATTTTATTTTGATATATTATGTTATTATTATATTTCAGAAAAAATTAAGGTGATACGAAGTTCGCCAGGTCAGCTAGTGATATTATATAATATGATGTAGTCTGTGATATGAGTCTGGCAGTTTTTTTTTTTAGTGTAAAGAAAAATGTCACCATCGCCAATCGTTTTTTTCTTTATTATTTTTACTTTTCTTCGTCTATAGAACAAGTGACCGTTGCCCAGGAATAGAATTTTTTTCACATAATTTAAATTTGAATGTGCGATATTATATGCGAGCGCCTCCTTCTCCATTAAACAGTATTGATAGTTAGGCAAGCTTTAAAAGAATTGCACTTAATTTGTAACTAGTTTTATTGATTGAAAAACAAAAGTATTGTGGGTGGGACTTTTACGATAGACAACAAAATATCACGACAAAGCTCTATAAGTGGAGTTGTAACTATTGAACTAATCTAAATGGTGTCTCAACTCAACACAATTGAAAATCTAATAAGATTACATTCTAAAGCTTAAGCAGAGTAATATCAGCTTGTCACTATACACTAAAAGACGCATCGTTATAACACGATGTTGGAGTTTAAAACCCTCTGCCATTTATGACCATCGCTTATGACACACATAACGACCCGTCTTACACTGTTTAATGACTAAATTCTATTTTAATGCTCACTCTACATTAATTAACTGAGATACAGACCGGACTTAGCTGTCGTGAAAAATAATATTCGAATTACGTTACTTATAATAAAATTTACTATCGAGTTTTAGAATATATTCTTAACTAGATACATAAAATTTTATATTTATGTATGTATTTATGTATGTATGTGTGTATGTATGTATGTATGTACCTATTTGTATATGTGTTTAAGTAAATATATTCAAACGTTTATGTCTCAATTTGTACACCTACACTGACACAATACCATCTCCTTTGCCCCTAGGTTGCCTGGAAGAGATCGCTTTTCAGCGATAAGGGCGCCCTTTGTACCTTATGATAATCTGTTAAAATCAATCTGATTTCTATTATTTCTGTATTGGTGTACAATAAAGTGTACTATTATGTTATGTTGTTTATAATATATCCGATTGAAATTATGAATTCAAACCACTGATAACAAGAGGGCTGGTGCATTTTTTGCCCAGAGAATTGGCATAGCGATTCAACGGGGAAATGCTGCCAGCATTCTTGGCACAATTCCACGCGGACATGATTTGTACCAAAACTATCTGTAAATATTTAGTTCTGAAGTTTCGAATTGTAAATATGTATATTTTTTTATTAAACTCCTCAATCATTCAAACCTATACTGACCAGTATATATGATCAGGATACAGATCAAGAAGTGTTTTATTTGTTCAACCAATTATAACACTTAAACTAAAAAATATATACCAATTATCTTCAATATACCGATTTATTTTATTTATATTAAAATTTATTAATTTATTATAGTACTAAAATTATGCACCAAACAATTAAAAAATCCAGGTTTACGAATTCCTATAAAATTAGGTAGAAAAATAATCTTCAAACGAAGTACCACGCGTTTTATGAACGAATGTTAATTATAAAAATAAGTAGTTTTAAACGTTATTAATCTAATGAAATAATTCAATTCAATTGTTACAAAATATAAGTTTGTTATGGAACACAATTTTGTCACAATATATTATAAAACATTGCATATCTATCGAGAGGTCAGTGCGTGCCCGTCGTACAACGAACAAACAAACACTCAGAGAGTCCGTAGCGCATTCATTATGCATGCGGATCGATCCTGCACCCTCGCCCCACACCCTCCTGCACTGTATTTGCATAAGCTGATGCGCTCCCTTCATTACAGGGAGAGATAATTGAAGCTGTGCGTATTTCCGAGACGGGTTTAGGTACAAAGCATTTTGTATCATAGATTTTTTTTATGTTTATATACGCAATGCAATTTTGTATGCACGATTTTGTTTTGGACGAAAATTCAAATGTGTTTGAAATAAAATACTTCGTTGTATATTCATTTTTATAGTTGATGAAATTAAATATTATTAAAATACGAGCTGTGCCGACGACTTCGTCCTCATAAAATTTAACAAAAAAGTTATTGTTCAGTTCGCAGAGCTATAAAATAAATAAATTTATAAAATAAAATTAGTCTAAGTTATTTCTCATTACATCAGCTATCTGCCAATGAAAGTCCCGTCAAAATCAGTCCAGCCGTTTCAGAGATTAGCCAAAACAAACAGACAGACGGACAAAAATTGTAAAAAAAATATATTTTGGTATATGTACTGTGTATGCATCTATATGCATTTAGTAAAAAGCGGTTATTATAATATTACAAACAGACACTCCAATTTTATTTATTTGTATAGATGGATCAAAATATAAATGTTTGAACAAGAGTTAATAACAGAGACTCATAAAAAACTACGTCAGAATATACTGTACATTTTATGAAGATATTAGATCTCTATAGACCCATACATTTAAAACTATTTCCCGTAAAATTACAACATTTTAAAACTCTTAAATCCCATCAATTAGTTAAAAAAAAATTATACATTATTTTTCAATACATTAAATTGTTTACTTAGTTACAAATTCTAGGCCTATGTCCAGCAGTGGACTGCAATAGGCAGAACTGGCTGACTGACTGACTGACTATTTACAAATTATAATAAATCAACAATATAACCTTTTTTAACACGCTCTTCAATAAAGATAAGTAACATATTGCTTAGTATTAAAATCGAACCGGTTTTATTCGATTTTATCTAATCAAAGGCACACAAAAGAGTTACAGCTACATAGCGAGCGTGGCGCTGTTAGCTGTCCCCCCTCCCTACCCTCTACCCTCACTACCCTAACACCCCCCGCCGCCGCCGTCCTCCAGCTCAGTAATTACCCTCCTGTGACACTTCTCTCCTCGTTATCGTAGGTCCGGACTCTCCGTACTTGTTAATACGTAAATAAGTACCTACTGTGCAAAACAACAGTGTTATGATATGACAACAGTCATATATACTTTACTTAGTATAAAATTATTGTACGTGGAATGTATTTATACTTTGTTTATTTAATAGAGAATTCAAAAAACCTTTACAGTGAACGATATCGTCAGTCAGAAGATTAATACAGTGTAAACGCTTGTATCAAAAGTGCGGGTAGTTGTAAATAAATGTAATAACATTTAAATCTGTAATAACACAAACACACGCCTTTTAGTCAGTATATTTTCATGTTTTTCGTACACTATATTTTAGGATTGTAAATAAACAAATACTTAAGACATTCATTGAAAATATTGTCATAATCACTCCTCACTGAATAAAAAGTAATACAATTTTAAAAGAGCTGATTATAAAAGTTAATCACGTAGCCGAACCTCTTTATACGGAATCAATTTAACCCCCCTCCCCCTCGGAAGGAGGGCGGACGGGCGTCTGCAATAATTAGGCGCGCGGATTAGCCCCGCCGAGGAAATTAACTTGAAACTCGATGGCTTCCTATTTTAGAAGACAATTCGCTGTGATTAAACGGGCCGTGTCAGGTGCGATATTGCGTGGAGTATCGTCCCAGTAACGAGACACATTGCCGAAGTTTATTGCATTCCGCGCGGAACGACTTGCGAGTACTTGTACTTTGCTTTACACGCTTCGACATATCACAAAGTTACACTTGTATATGTCACAAACGAAACAATAATAGCTGGTTAGTTTTTCACATTTCAGTAAAGTGAATATATTTTAATTATAATGTGTCATCATTACAGCCTATACAGTCCACTGCTGGACATAGGCCTCCACAAGTTTACGCCAAAAACAACGTGAACTCATGTGTTTTGCCCATAGTCACCACGCTGGGCAGGCGGGTTGGTGACCGCAGTACTGGCTTTGTCAAAGCCAGCAGTTGGATGGTTATCCCGCCATCGGTCGGCTTCTTAAGTTCCAAGGTGGTTGTGGAACCTTGTTATCCCTCAGTCGCCTCTTACGACACCCACGGAAAGAGAGGGGGTGGCTAAATTCTTTAGTGCCGTAGCCACACAGCAATATAATATGTAAATAAGTGTAAATATAATAAAAATAATAACTATATATATAAAAAAAACAATGTAGAATAGTCTTGATTAGTGGACTCGCGTCGAATTTTAGAAATTTTAAGACTAGTTATTAAGGTTTCTAGGATTCTAAAGTTGCGGTGAAGTACCGATGTATGTTTAAACGAAAAAAAATGGAATAACAGGAGCACAGGCATTATAATCCTGTGGATATATCACTTGGATATTGTGAAAAGACAACGCGTAGAACGAAAATAAATCTTATTGTATGATTTATTGTAAAACATATAACTTATAGATAACTTCAAACTGTCGACTGTTGATTAAATTTGACACGTCTATGTAGATAATAGATATTTATATTTTAAAACAAAAGACTTCGCAGACAATACAAGTCGCCGTGTTAATTATTTCACACAGACGATAATGAAAGATGTCTCATAAAGGGGATTGCAATATGAGCGCTCTAGGATGCTGTACAATGACTTGTGTGGGGGGAGGGGGTGCGGCGGGCGCGGAGTGGGGGGGGCAGTGCAGCCCGTAACCATGGCAACCGCCCCCGCCTAATCAATTGCAGAAATATGTACGGGCCATTACCACTATAGCTAGACCCCAGGCTTCCGTATCAAGCTGATCGCCCACAGAGCGCTCCTCAAAGGATTGGGTTCGCTAAACATCTTTGTCTAGATTAATTAATTTTATCTTCCATGATGATAAGGACCTATTAAAATGAGTTGTGTAACTATAACTTTTGTATGTGCTTGGGATTTCGTGTTTCGTGATCAAATGTGATATCAATTAAATTGTAAGTTCTGAAGTATTCTTTTATAAGTTACGGTTTCCCTTCTTATAAGAAAACGTATCAATGTTAAATAGCTTAACATTTATTTTCAATGCTATTAAGCATTAATTTCAAAGTCTAAATCTATATAAATAAATAAAATTGTAGTGTCTGTTTGTAATATTAAAATAACCGCTTTTTACTAAATGCATATGGTACAATACCAAAATAACATTTTTTACAATTTTTGTCTGTCGGTCTATCTGTCTATCTGTCTGTATGTTCTTTTTTTTCTCTGTCTGTCTGTTTATTCCGGCTAATTTCTGAAACGGCTGGGCCGATTTTGACCGCACTTTCACTGGCAGATAGCTGATATAGTAACGAGTAACTTAGGCTACTTTTATTTTAGAAATTTATTTATTTTGTAACTACGAACTAACAATAATTTTTTGTTAAATACCACGCGGACGAAGTCGCGGGTACAGCTAGTTTTAAATGTGATAAGCAAAGACAAGCAGAATGAATTATACCCAAAATTTTTAATTTTTCATTTAAAAATATCAAGCCTGTACTACTTTAATATAATTTAGCATAGCGTAACATTTGTTCTGTTTGAGTTGAATAAATACCCAAACACCAATTCTAACGCAAGTACCAGGAAAAAAGAGAGCGTGAGGAGGTCGGTGTAAGATGGACGATACAAAGCGCTCGACACACACACTTGTTCGTCGAAAGTACACAAATGCAAATAAGATACAACAACAACACTTTGTGATAACGTGTAAATAATATATGTATTTATTTGTACATTAAGTATAACAACAAGGCTGTTAAATAGCTAGATATTAACTTTCACAACAACAAATTCTCCGCTGAATTCAAAATGAAAACTGCTACAAAATAAATTACTGAGGTGGGAAATTTCCTGCTTAAAATATGGATGGGGGATATGGACTGGGGTAGTACCTCGATCTTACCAAAGATCACAGCTAAATAATACTGTTTTCAAGCAGTATTGTGTTCTTGTTGGTGAGTAAGGTGACCAGAGCTTCTGGGGGATTGGGAATCGGGTCGGCAACGCGCTTGCGATGCTTCTGGTGTGCAAGCGTCTATAAGCTACGGTAATCGCTTACCATCAGGTGAGCCGTACGCTTGTTTGCCGACCTAGTTATATAAAAAAACAAATACGAAGCGTAATATAAAAATGATATTTAAGTATACTTACTTATGTATAAAATACTTCAGCGGTAACAAACATCATCTGTCAGCTCTGTGTGCGATGGTCAACCATTTTGCCCTGAAAAATTACAGCATCATATTTTAATATGACTTTTTTTATTTACAATTAACATCAAAAAGGAATAATGTAAACATTATTTAACCAGCCCGTTGTTGGCGCAGTTTGTAGTGGCCCTGTTTCCTACTCTGCGCGTTACGGATTCGATTACTGATTTTACTTGTGATACAAGCGTTCACACTGTATTTCTATATATATATATATATATATATATATATATATATATATATATATATATATATATATATATATATATATATGTGTGTGTGTGTGTGTGTGTGTATTATAAAATATTTATTTATTATAAAACTCCTAAAAATAATACATTAGTTTTCAACTATATAAACTTCAATAAAAGATACAATATTCTTAAGCTTTTACAAGTAAAGGGTAATAAAAAAAAGTGTGTGTATACTTATGTACCCACGTAAGAAGTTATACTTCATTGGCTAGCTAACTTCACGTTGCTAAATAGTTACCCTCATAATTTTTCCTACGCGCCAATAGAAGTATAACTTCAAAAATAATTGATGAAACAATATATATTAATACAGAGAACATATAATAGATTTTACAACGATCAACACTATGAACTACTGATATTTGGTTTAATTAACGTATTCAGTTCATCATTTTCATCATCATTTCAGCCTATTGCAGTCCACTGCTGGACAGAGGCCTCCACAAGTTCGCACCAAAACCAAAAATGGCGTGAACTCATGTGTGTTGCCCATAGTCACCACGCTGGGAAGGCGGGTTGGTGACCGCAGGATGTTCAGTTAACGTATCTATAACGTGAAATAAAAACCATCGTACAGATTTCTTTTTTTCAACTAAATCACACACATACATACTGATACTGAGACATATGAAAAGCCCTTTATTACGAAATCCTTCAGGTGTCGTCCCCGCATCCTTTGTATTCTACTTGGAGATCTGACCCGAGACGAGAAGCGAGACGCATTCACCACGCTACTTATATGTATTGGTTTGACCTGGCAACAAGAGATATGTGTTTATTATTGTGTGCTTTGTTTGAAAACTAAGTTTATAATGTACAAAAATTTCACCACTAGGAACATTTTGTATTGGAAATTAAATTGTCGTTTGTGGTATTTTTAGTTACTTATTATTTATATTTCTCACCGCTTAAACCTTCCATGAACTTCCACAAATATTTTAAGATTACAATCAGCCAAATCGGTCCAGCCATTCTCGAGTTTTAGCGAGACAAACGAACAGCATTTTTATTTAATTATACAAGCTGGCCTGGCGAAATTTGTGCCGCTTTATTCTTTTTTTTTTGTGAATATAATAATTTTTTATATCGAAATAAACTATAGCCTATCTTTCAAGTTGGATCAAACTGCGCACGGTGTGCAAATTTGATTAAAATCGGTTAAGAGTTTAGGAGTCTAGGAGTATAGGAGATAAAAGCCTTATCACAACTGCCGTGTATACTCGTAAGAACTATGTTTTATAACTTAATTTTAAGCTCTAACTGTTTTGTGGGTACTAAACTCGTCGTTTGTCATGATTGTATTACATGCACTACATTAGTGTACCTATATTTTGTTAGCGTTCTACACATAATTAATAAATATTGTTTGTCTGCTTTTATCTTTATTTTAGTGAGTACGTATTCTTGTCTTCGTAAAATACGGAAATCGAAGAACATTGAATATCACTAACTCACATTAATAAACAAAAATCACTAATATAAGAAGTAATACTGATATAAGATATAATGTTTAAGGACGGCTGCATCTTCATAGTTTATCCGCAGCTCGCGCAATATTCGCCGGCACCTGACGCTGAAGTCTGCCATTAACATTGTTTATTGCCCCACTAATCGTTTCTTTAATCGCCGACAAATGTACCATGAAAATAATTACAATCGCCATTATAATCCAACAACCTCTAAATTCAACCAATATTTTTATATACGACCCTCCCTGCGACTTCCCTTAAAATAACTCTTAAAAGGCTCACACACTCCATTATGTGATTTAAAAATCATATTCAAAAACGCCGTTCGAGCCGAACGACCGTGTCCGCTATTCTATTACCGACCCTTGCCGGAATAAATTCCATCGAAGAGCAATAATAATAAAAAAATGTCGAGAGCTTGTCGCGTGCAAAAGACGTGCGGTCACGCGGACTCCCTACCCCTCCCCCTCCCCAACGTACCCACCACCACCCCGCTCCAGCGCTCGGCGACCCTCCGAGCCTCCCCCGCAAGAATATAATATGCATTATGCGAAATCCGTAACTCTTATGTTGGGTCTGGAGAATACCTTAAACATACTTACTCACATTTCAATTTCAACCTTACAGCACAGCACTTTGAATCTAAAATTGCTTAAAAACGAAACGATTCTAAGATGTTTCAGGCATGGACACCAGTGCGGTTTCCTTAGGGCGGGCGAGGTCTGCACTCTCAAGATAACGCCGGGTATTAATCATAGTATTATCGGCCGGTGGCGGCGTCTTTGTTATGACACCGCGTTATTGCAGTTTTTTCTCTATCTACCCTCGAGCAAGCGATAAACGGCTCGAGAGTAAATTTTCCGGGACAGATGTTTTAGTAATACGGGCATATATCGGCGCAGCTCCAATAAAACATTCAATATTATTATTATGCTGTGACGAGCCACGATGGGGTCACGGCTGCCCCCGTCCGTATTGAGACATAAAATAATAAGGAGATATTATGCAACAATGAAATGTCTAAAGAATTTTCGAAGCTAAACATATTCTGTACATACATTTAATTGTATGTGTATATACGAAATAACCGTCTAAACTAAATACCGTCTTCGTGAAAAAAGTGACCCTAAATCATCATTCATTCGGATGTCTATCATGAAGTCGCGTCATATTTTAGCAACTGAAAGCGTTGAATGGAATATTTTCCGGTGAATATTTCCAAAAGGCTGAGATGACTGGCTCAATCGAAGCTTACATATCTTCTCGGAGGGGACCCGTCGGGACGAGGAGGGAGCTGCGACGCAACAATTTGTGTATGATTAATGGGAGCGAACGGCGTCGAGCGTCAGATGAAATGGCCGGAAATCTCAGCGCCTCCTGAGACCGCTTCAGACTATAAAACTTGAACGCTGTTAAACAAAGTTGGCAGCGCTGCGGAGTTTAGGAGGCATGCTACGTGTAGGCGACGACGACAAAATATTATAAACTATAAATTTTGTATGAAAGTTAAATAAAATAGTATTTGCTCTGCAGTCTTTAAACGTATAAGCGAATGAACTTATTGGAAGTACAACTCCTATGTCAAAATTAAATGTAAATAGGGATAATAGACGTTTGGTGTCTGTGTAATGTAAATGAGAAACGCAGCGTCGACTGCACACAGCGTCACTCGACGTCTTAGCATTCCAAGTGCTCTCAAAGAGAGGCAATAAGAGGCGAGAGGTCGTTTGAGGTCATTTATTACCGATAGCTAGCTGCGAAATGTTCGTTTCGCCGTACTTAGCGACAATGGAAACGACTGAAACTTCCCAATCCAATCTTTGCCGCACACATGCGAACGAGCAGTTAGCTTCCACGTGTGCACAGTGAGCGTGTGTGCTCGGGATCATTTTTCACGTTTCATGAAGCGCTCCGGCGCGGGGTAGTGGATTAAAATACATTTCGCTAGTCGTCGGTGATGGATGGCCGCGGTCCCCTCGGAGGGAAAGGGTTGCCTTCCCCAGCGAACTTTCCTCCGGCTACACTTTCTGCCCCTCTTGAAAGTAATACAGCGACAACGAACGATATATACATTGAATTTTAAATAATAAATCCTTGTATCAAGTATTCGACAGGAAATAAAAGATAGCCACAAAGTAACGTTTTATTTTCTTACTAAAATATTAGTCGCCTCGATTGGGAGTGATGTAGTACAGGATGATTTATGTAAGTGTAACTAGAAACTGATCAAAGAAAACGTTTGAACAGGACTAAGTGAAAGTCAATACGATAAAAAACTTTCTGCGGACCATATTTGCGTTGTATTTTCGGTAAAAAGCCACGCCGATGTCTGCGATGTTTATCGAAGAAATACTTGCTTACTTTGTTCGTTACATAGATTAGTATCGAGACAACTACAAAATGTGTATGTATATTTTTCAACCTTAGCACTTATTTAATACTAAGCAAAAAGCAAATTAAATTAATCGTACGTAGTTTACAACAATATTGGCTATGTTAATTTAACATTATTGGCTATGTTAATTTATTTCAATTTTTATATAGAAATTAATTGTAAATATGTACAATTTAGTCAATTTTCTATATAAATTTGTTTTCGTTTAAGTTATTAATAAAAAGGAATTCATACAAATATGGTATACCTGTACTAAACTGATAGTGTCATATGTATTATTTGCTACCCTTGGGTTACTGTTCGACGTGTGCACTTACTAACTTGTACGAGACGTATCACTCGTCCGGATATTTCATTTCCTACGAGTACATTAACGGTTAATACCGATTGCCAACGCATTATTGATACCCATTTGTGTTGGCGGGACAAATATTGTGCCACGAGGGTGTTATTATTTTTTTAGTTAGCGAGTAATGTCGATAATCTACGTACTTTATTAATTTTGCAATTTTTGATCTTTAAAATAAAATAAAAAATCCTTATTATTTAATTTTATTTATTCTAACTTTCGATCCCGTAGGAATGAATAAAATATGATGTCTTATTTTTGATCTCCAGCTATCTATCTACGTCACAAATTTTATTGCAATCGGCTCAATAGTTTTTCAAAAGTTGCCGGAAATCCGTTCAAACTGTCACATTTATAATATTAGTAGGAGAGTTAAAATCCTAATTATCCTTAATAAAACAGTATCTTTGTCTAATACCTATATTTACGAACTGCTTTAGAAATTTCATCGAGATCAGTGCATTTAGCATATATATAATGTATATACATACACATGATCCTTTGACTTATTAAACAAATATCTTGTTGCGAATATATTGACTCAATAAAATGGCCACCACCTCCTGGCTGTAACCCGATCACCGCACATTAGCTGATTGCGCAAACACAACTGTTTGGTCACCACGCCCGCCGTCACCACGGATGGACACACGGTTAAGCTCGCTCTACACGTTGAAACTAACGTTTCATTTTCATAATTTGTTCAAGAGAACAGATATTTCTTAACTTATTCAAAATAAAGCCATAGCCAATACGTTAGTACCGATGACTGAAATTATTTGACTTTTGTCTATTTCATTTGATTGTCAATCAAAAGATGTAAACGTAATCCATCTTAATTATCTCATCACTATTTTAAAGATACTGTAGGTTATTTTTACATGTTAATCCTTATACATGTCAATGTACTCCATCACCGTGTAATCTCACCTTAACACAACACTTTACAATGTGCGCGCGCTGGTGTTGATCTTGTCACCAGCCGGCGACGGAGCAGGAAATTAGTTAAATTGCAGACGAACACATTATCCTCGACACGTGACCCGCGTTCCTTTTACCGGAATTAGTTTTTAATGGCAACAATACAAACGAGACGCGCTCGACAATAGCACCAGGTGCGCGAGAACGACGAATACCTTCCTATAATTTATTTTATGGTTCAAAAGTGTGTCGATACAAACACGTCAAACGTCACGTCGCGTGCCCCTTACTAAGCGCTACTAAAAAAATCAGCTGCAATCATAAAAAGAGTTGCAGAAGGGTTGAGGGCACCCCGATCTCGTTAAACCCTATTTCTTCACCGCCTCGTGCTAGCATCCCATTGTGCGGAACCCTTGGAAATCTAAGCGCCAATAAAAAATGGCGACGCGTGCATGCGCGTTGTAATTTTAAACTGATTTGAATATAGAATATTTACATACGCGGCTCCGAGGGCCGCCATTGGCCGCTGATTTGCCTACGGTCTTGCGCAGTGCGCTCTGCCGGCGGTTTTTTAAAGTGACACTTTGCAACGACGTCGTTTGATTCGCTGATGTAATATGACGCGACCTCACTGTGTCAGTAAATAAAGGGTTCCTTGGTATGCATTCTTTATATACCAGTAAGTTGCCTCTTCAATTTTCTGAATATACCTCCTTACTCGTATATTATTATTTTGCTTGATGGAACATTTTATGACAGACTATAAAACGATAATAAAATTCTGTTATAAAATAATAATCATTCATAAACGTCAATAATAATTCATTTTTATAAAACAAAAAAGTCAAACATCAGCGTTTCATTTGAAGTCGTTCTATCGAGCTGAGGCAGCTGGAAGTATGAGTTTGCTCGTTAAATCCTACAAATATATGAAAGAAATACATAAGAAAGCGTTATACGTTTAGGTACTTCGGCAGTCCATGTAAAGTCTCGCCGGCGGCAAACGTTGGTAAAGCTTTATTTTAGAGATTGTAGAGGAAAAGCTCATTAGGGGAGCAGTCCCTTTGTAGTACAATCAGTGTAGCGAAGCGAGCAAGGCCGTCATTATCGAATTGTTTAAAATAACGAGGGTGCGTTTGTCCTCCTAGTTAGCGATCTCGTCCCAACTATACGGGCCGGACTGTTACGACGAACGAAATATGTCGAAACCTTTCCTCGTTAACGTGCACTAAGAGAATAAAAGAACGTTGAAATACGATTTTACAACTGTAAATTTTATTGGAAACAAAATAGTAAAAAACAGACAATGGCTGTCACGCTAATAACATTTTATCCCTTATGCAAGTGTTCGTATACTTTAAGCGAAGTAGGCATCTTTTTATCCTCTGCATCCATATTTAGTGTAGCCAAAATATAATCTACCTTACATAGAACATCCAGAATATTGCTATAATTACATCTTTTATTTTTTTTTTTCGTTCATAACACACAGGTACCTAATAATATGCATAAAATTATATTCAAAAGTTATGTAACTATACAAAATTATTTCCCAAAAAAATAATCACAGTAGTATCAAAAACAATCATATGTCGATTGCAACGTTACATGAATAGTCTAATATAGGAAAATATTTCCTATTAACTGAAATTATACGCGATTTCATGCAAAAATAATGAACTGAAATTTTTATGCACGCACAAACGCCAGGTCATAAATATTGACGAGTTGGTGATATCTTCATCGGAATTACAACGTTGCTCATCAATATTTAATTATTAAAAAGCGGTTAACAACGACAGTTCTACATTTTATTGCTTTTGAATCTCGTTAACACGTGGTTCAATAAGTCCCGAGACTAAGTACTAAAAAAAGGTCTTTTTTATAAAATTAATTTTTATTCATCAACATAGTCTCCTCCAAGAGCGATACAGTCCCTCCAACGCTTTTCTAACTTTTCTATCCCATGTGTGTAGAACGATTTGTCTTTGGCTTCAAAATAAGCCTCCGTTGCTGCGATAACTTCACTATTTGAGTCAAATTTCTTACCCTGAAGCATTTTTTTGAGGTCTGCAAACAGCCAGTAATCGCTGAAGGCCAAGTCTGGCGAATAAGGGGGATGAGGAAGCAATTCGAAGCCCAATTCGTTAATTTTGGCCATCGTTCTCACGGACTTGTGACAAGGCGCGTTGTCCTGGTGAAACACCACTTTCTTTTTGTTCATGTGAGGCCGTTTATCCGCAATTTCGTACTTCAATCACTCCAATAAGCACATGTAATAGTCACTATTTATATTTTGCCCCTTTTCAAGGTAGTCGATGAAAAGTATTCCATGCGCATCCCAAAATATAGACGCCATAACCTGACCGGCCGATTTCTGAGTCTTTGGACGCTTCGGGCGGCTTTCACCAGCCGCTCTCCACTCCGCTGCCTGCCGATTGGATTCCGGAGTGAAATGGTATATCCAGGTTTCATCCATTGTTACATACCGACGTAAAAAATCCTTTTTATTATAATTCATCAGCGCCAAACATCGCTCTGAATCACTGATACGTTGTTCCTTTTGATTAGTTGTAAGCAAACGCGGCACCCACTTAGAAAAAAGCCTTTTCATGGCCAAATTTTTGTGTAAAATAGTGAAAACACTACCAGCTGAAATCTTCACTACCTCGGCTGTCTCTCGCACTTTTACCTTCCGATCTTCCAATACGATTTTGAGGACTTGGTTAATATTTTGTTGAGTCACTGCTTCATTTGGACGACCTGAGCGTTCCCCATCATTGGTGTCCATGCGACCGCGTTTGAAGTCGGCATACCACCGACAAATGGTTGCTTTAGAGGGAACTGATCCTGCATAACATTTTATAAGCCATTGCTGTGCTTCAACGGTATTTTTTCCCATTAAAAAACAATGTTTTATCAACACGCGAAACTCGTTTTTTTCCATTGTATCGAAATTACAACCGTAGCGTCACTTAAATGTTTCAAAATCAATAATTTTATTGTTCCATTTTTAAAAATTTGACACATATTCTTGTATTGATAGCCAGTACTTTTTAAAAATCAAAAGAGTTTTTAATATATGCGCCATTTCCAGTTTAGTCTCGGGACTTATTGAACGATCTAGTATTTCTAGCGACTCTACAATTTATATGAAACGTCTGATAACATTTACGCCATAACATATATTGTTATAACTAGTAATGGTAGTTATTACGAGAGTATAATAAATTTTTTATTATATTTTATTAAAGTCAATAAGCTATCCTTCGTTTGAAATAAAAACGACTTCGAGCAAAACTGAATCATAGTTGAAGAATTTATATATAGAAAAAAGAATTTCATTTCCAAAACTAAACAACATAATAAATATTTAATAATAATCACAACGAATTTCACTCATCATAATGAAACAACTTTTTTGGATTTTATCGCTGTTTATTAAGCTTTTTAAATGCCCGACTTTTTTCCCGTGACCATGGCATTTTATAATTTTAAAAAGTAAAATTCGCGTAAATATTAAAATAAGAAAACATATTAAATTCATAATATGCACATGTTCATATGGACTTCATTAAGCAATTAAAATAATTATTATAAATTATTCTCTAACAAAAGCGAGAAATACATATCGTTATAGACAGTATTATCATAAAAAGATCGTATCTTCTTTTTATGACCCACGCATGTTTTTTAATAAAAGCTTATTTTATTCAAAACATACGAGTCCATGTATGTTATTTGTCATGGCGTCATTTCCTTCTGATAACACATATTCAGTAAGGTTAAATTAATGTATTTTAGCTAAAGTCATGCTTTATAAAATTAGTAATCAAATACCTATTAATTGACATTATTTATTGTTGATAAGCGAAACATTTAAAATGCCGCAATCACAATAAGATGTAACAAACAGCGCGGAATAAAAAATACATTAAAAGAGATGCAGTACAATAAAGATGGTTACTAGTTGTGTTCACATGGTCGAAAGCTCACGAAAAACCGCTCCATTTGGTAATTAAATTGTAGCGGAATCCGCTGGCGGGGGTGGGGGCGAGCTAACTTTAAAAGCAAATATTGGATACCGAGGGATGAGAAACTTTTTGCAATTACTATCTAATACTGGCCATTAATTAAATATACTACTGGTAGGAAACAATTAATGTAAAAGCAGAAAAGTCCTAACATGCTAAGTTCTCAATATTCATGAAACGTTACTTTCTTAGGTACAAGTTAATACAAATTTATACTTTAAAAATGTTTTTGCGACACATGAGGTTTTATAATCTATGACTACTCTTGTTCAGACGTAATTTAAAATATAACTCTTCGCCTAATTTCTGCCTATCATTCATTGAAGTCATGCGAAGTAAAAAGTAAACAAAATGAACGTCACTATAAAAATCAAAAGAAAACAACAATATATTTTTAAAAAGCACATTTAAATATTCTTACACTAGTCCTCGTTATTAATTATCATAGAGTGAATTCATTAAAACTTCGATAAATATAAAAAGAAACATAAACATCTCGAAACGTATTCGAGCCAGTCGATACAGGTACGGCCCGAGCGAGGGTGGACACAAAGGCGAGGGCGTCCTCCCCGGCCCTGCGCTGCACACGCATCACAATACAACTCTACAATTTGCTACATTCTCGACGAAACATGACTGGAATACGATCGCCGTCTGAGACTGACTGCTTTCTCTTTTAATTATGACTTACTTTTTCACTTTTATTGACTCTTGATCGAAGTTCGTTGTAGTAATAAAAATTAAAAACAATGAATAGTGTAATTATCGTAAATGTAATGTAAACGATATTTTACGTGCCAACTACAACTGAGTAACTTTTGGCTGTTAGATTTCAAATTGCTTCGTTATTTTGGGCATTAAATTACATAATTATGTTTGCTCGCAAACGAAAAAAAACCGACTTCAATTACATCGACAAGTAATACAACGTGAGTAGAAGAAAAAACAGTCAAGTAAATATGCGTTATCAAAGATTACTGAAAAAGTTGTAATCAGATCTCTATGAAATTTAAATTTGACCATGTGGTAAAATTAAGCTTTCGATTAAATTAAAAATTATCAAAATCGGTACACCCAGTAAAAAGTTATGCGGTGTATATAATACAACGTAGGTCGCCGAAAAAATAGTCAAGTATAAACGCATTATTAGATATAACTCGAAAAGTAGTTCTTAGATCTCAAATAAATTTAAACCCACCAAATGACACGCACCACCTTTCGATTATTTTTTTTTTTTTATCGAAATCGATCCACCCAGTCAAAAGGTAACATTTTAAAAAAAAGTACAATCAAATTGAATACCTCATTCTTTTTTGGAAGTCAGTTAAAAATAACTACACTTGCAAAAATACAGGTTTAATAAAAAGAACAGTAAGCAGTAATTTTTAGAAGTCATCTATGTTTTTGGCACCATTAAAGGTTTTTAAGCCATTTGTCGGTTTTTTTGGAATTCATCATCATCATCATCATCATCAGCTCACGGACGCCCACTGCTGGGCATAAGCCTCCCCTAAAGCTTTCCACGACGATCGGTTCTGCGCAGCACGCATCCAGCAGCTTCCCGCGACCCTGACCAGATCGTCGGTCCACCTCGTGTTATGGAATTCACTCGAAATTATTGGGCCAAACGTATCCAAATTCGGATTCAGCGCATCAAAATACATTACCGCAGATGGATCTAGTCAATGGTACAAAGTATTATTTAAATATGAGAAAATTATCTACCTACGTATTAATAGGCATTTTGACGAACAAGCTCAACAGATTAGAATCAATCAATGAAAATTCGTTGTTATAAAAAAACAGGTAAGAAATATTGTAAAAGGATGTTCAAACAGAATAGGACCTTAATTGAGACGTTAACAAGTTTTTAAATGCCGAAAATTTTAAAGAAAAACTTCAATACTGTATAAATTACTATTAATGAAGAGAAAGTAGAAAGTTAATGAGAGTTTAGCAAAAAATAGACTTAAAAGTCATCTTTGCCTTTTATTGACACGTAAAGGGCAAACGCGCGCTGTAACACGGCCCAGGACTGCGACGGTATTTGCAATTAAAATTTTAACAGTTATAATTTCTACCGTTGCTATAAAAGTTTTATTACTTTTAAATTTATACTATCTAGCGTATACTCATATCCCTACTTATATTATAAATGTGAATGCAAGTTTGTTTGTTACGCTGTCATGCAAAAACTACTTAACCGATCATCATGAAACTTTGTACACATATTGTTACACGTATTACGAGTAGAAGTAACATAGGATACTTTTTATTTAAAAAAAATTAATGCGAGCAAAGCCGCGGGTAACAACTAGTTGAAAAATCAAATATAGATAGAAAATAAGGTAGGTTTTTAAACCTTCCGAGAACATTTTATTTATTTACTAGCTGACTCGGAAAACGTTGTCATGCCGTTAAACGCTATTTAAAAGTAAGGGTTGGTGGTAGAAGGGTTAACAACGCCAAATCATAATAAAATAAAAAATAAATAATTGTTCTAAAAATTTAAAAAAAAATTAGGGGTGGACTACCCTTAACATTTAGGGGGATGAAAAATAGATGTTGTTCGATTCTCAGAGCTACCCATCCACACAAAATTTCATGAGAATCGTTCAAGCCGTTTCGGAGGAGTTTAACTACAAACACCGCGACACGAGAATTTTATATATTAGAAGATAAAGAAATAGACTGATGAAGCATCTATTAATACTTTTTACAGGACAAAGCAAAAAAGTTTTTCTACTCAATTTTATAACATTTGCAGTATTATCACGTAAGGTAAGTTTTTACCGTTATAAATAGTGTAAACAACTCGTTAGCGTTTTTTTACGTGTACAACATAATAGCTATCGGACGATTGTTAAATGTTATTACAAAATTACTGATTTAATTAAATTAATTAATTAACAATTAGATTACGTTTTGTATGTTACGTACGCACGTTGCAGTAACTACAGTTTCTAATTGTGTACAGCTATTTACATGTGCAACATTGTATGTACCTGCAGAGGTAGCTCGCGCCAACTTTTATACAGGTGCAACAGAGTTTAAAAAAAAATAAGAAGCAAAGTAATATTCAATGTGGAATTTAATTTGTTTCTTGACTAGTTTAGAACTTACTCTCAAACTTACATTACAGAGATTTTGAAACAAAATTTACAAGATATATAAACGTTATCATATTAATAAAAAATGAATGTTGCTAAGCGCATAGCTCGAGAATGGCTCAACCAATTCGGCTAATTTATTTTTATATTTTTTATGTTCCTTAAGGCCCACGGAAGGTTTTAATACAAAAAAAAATTGCAGTCAATAATTCTATAATTATTTTTTGAAGCTTTTATTTTGACATGAGTTTGAACTCGATTGGCTTTAAAGAAAAAAATTACCGTACCGATTGCGCAATAGCCTAATTTCCAACAAACATGTTAAAACTAATTATTTTAGCCATATAATACTTTTTAGGTTATGTATGAATACACATATATAAAATCAGATCAAAACACAGCAGTCCTTTTCGGCGTCGCCGCAGTCGGATAAAAAGTTTAATAATATGCGTGCAAATCGCGTCGGTTTGATAGCGCGTCAAAGAAAGACCGTGAAATGCGCTAAGTTTCCATTAAACAGTGTTACACGTCAATTAAACACTCGCATCGACAGTAAAAAGTGAGTTTACGAGTAAACACAATTACGTGTACGGCTGATCGGCGAGATCAAAGGGAATACCGTATCGCTGGATATCTGCCCAGCGCGGGACTGTGAACATATGAAGTCGTGAAGTTTTATAAAACTATTCGTCATTTTAATGTTTCTAAATAAATTTTAAATTTTTGAAGTAAAACTTCTTTACGCTCGCTTGACTTGGGGATTAGGCTGGTGAATGCGTGACGAGTTACGAAAACTGTGATCGGGCGAGGCGAACGGAGCAAGAGAGAGAGGTTGGAGCACATATTTTATTTCTCTCTTTCTCTCATAGCCAGGTACGTTTCGTATATCTAAGACACAATGCTGGCCTATTTTTTCAGTCGTGTGGAGTAAAGCAAATTCGTTTTTTTTTTTAAGAACAATTATAAAATGTTTAATGGGAGTTGCAAAAAACTAATGGACTACTTACAAAATAAGACTAACCTGAAGATATTTCTTTTTAATTATCAGTTGTTTTAGTTTTAATATTGTCACTTGTTGGTAAATATATATTCTAAATATATTAATAATAATAGATTAATCTCTAGATACCTATATCTTTTTAAAAGTCATGTTTCAAAAAGACTTAGACTAAGGGTATTAAACAGGCTTATGTCACAATGTTTCCAAAACGTTAGAAATATGGCTTACATTAAATTGTGCGAAGTCGTATTACGAGTTGCAAAACAAAATATCAACTTGCTTTCTAATAGTACTATTTATAATAATAATGTAAAGAAAAACTCATTTATAGACATGTATATTCAAATAAAGTGATGTTTAGTTAGCGGATCTTTTCAACCCGGTTTCACGATTCAAATTTTAAATGTGTAATTATTGTAAACAACCCTTCTACAAACACTTTGAAAACCGTGTGTGTATGTTGTAAATATTTATTTATTTATTTACTTTATCTTATCTAAGTTTTATTTATTTCTATGTTATCTTAAAGACGGGCAGCAACTTTGCAACGACATTAGCATAATCAACGGGAGTTACATTCACATTAAAAAAAATAAACGAAGCTTGATACGACTTCAATACATCGGCTTTAAGACATCGTATTTAGCACGTAAAAAGTGAACAGGTAAATTATATAAAATATATGTTTTAAATAGATACTACCATAGATAGTTGAAGTTTAATTGCTGTAGTAATGAAGGCATTACCTCTATCACGGTAATTATCAAGTCATCGACGAAAACCGACGCACCGTGCGATTTTATGTTATTTTTTACATCGTAATTTATAGCCTTCACTAAAGGTCAAATATTTGTGCTATTTAAACTTTATAGATCAAATTACTTTTGAAGTAATTTACTGAAGCGTAATGCAGTTTTAAATAAATATTCCGTTATTTATAAAAATTCAGTGTTTTGTGCGAAAATATTGAATAAAAAAGATTAAAAGTCCGTAAATTATGAAAAGGTAATGCTAATGGATTCGATCGTATAAGTTTTTATTAACAGATATAATCCATGCTTTCTCTGCCTCGCATCAATGCCTATCACGTTATGATCTATTACACACATTATTTTAAGTTAAATTGAAGAAAACGGGAGATAGGTACCCATTCAAATATAGGTAATATAGACAAACAAAAAAAAAAAACAAAACCAAGTCATACCTAGACCGGTATCGGTGGACAGTATCCTTCCCGATGTTGTTTAGGATTATGTCTACCTTGGCCACACCATTCAACTAGGCCGAAACAGCTTCGAGAAGGAAGCTGATAGGGGGATTCGGTTGGACTGGGTGGCGTTTGGCAGTCTTCACTTCGAAGATTCCGCAATGCTTGAAGACAAAAGTCTTCGAGCAATGCGTCCTCCCTGTTTTAACATACGGTGCCGAAACGTGGACACTTACGAGGGGACAAGTTCACAAGTTTAATGTCACTCAACGTGCAATGGAACAGGCTATGCTTGGGGTCTCTCTCAAAGATAGGATCAGAAATGAAACTATCCACGATAGAACGAAAGTTACCGACATAGCCCACAGAATTAGCAAGTTGAAGTGGCAGTGGGGTGGTCACCTGTGTTATAGGACCGATGGCCACTGGAGCAGACGTGTCCTGGATTTGAGATCACGTGTTGGCAAACGCAGTGTGGGGTGTTCACCGGTCCGCTGGACCGATGATCTGCGTAAGATTGTTGCCGGTAATGGCTGGATGAGGATTGCGGAAAACCAGGATGTTTGGCGCGAACTTGGGGAGGCCTATGTCCAGCAGTAGACTGCGATAGGCTGAAGTTTGTGTAAGATAAAGAAATATAAAATGTACATCTTATATCATTTTTTTAATGTTTACTCGTTTACCATAAACTTTATTTAAATATGCAAAATGCAAAAACAACGAAAGCCATAGAGAGCTCGTTAAAATTATAATGAAATCTCGAAAACGGGTCTCATTCCATTCAAATCTCTCGTCCTCGTCAGCTCACAAGCTGCGTCCTGTCCATCGGAATGTGAATTGTTTTGTTACATTCCGCTCTGATACCGTTAAATTTGAATTTGCGTATAGTAATAGCGTTTGTGTGTGTTCGTGTAGCTGTGTGCGCGGTATGCGCATGCGCGTTGTCGCAGACTGATGGATGACAGGTGACGTCGGCGCCGCAAAGAGCCAGGGGTGCACGAATCTACGTGGAATTTTATTAATACTGGCTATAATTGGAATGTGCGTAATGAGTCAATTATATATTATCTTCGTTAATTTACATTTTAAAATACGATCAAAATACTCGATATTTTTAATTGTTTATATTTATATTTTCACTTAAAATTCATAAAGAGTAAGCGCTATTTATACGAGTGTATTTGTTTGATCATTTTAATTAATTTTACATGTAATTGACTTTTATTGAGATTATATACTGTAATAGGTCTGTCTATATACAAAGAATCATGAAGCTTTTGAAACTTAAAGCAAATTTAACCGCACGAGACAAAAAGCACCTACTATAGAGGTATAATTTATAATACCTACCTATTTGTCAGATCAGCTGTATTATGTAAAAATATATTTAAGAACTGAAGCTTTTTGTTGTAACCTTAACCTAAATGCTTACAATCAAATATACACTCATACAATCGATTTTTTTTGTACTGGAAAATTTGTGTTAAATAAGTCCTCAAGCCGCTTTTGGATTAAAACAATAAATAAAACAGTTAGAAATCGGAAATAATTTCTATAATTCTCAAACAATTTCCCCTAACGATTCTTAGTTCACGGCAGTTAACAAAATTTTGGTAAATAAGCATAGTGGACAAAAGAAATAAAGTTTCAAAGAGGTCTTAATGTTCTGTCTGTGTGTTAATATTTTAACAGTCATGTTTAAAAGCATAATTAAGCCTTTACTATTCGTGAAAAATACGCACTTTTATTAATTAAATACTGTTTTTACTTTTTTGTTATAAATAATCATCGTTCTAATATTCTGCTTTTTATATAACTTTATACATACTAATAGTAATAATGTACTAAAACAAGGCATGTCAAATAAACCGATGATTTTTTCGTAAATTGCAAAACACAGTGTGCCAAACCCTGGCCGATGCTCATTAGACATTCGTAAGTTTGAAGGCTAGGGACTGCGCGGATTCTGTGGTCCACACAAAGCACGCCGCCGCTATACATCGCCGACTATCACCAGAAGCTAAAAATTGCTACATTAAAATTACGGTAGTTAACTCTTTATATATCTTACAAATGAACGACAACATCTATAATATAAATATTTCACAAATTTATATCCATTATCATTACTTATAATTATGATGGACATAAGTAAACGTTTGAAAAGCCAGTCTCACAATTACATCCTAGTTCTGATTCTCGTGTAACACTAAGCAAACTTTTTTTTAATGTATTCTATAATACGTAGTGTATCAACTTTGAGTATTAAGATTGATTTTTTATAGAGAATATTTAAAGTGTTCTTTATCTAGCTTTGGTATACTTATTTACCTACAAGTTACTGCAGTAAAGAAAATAAAATTATCTGAGGATATTATATTCTATAATAATATCAAAAAGTTTTCTAGAACAACTTAACAAGTATTCAGTCATATAAAAACATTTACAATGATTAAATGACAAAATCGCTTTAAAAATATTATAACAATGTAATAAGAGTTTAGATACCTTTACAAATTATTCTTTTAATAGGTCCTACATGATACTCTTATATGCGAGATTGACGACGTGATTCTTACAAAAGGGTCGACTATACTTCCCTTAATATTTTCATTATTTCAACAGCACTTGTTTCTCGTTTTCAAGGGCTCTATTCAGCTAATTATTTACACTTATTTGAATGTTTAAAAGGTCGTACATGGACATCTTTCAAGAGTTCTCATGAAAGATGAAAGCGTATAATTTTTTTAGAAATGCGATTTTGGAAATGTTCTAACAAATAAGATATCTATTTATTCTAACAGGATTATCGTAAGAACTGTAAATTATATACGTATAGAGCGCTAGTAAGTACCTACGTTTATTAGATCACAAATAATTAAAATTCCTAGTGGTTACATCATGTTATGTGATTATTGTCAAGGTTTATTGGATTTTATATTTTGATGCCATGCGTGTTCACAATTTACAAAACTTGTTTAAAATTGGTTTAACGTGAATACTCTCATTACTATAAATTTGAAAACGAATTGGTAGTTAGTGATAAAAGTGATCATAGAATTCCAATAAGATATATACCTAGATGCTGGTCAAACACATTTCTCGAGTACATTTCTGTCCATATATTAACACATTAATTCTTAATATTTTTAGTAACAATTAGAACAGTTTTCTTTTTTCATTTGGAAGTGATGGATTTTACGTAGTAACAAACTTTACCTCCGTTTTCAAGGAATACAGGAACAAATTAGGCAAAGCTCGTCGGTAAAACAATGACATAAGGTCAGAGTCACAGATACGAGGTAGTATCGTTGCAATATCTTATTCAAGGCGGGCTGCACCGCACATAAAACTGCAGGGAGGACATAAAGTGTCATTCATTACACGTGAACGACGCCGGCGTTATTACGCGCGCCCCACTTACTTCACTTTCATATAAAGATGTTTCATCATGACATACGTGTTCTTTTTATAAGTAATTGTAACTATTTTAAGAGTACAAACTTTTTTGTCATCTTTTATTCCAATTTATTAATCCATATTAATTTTTATGCCTAGGATCGTCAATTGTCAAGGCAATTGATGTTTTTCTTCACTTTACAAAAATAAAATATAGCAAAACTATTCAAAAAACGGGATATTTATCATGTTTTTTGTTTCCATTTTGCGGTGCTCGATATTTCGACATTAATTGCCAATGTCTTGTTGACGAGACTGGAATTTGCGGGTAGATTTTGACGGGTTTAGCAATGTCCATACCGGACTACCTTCTTTCTCACACATTTGCTGCGTAAACACTGATCACCACTACCATTGTTACTTTCACCCCTACCATTGTCCTTTGCTTTACGCACACTCAACACTCGATCCCGTATTTTACAGACGACACTCACAGTGTCAGTACAGTTACAGATTCGAAAAAGTTAGAGTAAAACGAATAACCAAAAAAGCACATTTAAGGCCTCATCTTTATTTCAATTTTTCTCTACTTTACGAACTTCGAGATGTAAAAAGCATTTAATTATTACAATTTTATCAATATGCCTCACAAATTTCATTTTTTACGCTTTACCCTGTAATATCCCACTACTGTGCAAGGCCTTTTTTCCAATGTCCTAGAAGAAGGATCAGATCTTAATCCACCACGCTGCTCCAATGCGGGTTGGCGGATATACTCCCTACTATGAGTAACGATCGCTATCAGGTGTACATGATAACAACCGGGACCGACATCTTAACGTGTTCTCCGAAGCACGGTGGGGAGACCCATAAAGACTGCACAAACACCCAGACCACGGCAAACATCTGTATGGCCAATACAAATCCTAGTCATGTGCGGTGATCGAACCCGCAACCGCTAGCGCAACAGCCACAAACCTGTGTTGTGACCGTTGCGCCAACGCGTCGTCTTGCATGTTAGATATAATTTCCTTTTTAAGTATCACGAATACCTGCTTAAACTACTACTTGAACTTTTGATAGTTCCATTACAAGATAAAAAGTAAACGACCATCACTTATCATTTTTTTTCTACATTATTCTTAATTTGTATTACTTTTTACGAATTTACTTTATACAAAGTTTTTTTTGTTAGATTTTATAATGAAAATATTACATTATTTACTGTTCTTTAGTTCATCAAAATAATGTTCAATGTACGTTAATAGATTCCATTACACTTGTACTTCAAACATGCATTCCCCCAGCGGTTTACATGTATCTGCGTGAAAATGAGATAATAAGCCGGTACGTGGGTCGAGCATCCATAAAACATCTCGTAGGCCAAAACACGCCCGCGCAAGATAAGTCGCATCCATTTTTTCTACCGCCGTTAAAAATCCCCTGACGACGTCCTCGCCTAAAATATTCCCCTCTTAATGCGTAGAATAATAAGGACGGGTCGAGAAATGCTCTTGTAAAAAGGCTTGTAACACATTTCCAATAAAATATTTCATGAAAATCAAATTCTTAGTATTCTATACACCTGATAATTCTTGTATTTCATTGAATGTGCTGTTCTTACTTCTTACTAATGTAATGTATACAATGCAATACATAAACTGGTATTTATAGTATCTTATAGTTCTTGTAAAAACAATAAAATGTATACGATAGAACTTATTTTATATTGCATACACGGTAATAAGAAAATTTAAAACAAGTCTATTGGCAAGTTATTTTTATTGTCTGCTATTAAAAGTGAAATGCTTGCAAAAAGTTTATATAAATGAATTCTTGAACAAATTTTATGCCGAACGCTCGTTTTCTCAAGATACTACCATGTTTTATATTTGTAAGTAAACTCTGGAAGAATAACAAGGGCGAAGAAAAAACGCAGTAAAGTTGGGTAAAAAATACACGATCTTAGTGTCTCCCGCAAAAACACCGCGGCTCGTCGGTGATGTTTATTGTATGAGTCGCTGAAATTCAAGTGTTCAGCTTAATGGATTGTACCGTCGGACCTTAACTTTAGCCTACATAAAACGTGCTGAGTATGAAATAATTCCTGCCGCTTCGCATTTCTCTTGTCACATTATTTCTCGTTAGAATAAATAAAGTTTCATGTCAAAGAGTAATTGTTTTTTGTTAAATATTTTGTAATATTATCATTTAAAATCGAAAGCATGAAAATAATAATATGGCTCAGTCTAAATTTATTGTCATCTATTGTAATTTAAATGTCAACAATAAGTCTTGTATAACAATGTATTACAAGTACTTATTTAAATGTAACAAAAATTAGATTACCAAATAACCTCTCAAGAACTCTAAAACTCTCCCAGAATTTTAAACTAAAAAGGAAACGAAATGAGCCTGATGTGATAGTACAGAATATACGAAGCGAATAAACGATAGACAACCGGTCTGCTGGTCGCTGCAAGTCACGACTGAAGCATTAATCACAAAGTTCTTTAAGGGCTAAATTTCATAAGGCCGCTTTATGGTAATGGATTTGATTAATTGTCCAGTCAGCAACTTACGTCTTACAGACCATTGACTTACTAACCTCGACTTTTACTTCTGTGTGGCATTTGGTGGTTTTAAATATTATATAATAATTGTGTTTGCTCGCAAACGAAAAAAAAAAAAAACAACTTCAATTACATCGACAAGTAATACAAAGTAAGTAGACGAAAAAATTAACAATCGCACTAGTCCGTCACTACGATTTTCGAGCCTTTCCCACGTATCTCTGGGATTCCATCATCAGATCCTGGTTTACTTATCGTGGTATCTATCACTAGGCCTCCACAAGTTCGCATCAAAAATGGCGTGAGCTCATGTGTTTTGCTCATAGTCACCACGCTGGGCCAGGCGGGTTGGTGACTGCAAGGCTGGTTTTGTCTCACCGAAGACGCTACTGCCCGTCTTCGGCCTGTGTATTTTAAAGCCAGCTGTTGGATGGTTATCCCGCCATCGATCGGTTTTTACAGTTTCAAGGTGGTAGTGGAACTTAAATACATACACAGCATACATAAATAATCCCGATAGTATAATATACATTAATAAACATAGGTATACTGAAATAAAAATTTTTTTTAATCATTATGTTCCGAGCGACATATTGTTATTTTTTTTTTTGCTTTTAATGCTACAAATCCTATAGATACGCACGAAAATAACTAAAACAACCATTTTAGTTAGTAATAATACAGTTAAGTAAATAAAAAATTAAACAATTGAGTGGTTATTACGAAAATAGAGGTCAAGTGAGTTTCAAATTTACGTTAATGAATAATGTGTAAATTTCATAATAAAAAACCGACTGCGTAAAAAAATACGTTAAATAACAACTGAAAAACATCCCGTTGATTTTAAGTCACCTATCTAAGACGAATTAAGTTATCAAGAAGAATCTAATGATACCTTAATTAGGTAGGTATATAAATCGTTCATCGATTTTGAAGATATCATATAATAAAGAATATTACAGGCCTACATTAAAGATACTTGCGAAAAATTCCAGTTAAAGAACTTATCATCATTGTCATCATCATCATTTCAGCCTATCACAGTCCACTGCTGGATACAGGCCTCCACAAGTTCACGCCCGTCTTCGACCTATGTATTTCAAAGCCACAGATGGTTTAAGGTAGTTCACCTGCCTCAAATTCCAATTACATTGTACATACACTAGTCTACCTCCTTTCTATTTTAAAGTGTGCATTAAGCTTGTCAAAGATAATACGAGTAATACGAGTTTGCATATTATTAAAGTAACGATATACTATGGAATCTTTTATCCTATATTTATAATGTCCACATTCTAGCTTAATTGTTGAAGTCGCGTGTCGGTGAAATTGCACCTTTAGTGGTCAGTTTGTGTCAGACGAATTAAAATACAATATGTAAGAATCATAATTTATCAATCTATTGCAATCGTTAAAAATATACTGAATATATTTTGTCATTTCTAGTCTTTTAAGCACATTAATGAGGTAATAAGCTTATATTGTATGTTATGTTGGTGTCAACTTATATCCCACAAGTGAATGTAGAAAAAGTGGATGCAAGCCACTTCTATAAACGGTGAGAAAAGATTTATGGTGATAATATCTATCAATGCCCAGACTCTCTTCCCAATTATGCAGATTTTCCAAAAATATTTTAGTCCAAGATCGGTTTGAATCCATATTTGCCTTATAAGCATCCACATATTTCTCTTCTCTTTACACGTGTATGTTTATGATACAATAATTTAAGTCCAATCTTCAAGAATAAAAAATTCTGACACTTGACAAGAATACTGTTTTGTCTCGTCCATAGTTGGTAGTTATCATTAGCGACGTGCAGACCTTTGAAGGCATCAATGTGTTAATGGCACTATCGCGTCTAAACAAAAGGCTCATCCATCATTTACTGGTACTGCCAGAACGCACCACAACCCTTTCTTTGGCGTCTACTTAAGACCTGTCATCGCGAACTATCTATCATTTATGATGCTTTTACTCGCTAACTATAATTAATATAGGAAATTTGCTACTAAATTTATTTTGCTTAACGCTAAAACATTGGTAAACACTAATAAGAATAAAAGAACGGCGGTTGCGGGTTCGATCCCCGCACATGACAAACATTTGTATTGGCCATACAGGTGTTTGTCGTGGTCTGGGTGTTTGTGCAGTCCTTGTGGGTCTCCCCACCGTGCCTCGGAGAGCACGTTAGGCCATCGGTTCCGGTTGTTATCATGTACACCTGATAGCGATCGTTACTCATAGTAGGGAATATATTCGCCAACCCGCATTGGAGCAACGTGGTGGATTAAGCTCTGATCCTTTTCTTAAATGGGGAAAGAGGCCTATGCCCAGTAGTGGGATATTACAGGCTAAAGCGTAATAAGAATTTCATGTGACAAACAGAAATTCAGGTTTTAACCATCAATTAGGGTATAATATTCGATTCCAAGCGTAAACAAAGTCAGCATCTACTTCGTATTAAAGCAATATAACAATAATCCACGCCGTAAAACGTGGAAATACGTCAATTCCTTTAACGAAACCAATTTTTGCTGGAATATGGCGAGTTATTACGATCACATTTCAACGCTCAGGAGGTAGGTATTGGACAAAAATTATTACATAGCGATGTAGATGCAGTCGTGAAAACACAATAAAAGATTTAACTACGACACGCCTCGTGAACATTTCGCTTGCAATAACCGCGGATAATATCTCCCTTACGATTTATAATGTATCTGTTTTATTACCATAGGGCGGAGGACGAGCGGGCGAGCGGCGAGGTGATGAGACCAGCGCTTAATAATGCAAAGCAATAAGTGCATTTTATAATTCACCGTAAAGCATGCACGAAACACCGCATCGGCATGCTTACTCGAATGTCGTAAAGCGCTTCATGCATTTTGGGATCGTCAAAGAAATCCTTAGAAAATACATTAAAACACTCATTAAGCAATTTAATTGCTGGTTTGAAATAATGAATTTTCAATTTTTAATTATAGTCATTTTAATAATATTTTTTTAGTTTTATATCCATTGTGCAAAAATATCGAAACCGTTATAAAAAGGATACATTCCGCGTAATGACCGGTGTCTCGTTACAAATGGTTTATAGGCCCCGGGATGTAGTCGTAATAATAAAATGATCTTAAATATCACGTAAACCTCCTTTTACTTTCACGGGTGACATATTGACAATAAGTCTTCTGACAAGATCTCGCACTATACTTAAGTAATGCTTTGAACGAATTTCACATAAGTAGCGCAATAACTGCCTTTTAATATCGCTAAATGGTGACATTTTATGACACCTTATACATGTAATCAAATTAAGTTTAATAGACGTTTCCGTCTTTTTTACACCTATGGCTCGCATATCGAGTGCATTTTATTATCAAATGCCCACCTGTCCAATATGAAATGGAATATGATGTGGAAAGCTTTGTAGAACAGGACCCGCACAAAACATTTATATAAAGAAGTAATAACTCAATTATACTACTTCAAGTCTAATCCGGTGCTCATGACCACAATTTTATCAAATTGTTAAATTTTTTTTAACGCCGCGTCACGTCCTCGTGATGATTTTTGTTACATTTTTTGTTTAACAAACTTAAAAAGGAATTCTTTTTCGACAAAATTATATTAATGAACGTCACATCTATTTTTATTGGGCTACAGATATTTGTGAAAATCCTTTTGTTTCTCTTTACCTTCCTAATGTAATAAAAACTCTCTGTAGCATTACCTACCTACAAATGGTTCTTTAATGTTCCTAGAGTTTGGAAAGCTATAATCTACTTTGCCATTATAAGTATTTTCCTAATATAAATAGCATAAAATGCGTTTATTTTTTCAATAAATATTGGTCTTAGTACGGTCACTCGGGGTAACTTTGATTAACAAGGTAACTTTGACAGTCAAATCACAAAATTATTTTTTGTTTTTTACGTAGTCCACATTAAGTGCGTAAATTTGTTTACTTAACAAACTTCGTAAGTGAACTCTGTGAAAAAAAAGAAGCCTTAAAATGAATTTAATGTCAAAAACTTTGCTAAGAGTTACGCGCGCAATTTTTGTATTTTTTTCAGTCGTTTTTTTAGATAACTCGAAAATTTCGCTACTATCAAGGTATGTAAAAACATAATACAATCTTTAATATTTTCTATGTGACATTGGCAAAATCATCTGTGCTCATTTGGCACTATTAAAAGCCATTAATTAACCTTAAAGAAGAAGAAGATATATATTTTATTGATTATAATTACATAATTTCCGTAAATGTTTTTAAGATATTTTCTTGATTTCGTTGAAATGGACGTGACCATTTTATAATTGAAATTTTGTAAATCCGAAGTACACACTAGGTTTTCCGAGATATTTATTACATAAAGTATAATACAGAGTTGTAAATATTGCAACAATGATACCTCATACAAAGTAGTTCCCTGGGTTTACCTTGATAATGAGATTTGAAGGTTTCATACTTAAATGTCGTTTTTAAATACCTACATGTAACATAAAGTAATAAATATTTTGCTTATTTCTCACTAGCTTTTATTGTCAAGTTAGTAAAACCCCAATCACAAAATGTTTTGCACTAACAGAGTCCCCCTAAGCACTCCAACAGGGTCAGAGGGCAAAATGAAAATTTAAAATAAATCCCTTACACGCTCAAAACGACGTCTAGAATTTGCACGGTTTTCTAATAACAGAAAAATTTTAACAATATTAGTAATAAAATTTCGTCCTTATTCCGACTATATAGAAATCATTCTTCAGCAAAGTAGTCATCAGGGAATGTTACAACAATTATTTATTTCGGCCGTACCCAAACGCTTTGTGCCCATTTTGGCTTTAGTTCGTAATGGTCATTCCCAATTTTCGATTGTTAGCCTAATACTCTATTTTCAACATTTTTTTTGCACCGGATTAAAGTAACGTGATAGTTGGTGTATTTTAATATAGTGTAGGGATGTATTATATTATGTTGCAATTTGTTAATCAAAAGTTCTACATGACGATTATTTCATAAATGAACTTTGTGTGGAACAGTCTTAAACATTGATATTTCCATAATCTTTTCGTATTGAGAATTTAAGTTATGCAAGATCTTTACAAATTTATAATTACTTAGTTCCATTTAATATTTTTTCACGAACACCTAATAAAACCTCAAAGTTCAAAGTTTAACTGCGGTATGGCACAGCAGGAAATATCCTGCTCAAAATCTGGAGCATCCCGACTGGAGAAGTACCTCGACCTTACTGAAGATCACAGCTAAATAATACTGCTTTCAAGCGGTGTTGTGTTCCTGTAATGAGTAAGGTGACTAGAACTCCTGGACAAAGTCAGGGGTAGGGTCAACAATGCCCTTACGATGCTTCTAGCGTTGTAGGCGTCTAAAGGCAAAACTTAGTTTATAAAAAAGTAAATAATCTAATATATAAAATTCTCGTGTCGCAGTATTTGTAGTTAAACTCCTCCGAAACGGCTTGACCGATTGTCATGAAATTTTGTGTGAAATGTTGGGTAGGTCTGAGAATCGAACAACATCTATTTTTCATCCCCCTGAGTAATGAGGAGGGGGGGTGTTAAGAGGGTTAATAACATATATGGCAAAACAACGTTTGCGGGGTCAGCTAGTTACCTATGACATTTTTAATTAAGTACCTATAATACTTTTGTAATATTTAATTATTATGTTGAAAAGATTATTCTTGCATATTTACGATTGTACTTCGTATAAAGTATATTTATATTTTGAGTTGTGTAAAAACCATCAACATTTCGTAAGTATGTTTAACTCAAACAACAAGTATCCATTCAGCAATGCGATCCCTTGTATCCGATGGCTCAAATCGTAGAGCACCTCCGCAAATCGTAATCCTCTTAGAAAACATTTCCAATTTAAAAAGAATTCCACCTTTTATCCCTTCGAGGAGGGCACGCGTAAAAAATAAAAGGAAAAACCGTGTGACACGCGTCTGCGACGAACGTAGTACTACGTACGTATAGATAACCGGCTTTTTCGGGTCCCTCCACTCGATTCTTTACAGGTCGCTTCTTCCATCGAGAAAGCATCTATTGAAACTCCACTCAGGCCGTGTTAGCTGCCTATTTAGTATAAAAAGGGTCGAGAATTTCCCCAAGATCCTTTTTTATCCGAAGGTGGGCCCACCCCGCGTCACCCGTCGCCGTGGCTCTGACGCTACGTAACGACCGAGCGGCCTTCAGTGCCGTCGATGTGCCATTAAATTTACTTATCCTTGTTTCTCTTAAACTTATACTAATAAAATCTATCGCTATTATACAATTCTCTGACATTTTTCGAATACAAAGCCAATCAACTGTGGGATAAAAAATATACTGAGTGATTTAGGAATGCATTCAGTACAATCAAGGGTTCTAATCAGGGCCGGCGCCACTGACTTTTTTAGATGTTTTTTTTTTCTTTTTTTTTAACTTTTACTTCTAATAAATATACTACCAACCACCAACTAGAACCAAGTGCATATTTTGAGTATACCTAACTTCAATCCGCATTGAAATAACGTGATGAAGTAACTTTTAATTTCTTTTTAATAATAGTATAGGAGACCTTCTTAGAGGTTTCAAGAAAACGGCTTCCGCTAAATTTAGCGATAAAACATTGAATAAAACTTGTAACGAAATCGTTGATATTTACACTAAGCACATAGCTTAACGATTGTTAAGAATTTTCAATACATTTTAGGACCCGGGAATTCTAAAATAGATAACAAACTGATCACTTTTTATGAGTATCCATTTACTCCATTCCCTGTAGTAACATCAGTTCAAATATTTAAAGGGCGGCTGAATTTGATCCGGGGCCCGAGTCGCCGCAATTGGATCACACGAGCGGTTTCCAGCCGCCCAAGTTATTTCACTGAAATTAACTTATCCAAGCAAATTCGATTTCAATGGCCTAAAGTAAACTTAAATTTGTATCGATATCGAACCCCGATTTTCGTAAAAGCTATTATTGCTGTGAGCGATTCCATCAATTCCATTTATTTTATTGTATCGTTTGAAATTTGTGTATTTCGGTTACATTTTTGTTCTTTTTTTAATGGAAGGTACTTTTGAATTTAGAAACAAATATAACGAAATCATAAATAAAGCAAGCATAATTGACCCATGAATATAATGAATATAATCTTATTAGATAATCATTTTTATACCTATAGTAGTTTTTGTATAATCATTTTTTAAGAATACTTCTAGGCTCAGATTCCGAATTAATTGTAGCTCTAGGTACATTAAATACGATCGAATAGGTAACACTGACGACACAACTAAAACTGTTTATGATAACTTTTAATTCAATTATTGACATATTAATGTAAATAGGCACAAAATTGTAATTTTTAATTGGTGTTACTTTACGTATCAATAATTACTGCTTAAAGAAGATTTAGAATGGTTATAAAAAAAAAATTTTTTTTGAAGAAAAAATACAGAAATTTTTCGAGTAAACTTAGATCGGCTTTCGTTTCAAAATATGATCGAAAATAGGAATTGGAAAACAGAACAATTCGCATAAGAAGACAGCGACGGCAAATCGCCTAGGGATCGGTTAACCCATGTTACACGACGCGTCCGCCGTCGCTCCCAGAGGAGAATTCCGACTTTCCACAAAGAAAATAGCAATCAAAATTTGATTTACCGCCACCCGCGGCCATACATCACATCTCTCTAATCCGTGAACAGAGAAAGCCTAAAATCTAAGGGGATCCATCGAGGCCGAATTGAAAATCCTACTAGCATGAATTGTCTTTAATATTTATGAGGAAGTCAAAAGTTGTGGCGAGTTATTTACTTTAGTAAAAGGACGTTAACCGGAACATTTTGTGAATCTATAACAATTTTGAAACTGACCTTCAATAACTTGGTCATAATTTGTTAAATAAAATGCAAAAGGCGTAATATGCGGTACTTCTTATCTTCGTCCTATAGAGATAAATGTGTAGTACCTACAATCATCTCCCCTCGATACTATCACATGTATCTTTGCAAAATATTACGAATTATACGGCGACCCGTCGCTCAATATTCAGTGGCATATAAAACCGAATTGGACTTTTTGATCAGCTACCAAAAATTCCACACTCGGTCCGACGGTAACTTATACATAAGAAATGAATTCTGACCTTGCTTCGACATGTTATGTTTAAATTAACGAATACTTATCATAACTCATTACAAACAAATACATTATTTACAACATTTTTATCATAAAATATAATTGTAAATCGCTGTTCTAGAAAGATTAGACAATGATTTCAAAAAATTGCGTTAATATATACACTATAGTGTTTTGTCACTAGGTAAATAATGTTCATAACTCTTTTAAATGCTTTTTTTACAAATATCATCAAGAAATGATTAAAATATTTCTCTAAGAGAAGGAAACGGATACGGTAATAAAATAAAATTATTAGTAAGAAACAAAACTAACATCCCCAGCGGCGGACAGTAATTTTGCATTGAGATCGATCGGCGGAGGGGGCTAGGCTAGCTAGGGCCGGTGAGGAATGTCGCATTAGGGAGTTTGCATGGGGTCACCGTAAGCCGTTTCCGATAAGGCCCCCCGGCGAACTCGGACTTTCGGTATTCTCGGCTCAATACGCGCTTATCTGCCTGCCACACTCGCCTGCAGCGTGCGTGAGCTGAATAATGCATCCCGCGTCTTCTCACTCCCCAAATTGAAATAATTTTTCTATTACTTCATAGTAATGATGGGTATTCTTATCTTGTAGATAAATCGACATGTCTTTGGTAACAGGAATTGCAGTTTTTGGAAAATATTTTCAAAAAATAATACAGTGTAATAGTTACTTATTAGCATATTTTTTTAATTAAATTGTCTTTGACGCAAAATTTAAGTTCATTGAACCAAAAAAAATATTTGGTTTGAACGTTGTATGAATAAAAACTATACTAATGAGTAATAAAAAAGGTTATTTAATTTAGGTTTCAGGCTTTTCGATTTCTTATACTAAAAAAAAGTACAAAAGTATCTGAAATCCCAAGTGGAGTACGTTCAACGCGGATTAAGTCCAGGGAGCAAAAACTTTCACGCCATCGCTAGATTGAGATCTCGGGCTCTTCACATCTCCACATGATAAATAACCGTTTCCCCGCTTTTTACGCGTCGAGGGTGTCACGCAAAAAAATGAATAAGGAAATTTACCTAATGGCCGCGATTCTTTATACTCTATCTCCATTGTCAGAGGACAATGCAGTAATGGAGGGATAACGTGAGCGAACTGTGCTGAAGATTCGCATTTTATATCGCTTTTTTTTTTCTTTTTGATGGGGACCGCGTTGGATTGGTTGGTATGATTTTAATATTTCAACTGTGACACTTTAGATGTCAGTTCGTTTTCGAGACACTCTTACTAAGATTCCTTAGTATAAAAATAGTTTATCATAAAATTAAAGGTACGATATAACGGTAAGATATAATGGATATATTGCAAAAGTAAATGTAAAATATAATTATATTATACAATATCTATTTCATATTTAACACGAAAATATTTTTAAAATCGTTTAAATTTTATGCATATTTAATTAAAGTATTTATTCTACGCGAAATAAATATGTAATTGTTAAACATATTTCCTAGAACAATAAAAATAAAATTTATGAAACTTAAAAATTTCAAAAAATCAATCATAGGCATATTGTTTTAATTGATAAATCCTTAAAAAGATATCTGTTTGAAAAACAAAATATCTATACAAATAAATAAAATTGGTGTTTATTTGTAGTATTAAAATAACTGCTTTTTACTAAATTCATATGTATGTTTACACGGTACATATACCAAAATAATATTTTTTACAATTTTTGTCTGTCTGTTTGTCTGTCTCTCTGTTTGTTCCGGCCTACCTCTGAAACGGCTAAACCGATTTTGACGGGACTTTCACTGGCAGATAGCTGATGTAATAAGGAGTGACTTTGGCTACTTTTATTTTAGTTTTTTTTTTTTATAACTGCAAATTGAACAATAATTATTTTGTTGAATTCGACACAGGTGCAGTCGCGGGCACAGCTAGTGTAAATATATATAGAGAAACAACTATTTAAACCTTTCTTATAATTTATTCTTCTTTGAAAACAAAAAATTCTAGTAAGAAAACTTTGTAGAGACTGACTCATTTTTATAAATATTTTGAAAAAATTCTATTTATTATTGAAATATATTTTCTTGATGACACCCATAAAATTTAAGTAACAAACTAAAGACATTGTTGTTTTCATTGTTTTAAGGAATAATTTTTGTAATAAATAATTACATATATGTAATTCAGCTATTTGGGTTATATTTTATTACAAAAAGGATTTAAATTTAATATTACCTAAAACCAAGTAACGCATACTTGAAGAAATGGTACCTAATAAGAGAAAATAACTTTATTTATTTAAAAATAATATTTACTATTAAGTCAGTATTTATATTACTTAATCATAATGTATACTTACACAAAAGAAATAATTTCCAGAACAAATTTCCTCCATATTTCACTGTATCCAAAAATGTTATGGGAAAAAAAGTTTAAATTTGATTTTATAACGCTATTATCACATAAAAATACCTAGAACTGACCAACTAAATATTTCATTATGGTATCTACATATAGTGCAAATGGAAAAGACAGGGTAATTCATTCATGTGCAAAAGGGTACTGCGGAGAAGTGGCTCCGGAACACTCACCGAGCGGAGACCCAACTTTTCCACGGACGAATAAAATCTGAATTTTATAAACTCTTCCCTGTGATTGGACAAAAAAGCTCAGACCCCTTTGCGCGTGTGCTAAAAAATGAAAGGGTTGAAAACTTTACCCTTTTTAACTTACCCCAACCTTCACCCCTTTCTATAACTGAGATAACCCCTTGCCATAAAGATGTCAATGCTGAACTGTCCACATTGAATTAAAAAAATTAAAGAACCGTGTTTTTAATAAAATATACAATAAATATTATTAAAACAATAACATAATTTACTATAGTTACTTACTGTATTTTTTTAAAGATGTTATTACTTTTAGCCTAATTTTTACTTTAATAATTAAACTATTATAAGATATAAATTGTACTGTATAATACTACTTTCACTTATAATATTGAGTTAAAATATGAAGTATTTAATAACATTACATATTTTCTTTAACACTAAAATTTGAAATTATTATCCCGCTAAACCTAAAAACGTTCCATTACATGTTTTTACGTATCTGCCATCTGTCAATTTAAATTTCAAATAAAATAAAATTTTGCACAATTTTCTATTAATTTCTGAAAAATACAAGCTCCTAATATCATTTATTAAATATTTTTAGTGTAATTAATTATACATTTTATTTATCATTAAACAATTTAGATAACGAAATCAACAACTATAAAAAAATTCATGTGACGTAACTGCTTAAAATGAAAAGTCATTTCACTATTACAAAACTTTATCATGACGATGGTTGTTTTTTAAAAATTAACCAAGAAAATATTTATATAATTGTGAGATCTTTTATTTTCTTACAATAACAAAATTATTGTGGTCAACATTTTTAGTATTGGCAATAACAGTCACAGAACTAGTATTTATTAACTGTGCTCTGTATTGAAACTTGACATTTAAATTTAATATGATTTTGACAAATCACTCATGATCGGATTTGTCTATATCTAAAAGATATTCGTTTTTTCTATTTAAAATTATATTTAGTTAATACTGTATTAAATAACATTTAAAATGACGCTATATCACTTTGGAAACTGTATAGCGTTAGTTTATGCACCATATCATATGGCTTACAAGTTTTCGGGAATGTAAGCGGTTTATTTAATTAGGTTAGTGGTAAAGGTTTTAACTAAGAAGTAAAATTAATCATTTCATCTCTTGCAGATCTGAATATGCGACATTTTCAAAATGTGTTTATGCCGGAGCTTTATACATTTTCACACAGCTCTGTAAAATGTTGCTCTTAGCAACATTCTTTCCTGATTCAGATAACATCCAGGGTGGCGATTACGATATATTTTTTGTAAGTAACCGACAACATTAAAAGTACTTTATATTTTATACATTTTAAATTTTGATATTTGCAAAAAATGCCTTTATATTAAATACTTCATAAAGGTACTGTTTTTTTTACACTGGCATTGAAATAAGTGCCTAATGTGTATAAATAAGTAACCAAATTTTTGTCGTGATTTTCAGGAAATTTTGAAGGCAACAGTTGATCTCGCAGATCTGTTAGGGTTATACGTTGCCTTAAACTCTATACCTGGTAAAGGACATGCAAAGATCTTGACTGCGGCAATTGGATGGGCAAGTGCTGAGGTAAACAAATTGATTCTACACTTATTCTGTTCCGGTAACTAGCTTTCGAGTTCTCCATTAAATTGAGAAAGAAGAAATGGTAACAGGGCTACTTAAAAATAAATTTAATTTTAAATATATTTGGATTTGAATGAGTGTTTTTATTCCATACATTTAGTCCCAAGAAAATGTATGTTACATTAACATAATGTATAATCTCGGGTTAAACAGTTCAATATAAAAAATACTTTTGAATAGGATAATTTGTTTATTTAAAAACATAAAATTCGATGTAGATGCAACCCTGAGGAATTTGTATTTGCATGAAATATTTCTTTATTGTTTAAAATGGAAACCAACAGAAAACTGTTAGTTTTATAGACTTTTTTTTAAATTGAATCTTTAATTTTATAACAAATACATTATTATATCAAAAGTAATGAACAAAAGTCAACTGATACTGAGCTCAAACTATTCTTTTAATATTTAATTATGTGTGTATTGTGGTATGTGTATATTTCTGTAAAACTCATAATTTAATTTACGTTAAGTATCTCACAAGGTTCAAGATTATATTAATGATGATAAAAATGTATATTTAGTGGCATTGTATTTCATGTGAGAAATGTCTAAACTTATAAACAAAAGACAGTTATTTAAGTTAGCTCTGCTGTTTGAGTTTCTTGCCGATTCTTCGCTGCTGAATCTACATTCAGAATAAGTGGTAGCTTCTCTATAACTGTAATTAATTAAATAAAATCAAAATAATTTTAATTTGTAAAATGGCAATTAAAGTTTTTTTTTTTATATAAAAAGGAACTCAAACAAGGGTACGTACGTACGGCCCACCAGATGGTAAGCGGTCACTATAGTCTATAGATGGCTGAAACACCAGAAGCATCTGACCCTTCCCATGAGCTCTCTTGCTCATCACAGCAACAAAACACTAGTTGAAAGTAGTATTATGCAGCTGTGATCTCCTGTAAGGTTGAGGTACTTACCCAGACGGGCTGCTCAGATTTTAAGCAGGATATTACCTGCTGTACCCTACCCAAAAAATGCTTTTGAATCCGAGTTGAGTAAATTAATTATAAATTAAATTTTGATTACACATGATGTATGTAACATTGATATAAATGTAAACTTGACAGGTGCTGGTGACCCGCAGCGTAATGCTGTGGGTGGGTGCTCGGGGTTCTGAGTTTGACTGGCGCTATGTACGCTCCTGTGCTGAGTCCAATGTTGCATTGCTACAGCACGCAGCAACAACAGCCCTCGTATGGCTATGGACACGTAGCGATCTACCTCTGAAACATTTCCCACTAGTGGTAGCTCTACTGTTACTCACACCCTACCGTGGCCTCATCGAAGAAGCCATAGCCAGTGTGTTCTCACTCAGTGCTTGGGCTCTGTTGGGAATCCGGACAATAACTGCTACCGCTACTGGTCTTACTGCGCTTGCTATGTATGCGGTGTTAGCTCAAAAAATTGGTATATAAGTATGGTAGTGGAAAAAATCGAGGTGTTTGTTTTATTTGAGTCTTGTGGAATTTATCAAATGAAGAATGGTATGATAAGCTATTTAAGTATAAATATTAATCTTAATAAAATATTAATTATTTTAGTGTTCAGTTTTTTTTTATTTGTTACACAAGTATTTATTGATTATTGTAACTTGAAATTTTAATTCTGTTTTATACTATCTCTATCCAGCGTTTTCAAACGAGTTCATTTGAGGAAAATAATAGCCAATAGCCTTCCTCGGTAATGGGTACATGGCAACACAAATATAATATTTTAATTTGAACGTGTAGTACCTGAGATTATCATGTTCAAACAATCAATCAAACAAACAAACTTTTCAGCTTTTTAATCTATATATAACTGTTAAATGTAAAATGTAAAAGTATTTATGGCCAGACTAGTTAGTCTGGCCATAAATACTTTTACATAAAAACTTTTCTCTTTTTTCAACTTTTCAATTATTTTGAAATTGGAACACGTATATTATTTTAAAAACTTATTTCGATTTTGCGCCATTTCACATATTTTTTCGTGTTCAGAAATTACAATATGGAATGGAGTGTTAAAGAAAATATGATTGCAGTGATCGCCTTGCACAAAGTGGGTATGGAGCCGTCGATCATATTTCAGACACTTCAAAAGCTTGGTATCAGCCGTATGTTCGTATATCGTACTGTCAACAAATACAGCAACACTTCGTCTGTCGAATACCAGAAAAGATCGGGGTGGCCGCGTGTTGTTAGAACTACAAAGGCTGTAAATGCTGTTAAAGCCAGAATTCGTCGAAACCCCATTAGGAAGCAAAAAATCTTATCGCGAGAAATGAAGATTCCCGCTAGGACTCTGTCGCGTATTATAAAACAAGACCTGAAGCTCGGTGCTTATCGCCAATATACAGGACATGCCCTAAATCAGTCTTTACAATTAAAGAGAGTGGATCGATCAAAATGCCGCGATACGCAGGTGAAAGGAAAAAAAAATTTTCACGATCGAAGAACACTACAATAAGCAAAATGATAAAGTGGACGCACACAGTTCTAAAGAATAAACAAATAATAATAAATAAATAAATATCTAAACAATACACACGGTCGTCTGTTCTTAAATTAAGCAACTTAATGCTTGTGTTATAGGTAACAGTGGACTGGTATAGCTACATTTTTTTTTTTTTTTTCGATTAACATACTTATAAATAATACATATAAAAATAAATATTTATATTACACCCAGACTCGGGGTGAGAATCGAAGCTACAACCCTCGGAGCAGAAAGCAGGGTCTCTACAAACTGCGCCAACGGGCTAGTCATGTCAAAGAAGCTGCTCAAGTTGTCGGAAAGGTACAACGTGGTCATCATCCTACGTCAGTGGTTTGGTGGGGCGTGTCTTATCAAGGAGTCATAAAACTTTGTGGAAAAGGAGTGAAAACTGCAGCCAAAATGTATCTTGATACAGTCTTGGATTATGTTGTGAAAACTCTCAGCAATACACTTTTTAAAAATATACAATACAATACAATACAATACAAATACTCTTTATTGTACACTATCAGAGAAAAATTTTACACCGTAAAAGAAAATATAGACATGTACAAAAGGCGGTCTTATCGCTAAAAGAGCGATCTCTTCCAGACAACCTCTAGCATGAAAAGGACATGACTAAAGAATTAGACGGCATGGAGGTGTACATACATAATATATACATATAATACGTAAATATACATACATACACATACACATATTCATACATACATACATATATATATATATATATATATATATCAAATATATATAAACATAATATATAAAGAATATGAAAATACAAATATACATACGACAGAAGAGAGGAAGGACCGGCTAAAGTCATTGTCAGTAATATTTGTAGTAAATTAAATTTATAAACTTATAATGTGACTCATCAGTTTAAATAGTGTTTCTTAAAGTAACTTTTAAAAGTGTCTAGTGATTGTGCCCGCCTTATATTTACGGGTAAAGCATTCCACAACCGAACAGCTTGTACCGAAAAAGAGTTAGTATAAAAAGAAGAAGTATGAGAAGGAATTTTAAGAATAAGATTATTATCCGATCGAAGAGACCGATCGTGACAGTTTGATAGTAGCTCAAAGCGCTCTTTTAAATAGGAAGGCGTCTTTGGATTAAACAGTACGCAGTAGAGAAGTGAAAGAATGTAAGTATTCCGGCGGAGTCGAATTGGGAGCCACCCGAGCTTTTTGCGAAACTCAGAAATGTGGTCATATTTCCTAAGTCCAAATATGAAGCGAATAGAAAGGTTTTGAATACGCTCGAGTTTATTTAATTGATCTTCCCTGAGGTCGAGGTAACAGGTGTCGGCATAGTCGAGAATAGGAAGAAGGATGGATTGTGCCAACGCAATCTTGGTGGGAATTGGCAAAAGATTTCGTAACCTACGAATGGAACTGATAGCAGTAAACATTTTACGACTAATTTCCATAATCTGTGAATTCCAGGTCAAATTTTGGTCAAAAATAATACCTAGATTTTTTACTTCAGAACTATAAGGAATAACATTGTTGTTAAATATAACTGATGGCAAAAGAGAGTGATCCAAACGACGAATCAAATGGTGGCTGCCAATAATAATAGCTTGACTTTTCACAGGATTTACTTTTAGACCAAATGAGTTACTCCAATTAACAATTTCACTTAAGTCGGAGTTAATTAAGTTAATTGTATGGTGAATATCATATAACCTAGAATGCGCATAAATCTGTAGATCGTCTGCATACAAGTGGTAGAGAGAAGAAATACGGGAAGTTACATTATTAATAAAAGCTGAAAATAGCAGAGGCGATAGAACGCCTCCTTGAGGTACACCGGCATTGACGGTCAGCCAATCAGAATATGAGTACTGAACTCGAACCCGCTGACGGCGACCGTATAAATAGCTATGAAACCAGCCAATTACCGATGAAGATAAGTTAGGGGAATTAAGAACCGCCAGCAGAATGTCAAAGTCTACCGTGATGAAGGCATTACTAAAGTCTAGTAACGTCAAAACCGTGAGTTTCTGGCCGTCCATAGCCTGTCTGATGTCATCAGTAATCTTGACCAAAGCAGTCGTCGTACTATGACCCGCTCTGAAGCCGGATTGAAAACGATTTAGAAGGTTGTTTGAACAAAAGAAACACTCAAGTTGATGGTATAAAATTCGTTCTAAAACTTTAGAGAGGAATGGGACAATGGAAATAGGACGGTAATCACTGTATGAAGAGGGATTTCTTTTTTTTGGAAGTGGGATTATTTGGGCATCTTTCCATGGGGAAGGAAAAGTCATAGTCGCAACTGAGTTATTGAAAATGGATGTTAAGACAGGAGTGACATAATCAATAACAGGGATAATCATTTTCCGGCTAATGCTATCAGAACCAACAGCATCAGACTTTATGGCTAAAATATTCCTCTTAACATCACCCTCGGTTAATTGGCTAAAAGAAAATGAGGAAAATGTGGAGTTTACATTAGCAGAAAGAAGAGAAATGGTATTGGACTTGATAGCGTTATCAATAGCATCTGAAGAGGAGAAGTGATTATTTAGTAAATTTAGGTCAATATTATTTGAAAATGCATTTTGATTGTGTACTTTGCCGACTCCAAGTGTTTTTAAAAATTTCCAAATTCTAGAGGTATTGCAGTCTTCTGTTACAGATGTGAAAATATGCCGTCGATGAGTATCTCTACAGAGTTTGTTGCAGCGATTCCGGATTATTTTGTAACTGGATTTGTTTTCAACTGTTGGATTTGACCTATATTTTGCTTTTGCTAAGTTTTTTCTCACTTGTAATGTTTTGATTTCTGGAGTAATCCAGGGTGCAGGGAGATGTTTAATACGAATCCGTCGAATTGGAGCATGAATGTCGTACAGCTGAGTGAGTAAGGAGTTAAAGATATCGATTTGCTCATTAACCGACCTACCATCCACAGCCCCCAACCAGTCAATTTTACCAGCATCTTCCCGTAAGTGTTCCAGATTCATTCCACCAAAATTACGCTGCAGAAGTATTCTCGCTTTTGGCTTAGGAGGTTTGATTTTATATGAGAGGAAAAGAAGATAATGATAGGAGAAAGCAAGTGCAGGACATTGACCATGTTTCACAACATGATCAATTGATGAAACAATAATTAAATCTAGCAAGGAGGGAGCGCAATTTGGAAAGCAGTGAGTTGCAGTAAGAGGAAGAATATTTAAATTTGATCCATTAATAGCTGAAGTCAAACGCAATGTTCGAGCGTCTTTTTTCAGCAAGCACGTATTGAAGTCACCCATTATTACAGTATGGCTGTATGTAGGAGAAAATTTGTCCAACAAATTTTCAAAGGATTGAAAGTAGTCAACGTTTTTTGAAGGACTATAGTACACGCCTAAAAGCAATTTTGTGCAAGAGAGGGTAACCTCAACGAAAAGGTGCTCTGGGTCACCGTCATTACGATTTAGAGAAAAGCTTATAATAGAGAAAGGAATATGAGATCTGAGGTAGATGGCGACACCACCGCCTGGCCGCCTAGTACGATCGTTCCGAATTAAGTGGTACCCCGGGAGAGAGTAGGAGATTGAGGGTAAGCAAGGTTTAAGCCAAGTCTCTGATACAAGAATAGCGTGCAAATGATTATTTTGAAAAGAAGATAAAAAGTCTGGAAAATGTGCTGGAATACTTTGAGCATTGATATATATACCGTGGACTTTCCAGCAGGACTCTGCACCTGGTGACAAGGCACGAACTACCCAAGCCTGGCTTGAAACCAACGTTCCGGACTTTATAAGAGTTGAAGACTGACCCTCATCTAGCCCAGACCTCAACCCTTTAGACTTCAAATTATGGTCAGTTTTAGAGGACATGGCCTGCTCTAAAAGACACGGTGACATTGAGTCTCTTAAAAAATCTTTGGAGCAAGCAATGGCGATATTTCACTTGGAAACAGTGCGTAAATCCATAGATTCGTGGACAAACAGATTAAAGGCCTATATAAAAGCTAAAGGTGGCCATTTCGAATAGAATATTTATTTTTTTTTATTTTGCTGAGACGTTAATAAATAGGTATGTAGGTATAAATTTTAATAATATTACATTACTTCATTTTAAAAAAATGCACTTTCATTTGTAACAGAACTTATGGCTGGACTAGGTATACAGATTTCGTGTCACGATGTATGTGGACGATAAGCTTCGAAACTACTGAACCAATTTTTATCAAATTTTGTAAGCATCAGTAATTTGGTCCAACTAGGGAGATGGGGTAGTTTTTATCTCAATTTGACCCGGTAGGTGCCGCTGCTATCGGTATGTAAGAAATCAAAATTTGGTAACTGTTTTCCGGGCAGGCAGTCTGCCAGGTTCGCTAGTAGATTTTAAATATTAAGGGGCTACAATACCTCAGCTCGAATTCAGATTTCACCCGTACTAAATACACATGAGAATTGAGAGCGCTTGGTTGTTCATCGCGCGAATTATATGTATTTTCTCCCCACAAACATTATCAATAGTTATTGTTCTTCATACTTATTTCAATTACCATGCTTAATCTCAAGTCCATAACTTTTATATTTACTGAGATATTAAGGTTTTAATACAAAAATAGAGGTAACTTTGCGATTTTTTTATATCGAGAAAATTTTATGGAATCGTATTTTCGAAACATATGAAAGATAATTTATGTCCTAAACTTTACCATACATAAATTTCAAACTTAAATATTCAGTAATTTGGAAGATATGGACATCCTGCCAAGTGGAAAATAAGCAATTTGTGATAGCAGACACTTTTAAGTAAAAAAAATAGAATTATCTTAATTTTTGTGCTGGAACCCAGCCAGAGTTTTATGGGATAAAGAATTGTTAGTGACACTGTTAACTGACTGATGTAAAAAACTTTAGCCATTTCAATAGTATTTCAATCTGTTGGGTATATTAGATGTATATTTTGTTACGGAAATAAAAATATTAACATTTTTTTTAAACTGCCCTACTCCCAGCAAGTCATGATGTATAAATGAAAGAAATGTATAGTATCTTGAATGAAAATACAAGAGGCATGAAAGTTAAAACTGATATGCAAGAGTCTAATAAAAAGAGTTTCTTATCATGTCAGAGGAGCGAAATAAAAACAAATAATGACGGATTTTGTTATTCGTTTTTTGAATTGATAACGAATTAAAGCAATTTTAAAGACGTTGTATTCACGTCGAAATGCCTGTGTAGATCATCTATTGATCGGGTTACGCCCCACAATTCGTTTACCAAACGCTGTCTCCGACGCCTGTGTAACAACAACTATCGAGCTTGCAACACACGTGACCAGCCCACTTACACTGTAAATAGGTACTGCAACTTACGCATTCTGCGGGCTAAGTAGGTATACCAATGATATAATCCTGAACAACTTCGATATGGGTGACATCGACCAGTAACTTGTTTTTTAAACATAATTTTCGTTTTATCCAAATTCATTCCGAGACCGACTCGTCGGTAGGAATCATTTAGGCCTCCCATCATTTGACTCAGCTCCTCCAACGTCTCCGCAAAGATGACGATATCGTCGCCAAAATGAAGGTCAGAGATGTATTCGCCGTTGACGTTGATGTCATCTTAAAGACATGCTCCAGCGCAGTGGTAAAAAGTGTCGGTGATATTACATCTACCTGTCAAACTCCGTGACAAAGAAAAATGGGTCTAGTTACCGCGACCGCTGCTGTAGACATTAAATCATAGGAGATAATGCCCATAGTCACCACCTATGCTCCATGGTCACCACGCTGGGCAAGCGGGTTGGTGACCGCAGGACTGGCTTTGTTGCACCGAAGACGCTGTTGCCTGCTTTTTATAGCTGAATTTGTGTCAACTTTTAACTTGAAGTTTTGAAAAAGTGATAAGTAATACAGAAAAAATTACTTATAATCGAAAATAAATCAAGCGTAATAATCTTTAATTGCAGTAATGTGTTGTGGTTGTTCTAAGTCTAACAGAAAATAGCTGTAGATAGATTGATTATAATAATAATAATAAATAGATCGATTATGTTCAGATGTTTTTATTGTATTTAATAGACCTAATGTGAATATCAAATTACCATGGCGTATTTTGATAGTACTGAATGGGTATTTATCCGAGCAAATGAATTAAATCACTTGCACAATGGACAATGGCGTGAACTCATGTGTTATGTCCATAGTCACCACCCTGGGCAGGCGGGTTGTTGACCGCAAGGCTGGCTTTGTCGCACCGACGACGCTGCTGCCCGTCTTCGGCTCGTGTATTTCAAAGCCAGCAGTTGGATGGCTCTCCCGCCATCAGTCAGCTTTTTAAATTCCAAGGTGTTAGTGGAACTGCGTTATCCCTTAGTCACCTCTTACGACACCCACGGGAAAAGAGAAAGTGGCTATATTCTTTACTGCCGTAACCACACAGACTATAATAAATATATACTAAAATAAAAATAAAGAATATTTTCCAGGCTTTGAATACTACTAAACAATATGGGACAGTTGTGTAAAAAATAATTAAATAGTACCTACGTTTTGAATAAAGTTACAAAATGGTATTGTATAAACAGGTCATATCCTAACAATAATTTTTATTTTCTACCATTCACCAGTATGTGATTCTATTTTGCATACTAGCGGTGCCCGCAACTTTATCTGCGTAGATTTAAAAAAAAAAATATTATTCAGTTCGCAGAATTATAAAATAAATAAATTTTTAAAATAAAAGTAGGCTAAGTTACTCCTTATTACATCAGCTATCTGCTAGTAAAAGTCCCGTCGACATCGATCCAGCCGTTTCGAAGATTAACAGACAGACAAAAATTTTAAAAAATGTTATTTTGGTATATGTGTTTGGTATTTGGTATGTGTGTATACATCCATATGCATATAGTAAAAAGCGGTTATTTCAATATTACAATTGTATAAGCTTCTTGTTACAAACAGACACTTTTTTATTTATTTGTACAGTTGTATAGATTATGATAGCTTTCTAATTGACTAACCCGTTGGCGCAGTTTGTAGTGACCCTGCTTTCTGCTCCGAGGGTTGTGGGTTCGATTCCCACCCCGAGTCTGGGTGTAATATAAATATTTATTTATATATTTATATATGTATTATTTATAAGTATGTTTATCGAAAAAAAAAAATATGTAGCTATATACCAGTCGGCTGTTACCTATAACACAAGCATTAAGTTGCTTACTTTAGGAACAGACGACCGTGTGTGTATTGTGTAAATATTTATTATTATTATTATTATTATTATTAATTTCTATTGTCGACGCTTTGGTGGCTAGCAACATTTTATATTAGGAAATATTAATCTGTGGTGTGAGATATAATCAAAACTTCAAAAGGTCACAATTTCAGACTTGGTTTCGGCCTTACTCTACCAGTCATCGAATCAGAAGAACAATAAAGTTACTTCAGACTTGGCTCCGGCCTTTTGATATATCAGAACGAAACTTACAAATTCAGACTAGGCTGTATGGATTATAGTCCTTTGCCTTTCCCTATTGGGGATAAATTTTAAAACAACAACAATCAAAAGGTCACTATCAAATCACAATTCAGAAAGTTGTCTCAAACTAATGTCTTTTTTTTTTTGTAACTATTATTTGAGTATTTTATAGGAAAAACATTAGAATGTGACGGTTTCTCCGAAACGTAATAATCAGTACCACATAAGGAATAAGGATAGTAAAACTAAAACCAACAAAACTAAAAATTGTTCTGATTTGAAGGGTAGTAATAAATCTGGAGTAACTGTTTATAACATCAATGATGCTTATGATAACGATAGATATATTTTTAACTGGAAAATCCAGTTACGTTTTCGCATTGATAACCCTGTGACCGCTTGTTGTAATAAAATTCGCGTTTCGTTCACGATTGTATCATTGAAACGATTTAGTGATGCTGTGATGCTTTAGTGTTGAATATGTCGAAGACGGTGTTTTTGTTTTCACTGCTGTGTTGTTTAGCAAAGGCAGAATATAGTGTGAGATGTAATAACTCTTCACGTAGCGACTTAACGTTTGAACCTTCGACTGATGGTGTGGAAGGTAGATACACAGTGGACTGGTGTACTACAGCGGATAGAAATGTTACCGATTGGGAGCTGGTTATGCGATACGATGACACTCGGGCTCCAGAGAAGTGTAAAGAATACAACTTCCGCACTCATACTGGAATGGTACACTCTCGTTTTGACAGATTAGTAGAAGTCGATTTGAATTGTACTAATGTAAGTATATTGCTGAAAATATTTTCCTCACCCATTTTCCTGTATATTAGCTATTCATTATTATCATTGAGTGTATGAATTTTCATTCAAATTTTTATTACTTCTATTAAATAAAAAACTTTAGCATAAATTATGCAAATAGCTATGAATCTATTCAAACATTTATTTTTAAACTACACAATGAGCTTATGATATATATATATTTTTTTTTGTTATAAATATTCCAGGTATGTTTTAAATATTCCATATGTTTTAAATATCGCTTTGTTGTAAATATTCCAGGTCTGTTTCTCGACAAACTTGGACTTAGTATTTAATGGCACATGCTATCACATCAAGTCGTGGCTCCGACGTGGAACCAAGAGTTCCGCTCCACACGACTCTCTACACTACATTATCAACAATAGTACAAAGGAACATTTTACTTTGAGTGAAGCTCGGTTCGCCCACTTTAACAAAGAGTAAGTAAATACACCATTAAATAAATTATAGTAAACTCTTCTTACAGAATTTTTTTCATCTGTGCTCATTTCAAAATAGTAGTAGCCCAAAGCATTAACTTTTAGAGAATGTCTATTTTAATTATTTAATCCTGTTTTATAAAGTTTCTATAATACTTGCTTTACATATGAGTTATTTGATACAAATACTACAGTGTACTGAGCAGTGATATATTCTTGATGATGATTTGTAATCAGATTGTAACTATTAATCACCACATAGGTATTTCAAAATCTAATATTGTAATAGGTGTAATAATTTTGTTTATACCCTGTGAGTACTTTGTGTTAAAATGAAATTATGTAATTTAATTATTTTTGGATATTTCAAAATAACTATTTGAGAGAAGTTTTAAATTAAAAATGGTATGGTTAAACAAAAACTCTGTATATTACAATTGTCATAGTTTTGTCAACATATTAAGCAGAAGTAAAGTAGATAATAATATTTAAAAACAATTGAATATTTGATAGTTTTTCCTCATAAATGTTTTTTCTTCTGTCAATCTTTTAATCAGTCAAATCTTACTAGAATATCTATAATGAAAGAGGAAATTGTTCCTGTCTCTAGTTTGAACAGAAAACATTTGTACCTCAGTACATCATTATGTAACTCTGGTTGTGGTTATTTAATAATTCTTATTAAGGGGATCCCAGACAAATTCGGCCGTTTTCATGTGCTATAAAGTATACGTTAAAGTTACGTTAAAAATATCAAATAAATATATGTTGTAGCTCGGATTCAGTTTATTAATGTGACTGTAAGATAATTGTATAAAACTCTCTAAATAAAGAGAAATAATTGTTTACCTGGACCTCCTTTCGCGTACAAAAATCGTATAGGATTTCTAATTTTACTACTTACAATAGTGAATATTTTTTTGTTTAATTAAGAATCCTGTACTTAATAATTCTACAGAAGGGTTTTTTCTTAAGTGCAATATTTTATTAGAAAATCGTAAAAATATAATTTTTGGTTATTTGCCGGGCGACAGGCGGCCCGCGGCAGACGGCCAGAGGCCTTTGTACGGGGAACTTGTGTCGCTCGTCATCGCACGCTGCTCTTGCTTACGTGCAAATCTATTTACTTTTTTTAATCCAAGATAGGCATCAAAATGTAACAGGTAGACAGACTTACTGTTGAATTTTGCAATTGTATTTACTTCAAATAAAAAAATAATTTAAATTATTAATTTAGAGCTGTGTAAATGTAAAGCTGCTTAGCTTGTGGTCTAAGATCCGAACCTAAAGTCGATCTTCACCGAGCCGATAATAGAATAAAATATAAATTTAGTATATCTATACAAATAAAATTGGAGCGGCTGCTTTTAATATTAAAATAACCACTTTTTACTAAATTCATATGGATGTATACACGATACATACACAAAAATAGCGTTTTGACAATTTTTGTCTGTCTGTATGTCTGTTTGTTCCGCCTAATCTCTGAAACGGCTAGACCGATTCTGACGGGACTTTCACTGGCAGATAGCTGATAGAGTAAGGAGTAACTTAGGCTACTTTTATTTTAGAAATTTATTTATTTTATAGCTGCGAACTGAACAACAAGTAAAAACTAGTAATCAATATAATGTTATAGCCTAAATGATCGACACGACAAGAAGAAAATTAAATAATAATTATGGATGATCACAACTTGTACGCAAGCTCTTGGTCTAGGAAACGGATCAATCGCATGTCCTAAGTAGTACAAGCTAGAGCCGGTAGATGGCCGAGTTTAATAACCTTTACGTAACACTGATCAGGTGAAGTGCGGGTGGGTGGGGTGTGGCAAAGTCTAAATGCTCAAGGTCATTGAGAAGGGGGAGCCTCTTAAGAAAGTCAAAATCTCGATACAAAGAAATATTCCGACTTTAAATAATAAACTTTTAAAATGATTTCTTGTAAAACAGTAATATAGCCAAATAAATTCAGTATCAAAGCAAATATTCATGATACAATTGGCAATTTATTGTTAACTTTATTTTGGTTTTTGCTACCAACCATACCCTCATACCATAACCTATTTACAATTTTTATATAGATGTTTGAATGTATAGAGGTTGTAAGTTATTATTGAGATACCTTTGCTTATTTACAATCTGTAATAGCACAACACATATTGTAGCAGTAATTGAGTTGTAATTATAATAAATCTTTACATTGGTTGAACATTAAAAATAACTATCTTTTGATGAGGTTCATTAATAACTAATGACACTTGACATACATAAAATCTAAATCATGCAGATATACAGGGTGTCCGGTAATTAATGGATAACCCCGCAGGTACTTGTGGAGGGGCACAGGGCCAACCCAGAAAAAAATAAAAAAAAAATCTATCTGCAACGGTCTAGGATTTATTTAAAAAAAAATTACGAAATTCGATACCTTTCTTTAAACTTTTGCGCACAACGGCTGCAAATTCAATAATAACTGATTGATTTTCTCTGGAAATAACCTTGGATAAATCGGCCTTGCTAACGCGCATTACGAAATACTTCTAGCCACAACTGTTTCTTTTTTTTAAATACTTAAAAATGAAAAATAGTGTATTCGAATTTTTTATGATAAAGTTTGAGCACTTGTGGTATAAAAAAAACGTAGGGGGACCTAGGTGGCCATAGTTTAAAAAACATGCCTACTTCATGAATTTCCTAAATGATATTTTACACAATTTTTTTATTGTAAAATTACCGAGTTATTGCTATCTGTGTTTCTCTATTTTTCTTATAACCAAAACAAATAATAAAATAAGAATTTTATTTCGAAAATCAGTGAGTGTATTTTAGGGTCGTTAGGGTGTTGTTAATAATTTAAACAACAATTTCAAATACGTAGCATACATAGCATATTGTATAAACAGATAAACGGATTTGTATGTAAAACATAATTATTCATCAAAATTTTATCAATGTCTGTTGTAGTTTGTAAAGCTCTTATTTACAATTTACTATTTGAACAAAATACCTCTACATTAGAATGACATATTCAAAAGAGATCAACAGCAACCAATTTGATGGTTGTTCAATGGATGTTACTTTATTTTATTTTTTATTTTATACTTTACTGTATACCACAAATAGAATACAAATAAGGCATAAAGATAGTTACAGACTGTGAAGTACAATGGGCGGACTTATGGCTAATTATCCATTTCTTCCAGACAACCCAGAGCTTATTTAAAAAAGCCCTTAATATTGAATAATGATTTGTTACTAGCTAAGCTCCCCATGGCTCCAAAAATATAGCCTGTGTCACTCAGAGATAAGATTGGGTGCGACTCTAGTGGTAAAAGAATTTTTAAAGTACGTCCTTAATGTTGGTATAGAAATATAGATTTTTTCATTTTTAACCGACTTCCAAAAAAGGAGGAGGTTCTCAATTCGACTGTATTTTTTTTTTTGCATGTATCTCCAAAAGACGTGATAACAGTTTTACAAATATAACACGCATAACGATTAAACATACGTCATAGTAATTTTTTCTTTTTATAGTTAATCACAATATGTATTAAATAATCATTAGGGATAATTAAATTAAAAGTTTCATTATTTGATTTCGTTCTCGTCGAAATGTATGCTTGTGCTATTCCAGGTTCCTAAATGTATCTCTCTGTTGAATTTTTGGATATATAGTAGTATTTTCAGCCGAACCTACATTCCGAATCGATGATAGATTCACTTCTAACTATAACTAATTAATTGAAACAGACAGTTTTGAACGCGGCGTTGGCGCAACGGTCGCAGCTATGGATTGTACCTGTTGCGCTGGTGGTTGCGGGTTCGATCCCCGCACATGACAAACATTTGTATTGGCCATACAGGTGTTTGCGCAGTTGTGGGTCTCCCCACCGAGCCTCGGAGAGCACATTAAGCCGTCGGTCCCGGTTGTTATCATGTACACCTGGTAGCGATCGTTACTGGTAGTAGGGAATATATCCGCCAACCCGCATTGGAACAGCGTGGTAGATTAAGCTCTGATCCTTCTCCTACATGGGGAAAGAAGCCTATGCCCAGTAGTGGGATATTACAGGCTGAAGCGTAAGACAGTTTTAATGTGTATAATGTCAATTATACACATTAAAACTGCTTGTGTGCTGTGTGGCTACGGCACTAAAGAATTTAGCCACCCCCTCTCTTCCCGTGGGTGTCGTAAGAGGCGACTAAGGGATAACAAGGTTCCACAACCACCTTGGAACTTAAGAAGCCGACCGATGGCGGGATAACCATCCAACTGCTGGCTTTGAAATACACAGGCCGAAGAGGGGCAGCAGCGTCTTCGGTGCGACAAAGCCGGTCACCAACCCGCTTGCCCAGCGTGGTGACTATGGGCAAATCACATAAGTTCACGTTATTTTTGGCGTAAACTTGTGGAGGCCTATGTCCAGCAGTGGACTGTATAGGCTGTAATGATGAATGTCAATTCTCAAAAGAGCTTTTGATGACTGCTTAAATAAAATGATTTTGAATTTTAATTGATAGAAGTAAAAGTAGCGTGATTTATGTACTAAAGATAAATAAGTAATTAACTAAATGCCTTGTTATGTCATGTATGTTACACCTATTCAGCTGTTGTGATTCATATATTCACGACTTATTTATAAAAATAATTGTGTTCGTTACCAAACAAAAATAACTGACGTCAAATTACATTAACAAGTAATAAAATGATGACATCATCAACATTGGTAGACTTAAAAAAATAGTGTGCTTTAGATCACGCGGCTGAAGTAAAACTTCTTTAGCTCCATGTAACTTATATCTTCATCACAACTTCCGTTCGCCTCGGCACGCATTCACCAGCTTACCCCCCAAGTCAAGCATGCGTAAAGAAGTTTTACTTCAATTATCAAATACGCTTTATTCGAGATAACTCAAATACTACTTGTCCAATCTCGCTCGAATTTAAGCGACCCCACACGACAAGCACCAGTTTTCAATCAAAATCGGTACGCCCAGTAAAAAGTTATCTAATATATAAAATTCTCGTGTCGCGGTGTTTGTAGTTAAACTCCCCTGAAACGGTTTGACCGATTCTCATGAAATTTTGTGTGCATATCGGGTAGGTCTGAGAATTGAAGAACATCTATTTTTCATACCCCTAAGTTTAGGGGGGGGGGGGTTAAGAGGGTTAATAAAATATTACGATTTTTTTTGTGGATATTGGGTAGGTTTGAGAGTCGGACAACATCTATTTTTCATTCCCCGAAGTTATAGGGGGGGGGGGGGGGGGTATTGAGAAGATTAATAAAATATATGGCAAAACAACGTTTGCGGGGTCAGCTAGTAAACACATAAAAAATAAAAATACAGTTGAATTGAGAAACTTGTCAGTTTCTAAATTGATTAAAAATTAACACATCATCATATACATACATATATGTATACGTCTGGCCGATGGAAAATATTTATTTAAGTTTTATCTGTATAACGGTATCTTATTGTTGATGTTAAGTAATTAGACTCTATTTTGGTCTCTTAGCAACTGATTCGTCGATTTTTAGACATAAGATTGGACATTGCAAGGATTCCTTTTGGAATTTCCAAGAAATATATCACGGCACTGGTTTTTTTTTTTAAGTTTTCACCAATTTCAATAAGGAGAAGGCTCTCAATTCGATTGATTCTTTTTGTATTCGAAAGCTTGTACTTGACATATCATTCCATGAAATGCCCTTATTAAAATTATTAAATTCTGATTTAAAATTTTACCTACATGATTAAATTTCAAGATAAGATAAATATTGTACTTAGTTTTATAACTCGAAAATTTTGTTAATATTAGAGGAAGATAATGATTCAGTAAAACTTATAATTTTTTTTGTCCTAATTTCCAGTGAGGATTTTGTGGTGCACTGGTACTTCGGCTACGTGCCTGTCACTGAATTCAAAGTCGAGCTTTGCACAGATGACTTTCAGGTGAGTTTTTATTATTATTTCTATTATTGCTTAACTAGACCATATTTTATAACTTTACGGGCCAATTCCACCAGTTGTAGATTAAGTTAATCCTGCACATAAGTTCCGAATAAACACTATCAGCAGAATGTAGAATGGGCCACTAGGACCTGTTTCTCCTCAATTACTAATAATATCTCACAAATATAGTGGAATTTGATGGTAAAAAATAATAATATATCATTAAATTTATCTGATGGATACCGTCATCTGTCAAATAATGGTATCCATAATCTGTGAAACAGACCTTAAAACTGTACCAATATGAATTTTGATACATATTATAATCTATTGGAGCAGAAGGCGTACAAATATTTATTAATGATTGATTCTGACGATTGTTGTTTGAAGGTTACCTGTGGAATATGAAATAAATTAAATGTCAGATGGTAATTTCGTACCTTAATCAAATATTTAATATTTAAACGTTTTATTAACACCTATGTGTATTATAGGTACATTTTAATCACACAGTTCTCAGATTTATATTAACATTTGCTTGTTTAATTTACATTCGGATTTTTTTGTTGGTTCATTGATAAAGAAGAAATATAATATTATTTAGGCGGTTACCCTTGCCTTCTTAAACGTGTATTGTATAATTATTTTGTTATTAATTTTAATCGTTGACGTTACCATAAGTTAATGATAAATGTTATTAAGGAGAATGTCTGAATTTGTTTTTTCTTAGTTGGGTTTTTCATCAATTTTTTGTCGTTTACTCATCGGAATTTTTTGTGCAAATATTTACATATTATACAGATTACAGTAAATCTGTTATATAACAACCGCTCTGATGTAGTGTTACGAGTAGTCGCCTAATACACCGATTGTTTGCGTGTTCGATTCCCGCTCGGGATGGATATTTGTATGTGTACCAATATTGGATTTCTGTCCTTGTGGGTCTCCCCACCGTGCCTCGGAGGCCACGTTAAGTCGTCGGTCTCAGTTGTTATTATAAATACCTGATAGCGATCGTTACTCATAGAAGGAATATATTCGCCAATCCGCAGTACAGTAGCGTGGTTAAGCTCTGATATTTGTCCTAAATGGAGATGGAGACCAATACCCACCAGTAAGATGTTCTGGGCTGAATGCGAATGCTATTGTCTATATAATATAAATTATAACTAAGTGACTAATCTCCAGCTCTGTGTCTCACGGGTCCAAATTAAATTAGAGCGGCGACTTGCGGTTAAATCCCTTGACCGTTTGTTCATGCACATTTGATGTGGGGAGTAAGCTGGTAAATGCGTAACGAGAGCGTAACAAAAACTGTGATTGGGCGAGGCGAACGGAAGTTAAGAAGGGGATATAAGTTAGATGGAGCTAAAGAAGTTTTACTTCAGTGGTTTGATCGAAAGCACACTTTTTTTTTATTATCTACTTATTATTTTAAATTGTCTTCCGTTGGTATACTTGATTATAAATAAACGATGTTTACAATAATTCGGTGATGCACACAAGGAGTTGCGTCATATTATCACGGTTGTCGAACTGACGTAACGACGATTGATAGGAGAATCACCTAATGTTATGTATATTTTATTTTAGTACAGGTATAGTTTAGTACAGGCACGTATACCTATATGCTCGGAATCGAAGCGGAGATCGCAAGAGAAAGTAGCTTTTTTTTATAAGTATTAAAAATAAAGAGTAAGGATTTAGTAGTCATTAAATACCTATGTGACAGTGTGTGTATGTGGTGACTATGGGCAGCACACATGAGTTCATGCATTTTTGGCGCGAACTTGTGGAGGCCTATGTCCAGCAGGGGGCTGCAATAGGTTGAAATGATGAAATACCTATATTATAAATGGGGCATTCCACGCGAAGCGGACAGCTAAGAAATGTTGATTTTTCCGATTTTGGTAATTTTCGAATATGTTATACCTATATATATGCCCTCAATCCATATGTGCAATATTATTGACGTGAAATTTCTTTAGGCGTATGACATAGCCATACGCCTAAAGAAATGGGTAACATTTTAACGAATAAAACGCAATAATAATAATAATAATAATAATAATAATAATAGCGTCACGAAGATGCGCAACGTTATTCGAAAACGCTCAAAGCTGTAATTAAAATTTTCATTTGGCTTATAAACCGCAATAAAATCCGAAAAAATTCTTTCATTATAATGATTTAAATTCGTCTAAACATTAGTAAACAATATAAAATAAAGACTAATTGACCTTTTTTACAATGGTGTTATTTTAAATTACCTACAATATTAAAGTTTAAGTTAAATTTCTGATCAAAATTCTAATCAAATGCACTTTACATTACATAATCAAATTGATCAAATATACAAACTTGAATCGATTTATCGTGAGTATCGAATACTACGGGCCTATTATTTTGTGACATCTATATATAGGACTAGCGGACCCGGCAGACATTGTCCTGCCCGGAAAACAGTTACCAAATTTAATAGCTTAAATACCGATAGCAGCGCCACCTACCGAGTCCAATTGAGATAAAAACTACCCTGTCTCCCAAGTTGGACCAAATTACAGATGCTTACAAAATTTGATAAAAATTGGTTCAGTAGTTTATCGCCTCGTTACTCGATAGAATTTGATGGCCAGATCTTGAAGCTTTGATTAAAATTTGGCGCCAAGACTTTAATAATTCTTAAAAATAGTACAATTTTTTTTTGTTATTAATAATAATAATATTGTAACATAATACGCAGTAAAATTACAAAAATATCAGTCACAAACCATTAAAATAATATGGTTATATCGTGAACATAAATAAATATTACTTGAAATAAAGTAATAGAATTTATATTCTAAAGAACACAGTGCCATCTATTGGGTGTATTTGCAACCGAGATGTCAAACAATATTGAAGGATTTTATCTATGAATCAACGTAGACCACCATCTATGAGAACTTCATAAAACTAAACAGTAAACAAAACACTTGCTTAAGAAGCAATTAATTGATACATTTTATTCGTTTACATGCATGACATAAGCGAATAATTGAGATGATAACTATCTTATCTAGTAAGTTAGACCAAAATACGGGTACATGTGAAATTTGATTGAAATCGGTTCAGTAGTTTTGGAGTTTATTGGCAACATACATCGTGGCACAATGATATATATAAGATATGAAATAGTCGGTATACGCTCGGCTCCCGAGTACACGATGGTTACACGCCGCGCAGTGCACGGACGTGTGCGACAACTGCTCGGTGACGGGCGGCGGGCGCGCCGAGGTGCGCTGCGAGCTGCGCGCGGCGCTGGGCTGCCACAGCGTGCGCCTGCACCAGCGCGCGCCGTGGAGCGCGGCGCTGTCGCTGTTCCCGCGCCACGTGCACCTGCAGCAGCGCGTGTGCAACGAGCGCGCGCCCGCCGCCCGCGCGCCGCCGCCGCCGCCGCCCTGGCCCGCGCTGGCCGCGCTGGCGCTGGCGGCGCTGGCGGCGCTGGCGCTGCTGGCGCTGCGCCACGCGCGCCTGCGAGCCGGACGCGCGCGCGTGCTGCGCCACTGGCGCGACAGGTACGTGCGCACCTCTAGCTCTGTCTCTCTCACACACACGGTACTCTATCTCTATCTCTCTCACACACACAATACACACATGCTCACCGCCGATCACTGCACTGCTTTTGTATTGCTCGCGTTCATATTATGAGTCATCTTTCAATCGATGCTTTTTTACATTCCATCACATTCAAGGTGATTTTTTGTGGATCACATTTTTGTGTTTGTTATCATTTATATATATATATTTTTTTTTTCAAACTAACGAAATTACAGCTTTATAATGTGGATCAAATTAGAGCATTAATTACCAGTTCCTTTAAGATTACTGGTACATGTGGAACATATGGGACTGAATGAAAAAATTTACTTTCGTTTTTATTTCTGGAACTGGGAAGTTTTTAACAGCAGTTAAGTAGTCTTTCAAGGGCTTAACTGAATTGTTTTCTATTATATGGCCTAAATACTTGGCATAATGGTTTGCAAAGATACTAATAATGAGCTGGATGGAAGATCAAACTCCATCCAGACTTTATGCGATTACTGCCAATTATGTTTTTGGCGCAGAAACTATCACCAAAAGAATATTTGATAAACCGATTTTGATAATTCTTTTTTTTTTTTTTTTTGTTGGAAAGTAGAAATCCCAATTATGGTACCATGATAAAGAAACCAGAATGTAACGGTGGAATCTCAGAGAAATCGAGGGAATCCCTCGAAAATCATAGTAACGACTAGTCCGTTTGTTAATTTTTTTCGTCTACTTACGTTGTATTACTTGTCCATGGAATTGAAGTCTGTTTTTTTCGTCTGTGGGCAAACACAATTATTTTAGATTAGATCATTTTTCGGTTCTTACGGAGAAATTGTTTACATCACATGCATTCAGTCATGATATGCACCTTCTATGATAATTTGCGAACGCCTTGATTCAATAATTGTTGACTTATGCTTAGTGCTTAGAATTTCATCTGACACCATTTAATATTCAGGGCTCTGCGGTTCCATTTTCTTGTTATATACAGCTTCTAACGTCAATAACAATAAGAGTCACATTGAAGCAATTATGTGCTTAATATAAAAATAAGGATAAACCAATATTTTTTACTAATTACCATTATCGAGTGTGGTCTTTACAAAATTGGATTTTTGTCATTGATAATTTCCATTTAGTAATTACGCTTTTTGGCTACGGCAGTAAGAATTCCTCCATCATTCCATTCCCAGAGCCATTCCCTCTCATCCTGTGGGTGTACTACCACCTTGGAACTTAAAAGCCGACCGATGGCGGGATAACCATCCAACTGCTGGCTTTGAAATACACAGACCGAAGACGGGCAGACGACTTCGGTGCGACAAAGCCAGCCCTGCGATCACCAACCCGCCTGCCCAGCGTAGTGACTGTGGGCAAAACACATGAGATTATGCCATTTTTTGGCACGAACTTATGGGAGGCCATGTCCAGCCGTGGACTGCGATAGGCTGATATGATGATGATGATGATGACGATGACGATGATGAAGATGAAGAATTCTAATACTGGTGTAGCCACCTTTCTGGTATAGTCTTGCGAGTAATCGCATAAAATACCTACGGCTTGCGGGTTCGATTCCCGCTCGGGATGAATATTTGTATTTGTACAAATAACTCTTGCTGGTTTAGATGTCTATCCTTGTGGGTTAACGTTACGTTAAGCTGTCGGTTCCGGTTGTTATCATAAATACTTGATAGCGATCGTTACTCATAGAAGGGAATATATCCGTCAAGCAGCAGAGGAGCAGTGTGGTGGATTAAGTTCCAAACCTTCATCCAATTCCTGCATGCAAAAGACGCCTAAGCCAAACAGTGGAATGTAACAGGCTGAATGCGATGTGTTGCGAATTACAATACTATTAAATTATTACATTTTTAAAACATTTAATTGAACTGTAATCAAGGATTCACTTGACAACCCTTAATATCATACTCATATCATCGCAAAAATGTGAAAATATACGTAATATCAAACTTTCATAAAGACGCTTTGCATGTTCGGTCGTTCGTGTGAAGACTCACTTACATAAAGAACTATCATGTGCTTTATGTAAGTGCACATGGCTTTGCACTTCGACTTGGGAATGTGAGTAAACAATTGCAAATTAACACCAAACTCTCATATTTCGACGCTTTGCATGTTTTGGTCGTTCATGTAAAGACTTAAGGCACTATCCTGCAATTACTTTGCACTTGTAAGTTAACCCAAACTTTCATAATTCGATACATCATGGGAGACGCTTTGCATGTTTTGGTCGTTTATGTGGACGCTCGCTTCAATAAGGCACTGTCCTGCTTTTTGCTTTGCGCTTCAGCTTGAACATGTGACTATACAAGAACATTGCACTTGGTAAGTGGCCGATCGGCAACTCGGCAAGTCGATAAGTTTGGAAGTGATATTGCAGGCCAGTGGACCCAGCCGACAAGCCGTTAACGGAGTGTGATGAAAAGCGCCGTATCTTGCTCCTGTACGCGCGTGACTGCCCGCCCTTCTTGACCCTCGCCTCGCTACTGCGACAACTACTGGCGGAGGGGACCGGATGCCAGGTCAGTGATAGAAGTACTAGTGGTGGTCAGTGGCGGTTGGTGGGAGGGGGGACTGTCACACAAAGGTAGTCGGTAGTGGTGTGAAATATCAATTTAAACTGATGCCCCTCTCCCCATCTTAGTGTAAATATTTAAATGGCTTAATCTATTTGGGAGTCAAAATTTGGTTGCAATGGAACGAAAGTATGCTCCTTTTAGAGCAGGGGTCTCCAAACTACGGTGCGCGGGTCAAATCTGGCTCGCCAGAGCCCTCAATCTAGCCCGCGACAGCTTAAGTCTAGCGTCATCAATCTGTCCCGCGACAGCCAAAACTTAAAGTAAGTAAGCCATCGGCGTATTTACTCTTACGATTTAACCAAAACAGCTCCTAACCCTAGTGGACAATCTCGATGCTGTATTCATTTCTCACTACATTCCTGAAATATAATATACAGCATGAAAGCCGACGCCATCGGCCTCTTTTTACATCGAACAACTTCCGAATAGCATCTGAAACAGAGTGTATTAAAGAATTTTCATTCTCTAGGGTACTCTCGTAATAGAGATCTTCGCTTCTATAGAAGTTTACGTCATTCCGGATTACGTTACCAGAGTCTTCTCAAACTCGGACGCTTCCTTTTACGAAGCTTTGAGCAAATCTTGGCCATACGATATAGCTAAGAGTCCTATTCTTCCCACCACCGGCTATAACCCCGCGTTTATGGCTCTATCTAAATAGTAGTATTTACATTATACAAGGGCCAGTGCATAACAATAGCACCCAAGCAGGCGAAACCCTTAAGGTGAAATGCCGAGCTCTCAAACGTCTAATGAAAATTTAGATATATTTTTTTTGCAAAATCGATACCGCCTCAAACCCCCAAAGATGGTGCAAGAATCTGTAGCAGCTCAACTTAAGAAATACCTCACCCTTACAGAAGATTACTGCTAAATAATACTCCTCTCAAGCAGTGTTGTGCTCCTGTAGTGAGTAAGGTAGCCCAGAGCACCTGGGGAGGATTGAGGGTAGTAGGGCCGGCAACGCGTTTGCTATGCTTCTGGTGCTGCAGGTGTCTATAAGTTTTTTTTTATGTCACTAGGTCGGCAAACAAGCGTACGGCTCATCTGATGGTAAGCGATTACCGTAGCTTATAAACGCCTGCAACACCAGAAGCATCGCAAGCGCGTTGCAGACCCAATCCTCAATCCCCCCAGGAGCTCTGGTCACCTTATTCACCAAACAGGAACACAATACTGCTCGAAAACAGTATTATTTAGCTGTGATCTTCTGTAAGATCGAGGTACTATCACCTTACTCAGCAACAGGAACACAATACTGCTTGAAAACAGTATTATTTAGCTGTGATCTTCTGTAAGATCGAGGTACTACCCCAGTCGGGCAGCTCCATATTTTGAGCAGGAAATTCCCGCTGTGCCCTACCTCAGTCGAATGTTACGGCAATCGCTCGCCATCAGCTGAGCCGTACGCTCGCCGCCCCAGTATAACAAACCGGCCCAGCGGCCTGACCTAAGCGCTGCGCAGGTGGTGGACCTGTACAGCGCGGAGACGGTGCGCGCGGCGGCGCCGGCGCCCGGCGAGTGGCTGCAGGCGGCGCTGGGCGGCGCGCGCGTCGTGCTGCTGCAGTCGCCCGCCGCGCGCGCGCTGCACGCGCCACACCCGCCCGCCGCGCCGCGTGAGTGCACACACACGCACACACAGGCTGATTCTAGTCGTTACTAACAGTCGCCATTATGTTTTCTAAATTAGCTATGACAGAGACTTAAACAGTCGTGCAGTGGAGGTGCTGAGTGAATCTTGTGTTGCAGTCCGCGGCGCGGTGGTGCGCGCGGCGCCGCACTCCAGCGACTGGCTGCTGGCGCTGGCGCTGCGCCGCCTCGCGGAGAGCGGCCACGCCGGCCTGCCCTACCGCCGGTACTTCGTGGTCGAGTGAGTGGCTGTACTACACACACACATATCACACCTCGCGAAGAGCGGCCACGCCGGCCTGCCCTACCGCCGGTACTTCGTGGTCGAGTGAGTGGCTGTACTACACACACACATATCACACCTCGCGGAGAGCGGCCACGCCGGCCTGCCCTACCGCCGGTACTTCGTGGTCGAGTGAGTGGCTGTACTACACACACACATATCACACCTCGCGGAGAGCGGCCACGCCGGCCTGCCCTACCGCCGGTACTTCGTGGTCGAGTGAGTGGCTGTACTACACACACACATATCACACCTCGCGAAGAGCGGCCACGCCGGCCTGCCCTACCGCCGGTACTTCGTGGTCGAGTGAGTGGCTGTACTACACACACACATATCACACCTCGCGGAGAGCGGCCACGCCGGCCTGCCCTACCGCCGGTACTTCGTGGTCGAGTGAGTGGCTGTACTACACACACACACATATCACACCTCGCGGAGAGCGGCCACGCCGGCCTGCCCTACCGCCGGTACTTCGTGGTCGAGTGAGTGGCTGTACTACACACACACATATCACACCTCGCGGAGAGCGGCCACGCCGGCCTGCCCTACCGCCGGTACTTCGTGGTCGAGTGAGTGGCTGTACTACACACACACATATCACACCTCGCGGAGAGCGGCCACGCCGGCCTGCCCTACCGCCGGTACTTCGTGGTCGAGTGAGTGGCTGTACTACACACACACACATATCACACCTCGCGGAGAGCGGCCACGCCGGCCTGCCCTACCGCCGGTACTTCGTGGTCGAGTGAGTGGCTGTACTACACACACACATATCACACCTCGCGGAGAGCGGCCACGCCGGCCTGCCCTACCGCCGGTACTTCGTGGTCGAGTGAGTGGCTGTACTACACACACACATATCACACCTCGCGGAGAGCGGCCACGCCGGCCTGCCCTACCGCCGGTACTTCGTGGTCGAGTGAGTGGCTGTACTACACACACACATATCACACCTCGCGGAGAGCGGCCACGCCGGCCTGCCCTACCGCCGGTACTTCGTGGTCGAGTGAGTGACTGTACTCCACACACACACACACACATATATATATATTTATTTTATAATTAATTTCAAAAAAAAATAAGCATCATGATATTATACAAATTTTACGACAAGAATCAAGTTTAAAGGGTTGTTTTTGTTGGTCGTTTTTTGCCTTAGGAATATCGCGTTCAACAAAAAATAAATATACGTTATAACTCAATATGCCCTCCTCCTCCTCCAAACCTTTTGCAACCCCCCCCCCACCCTTTCGAGCATAACGTGATTAATGGACAACCCCAAAATGGCAAGCGTCTAAAATTTTAAAACTGAAATTGTAATGTTATTTCAGAGTCGCCGGCCTCGAAGCGGAAGTCCTTCCTCACCTGACGCAGTTACGGCGCTACTCGCTCCCCACAGCCGCCGAGCTGTTGCTGCGCGACATGGCTCTGCCGCAACAACAACAACAGCAGCAGCAGCAGCAGCAGCAGCAGCAGCAGCAACAACAACAACAACAACAGCTGGCTGAGCGTCTCCAGCAGCTATCAGCGGCTGTGGAAGAAGTTAATCGCTACGTACGCGATAACCCTGACTACATTGGTGACCTATTCCAAGTCTGTTGACACTACAATGAGGTCTCAAGGGCACTTCTTCGGGCTAAGACTTCTTAACAATTGTGATTTATAGTAAAATCAAGTTCATATGTAACTTTATACAAATAGGCTTCAACTACAGTTTGGTCTCAAGGCCTAGTCTGGTGCTTCTAAATAATGTGATTTGACGGCGAATCATCAATAGTAAAGTAAAATCAGAATTATAATCAAAAATTATTTTGTTCATATAGGCTTCAAAAGTACTCTTGAAGCGTCATTTTACACATTAATATTAAGGACGCTATCACATTTTTCTACATATATCAGTGTTTTTCACGTACCATTTTAATTAATTAGGAGTCACCCTGAGAGGATATCTTGGTTTCAAATGAAAGATAATATATTCATCTCCGAGTGACACCATAAAAATTCTATAGCCCCATACAAACTTTTCACACAAATACGGTTTAACCATCACAGAAATCGCAAAAAATTAAAAAAAGACGGGTCTGAATTGGAACCATTATAGCCTAAATACACTGCACTAAGAAAAATAAATACACTAAGAAATTGTTGCTTATTTAGTCCTCTATGCGTAGCGCTAGATATTTTATATAAAAATAAATAATATTTCCATTTATGAGAAAAATAAGAAACGCTCTCAAATTTCTTCATACATTTTTTACAAGTGAACCATCGTCGTTCGTCATTCCGCGCCGAAACGCGCTCATGGAAGCACGCCTGTATCGCTTCAGCGCAAGTAATAATTACGTAAAAAATGAGTTCCTTGTGTGTACTGTGCTTGGACGAAATTGATACTTCACAATCGATTGTCTTTGCTATGCATCTGGTTTATATATAATAATAAGTAATCTTCGCAATTTGTCTTCTTTTCAACCGACTTCAAAAAAGGAGGAGGTTACTCAATTCGACCGTATATATATATATATATATATATATTTTTTTTATGTATGTTCGGAGATAACTTTTTCGTTTATGAACCCATTTTGATAATTCTTTTTTTGTTGGAAAGGAGATATCCCTAGTTTGGTACTATGATAAGGAAACTAGGATCTGATGATGGGATCCCAGAGAAATCGAGGGAAACTTTCAAAAATCGTACGGGTGACTAGTAAATTTAATCATGTTTTCATTAAGTACTGTAAAGCACTACTATTTAATAAAGGTCTGGAGTCAATCTGATGATGGAGAAGAAAGATAGTCGAGGGAACTCTTCAACAATTTATAGCAATTACCTGCTTTTTGATCTTAATTCGTTTCTATTGATGGGAACTTTGCACCTGTATTAGTTATAAGTGCCATTACAGTCTGATGATGGAGAAAAAAAAAATAGTCGAGGGAACTCTTTAACGATTTATAGCAATTACCTGCTGTTTGAACTTAATTCGTTTCTATCGATGAGAACTTTGCACCTATATGAGTTACAAGTGCCATTACAGTCTGATGATGGAGACGAAAGATATTCGAGGAATTACCTGCTGTGTGGTCATCTGTGTCACAGGACCAGGTTTGATGATGGAGCCCATAAACACTCGAGGGAATTTCTTAACAATTTACAGCAGTTACCTTTTGCTGTTTGACGACCGCTTTGATATAATGGTGCATGTGCCGCGTCGGCAGCGCCTAAACACTGACGGTCGCGGGTTCAATTCCCGCTTGGAGTGGATATTTATGTTTATACAAATATTTATTTTCAGTCTAGTTGTTAATCCTTGTGGTTCTCCCAACCTAGCCTCGGAGAACACGCTAGGCTGTCAGTCCCGGTTGTTATTACGTACACCTGATAGCGAACTTTACTCATAGTATGTCGACGCGTTAGCGCAGCGGTCACAGCACTGGCTGTTGCGCTGGCGTTAGTGGGTTCAATCTCCGCGCAGGACAGACATTTGTATTAGCCATATAAGATGTTTGTCATGATCTGGGTGTTTGTGCTTGTGTATTGTGTATGTTTCCGGACCCCCGACACAAGAGAAAAAGCATCCTTGTTAGGTCTACCCATCACTAAAAATTGTAAAATAAAATAATTTTTAACAAAAAAAAACCGACTTCTAACAGGAAACTAAAAAGTGAAAAATAAACTTACTTAGTACAAAGTAATTCGTATTTTGATTTAGTTAATCAGAAATGATTAAATAAATATTTTATAATATTGAAGAAGTTTCCTCTTTGAAGTCGGTTTTTTTTTTGTTAAAAATTATTTTATTTTAAATTTAGATTCATCATCATCATCATTGTTCCGTTTGCAGAGTTATAAAATAAATAAATTTCTAAAATAGAAGCAGCCTATGTTACTCCTTATTGCATAAGATATATCCCAGTGAAAGTACCGTCAAAATTGGTCCACCCGTTTCAGAGATTAGCCGGAACATACCGACAGACAGACAGACAAAAATTGGAAAAATGTTATTTTGGTATATGGACCGTGTATACATCCGTATGCATTTAATAAAAAGCAGTATTTTAATATAACTAAAGGACACTCCAATTTTATTTATTTGTATAAATTGTTTACGTAAAATATGTTTATATTATTATAATGTTAAAACTATAATAATATAACTTAAAATTGTATGTGATTTTGAATTATAAAAATAAGCGTATTATTATCTATTATATTTTATTGTATAGTACGACGAACGAGTAGTAGATACCCTGACGCCTTAAGACATCGTCATAAACAGACAGACAGGGGAGAGGTTCCGTGAATAGTAGGTACTTAGTAACAGTTACCAAGTTCGACTTTAAACTTACAACTAAATTTACTAATCAATACCAGTAAAATTAAAAATTAATACTTTCAAGTACCAAGATTAGTTACGTCGGTACAAAATCGAGCAGATAGCGGTATCAATGTGTGCGTACGCGTAATGTTATTGTGTTGCGATTTAAATACCTAAACTTGAGCGAGTGAAAAATGTGATAGCGTCCTTAAGATTTTAAATGATTTCAGTTAAGAGTGAAGTTAATACCGAAGAGAAAATTAGGAGGAACTCTGCGGTTAGTCTTTTATAAAAAAGAAACTGTTTTAATATAAAAATACCATATGGTGCCTCTAGTAAATGTGCCTCCTTGATAGCGAATTATAAGTAGTATAAAATATTAATATATTTTCTAGTATAGTGACAGTACATAATATATGACAAAGAATTTGAAACGTTCATCAATTCCCTTGTTCATAGTACTCACACATTACTTGACACTTATGCTATGTAATATTTAAAATTTAAACATAGTGCATGATATTTGTATATAAAATTTCGAAATAACCCTAAGATAATATATAACAGTTAAAAATATAAATAAAAAATAGGGTGATTAGAATATTCGTGCAATGAAAACAATAATTATGGCGTAAAGGATTTTTATTGAAATAAACAAGTCTCAGGAAATTATCAGGGCTTCTAAAAACATAAAAATATCGTATAAAATAATAAAATTAAAATAAAATTATATTTAAATAAAAATTAAATCATAATAATAAAAATATACAAATTTGTACAAGATAAGGTTGGGACGAAACAAGGAATATATCCTCTATTTTTTAATGAATTTTATAACATTTTTGTAAATAAATATTAATATAGTTAATTTACATCAAAAACTAAAACAATAGCTTAAAATGATGTGTTTATAAGTTAAAAATCATCATGTCATCATCATCATTGGTGTTCCGATCAAATTAATCGTCATCGGCTTGTCGCGCCCAGTAGAAGTCCAGCAACTCTTCTTGGGGTCTAGGCTTCTCGGGGGTCCGGGACTGCGATCTCACCTGATGGCAAGTGAAGATGCAACCTAAGATGGTGCGCGCTTGCCTAGAAGATGCCTATTCACTCTTGATTTAAAGATACCCAAGTTATAGTTAGTTGGAAAAACGGAAGCCGGAAGGTCATTCCAAATTTTTGCGATGCGTATTAGGAACGAGAAAGCAAAGCGCTTAGTCCGAGATCATGAGATTTCAACCACGTAGCGGTTCAGATTCATGCGATGCCTTGCGGTTCGGTGGTAGAAAGGTGACGGCAGAACCAAATTGTATAGTTCTTGAGCACACTTTCCAAAATATAACCTGTACAATACCGACAGACAGACAACCTTGCGCCGATGATCGAGACTTCGAAAGTCTAGAGCTAACCATCGATTCGTCACAAATGAGTCTTCTAGCGCGTCGATCCTTAGAACGCAAAGCAGCAAGTTGGTACTTGGTAGAGCCATCCCATAAATGGCTGCAGTACTCCATGCAAGATCGAACTTGACGAGGTTTAGGAGGCGAAGGTTCTTATGCGACCGCACCCGTCTTCTTTTTCTTTCTTTTTCCCTGTGGGTTTTCACCTTTTTGGGGGCTGGATTTGCTGGTGAAGTCAACGTTGTTTGGCCACGGAGCTCCGCCGGCTGGGAAGTTGGCGCCTCTATCCTCTCGTCCGATCTCAGAGGGAGGCTGATTGACACTAGAATGTAGAGAGAAGAGTAAGAGCACGCACTCCTGGGTCCTCTTGTGGAGGTCCAGTGTCGAGCCTTCTTCGTTCGTGGTCGTCAATTCAAGATACGCGTCGCCCTGATTTGGCGCGTGATCTGCACTGCCTCTCTATCGGCCTCTAGCTCCAGCTCCTTGTGGCATTGAGCAAGGTAGTCAGCTTCGATCTTTAAGAAGCCAACGTACTTCCCAATCGTGGGTGGGCAGATCTCTCAGTGCGATGGACATCCACCGTACGTTGGAGTTTTCGCCAGAATTTTCGTGATGAGTCTAAGTCCAACAGCGACCTTCCTCTGATATCCGCATCGGAGCTAGTTGTTCCCGAAGTACAAAAAACACCGCCTTCTCGTGCCAACGTCTTCTCCGCCCTTCGCAGGCACAACGTCAACTCTGCCCTTCTCGTGCCACTCGCCGCCAGAGCCAAATACGGTCGGTGAAGATTCTGAGGCGTCGGTACCTGGGGCTATGAAGTTTTCGCGAATCTATCCCTGCTTTTAGTGACACGAATGGACTGAACTTCCCATCTGCCGTGCATACTTTCACGCTGTGCCGCTTGGGATACGGGGTAATTTTATAGAGGTTTTCTTCCTCGCGGTCCGGCCGGCTAAGGCAAGAAAGACCCTCGGAGTCGTACGTGATCGCGAGACGTGACCACGACACCACGAAACGGAATTACGAGATTGACGGTGAGCAAACAGGATTCCTGCTCGCTCTGTTCGATGGCGGAGTCGGGTGGTGTCACCGACAATCGGCACCCCACAAAACACCCACCAGTGGACATTGTTCTGATTTTTTTTAACATAACAATAATACTACTAAACTACTATTTGTACAAATAGGAACATGCAATTTTTGTTAAAATTAAATAAACACAGGAATTAAATTAATTTCAATCATAAGTATTATCATGTCATAGCTATTTTTATTTAAAAAAAAAAATAAAAAAATAAAAGATGGCAGCTATATTTTGTACAAAAATAGATGATTAAGTTCTTATTTATATCTAAATAAATAGTTGACGTAAGTTATACTTTATACCGCAACTACCCTCAATTTTATTTTGCTCTAACACGGATCTTTGTGGGTCTCTATATAAATACTTTGGGTCTATAGAACAATTTGGAACTAGCTAATAGTACTAAATTAGAAGTTGGTCTAAAATTAAATTATTTAAACATACGGATCTACAAAATGAAGGTATGCTCTTAGTTCTGATTTTTAAGAACGACCCGCCATCTATCATTTACACAAAAAACGAAATATAATCTAAGAATTGTTCGCTCATCACAATAAAAGTATCAAAAAGCTATCAATTTTATTGATTAAATTGTAAATATGCTGAAAGTTCCTTGACGATGTTGGAATATTAAATTATGTAAAACTTTTATACTATTAATAAAAAAAGAAAAACTTATAATTATAATATTTATGGGATCTCAGTCGGTAATATTCACATGGGACAAATTGAACACCATATCAACGCTTCTCTGAAATATTCAAATAAGTTTTTTTGAGTCATTTATAAGCTAATAATAATAAATATTAAATATAACCTTATGATATTGTGATCAAGTAATTACAAAGTATGTCAATAGTAGCTTATAGTCATCTTTTGTTAATTTAAATCCTCGTAAAAATATTAAACCACATCACAATAGTATCGAAAACGTCTTGTTTTTCCACTTGCTGTCAAATATTCAGAATTTTAATGTATTTTGAATGATCGTAAGAAAAAATTTGGAAGTATAAACAAGCGTCGTTTGTTTAAAATTTTTGTTTGAAGTGTACGAAAATGGTCAAAATGAATAATTTACAGGCGTTTTGTCTTCATGATAAACCAAATAAAACTTTTTTATGTAATGTGATGATAACGTTTTATATTCATTCAACTAGTACTTAATTGTTAAAATGGAATTTAGTAATGAGTTAGTGAGTAAAAAACGGTGCCTTTTATTCTGGAACATTTTTTTTTTTAAATAATATTCAATATTGAAATAGTCACAATTGTTTTAAAAGTTGAAACAAAAATCTTAATATTAAACAAATTGCCTTTGTTTTTTTTACTATCTTATTACATCAAAATAATTGCTTTTACCCAATTTTACACGACAGCTTGTAGGTAGTAAGTAGCAAATCATTTTAGTATATTCTAGATTTTCTCTCAATCTGTAATTGTTACCCCAATCCCCCCAGGAGCTTTGGTCACCTTACCACAGACACACAACACTGCTTGAAAGCAGTATTATTAAGCTGTGATCTTCAATAAGGTCGAGGTACTTTCCCAGTTTGGCTGCTCCAAATTTCTAGCAGGATATTAAAACTAATTGAAATGTGGGTCAAATTATTTATTAATTCTTAATGTTACAGTAACGAGACATCCTTTCTTGTTTTTGTTGTTATTTTGACAATTCTTTGTCCTGCTAATATTTAAATTTAGCAATTGTTTAAGTAATTATACAATAGGATTGTTTAAGTCATACACATACACTAGCTGTAGCTCGCGGCGTTGCTCGATTGAACTTGGTTTTAATTACAAAGGTCATATATAGGTCAACATTGTATCCTATTTAAAATATGTTAATTCAGGACCTCTGTATCGCTTTTTTGGATGAAGTGATGGTTATAACTAAAATGTTAGGTTTTATAGGGAACTAACAAAAAAATACCCTTTTTTTTCAGTAAATACAAGTAGACCGAGTACATAAGGAAACAATTATTGTTTATATCTGTGTATGAACATAGTCAGATTATGTAATGTATAGTAAATAAATTAATGAGCTGCATAATACGAAATAATGTTGTACTTGAAGTCTTAACGCTTCCGAAATATTTTTATAGTTTTTTTTTTTAAATATTTACAAAATGGCTAATTAAATGTCTTCCATTTTAATTAGTTATAGATGTTTTAAAACGAATTATTTCGTATGTTAAGTAATGTAGGTCAGTGGGGCAGACGCGTGTAATGTGTAAAATGTTAACTAAAATGTTTTTATAAATATATTTATTAATTTAAGAGTTTATCACGAGATTGTACAGGGTCATCGACGAATTTGTTTATATATGACTTATCTACTATGCTTCACACGCGGTTTCACTCGTATTATGGACATGTTTAAGGAGAACAATACATTCATCTTACTTATCTAAACAAAATTACAAATAGTGTTCGTAATATTATTAATGATTTCGTGCGATATGGGAAAGTGACTCCAAGCAGTCGTGTTTGTGTGAACAGCTGTACCGAGCGTTATCGGTCACGGCGCTGATAACATTCCGTAACGAAAATACACATCGGAAGATGTTCATATCTCGGAGATAACGATAATGGAATAAAAACTTTATGAAAAACATCCGTAAACCGATTTAAATTCCCTTTTTATGTTCTTTGAAATAAAAATTAGCCCTAAAAAATTTTACCGCTCGCAAAGGTCAAGTTATTGACAATTAAAATACTATAAAAGGCATTTAATTAGATTTGTTTTTTTTTTTTTTAAACTACACATTCTTGCGATAATTAACAAGTTTCTTGTTGTTCTATGAAACGAATTTCAAATGTCTTGTTATCTCATTATGTTTAGAATATTATGTAGTTATAAATTGTAATATTTTTGTAAATAAACAAACAATCGTTATGAATTACTCCTAAGCCAAAGTTTATACATCACAGCAATTTTTGTACAGTTTGTAATTTAATTGTAGTCTTTATTATGTATTACTTTTTTGTTATTTAATCAATGTTTAATGAAATGAACAATATTTTAATCTGGCAATGATTATTTTTTGGCCCCTATTTTTTATATAAAAAATAAAAAGGTGAAAATAAACTAACAAATTTATGTGTGCACATTACAACATCTAAAGATCTAAATAAATGAGTATTAAAGAGAGTTTTATACGTCGACCCGATAATCGTATTGATTACAATTAAATAAAATTTTGTGTTTGTGCAAAATATCTAGCTAGAGTAATATATTTTTAATGTAATAATATATTTGAGTCATTGTTGTAGTGTATTTGTTGTATTGACATGTCAATTATATGTTTGAATGAAATAAATTATATCGAGGTTCTTGATTTTTCTGTGTGATAAATACATTCTTCCCCTTGTACTGTGTTCATTTAAAAGAAAATATTTAGGTACTCGACGATTAATAAGTGCCACAAATGTTTACCTATAATACACTAATTTCCTATCGTCTGACATGTCAAATATCGGTTATTGTTATATTATACGTTTTTTATTTTATTAAATATATTTTAATAATCTCGCTGTGTCGTTTCTTCCTTTCCTATAAAATATAAAATTTTTAAATACACATAAAATATATTGAAATTTCCCGCGCATCGATAGAGCGCCCGTGGTGTGTGGAGGAGATCGTTCGGCCACTCTCGGCTCTACTCGGAGCACGCACGCAGGTAGGCAACAGATATGGCCGCTATTCATTATGCCAACTGATGTAAATGTATTCTGTAAAGATTCGTGTAGATAATCCACAATCAAATAATACTCATACCTTACCTTTGTAAAATTTCTCGTTTTACACGAATATAAAATCTATACGAATAAAATTGACTAAAAGATACACATTACATTTGTATGATTTAAATAGTAAATTTATTAATTGTATTTTCAAAACAAATAGACAAACTGTAAGTGAATCTTTACTTATATGTTGTTAAGGTTGAAATCGATTAATTTCTAACGAATATCGAAAAACAGGCGAGATTTATCGGAATGTCCGTACTATTCTCACAACCGCAACTTTTTATCAGCAATATATTATCAACTCGGTGTTATATAACTTGAACCTGTATCGCTATCGCTGTCTCTTTCGCCGCTACAACGCTCCGTACCGATTGTTCGAGACGAGCCTCCCATCTCGAGTAGCCAGAGTGAGACGCAAGATATTGCATTAAATTTCGATCCTATTCTGTAATGTTTTGTCCAATCGCGTCCGATCTCTGCGTGTTCCGGTTCTTTGTCATCAATGGGTTGCCGGGCGAGATCATTTTGAGTGCCACTTGAAAACGATTTACGCAATATTTGAGTTAGTTTTTGACATAAGAGGTATTTTAATAAACTATTCAGGCTAAATTACATATTTTCCGTGGCAAATATCATGCGAAAGGGTAGTATTTAACGTGTTCGATCTTAGGCCCTTTCGGTATTAATGAGCCGTACCCACTTCAGCTGACTGCGTCGTACGCAAGGCTACTCTAACTAAACTAGTAGTAGTCCGGCGTTCGAGTAAGGCGGTCGGGTGTTCGCTCGGGGCAGTGATATGCGGATATGTTATTGAGGTTTAAAATGTTTTTTGAACGTTCGCCATAGGCGTGACTGCATCTAGCCCGCTGTAGTTCGCGTCGGAGTCTATCGCAATACCGGTGAGCGGCCGCTGGGGCCGCAGCGCGAGTGAGTGCCGTGGAGGACGATCTGGGCGAGCCGAGGCTCAATAATGCTCAAATTCCTGACTCACAAGCTACGAACGCATTCGTTGAATGAGGAGAACGTTTCCGAGAAGGTGGGTGTCGGCACGGCCCAGCCGGCTCTGCGCCGTGAAGGTCACACCGCCACCAGAAAATGGCCGCCTCGCTCGCGAGAACAAAGGAGCGGAACGATCGCCGGCTTCCGTCCGGCCGACTCGCTCTCGTTCGGTCTAAACTCAGTACGATCTCGTACCTTATTAATTTCGGAACCGACCGGCGAAAGAAATTATGGTTACTCGTTACGAAAAGTGTCGAAAAACGGCGTTCCGGTGGCGGTGTTCGCGACGGCCGACCAAGCGATTGATCTAGTGCTGAGGGAATGTTTTCGTTCACAGGTGGAGGAGCGGGACTCCGGCACCGAGTCGGACGACGAGGCGGAGCGCGCCGACACCGGTGAGTGCCCTGTGGCTAGCTGACTGATCTCTTCCCGGATACCTGGCCAGCGCGACCTGGCCAGCGCGACCTGGCCAGCCTCAGCTCTCTCTTTTCTGAACACGATCTCACTCGCCAATTCGACATCCATACTCCTACTAGAGATAGCCATATAAAAGTTGACGCGTGTGACCTACTCGTCAGCTCGCCGAACATTGTAAATAAATAAAATTATGCAAAGTAAAAACTATACAATAATCATAACAAAACGAGGTTGGATAGTTTACGATTCCTACTGACATTATTATTGGATTTTTATTAGCATACCGGTTTAATGAGCCGACACGGCGACTACACCGGCCTCAGTGCTCGTGTTCGGACATTTTCTTCAATCGATTATCAATGTAAAACTAATCTTTACCGTATTACAGATCATATTATTCAATTAAGTATTTAATTCTGTTCTTTGTTCGGCTACTGTGACCTTGACGTGCGACCTTGAACTTGTACAAAATAAATATCTATGTACAGTGAATACCATACAATAGCTATTCTTCATTATAATTAATTTATACGTGCGGCAGCTCGCGACCGGATTTATACGAATTTTAATAGCATTCGACTGCGTATTACAGTATCGGCGTACAAGTTTTAATAACGACTTGTTTATAAATACACGTATATTTAGAATCGTGAATATTTCGTGAACACGAAGACGCTAGTTAGTTCTCTCTTCTTCTCGGCGACTCTTCATTAACAATTTTTTGCTGGTTCTGTAGTCGATTTTATATTTGTCCAATCGGTCCAGCGTTTGTTAGAGGTAATTGCCTGTTGATAGCGAAACTATTACATAAATGTAATGAACACATTCTTATTTTTCGACAAAGAGTGAAAAATTAAATTGTAATTTAAAAACCACGTAATACACCTAATTTGAGTCATGCAATTAATAAATAATGTATATATCTTATTAATAATATTAAAAATTCTTTATAAAAAAATGTGAAGACAATTTTAAATGAATTTAAGTGTGTATGGCGATCCCGAGTTCGAATCTCACTCGGTCACATTCCAATATTTATTGTCTTCACTTTGTACGAATTAAATTAAGATTGTCTCAATTTGTTGCTATAATGTCATAAAATACTCGTATAATATACAATTCCTACTAACAACATCTTCAAGTAGAAAATTTTTGTATGTTTCTCTCGCAGCATTCGAACATTAAAAGAGCATTTAAAATCAGTATATTTTTTAAATAGAAACAAAGTCTTTACAATTTACGATTATATTGATCCATATTAGTAATAAATTTATATAAGTAGATAAAAATAGAAAATTATACGTAGGTACTGTAATGATATTTATAACACGAGATCCACTGAATGAGTTATGACTTTAATTGTAGCGAATGGTTCGCTAATGGATTTCTAATGTACAATAAAATGACTATTGTGTTAAAAAAAAGTATTGATAAAAAGTATTTTAGTGATTATAATCAAAGAGAAATATCAAGGTGTAAAATTAATCATAATTTTTTCTAAGGTGTTAATTATAGGATTTTAGCTGAGGTAGGGCACAGTAGGGAATTTCCTGCTCAAAATATGGAGTAAGCCCGACTTTGGTAGTACCTCGATCTTACAGAAGATCACAGCTAAATAGTACTGCTTGCAATTAATGTTGTATTCCTGTGGTGAGTAAGGTGACCAGAGCTCCTGGAAGGAATTGGGGTAACGTATTGGGGGTAGGGTTGACAACGCGCTTGCTGTGCTGCTGATGTTGCAGACGTCTATAAGCTAGTAATCGTTTATCATCATGTAAGTCGTACGCTTGTTTACCGACCTAGTTGTATGAATAACTGAAAGCTTATTCGAAATTAATATATCGCATTAATAACGAAATCGTTCCAGACCACATTACAGTACATAATCAGAATATTTTTAAGACCAAGCTAAAAGCTCCCAAAAATTCAAAACTTATGGGATAAAAACTTTAAATGATATTTCTCATGATTTTAAAACCAGCCGAGTTTTTCTCTATTTTTTGCATATCCAAATAAGTTCTTTGGGGCTTAAGAACAGGGCATTATTTCTCATTATTTTGTATACCCCGCGAAAACTGTATTTTTTGTGATAAAGGTAGCATTTCGGTGCCTTGATCTGCAAAAAACTACATTTTCACAATTCATACATTGACAAACATATCCCAAGGAAATGTACATTTTCCGAGATACAAAAACCTAGCCTTGTGCAATTCCAGAAATAAACTATCTATGAAAGTTCATCCGGATCAGTTCAGCCTTTCTGGTGTGGTTGAGTAATAAACGTTCATTTAAAATTTAATTTTTTCGTTTATAACATTATTTAACTCCATTTTTAACCGATTTCAATAAAAGGAGGAGGTTACTCAATTCGACCGCATATATATATATATATTTTTTTTATGTATGTTCGGGGATAACTCCGTCGTTTATGAACCGATTTTGAATATTTCTTTTTTTGTTGGAAAGGAGATATCCCTAGTTTGGTACCATGATAAGAAAACCAGGATCTGACATCCCAGAGAAATCAAAGGGGAAACTCTCGAAAATCCGCATAGCTTTTTGCTGGGTGTACCGATTTTGATGATTTTTAATTTAATCGAATGCCGATGTTTATCATGTGTTCACATTTAATTTCATCGAGATCCGATTACAACTTTTGGAGTAATCTTTGATATTGCGTATTTACTTGACTATTTTTTCGTCTACCTACGTTGTATAACTTGTCGATATAATTGAAGTCGGTTTTTCTTCGTTTGCCTGCAAACAGCGCCATTATGTCTTAAATCATTTAAAAAAAAAATTGATCTCCTCAAACGGTTTGATCGATTTTTAAAATACATAGCTAAGAACTTCTACAAAGAAACTAAAAGTCGCATCAAAATCGATCCATCAGTTGGACATCTACAGACGGACTCTCAGACAATTAACGTCAAACTTAGAAAACCCCTATTTTTGCGTCTGGGGTTAAAAGAGATATAGGTAAATTAATTATACCGTTCTGATAATACATTAATACGATAATTGATTTATATTTGAACAGAGGGTAGAAGGTTATTTTTATTTTATCCTCGTAATCTATCGGAATGGGAAACCTCGACAAATGCCGCAATTACCGATTAATATCCTCTCTTCGGATGTATTGATGCAGGATATTCTTTTTATTAAAACAGACATTTTCTACTTACAGTTATACTATTATTATTTTTTATTTGATTAATATTTTATAACTATGTACCGTTGATAGCAAAACATGGCGTTACATGGTAATTATTGTGCGAACGATGTCACAGGATTTAGCTAGTTATACAATAAAAAAGTAAACTCCACGACAGATGACCAGCACAGAGCTAGCTGCCGGCAACTTTTAACATGACTTTCATCAAATGACCCAGGCGAAGTTTAACGGGCAATAAAACAGATAAGCCGACCACATCGTTTACCAAGTGAACATTGCATAATCGTAATAAATCTTAGAATCGATGTATCATCGTTATCACATATCGGCCTAAACGAGATAGTAGGCGAGCAAACACGCCGCTCCAGGCCGATAAAGGTCCACATGTCCGTCACACCTAAGCAAATACATTAGCGGCGTTGTATATTTGTTTTTATAAGAATGTACATAACACTCAACAGATACTACATTCATTGCATATGTATATTCGTAGCCATATTATGTATGACTTACATGTATAATTGTAATTAAGTACAACACGGAAGGTAAAACAATAAGGGCATGTTTCACCTCAATTGATAAATTAATTTTTTTTATACACATTTAGCGAACAGAAATATCCCATACATAAAGTTGAATAAGACACTAAAAAGAATAATATCTTACTTATAAATTTTTATCCGTTGAATACCGTCATACGTCAGATAGTTTTAACGGCAGCCGGCGAAACAGGGCCTACGTGTATATGTTTCCATTTGGATTCGTGGTTTAAACATTTAACGAAACGATACAGTAAAATCCAATTTATTTATATGGTATTTATTTTTGTCACTATGGAACTCCATAGAATTTCGCACGTCTTCAGCTTTATCAAAATCAAAAATTATTATCAGACATTTATGATGTTTATATTACTGTCATTACAAATCATAAAATTTGAACTTTTTCTGAAGTGGACCAAAATATGGACTCAATCGCGCAATTGACATTTTTAGTTTCTGGCTCCAGGATTGTGGGCTCGGTCGGCTGTTAGGCATTTTCTGCTTTAGGAACAGGTAACCGTGTGAGGCACCTATGTTAGGAAAAATGCGCAAGAAGAATATAATATTCTTATTTGAGTTTCTTTCATGGTGACGGTTTGGAATACATTAAATGCTAATTTTTGATCACGCAACGACAAGTTCCGACAAGATTATACTCGCCTCGACTGCGCACATACTGACACGTTATTTGAACGAGTTTTGTTTCTTAAATGGATAATAAAATTTATCGAATGAATAGCCCTATAATTGAAAGAGCATATATATACTGTTGTTAAAGGTTCATAAATATAGAAAAGACATTTTCGCGTTACATAAAATATAATAAGTAATAAAACTAGGTATTTATTATGTTTACAAGTGCCGTTAAGCGTGAAGCGTTTAATTATTTATTTGCAAAACAATACAATAATAATACAAAATATGAAAATAAAAACAATCAAGTTACTTCAGCAGTTTAACAAGCGACCTTATCGCCAACACAGCAATCTCTCCCAGACAATTTTGAGACAAACATCAATTATGTAATGTCCAAACATTATACAATTACATTATTTAATTATTTAAAAAAATTAAAATTGTAACTAAGTGTTATGTATTTTATATAAAACCTTTGTTATCCGGAGTAAAAGTGGTTATAATTGATCCGTGATACGTGAAGCAAAAACTTTGTAATCCCTTTTTACGAAAATTGCGCGGACGGAGGGGTATAAAAATTGCGCACACATGTTTAGGTATATAGAGAACGAGTGCGGAAGTGCGGAATGATAATATTTAAAAAAATATGTATAAAAAATATATTAAATCAGAAAAAAAACTACACACACTACCATGTATTTTACACACACCTTATATCCTCTTTTGCTTATTATTATAGAAGTATAGTCTTTACAAACTTATAATTTAAATTAATTATGGTTGAATTTCGACCACTGGGCGAACACTAGTAATATAAAATACGTGAGGTTGTTTAGGATTCCAGTAGGTATTATAAAATTAAAATTCCAAATGCGCAGAGATCTTTTCATATTGCAACGGGGCGTAAGTAAGTCTCTATTCCATGTTAGCATGTGTACTTGCAAATTGCAACAAATGTAAGCGCTTGTTCCGTTTGCACTTAAATCAATATAACCTAGAACAAGTTTAAGAACAATGAATAACATTAAAATAATATCCACATTAAAACATACTACAATAATTTTAAGTGTAAATTATTTACCTGTGCTATGCTATTTATTGTTAGAAAAATAATTGGACCATCCTTCCGCCCTAGTTTCTTTTTATTATTTTATATAATTGATAAAGATTTTAGTAAAATCAGTTATTTAAAAAAAAATTATAATTTCGAAGTTCTCAATATTTATTAACACAGTCATGGATTCTGTAAAAAAAAATTCATGGTAATTAATATCACCGTAAAAATCAATGTAATACACGCACCCATATGATGTAGTCGTTATCTATAAGCGCTAGTTCAACAAATCTGAGTACTCTAACACTTAGCATTAAAACAATCAATATTCACGCGATAAATATTGCAAAGCACACAACTAACATAATATAACTCGGGTAAAACGTGCTAGAGCTTGGAATTATGATAACTTTTTTTCGAGTTTCATTTGTATGAGAATAACCGCATTAAAAAATGAGGAGGTTCTCAATTGGACTATTTTTATGTATGTACTTCTTTCTTACATCACTGGGTGTACCGATTTTGATAGTTCTATTTTTAATCAAACACGCTTAAATTTGAACGAGATCTCTTGAGTACTTGTTAAGTTATTCCTAATAATGCGTATTCAATTGATTATTTATTCGACTACCCACGTTGTATTACTTGTCGATGTAAATTAAAATCGTTTTTTTTCCTTTGCGAGCAAATAATTATTAACATTTCTTATTACACTTACCGCTCTACGCACTTAGAAGGTAGAGTTATTATTATTAATAGAGTTAGTCAAACTTATTTTTAGTTTTTGGAAGCTTCAATTATGAGAATGAAAAATATTTCTGATCTCGTAGTAGATAGAGGACGTTATAAAGAAGCCAAGTGAGTAGTATAAATGTTTGGTGAGAAGTGTAACGTGAAAGTACACTCGTATCTTATAAACATGTAGCGAAGTAAACACAAACAAACAGTATTTGTTTTTGTAAAAATGTAATTTTCACGGCGCGCCTTCTCAATCTCGGTGCGATTACTTTATCACCAAAGTCAAAGCAAAGTCAAGGTCTGGGTTAGATCATGCTCTCGCCAGCCGTACCTACTGCCCACGGTCGTACGTGGCCGGCTCGCGAACAATAAACCGCGCTGGTCGTGTATTAGCTATCTATTGTTCAAGAATGACTGTTAAATATATGTATTTATCGAGAGCCGCCGTCGCGCTGTCTGCGCGGGCGCTGGCGAACTTGTTCGTACGCTAATGACACGATTTATTGTAATAACTGTCGAGTGCTTCTCGATTATTATTGAAATTTTCCACAAGTGATAACGGCGCTCGAGCAGCGAGCGTTGTGTATTTAACAAGCGATTGTTTTTTTTTGTTTTTTTTTTTTCAAGAGACTATTTCGACGAAAATAATTTTATATAATCTTATAAAGATATTTCTAAAGAAGGTCAACAATTTATAGCGATGTTGATTATTGCGAATTTTTATATTAATATCTTTCGCTATTTTATTATACTTCGTGGAAATTCTTAAAATGAATAAATATTTAGAATTTCTCAGCAGTTTGTGAATATTTAATAAAAATTTGATTACTTTCTAATAATAATAAAATGACTCCGTTAGACCAATCTTTATCGCTACTCCTTCGGGCGTTTTCTTAATTAAATTTTAGATCCGTAAAAGTCTAGACTTTGAGTTCAGACATCTTTGTTTTGAAGTTGTTGTGGCTTCTGTCATCATCGGTGCGACCACCACGAGTATTTAATTCATTCTTCTCGACTTCAAAAGCGGCTGGCACCGCTGCTGGCGCTGAAGGCAGAAAATGTCCGTGCGATTGATCTTATGGGACACAAAGCAGACGATTATTGTCGACTCTGGATATGCCATAGAGATCGATAGATGTGTTAAACTTAAGACTTCGATAAACGAATATAGTAAATACTGCAAACGCGCTGATAGAAAGAAAACTTTATATCTAAATTCCCTTTGAATTTCCCATTATAGTTGCAGAAAACTTTCGTCGGCATCGTAAGCAAGTTAAGTTCCTCCAGACGTCTTTGTTCCGAAGTGTCTGTTGAAATGTTTACGAGACGTGAATTGAAATTTCCAAAGCGCCGTTACACGTTCGTTTATAAAAAGCATTGTGGAGGCATCAGGTGTGGACTGCGGCTTCGCAGCGTTTTGTGAACGCTGTCACACAAACTAGAGACAGTATTTGACACGCTGTAAAGTTTCGCGGTGAATAACGTCGCCGGCCGTACAAAGGCGATATCTTCCATCATGGTACGACGGTGCGGCCAGACGCTCGGAGCTACGTCAAATATTAATTTACTATCATTAATATTCGCGTCGTGAACGTCTTTTATCGTTAGCTCGTAGTCTAAAGACCTGAGTTATTTGGGTGTTGCCGCATCTAAAATATTTGAATTAGTATTGTCTTCATACATATCGAAACAATAAAGAACTTAAAAAAGTTTTTTTTGTTATATCTACATAACTTCTTAGAAGTCTTTTTAAGTCTTTTAAATATTTGTAACTTTATTCTTACAAATTACTTAGTTTATTTCTTTTTTTCACTTTAACTCACTGAAGTCAGTATTATTAGCACAACAGGAAATATTCTGCTCAAAACCTGAAGCAGCACAACTGGGAACGTACCTCGACCTTACAGAAGATCACAGCTAAATAGTACTGCTTTCAAGCAGTGTTGTGTTCTTGTGGTGAGTACGGTGACCAGAGCTCCTGGGGGGGATTGGGGATTGGGTCGGCAACGCACTTGCGATGCTTCTGGTGTTGCAGGCGTCTATAAGCTACGGTAATCGCATACCATCAGATGAACCGTACGTTTCTTTGCCGACTTAGTTGTATAAAGGACGATTTCTCTGAAGAATTTGGTTTTTATGCAAATTATACGTAAAATATCATGTTATATACATGAAATATATTACATTATAAATTTACGTACATAAAGAACATTATTAAAAAAAAATAACTATAAAAAAACACTAAAAATCTATAAGTAATTAGTAAATTACGCGTCTTCCTACTATTGTTTCAGTTACATTCCAAAAAAAAAACAAGACCAGACTACATCATACATCCTCCAAAAACATAGAAAAAAAAACATCAAAAAAAAATAAAAAATAATAATAAGCGCTGATTCCGCATTCCCGGTATAAACAACAGACATTCTTAACCCTAGAAGCCTAATCTATTCATTAAGCCTTAACATACGTCTCGCAGGCGTACTATAAACATCGATGAGACAAAAATGGCGGGACTTAACGACACACTCATTGTCCCCTAGCCCCTTCGGCCACTGAGTTGGCTAAAAAGTACGACACGCTACCTTCAACCGTTATAGAGAAACAGTTTTCGGATTCGTATACGCCTCGCAGGCGTAGCTTAGTCTTAGGGTTTGCAGATCTATTTGTTAGAGATTCAGTTATCCTGACTGTAAAATCAATCTTACCATATACATTAAATATAATATCTGAAAGGCTGCTAACATCTCTCTGATAGTGGCCTAACAGTTCTCAAAAAAGTGCAACAAATATGTAGTTTCTTTGATTTAATACCTTGACCTCTGTCTGCCAAGTGCTAGATCTTGTAAATAAGCGTGGAATCAAAAGATTCTTTTTACTATTTTATCATTACAGCCTATACAGTCCACTGCTGGACATAGGCCTCCACAAGTTTACGCCAAAAATAACGTGAACTCATGTGTTTTGCCCATAGTCACCACGCTGGGCAGGCGGGTTGGTGACCGCAGTACTGGCTTTGTCGCACCGAAGACGCTGCTGCCCGTCTTCGGCCTGTGTATTTCAAAGCCAGCAGTTGGATGGTTATCCCGCCACCGGTCGGCTTTTTAGGTTCGAAGGTGGTAGCTGTGGAACTGTGTTATCCCTTAGTCGCCTCTTACGACACCCACGGGAAGACAGGGGGTGGCTATATTCTTTAGTACCGTAGCCACACAGTACAAAGATTCTTTTTACTCTTTCAGCTAGCCCAATAATCTTAATTCTAACTTGGTCGCATTATTTACAAATTGTGCAATAGCCGTGTAGTTAAACACAAAGTAAGTATGTAGTATCATTTTACAATGTTTATGTCCTGTGAATAAAACCGCTTCTATTGCATCATCGCGGAACAAGTTGAGGCATGTTTAGTCCTGTCCCGACAGCTCTACGAACGAAAAACAACATTAAGGACCTGTTTCACCGGTTGTAAATAACGCTATTTGATGGATGACGATGTCTAGCAGATAAAAGTTTTCGATGTATTATTCTTTTTCACTTTTAAATTCCACTATAGGTATTACTACTATATCAGATATAAAACTCTTCACGCTCAACGACGCCCAGTAGGATTTTCTCCTGTATGTAATGTTACCACACCCAAACCACGACAAAGATCTATATGGCCAATACAAACGTCTGTCGTGAGCGGGGATCGAATCAGCGACCACCAGCGCAACAGCTAGTGCTGTAACTGCTACACCAAATATAATAAAAATATCTATTGACGACGCATTGACAACATATATAATATGAATCTAAAACTTGTAGTTTGTTATTAATTCAGGCGAAACAGTTACAAATGGTCTAACTCTACCTCCTGCTGTTAAAGTGTAATCGTAACTTATTTGCAGGATAAACTTTATCCACGAGTAGTTTAACAGGCTCGAATTCTATTTAAAACGTTATCGAACTGTCGCTCAACTTACAAAGGAGCCATTATAATTACACGAGTCATGATTTATTTAAATGTTTAGTTTTACTTAGAATTCCCGGGAGTTAAGGTCAGGTTCGTTAGTTAATGCGCCGGTGACTAATACGATTCTATTGTAGACTCGTAGTTTACTTGTTCATTGAAATTGTAGCGATATTAGTAAATGACACGTACGTTTATTTGTAATTTCACTATTAAAGTGGCCTTTAAAGCAGTTGTACTATTCATTTCGTGACTACGAGTAAATTTTATACAATTCTTTGTTCAAAAATTGTTTTCTAAGGTGTCTATCTAAATTGATTAGAACACATCAATGTTTAACCAACTTGAAAATAACTAGGAGGTTCTCAATTCGATTGGATTTTTATGTGCAATTTTTTAAATTTTTATTAGGTACCTCCTGATTTTGATGATTAATTTATTATTTTAAATATTGTTGAGTTTCTCATTTAAATTTGAGTGAGATTTGGCGAATAGTTTATGAACTATATCTTATAATGTCTACTGTACTGTCCTGGTCATATAAATTGAACTCGTTTTTATTTTTGTTTATTTTATTATTTATTAGTTTCTGAAATAGAGTCTGGCTTTTCAGAATGTTGATTCTGTTACAAAACTTAATTCATCACAGGGTTATTAAAACAATACGACCTCTTGTTGTCATGTATTGATTAATTATATTTTAAAGCTTACATTGACTGCATTAATACAAATATATTTTTAAATCAATACACGTTTTAAAGCCTACATCGTAGTAGCATACGCATACCTGAAAGAAATCAACAATGAACGTTCGTCACTCGTTCACTCAGACGCCATAGTATCTCAACAATCGCGGCCACATCGTCCGCCGTCGAGATGACATGAATTAAACATCTCGCCAAAAGTGGATAAATTAATTAGAACCGCTTCCCCGAAGCAAACGACGCGGGCGATGTCAGCAGATAAGGGCTGTCTACGCGACATCAATTCCCCAACAATGTAATACAATCACCACATCATTTGTAGGACGATCTCCTCAAAGAAGTCATTTATTTCTAATTGGATTGTTTGTATCAGAGGAGGTATAACGAAGTTTATTCTCGTGACAGCCCTAGCGATTGTGAATCGCATTTTATCCCATCAACTGGCAATTGCACAGTGAATGGGCCCCCTGCCCTCGCTTCCCAACATGGCGCGACGGGCGACGCTCGGCGCAAAAACAACTGCTTTCCGATCAGAACGAAACGTGCTCCCGTCCCTCCGACGCAAAAACTACCGACTTACTATCGTGTAGTAACAATTACACGAGTCCATTCCCGGACTTGTTCTTGTGGTAGTTCCGAAACTTGCAGATTCATGACGTTAATCATGAAGAAGGGTTGCTTAGTTACTTCTCGCCCTATTTTTGTTATAACTGACTTAACACAAACTTATCGGAGAAGGGTCACATTTGTAAGATAAGAAAAGTCCTCTAATCTTCATATTCAAAGGAATTTTATTCAAGATGAGTACACTGTGTACCCTATTACTGGCAAGTAATGTAAGAAAGTTGTTAAGGTAAGGAGCTGTGCAGCGGTGCGTAAAAGTGGCCAGGCGTGGTGTTAAGTTTAACATTGGCTACGCATTCCTGTAAATTACTAGTTTTAACGTCGTCGCTCCGGTCTCTAAATTTCTACTGATATGACAAGTAAAGGCCGGTTTCATCAGTTGTGGATAAATTTTATCCTGCAAATAAGTTACGGTTAGACCTTAATAGGCGGGTTGGCGGATATATTCCCTACTATGAGTGACAACCGGGTGCGATGGCTTAACGTGCTCTCCGAGGCACGGTGGGGAGACAAACAAGGACTGCGCAAACACTCAAACCACGGCAAACACCTATATGGCTAATATAAATGTTTGTCATTTGCGGGGATCGAACCCGCAACATCCAGCGTAATAGGCACAATTCATGGCCGTGACCGTTGCGCCAACGCGGCCTCGTTAGAGCAAATGTCTCATAAATACAGTGGAATTTGATAGTGAAAAAAAATAATACATCACACACTGTCAACAGTCCCTAAACGTAGTTAGTTTTCGCTGACGACTTGCTCGCTAATAGTAAAATCACGCTTTGAGCGTTCTAAATATGTTGATATATCGATTTTGTAGCAGAGTGAAGGCAGCCGTAATCTACTTTTAGCAAAAATATCTTGGCAAATGGGTACAAAACAACTTTGATCTAAATCCTTAATCATGTTAATATAGTGATTATACTTTTGTTTGTCAGTGATACATAATAATATCACACACATGATTATGTGGCTTATTACAATGTGCATTAAGCGTTATTTTTTATCATGTATAAGCACTTTTACACTTCTTAATTTTACGTCATTTATAGTTTTTTTTTTTTTAAATATTAATAGAAAATTTCGAAACGTGGCCGTTGTATGTAGCGAAATAAGAGTCGCATGCGCAGCCCACTCGAGCAAGATTACGACCTGTCGGCCAATAACGGTGCCGTATCAGTCCCGCCCCCCCTCGCATTAGTCAGCAGGCTTGAATCGTAATCAAAACCAACTGATAACCAACCGAATCGCGTGAAAATCAAACAGTACCCGGGTGAATTTTTACAAATCAAATATATATTTTAATTAAAGTCTATTTAAGAAATTCTGAATCGTTATTTTACAAAATTAAAATAAAAATAAAAAGTTAAAAATCAGGTGTAAAATTTCAACACAATTTCTTTGAATACTATCCTATAATAAAAGCTATGACACTCTAATATATATACATGTATGAACTTAAAACAGAATTTTATGAGGGATCAATTAATTGGATAACGATAAAATTCGCGGAACCTTCAGCTCCATTCACGTTGAACAATAAAGCGACTCGTCGAGTTCTTGCGGCGCTGAATTAAGAAGACGCGAGTAAAAAGAGCAGCATCGCTGACAATGGCTACGTGATTTCCGTCAACATTTCTCGAGGCTTATAACTTAAGTCACGAGCGACCGGTCGGAGCCAGTTCGGTTCCTGCGTCGTTTTTACGATTGCACAGCGCTTGCGTCTTCACCGCTACTTCTGTTGATTGCACGATTGATACTCCAACTGGTCATGACCACTCAATGTTTCAACCGTTGATAATAATTGTTTGGACGTTTAAAATATTGAATTGAACAGTTCACCTGACTTAAAACGATTATTGTAGCTTATATACGCCTGCAACGCCAGATGCATCGAAAGCTCGTTGCCGACCACCAATCCGCCCCAAGAGCTCACCTTACTCGCCACAGGAACCCAACATTGTTCGCTGGCACAAAGATAAATGAACTGTAGGATATATCCTACTGTTCCTTAGTTCATTATAAGTTATATTTTATGGTTTGAATACCATTATTCTCTCTTAAAGAAACTTTCGTGTTACTAACACTACAAATATACACAATATCTTATAACAAAACCTCAAAAGAACATTATCCCACGTCTATTTATCGTCTTCAGAGGAGCTTCTAAACAAAAAATGTCGATTTCTCAAAGGTATAGACATATTTGACAACAAAAGAGTGTTCATGTTTATGACTTTTCACATAGTCGTAAGAGTAAAACGATAGGTTGTGTTAACGCGTTGTGGCAAATCCACGGGTGCGTTTATGGTTTTTGAGTGTGTTTAAAAAATAATGCGAAGTACCTAAACTTTATATTTCTATTTCTTTCTTGTATTATATTATTTTGACGTAAAATAACTCGAAAAAAAAATGGCGTAGTACCCACATCGACTTTGAATGGTAAGTTTGAAGCCTAACAAAAAAAAATTCCGTACTTTCATAAATTTTGAAAGACAGTTTTAAGAAAATATGTTCACTTCAATATTATTATAAGAGAATTTAAATCCACTTAACTGCTCCACTTTTCCTTTAATCATTTATTGATAATAACGTTTAGTTTTCCTGTTTTAAAAGCAATATTAGCCGATTTTCTTTGTAGAATCTACATTCTGAATCGGTGGTTGTTCTATTTTTACGAAAATAATAATTTAATTTTAAAGTTTTAATTTGCAAAATGACGATTCGATAGTTCTTATGGGGCCTATTTGAATAAAGCTGTTTTTGAGTTTGAATACTCATTGAATATTTGCTTACATTATAATTACAACTTTATCTGAAACGTCTATTGGACAATATAGGCATTTAGTAATTTTAGTAATAGATGATTGTACGAGTATGTGCTATTTCTATTTATTTCTATATTTAAATATCAATAAGGGTGTCATTATAATTAAGTAGACGAATTGGATAACACCAATAAACAACGTAACGTATCAAGTCTCTCTAGTCTAACAAAAATTAACGTTGGAGTAACATAATTGTATTTGCTCGCAAACGAAAAAAAAACCGACTTCAATTACATCGACAAGTAATAACAACGTAGGAAGACGAAAAAATAGTCAAATAAATACGCGTTATCAAAGATTACGCAAACAGTTGTAATCAGATCTGAATGAAATTTAAATGTGACCACATGATAAATATCAGCTTTCGATTAAATTAAAAATCATCAAATCGGTACACCAGTAAAAAGTTATGCGGTATAATACAACGTAGGTCGACGAAAAAAATGGTCAAGTAAAAACGCATTATAAGATATAACTCGAAAAGTAGTTGTTAGATCTCAAATAAATTTTAAAATTATTTCTAATGTTGCTTGCTTATTTTATTTCTTTGGTGTACAATAAAGTGTAAAATAAATAAATAATAAATAAATTTATACGAGACCAAATGACACGCACCACCTTTCGATTAAAATTTTTCTTGTCGAAATCGGTCCACCCAGTCAAAAGTTCTGAAGTAACATACATTAAAAAAAATACAATCGAATTGAGAACCGCCTCCTTTTTTGGAAGTCGGTTAAAAACCACGGACATTATAAGCCTGTGAATATATCTCTATATAAAAATAAAAACTTTACAAGTTGTCCAACTTATAATAACAGTTGAATATTTTTTTGTTTCCAAAGGTGTTTCACACAGAAAGAACTCCAAAACTAGTAATTATTTACTAGCTATAATATAATTTACTTAATAGTGACAGCGTTTTATTTTCTAAAACTTTGAAGTAGAATATGATTATTTCGGTTTTACCCGCGTTTTCATTTATACGTATCTATGTTGCAGTCAGAACTCTTAACCAGTCAAAAGTACTATTGACTAGCGAAATCAGTCAAAAGTACTTTTGACTGGACAAGTTGGTCAAAAATGGTTTTGACTGAAAATTATTGGTTATTAGTACTTTTGACTGCAAATTCGCGGTTAAAAATACTTTTGACTGACGCTCTCCGTCAAAAGTAGTTTTAACTGCAAAAAACGTCAGTCAAAAGCACTATTAACTCGAATGTGAATAAATTTAGTCAAATGATCCTGATAAACCATAATAAATTTATGCCCGCGATCCTCTTGCGACTGCATGTCAATCAGATCGACTTGGCAGCGGCTGTTCATTTCAGTGTGCAGGATTGGTTTCTAAACCTGACCCATCCTTTTCTTGTTTTTCTTCCTTTGGCATACTTCGCACATTGATAAATATACATTAATCATTTCTTTTGTAACATTAGCGTACTTTTTTGCCGCTTTATTCTTAAGTCTATCGCGACCACCATGCCCTATAGAAATATGAGTAGCATCAATAATGTCGTAGATTTCCTCAGCCGGCAAAAATATTTGACGGGTTCTGTGTTTGTAACTAATTTTTTTATACCACAAACTTCAATGTGTTAAAGCGTTGTAGTCTACTGTACTGTAATGGTGTTTCCTTTTCATTAAATTTCGCGTCTTCCACATCCATTGCAAACTTTTCAAATTTTTCTTTTGTCATCACATTGAAATGACTATCTTTCGTATCTTCCATCGCTAAAATTCCTTGCAAAAGGCCTTCTTTCTTTTCGTAGTCACTCATTTTTGTTCTAATATTAGCACGTTCTCCACTAATAATGAGTAATATAAAATGTGCGTTTGTCGTTATTTTTATTTATATGTGCGTTTGTCGTTATTTTTATTGACCACCTTAAATTGTTAAGAGTTTTGACTGATACAACCAGTCAAAACAACTTTTGACGGAATCATTTAGTCAAAAGTACTTTTAACCAGCTCCATTGGGCAAAAGTACTTTTAACTGTTATTTTAGTCAGAAGTATTATTGACTAAAGCAAACGGTCAAAAGTACTTCTGACTGATTTTGCTAGTTAATAGTGCTTTTGACTGGTTAAGAGTTTTGACTGCAACATCTATAAGTAAAATAAGTAATAAAAAGGTTTTTTACATAATTATCTTGCATTTCACAGGGTCGACCCCTCCATGATAAGTAACTTAATGCTTGTGTTATGGCTCTGATAGACCATCTGATATGAGTAATTTTTTATCGATATTTACATAATTACATCCAAGTAATACCTATATTCATAAATTCATACAACCCATCGGGGCGAGAATCGAACCCATAACCCTCGGAGTATGAGTATAACTGTATATGTATGTGTATAGAATATTATATACAGTTCTCGACGTGTACTAACATAAATAAATAAACGTCTCACACTCAAAACGCCTATCCTCATAACGAATGCACTACATCAGCTGTTTATCAATCTAATCGCGGGGTTATTGACCCACATCCTTATCTGTCTTGCCTAACACCTAATACCACACAATTGTGTCAAACGATCACAGATAGTCGACTGATAAAAATACGCACACAGCTTTGCTCGTGTCTTTGTAATATTATAAAATCGTCGTATTAAATACCAACAGTCGCGCATGGACCGCTAGCACAACAGCCACAAGTCAGTGCTGTGACCGGTGCGCTAAAACGTCATCGGATTATGACATTTACGACGTAGTTTCTTTGCTCGATTATCCCACTATTTTTCCACATGTCTGACGATATTTAGGATAACGCTGCCTTTGACATACAAATATCAACTGTAACTGTAATTAGGTGTACGTAATAAATGTCTTCTGACTGTAAACTAGACGTTTTTAATCGACTTCCAAAAAAGGAGGGGGTTCTCAATTTGACTGTATTTTTTTTAATGTATGTGACTTCAGAACTTTTGACTGGGTGGACCGATTTCGAGAATTTTTTTAAATCGAAATGTGGTATGTCATTTGGCCCCATTTAAATTTATTTGAGATCTAACAACTACTTTACGAGTTATATCTAATAATGCGTTTTTCCTTGACGCTTTTTTCGTCAATCTACGTTGTATTATACCACATAACTTTTTACTGGATGTACCGATTTTGATAATACTGTTTTTGTTGGAAAGGAGATATCCCTAGTTTGGAACCATGATAAGGAAACCAGGATTTGATGATGGGATCCCAGAGAAATCGACGGAAACTCTCGAAAATCCGCATAACATTTTACTGGGTGCACCGATTTTGATAATTTTTAATTTAATTGAAAGCTGATATTTATCATGTGATCACATTTAAATTCATAAATAAATAAGTAATAAATTATCGAGATCTGATAACTACTTTTTGAGTAATCTTTGATAACTCGTAGTTACTTGACTATTTTTTCGTCGATCTACTTTGTATTACTCGTCGATGTAATTGAAGTCGGTTTTTTTTGTTTGCGAGCAAATACAATTACTAAAATTTAATTGTACGAAAATTAGCTTGTACTATCCCAGTTAAATGCTTTTAGAAGTAACTATTTAAGTCGACGTTCATTTACTTTAAATTGTATTTTAACGTAATTTACATAGTTGATTTCCAAATTATAATCACCAAGAAGTACCTAAATTACTTGGAAAATTTAATATTACATGAAATAGAATTATAAATTACTTACAAAGGGTTATTAAATACATTATGTCCAAAACACTAACGAATCTAAGTACCTACCTACTAATAGAAATTTACTACTGTAAGGGCCTGATGCATCAGTTGTGGATAACGCTATTTGACGGATGACGGTATTCAACATATTAAAAGTATTTCATATATTATTCTTTATTACCATCGAACTCCACATTTACAGCATATTTCTATGCGCAATTGTAAATATAAAAGTTGTAGTTAGTTAATCGAGGTGAAACCGGTTCTAAGGCCCTATTCTACATCCTGCTGTTAAAGTCTATTCGTAACGTATTAGCAGGATAAACATTATCCATGACTAGTGAAAACGGACGTGTCTTACCCTGCCGTGCACTTCAATAACAAGTCGCGACATGTGTCGAAACCGGTTGAAAGTAAACCGACATAATCGAATGACACGACATTCGCGGCGATCCCCGGAGATTGTCGACAATTTCTCCGTCACGACTCTCCTCCAATAGTTTAAATTGCATCACGAGAGCTACAGCACGCTGGGGTCCCGCGGGGATGTGATTTATCTCGAAATGGTCGGTTTGCATGTTCAGATAACTTCTCGACTTCTTGACGTCGGCTATTTTGTGTACTTGGTTATGACTAACTGTGCCTTCCGGTCTCACCTGCTGTACGGTTGATTGACTCAATCTGTAATATCCCATTGTTGGCATAGGTCTCTTTCTCTATATAGGGTAGGGTCGTGGACGTGTATGAGTAGCAAATATACGATATGTACAGAGTAGTAACTATAACTCTAGATGGTGTGCGTCAATGATCACAAAACTTACACCAAATTTTAAGTTAGACTTCCAGGATTACGACTGTCAAAGTCAAATACGATTTCTTGTACTTTAATTTATTTACCTTAGTGCAAATCAAAACAAACAGGCGGGTAAACCAAAAAAAAGTAATTCGTGCTTAGCTATTTAATAAAATTATTTGTTATAGTAGCCAACAAGCCTCTGCTCACAAATTTCTTAAGAATTACATATTTAAATAATTATCAAGAATTGCGCGAATGTAGGGCATAACTTATTTGATCTCTTATCGTATAGAAAGAAGTTAAAAACTTGTTTTCATAAATTGTAAAGTTAGGATAAGTTATCACGATATTACTAACAAATATAATCTATACAAATAAATAAAATTGGAGTGTCTATTTGTAATATTAAAATAACCGCTTTTTGTCAAATGCCTATAGATGTACACAGTACATAAACCAAAAAAACATTTTTTTAAATTTCTGTCTCTCTGTCTGTTCCGGCTAATCAACGGCTGGACCGATTTTGACGAGACTTTTACTGGCAGATAGCTGATGTAATAAGGCGTAACTTAGGCTACTTTTATTTTTACTTTTTTTTTTATTATTTTCTAACTGAACAACATTTTTTTTTCAAATTCCTCGCGAACGAAGTCGCAAGCACAGCAAGTATTAATGTAAAAAAGTAGAAGAGTATGTCTGATTATCATTTATACAAGCTCAATATTAAGTAACAATTTTTATGACTTTTATGAGTGAAATAAGATATCTCGAAGTGATTAAGAGTTGAACAATCGCTGTATTTTAGTTCAACGTTCTAGTCACACAGTGGAATACAATTTAAAACTCATCTAAGTCCTATATTTAGCTGCCTAAATGCCTATAAGATCATCGACCACAATCATTGAACTTAATAGTTGTTGAGTTGTAAGACTTAAGTTGAAATGTCGAGTGAGTTCAAGGTGAAAACACATAGCCAGGAAAAGTATTCTGCGATACTAATGTATTACAATCAGAGGCTTGTTTGCAAAGTATACTTCACCCATATATAAGACACTAGACATTGTAACATCGATCGACCAACGATCGACAAATAAGTCAAGATTGTAACATCAGAGTCGCGGCCCAGGTCTCCAGCAGCTCGCTAGGCGTAAGTCACAGCTCGGAGTTAGTCTAGGCTAGGGCGAGGAGCGCGGCCGTTCACCCTCGCCGAAAGCGGGTCGCGAAGGTTACCGCACGTCGCGCCCCGCACCCGCTGTCGCCTGCGCCGGCTCGCTCCCGCTGCTCTCGAAATTTCATTGAATTATCAAAATCTAACTAATTTATATGTGAATATCTATTTTTATATTTCGGAGACATACCTACTGATAAATAGACATTAGTTTATTTTCAGTGCTAAGCGGTTTTTTTTTTGCATTAACGGAGGAAGCTTTTAGAAGCTTTTTTAGATCGTTATATTACAATAATAGATATATTGTAATAAATGAAACGCAATCACCTTTTCGAGACACAGAGTCTGTAGCTGAAACTAACACTAAGGGCCTGTTTCAAAAGTTGTGGGTTACGCTATTTGACGGATGACAGTATCCGACAGTAAACATTTTTTACCTTTGAATTCTACATTTCTGAGATATTTCTATTCGCATATATTAAACTTAAAATTGCAGTTTATTAATTGAGGTCCTACTGGCCTGTTCTATCTCCTACTGTCAAAGTCCATTTCATCCGTCAAATAGCGCTATGCACAATTAGTGAAACGGGCCCTTACTTTGAAAAAAATCAAGATCGAAAGTTAATGATACATTTAAATTTAGAACAACGAGAACAAAATTACGTTTCATAACAACGTCCCGTGCGATTTTGACCACGTAAACACAAAGTTTGAACTTTATACCTATTGGGAAAGTATGACAATTAAAGTTAGATTTATTATATAACTATTCTAACAGATTAATATTTTAAGATCTTTATTATAGATAAAGATGTAACTAAAAACACCAATGCTACATTATTTTTACCGACGCCGCTCCTACTCTAGTTGGTAAACAATATTACCGAGCGCGGCGATGACTCGTTGCAACAGCAGAACGCAGCGGCGCAGATGGCAACAACCTTTGAATTGAACTGTTATAGTTCATGGCGCGATAACAATGCGATCACTCTGATAGCGATACGACACGTCGAGATGAGAACAGACACCTTCATTATTGTTAAAATAACCATATATTAAGTGCTAGCACTTCGCTTAGAAAGTAATACATATTTCTTTCGAATACTTACTGCAAATTTTATTTATTTTTGTAGGTATTTAATTTTTAATTTATATACGATTGCTGTGTACTGTTGTCATAGGACTACACATAATTAATTGTAAGCCGTGTTTTGCTCTCATAGTCAATAACATAATTACTATATTCCACGTGTTATTGTACTTTTTCAAATATAAAAATAAAATAAGTACTCGTAATCTTTAAATTTATAAATACACAGTGGTTCAAAATCTTGTTACTTTTATTAATAATTTTTTAATGTTCATATTAGAACGTTGTTAGGCTCTTAATTGAAATGTTGAGAGGTAGGTACTCGTCAGGAGGCTGTAATAAATAAATTTCAATTAAATTTCATGTTTCTATTACACGTTCAATTAAAACAAACACAATTGTTGCATGTAATAAAAACGAAAGCCATCTGTTTTTATTATTAACACAGTAACACTTGATAGCAAATTAAACAACACGAAATATTATATTGCAATTTACAACATTCCCTTCTGAGTTTGACCTTTTATTGTTTGTTGTTTATCATCAATACTGTTTTACAAATTCAGTCAAACGAAAATATCTCGTGAACTTTTTAGGTGGCCTTATTATTTATCATCGATTTGATGAGAGTAAACATCCAGAACACAAATCTCAACCAGAAGATCCCCCCACTCTGCCCCTCTCCCGTGCCAATTAGAATAATTCATTCAGTAGAAACTAGGCCGACGCCCGTATCGCCTCTTCTCGTTTCAACCTTATTTACTGCGTAATTATTGCCACCTTTCATATCGCATAATCTCTAATAACTAGCATTTATATGTAAAATGTTTTAAATGTGATAATTTAAATTACGTAAAAGTGCGTGTATGCTACGTATGTCATAACAAACCTTAATACTGTCATGTCAAATCTAACATCAATTTTAAAAAGTCGTGCTTTTGTTCAATTTTAAATCAATTTCCACAACGACCTCTCTCCCGGTTTAAAACCCGTTTACCGCCGCGGACGTTACTAGAAGCCGCGGTTGTCGTTCCGTTCGCGTCTAATTCGATAGATGCTATGTAATTTAAAATAACATAGTATTTTAGATAAATTGAGCATATTGAATGCGTACAACTAAATAGTTTTACTCCAAAAAAACACTTGTTTATCTTGTAATTAGCAAGTTTGAAAAAACTTAAAAATCTTGTTCTCTCAGGGTCACGTCTTGATAGGAAATGACGAAGTCGGTCAGCAGCCATAGGATGCGAAAGTTACGACTTCCTGATGTAGTCCGTGAGAATATCTGTATATTTTTAAATATAAACACTTACAAACATATAAAAATTATAATTTGAACCTAATAAAATACGACTCTATTAATTCATATTACACTTTCATCCGATTAATTTGAAACACATTTTCTTAAAGCTGTAGTGGATGACACAGACAGGTGACAATTGCATTTTTAATCTTATAATAAAAAAAAATATAATTTCATAAGAAAAAAATCTTTATTTACTTCAATAACAATTGATTGTGTATTTTTTTTTTTTTTGTATCTCTTGTTGCCGGTTTTACCCGCACGAAATATTGATAGAGCGAGTTTTTATTAGTCGTTAATGTAATTAAGTCTATCACACCCCTTCGGAAATTTGTCTTTATGTTAAATAATCAACGCACAAAGCGCCAACTGCTTCTGAATATGACCTGTAGTAGTATATGGGTTACTTTGGAATAGTGTTGGCACTGATCAAGCGAACGCATATACAAGCTTCTCTTCCGCTTTGCATTTTAGATTGAATTGAAGACGTTATAGTTTAAATGAAAAACTGGTACATCAGTGTACCGAGGACCATGGCTCTTGTGGTGCTGAAATATCTGGAAATCAAAATGACCAATACCAAACTGTAAATATCCTGTTTTAACACTTTTTTTTTTTCAAATAAACAAAAAGTTTCGTTTACTAACATAATAATACTCATATATCCATATCAGATCATATAGAGTTGTTGCTTGGCGCTGGGCGACGCCTCTGTTATGGAATATGTTGGTTAAACCTTTCAATGTGACACTTTTATACCCTATTCTGGAAATATAAATAAATATAACTACGTTGACGGTGAAAGGGTTAAGTAATTCGTAAAATCTGTCTCTTTTGGTAAAGCTTTTAAAATTTATTTGAACGACAAATTTATAATTTTAGTTATTAATTTTTATGTAAAATATATATATATTTTTTTCTTTATCTGATATTTGCGATCAGAGTGATAGCTGATAAGGCGTTACTAGCGACGGTGAAGGTATCCTTGACAAGCTAACGACGTTCGTGTGTGAGCTGATTACTGCATTTAATGCAATTGAAAAATATAAATGTATATTGTAATATATATGAATAATAATGATACGCCGAATTGTATATAAGTATCCAAATAACTTTTGAACGACTGAACCAAATGGGTTTCTTTTTTGTGTTTTCAAAATATTCGATATATTTTCACGAAAAAAAAAATATGGCGGTGTGAAATTCGCAAGGTTAGCTTGATAATAATATTTTACAACTATCTTCATATACAAATTAAACAAATGAAGCTCCACTTATTGTTTGTACATAATCGTCGTCATTAACTAGAATACAGTGACCTTTTCCAAGAAATAGGCTTAACAAAGGATAATATAGCAAATAATTACACTGGGTAAGGGTGTATGTATCAATGATAAGGGAAGGGTCTAATGTCACAAGGGCATTCAACTTAGTATCGATAGAAAAATTATCATTTTCCTTTACCTTACCCTGTCAATTGCATTCGTTATCTGCAATTTGCTGTAATGAGTTCAGCTACAATTTTATAAAATAGCAATTATTCCAATTTCAAAATAAAATAATTACGTGCAATTATAATAAAACTAGCTGTGCCCGCGGCTTCGCCCGCGTTGAAATCAGTGTTTCACAAAGTTTTCCCGGCAAACTTCCAGTGAAACTCTCATTAAAATCGTCTTAGCCGTTCCGTAAACCTTCCTCTTGAACCGCATGAAAATCCGTTCAGTAGATTTTGAGGAAATCGATCACATACACTTTTGGGGGCATTGTTTTATAATACACCAACTGTTGCCCGCGACTACATCCGCTTGGTTATGAAGATATGCATTACTACTAAGATGTTTAACGCAAACTATTTTTTTATTTCAGTCACTTGAAATGCTTATTACACTGAGTAACTTTTTAAAAGGCACAATTTAATATAATTTAATAGTTGTTTTTATAAAACCTCTCTATACACCACATTCTTAGTTTTATTTTCAGGCTGCAGTATAAATAACCTATCGACGAACTTATAGCTGCTGTATGTGTTTCATACAAACTATCAACCCCAATTAAACCCCCTTAGCGGTGGAATATCGCAAAATCCATTCTTAGCGGACGTCTACTAATTATAATCTACCTCTCTGCCAAATTTCATCTTTATCCATCCTGGATGGATGGACCCTCCAGCAGTTTTTGGGTTCTCGTGATGAGTGAGTCAGTGACCTTTCTCTTATATATATATATATATATATATATATATATAGATTACGATGCATTATTTGGACACCTCCTCACCATCTATAGAGCATACATTTTAAATTTCAAATCTTTTACTTAAAAAACATAGGACTTTCATATAAACTTCCAACCCCCGTTTTATCCCCTTAGGGGTCAAGTTTCGTAAAATCTGTTCTTAGCGGATGTCTACACCCTATAAGGAACTTAACTGCCAAATTTCAAGTTTGTAGCTGTTATAGTTTCGGAGATTTCGTGATGAGTGAGTCAACCTACTATCCCCCGTTTTAACCCGAAAAGGGAATTGATTTCTAAAGATACATTATTTGGACACGTTCTTACCATCTATAGAGCATACATTTTAAATTTCAAGTCTCTTACTTAAAAAACATAGGACTTTCATATAAACTTCCAACCCCCGTTTTATCCCCTTAGGGGTCAAGTTTCGTAAAATCTGTTCTTAGCGGATGTCTACACCCTATAAGGAACTTAACTGCCAAATTTCAAGTTTGTAGCTGTTATAGTTTCGGAGATTTCGTGATGAGTGAGTCAACCTACTATCCCCCGTTTTAACCCGAAAAGGGAATTGATTTCTAAAGATACATTATTTGGACACGTTCTTACCATCTATAGAGCATACATTTTAAATTTCAAGTCTCTTACTTCAAAAATATAGGACTTTCATACAAACTTCCAACCCCCATTTATCCCCTTAGGGTCGAGTTTCGTAAAATCAGTTCTTAGCGGATGTTTACGCCCTATAAGAAATCTACCTGCCAAATTTCGAATTTGAAGTTGGTCTAGTTTCGGAGATTTCGTAATGAATGAGTCAACCTACCATCCCCCGTTTTAAACCCAAAAGGGAGTTGATTTTTAAAGATACATTATTTGGACACCTCCTCATCATCTATAGAGCATACATTTTAAATTTCAAGTCGCTTACTTCAAAAACATAGGACTTTCATACAAACTTCCAAACCCCGTTTTATCCCCTGAGGGGTCGAGTTTCGTAAAATCCGTTCTTAGCGGATGTCTACGCCCTATAAGGAACCTACCTGCCAAATGTCAAAATTGTAGCTGTTATAGTTTCGGAGATTTCATGATGAGTGAGTCAACTTACCATCCCCCGTTTTAACCCCAAAAGGGAGTTGATTTCTAAAGATACATTATTTGGACACCTTTTCACCATCTATAGAGTATAAATTTTAAATTTCAAGTCTCTTACTTCAAAAACATAGGACTTTCATACAAACTTGCAACCCCCGTTTTACCCTCTTAGGGGTCGAGTTTCGTAAAATCCGTTCTTAGCGGATGCCTACGCCTTATAAGGAGCCTACCTGCCAAATTTCAAGTTTGTAGGTGTAATAGTTTCGGAGATTCCGTGATGAGTGAGTGACCTTTCGCTTTTATATATATTATAGATTACGTTCGTTAATTTTTTTATAAAAACTAAAATTTACGATTTAAAATTCCTTATTGAAAACCTTTCCTTTGTCAAATTATGAGTTTGGATATAAAAAAAAGTCAGATTGCATGTCTTTTTAAGGCCTAACTCTTCTTAATGTGATACGCATAACTTATTCTTGTTTGTCAATTGTCACTTTAATACTTTAAAAAACGACGTGTGAACCATTTTAATGTATATGTTATATTTACTTTTCTCTTCTAGTTGTATTCAGCATTTCGTTTCGATTAAAGGAACCATTGTCAATATTCATTTCTCACGAGAGCTTCATTATATGTTAATATCGTAATGGAAGACTCGTGTAGTAGAAAATATTTAACACGTCGATTCCGGCTCGCTTCGATCTGTCTTTCTCTAGCTGTGCCCGCGGTTTTACCCGCGATAGCCTATAGCCTTCCTCGAGAAATGGACGATCCAACACACAAATAATTTTTGGTGTTTACTCCTTAAAAATCGATTTCCATATGAGGCCCCAAGGCCGGTATAAAAATACAAAGTTCACACGTCAGAAGTGAAACTTCTTTGGCAAACTACTTTTTAAGTGTCTTTTTTATTTATATAAATCTAAAGCTGTAGATTTCCGTTCCAGCGCCATTGACAAAAACGTTGCCGTTTCATCCGTAAAAATTTTACCCTCATGCGCCTAAAGAACCTTCACTACAATAATTGTGTTTGCTCGCAAACGAAAAAAAAACCGACTTCAATTACATCGACGAGTAGTACAACGTAGATCGACGAAAAAAGAGTCAAGTAAAAACGCATTATTAGATATAACTCTCGCGTTATCAAATTACTCAAAAAGTAGTTATCAGATCTCGATAAAATTTATATGTGACCACATGATAAACATCAGCTTTCGATTAAATTAAAAATTATCAAAATCGGTACACCCAGTAAAAAGTTATTACGGATTTTCGAGAGTTTCCCTCGATTTCTCTAGGATCCCATCATCAGATCCTGGTTTCCTTATCATGGTACCAAACTAGAAATATTCCCTTTCCAACAAAAAAAGAATTATCAAAATCGGTACACTCAGTAAAAAGTTATTACGGATTTTCGAGAGTTTCCCTCGATTTCTCTAGGATTCCATCATCAGATCCTGATTTCCTTATCATGGTACCAAACTAAGGATATCCCCTTTCCAACAAAAAAAGAATTATCAAAATCGGTACATCCAGTAGAAAGTTATGCGGTATAATACAACGTAGGTCGACGAAAAAAGCGTCAAGTAAAAACGCATTATTAGATATAACTCAAAAAGTAGTTGTTAGATCTCAAATAAATTTAAATTGGACCAATTGACACACACCACCTTTTGATTAAAAGAAAATTTGTCGAAATCGCTCCACCCAGTCAAAAGTTCTGAAGTAACATACATAAAAAAAAATACAGTCGAATTGAGAACCTCCTCCTTTTTTGGAAGTCGGTTAAAAATATAAGGAGTAAAATCTTTGAACGAATGACCTTGTTACGTTTCTCGTAACGCCATCTGTCGACGCCGGTGTGCCAGTGGTTCTTGAGATTAGCGCGCTTAAACAAACAAACTCTTCAGCTATATAATATTATTAGTATACCTAGATTTGTTAAGTGTGCCGTCATATTACATACATTTCAGACTGTAATATCCCACTGCTGGGCATATGCCTCTGTCCCATGTAGGAGAAGAATCAGAGCTTAATCCACCAAGTTGCTCCAATGCGGGTTGGCGGATTTATTCCCTACCATGAGTAACGATCGCTATCAGTGCTCTCCGAGGCGCGGTGAGGAGACCCACAACGACTGCACAAACACCCAGACCACGGCAAACACCTGTATGGCTAATACAATTTTTTGTAATGTGCGAGGATCGAACCCACAACCGCCAGAGCAACAGCCACAAACCAGTGCTGTCACCGTTGCGCCAACGCGTCGTCACATAGTGCGTAGACGTATATTATACGTGTCAGACTTTTTCACATGTTACATTGAAATGTTTTTATTTCATTGTTAGTGTAATTGTTTTATACGTCGGCTTTTTAAGTTCCAAGGTGGTAGTGGAACTGTCTTATACATTACAGTAATATATTTATTCAACAGAGATATGTGCCCCATAATCAGATAAATGTTAATGAGAACTCTTAACAAATGAATTATTGATTGATAACACGTGCAAATAATTTTAAAAGTTAAATTAAAGCTTACAAAACAGTTACTAGCAGAGACGAAAGGAAGATAACATAAAACCTAGTTTTTATTTTATTTTATAAAATACATTAATTAGTAGAATACCTACATAAGTAAGCGTACCTATATCATATTCATAAAATATATAAATACTACAAAATATATTAAAAATAAACAGGATATAGTGATAACATTAAAATTAATCTGATCGTCCTCGTGTCAGATAAACATTGTTTTTCACTAGGTACTCATCGCTGATGCATATGTATAATCACGAATACCACTAGCGACCTGGGACAACATCACACAAGTATTGGGTTCTATATAATAATATAAAATGTATAATTAATATAACATAAAACAAGCGTTGTTTTTCTATGGTGATTCCTCCCGTGGAGCTCTGGCTCTAGGGGAGTGTCGGGGATAGTGTCGGCAACGTGCTCTCAATGCTGCTGGTCTTGCAGGCGTCCATGGGCCACGGTATCTATGTATATACTTATATAAGAGATAATGGAGTAACACTTTAGGTATTGCAACATTTTTGTCTCTATATATAGAATTTGTTTATTTGTTGTTGTCCAACACAATATACTTATTTCTTCATTTTTTTTGGTTATGTGTTCTTTTTAACTAATTTACTTTAAGTGCCTACCTTGAAGTATCGATCGTATTTATAATTTTATACATATCTGTCGGTTTTAAGGGCTACTTACCACCATAAGGATTCCCTATTATTATTCTATTACAAGCCTATTGCTTTCCATTCGTCATCATAGGCTGCTTTTTTTTTTCTCTACAAAACTGACCACGACCCTTTAATATGGACTTAATGAATAATAAATTATAAATAATTTATATAAACAAAAAGTAATAATAAACGTGCCAACCGCTCTGGTGTCGTGGTGCGTGAAAGCGTCTAAACTCGGAATGGATATTTGTATTTGTAAAAATATTTTCCGGTTTGGATGTCTGTCTTTGTGGGTCTCTCCGCCGTGCCTCGGAGAGCACGTTAAGCTGTCGGTCCCGGTTATTGTCATAAATACCTGATAGCGATCGTTACTTGAAGTAGGGAATATATCCGCAACCCGCAGTGGAGCAGCGTGGAGGATTAGGATTGGATGGAGGAACCCATGGCATATGGAGGTGGGAGTTACAGGTTTAATGGTGTGATAGATTACTAACTCTTTTCACTTTACTTTTTCAGTCAGACAATTGAACCTTATTAAAAATATTGCAACAATTGAATTTAATTTATTTATTAATTATTTAAGAAACATCGTAAAATATTATATTTTCTATTTGTTTTTTTCTTCACATAAAATCCGTTAATATAAGAAGCACCGCAGACGAAATCTCGATCAGCTATTAAAATACTAACATTATAAACATACACTTTGATGCAGTCTATGATAATTTCAGACCACTTATCGCGTGTAATATATTAATGAGATTAAAAGTTTCCTGTGTACATTATTATTACTTTATGTGTTAAGATAAAAGAGATAGTGAACTTAAATTACCTCACGCCATGTCTCTTTAGCCGATAACCGTTCAATGTCATCAAAATTATAGTATTTTAGAATGACAAGAATTGTTTCGATTAGTTTAGCGCAGTGGTCGCTACTGGCTGTTACGCTAATTACAAGCTCTTTCCTTGTATGATGAAAACTTTATAAGCCTTTTATATGTATATGTTTGTTATTGTTTCTAGCGTTTATGTGCGTGTTTCTGGGTATTTTTTATTTATTTATTGACATATACTACGCTGTTGACATGTATTTTTATAAATGTTATTGTTCACAGGTGAATACTGTGCAGACGTCATCATGAAGTGGAATGACGTCACAGACATCAGTAAGTTCCAATTTGTAAATCCATTTCCACGTCCTAGCAGAGAATGTGTCGCAAGACTTACGTTTTAAAGATAATTTTGTCCCCGATATTTCAATTGTTGATTTTGGCAGCGCATTAATGTTGGCCGTTTGGCTCGTTGGCTCGTTGGCCGTCAGCACGTTGGCACGTTGGGTCGTTTGCCACTACATCTACTACATAGCGTAACGTAGATAGTAGAACGTATACGGAACCGGCACGCTCGCGTGGGTGCAGTGTGGGCGTGGATAGTGTTTAAAACACATCTGTTTGTCGAAACGATTTCGTTCGAGACGTAAATCTAACAATAAGACACTATACCACTTCCTGCTCCTTCGTTTATCGTTCCAAATTACGCTCATTTTCTCTGCCTGCACGTTCGCCTCGTGCCTCGTTCGTTTGAATGATAAATTTGGGTGCGTTTAATAACAAAACCCCAAACAATCCAGTTATTCTTCGTATTGACGCGTAAGCAGATTATGTTGTAATATTTCGAGATCCTGAAATTCTGAATCTGAGTGTTCAGAATGTAAGTTAAATCAAACGACTCTATAACATACTTTGGCAGCGTCGCCGCCTCCGCACAGGATAACTTGGCACGGCGTCCAGGATGTGTGCCCGTCGCGTACGTATGCTTGTAGCGGTGTCATTCATACGGAAATAGTAGCAGGCGGAGCGTTCCAAAGACTGATATGATACGTATGAAATCAGATGTCGAAATAATTACTTATCCAAATAAAGTCATTGAGGGAATTCTTTTGATAGTAATAAAAAGCGGAATGTCGTCGCGAGTCGAGCGATGTCGGCAACGAATAATGCACATTGTAGTATGTGAGCGACATTCCGTTTTAATTGTTCGTGTAATACTCGCCGGGAAGTGGCCGGCTGCGGTCTGTAGTTCCGAGCTCTGCCCGGACCCAGATCTCCTCGGACATCTTTTACAACATTAAGCTTAAAATAAATTTCCAAATGTGACAACAATGGAATAGAATTTGTTTTGAACCATGTTCGGGTTCAAAAACATTGTACGATGAAACTATTTCGTTAAAAGTAAGTAGCACACAATGAGCATCGCTTACATGCGACATAGTTGTTTATTATTATTCCTAAATCGATTTTATTTTGATATCGTTACATCCTTCTAACGTAATTTATTCTTTCACATACAAAAAACGCTGAGAAAATTTTATTTATTTCTGCGTGACTGCCAGCGGCCATGTTGTGCGCGCGCCGAATTTGTGATTACATCATTGCGCAAAAAATCGCGAGCGCATGCAACAGGAGCGCGGGGCGGTGCGGGGCCGGGGGACGAGGGGCGCGAGAGGCGTGGTACGCTTGAACGACCTTGGCCTTGCTCAGCCGAAGCCAAGGCGAGCCGACGTTGTGCCGCAATTATACATGCGCCCACCAGTCTACCGCACTCGCTTATTATCGTACATATCAGAATTAGCTGCCCATAATGGGAAACATTACCGTCGGTCAACCTGACGTTTCTAAACTAATTCCTTAAACAGTCCGGTTCTAAAATAACTTATGGCTAAGAAAGGACGAACAAATCTCGTGTTCTGCGTACTCCTCGACGCGGGAACAGTTGACACCGTCCCTCGAAGTGGGAACGCAAACAGCACCAATTTTTAACACCTTTCCAAAGCTGTTACGACTCACACAATCTCGAAAGCCGGTTATTTTTTTATTATCAGCGGCCATTGTTATGTCGGTAAACACTTTACGGACAGGCGGACCTTATTGAGACGTGAAAACCGGGAAGAGTTCCATTAACATGTACGTGTAGATAAGGATCCACTTTGATGCGTTGCGTGTCAGTTCCGTTACTATAATCGCTTCATTAGTCTTATTATGGTAAAGAGTATTAAATATATGTTTCAAGGACTGGCTCTGTCCCGCGATTTCACCCGCTTTAACTTGAGGAACAGACGTACTAAAATATTATATAGCCTAAAGCCGTCCTCGTGGTCATAGGCCTCTTTCCCTATGTAGGACAACGATCAGAGCTTAATCCATCACGCAGCTTCAATGCAGGTTGACGGGTAAATGGACTATGAAACATAAAAAAAATTTTGTTAATTTCGAACCAGCATCGCAGTTCCTACAACAAAACTACTTGAGAGACGAAGAATTACTTAAAGACGGGCAAGAGTCTAGAAGATATAAGAATAAATAATTCTTTTAATACAACTTTTTACTAAAATTATTGACGCCCGCTCGAGTGAAATTTAATTAAAACTAATTGTTTGTTGTTTAATTATATTTTAATCAATATTTTCGCGAGTATATCTCAAGGTGCGCCGCCCACACGGACCCACCTCGTCTACGTCTGAATATATCGTTTGTAAACATTAAACAAGTGTAGACATTGTGTAAATTAAAGAAAAAATAATAAATTATGGTAGCGTCACAATAACGCCTAACATATTACTTACGTATTTGCCTAGTCAAGAAGGTGATTTATATTGGTGTAGCGAATTCTATTTCAGTTACTACTAAACCAACACAAAATCAATAGATTCGCCAAGCGAGTGACGATCTTAATTATAAAACATATAATTATTTAAAGGGGAGTAACCTGGTGTATGCGTGACGAGAGCGTTACGAAAAGTGTGATTGGGTGAGGCGAACGGAACAACAGAGACAGGTGCGAGCACACATTTTCTTTCTTTCATAGCCAGTTACGTTTCGTAGGTATATCTAAGACAACGTGTAGGCTTATTGTGCAGAAGTTTTACTTCGGTCGTGTGGTCTAATGCGCGCTCGTTTTTTTTATAAATAATCGTTTTTTTCCTATGATAGGCAGCTTAATACCTGTGTTTTAGATAACAGCCGACTGACAAGATACATATTTTCTCCCTTCTCGACTAACATACATAAAAACAATAGATATACAAATAAGTAGATCTATATGTACTAATCCCAACTCAGGGAATCAAACCCGCTAGTCAAGATTATAATCGAGTGACACAAACGATAATGTTCTAATCTCGACACATGTCCAACACAGCAGACAACGATTAGAAACCCTAGGAACGCTCTATCTCGTATAGCCTTAATTGAAATTACTGCACCCAATTTGTATTATAACTATTTTTATAATCTATTCTTTATTGCACTTTAAAAATAATTGTAAATTACATTAACAGTGGAACACCTAAAAGTCACGGGTTCAAAAGCGAAATTTTGTTTAAAATTTGCCCAGATATGATCACTACTGAGATTTTTACAACAACAATAGATACAACAATCAGATTTAGGATTACGATACAAGTTCATCGGAATCTTGATTTATATCTAATATATAAAATTCTCGTGTCGCGGTGCTTGTTGTAAACTCCTCCGAAACGGCTTGACCGATTCTCATGAAATTTTGTGTTCATATCGGGTAGGTCTGAGAATCGAACAACATCTATTTTTCTTACCCCTAAGTTATAGGGGGGGTTAATAGGGTTAATAAAATATTATCAAATTTTGTGTGCATATCGGGTAGGGCTGAGAATCAGACAACATTTATTTTTCATTCCCCAAGTTATAAGGGGGGGGGGGGGGATTGAGAAGGTCAATAAAATATATGGCAAAACAACGTTTGCGGAGTCAGCTAGTAATAAAATAAAATTAAAAATATTTACAAAATTCGCGGTTTGTTTTACATCGGGCTTAAACAATCGCTACTCGTTAACTTGTTAAGTTGTTACCACTGGCTGGTTCCGGTTACTGTATAAATAACGATGACGATGACTTAGCTAATGCTTTTTTATTTGACTAGTTGTATCTCGCGGTTTCAACGCACCTGACGCGTGTACAAAATGAATTTTGTATGGTGTAATAACTGAACTTCTAGAAGTCGAAACAATCTGTCAAAAATAAACCTTCTTCTTCTTTAGGTTAAAATGGCTTTCAATAGTGCCAAAAAATAAACCTATAACATATTTTAAGTGAGGTCTTATCTGGAGAAGGATTTTGGGCGGTAAATTTAGCTTGATATAACAAATAGGATAGACAAAAAAATCTGTGTATAATATGTTTATAATTTGTTTTTGAGAAACTGTCGGTTACGATTTAATTATAATTGTATATAGATGGTACGTAATGATGTAGCTCAAGTACGGCAACGTATAAAAAGTGTGTGTGTACTTATGTACGCGCGTAAGAAATTTTACTTCATGTGCTAGCTAACTTCACGTTGCTAACTTCTTCGTTGACTTGCTAACTTCAGGGTGTCGGTTTTTTTGTGACGGTGTGCGCGCGCATCGAAAAAAATTCCTTTTTTTTCGTGTAACTAGGTCGGCAAACAAGCGTACGGCTCAACTGGTGGTAAGCGATTACCGTAGCTTATAGACGCCTGCAACACCAGAAGCATCGCAAACGCGTTGCCGAGCCTATCCCCAATTCCCCCCAGGAACTCTGGTCACCGTACTCACCAACAGAAACGTAACACTGCTTGAAAACAGCATTATTTAGCTGTGATCTTCTCTAAGGTCGAGGTACTACCCCCCAGTTCAGTACCAGTCGGGCTGCTCCATATTTTGAGCAGCAAATTTCCTACTTCATTTAAATTACTCTCATCATTGTTTCCTAACAATCATATTATGCTTAGCTACAGCGTCAACTGATGTAATAAAAAACCTTATATTATTTCTTACCAGAAAAAAAATTTTTGATATGATATTCAAAAATGTTTAGAATTCCTAATGTGTGGATAACACAAAAATAAAATCGTACATAATATCAGAAAAAAAAATCTTAAAGTTATAAATCAAACTTAACCCTAAAAATATATTACATGCTAGTTTGTAAGAACCCCTCCGCGGGTGAAGGCCTCGTCCAAGGAATTTCAACTTTCCCTATCCTGAGCCGTTTTCAACCACCCTGGGCCCGCTACTTTTGTAATGTCATCAGTCCATCTAGTGAGCGATCTTCCTCTGTGTCGTTTGTCACTTGGGCCTCTTCACTATGTCACTCTTAGGGTCCAACGTTCATCTGACAATCTTGCCACATGCCCCGCCCATTTCCATTTCCATTTCCAATTTTCGATATTCATTCATTTCATTTCATTAAGTGATATTGCTATCAAACGAGGATTAGCTAATAAATCGATATAATAATTTTAGATTATATAAGATAGAGATCTGATCTTATATATAAATAAATATGTTACTAAGCGCACAACTCGAGAATGGCTCGACCAATTCGGCTAATTTATTTTTTATATGTTCCTTAAGGCTCATGGTTTAATATTCTCTTTTGACAGAAAGATGTCTGTCCGGGCAGCTAGTCTATACAAATAAATGAAATTGGAGGGTCTGTTTGTAATATTAAAATGACCGCTTTTTACTAAATGCCTATAGAAGCATACCCGACACATAATTATACCAAAACAACATTTTTTTTACAATTTTTGTCTGTCTGTCTGTTTGTTTCGGCTAATCTTTGAAACGGCTGAACCGATTTTGACGGGACTTTCACTGGTAGATAGCTAATATAGTAAGGAGTAACTTAGGCTACTTTTATTTTAGAAATTTGTTCATATTATAACTCTGCGGATTGAACAATAACTTTTTTGTTCAATTCCACGCGGACGAAGTCACGGGCACAGCTAGTTAATAATAATTTTGTACACCTACACCGACACAATACCATCTCTCTGCCCCTAGGTTGCCTGAAAGAGATCGCTTTTCAGCGATAAGGCCGCCCTTTGTACCTTTACGATACTTTGTTAAAATCAATCTGATATATATTATTTCTATTTTGGTGTAAAATAAAGTGTATTGTTATGTTATGTTAATTTTAAATTTCGAACAAACATATTTTTCTCCAGTATTTTTTTTATATTAGTAGTAGAAACTAACGCCTTTTCTCGACTTCTAGGTATAATTAGGCCTCAATCCGGTATATAAAGATTAAAGATAACCGATATATCTCAGGTAATACAGTCGAAATCAAAAATTACTTTATTCTTTAAGTAGGGATCAAAAGCACTTTAGAATCGTTATTATACAAATTAAAATTATTATTTTTTTAATTAATTAAATATACGAAGTTACCACCGATTCGAAATGTTTTGCACAGAAGAATCGGAAAGAAACTGCAGTTAATCTTTCAAAAAATTAATGTTAATATTACATTCAACGAAGACTTGTGAGTTGAAAATAGGATCGCATCGAAGTGCGCTGGTTCTAGAATCGATGTGAGAATTAATTTAATATGTAATGCGAGGTGTCGCTCGGCCCGAGATCACCGGTTAAGCGACAGCTCTTGCAAATTGCGCGGCGCTTTGAATTTCAACAACCCTGACGTACGCTCATATTTTGCATGTATTACAGGGTTATCGATATCGATAAATTTATTTAATTTTTTACTTGCTGATCTGATATAACTCTACGGCGACCTTTTTGTCATTAATATATATACTTTTTTTAATTATAAATATTTATATATAAATATAAAATGTATTCATAAATATCATATACACAGTTCCACTATCACCTTGGAACTTAAAAAGCCGACCGATGGCGGGATAACCATCGTACGACTCTTTCAAAAAATAAATATAATAACGCTGTGTTCAGAATCAGTTCACTAGAATCGATATCTATGTAAAAAACTGTATTATCTACCCCGAAGCTTAAGAAACTGATATTGTAAAACGACTACACAATAACTTCGTTTCGTAAGAATAATAATAAATGATAATGTTTGGCCTATATCGATAATACTAAGCGCATTCCTATTATCTACTCACTTTATGTTACCGATATTGTACTAAAGGATAGTTATGTAGTCGGACTACGCTAACCTTGAAAACTCAAAGGGAAACTCGCGCCGTGAAGTTACAGCCGCTGGCATGCTTATTGGCAATTATTAACATTGCTCCCGAGTCCCGGTACCATTTAGAGATCTGCATCGCTATTTCGATTATGAACTTCGCTGTCTCGCCTCGTAAATCCCAAAACTACGCCAGATGGAGCTATCGTTTCAGATCGTACTTAAACATAAGTAGTTACTTCATAAGTCGAGTGAGTCGCTTCCACTTCGCTCGTTTTAATAAAGGCGCTGTTGGGGTGTTTTTATCATTTATATTAAAATAATAATATTTTGTAAAGTTACTGATATATATGTAGGTACCGACTAGTGCGGGTACTACGAAATTTGTTTGTATTAAATTATTATGTTTAATGAGGGTAGGTTAGTTCCGCATTACATGTTAACTAGCAACAAGTCTTTCCTTTGGTTCATATATTTTAATATTATTAAATACTTAAATATTTATGAGTATCAGTTACCAATTGACACTTGTAAGTAAGCTCGTTTTGTAATTGTCGCTATTCATTTAGTACTAAATTTATTTTTATCTGACACTTCTTCAAAATAACTTCTAACATTTTGATATGACATAAACTTTAATGAAAAAGAAAAACGTGTAGGTACAGGAAATGTCTTAACTAAAAATCCGTATTAGTAATTTAGTATCCAATCATTATATCTATTAATTACATAACTAGAAAACTAGGAATATAGATAGGTGATTATATCAAAACTAACTGTAGATCAAGTTTAAAATTATAAATGCAAATATTTATTCAAATTGATTAAAATATCACTAATTTAATTAATCAAAAATATATATTAGGTTATCAAGATCCATAACAACGAGATTATAATTATGTGCAAATAAACACTATTAGTTGTTGCTTTCAAACAAACTCTGGCACTCACTGCTCGGTTATTCACATTTGTGTAAGTTTTAGAAGATACTGTTCGGCTTGGGTAGTCAAAGTAGACCTCTGACCTTAACACGCAGAAGATATTTTTTAGTATTCAATTAGTTTTGTTGGTCTCATTCGTTTGGTAGCTACTGCTTTACGCTGGCCGCTCGGCCGCTGACCTTGGGTCGAGAAGATTGGGTGTTACCGTTCAGTTGTATCGACTGCGGCCCACGCAGGCCGCGCTCCCCCCGCGCCCGGTCACGTCGAGCAGTCGGCCCGACGCTTTGTCCACATTTACATTGCTGTGCCCATCTAGTTTACTTTTGCTGGACTTGCGTGGACCATTATAAATTATTACTGTTACTACATTACTTTAAGGCCTTAAATATTTCCCATTTTATTAAATTTTATCTTACAGTGATCGCTACAAAATAAGTAATTTTGAGTGTTTATTATAAGTTTGCGCTCCTAATATAGAATCTGCATGGAGAAAGATTCCGGTACCCAACAACTCAGTACTGGGATGTTGCAGGCGGAATCGTGATCGAATCAGCTCTTGTACAACTTTTCGTTCGTACGTAGGCTTTGCAAATCACTTCATGCGTAAGCTTACATTCTAATAGCAGAATAAGAAACAATCATAAATTTTAAATCCCATAATTACATCACTCATTAATTATGCATGATAAATAAAATACCACACATGTCCATATTAGACCTACCTCCGGTAACGAGAATTGTAAATTATATTAGATAATATTTAATTACCTACAAGAATACTAATCTCATTTGAATCACATTATTTATAAATCTATTTGTGCTGATGTTTCTCATCTATGTCTCATTGTATGATAATATTTCGCTGGGATTTAATGAGCATTTTTTGTCGTAACAGCGTTGAAAAGTATCGTTTATAAGACCTACCCCATCTGCACGAGTAGATAGGCAGACGCATTAATATCATTAAATCATTGGAAGCAAACATGAGGCCGGAAGTCCACATAAAAGTATCCATAAACATGTCCGTGAAACCGCAGACGGATCGCCACCGCGCGCCGCTCGACGTTTCGTGACTCGCTCCCGTCAGCGACGCAATGAATCTTGATCTCCGCTGCACCGTGATAGCACTTACTACCCACCAAAATATATTTACACCAAAAATATCCTTATAATTACGTACATAAGGAGCATTTTACTCTCCAATAGCAGTTTGCCGAGATAAGATCTGGACGCGAATAGTGCGTCAAGCGAGGATACAGGCCTTTCAATTATTCACAAGGAACACTATTAAGGGGCATGCGTTGGTTTTCGATTTATCATTAAAAACCCCTCTTATCGAGTCTAATTTGACACTTAATGCACAATTCATTTTTTTTTTTTCTGAAGGGCAATAAAGGCGATAGTTGCTATTGAAATACCTCCTAGTCGGAGAATATCGTGAGATCCAAATATAGACATATATGTAACTCTCTCGTTAAGCCCGGTTTCACTCAAATGTGAATCAGTTTTGTGCTTTCCTGTTCCAGTCGAGTTCTTAGTCGCGATTTTTAGATATATTTTCTATATATAGAACGTGTTGAAAATTTTCTCCATTCGACGATTGAAAACTGATGTTAAAATAGGGTTAGGAATTAACGATCTTAAGTAAAATACGTTACCGTTCCATACTATAAGGAACGTCTACTAAATATAAACTACCTCTGTCCCCAATTTCAAGCCAAATTCAAGTTTGTAGCCTAAAAAAATGGAGGATTTTCATTCAAACTTGTTAGTGCTCTAAGACCCCTTTAATTCGGCCCTATCGAAAAATCCGTTCTTAGCGGTCGCCTACTAATTACAAACTACCTCCCTGTCAATTATATATGTAAGTATAGAAAATTTGCAGTTATGGAATTTGCTACTTATATAATATATCAAAGATCCTCATAGTAGATGTAAGTAATGAAATCATTTACGTATAAAATAAATTTTAAGAATCAGATCACGAAATAAATAAAGTAATTTATTGAACGATCCAAAAGGTGAATAAGTAATGAAGTTATAAGAATAAATAAAACCACTTAAAACAACGAAAGACGAAGAAGCCAGGACGGAATAATGTAGCGTAAGAAACGTAGGGCATTGAGCGCTGTGATTTCTTACTGATTATACTTACCGCGGTGATTCAATATTCAGTCAGATAGTGGCCGGTTTTTGCGGAGGCTGGGATCCTTCATTGATTGCGTGGATTACGGTGCGATATTTATGTATTTGAGAGGAATCTTGGTGAATCGATCGAGGACGAGACTCGGATAGGCGATTACTACTAAATCTCTTCTCTTACATCTAGGGCTGCCCGATGGTCGGGATTTGGCGGGATTCCCCTAAATTTTTGTCTACCCTCCGGATTCTATACAGATAGACTATAGAAATAGGCAGAGGACGATGTAACAATAATGTTAAATGTTGTTGTTTTTAATATATTAATTACTTTAATTTGATTTTCTTTTAGATTTTCCCGACCAAAGTCCCAAACTCCCGAAAAATGTTTATTTCTCCCGATAATAGGGTTCTTTGATCTGACAACCCTCCTTACATCCAGTAAAATGCGGCTTTATATACAATGTGTTTACCTTTAAAATATCAACTTATGACATCAAAGCAAACAAAATTTCTGAGCAAATATAAATAGTCGTCGTTTTGGTATAACCAAAGCATGTATCAAATTAACGTCTTCATAAAAGCAATTTCGATAATTTCGAAAAATAAAAACCTCTTATTCAATCCAAAGCAGTAGGTATAAACAAACTGCAATATAAAGTTTTCTTATCACGAATTAAACGTGGCCGGTTCGCCGCGATGGAAATAATCTCGCTTTAACGATTTTTACGATATTTTTAACTTTTAACCGTTCTACGATTAGCGAATTGTGGTCTCATTCCATTCCCTTAATTCGGTTGACGAGACGTGTTGTGGTTATTTCCGCTAGAAATAATATGGAGGATAAATAAAATGTACTTTTACTCTTAGACTAGGATAATCTTTTTGATGTCATTTCTGATTGATTTCTTAAACTTTGTCAGATCTGTGATTTATTGATCTTACACTTTTGTAATGCAAAAGTATCATCATTACAGCCTATACAGTCCACTGCTGGACATAGGCCTCCACAAGTTTACGCCAAAAATAACGTGAACTCATGTGTTTTGCCCATAGTCACCACGCTGGGCAGGCGGGTTGGTGACCGCAGTACTGGCTTTGTCGCACCGAAGACGCTGCTGCCCGTCTTCGGCATGTGTATTTCAAAGCCAGCAAAAGTATACTAAGATAATACTGAAGAATGTCTAATTGAAAAATTAATTTATTAAGAGGAAAGGGTACCGAAGAGACTTTTCAAAAATAGGTATTTGAATAAAATGTTTCTGTCGCGCTGCATGCCGCTACCGCGCCCCGCGCCATCTCCGCCCCGTTTTTTCTATGTGTGACTGTCGTCTTGTTAGTGTGCATGCGCCGGCTATTCAGCTATTAATTGTTGACGATATTTTAGTATTCGCATCTTTCGTTTGTGATTGACTACGAGTACATATAGCGCATAGTGCTATTTTTCTGAATTTGGCTTGTTTTATTGAATTTGTTCTGCATCGTATTGCTGTGACTCGGCTTACTATTATTGAATTTCGTAAACTACTTATTATTATGTTTTATTATTTTGACTTGGATACTCTTTGTGACTTGATACATGTCTATATTTTTGTGGGTAATTATCGAAATACTTAGGTACTTTATTTATGAATTAGGTATGTAATTACATGGTTGAGGTGTGTGTAAGAATGGGTAATGAAATACATACATAATTATAGTGTATACATGTAGTACATAGTATAAGTGTAAGTATAGTATATATATGTAATGTAGTACACACACAGTATAAAATGTTTGCCTTAGTACCTATATAATTTGTAATGTCTCATGTTTGTCGCAGTTATTAATACATGGGTATAGGTTATATATATTAAATAACATATAATTGCGGCGATATAACAATGGTTAAAAATAATATTATAAATAAAAAAAAAAAACAAGAAAAGCCGCCTGCGTGAAGAACAACTATTAGAAAGTCAATTGAAAAAGCTGGAACAAGATAAAAATTCAATAATTACACAAAGATAGCTAAATAAATTACACCAATTTCAAACATTATGTACTGTACACTTACAAAAATCATGAAGGCGACTTTTTCAATTATTATTTTATTTATGTTTTTTTAGTTAGGCAAATTACGTAATCGATTGAATTTTTTTAAAGAGTGGTTGATTAACATGACATAACATAACAATACACTTTATTGAACACCAACAGAAAATAATAATACGTATAAGATTGATTTTTAACCGACTTCCAAAAAAGGAGGAGGTTCTTAATTCGACTGTATTTTTCTTTTTTTTTATATATATGTTACTTCAGAACTTTTGACTGGGTGGACCGAGTTCGACTTGTACGCAAAGGAAAAAAACCCGACTTCAATTACATCGAAATGTAATACAACAAAGGTAGACGAAAATATAGTCAAGTAAATACGCGTTATTAAAGATTACTCAAAAATTTGTTATCAGATCTCGATGAAATTTAAATATGACTACATGATAAACATCAGCTTTCGATTAAATTAAAAATCATCAAAATCGGTACACCTAGTAAAAAGTTATGCGGTATAATACAACGTAGGTCGACGAAAACAGTCAAGTAAAAACGTATTATTTATATTACTCGAAAAGTTGTTGTTAGATCTCAAATAAACTCAAGTGAGACCAAATGACACACACCACCTTTCGATTAAAAAAAAATTTGTAGAAATCGGTCCACTCAGTCAAAAGTTCTGAAGTAACATACATAAAAAATACAGTTAAATTGAGAGCTTCCTCCTTTTTTGGAAGTGGGTTAAAAATAGAAACCGATTTTACACGTCTATAGAATTCCTAAGTCGACAAGCTTGAACAGTGAAAGATTTAGTATAAACGAAAGAGGAGTGAGAGGGAAATTCAAGAAGTAAGCTTTCCTCAGAACGAAAACTGCGTTCATTGGAATCACTAAGAAACTTAAATCGTCGTTTTAGATAAGCAGGTACAACAGGATTAAAAAGAATAGAGTAAAGTAAGTTGAGAATATACGTATTCCCGAAGTAGGGAATTGGGTGCCACTCAGGGCGTAACTACTGCCGTATCAGCCGTATCAATGATACGGGGCCCCCTATTTACAGGGCCCCTAAGGTGTGTAAGCAAAAATTAGTAAAATGCTATCCACAATGTCACTTAATCTTGTGCTTCCTGGAAAAAAGAATAAAAAAACTGTCATACATACCTATAGAGTTTTAACTTCAGAAATGACTGAAGTCTGAAAAGCAGTCCCCTTTTATCCGAGTCAAGCGTGCGCCCAATTGTTGATAACATTCTGTATCGTTTATTTCGGGATTCAGTTAATCATTATGAACAATGAATTAATCTTTTTTATATAAGAATGGGGCACACAAGCAGACGAAGCCATCTGATTTATAACGGCTACCGTCGCCCATGGCCTTTAGAGAAAAGATGTAGACACTAGACGCTTTAAAACCCCCAAATTTTAGCAAGGTCATTCCACACTTTGAATGTACGCGGAAACATTGCGCACGAAGCTCGCACATTGGTTGCAAACCACTGGTGGATACAATTAGCACCACTAGACTTCTTGACATCGAAATAATGCAGAACACGACAAACGACACTGCTCATAGTGCACATTACGCATCGCGTGTTCGCACCGTGGAATGCTCGGTGGTGCTTTTCCCTCATCGTCAAGAGTTGAATTCGACGCAAAAAGAGTGCAAAGAATTTCGCTTACTTTTTCGCATAATATGCCAGAGAGCCTTTAGGTTCGCGCAATGATGGAAGTGTAGACTAAAAAAAGTTACCTTCGACAGCTTTTGTAAGAAACAAAAGGCATAGGTTCAATTTGGAAAGCCCAATAGTCTCTCGCCAATTCTGCTGTGTTTGAACTTTGCCCTAGCGATTTACTACCTGTAAGACCTGGAGGCAGCGTTGAATCTCTTCTTCAGGTTATGCGCCTGTGAATCCCCCATATAGATGCGGAAGATTCATAGGAATTCACTAATAGTATTGGCCTCACAGGCTGAAGCGAACGATCCCCCGCATCTATTGCTGCAGGTCAAGGCTAATAACTCTTCAGCTTGGAACTACAAGCTCTTTAAATTAGCTTAAAATCCGAAATTCAAAACATTCATTCCATTAAAGAACTCATGGAATTATTACTGATAAAATTCAATAGCCTTGCATCCAATTTTCCGGAGGTATTAACTTGATGTTTTTCAAAACTAAAACTGATAAATAATTACCTTAGGATTTCGATGGAACAGGAACAGCTACAGCAGACTACACTCACTATTGTCTATTCTAGGAGGAAGTTATAACTTATAATCAATAAATATTTATTTTAATTCAATGCAAGCATTTTTTGTGAGAAATCTTTACCCATCATTTGCCTGCCCCCCCACTAATTTTGATACAGGGTCCCAAGGTTCCCGGGGTTCCAAGGAATGCTACGCTAGTGGGGCCACTTGAGTTTTTTACGCAATTCAGAAATATGATTCTATTTGCGAAGTCCAAATACGAATCGCATAGGTACATAGATTCGACCAAATTTAATAATCTGCTCCTCAGTAATGTCAAGAAAACAACTAAGCAATTTTTTACCGATGAAAAAAAAACAGAGGAGGTTCTAAAGTCGCTACGTACCTATATTTATTTATGTTTGACCATGCATAGCTTTTTACAAAGTATTCCGAAATTGATAAAAAAGTATATTGGAAAGAGTAAACCCCGAAGTAGTTTTTCGCCTAGGAGGCGAGGAAGAAGCGCGGCTCGCAGCTTGCTTGGCATAGGCATGGGAAAGAGCAGTCCTAATTTTTTAAACTTTCTTATTGTATTTTTTATTAGTATTACGGTAATAATAATCATAATATACTTTTTTGAAATCCTTGTATTGAGCCCTTTTGATACCAAAAACAAACAACACAGTTATTTACCATAATTATCATTGTTATTTGTTAGCGAAACCCTTTGTTAGCCCAGGTTTGCACAGTGTTACAATAAAAACCGCATATACAAATACGGTTTTATTGTAGTTATGAAAAGAGAAATTATTTATTTTTGTTAATACGAATTTTAGAAAATATCGACTAAAAATAACATCACTAGTGTATCGATATAATTGTCGACTATGAGGCATCACTTCGCTGGCGTATATACGTATTGCTTTGACCCTTCCCTCCCCCAGACCTATCCCCCAAAAAGCAAAAAAGGGACAACTGCAGCTCAGACCGTTTTAGGTATATAATTTTTGACCAAAACAGTGTTTCGTAGTCGACTGTTTTCTCCTCAAAACATGGCAATTTTTTAAAAATTTTTTTTTTAGAAAATAAAAGAAGACTTCGGCTATGCCCCTATGTTTTCATTTTTTTGAAAATATGCATATATTTTTTTTAATGAGTGTCTGAAAATGTACAAAAAATTATGCAATATTTCGAGTTTTTGAAGTCTCCTAATTCCTATGATAATAAGAATATGAAAAAAATCAAAACATAGGGGCATGGTCATGGCAGCAAAGAGTTCTATGTCACAAAAATATTTGATCTAGTGTCATTATCCAGGGAGAAAACAGTCGACTACGTTTGTATGGAGAAAGACCCGGTACCCTTTCCTCTTAATAGCTGTTTTGTTTATTTAATATACAGCACAGTTTTATTATATACTAGGTGTGTCCCGCGGTTCCACACGTGTTAATCTCAGTAAATAGACTATTCGACACAAAAATAGTTTGTCAATTTCGAACCTGTACTTAGTTCCTACAACATAGCTATTTGAGACTCGAAGAATTACCTAATAATTGTATTTGCTCGCAAACAAAAAACCGAGTTCAATTACATAGACAAGTAATATAACGTAAGTAGACGAAAAAAAAATAATTAACAAACGCACTAGTCGTCACTACGATTTTCCAGGGTTTCCCTCGATTTCTCTGGGATTCCATCATCAGATCCTGGTCCTTATTATGGTACCACACTTGAGATATCTCCTTTCCAACAAAAAAAGAATTATCAAAATCGGTTCATAAACGAAGAAGTTTTCCCCAAACATACATAAATTATATATGTATATATAATATATACGATCGAATTGAGTAACCTCCTCCTTTTTTAAAGTCGGTTGAAAAGGGCTCAAGTCTCGAAGATATATGAATAAATAATTTTATTAATTAAACTTTTTATTAAAATAATTTACGTCCGCTCGAGTGAAATGTATCTTATCTCTTCGGCTTCATAATATACGAAGGTCTTAATTGGTGAATAAAAATCGGACTTAAAGCTTCTTTCTACTTAGCGTTGTTTTTTATGCAGTCTATATAACCACCTGTGCGTATAATTTAATACGTACTTGATTGGTAATATGGTTTTTTTTTTTTTTTTTTTTAACTGAATAAATCCTCTTTTTTTAAATACTTATATCATAAAATTTATGAAGCTCGAAAGTCAATTACTTATCTTTATTGCACCCACGATGAATGATAATTTAAGCGCTACCGACAACTTTTCAAACTTATGAATCACGACCGTTTTTAAATAGATATTCGTGCCAAGAAGGGAATTTTCATAATAACGATAATCTCACTTAATAACTCGGCTGAATTAAAAAGTTCACTCGCCGTGATAAACCCTTTAAAATTTAAGTTGACCTGCTTTTTAAAAATTAAGGATGCAGTGCCGACATTTTATTAAATTCACTCGAAATTAAGATTATGCGATAGTTTAAAATGTTGCATTTTATTCGTAAATTTAATATTAAAATGTGCTTTACGTTTTTGGAAGGTTAATTTTTGCATTAATTAACACACGCGATAATTTATTGTGTTCGATGACTCTTTGGATGTCATAATATATACAAAGGCAATGGTAATGTAATAAAAGGTAATGTCATTTTGTTATGTTACATGTGATATTTTTCTTTTAACTCTAGAAACACATACGGTCTTACTCTTTACACAAAATAACTAACGCCGAGTTGCACGAAAAGAAATTAAAATTTAAGTAGAGATTAAACTAATTTAATCGCAAGAATTGTATGAAATTATTGTGATTAAATTAGTTTAATCTCTACTTAAATTTTAATTTTGTTTCGTGCAACTCGGCGTAAAACTACTAAATAAATGTATGACTAGTAATAAATATTATAAGAGTAAAGATCGTCATCTAAAAATGAACATTATACTAATTATGGGGTTGAACCGTAAGCCGTCGACGTTACTTTAGGCATTACTCTAACACACATCTTTTTATTATCTGTTTAAAAAAAGAACTAAAACTATAATTCGAAAGTTAAACAGATGTAATAAAAACTTGATGCGTGTCGTTAATTTCAGCATTTGCGTTTTTTTTTTGAGTGTTTTCCGGACGTTGTTTGGTACATTACCATATCTATATTAAACAATAATATTAATAGTACTCATATTCACTCGCACGTACAAAACTCAGGTCCAATGTTGATCAAAATATTTTCATCCTCGAGACAGAATCGTCCAAAGTATTGCGTCACAGCGAGATGTTGGTTAGGAAGGTGTCCGGAGCGCCGCGCCGCGCAGTCTGCAGACTCCGGCCGACACAAGTTCAAGACCACCCCCTCGCGCCGCACCCTGCAACCCCACCCACACCTCGTCCGGGGTGTTAGCACGCTGCATCGCTAATTTCATACTTTTCATACATTGCCACGCGTTTTTGGGTCACAGACTTGGGTTTAGGCTGCGTGGCGTATGTTATTGTGAAATATTTACAGAGATACCGACAAGAACGGTTTGTTATTGTTATTCGCTATGCATCTGCGGAAAATCCGTTTCACGGTCCAAGTCTTACAAAAGTTACAACACTAATTAAAAGTTGTTAACTTTACGAGCCCAAATAACTTTGATTGGTTACGACAAGTTACCTAATCATCTGCCGAAAGGTTTTTTGACGTTTAAACTTTAATTTTTACTGAATTTAAAGTGTAAGGTTACGCTTGATATCGCTTAATATTATAATACACGCAAATACACTTACAAGCTCTTACAGAGACTCGTATCTAATACCTTACACTTGAGTCACTGAAAACATTGTTAGAGCTTCAGTAAACATTATTATTTCTATATCAATACTGTTAATTGCATAGTTTGCTATTGCGATAAATTAATTACAGTAATTCAACTTTAAAAAGCAAAAAAAAAAAACGAACAGGAATTATTAATAAATTTGAACATAAAAGACTGATTGATAAATGAACTTGATCGATAAAATTATAGCTCTACCAGTTCTGTGACGCTATTTCAAATGAAATCATAATTATTTGTGACAAGCGCACAATTAACACATAGTGTTAAGATGTAAATTTACTTGTTTCAGGTATGGGTGGCGAGGCATGCGCGTGTGCGCCCGTCCCGCCTCGGCCGCTGGTAGCACCGGAGCCCGACCAGCTGTACGACCACCACTCATCGGAAGAAGAACTAGAGGTGACCAGGCGTTACATACACTATCAACCTTTTAATAAATTGCTTTTCGCTTATGCAAATTTTTAATTCCACTAGTACATGCATCGTTTGATGATTGTCTAACCTTATTGTGTTACATTGAATTTATATCAACCGTATTCGTGTCACCTCTAGTCGTTGAACAATCTAAGGTGTCGTTTTAAAATGTCAAAAACACTGGCAAGGGCAATTGATAATGTTTTGAAAGTAATTGTAGGTATTAGTCTTACAATTTATTGCAGCGAAACTTTTTTAGAATCGTTCCGATTTGAAATTCGATGAAACGAAAAGTGCGTCACGATAAAGAATCAACAACATATTATACAGTAGTTTATATTCTCGGTGAAGAAGATCTCTCGTAGTCTACTATTCAGAAGTTTCACTTCTTCCGTGTGTGAATTGCACACACACAATTTTTATCTTAAAATAATAACCGTTGAATGCAATATAAAACCGGAAAATAACGGTTGCGGGTAATGAGTTAACGTTTATGTTGTTAGTATGTATTATAAAGTCAGGCGTTCTAATTTATTAATATTTTTAACTACCTCAAAAAAGTAGGGAGTTTTCAATTCAACTGTATTTTAATGTTTTATTTTATTTAACAACCACGTCTGCAAACAAGCGTACGGCTCACCTGCTTGTAAGCGTGATCGTAGCTTATAGACGCCTGCAACACCAGCAAGTCGTTGCCGACCCTACCCCCAATCCCCTTCGGAACTCTGGTCACCTTTCTCACCACAGGAACACAACACTGCATGAAAGCAGTATTATTTAGTTGTGATCTTCTGTAAGGTTGAGGTTCTTCCCTAGTCAGGTTGCTCCAGATTCTCAGAAGGATATTCCTTCCTGTGCCCCACCTCAGTTAAATTTATTAATGTGTAATCTCGTTACTATTTACTGGGTGTACCGGTTTTGTTAATTTTTTATTTACTTGAAATCTAGTACGCGTCTCTCGTGTGGTCCCCATTTAAATTTGATTGAGATTTAACGATTAATTTTTGAGTTATTCCTAATAATCTGTATTATACTGATCTAAATTGAAGTTTTTTTTTGTTTGATCAATTATTAAGCTTTACCTAAATAAGTTTTGTTTACATGTATACGGATGTCTGGATTTTTTTAATTTTATATGGTTAGTACATCATTACATAGTATAAAACAAAGTCGCTGATGCAGTTTTCTTAAGTAAATAAAGTGATTCCAGTGAAAGGTTTATATGTATAATACATACATAATATAGTAGAGGAACACTGGTAGTTTTTGCAACCGTGCGAAGCCGGGGCGGGTCGCTAGTTATCTCTAAAATGTTCCTAATATTAATCTTTTAAGTACTCAAAAATTGGGTAAAGTTAGTAATAGTTGAGGTGAAATTACGACCGCTGTCAGACACGCGGTTCAAAATCAACCTTTCACCTAATAACACCTAACATAACACCTAAATATAACAGCTTTGAGCTTATTTTTTCATCATTTTTTTTATAACATAAACAGTATTACAGTACCTAAGTACTTAGATTTCTTGACACATAATTATAAAGATTTTTTTTTTCATTCGAATAGATATAATACCTTTTCCATTTAAATCAATAAATGGAAACAATAGTTTAATCACGAGATATTTTACAACTGAAATTAACTTTTTTCTTTTTGACAATTTTTTTTATATTGTCATGCCTCTCTTATACCATTTATACGTATCTGAGTGCAGTTGAGTAAATTATTTACAGACTCTCATGTAATATATATACATCTAGGTATACAGCTGTTATTATTTAATTAATTAAAATATGAATAAACTGAGCGCGCGACTTCGTCCGCGTGGAATTAAAAAAAAACAGACAGACAAAAATTGTAAAAAATGTTATTTTTGTACATGTATCGTGTACATCCATATGCATTTAGTAAAAAGCGGTTATTTTAATATCACAAACAGACACTCCAATTTTATTTATTTGTATAGATATGGAAATGAAATCATCTATGAAATTTGATCGAAGTGCCACGTGCGATAAATAATAATAGAAACACAACACTGGCATATTTTTATTACTTTGTTTTCTTGACTTTTCCATCTCACAACATTTATAGCTCGCTGTGACTATAAACCCATCGCTTCTCTGTAATGTCGAACAGGACGTAAAGATCTACAATTTTAGATATTAGACACATAAAAAATTTTCCTGTCATCGATAAATATAAAGTAAAGTCAATGAAGTATTATTTATTATAATGAAGAAGGAAGTGATTTAGTGTTAGGTTGTTTAACATAGGTAGATATATTCATTTAAATGACAACAATTTAAAAAATACAATACATAATCATGATCTTTTCGTAAAGGGAGGTCGACTACGAGTAATCTGTTGGAGTATAAGAGTTATTTGTGTAGTGTTTGCTAAATGTGGGCAGGCTGACTCAATCTACACCGACTTCTCTAAAGCTTTTGACCGAGTCAATCATTCCATTTTAACACTTAAGTTGCCACGATGTGGTATTCATAGTAATCTTCTAAGATGGGTGCAATCTTATTTGAGCAGACTCAGTTGGTTGCTTTAAAGAGTGAACTTTCACCTGTCTTTACGGTACCATCCGGCGTTCCTCAAGGGTCACATTTAGACCCATTGTTTTTTAATATTTTCGTGAATGATCTTGCGGTGCGCTTAAAAAGTCCATGTCTTTTGTATGCCGATGATTTAAAAAATGTATCAGACCATTACTTGCATCAACGATGCCGTGAAGCTCCAAGAAGATTTTAGATACCATAGCGAGACGGTGGGAAGTAAATGATATAGACTTTAATGTAAAAAAAATGCTTTGTTATTTCTTTTACAAAAAAAATTCCCTATTAATTTTAATTATTCCATAAAAACACAATTTATTCCGTAAAACTGAAATTATAGACTTGGGTGTTACTTTTGACAAAGAATTAAGTTCTCGTACGCATTATGACTTTATCAACCAAAAAGCTTCAAGTTTACTTGCATTCATTCTAAGAGTGTCTAAACCTTTTAAAAAGACTTCATCTTATTTAGCTTTGTATCATGCTCTCGTAAGAAGCATATTGGAGTGCAACACTGATCTGGTCGCCAAATTACTTTGTTCATATCAATCGCATAGAAGGAATACAAAAGCGTTTTCTTGAATCGGTCTGCTTTCGTCTCAACCTGCACCGCGAGCTCCACACTTACGAAGAAAGAATGAAAAAGTTTCAAATGATATCTCTAGCCTGTCGTCGTTAAATATTTAGATCTTATGACACTATAAAATAATTAATTACTTCATTGACTCACCATACTTGATGTCTCAACTTAGCTTTAACATAAACTACCGTATTAGAAGGCCTAAGGTGTTCTCTCTTGACGTTTATCGTAATAACACCTCTTATTATAATCCTTTATCTCGTATGTGTCGCCAGTACAACCAGCTTGTCAGTACGTGTATCGACATAGACATCTATCACTGTTCTCTCGCTTCTTTAAACCAAACTTCAATATATGTAACTGGTTAAGCAATTTTAGTTTTTAAGTTTCAATTTATATATGTATATTCCATTCCATCCACTTTTTTTTATGTCACTAGGTCGGCAAACAAGCGTACGGCTCACCTGATGGTAAGCGATTACCGTAGCCTATAGACGCCTGCAACACCAGAAGCATCGCAAGCGCGTTACCGACCCAATCCTCAATCCCCCAGGAGCTCTGTTCACCTTACTCACCAACAGGAACACAATACTGCTTGAAAACAGTATTATTTTGCTGTGACTTCTGTTCTGCTTATTGTATTATTTTACTGTATATCGTGCACATTAAGTGTTTCAACCTGGACATTGTGTTATGTATGAACTATTTCTGTATCTTTTAATGGCTGTAACCTGTTCTGTACGTGATTAAATAAATAAAGATCTAAAGTGAGGGTTTGGTGACGACGAAATTTACTCCCTATCGCTAAGATAGAGAATTTTTAAAGTAACTCTAGTCTTATAGTTTGCTTTTAAAAGTAATTTATTTCTTGTATTTTGATTTGTGTCCTAAACTTTGTTTGAAAACTAGCTGTGTCCCGCAATTTTACAAGCTTTAATTTCTCCAGCACAAAAATAATTTTTCAATTCTTAACACCACGAGCCTTTAAACAAAAAAAAAAAAAAAATTTTCAGCTTTATAGCATTAGTTATAGATTGTATCAGCAAAGCTTATTTTTTTCAAAATTTTCATTCAATTCTCAATTTTTTCATAACTCGCATAAATAGTCGAGATTTGTAATTTTTTATTAAATATGTCATTAAAAGCCCTATCGCGATGGTCGTCAGAGTGATCAATAGCGGCGGAGGGTTGCACCCTGGCAAGACAATTGCCGACTCAGAATTGCTGATGCGGTAATTGACCGACTCGACGACCGCTGACAGTCGTTGTACTCAACATTTTTGCAAACAGACCGACAAACCTCGTGTTAGAGTAAATTTATAACTGTTCTGTGTTCCGAAATTAAAGGAGACATTCATTACTTTTTAAAAATCGCGAAATAAATATGAAAGAAACCTAAATATTTTCGGATTATGTCAGGTTTGCGTTAAAATTAAAATGTGCAGCGACTTAGATACAGAAGATTAGATCTTAAATCAACTAAAACAAGGTGACTGACGGCTTGAGTGTGAACGTCTCATAGAATAAAACGAAACGAGCAAGAGAAAAAACTTCCTAATTTATACACGTATTTACAAACCGCCGCTCAACAGTTTTCGAAGGTGGAACGTTAAATGCAATTACAACGCACAATCTCATTAAAACATGCATATCCATCGTCGGGGCGGGCTGCGGAATGACGAAGCTAAGTTGGTTATATCTCGTGCTGACGGCCGGTCAACTCCTCACAAGTCACACGGTGCATTAATTCTCAACGACACACCGCAACTAAATTACACCACCGCCTCTTCCTCGCACCCTCAACATCCCCCCAACACCCCCCACTCACCCCCTCCCCGCTCCTTTCAACGTCAAGGGAACTATTATGCGGAGACTTGGCATCCGTACTATACACTTCCTGTACGACAGAGGCAATTGGAAGGGCTGCACAGTAATCAACTCCCTGAAAACCGTGTAAGAAAACTTCAACGTACCTACTTTTAAACAGATTCTTGTTGACTGTTTTTGTGACTCATTTTCATTCAAATTCAGTTTCAAATTTAATTGTATACATACGCAAAACTTCGCCTATAATTTACAAATACATACATATGTACTATTTTACACACATGAGGTCATGCCATTTTTAGTGCGAACTTGTGGAGGCCTATGTCCAGCAGTGAACTGCGATAGGCTGATATGATGATGATGATGATGTGATGTTATGTACTATTCTAGAATATACATAAATATAGATATTTCAATATTACTTTCAAACGTAGTATCTATCAAAACTTAATTACCTTTCCTTCCTTTAAAACTATAGTTTATATATTTTTATATACTTATACATAGTTACACTGTCTCATTAAAATCGTCAAGAAACCATTCAATGAACCCAGAAATATTATTAGATGATTACTATTTGTGATTTCAAATTAAACATCGTTGTATATATTTTTGTAATTATAAATTAAAGCCTTGACATTATTCTCGATGTCTTTATGAGTTTTATTTTAACCGAACGATGTATCTAATTAAAATAATTTGACACTTAAACATTGTCGTAATTACTTTTTGATATATTCAGACACTTTCATTCTATTAAGATGAATTTAACATTGACAAAATGGGAGACTCGCGAGATTAGACAAAAATAGACATACATACATATCTATGTATCGTTCCGTTGAGCTTCAACGACGTCTAGTAAGAGACGCCAAGCGTCTAACAAATTACACTTGTCATCTTTAATTACTTTTTCGATCACCAAAACGAAAAAAAGACAAAACTCTGCCAATAAACTGACATAATCTCAATTTTCGTTTGGCAAATGTTAAAAGTGATTAGTATCGAGTCGCCGACGATACGAAAACAAAATTTTAAAAAATGTTTACCAACGTCACGTAAAGAGATTAAAATATCACGTGAGGTGAACGCCCTCCGAGCGGGTAGCAAAAATTAGTTGAACAAAAACCTTATATGAGCGACTGTGCTAGCGTTCACACGTCAAGCTATTCTCGAGCTCCCCACGATGCACTCAAATAGTTTTTTTTTTTTTTTTATTTGATAGAAATAGTTTTGGTCATAGTGATGTAATTATTTTTCTAACTAATCTATACTTAATGTTATGAAGCTGAAAAGTTTGTTTAAACGCGTTACTCTCAACAACCGATTCGAATTCGATTATTTTTGTGTTGGATAGACCATTCCTCGGTAGAGGAAGACTATAGGCTATTTTTTTTTTTGAAGATAAATAAAGTGCTTTGACCTACAAGATTAAACTGTTTTAGTCAACATATTGTTTGTTATCGTAATGAACCAAATACCAGATTCGATATTTGTTGAGCGTTGTTTTATCGACATGTACAGTCTAAGTATTAAGTATTGCTGTCGATTCATTCATTTAACGCTGACACTACACACTTTGTTTACAAATTAAATGTAACCTTGAAAAACAATGAATAGATCGAACGAAAATAAAATTGTGATAAGATAGGCAACTATAATTGATTGTAAGCAAAACATGACTCGAGTAAGTAAACAAGCTGACAAACAAATATCGAATGCAGTGTGTAGTTTACAATAAAGTGTCAAGTTTCGTCAATGAAATCCTCCGGTAAATAGTTTCGAGCGTGGTTCAAAGAATGCTCTTTGACGTGACCTAGATATATTCAGTTGACTTAAGCCAAAAGTAATTTAACAATTAACTTTGTTTGCGATTTATGTAGAATACTTTATGACAATTTTCTATAACTTTAAAAGAAATATAGTGTTTTTTTTATGTCACTAGTTCGGCAAACAAGCGTACGGCTCACCTGATGGTAAGCGATTACCGTAGCTTATAGACACCTGCAACACCAGAAGCATCGCAAGCGCGTTGCCGACCCAATTCCCAATCCCCCAGGAGCTCTGGTCACCTTACTCACCAACAGGAACACAATACTGCTTGAAAACAGTATTATTTTGCTGTGATCTTCTGTAAGGTCGAGGTACTACCCCAGTCGGGCTGCTCCATATTTTGAGCAGGAAATTCCTGCTGTGCCCCTACCTCAGTTAAAAGTTACTCAAATTGGAAAATAGACACTAGTACCTACACACTTTCATAGATTCAACGTAGCGAAAGTCCTTTTCTAACTTAATGGCAGTGATATTAAGAGCAAAACCTCAAGATTAAAACGTTATTATGAATGTTGAAATTTCATTTTAATATTAAACGTGAACGTCATTCAGTTAAGATCGATATGCATATCTTACTTATAGTGACTTATTACACCATTGGTAATAAAGGTATTTTCTAATTTCATATAATTTACAGAATATTAGACAAATAAAAATGGATGTTCTTTGGTTTATTTAAGAAAGGTTTTGAATCTCTATTATCTTAATAATATCCTCTAGATGTATTTATTATAGTACATAACACTAACATTTTGTTAAATTATATTTCATAGAACTCGCTTAAATACATTTAAATATATTTCTAACAGAAACAGTAAATGATATCACAAATTAATATTAACACAAATGTAAACCCAATCGTAACCAATGTCTAGTGACAAAAAATAAGTTAAAAATTAAAACCCGACTACGACAAAAAATAATAACTACCTACGTCACTTTGTGATCTATAGAGGACGCCACATTCAATGTAATGTGGCGCCATATAGCCTATAAACCAGCGGACAATTGAGACGCTTCTAATAGTACATCATTTGTCTAAATATGATAAGTAGTTTGGGAGATATTAGACAACAGAGGAACATACATGCACAGGCTGCTAAAAATAACCCTCCTTTTGACAGAAGTAACAAGTCTTACACGATACAAGCCGTAGTAGCGTAGTGTGTCGCGAGAGTACGAGCCATTGTTCTACTCGTCAAGACACCGTACGATGTGTACGCAGAGGCTCGTGTAGCTGTGACAGAGGCTACGTGTACTGTATTACAAGATGTACACCCGTGGTTAGATATAAGGCAGTGAAGTATAAAAATCAAATAGAGTAACATTCATTATGTAACAATTGTAATCGTAAAAGAAACATAATGGCGTCAATAACGAATATACGTTATAAAAAAAATTATTTCGGACAAGAAGTCCATAAAAATCAACATAATTAATACTTTTACAAAAGAATTATGGACAATTCTAGGTAAATTCGAATTTCTTAGAGTCACTTCCGCATTAAAATCATGACGAAGTCTTATTATATGCCTAACTAGCTGTGCCCGCGACTTCGCCCGCGTGGAATTAAAAAAAAAATGTTTTCAGTCAGAAAAAAAAGTAAAATAAAAGTATCCTAAGTTACTCCTTATTAGACCAGCAATCTGCCACTGAAAGTCCCGTCATAATCGGTCCAGCCGTTTCATAGTTTAGCCGAAACAAACCGACAGCAGACAGACAAACAGACAAATGTTATTTAGGTATATGTACCGTGTACACATACATATATCTATATACGAGTATGTATTTAGTAAAAAGTGGTTATTTTAATATCACAAACTAGTGTTGCCCAAATGCAAGAACAAGACGAGACTTAGCCAGTCTTGGTCTTGGTCTTGCGCCAATACACCTGGTCTTGGTCTTGGTCTTGCGCTCCCAGTCTTGGTCTTGGTCTTGGTCTTGCAGCAAGAGTCTTGCAAGTCTTGCAATTACCTATTAGTCTATTACTATTTATTAAAGTTTACTTTAAATCTTAGAAAAACGTATTAGAATTGGAACATTGTGAGCTTGAATTAACATAACCATAGTAAAGATCAAGCAGATTAATAAATAACTGAAGATTTGATAAGAAATTCGAAAAATCAACTGACCTATATGTCGTTTTCCATGGAAGTAACTGTTTCTTAATAAACATTTATGATTTATAAGCTTACATTTGCTAAAACATGTAAAAAAACAAATTAATTACAATAACTTGACTGTATTTTAAAGAACAATACTTATCTGTCTAGAAAGAGATTGAACCCTCAACTTATAAGAAATTTAATAAAAGAGTTTTACGATTTATCATTTATTTGAATAAAAAATAAAATACAACACAAATCAACAGCTTTATCATTAGGTTATGATACTTTATATCAATTTTTTTGACCAAGAATTAATACAAAGTAACCATCTGGCTGACTCATCACTTAACCTATTTCTATGTTTTCTAATTACTAATGATGCTTTAGAAAATAACCTCTCAGCAGGTACTGAAGTTGCAGGTATTGAGAGAAAATCACGGGCCATTTTCGATAAAATCGGATACTCTGTCTCATGCGTCCTCCACCAATCTAAAATGTCTTCCGAGCTGGCAGTTCTTGGTTTTCTCAGGTACTCCTCCAACTCGTCTATCACTAAGCCTTGAAGACAAGATCCAGATGACGTCGAGGGACATTCATAGAGTTTATCAAAGTCTATTACGTCTTCATCTTCATCACATACTTTATTTTCTTTTTCTGGTAATTCCAGAGATTTGTTCAGTGAGTGTAGACTTTTATATTCTTCATAAAGTTCATTGAACTTGCGCAGACTTTCTGTTTTAAGTTGCTTCCCCCACATTGTCAGGTCAAAAGTCTGAGCCTTATGCCTTGGGTCTAAAATTAAAGAAGTACAATAAATCCAGCTGCTCTTCTTGTAATGTTTAAGCATTTTGTCTCGAGCTGCTTGGAAAGCTAGAATGAGCCTTTCATCCACTTCAGATTGATTAGGTTTCTCATCTAACTGTTTTACCATGGATTCAATTTTATCTAGCAAGAGATTGAATGATACAATGACTAGCGGTAATGTAACATATTTGTCTCCACCAAGTTTTGTAAAATTCGAAATTATTTTGCATGAGTATACCTACGCCCTATGGCGGCAATCAAATAGTGTCAAATGTTATGATTTCGGCGTGGCGGCAACGATTGTTTTAGATTTCAAAAGAAGCCGCCGGCGCGTGTATCATAACCATGTACTTCCGAAAAGCGGCAAATTTCTTTGAGAAGTAAGTACAAAACCTTTGATGCCGCATTATCAAAGTGCCGATGGTTAAAACATAACTATGCATGCACTCAGTTTGATTTTAATAGATATTTTTTTATTCGCTATGTTTATGGTATTAGTCGTAATGCGCATAGGTCCAGTTTTTCATATTCTTTGATACAGTTTTTTGCGTCTCATAGAATTCCTAAGCGTACCTACCTATACACCGAACTGTTACACCTAACTACTCAGTGAAATAGCGCTAAGTCCTAGCTGCAAGACGCAAGAGTCTTGCAGGCTATGTCTTGTTCTTGCTCAAGTCTTTCACGGTCAGTCTTGGTCTTGGTCTTGCTAAAAATACGCAGTCTTGTTCTTGGTCTTGGTCTTGCAAAAACGCAAGAACAAGACCAAGACTGCAAGACCAAGACTGAATTTGGGCAACACTATCACAAACAGACACACCAATTTTATTTATGTGTATAGATTTAAGTATACGTCGCTCGCTTCGGCCTGTAATATCCCACTGCTGGGCATAGGCCCCTTTCCCCATGTAGGAGAAGGTTCAGAGCTTAATCCACCACGCTGCTCCAATTCGGGTTGACGAATATATTCCCTACCATGAATAACGATCGCTATCAGGTGTACACGATAACAACCGGAATCGACGGCTTAACGTGCTCTACGAGGCACGGTGGGGAGACCCACAAGGACTGCACAAACACCCAGACCACGGCAAACACCTGTATGGCCAATACAAATGTTTGTTCTGTGTGGGGATCGAACCCGCAACCGCCAGCACAACAGCCATAAACTTTATACGTATATATACTTAAATCGAATTAGATACTCGTAGTCCTTTACCGTTCAATTAGTTCAAAATTAATTTGTTAAGTATAAGACAAGGAATTCACTCCTAAAATAAAAAATAAAACCGTCAAGAATTACAAATTTAGAAACGCGTTTCAAACGCGAGGTAAAATATAATCTGCAACACTTTACTCTTCCGAGCACTTAATATTTTCTTTACAAGGAACAATTGAATAATTGTACCCGCCTTTAAGGACTAGATCGCGCGGTTTCTTGGATATCGTCATATCTACGGGCTGTAATCTTAAGTGCCTTTGTTATTTTTATGCATATTTTTACTTTGGGTTGCTCTTTGTCGACAATTCCACTATTTATTTCAGGCTCTTTTTCGAGTCTCTCTATCTGTCCGAATGGAGATCTTATTTTTCTGACCTTCTTTGCGTTAGGATTCAATAATGTTCATAAAAATGTTATCGTTTAGAAATACGTCACGAGTTTTTTTTTTTTTTTTTTTATGGTTTGTAGCCTCCAAGCATTCCCAATTCACATTAAATAAATTTATGAAATCGTACTGCTCGTTTTTTTTTAATTTAATTTTTTTCCGTATTTACACAACATATTCAAGTAACAAGTAACAAAAAAGGAACAATCAGTTTCTAGGTGTAATTTGAAAGTAATTTTACTAAGTATGATCTCTACTTCTCCTAGCTCGGTATATACGCTATCTGTACCAAGAATTCTATAATATTTACTTGTTTTTAGAATTTGTAGTAGTTTTTTTGGACAAACAAAGTCTTCAATTATAATTTTAATACACATATTTAAACCTCGTTTCTGATTTTGTTGAAAGTAACGTTGTCGACATAAATGTCGACGTCGTCCTCACTAGAGTCAGATAACGAATTCTAAGAAGGCGACCTAATCTCCTCTTACAACTAGAGCTATTTACACGATCAACCTGAACATATAGACAGTCCGACGGTATTAAGGCGTTGTCTATAAAATGCTCAATGATTTAGTGCCGGTGTGTTACCGTATTAATCTCGATTCGGCGCTGTAACGTCACGCCGTAAAATATTGACAAAATTTTAATCTCCGTTGATTACGAGTGCCATGGGTGTGTATTGTGCGCCGGAATCCCCTGCCGTTCTTCGTCTTCATTCCGAGCTATTACATTCGTTTTGTTGGAACGAGACGGCGTCGTCAAGGTTTTCCCTTTTTCGTCTGCCTCCTACACGGCATTTGTTTATCTTGCGCTCGGCTGGAAATTAGAAATTCTTTTGTTTGTAGCATGTTTTAATTGTAAGGAGTAAACGGACAATAGCTTCCTTATGAAAGTAGCGGATCGTGTGATGTAACGCGGCACTCGGTCCCGGCTGCGTATCCTCTCGAAGGCTTCCTTTCACGGCGCCTCGGGTGAATAGCTCCTTGCAGCATTTCGAGAAAAATTCCCTGAAGTACGTTTTTATTTTCACGAGAATCTCGAACGTTCGGTAGAGTCGTATTCTTATAACCGAGAATATGAACTCCGTATAAAACTTCGAATGCTTCATTTCCAATATCAATATTTTTAATAAAAATTGTTTTGAAGATGAGCGAGTTTCCAATAAAGGTTCATCGCGTCTGTTCCACCAATTTAACGTTACTCGTTTTATTTAGCGCATCAAAGAGCCCGAGACTCGTTCAATTTGAACCGGCAACGTATAGGCACGGGTAATTTTTAGCTAACTAAAATTTGCACCGAGATTAGTGTAGTCGGATGATCTCTTTGTGATCCACTGAACCGTGAGATTCGGCCGAGACGCGTCGCGTCTCGACGCTTCGCCGCCTGCAGCCCCGATCTATAGCACGAGCACGAGCCGAGGGACCCGCTGTAAATTACTGAACTTTTACTCGATGTCCTCTTCATTTTACTACTTCATTACGAGTTTAATTACTTGAAAGTGTATGTATGTCATTTTGAATAGTGAATTTACTTCTCGTTAAACTTAATATATCTACTCGTAGCGTGTATTCAATAACAAAGCTATATAGATTTATCTATTGATATTTAAGGGACTTAGTGGAAGAAAGTGCTCACGAGCCATAAAACGCTTATGATACGCCAGTAAAAGGGTGCGATAGGTACTAAACGTCATAATAACCGTTAAAACACGTGATCGGAAAAGGTTTTATCAGCTTTATCAGCAGTTAAGCGCGCCCATAATCGTCTAGTAATTTATGCGATTCCATTAAACCCCATCCAGCCCTCGGCCGAGAGCGACTCGTTGCAAAGGCTGTGTGGTTTTTTTCGCGTGGACTTTCGCATCCATAATAAATGAGCGGTCGGCCGCAGCATTAGGCCGTCGTTTTAGCCAGCCATTGCCAGCTGTTTTTTTCTTGGAGGGAGGGTGTGGTGCGGTGGGGGCTCGACTCCGACCGTTAATTCAACCGTGTAATGACGCGGCGCTTTGATAGACGAAAATTGCGAGTTCTGCAATTACATGCTGAAATATTCAGCGAAGACGTCGCGGGCCGAGCATCCGCCTTTAACTACCGCGCTTTTCTTTCCTTTCTGTCGCGTCCCCTCCCCCAGCGCAACCACCGCGCTCCCCTTGCCAGCGAAACAACTCTCCTTCATTCATGACAGCATTGCTTCGACTCGAGGGACCATTTTTTGTTGTCGGACCGCGACCCGTCACGAGAGCATCCGCTTTGATCTGGTCTCTAGATTATTCGTTCTCTTATGCCCAGTCTTGCATTCGAAATAACACTCGAAACTCGTCCAACGAAACAACGTTGCATAACGCAACCCACAAACGAAACAATCTATGTATATTTATATATTTGCATGTATCAATGTTTTTGTCATTTTAAAATGCAAACCCTGATTGTTAGATGACTTGTTTCACAGCAATTTTAATATGAGTACATGTGTGTGTAATAACTTGCATAGCAAGTACTCGACGATCAGCCGATTGCATTAAACTCGCTAGCATGCAACTCAGTAACACGACGAGGGCACGAATGAGAAGTGACAGGAGACTGGTGCAGGTGATCAATGGAAGCCCCGCGGGCGCGTCCGCCGTTGCGGCGAGGGGCGAAGGCCGGCGGAGGGGCGCCTCGTCGCCGGCTCGCACCGCGCCCGAGAAGCGCCGCTGGCCAGCGGAGCCCTACCTCGACGACGAGCTCACAGCGAGAGCGCCCTCCTCGGACGACGACGACACAAAGGTGCGCCATCTAACTACCATTGTTCCATCGCATGGACTAACTGTGCCCTACCTGTAGTATTGCCCAGATGTAGCTTACACACCGGCACATAACCGCATCAAACTGCTAAGTAGCACATAAAGATACTCTAATTTAAAATTATCTACACCTTGGTTTTTCTCTTATTATTTTTTTCATCGATTATTAAAACAGCCAATAAGTTTTTCTGCTAGACACAACTTTTGAGAAAGATCGTGGACTCTAAATCACCACATTGTCCCAGATCGATACATGTCTAATAACTTCTTGATAATATGGACCGGTTACAATTAACCTACTCCTTATTTCTTTTAAAAATGATTGTCTTCCTGGGGAAACATTGATATAGCCTCAAGACAGTTGCATCAAGTATTTCTAAACGATACGAAGACCGGCGCATGCATTGCAGAGGGTAGACATAACTTTTTGAAAGCGATAACATTGTAGGTAGTTCGATGTATAGCAGAAGGTTCCATGCAAATGTACGCAAAGAAGGTGGTGCGAAGCGTTGCAAAGTGTCCCCATAAGTATCAGTAAACGATAGCAAGACCGGCGTGACCATTAAGTTCCGGAAGCTAGTAATGAGCTTGGTGCTCTGCGCCAGCAGGTTTCTGTAACGTGCTGATAGCGATAGCGCGGCGCCGTTGCAGGTGGAGACGCCGGTGCGGTTCCGCACGTCGCCGCCGCTGGAGGCGCTGAAGCCGCGGCGCGGCGAGGCGTGCGCGTGCGCCGGCCGCGCGCCCGCCTCGCCGCGCCGCCGCCGCCTGCCGCTGCCGCCGCGCCGCCACCGGCCCGCGCTCGACTTCGACAAGATGCAGCAGGTGAGCGCGCTCCGCCCGTATGACCGATTAACTTAGTTTCCAAATCAAATTAAATCATAAAATATTCCTATCCACGTAGGCTGCGACGGCTATTATGAATCATCATATTGCAAGGTGTATAAGTACTGTGTGGCTACGGCACTAAAGAATTTAGCCACCCCCTCTCTTCCCGTGGGTGCCGTAAGAGGCGACTAAGGGATAACAGGGTTCCACAACCACCTTGGAACTTAAGAAGCCGACCGATGGCGGGATAACCATCCAACTGCTGGCTTTAAAATACACAGGCCGAAGACGGGCAGCAGCGTCTTCGAAGCGACAAAGCCAGTACTGCGGTCACCAACCCGCCTGCCCAGCGTGGTGACTATGGGCAAAACACATGAGTTCACGTTATTTTTGGCGTAAACTTGTGGAGGCCTATGTCCAGCAGTGGACTGTATAGGCTGTAATAATTGATTGATTGATATTGCAAGGATGTATCCGCCAACCCGCATTGGAGCAGCGTGGTGGATTAAGCTCTGATCCTTCTCCTACATGGGGAAAAAGGCATATGCCCAGTAGTGGGATATTACAGGCTGAAGCGTTATATTGCAAGGATGTAAATTTGTTAATTTTTAAAACACAACTTTTCACTTTCAATACTAGCTGTAGTATCTCATGGTCTCGATCGGCCGGTAACTTATAGTTTTCAAATCAAATCAAAATTAGCTATATTCAAGGCGTCAAAGGCAACTTTTTGCCACTTTACAAAATAATAATTATACCTATTATTATTGTGTTATGTACTATTGTGTGTATGTGTATGTGTTTAGTATTAAGTTACCATCGATCCAAACGGTAGATTCGTAGAGAACACGCAGGAACTCAACAATTACTTCTGAAAAAAAACCGACAATAATTATAAAATTAGTCATGAATAACACCCAAACATCTTGGACATCGACGCTATCTTGAACTTAATTATATGCTTCAGGTATTTTACTTGTGTCAAATGAATTGTATATTTGTATTGTCAACATCCAATTTAAGCATAGTAACTGGATTAAGAGCATCGAGAAGCAGTAAAAAAATTCTATACAATATGACTGTTTTTATTGTTATGAATTATTAAAAACTATAAATAAAATCATGTTACATAGGAAATAAAACTATTATAGCAGAATAAAATAGTTAAAATTACTAAGTGTTTTAAATTTAAACACTTTTTTTACATGTCTCGCAAAGTTACCGTCGTTTTTCAGCTCGCTTTCGAGAGCTTACCAACTTTAGAAACAACGTAAATGGGATTAGGAAGAATAACTTTACGTTTATAGAATTATTTTAAAACATCGTGATTTAATAGTAGCGTATCGGAAAATATTTAGTTTACGAAAATAAAATCGTACACATGACTTTTAAATCTATTATAAATTTCGAGGTATATTTTGAGATGATTTTGAGCAATGATAAACAGCGAACCCTATATTAAGACCTGTTCCCTGTACGTACAACCCCGAGTAGAAAAAAGGTCAGGCTCAACCAGATCATGTATCTGGACCGGATCAGGATAGGATAAGGTACGCCTGATCCGGCAAGCTCTATCAGGACCAGGTCCGGTCCAGACAAAGATAGCCTGATGTAAAATATAATCAAGTATGGTAAGGCATACTGGATCAGGACCAGGTCCGGTCCAGACAAGGATAGCCTGATGTAAAATATAATCAAGTATGGTAAGGCATACTGGATCAGGACCAGGTCCGGTCCAGACAAAGATAGCCTGATGTAAAATATAACCAAGTATGGTAAGGCATACTTCATCAGGACCAGGTCCGGTCCAGATCAGGATAGCCTGAAAGAAATTACGCGAACTGAGCCTGAATCGCGCTATTAAAGTTTTTAAGCGCACTTAGTATATATACAGTTATTAGGACAGTCTAGCAAGGAGTCCATTTCTACACAGTGGAGCAGTCGTAAGTAATAGGAAATAGTTAATTAGTAGTTAAATATTAGAAGTTAAGAAATAAAATTTAATTAATAATAATAATTAATTAATAACATAAAAATAAATATAAATAATTAATATCTAAAGTAAAAACATAAATAAATAATACATTGGAAAAAATAAACGGAAATAAATATCATAATAATTATGTTAAGTGACATTTATAATATCGTCGTTTTTTTTTTGTTAAACAATTTTTTCAAGAATATACATTCGTGTTTTTTAAAAGGACCGGACCGAACCTACTGATCAGGATGAGATGAGATTTCCTGATCGGGTCCAGACCAATCATCTGCGTTACATGCCTTATCTAATCCTGATCAGGCATGCCTGGTCCGGTCCTTCTCAGGAAGTCGAAAAAATTTCTACTCGGGACGGTGTCCAACAGATAAATTTCACATCATAAGTGCCAGTATTTCTGATAAATGCTATCAGCAATTTATCGTAAGATATTACAGCATTGATGAACTGGTCCTTAGACCTTTATTTGACAGTTGAAGAATATTACATAAGTCTTATAACGTTAAGCTCTTACTCATCTAAGACTGATAAGCATCTTGAAGTGCAGTGGTAAATATAGTTACTGGAGTAATAAGTTACAAAGTCGTTTCATAGTAAGATGATTGGAACACGTGATGCAGTCGATTGCAATGGAACACGTGTGTTGCGAGAACGTTTGTGCCGGGATGAAATGTTCTGTTACGAGAATTTCTTTACGGGAACCCGGAATCTAATCGCGCCATTTTTATTAAAAGTATTTTATAAATTTCCTGTTGGTTTTTTTAGTTCATTCGTCGTTTTCAGAAGTTACGCGAGAAAAATTGTGGATGTATTGTGACTGATTAATTTCTATTTTTAACCGACTTCAAAAAAGGAGGAGGTTACAGGGAGGCTAATTCGATTTGATGATGGGATCCCAGAGAAATCGAGGGAAGCCCTCGAAAATCTGCATAACTTTTTACTGGGTGTACCGATTTTGATTATTTTTAATTTAATCGAAAGCCGATGTTTATCATGTGGTGGTGTAACATTTAAATTTCATCGAGATCTGATGACAACATTTTGAGTAATCTTTGATAACGCGTATTTACTTGACTATTTTTTCGTCTACCTACGTTGTATTACTTGTTGATATAACTGATGCCGGTTTTTTTTTCGTTTGCCTGCAAACACAATTATAGACTTAATATCCCTCGCAGTTTTAGTTGTTTTGATATTTTTACATATTGTCTCTGTACGAGGACTTTTACAGACCTAAAACAAACGTTATCTAACAAATAAAGAATTATTCAAATTAATTAAATTGATTTTAAAAAAATCATTTCAACTAAATAATCCTTGTCTGCGTTAAAATTATATTTCTTGCAATCTCGTTTTTTTTTTTCAATTGCTCTAGTTGCCAGACAATTAAATAATTTTTCCTTTTATAATTATCAAGCGACGGTCTCTACGTAGTAGCCAATTAATATCGTAAGAAACAAGGTAAAAATATTATTATAATAGGGTCTGTTTATTATAGCTTAATGTAATATATACAAAAATGAGTACATAATAAAATCTGTAATAATAATTCTCGGTACGTGTGTCATGGGGGTCGGGTAGGGGGTCAGGGGAGGGGTAACGGCGGGCCTACACAAGTGCAGAGCATGGTGCCGCATAATGAGCCAGCATATGCACCGCGTTCCCACGCCGACATGGCTTACACGGCTTACAGCCGCGTCGTAATTATCCTGACTTAGAGATTCGTTCGCTATGTTAAACTTATTATTACTGCGATACTCGCTCACGACTGCAAGTGTAGCTTTTTGTGTGTATTACGAGTATTTATACGTGTAATAAAATTATGACACGTGACAGGTTTAATTATGTGCGTTGAAACATGTTTTTAATTTCGATTTAACTTTCATTTCGTTCTGAATTTGATTTTGGACATTTTAGTTATAATTAAAGGCCAAACTATATTTTGTTAGTTTAAAGCAGCCCGTCTGTAGAGTTATTGTATAATGTCGCTTAAGATGGAACGGTAGATGTGCTTGCAGTAAGCTTGCAAACGTCTGGTACAATTGTCGTTAAAAAAATTCTTTATATTTGTTTACAATTGAGGAGAGCAATTTTTTCATATTATGCCGATATGAGAAATTTAAAATTTAATATAAAAACGAGAGTTGCTCAATACATGACGGAACATTCTTGTTTGACACAGGAGAGGGCGTCCTGCCTCCTAATTAGCCTCCCTTAAATTGCCTGTGACGGACGCTATACCCCGCTCAGCCAGACGTACTAATCAGTGTGGAAGGTTAGGCAGAATTTACATAACCCTAAGTACTAACGCCTGCACACACGTGCATATTTATATATTACATTGTTTAACCTTTTTAACTGAGGTAGGGCACAGCAGGAATTTCCTGCTCAAATTATGGAGCAGCCCGACTGGGGTAGTACCTCGACCTTACAGAAGATCACAGCAAAATAATACTGTTTTCAAGCAATATTGTGTTCCTGTTGGTGAGTAAGGTGACCAGAGCTCCTGAGGCGATTGGGGATTGGGTCGGCAACGCGCTTGCGATGCTTCTGGTGTTGCAGCCGTCTATACGCTACGGTAATCTCTTACCATCAGATGAGCCGTACGCTTGTTTGCCGACCTAGTGATATAAAAAAAAAAAAAACTTTATCCATTTCTAAGGCAATCGTACTCGATATTGATAACATTAGTTTCGTTCTTGATTCACTAAATTTTGGCTTAAAGCACGACCAAGAAACAGAAAGAAAGAGAAATGAAAAGTAAAAAAACGAGTGTGCTTTAGACCACACGACTGAAGTTATTAACGTAACTCTCTTGCTATCTTCACTAACTTACACCTCCCTCTCAACTTCCATTCGTCTCGTCCGATCACACTTTTCGTAACGCTCTCGTCTCACGTGCGAGGCGAACGGAAGTTGAGAGGGAGATATAAGTTAGTGAAGATAGAAAGAGAGAGGGTTACGTTTCGTAAGTTTTACTTCAGTCGTGTGGTCTAAAGCACACTCGTTTTTTTGTTTATTACAGAGTGCCTAGTGCGAGTTTTGTTTAATCCGTCTCGCAATAACGGGCGTAAACTTTAACTTCATTTTGTATGGGAAATTCGGGATTTCAACCTAGTTCTCGCGTTTACCGCTAGATGACTCTGTATCGATTGTATCGTATACTATTCTTTATCGTCTAGACTGCACTGTTTAATATCCCATACAAAATAATCTTCACGTATAAACGCGTTTCTGTCATGTTTCTGTGAATAAAACTCGCACTAGGCACTGCTTTATACAAAGTATCCAGTAGTTAGAAACTATTTCGGTCTATCAATAACCTTTTTTTTTCATTATGAAATGCATTCATTTAATTAATATTACGTGATGATGAAACAATATTACGTTATTATAATACGCGTGATTTGTTTACATGATTTTGTTAATGGCTTGTATTTCCGATTGAATATAAATTAAATTGTGGCAATATCCGTTGTACTTCTAATGCAAATAAAACGCATTGCATTAACCCATTACTCGATAGATGTGCTATTAACCGACCTCAAAAAAGGAGTAGGACTTTATTTTTAAATGTGTTACCTCATAACTTTAACAAGTAGTTTTTGAGCTATCTCTAACAATGAGTACTAAACTTTCTGACATTTTTTTTTTCTTTTATTTATTCCATCATACATCTAATATGGACATATTTATACTTTTTTTTTAAATTTAACCAGTACCTAGGTCTTGTAACTAGCACATTCAAGCAAACACACACTAACTTAACAGTATAACTGCAGATAGATCTAGAAACATGATAATCTTGATAATGTTTCAAATTATAATGTTAAGTATCGTTCAAACAGAGGTAAGTGTAGATAAACGAGTTGTAATTTGAAGTAATAATTGCACGGCTATCTGATCTACACGCCGCTAATACAGGAAACAGGATAATATCAATAATATATATTTTGTAATTTATAACATGCTCTGAGACTATACGGGGGCTTAGGAAATGAGTACGCTACACTTGCTCGCTGTTTGATTTAATGTTTTAACCGACTGTTTCAAAAAGAGGGTCGTGTTCTTCCTATATGTATATATATGACTTGATGAATTTCAATATACTAATTGAATAATGTGATATTAATAATTTAAGTTTGGAATGTGTTCTATGCAGAGACAACGTTTAACTATCTTTTATTTAATTATTGCTTTAAAGCAATTTCACATTATTTACATAAAATTACTTTTTTCTGTATTTTTTTTGAAATACTATTTTCTGTTATATTTAGATACTACAAAAACATTATTAAACATTGACTAAAATTTTTGCTTTATTTATTTAAGATCACTAGTAATTGTTAACACTAATTACACAATAACGTAAACTTAATCTTAATAAATACTTTACAGCTAAGTGTTACAATTTCTTAAGGTGAACACCACATGCAAAAAGAAGCGATACATTCCAAAAAAAAACATATTTAAAATGTATAAAATGACTACACGACGCTTCAAATACAATAATAATAATAATTACTCCTTATTATACAACTAGCTTTTGCCCGCGGCTTCGCTCTAAATAACTGCCATTTTCGGAATCAACGTCCCAAAAAACATAAATAACGAGACCTAAGTCGATTATTGGGTTTATTTACCACAATTCACCCCCTAAGGGGTTGATTTTCGGAAAATCATGAAAGACGTATTTGCTTATTTATTTTTAGGAATACTCCTACGATGTTTCGAATCGAAATGTCTATTTAATATTGTTTCGCCATACAAATTTTGAACCACCATTTTACCCCTTTAGGGATTGAATTTCGTTTTTGAAAAACTGTGCAAAATTTCAGCTTTTTAGGTCCAGGGTTTGGGCTGGGCGTTGATGAGTGAGTCAGGACTTGTCTTTTTATATATATAATTGTGTTTGCTCGCAAACGAAAAAAAAACCGACTTCAATTACATCGACAAGTAATACAACGTAGATCGACGAAAAAATTGTCAAGTAACTACGCGTTATCAAATATTACTCAAAAAGTAGTTATCAGATCTCGATAAAATTTAAATGTGACCACACGATAAACATTAGCTTTCGATTAAATTAAAAATTATCAAAATCGGTACTCCTAGTAAAAAGTTATGCGGATTTTCGAGAGTTTCCCTCGATTTCTCTGGAATCCCATCATCAGATTCTGGTTTCCTTATCATGGTACCAAACTAGAAATATCCCCTTTCCAAAAAAAAAAAATTATCAAAATTGGTACATCCAGTAGAAAGTTATGCGGTATAATACAACGTAGGTCGACGAAAAAAGCATCAAGTAAAAACGCATTATTAGATATAACTCGAAAATTAGTTGTTAGATTTCAAATAAATTTAAATGGGACCAAATGACACACACCACCTTTCGATTAAAAGAAAATTTGTCGAAATCGCACCACCCAGTCAAAAGTTCTGAAGTAACATACATAAAAAAATACAGTCGAATTGAGAACCTCCTCCTTTTTTGGAAGTCGGTTAAAAAGATATATAAAGATTAATATTTATTAATAAAATACAAATATAAATAAACTTTAGCGTCGAGAAGCGACCGTATCGCAACAACAGCGATTGATCAGCGATCATCAAACAGATGTAACGTAGAACGCACGTAAGTCTGGTAATGGCTAGCTGATTGTTGCAATCTGCATTTACAACTATAATTACGTCTAAACGTGCAAACTTGATAATTACGACTGTTTATACGATTTTATTGTTGTTATCCTTGATAATGCTTCGAACTAATAAAACGATATCTTTATATTACGTGAAGCAAAAACTTTGTACCCCTTTTTACGAAAACCGCGGACGGAAGAGTATAAAATTTCGCACACATAGTTTTTTATAGAGGGTTCTGAATAGTAATATTTTTTTAATATTAAGCATAAAAATATATTAAATCAATAAAAAAAAAACATTACACACACTACCGAGTATTTGACACCCACACGCATATTATACTCTTTTGTTTATTCTCAGTCTGTAGTAAAATTGATTTTTTTTTTTAATTTAAATTTTTAATTATCATCGAATTTCGACCACTGGGTGGCCACTATTATCAAAAATTATATAACCGTGTATGTGTAGCTTAGTACTAGCGACATCTATCCGTCCATATGTTTTTTACGCGATAAGTAATCACCAACATATCATATACTATATAATTTTTCGAAACACGCTGCATCTTATGGTATAAATATTATTCCGATCGGCTCAGTAGTTTTCGCAGTATAACTGAACAAAAAAACCGGCTCTCCATTTATTAGTATATATATTTTGTTAGAATAAATATCGATTAACAATACTATTATATTATCTAATATATAAAATTCTCGTGTCGCGGTGTTTGTAGTTAAACTCCTCCGAAACGGCTTGACAGATTCTCATGAAATTTTGTGTGCATATTGGGTAGGTCTGAGAATCGAACATCTATTTTTCATACCCCTAAGTTATAAGGGGGTGGCGGGGATTAAGGGGCTTTTTTATAACATATATTATTGAGCATGACAACACACAACAACACATGAGCTCACGTTATTTTTGGCGTAAACTTGTGGAGGCCTATGTCCAGTAGTGGACTGTATAGGCTGTAATGATGATAATGATGATATTATTGAGAGAAACATTTTTTCCATATTATAGGTATTTGAAACTAGTAACTAATATGAGATCTAGATGACTAGGAAACAACGTACCTACCGCACATCTGACAGTCTTTCTACGAGTGAAAAGTAAATATTATTTAGTACAGCTCTTAATTGAATTTAAACTTTTACATTTTAATATATATAAATTCTTATATGATTCATATGAAGGCATATTATATTTAAAGCCATTTAAACAAATTATGTTTGATGACCTCATCCATATAAAAATTACCTACATAATAGAATACGAAAAAGCTTTCGCGTTTACCTCTCAAAGATAAAAAATTAAATACGTTTTCATAAATTCAAATACATTTAAAATGAAAATTCTTTTGTATGTTTTTATCATTTTCCAAAACACAACCAGTCGGAGACTTCACGGTGCTATCTCTTATCTCGGGGTCCGTGACCGCGGCATGCGGGCAGCCTCCGCGTTAAGCTCCCCACTACAGACATCTCATATAATTTACTTAGTTATCGCGAACAGTGTGACTCGTAGTGAACACGTCGAAACGTGTCTAGGATACCTAGCTTTGGTCTCCTCGAGTACTGTAAGGGCCTGTTTCACCAGTGGATAACGATATTTGACGGACGATATCCAATAGATAACAGTTTTTGATGTATTATAGATATCCTTTTTTAACATTGAATTTTACTGTATTTATGAGATATTTCTAGTCGCAAATATGAATCTGAAAGTAATAGTTTATTAATTAAAGATAAAAAGGACCTTAGAAGGATTACGCTATTCTAACTCGTGTTAAAATATTTTCGTAACTAATGTGCGGGATACATTTCATCTAAAACCGGCGACACAGGTGCTAAGAGTCTATTTCACCGGTGGATGATAAAGCTATCTGATGAATATAAGTGTAGGTATATATTTTTGTTTTTCAAGAACAAACTTCATTTTAAGAAAAAAGTATTAGTTTGAGGCAACAAGCCAAAATATCATTAAGCGGTGATACAGGACCTACTTACATTGTAGTATGAAAGAAAATGTGTTTTAGTACAATAAACAACACAGAAATAGATTCAAAGAACGAAAGAAAAAACATATTTCAATACAAAAAAAAAAAAAAAACAGTGAACACAGGTGTACAAAAATGTAGTTCAGTTGTTTGATTAATGTCTTTTAGTTGTGAACAAAAATGTATGTTTTGTATTTCGATATACTACGTCATTCTCGCAGCTTACACATTATGTCAGAATAAGAAAAATCTGCATTCAAAGCCTATATAGCAACAGCAAATATTCAACAACTTGTAACATATTTAATGTTACTGATTTGTTTGTTTCGTAATTGCTCTTTTCTTTTGCTAGGCGTCAACATACGATACTAAGAATATCGAAACAGATATAACTGTAATAGTAAATATCTATTACAACAAATAATTGACACACATACGCTTATGCAATATAAGTTTTATATCAAAAATAAACTAAAACAAATTTCAACTCGTACATAATTGAATATTCTCAAAGTTTTCGACGATGTACTCGTAACTCGCTTCAAGACAACGTTGAAGTTGTCTAGTAGCGTTCTGTTGCGAGCGACTGCTTACGTGTTTTGGAAAGGTTAGACAGTCAACTGACTTTGATACTCCCTTGGAAATTTAAGGACTTTAAGCTTTGTTCGAATAAATTATGTAATATAAATAATATATAGACCCACTTAACTCGTTTATGACTCTTTTGGTAGCTTGATATTGGATAAGTAGAATTGTGTGCTATATCACATAAGGCCACAGCCATGTACAAAAAAAAATTAGCGATTAATAAAGTCAAACATAAAATAATACATTAGTACAAAAATATATGCTATAATAAACGCACACGAAATTACAATTTATAACACAGTTCAATAATGTAATTTACATAACTAGCTTAGGGTCATCACATTTTAAAACTTTTACAATCATCATCTGACAAAATAATTCTGTCAATATGTATATTAATGAAGGTTTGTGAAGTTTAAGCCCAATTAATATTTTAATTAATTAATGAGTAAATCTACTACTAGATCTAAACTTACTAATAAAACAAATAATAAGCATGACTACATTTTTATTTGTGTATTTAAATAATAACTAGGCTTAAGTGGTTTTTCGCTATTTACATAGTATTTTACTTATTTGTGTAGAGAATGTTACGTATAAAATTTATTATCATGAGACAATAGAAACGCCTTTTATTACGGTTATTTTGTAGATCGTGTTCAAATTGTGAGGTTAACAATTAATAAAACCCGCCGTTTAACAATAAATAATAAAAAAATTCATAAAGTATGGAAACAATCCTTCCCTTCAATAATAAATTGAAAGAAATATCTGAAATATCCCAACTGTTAGTCTCAAGTATAAAGAAAATATTATATTAAATATATCAGTCACGTCCGCGGGTCAGCCCTGGAGTCTCAATGGGGCGACGCGGCGCGCCATTGAGCGATTGTCAATGGCTGTGTGCCTTGCGCGCGCCGCCTTCCCCCCTACATAACCCGCCGTGGAATTAAAACGCACTTTTTACATCGCCCGCTATGGACATGAACGTTTTCGATGCATTATTGATATCGAATGCATTTTTCAACCCGTACAGTCCACGGTACACGACTTGCGGAAAATGTCGATCGTAAGATTTCCAGCGATTCCACGGTGCCTCATTTGTTGACGTTTTTCTGGATCGTTCCGAACCGTTTAGTAGTGGAAGTGTAAATCGAGTGAATGCGGCATAATACGTATAGTTAGTATTCGATAAATTTTATTCACATCAGATATCAATGTTGCTACCATAAAAGGGGTGTAGATTCTTAGTGTACAATTGTTGCATCATCGCCATTGCTAATTGCAACCCGACACATTCATTATTGTCGCTGTGTGCGTGCGACTGCGTACAGAAACTACTTGTCATTCGGTGTGTGTTGCCATAACTATACGTATGACATCTTGCGTCTTTCGCCATAACTGTACTCTTTAATTGGCACCTTATCGATCCTGCTTTATTGTATCAATAATTTTTTGCGTCCGCCGCATGATCGTCGATCGTGTTTATTTTCCATTAACTTACACGTTTGTAAGATTTATGCAATCCTATAGTTATCCAAATATATAGATATGTGGACAGTGCCTAATATCACACCGATTTACTTTAGATTCTATTCCTATTGATGTAAAGGAATCGTATTTATCGCTCTCGTCAAAACAGAGGTATCACTGAAAATCAGTTTTAGCTTTCTTTATAAAAGCCAACTAACTCCAAGCTAAGGGATACCTTTATGAATCACAACACTGAGCTGTAGACGGAGTTTTTATATGTATAATTATTTTCACTTTTTCTGTGTTTTTATGACTATTGAAAATTTTACGATTTTAAATATTTTATGACTAGATGCTTATTATTTTTATTTTCTTGTCTATTTTACTGTTGTCATTTTTGTAAACTATTTTTTTTTTTGTTTCATTTTATTTATGTCCCAAATAAAAGTGCTTCTTTTTTTAAAAAGCTAAGATCGTCTGAAAAAATATTTAAGTTACCTTCATTAATAACATCCCAATTCCGTTGATAGAGAAATCTAATTTGGTAGTGTTATTAAGATTTAAATATCATTTATTTATATACATTACTTCTATCAAATATATTCGGATATGTTTCTTATTGTTAAGTGCAATTAAATATTTTATATTGGCAACATTGTTCGAACTCTAAAATACTCTGTGGTGAGTCGAAATGGCTGTTTAAGTTGGTCTTCTTGTTGTGTGTGCTGCGGTTATAAAAAACAGAATAAATGAGCATATTAAAGAAATCAAAGCTAGTTTCTTTCCAAAGTCCTAACACTTATATTATACAAGAAGAGTTCTCCAAGTCAGTAGTAGCTCTAACTGTGTCACGTGTTCCAGCTGAAGGTGGGCGGCGGCGGCGTGCGGTCGTGGCGCGCGGTGGGCGGCGCGCACGGCGGCGAGCTGTCCGTGTTCTGCTGGTGATGGCGCCCGCCCTGAGCCGGTCAGTACCGCACCTACACTAGCCTGACAATTAGCTGTGTGGCTACGGCAGTAAAGAATATAGCCACCCCCTCTCTTCCCGTGGCTCGTGGATAACACAGTTCCACTACCACTGTGGAACTTAAAAAGCCGACTGATGGCGGGATAACCATCTAACTGCTGGCTTTGAAATACACAGGTCGAAGACGGGCAGCAGCGTCTTCGGTGCGACAAAAGCAGCCCTGCCAGTCGCCAACCTGCCTGCCCAGCGTGGTGACTATCGGCAACACACGAGTTGTGGACTTGTGGAGGCCTATGTCCAGCAGTGGACTGCGATAGGCTGAAGTGATGATGATGATGGGTGATGAGCCTGACTTTAATGTTCCAGTGACCTTGCTTTCTGCTTCGGGGATTATGATTTCCACCTAACACGCTTTCTAATTTGTTTTTTGAGTTGATATTGAGGCAGGATATATTTTGCCCATCTGGTCAAATACCTTAACCTTACAGAAGATCACAGCTAAATAACACTGCTCCCAAATGAGTTTGTGTTCCTCTAGAGAGTAATGTGGCTTGAGCTCCTGGGTAGGGTTAGGGGAAGGGTGCATCCTGCAAAACCAGGGGTATTGCAAACATAAATAGGATATATTCTGCCGTGACTACCTCTAATAATTGTATGTGAGTATTGTATTTTTTGCACATCTGCTTCCCCCTAAGGTAACCAAAAAATCAAGGAGTTTAACCTTTAAGACATCATCATCCTCCTGCCCTTATCCCACTTATGTAGGGTCGGCACAACATGTTTTTCTCTTCCATTCCTCTCTATTATTCGTCACTTCAGTGCTTACTCCTTTCTTTCTCATATCCTCACTCACACAATCCATCCATCGCTTTTTCGGTCTGCCGATCGCTCTTCGTCCTTCGACATTCATCCCTAACATTCTTTTACCGACATAGCGGTCATCCCTCCTCATTACATGCCCATACCACGCTAACCTATTGCTCCTTATTTTCTCTGTCACAGGTGCTACTTTCAAACTTCCCCTTATATACTCATTTCTAATCCGATCTTTCCTCGTTACTCCACACATCCATCTTAGCATTCTCATCTCGGCTGCGTGCACTCTTCTTTCATCCGTCACTTTTGTTGCCCAACATTCTGATCCATACATTACGACAGGTCTTATGATCGTTTTATAGATTTTCCCCTTAAGTTTAAGGGGCATTCGTGGATCACAAGCTGTTCCAGAGACCTGTCGCCATTTCATCCATCCCGCATTTATTCTATTTTTCACGTCACGGTCTATGTTGCCGTCATTTTGTATTAATGACCCAAGGTAGCGGAAGTCGGAGCAGACTGGTAGGGATACACCATCCAAGGCAATATGGGAAAAACTGGACGAACCGCTGAAATCGCAGAACAAGTGCTCGGTTTTAGACCTACTTATCCTCAATCCCGCGCCCTCCAGTCTTTCCTGCCATTTTCCCAGTCTGCTCTGTACCTCAAGGACATTATCTCCGACAAGAACAACGTCGTCAGCAAACAGCATACACCAGGGTGCTTCCTCCTGTATGTCTGATGTTAGAACATCCATTACCAGGAGGAATAGATACGGGCTTAAAGCCGACCCCTGGTGCAAACCTACAGCCACACTGAACTTGTCAGCTACCCCGGCTTCGGACCGGACGTGGGTGCTAGCTCTATCATACATCGCCTGAACAAGTCGTACATACTTCTCTGGCACTCCTTTCCTTTTCATAGCCCACCACAGAACCTTACGGGGGACCCTATCGTATGCCTTTTCCAGATCCACGAACACCATATGCAAGTCTTTTTGTGCGAGTCGATATTTTTCGCAGAGTTGGCGGAGTGCAAATATGGCGTCCGTAGTTCCCCGGCCCGGCATAAATCCAAATTGGTTCTGTGTGACCTCACATTCTTCTCTCATTCGTCGCTCTTCGTCGTCTTTAACCTTTAAGACAATGTCATGGATTTTATGCCAGAAATTCTGGCCTAACACCATTACCAAGACATTGTCAAGTTTCTGATTTTTGATAAAACATACTTCTCCACAATTTCAATTAATTTTTATTGCTTTTTTAAATAACTATTTTGAGCATTTTGATCTCAATTTTCCATCTGTCTGTTATGTCTATTTGTATTACATATAAAACTATTTTAATAGTGTTGAATGGCGCCCAAAATGGGACAAACACAACGGAACGGAACGGTTTGAGCGCCAATTTATAGTTTGTTAATTTATTATCCAATGCGTTTAAAGCAGGGCTTTCTTTAACTCTTAACTTTCTAGTGATGCGAAACCATTTGTCTAAATGTAAGTTTTCCCATGGACCACTGTTTTTGGGGTAAACCTGTGGTACTTATTTGTTCCTAGTCAGGCTCATTTACTCCCCTTTGCAGGTCACTTCGGGCGGGTAATTTCGGGACCTATGGTTAAGACCAGCTGGTTTAAAGCTTTAATGTAATATTTATGTTTTGTTGTTTTCAGGAGCGTGTCGCAGAGCGCAGCGGTGTCCGCCCCGACGTATTTACTCTACACTACCACTACCCACTTAGCGCAATAAGAAAACGATTCCGATGCCTGCCTCCTCGGGCGCTCGGGCTCCTTCGGCTGCGCTCGGACTCGCTCGGGTGCGTTCGGACCCGCTCGGCGACGCTCCGGTGTTGGAGTTCCTTTCGTTGCACTCAAATAATGATCAAAGTACAAACTTACTAATACTATTGTATCGAAGCGCGGCCGCCCCGCGTTGCCGACCGAATGTAGATTTTTGGAAATATTTACTCGTTTTGAATACTGTGTTTAAATTATTGCCACTCTTGATCGGTTTCGGATGTTTGTATTAGTGGACGCTACGCGTGTCGCCTCCTGTGGGGCGAATTTGTATTACATACGAGGCCATCGATAGGTACATACGGAGTATCGTTTGAACCGTCGAAGACGGACTTCGGGGACGTTCACGGATGCGGGTCTCATCTCCGGGATCGTTTTCTGCGGCGGTGTACGCTACTCGTGAGAATCGAAGATTTCGTTCGTTTCGTTCTAGTGTAGGTAGACGCGGCGTTAGATGCGCGTATTAATTAATACTTAACTTAGATTTTACTTTGTAATCGTGTCACCGCGTAACCGTGGCAGGCGAGACCCGCATCGCGTGAAACGTGTTACGAGAGGTGACGTATCGGTAGAATCGCCTCGGCTTTTGATCTCGAATTGCGACTGAGCGGCTCGGCGCCGGCGACAGTGGAGCGACAGCTGGGCGACAGTGGAGCAACAGCTGGGCGACAGTGGAGCAACAGCTGGGCGACAGTGGAGCGACAGTTGGGCGATAGCAGTCGCCGGCGTCGAGCCGCACGTGATTCCTTAATAGATTATCAAAATATTTTTATCATTTTTAAAAATGTCAATTGATATGAACACGAAGCGCTGCCTTTTGTGCAATATGAAGGATTTTTATGGGGTTCGTTTCGCTGTGAAATGGAGGACATCGCCGCCAGTGAGTGTTGTCACTGGACTGCGGCGAACTGTCGACGACGGGCGCGCTCGTGGTTCGTAGGCGTATCGGTTGTACCTAGTTGTAACTTATGTTAGTAGTTTATTTAGCTGGGCTAATTCTGTTACTCTTGTTGTGTTAAATGAAAATTAAAAATATATAATAAAAATGTGGTGCGAGTGGATACAGTGAGTTTAACGATAAAGACATTTAACAAATTTTCAAATTAATACGATAAAAATACTAAGACTTTTTTTAAAAATTGCTTGGATAAAGATTGTATGTACATAGTGTTAAGTTACGTAGATCGTAAGTGCAGTCCTAGATGTAGTAGGTATAACAAATTGTACGGCGAGGCGTCCAGCGCCCGCTCTTCTGTTAACAGTTCTTATTGTGTTACTTTGTTTCTGCTGAACTTTCGTTACTGACACGTCCATGTTGTTTCCCGACCTCTCGTGCGACTGACTGGCCGATTTTATATTGTAATCGGAACCATCCAAACGTCCATCACTGAACACATTGCAAGTGTCAAGTTTATTTTTGCAAATAACTCTAGAATATTTTTTGAAAAGGGGGAATATAAATAACTTTTTTACCGACTTGTCAATTGGAAGCCGGGGTCATCATTAAAGTATTTACTTGCTAATGTGTTTGGTCGCGGACTGTTGTGTGGGAGTGACGGCCGGCGATCGCAGCGATGTCTGTTGCAACAATCAGTGGTGATATTTACAAGATAATTTATATTATGTTTTTATATACTGAATTAACAAGCGTAATAAAGAGTGAGCAATGGCACATCTTAATTGTTGTTTTATTACCGCCGTGTATAAGAAAAACACAAATAAAACTTAATTTCTTTTTATTAAAAACTATATGTAATCACGTGTAGGCTTACTGACTAATTTAATCACATTGTAATGTAAACATTTTTACATAAAAAATATTAATCGAACGAGAATAAAATTACAAAATATCATTTTGTAATCGAATGTCAGAAGACTAAATATTATATCAGTCTATGCATGAAGCACTAGGAATCAAATCTTTAAAATTACATACAATTACATTTAAGATGAATATTTCATCTTTTGAACAGTCACTTCTGTAATAATTCTGGCGACACTGAATTGATATTTGACAAGATTTAGTGTACATTGTATGTAGATAGTGCAGTTTCCTTATGACATTAAATATCACCTGGAACTATTAGTAAGAACACCTTAGGACATCTTTATACTAAAATCGCTGGCCCCGGGCAATAAAGCGGTATACGCCGGTTACACCCTTTCTAATGTTATTTAATTTTTGGCTTCTCTGAGTATCAATCTATCACTCTTATTTTTTTCAGTTTTTTTTTATTAATATTTCGTTAGAATAAATGACAATAACCGTTTTATTGCATGGATAATTCTCTTACGACTAAGCTATGTATTATTGCATTACTCTAAGAAAAATAACACAAAAAACCGGTGAACATCTTTAGAGTAATTGTTAATGATCTTGCAATTAAAATAGTATCATCTATGAATTGTATTATACATTTTTTTAATTATTTCATTAAAAAATTATACGATTTGTTTTTAAAAAAATATTTTTAAAAGCTTAAATTGGTAAAAAAAAATAGCTTTCATTTGACATATTGAACGTCTGTTTTGGATCACTGTACACTGCACTATAAACAAATTAGCTTCTTTTATTTCTCCTGTAAAATTTGATTTTTGATATTACCGCTTTATTGCCCGGGGACAGCGAAATATTGGCTATTTTAGTGCAGTATGACAAAATAAAAGCTTACAAATCCAATTTTGCCGATAGCAATTTCTTAAGAAATGCAAACTGAATGTTGAGGTGGCAAAAAAGTCAAACTGATGTACTTATGACCTTTTTCTCAGAGTTTATTGTCTCGTTTACATTAATAATAAACAATCAACAATTGTTGACAATTTTACTAATTAAAAGCTAGTAATAATAATAATAATACAACACTACACTCAATAAAATAATTGTGTTTGCTCGCAAACAAGTAATATGTCGGTAGTAAAAAAATAGTCAGTTAAATAAGCATTCAAAAACACCCACTCAAAAAGTAATCCACGGATCTGGATCAAATTTAAATGGGACCACACGACAAGCATCAGATTTCAATTAAGTCATAAAAATTAGTACACCCAGTTAAATTGAGGTAACACAAACTGATAACCTCTTTCTTTTTTGAAGGCAAAAGCTTTGTACCCCTTTTTACGAAAACTGCGCCGATAGAGGAGTATGAAATTTCGCACACATATGTTTATACAAAGTGTGCAGAATGCTAATATTTCTTTTTTATTGTGCATAAGAATACATTAAATTAATAAAAAAACATTATACACATTACAATGTATTAGACACACACATATTACACTATTTTATTGACTGTCAGTCTGTAGTCAAATTGAAAATTTTAAAAAATGGTTCTTTATTTTCATAGTTTTTTGTCGATGTCGAATTTCGACCTCTGGGCGACCACTAGTATTACTAGTTACCACTTAGTAAATGAAAGAGATTCTTATACACATTGTGTATTATTTTTTTCTATATTGTTTTTATTGTAGAAAGGTTACATTAAATTCTGGAGCATATTGAGTGATATTTGAGAAAATCAAATTCAAGAGTCATTGTGAGACTTGTCAAATATCAACTTGGATCTTAGTGATGTCGGTCGTAACAGTCAAAATCTTAAAACAAGTTTCCATTAACGCATAATTAAAAACATTTTGAATTAAAAATCTTAGTAAACTAATACAATATGGATAATCCTGTGTGAGAGGGACATTAACTGGTGGTTTTTTTGCAAGCTTTTCCTCCATTTTCTCGATAGATTTTCCACGCCTTACAACACAAGCAATTCAAAATGATGCACCATTTAATAGTCTTATTCGTAGTTACCAATTTTCACGAGTTTCTTTATTGGGGTGAGACCCCAAACTGAAAGATGACGAGAAAATATTACTGATATTTCATTTATCTTTTTTAGCAACACTGAAATATTTGAGTATACTTCTATTTTTACTGTTTGATTTAGGAGTTTTCTCTGTAGTTGAATTTCTACGCGTGGGCAGAGTTTCTTTTGGACTAGCTAGTGTAACATTGGTTCTATCATTTCCCTCTGTAGTTTTGCTTTTCTTTTCGCGCACCATGAGCGTCAACCAGTCGGTCGTTTCCTGCTTTTTCCTAACCGGCGACATCAGTCTCAAGTGCGGCGCCTCTCCAGTTAAGACGAAATTGGGCAAATCTTTCGTGGGCGTCGTGAATCTTATAATTTTTACTTTGGTGGGTGAATTCTTGACGGGTGTCCTGTTATTGACATCGGTGGGAGAGAGAGCCTTCGGACTCCTCGGGGAAAGAATTTTGCAATTTCGCTTTTCGTAATTTTTTGTCGGAGTCATGAAAGAGGTGCCCGCCTTTGGCGAGAAGTATGTCCAGTTTTCCGATTCCGAGCAGTTTCTTTTGGGCGGTGTCGAGTCGGCCGGGGGCGTGGCCGGGCGCTTCGCCCCGCGAGGGGTCGATTCACCCGGAGTGTTCTCATCCTCCTCGGGTATAGTTGCATCGATCCGCAGGCGCTTCGCCCCCGTGTCGTCGGGCTCCCGGCCGCACATGAGGTCGGCGAGGCAGCGCTTGGTCCGCGGGGCGGGGCGCGCCCGCTTGCCCCCGGAGCCCGGGGCGGAGCCCGACCGGCGCTTCAGAGAGCTAGGAGTGCGTTCCGGAGCCCCCCAGCGCGGGGTAAGGCTCGCGTCTATGCGAGGAGTTACTTCGGCGTGTCCACGCGTCTCTACCTCGGACTCGGGGAACTCCCGACCCAAACGCCAGATCTTATGTCGCGCGTCATCGCTGCACGTCACGATCTTGACGTCACCTTGCGAACACCAAGCCGCGCAAGTCACCTCCGCGCGGTGGCCGTTTAAACGAACTATCGGCTGCGAGCACTTCACGTTCCACACGTACGCGTTTTTATCACTACTGCCGCTCACGAGGTAAGCTCCATCGGGGCTCATTCCCGTCTTGATGTAGAACGTACTATTCTCGTGACCGACGTATCTCTGTTCCGGTAGCGAATTAAAAGTTGAGACGTTGAAGCAGTACACTACGTCGTCCATGCAGCTAGCGTAGAGTCTGACACGAGCCTCGTCGACTATCAAGTTCGTATAACCGTTTCTTGCTGAGCTACCGCAGTACGGGATGGAGTTTCTCGGCAGTGGCTCTCTCTTGTAAACGCTGTAACTTTTGCGCGTGTCCCAGACTTTAATGGTGCCATCGCATTCGCCACACGAAATCAGTGTAACGTCATCGCGGAAGACGATGCCGGTGATAGAGAGGGCCCGGCGGGGTGCTACTCTTCGTGAACGAGACGGAGTGGACGATCTCTCAGCATGGCAGGCCTCTAGAGCCAGTTGAGGGCGTCCAGGAGCCCGGGAGTCCCACAGTAACACGCGACCATCGCGGGCCCCGGTGGCGAACACGCGCGGTTCAAGACGAGGAAAGGCAGCTGTCTTCACGGATCGTGTGTGTCCAGTGAACGATAGTTCGCGACGAGGGCCTGTCTCCGATACGTCCCACAGGCACGCCGTGTGATCACCTGTAATTTTTTTATACAATTAGAGTATGGTCTACCTGATGGTAAGCATTACTTTAGCCTATAGACACCTGCAATACCAGAAGCATTGCAAACATTGCTGACTCTACCACTGACACTTCCCACGATTTCTGGCCATCTTACTCGACACAGGGACACAACACTTCTTGAGAGCAGTATTGTTTAGTAATGTAATGTACAATAAAATACAATTACAAAAGCTCATGATTTTGAACAGGTTTTTATATCCCGCTGTGTCCAACTGCTGGCTAAGAAAAATAGTAGTGGACGGTTATGCAGAAGTACGTTGCCAGAGTAGCTCGTATATCAAGACAAAGTTAAATTTAAAAATGGGCTAGAATTTTTTTTACATGGAATGTGATTTATAGCACCTACAGAACCTTCATTTGAAGGAACGTAGTTAAGAGTAGAACACTGTATATATGTATATATAGATATATATTAGGTTTGCAAACAAGTACACAGTCCACATGATCAGAACTAGTTATTGTAGCCTTTAGATACCAGCAAGACCAAAAGCATCGCAAGTGCATTGCCGATCCTAGATTTTAAGCAGCATATTCCTATTCCTGTTGCGCCTTACCTCAATGTGCTGCAATGCTAAACAAGTCTCGTGTACAGTGTAACCTAAGGTTAGCATGTCCAAACAAGTTTTAGTTACATCACAGTAACTTTTTTGTAATAAAAACAATATAATACATTATGAATAACATAATCAACTGATTTAACATTGAGATAAGTATGCAAAAATCTTAAAACACTTATTAGGAACCTGTTTATTATAAAATACATAATTGTGTTTGCTCGCAAACGAAAAAAAAACCGACTTCAATTACATCAACTAGTAATACAACGTAGATCGACTAAAAAATAGTCAAGTAACAACGCGTTATCAAAGATTACTCAAAAAGCAGTTATCAGATCTCGGTAAAATTTATATGTGACCACATGATAAACATCAGCTTTCGAATAAATTAAAAATTATCAAAATCGGTACACCCAGTAAAAAGTTATTGCGGATTTTCGAGAGTTTCCCTCGATTTGTCTAGGATCCCATCATCAGATCCTGGTTTCCTTATCATGGTACCAAAAAAAACTAAGGATATCCCCTTTCCAACAAAAAAAAAGAATTATCAAAATCGGTACATCCAGTAGAAAGTTATGTGGTATAATACAACGTAGGTCGACGAAAAAAGCGTCAAGTAAAAACGCATCATTAGATATAACTCGAAAAGTAGTTGTTAGATCTCAAATAAATTTAAATGGGACCAATTGGCACACAAAACCTTTCGATTAAAACAAAATTTGTCGAAATCGGTCTACCCGGTCAAAAGTTCTGATGTAACATACATAAAAAAAAAAAAAAAAAAAAAAAAAAATACAGTCGAATTGAGAACCTCCTCCTTTTTTCGAAGTCGGTTAAAAATCTTAATTATTGACTATACCTGATACAGTAACAAATTTCATATACAGCGGCATCCAAACCAGGTCAAAGACAGCATTGTAGTGACACTGAAAGCCTTCCAATTTTTTTGTAGTTTCCATTGTCCTTGTATCCTGGAAATGTAAATTCCAATAAATCCCTACTAATATTATAAATGTGAATGTAAGTTTGTTTGTTACGCTTTCACGCGAAAACTACTTAACCAATCATCATGAAACTTTGTACACATATTCTTGGAGGTTTTAGAAGTAGCATAGGATACTTTTTATTTAAAAAAATTCAATGGGAGCGAAGCCACGGATAAAAGCTAGTATATACATAAATAGTTAAAAAAAAAAACACTTTTGGACACTTCAATGAAATGCAACAAAAGAATTTTTAATTTGATGTTGAGTAGTTACAATATCAGCCAAGATATTATTGATTGACTGATTGATTGGTTTAATGGCTTTCAGTTGTGCCAGAGAAACACGGTTGATTCCGCCAGTGTGTGGCCATGGAGTGGAGACCACACGTAGGAGATTGATTGGTTGGTGCAGTTGAGATAACAGTCTCAATTGAACAGATATTATTTATCTGAGTATGTATGACCTTTGATGAATGGACTGAGGTACTGTTGGCTTTAAACGAAAAAATACATAATTTTTTTGTATAGTAAATCATATCATTTTAACATTAAAGAATGTATGTTCTTCAATTATTACAACTTATTGTTCATTTGGAAATTATCAAAAATATTGAAAAGCCAAATTTGCCATTATAAAATCCCTTGTGACCGATTAGGTAGAATTAACGACGACGTAAGCCATATATTTATTACTAATTACCTGAATAGCGACCCGACCGTCCTCATTTGCGAGTGCAAGGATATGTGGATAACCTGGAGCTTCGGAGAAACGACACGCAAATATCGGAGGGTCCTGGTCGAAATCAGGAGGCAAGGTGTTGTTCTGTAGCCCGTAGAAAGACTCATCGCTGTGTACCATCAACCTTTTCAACACGAAATCGTAGTTGAAACGAGAGTCTAGAAAATACCGCGTAACTGTTATTTACCCTTTGTCATGAATAACAATTAACAAGTCACATTTACTGAATAAGTTTAGATTAAATACATGTCGTACTTACATATTCCAAGTTGACGGTCAATAATATTTTGAACTTCGTTCATTTTTCCATGAATTAGCGCAACATTGCAACATAAAACTGGATTGTAAACTAATTTTACCCGCAATTTTCAGTCGAATGACACTGTCACTGATACTAAGACACAGACTAATCACCTCAAAATACAATAGTCAACAGATAAGAAAACAAAGCTTATAAGTAATGTAAAGATTGTTATGTAATGTAAGAATGTAATACCGTTTTTTAAGAGACATTCTCGATTTTTCTATAACGCTTTAATGTTTTATTTTTAAAAATAATAAAACAAAACTAATTAAAATACTTTTAATAATAGTATTTCATAATGAAACGAATCTTGAATTTTATATACATGTTTAAATATTATTAAAAACTTGCAATGTATGCTATGTACGTAATTTAAATATATGTAAGGCCCTGTGTCATCAGTTGTAGATAACGCTATTTGACCATTATTTGACCGATGAACTTATCCACCAGAAAAAAGGTTTTATTCAATATTATTTTTTAACATTGAATTTTACTATATTTATGAGATTCTTCTATATATTAATTTTAAAATTGTAATTTATTAATTGAGGAGAGACAGGTCGTACTGGTGTATTCTACCTCCCGTTATCAAAAACTATTTATATCGACCGTCATCCGTCAAATAGCATTATAGCATTATTAGCAAACGAAAAAACCGATTTCAATTACATCGACAAGTAATACAACATAGGAAGACGAAAATATAGTCAAGTAAATACGCGTTATACCTAGTGCCTTTTACTACCAAGCCGTTTGATGGTTTTAATGTGTTCCACGAGCGATACACGTCTAGGTGGTATATCTATTTGGTGGTCTTGTTAAAGAATGAGATCAACATCTTCATCTGAGGAGTTTTCTAGTGTTACTTTCGGCTTGAAAACTCTTGTTAGATGATCTACAAATAAGTTTGTTTTATCCTGGCTTGTTCTAGCCCAACTGTTTTCTTTTTTTACTGGGGCTTTTGGTAAAACTAAAAGGTAAAAAAAATTAGAAGTAAAAAAACTTTTTCGTAAATAAGAACAAGATTACGCAAATTCATTTAATAAGTTTATCTGATTGATTTTAATTTTTAAAATTTTGAAACTAAGTACGAGAACTTAAATACCGCGACCATCGTGACAAGCTATTATAATCTTATATATAAAATTTTCGTGTCACAATGTTAGTTACCATACTCCTCCGAAACGGCCGGACCGATTTTTACGAAATTTTGTGTTTATATCGGGTAGGTCTGAGAATCGGTCAACATCTATTCTTTATATCTTTAAGTTACAAGGGTTAATAATATATATGAAACAACGTTTGCTGGGTCAGCTAGTAATAAATATATATTTACACAGTACACGCACACGGTCGCCTGTTCCTAAAGTAAACCACTTAATACTTGTGTTATAGGTAACAGCCGACTGTTATAGCTACATTTTTTTCGATAAACATACTCATAAATTATATATATAAATATATATTACGCCCAGACTCGGGGCGGGAATCGAACCCACAACTCGCGGAGCAAAAAGCAGGGTCACTACAAATCTTACGAACTGCGTCAACGAACTAGTCTATCATAAAAATTGTGTAATGTCTTCATATTTTAATATTAAAAGATTTAAGAAAAAAATCTTTTTTATTTTTAACGCATTTAAATAAATTTTGTTTCTTTTTTTAAAATATATTCTTTTAATTTATTTTATATCTGCATGACTGAACCATCAACCAAGGAACTTATACCCAAATAACTTTCGCGATCTGAACATTTTTATTTTTTAACAATAATTAGTTTTATCTGTGGATCTTGCTTTGCTGCGAATTGGTGCTGTAATAATGTTTCTTTTTATTTTTTTATTTCTTGTGAAATATTAGATAATTTTCAAAGCGATAAGACTTTTATTGAAGATTTTGGTGTTATAAATAGAATTAAATGTTTTCCATTGAATAATTAAAAGTAAATAGATACTTATAGAGACTTGTAGTTGACCCATTTAGTTCCAGGCTAATATTTTAAAAATCTTACGTTGTTTTTACGTAAAATATAACGCCCGTGTCTTTTGTGATTGTAGAAAAAGTTTAAAGATATATTCTGTCGACCAGTTGTCTAAAAAGTAAGTAAATACATTAAATTTGCTTTTTCGTCTTCCATTTCGCATCGATACGGCGTCATAATGTTGCATTCATTTGACAGATTTAAAAGCAATAGCTACATTGGTTTTATTAACAACAAAAAAAAAAAGAACCAACGAAGCGTTGTGCTTGTAATATTCGTATTTATTTAGATCATTGTTATTTTATTAGTTATGAAAACTGATTTAGGTTATTTAATAAAAATCGATTACGTCGTTTCCAGGTCCATGGAATGTGATTAAAATGGGTAAAAGCGTACGTTACCGGCAGCGAATTGCGGTCGTTTCGTCGAACGAGAGCGCTGAATTAATCAACAGAGTAGCTTGTAGTTGGCGTGCACCCCTTCAGTGCCTGTCGCATTTCATCCACTCTCAATGCTCGTCAATCTGGTCCCGTATTGCCCGCCAGAGCAACCCATTGCCACCACCAACATCCACCCAGCAGACCTTCCCTTTATGAACAATATGGATGAGATATCTTTCTGGATCTACACGAAAAGAGCTCCTTGCCTATTCAACTACGATAACATTGTCAAGAAACAAATCGAACAAGCACATTGTTCTAAGGCGAAACCTGCGAGTGTTCAGAGTGCTTGTGAGGAGGTGCCTTCACCAAAAAAGAAGAAAAGGAAATTAAAACTGTTGGATGATTCAGTGTCTAGCGAGAAGCAGCAGAATGTTTACTTTGATACAACAACAACAACAAAACAAAAAACTGCACCCAGTTGTAAATCAGAGGCCATTGCTTCAAACGTTGATTTTAATATTAAAAATTCACCGCAACAAAGCACAGCGAAACGGATGAAATTACAAAGAAATTGTCAAAAAACCACACAAAAGAAAAATAAACTTGTGACATCAACACCTAAAGTAACTCCGAATTTGCGGAGAAGCTTGAGAAAGGCTCAGCAGAATCTCGGCAACAGTCAACTGAATGATTCATTTGAAATTAATAACTCTTGCCTAATTAATGGAATACAAGAAGACGAACAAGTAAATAAAGAAGGAAACATACAAAAGTTACAAAGTGCCGACCAGTCTGGTCACAACAAAAGTAAAACAACAGTTAAAGAGAAAGATACAATCGTACATAACGGCCAGTTTGATGATTTAAGCGATGTGTCTGGCTTTACCGCTAATTACATCAGGTCGACAAAGATTCACTCTTCAAAGGCACCAAGAAAGTTGAGGACCAGAAATAGTAGAAACCTCGTGAAGGATTCAAAACAAAATGTAACACCGGAGAGTGAAAAGATAGTAGTTTGTTTGAACAAGGCTGTAAACACACCATTGCCAGACACCACAGTCTTGAACTGTAGTACTGACTCCTCACAGAATGTCATCAATCTGGTATCTGTGAAAAGCAATGAAAAGTCCAAGAAACTAAATAAGAGTACATCTCTCTTAAAATTTATGGACGCAAAGTTAGAAAAAGGAAACACTTCTAACAAAATTGGCAAGCAAAGAGCCAAAAGTAATCTTGATATTTCCTTCCAGTCTAAAACTAGTGGAACGTCCAGATATCCTCGAAGACAGAGAAATAATACTGTCGGTGATTCAGATCAGAACGACTCTAAAATCAATACTACCGCGGTTAGCTCACTGACCACCAGGCACAGTGCTCGTAAAGCAAGTAAATTAAATGATTCAGATAAGAAAGAAAACACTCAAAATAAAGTTACTACAAGAGCAAGAAGCAGAAGAAAACTAGATCTACCATTAGAAAATAAGGAGACTGGTTGCTCGGGGCTGCAATTAAATGATTCAAGTGAGCAGATTAGTTCTAGTGCCGCATTAAACATGGCAAGCCCTGCTAAAAGAGGTAAGAAAAATTTGTCAGTGAGATGTCTCCGAAGTAGGAGATGTAGGGATAAAAATGGACAAGAGTTACATTCTACCAGTGAAAAAAGTGACAAAAAAGATGAAGACATTGCACAGAGTTCTGTCGTACACTCATCTACACCGGGATGTGTGAGTCGTGTAAAAAAATCTATGGACAAAACTGGACAGTCGTTAAGGAGAGACTCTCTAAGAGACAAAAGTGGTTTTGCTGCGTGTTTCTCAGACAGTGACAGTGACAGTGAACCTTTGAAACAACGAAAGTTCTTCTGTTAGCATTTAATGGACATTATAAATAGCTTAATAGCTTTGAGCGAATATAATCAATATTGGAAATTTCCTCTAGTAGCTGTTTTAGGCGCGTGCCACTCATCTTATAACATATTCGATTCGTCGGCAGTCGTATGCTCTCATTGTGCCCACATTAGTGCCCACTTTACATAGATAATGATAAATTTTCAAATAGCTCATAGATAATAAATTGCATATTTGCAATATTTGCGAGTAATGCATCAAAACAAAAATATTTAGAGTGGCATAATATGTAATATAACACATACTTGTGATGTTATCATTGTATTTGTAATAATAAGCTTGCTTGAGATTACTAGGTACTTGTCTGGCGAAAACAGTGCTGAATAAAAAAAAAATAGACTTTGATGGCATGGTTAATTTATTGTATTCAGAGGATGTGATTGTACACATGCCGAATGTGACACGAATGAAATTTGTGTATGATATTTGTATTATAAAGTGCCATTTTATGAAATATAATTCAATTGATGTATCTTCATTTTTCCATGACTACGTCTCTTGTTATGTGTTAGTTAAGATTTTAATTTAGAGTAACTATATTGCACTCTATTGTTTATTTTGTATTAAATTTTTGTGTAATAAATACATTTAATGTTTTTTAAGTTTGTACTTTATGTGCACGCTCATTCCCTTACAAAATATACAATAAAGACATTGTTTAATTTTATCTGAACTGTAATGAGTATTTTAGATAAATGAAAGCAAGCTTTTGATCATTATATAATTTCTGTGGTGTTAAGGGAAAAGGAGATAAGTACAATATTTGAACTCTTTAAAACGGGCAATTAAGTAATAAAAAAGCAACTCATGTGAATTGTTAGAAAATTGTAATTTATTTAATTTTAGACATAACTTCTTTTTGCCATGAGACCAATTAATATTTTTAATCAATAGGTGCAAAAATGTTTTTAAAATTTTTATTCATAACTCTAAATTTCCACAGTAAAAATCAAGAATTGTTTGTTTTATTTTTTTTGGCCAGGAGATAGTTTGAAACTGTTAATATTATTAAAACAAATTTAATAATTTATTACTTTAATATTTATTCAATTTGCTTGTAATTTAATATGGGTATATAATAGAATATAATCTTTAATTATCGTTTAATTCAGCTTTTTTCCTTTTTTTTTACGATCTACTTCTAATTGCACTGACGCACTTCAATTACATCGACAAGCATTACAACGTAAGTAGACGAAAAAAATTAACAAACGCACTAGTCACTACGATTTTTGAAGGTTCCGCTCGATTTCTCTGTGATGCCATCATCAGATCCTGGTTTCCTTATCTACCACACTTGGGGTATCTCTTTTCCAACCAATAAAGAATTAACTAAATGGGTTCATAAACGATGAAGTTATCCCCGAGCATTATCATCAATATCTATAAAAAACTCCATACAAAAAAATACAGGAATATAATTATATATAAGAGATTTCCACCTATATATTGACTCATCACGATATCTCTGGAACCATCAGGCGTAGAGACTTGAAATTTGGTAAGAATGTTCCTTTCGCCGAGTAGAGGTCAGCTAAGAACGGATTCGAAGTAATTCCACTCACAAGTGGGATTACGGAGGCGTTAATAATGGAAAATTCCCGTTTTTAAACTATAGCGCTAAAAATAGCGCGAACTCATGTGTTTTGCCCATAGTCACCACCCTGGACAGTGCTGCCGTTTTCGGTCTGTGTATTTCAAAGCCAGCAGTTGGATGGGTATGCCGCCATCGGTCGACTTTATAAGTTCCAAGGTAGTAGTGGAACTGTGTTATTCCGTAGTCGTTTCTTACGACACCCACGCGAAGAAAGGGGGTGGCTATATTCTTTACTGCCATAGCCACACAGCAGAAACTAAAAAGTATCCCTCTTGAATACCAATTATTTTATTTATTTATTTTTAAAATAAATAAATAAATAATTTTGGGAATGCATTTAATTTATAAAACAAATTAAGATTTGTTAGTAAATTAAAATTTGCTAACTAGTGACATCTTGTATAAACAGTACGTATTAGGTTGGTTTTTAAAGAATATCTGTCGACTTGTCAATAGATGGCGCTGAAATAACTCCGTTACTAAAGTGAAATAATTGCTACTTAACACTAGATGTCCTATTTTTTTATTCTATTAATATTCATAAAAGCCAAAAGCAAGTTCAAAGCTTTGATGAACATCAACATACTTTAAAAAAAAATTATCGACGCGATTATAAATCTCACATTCTGAGATTATGCATTCAAATAAACTCTTCATTTTCTTTATTTTTTTAAATTGAATTCTTTGAGTAATCTCTTTCTTCAAATTAAATCTATTATGAACATATAAAGGGACGCAAACAATTATCACAGTGGTTGTCAAGCTTTATTATGTCATACTGAAATATTTGTTAAATACTGTTATCTATATTTTTTAAAACTATTTTTTTGCAGATGTTCAAGGAAATATTTGTTATTTGGCTCCTTATCCCGTATTTGTAAGCAAATATAAAATTATTGAAGACAAAACAAGGTTCACGACTTTCAGGGATATGTTCATCTATATATGTTAGTGTTGTGCATGAGCCCACAAAAAAAAAAAAAAACAAAAAAAATCGTAGCGACGCGCGCAGGGTACAGCTATTTCGAAATAAAAAGTATTAAAACTAGTTTTTCACTGCGACTTCGTCCTCAATAGTTTAAGTCCATTTTCACCGTTTTCTCCCATCAAAATACAGCTTGTCATTCAGTGATAATGTACAATTCCGCTGGTGAAATAGTTTTTAAAGCTTATCTATAACAAAAAAAATTATCAAATCTTAGTCAAATCAAAAAAAAAAAAAAAGTAATTATAGATTACAAAAAATAATTTGACGGATTGTTATCAGTATGGACATCATTACAAAATATTGTGTAACATTTCAAGATCGAAAGAGAAGAGATAATATGAAATTTATTTAATTATAGTAATAGATAACATACTATATTCTTAAATGTATTTTAAATTTAGTAAAAGTATTTTAATACGAAACTTACAAAAGAGGCGTAACCCTGACATTTTTAAATATTTTATGATTATGAGAATTGTATTACTATTTTATTGTAATAGGGATAATTTTGTTTTATAAGCTTGCCATATTATATACATATATAATTGTATATATTGTAAATGTGCGAAATATTTTAACGGATTCTGTAGATTTAGGACATATTCATATTTAGTTTATGGCTCTGAAATATATCAAAATTTTAAATATTTTTTAGTAAATCAATATCTGAAATCAGTAAAAAATTAGCGTCATTAAAAATGGTCAACAAGTCGAACAAAGACAAAAGTATCCTACTTTTTAAGGTTAAAGCAGAGTCGACTTTTTCATTATTATATGACACGAACTATTCAGATTTACCTAAAATTAATTTAAATAAATATTGAATATGAACCAAAACTTCTTATTAATCAGAAATAGGTTCTTCTATATGTTATTATACTCGTCGTCAGGTAACAAAGAACATAACTCCATCACAAAAGACCAAGCGAACTGTAGCGTTTTACAAATAATATAAAATTATAATACGTTACACCTCTACAAAAGAAAGTAAAGAGCTCTCAAAGCTCATTCGAATTATAATAATAAAATCGCCACCTTACGTCCAGCACACCAATGGCGCGGCGCTCGAATTGTCGAGATTACAATGAGATGTCATCGAGTCAATCCGATCATTCCGCGTCGCTACCTCCGCGACAGTTTAGCAAACCTCGAGACGTGGGAACTCGCAGAACTGTCAAGTGTTCTCTTGAACAGTGCTTGAAAACGTACAATGTAATTACGAAAAATATAGCAAGCAGCTATTCTTAACTGCTGTTAAGGTTTTCGCTTCGTGGGTTCTATTAAGGAGGAAATTTTTGTACGTTTATGGGCCTATGGTAAGATGTTAAAACTATAGTCTCTAGTTTCGTCTGTTTTATCGGAATATATGTATGTGTATGTATGACAAACTACAAAATCAAAATCAAAAATAGCTTCATTCAAATAGGCTCTAAGAGCACTTTCGAATCGTCATTTTACAAATTAAAACTTTAAAAATAAATTATTATTTTTGTAAAAGTGAAGCTACCACCGATTCGGAATGTAGATTCTGCAGAGAAGAATCGGCAAAATACAATATATTAAGTTCTATCTACATATTAAATGATCAAAATTAAAGTTTAATATTTAATTGAGACGAAAACTGGAAGTTAAAGTCCTAACGGCGATATCCCCAAGAAAGTTGCAAAACAAAAACTTTGGGATATACCATTAGTTTACCATTAGTTACCACCATTAGTACCGCAACACCTACTCATATAAATTTGACGCTTATAAGTGACAACAAACGGCGCCAGGCTTCTAGCTGTGTTAAAAAAGAGTCAGGTCATTAGTTACACGCAATGCCGTCAAAAAACCTTGGGACACTTAGACCATGAACGTTTCAGAATTGCTGTCGGTCTCCGGTTGGGAACTCGGGAACTCCACTGTGATTTATATACAGATGTCCGTGCGGAAAGGAGGTTGATTCTTTTGGACTTCATGACCTTTCCTGCAACAAGAGCTCAGGTAGATATTCCCGCTACGGTTCCTTAAATAAAACCATGAAAATAAATGTATATACGATATCTTGAGACGCATACATCTCTCTCAAAATATGCAAGGAGATATATATTCTTTTTATAGGGAAACTTTTATTCTATCACCCCAAAATTTTTCGTTCATCTATCGCATGTCGCATGTCGCGAGTACCCGATAAACACACAAATACCGCGGAATACCTATTCCGTGTTTTGATCTGTGTATTAATGTAAATGTTTTCATTCACCAAAGTTTCACTTGTATCGTGGTTTCATAAAACACAATTCATTTTTATATGTAGTAAGATTATGAATATACCTAATATTAAGCTTCAGCCTGTAACGTCCCACAGCTGGGCATAGACCTTTTTCCCCACGTAGGAGAAGGATGCCTATTAGAACGTCTTAAAGTTATCTCAACATAGTGTTTAGCTTACGTCTTAAGGTAGATAAATATTTCTTAGTTAGTCATTCTTCTTTAGTAATCGGGATCATCAAATTAATCAATGCAGAGGTGTACAGTTTTTAACTGACTTCAAAAATTCTCTATTTGTTTATGTTACCTCAGAACTTTTGACTGTGTGGACCGTTGTCGATGATTTTTTGAATCGAAAGGTGGTGCGTGTCATTTTGTCATATTTAAATTTATTTGAGATCTAACAAGTACGTTTCGAGTTATATCTAATAATGAGTGTTTACGTGATTATTTTACGTTGTATTATACCGCTTAACTTTTCACTAGGCTCTCACTAGGTATATCGATTTTGATGATTCTTGTTTTAATTTATAGCTGATGCTTGTCTTGTGATCTCATTTAAATTTGATTGAGAACTCACGACTACTTTTTGAGTAATCTTTGATAATGCATATTAACTTGACTATTTTTTCGTCTACATACGTTGTATTTGTCGATGTAATTGAAGTTTTTTTTTTCGTTTGTGAGCAAACACAATTTTATTGAGCAATTGTCACATAAAACATATTATATTGTTATAATACAACAATATAATATCAAATCAGTTATTATTTCAAAGTAAGAAATAAAAAATATAAGCAATTACAAAATGATTTGCTTATTTTATTATATCTGTCACACTAGTAAAAAGTTTACATATGTTTCTACTTATAACTTTTTAAATCTTTTTCAAGTCGATCTCGTCTGTGAAGCGATGTCTTGTCAGCGTAACTTTATACGCCTTATACTAAAGATAGGTAGTGTGTTTGTGTTGTGTTTTGTCTACATTTATTCAAAAAAAAAGGGAAAAAACCGCTAATACAATGAACGAGACGCATAAAGCAAGAAGTTGTTAACATTTTTTCTATCTAACCATTTAATTAAATTGAGAATGTTATATACTGACGCTTTATTGTTGTTGTACGCTTTGTTGTATTATTATTGCCATTAGCAAATAGTTTTTTTTTTTTTTTTTTACTTAAGTGTTATCATACACGACCTCTTTAGTTGCCTGTGCCTCCTTTGCACATTATGTTTGTTTCTTATCTGCGTGCGTTATATGATAGTTATACTTAAATACATAGTCATACTAAGTTTGTATTACTTAAAGGTTTTTTGTATGATTTATAATAAATATATATCTAAGAGTAAAACACATTCTTGATGTTAAATAAATTGATTATACCGGTAAACAACAAACTATAAATGTGTTTAACTAACCAATGAAGTCATTTTAAATTGTAATGTAGTCGTAAGTCCGTATGTTTCGCGGTGGAAGTAACACGATACGCCTATTTGTACAACTGTTTCAGGTTTGATTCTCGTTAGCGTAAAAAAACGCTCAATTGATACGAGTGTCGGTGACGTGTAACGGAGATATTGTTTTAAATATTTTAGAAATGTTTTCGTTTTCAGTTGCCGCTGTTTATTTTTTAGATATATTTAGTTTTACAAAGCAGGGACAGTTCCCAGATTGTTACCAAAGTTGTTTGTCGTATAACGATACGGATGTTTTATGATATATTTTTCTTTTAACCATTGAAACTCCTGAAAAATTATTAGTGGAAGCGAAAAAAGCGTGTTTTTTGTTAGTTGTGTGAAAAAAATATATATTCATTAAAAAAAGGTGCTGGCATGAACTTTGGCAGGTCAGCAGGTTCAAATGCGGAGAGCTTTAGTGATGATACCAAGATCTAAGAACGCCTTATTTCTAATAGTAAATGAATGTCGCTGTAATGATTCATGTTATCGTAACTATTATATGCAGATATATTATTATACAATATGACAATAGAAAGGCGATGTTCACCGAGATAATAGAGATTAGAGAAAAATAATAAATATTGTCATTTATTGCGTAACACCAACCAATTTCCTGAGGCACACGATAATTTAATAAGTGTAAGATGTGTATGTTGTTTTCTATAGTCGATTAAAACTATTTGTTGTTGTCTCTTGTGTGTTATCAAATAAATGTTTTTTCTTTCTTTCTTTCAATTTGCTAACGAGAGTCTAGTCCTCCCGTGACCATGGTTGCTGTAAATAAAGTATTTAAAAAACTTAATAAACCGCGATAAAATCAGAAAAAGTCGTTTCATTACAATGAGTGTAATCCACGTAAACATTAGAAAACAGAACATAACTCTTTTAAATTTTTGGAATGTTGATTTTATGACATTCATTTAGCGAGTATAACAAATAACCTAAGGACGAAACAAATATTTAATTTCATTATAAAAAAACAGTATGTTCAGAATTCAGATTTATTGACAAGAAAATAAGACATAAAGCAATGTAATTACGTACAAATATTAATTAAAAATTCCGATACACGAACATTTCTATCACTAATAAAGCTAACACATTGAAAAGTTTTTGTCTATTTCACAAACACTACTTACGTATAAATTAACACGACATTAAATAAATATAAATATTCAATGATCAATTGATCACACATGAAAGAGGTACGCTTACCGACGTCTTTCATCATGGAACGCAAGTACGCCGCACAATTAGTGTAACTCAAATAATGGGTACAATGGCGGGTATCAGGTGACCCTGGAGGTGGGAAGACGAGGTGCATGGAACTCGATACGGCTGCAATCCCGACTTTATTTAGTACTTATTGAACGTTTTTTCACAAAGTGAAGACGCCGCTCTTAGATCTCGAGTTTTGAGTTCGTAAGACAATAGACAATTGTGTTTTGATGTTTGTTTTAAATAATAAGTTATGTTGCTGCTTGAATGCTGCCATCTTTGGGATGGATCCGCCAAATACCAACTGGGAACTTTGGACTCGGTGGAAAAACGAGCTAAGAGACTCATAGGTGACCCTACTCTGACAGACACCAAGTTGCAGAGTCTCGATCATCGACGTAGGGTAGCTCGTCTGTCGGTGTTCTACAAAATATATTTCGGTGAGTATGCGAAGGAATTACACGATCTAATTCCCCCAACAACCTTCCGCCATCGGGACACTAGGCGCGGTCGATCGTTCCATCCTTATGTCATCGATATGCCACCTACGCGCACAAAACGCTTTGGCTCTACTTTCCTGATGCGCACAGCTAAGGAATGGAACTCGTTGCCCGCGTCTGTGTTTCCCGAACGATACAATCTGGGTGCCTTCAAGGCCAGAGTGAATAGGCTGTTATTAGGCAGGCATGCTCCACCTTCGACCGCATCGTCACTTAACATCAGGTGAGATTGTGGTCAAATGCCTGCCTATTTGTCATTTATTTATTTGTCATAAAAAAAAAAAAAAAAAAAAAAAAAAAAAAAAAAAAAAAAAAAAAAAAAAAAAAAAAATGTTCAATTCGATTTTAATTGATTTAAACTTTATTTTATAAATGGTTCGAATGCGCTCATGAAGAATCTTTTGTATCGTGTTTTTTGTGTAATTGTTTCTGAACTATTACGTAAATCTATGTCGTAAGTTTTGCTTATCTAAATGGCAAGGAGTCACGATGATTATGAATTACGCGGTTACGATTATGACAAAACAGTTCGTGAGCTGATACATCTGAAAACTGAGCTCTGGGGACGAGTTGTTCACATCGAGGTCGGTGTGGCTTTGTTGTGTCAATATATCGGATGACTGTGGCGATAAAGGCACGGCTTTTTCCGCCATTTGCTTCGACTGCGGTGGATTCAGGACTTGTGTGGAGGGGGATATACGATCGATTTTTTTTAAACAACTAGGTCGCCTAAAAAGCATACTGTCCTGGTCCATCTGATGGTAAGCGATTAATGTAGCCTATAGACGCTTGTAACACCAGAAGCATCGCAAGCGCGTTGCCAACCCTATCCACCTTACTTATGACAGGGACAAAACATTACTTGAGAGGAGTGTTATTTAGTTGTGATCTTCTGTAAGGTTTAGATACTTCCCCAGACGCGCAGCTCCAGATTATAAGCATATTTCTCTTTGCGTTGCACAACCTCGTATAATAATTGTGTTTGCAGGCAAACGAAAAAAAAAACCGACTTCAATTATATCGACAAGTATACAACGTAGATCGACGAAAAAATAGTTAAGTAAATACGCATTATCAAAGATTACTCCAAAAGTTGTAATCAGATCTCGATGAAATTTAAATGTGACCACATGATAAACATCGGCTTTCGATTAAATTAAAAATTATCAAAATCGGTATACCCAGTGAAAAGTTATGCGGTTTTTCGAGTTTCCCTCGATTTCTCCAGGATCCCATCATTAGATCCTGGTTTCCTTATCATAGTACCACACCAGAGATATCTTCTTTCCAACAAAAAAAGAATTATCAAAATCGGTTCATAAACGACGCAGCTATCCCCGAACATACATGAAAAAAAAAATATATATATATATATATATACGGTCGAATTGAGTAACCTTCTCCTTTTTTGAAGTCGGTTAAAAAATGTTTAGAAGCTTTAAATGTTTTTTTTTTTTATAATATAAGGAAAACTACTTTTTTAATTTTATATATTAAGTGAGAAAAAGGTATATTCGAAGTTTAGAAACTAGCTTTTTTTCAGGTGGATTCAGGATTTTTGGTGTGGAGGGGTAATGTACGACCCAGTATAGAAGAGAGATAGCATATTAACTGACATTATTTACGTTAATTGTAACTAAAACAGAATACTTTTTTTATTTTACATGGATAAGTAAGACGAAATAAGTATACGATAGCTTTGATAACTTTTTTATTTTTTCGTTTTAGAGACCACTTCCACGTATAATATATAGTAGGTACCTATATATTGTAAGAAATCTATAAATGATTTTACTTAATATTTTTATTATATGAAAAATGCAATAAACACTTATACCAATCAACAGATCCTTTTCAAAACGGTAGCAAACTATATCTACTTCGAAGTAATTATAAAATGACTATCTTAAAACGAGGTCTATTTATCGACAATGAGCACACGTCCTTTATCTTAACTCAAGTCCAATGTTTTAGTTCGACATTTATGTCGTACAACAAAAATTCAAACAAGAAAGGGTTAGGATGTGGGCGTGGTCTCGGTCTGTTTGATGTACCATTCAACTGCGGAAAAACAGTCTCACGTTGCTACTTCCTCTGCAGCCTTCGTCGAGGATACGCTGGATATCTTCATCTCTCTCTAATATGCCTACCTCGCTCTATTGCTCCTGTTTTAGCAGACGATACTGTTTGGTTAAAAAATGGCGTCGTTTTGCTCGTCTTCCCAAAACTAAGTAAATAAATTACATAGTAATAACGATATATAAGATCGAATCGTTTATTTTTTGTCTATGATTTTTTATTAAAAACTCTTTAGAGGTCTAAACGGAAAAACTCAGTAGACAAAAAAATCATGGTGCAAATTTCCTCGGAGAAATTTTGAAATAGAAGTGAAAAGAAATATTGTTAATTTGTGTAATATTAAAAAAGTATATTGTTGTGTTGTTGCTCTTACTCTTTTACGACCGTTTTCAATATTCTATCGATCTCTGGTTTTGCCAGAGATTTTGTAAACAATTTGTGCGGAGCTTACGTCAAAATTCCATCTCTAGTAAGCGAATTCAAAGACAGAATATTGAAACTGGGCGTTAGTACCTTCTGTATATTCCGATACAGTGCTTATTTTGTATCAATTTTATTTCAAAAAAAAATATGAAAAACAAAATACGAAATCCTATCATATTTTAAATTACAATATCTTGTCTTATATAAAAATAATAATTATATATATAAAACCATTTTAGGAACGATTACATGATTATGGTTAACAATTGAAGAGATCATTATTATGATGATTGAGATTTGTAAAATATATAATAAACCTCACATAAGATTTTAAAATAACATGGCTATTTTTATTTTACTGAAGTAAAACTTCTTTAACTCCATCTAACTTATATCTCTCTCTTAAATTCCGTTCGCCTCGCCCGATCACACTTTTCGTAACGCTCTCGTCAAGTATTCACCGGCTTATTCTCTAAATAAAGCGGGCGTACAAAATTTTTACTCCAAACATATGAGAATTGAAATCGAGTGAAACAACGCTGAGCAGGAACGCTGGCAGTGACCCTTTATAGCGCTTTTTTTATTTTTTATTACGCAGGATACAGATATAAGAATATACCAACATTTAATACAAAGAATACGTCGATTAGTATTTTGATTTTTGAGTTTTATGAGCCCAACACGCTTCCACTGCAACTCCGCTGGCGCAGTTTGTTTCCTGCTTTCTGTTCCGCGGGTTGCGGGTTCGATTCCCGCCTGAGTCTGGGTGTAATATGTGTATTTATATATTTCTATATGAATTATTTCTAGTAGCTATACCAGTCGGCTGTTACCTGTAACACGCAATAAGTTGCTTCACATAGGAACAGACGGCCGTGTGTGTGTTATAAGATATTTATTTATTTATTTGAATTTTATTGTTTTAAGCTTTCAATTAATTAATTTGCTTTATTCAATAGAACATTTTTATTTAAAATATCATCTAATAACTGTTTTAAAGGTTAAAAATCCACTCGTTTGTCGGAGGAGCATACTATTATACCTACTTGTTATGGTCCATTCGATTGGTTCAGACGTCCAAGAATCATATGTATGTATGACATTCTATACCTATTAAGTTTCCTATCTTAGGAAGAAACGACCGTGTGTATATTACAGATTTCTATACACTTACTAACTCACCCGGCAAACGTTGTTTTGCCATATATATTATTAACCTTCTTAATCCCCCCTCCCCCCTTATATCTTAGGCGTATTAAAAATAGATGTTGGCCGATTCTCAGACCTACCCGATATGCACACAAAATTTCATAAAAATCGGTCCAGCCGTTTCGGAGGAGTATTGTAACTAACATTGTGACACGAGAATTTTATATATTAGACTAGCTGACTCGGCAAACGTCTTGCCGCTAAACGCTATTTAAAAATAGTGGTTGGTGGTAGAAGGGTGAAAATTTAGGGTTGTATGTATTTTTCAACGCCAAATCATAATAAAATAAAGAATAAATAATTTATCTAAAAATTAAAAAAACATTAGGGATGGACTACCCTTAACATTTAGGAGGATGAAAAATAGATGTTGTTCGATTCTCAGACCTACCCAACATGCACACAAAATTTCATGAGAATTGGTCAAGCCGTTTCGGAGGAATTTAACTACAAAAACCGCGACACGAGAATTTTATATATTAGATAAAATTTACACACAGCAAGTACGAACATGTATCATTAGAATGTAAAAAAGTAGCCATGTATATATATATCCTTGAATCGACACTCAACTTGATTAATTCGTAATTATAACTTGTCAAAGCATTAATTAACAATTTACATAAAAAATGTTGATGTTGAGATAATGTGGGAGTGATTTGGACAATAATTATATTTAAATGATATATTTATTATAATAAAATTTTAGATGAAAACCTATTTTCTATTTTTAATATTTAATTTATAATCTGTATGCAGTTATAATCTATATTTTTTATTTGCTTAAAAAATAATATTTTATTTTTATTTATATTTATAAACGAAAATAATTCTACAACTCTTTCTAAATCTGATTCAACCGGTAAACGCACCACTTCTGAAAGAATATTTACTCACAATACGAGAGTAAGGTTGGAGCTTGTTGCACTATGTTGCCAACCACGGATTGGTAAATAATTTTACCAAAAAAATCCAGTTAGTAGATATAAAAAGGACTCGGTTACAAAAAGGTTGAATCGTTTGTGTTCAAACAGAACCACATCTTAATGATAAATAACATCCGACACCCGCTAAATTATCACATACGAAATGTGACAAAGAAACTGACTATCGTAAACTTGAAAAAAAAATTTTTTGATTTCTGTTTAAAAATAAAGTTCGTGACAAGTAAATTAGCGCGGCGACTCCACACGGGACTTATTTATTCGTATTGCAATCAGCGCTCTGCACGCATTTTATACAGGCGCGAATCTAACTTTATAAAATAATAAATTATCAACCGTATTTTGTAAGTCATAAGACGTAATATTATATGTATTTGATTTTTCTATGCATTTCCTGGACAGTGAAATTTGTATTTTATGTGATTTGGTTAAGGTTTAAATTGTCTATTGGTGTGTCCTCCTGAGGAAGGGCAGAGGTATTTCTAAATAAATTGTCTCCGATATATCCCGCGCGTATATTACAATGAGTTTCAACGCGAAGGGTCATCGCATACTGAGATGTACGACAACTGCTAAGTATTTAAATTATTTTTGTTTTTCAATAAAAAGTATAACTTAACTCGTCGATTTCTCACGTTGAATTAGCGGTTAAAATCAATTGATGATTAGATCTTTATATTAGATTAGAAATGTGTAATTTATTGGGATTTTTTTTTATTAAATATTTACTAAGTTGTAAAATATGCAAAGCGAGTACAAAAATTAGGTTAATAAACCACGAAGATATGGCATACAATCAATAGAGCACAAGTGTGCGAGATTCCTTACGAGCCTTAAGCGGCGTATCAAAAAGGATTATACGAGTGCTATAAATATGGACGCCGAGATTATAATAATTTGAATAATAACATTAAAATAATAATAATACGCCTGCGCCGCGTCCGCGCCCGCCTCGATGGAGATGTCAACTCCTAATAGATTTATCTGCGTCCATACATCAAAATTATTGTGCGTTAGTGTTGTTTAACTCTTTAGCGGGCATCTCAGATGATTATCGGTTCATTAGTCACCCGCTCCGGCGATTTTTATCGATATCCACAAAGAGAAGAGCACCGACCGACGATATTTAATACTTTAATAACGTCATTATCTAGTCCCGCTCCTATATTAATAATAATCGAGCCGATCGAGCGACGATTTGACAAATTGTTTTATTTTACGTATTTGCATCGAAATACTCGATCGAAACGAGATAATTCCTTTAAATGAGAACGTCATTATTGTATGATTGTCAGCTGTCAAAGTGACATTCGTTTTTGCCGTTTCGCAATTAAATAATAAGCCGTATACGGGCCGTTCTCGGTTCGATGCAGTTCAATAAATCAACATGTCAAACCGTCGAATCAATTATGCACATAAACAAACAAGGACAATAAATATTATATTAATAGATTATTTGGTTCGATTTTTTAATTGAACGGTCTTATTGGATCGTCGGAATTGGCGCGCTTTTGTGACGTGCGCTGGTTTTTTTTTGTTAGGAATCATTGAATTGAACAATGGGCGAGTTAGTGCTTCGCTAGCCGTGGGTGGTTTATTGTTTTATGAGCGACATTACACGCATCTCCCGCTTTGTGCCCAAGTTTTACGGGGCACAATGACGGGACAAATCGAAGGAATTCAAGCCTGTTGTCAGATTCGTTGATAGAGTGCTGTAATCATTCTTCCTGTCACATGTGTTGTGTGTCGTCGAGACTGAACCTCCTCGCATCCTTTAACATGTGTTGTATATATTAAAGTGCGTATAAGAATAAAACATTACGTCAAAGTAAAAACGAATTTAACATATTCTCATTTTTTTAGAGAATTAAAAAAGAAACGAAAGTTGCCATGACATTAATTGTAACGTATTTGATGATATGCGATAAACGCGTGCTTTATTAGCAAACTAACGTCAATTAGAGCGATATTTATTAAATAATGATCGTTAAAATAATATATATGTACTTTATAATGTATGTACACTACGTGTCACAATCTATCAAATCACGAATTCAGACATAAACAGACAATTGCGACATAATTAGACGGAATAACAACACACGTTAATTTAAAAACTTTTTTTTTTGTCAACACCAACAAGTAGTACAACAACAAATACAAAATTAATAAAGTAAACATCGGTATCTAGATAATTGCCTACTTTTTTACAGGTGTTCCTAAATTACTAAGAATATCGTCAAAATCGAAATAAGTCAAATTAAAAATTGTCCATTTACTCGTAGTATATAGTAATAAATATTCGAGATTAAATTCAATATAAATATACAAAATAAAATCAACATTAATGTCGGAGAGCAATATTAAAACAAAAAGTTTTGTTTTGTTGTTATAGTTGCGTATAATATAATTTACTCGAAACATTATGGTTATAACAACACAATAACTAAGCCGTTTGGGTTCGAACCATCACCATTCAAAACATTACCATTCAAAACAGACAGGACATCTTAAATGTCAAACGCGAAAACTCGATAAGAACAGAAATACATATTTCGACGTATTTGGTACATCTATCTCTTTCATTTCGATAAAGAACAGACGTGATCACAAGCTATAGTGTATTGAGTAATGTTAGGTTCCTTGAATTGTTGCATTGTTGATGTCCTGGCGCGGCGCTGCGTTCGTTTTGTCGCACGTCAGACACTTTGTCTTAGCTTCCCGCTGGCTCGTGATTTTTCTAAAGGATCATGTTTAAGTAGTACGAATGTCGATCAATCACTCGCGGTGGGAGCTACTGCTCGGATTCGACGACCTTCGGCTGTTTCCGTTACTTCTTTATTTCTCTCTATATATAGGCTGTTATGAATATGCTAACACTTTAATACAGTACAAATGTTAATAGCTTAGTCATTAAGTATAAAATAGCGATTTCATTATATTGGTTGACAGATTGTTATAAATATTTATAGATTCTGTCGTGTTGTCATTTTATTTTTATCTTATGTCTTAATTAAAAAAAATAGTTATCTAATTAGAAAAAGTGCTTTAGACCACACGACTGAAGCAAAACTTCTTTAGTTGCCACTACCTTGATATACGACACGTAACTCTTTCTATCTTCACTAACTTATATCCCCCTTTCACTCTTCCGTTTCGCCTCGACCGATTTCACTTTTCGTTACGCTCTCGCCACGCATTCACCAGCTTACTCCCTAATTCAAGCGTGCATAAAGAAGTTTTCTTCAAAAAATGTTGGCAACATGCTGTATAATTGTGTTACCCGAGCATACATAAATACACTACAATATATATAAATATATGGTCGAATTGAGTAGCCTCCTCCTTTTTTGAAGTCGGTAAAAAAGGATAGCATGGTTTATTATTTTAAGTACATTGTACCCTGCGGCCACATTGTCCGAACGGTGGCTCTGAATGGGATCGTAATGCCTATTTACAAGTTGGAACAACACTGCACAGAGGGATACGATGGCTCAACGGCCGGTGTTCGTGGAATAAGAAAGTTAACAAATGGCGCAAATTCATGGATTCGAAAATTGTAATAATCTTAACAAAAGTGACTTAGTTTACGTTAACGTGATGGATTCGTTACTTTTTGGAAATAAACATAACAAAGAATACTAATAGATTTTATTTTTAGGCGAAAGAGGGTTTTTTTTGAATTCGTAATTTTTTTTTGTTACTGAACACTTTATTTGGCAAACAAGCGTACGACTCACCTGATGGTAAGAGATTACCGTAGCTTATAGACGCCTGCAACACCAGAAGCAAGCGCGTTGCTGACCCAATCCCCCCAGGAGCTCTGGTCACCTTGCTCACCAACAGGAACACTACACTACTTGAAAACAGTATTATTTAGCTGTGATCTTCTGTAAGGTCGAGGTACTACCCGAGTCGGGCTGCTCCATATTTTGAGCAAGAAATTGTGCCCTACCACAGTTATAGGAATATAAAAGTTCACTGAAGGTTATGTATGGTGTAAATAATAAATATTGATAACGTGGTGATTATTTTGTATTTGTGGTTAAAAAGCTAGTGTTTGCGATGTTTTAAATTGATATCAACGATGATTGATATTGGTCCAATTATAGGTCCAATTAGAAAAAATAATATAAACAAGAATACCATTAAAATTGTATAATATTTACCTACACGTTTCTAAAAAAAAACGTTGACGTCCAATTCTGCTATCAAAGGTATCAAAAATTGTTGAAGTTTTGGATAATATTATCAATTTAGTTTTCAAGTCAGATTTCAAGTGGTAAGGATTTTACAAAGCTAGTAAGCTTTTAAAATCAACACTGCTGTTAGAAAACAATATTTTCTTATAAAGCATGTTCCAAATTGACGCAGGCAGGTGAAGATAGTGTCGCTCATTCCAGTGCAATCATTAAAACTTTTAATGTCCTGTCAACTCGTAAAAACGAATCGATTTCTTCAATGAATCACTCTTAAAACATATTAAAACGTTTTAATTATTAAATTTTATCTTTATTACCAACACACAACATTTAGTTGCACTGAGGAATCTTATACAAAGTGCTCATAACGTTATATTTCAACTATTAAAATAAAAAAAATTGTTCATTGATCTTTGTTTGCAAACAACAAAAAAAAATTGTAATGTCTATGACGGAACCGACTGTGATATTGCACAGTCGGTTCCGAGTCAACAATAGATTTTAAAAATATTTGCAGTAAAGATCAAGAGCTCAGGAAGCCACCCCAAGCTCTTTTTACCAACATTCCAGAAATCTCTCACGTCTCGTCCCCTGTGGTCCGGCACAGAGAATCACATCAAAACAATACGCAACAACAATACGACAATGTCGTTCGACCAAAACAAATTAAACACCATATTGTGTGCGCTTTCTTTTGTATAATGTTGACCATTCGGATACCATTTCGGTAATTTACAGCGGCTCTAAAGTTCGGGCGGGCGCAAGATTTTATTGGCCCTTATGACTGGTGAATAGTCCGTATATTCTTGAAAATTTTGTTGTCTCGTAAATTGTGACTGCTGATTATTTGAATCTGTGAACTAGGAGCTGTTTGACAGATTGACGTACAAGATTTTACTGGCAATAATTGTACAACAAATAGATACATTTTATCAAGATATTAAATTCGAATATTTTTAAATAAAGAATTCGAATATTTCAATATATGTATGTCGAAGATATCGTAAGTAGACAAAAGAAAATATTAGTTTCCAGAGTTACAAATATGCGCTGTTCCGGTCTTATTACTGTCTATTAAAAAAGAAAAAAAAAACATCTGCCTGTACGAATTCCAGGAAAATATTTTCTCAATGAACACCTTTTTCACAAGTATTGTGACCTTGCTATGAGTATTAAAGTTTTGCATATGTATCCTTATTAGCTGTCGGTATTGCTTTGTTATTATCAACAGATAAGTTAAAAAATATAATGTACATGTAAAAAATGCCATAAAAACACGTCGCAATAAAATTTCTATTTTGAAATCTATGAAAAAGATAAAACGCATGATTTATATCGAAGTTAGCTCCTAGACTATACTATCTCTACTATAGCCACAAGACACATTGTATATAAAAGAAACAATCTTTACACCTCACATTTCCGTGCCATTGTTTATAATGAAGTATAATATAAACAATTGTAAACAAATTTACTGTCTCTGTTGTTTATGTCCCATAAAGAGTTGGAGAACGAATTGTTGTTGTTTGTATTTGGATCACCTTGACCACTTTAAAACAAATAACACCAATCCGCCATTGTCGTTTCTAATATTGATTTATATCAATTTAAATCATTGAATCGTAATTTGATAGCCAAAATTAAACAGAACCGGATTATAATTTATGATATGACCTTGTTACCTTCTGGTTTTATCCGGATAGTTTTCTATCTTCTTCTTCTTTTAGAAAATTTGGGGATAAAAGGTATCAGGTATCCAAATAATTTAGTTCATGAAAGTTTACCCCTATTCAAAATGCCCACTTTTTGTACGATAATATACAATGATAAAGTATAGTACATATTTGACACATCATAAGGTAAATTTTTTAATTTTTAATTAGTTTTTAATACAAGACACCTCAATTTTAATTTTTCTTAATTATAGGATCGTAAATAATTTTAAATTAAATAATTTACTAGAACCATGAGAATATCTTATAAACACGAGCGTGTCTCGTGTTTTGAGATCGTTTAATATAGGATTATCGGATTAATATGAGAATATAACTTAATTATGTTATAGAGCTGAGTAAGACATTGCCATGAAGACGAGAATAGGTATATTAGGATTATACGTTTAACCCGTCACTGGAGACGCTGTTTTGAAAATTTTATTATATTTTAAAAATTCCTAATTTATAAGTCTCAATGCTGACTTTGGGAGAAGTTGGTGTAATTAGAAAACTCATAATGATTATTGAAAAAAGTATGACGTAGATATTAGTGGCTCGAATGAATGCGAGAAATTAAAATGTAATAGTTGACAATTCCTATATGTGCTAAGATTCCGGATATGCCAGATAAATTGTAAAAAATGGAATCATCAAAATCAGTTTAGCCCGTAAAAAGTTGTGGCGTAAGGTAACACACATAAAAAAATTAAAAAAAAAGTCGAATTGAGAACCTCCTACTTTTTTGTATTCAGTTAAAATCAATTCAATTTCCTACTTTAAAAAAGTATAGTAATTATATAGCAATTATACTAAATTTTGATCTACGGGCTCAAAATGTCCGTGCCTTTTGTTAATCATGCATGCATTATAATAATACCATTTTTTTCCTTACTAAATACTGTTTATAGAGAAGTATACACACAATTCCTTTCTAATTTTACCAATTAGATATTTGGCAATGGTAACCTGATGGTAACTATTTACCTCATAATGTGTTCTTATGTATATTTTGTTTACATATATACCTAATAAATGAAGTTTATTTATTTCGAAGATAATTGTCGATGTAACAATCCATTTGGGATCAAGCTGCGAGTCTGTGATCACGATTTGTATCCACATTTAGTCTTTTTAATCACCGACGAACATAAATCACATTGACCGCGAATAATGATAACTGATATACAGTGTAATTAATATATTTAGTAAAATTAGTTTGTGTAGTGAGCTGTGTAGATGCAGTTGTGATTTTTTCATAAACTTATACTGCGCCAAAAATATATATAAAATAAATAAAATAAGTAAATTTATTAGAATTGTGCTAGTCTAATTAGTTCTTCTGGACTTCTAGATTTTGATCGTTATTTCACTACAACATATTACAATGATCATTATAACCTAATGTTACGGTTAAACTGAAAATCTTTTTTAAATGTATAAAAAGTAAAAGAAAAACATTGTAATTATATGAGCTTTATGCCAAACCTAGAATATCGATGAATTATTAATATTCATAATTAGAAATAAATAGTTTGTTCTAAAATACAATGCTGTAGCGATTACGTTAGTAAATAAACTCGATAATGAAATGATATCAAGTTGTACCATTCATTACGTCATCTCATTTCTTGTCCAAAAGATATGTTTAATCAAGATCAGGGTAAAATATGTATTGAAGACCTTATATTTATATTTACAAATGTAATCTATAAATGCCAATATTTGGCGCTATTGACATGATTTGAAGTCGTGTTGAGACTCAACCCGATCAGATACGTAATTAGAAAAAAGTTTTACTAATTAACTCAGTATCAGAATGTAGTAATTCATATTATCATTCTAAAGATATGTAATACTTCGAAACATGATGTTTGCATGTTGTTTTGTTTCGATATAATAATAATATAAAGACAAATTTTTGGAATTGATATTAGTTTTTATTACGAATATTTACTATAAAATTACATCTTCGTCGAGCACCTGTTGACGTATGCTATGACACCAACCAGGGTCCGGAGCAGTCGGTTGTTATAATTGATGAGCGGGGCCTGACGGACCCCCGCCGGCAGCGTTGGGTCACGCTTTTGGCTCTGGTAGAATATTAAGCTTCAGGCGTTAATTTAGGAACATTCTTTTCAGATAAAACGATTTAAAAGGGGCGGTTCGGATAATATTAACGAATTTTATTACAATTAAATACTCAGGGTAAAAGTAAGCTATTGGTCGTAGGCACGAGCAAACTAAAAATAACATAATTGGAATCATAAATGTACATTCCATTGTACTTCATATTCTGTAACTATCTTTATGCTTTGTTTATAATGCATTTCTGTTGAACTATAATATATAAAATAAATAAATAAATTGATGATAATAACAATAACAAAAATTGACTGTATTTTTAAATATAAAAAATAAATAATCATTATTTTTAACAAATCGACACCAGCAATTTATACTAAGCTAACTCTTAAAAGTGAACTTTACAATAGATGCTTATAAAAGGGAAAAACGTGATAACTTTTATATTAATTAAGAAACCTTTTTGAAATTTGGTATCTTTAATAGTTAATTTATTCATTGCAATTTCACATTTTTTTTATTACATATAAAAACACATTTTATTAAGTTCGCATTAAAAAAACAAACTTATCGAAAAATCGAATTGGCGTAGTATAAATTGTTGGTGTCGAAATTTTCTTGCTATTGGCTTTAAATATTTTAAATTTTTCGCGTTTTTGTTTTGACTTGGGCTGTGGCGCGCCCCAATCTACGCTTGCCAAAATAAAACATTAATATTATAACATTTTAATACAATACCTCATACACCTGCCCTAATGAGAGATTTTTAGAAACGGCATAGTTTTATACGAATATAGTTAAATTGGTTTTATAGACACTTAATATACGTATCACCGCAGGCGTGTCTAATATAAAATTATGTTATGTACTATAAATATCAAGAACAAGATATGGATAAGTCAACTTAATGACTTGAACATTTTTGCAGTACTGTTCACGATTCAGCATGTAACATCCCACTGCTGGGTATATGCCTCTTTCTCCATGTGGAGACCGTTCGGTTTTGTAAAATAAGAAATCAAAAATTATCGTTATACAAACAGGGTTCAAGCGTACTTTAAAAAAATGTACTATTAAAGTTTTTTATTAATTATATTAAATAAATAAATATCTACACAATACACACGGTCTATGTTCCTAAAGTAAGCAACTTAATGCTTGTGTTTTATAGGTAATAGCCGACTGGTATAGCTACATTTTTTTTCGAATAAAGAATACATACATATATTACACCCAGACTCGGGGTGGGAATCGAGACCACAACCCCCGGAGCAGAAAGGGGGTTCAACTGTTCTACTGCTGCAAACTACGCCAACGGGCTAGTCACAATATGAAGCTATTTAGGCAGTGACTCGACTATGCATGATGTTAAAATAGAAGAATTTAGAGCGTGTGGTTAGTTTTAAATTAATAATAAAAAAAGCTCCTAGATTAAAAAAACAAGGAATTCTTAATAAAGTACACAACACGAAATATTTTGCATCAATATTATAAATGACACTCCATTAATTAGTGCATAAATATTGCAGCATTATTAAGTTAAAAACTTAACACTAACAAGTAACAATCTCATAAGTAAAGCACATTGTAACTTTATGAAGTAACTTTCGAACTGACACGTACTGTATACAGTATTTAATGAGCCAGTGCCGTGTTAACTAGGAGGGGTGAGCTGTAAGCAGGAATAAAATTACCAATACAAAGGACTTGCGCGCCTCTCCGCGGGACGCCTATTATAACGCTAACATTGTGTAATGACTCGTAGACAGATAAATATAGACTTTATGCAGTAAAAAATAAAGGTTTTTCAAATTCACTAAGCAATTTGTAAAGAATATCTTTATTATACAAATAAATATACTGACAATTGTTCAAGAGCACTGCGATGCTATCGGGTCAATTTAGCCCCGCTAGCAAATTGGGGTTTTAGTTTTAGAAACTTGTTAACATATTTGTGTGTTCTAACGACTATGTTATTGTTGTTTTGTATTTTTGTACTGGTTGCATTGAATGAATTATACCTATTTGTATATTAAAAGATATTATAATTTTTATAAAAAATAGACTAAATATTTTAACTGAGGTAGAGAATAGAAGGAAATTTCCAGTTCAAAATCTGGAGCAGCCCGACTAGGGAAGTTAGACCTTGCAGAAGATCAGAGCTAAATAATACTGCTTTGACTAGAGCTTCTGGGAGGAATTGGGGATAGGGTTGACAACGCACTTGCGATGCTTCTGGTGTTGCAGACGTCTATAAGCTACGGTAATTGCTTACCATCAGGTGAGCTGTACACCCGTTTGCCGACCTAGTTACATAAAAAAACTTAATAATTTATTAATACAGCGATACCAACTTTAAGTTAATCATTTTGTATTAACATAGCCAACGTTGCCTCTCTAGACATAGTTTAAAAAACAAAGCAATAACGTATTAATCATCCTCTTCAATACATGTGGTAAAAGTAAGCACGACCCATGTATTTGAGGATGTATTTAGGGTTCTACGTTGTGCTAGTACTTTAGATAACAGATTATATCTCTAATTTTTTTGTTTACATATGACTATGACCAATTTTTATCTAGGTAAGTTGATTTGACATTTATTGACATCGTCAATCGTGTACTTACGTGTAATTGTCGCGTATTCAACTGTTATTGTTAAACTCTGTCAAAAATATTCTGTCCGCTGGAAGTGTTCGTTTCGTGTTTCTATTGCGACGCTAAGTACGCAAGCAGTTACACGAACGTAGGTTACGAATGTAGGTATATTAATTGAATGTCTATAACAGACACATCCGATGGTCTGTTCCTGCGGTAAGCAACTTATTGCTTGTGTTATATGTAACAGCCGACTAATATGATTACATTTTTTTAGATAAATATACTTGTAAATCATAAATTTGCGCTTATATTGCAAATATTTATTTTATATTTTATATTTAGTATTAGCATTGCACCCGTTCGAAGCCGGGGTCGGTTGTTAGTACATTATAAGCTTTAAACGGTATCCAAATACCGCCATCTGTCATATATCTAGACAAACGGTGAAGCAGGCCCTGAAAGAACTAAATAACAAATCTTATTATTGCTTCTGATAACAATCGAGAACTAGGCAGACGTTACTACTATAGTAGCTGCACATTTACGTCCATAAAATATTGTATTATTAAATCCACCTGATATTTTGTTTAATTGCCTTTACGCGATCCGAGACGCAGTTTACGATTCTTTTATCTCTCGGTTTGTTTTAGGCGTAATATAGTAGTGTTGGTCTGTGTGTGACGTCGTTAAAACGAATACGTGTCTGAATCACAGAGCTCGACTTCTTTAGATATGACATTGTAATACAATGCATTTTTATCTTTAGTTTGAGACTGAAGATTTAAATTTAAGTGGCGTTTTGAGTTATATAATTAAATATTAAATGCATAAGGATATCTTTTAAGGAAATGGGTTAATTGGTTAATGATATATCTGTAGTGAAATAGATTGAGCGAGTTTCTTTTTAAAAAAAATGGAGTGTGTGTGTGTGTGTGCAACACGGCAGAAGTGAAACTTCTGAAAAGTAGCCTACGACAGCTTTTTTTTTTTACAGAGAATATAAAATACTGATTAATGTATTCTTTCTTAGTCTCTCCTATTGACACATTTATGTGTTTCGTTTCATCGATTTTTCAAATGATCGATTTCAAATAACGATTCTAAATAAATTTTACTTCAATAATGATAAAAACAATCTAGATTGTAGTTATTGATAGGTAGACACTAAAAACCAAACAGTATGAATAAATAATAAGTGGCTTTAACTCGGTAATAGAATAATAATACTAGTTATTTTCTGCTGCCTTTTCATTACATTCTTAAGTCACTAACATTTACGAAAATCTTCTTAGACTGTAATAAATTAGTCCTTTTCCCATTGTCATAGAGGTCAGTATATTTGACGTTTTTCGAAATAAATGTCAAAAATTAAAGCCGCTTAAAACCACGGCGACATTTGTAAATTGATTGTCACTATAATATTTTTAATGGCCGCTCTCCGAGTTTAAGAAAAAAGTTGCTTTCCCACTGTTTTATAATATTATTATTTACACAAGATCTTTGTTGCTGCGTTTTATTGTTTTTCAAAATGTAATAAAATATTTATAGCCCCATAAATGATAAGTGAACATAAGCCTTAATACATATAAAATTGGTAAAATGGACAAAAGAACGTTTGTACGGTACGTACTGGACGATGTTGAAATTTTTTATTTCATTGTTTATAGAGTATCTAATAGCTATGAATAAATATTAAATTTACATTTATAATTTATTTAAAATGAATATTTATTTTACCTCTTAATCATTTAATAGTATTTTGTAATGTCGATCTTTTGAGAAAAATCTTCATATGTCTGTCTATCGTCGCTTACTTGTCCATCGCATTCTTTCATCAGCCTATTGCGTTATAGTTTATATGTACACGTATACATACCTCAAATTACCATCAAATCTGCGGAAATTTTCGGTCAATGGTATTTAAATACTAATATTGTATTTTTTTTTATAAATAGTACCTAACCATTTACTTTTTTAGGACGATAGGCAAACCACAGTAACCCAAGTAATGTTACGTACGTGTGTGTACCTTTTACTCAAGATTTATAAATTTATAAGTAAAGTAATCGATAAACTTTTTTGAAATAAAAAATTATATTATATCTGGTTACAACGACGTCAATCTACGAAATGTAAAAAGTAGCACTTTTTTTTAATAAAAGGAATTAAATTTTTTACAAACGTGTAACAGTTTTCATAACGTTTCGAAAATTGAATATTAATCAATTCCCAGATATCTTAGCCTTAACTATTAATGATATATATTTCAAAAAAGACGTCACTGCCGAGGTAACTCCAGCAATAATTGATGGCGTCCTATCGGAGATGGACACATTCTCCTGCTTTATGGGCGATAAAATATTTATGGTGACGATATGATCGCGAGACAGTTACGTTAATTGTGGCCCACCGCGCGTTAATTTGCCTTTTACGAGCCACCACTTATATTTTTAAAGGTATATTTATATATCACATTAGTTGAGATAAAAACATTTCCTTAGTTATTATTTATGCTTCTATGACGTAAAAAATAAACAAAAACTTTAATGATAATTTTGACTTTCACGAAAACGTATTGTCAATGATGAGGTTAATTGTCATCTCAAGATGACAAATTAACAATTAGTGAATCGTAAGCGTCGTAATCGGGCAGGCGCACGCGCCGTTCAGCTGCGCTCGCCACTTCCTCTGATCTTTGACTCGGACAATTGCACGCATCTGCTGTCTTGACGGGCCCTCGTCATCTTCCCAATTATTCCTGATCCCCCCTCGCAGCCCATTCGAACGATGACAGAGAATAACAACAGATCTTCCTAAACTGGCCAGGACGCCTACCTTCCAGTAGTAATCGTGTATTCATATTCGACCTTCTGATTATAGCAGTAAAGCATATTGATGGACGAGGAAGCAGCAAGCGTACGTTTGTAAGGAAATGTATTAGTCAATCCCTTGTTGGCACGAGATTATGAATTGAAGTGGTTCGCGATCAACTAGGTGCTTCCTTTGTATCAGCTGTTTGCATTCTTTTTCAATGATCTTTATTATAACATTAGAAATATAAATAACGTAAATTGGTAACTTCCTTAATCGGTTCTTCGTTTTAAAAACACGAAAAACTTGTTTGAAAAGTGTCTTTATCGTGAGAATTTTTAAATATCTACGTGTTGCATTTATATATACTTACAGCATAACAGTTTTTATTGAGAGTAAAAAGACGTTACATGAAATTTATTAAACAAATCATACAATCTGTAAAAATAATTGACATAGAAGACTTTTAAGCTGTCAATGATTGACACAAACAATGACGAGTACCCGAAAAATGTAAACATCAATTAGCAAATTTCGCCGTCCAAAGAAACTGATGTATTTCAAATTAACCAAAAATGACTCAGAAACAGTTTAACCGATATCACAACAAAAACGGCAAGTCTGATAGTTCTAATATCATAAGAAATGACGCGAATAGCGGAGAATGTTCTAGAAGACCTGTTATTTTTAGTTCTGAAAATATGGAACGAATGGCTATTGAAAGTTCAAGAGCGAGACTTGTGATGCAACTACTTAGTGAACCAAAAGAATCGTTAGAGAAAACTAGTCAATATAGCCACGATAAAACTACTGTGGACTCAATTTACAGCAAATCAAGTACGAAAAGTTCACGAACTGATAAATTTCCTGTACCTAAGAGAAATTTCACAACATATCCAAGTCTAGTGCAACAATGTTTACGTTGGAGCCCTTCTATTGATACTTTTTCTGAAGATTCACAAACTGATACTAGTTGTAAAGGTCGCTTCAAATGCAAGTGTAATAATTGCAAAATGAATAACTGCTTGGCTTGTAGACAAACGGATACTATTCAGCACTATTTTAAGGACAATATCGTAAGGTTTGCAGACATGAGTACTATGACGAGAAATGTGATTGATTCAGGATGTGGTACGTATACACCAGCATCAACAAGGGACAATTCAAATGTTTCTATAGCACCATCTGATGTGATCCTAAAAAATGTGTTAAGAATACAAACTTCTCAAACGGATACAGATTTTCCAGTACCAATTTTGAAGACAGACAATAAAAACAATGTTTACCACATTTTTGGAAAAGAGAAGAAATACGGAGAAAAAGCTTACTTTGAGAATACTACAACATTATTTAATGATTACGATAACCTTTTAAAAGATTACGCAAAATCTCGACAAAAAGTTAGCGATGTGGAAGATTTTAGAAGACTACTATTCAACGAAGGAATTAATGGCTTTACAACCAACAAAACTTGGCAGGATTTTTCTTTAGGTACTAGAAAAATAAAATCACAGACGAAATTCGACCACTGCCATCGACCACATAGAGTAAACAAACGTTTTGATAAGAAAACCGTTATTCCGTATACCCATCAAACCAATTCCAAATATCATAATGATTGCAAGGCACCGAATGATGTTTACAACGCAAAAACACACGACGACTTAAATGAGTTAGTGGTCAGTTCAATTTTGAAACCAGTGCGACATGATGCTTCCATTCGATTACCGAAGAGAGTCTTGACATCGGAGAGAAATATTGAGGATTTTATGGAAAAACGGCCCACTAAGATGTCTTCTATCTTGAAACGTTAAGATGGTTTTTGTTTGATAAAATAGTATACGTTTCTAAACATTCATTAGATAAAAAAACATTATAATCTTGTGTTTCTTTAACTAAACAATTAACCAAACATTCAAGAAAATGAAATAAAAAAAATATTTCTAAATTTCTATACCTTTGTTGATTTATTGCAGCCATTACAAGTTTTCTATAAACTTTAAATGCCATTTTTAGCCGACTTCAAGAAAGGAAGAGGTTACTCAATTCGACTGTATACTATATTTTTTAAGTATGTTCGAGGATAACGTTGTCGCTTTTGGACCGATTTTAATAATTCTTTTTTTTGTTGGGAAGGAAATATCCCAAGTGATAAGGAAACAAGGATCTGATGGTGAAGCCAGAGAAATAGAGTGCGTTTGTTAATTTTATTCATCTACAAACTTACGTTGTAATTACTCGTCATTGTAATTGAAGTCAGTTTTTTTCGTTTGCGAGCAAACACATTTGTACTATTTAAGAGTCACCTTAAATTGACAGCTATTAATTCAAAGTTTTACTGTCTTCAAAATACTTTTTTTATACACCAAGGTAGGCAAACAAGCGTACGGCTCACCTGATGGTAAGCGATTACTGAAGCTTATATATGTTTGCAATAGCAAAAGCGTCGCAAGCGCGTAGCCGACCATACTCCGAATTTTCCTCAGATCCTGTGGTCACCATACTCACCACAGGAACACAACACTGCATGAAAACAGTATTATTTAGATAGATATTAGAGATCTGATGTAAGGTCGAGGTACAATCCAAACGGGCTTCTCCATATTTTGAGCTCGATATTACTTATTGTACTCTTCCTTAGTTGATCTAATCAGATTACGCTTCAGGCTGTAATATCCCACTACTGGGCATAGGCCTCTTTCCCCATGAAGGATCAGAGCTTAATCCACCACGCTGCTCCAATGCGAGTTGGCGGATATATTCCCTACTATGAGTAACGATCGCTATCAGGTATGCCTACATGATAACAACCGGGACCGACGGCTTAACGTGCTCTCCGAGGCACGGTGGGGACCCACAAGGACTGCACAAACAACCAGACCACAGCAAACACCTGTATGGCCAATATAAATATTTGTCATGTGCGGGGATCGAACCCGCAACCACCAGCGCAACAGTTACAATCTATGGCTGTAACCGTTGCGCAAACGCGGCGTCTAGTCAGATAAAGTAATCTATAATCCAGCCGATATTTCAACATGTTCACTATTCAATAGTTACATGAGTTTCAATTGTAAAATTCCACTTTCATAAATAACGACTCATATGTTGATCTATACTTTATACAAATAATTAAAGTTGGAGTGTCTGTTTGTAATATCAAAATAACCGCTTTTTACTAAGTGCATATGAATGTATATACGGGTACATAAATCCAAATAATATTTTTTACAATTTTTGTCTGTCTGTCGATCTGTTTGTTTGTTCCGGTAAATCTCTAAATCGGCTGGACCGATTTTGAAGGGACTTTCACTCGCTGATAGCTGATGTGGTAAGGAGTAACTTAGGCTACTTTAATTTTAGAAATCTGTTTACTTTATAACTCTGCGAACATAACAATAAATTTTTCGATAAATTCAGCTAATAAAAATCTTGATTTAGAAGAACCAAAATATAGTCTCAAAGAACCAAAATATAGTCGCAATTGTAACTGACCCTAAAAGTTCAGTGTTAACAGAATCAATTTTTTGCTAATTTTAATAAGTGCATAAGCGCATGAATCACAGTGCCATATGCGAGTAAGGAGAGTGCAGGGTATCGGGGTCAACAGCTGCGGAGAAAGCATCCTTGATTGGTTAATCTGAAGCCAATTGCTGCGCGGACGCCAAGTGGATCGTCAACAATTTAAGGCTTTTTTAGATGATAATTCCAGATTTCTCGGTTTTTGCTTATATTAAGTTTTGTTGTGATATCATATCAGATTTTTCGTTATTTGTAAATGAGTTATAGAAAACAAAATATTTATATTTTTATGTAGTCAGATAAGATAATTATGAATTATTAATCATAATGTTACTTACATTTGTATGAAAGGTTAGCAAAATATACAAAATTTATATTTAATTCACAGCCTGCCCTGGGGTTGAACGAGCACTGTAAAATGATCTCAGCAAGAGCGAGGAATGCTGTGCGGTGTGATTCGGTGTGAGACCGCGATTGAATAATATTTTTACAGATTTTTTTAAAAGTACTGTTTATAGTAATTTACTGTGATACGCCAGTAGTTTTCATTTTAACATCTCTTTCGCACCCGTAGGTACAACAGTTGAGCAGCCCTGCGGTCGGAGGGCCGGCACGCGTCGCCCGCGCCCGCAATCTGCAACTCACTTACTTTGTTATTTATCTCTACTCAATGTTTTTTATTGATCGTGACCTGGGTTCAACTGCTTTGGATTATCAGTTCGAAAGGTATATAATTACAAAACTATAGGATGACTATTACAACATAAATATACTTTATTTTTAGCAAGTTTTTTCAGATACAAAAAGTCAGTTACAATACGTGAAGCAAAAACTTTGTACCCCTTTTTACAAAAATTGCGCGGACAAATGAGAGCTTAATTTAGTTGGCATAAAAGATAATATACTGCAAAATATTATTCCAAACCTAAATAAAATTTTCGTGATTCGTGTTAAAATTAAAAGGTTTCGCTAGGATTTATATATTTTTATATGGATTTGAAGTTAAGAAATAATTGGTTATAATTTTTAATCACATCGAGTTATCTATAGTGATGTTATAAAGCTGAAAAGATTGTATGTTTGTTTGTTTAACTGATCAAAAACTACTCGTACGAATTGAAAAATTCTTTTACATTGGGTAGCCCATTTACCAAGGAATACAATAGACTATTTTTTCCAAATTACCTACAAAAGCCGCGGGCTACAGTTAGTAGTAGTAATAATACTATTGCATCAATATAAGGGAAACTTAATTATTTATAACAGTATTTTTTTTTTGATTTATTACAAAATATAACCAGTAATAAACAATAGCTCTACAGCGGTAATGTAGGTGTTCAGAATAACGTTACATCTTTATTATAGATTATATAAAATTATGAATACATCGAGCGAGAGGTCAAACTAAATTAAAAGAAGGTGTAAATGTAGGCGATGTAATAAAGATACGTCACGGTTATCACTCATAAAAGTGCCTCTATCAGTTTACCGGATCGCATCGTTTTTTGTTCAGCGGCTCGGCTATTTAAAATTTTATGGGGTGACCGTAATTTTATTACGGAACGAAGTTATTTTTACGATTGTCACAACTAATCGAAAACATTATATCTTGATTATTTTGATGGCTTATTTTATTAGAACGATCGGACAGAAACTAGAATTTTATGATAAGTTTTTTTTTTCAGTTTCCTGTTGTTGTTTTTTTTAAATTCTGGTTGTTATGATCGATTTTTAATATCTCAGTAGTCACTTCTAGTCATATATTAAACTGTTGGTCATCATCTCCTTAAAGTTTCAATTAGTTCTCAGTGTTGATAGATGCTGTGTGATGCGGAGACGTGGACACTGATGAAGGGTTCACAAGCTTGAAGTCGCTCAACGTGCAATGGAACGGGCTGTGCTTGGGGTTTTTCTCAAATATAGGATTAGAAATGAGACTATCCGCGAGAGAATGAAAGTTACCGACATAGCCCACAGAATTAGCAAGTTGAAGAGACAGTGGGTTGGTCACTGTGTTGCAGGACCGATGGCCGCTGGAGCAAGTGTGTCCTGGAATGGAGACGGCGTGTTGGCAAACACAGTGTGGGACACCCTCCGGCCCGCTAGACCGACAATCTACGTAAGATTGCCGATAGAGGCTGTCAGGTCAAAGCCAGGGTGGGTCGCTAGTGATAAGATGATGCGCTAGCAGAATTAGGCTGAAAATCAAATTTTACATTGCATTGCATTAGGCTCAAAATCAAAATCTACTTTAAAATTATTACTAACTACAATTTGTATTACTTTTTAATAAATTATTTACAGTTAAAGTGAATTCCACTGAGCATCTCTTATCCCATACATATGTATGTTTGTCACGGTTTGGGCGTTTGCTTGTGTTTTGTTCTCAAACTCCCAATTGACATCTTACTGGAATGGAACCCGGTGAATGTGAAGTATTTTTTACTTATCTATATGAGTATTATAAAGCTGAAAAGTTTGTTTGTTTGAACGAGGTTATCTCAGGAACTACTGGTTCGAAATGAATATTTTTTTTGTGTTGTATAGCCCTTTTACCGAGAAAGGCTATATAGGCTATTTTTCCCACATAACGCGTTAATTTGTTTTTTCCCCACAAATTACGCGTTGTGAAACCGTGGTCACAGCTAGTTTACTTATAATCAAATAAAAATTGAACGAAAAATAGTGTATCGCTTTCCATTTCAAGATAAGCTTTAAATACAAACTTATATTTTCTCTCTTTTTATGTATGCACCCTCAGATATGTATGTATTGCGGGCTCGATATCCAGGCAGTCCGTCAAGCGTGAGCGCCCCGCAATCGATCATCACAGACGGACAGACGTTACACGATATTCGTGTTAATATTTGGAGTATATTTGATAACTTTATTATAACGATAAAGATTAAAATTAAAATTGAATTTTGATTAAGTTATCAAACGGAAATGAAGACAATTGAAGATGGGGAAATAAGGGCACAAATATTAAATTGGCGTACTGGTGTTTTACGGTAAAGGTTGAAGGATCGATTCCTAATCGATAAAAATATTTTCTACATCATAGGTACCTGATCACAATCTTATCTGATGGATAGCGCGTATGAGACCGAAATTAAAATGAGATTTTTAAAAAAATGCATATTCGTTTCTTGTAGCTAGGTAAATTATAAGTGGTAGGAAAATTGTTTGCTGGTTGGCAGAGATACTGGTTCCACATCTTTATGGGCTGTTTCAGGAATAATGAGGAAAATAATTTTTTTCGAGTGTGTTGAACATTGTCGTCAGCGACAATGTTCAACACACTCGAAAAAAATCAAAAAGACGAAAATAAAAAACGAAAAGATCAGTCTTTTCGTCTCACTACCTATATAGAGTAGAAAGACCCCGTAGAGAGATGACTTCTCGATATAAAGAGAAGGCAACGGAAAATCCATACGCAAGGGTATGAAATGTCTGCCGTATGAATGACATAGTACTGTATATATCGGTAGTGTACTAAAAAGGCTTCTGTGCCAAACTCCGCTACAATATTAAAGATTTCAAGTAAGATATCAAGTACATACCTTGTGCCTAGTATGTTTTTTTTTAATATGAGGAGGTCGGTAAACAAGCCGTAATCGCTCACCTGATGGTTACCGATTACCGTAACTTATAGACGTCTGCAACAAAAAGAAGAGGTTAGGAGGCCCAACAGTGGGATGAAAGGGCTGTATGCGTAAGATATGAGGAATCGTATTGAAAATTCAATTTAGTTTTATAAATATAAGCAGCTTGGATTGAAGTAAAATTAATTAGACCCAATTTAACGGTTCAAAGTAAGTGATACAAATGCACGGGCGGCGGCAACTTGTAATTTACGATTTTGGCCACTCAGGACAAGTTCACGCCTACACTTCCGGTCAGTAATTTGACTTACGACAGTTTGCTTCATTATGATATTATTGTCATAATTTTGATTACATTTTTGTGAGGTCCTGGCGTTTGAATACGGATTAATATTATATCTATTCAAATTAATGTAATAAATTGGATTGTATCTACGTCTGCCCGTTTCTTTCGCTTTTATGTCGAAATTTGAAGACGGTTGATTGCGTTGGTATTTAATATGGATATAGTTTAACGTTTAGGTAAGAATAAGGTTCAGAAATATAACTCCAAATGCATATAAGAAAATTGTTAGTTAAGTATATATATATATAAAAAAAACAGATCACTAATATTTAATGCTATTTGCTCACCCTTTATAGACAAGTCTTACGTTTATGCATGAAGTTATACGTTGAGAAGTCGAGTAACCTACCCATACTACTTCAGCCTATTGCAGTCCGCAGCTGACCATTGGCCTCCCCAAGTTCGCACTAATCATCTCGGTTTTCCGCAATCCTCATCCAGGTTTCACCGGCAATCTTACCAAGATCCTTGCTCCAGCGGCTATCGGTCCTACTACACAGGTGACCAGCCCACTGCCACTTCAATTTGATATTGTATGGGCTATGTCATTATGTGTCTCATTTACCTATGCTATTCTTACATACATATGTTATGTAAACAGCAGAAACAACATAGCATATGACAGAACAGGCCATCAAAACGATCCCATCTATCAAGAGCCGTCTCAACATTACGGTAAAGAATTCACGACTTTGAATTCCGATAAGTAGATCTTTGGCAGATCATAATCTAAGATATTTGGAGATCGTCTGGTATAATTATTATAGCTCATAAAATTATTATTGTGTTTTTAAATGTGTTTTAAAGTACATTGTTTGAAATTTGTGAAATGAAAATGAATGAAAGTAAGAATCTAATTTGAAAGATAATTCTGCTTGTATAGTTCGTATCCACACTGTTACAGAACGAGTGTTGAAATTGAAACATCTAGTAAGGTATCCAGGATATTTTTTTTAACTATGATTTCATAAATCAGGTTGTCATAGAAAATACTCTTTAGCTAATGAACAATTTAACGGTTGAAGTATTGATACGATCTTCGCTATCTCCACAGACTCTTTATTAATGAATAATAATATAATAGTGTTTGTGGCTACGGCACCAAAGAATATAGCCACCTCCTCTCTTCCCGTGGGTGTCGTAAGAGGCGACTAAGGGATAACAAGGTTCCACTACCACCTTGGAACTTAAGAAACCGACCGATGGCGGGATAACCATCTAATCGCTGGCTTTGAAATACACAGGCCGAAGACGGGCAGCAGAGTCTTAGGTGCGACAAAGCCAGCCCTGCGGTCACCAATCCGCCTGCCCAGCGTGGTGACTATGGGCAAAACACATGAGTTCACGCATTTTTGGCGCGAACTTGTGGAGGCCTATGTCCAGCAGTGGACTGCAATAGGCTGGAATGATGAATAATATAATAATATAAAAAAACAATGTTCACATAGCAAAATATACAATATAATTCCAAAACAACGTGCACGTAGTAAAATATAAAATAGAATAATTATGTTAATAAATTGTACAACATAAATTATAAAGAAGAATTCAAAATACAAATTCTTGGCATCTGTCAAAAAATATTTTTATAAAAAAAATTAAAAACAAGAAATGAGGTTTCATTAACAATTGTGTCAAGCTTTAGTTACCTAGTTCATAAGTTCATGTTATTATATTTTTATTTTCTTATATATCTGTTTTTGCCTACTAACGCCATTTTAGAATTTTTATTTTTACTTTATTTATTTTTATTTTTACTTATTGAGTTTTTAATTGTTTTTTATACTAACCCAATATGAACCTCAAATTAGTCGGAAATAAAGTATTATTTATTGTTATTATTTCCATATAAAAAGTCTATATTATATGTGGATACGCCTCAACTCTAGCATTTTTCATATCGTGTGTAGACTGTAGGTACCTACTAAGTGACCAGTGTGCCACAAGACCATAAGCCACCTTTCTTTACTTACGTTAGCTAGTAACATATTTGTGTTTTTTTCTTTGATTAAAAGTAGAGATATTGCAGTTAGTTATTTTATCTCATATATTCTTCGGTGAAAGGAGTATTGACTGGTTGTGACAGTTCGTTATTATTGAAAAAAAAATCCTATTGGCGAGCGATTAAGCTTTTCACTAAAATATATTAATTCAAAAGAATTAAATTTTATAAGTATTGTATTTATTTTATATCGGTACTAATTATAACACCAATAGTTTAACATTTAATTTCAAATATTGATAGTCCTAAACCCAAGTTTACTGAAATAATTATAGTGTTTTACGAAAATTACAGGGTGCGTAAATCTGCACTATACAAAAAGCTGGTTCTAGTGAAGTAGACGGAACATGTTAAAATATTAAACAATACAAATAGACTCAATTATAAAATGTTGTTTTTATAAGTAAAATATTTTATGAAGATACACGAATTGACCGACCAGCGCGGAGTACATCGTCTAGTAAGCGCGTATCGGATCACCATTCTATTGGGTGCACGTTTAATAATTTTGTTATTATTTGTCGGTGATTATCAAACGATGTCAAAATGCTGACAGTCCGCCGGCTTTGAAACGCCGCGCCAGCGACGACCAACCTGTTCATTTACATAGAAATAACTTCATTTGTTTAGTAAATGTAACGTTCGTAATGAAGATTGATGATCATTTAACATTACGGTTGCATTAATTTAGTTTTGTTCTTATTTTGTGTTATCTTAATTTGTAATATTAGTGTAGTTGTGGTCACGAGAGCTCTCACTCCCCTTGTTTCATACAATTTAGGCTATTGTTTATAAAAATAAGTGGTAATGTGTCGTTGACATTAAAAGTAAAATTAAAGTCTCTTTTTAAATAAATGTATATCAGAATCTGACTTAAGACTTAAATTGACTATCTAATACTATTAAACAAGCAATTCTTGTATATATATAATCTGACTCTCAGAAACGGATCCAACGATTTTCATAAAATTTAGTATTCAGGGGATTTCGGGGGAGATGAATAAATCTAGCTAGGATTTATTTTTGGAAAATGTCGTTTTATCTCAGTTTTTAGACAATGAAAAAATGGCTACAATATCGTTAGAATACGAAGGTATATTTCACACTTGTCAATAAAGTTGTAATAGCTCAGGTGGGAAAGCGGCCTGTCGATCGACCGAAAAAAACACGGTTCATATCCTCAAAGATCGGTTATTATTTTTTTCTTTTTTTTTTTTCTAATTGCACTCGCTATTTTTTATTAAATAGCTAGTTCTTATTTTCTATTATTATGTCGGTAAAGTCGAAAAATATTTTTCATATTTTAGAATTATTATTTTTCTATATATTTTTATATTTATTTATATTTTTTATTTTTGTTGGTAAAAAAAAATTATTCAATTTTATAAATATGTACTTCGTATTTAAATACGATTTCCAAAAAACACGATTTACTAAAAATACCGAGCTAAGTTCGGTCACCCAAGTACTTATTTTAAAAGGACAACAAAATCCCATATTAATTAACGTAAAGTAATTAAATTCGGAGCAGCCTGTACATACCACAGCCATTTTGTGTCTTAAAATAAACTTGTATAAGTTTTTAGGAGTGTATTGTATAAATAAATAAATTAATTAACAAATATTATCGTTATGACCTTAACATTTCTCTAACAAATAATTAATTACTATTCAAACCTAATATTTAAAACACAAAATGGTTCTCAACTCCTGCGTCAATACGTCAGCAGTGACGCGGTGATCGATCTCATCTGTCATCGCCACATCATTAAATAAACAACTTACTATTACCGGTAATATAATAATTATTAGTAAGTATACTAGTCATTATTGTAAATAAAAAGCATAAAACCAAGGGACACAAATTTAAAATCAAAGGTCACATTATTCACAAAATAAAATTTTATTTGTTAAAACAAACTTTTTAGATCAAGTACAAGTGAACTGAGCATTCCTAATTATAATAATAATAATGCTTTATTCATAAAAATATTTACATATAAAATAATGAGTTCCCTGGTTCTTGTGATAGGCAAGGCCTGTTGCCACAATGAACCAGTGTGCTCTTCCATTATTGATTTCTAAAGCAAACTTTAAATTAACTAATATACCTTTAAGCAAACTAGACATAATCAAAAAGTAAAAAGTAAAATATAGTACAGGATAAGGTGCATTTCTATGTGTGCATATGTGTATGTGTGTATGTGTATGTGTTTATGTGTTTGTGTGTGTGTGTGTGTGTGTGTGTGTGTGTGTGTGTGTGTGTGGGTGTGTGTATGAGTGGTGTGAGTATGAATGTTATGTCTGCGCAATAAAATTGTTTAAGAAGTGCATACTAACTCCAGCATGCCTTGGAGATCTTCAGTTTTTTGGTAGTCCAGCGAGGACAGCCACTTGAACACAATCGCTTTAAGTTCTTTCAGGGATAGAGTATAGTAATTTAATATTTTATTAGCCCGATTGTACAAATAAATTGACAGATAATTGCTCTGTTTTCTAGCCAGAGCAGTGCGAACCTTTGGAAGCACAATAACATTCCATTATAATATTATAAATGTTAATGTAAGTTTGTTTGTTAGCCTTTACGCGAAAACTACTTAACCGATCATCATAAAACTTTGTAGAGATTTTTTTGGAGGTATTAGAAGTAACATAGGATACTTTTTACGACAAAAATCAATGCGAGCGAAGCCGCGGGTAAAAGCTAGTAATTACACAGTTAAAACTCAAACCTGGGCTTTTTTGGTGTGCAATGAATGGTTGTTACTGGCAGTGTAACGACACTAGTTTCATTGATGGAAATTCATTTTTAATCTATGAGATTGATGGAGAATGGCGCCTTGGTAAACATTTTTAACCGACTTCCAAAAAAGGAGGCTGTTTTCAATTCCATTGTATTTTTTATATATGTTACTTCAGAACTTTTGACTGGGTGGACCGATTTCGACATATTTTCTTTTAATCTGAAATGTATGTGTGTCAATTGGTCCCATTTAAATTTATTTGAGATCTAACAACTACTTTTCGAGTTATATCTAATAATGCGTTTTTAGTTGACGCTTTTTTAGTTTTACGTTGTATTATACCACATAACTTTTTACTGGGTGTACCGATTTTGATGATTTTTAATTTAATCGAAAGCTGATGTTTATCATGTGTGCATATTTAAATTTCATCGAGATCTGATTAAAAATTTTTTTGAGTAATCTTTGATAACACTTATTTTTTCTACTATACTATTTTTTGTCTACCTACGTTGTATTATTTTGTCGATGTAATTGAAGTCGGTTTTTTTTCGTTTGCCAGAAAACACAATTATAGTATGACACAGTCAGCAAGAAGTTTTTGCAATAGATGTGTGTGACTGCAATAAAGAATAGGAAAATAATTAATATTTTTTTTTAAATTTATTTCTGTTATTTTAAATAATTATACTTCTGATTAGATTGAAATTTTATAATTTCATAATTAAATTTTGATGGATACAAGCAAGTAACAATTGTTCACTTCAGCCTATTGCAGTCCATAGCTGGACATAGGCCCCACAAGTTTGCGCCAAAAATGGCGTATATAATAATAATAATAATAATGACTGATGCTCCTAGTGTTGCAGGCAATGATAGCTTATGGTAACTGTTTACCATGAGGCAAAGTCATAGATATACTCGTATATATGATGTTGAAACATTGATGTTTTACTTGACGTGTTCGTCAATGTCGAACCTATACTCGTACAGCCAGTCTTCTAGAATGCGAGCGCAGATGACTCAAATAATCCGATTTTCTTTTGAAAATTTTAAAACAAAGTTGGTAGTATAATACCTCAAAGCTGTTGCAGTTGTATTTATGTGTGACATTGGGGCGTTTTGCTTCGAGAGCTTGTATGTTTGTACTGTGTTGAAGTTAATACATTAGATAGACAATAATTGACAATCTAAGATATATGAAACAATATCCTGATATTTCTGGGTCAATTTGTACATATCCGCTGTATATGGCTTTGCCTGTACTTAGAATACAGGATGGTACTGTTGTTTGACGCTAGTTCAATGTAATTGTACGGCCAAAGACTTAGATCTTCTAATGGCTTATTAAATTGATAGTAAAGCTATGTACGTAGATATTTTTCGTGAACTGGACGTTAGTATTTGAACCAAGATTTCATGCTATTGAGGTCCGTAAATTATAAGTAACCACAAAAGCTGTTTTGAGATATATATTATGATGATGTATTTAATTCCACGATAATCTTTCTGGTTTGCTGTTGTGTATCTTTAACGCCGACGGTCGTTTAATTTTAGCTCGGAGCAGACATTTTTTTAGACTTTTTGTTTCTGGTCGATTTTGTTATCATAGTCATGATAGTGTTGATTACTTTTGGTAGGTTACTAGTAAACCTAGGGAAAGTTAGGCTTAGTGCATCATCAGTGATACAGTGTAATTCAGCTTTAAGTTACCTTATTCGGTTTTTTTTTGGAATAGGACTATATTTAGCTGTGTTCATAGTGTCCAGATGTAGGATATTTAAAAGCTGTATTAATTCTTCTTTCCCGTTAGGTTATATCTACACAAATAAATTCGATCTCAATTAGGTCTACATTAGCCGAATTGACAAAACTGAGCTGCAGGTTTGCAACAGTAATAGAGACATTTGTATTGGACGATTATAAAGTAAAATTTAAAAATCATTTTTAATTGTAAAAGTTTTTGCATCTTGGCACTCACTGGCTGTCCGACTGCGTTACCGTCATTCCGCATTACCGGCCATCTGGAAGTGCCTAAACATTTTGATGTCTTTTTCATTTTGTCCTCTGATCGTCCCCCCATCCCGGGGCACTGCTGTCACACAAATGGTTTTGCCTCTACGCGATCAAGACGCCGCTGCCTTTGATCTCGCCGCCCAGAGCTTACTACCCGCAAAGGAAAACCGACTCTATCTTAACTGACCAAAACTAATTGTAGCCCAGCGGGGGGGTATCGAAGGCATTTAATATCTTTATTAATGTGGCCAAGCTCCGATGATCGATGATAACTAATTATTCGAAACATTTCGTTGGTCGTGCGATCCTTGTCTCTATTCGTCCGTTCGATATTGAACTCTACCGGGCGGTGATAGAGTCGATCGAAAACTTGGAGATTAGCGAAAGATTAGCCAGTTATTGTATTTGGTTATCGTTGAAATAGTACCTGACGCAGACCTAACAAAGATTAGAAGGGTTACTTTTTATGTGTTTTTTCGAAACTTTTGTTTGTGCCGTGAGAGAGATTGGATTCGCTAATCAAGGAAAGGTGTCAAAGACTTAAGCAAATTATAAGAATAGATTTATTTGCTTTTTCCAGTCAAATGTTTCTGAACTATTGGTTGTGATTTATTGTTGACAGTCAAAGCCATAAGAGATTAAAAAATATTTATTTATTCAATTCAGAGTTAAATTTAGATTAATTCCGAACTTTGTTTGTTTTTATGTTGATATAAGAAGGTGACAAAGAATATAAATAAAAATAAATGGTTATATTTCAAACAATTGTTTACAAAATTGTCGTGAAGATGCATAAGTCAGTCTTCAAATATATTATGTATATATGTAATTTGTATATTATATTTGTATATTATATATACCTAAAACGTCCGAAGCACCATCTAATTCCATCGTTAAAGTTTATGTAAATGAGTTGGAAAAAAAGAGTGTGCTGTAGGCCACACGACTGGAGTTAAACTTCTCTAACTCCTTCTAACACACATCTCCCCCTCAACTTCCGTTCGTCTTACCCGATCACACTTTTCGTAATGCTCTCGTCACACATTCACCAGCTTACTCCAAGTCAAGCGTGCGTAAAGAAGTTTTGTTTCGATGATAAAATTATAAAGTTTCATCACCTTCGTACAGTAAATATTTTGGGATTTAGTGATAAAATAAGCAAATATTGACGCTTAGGTACTTGATTTAAGAAATATTAGGAATTTGATACGACTTTAGAGACGGCGTGTCGGATTTTTAGATACCTATACCAGTCTTTACAGTACAAAATTATCAAACATTGTGAAAAACATACTAATTTTTCTTCTAGAAATTATGCATATTGCTGGAAGATACATAATGGCAGGCAGACAGATAAAACCCCCTACTGCCCCCAGGAACACAACACTGCTTGAAAGCAGCATTATTTAGCTGTGATTTTCTGTAACTGGAGGTCTATCCCAGTCGGTCTGCTCCAGATTTCCCTTACATATTATTTTTTTTTTCAAAACTTCTAGTATATATAGCTGGCTGCATATACATTGCTACATGCATAGATAAAATTTACACATATAATGTCTATGTTATAAGTTATCACACACATCATAATACCCTGGAACCTTTTTTAGACAATCCTTCAACATTTCTCTGTGACGTTCACTGTAATTGTAACTTACACAGTATAGCAGTAAAGCCTTACAATAGATATTTATTATCTCTGGCCATTAGAGATATAATCATCAATTACCCCGGCATGATCGCAGCGGGTACGATCTAATTGTAAAACAATACAGCGTCTTAATGGATAGCATTTGTTTATTTTCTCCCGGCCGATGTTTATCGCGTGCAGCCAGGCTACCATCGAGCTGCCAGTCTATTACCGAATCAGTTAAGTTCTAACACCGCTACTACGATGAACTAATAATCGTTCTGAGATAACCATCGTCGTCACGAAATGATTTATCAGTGATAAAATGTTTTCAACTGGATTTATTTGATGGGAAACGGAATACGGTTAAAAGCCTCCCTCTAACGCTATTTTAATTAGGTATGTGGTTAGAGCTTAATCAGCCATAGATGTTATTTATTTATTTAACTAAACAGTTGTTTACACCGATTCGTAAATGTTTGGCATTGACAAATAATACATCACACATAAATGCATCAACCACTTATAGTCTAACACCACACGCAAAAATCACAGTTGCACTTAGTGATTGATGTTTCACTACTTTAGCAAATAATAATTACTCCACTATGTACGAGTAATGACCGGTAAGATGATTTTGTAACAGCAAATAGGCCCGATATCCGTATAATGAGGATGGAACACATAAACTTCTAATAACTATTTGTAGAAATACAAAATATTCACCAAAAGCGGGATCTGGAAACTGCTAGTGTTTTAATATTATTTAATAAAAGTAATTCCATATTTTTAAGGTTTATAGATTACAGGAATAAACGTATTTGAAACTTGTATTCGTAAATTTTCATAAACAATTTTTTTTTTTCGAACAAAACATTTGTGTTAATGTTCAAAAATATAAAGTTGGTGCTGGTTCGAGTGTCAAAGCTAAAACGATTTCCATGTTCCGCAGGCCGGCTGTTAGTTGACGAGCGGGAAAGTGACAAGTTTGTCTTATTTTAAATAAAACGTAAAACAATAAAAAAACGTTGTTTTAGAAGTTTGTGCGTTAAATATAACATATTTAGTTCACATATATAAATGAAGTACATTGTTGGCATTATTTATTTTTGTTGCTTTAGAACAAAGATGCGTAATTTGCTTAAAAGTGATCAAAGTTTGTTTTTCTTCTTAAAAGAAAGAAGATTGGAGCATAACCTTCCATCCTGTTTCATAATCAATGATCGAATATATAAATAAGTATAAGAGTTTTTATAGAGATGAAACAATTTTATAGATTCAATGGCTTATTTTCATTGGTTCTAGTAGTAGAGATTTCAATCTTGAGTTAGTTATCTGAAAAGACACGTAATAGACACAAACGCCCCGAACACGAATATATGACAAAGTATCTAGTTGGTGCGAGAGGAGATTGAACCGCATAACTTAATAACAAGCTGTTCTGACATTTTCGCTAAATCGTCTTCTAGATTTCAGAGGCCAGACTTGACGAATTTTGTGTGTGTAAATATATATTTGTTATTGTCCTAGCATAACATAGTTGTATAATGTAATATCCCTTACTAACTTTAATGTTTGTGTTGTTCTAAGTGAAGAGATATTTTATTTCATACTAACTACTACTATTTCCTATATACTTTTTAAATAAGTTGACGAAGGTTGTAACCTCGACCGCACCGATTAATCTGTGTGTGTTAAATTGTGACATTGGCGAAATTATCTGTGATCATTTGGCCATTTTAACCTAAATTCAAACTAGGCTGTATGGATTATAGTCCTTTGCCTTTCCCTATTGGGGATAAATTTTAAAACAACAACAACGACCATTTTATCCTGAAGAAGAAGAAGACTTGACGAATTATTTTTAAAGAATAATCTACATTCCAAATTGGTGATAGCTACATTTTTACTAAAAATAATTAATTAGAACAAATATATCTTTTGTACCGTGACCATTAAAAAGCGCTTTTGATAGCTACTCAAATAAAGTAAAATTTTGATTTTAATTTTTGACGCGTTTATGCGACGTGAGCCAGACCAGACAAGGTAATGAAGATTTATATGAGCTTAATGCTTTCATTAAGTGACCTGTGTAAGGTTGAAGAAAATAACTTCGTATTGAGTTACCCACTTGGCACCTCAGAGCGCGAATTCGCCTTGTAACCTGACGCCCTCCCAACACAAAGCACCATTCAGTGCAGCTCGAGATGTGTATTAGCTTACATTTGTTTCTGAGGCTGGCGGCTCAGGTTGTGCCTTTTTATTTATAGTATTATAAGAGGGGTATTTTGAAATATTTTCGCTTGTTTGTTAATTGAATTTTAGTCTTTAATTACTTGTGGGAATGTGGTTGTTTTTGTGGATAGTTGTTTGTTATTTATTTATTTTTGGAAATTCTGCTTAATTCGAATATATCTGATGTATACGTGACGTAGATATGACGTAAAAATCTTATTTATTTTTTAAATTACTTTAATTAATTGTTATTGAAAATAAGTGAAAACAGAGTGATAAAATTTCATTACTATTTTCGGTATTTAAAAAGTTAATTATTTTGAAATAATAGTACATATGTATGTACATATTAAGGGTTCTCACACCACGTCCCTAATAGGTTCTGACACAAGCTTTATCGACAATTGTCTTTACTGAACCAATTTTATGCATCGAACACGAGGTTTTGTAGGCTAAGACCATCCCCATAATTAGGCTTATAATGTGCACTAATATTATAAAGCTGAAGAGTTTGTTTGTTTGTTTATCATCAGGATCTACTGGTTCTAATTGAAAAATTATTTTTGTATTGGATAATCCATTTAAAGAAGAAGGCTATATAATATTCAAATTAATGCAGTTAAAACCGAGGGACGCGTAGTATCAGAATAATTGATCAAATAATACTTACTCGTAGATATCCTGATCAGTGTGTTCAGACTGCAAAATAAAACCCACGTCTCTTTTCTTAATTTTTTTTTACAAAGTACTATTTGCAAGACTTGTTAATTTTCTCACTTAAATTGTAAGAGGTAACCCGATGATGGTGAATATACAAACTTTATCGAGGTTACGTTGTATTATCATGTTGTGTCCAGATGTTAATGGATTCCAAATATCAAGAGCACATTGGCTGCGTCAGTAAATACTGTGGCTAATTATGAGTACTACATATTAGGGTTTCTGATTTCCATTCGAATGTATCTATTATAATTTTAATTTCTTATATTTTAACTTTGTTCTTTATATAGTGATACTTAGTTACAAGTTCATTAGATTTTAATATCATATATATTATTTTTGATTGTATCAATAGAGGTGGAGCACATTTTTAAAGCATTATTAATAATTGTGTTTGCTCGCAAACGAAAGAAACCGACTTCGATTTCATCGATAAGTAATACAACGTAAGTAGACGAAAAAAATTAACAAATGCACTAGTCGGCACTACGATTTTCGAGGGTTTCCTTCGATTTCTCTGCGATTCCATCATCAGATTCTGGGTTCCTTCAAGTACCACACTTGGGATATCTCCTTTCTAACAAAAAAATAACTATCAAAATCGGTTCATAAATGATGAAGTTATCCCCGAACATACATAATATATATATACCTATATATATATACGGTCGAATTGAGTAACCTCCTCCCTTTTTGAAGTCGGTTAAAAACAGTTTTTATGTGGACATTTAAGCTCGATTACTGATGTGCATTACACCACAGAATATAAAAATATCCTTTCAAGTAGTACACAATACCGAAATAGAGTGAAGTAAACAGCGGCGTAGCGTAAGATAACAGACAGACAAAGCGTTACTCGTTGTCTTTTATCTATTAAGAACTACGAGCCGATCGATATCGTCTTACGGTTTATGATGTCAAACACGCCGATCTCAAGGAAATCTGTGTGAAAAGAAAACAGGTGGTAACGGGTGAAGCAGATTTTTTAATAAAAAAAAACTAGCTAATGTTACATTGTAGCCCACAATGCATCTATTAGCTGTTATGCGGGCGACATATAGTGTTTCCCTTCGCAAAAAACACTCAATCAATCACAATTCTGTATCGCCAACAAGATAATCGAGTTTTACCTCCATTAATCAAAAACGTATCGATTCCCATACGTCGGGGCTAGACTATTTATTTTTTAATAATATGACAGGTAAAATGCCCGGCATTTAGTGTTCGGCGTTATCTTTTTTCTAAGCAATCTTTTATTTCGACATTCATGCAATTACATTTCACCCTTATATTTATAGATTTAAGTGTGTTTTTTGTTTGTTTTTTGTTGAGTTAATGGTAGTTTTAAGTTGGTTTTGTAATATCTTTTGTGGCGGCATGACTCAATTAGAGAGGCGGCGTGTTCCGACGCAACATCTCGATGTCTCGATTCGGGCTCGATTTATTAATTAATCGATATACAAACAACGGACGTCATCGTTCCGATAATGTTGCAGATAGATCAGGGCTAGCGGTAGATGTGCCTTTTGAAATTATTTCAAAGCTATTAAGTGATTGAATTTTATCTTTAAATACGTATTAATTATTTACCTTCGTCTGCGTTTAACATGAGTTTTTACAGTACAAAATAATAACATTGTGAAAAACGCATTCAATTTCATGCTACAGATGTTGTGGAACGCTGGAACAGATGAAATCAACAAATATTATTCTTTTAGTTTTATTTGCTTACATTTTTTGATTTCTATAACTGTTAACTTTTTTAAATTTACAATACCATGTACAGATATCGAATATTTAAAAATATAAGCGTATTCCTACATAGAATATATTAATATTCACTATGGTAAAAATTTTCATTCATTTTTTATAAAACAAATTCTTCTCTTCTTCTTCTTTAAAGACTATGGCTCCATCAGCTTTTCGCAGAACCAATTTTATTTCACAGTCTTTTTAAGTCACTGTTGTCACAAAATTTCTAAAGAATCGTTCTCTACAGAATCCAAATTCCGAATCGGTGGTAGCTTTACTTTTAACTATAATTATTTATTTGAATCAAATATAATTTCAATTTTAAAAATGACAAATTCAAATTGATGAAATTGAATTTGAATCCTACTTGATACCAATATTTTTTTTTTGATTTTGAATAAATATAACTTGTATATGGATATAAACAAGTACATACATACACAGTCGTTTAGTTTCTTGTTAATTTCTTCAGCTTTCTCAGCAAAAACGTGTAGATGTTTCGTCTTGTCGAACAAAACAAATAATTTATTATTTGGCTGATGGCAGATCACATGATAGTCAGTTTATTGTTAGTTTATACTAACATTCCTATTTTTTATTTACGTAATATTTTTAATACACTTCTAGATTTTATTTGTCTATGTAGCAAGACTAAAAATCTATGTCATCGGAGATTTTCGTAGAGCTTGATATGATAGGGAAATATTCAAGATAAGAAAACATTTAAAATGAGTAACTGCGGAGTTTCTACTCGATATTTCACTGCACGATCTACTTCTGGTGGTAGCTAAACAAATATAATTAAATTTGTTAAATTTTATATATAAAATTCTCGTGTCACAAATTTAGTTAAAATACTCCTACGAAACGGCTCGACCGATTATCATGAAATTTTGTGTGCATATCGGGTACGTCTGAGAATCGACGAACATCTATTTTTCACACCCCTAAATCATAAGGGGGGAGGCGGTTAAGGGGTTAATAGCATATATGGCAAAACAACGTTTGCGGGGTCAGCTGATGACGATTAAAATGTGCTTTTGAAACCTACTACTTGAATAAAGTTATTTATGATTTTTATTTTGATTTTTGAGATACAACAGGTATGCGTGGGAATCGGGCAACGGGTATTAAAAAGTTAGTCACACTAAAATAGTCGCCAGCTATGTTTATCGCATAGTGATCAACTATAAATTATTTAATGTTATTATTATTAACCATTTATTTGATTAGTTATTGCGTAAAAATGTAAATGGTATCACATCGTACGACACTCATTTATGTTCATTAGCATTGCAGTAAACATTACATAATTCTTTTATGTAATTAGCACCGTATTTCTTGAGTATATGCTGTGTGGTTACGGCAGTTTAGAATACCACCTCCTCTCTTCCCGTGAGTGTCGTAAGAGGCGACTATGGGATAACACAGTTCCACTACTACCTTGGAATTTATAAAGCCGACCTGTGGCGGGATAACCATCCAACTGCTGACTTTGAAATACACAGGCCGAAGACGGGCAGCAGCGTCTTCGGTGTGATAAAGCCAGCACTGCGGTCATCAACCCGCCTGCCCAGCGTGGTGACTACGGGCAAAAATTATGAGTACGCGCCAAAAATTTTGGCCCTTAGCTGGCTATTTTGATTACCAGTGGGGCCGGAATGTTTGGCGCGATCTTGTTGAGGCCTACGTCCAGCAATGGACTGCAATAGGCTGATGCGTGTGTGTATGTGTGTGTGTGTTCTTCCGTATTTATTTGACTGACGCGCTAGTTTTTTACGCGATAAATATATATATTATCGCGTAAATTCATTTTCGATTCTTTTTAATATGATCTGAATACAAACTCTTGTAACAATAAATGTCACGTAGTTTAATCTGTGACGGCATTTCGTTTTAACCGACTTCAAAAAAGGATGAGGTTTTCAATTCATTGGTATTTTTTGTCTGTTACCTCATAAATTTTCCGGGTGTACCGATTTTGTTGATATTTTCTACGATTTATTTAACATAATTTGAGCGAGATTTGACAATAATAATGATAATAAGAAGTCGTTTTTTTGTTTGATACTTAATGATTTAAGTTATTTAAATTCTGTTGTGAATTCTTCATATTTATTGAAAGAGAAACAGAAACAGCGATCTCGCAATTAACAGAACTGTTTTTAGAAATTTACTCTATAAGAGAGCATTGTCGTAATCAAATCAATGAGTGTCGAGGTGAGTCACAATACACGACGCACGTTATCTTAATTATATATCCCTTAATTATTTATACGTTTTATAAATAATCACACAAATAGATATCTATACTAACAGTATAAAGAGGAAAGATTTGATTGTTTGTTTGCATTGAATAGGCTCTGAAACTAATGAACCGTTTTGAAAAATTCTTTCACTGTTGGGAAGCTACACTATCTGCGGGCGACATAGGCTATATTTTATTTTCAAAAAATTAGGTCAATTTCAATTTAAATTGAAATTTGTGTTAAATACGCGTGCGAAGCCGGGGCGGGACGCTAGTAATCTATACTAATATTATAAAGGTGAAGAGTTTCTTTGTTTGTTTGTTTGTTTGAACGCGCTAATCTCAGCGACTACTGGGCCGATTTGAAAAATTCTTTCAGTGTTTGATAGTCCATTTATCGAAGAAGACTATAGGCTATACATCATAACGCTAAGACCTATAGGAGCGGAGCACCAATGAAGAATGTTTCAAAGTCGGATTTCCTTTTGAGAGCTTCCGCTCCAACGTAACCAGTAAAAGTTTTGCAAAAATCATGTATAACAGAATTGTTCCTATTCCACGCGGACGAAGTCGGAGGCAGAAGCTAGTAAATAATAATAGAGATTGACTATTTATTAAGACAGAATTTCTCAAAGTATAATATTTCCACTCCCTAAAAGTTACTTAGCTTGCAGAATGCTATCTATTTGATACTCATATTGGTACACAATCGTTAAAGAAAAAAAAATCGTGCTTCTCAGAGGACAAGCCTTTGGAAAATTATACTTTTGGTGTATTTTTTAATATTCTTTTGACAGGAAATCTCATTTAGAACAAGATTAGCGAAAATATTGAATGACGTAAAGTATTAATAACGTATATATTAACGGTTATAGTCCTTTAGTTAGTAGCGTGAGTACCTACATCCGTCATGTGGTCATTGATGCGAAATAATACACATTAAATTTATATTTACAACAAAGAGTTCGTTAAAAATATTATACTTACGACAAAGCAACGTTTTTTAAATACAACCTTTTTTGAACCACTAAAAAGGGCGGTTCACAGATGAACGCTGTAAGAGATTTTTAATCCCATCCATTCTTAAGGGCTTGTTAAATAGGGCGTGAACTTGGTAAGTAGTTTTTCTTTCGTGTTCGATTCCACAAGTGATGCGAATGTGTCAGAGTTGAGTTGAGTGAATCATTTTGCAAACTATTAGGTTGCCTGTGTGTTATCATCTGTAGAGGATGTCGGTGATCGATTGTACATTATTATATGAAATTACATTATTTTTTTTTAGTAAGTTCTCTACCTAATACCAACTTAGACTTTGGTATTTTCTATTGTTGTACAGTAAAGTTCCGTTCAACTGTACGTAATTGATATACAGTGTATGCACAAATGAGGGTAGTATTACACTCTTGTGAAAATATGATCTAACGTTATCTCAGTGGTGAATTTTGTAAGTTCACACAGGAAGATATTAATAGATACTCGGTCCATGATATGATGATGTAAGCATTCTTAAGTTTCTAAAGAATATCATACTGACAATTAAAGTAGTTACTATAAATGGGTAATAAGAAATTTTAGTATACCATAAAAAGTAGTGCCAACCGGCTTACGATAACCGCCTTTCCCAAGACTTCGGGACTTGTTATGGAAGAGAAGGAATAGATATAAGTGTGGGAACTACATAAAAACAAAAGTTAAATATAAAGAGATAAATCCTCTTTGTTTCCTAATCCTTGAACTTATGTTGTAAGGTTCGGTAAATGAATGGTAAAAGTAGGAACATGGTCACCCTAAGACACTCAAGTCATTTTGTCCGCTCGACTGCTTCTCTTTGCATTTATTAAACATATCTTGTATCAATAATAAATCTGCTTACGTATAATTTTCATCGTCTTAAGCACTTGTAATAAAGTTTAAAATCGAATAAAAATCTCCCCCGATCTCGGACAGAGGCTGGATGCGCGCGCGCAGATGTGTTACCTCTTTGTTGTATAATTTGCGTTTTCCGGTTTAGTGAGCGCGTCGAGTGGAATTACTGCGGTACAAAGTGCCCGCGGTAGAAGGGTTAAGTTTTATTAGATTACGGTTAAGTTGGTACTAAGTGCGCCCGCGCCGGTTGCGATTACTTGCCTATTTTAACGTCTCGTTGCTCTCGTCAGGGTCGAAAGGACCGACTATACAGTTATTTTTTTTTCTTTTTTATACATCAAGAATATTGATAAAATGTGATAACTGATCTAATTTGAACATTTCTTTTACATTTCTTCATGAAGCATAAAGTTATATACGTAATGGCCGAATCATACCATACTATACCACATATTTATTTATTTATTTATTTTTTTAATGGAAACAAACAGTATACAATAATTTTTACAAAAAAGCACACATTTGGAACAGTTTCCAATGACTAATAACACATAAAAAGTACGTGGCGTATATACACCTTAAAACCAAGCAAACTTACTTGAGTCAATGAGATTAGAGAGAGTGTGAAGTTATTTAATTTACAGATTACATTAAAAATATAATAAATAAAACAATTGTATCGATCAATAAGAATGTTAACTAAAATTTAAAATTTAAATTAAAAATGTTAAAAGACTGATAGTAATAATTATAATTATATTTTCGAGTTCGATTACCCTTAGACAAAATATTTTTAATATGAGAATTAAATTTGGTTAATGAATGATTCAATATATCACAGGCCAGAAACAACCCTATGATGGAAAGCGGTAACCTAACCTATAAACGACTGCAACACAAAAGCTCAGCATCGTACGCCGACCCTACTCTCCCCCCCCCCCAGGAGCTCTTGCCACCATACTCTCCACATGAACACAGCACTACTTGATATAAATGTTCAATCTCATTAACTATCTTACTTTAGTCGCACCACATTATCTATTTCCTTGGTGATGCATGATGATGATGATATAATATAAACCTAAAGGTTGTCTGGAAATGATCGCTCTCTCAGTGATAAGCGTTTTTATATATTTCTTTAAATGTTACTATTTTTACACGCTTTTTATTAGCTTCACCTGTATGTTTGTATGTTTGTAACCGACTCCTTTGGACTTCATTTTGACCCACTTCAAACGCACAGATTTCATTTAAACTCAGTAGACTTATAGAGGGCCGATGACACACTAATTTGATAAGATTATTCCTTTTTTTTAATTTTATTTATAAAGGCGTGTTTTTTTAGTTTTTTTTTAACTATTATATATGATCAAACGAACTTACCTTAAGTGAAGTTCGATCATTATTATATGAAACGCTTCATTCGAAGATATAATAACAAAGTAGTACCCCCAACCTACAAGGCAGCGTTCGCTATTTTTAGAGATATTCATTTTGAAGGTATTTGTAAAATAAAACTGTGCGGTAACTTATTTTGATTCCCCACCTTTACACCTTTCCTCTCTACGAATATTCACATTTTACTTCATTTATTTCAGAGATTATGCAAAACTTTTAATAGATAAAGGTATGTGGGAGGGAGGGTGATTATATCTTCGAATGAAGCGTTTCATATAATAATGATCGAACTTCACTTAAGGTAAGTTCGTTTGATCATATATTATATTACAACGCTTCATTCTTCAGATATAATAACAAAGTAGTTATTTAGAGATAAAAAAGTTTTGCAAGAACAAATCATTTATTTCAAAATAAGGTTCGATATAAACATTATAATATATAATAGCATTAGAGTCACAATCATTTAATGTTACTACTATTTTGTATATATTTATAACAAAATATTTATAAAATTGTATTATCATAATTATGAATTATTCTAATCTTTAAAGCATACAGATTGTGCAAAGTTTGAATTACTATTAATAATAGGTAACTGATAAAACTTTGCAAAAGTAGTAGAATTAGAGGTCCAGCCAGCTGTCTTTCTAATCAACTCTATATCAACCCCTCTAGCTCTAGCTGTTGAGGTTGACGCATGTCGCGTACTATGGGCCCCGAACACAGAAATATCAATGCCACTTTCAGAAAGCACCTGTTTTATCCAACGACTAATGCTTTGGGATGAAGCAGGTTTATACGGTTTTTTACTAGTTAAAATTAAATTGTCAGCATTAATAGCTTTTCTTAAGCTTTTTGTACGAGAAATATATTCTATAATAGCAGTAGCTGGACAAATAGATAGATTGCTTTTAAAGTACGGTAACCAAAGATCTGGTTGTGGTCTATTTACTGCAGAAGTTTTAATGTGGTCGGTAATCATTATTTTAATTCCATCCGAATAAAAGTTGATGTTATTCAACTTTATTAATGATAATGTTTGTACTCTTTGTGCCGTGCAAAGAGCAAGTAGAGTAACAAGTTTTTTGTTAATTAATTCCATTGATAATTCTGTGTTCGCGCCTAACTTTGATATCCATTGCAAGACAATTTGCGGGTCCCATGTATTAGAATATTTAGCTTTAATCGGTTTTTGCCTATATACACCTTTTAAAAATCGTTTTATGTATTCATTTGTTCCAATACTGCTACCTAATAATAAAGACAGCGCGGATCGGTGACTATTAATTGTGCCATACGAAGCACCTTTATTAAATTGACACGTTAAAAAGGACAAAACTTTACTAACGGAACCGTCTAAAGGACATACATTAAAATCATAACAATATTCCCACCAGAGCTTATAACAAACGTTATATTGCTTTTTTGTATTGTCAGCTAATGAACATAACATTAAGTCAAAGGATTCTGGAGGGATACCTTGCCGGGAGAAGGTTAACCTGAGAGCCTCGCTGCAGCCAGGGTAAGCTGCTGGTGTAATGGGTGAATCTCGCTATAACAAGACATTAAAAGATTATTATCCTTTTTAAAATATAGAACTTCAGACACTATCATACTTTGTAATAGAGGAAACCACGGTTGCGATGGCCAATAAGGAAAAACCAATATACCAGTTGCCTTATTATCTAAAATTTTTTGTAAGCATTTCATTATCATTGAGAATGGTGGGAAAGCGTAAAAATAATAATTTCTCCAGTTTACTGTGAATGCATCTACCGCTATGGCGTCTGGATCCTGTTTCCATGACATGAAAATGTTACATTTGGCGTTGGTGCGAGAGGCGAATAAATCAATTTCCGGTTTCCCAAATTTTATAATAATTTTCTGAAAGGCTTTATCTGACAATTCCCATTCTGTATCAGGATTTGTTTTTCTAGATTCAAAATCAGCTTCTTTATTATCGCGAGTATTAATGTAAGATGCATATAACCATATATTACGCGCCTCGCACCATTGCCAAATGTTTCTTGCTAAATCATTCAAATGAGGATGTTGTATACTCCCCATACGATTGATATAGCTAAGAGCCGTGGTATTGTCAATACGTAAAAGAATATTACAATTATAATGTGATTTTGCAAAACTTTTTATTGCTAAAAAAGCTGCTAATAACTCAAGGTAATTAATATGTTTCTCTTTTTCTTTATTCGTCCATCCGCCATTTGCACGCATATTATTACAATATGCGCCCCAACCGGATCTTGACGCATCGGTAAAAATTTCTAAAAGATAATTTTGATTACTTTGAATATTGTTATATGTGATATAAATATTAGAAATCCACCATTTTAAATCTTTTTGAATTATCTTAGGTAATTTAACTCTTACGTCGTAATTTTTATATTTGCAAAGAAAAAGATATTTTTGTCGTTCTAAAAGTTTTGTGTACATCCATCCGTATTTTACGGCTGGACAAGCAGCTATTAAAACTCCTATTAGTTTAGCAAAATCACGTATAGTACACATAGGTAGCTTGTAAAATCTATTAACTAACTTATAAATATTATCGCGTTTGTCTATAGGTAGTGATAATGACATATTAATAGTATTATATATGAAACCTAAGAATTTACAAACTTGCTTAGGTTTTAGTGAACTTTTTTCATAATTAATGATAAATCCTAGGCAAGATAACAATTTTAGTGTTTCCTTTACATTATTCTGACAATTTATATAGCTTTCGCCTATACATAAAATATCATCTAAATATAACACTGATTTAAAACCTTGGGATCTTAATCGAGTAATAACTATTTTCATTATTTTTGTAAAAACAAGAGGAGCTGAACACAGACCATATGGCATGGCGTTGAATTCATATGTTACTATATTTCTATTATCATGAAGGAATTGAAAACGTAAATATTTCTTTTGTGAACTATGTATAGGCACTAATAGATATGCTTCTTTAAGGTCAATTGTAGCTAAATAATTATTTTTAAAAATTAATTTTAACGCCGTTCTATGGTCTTCCATTTTAAAATGAATTTTTGATATAAATTTATTAAGAGGTTTTAGGTTAAGTATAAATCTTTTATCTCCATTAGGCTTTGGAGCTAAAAAGGTCTTAGATAAAAACTGGCCAGTTTTAAATGAGCATTGCGAAATTGCTCCTAAATCAATTAGTTTAGATATCGATTTGTTCATAAGAAAATAATCTTTATCATTTAATACTGAAAGCTTAGGAACATTTAATTGTGTTACTTTTTTATCGAACGGTATTTTGTAACCATGTTTAATCCAATCCAAGATTAATCGATTTGATGTAATATTACACCAACAATTGTAAAAAGTTTGAACTCGGCCTGCATGTACCTGGACTATCGCCGCGTTGGGGCACGACTCCTGCTCGTGCTCTGGTACGAAGACCTCGCCGTTGACGCTGGTTGTTGCCGCTGCGGAGCTGGGGCAGATCTCTTCTGGCCGCCTCGCCCCCCTCCCCGGCTCGTTGAGGGACGAGGTCTGAAGGCGTTTCCCTGACCGGTTGTTCCTGGTCGGGTGTATGTTTGAGTAGGAAAAGGTTTAGGTGGCTGTGTTTTCTTAAATTGTGAACTTAGTTTTTCAGAATACTTTGAATTTTTAATTTTTTCAGATAGATCATTTCCAAATAATGTATCATCTCTTTCAGAGTCTTGAACAATTTGTTGAAATGATTTGTCTAGTGACATCGTAACCAGTATTCTACGCCATTTTGTTTCGAGTGCATGAAGGTCTAATAAAATTCGACAGCAATTACTAAGATGTTTTACTGCCTCCAGTTTGTCACCATTCGACAGTAACAAGTGTAAGGCTTTATTTGCAGCTGTTATGCCCATAGCTAGCTGCTGTTGATTGTTTTTTAATTTTTTATCACGGGATTTTACAGTCTCCGCTAGAGCTGAAGTAATCTCGGTATTTAAAGTGGGTGGCCTGAGGAACTTAAAATTTTCAGGAACAAGGTATTCCTTGTTCAACTTTTCTTTCGTTTCTTTAGACAAACCTTTTTTAATAATAGGCAACCAACGCTTGGACAAATCCTCATGAATGCTTTCTCCAAACTCGGGTTCTTCTATAATATCATCTCCTAGTGCTTGAAGTAATTCTGGTTCTAATTCAAGATTTGATACTTGTATATCCGTATCATTGTTAGGTAGCTCCAATGCTTCCTCATTTTCTATTTCCGGTAAATCTACCGGAACCGATATAACTGACTCCACAGCCGGAGAGTGTTCATCTGATAAGAATAAACAATTATGTCATTTCTTATTTCAAGCATGGGCCATCGTATTGGACATAGCCAATCCCCAGGCGTAATACGTGTTAATACGTATTTTTAATATCGAGTGATAAAACAATGGTATTAGGTGGGTATGTATAGAAATTATAAATATAAAATGTAAAAGAAAAAACTTTTTATCACGGTTGTTTTATAAAAACAAAAAACTAGTCATTACTACCTTCGTGTTAGACAATGCCAACCCCCAGGTATGACTATGTGCTAAAAGATATAGCCTTCGTGTAGGACAAGCCTACCCCCCGGCTTAAAGTGACAATCACTTTATGTTTAAAATTATTTCTTACCGTTATTTTCGTCCGACGATTCTGACGACGACGTCACTATTCTTCTAACACGTTTATTTAACTTTCTAATTTTTCTCATGTATTTATCGATTTTTTCTTCAGCCGTACGTTTCGGCATTATGACGACTAGCAAGTACACTCACTATTAACTAGGCGTCTTGACGCTGCCTCGCAAGAAAAAGGAATGAAGTAAAATGTGAATATTCGTAGAGAGGAAAGGTGTAAAGGTGGGGAATCAAAATAAGTTACCGCACAGTTTTATTTTACAAATACCTTCAAAATGAATATCTCTAAAAATAGCGAACGCTGCCTTGTAGGTTGGGGGTACTACTTTGTTATTATATCTGAAGAATGAAGCGTTGTAATATAATATATTATTATTACTTCTTTTATTTCTGCTCAATAAAAGAATGAGCATTTATTAACATTATTATTAGTACCTAAGCTATACCTTTCTCAAAATCACTCGTCCCTGTTAACAATTACTCGCTATTATGCATCTTATGTTATGAATGTGAAACTTTTCATTATGTAGGGTAAGTCACCGAGATTAATAATTCCAAACTTTAGACAAAAAATTGCGGTTTAAAAGAAATATCAAAAACAATGAACCGCAATAAAAAATTGTTTGTTTCTTCTCTTTTAAACTCCGACATTGTTTTAAGTCACTTTTACTCTTACGGTTAAAATTGTTGTATTTTTTTGCTATGATTTAAGCTCAATTCAACATTCCTATTGTGCTTGTAAAATAAAATTATTTGATTCTTATCCTTGTTGCAATACACCTTTGTGAATCACTAATGTGTTTTTATAAAACAAAATGTCTTTTTAAAGGACACGTTTCCTTTGTTAATCGACGATCCAAACTTCACAGACTTAGCGGTGTTTGCTTTTGTAAAGGCTTAATCATTCTTAGATTTAAAATGTATAGTTAAGAATTTCGTTTGGCAGGCTTCGTCGATACTTCACTTCGAAGATATGCAATGCTTGAAGACAAAAGTCTTTGAGCAATGCGTCCTGCCTGTGTTAACATACGGAGCCGAAACGTGGACACTGACGAAGGGACTGGTCCACAAGTTTAAAGTCGCTCAACGTGCAATGGAACGGGCTATGCTTGGGGTTTCTCTCAAAGATAGGATTAGAAATGAGACTATCCACGAGATATCGAATGTAACCGACATAGCCCACAGAATTAGCAAGTTGAAGTGGCAGTGGGCTGGTCATCTGTGTCGCAGGACCGATGGCCGTTAGAGTTGACGGGTCCTGGAGTGGAGACTACGTCTTGGCAAAGGCAGTGTGGGACGTCCCCCGGCCCGTTGGATCGACGATCTACGTAAGATTGCCGGTGTAGGCTGGATGAGGATTGCGGAAAACCGGGATGTTTGGTGCGAACTTGGGGAGGCCTATGTCCAGCAGTGGACTGCCATAGGCCGAAGTGGTTATGAATTTCAAGAGTTACCGGTCGATATTCTGGCTTGTTCTCTTCAGCAACAATTTCACGGTTTCTTGAATTGATCTTATCTTATTCTAGATTACTTTAAGTTGTTATTGTTCTATTTTAATACCAATAAAAGCAAGTTTTGTATGAATGATAAGGCTTTATTTCTTGATGAAAAAAGTAAATGAAAGATCCTGAAAATGTGAGAATAAGTTTCAAAGGGTTTTTGAAAAGTATCTAGATATATTTGATTTTCCGTTTTACGTGACATTTTCTGGATTTCAGTCATTTATGGACATCAGATAGCCTATAAACCCCACTTATTAATTATGTTTGATTCTGAGATAACTTTTGTTTTTTTTTTTTTTTTTTAATAAAAATATTGATTAGTTTTAGCTATTTACAGCATTATTGAATTTTTATATTTGCATTTCAATTTAGTTAACTTAAGCTTTCGATTGAAATGTTATTTGTTTTCTTGCTTCCATCAATTCTTCTCTTTTTTTTTCATTTTCATCTTCCATCCAGATTCTTTAATATTAATAGTAAAAATTTTGCAGCTTACATTTTTTTTCAAGATCAACTAGCTTGATTAAGCGTCTCATAACATACGTCTATTAAAAATTTTATGATTTTTTTCTTGTACTTTAGTTTTTATTTTTTCGTTCATCATTATCATCATCACTCCAGCCTATTGCAGTCCACTGCTGAACATAGGCCTCCACAAGTTCGCGCCAAAAATGCGTGAACTCATGTGTGTTGCTCAGAGTCACCACGCTGGGCAGGCGGGTTGGTGACCGCAAGGCTGGCTTTGTCGCACCGAAGACGCTGATGCCCGTCTTCGGCCTGTGTGTTTCAAAGCCAGCGGTTAGATGGTTATTCCGCCATCGGTCGGCTTCTTAAGTTGCAAGGTGGTAGTGGAACCTTGTTGGTGGAAGAGAGGGGGTGGCTATATTCTTTGGTGCCGTAGCCACACAGCACATTTTTTTGTTAATAATTTTTTTTATCCTTCCTGAATTAAATCTGTAAGTCAAAATTTAACATCTACTATTGTAACAATGTTCATAGTCAGAAATCATTATTATTTAGTATTGATATAGCATTTTAAATCTCCTATGGTAACGTATTACGAGCAGAGGAATTTGATCGTAAAATAATATTTAAAAATGTAAGTTTTTAGAACGAGTAAATCAAAATACAAATAAAAATCACCCGTATTTGTATAAAATAACACCGCATCCGCATTACTGAGGATAAAAATAGTTAAATTACAGTAACGTCTTATTAACATATTTGTGTTATTCCATTTTATATCATATTATAAGATAGTAAGGTTCAGTTTCCTTTGTAAGAGCGAAGGGCACAACTTTTGTCATCACCTCATCAACCCTTTCGTCGCTTCGTCCCATTCTTGATTTAGTGCCAGTAATTATTCTCTATGGGCGTATGAACGACTCATGACTAACACAAATGTGTCGTGTTTGTCACGCTGTAGTCGAAACCGTCACATTATAATTTGTTAATCACGCTTGAAATTATTTTATATCTTAAATAATATTTTAATTTTTTTAAATATTTTAATGAATGTAGTTATGTTTTTAGTTTATTTATGTGTTAAGAAACACATTTTAAGGCGTCTTTTGTTAACTTAAATAACATTTTTTTTTCTTCGAAATCTTTTTTAATCCTTTAAGAAATATAATCGCCTTAATATGATAGGGTATGGTAAAAAAATCTATTGCAAAATATTCAATAATATTATCAATACAAAGCTTATAAAGGCCAGCCTGTGTGGGAGTGGAGGCGGCGCGGCAAAGCCTCCCGATTGAGACATCCGACACGCCATCAAACGCGCCGCCTTCTGGAGCCTTTTGCTATCACGCAACCTATTTTTTACCTCATAAGTACCATAAGAAACGAAATTATAGACCTTGCTACTTGGTAATATGAACTAAAATAGTAGAATTAATATTTTTTAACGTTTTCGAAGTGCCTAGTTTAATTTGTTTAATCCTATCCGTTTAACCCTTAAATCATTCTGTGCGGTATTGTAGTAAAATTTGTCAGATGGGTAGAAAGAGCTCTCGGGTTATATTTTAATGTTGGTGCGTTAGTGTCGTGATGTCGCCGGAGTGCTAATGTAACATCATTGTTGTATTATATTGTTGTCACCCTTTGACGTGTTTTGATCTTTATCGCGTTCTTTTATTGGCCGTGAATGCGTTTGTTAGGTTCACAGTCGCACATACCTCTTAAATATATGTTTAGTAACGTTGTGTCGAGTGGTCTGTGGTCACTGAACCTGGCTGTTAGGATGATGATGCTTTTGACTTGTTGTCGTTTTGTCTTGTATTTTATTTGTATGTCTTTTTAGATTTAAAGAATTTAACTAACGCTATCATTGTTACCCTAAACGTGTCTCAATAATCGTCTTTAAATTAGCCGATTTGACCGACATTGTTCTGTTCTTTAAGTAAAATTCATTATTATTAACCGACTTCCAAAAAAGGAGGAGGTTCTCAATTCGACTGTATTTTTTTTTTGCAAAGAAAGCTCAAAAAAATAACGTTAATTAGAATTTTTCAACAATTTCCATATCCGATTAGCAATTCTAATCTGTCAGGACCTATTGTTATATTTACAAGTTAAGAATAGATTCTGAGATAAGTATCTGTTTTCCAATTTTATTCTCATGATATATATATAAATATTTTTTAAGCTATAACCGTAAACTTTTGGAACACCAGAAGTATAGCTGTTGCCGACCCTACCCCCAATCTGGAGCTCTGGTCACCTTATTCACTAACGAATCACAACACTGCTTGAAAGCAGTATTATTTAGCTCCGATCTTCTGTACGGTCGAGGTACTTCCCCAGTCGGGCTGCACTAGATAGATAGACAAAACAATATATGTATATATACTTCCTGCTGTGCCCTACCTCACTTAAAGTTAAAATAGGAATCTTACATTAAGAATAACATAACACATGAGGCGGTAACTATTAAAGAACCTACATAATTTCAAGTTTAATTATATTATTACATTTAAATAAAATTGTGATCAAAAATAAAATGGTCTGTCATTTACTACTTAATGCAAAATTATTAAACATAAAAATGCAATTAAATATTAAGAAACAAAGTTATCCTGAGAATTCACTGCAATGAAAAATCGAACGAAATTAAAAAACAAGTTCGTGGAGTCAAAGCTAGTCTACCAGAGTAGCTTTAAAAAAATGTTTAAAGAATTTGCGTCTGCGCATCGCGATTAGCAGATGTCAGACAGGGCCGGATTGTGCGATGATTAATGTAAAACTATTTATCGGAGTGAAACTTCTTTAGAATAGTTGTGATTTGAAACGTGACGCAACGAAAATGCGTCACGATAAATATTCAAACACATACACGTATAGGAGATAATGAGATAGACTATATTATACAGTATTTTATATTCTCGGTGAAAAAGATCTCTCGTAGGCTACTATTCAGAAGTTTTACTTCTGTCATGTGTGTATTGCACACACACACTTTTTTAAGATTAAATAATCATGAAGATTACAGTTAAATAACACTCATTTCCAGTTGTGTTGTTTTTCTGCGATGATCAAGGCCGTCTAAGCTGTTAGACAGGGTCTGCGGTAGGGTCGGCGACACACTTGTGTAGCTTCTGGTGATGCTAAGTGTTTATGGCCTACGGTAATCGCTTACCACCAGGTGGGCCGTACGCTTTTTTAGTTTTATAGTTGTATAAAAAAACATACCCACACATTAGTGTCCTAACGTAATTTAAAAAATTGTTTTGGTATAGGAGCCATAAGAACTAACATTTAAGTCTGACGTCGCTGGTTAATCGAAACCGCTGTAAAAGGATATTATAACACTTTATTTGACACAATATTCCTCAAAGCCTTTGTGTTTTGATTCAGACTCTTCTCCAATTTTGAACCTAGTTTTCATTGACCATCAAGAAAGGGCCGCTTAAGAGTGACAGCCATAAACGAAATGACACATTCAACAGACGACATATACTATACAGATGGTTTTGTGTGAGTCATACTTTGATCTTAGCTGGCTGCATTAAGCCTACTTTGCCTCCACTTATATAATATGAAATATTTGGAAAATAATACTAGTTAAACAAGGACCTCTATAGTTGCTAGGGCTCTCTGAACGCCTCAGTCCGTCCCTGGGCGCACGCGCGGTCACGACCCCTTCTGTTCCTCCGTCAAATTGTTTCATTTCAAGTGAATGCTACTTGATTAGTACTTTTGTACAAACAAGGGAGCGTTGATTTAATGCTAAATCAAACTATAATTGTATTTTAATAACATTCTAACAAGTCTATTTTTTATATAATAATTGTGTTTGCTCGCAAACGAAAAAAAACCGACTTCAATTACATCGACGAGTAATACAACGTAGATCGACGAAAAAATAGTCAAGTAACTACGCGTTATCAAAGATTAATCAAAAAGTAGTTATCAGATCTCGATAAAATTTATATGTGACCACATGATAAACATCAGCTTTCGATTAAATTAAAAATTATCAAAATCGGTACACCCAGTAAAAAGTTATTACGGATTTTCGAGAGTTTCCCTCGATTTCTCTAAGATTCCATCATCAGATCCTGGTTTTCTTATCATGGTACCAAACTAAGAATATTCCCTTTCCAACAAAAAAAGAATTATCAAAATCGGTGCACCCAGTAAAAAGTTATTACAGATTTTCGAGAGTTTCCCTCGATTTCTCTAGGATTTCATAATCAGATCCTGGTTTCCTTATCATGGGACTAAACTTGGAATATCTCCTTTCCAACAAAAAAAGAATTATCAAAATCGGTAAATCCAGTAGAAAGTTATGTGGTATAATACAACGTAGGTCGACGAAAAAAGCGTCAAGTAAAAACGCATTATTAGATATAGCTCGAAAAGTAATTGTTAGATCTCAAATAAATTTAAATGGGACCAATCGGCACACACCACCTTTCGATTAAAAGAAAATTTGTCGAAATCGCTCCACCCAGTCAAAAGTTCTGATGTAACATACATAAAAAAAAAAAAAAATACAGTCGAATTGAGAACCTCCTCCTTTTTTGGAAGTCGGTTAAAAAAAATTAAATATAACTAAGTAAATTTACGGTTAACAGCCCGCCTGCCCAGCGTGGTGACTATGAGCAAAACACACGAGTTCACGTCTTTTTTGACGTGAACTTGTGGAGGCCTATATCCAGTAGTGGACTGCGAAAGGCTGATGTGATGATGATGATGATGATGAAGTAAATTTAAACAAGGTTCTTGTTTAGGTAGAAGATTATTGGATTATTTTTCGTGATATTGTAACTGTATTATATTAGTAGAGAAATAGCCCTTAGATGTCTTACCGCTAAGCTTAGAAAGTGTCTCTTTAAAAATTCCATGTTACTTTATAATAGGCTGATATATATTTAGGTGGGTACATACAGAACATACAGACAGAATGTATCTTGAAACGTATTTTTACCAACATCCTGAACAGCTGAACATTAGTTTAGACCAATAATTGGTATCTGTTTATGTATGTATATATTTGTATGGTATATATATGAATCATTTGCTTATAATATAACGATTGCCACTAACGTTACCTTATATTTTCTACCTTTTTTTTTCTTAATGTGAATTTTACTAATACTCAATTTTGCACACCTACAAAGGTCGGCTCTTGTACGTCCTAAGGTTGGCTGGTAGAGAATGCTTTTAGAATTAAGCCCGCCTTTTGTACAGTTCTATAATGTATTGTGCAATAAATTATTAATTAAGAAATGAATAAACACAATAATTGTGTAACAAAAGTCATTGACAAAGTAGGTACAAGTAAAGTAAGTAGTGACAAAGTAGGTACAGTAGGTACTTAAATTACTTTCTCAAAAAATAGTGATCAGTAATTGACTTAATTCCTTATGAAATAATATAAGGCCCTTGGTATGAAAAATTATGGGGAGTGAAACTATGTGAAACAGTCGGTAACGTCGAGCGGGAAAGAGATAAATATATTTTTAAATGTCACGGTAACCGATCTTGAAGAGTAAGGTCGTTTATTGGAGCTAAAAGACACATCTTCACTTCATCTTGTATAACGTGTAAATACACAGTCTATCAGACATTTAAATAATGAGTGTGCATTGTGGAGTTCGTAAATAGGAAGCGAGCGACACGTAATGTATGTACACGTAAGACGCGTTCTCAAGCAAGCGATTACCGTTATGAGGATGTGTTCACTTGAACAACAATTGTTTGCCACCACTCCTGCGCCGCATCCTTCGGTCTAGGGAGTCAGTGTTCCTCAAACTATAAGATTATTTTCTTTGTTATAAATTCTGATTCCAACGCGCAGTAGGGCGGTGTGGTGGATTAAGCTCCGACGTTTTTCCTATACGGAGGAAGACGTCTATCCCAGCAGAGGAATGCTACAGATTGAATCATTCAATTAATCGAAAACTTCTGTTTATTAACACTTTCGATTTTCGGGACTGACCTCGATTATTCTTTAAATTTATTAGGTGACGATTTTTAGCTGAGGTTGAAAGTAATAAGCGGGAGTTTCAAAATAATAATCGCAAGTCAGAATCAAAAGTGTTCATAGTTTTCTTAATAGCTCAAAAATGGGTTGTCTGGAAGAAATGGCTAATTAGCCATAAGTCCGCCCATTGTACTTCACTGTCTGTAACTATCTTTATGCTTTGTTTGTAATATATTTGTGGTGTACAATAAAGTATAAAATAAATAAAAATAAAAACTTATTTCTTATTATTATTTCATATTTGATGATGATTTCATATTTCATGTTGAGATGGCATTGAGTAGCATACGTTGATGTGACTGCTAGGCTATGACGTCGAATCCAGTTAGTGCCGGTGAAATTACCTTAATTGATTTAAGATTTAATGGATTCACCTTTAACAATGTATGTAAAGAAGTCATTTTTAAAAGGCAACGGCTAATCCGATAACTGCATCTCTAATAGCTACTTTTTTTATACAACTAGTATGTAAACAGTCCGCCTGGTGGTAAGTAGTTACCGTAGCCTATATACCTGCAAGAGTATTGCAATTACGTTAGAGATCCTTTCCTCGACTATCTAAAGAAACTAAATTACCTGCTTGAAATAAATTTTATTTAGCTGTGATCTTCTGTAAAATCGAGGTACTTCTACAGAGTTTTACAAGGCAGAGTTTGAGAGCAAGTGTCGCCAACATTACAGTATGTGACAACAATCGTATAAGGAGCCGCTGACGCAACGACTCTATTGTCGCAACAAACACTAACGCTAAACGAATGATTGCTGCTGGCTTATGTAACTACCAAGGTTCTGGCCACCAGTGGTTTGCGACCTTTAAACATGCCCTCCGTGTATCAATCTGGACACCTGACTCGAAATAAGTCATTGCTGCGTTTAATTTATTTCCTTTGTCTTAAAGCGGAAGTTCGTCGTTTGATCGTTGTCTATGGATACAATTTGAAAGATTATTGTTGTATTATGGCATGACTTGATGCTGTGTGGTTACGGCATTAAAGAATATAGCCACCCCCTCTCTTCTTCTAGGTGTCGTAAGAGGCGACTAAGGGATAACACAGTTCCACTACTACCTTGGAACTTAAAAAGCTGACCTATGGCGGGATAACTATCCAACTGCTGGCTTTGAAATACACAGGGCGAAGATGGGCAGCAGCGTCTTCGGTGCGACAAAGCCAGCTCTGCGGTCACCCACCCGCCTGCCCAGCGTGGTAGTCACCATGGGCAAAACACATGAGTTCGCGCTATTTTTGGCGTGAACTTGGAGGTCTATGTCCAGTAGTGGACTGCGAAAGGCTGATATGATGATATGGCATGACTAGTGAGGTCAATACAGTAATGAAGTCCGTTAGTATGAAATATAACTTTATAGATCAGAAAACTAAACAGCTGTCATATTTTCTAATATGAGAGGAATTTCTTTTAACTTGCGAATTTTACTACAATCATTTAAAGAGTCGTCTTTGTCGTCCTATTACTGAACAAAGATCTCTTTATATATAGAAGTTGGAGTGTATGTTATATTGCTTTTTTTTATTTTTTTGACGTGACAACGTCTACTATCTGATAGCATGAACCAAAAACTTGTGATTATTATTATTACTCAGAAATACGTACTAAGCAGATAATTTTATATATCTTTCCATTTCTTAAACATTAACTGTGCGCTGTAGGTACATTATACAGCCTAAGCTCATTGCTTTGTTTTGTGTTGTGGATAAATAATCAAGCATAGCCTAAGCTTATTCATTTGTTTGGGTTGTAGATGAATAATCAATCAAGATTATTGATCACTCAGGTGCTTATGGTTAAAAACCGAGACAGGCGGTTTTACGTTCTCGTCGAGGCACGATTGAGAAACCAATAAGGGACACACTCAGACTAGGAGCAAACATACGTACGCCATTTTGAGAACGTGTTGGTGGAGTGGTGGTAGGAGCCAATTTGCTGGGATAGTGGACTCCGTCCTCGCTTGTTACGTCTGCTTGTATGGGATCATACAGACATTTATCGTGGTCTTGGCGTCTGTATTTGTATTGGGTGTGCGCACAGGATTCATATCCTACTGGAGGCCATTATGAGGCATTTATTAATGTTATACTATAGCTGACCCGCAGAACTTCGTACCATGTATTCTTTTCTTTTCTGTATATATAGATTTTCTTTTACGTTATCTTGATAAAATCAAACAGAAAAAAAATTAGTTTACAGTTGGTCGGAAATTAAAAAAATTACGCGCGAACATACGTTTCAGAAATTCGTTTATATATATAGATAACTCAAGGAAGTTTATTTGTTCTGTATACGTTATGAAAATATTGTAATTAAACAATCATTAATCTTATATTTCATCATATTTCCAATTGTGCAAATATCGATACGATTTTCGCTAAGCTGTATAAATATTTAAGTAAGTATTGCGTCTTTATATACCTTTAATTTTTACGCATGTTTTTATTTTTAGTTCTATTGTTCAATACCGCTTACATCGATTCATTCGCCATGTTACATAATATATTTTTGTTTCAAAAACAAGAATAAGTTTCAAGGATATTATATTTAATAGAACATATGATAAAGCATTTACACAAATTGTTAAATTACAATTCGTCAAAAACTAAAGTAAATCCAGAATCCGCCCGGAGAACAATTAGTCGTAGAACTGATCTAGGTGACTTTGTTCTATGTATAGTGATTACTGTTGCGTTAATATGACGCAACGAGGACAAGGGCCTTACTTCTAACTGTAGTAATTAAATTTGTGGATTAAGCTCTGATCCTTCTCCTCCACGGGGAAAGCCTATACCCAACAGTGGGATATTACAGGCTGAAGCGCTTAAGTATATTGAATCTATTTCTAAGTACTTTGTAGTTAGCCAATTGCTAAAATATTAGATATTGTTTTCTAATGTTAACGCGAATTCCACTCATTACAATGAAACAACTTTCTGGATTTTATCGTGGTTTATTAAGTTTTTTAGATGTCCAACGTTTCGAATACTTTACAGCTACCATGATCACGGGAAGACCAGGGATTATTAGATTTTATCACAAGGAAATCACACGTACTGTAAAGTCTATTTAGATCACTCAGCGTCAAATTGACATGATAATTTGGACAATCGAAACTATTTAAAAATTACATTAATTAGGACATAGTGAATTGGAAACTCGTTCCAATACTCGCCTATCGATTAGCCTTTAATTGCATTAAAATGGGCTAAGCAATGAGCCAAATCATTTGTTTTGATCGCGTACCACCGCACCGTGTTGGAAGTCACGTACGACTTTTAATGACTACCAATTAATTTTCGTAATTGTTTTATAATCTGTTTACGTATTCAAAAAACAAACATTGTTATACGGTAAAATATTAACTTGCGCGCTATGCTGTTTATCTCGCGTTTACCAGCAAATATAGATCGACTCAGGTAAATGTGAAGACATATTGATCTATATTTACTAGTCGTAATGGAGTTGCCTAGCCTAGAGAAGTGGTTTATTATTTTTTAAACCATTAGGCCGGCCAATCCCCCTAGCCCATACCCCCATTAGCCTAAGTTTAATTCATCAATACTAACACAAAGGTTGACTTCTTCTTTTGAGTGCAATAAGCTCCCGTGGCAGAATGAGTTACTCTTCCTTAACACACTCATACCTTTATACAAAGTTATAAGACGAAATAAGCTAAGCTTTACAAAAAATATAAATAAAGAAAACAAAAAGATTTAGTAACAATGTCTACGTGTGTGTGTGTGTGAGTGTGTGTGTGTGTGTGTTTGTGTTTGTGCATGTGCGTGTGGTTTTCCTGTGTAAAGAACTAAAGATATAAATGCTTAGTATTTAGATATCCAATCCAATTTACAAAATATGCTTAAATAAAACTTCTGCACGTAAAAAATAATATTTAGATTGTTTCGAAACTATTTATTACATTGTTGTAATAATAACTGTTGTATTATTTTGAATGTCAGGCCTTCTAATTTGATAAATTACAAATATTTTTGGTATCAGTTTGACTTTTTATAGCCTATAGTTAACTATGAACTCGGCCTGGCAAATCATGAAACTACGTTGACTGTTTATAATTCTACATTTTTAACATGTAATGATTTGGTCAGACTGTGCACGTTCTAGCGTCCGTCACATACTGACTACGCGCTAAAGCACTGTATTCTACGATATATAACAAACATATGGTATAAGAATCGAAATACACATGATATTCACCTAATTGCCGAATGGATAAATATTATTTTGCATCTATGTTAGTATATTAAAAATAAATCACGAACTGGTTGGTTGAAAACCTTCTGGCCAGGCTATATTATATCCGCCAACCGTTATTTAAAACAGATTTAAACAGACAACCCTATATGTAATTAATACATAAATATAAATTAAATAACTAATTTTCCTAATTTTCCGTTGAGTTTTTAGTATTTCTTGTCTCAATTTAAGTCTAAACCGGCCAAATAAATTATATTTAACCGAACCCAAAAACGATGTCAAAAGGTTAAACGATAACAGTGACCGGTACGAGGGTATTAACATACAGTAACCAATTATTATCTATAACAAAATAACGATTAGGATTCTATTTTAGTATTGGGTAATCGAACGAGGAAAAATATAATGATTCTTAAACTACCTACATATAATTAACATGTTACGTGGCAGTGAGCTGGTCACCTGTGTCACAGGACCGATGACTGCTGGAGGAGACGTGTCCTGTAGGGGAGAACGTGTTGGCTAACGCAGTCAGGGACGCCATCCGGTCCGCTGGACCGACGATCTACGTAAGATTGTCGGTGGTGGTTGGATCAGGATTGCGGAAAACTGAGATGTTTGCTGTGAATTTGGGGAGGCCTTTGTCCAGCAGTGGACTGCGATAGGCTGAAGTGATGATACCTCAAATTAATGCGAGTGAAAATCGCGGGGCACAGCTATTAAAATATATTTCTATGATTGACTTGAAAAGACCAAGTTATTGATAACATTTCCAATCTGTCTCATTATGAAACACAAGATGACAAACACAGTTCCTTTAAAAGTAAGTTTTCCTTTTTTCTAAGACATAAAAAAAGGTTAAAATAAAGAACAATGGTAAATCTTTTATAATTTGTATAGATAATAAAAATGTGTTCTAAGCAACGCACCTGACGTGGTGTAGTGCGACCACCATCAAGCTGCCACAGCATCCCAAGAGACCGATCAATGATACGCCATGGGATACACTCTACAATAGAGATTGGCAAGCCCATCGATAAAATGATCAATTTTAGTTTTATTGTAGGCACAAACTATTGCTTTCAAATTCAATTAATATATATAATATTTACTGCAACCAATATTCTTTATGAAACACCAAGATGTATAAACACAAAAATATCAAGAAATAAATGTAGTAAAGGTGGTTTTAATGCTGAGAAAGCTATTTCTTTTAGGTAATGTTCCACACCATTAAGGACTAATATTCCGCGAAAGTTTGGCGGAAAATTATCAGTAGAATAACCACGCTAATTGCTTGTTGAACTAACGCGGTTATGGGATTTCAAATAAGAAATATTTGAATAGGCCATTTTTTTTGTCGTAATCTAGGCGTTTACGATTGTATCAGTGATTCCAGATGCAGTGTCGTCATCCTTTTGATCTGAGTATACGGCAGTTATACGAGTAAATAGTAAATTTTAATTATTCTAAAATATATGTGCAAACTATGTGTATATAAGAAAACAGAGAGAGAGAGAGAGAGAATTTATGTTTTCCGCCAGGTCCATACAATGTTTATTAGCGGATACGTATGTCCCGGAATTTCTTTCGGAAAAGAAAGAAACTTTATCTTCTAAGAATCATGTGAAAATGTCTCGGAAGCGATGATGGATGATTAATGATTGCTTGTACTGACAGCCGTGTGTGATTGTCCGTTTGTTCGCGCTTTGTATTGTGGTACCCGAAACAGTTAGGTGGATGGTGCAATTGGCGAGATGAAGCGAATTACACTGGGTCTTTTTTTTAATATATTGAATTCAGTATTAGATATAATATTGTAAGTCAAATATGTATAAGCAGTATTAATATAATGAAAAGGCTGGAAGCAAATCTTTGCAGTACGAAATCTTGAGAATAGTTGTGATTTGAAACTCGATGAAACTAAAATGCGTCACGATAAAAAAAAAAACAAACACATAAGTATATAGAATAGAATGAGATAGAATACATTACACACTATTTTATATTGTACCTAGGTTAAAAACATCTCTCGTAGGCAACATTTCAGAAGTTTCAGTTCTGCCGCGTGTGAATTGCACACACACACACATTTTTTCGTTTGTTATTGTTTCGTTTTGTAATTGAAAACTAAAAAGGTATAAGCTTCAGCCTGTAACATGCCACAGCTTTGCATAGGCTTCTTTCCCCATGTAGGAGAAGGATCAGAGCCTAATCCACCACGCAGCGCCAATACGGGTTGACAGATATATTCCCTATTATGAGTACGAGTATGTGTACATGATAACAACCTGGACCGACGGCTTAACGTGCTTTCCGAGGAACGGCGGGGATACCCACAAGGACTGCACAAACACCCAGACCACGGCAAATATCTGTATGGCCGATACAAATGTTTGCCATGTGCGGGGACCCGCAACCGCCAGCGCAACAGCCAAAAACCAGTGCTGTGACCGTTGCCCCAACGCGTCGTCAAAAAGGCATATTAGAGGCAAAAATGTACTTGTTCATTTTTTATCATATCAAATATAAGTAACAAACGAAACATAGGGCTTAATATAAACTATTCATAAAATCTCTGATAGCTACTGCCTCCGCTAATCGCTACCGCTACCTCTAAACGCTGATGACTTAAAAATTTCAAGTGATAAATCGTTCTAGAATGAATTTTAACACATTGCACTTTTCAATAGTTGCGGATCGAATGTTTTGTTGAGTAGCGGATCGGAATAATTGACACTTTAGTTGCGCTTATTATGATAATATTCAAAGAGTTTTATTTAAGTTTATATTGTAAACCATCTTTGTGTGATAATTCAACTATTATCGCGGTACAGTGTTAGACATAAGTTAAATTTCCTGAAATTTTCTCGTTACTTTTTTTATTTCCAATGTTTTATTGATTGATAAAACCGTGTTTATAAAATTAATTAAAAATGCAGCTTTATATAATCCTACACATCGTCGACAACACCAAATAGAAACAATAAATTTACACTCAATGGGTAATATCCCAACTAGAAAAAAGGTCAGGCTCAACCAGATTATGTATCTGGACTGGATTAGGATAGAATGAGGCGTGCCAGATCCGGCAAGCTCTATCAGGACCAGGTTTGGTCCAGACAAGGACAGCTTGATGTAAAATATAATTAAGTATGGTAAAGCATACTGAATCAGGACCCGGTCCGGTCCAGATCAGGATAGCCTGATGTAAAATATAATCAAGTATGGTAAGGCATACTGGATCACGACCCGGTCCGGTCCAGATCAGGATAGCGTGATGTAAAATATAATCAAGTATGGTAAGGCATACTGGATCAGGACCCAGTCCGGTCCAGATCAGGATAGCCTGATGTAAAATATAATCAAGTATGGTAAGGCATACTGGATCACACGACCCGGTCCGGTCCAGATGAGGATAGCGTGATGTAAAATATAATCAAGTATGGTAAGGCATACTGGATCAGGACCCGGTCCGGTCCAGCTCAGGATAGCCTGAAAGTTAAATTACGTGAACTGAGCCTGATTCGCGCTATTAATGTTTTCAAGCGCACTTAGTATATATACAGTTATCAGGACTGTCTAGTAGACAGTATAGTAGTCCATTTCTACACAGTGGAGCAGTCGTAAGTAATAGGAAATAGTTAATTAGTAGTAAATTATTAGAAGTTAATGAATAAAATTTAATTAATAATAATATTTAATTAATAACAAAAACAAATAAAAATAATTAATATTTAAAATAAAAACATAAATAAATAATACATTGGAAAAAATAAACGGAATCATAATAATTATGTTAAGTAACATCTTTATAATATCAATTCGCTTTTTTGTTAAACAATTTTTTCAAGAATATACATTCGTGTTTTTTAAAAGGACCGGACCGAACCGGCTGATCAGGATGAGATGAGATTCCTGATCGGATCAGGAAACCTCATCTCATCCTGATCAGGTCCAGAAAAATCATCTGCGTTACATGCCTTATCTAGTCCTGATCAGGCATGCCTGGGACGAAAAAATTTCTACTCGGGATGTATTCAGCCTGTAACATACCACTGTTGGGCATAGACCTCTTTCTCCATATAGGAGAAGGATTGGAGCTTAATCGACCACGCAGCTAAATATGAATTTAACATATTCGTAATTTTTTTATCATTGATAATATTGATCAAAGCTCTCAGTACATTATTTACACAAAAGAAAAATGCATTTGAAACAATAATACATATTCGTAAGTAAAAATATATCTAATTTTTAAATACAATGTAATGTATACAATTTGCATGAGATAACTCCTCGCCTTATTGCCTCCACTGGTGACAAGAAGGCTGGTGCATTTTTTGCCCAGAGAATCGGCATAGCGATTCAACGGGGAAATGCTGCCAGCATTCTTGGCACAATTCCACGCGGACATGATTTGTACCAAAACTATCTGTAAATATTTAGTTCTTAAGTTGTGAATTGTAAATATGTATAATTTTTAATAAACTATTGTAATAATTGATTGATTGATTGTGACAACTGAGGTAGGGCACAGCAGGAATTTCCTGCTCAAAATATGGAGCAGCCCGACTGGGGTAGTACCTCGACCTTACAGAAGACCACAGCAAAATAATACTGTTTTCAAGCAGTATTGTGTTCCTGTTGGTGAGTAAGGTGACCAGAGCTCCTGAGGGGATTGGGGATTTGGTCGGCAACGCGCTTGCGATGCTTCTGGTGTTGCAGGTGTCTATAAGCTACGGTAATCGCTTACCATCAGGTGAGCCGTACGCTTGTTTGCCGACCTAGTGACATAAAAAAAAATTTACATTTTACTGTATATAAAGTGAAAATGTATGTGTTATTGTTATAAACCAGTAAGTGTTACCTATGTGTATATGTATAATTGGTATTTCATACACAGCACACTATATCCGTCTAAAAATGTGGAGCAGCCCGACTGGGGAAGTACCTCGACCTTGCAGAAGATCACAGCTAAATAATACTGTTTTCAAGCAGTGTTGTGTGTCTGTGTCACCACATGATTAAGGTGACCAGAGCTCCTGGGGGGATTGTGGATACGGTCAGCAACGCGCTTGCGATGCTTCTTTGTAGCAGGCGTCTATAGGCTACGGTAATCGCTTACTATCAGGTGAGCCATACGCTTGTTTGTAGACCAGTTGTATAAGAAAGGTATCTTAAATAAATACTATTATTATATTATATTCTATTTTTTTGTATACTACTACCTTGGTACATCTATACTAAGATTGTTTGTTTGAACGATGTAATCTCAAGAACTACTGGTACGAATAAACAAAAATTGCGTTGGATAGATCATTTATCAAGCAATGCTATCTAGGGTGTATAATATTTTAGTACGTTTTCCCTCAAATTGACGTAAGTGAAACCGCGGGGTACAGCTAGTTATATTGCATTAGAGCAGCGTTGCGTTTTGGCGGTTTCAATATGGAGTAGTTACTTTTTTAATATCTAAAGACATGTATATTCTGTACAGTGCAATATCTGCTACTTTTAATTTTTTATCTGTACTCTTAATTTTTTTTTACGATTAGGTACACTAATTATTATTTAATTTAATTTCAATCATATAAATATTTTACTTTTTTTAATTTAAGATCGATGATAAGAATTCTTAACGACTTAATATTTGCCCAACTACTCGCGATAACGTTTCAAAATTATTTAAAAATAGAAAAAAAAAACATTTTTTTATTTATAAATATAATCAAATTGTAACTGGCCTGATTCTGATCTATTTATTTATTTATTTTATACTTTATTGTACACCACAAATACATTACAAACAAAGCATAAAGATATTTACAGACAGTGAAGTACAATGGGCGGACTTATGGCTAATTAGCCATTTCTTCCAGACAATCCATATGATCTATACGTGATTTAGAAAAATACTATTTACAGACGCAGCAGCAAATAATCTTTACTAATATTATGATTATTATTTGATTATGTGATTAATAATTTATTATCCTTTAAAAATAACAATAGCTATTCTAACTTAAAGAAAAATGCAAAGGCGGTCGTAATACTAACTGGGCTCGCAAAGACAACCTCTGAAACTAGAATAAATATTGATAACATAAGCAGTAAAGTATGAAAATTAATTATTTATCTTTTTATCCGTCTGTTTATATGTTTGTTACTACATCGCGCAAAATCTACGTCACTAAATTGGTTTGGGTTGTCATAGTAGTGATCATGATGGTCTAACTTCAAAATCTGGTATACCTATAATAATAATAAATAACTATATTGCACACAGTAACATAAAACAATTATATAAATGGAAAGCTTAAAAATAAATTACAGCGTGCAACGGGCGGTCTTATCACTAGATAGTGATCTCTTCCAGACTACCCACCAGAAAGGGTCTATATATATACAAACATATGTATAATGATTGCTTCAGCCTATAACATCCCATAGCTGGGCTTAGGCCTCTTTTCCCATGTAGGAGAAGGATATGATATGATATGATGTGTATCAACACATACGCAATATACACAATATTAACAGTATATATAAACAAATAATAATAATTGTAAATAAATAATGTAAAAAAAATGCTTAATTGGGTACAATTATAGGTGGTTTTAAGAGAATAATGACAAAGATATGCGTATAAATACAATAATTAACCACTATTAAACCTATAATTAATAATAAATATCAATTTTCTAACGAATCATGCGTTAAATGAGCTAGTTTCTTATTAATTGCCCATTGTGATAAGTTCAAATATATGTTCTTATTTCCTTTTTCCTCAACACCACAATCTACATAGTCTGGCCATACATGCTGTTACAATTAAAAATAAACAAAATATTACATTTGAATTTGGAATCTGCCATTTTTATTTGATTGTTCATGGTGATTTTCATTTTTGCGCCAATGCGAATTTTATGATTATAATTATACCTACATATAATAAAAATGTAACGAGTCGCTGTCTGTACATTTAAGATGTATGAGAAAAAATATTATTAGGACCTTTATTAACGCAAATAGCAACCAAAACAATGTCAGAATTTTTATCTGTTTTTTTTGTTTGTCTGTATTTGTACACGCTAATCTCAGAAAGGACTTATCCGATTTAGATGTGATTTTTACTTATATATTGTGGCAAGCTTAGCTTAACATTTAGTGTTTGTTTCATGTCAATCGGTTCATAAATAAAAAAGTAATGCCAATTCAAAGAATCACGTCGAAAATATAAAGTCACTATTCCACGCGGACGCAGTCGCGAGCATAGCTAGTATAGTAGTATAAGTAAACATACTTTGTTTTTGGTCTGGTTAACAGGAAAAATTTCAATAATGGGACAACAGTTTAAAATGTAATCATAATTTGTTAATATTAACAAACATTTCCTTATAAACTTTTAAATATATAAATATTAATGTATTGAGTAGATTAAGACTTACAGTAGATTTGATTCTTAATTAAAATAAAAAAGGTTTTTAATCCAACTAGGTCCGCAAATAAGCTATTTGATGGTAAACAGTTACCATAGCCTACAGACACATACAGACGCCTGCAACGCCAGAAGCATCGCAAGGACGTTGCCGACCTTCTATCTTGACCTATCCTTGACCCTTCCAAACTCTGGCTACATTACTCACCACAGTAATAAAACACTATTTGAGAAGAACATTATTAAGTTGTTGATCAAAAAGAGATGTTTTTTATCTGAATAACAATCAGACTACCTGAGTAGTTTAACCACCGTTAAACATTATCATTAACAATACAATCTTTTTGTTTCATCGTGACATTTTGAAGTCTATATTTTTCTCAATAAACAGGTGTCCTAACATACTTGTAAAGTAATAATTTTTAAATCCAAACGATAGATTAACAGATAAGCTTCCAAATAAACAGATAAATATTTCTGATTAAATACTTTGCAACATTTTATTAATATCGATAATTTATCTAATGATAACAAACAATTATTAAGTAATAACAACAAAACAATTACTGTATTTATTATCATTCTTATTATTATTATAAAATTCTTAGATTTAACGATCCTAAGTTAAGCGCGGTCGGAAGACGATTCACAAAAGTGTAAATCGTTCCGTTGTTTATTAAGGATATATGTATTATTTATATTTTCTTTAAAGATATAAAAAGTACTGTTGTTCACTTATCTACACATAATAGAAGGTTAAGATAACAGAGTTAAGTAAAAAACCGTTGTACGACTACAACACCATGTTGTTGCAAATAAAGGATTATTATTATATTAATCTGTCGCAAAATACTTGTAATTCGCGCTTGAATTTATAATCTTATTTATTTGTATGATATTAATTTTGAAACATTATTCTTTATCTTTACATAGTAAAACAAAGTCGCTTCCCGCTGTCTGTATGCAAAGATCATTACAACTACGCAATAGATGTTGATGCGGTTTTTCTTTTTCTTTTAGTAAACAGAGTGATTCCAGAGGAAGGTTTATATGTATTATATATGCATGATATAGTAGAGGGACGCTGATAGTTTTAGAGGTTTCTAATGTGATGTCGTAAATAAACACATTTTTTGCGCTTACATTGCAAATATTTTTTTTATTCTTTGACGGTTCGCAGGAAAGTGGACATAAGGTGCCAATCATATAACATAATCATATTTATTTTATATTTAGTATTAACATTGCACCCGTGCGAAGCCGGGGCGGGTCGCTAGATTAACTATAAAATTTATTTAATTAAACTATTATGTTACTTGTATGAAAACGGCTGTATTTCAGAATCGATTATTTTAAAGAAAGACAGTAAATTAATATGTAGAAATTATTAATAAATTATATATTATTTAGGTATATGTATTTGTAATAATTCTATTTGTATCTTTTAAAGCACTTTTAAATCAGCGACGGCATATTTTATAAACATTTTAATGTCACTTTTAATGCTTCTAATATTAAATAACAAAAATAAACTACAGTTCCGTATTATAGTATAACGGAGTTTAAAATACGCAAAAGCCATTAAAATGTGGTTGAGTAAATAATATAATGAAACGAAAATAGTGTTATTTATTTTAATAGAATACATATTACTCAATTATGTATCAATTTAAAATATTTGGATATTGAAATTACAAAGTGATGCTAGTATAAATAATACTTCTAATGAAAGCGTAGGCCTAATTTTGCGGATGCGTGAAAATACGTAAAATCGACCTAAATGTTTGAATTGCTAATACTTAAGTATCGTTTGATTAAAGTAAAATTGAAAAGTGACCAAACGAATAATTGTAAATAGGTTTTAAAATCGTTGAGTTAATGAAAGAGATATTTTAATGTGAAATATTTTGTTTATTCATTACATCTCTAATCTTAACACTAATAATTTAATAAATATACACTTTGGAAGCTATTTACATTTACGATAGAATATACAGCGTAGTAACAAGCGATAGCGGAATGCTACAGGTACCAACAATGTCTATTATTGCAGATTAACACTAATTACCATGAGATAAGCCTAGACACTGGAGTACGAGAGTAACTAACTACATCTAAATCACAGATTGTTCATATGTCAGCCTCTTGAGATTATTGAACGCCTGCAGTCACTGCCGCGTGAGTACCGTCACCGGCTTGTAGATGTGTGCCGTGAGGGGGTGGTGAGACGGCGACGGTAGCTCCGGGCTCGACGCGCCCGACGTCGGTGGTGAGTGCATGTTGGGTGGTGACGGTGGTAGCAGCGGTGACGTCTGTGCCAGCATCGCTGATGTTTGTAACGAGTTCTGCAGCAACGGAGACTGGCCCATGAACGGAGGATTCGGTAACCTCTCTCCGTACAGGCTTGGGGAATACGGAAGGTTTCCATAGCCCATTTCTCCTCGGAACGCAGGGTGGACTGCGCTCGGTGTAACCGGTGGTGTTTTCATCTGTATCGGAGCGTACCTCTGATAGAGCAGTTGAGAGTAGAGACCGACTAGCTGAGAATACGTGGCCGGAGGGTACGCACCGGCGAGAGGAGCACCGGGAAATAGTGGTCTCTTGAAGCAAGCGAGCCGGGAGCGTCCGTTGAGGGCGGAGCGCCGACGCAACTTGCCCGTCGTTCCTCCAATAAACACATCCTCAGCAGACGCGTCTAACATCCAGTAGTTGCCTTTTCCAGGATCGTCGTAATGTCGCGGCACTTTCACAAAGCACTTGTTCAAACTCAGGTTGTGGCGGATCGAGTTCTGCCAACCCTGTCTGTTCTCCCGGTAGTAAGGAAAGTTGGTCATGATGTATTCGTATATACCGTTGAGCGTCAAACGTTTTTCGGGACTGTTGCGAATCGCCATCATAATAAGAGCGTTGTAGCTGTAGGCGGGTTTTTCATGCTTTTTTTTTTCTTTCTCTTTTTCTTCTCTTGGCTTCGTGCAGTCGACGGGTTCCGTTCCTGTGACGTCGAGTTCCGAATCACTAAGATCCTCCTCAGAAGGTGTAGTGTTTGACGAATTCGTCGGTGACGGCGGTGGTTTGGCCACCGCATGGTTCATCAGTATAGCATTTATACTAAAATCTCCTTCGAACTTCACCATTTTAGATCACTTGGAAGCACTAATAGCGACAGCGAGCGCGCTACGTGTGCGTACGCTGCGGGCGGCGAGTGGACTGGCGGGCGCGGAGGCGGGAGTAGATATATATACATCGGGAGAACGTCTCCGCCCCGGCAGCTTTCGGAGCAACCGTGGGCCAATTGCGTCGCGAGCTTTCCGATACATAGAGCCGTACCTCCCAGCCCCGCACCCCCCGCGCCCTTCCCGACCCCTCGCCCGCTCGAGCCTCACTCGTCGTGTTGCATTCAATGACTAAACTTTCTTAGATTTTATTTTAACTGCACCGCTTCGGTAGAGCTTTATTTATCGCATTACAGTCCTTTATTTGTAGAGCTATCGATTGCGCAGTACTGTGAATAATTGAGTCGTTAGCGGTTTATATTTTATATTAATTAGTATTCTACGAACCGGAGAGATTTTTTACGAAAGTTATAAAAACGTAAATTGTTACAATATCATTGTCGTTTCGTGCTGCTAAACGACAATCATTAGCGATAACGTTTACTGTGAACACACGTAATTTATGATACGAAATAATATAATTATGATATATGTAGTAACTCCTGATTCCTACTGAATGAAATTCTTTTGTTGTAGTAATTAACGAAAGAGAACACATCATTTTTAAGTTTTTATACTGTATATGTTGTATATTTTATTTTTATTGTATTTGTGTATTTGTTGTATATTGATCAACATTTTTGAGACTTGGTTATTAGGTTAAAAAGACAATTATATATTTGAGTGTGCGGTAAAAATTGTGAAATTTATAACACAAATGATAAGATTATTGGGCAGACAGCTTTATCTTGTGCTGATACAAGCACGCCCTTGGTTCTTAGCGCGACGTGACGCGTGTACCATGATTGTACCTACATGATCGCAAACATGATTTGGGATTTACGTTGATAAAATATTCTATTTGTTGCTGAACTATCATTTTATTTTTGTAAGTATGTTTGTTTAATATTTATTTAGTTTGGTATAAATGTACTTGAATCTGGGAGTAGGTCATAGTAACTCTTGTTTTATTAATCTGCATCGCAGCGAATATGAGGATGATACAAATTTCATTACGAATTAATTTTGACACATTATTTGGTATGTATTTGTATGTCCATTTTGATAGGAGGACAGTACTTTTGAACTGAATATAAAAACACAAAATATTGAAACATTGTGAAGATTTGGTTATATTGAACATGAAATTTAGTCAATTTAAGAGTCGTTAACATAATATATTCAAAGCTTAACTGTTCTAATTGTTTTACTGTGTGTTTTTACTTTCTGTTGTACCGAATTTTTAATTTTTATTTTCGTTTGAAGTTGTCAATAGTTGTGATCATTTTATCTTGAAATAATTGATTTATATTTTAGTTATTTTATTGAATACGTGCTGTAATAATTGATAAAAAAAAAATAAGTTCTGCAGACTACATACAAATGTTGCAAAAGAAAACATTACTATGCAATCAAGCTATAACATTCCACTGCTGGGCATAGAACTCTTTCCCTGTAGGAGAAGGATTGATGCAAACTAACACTACTAAATAATTAACATCACTAAATGATAACGAAAAATATATTATTATATAGCTAGTTACTTTGTGTCAATTCATGAATAATTGGTCCAAATATTTGTCAGTCATATTATTGAAGTTATATCTATAGGTACCAAATACCTACTGTTTAGGTACTACTGGAAGTCATCGCCCCAAATGAACGAATGAAATTAATAATGAATAATTGGTGTTAGTTGTAACGGAAGACGAAATAGTATAGTTGTGTGACTGACATCCGGCGCAGTGGTAGATAGGTAATCTCAGGAAATACTGCTTGGAATTGAAAAAAACTTTTTGTGCCGGACTGTATTTAAAGATGAAGGCTATATAAAATTTTAGTACGTTTTTAGTGAATCGGTGTGTCACAATTAGTATCTAATAAATGACAACTGCTTCACAATTTTCTTTGTTATTGTTATTATATTGTTAATTTATGTGATAGCTCCACTATAGCTTTGATCATGATCGGCTTAAGAACCTTTGGGCAATAGGACACGGCAAAGTAAAAGCGATGGGGAAGTGTGCACAAAGGAGTGACGAATAGTGTCACCTAGGACAATTGCAGTTACCGTGTAAATATAATTATGATTAAATAACACTACAATAGACAGACATATACAACATAATACATACATATATACAATTATATATTTTTACTTAACTAACAAGAACAACAATATAAAAGTTAAAGCTAATTCTAAAAATCTAAGCTATTTTTTAAAAAGTTAAAACTTTATAGTTTTAACTTTTGTCGATAATTACTAACAGCTGACAGTTAGAAACTTTCCATAAAGGCAGGGGTTATGCTTATTAACTATTAAACAAGTAAATAAACGCCTTTTTGTTTCTTTATCGTGACGCATTTTCGTTTCATTGAGCTTAAAATCGTAACGATTGTAAAAAAGTTTCACTTGAAAATTCTTTTTGCGGACGGATCTTTAAAATATCTGTTTTAGTAGAAGTTACATTATTTTTAGTACAACACATATTTTAAAATAATATTTATTCATTCGTAATGTTTGAACAAATGTAACGGTTGTATTAAACAAACACAGTAACGGTCTAAAACTTTTTCAATGTCTTCTTCACACGTGTCAACTATTATTAGTATTATTAATAATCTGTACTTCTGTCTGTTTGTAATAAATACTCATTATTTCATTTCTTTACTATTTTTTTTTACTTCGTTTTTAATTATCTGTATCTCCTATCTACTGCTTTAATTGTGATAATGTAAAATTTCAAATATTATCTGTGTTATTTGTGTGACGGTCCAAATAAGTTTCTTACTTTTTTAAATTAATTACACTAAGGTCCTGTTTCACTAGTTGTTGATAATGTTTATCCTGCCAAAAAGCTATAATTAGACTTTAACGACAAAAGGTAGAATAGGACATTAGAGCCTGTTTCACGTCAATCAATAAACTACAAGGTTTAGGTTAATATTTGCGAATAGAGATATTTCATAAATACAGTGTAAAACACTGAAAATATCAAAATAGTTTAAGTTCAAACAAATGGTACTTAAAAATAATAACCATATTTTAGTATGTATATTAAATAAATAAAAAGTAATATCAAGGAATTCGTTACCCCTTCCCGTCAAATTATTGCATAATATGAATGACATGTTTTTTATTTTAAACGCTATGATTGATTTTAATTTATTTTTAATCATGTGTATTTGTTTTATAATTTGTTATTATAACAATAACCAATTTTTAAAACTATTTAATGGTTATAAAAATAAAGAAGTATTTCTTTAAGAATTAAAAACAACCTAGATAGTATATTCACACATTATCTGTGTTGTAAGAAAAAAAAATAGATTTTAAGCCGAAAATGCATTTCGTCATTTTTGGAAAAAAATTCGATACTTTTCAAATCGGTCCATACGTTCGAACGCTACGATGCGAGCTTCATATGAACTATGACAGATACCTACATATTGGCGTGAAACTTAAAATTTTAACATTACGTAAATAAGTACGTATGTACTGATTGAAGATAAAAATTTACCTTCACCAATAAATTATTTTTCATTTATAAGCTGATTAATTAAACGATAAAAGAAATACAATAATGTGTTCTTAAAAAAAAATTGGTTTAAATTTAATTGGTACACATAAAATTTCTTATTGCCAAAATCTTCTTAGTGAACTTACGTACATCGTGTATAGTTCAAATCATGATTCAAATCTTTTCAGTAGTTTCGCTATACAGATAGACAAATTAAACAAAAATTCTCATACGTTCTTCAAAGAATTTAAAAAAGTCTTTCGTGTACAGTGTATTAGTCCTTCTATAATTATATTACAACGATACATAAAGGATGACTCTATGATGAAATAAATTAGTGTTTGACTCCACCTTCCATACCGATGTTGTGACCCGCAACTAAACTAAGGTTAAATAATTTACAGACGTAGTGGCTAGTGATGTGATACGTATCTCACTTATTACAAAAATAAATAATTCATCTGAAAAAAGTAGGCGTAAGGAGTGAATGAAAATAAATATGTACTTTTTATGTCGAACAAATATTTATAATAAAAAAAAAGTTAACAAAAAAATGATATGAAAATAGTATAAAAATCGTTGAAATATCTAAATCTCTTGAAATCTCTATATATCCTGTTTCAGCCTGTAATATCCCACTGATGGGCATAGGCCTCTTTCCCCATGTAGAAGAAGGATCAGAGCTTGCTACTGATGGACGGTTAGCATTAACTCTCAAGTCCTAAATGGACTTAAATAAAATTTATTTCATTTAAAATTATTTATTAATATTATTTTGATGATAGGTTGGCGCAGTGGTCGCAATACTCCGGGGCGAGGTGGCGAATGCTAGCGCAACCCCATCTCGCCCCACCCCGGCGACTGCTTACACGTGGTGGTTTTTTAGTCAGTAGGAGTCTGACATAACCCTCTGATGCCCCCGCACTGGAGGGTATCCATGATGGATTTTCCCCACCTAAAAGAAGTGGTCGCAATACTGGCGAGCCAAAAACCACAATGAAAGTCTTTATATATTTTCGTTTTAGACGCGTTTGTGTTTTCATTGTCTCGAAAATTGAGTTTATTTATTTATTTACTATCGTATAAAACCCCAGACACGCCATCACCATTTACAACGGAGCAACAATGCTGACAAATTAAATTAGTATAGAGGAGGCGCGTGGGCGCACCGATACGACGCACATTGGTACTTTATACTACGGTAACTCGATTGTTACTTACTGCACAATCACACATATATAACCTACTTTTATAGAACTTTTTAGTTGACGGACGATTATATATAAATTCGAAGGTACATGCATACTAGTCAATGTAGATAGATTAAATCAAAGAACAGTATGTGTAGCTATTTATTTTTGAGATAATATAAAGATAGAAAGAGAGAGAGTTACATTCGTAAGTTTTACTTTAGTTTTGTGGTCTAAAGCACACTCGTTTTTATATATATAATTTTTTTAAGTTATACTATAAATGTTTATTTAATTACTTAAATTATGTAAAGAAAACTGGCAATCTGTTGTGTATTTACAAGAATGAAATTTTACAAAGAAATATGTATTTGTTCTAGAACTATTTATCAAGATTTTTTATTTATTTAAGATTTAGATTGAAGTGTGTGTCTATATAAAATACTAATAAAATATATTATAAATAACCACTAAAAATTAGTAATAGTTTTAAAATGAAGTAAACATTAGGTATAGTTTCCAAATAAATAAATGGGACAACGAAGTTCGATCGAGAATCGAGTGATTTGTAGAAACAAGTGGTACCGCTCGTCTTGTTGATGCAATTAGAGATGTTGCGACCAAACGGGCACACAAGTGAGATGTATAGACATTATTAATCCTCTTCGAAGATGGTACAGCACTTCCTGCGCATTGTCCGCCAACACATTGTGTTATTAGGATATTTGACGTATTGTTTAAACATATGTATAGGTATGAAGGAAATTTATTATTAAGGTATAAATTTTTAATATTGCTATGAAATATAGGAAAACATAAAAATTTATATTTAAACAGTTTTTTTAAAGAGTAACTGATGAAGTCTATCGGAGTTTCATGACGATTCTTCTTCGCAAAAACTAAAACCCGAATCGGCGGTAGATTTATCAATAAGAATAAAATATTTTTTTTATTTTGATATTTAAAATTTTATACGTAAACTGATGATGATGATGATGATGATGATGATGATGATGATGATGATGATGATGATGAAAATAAAAAATGAAATTGGCACAAAATTGGATTTAGTCACAGTGTTTTAGCGATTGTCTAAATTGTTTGTCATCAAATCAAATTATTATATAGGCCACAGTCGTGGGCTTAGTTGGAGGGACGCGGAGCGAGAGGCACAGGACAGGAGTTGATGGAGTCGTCTCATGAAGGCCCTCTGTACCATTGGGGTACCACAGGACAGCAACAACAACAACAGTCGTGAATATTTTTTAAGTCACGAAAATATGTTCCGTATAGTTTTGTTACGTTGACAAATGAAATAATTAAGCCTCATTATAAAGCATCGAACAATTTCGACACGAATTCACTTCGTCGCGATTATGTAAACATATTAGCGGATTTGAAGGTGATTTTGAATTTATGACTTATTTAAGCTGTATCATATTTTTGTTTGTGTTAATTTGAGTGATTATTGTTTTTTTTTTTTATTGCGTACTGTTTATTATAATATTTTAGCTCAGTTATAAATATTATGGCAAAAGGACGAAACAATATTTGGTACCTAAAATATTCAATAACGTAGTATGGCTTAGAGAATTAAATTTTTGACGAAAAAATGCTTGTGTAGTAAGTAAATAAACGAGTGTGCTGTAGAACACACGACCGAAGTAAAACTGTTTTTAGCTCCATCTAACTTATGCTGACTCTCTCACTTTCATTCGCCTCGCCCAATCATACTTTTTAACCGACTTCAAAAAAAGGAGGAGGTTCTCAATTCGACTGTATTTTTTTTTATGTATGTTACATCAGAACTTTTGACCGGGTAGACCGACTTCGACAAATTTTGTTTTAATCAAAAGGTGGTGTGTGCCAATTGGTCCCATTTAAATTTATTTGAGATCTAACAACTACTTTTCGAGTTATATCTAATAATGCGTTTTTACTTGACGCTTTTTTCGTCGACCTACGTTGTATTATACCGCATAAGTTTCTACTGGATGTACCGATTTTGACAATTCTTTTTTTGTTGGAAAGGGGATATCCCTAGTTTGGTACCATGATAAGGAAACCAGGATCTGATGATGGGATCCCAGATAAATCGAGGGAAACTCTCGAAAATCCGCAATAACTTTTTACTGGGTGTACCGATTTTGATAATTTTTAATTTAATCGAAAGCTGATGTTTATCATGTGGTCACATATAAATTTTATTGAGATCTGATAACTACTTTTTGAGTAATCTTTGATAACGCGTAGTTGCTTGACTATTTTTTCGTCGATCTACGTTGTATTACTTGTCGATATAATTGAAGTCGGTTTTTTTTCGTTTGCGAGCAAACACAATTATTGTAACGCTCACGTCACGCATTGACTAGCTTACTCCCCAAGTCAAGGGTGCGTGAAGAAGTTTAACTTCAAAAACGTTAAAAAATATCAAGTTATACATTGAGATAATATATTTTCGCAATAATATAAAATATATCGTCTGTTACGAGTTAATTGCTACCGCAGCGCGTACGCACCTCGGTGACGTGTGGAACGAGCATCGAGGCGCCCCGCGGACTACGCGATTACATACTGACACATGCCAACAAATTTATATTTATAGCCTATCTCAACTAATATATACTCTATCTCTCACTACATATGGATCAATACAGACGCAAATATAATATGGTTAATATCATCTCTGCGTCTGCAATACTCCAATATTATTTTAAGATTTATGCTTGTTAATTTTGGGTCTAAAATTGAATGCTGTGATAATTATTAGCATGTTAGTTGCAATAAAAATCTCTATTTGCATTTCGAAATGTTTTAAAAATATCTCTTATTAAATTCGAAATTTCGCAATAAATGTGAAGCTTATTTTTCTGCGTGAAACTCATTAAATGTTGTGTTGCTTTAAATTATTAAAATGAAGAAGTAACAAATGGCGATACCTGTCGGACGGTTACTGCAAGAGGATATTTAAGAAGTAATCTGTACTTTGGCTAGATTTGAACCAAGTGAATTTCTGCATATTGCTCTCACTTTGGGCCAATGCCCCAAGTTCTTCATATTGACTCTATCCAACGCCTTACTAAAATTCAAATTATTATCGATTCTTTAGTAATAGAAGGTCGCGATTTTAGAATTTTTAGGCCTTTATAATAAGAAAATTTTCGAAGAGTTATTTGATCTGATTTTACCGTAATATTTTTGCCATAAAATTTACCGTCATCTTAAAAGACTTATTACTTATCGGTTATGACCAGTACTTGATTACTTATTATCAGGACTGTCTACTCGTTCATTATAACCTTATGCAAAAAAACGAAAGTGCCTTAGACCACACGATTGAAGTCAACTTACGAAATGTAACTCTCTCTCTTTCTATCTTCACTAACTTATATCTCCTTCTCAACTTCCGTTCGCCTCGCCCGATCAACTTTTCGTAACGCTCTCATTAAATTAAATAACTTTTACTTCATAAATGGATATATTGAAACAACATTAGCTTTAAGTAAGAGTACTATAAATGCATATAGCTCTACCTGACCTGAGGTCTGAGCTGTTGACTCAACAACTAAACTTTATTTAAATAAAGGTTCACCCGTATCTGTTTTTATCTCGAAAATGTAAATTTAATTTATATATACTTACCGACACTCATAGGAATCGACTACTTGATGCTCCCGTCTTTCGTCGCTATCTATTAATAATAAAATCGTCCGTTAAAACTGTTCGTGTGATAAAACAGTCTTGGTTGTGTATTTTATTTGTTGTTTTAATACGATATTAATTCTGGAATCTCGCTTAAATACTAGCTGAGAAGTTGTTAAATTCTTCTTGTAATTAAATGTTGATTTAGATTTAAGTGCAGGTTATCTGCTTTGCATGGAAAATATTGCAATGGTCGATATCAATCTGTTTTTGAATTTAAATGAATATTCGTTTTGATAATCTTTTGATCTTCTGTTTATTCGTGTGTGTTGTTTGCACATTTATACAAATAAGTTGAGATTTGTTGCTTGGAGATATGTTACATTATTTTCTCAGTTAACTTCATACTTTATAAGGTTTTTACGATGTCATGACAATTTTAAAATAACTTTGTAAGATATTAGACCATTTTAGACAAATTTATTGATTTACTTAACGATATTTATGAATCAAAATCTGTATTACCAATTTACCAAATTACGAAAACTTGATTTAACTTGAATTTTGCGTGTGTTTATCGACTTGAAAAAAATACAATCGAATTGGGAAGTTTCTTCTTTTGAAGTTGTTATAAAAATAGAGTGGCAACACTAATTGAAAAATACAACTACTTATCTCAACTTAAATACCAAACATTATTTCGTAGAAATATTTTTTATTTAAGCAAATATTTTAGTAGGACAGCATAAAGCATAAATTAAGATATTCATATTTGTCAAATAATTATTGAAGTCAAAAACAGACAATGATGACAATTAGCTTAAAATTCATTTGTCAAGAGTAAAACAAAACAAAACGGTATAGTTTGCGGTTAATCGATGAATTATTGAGTCGAGACCGTGTGAGAGGCCACGTGTTGTTTGTGATGTAGCTTACCGGGTGGGGGAGTTGCGAGTGCGGAAAAAATACTTTAAACATTGAACTGGATTCTTATAAATGTAATTGTAAAGTGTAATTTGCATATTTTGTACGCTGATGTTGGATTATAGGGGAAATTTAATTGTATCTTCTATTTATTGTTTTTGAAAAAGTGTACAGTTTTTTTTATAACAATAAATATTGACTTTCTAAGTGTGTGTGTGTGTTCTATGTATGTGTGTTTGTTGAGATTAATATAAATAACAAAGAAGATTCAGCAATATGACGTCACTATCTTCAATATAATCATGTTCGTGTTATACGTCGTGATAATTTGTTTCATAATAAACTATTTTTGATACAAAATAATAATTTTAATTTTGCACTCGATAATAATAATATTCGACGCATTGGCGCAATGGCCGCAGCACTGGTTTGTGGCTTTGCACTGGCGGTTTCGGGTTCGATCCCCGGACATGACAAGCATTTGTATTAGCCATACAGGTGTTTGCCGTGGTCTAGGTGTTTGTGCAGTCCTTGTGGGTGCCCACCGTGCCTCGGAGAGCACGTTAAGCCGTCGGTCCCGGTTGTTATCATGTACACCTGATAGCGATCGTTACTCATAGTAGGGAATATATCCGCCAACCCGCATTTGAGCAGCGTGGAGGATTAGGCTCTGATCCTTCTCCTACATGGGGAAAGAGGCCTATGCCCAGCAGTGGGATATTACACGCTGAAACAAAAAAAATCAAATCAACAATATTCAATGCACACAAATTTTCTTATCTTTCTTAATTTAAACTTTAATGACAGCCAGCCGGGCGTAGCATAATTTAACTAAGGAGATTCTATAGGAATTTCTTTATTTTATTTATTTCTACTCTTCTTCACGAATTCTAACGTTAATACTTAAACAATAGAAATGTTAATAATCCGACGACTGAATCTAGCGCGACCGTCGCACCGTATTTGAAGCGACAGAAGCCGCACCAAACATGGAAGCATCGTTCCTTTTTCGTAAAATTGAACGATATATGAACATTTTGTCTCATATTTCACCGACTCGTATTTTCGTGATGCACGAACAATGTTATATGGTGCAAAAAACAGGCTTAAACACGAATTATACAATGTTATATCGCGTTGATACAATTTATGAAATAAAGTAGAAGGAACTCTTAGAAACGTGTTTTTGACATCGGAAAGTGTCTCGCACTGACACACAAACGCACACTCACACACACACACACACACACACACACACACACAAACACACACACACACAAACACACAAATACAGCAATATCTTAATATATATAAATCCCGTGTCACAATGTTTGTTCTCAATGGACTCCTAAACTACTTAACCGATTTTAGTCAAATTTGCACACCGTGTGCAGTTTGATCCAACTTAAAAGATAGGCATATTTTATTTTGATATATTATGTTATTATTATATTTCAGAAAAAAATAAGGTGATACGAAGTTCGCCAGGTCAGCTAGTAGGTATATATATTGCTATTAAAAGTTATCACGAAATTTTTACAAGAACTTAAAATTTTATTATTTATAAATTGCAATAAGTCATAAACTATTTTACAAATAGTTAATATTATAAAAGACAAATATAGCTCATTAATTTTTAAGATAAACATTGAATTAAACCTTGTATATGTTCGAATATTCCCACCAAACATCTCGTTAACAATATTTCATCTTGACAATCCTAAGGAATCAAGTGTTTCGGATTAACCGTTCGAGAACTTCCCTCGCTGTCAAATTAGGTGTAAAATTACACCTCCTTGACTGTTCAGTGGGGTGGTGAGGACTTATTCGTTACACCAGGTTCTTGATAACACGCTGATACCTCCCGAGTGCTGTGAGATGGGAACTTTTACTGTTAAGAAACACTGTGTATTAAATGAATTGTTGTATTGTATTTTTAAGTTAATAGTTCGATGGTTCTTTGATGTGTTGTGGAAAAGATTTTTTTTATTATTAACGTTAAACTAAAATAATAGCTAAATGTTATCATATGGGATAATTCAATTTTATTCGTGTTTTTTAAATAATCAAGTCTAGAACTTAATAAAAATTAATTTGAAACATATTTAAAATGCATTATACAAAACTATATAAAAACTACTTATAAAAAAAAAAAACGATTTTAATTCAAAGAGAGTTAAGATTATAATTGTATATACACAACAATACAACAGTATTGTTTGTATTGAATTAATTTAATCCATGTTACACACAGACAAAAATATTATCTGTGATATCGATAATGTATTGTTACAGTTTGCTTTTGTATATTTGATAACAAACGTATATTAGTTTTCAAACTCCCATATATACCATTAATAGAAAACACGACAACTTAACTATTAACTGCGTAAGTTAGGACAAGACAAAATAACAGTGTCGTCCCTCCCCCGTCAAATTATGGGACGGAGGACGCCGCGAAATGATCGCTTGTAGCGACGTTTAATCGCTTGCATATTTGAGTCGATTATTTTATTAGGAACGTTGATGCTATAACATCGATGAAATTGACGCGTTTCCTATACATTGCTTGGTAATTAAAAGTCAATTATTAAAATTAATTAATTAAATTAATAAATAATAAAAATTAGTTTATTTTAGACTACACGACTGAAGTAAGGCTTCTGCACAATAGGCCTGCACTGTGTCTTAGATATACGAAACGTAACCTATAAGGGAAAGAGAGAAAGAAAATATGTGCTCTCGCCTCTCTCTCTTGCTCCGTTCGCTTCGCGCGATCACAATTTTCGTAACGCTCTCGTCACGCATTCACCAGCTTAACTTCCCAAGGCAAGCGTGCGGTAAAGAAGTTTTACTTGAATAAAAATATTATCATCATAGAACAACATGAATTGTACAGCAAACACGCATATTGTTTAGGGTAAAAATAAGTACCAGGGTAGCAGAAGTGTTGAGAAGAACGTCAGCTGCAGCGCCAACCGCCTATCAAGTGGAAAAAAATGTTTTAGTGTTGTGGTCACGCAGTTTACTTCATTAGCCTCGTCAGTTATGCACGCCTGGTATCGACCACGCATAATTGTTAGTAATTTACATTAGGAAATTGTTTTAAAGTAAAAAGAATTAAGTCGCTTTATTTATTTCCTTTGTTTATTGTTTCTTATATTTAATTTAAGGGTAATAATTACATTATTTAAAAAAATGCAGAGAAATCTATACATACGTGCAGCAAAAACTATGTACCCCTATTTACGAAAATTGCGCGGACGGAGGAGTATGAAATTTCGTACACATATAGTTTATATACATAAGGAGTAGTGAATGCTAATATATTATTTTTTTTAATGGTGTATAAAAATATACTAAATGAATAAAAAAATATTACACACACTAACATGTATTTGACACACACATGCATATTACTCTTTTGTTGCTTGTCAAAGTCTGTAGTCAAATTGAAAATTTTTAAAAAAGGTTTTATTTACATATTTTTTTTTTTGATACATAATTAGTATGTATTTAAAATGTGTGAAAGACTCGCAATTTGCATTTTTTTAAATGTTTCGAAATTTAAGAAAGAAAATAATGTTTCTCGTGGTTTTTTCATCGTTTTTCAAATCTGAGTTTTGTCGTCTCTTTTCAGTAAATTTATTATAAGTAATAAATTGCTGCGTATAGTAAATGCCGATTCATCTAAGTGAAATTAATTTGTGAAGTTGAATGACTAAATAGGTCAATGTTAAAAAAAAAATTAAATTGAGGTAGAGCACAGCAGGAGATCATCATCATCATTACAGCTTATACAGTCCACTGCTGGACAAAGGCCTCCACAAGTTTACGCCATAAATAACGAACTCATGTGTGTTGCCCTTAGTCACCACGCTGGGCAGGCGGGTTGGTGACCGCAGTGCTGGCTTTGTCGCACCGAAGACGCTGCTGCCCGTCTTCGGCCTGTGTATTTCAAAGCCAGTAGTTGGATGGTTATTCCACACACACAAAGCAGGAGATATCCCGCTAAAAATTTTGAGCAGCTCGACTATAGTAACACAGCTTTAAAGAGTGAGTGGTGAGTCAGAGCTTCTGGGGAAGGTTGAGGTTAGGGTCGGACATGCAATGCATATGGTGTTGCAGACCTAGTGGTAAAATAATGTGAAATGCTTGAAACAATAAAAAAAATGGAAACTACCTATAGTTTTTGTTTTAAACCAATACTTCTCCTACATGGAGAAAAAGGCCTATGCCCAGCAGTGGGATGTTACAGACTTAATCCTGATCGTGATCGAAACCAACCTTGATATACTATATATAAAGACTACCTCGACCTTTTTCATATACCTAGACTAGAAAAAAATATTTGAATCCACAACCTGGCTAACTTCTGGTTTATTAGGAGTACCGAGGTAGTAATTTTAGTCGAGTTATTTTTACTATATAATGAAAAATTATAATTCAAATTCAAAATAAGCGTCCCTATTCAATATAACATGTTACTTGAAACGATATAACGGTATGGCAAGTCTCTAATTACCCGATCATGGCCAGTGCTTAGTGCGTGTAATATTTAGAACCGCGGTGTTCAACACGGGGCGGGCAGTCGAGCTCCGGGCTCCTACAATATTCATAACTAATGTTTGGAAATGTTGGTTTTCGTTATTATTTTTTACTAAATATAATTTTGTTTATATAGATTAAAATGAATGTTTTGTGTTTATGTTCTGAGTTAAAATCGTGTTGAAACATATTTATGAAATACAATTTATAGTAAATAATGTTTTATCGAATTTATTCCTTCATGTGTGTACTGTTTCATTAATATTATTTGTCTTTACAATTGTAACAGCAAAATAAATAAAAATTAAACGAATTATTTGTTCAGAATTAAAAAATATCACAGTAAATGCTTATCGATAAAGACCTTGCAATAAAGCTTGAAGTGTGCAATGATACATTTGTGTCTGGTTACCTTTTTGACGTGATAACGTCTTATAACATTTGTCTCTCATCTCGCGTGATGTCAGAGCTGCAGTTCGAAATAACTCAGTGATAATAATTCAATTCAATTCATAAAAGTATGCAATTTTTAACCGACTTCAAAAAAAGGAGGAGGTTACTCAATTCGACCGTATATATGTTTTTTTTTTTAATGTATGTTCGGGGATAACTCCGTCGTTTATGAACCGATTTTGATAATTCTTTTTTTGTTGGAAAGGAGATATCCCTAGTTTGGTACTATGATCAGGAAACCAGTATCTGATGATGGAATCCCAGAGAAATCGAGGGAAACTCTCGAAAATCCGCATAACTTTTTACTGGCTGTACCGATTTTGATGATTTTTAATTTAATCGAAAGCCGATGTTTATCATGTAGTCACATTTAAATTTTCATCCAAACCCGATTACAACTTTTTGATTGATCTTTGATAATGCGTATTTACTTGACTATTTTTTCGTCTACCTACGTTGTATTACTTGTCGATATAATTGAAGTTAGTTTTTTCGTTTGCCTGCAAACACAATTATTCATGAATGTTTCTTTATGACGTTATAACGTAAAACTATCGACCGTAAACCGACTTTACAGACGACCGATTATGTTTACTCAATAAAAAGATCATAGTACCTGTCAACCCTAATAGAAGTCAAATGCCCGGCCTATACTTTACGTAATACTGTCTGTTAGGAAACCGATCAACATTTCAAATATTTATACCATAATGACAGATGTAGGGACAAGGGACAGAGCTCATACGCAGCGTTATTACATGTTATTTACATGTTAATATTAAACATGTACATGACGACACATGTAATGATTAAAAGTCGGCATTTAGCCGGATTTATAATTGTATGTTACAATCGTGTTATGGAGATACATTACAGACGGTATTTTTAAATGTTTTATTTTAAGTTTAGAACGTTATAAATGAAAGCGTATACTTATATTTATATGTTTTTATTAGTTTTTTTTTTTGTTGTAAAACCTAGGAAAACAAAAATCAATCTAATTTATTTCAAGCAATAACTACCCTTTTATAGAAGTGGATGGAGAAAAAAATATGGAATCATGTGTAATGGGATCCAGTTCTCTTAGTAACCATAAACTGCAATAATAAGAATCACGTAGTTTTTTCTTAGAAAATATAGTACTACCTCCCTCGTACTAGCCATGACTTTTAGTTTATTGGCTATAACTAGGTAGACCTTAGTAATGTCCCAAAAGGAGGATGACGAGCGGGTGAGAGAGGAGGCTGCCGACGAATCCTCTCTTCGCAGGTGACGAACGGGGGTGCGTAGAAGGCACTTAATGCGTCTCCAGTAACGCCCATATGCCCGTGTCGGGCCGGGATGGGAACTAGGTCCTGCTAGACATGACGTCGTTGGGATTGTTCAGAGGAGCCGGACAGTCCCCATGGAGGAGAAGTCTGGCCTTTTCGCCGAGGCCAGCCTGTCGCCGAAGGAATCCTGTTGCCTGCAGATCCAGGACCCTCCAATTAAAGCGGCAGAAGCAGAGGTTTAGTCGGTATTGCACCCCCAAGTGCTGAGGACAACATAAGGTCTAGGACTGCCCATCCAGGCGTCTTGGATATCACCCTTAAATGGTTTCCCCTGCGACGCAAAAAATGTGGACCTTATTAGCCTCTGAACGTATGTTATATGTAGGCACATCGGGGTCACTATCTAAACTTCTTACAATCTATCTAAGAATACACAAGGGCAAAAATAACTATAAAATTTGTATTCTGTTTTTCTATAAGAATTTCTTGTCCATAGAGGTTTTGACCCTGCAATATGTACAGTCCATACATAGCTAAAGTACATCATGATTTGTTTGGTATGGAATTAATTAAAAAATAAAATAAAACTTAAAACTTAACAATTAAAAACCACAAACCATGGTCAATGAACTAATATATCGTCATCATGAAATCGTGATAAACTTGCTCTATAAAATTCCAAGTACTTGAAATCATGATCACTGCCCACTTCAGAATGTCAATCGTTGTTACTTTTCAAATGATTCTTTTATTATTTATTCTTATCATCGCCATTTAAACAAAGCTATATCCCATTTTGACAGATACGTGATATCCATCAAAACTGAAGATTACCTTTATGAATACTAAAGCAGCTTTGAAAATGAAAATCTATTCGAAAAATACTAACTAACTAATATTGTACTTATTTAATTTTTATATCGTATTAGATGCCAACTATATCATTACAGCCTATAAAATCCACTGCTGGACATAAGCCTCCACAAGTTTAGGGCAAAAATAACGTGAACTTATGTGCTTTGCCCATAGTCACCATGCTGGGCAGACGGGTTGGTGACCGCAGTACTGACTTTGTCGCACCGAAGACGCTGCTGCCCGTCTTCGGCCTGTGTATTTGAAAGCCAGCAGTTGGATGGTTATCCCGCCGCCGATCGGCTTTTTAAGTTCCAAGGTGGTAGTGGAACCTTGTTATCCCTTAGTCGCCTCTTACGACACCCACGGGAAGAGAGGGGGTGGCAATATTCTTTAGTACCGTAGCCACACAGTACATAACTAAATATAATCTTTTAATAATAATAATAAAAACCTCACACTCAACGGCAACTAGGATTTCTTCTTGCGTGTTTCAAGATCCTCGAGGAAATACAAATGTTTGCCATGGGTAGGGATGAAACCCGCAAGCCCCGGCGTAACAACAACTAGTGCTGTGACCGTTGCGCCAACACGCGTCGTCGCTTTGACCACTAGCAGTATCAAAAAACTTATAATTCAGTTGCTAAAATCAGTGCTGGTTGAGAATAGGCTCTTCTACTTTCAGCTTCACTTTTGCAGTTGTAGAACACAGAAAAGGAAATATTTGTGACCTAAAATGATTAATTGATTCATCCTGTAATGTTCTACAGCTGGACATAAACCTCTTTCTTCATGCAGCACAAATCTAAATATTCGACGCTATTCCACTGCGAGTTGGCGAATATATTCCCAACTACGAGTAACGACCGCTATATAGGGTATATGATAACAACCGGAACCGACAGCTTAGACGCTATATTGAAACACATACCTTTTGTAAAATAAGACTAAGATGTTTTTCCAGTAAAATTTATAACATTAAAGGAAAAATTCCCGCCTGCCCAGCGTAGTAACTATGGCCTAAACTCCTGAGTAAGTGGCAAAAATTTTGATCCTGAGTCCCCGGCGGTCCCACTATTTCCGGTTGTGAAACCGTCGTGGTAATGGTGGGGTGGTACTGCTGTAATTTTTATTTTAATGATTTTAGTCGTTTTAATTGTGAAACTGGCATTGGTAGGATATATAAGCGTTGATAACGATTTTTTGTGTATATCAGAACATCGATAAAGATTTTAAGATAATTTAGCGAGATAATATTACAACTGGTGTAAGAGATCTGTCTGTCACTAATATTTAGTGATATGTCCGCTAAACACGTAATCTCATTGAATGTGAAAATAACAATTTATTTTTATTTATAGACTTCTATTAAAATATTTGCGGATAAACCTCTCAGATTCATTCCAAAGATACAAATCCCTTCACGTTTATTTCTTGCTTTATTTATCTGTGATTTTTTTGTTGAGCTACTTGCCTAGTCGGGCTGCTTTAAATTTTGAGTACGATATTCCCTATTGTGTCCTACCTCAATGACTGAATTAGAGAACATCAAAACAAATTATATACCTGCAGCGTTCATTTTGGATGGAAATACATTATTATATAGTACTAGCAACCCGCCCCGACTTGCACGGGTGCAATGCTGATACTAATATACTACCAAACTAGGGATATTTCTTTAACAACAAAGAAAGAATTATCAAAATCGGTTCATAAACGACGAAGTTATCCCCAAACATACATTATATATATATATATATATATATATATATATATATATATATATATATGTATATATATGTGTATATATATATATATATATGTGTATATATATATATATATGTGTGTGTAACCTCCTCTTTTTAACCGACTTCCAAAAAAGGAGGAGGTTCTCAATTCGAATGTATTTTTTTTTTCATGTTCGTTACATCAGAACTTTTGACCGTGTGGACCGATTTCGACAATTTTTTTTTAAGCGAAAGGTGGTGTATGTCAATTGGTCCCATTTAAATTTATTTGAGATCTAACAACTACTTTTCGAGTTATATCTAATAATGCGTTTTTACTTGACGCTTTTTTTCGTCGACCTACTTTGTATTATACCACATAACTTTCTACTGGATGTACTGATTTTGATAATTCTTTTTTTGTTGGAAAGGAGATATCCCTAGTTTAGTACCATGATAAGGAAACCAGGATCTGATAATAGGATCCCAGAGAAATCGAGGGAAACTCTTGAAAATCCGCAATAACTTTTTACTGGGTGTACCGATTTTAATAATTTTTAATTTAATCGAAAGCTGATGTTTGTCATGTGGTCACATATACATTTTATTGAGATCTGATAACTACTTTTTGAGTAATCTTTGATAACGCGTAGTTACTTGACTATTTTTTCGTCGATCTACGTTGTATTACTCGTCGATGTAATTGAAGTCGGTTTTTTTTCATTTGCGAGCAAACACAATTATTTTAAAGTCGATTAATAAAAAACAATAATGTGTCTTGTCAAATATACATATTACTAAGAAAATTTAGTCATAACAAAAACAAAACCAAGTAATTCCGAAGCGAATTAATCGATCAAGATTTAAACTACAAATAAATAAAAGGAACGTGTACAGTAAACGTTGTTTTAAGTTTGCAACATATCATATCGTATTTGGACGAATTACTCTGCAATCCGATTACTATTTGACAGGACATTGTTTACTGAACTGATAATTAGACGTAATTTACCTGTATGATGAAACCATATTCTTAAGCTATCTCTATCTAGATGCGATGGATGTCTATCCTAAGTCGGACAGTAATACGGTGTACACGACAGCGGTGTCTATGTACGTCCGCGTGTTTGTTTGTTTATTTGCGGTCAAACGCGGCGGCTTTGGTTAACGCCGCGAGCGGTAGGAGGTCGGTGTAGGGTCGGTATGGCTTACCATAACTTAGGATATTATTAAACGAATTTTTTTTAGCGACGTTGCACTTGCCATGGTTGCGTGTGACTCATTCATAATCTCTTTTGTCTCTTCAGCCAATCGCAGTCTACTGCTGGATATAGGCTTCCGCAAGTTCGCGCCAAACATCCCAGTTTTCTGTAATCCTCATCCAGCTTCAGTTAAAATAAGTCCCGTAAAATCAAATGTGTTCAAAGTAACTCTAAATTTTTTTTTTGAACTGTTGAGTGCTGTTGGCCCTAACAGCCTTTACAGCGTCACCGGGTGGAGTGAAAGGGTACTGAGACCCAGACGTGAAAGAAAAAATGAAGCCCTTATGGAGGGCTCGGTATGTCCGTTCGTCCTTAGGGTGTCTCCTAGCGAAATCGCACCTCGGCTTAGGACGAAGTCGGTTTGGAAACTCCTTAAGAAACGGTATGAGGAGCGAAAACGTCTCTTTTAAGAAGAAGTTTTCTTGTGTTATAAAATATCACCGTACCTAATCGTTCTTTAAAAGTAAACTTTTTACTTTTTTGTTTAATTTTTAATACTATTTCGAGGCCAATATTTCGAAATTTGAAAACTTTGAAGTAGTAACTACGTGACTAGTTTTATCTATTCTTTCTTCGGTCTTTATCTATTTTTTACGGTCTAAGATATTTGTCTATTATAGACTGATTCATAAAAATTTGCGCATCAACACAAATATTATTAGGTAGGTATATAAAAACATATACTGTGTATTGGTTATGTCGTCGCTTATACTCTACAACGTCTTTTCTATTATTTAGTTCAATAATTGTTTCTAGTGTAAATCAGTAAAATATTCAAACAAATATAGAAAACTATCACATCACTTGTAAGTGATATAGCCATCATCGTACTACATGATCGTGAGAAGACCTTTATCATAAGCTTGTACTTGAGTTAAGTAATCGGTGATTCCTTTTGCTGAATGCTAGACTACATCCTCGTGATATCCACCGAATTGACAATATCATCTTTTTCATATCTGTGAGTAGTAGCGTATTTTATAGCCTATTATGTTTTTGTATAAAAAGACCAACTCCACGTGATGCTGGAGTTTGATCATCAGCGAACTTTCGAGTAGGTAGTAGGCTTTGTTATGTTAAATACATCAGGATTTCAGGAGGTATTTTACTCCGCAGTCTGCAACAACACGGAAAAAAATCATTAAACCCTTAAATTGAGTGCAATTCCGTCATTAAGTTGTGTGGATCTTAACAAGTCGTATGCACAGCACAGCATGAAATTTCCCACTCAAAATATGGAGCAGCCCGACTACCGGGTACCTCGACCTTACAGAAGATCACAGCTAAATAATACCGCTTTCAAGTAGTGTTATGTTCCTTTTGGTGGCTAAGGTGACCAGCGCTCCTGGGGAGAATTGGGGGTAGGGTCGGCAACGCGCTTACTATGCTTCTGGTATTGCAGGCGTCTATAAGCAACGATAATCGCTTACTATCAAGAGGGTCGTATTCTTGTTTGCCATCCTAGTCGCATAAAAAATACATATGTAATTAATACATACAGTCTACGATTCAGCCTGTAATATCCCACTGCTGGGCATAGGCCTATATCTCCGTGTAGGAGAATGATCATACAGTCTATTATCAAGAAAACGAGTGCGCTTTAGACCACACGACTGAAGTTAAACTTCTGCACAATAGGCCTGCACTGTGTTTTAGTACGTAACTGGCTATAAGAAAAAAAAAAAAAGAATATAATTAATATACTCCGTTATGACGGAGTCATGGTCACCCCAGGTCAAGTGTCAAAACGTAGCGCGTCACGGCGTCTGACAGCCGCTCCTCCGCTCACGCTCCGTCACACCACAGTAACACTATCTAATACAACTCTCAAATCACTTTTTTTCCTACACAAAGAGTTGACCGACGTTTTTGATCTAGTCGGTCGTTTCAAAATAACTACGAGACATACATACGTATTACTAAAGCTATATAACTAGTTTAGTTAGTAAAGATGAAGGTGCGTGTGCACTGTGTTACAAATTATCCATTTTTTAAATAAAAACAAATAAAAAAACGAATTAATTAATATTTAAGTACACATACAGAATTTTGAGGATTTTTTTTAAACAAAGTAATTTTTAAATAATAATAATAGTAATTTTATTTCCAATAAACATGACATACATTATTACAATATAGTATATATTATATATATTATATTACAGGTTTAGCCAACAGTATGACATGTAAAATTTTATTACACGGTACGTATTTAAAACTAATATCAATCATTACATTAAATTTATAATGTACTATTAAGTTTAACAATGTAAAGTTATATTTGTTATATCTGTAAAAAAATAGTGATTCATCATTGGCCTTAATCCGTCTATTGCAGACGATTTAGACAGTGTCAAAAAAAATGTGATTAGTCAACTAATAATTACAGTGATTTAAATAATAAAGACAGATAATACTCAAAAATGTTAAGACAGATGAGGTTAAGATCTATTGTGACTGTCTATAAACCACTATCTGGATAAATTTAGACTTTAGCATCTGACAGTTTACCACAACGAGAATCTTTCTATGAAATAAAAACTCTAGTCTGCCATTTACTGCCGATAATTTTATTTTAACCAGAACATAACACTTCTTTTAAAAGACTGCACAAAAATTTTAAAGACTGTAACAATATAATAAAAAAAAATCTTCCCAAAAAAGTTTTCAAATGAAAAGAAAATCGACTTCGAATACATCGAACTGTACAACGTTAGTAGACGAAAAAAAGAAACAATCAAGTAAATACGCATTACTTGAGATAATTTAAAAAATAGTTCTCTGTTCTCAATTAAATATAAATGGCACCATGTGACAAGCACTAGCTTTCGATTAAAATAAGAATCATTGAAAACGGAACACCTAGTAAAAAGTTATACGGTATAACGTAACGACGGTTGACGAAAAAATAGTTAAGCTTTTGAGTTACCTCTGATAATTAGAGGTAAGTAACTCAAAGGTCGAATTTCGAACCTCCTCCTTTTTTCGAAGTCAGTTAGTAAAAACAATTTTAATACAAAATGCCATTTAAAATAGTTATAATAAAAACAAAATAATAATGTTATTATTTATAATGAAATACATCGAGGGGAATAAACAACATTAGGTACGAGATCAATACGGGTGACAACAAAAACTTACAATGACAGACATTGCGTAATAATAATAAAAAAAAAACTTTCATTTTCAAACGGGCCTGAAACATGAAACGAGTTTAGTAGGTAGATAAGCATCGACAAACATATCATTTTTCACTCAACTTGACTGAGCGGGCTTGTTTACTGAGATCCCTATCTCCATGCGAGTTATTGGCGTGAGATAAGCGACAACTAAATACTTTTGTGAGCGAACTTTATTATAATGGACGCTTAAAAGGCATATTAGAATATGTTTTTCATTTCTATGATTGTTATCTTCCTAGATTTATGTTTATTTATACGATAAATTAGTGTTACTTTCATAAATCACTTTTGTATCAAACATTTGCCGAATTAACGAAGTTTTAGAGCGATAATATTAATTAGTATTAAAATTAGGTTAGAAATAAAAATCTTCTAGTGTAATGACCTCCTTCGTTTTGAGTCCAGAAAAATGAACACCACAAATACAGAAATCCACCGATTGACATGCGAGTATATGAAGGTGTTATGTATATAAAAAATGATTATAAGCAACTATCGAACCAATAACTGTTACAACATCCAATCACTGTGACGACCAATATCGTAAAATCGTAAATATATCAAACTCAGTTCTTCATATGAATACCTTTAGATTTCGGGCTTTAAGAGTAATTAATTAGTTCAGTTGAGATGTTGATAAATCAAATACTGAAATATTGTAGTAAGTTGATTATTAAATTATAATGTTTTTGTATCATTAGCGTTTTATATTCACGAACAGTTTGTATAAAATCACATACGCAATGCAAAAAAGTCAATAAATAAATTCACAAAAAATGGCGCCTACATTTGAATACATTAATACCTTATTCTTAAACACAATGCAAACTAAAAATAAAAACTACAGAAACCAAACCAATAATAAAATCTATTTACAACTCAATATCCGATTTCGTCAAAATCTGCATCAAAACCGTTACACGACACTCGCAAACAAGACATCCCGGACGCGACCACAATCACAATCAGGAAGAAATGTTGTAACAAAGCGTCACATTGTCACAGCACAACCGTCCAATGGGATTACCTATTATTTGGTCGCCCTACAATAGATAGCATCGCGCGGCGCGAAATATGATCAGTTTATTATAACGATATTTGCCGTATTAGTATTTTTCGGCGTTTCTTTGTTAGAACCATCGATCGACGATAAGATCCTTTGTTGCTAGCTAATGCTACAGTTTGCTTTGTGTTCCATAATAAAATGGGACGTATTCTATTTTAATGTCTTCATTCAAATTAATTTTGTGAATGTCTGAGTTTTCAGCTCCGTTTGCTTGGACTTCTGCTTGTTCCTCTACAAAAATAGATGTCATTTTTTAATTACGGAACCATGTATTCCGTGTTTTTTAGATTGTTTGACACTGTAGCTTATTACTTTCGTACTACGCTTGTCTGTTATACCCCACTGCTGGGCATAAGTCTCTTTCCCAATGTAGGAGAAGGATCAGTAATCCAACACGCTACTCCAATGCGCGTTGGTGGATATATTCCCTACTATGAGGAACGATCGCTATCAGATGTACTCGTACATGGTAACAACCGGGACTGACAGCTTAACAAGCTCTCCGAAACACGGTGGGGAAACCCACAAGGACTGCACAAACACCCAGATTACGGCAAACATCTGTACGGCCAATATAAATGTTTTTCATGTGCGGGTATCGAATCCGAAACCGCCAGCGCAACAGTCACAAACCTGTAATGTACCTACCTCGACTTCTTACGTGCACACATAAGAAATTCTTGTACACACACAATTACACATACAAAAACATACACAATTTTTTATTAGCAAAGAAAGTATAATGACGGAAAAAGTAACATTTAAATTTTTAAATTGCAATATTTTTTAAGCTATATCTAAATATATCAGTAGAAACAAAATCAAATTAAAAAATCAAAATCAAAAACAGCTTTATTCAAATAGGTCCCAAGAGCACTTTCGAATCGCCGTTTTACAAATTAAAACTTAAAAAACAAATTATTATATTTGTAAAAGTAAAGCTACCACCGATTCGCAATGTAGGTTCCGCAGAGAAGAATCGCCAAGAAACTCCGCAGTTCCTCTTTTGAAAATAATATATAAACTGTGTTTTAGTACAAAATTAGTAACATGTTGCATAAAATACAACGTCACTTAGTCCACACATCTTTATCAACTATGTAATGCTTGCTTTATCTATTATTTTTTTTAAATACTAACTTTAAAATTATGTTGAGACAGTTCCAAAATCGTTTGTGGTATTTTATTATACATGCGAATACCATGACCCAGAAAGGAGACGTTTACTTTGCGCAATCGGAAATTTAGAGTTAGTTAATTTTGTTATTCCTTCTCGTGTTTACAATGCGATTATTACTATTTATTTCAAAACAATAAATTTCATATATGTTACAAATATATATATAAACAAAATTTATTGTGAATAAACAAACAAACACATGACTTTACAAACTAGTGTGTTGTTTATATTTATTTTTTTCAAAAATACGAGTACAATGTAGAATGCTCATAGCTGATAGCACTTATCACATGTTTACGCTAAACATATCAAAATAATATACAGAACAATTACGCGATTGGAAATCCACTGTTATCATATATTATTGATAGCTGTCGTATATTAGAGATCCGTGTCCAGAGTGCTGACAGAAACTTTCTATTAAGACTCCTGCATATGTCCGTATATTTGACACTTACTAGTGATCACAGAGGAGCACATATGACATCATCTCGATTTTTTTTTATTGATTTCGGTCCACCCAGTCAAAAGTTCAGAGGTAACATATATAAAAAAATACAATCGCATTGAGAACCTCCTCTTTTTTTGGAAGTCGGTTAACTAGGGTCGCCTATTTTATATTTTCGAGCTTTTTGCGTTTTAGGAGTGCAGTACTTATTTAATTCTGTTGTATTGGAACCAAAAAAGCCGAGCGATGGCGGGATAACTATCCAACGGCTGGCTTTATTTATTTATCAGGTCACCACCCGCCTGCCCATCGTGATGACTATGGGCAACATACATGAGTTCACGCCATTTTTGGCGCGAAATTTTTGTTGGTCTATGTCCAGCAGTGGAGTGCGATAGGCTGAAGTAAAATGGTAAAGAACCCTTGGTATTCGTCGCCGAAACACTGAATCATTTTTAGGATTTTTTAATCAGAGGATGAAAAATTCGTATCTTATATTAAAGTTATATGAAAACACAGTATTGCGCAATTAATTTTATTAATACGTAATATTGCACAATATATCGGACACGGTCGTAGAAACAACCATAAACAATATGACGTTATTATTTTATATAAATTAATACGATTATATTTCGATGCAGATAAGTAAACACTTTTATTGCCAATGTAATCAATTTATCGTTTTATGTGCACACTTCTAGCCGCTGCTACTTTACCGTGTCTTACGCCCAAAGGTTATCTGGAAGAAATCGATTTTTAGCGATAAGACCGCCTTTGTACAGAGAATATACGGTATAAGACTATATAAACCGATTCAGCTTATAAGTGACAAAATAATATAAATAAAGTAAAAAATACAGAATTGTATTAAATAGAAAACATTTAGTAAATTTATTCTTCATTATCAGCAGGTACGATTCCCATACACGGTCGCTCACTCAAGGAGGTTGTGATGGGAAGAGCAACAAGTGCACACATCACACCCAGGTTGAGTGAGTAACCGGGAATGAGTGTTACATCTTGTATTGTATCTTTTTTTAAATAACGTGTCTGTATTAAGGTTCGGTTCGGTTATTAAAAATAAATAAATAGTTTAATATAATTAAAAATATTTATAAAACAAGCTCAAACTGTCCCTTCGTTCTTGATAATACATTTTTCCAGGAGTCAAGGGAATCATCCTAAATATCGTAAAATATCGAGTGTGCTTTAGACCACACGACAAAAAACTTCTAGTTGCCCCTATAGTAATATACGAAACGTAACTCTCTCTCTTTCTATCTTCACTAACTTATATCTCCCTCTCAACTTCCGTTCGCCTCACCCGATCACACTTACCAACTTACTCCGCAAGTCAAGCATGCGTAAAAAAGTTTTAGTTCTATAAAAAGAATCCAAAGCGCTAAATTCATAGTATGAACTCCAATCAAATTAACGCGACTAAAGTCGCGAAGCACAGCTAGTATTTAATCTATACTAATATTATAAAGCTGAAGAGTTTGTTTATTGGTCCGATTTGAAAAATTCTTTCAGTGTTAGATAGCTCATTTATTGAGGAAGGCTATAGGCTATACATCATAACGCTGAGACCATTAGGAGCGGAGCACCAATGAAGAATGTTTCAAAATCGGTTTCTTTCCTTTTGAGAACTTCCGTTGCGTGCGCTGCGTGAACTGCTAAACTTTCGCAAAAATCATGTATTACAGAATTGTTCCCCTTTAAAAGTTCCACGCGGACGAAGTCGCGTGCAGAAGCTAGTATTAGTATAAATTTCACGAGAGGAAGAACAAATGTCAAATCATTAAAATCTCTACATCTAGTAGAAAGTCTTTTAGTCACGGGAGGACTGAGTAAAAAACCATAGTTGATGCAAAGTATCCGAAACGTCGGACATCTAAATAACTTAAAAAACCGATATAAAGTCCTAAAAAGTGGTTTCATTATAATAAATGAAATTCGCGTTAACATTAAAAACAATATGTCCTTATTTGACTTTTATTTGAGCATTAGTAGAAAATTGGCTAACATTATTTTGTTTTATTTATTTTCAAATATAAATCAATAAAAATGGATAATAACTATCGTCTGTCTAACAATTAACTCATTCATACTACATGTTTTCATCCTTTTGGAACCCTAGTACATTAGATATCTAGGACCTCTTTTTTTAAGATGCGGGAATGCTATTTACGCACTATCCTCGCCGCCCGGAGGGCGACGGAAGTGTGGAACTCCCAGCCTAATGCCAGACTATCCACCAAAATCACCTTCTATGCCCACTCCCCTCACCATTGTCGGAGTTGCGGGAATCCGAATTCTTCTGCAAGCCCCGGCAGAGAGACCTAGGACCTTAGTGAACTCAAGAACAACCCTGTCGAACCTACAGTCATAAATACTTTCAAACAACCATATAAATAAAATATAAATAGGAATCTTAATATTAAAACCATACATGTGCGTATATAGTATAGAAACCTTTAGCTGTATGTGTAGGAAACGTGAAGTCTATTTCCTCAAGGTATCATAAATAATTTCCCTGATGGAAGCGACCGTGCAACAGAGAACGTATGCTAATGGCTATTGTTACACAGTTTCGCCTTTCAAACTCTTTTGTGTTGCCGCCGCAATTACTTTAATTATATTTGTTCTACGAGTATAAGGCTGTTTGTATGCAAGCTTCAGACAATTCTGTCTTAAGACACACACATAATATAGATAAACTGACATACGAACAGGTGTAGATAGCACGTAGGTTAAATTTTAGTTTTCGTAACATCGTTAAAAAAATTGTTCAGTTTTATTGTGTAGTTTTAAACCTACACTCTGTCATCTATATATTTGTAATTTTGTATTTACAAATGGAATTATTTTATTAAATTTATATATATTTTTACCCACGCTTATACGCTTCAGCCTGTAATATCCCACTGCTGGGCATAGGCCTCTTTTCCCATGGAGGATCAGAGCATAATCCACCACGCTGCTCCAATACGGGTTACCGGATATTAATATTATTATAAAGATATTTTCACATATTATGCCCTAAATATCTGTGTGATAAACGTATTCCAAATAATATATAGTTCACACGTTATAATACATACACAATTTTTTAGACGAGGAGACCTAATTGTAGAACGCTATGTACGTATGAGAACTGAGTAGCTACAAGAAGTAGTGCACTTAAAACACACACAAAATATTTGTTCTTTTTACTTACTTAAAGTGAGTTAAAGTATTTTAAAAGTAAGAAGTTTTACAAACAATATTAACCATACAAAACATTTTTAGTTTACAATCTAAATAATAGTAGCTAAAATACAATATTAAAGATCATAGATTTATTTTAAAAATCTCTCCAAACGTGAATAAACGACAGTCTTGTCGCGTCTTACCTCGACGCAAGTCTAAACCCTTCGCTACCGCGTATCATGACTTGCGATTCAATCTTTTGTATTCTTTGTACATATACAAACAAAAGGAAACCTCGTTTACATAAAGTAAATTACATTTGTTTAGGAATGTTTTATTATCTGTACAAGTAAAGCTATGAAATAATGGGTGTACTGTAAGTTATTGTACGTAGTGATATGCTAGTGTACCTAATGTGTATTTCTGGACGTTCAGATCACGAAGAAAATATGCACAAAACTTTAAACCATAAAGATGGTAATCATAACCTCAACGCCAACATATTTTGAAGGCTATGACATCATTTGAAAATAAGTTTGTTCGACCAATGATGTCAATCATTCATCCTTCTAGATGGAGAAGCTTTTACCCAGCAGTGGGATATTACAGGCTAAATGCGAATGATATCAAGTTTTTACTTAACTAATTTCAGTGAAATATTTTTGTTAAATAATCTGCTTATTAATTTTTCATTAAATAATACTCCTTTCAAGCAGTTGTGTTCTTGTGGTGAGTAAGGTGACAAGAGCTCCTGGGGAAGGATAGGGTAAGGTCGTCAACCCGCTTGCAATATATCAGGTGTTGCAGGCGTCTATAAGCTATGCTTAAGATCAAGTGAGCCGTATTCTTGTTTGCCGATCTAGTTGTATAAAAATGGTATCGGTTTGTGATTGTAAACTATGACGCAAATGGATCTGTTTCAAATTCGTTTTTTATAAATTATTTAATTGGCCTTAGTCCGTCTATTGCAGACGATTTAGACAGTGTCAGACAGACACTGTGTCGCCTAGGACACTCTTCAGGAAAACGCAGAGTTACCTAAGCTCTGCGCCACCCTCTCGATCTCACTAGCTAGGGCCACAGGAACGACGAGTCGATACGTGTGGAGCCAGTTCGGCTTCAGGGGTCTTTCGCATTTTAGAGCTACTTGACGGAGACCCCATTCCGGGTTTCAAATGAAGTTTTCCTTCTCCAGGACCCTCATGATTTTGAGCCAGGTTTTTCCCTTGGTCGCCTTTTACGACCCCCACGGGAAGAAAGGAGGTTGTGCTATTCTACTCGGCCGACACAACACGGCTTAGTATTATTATTTAATATTATTTCAAAAATATACAATCCATAAAAATATGGGGCATAAAACGACTAGTTATGTCGATTTTGTCACTAGCGCCGGGAGCCCCATAATACCTAGTAGCCAACGGGCTGTGGGGTCAGCGTAAATGCATTTTCCAGCGTTAAAAAATTTATGTAATATGTTAGTATTTTTTTCTGAAATTAACGGGTAAAACCGCGGGACACAGTTAGGAGATGGTAAATTGCAAACTAACCTAACGATACAGATTACATACTGAATTGAAATTATAACAAATTAATGTCAATGATATAATAACACGGAGTCGGTGTAATGACAAAGAGGTGTATAATTGAAGCGGTAGCTCCAACAATGCTTCTGCCAGTCATCGCCTCGCCCCAATTACGTGGTGTACAACTGCCTTTATGTTTTGGTGGGAAACCGTCTACCGTTCTGACTATTACTACTAATTTATAAATATATAAAAATACCTGTATATAAAAATGTATATATAAGGTGTTCGAATCCTGACTGCGTTCCTTCCGCGCTAAAAAATCTTTGACATCAAAAAAATCTTTGGAATTTGACTTTATTAAAATAGACGAGTTAGTTTGATAGACTCGTTCAGCACGATACCTTTCGTGAGCGCATAAGCACAAAAATCCTACAGAACCATCCATTTGAAGGAACGCAGTTAGAAATCACAGGCTATATATTGGCGTTGTATTTTTGCGTAGCATTTGTGAATATGCCTACATATTGATAAATAATAATAAATATCATGTAACATACACACACTGTCGTCTGTTCCTATGGTAAGCAACTTAATGCTTGTATTACAGGTAACAGCCAACTGTTATAACTATTTTTTTTAACCGACTTCCAAAAAAGGAGGAGGTTCTCAATTCGACTGTATTTTTTTTTATGTATGTTACATCAGAACTTTTGACTGGGTGGAGCGATTTTGACAAATATTCTTTTAATCGAAAGGTGGTGTGTGCCAATTGGTCCCATTTAAATTTATTTGAGATCTAATAACTACTTTTCGAGCTATATCTAATAATGCGTTTTTACTTGACGCTTTTTTCGTCGACCTACGTTGTATTATACCGCATAACTTTCTACTGGGTGTACCGATTTTGATAATTCTTTTTTTGTTGGAAAGGAGATATCCCAAGTTTAAGGAAACCAGGATCTGATGATGGAATCTCAGAGAAATTGATGGAAATTCTTGGAAATCCGCAATAACTTTTTACTTGGTGTACCGATTTTGATAATTCTTTTTTTGTTGGAAAGAAGATATCCTTAGTTTAGTACCATGATAAGGAAACCAGAATCTGATGATAGGATCCCAGAGAAATCGAGGGAACTTCTTGAAAATCCACAATAACTTTTTACTGGGTGTACCGATTTTAATAATTTTTAATTTAATCGAAAGCTGATGTTTGTCATGTGGTCACATATAAATTTTATTGAGATCTGATAACTACTTTTTGAGTAATCTTTGATAACGCGTAACTATTTTTTCGTCGATCGTTGACTTTTTTTTCGTCGATCTACGTTGTATTACTCGTCGATGCAATTGAAGTCGGTTTTTTTTTCGTTTGCGAGCAAACACAATTATTTTTGATAAACCTACACAGAAATAATACATATATAAATACAAATATTATACTACACGGAGACTCAGGCGGGAATCGAACCCGCAACCCGCAGAACAGAAAGCAGGGCACTGCAAACTGCGCCAACGGACTAGTCAAGTCAAAGTCTAGTGGACATTTATGTACAATCTGTTATACTAAGTAAAAGTAATGACTAAATGAGTTTTTTTTTTTTTTATTTCAAGTTTTTTAATTTTTAAGTTCATCAAAAATTTTCGAAATAATAAAAAATTCTACAAATGGTACGGTTGTATCAAACAGTACAGTGGAGGGATCCATTCGACATGTATGGATAATGAGGTCACGAAAAATCTTTACCAACCAGTGGATTTTCTGGTGCTTATATGTATAAATTTTTACGATTTAACAGCCACATTGTGATATGATTACGCTTACGCTTCAGCTCTTTCCCCATGTAGGAGAAGAATCAGAGCTTAATCCACCACGCTGCTCCAATGCTGGTTGGCGGATACATATGATTTTTACCAATAAAAATGTACTTTTGTGGTATTAACAATTTCTGAGCATAGGACTAGGATAACGTACCACGTAATTTTTACGAAAATATTTTATATTTATTTTATTATCAATATTGATAGCGGATACCAGACACTCGGCACGGGCATGGCACCATATCTTAGAAACAATCATTTATTTACACGATAAAAATTTTATTGCTAAAGTCATACTTGAAAATTAATCTCTAACAAGATAAAAAAAAATTCATGATTAATAATCCGTAATTAATATTCCGTTACCGTTATGCTTGCAAATTGAACTGTTAGGAACTAAAAATTACCAAAAATCGAAATCAAAATCAAAAAGTACTTTAACTTAGCTTCAAAAGCACTTAAATCGTCATTTTTAAAACTATGTGTATTTTAATTAAATAATTATAGTTAAAGGAACAAGTCACCACGGATCAGGAACGTTGATTCTTCAGAAAAGAATGAGCAAGAAACTCGGCAGTCACTTTTATTTTAATTTTGAGCAATGATTCTCCTTTTCATATAATACACAGGATTGAAACCTATATGAAATTGAAATCTATGCAAAATTAGCTCGATTTGGTTAAAGTTTTGCCTCAAAGTAATTAAAATAAGCCCATGACCAAATCTAACAGATTTTTAGTATTTTGATTTGAATCCAAGAGTATGACACTACGTTTAAATAAATGTTTACTATTTAGTTTTCAAACTAACAGAAAAATACGTAACTTGATAAATTGTAAACTAACTCAAACTATCATTTTAGTTGATTGGATCAGCCTACCGTTGTGATATTTTGTCTAAGATGTCTTCACATCACGTGAAAATCGCGTGAGATCTTGGTACGTCATAATCAATACCATTCTCAAGATTTGGATGACTGGGTGGATCATTAAAGATGGATTCGTGTTAAGTGAATAACATGCACAGCTTCACGTCTCGAATGATAACGCAAAAACCTGATAATGACCGAATCTGACAAGCGAAATATTTAGACATCTCAACAACGGTCTTCCTTAGGTGTTGGTAAAAATTATCACCGTCACAATGGACACCACATAAACGATAAAAATTTGTAGACTTAATGACGCTGTATTTCAGGAAAAAAATAATAACAATTTGTATCAAAACATAGTTTAATTTTTATTAACTGGAACTGGGGAGTTTCTTGTCGGTTTTTCTCTGTAGAATCTACTTTCCGAATCGGTGGTTAAATAACTTTTAATTATAATTTAATTTTTAATTTGTGAGATGACAATTCGAAGGTACTTTTGAAACCTACCTGTAATTGAATAAAACTATTTTGATTTTGACACCAAAGTTGCTGGTAACTTGTCGGATTTAGATAGACCTGCATATTCTTGCGAAAGTCCCCATAATATGTTGATAGGTCAAAACAGAAACGTTTAAGAGTCTTCCAATTATTCACATAGTATGTATGAAAGTTTGTGACGATGATTATGTCAAGCCATTTCTTACGGAAGTTAGATTAAATCACGTAAATTACAAGTCAGTTCTACATTGTTACGATTACATAATATGTGATCCTATTATCATGATCAATAAATATTTACAAAATATAATACAATCGAAAAATACGTGTTTATTTTTTATCTATTTCACAACATTTTGAAATTGGAAAATTGGATTTTTTTTAAACACTACCGAGATAAGAGTATCACGACCGTTGCAGCAAAAACTTGGATTGGCTTGTAAATATATTGTAATATAGATTTGTTTAGGATTACCGTATCACGATATTAACACACACATATTGTGTTATTCATACATACACACAGTAGCTATATATATGCCACTGTTAATGTTGGGACGACAGAAGTTTTAGATTTTACTATACATACTAATACCAAATTTTTCTCATATTTAAGGCCTTGTAAAACTATTTATTTTTGCACCGTCAAACTTCTTCACTGCATAGTTCTAAATGAATACATTATGTCATAAGTTTAGTCAAATCAGAAACAATTTATTTTAAAATTTTACAAAATCAAAAAAGATTCAACGTTGTAATTTGGAAAAGATATTGTAATCGTTTATTTTATCATCATTATTATAGCTCGATATAGAGGGGACTTCAGTCTCAGTGACATGGTGATAGTTAAGCTCGGACACCACCACCTCACCGTTACCTTTACCGTTACCTTCTGTCACACATCCCAAGTGTTTTTACTGGAATCAGACATTCTTTTATACAATTAGGTTGACAAACAGTTACCGTAGCCTATAGACGTCTGCAACAGCAGAAGCATCGCAAGCGGATTGCCGACCCTATCTCCAATTACCGCCACGAGCTAGATAGTTTAAAGTTAAAATCAAGAGGGAACTGTCAAAACTTAAACTTATTTATTGCGGTTCTTTAATACGAAGTCCCAAAAATTCTACAGCCACGGAATCCTCTCACTGCCTACGTGATGGCGGTAAGTTATTGAACAAAATGGTTCTTATATAATAAATGTTAATACATTTTGTAGAATCTCACCTTGAATTTTTATATAAAATACAAAGAAACTATTCTTTAAATTATCAATATCGTAACATTATCTTGCGACGTGTTCGGTTCAAGTAATGACGATAACAATATTGATACAACACGGTTTAATTTACAATAAACACAACATTACGTTTTATTGTCATCATAATAAATCAGACTGATAATCAAAATGTTTTTATATAAAAAAATGTGCCCTTTGTCGTTTTTTAAGCCCTCAAAACTTACAAACCCAAGTGTTTGGATTGTACCCGATAAACAAAATCCTCGGTATCATCAATAATTGGGTAAAGACCTCCTCAAAAATCTAAAAAAACAATAATACAAGGTAGCAAAAACATCAATTATTTAAAAAAAAATCTATATTTCAATATTAGGTATATTAAAAGCCAAGGAAGGCTATGAACATTAAGGTGACGAATACTAGTGCGATTCCATCTCGCCCCACCCCGACGGATAACTGCTCACAGGTGGTAGTTTTTAGCCAGTAAGAGTCTGGCATAGCCTCTCCGGTGCCCCTGCACTGGAGGGTATCCATAAAGATTTTCCCCACGTAAAAAAAAGGCTGTGAACATTAAATCTTTGTGTCTCGGTAGACATTACCTCCCTATTATATCATCGGTTTAATTATGTATAACCTTTCGCTTCAGCATATCGCAGTCCCTTGCTGGACATCCTCTCCAAGTTCGCGCCAAACGTACCGGTTTTCCGCAATCCTCAACCAGCCACCACCGTCATTACACACCACAAACTTGACCTTGCTAGTCAATATACATGTATAAATATATAAACCTAAGCTACAACCAGTTCAGATGAAAATAAAACAAAAAGTAGTACAAACTTTTTGTGTATGCGGTCCGTTCTACTCGAAGATGTACAGTTTATCTGTGACCCAAGTACGAGATAAGATGTTCGCCGCAATCAGAGCTTGATACAGGAGTCCGAACGATTGCTCAACGGCAAATATTTACGATCGCTTGTTAATGAACTGTTAATATGTAATTCATGCAAATCGGTACGTTTGTTTTCCAATAGAAGCGCCGAGATAACATCTCGAGCGTGGTGCGAGTTGTAGGACGCTGCGTTTTTAACGAAATGGCAGGTTAGACAATTTATTATTTTATAAGAAGACAATATTAATTGTTTTATGAAAAAATTTCATCTGGGTATTTAATGAAATAATGCCAAGCAACTATTTTTGAACGAATTTTAGAAAGGCGATCTCGCATTTTTCCTTTTATTGGTTGAGGAAAAATATAAATTACGAACATCGCACATAATATTTCAAATAAGCATAAATCCTGCCCATCACCTGTAATTGCGATCGAAGCAAATTGATAGACAGCTATTTAGCTAATAATATATTACCCCAGTCATTTCTTATATTATGTACCTACTAACAATTGAAGCTAAAAACTTGTTTGTTGATTTATTTCGTCTCACTAATCTCTAATTAGGTATATGAAGAGCTATTAATTCAAACGATATCTATTGGAAAGTGCTTAGTTTAAAAAATCATTGCTACTGTACGTGGGTGGAGCACTATTAAGCGCAGATTAATCCAAGTAAATTACATCATCGGGTAACTTCGGCATCCATCGTGTATTCTCGTAAAAAGTAACCGCCATCTTAATTGTAACATTCCAAATCGCCTCCGCCCGTGCTTTCTACAACGTCCGACACTAAAACCCGACACTTGCAGCAAGGCGTTATATCTATAATTGTGTCGATTAAGATGCCGGCAACGAAGTGACGCTTCTACACCACCAATCGTCTTAAGTATTTTCGACAGATAGCGGCTCTCAAAGATGATAATGTTTGAATTTAAAATCACCGACGTGTCGGCTACGCCTATATTTTGTTACGTTAGAACTTGTCGCGATAACTTTTAATTCTGATTTCGGTTAGTTGATTGGTAGATTATGTACCTAGTTGATCTTATTTTGATAACACGCAAGGTCGTTCTTTATTACGTTAATGAAGAAAATCAAACAGTTATAATAGCGATGGACGAGATAGATAATATGGAACAATAAAATAAAATGGATAAAAATCATAACAGAATGACATCCACGAGACGGCAAAAGAAAAAGAGGTGGATAGACTGAAAGGTTGGCAGACGGTATTAAGCAACGGACAGTTTGGTCAAGGAAAGCTAAAAATAGAGAAACATGAAAACGGGCGAAAGAGGCCCATGTGTCTCACACACTGATTACTATCGATAAGATAGATGTATTAATATGATTCTTGTTGTGTGTGTGTGTGTGTTGTTTTTAATATCAGTAATAAATGTTATAATAAAAACTGGGTCCTTATTATTATAAATAATCTCATACGAAAATTCTTAGATGAAAGAAATTTGTTAATGAATTATGGAAAAGTGCTAAAATAAATAAAACCTACAGGTATTACAAAGTGCAATAGGCTGGTTTTTAATATATCTAGTGATTGGATTTATTTAGTTTTAATTCTTAAACAATAGGCTTTATTAGGTAAGGTTATAGGATTCAGAACGATGTTCAGAAGCATCGAAGTATAAATAAGCACGGACGACAATGTTCGAATTGATATTAAAAGAAAGTACTTCATTTATGTAAAAAGAAAATACTTTTACAATTGCCAGTAAAAATACCGATACGATTAAAATCGTATTTACTATAAATCAAATCCAAATAACAGTGTAAAGGTTTAATATATCTGTGATTTAAAAAAACGAGTACAAAAAATAAAACGTACCACAATTTATTTTCTAACTGGCAGCACAGACAAATACTTAATGTTCCCGCCATATTTTTTAATATAAATATCTACAGAAAAAAAAAGCGTTGTTACATTACATATATAATAGAATTCGTTAACCATGGGTAACTTCAATTTATTACTATTCAAGGGAACAGATAATAAAACCATAGATAACAATAAATAACACGCTATATTCGTTTTCCGCTAGGGGCGGGTTATGTTCGGAAACGGTAAACAATAGTTGCAAATTGAATTGTCATTTCTCATAGATAGATGTACATTAAGGTAACTTTTACCAATAGGGATTTTATTAGGGCTTAGAAAACTCGCATTTATTATTTACTTACTTAATTTAAGAAATCAATGTCAATAGAATTTTTTTTAACTTCTTAAAAAAATGTATAAACTAAAAATTGTATTTTTATGTTAATTAATCATTACATAGTATAAAACAAAGTCGCTTCCCGCTGTCTGTATGCTTAGATCTTTAAAACTATGCAAAAGATTTTGATGCGGTTTTCTTTAGTAAATAGAGTGATTCCAGAGGAAGGTTTATATGTATAATACATGCATAATATAGTAGAGGAACACTGATAGTTTTTGCAAATATGCGAAGCCAGGGCGGGCCGCTAGTATTTAGCTATTTTAATGAAAATATAACCTAAAAAACTTATCATTTATGCTATTTTTATAACATAGCAACAATACCACAATTATTTTAGCTTAATCTAAATTATTAAAAAAAAAATTAAAGATATCGTAAAGTTAACCAACAGCTGTTTGTTTTATACTGAAATATATTTTAGTTGTGTGATATGAGTGAATTATTATCAATCTAAATACGCCTCGCGGTTCCACCCGCGTATTTTCCGATCCCGTGAGAATATCAGGGTAAGGAGGAGTAGCTCCAGTTATCTACGTACTAATTTAAACTATAATCAGTTCAAGATTTTTCGAGTGAAATATTAAAAAAAATTTCATTCATCCTCGTTAACGTTTGCATTTTTAATGTAAGTAGGATCATAATAATTGTGTTTATTAGCAAACGAAAAAAAACTGACTTCAATTATATCGACAAGTAATACAACAACAAAATATGGATAACTCAAAAAGTACTCGCCAGATCTCAATTAAATTTAAATAGGATCACATGCCAAAAACCAGATTCCAATTAAAAAAAGAATCATCAAAATCGGTTCACCGTGTATAAAGTTCAGAGTTAACACACACAAAAAAACTAAAAAGTGAAAAATAAATTTACTTAGTACAAAGTAATTCGTATTTTGATTTAGTTAATCAGAAATGATTAAATAAATCTATAATATATATAAACGCGAAAGGTCATTCATCACGAAATCTCCGAAACTATAACACCTACAAACTTGAAATTTGGCAGGTAGGCTCCTTATAGGAAGTAGACATCCGCTAAGAACGGATTTTACGAAACTCAACCCCTAAGGGGGTAAAATGGGGATTGGAAGTTTGTATGAGAGTCCCATGTTTTTGACGTAAGAGACTTGAAATTTAAAATGTATGCTCTATAGATGGTAACAAGGTGTTCAAGGTGTTTTAAAATTATTTTATTTTACAATTTTTAGTGATGGGTAGACCTAACAAGGATGCTTTTTCTCTTGTGTCGGGGGTCTGGAAACATACACAATACACAAGCACAAACACCCAGACAATGACAAACATCTATATGGCCAATACAAATGTCTGTCATGCGCGGAGATTGAACCCACTAACGCCAGCGCAACAGCCGGTGCTGTGACCGTTGCGCTAACGCGTCGACATACTATGAGTAAAGTTCGCTATCAGGTGTACCTAATAACAACCGGGACTGACAGCCTAGCGTGTTCTCTGAGGCTAGGTTGGGAGAACCACAAGGATTAACAACTAGACCGAAAATAAATATTTGTATAAACATAAATATCCACTCCGAGCGGGAATAGAACCCGCGGCCATCGGTGTTTAGGCGCCGCCGACACGGCACATGCACCATTATATCAAAGCGGTCGTTAAACAGCAAAAGGTAACTGTTGTAAATTGTTGAGAAATTCCCTCGAGTGTTTATGGGCTCCATCATCAAACCTGGTCCTGCGACACAGATGATCACACAGCAGGTAATTGCTATAAATCGTTATAAAAGTTCCCTCGACTATCTTTCGTCTCCATCATCAGACTCTAATGGCACTTGTAACTCATATAGGTGCAAAATTCTCATCAATAGAAACAAATTAAGTTCCAACAGCAGGTAATTGCTATAAGTCGTTGAAGAGTTCCCTCGACTATCTTTCGTCTCCATCATCAGACTGAAATGGCACTTATAACTCATACATATGCAAAGTTGTCATCAATAGAAACGAATTAAGTTCAAACAGCTGGTAATTGCTATAAATCGTTAAAGAGTTCCCTCGACTATCTTTTGTCTCCATCATCAGACTGCAATGGCACTTAGAACTCATACAGGTGCAAAGTTCTTATCAATAGAAACGAATTAAGTTCAAAAAGCAGGTAATTGCTATAAATTGTTGAAGAGTTCCCTCGACTATCTTTCTTCTCCATCATCAGATCGACTCCAGACCTTTATTAAATAGTAGTGCTTTATAGTACTTAATGAAAACATGATTAAATTTCCTAGTCACCCTTACGATTTTTGAAAGTTTCCCTCGATTTCTCTGGGATACCATCATCAGATCTTGGTTTCCTTATCATGGTACCAAACTATGGATATCTCCTTTCCAACAAAAAAAGAATTATCAAAATCGGTTCATAAACGAAGAAGTTATCTCCGAACATACATAAAAAAAATATATATATATACGGTCGAATTGAGTAAACTCCTCCTTTTTTTGAAGTCAGTTAAAAAATTACAGTCGAATTTAGAACCTCCCATTTCTTGGAGTCTGTTAAAAATCGTATGAGCGCCGCCATGTTGACACCAGACGCAGTTAGTCACGCTGGCAATGTTATTCAACATTGCTCCTACCACAAAGGGTCGCCACCCCAATACGGTTACATTTTGAATTATTTTTATTTCATTATTAACAATAGATTTCACCCGTTACTGATTCCTGCGCCGCCATATTTGCTCGACGCATTTTTTTCGTTATAAAAAGGGTACACTTTGATAACGAAAATTTGTACCAACCAGAATATTAACCGTGTCTAATGAACAAAAACGGGAGTGTTACGCCATTTTGTTGTGACATATCTTAATGAGTTCTTATTTAGAGATCTGGAACTGGTTCTTCGTAAGTGAACACTTAGTTTTATCTCGGCTTTTAATTAGGGATGGACGCAAATTGTTGTTCGACACTAAAAATGCATAATCATTAACTTGTTATTGTCGCTAATGAAAGTAAAGCGTGGAGTATGAAATTTTTTTATGATTATTTGAATTTAACGTTAAATCAAGTGTTATTTTTAAGACGTGTAAACGGTTTCGTTCGCTTACAATTTAGTAGGTTTACATAATCACTTTTTATTTTTATTAAAAAATACTTATCAACTATACATCAAATAACTTACGTGTGTTAAGATATAGTTTTTTTTTTAATTTTTTTTAATATAATGTTTGGGAAACAAACAGATATACATAATAAAATACATTTATGCTTCAAATGCAATAAAGATAGTAAATTTATTTCTTAGATTGAACGCGATTATTTTATTACTTCGATTATAAGAATTATATTTGTATAAAACAGAATATTTAGTGTAAATAGTGGCCTAAAAAATATAACAATAGGACTTTCATAAGTGAAGCAAAAACGGGTGAAACCACGGAAACCGTTTAATAAAGAATGCAACATTCATACTCATTAACACCGAAGGTGTAATAAATGACATTCGAAACATTTTATGTTTATTTAATGTAATCAGAGTTTTAAAGAAACACATTTTTACATTATAAAATAATTAAAAAAGTATTTATAAGTATTTTTAAGGATACGCATACCTTAACATACTCGTAATCCTAATTGGTTGGTAAGTATTAACATGAATATATCGAGAAGGGTAGTTGAAGCTGGGATTTCAGAAATTGACTGCCGCGTCGGAGGTACGTACGGGTTAATCCCCATGAAAAATGTAAGTTCATTTTTTCGGGCGTAGAGTTCTGGGCATTTGTGTATTTATCGTGTGTTTCTGGACTTGCGATACAAAACTCATATGTTTAACCGACTTCCAAAAAAGGAGAAAATGTTCTCAATTCGTTCGTATTTTTTTTACATCAATTAACTAATACTCTTTCGACTCCCGGGAAGAGTGTCAGCCGTCTTGTCATTCAAGTCTACACGTAAATAAATACGATGAACATAGACACGGTCGTTTTTTTAATCGTTTTCCAAAAAAGGAGGAGGTTCTCAATTCGTTGTATCTTTTTCATGTGTGTGTTACCTCGGAACTTTTGACTGGGTGAAGCGATTTCGATGATTTTTTTGTTAATTAAAAGGTGGTGCGTATCATATAGTCCCATTTAAATTTAATTGAGATATGACAAGTACTTTCCAGTTATATCTAATAATGCGTATTTACTTGACAACTTTTTCGTCGACCTACGTTGTATACCACATAACTTTTCATTGAGTTTACCGACTTTGTTGATTCTTACTTTAAACGAAATCTAATGCTTGTCACGTGGTCTCATTTAAATTTAATCGAGATCTGCCGACAACTTTTTGAGCTATCGTTGAAATCGTGTATTTATTTGACTATTTTTTTGGCCCTACGTTGTACTTGTCGATGTAATTGAAGTCGTTTTTTTTAAGTTAGCGAGCAAACACGACAAACACAATTCAACCCGTAGCTGACGAAATGAATAACCCTTTTTAAAGGGTTTTCAGAGTAAATTATGAATTTTTATAGAAAACCTTACTCCAATTTTATGGTTTTCAAATATATAAAATCCTTTTGATATTACCATAAGTATAACAATAATCAAATTTAAATCTAAAATATCAATTCCATCAAATGTAAATTATGTATTCAATGGTATATTAAAAATCATTTAAGCATCTATGCATATCTTTTGAAATATTTTTCAAAACAATGTCAAGCTGAGTTACAAATATTGCATGCAAGGTTTAATTTCGTCGACAATAGATATTTTGAAATGTAATTGTTATTTTTGGTTCGTACTGAGGGTCCGCCATTTTGTCGCAGCGGGAACGCAAGCTATTATAATAAAAATGGGTTTATAATGTTTTGCTACAGTTTATAATATTATTTGATGAACAAACCTGTTAGAAGCTGCGCTGTCGACAATTATGTAGGTATATACTCGTAATAATAATAAATACATCTTAAAATTATTGTAAATTGATGTCCGTAAGGACTTTTAACAGTTTCAAATCATTGTAACAACGTAATATAATTGTAAAATAAAATAATAAAACAGTGAAATTGTGGTTACATACACCATACACACATACACCGTACACACATAGCGACTATTGTGGTAGTAGTTTCGTACTAATTAAGTAAAAAGAAGTCAGATGTTCTCATCCCAATTACATGAGTCAAACCTGTAAATATAAATGATGATAATTTATACACATGAAGTATCTTTAACAAATTTTAACATTGACTAGCCCGTTGGCGCAGTTTGTAGTGACCCTGCTTTCTGCTCCGGGGGTTGTGGGTTCGATTCCCACCCTGAGTCTGGGTGTAATGTATATATTTATTTATATATTTATATATGTATTATTTATAAGTACGTTTATCAAAAAAAATGTAGCTATACCAGTCGGCTGTTACCTATAACACAAGCATTAAGTTGCTTACTTTAGGGACAGACGACCGTGTGTGTATTGTGTAGATATTTATTATTATTATTATTATTTATTTATCAGTTGGTCTTTTTTACGATTTTTTCTAATAGATTATTGCTTAATCGACCTTGTTAGGCATTATCTACGTTTTATTTCTAAAAAAAAAAAACATAATTTCATATCGAAAATTCCTATTGATGATTATTCTATGTTCATTCTCCATTACGTCAAGCTTTAAGTCACATATCTCAAACTGAAATCAAGATAAACAAAAATAAATCACTATTTTGAGCACATTTATGAATAACCGTACGACATTTTTATAACATTTCTGATGACAAAAAAAAAGTATAATTGATTATATAAGTAAATATGAACCACATCGAGCCCCGTGTTAAGGAGGGTGCGTACATAGCGCTCAGGGGCCCAGGGGCGAAGGGTGTCAGGGGCGAAGGGACACAGCTAGATTTGCTACTAGAATAATACCGCCAAATATTTGTAAATGTTTTATTTGATCGGCGCGGGAGCAGCCGGATCGTGTGACATGCTGTTCAAGTCACGAGCGTTCGCGGGAAAGATTAAAATGTTCTTTTTTTTATACAGCATTAATCATAAATATTATATCAAAGACTTATAAAATTATAATTTGTGAAATGATGATTTAAAGTGCTTTTGAAGTATATTTGAAAAATAATATTTCTAATTATGGTTTTTTTTAAGGAAAAATCTTGACGTACAAATGCCTATTACAAATATGTATAAGATTCTTTTTTCTTGTAACTAAGTTCATGCCATGTTTCAATTGTAATAATATTACGAATGTGAATGTTTAGGTGGCGATTGTTATTCAAACATGCCCAAAAAACCAAAAGGATCTAGATGAGACAGATGGATATTCAAAAGTTCAAAACAAACACATAGCTTATTTTTTATAAGGGAATTCCTACGGGATAAGATGATGCAATATACTGAATAAAATTTATAAACGGCGTTGTAATAACAATTATTTTAATATTATTCAGTTTTAGCAAACGAATACTCGCTTCCTCTTCCGCTTCAACTCGTGACATAAACTGTTACAATTAGCCCTATTGTCCGCAGCCCTCGCTCCGCTACCCGCTAGTTTGTAGTTTGTACGTGGCAACATAGATTGAATTATGTTTGCACACATGTTTACAGTTAGATGGAAACTAGCGGATTTGCGGTAGTTTAGACACCTCGTCGTTGTTAGTATAAAATGAGGCAAAATACACTTAAACTTTCTGTAATCGGGTAACTGTTAAAAAGAAATGAAATGAAAACATTTATTTCGTCATTATACACACTTAACGAAAGTCAAAATAATGTCATTTACAAAAATAATAATACAAATAAATTAAAAAAAAACTCGACAGTAAAAAGAAGGTGTATACCTATTCTATTAAAGAAAATTTAATCAATGAAAATTAGTGTAATCAGGTAAAATGACGAATTTGTCAATTACAAACAAACTTTGAATTAAAGAAAATAGAGAAAAATTATAAAACGAAGATAACAACTAATTCGTTGAGTAAAACGTAGTAACAGTAACCTTAATTAACACAATCATAGCGAAATTATATACTATAGAAATATACAAAAAAATTAATATGAAAATTTACGAATGATACAATAAGCCAACCATAAAACAAGTATCAGCTTTTGACTAATCATAATAATCGGTACACCCAGTAAAAAGTTATGCGGTATAATACAAAGCAGGTCGACGAAAAAACCGTAAAGTAAATACGTGTTATTAGATATTGCTCGAAAAGCAGTTGTTAAATCTCGATTAATTTTAAAAGAGGCCACACTACACGCGCACCTTTCTATCAAAATATAAAAAAATACAATCGAATTGAGAACCTCCTGCTTTTTCGGTTAAAAATAGAACATTAAAACTTTAGCCTAGATAATATTTTTAGAACAAAAAACGATCGCTATCATGTACTTGTGATAACAACAGCATCATACGAACATCAATTGAATGATTAATTCAGCCTGTAACACTCCACTGCGGGTTGGAGGAGATATTCCCTACTATTAGTAAGAATCGCTATTAGGTGTCTTTGGTAATAACTGGGGCTAACAAATGTGCTATCCGGGGCACGATGGGTAGTTCCCATATAAACAGACACCCACAGTCTGATCTGCTCTGAGTGTGATTCCACGACCGCCGGTGCTTAGGCGCCTACATGTACCACTGCACCATTTTATTCTTTTTCTGTTTATTTTTTGGTGTCCAATTAAGAATATTTGTATTGTAATAATAATAGTAAGTACTCCAAAGCGGCTGGACATCAATTAAACTGCGGAAATGTCAATGGCAAATGATAAAAAACTGAACAGATAATATTTAAAATTACCCTGTAATGTAAAGATCGTGTAGTTACAACTCGTATACGTATCGATCGTGTAGGTACGAATCTAGTATTAGTAGCTAATCTATATAGATTAGAAAATGATAAATAAAAAGTTACAAGTAAATCCAATTCCTGCATGAGTGTTTGATACTACATAAAACGGTCGGGTTCGACTTAATTATTATATACTCCTTTTGTTTTCTAACAATCTTTTTGAAAGTAGTCAGATAGATATCCATTTCAGTTGTACACAAGACTGCTTAAATGCAGTATTATTTATCTGTGATCTCCTGTTAGGTCGAGGTACTACCTCAGTCGGGCGGATAGTAAAAACAATAATCCCGATAAATAAGTCAAAACTCTGCATGAAATATGTTTCAAAATATTATTAATTATTATCAAGGGATATAAAAATGTATTATTAACTTATTAATGGATATAAAAACAGGAAAAGTTTTACATATCTCTAATTTCTAAATTGCTTTCCGAATATAAGTTTAGGTAAATTTAAACGAATTATTAATAAAAAAACCGTCTCTAAACAAATAAAATAAAAAATAAACTAACAATATCAAAATTCATAACATCTGATTTGCACAACAATGAACCGAATATTATTTGAAAACATTCCCAAATAACGTTCAACGAATGAATATAACGCCATTAGAGTGCGCGTACGCATCCATTTGCGGGGACTTTAGTAACATGCGCAGTGACACATGACACACCCTCTACACAAAGACACACATCAGTGTCAAAATTTCTTACGCTCCGCGCGTCTATTCAATGTAATGACAATAAATTTTACGAAAACCTCCCGATTACAAGTCAATTTCATTTCTAATGTAAGGTAAGAAGGTGGTCTTTCGAGTAGTTTAGTTGTTGAGATAGGGTGCTCACATTTTTTGACTTCCGCGCGGACAAACTTACCCACACATTAGCGGTACAATGAATAAATCGTGCGCCTGCGACGAGATAACTTCATTAAAACTATAAAGTTGGGTGTACACGTGGTGGAAATTTATTTTGTGCTTTTTTTTAATCTGCAGCCGTAAAATTTGCAGTTGTCGATTTTTTTTACAGTATTTATAGGTTAAATTATAATATGGTACATATCAACTAAATTGCTAACGATGAGTTATTAATTTTTTTTGAATATTTTTATTATTTTAAATGTACCTAATATTCTGAGAAAAAACAATAATTGTGTACTCGTTTCTGAGTATTTAATTGTTTTAATTTTTTTTATCGTGTATAATTTTCGTTAATAATTGTTAAAAAAAATCGATTCACTAAATCATGATTACATTCTATCAACTAAAAACTGTCAACCCTTATTTTATTTAAAGGGAATTATACAAAAGCTCATTTCTCCCGATGCGTCTCCGTCCCGCAGATAGCATTCAGAATTATTGGCCGGTTATCTCTTGATAAGGGTCAGGCGCATTAACATAAAGCATTTTAAATGTTCCTAAGAGGATACAATTATTTAATTTTATTTTCCTCGCCCTTTTAAATACCCGTTCTGTCGCCGGCCGGTCTTATCCGATATTTAATAAAGATGATATGATAATCTTAATTATAATAACACGTTCAAGAACTAGATTTATATTTTAAATTACATTTCGATAAATAGTCGGACATAGATTAAGATAAATGGATTTTAGTCTATATATAGACACGGTCGTTTTAGTAATCTGTACCTCTAGTTCTTTTTTGACACTTAATAAAAAAAATAAGCAATTCAAAGATTATTACATTACAATCTTTGTTTATTTTATGTTTATCATCCGTCTCCTAATTAGAGAAAGAGGCCTAGACCCGACAGTGGGTTATACAGGAGAATCGTACTATTTATACGTATATATTGAAAGCCAACAGATAAGAGTATTAGACAGATTATAAATATTCTCAATAATGTTGTAAAAACTTATTAACCGTGTTTGTCACTGTCATTTTGGAACTGTGACAAGATCCAACACAAATTTATTTTTAATTCTAATTCTACATAAATTTAAAGGTGAGTTAACAAGAAAATTTAAATACTACGAGGACGGGATAAAATGATTTTAGGGATTGATAAGTTGAATTTAAACGTCAAAATGTATGGAAATGTCAAGAAATAATCACGAGTCTTATCGAATGTTTGACATTTTAAATTGAGCCGTTGATAAACGAATTAGACGATTTGTAATATTACCTATTAGTAGAAGATCCGAACTAGAGAGGACCTTCACCCATCTGCTTGATAAAGATCACGTCTAGTTCGTATCTTAGACTATATATATGACATCGTCGAAATAATAATAATAATATTCTTTATCGCACACCATTAAAAGATACAAACAAAAGTAGTAAAATTAGAGGAAGATGTACAAAGGCGGTCTTATCGTTAAAAGAGCGATTTCTTCCAGAAAACGTTTGGGTATAAGACAGCACATAGAAAAGCGGTTAGGAAGTGTACAAATAATTTGTGTAATTAGATACATTCAACTAAACAGTGTTAGATTAATTTTTAAATTACTTAACCTCGTATCATTCGTATTTCTTTGGATAAATATTGATAATTCATAATTAGATTTAATTAAAAAAAAAATCCATTCGAGTATTTTAATTAATTGAAAAAAATTATCAAGATATACATACAACATCCAGAAAAAAAAACTATTGTTTTTGGACTACCTTGTATTACAATAAAATTATACGCTATTTCCTTGAATTTCTACTGCTCTAAAATAATATGTTATTAAAATTATAGTAATATGGGCAGGCCATATTTTGCAATTGCAAGGAAAACCGATGACCGATGGGGAAGGAAGTTTCTCAAATGGCGACCACGTCTCGACAAAAAGAGCAAAGGCCACCCTCCAACCAGGTGGACTACCTTAAAAAAAAAGCGTGAAGCCGCTGGACTTAGGGGGCACAGGACGGGACGGAGTGGTGAACATTAGGGGAGGCCTGTGTCCAGCAGCGGACTGTTAAATTCTGATAGATGGATGGAATATGGACTCATCTCAAAACAAACAGTTTTAAGGACAACCTAGTTACATACTTAAAAAATGTATCTTCAAAAAAGCTATAAAAATCCCAAACTTCACAATAGTCATTTAATAACTCCCCAAGGCGCGCTCAGAACATACTTCACATAATGAAAACATGTAATAACATAATTTTCCAAAACCTCCCGTCGTAAAAACGAGTCCATTACAAAAAATGTTACAAAACAAGAGAAGTCCACGCGATACAAATTTATAATTCAAGAAGCGATTTTGTGGACTTTTAAATCTATAAATCGGAATTGAGGAACATTAGTCGCTGTACCGTAACCAGGGCTGACAAGCGAGATTATAAGCTTGAAAATATTTAAGAGTGAGTACAGATTATAATTAACTAAGCTTTGAAAATTATTACGAAATTATATTGTAACAAACATGAAGGGGTAAGGGTCTGATACTCCTTAATAGAGATTACTTCTTTACCTAACTAGGAGTACAGTATCTGTTTCACCAACTGGGCTGAGTGTTGAAGTACAGGCCGACCCAGGGTCTTGTTGCCGTAACCCAACAATTCCAAACTCCGCGCCTTATTTAATCTATCTTAACCCGCAGCTGATAGCCCTGAGCGGCAGTCTGTGACATACTCGTAACATAATGCCAAACATCTTCATTTCAATCTCGGTTAAACGACATTAAAATAACAGTTTAAAAAGATACGTCGGAATAAGGCTCACTGTGTACGATACGATCTCAGAAAAGAATAACCTTTAAAATAGAAAATTAAAAAAATGCAATGTTTACCTATATATTTTTGTTACAAGCGTTTGTGGTTTTTTTTTTAAATATATTTAGCGACAATGCAATAAAATCGATATAAACACCAATAATAATGTACCACCTTAGCAAGATTAACAAGCAGCCACATATGTACGATTTAGTTACTTTGCCATTCATATTTTGTTATTTTTGTAAAGGCGTACAATATTTTTAATAAGGTTTACTTAACAATAATTATAACGTTTAATATTTCTAATGGCGTATTGATAAATTTCATAGTCATATAATGATAGATTAAGAGCCTTTGACGAAAAATCGTACATCCACGGCTTAATCGTATGAAATATTCTATAAAAAACAAATTCAAAAACGCACCGAACTTATTTAAAACGATGCTAATACTAAGACAGACAGATAGATAGATATTAGTTATCAGACAAAAAAAAATTTTCAGATGCTGTCTTATCGTGCAAAGGTATCTTTATATCGACACACGTAATAGAGAACGCGACGAGCCATTACAGTTACAAGGCACACTTTGATCCACCGATAGATTATTAATACTGTTTTGGGACACTATGTACCTACTTTTTCACTCTTTCCTTTGACTGGATACTTATAGCTTGGAATATTTGTCTGAAGTAGAGCAAAGCAAATCCTGTTCAAAATCTGGAGCAACTTGTCTGGGGAAGTACCTCGACCTTACAGAAGATCACAGCAAAATAACACTGTTTTCAAGCAGTGTTGTGTTCCTGTTGGTAAGTAACGTAACCAGAGCTCCTGGGGGGATATGCTCGGCAACGCGCTTGCGATACTTCTGGTGTTGCAGGCATCTATAAGCTATGATAATCTTTTACCATCAGGTAACCCGTACGCTTGTTGGCTGACCTAGTTATATAAAGAAAACAAAGCTTATTAATTATTAATATTTTTTGTTCGAAATATGAGATATCATCGATTTTTTTTTCAATTTTATTTATACTAACTTTCCCTTAATATAATCAAAAAGAATGATCCAATTTGGTGCAGGTGTTCAGAAGTAATACGCGTAGAAACATTTCGGCAATTCATTTTTACCTTACTGTACTCGTAAATAATTAGCTGTAGCAAGCGCGCGGCGCTAAGCTTTTTTTTTGGTCGTACCAACTCCGAAACCTTTGTGGGCTCATGCACAGCACTGCTGAAGATCATGATATGATCAAATGCATAGTTTACGATTCTATAAAGGACATACAGACAAACATTCATTGCTATATATAGATAGGAGATTCCGAACTAGTGACGAACTTCATCCATCTGTTAAAGGATGAAAATTATTTTATATTTACTTAAGTATATTAAAAAAATAAATCTCGATAGGGTTGGCTGAAACATTCCTGTAGTGCTATTCTGTAAGAACATTTTCGTGTCTCGACAGCGGAATCCGCCGTGAGATATCAAATTCGTATTCATTAAAACTCGACAGTCCCGTAGCGCCACACTTGTGAGTGCGGCGACGAGTCGAACCCTGTTGCGTGAGAACGTTGACATTTAATAGTATGAATTCGGTATTCTGTAGGGCGATTTACCGCTTCACACATCACAATTCGAGACTTGATTCGACACTTGACTTCATGCACATATTCTATAATAAAGTCATAAGAAAAGAATATCGATAAAATAAACACAGCTCTAAATTGCCGCTCTTCGATTCGACACTCACTTCACATCGCTTGTGCGTACGGAATGTTTACAGAATTCCAAACCAAGGTGAAGTGAGTTCGCTTTCGAAGTGAGCGCTGTCACTCAGGTGAAGCTCGATATCGAAATTGTTATTTACAGAATAGCCTTGCTGACCAGGCTATATTTCATTTAAAATTAAAAATATATATTTTTTATTTTTTTTTAAATAAAATTAAAAAAATTTAAAAAAAAAATATATATATAGATAATTATTTAAATATGCACCGATGAGTTTGCAGAATAAATTTAATACCTACCGACAGTATAAAGCCTGTAGAAAATGCAAACGTTGGGTTATTTATTATTTTCCTGGCATAGCTACTGGGTGGCAGGTATACACAGCTGGGTCAAGATCGTGTCTAGTTCGGATCTTAGACTTGATTAGACCGAGTTAGTAGTAGTAGTGAGTACCTAATTGTTGATTTTGTGCTAACTTTTTCTATCAGAATCTACCTTCCTTCCTATCTTCTTTCTTCTGAATCGGTGATAGCTTTAAATTTTTGATTAATTAATCTGACCTTGGACAGGGAGATAGAGACTGAATGGAGGGATACGCCCAGCAATGGGACAGTCTTATATGCCACAGCCCTCACTGGTGTCGATTACAGTAATTTTTAAAATGAATTGTCGCTAAAGTTTTTAAGTACACTCAATAGAAATTTTGGAATGTTCAACATTTTGCAAAAAGTAAGTACAACAAAGAATTCTTTATCGATTCAAAATCGTCCATTAAGCGAGATTACCATGGTGGTCCGTAATCTAAAGTGCTGTTTACAATAATATCCATTGATCGATGAAAGCGACTCAAACGGTGTCGGTAATTTGAGTCTGTACAATGACAAAACTTCACCAAAATGAGATCAGCCGTGAACGTCCTATTAAAGCGACCAAGTGCCCAAAATAAAGTGATTATTGCCGGCGCGGCTGTGTTTGTACACGACGACCTTTTGCAGGATCTAAATAAATAAATCCTTCGGATAATCCCCAATGAATAAATAACTCAGAAATCATTGTACGTTGACGTATTGTCTGTTGACAACTCATACGACAAACTCATTTCGGTCATTGAAAACTCCTTTCAAAACGTAATCCCTCTAGTTAGGCGACTTTTTCAAGTGCAAATATAAGTTTGCAAGAATTATACCACCAGCACACGAAAATAGCCTTTGTAGCATAAGAATTAGTGAATATTTCCAAGCGTAACTAATTTGTCATCGAATAATCCGTCGGCGCTTAGTTTTGATGTTTCGTTTGGGTATTTTTTCAGCACATTCGCTTTCTTTGACATCTGTCTTAAGATAATTAGGTGTTTGTGGGTGGCCCGTCTCCGCGGTCCTGTGTGCTCGACTCGTCTATTGTTGTACTCTTAATAAGTTCTTTTGTAATGTTTGTCTTCGTTGATTTCACTTTCTCAGTAATCCTTTCGGATACGTAAACAGTAATAGACACTTGTTTATCTCTTCAAGTCTTTGTATTCTACTTAAATTTTCGAGGCAACGGTACATCCTGCCTTTTCCTTTTAAGATTATTTCTTGTGGTAACGATTCTAAGTTGTAAATATATTTACATACCACAATAACAGAAGTGACTACGTAGCCGGCGAATAAAAATTTAGAAATTGAAAATTACAAATAATTGGCGGGATGACTCCCAAAAATTAACAACAATGCATGACGTTTCACTACTTTTGTGTTCCAAAATATGCTTCCGTCAAAATCTTGAAGCGGCAGCCGATAATTTCGCCTTTATTAACGTACAAAATGCTTTGTTTTGGCCGCTTTGTATGGAGGGACGTGTGAAGTTGATATGTTTATTACAAGGCGGGGGCAATAATGACGGTTCTACACTAGCCGACAATGGCGAGCGGCGCTCTGTGTGCCCGAGCTCGATACAGATGCAACACCGGTCTCCTTCGCGATGCAGAAACAGTGAATATAGCCGATAGAACAGATGCTCAACTTAAATTATTTCAAATTAAAATGTATACTACTGTAAAAGTCTTTATCGAGTACTTCGAAAGCAGATAACACGTGTCGTTAATAACTAAATTCACTTGATTTCATCAACCACGAATATGTATAAAAAAATGTAATGCCTATTTACACGTGGTATACAAGAATGCGGTAACTGCAATTATTTTGACCTAAAATTTCATCACCAAATAACACTACACAGAAGATCTTAATCATAGTAGGAGAAAGACGCTGCATCCACCCATAAAAAATTTAACCGAAACTAAAACAAACGAACCAATTTTTTTAATAGTAACTTCTGTCAGTTCTGCCCTTATTCTATTCTTTGTTATACGTGTAGCACCGCGTCATTCATTCTAATAAGCCTTTGAATAATTGAGTAATCACTAATCACTCGTAATTGCAGGCGGCTCGCCGTCCCGCTCGACTCCACCCGACACAACGGTAGCGAGCTCACCTGCGATACTATTAATTATCAGAAATAATACCGTGTATTGTTCTGTTGTATAATAATACGAGTTAAGATTTCACGCTGGTCTTATTAAAGTTTTTGTAACAGCGGAAAGAGCCGTGTCATTCGATATTGATAATTATAAAAATTGTGTATTTTAGCGGCGAATGTGTCGACGCATCTTCATTGCTGTGAAATCGTGGCATATTTTGTAAGATGTGTTTCTCTTTTTCCACGTTGAAATTTTAAGAATTAAATTGTATCATATTTTTCATTTCTCAACCAACTCTGTCTGATAAAGAAACCATTACTTGCATTATTGAGAAAGGCCTTTTTCATTCTTACAATCTCAGCTCAGCAAAGCTCTCTTAGCACCTTACTATACTTTTGATATAGGTAAAATCCTTTAAGCGAATCAACATCCAGTCTGCGAAATAATATTTTATTATTTTTATTTTTAAATTTCAGCTAATTTTGTACTTTCTGCATATGAAGATGTTCAGTCACTTCAAATTCTGTCACGAAACAATTAAAAATATAATTTTGTATTTATGTGTGCGTATATGTGTGTGTGTGTGTCTGTGTGTGTTTGTGTGTGTATTATTAACGAACCTCATATGTTTTCGAATCTTTAATATTCTGTAAATATAATGTCAATAATATAACAGGAAAATAAATATTTAGCCAAAGAAAATAATCCGAAACTACAAATATTTTAATCACCTTTACCGAGATAAATCTCTGTAGAAGCCGCAGACTCCACGTCATCTAAGCAATTCGCCACGGCGGCTTGTACGTCCCGCTCGTACTGTCATTTTATTATAAACTAGTTGAAACTCCTGGCTTCATCTGCATTGTCTATTTTATCTGACTACCAAAACCAACAAGCACACCTTTGTTAAGATTTTACTACAATATTCAATAAGAAAAACTCCATCTAGGTGATGTATCAAGATGAAACCTATATCACGTTACAATTCCGACCCTCAGAATTAGAACCTTGATAACCATATCAAATTTCGTACGATGGAACAAAAAAACACAGGTGGATAAATAAATAAAAACAGTTTGATTATATTATGTATGTATAGATTATTTGTTGGAGCAGTCGAGTCCTGGAGTGGAGACCGCGTCTTGGAAAACGCAGTGTGGGACGCCCTCCGGCCCGTTTGACTATTGTATGGATTGTATGGATCTACGTAAAATTGCCGCTGTAGGCTGGATGAAGATTGCGGAAAACCAGGATGTCTGGCGCGAGCTTGGGGACTGCAATAAGCTGAGCTGATGAGATATTTATATTTAAGCTAAAGAAACCAATATTTAATTGCATTTGTAAGCTGATTCAATATTTTGTAAAGACATGAATTTTACTATAAAAACATTAGTCAATAATATCTTGAACATATTATTTTTATGTAATGTTTATTTTGTTTTTTATACTATAGTTTTAATAACAAAAAGACAAATGAATTTATGTCTCGCAGACCATGATCCTGAGGTACATATACTAAGTACTATCTTAAATATATGTTTTAAAGTAATAATAAATTATACCATTATTAAAAAAAAAAAACAACGATAAAAATTAATTTCTTATTATGAAAACATTTTTATGTAATTTTATAAAACTTATATAAATATAAAAATATAAATACTATAACATATTTAATATCCATAGATTTCTCTCAACAATGCTGTATCTTTGATAAGTGAAATATTTACAGCAACGAGATAATTAAGCCGCGTCCACACCTGGCGAGCGGCGTAGCGAATCGCGCCGACTCTTTATAATCGTATGAAGAATGTGATTGTGAAGACACGCTATTTATACTAATATGATATAAGAATTTTGTGACATTATAGCATTTTATTTTTGGTTTTAACTAGTCGAGTTTTGTGGTTTTACCTGAATTATACTCGATGCTTTTGTTCATGTGTGTGTGTGTATATTGTTTTCGGATTGTTTCTGTGTCGCATTGCAATCGCTACTGTAATACGAGTACGTCATATGTTCATGTGTCTGTATATTGTTTTTGGATTGTTTCTGTTTCGCACTGTAATCGCTACTGTACGAGTACGTCATACCTAAGTACAAAAACTATGTATTATTATTATTATTATAGTGTATATAAAAAAGGAAAAAGAAAAAGATTGTAAATAAAAACATCATACCCAAACCCCGCTCATTTTCCCAGGTGTTCATAAAATAAGCAATAGAAGTATAATAGTAGGTTAGATGGGAACCCACCCAGTGTGTGAATGTGGAAAGTATGAAAGAAAGAAATTAGTATGCAGAATGAAAGTGCGAGAAGAATAAATGCGAGAACTGGTATGGATGAGCAGTTTAAGCACAGACTCCGACCCCATGTCGGAGGTATTAATAAAAAAAAAAAAAAAAAAAAAAAAAAAAAAAGTACAAAAACTAAATTTAGCTGAAAAGGATGACGTGAATTGAAATGACCTTGGTGTGGTATTCCTAACATTGCTCGTAGGTGCTCATTCAAATTGGAAATTGAAAATGTATGCTATAAATATAATTAATTCGTATTTTTTTTTTTGCTACACCAATATAAAATCTACAAAAACTGTAAAAAACAAATATGAGTGAAATACAAACACAGGAATTTTAGTTGAAATTACTAATCTCAAGATGAAAAGAATTCTACCCTAGTCTACTTTGTACCTCGAGCTATCTATATATATGAATGTATTAAGTTTCATAACAACCTTTTTTTTTAATTTTTACATAAAGAGTAACAAGCATCGTCCTATCCTTTACATTGATGATATTGGTAGAATGCGTTAATCTTTAAATCTCACTCTCACAGTAATTTGTTGCTAAATATTTTGTAAGTGATTTAGGTTCTACCACCGTTTGCGACATATAGCTCAAAAGATAGACAACATAGAAGACCTAGCTCTCAAGATCCAGATAGGTCAAGAGCCCTCGGACACAGTAAGAGCAGCGTGTCACGAACGTACGGAAGACTTCATATTGACAGACACAGGGCTATGTAACAATCTATACAAAAATTATATTGCATTATATTTACGGAATAAAAAAATACCCATTTAAATTTCTGACATATGTGACATGAACTCCCTGATAATATGGCTAACAAAACTTCGTTGTATGTCAAAACAGACGAAATTTTCGGACTACCAACTAACTCTAAAATTGCAACCATCACGACCATAATCCATTTATTTTCATTTAATATCTTCTAACAAAAAACAGTCGCCTAAGAATACTGAATAGTCTAATCTTGTCTAAAATGTGTATGCTGTTATATGCTATTAGTACCTTCACTGTCACCGGCTGGACGAAAGGACCTGGTTCTGAGACCTACCACCACTTTGTTCTGAATTTCAGTACCGTTTCTTCGACAAAGAGTACATGTGTAATTGCGAACGCCATTGCGGGTACAGCGTGTATGAAATATAAACAATTTGTGTCATTTATTTTATCAATATATTATATTATTTAAGCTGGTGAATGCGTGACGAGAGCATTACGAAAAATGAGATCGGGCGAGGCGAACGGAAGTTTATTTATTTATTTATTTATTTATTTATTTATTTATTTATTTATTTATTTATTTATTTATTTATTTATTTATTTATTTATTTATTTATTTATTTATTTATTTATTTATTTATTTATTTATTTATTTATTTATTTATTTATTTATTTATTTACATAGGAAGCCAACGTAGTATACAGTGGTTTTTATCATAATTATATAGTTAAACAGAATATCTTACACTATACACCACACTAATAGGCTAACTCAGCATGCAATACACTTTAAACAGTTGCTTCGAAACTTATACTAACAATAAATATCTATCTTATGGAAAATTAAAAATAAGTTTAGAGATATAAGTTAGATGGAGTTCAATGAGTTTTACTTCTAATAAAGCACACTCGTTTTTTATGTCTTGTATGATGTATGACATTTTAGAAGCAAAAAAAAAACAAATATCTCGTAAACAAGATTAATATTAACGTATTTCCTCGGAGGTCGCTTTTTGTGGTGTCATGAAAACCACACCAAACAGTGACACGCATGGCCGGCGCAGAAGTGCTATCACGTGTACAGCCGGGCAGACACACGTGTTTAGTATTAGTTGTGACAGAAACCACCTAATTGATATACATTTCATTTGTTTTACTGCTTCCTTTGTGACGCCGGCGTGAATAACTTTTGGTCTTACCAAATCTTAACTATCACATAAAACTACATTTCCATTTTTTTGTATTTAAGAATATTTTATCAATCTAGCAGAAAAAGAGTATTTTAATACTTTTACTCAGATATTTTTCATCGTTTGTTTGTTAAATGTTTAACTGAGGTAGAGCACAGCAGGAATTTCCTGCTCAAAATATGGAGCAGCCCGACTGGGGTAGTACCTCGACCTAACAGAAGATCACAGCTAAATAATACTGTTTTCAAGCAGTATTGTGTTCCTGTTACTGAGTAAGGTGGCCATAGCTCCTGGGGGGATTGGGGATTGGGTCGGCAACGCGCTTGCGATGCTTCTGGTGTTGCAGGCGTCTATAAGCTACGGTAATCTCTTACCATCAAGTGAACCATACGCTTGTTTGCCGACCTAGTGATATAAAAAAAAAATAATAATAATAACGATCATCATCATCATCATCATCAACACTTCAGCCTATCGCAGTCTACTGCTGGAAATAGGCCACCACAAGGTCGCGCCAAAAATAGCGTGAACTCATGTGTGTTGCCGATAATACATTAATAACGATAATAAGGACAATAAGTTTAAATTGTACCCACGATTATTCTCGCGAATACGTTTAATTTTGACTTTCTTGCCCACGTACAAGGGAATTGTACTGTAAATTCGGAATAATTAATATTGAGTGTCCCGTCCACTCAGTAGCTTTGTCGTGATGGCAGCCAAGACTAACAGACAGCACAAAAATTATATTTTTGGCTTCAATGTAAACTTATAAGGAGTCCTCCAAAAATTTGTAAAAATATCTTCTTTTAGTATACATTTTAGTTTAAATTCTCAACAGATTACCATTTAGGAAGCTCTTAAGTCGCGTCCTTTTATATTTTTTTATTCTAACCCTAAATATTTTTTTAAATTTTAAACACGTGTCTAATTTTATCGACATGTAGGTATCTTAAACAAATTTACTGATATTTACAATACAATAGCAGGAAAAAACTGACTTTATCTACTGTTTTGAACCAACTTGAAAAAGTAGGAGGTTACTCAATTCGACCGTACAACCGTACGTTCAATTGTATATATTTTTTATTTTCGGGGATGACTTCGTCATTTATGAACCGGTTTTAATAATTCTGTTTTTGTTGGAAAGGAGATATCCCAAGGGTGGTACCATGATGAGAAAACTAGGATCTGATGATGGAATCTCAGCGAAATCGAGGGGGACCCTCGAAAGTCGTAGTGACAACTAGTGCGTTTGTTAATTTTTTTCGTCTACTTACGATGTACTTGTCGATGTAATCGAAGTCGGTTTTTTTTCGTTTTCCAGCAAACACAATTATATCAGCATTAATCACACGATAACTATACACAAAACATAAAAAAATGAAATAAATAAGTTACCATTCGTAAATTCACGATTTTTCCTCAATAAGGGTAACTCCTGAAAATCATTCAAGAAACACTTTCTCACTTAAGCCTCATCTTAATAACTCGCAGTTCAGCTGAGCCCCTCGTACTGAACACACCAATTACGCACCCTTTCAACCCCTGAGTTTAGATTTCAATGATATTTTGAATGGGTAAATTTTCGTTAGGAATTATTTGACTTTTAAGATGTTTTGAGACACTTTGGGTTAGGACGTTGGAGCGATTGGCAGTGATTTTCACTCCAAGAATTTTTGTGTGGATTCACGGGAGTCTAGATGTAGTCATATCTACATGTGTATTATTACACGTAAATTTATAAAAAAATATAAATATAAGTTGGTTTGTACCTCTAACGCAGGCTTTAAGTCGTCGCCTTAGGAACAGACGACCGTGTGTGTCTGTATATGTATATATATGTCAGTCTCGATTTACATATTTACAAATAACGTTCTTAGATGAACACAAAAAAAACTACAGTTACAGTAAACAAACGCTCAGTTAATTGAAAAAATAAAACCTTTTTAAACGGTTAGGAACCTCAAAGAATCGTTTGAAGCGATTTAGTCAGCAAACAGTGTTCGCTGTTGCGTGTTGTTATTATTTGAAGCAAGAACGAGTAGTGGACGCTGGGTATGTTAAGGTGTCCGTTTCCACCGGTGAGTCGACGAGGGAACATATTGCACTGAATCTTACTGCCCCTAAAGATGGCGTATGGTGCAAAAGACGGCGTATGGCTCAGCCCTGCCTGCCCTAAAAAAATTGAATTGTTTTTAATTGTTTTAAACCTGAATGATCAATATGTAAACAACTATTTTTTTTTTTATAAAAGTGTATAACAATCTATACTGGCATTACACAGCTGGGTTTGTTTATATGAATATATTAATGTCAAAATCAATTTTTCGATTAGTTGTGCTTTAGTTTAAGTAATAGAACGTCGGTAATATGCGTAGGTAAACAAATATTGTAGTGTATTCAATATTAAATATCATTTAGGCTTTTGAGATAAGATTCTTGGGTACTTATATAATAAGTAACTATTGTTAAGTGGGTCTACAAACGCGTAATAGTATTTGACTTTGAAAATAATAAATAAAAAAAATTCACGTGAATAACAATTATAAATGGCCTTATTTTAAGTAAAATAGTATTTTTCAATAATTTAATAAAGCATTTGAGACCTACTTCATAAAATTTAGTAATATATTGTCGTATATATAGTATAGTAGGGTTCTAGCAACCCGCTGTCACTCGCACCACTCCCGCTCGGTCCCTTCTACCCGAAGCCGGCACTAATTGGTCCCGGACACCCACACCGTTCCTCAGATACTCTTAATTATGTCATCTTCGTCATCTTCAAAAGCTCTCGCTTGTCATCGAACGCCAAATATCTTATTGAGTTTTTTTTTTAAATAGAAATCTTAAAAAGGATTCAACTATGAAATGTTTCGGCATTGTTGGTAATACTTTAATAGTATTTACACAATGCGAGACGCTATTTTTATTGATCGATAAATCGTATCGTGACGTGTAAAAGTATTGTAATTGAAGAAAATACAGATTCAAGAAAACATCTACTGCTATTAAAGATACAATCGGGTATTCAGTACGTCTACGCTTTCTTTTGAAAAGAATCTTGAAATCTGATCAAATCGTATTTTATATTAGATACAGCTTTTGTAATAATAAGCTAGGTATGATTCCCAGTCTTTAAAATACATTTCATGCTCAGAATTTATAATTGTGTTTGCTCGCAAACGAAAAAAAAAACCGACTTCAATTACATCGACAAGTAATACAACGTAGATCGACGATAAAATAGTCAAGCAACTACGCGTTATCAAAGATTACTCAAAAAGTACTTATCAGATCTCGATAAAATTTATATGTGACCACATGATAAACACCAGCTTTCGATTAAATTAAAAATTATCAAAATCGGTACACCCAGTAAAAAGTTATTACGGATTTTCGAGAGTTTCCCTCGATTTCTCTAGGATCCCATCATCAGATCCTAGTTTCCTTATCACGGTACCAAACTAGGGATATTCCCTTTTCAACAAAAAAAGAATTATCAAAATCGGTACATGCAGTAGAAAGTTATGCGGTATAATACAACGTAGGTCGACGAAAAAAGCGTCAAGTAAAAACGCATTATTAGATATAACTCAAAAAGTAGTTGTTAGATCTCAAATAAATTTAAATGGGACCAATTGGCACACATCACCTTTCGATTAAAAAAAAATTGTCGAAATCGGTCCACCCGGTCAAAAGTTCTGATGTAACATACATAAAAAAAAAAAATACAGTCGAATTGAGAACCTCCTCCTTTTTTGGAAGTCGGTTAAAAACTGACAACGTATTTGAGGGAAACTAGCTACAGTTATTGTTGTCCAAATTTTCTTTTTCGATGAAGAAAAGGTCTTTACCATATATCAGTTCGTCAAGTTAGACAAATTTTAATAAATAAATTATTAATTTCTTGCGATTAAAGCGATTCTAATTGACTCATCACTCATCATCATCACTTCAGCCTATTGCAGTCTACTGCTGGACATAGGCCTGAACAATGAAAATGGCGCGAACACATGTTTTTTGTCCATAGTCACCACGCTGGGCAGGCGGGTTGGTGTCCGCAGGCCTAATTGACTAATTTTATACAATTATGTACAAAAAGTATACTTAATTTTGAAGCACGATAACTACGCCAGGAATGTGCTAAGGCCTACCACGCTGCAAATTCGGAACTTCTTAATAAGCAACTTTTTGTCAACCCTACGCCCTTTTCCGAAACAAATAAATTTATACTTTAAACACATTGCATTGAAGGGCATATCCGTAAAATTAACACGCTAAATAAAATAGAAGCAGCCTGTATCACCTGTGCCGAGGGTATTCTAGATAATATTAAATGTTAAGGTATTTACGGAATTCGCAACTTAATGCAAATGATATAAAGTTAAAATTCCTTTGAGGATAACAGCTATTTTGATTACCAAAGACAGTCGCTAATGAGTCGGGTAGCGCTCCGTCGGCGCTGAGGTATTGAAGCAAAAATTTTTACAAAACGATCTACAGCGACCTAAAGACCCTGTTATGATCTACAAAAAATCGTAAAATAAATGGATAATAATATCCGGTTTGAACCGGTTTTCTTATGTTATTTTTCGCAGTTTTTATTTTAGATAAATCGAATAATAAATCGATGTTCTCAATCATTAGAATAAATTAATAGCAATAACAATAATATATATTTAAAAAACAAACAGTTTTAATTACATAGAGCAAAACAAAAAAAAATTACATAGAGCAATTTTGTTTACTACTACACAATTAAAACTCTATGATAATTATACTATGATGAATTTTGGCGCGGCGAAAAAAAATACGTTATTGGCATCATTAACATCGATTACACGATCGATTACAAAACCTTTCACATTTTTTTTATTATAAGTATATAAGTATAGGTACATCTCATATACTCAATATATAAATAAAACAAGACACCATGCAACATCTATATATTATTACGTGAAGCAAAAATTTCGCGGAATTACGCGGACGGAGGTGTATGAAATTTCGCACATTTATAGTTTACTAGCTATGCCCGCGGCTTCGCCCGCGTTGAAATCAGTTTGTCACAAAGTTGTCCCAGCTAACTTCCAGTGAAACTCTTATCAAAATCGGCTTTGCCGTTCCGTAAACCTTCCTCTTGAAGCCCTCTCTCCATTTGTGAAACCGCATGAAAATCCGTTAAGTAGATTTTGAGGGAATCGGTCACATACGCTTTTGGGAACTTTGTTTTATAATACACTAACTGTTGCCCGCGACTACGTCCGCGTGGTTATGAAGATATGCATTACTATTAAGATGCTTAACGCAAATTATTTTTTTATTTCAGTCACTTGAAATGCTTATCACTCTGAGTAACTTTTTCAAAGGCACAATTTAGTATAATTTAATAGTTATTTTTATAAAACCTCTCTATACACCACATTTTTAGTTTTATTTTCAGGCTGCAGTATGAATAACCTATCAGGCGAACTTGTTGCTACTGTATATGTTTCATACAAACTATCAACCCCAATTAAACCCCCTTAGCGATTGAATATCGCAAAATCCGTTCTTGGCGGACGTCTACTAACTATAATCTACCTCCCTGCCAAATTTCATCTTTGTCCATCTTGGATGGATGGACCATCCAGCGGTTTTTGAGTTCTCGTGATGTCAATCAGTGACCTTTCTCTTTTATATATATAGATTACGATGTATTATTTTGACACTTCCTCGCCATCTATAGAGCATACATTTTAAATTTCAAGTCACTTACCTTAATAACATATGACTTTCATATAAACTTCCAACCCCCGTTTTATCCCCTTATGGATCGAGTTTCGTAAAATCCGTTTTCAGCGGATGTTTACGCCCTATAAGGAACCTATCTGCAAAATTTCAAGTTTGTAGCTGTTATAGTTTCAGAGATTTCGTGATAAGTGAGTCAACCTACCATACTCCATTTTAACCCCAAAAGGGAGTTGATTTCTAAAGATACATTATTTGAACACCTTTTCAACATCTATAGAGCATAAATTTCAAGTCTCTTACTTCAAAAACATAGGACTTTCATACAAACTTCCAACCCCCGTTTTATCACCTTAGGGGTCGAGTTTCATAAAATTCGTTCTTAGCAAATGTATATGTCCTATAAGGAACCTACTTGCTAATTTTCAAATTTGTAGCTGTTATAGTTTCGGAGATTTCGTGATGAGTAAGTCAACCTACCATCCCCCGTTTTAACCCCAAAAGGGAGTTGATTTCTAAAGATACATTATTTGAAAACCTTCTCACTATCTATAGAGCATACATTTTAAATTTCAAGTCTCTTCCTCCAAAAACATAGGACTTTCATACAAACTTCCAACCCCCGTTTTATCCCCTTAGGGGTAGAGTTTCATAAAATTCGTTCTTAACAAATGTATACGCCCTATAAGAAACGTACCTGCCAAATTTCAAGTTTGTAGGTATTATAGTTTCGGAGATTTTGTGATGAGTGAATCAACCTACCATCCCCCGTTTTAACCCCAAAAGGGAGTTGATTTCTAAATATACATTATTTGGACACCTTCTCACCATCTATAGAGCATACATTTTAAATTTCAAGTCTCTTACTTCAAAAACATAGGACTTTCATAAAAACTTCCAAACCCCGTTTTACCCCCTTAGGGGTCGAGTTTTGTAAAACCCGTTCTTAGCGGATGTCTACGCCTTATAAGGAGCCTTTCTGCCAAATTTCAAGTTTGTAACTGTTATAGTTTCGGAGATTTCGTGATCAGTGAGCCGACCTACTATCCCCCGTTTTAACCCAAAAAGGGGTTGATTTCTAAAGATACATTATTTAGACACCTTTTCACCATCTATCTATAGAGCTTACATTTTAAATTTCAAGTCTCTTACTTCAAAAACATGGGACTCTCATACAAACTTCCAACCCCCATTTTATCCCCTTAGGGGTTGAGTTTCGTAAAATCCGTTCTTAGCGGATGTCTACGTCCTATAAGGAGCCTACTTGCCAAATTTCAAGTTTGTAGGTGTTATAGTTTCGGAGATTTCGTGATGAATGACCTTTCGCGTTTATATATATTATAGATATAGAGAAGGAGTGCAGAATGCTAATATTTTTTTAACGATGCATAACACACATTATATCAATAAAAAACATTACAGACAACCATGTATTTGACACACACACGTAAATATACTCTTTTTAACCGACTTCAAAAAAAGGAGGAGGTTACTCAATTCGACCGTATATATATATATTTTTTTATGTATGTTCGGAGATAACTTCTTCGTTTATGAACCGATTTGGATAATTCTTTTTTTGTTGGAAAGGAGATATTCATAGTTTGGTACCATGATAAGGAAACCCAGATCTGATGATGGGATCCCAGAGAAATCGAGGGAAACTTTCAAAAATCGTAAGGGTGACTAGTAAATTTAATCATGTTTTCATTAAGTACTATAAAGCACTACTATTTAATAAAGGTCTGGAGTCGATCTGATGATGGAGAAGAAAGATAGTCGAAGGAACTCTTCAACAATTTATAGCAATTACCTGCTTTTTGAACTTAATTCGTTTTTATTGATGAGAACTTTGCACCTGTATGAATTATAAGTGCCATTACAGTCTGATGATGGAGACGAAAGATAGTCGAGGGAACTCTTTAACGATTTATAGCAATTACCTGCTGTTTGAACTTAATTCGTTTCTATTGATGAGAACTTTGCATATATATGAGTTATAAGTGCCATTTCAGTCTGATGATGGAGACGAAAGATAGTCGAGGGTAGGTACTCTTCAACGACTTATAGCAATTACCTGCTGTTTGAACTTAATTCGTTTCTATTGATGAGAACTTTGCACCTATATGAGTTACAAGTGCCATTAAAGTCTGATGATGGAGACGAAAGATAGTCGAGGGAACTTTTCAACGATTTATAGCAATTGCCTGCTGTGTGATCATCTGTGTCGCAGGACCAGGTTTGATGATGGAGCTCATAAACACTCGAGGGAATTTCTCAACAATTTACAGCAGTTACCTTTTGCTGTTTGACGACCGCTTTGATATAATGGTGCATGTGCCGTGTCGGCGGCGCCTAAACACCGACGGTCGCGGGTTCTATTCCAGCTCGGAGTGGATATTTATGTTTATACAAATATTTATTTTCGGTCTAGTTGTTAATCCTTGTGGTTCTCCCAACCTAGCCTCGGAGAACACGCTAGGCTGTCAGTCCCGGTTGTTATTAGGTACACCTGATTGCGAACTTTACTCATAGTATGTCGACGCGTTAGCGCAGCGGTCACAGCACCGGCTGTTGCGGTGGCGTTAGTGGGTTCAATCCCCGCACACGACAGACATTTGTATTGGCCAAATAGATGTTTGTCATGATCTGGGTGTTTGTGCTTGTGTATTGTGTATGTTTTCGAACCCCCGACATTAGAGAAAAAGCATCCTTGTTAGGTCTACCCATCACTAAAAACTGTAAAATAAAATAATTTTTAACAAAAAAAAACCGACTTCAAAAAGGAAACTAAAAAGTGAAAAATAAATTTACTTAGTACAAAGTAATTCGTATTTTGATTTAGTTAATCAGAAATGATTAAATAAATATTTTATAATTTTGAAGTTGGTGCCAAGTAAATACTACAACAACCTGGCTACAATAACAAATACAAACAACACACACACTACAAACAAGTACAAAAAATATTATTAGATATGTCAAAACAATAACAGAATAATAACAGTATTCAACCTAATAGTCAATGAAACAAATTATGAAAGAAAACTGACTACAACTTACGAGTAGATACTAGAGTAGTTATTGTTTTACTTGGCACCGACTTCAAAATTATAAAATATTTATTTAATCATTTCTGATTAACTAAATCAAAATACGAATTACTTTGTACTAAGTAAATTTATTTTTCACTTTTTAGTTTCCTTTTTGAAGTCGGTTTTTTTTTGTTAAAAATTATTTTTGTTTATTATTGTAGAAGTATAGTCTTTGACAACAGAACCTTATTAATGTTCAAACTTATAATTTAAATTAATAATGGTCGAATTCCGACTAGTATAATATAAAATGAAAAGCACACGATGAAAGTCAGTCTGCAAATATCTCACAAGTTAAAAAATATCTACTAATTAAGGACTAAATTAGTTTATAGAAACTTATTAGTAGAAATACGATTGTGATCTCGGATTGAACTAATATAGCGTTAAATCAAAGTTATGAAGTTATTTCAAGACTTATAAAAGATTAAAGGTTTTAAGAACACTTTCGTGTGATGAGATCAAAAGCGCTGCAGCCGCTGAATGGACTGTTAACATCAAATTACTCTATAAGGATTACTTTGGTGTGAAAAGTTTTAATTGAAACTTACGTCTTAATATGTATTCAAGTGATTTAAAAATCTGAATTCTACGTAAAAATATAACTGAGGTACGGGCACAGTAGGAACTATCCTTCTCAAAATCTGGAACAGCGCGACTGGGTAGTTATAATAAATATTAGTCATAATAAACATACAAAATCCAAAAACCTGCAGTGGGGCAGTGGAGATTAAGCTCCGATCTATCTCCTAGGTGGAGAAGGAAGCCTATACCCAGCAGTAGAATGTTAAGGGCTGTATCGATCAATCAAAAAAAAAAATACAAAAAAATGTATTAAGTTTAGTAATTGTATAATTAATAATATAAAATATACCCACCTAAAAATAAAATAAAAGTGTGTGTGTGTGTGTATTTACGTACGCACGTTATAAGGTATACTTTATTGGTTAACTAACTTCACGTTGCCAACTTCTTCTTCGTTGACTAGCTAACTTTAGGGTGTCGGTTTTTTGTGACGGTGTGCGCGCGCATTCATTGGCTAGCTACCTTCACGTTACTAACTTTTTCTTCGTTAAATAATCAACCCCTTCTCTTCCCGTGGGTGTCGTAAGAGGCAACTAAGGGATAAGACAGTTCCGCTACCACCTTGGACTTTAAAAAGCCGACCGGTGGCGGGATAACCATCCAACTGTTGGCTTTGAAATACACAGGCCGAAGACGGGCAGCAGCGTCTTCGGTGCGACAAAGCCAGTACTGCGATCACCAACCCGCCTGCCCAGCGTGGTGACTATGTGCAAAACACATGAGTTCACGTTATTTTTGGCGTAAACTTGTGGAGGCCTATGTCCAGCAGTGGACTGTATAGGCTGTAATGATGATAATGATTTCCCCTAACGAACCAGAAGAAATATTACTTCAATATAAATATAATATCATATTTGTGGAGACGAATCGCTCAAAGCTTAAAGGCAGTCCCTGTGACGCGGGCGGGCTAATTTTTTCTAAAGTGTCGACGCAATAAACATTCTTGACGGTAATTTTTCATACTAACAAGTTCCGAACAGACTGCTATTTGTCGCGTCAACCACGCGTGTGCCGTGCACCAATTAGTGTTTAGTTTTTGTTTTAATTATTATCTCCGCTAACACTATAAGAAGGTAAGGTTTGTATTTTTGAATGTTTATAAAGGATTAATTCAAAAACTACTTGTGCTATTTTAATTTTTTTTTGTCACCAGGAAAATATAATTAGGCTATGTTTTAACGCGAGAAAACGGAACATGAAATCAGAAAACTAATAAAATTTATATAAATGAAATAGTTATTGGAATGGTGATCTAGACGGTAACTAAATTTGCCCATTCAACATTTATTAGGTAAGTTATGTTGGTATATTCGATACAAATTTATTTTTAATAAAGCCAATACAAATGTAAATTGTGTAAAATACCTACGGCGATATCAAAGAAAGTGTGAAACTTTTCACCTAATTAACACGTCTGAGATTCCTCTGAGAATGAGAGATTGTGCTGAAGCGGGAGGTCCACATCAAAGGCATCGGCTCACATTTAAAATGACAAATTATTCATACGACCACGTGCTTATTTACCACCATTACTTGATTAATCTTCACAAATACCGTTGTCGTGCTAGTTCTAAATACTTCTACGTATGCGAAAGTTTGAACATTTGGTAGTCAATAACGCTAGAATGGGTGAAAAAGTCTAGATGTTATTTGACATAGATAGGTTTTAGTCTGGAGTGTAAGGCTATTTTTATATCGAAAAGGCGTAAGATGAGGTATTAGAGCTATTTTTGTTTTTCACAGAGTAAGGGATACGATTTGCTTGAGTAAATGACATAGCTTAAACATTTTTTAGGGCATATATTTAATGGCATTGCTACTAACTCTTGTGTTGTCATTTTTTTCTATTATAAAGTTATCTTTTAAGATTTAAGTAGCTGAGGTAAGGTATAGCAGGAAATTTCGTGCTCAAAATATGGAGCAGCCCGACTGGGGTAGTACCTCGACCTTACAGAAGATCACAGCTAAATAATACTGTTTTCAAGCAGTGTTGTGTTGCTCTTGGTGAGTAAGGTGACCAGAGTTTCTGGAGGGACTTGGGGATAGGGTCGGCAATGCGCTTATGATGCTTCTGGTGTTTCAGACATCTATAAGCTACGGTAATCGCTTACCATCAAGTGAGCTGTACGCTTGTTTGCCGACCTGTTTGTATAAAAAAATGTTGTGAATTTTTTCCATAGGTAATATTTGTTACTATAAAGAAAAACATACCCATCTGTCCCAGGGTATATAACAAACACATTGTTTTTGTAACCAATTATTTCCAACCTAATCGCAAATTCCAATTATATCAGTTTCGTAGTAAGTACCTATAACTGTTGAATTAAATACACAGTTCAGTCAATACTAGTTTTAATACACTTAAAACTCGATTTGTTTAAACTTTGTGTTTTCAATTGTTATATTAGAAAGCTTTTTTTTTTTTGTTTTCATTTCTGACGAACAAATTCTGACAGAACTCAAAACTGTCATACGCTAAACAATACAACACTACATTCTTTGGTAGCGCTACGGTAGCCAAGAATGCGTCAAAGCAGGTAAAACAGCTAAAACCTAGCACGCAACATAATAAAGACATTTTAAAACAGATAACAAACGACTCATTAAAAATATCGCTTGAAATTAAAGCCTTCTTTTTCAAATATTAAAAAAGTAAGTTCAAAATTCGAAATTGAGATACCAATCGTTGTTTTTTTTTTGTTTAACGAGGCATTGACAGCGGAGCACAGGGTCAAATAGCTCGTTGACAGGTCGACCACGTGTTGACGGACCTCCTTGCTGAGACCTCGCGTTATCTTTGCAATTACGAGTGATTTATTGGCGATACTAGTGATGCTAGTGGTGCCACCCAGCGCGCGGCGGCTCCTTTGTACCGGATCAGCCATTTTGCTAAGTGTCAGAGCTTTTTACGACTTAAACGTTGAACTTTAGGGGTCGGGGTACGGCTTTTAAAACCAGTAGCTGAAATTTTTGTTATTTTTAATGTTTTAATTTTTCTCATCTTTAAAATATTGTTAAATCTCATCTATAAAGTATTTTTAATTGTCTTTAAGTTGTGAGAAAGTTTTAGTACCTACATCGTACTTTGAAAAGTCTTCAAAATAAATACGTTAGGCTCACAACAATTATGTATAACAGTAACTTTGCTTAATTTAAAAAAATTGTTGTTTTTTTTTCTTTTTGGGCCTGTACACAATTTTATAAAATCTTTTTAGGACAACTGTGTTTAAAATAAATAGCCATAAACCTGTTTAAGCATGGGATTAACATATTTATATACATTAATTACAAAACCCTACAGAAAAAGTCTACAGAACCAATAATTAGTCTACTTATGCAACCTATAGTTAGCAGTGGGTGGCGTCGAATTTTTTAGCGATAAGTCGAACATGGCGCCAATCTATCCCAAATGCAATGTTTATACCTACGTTATCTGCGCCACATAATTGGTGTTTTAGTTTAAATTGCTAGTTTTTTGTTCATCTGTGGCAGATGTATTGCGTAAGATAGTAGCCACAGATACTTTTAAAATATATTTTATAAATATTAAATTCATTTCGTTATTTACATATGTATTATCGGGTGTCGTAAGAGGCGACTAAGGGATAACAAGGTTTCACTACCTCCTTGGAACTTAAGAAGCCGACCGATGGTGGGATAACCATCTAACCGCTGGCTTTGAAACACAGAGGCCGAAGACGGGCAGCAGCGTTTTAGGGTTACGCTGCTGCCCGTCTTCGGCCTGTGTATTTCAAAGCCAGCAGTTGTTTTTATTACTTAGCTACATTTTATTTTATTTAGCGTCTTCGGCGCGACAAAGCCAGCCCTGCGGTCACCAACCCGCCCGCCCGGCGTGGTGACTATGGGCAACACACATGAGTTCACGCATTTTTGGCGCGAACTTGTGGAGGCCTATATCCAGCAGAGGACTGCAATAGGCTGGAGTGATGATGATGATGATGATGATGATGATGATATGTATTATAAAAGTCGGCTGTTATCTATAAGTGTAACACTAGCATTAAGTTGCTTACCGTAAGAACAGGCTACTGTGTGTGTATGTTATAGATATTTATTTATTTATCTGTTGAAAAGTTTGTTAGTGTGCTATGTTCAAAATTGTGATAAATTATTTCGTCAATGTGACATCTTTGTTCGTCTCATGCATAGTTGATATATTTATACTTATGTGCTTGACTACCCCTGTTATTTTTCACTCTCTCACAATGATATACTTCTAAAATATCTATTATTTATTTTACCAAAAAAAGTATTTAAGAAAATCATAAAAGTAAGTAATCATAAAGTAAAAGAGGCAATATAGATACAATAATACAAATTGGAAATCGAAATACGCAATGACTAGCTATGCCCCGCATTGCCTTCCTTGGTAAATGGACTATAAAAAGAATTTTTCAATTCGAACCAGTGAAGTAGTTCCTGAGATTATCGCGTTTAATAAACAAACTCTTTCACTGTATAATATTAGTATAGATATCAAAATTTAATTGATAAAATGTACACTTATTATGTTTATAAAATACATTCGTTACAAATTAAATATATTAGATATTGCACTCAAAAATACATATAGAAACATAAAATAATAGTAACGTTTATGGCAAAGGTGGACTTATATCTGAAAGAGATTTCTTCCAGTCAACCCATGGTCATGAGTAAGTGTTTCATATAGCGAGGCAAACAGTGCAAGAAGTATTCATTGAGAAGAAAAATAAAAAAAATAAAAGAAAATAATAAATAAAAATACCAAATTACTAAATTAAAAATAATTTAAATACTAAATTAAATATATATTACTTGTTTTAAATACAAATAACTTATTGATTTTTTTTCTAAAGCTTTTTTCAAACTAAATATTAATCATAAGTGTTCTCTCTAAGACAACCTCATTGATTTTGACGAGTGTTTTGAAGGCCGCTCTCCTAATCCCGTGTTTTAGTTGAGATTAGCGCTGCCTTCAGGGTGGGCTCGCAGAACTAAAATAACACAGCTTGCGAACTTAACATCTTTTAAGACGCCCGAGATGATAAAAAAAAAAATTGTATATTTCAATGAGAAATAATAATATTATAAAAGTAATTTCAACATCAAGTAATATAAATTATAAAAAGAATTTAAAAAAGTTTCAACAGGAAAATGTTCCGTTATCACATTACTTAGTCTATATTTTCGTGCGGGAAAACGGAAAAGCGAAAATAATTTTCAAGCGGGTGAAGCAAGGAGTGGACAATTACTTATAAGATATTTAGGGAATTTTGAGTAAATTGAAGTGAAATTATATCAAAGTAATTGTTTAGGCGTTTGCAATAAAATCATTGTAAATATAAGAAAATAAGTGAGCTTTAGACCACACGATTTAAGTAAAACTTACGAAACGTAACTCTCTTTATAACTTCACTAACTTATATCGCCCTCTCAACTTCCGTTCACCTTGCCCGATCACACTTTTCGTAACGTTCTCGAAGTTTTACTTTGAAAAATAAAATTTAAAAAATGTGAAAATTAACTTATAATTATTTAAACTAATAACAATTCTATTAAAATAACTCTTAATTTAATGTAACTGAATAACATTGTAGACCCTAAACAGAGCGACTGTAACATCATTTGATAAAAAAATAACAATATTATCTATCAATATTAGCTCTTTGAAGATTTCTCTATTGTTCACTTTATTGTTCCAAAACAACATTTTAAAGTCACTTCGAACAAGCGAATATAGACCTTACGTTTTATGTCATAAAGATTTTACAAGTCTATATAATAAATTTGTTTATAACCTTTATACTACAATTTGACTCGTATTTTTTTGATTTTAAGCAAGTAATTTTGAACTTAATAGTAGTGACAATAAGATTAAAATTGCTGTATCAAAATGATTGTAAATTGTTTACAATTCACTGGACATATGGGAACATGAGATTTACACTTGATCTAGATCGGATTCGAATTACGAAAATGTTGCTAATGTACATTTTACAAATATCATAAAAAATAATAATACTCATTTAACCCAATGGAATTACTTGGAAACTTCTGTGTATAAAAATAAATAATCCATCCGTTACTTAGTTTGTAATCATTCGTAATTTTGATAATAATAATAACCATATTTTTTTTAACCTATTCAATAATTTTCCTTATCATTATCATAAATATTAAGACGCTGAGGTTAAGATATTTGCCTCCCTTTTTAGAAAAAACTTCACAATTACCCCACATAAATTATATAATCATTTTATAGATAATTGCTTGCTCTACCGGCATCCACAACTAAATAATAATAATAATAATTTCTTTATTTCAGGTAACAATTGACCCATAAAACAATTCGTCTTAAACAATTCTTATAACAACTAGAAAAATTAATGAATGTCACAACAATTTGTAAAATACAATAATAAAATAATAAAATCACATTAATAATAAACAATACCTAATACAAATAAATAATTTTAACAATAATTTCATTATATTAAAACTAAAACAACTAATTACAACAACACAATGTCAAATATGATATTTAATAAAATAGATGTGCATACATATAACGGACACGTAAATTTTACTATTTAAAAATAAAAACATGTACCCAATAAAAACATAATATAAATCTAATGTATTGTTCACTTCGATATCTAAGGCAAATACAACTTTAAAAATAAAATAAAATAAAATAAAATTAATAAATGTCACGACAATTTGAAAAATACAATTACAATAATAAAATGAAACTAATTACAATCACACAATGTCCAATATGAATAATAATAATAAAATAACTAAAAAAATGTACTATTGCTTTTGTTTTTGTAAATCAATTAATTATTAAAATTATATATATGACGGCGTTAATTTTGATACAGCGTCGACATGATTGACGGTGGGTAATTTTTTTATTGTTCAATTTTAAATCAACTAACATATAAATACTTTTTTGTAATTTTTTAAAATGATAATTATTATACTTATTTAGTGCGAGTTATTCGCACGTGTTCGTACTAGTTTATTTAAAATTTTACGAGACTTGGCATACTAATAAGTAATCCTTAAAACATACTAAGTACATACTATTAAATGCGTATTAATTTAAGTTAATATATAAATAAGTACATAAGTAACCATCAACACAATATAGACGATTATACATTACAACAACCTTCAATATGTTACAAAATTTAATCTCCAAACAATACCTAACACATTTCATTTAACATAAAAAGCTCACTCGAGTAAACTTTCAAAAGCTTTAAAGCACACCGCGCCGACTCTTACCCGCGTGGACAAAAAACTAGCGCTAATGATTTGACGGAACATCGACAATTTGCTACGTACGATTGAATTTTATCAATGCGATTTGTACCCCACGTACAATTGCTAACGGCTGACGAAAAAATACAAACTAAAATATACTTTATGACGATGTTATTGAGTCACAAAACTGTGTAATAATAGCAGTAATATTTGCAGATATAGAGACATAATCGTCAAACATCGAGGGCGAACGCGAATGGTATAAAATATTATCATTTATCATGTAGATGTGTTTGTTATTGCAGTATCGGTTATTGTGGTAAACGTCGGCGTTACCATTATTAATAGTGTGCGGACATCTGCGTTACACGTTCTCATTGTGAGCGAAAGTTGCGACGAAATGCGCGGAAAATAAGACGAATCTTTTTATTAAAGAATTTTTTATAGCGTTAAGTGTAATCCCTTAGGGTATATATGCTTAGTTCTTTACGATGCCCTTAGAAATAGTTCTTGAAGTTAAACTTCTTCACGCACGCTTGACTTGGGCAATAAGCTGGTGAACGCGTGACGAGAACGTTGCGAAAAGTGTGATGGAGCGAGGCGAACTGAGGAAGAGAGAGGAGTGCGAGCACACATTTTCTTTCTCTCTTTCTGGTTAACAACCAGTTATGTTTCGTATATCTTAGACATAGAACAGGCCTTTTGTGCAGAAGTTATACTTCAGTCGTATGGTCTAAAGCACACTCGTTTTTTTTATATTTAGCACGTGTGAATTACTTTGTAGGATTTGTACTATTAAAAATTACATGTTTTGTACTATTAAAAATTACATGTACAATTTTGAGAAATTTTTTGAGCACCTACTTCTAATTTTCGTGTCAGCTCGTGTAGTTAAAAACAATAATAAGCGTAACATTTAGTGATTTAAAGATGCTTGGATGATACTACAAAATTTAAATACTAAAACCACTGTGAAAGCTATTACAATAAAAATCTTGGATAATCTAAATAGCTTACTTCCCAGAAATACTGTTAACAACATGGATAAAACTGTATTTAAAAAAAATATCAAAAAATGTAAAACAACTCTTTAACTATTAGAGGTACAGCGTAGACACAATAGTCATATTTTATTTTGGCAAAATATTTTTACGACACTGATCACATCTGAACTGATGTTATTATACATAAATAAATAGCGCTTAAGAAGATAAATTATATCGTATCTATATATCAACACAGAATGCGTTAAAATTTATAATAAATATAAGCTAATTCCAATATTTACATAGGACGCATCCATCAACCCTATAACTAAATGAGTTTGTCAAACATTTTAATCCAAATCATTGTACAATCGTCGCAGCTTTAGCGATATGGCCGCTTTAATGTTGCGAAACATGCTTGTAAATAGGGGACCGGTGTTTATCGTTATTATTAAGTTGTATGGGACCAAGAATCGACTTCCGCACATTCATCACTCCATATAATACCAGAATAAACCGCTGCGGGCAGAGCGTGCCAAATCTTTTCAAAAACCACATTGCCCTTTTTTCACCGATGCGTTTACGGCCCACTGTGCTAGCCATGATGGTTTTATTGCGGCCGTATTCTCGAAATCATTGGGTCCTTTCACTCGGTGACGATGTTGTATGGCTGCTGTAAAACAATAAATAAAATAATTGTTAACGTCTAGTGGTCGATCAATTCGTCACGGTCACAACGGTGAAGGGTCCAACATTAGTAGCTATTCATGTTTAGGACGGTGATGAGGAATAATGGATGCTATGCATCGTTCATTAAAGCTACACGATAGCTTGATTGTATGTAAGTTGTGGCGACGCTGTCAAGAACAGTGGGTGTTCGTTTTAAAAGTATCGCGGTTTGGAATCCACCCGGAGGTCGTTATTTCCAGTACATCGATTTGTTATGGTTTATTTATCATTTAAACAAAACTCCATGAACGATTTTTTCGAGTTTACAACAATTAAAGTGTGTAACCAAATGTTTGAAATGTTAAGGTTTATTTAAACGAGTTTTTTTTACATTTTTCTTGTAAAGATTGTTTTTGTTATGAAGATATTCTTTCTAATCTGTGGGAAGTCTATTTGTAAGATGTTTGTATTGTATGATTTGTATTCTACAATTAAGTATTGTGTAAATAAATGGTTACGAATTTACAATTAACAAAAAAAGCTACTAAAAAAAACCTTGCTTGACAACCGTACTTCCATGACAAACTACAAAACAATGTAGAGTCCTAATACCTAATCTATCTGCATATCATATAATATTACTACGCTAAGGTAAGGTATGGTATAAGGTAAGCTATGTTTGCTTCAATTTTTGGAAAAAAACCCCAGAATTACTCCACATAAATTATATAATCATTTTATAGATAATTGCTTTCTCTACCGGAATCCACAACTAAAAAAAAAAATATTGCTTTTTGTAAACTAATTAATTATTAAAATTATATATATGACGGCGTTAATTTTGATACAGCCTCAACATGATTGACGGTGGGTAATATTTTTATCGTTCAATTTTAAATCAACTCGAGTATAAATACTTTTTTGTATTTTTGTATAGTGATAATTATTATACTTATTTAGTGCGCGGCATCAACAACTAAAAAATGTATTATTACTTTTTTTTTCGTAAATTAATTAATTATTAAAATTATATATATGACGGCTTTAATTTTGAAACAACGTCAACATGATTCAGGTCGGTTTTTACTTATTTAGTGCGAATTATTCGCACGGGTATTTCGTAGTTAAATTTATATAAAGAACTAAATTTAGCCCAAATACTTCAAAAAAGAAAAATATTAATTATCATTATACCTACGTTCCAATAAAAACCTTCAACCCGTAATGGAAGAGTTATGAAATTAACAATAACCGGCCAAGAGCAAGTCGTAATGTATTTATTTAATTATTTATTAAAGAAACAGTAAAAAAATATCAGAAATTATGTCTAATGACCCTTGTTAACCGCCTTCCAAAAAAGGAGGAGGTTCTCATTTCGATTGTATTTTTTTATGTTTGTACCTCAGAACTTTTGACTGGGTGGACGGATGTCAATGATTTTTTTAATCGAAAGGTGGTGCGTGTCATGTGACTCCATTTAAACTTAAATAGATCTATAACAAGTACTTCTCGAATTATATCTAATAACGCGTATTTACGTGACTGTTTTTTCATCGACCTACGGTGTATTATAACTTTTCACTGTATGTACCGTTTTTGACGATTCTTATTTTGATCGAGGGATGATGCTTGTCGTATGATGCATTTAAATTTGGTCGAGATCTGATATTTTTTTAAGTAATCTTTAATGACGCGTATTTACTTCACAAATTCTTTCCGTATGCACTTTTTATTACTTGTCGATGTAATTGAAGTCGATTTTTTTTCCGTTTGCCAGCAAACACAATATTAATTATTTGAGCATGTTGGTTTTTGTTTTTTTAAACAATTTTTGTCGTAGTAAGAAATAATCTAAGAATTTTTGTCCATCTAATAGGTAAAGTGATAAATATCGAAAAAGTTCGAAAAAAGTGTTTCGTAAGAAATAATACTAATTTAGGTTTTTAAACTTCTTTGGACTATTCAAGGCACCCCAATGAGTCAAATCCAATATTGTTGGGTATAGAAAGAATTTAGCCCGGAATATGGAATAGCCTTAAACAAAACCACAAAGCATAACCTTTTTTTGTTTGACCACAGTCAGTCAAAAAATCTATCGTTACTAAAGACTACTTAGTTTTACAAGTCATCATGTTTTGTTAAACACCAGCAGCAGAAACAAGTGAATACTAATATTTGTCCTCAGGGAATTCGATATTATCGCCTCTCTTTGTAAACAGACCAAATAGTTTCCCTAAGGTATAAATGTACCATTATTTACCAATTCAAGACGTTTTAATAGCTTCTGAATACAATTTTGAAGATTTCAAAGAATGATGAGAAAGTCATTCTAATGACATAGCAAATAATTGTTACATACAAATTCCTAGTTATATCCCAAGACACTTCGAAAAACAGTAACGTATAAACGCCGTTTAATGAAATGAATTCAAAAGACATTCCGCCAAACGAATGTACAAGGTGAAAAAATTCGAAAACATTTCTATATAATCTCCTTACGTCCGAAGATTTATTTAACGTAAATCAAAAGTCAACAGTTAGTGCCGGCTTGCACAAAACCACGGTATCACTAACTAACACTCTAATGCCTTTGTCATCAACACACATCTACTAAACACGTCAACGTACACATCAGAATCTAAATGACATAAATCAAATCATTCAAATCAGACTTTATTTGAAGGAAATTAGGTTCACATTCGATTTGTAGATAGCGAAGTCGGTATTCTTTATTCAGAAGGGATAAATAGAGACGTCGAAGCCACACGGGGTAGCAAAGCGGCCGACGCAAAAAATAGACAATAGCCCAGAGTTTTGGATACAAAGCGACATTGGAAAATAAATTATTTCATCTGTTCAGTCCTTTCACGATAATATTGGCAAATGTTTCCATTCGAGACGGGCCACGCCCCGAACGAATCCGTTTGAAAAAAAAAACTCAAACGATTCACAAATTTGTATTCTGAGGCCTTGTATTTAAAGTCATAAATCGAAGTTGAATTTCTGAACGGTCTCTGGTCTTCGGTACATCACAAAGTCGACAGAAAGTCATCATTTCTCTTACAATTTTTTCATTTAAGCCAACATATATTTTGACTGTGATGTTTTTATTATTTTTGTCCGTGATTCGCTTTAGGATCGATGGCTAACTATTGGCGGGTGTTTTTTTCCTAAAGTCGGCACCTATGCACATCGAATGGGCAGCTTATTCACGCGAGCCCGTGTCCGTTCGTGGAAACACCGACAAAGATTTTAAGTAATTATCTAATGTATATAATGTTGATTTTGTCCACTATTTTGGCTTCTGTTCATGAGACCGGCCATTAATCAAGAGTAAGGAACTAAGGAAGCCGTAGACAATTCCACAATTAACTGTCTAACAAATAAATTCCAAAGTCATTTTAGGATTTTGTATATTATTTACTTTTGTAACAATGGCTATATACTTAGTAGTTGTTGTTCCTAATTTGCCTTTGTAACTGTATTCTATCTGTATCGAATCGTGATTTAGTTTCATTCGTATTTTCTAGAAAACAAATCTTGGGTATATACCAGAATATATATTTTGGTACTTGTTGGTATTTAAGATCAGTAACATGGTCCGTGGTCGGGAAGCGATGATACTAATATTACAATGAAAAATGTTTGAAAATCACGAGTTTCAAAGTTTAAAACAGTCATTCACATACTTATTTACAGTTTTGAGTAATAAAAGAGATGCAATATCATACTCTCGCTATGAATTTCTATGAATTTTCAGTAAAACGAGCATAATATGTTTTGTAATATTATAAAAGCAATTGGGTAGTTGCAATAAATAATTCTTGAAAAAATTATTTCTTGCATATATTGGTGAATATATATACATACTAGCTGTGCCCGCGGCTTCGCCCGCGTTGAAATCAGTCTTTCACAATGTTTTTCCGGCAAACTTCTAGTGAAACTTTCACCAAGATCGGCTTAGCTATTCCGTAAACCTTCCTCTTGAAGCCCACTCTTCATTGGTGAAACCGCATGAAAATATGTTCAGTAGATTTTGAGGGAATCGATCACATACACTTTTGGGGACTTTGTTTTATAATACACTAATTGTTTAACGCAAATTATTTTTTTATTTAAGTGACTTGAAATGCTTATCATACTGAGTAACTTTTTAAAAGGCACAATTTAGTATAATTTAATAAAAACTTTATAAAACCTCTCTATACACCACACTTATAGTTTTATTTTTAGGCTGCAGTATAAATAACCTATTAAGCGAACTTATAGGTGTTGTATATGTTTCGTACGAACTATAAGCCCCCATTACATCCTCTTAGCGGTGGAATATCGCAAAATCCGTTCTTAGCGGACGTCTACTAACTATAATCTACCTCGCTACCAAATAAAACCAAAAAACTTTCAACCCCCGTTTTACCCCTTTAGGGGCCGAATTTCGTAAAACTCGTTCTTAACGAATGCTTACGCCCTATAAGGAGCCTATCTGCCAAATTTCAAGTTTGTAGGTGTTATAATTTCGGAGATTTCGTGATGAGTAAGTAAACCTACCATCCCCCGTTTTAACCCCAAAAGGGAGTTGATTTCTAATGATACATTATTTGGACACCTTTTCATCATTTATAAGGCATACATTTTAAATTTCAAGTCTCTTGCTTCAAATACATGGGACTTTCACACAAACTTCCAACCCCCATTTTACCCCCTTAAGGGTCGAATTTCGTAAAATCCATTCTTAGCGGATGTCTACACCCTATAAGAAGCCTTCTTGTCAAATTTCAAGTTTGTAGGTGTTATAGTTTCGGAGATTTCGTGATGAGTGAGTCAACCTACCATCCCCCGTTTCAACCCCAAAAGGGAGTTTATTTCTAAAGATACATTATTTGGACACCTTTTCATCATCTATAGAGCATACATTTTAAATTTCAAGTCTCTTACTTCAAAAACATAGGACTTTCATACAAACTTGCAACCCCCGTTTTACACCCTTAGGGGTCGAGTTTCGTAAAATCCGTTCTTAGCGGATGTCTACGTCCTATAAGGAGCCTACCTGCCAAATTTCAAGTTTGTAGGTGTTATAGTTTCGGAGATTTCGTGATGAGTGAGTGACCTTTCGCTTTTATATATATTACTAGCTGTGCCCGCGGCTTCGCCCGCGTTGAAATCAGTGTGTAACAAAATTTTCCCGGCAAACTTCCAGTGAAACTCTCATCTCTCTTCCTCTTGAAGCCCTCTCTCCATTGGTGAAACTGCATGAAAATCCGTCTAGTAGATTTTGAAGGAATCGAACACATACACTTTTGGGGACTTAGTTTTATAATACACTAACTGTTGCCCGCGACTACATCCATGTGGTTATGAAGATATGTAGTACTAATAAGATGCTTAACGCAAATTATTTTTTTATTTCAGTCACTTGAAATGCTTATCACACTGAGTAACTTTTTAAAAGGCACAATTTAGTATAATTTAATAGTTTTTTTTTTATAAAACCTCTCTATACACCACATTTTTAGTTTTATTTTTAGGCTGCAGTATAAATAACCTATCAGGCGATCCTATAGCTGCTGTATATGTTTCATACAAACTATCAACCCCAATTAAACCCCTTTAGCGTGGAATATCGCAAAACCCGTTCTTAGCGGACGTCTACTAACTATAATCTACCTCCCTGCTAAATTTCATCTTTGTCCATCCTGGATGGATGGACCATCCAGCGGTTTTTGAGTTCTCATGATGAGTCAGTGACCTTTTTATATATATTGATTACGATGCATTATTTGGACATCTTCTCACCATCTATAGAGCATGCATTTTAAATTTCAAGTTTCTTACTTCAAAAACATAGGACTTTCATACAAACTTCCAAGCCCCATTTTATTCCCTTAGGGGTCGAGTTTCATAAAATCCGTTCTTAGCGGATGTCTACACCCTATAAGGAAACTACCTGCCAAATTTCAAGTTTGTAGCTGTTATAGTTTCGGAGATTTTGTCATGAGTGAGTCAACCTTCCCCCGTTGTAAATCTAAAAGGGATTTGTTTTCTAATGATACATTATTTGGACACCTTCTCACCATCTATAGAGCATACATTTTAAATTTCGTCTCTTACTTCAAAAACATAGGCCTTTCATACAATCTTCTGACCCCCGTTTTATTCATTTAGGGGTCGTGTATTATAAAATCCGTTCTTAACAGATGTCTACACCCTATAAGGAACTTACCAGCCAAATTTTAAGTTTATAACATTTATAGTTTCGGAGATATCGTGATGAGTGAGTCAACCTACCATCCCTCGTTTTAACTCTAAAAGGGAGTTGATTTCTAAAAATACATTATTTGGACATGTTCTCACCATCTATAAAGCATAGATTTTAAATTTTAAGTCTCTTACTAAAAAAAGCATAGGACTTTCATATAAACTTCCATTCCCGTTTTATCCCTTAGGGGTTGAGTTTCGTAAAATCCGTTCTTAGCGGATGTCACGTCTTATAAGGGAACCTACCTGCCGAATTTCAAGTTTGTAGCTATTATAGTTTCGGAGATTTTGTGATGAGTTAGTCAACCTGCCATCCCCCGTTTTAACCCCAAAAAGGAGTTGATTTCTAAAGATACATTATTTGGACACCTTTTCACTATCTATATAGCATACATTTTAAATTTCAACTCTTTTACTTCAAAAACATAGGACTTTCATACAAACTTCCAACCCCCGTTTTATCCCCTTAGGGTTCGAGTATCATAAAATCCGCTCTTAGCGGATGTGTACATCCTATAAGGAACCTACCAGCTAAATTTCAAGTTTATAGCTTTTATAGTTTCGGAGATTTCGTGATGAGTGAGTCAACCTACCATCCCCCGTCGCAACCCCAAAAGGGATTTGTTTTCTAAAGATACATTATTTGGACACCTTCTCACGATCTATAGAGCACACATTTTAAATTTCGTCTCTTACTTCAAAAACATAGGACTTTCATACAAACTTTCAACTCCCCTTTTACCCCTTTAGGGGTCGAATTTCGTAAAACCCGTTCTTAGCAAATATCTACGCCCTATTAGGAGCCTTCCAGCCAAATTTCAAGTTTGTAGGTGTTATAGTTTCGGAGATTTTGTGATAAGTGAGTCAACCTACCATCCCCCGTTTTAACCCCAAAAGGGAGTTGATTTCTAAAGATATATTATTTGGACACCTTCTCATCATCTATAGAGCATACATTTTAAATTTCAAGTCTCTTACTTTAAAAACATAGGACTTTCATACAAACTTCCAACCCCCGTTTTACCCCCTTAGGGGTCGAGTTTCGTAAAATCCGTTCTTAGCGGATGTCTACGTCCTATAAGGAGTCTACTTGCCAAATTTCAAGTTTGTAGGTGTTATAGTTTCGGAGATTTCGTGATGAGTGAGTGACCTTTCGCTTTTATATATATTATTATAGATTATAGATATACCCTGAGGATACAAATACATTTTTGAAAAAAATCAGTGACAGAAGGGTAATGATAAATTTATTTCGAAATTATACAATACTAGCTGACCTGGCGAACTTCGTATCGCCTAACAATCGATTCTTTAATTTTATTAAATTTTTTTTTTTTAGAATTTTTCTCTCCGTAAGAACCATCCTCGTACTTCAAGGAATATTTAAAAAAAAAGAATTAGCGAAATCGGTCCAACCGTTCTCGAGTTTTGCGCTTAGCAACACATTCAGCGACTCATTTTTATATTATAGATTATGCAAATTTACGATTCGCTAGTTAAACATCTATCATATTACACCTATCAACGTCTATTTTCAATGATAGACATATAAGATTGTGGGTTTTTCCAACGAAGCTTCAACCACTCATCTTAGGAGAAAATGTTTGTAAGTTAGACATGTACTGCCTATGGCAGTGTTTGTAAAATAATAAACATACTTTATAATTAAATTAAATTTAACGACGATTTTTAAAAAGAGTAACTGCGGAGTGTCTTGCCTATTCTTCTCTGCAGAGTGTACATTGCGAATTGATGGCATCTTCACATTTAACTGTAGTTATTTCATCTTTTCATCTTTAAATGTAATTTATTCTAATTTATATACCAATTATTAGTATACTTCCTAACCGCTTTTCTGAGCCCTGTGCTATACCAAAGGTTGTCTGAAAGAAATCGCTCTTTTAGCGATAAGACCGACTTTCTAGATCTTCTTCTAGTTGTGCTACTTTTTTTAAATCTTTTAATGGTGTACAATAAAGAATATTATTATTAAAACAAATATCATTTTTTATTTTTAAGTGACGAATCAAAGGTGCTTTTGAATCCTTCTTGAAAGAAATAATTTCGATTTTAAATATGTTTCTAGTATTCAACTAGCTGACCTGGCGAACTTCGTATCACCTTATTTTTTTCTGAAATATAATAATAACATAATATATCAAAATAAAATATAGCCTATCTTTTAAGTTTGATCAAACTGCACACGGTGTGCAAATTTGACTAAAATCGGTTAAGTAGTTTAGGAGTCCATTGAGGACAAACATTGTGACACGAGATTTATATATATTAAGATGTTTATCGTTATGTTTATGGTTATGTATACGTTATTTGTTGTCAGTTTTTATATGTACTGTGTTCATGTATTTTTACAGTTTTACTCCTTAATAATTCATCTATACTATACTTGACCATATGAGGTTGTATACGACAATATAACTACATACCGCATTAGAATAAGTCGGATCTAACACAAATTTTGCATTAATAAGCAGAAACGTCGCCTTTTAAAATTAACAGCTATTTATGTCGAACTATTAGATTTCTGGATTTTTTAGGTAGGTTAGGATGAACTCAAAACGTTAAAACAAATATTCATTATGTACTTTCCAATGTACCTAATAAGAATAAAATGGCCACAATTTAGATTTTCGCTCAATTTAATCGATTATATGTGATCTGACTTTCTAAATTTTTGTTATACTTTCTTTACCTTTATTATCACTATATAACTAACAGTTACTAAAGTTATCACTCAACTATTACAGACATCAACCCCTTTGTAACTTGACGTAACATTCAAGTTTGAAAACATTTCAAGATCCAAAGTGCAACAGCAGGAGTGCACCCAGCATTCTGCGAAGCCAACAATGAGCCTCCGGAAACCAGCCACTACCGTCCTACAACAATACCTAGCATGGAGCCTCAGACGATATCAGCATAGTCGCAGGGGGCGACATAAATCAGGCAAACAAAAGGCAAGATGTAATTGGAATCGACTTTTACGTTTCTCCACTGTTTTGATATTATTTAGTGATATTGAAAACAATATTCCGCCTTGATTTATTTATTTTTTAATTTGGTTGTTAGTTTCGTTTTTTTTTTGTGTTTTTTTTTTAGGTTTTGACCGCTTGTTTCGGTGTAATTTTTTTTATGATGGCGTTGATTGAGTTGATAGCATCTGTCTGGTTTATTTGGTGTTACGAAGATATGTATGAAAAGTTTATCATTACAAAGTATAAAGCAAAGTCGCTTCTTGCTGTCTGTATGTATGTCTTTAAAACTACGCAACGGATTTTGATGCGGTTTCCTTTAGTAAATAGAGTGATTCCAGAGGAAGGTTTATATGTATAATACATGCATAATATTAGTAGAGGAACACTGATAGTTTTTGCAACCGTGCGAAGCCGGGCGGGTCGCTAGTTAATGTATAAATAATTAAGTTCCCGGCTTAGTTATCAAGTCGACTATTTATACGTGTGAAGTAAGTATCCACTGTCTTCTACAGTAAAACCTTTATTTTTGTCTATGACAGCAAAGTATAATTTAGCATGCTGGTTCATTTTACCAACTCATTAATATTGCGATTCTGTACAAAAATCACGAATAAACTACGTGAACATTGCCTTATCTTACATAAAAACAAAATTTCACATCCATTCCTACTAAATACACTAATTGCATGACCGCCATGTTTTTTTTGTTATTTTTTGTTTACTAGGTCATTTGGTTACTTTTAGTTGGTTGAGAGATGTACGTGAGATAACTCCAGGCGCAGATGTTTGCGTAAGTGTACCGGTACCGGTCGACCCTCCGAGCTCGACGGCAAATTCCGAGTCCAGACCAGATTCGTAGGATCGGGGCTCAGGCTCAGAGAGCCCTGATCGATTGATGGATGGAGGATCTGGGGTCTCCTGCGGCGGGTCTAGCGACGGTGGATACCATACGTCCTCACCTACGTCACTGGGTCAAAAGACGGCACGGGGTGCTATCCTTTAGACTGACACAGGTAAGTACCTGCATCAGATCGCGGGTAGGGAGGCCACCCCTGCCTGTCCCGCGTGTGGTGAGCCAAGTGATACGGCGCGTCAGAATCTTGAGGACTGTGTCGCTTGGCTCAACGCTGCGCCCTGGTGGCTTATCGCTGCCGAGTGTGGTCCGCAGCATGCTCGGCAGCGAGAGGTGCTGGTCGGCCGTAACCTCCTTCTGCGAGGAGGTCATGGCGTTAAAGGAGGTTGCGGAGCGACAGCGAGAGGCTGACGCTCACGCCAACCCGCTCAGCAGATATCAGGGGAAAGGAGACGCCGTTATGTGCTCCTTCACCCTTCGCAATGTCGCCCTTCTTCCACTCTAGGGATCAGAGCACCATTCCTGCCACCGCCGCTGGGGTGATAGAGCGCTCACAGTGCCGGTGGGCCAACCATCGGGGCGTCGTGGTAACATGCGAAAGCAAACCCATAGCACCCCGCTATGGCGATGAGGGCACCGCTTTAGTGGGTAGTCTGGGTTGGCCAGAAGTCCCACACTCTCACCAGTCTCGTCAGCGGGGTGCGTAAAAGCATTTCCCTGCGAAAAAAAGGGATGTATGTGAGATGTCACAACTAATGATCAGACCGCCTAATTAAATAAATTCAAACATCGATTCAATTCCAATTAATAATCTGTGAAAAAAATTTAAAAAAATTCTTCCTAAATTTTTCCAAACAAAAAACAAACAAAAAGCAACGCAGTATTAAAACTAATCTTTATTTGTATTTTTTTTTTATTTCAAACAATTTAAAGATACAAATGAAACATCTAATCATGATGACTACACATTGAAAATGGTAAATTTAAACGCACATTTGCTATTCAAGTCGGCAAATAAAACAGTAGTAGCACACAGGAGCCCGCACAATGGGGCGTAACACTAGAATAACACCAACAACGCGATCACAATAAATGTATTAGTGCGTGAAAATGAACGTACAGACGCCCAAGTGGAGGAAGCATTAGTTATGCTGTTGTAAATTACAGAACGTTTTCTTATTCCTTCGAAAAAACACGTATTTAAATTCTCCTTTATGTTTCCGAACAATTTCAAAGAACTTAGAGGAATAGTCTTAATCTTAAAGAAGGTTTTTTGTAGATAGCTATCTATTGTTTCGTATAATAATTTATTATAATGACTAGGAATAACAATTTCGTATGTGTTTCAGTTATTTCTTTTTCAAGAATCTTAGACTTCAGAAGAGGAAACAAAAGGATTTGATGACAAAGAATAGAGGAATGGAAGGAACAGCTAAATTCACAAAAAAAAACTTAATAATCGTAATATTTACTTCTTGAACAGATGTTAAGGGCTTAAATATTTGATACTATTATTAAATAGGAGACTATGATTTTGTACGCATTATGGTATGATCTATACAAGTAAATAAAATTGGAGGGTCTGTTTGTTATATTAAAATAACCTCTTTTTCTAAATGCATAAGGATCTGTACACAATACATATACCAAAATAATATAGTTTACAAATTTTGTCTGTCTGTCTGTCTGTTTGTTCCAGCTAATCTCTAAAAAGACTGGACCGATTTTGACGGGACTTCACTGGCCGATAGCTGATGTAACAAGGAGTAACTTAGGCTACGTATATTTTAAAACTTTATTTATTTTATAGATTTGCAAACTGAAAAATAACTTTTTTGTTAAATTCCACGCGGATGAAGTTGCGGGCACAACTAGTAGGAAATATAAATACTTTTTAAAGCTGTAAATCATCGCATTAAAGAAAATGAAAATATGTACTGTAGGTACTATAGACTTCCGAAAGTAGATGTACGTGTACCATTAAAGATATAAAGGAAATATTCCTCGAATTATTGAAGATTCTAATACAAGATATAAAAAGAGTATCAACTTGTGATCGATAGCATAAAATGCTTTGTGAATGTTTGGGAATTCGAAAATCGTTGCAATTTCTTCTATTTCTTTTCACCGTCAACAATACAACTAAACAAATGTTGATACAATAGCTTGCAAGATAATGGGAATAACGATGAATAATTGGCTAGTATATTAGTAGGAATAGACGCCTAGATATAGTAGAAAAGATTCGTAGTGGTGAGGGATTTATAATCAGGGAATTAAAAGGTAGATTAAGAATTAGAACTCAAATCGGGGAATTCTCGCTTTTAGTCTAAACGATTTCTGATAGTAAGAAAGATTTTTTTTTTATACAACAAGGTCAGCAAACCAACGTCGGCACTCACCTGATGGTATGCGATTACCGTAGCTTATAGACGCCTGTAACACCAGAAGCATCGCAAGCGCGTTGCCGACCCTACTTCAAATCCCCCGCAACCCCCCCCAGGAGCTCTGGTCAACTTACTCACCACAGAAACACAACACTGCTTAAAAGCAGTATTATTTAGCTGTGATCTTAAAGTTTTTGCTAACCATTTCTCAACTAATAACAATAATACCATGTAAAAATCATACATATAAAGTTATAATGAATCGATTAAAAAATAATAATACATACATACATACATACATACATACAATAAAACCAGCATAAAAATTGAGAAAAAAAAATCGCAAGAATTAAAAAAAGGAATAAGGCTAATCAGGACGCTGCCTCAGCATTGATTTATCAGCAGGCGTTTGCCTGTCTTGTCATCATGTCTTGCTATGTTCAGTCGTCAGTTAAACAATACACGATAACAGATAAAACAATAATTAGATAAACAGCACGTAAACACGAACTGTATCGTACCTAGGTTCTTTCTGTTACGTTCTTCTTAAGAACGATCTTAGTAGAACCTACATATATGTATATATATGTCTAATGGCACTAGATCATGCCACTTTGGAATATTGGAATATATCAGCTTTTTTAATAGTTTACGCAATCTCTTTGAGCAAAATATACACATAAATAAAACAGAAAGTTTATTTTTTGCACATTGTTTTATGTACGTAAATATTGTTCAAATTTTTCTTGAAGTTAATTATTTTAACACATCCTTCCACTATAAATTTAAAAAAATCCTTGCTTATACATAATATTAATTCATAAAAAAATAAACACCTAAAAATACTAATAGTAAAACTGCATCAAGTCACGCAAACGTAAAATGTACGTAAAAAGACAAGAAGTTTGTATACCTAAGTAAACGACTGTAATAGTAAAAACAAAAATAATAAACTCAAAATGAAAAATTTCTATGGATTTTATCAATCAAACGTTAAAATGACAAATTTGAATAACAATATAAAACTTCTGTGACACCTTAGTTAGCATTTACTCGATTATTGTTGATAAATATTTATATAATAATAAACATTTAAATACAGTTTTTCTTGAATCAACAGTCGGAGGAGTTCGACGGATACCATTGTAAGTTAATGCAATTTTTCCGACAGTCCGATTAAGTATATAATTTGTGAAGATTATTATTTAAGACCACTAAACACATAACACTCCTTTTTTACAGTAGCGCAAAAACAGCAATAAATAAACATTATAAACGGTAGCACGTGAAACGGAATGCATTTTTCACAGATAATCATCACAATAGCGGACCATAAATTAACAATTGTTTTCTTAATATACATTATCTTTGTTCACTTCACTACTGTGTAATTTATTTGTACCTACTTTTTTTTACAATTTTCAATGCAAAGACTCTCTCTTCCACCTCCATGCTTGATATTATCTAGTAGTTATACTAGTCAACACGAGTGGCTTCATCTACGTTCACGTCGTTATTTGAAAAATGGTGAAATGTTTATCTACTTTTATTTAAATGATTTTATACCCAAATAAATTCAAGAGCTTTTTATCATTTACAAATATTGCTGCTGTTTGCCTTGTATAGAGTCACATTTAAAATAATAGTTTTAAATGCGGCTCTCTATGAGAATAACAAACTACGGTCCAAATATATTATTTCTACTTCTAGCAGTTTCAATTGTACAATAACGAATTAATCAAATAACTTCTTTAGACGACTATATACATATATCCTCTAGGATAAATACAGTTGTACTCGCGTTTGCTAATATGAACTTTGAGTCATACGAAGCTCTTCTACTTAATTAGTTCAATTGATATATAATATTCATATCACTTCAGCCTATCGCAGTCCACTGCTGGACATAGACCTTCACTAGTTCGTGCCAAAAATTGCGTGAACTCACGTGTGTTGCCCATAGTCACCACGCTGGGTAGGCGACTTGGTGATCGCAGGGCTGGCTTTGTCGTACCGAAGACGCTGCTGCCCGTCTTCGGGCTGTGTATTTCAAAGCCAGCAGTTGGATGTTTATCCAGCCATCGGTCGGCTTTATAAGTTTCAAGGAGGTAGTGGAACCGTGTTATTCCTGATTCGCCAATTACGACACCCACGGGAAGAGAGAAGGTGGCTATATTCTTTGCTGTAACCACACAGCAAATATTCCTGACTATGTAGATATTTTTGTATTTATCAAACTTAATTAATATATATGTTTTTTATTCTTCGAACGGGATTAAAATTTATTTACTGTGGCTGTCACACGGCTAAACGATGTGTTTCGCACTATGTAGGTCGTATATCAAGTTGTAATGAGTCGCCGCGTGTGATCGCCGCTTTATTTCGCGTGTTTCGATTTATGCCGTTGCGACACGAACCCTTAGACTAAAGCTAAAGATTAAAAATCGTAAAGCGTGAGTTTAAAATGATAACTTATAATTGTCTTTACTCGCAAACAAAAAACGACCGACTTCAATTACATCGACAAGTAAAACAACGCAAGTACACGTAAAAATAGTTAGTACGCATGCATATACGCATTCAAATTTGAATAGACCGCTGGAGCAGTTTGTGGTGGCCTTGCTTTCTGCTCCGGTTCGATTCCAGCCTGTAATATTTTGTATTTATAATCTATATATGTATTACTTCCATGTAAATTTATCAAAAAAAAAAAAATAGCTATATCAGTCATCTTTACCTATAACACAAGTATTAAGTATACCTTAGGAACAGACGACCGTGTGTACGTTATAAGAAAAGAAATATAAGGTATATATCATTTATAATAGTTTTAATTTGGAATCAAAACCGGTTCGACCAAGTAAAGATTTATGAAGTAAGAGGTGTAACACACAAAAAAATAAACAGTCAAATTATCCTTTTGGGAGTCAGTTAAATAAGGACAACTTGTTTATCACAAGTAGGTACTTATGTAATACCTACAACTAAGCACTAACTACTTATTTATACCTATTTACAGCGTTTATCAATTATTCATAGTGAGTATATTATATTTAACAAACTTACAAAAAAATTTCTAAGCACGTTCAAAGAAAATATTTATAGTAACAAATTACTTTCTTAAAATAGAGCAGCCGTCTTCAACACACAATAACTATTGCACAATGCAATAGTTATTGTGTGTTGAAGCTGTAATATCGCTGTAAATGGGAACTAATTTATTCAAATACGTAATACTGAATTCAACAAAAATTAAAAAGAGAACAAAGTATAAGCCTCTTCCATTCTAATATATCCATTTCTTTCTTATTCCAAGGGCCAAAATACTAAGATTGTCCCAGACCGACGATTATGTCTACGCACGTAACGTCCACTTATTTGGGCAGAAACAATAATACCAACCTAACCGTATTAGTAATTGACATTCAAATCAGTAGCCGTATTCATTTATTTTGAATTTCGAACGAGTTTTGAACAATTGAAAGACAATAGCGACGTTGGAGCAACAGTAAATCCCGGGAACAGTGGCGCCGTGAAAACGCGCGCGCATCTGTCAAAATTACCCGCCATATTTGTTAGTCGCGGCTGTCATGTCAGTCGCCATTGTTTTAGTTCTAAAACTGCATTGTTTAACGATTGCTACATTTATTTTGCATATTTTTTGTTAATCGTTCTATTTAAGTTGTTTAAATAAATCATGTCGAAATTAACTAGTCGTGCTAATGGTGTCGTAACCCGTTTATTATAATTTAATGCTAATTTTGTGTAAACAGAACGTAGTCTCTATTAATATTTTTAATTAACAAGGCACACATATTGAGTAACTACAGTAAAATTACTTTAGTTATCTGTCACTACATTCTATAGCTGTTATTTTTATATGAAATTATGATGTCATGTTTTTTTTTATTGTTTTGAAATCATCTAGAAAGAGCCATCCATAGACAAGAGTTATGTGTGGCGAATTATTTATAAGCTTGAATAAAATAAGCTGTCTTTAAAAAGCGAGTAATACTCAATATACATTAATCACTTAAAATTTAATTTTTTCTTTATTTTTTATACATCTAGGTCAGCAAATAAGCGTACGGCTCACCTGATAGTAAACAATTACCGTACCTTATACTTGTACTAGAAGTATCGCAAGTGCGTTGCCGACCCTACACCCAATCCCCCCAGGAGTTCTGATCACCTTATTCACCACAGGAACACAACACTGCTTGAAAACAGTAATATTTAACTGTGATCATCTGTAAGGTCGACGTATCCCCCCCCCCCCTTCTCTTCCCGTCGGTGTAGTAAGAGGCGACTAAGGGACAGCACAGTTCCACTACCACCTTGGAACTTATAAAGCCGACCGATGGCCGAATAGCCATCTAACTGCTGGCTTTGAAATACACAGGCCGAAGACGGGCAGCAGCGTCTTAGGTGCGACAGAGCCAGCCCTACGATCACCAATCCACCTGCCCAGCGTGGTGACTATGGGCAACACACATGAGTTCATGCCATTTTTGGTACGAACTTGTGAAGGTCTACCATATATCCAGCAGTGGATTGCAATAGGCTGAAATAATGATGATGATGATGACTTTCCCAGTGACTGCTCCAGATTTTGAGCAGGACATGTCCTCAGTTAAAATCATATTCAAAATTCGAAATATTTTCTTCAAATAGACAAAAAAAACACTTGAATCATCACTTGAAAGAATATATAAAATTCATTAATGTTACTGTGAATGTTAATTTGAAGCTACCACCAATGAAGATTCTGTCGAAGAGAATTGACAAAAAACTCACTACCAACTTTTTTATGTACGGTATATATACAAATACCGTGGTTTATAGCGTTATTCTGTAAAACACGGCCAACTTTATAATTTTATGACATAAACCCAAAACCAATCATTATGTTTAACAACACCAATAAACCCACCGGTTGGTTTCAAATAGTTCCCTTATATTAGTACCAACATACCACAAGAAATTCAGTTTTATTTCTATACCCCTAAAGATCATATTGACTTAAAAAATGTATTGTTTACACCACATTTAGCTGCCGTCTTGAAAATGACAAGTGGACATCATATTTTACAGCACAAACAAAGAAAACGAAGTGTCGGCCTTTGTTACAAAATGTAACGAAGTTAACGAGACGCAGGACAAAACGTTGTGAATGATTTATTCTTTTATGAACTGCTAGACCGCTGACACTTCATAAAAATGCTGAGAATCTTGCGTCTGATTTTAATGAGTTATTGAGGTAAAACTTCTTTAAGTACGTGTGACTTGGGAAGTAACCTGATAAATTCGTGACGAGAGCGTTACAAACAGTGTGATCGGGCGAGGCGAACGGAAGTTGAGAGGGAGATATAAGCTAGTGAAGATAGAAAGAGAGAACTTTACGTTTCGTATATTACTGTAGGGGCAACAATAGACGTTTTACTTCAGTCGTAAGCCGACTGGAAAATTACCTCAACCTGACAGAAAATCACAGCTAAGTAATACTACTCTTAAGGAACTGTCAAAGATGGAGGTCGGAAATGCACTTGCAATGCTTCCGGTGTTGCAGGCGATAATCCAGCCTAGTAGTACAAAAAGAATTGACGTCTCCATTATAACAACTGTATCATAAACAGTCTACAATCACACACATCGACAATTTGAACGCGAACAAAAAAGTACTAAAAATTCGTTTTGTCAGAAGCGAGCGCGGCGTGCATACGTCATGATAGCCATCGCTTAGCTATGATCGATTTACCGTTCAAATTAATTTTATGTTTATTCCGAATATTAACCAATTGTTAGCACTAAAGATTATTTAAGCTGAAGGATTTTTCATATCTAGATAATCGAATTATTTTTTAACGCATCTTTATGAATTAACTAGCGATGCCTCGCGGGTTCGCACGCATTAATTTGAGGGAAAGAATTCCTTACTCGATAAATGGATTATCCCACAAAAAAATAATTAAACTAGTAGTTCCAGAGATTAGCGCGTTTAAACAAATAAACAAAAAAGTTTTCATCTTTATAATATTACTATAGATTTAGTTAACACTATTAATTATTTTTTAGAACTAAGGTCAAAAACAAGCGCGTTGTAAAGTGGTGCCCTGAGAGGGGAATGAAAACAGAGACTGCTGAGTAGATACTGACTATATTTCCAATATATCACGAAAATTAGCTTACATAGTGTATAATAGTTAATAAGTATGTTTAGTGAACATAATCTATTCATTACATCTCAGCGTGGTCCGCCTTATGGCAAGCAGCTACTATAGCCAATAGTCTGCAACACCAGGAGCTTTAGAAGCGCGATCCGATCCTACACCTGATCTTTTTGAGGAGCTCTGGAAATCTAAATACAACACTATCAAGGTTAATATAATAAACCTGCTACTTCACGTGAGATTGAGGTATTTTCCAAGCTATGATGCACAAGATTTTGATTAAGATATTTACTTCTGTACCCTACCTCACTTAAAATAGTAACTATAACATTCGAAACCCAGTAAAAGCATATACATAGTAAACATAACTTATTATCCATTATTATACAATGACGATTCAAAATTCCATTTAAATATAGGCTGAATTACATCATGTTATCAGTTTAGAAGCAAATATTATAGGAATAGTTTGTCTGCAAACAAAAAACCGGTACGACAGAAGATGAATGATGAACAGGTGATAAGTAAAAAATGACTCGTTAGATCTTGCTTAAATTTAAATGAGACTGAAAATCACCAAAATCGGTAGAACCACTAAGGAGTTCTCTTTTCTGGAAGTCGGATAATAATGAAACAAAATATTCAGCAAAGATATTATATTTAAGTCAACATGAATTCTTATTTCTAATTAACGAACCACAACTGTATTTAGAAATGGCTTACAACATAACATACGACTATAATAGCGAGATATTATACTCGTATAGCGAAGGAAATTACCATTAAATAGCACTCGATATCAGCGGAAGGCGATCCATCAAAAGAAACAAGAAAATATTTGTATGTTCTGAAGTAATGCGACTACTTCCGGTGCTATCGTCAAATCTGAGCATTTTACTTTTGTATTGTTATTTTTTTTTAATATTTCTTTGCAGACTTGCTATAGACCGTGTCTTCGTTTGTCTTGTTTTTAATTTTAAAAAAAGAACATCCACAGACTCTAAATTGTCCATGGATATTGTCAAATATCATGAATTACGTTCAACCTACAGGAGATTTATTACTTGAGTCTGCCTATTAAAGCTAGGACGCTATGTATTTCTTATCTAGTTTTTATTACGAGTTGGTAATAATTTTAAAAATCAAAAGTAATTTGGACACAGCAGGAAATATTTTGCTCAAAATATGGAGCAGCCTGACTGGGGAAGTACCTCTACCTTACAGAAGATCACAGCTAAATAATACTGTTTTCAAACAGTGTTGTGTTCCTGTGTTGAGTAAGGTGACCAAAGCTAATTGGGATTGGATTCGTAGTAGGGTCCCACTTGCGATGCTTCTGCTGTTGCAAACGTCTATAAGCTACGGTAATCGCTTACCATCAGCTGAGCCCTACACTTGTTTGCCAATCTAGTTATATAAAAAAACTTTATTTTAAAGTACTAGTACTAGTAGTAATATATACTTAGTATAACTAATTAATGTATATTTTACACAAATACAATAAAATACGGTATAAGGAATGCGCCAGACTACACCTACTCGTCCACCATTTTATTTCGAAGACGTAAAAAAAATCATTCTTATCTATTAAAAAATTATACTCATATTCATCGCACTACACGTGAGTGACATTATATCTGTTATTTATTATTATTTTGATCTAAAAAATCCCATCACAACAATAAAAAGTCCGTCGCTCCGGGCTGTCATTTCCGCGTCGGTGCGCGCGCAACTACAGACGCGATTTGAAAAAAAAAACCGTTGAGATAAAAATATGACGAGGGTAGTCAGATATTTTAATCAATCTCCATCGTTCTGTGATAATACTAATAATATTAAAATTGACTTGTCTCTTTATCCCGTTCGTTTATAATGCCGGCGAATTATTTGTGACTTTTTTTTTAAATGATCTTTTCTTAATTATTTTATATCAGTTACATTAAATAATCAGTGGGCGATAAATTATCATACTTGTTTTATAAATAAAAAATCTTTAGAAGTCAAAATTCTAGAATTCTTTGTTCTATGCATATTGTATATTCCGAACCCGCGGTTGTTTCACTTTTAACTACGAGTATAATTCACAATTACAAAATGACGATTGATTCGATTCTTTTAAATCCTATTTGAATAAAGTCATTTCTGATTGACTAGCCCGTTGGCGCAGTTTGTAGTGACCCTGCTTTCTGCTCCGAGGGTTGTGGGTTCGATTCCCACCCCGAGTCTGGGTGTAATATAAATATTTATTTATATATTTATATATGTATTATTTATAAGTATGTTTATCGAAAAAAAAACCAGTCGGCTGTTACCTATAACACAAACATTGAGTTGCTTACTTTAGGAACAGATGACCGTGTGTGTAATTGTGTAAATATTTATTATTATATATTATTATTATTCTGATTTTGATTTTTTATACCGCATTGAATAAAGACGCTATACAATAAATATATAATTACAACAGAAATACTGACAATTATAGATTCTTTTGACTACTAAGTAAAACTAATGTTAGAATAACAGTCGTACCTCCCACCTGAGAGCGAGGAGCGGGCGAGTGCAGATCAAACGGGATTAAACAGATCACTTCCTTTAATAATTTAATTACACCTGCTACTTATAAACAACCGTTTCCGGACACGATACGAACCGTTCAGAATATTTTTTTAAGCATAAAATTCAATTTTATTACAAAAGATTTAATAGCATTTTATGATACGTTTATTTTTACATGAATGTACTGTAAATGTTCTGGAAGGGACTCTTCTGATAAAAGGGATTGGTTCAAAGCGGCTTCCTGAATATACAATGCTATTTCTTTTGAAATACGGATATTTGACTCTAATATTTTCTTTACAGCACAGGATGAAAGACATATTTATCAATTGATCAATACGTACCTAATGCCAAATCATACATACAGACTAAATCGTGACATAAACATGTGACAGTCTGGCACCGCATTAACATGTTCTATTTATTGTAACACAGAAGTGAAAGAGCAACAACTGGTGTTTCAAATGCGTCTTGTCGGTGTCTGTCAGTCCAGTTCCACGTGAAGTCAGCGCCACTTTATAATTCAGATTCTGCTGTGATGAAACAGCGTAAAATTAAACATTATTTCCCTAATTTTGTCACAAGTCACAGAGATTCAGTGTCACATAAAGATTTGTAACGTGATCGGCGGTCCGCGGTAGCCTTTAGACAATAAATACAACTATTAAAAAGCTATAAAACCTATTTTAATAACATAAATTTACAATATCCAGTTCAATCTCTAAAAAAACCGTAAAAAACAGTTCAAACACGGATCTGTTATACGCGTATTACAACACCAATGTTGTACGAATCTTTGTGTCGTAAATCTGTCAATACACGCGTACGTGTCTGTGTAATGATGAATGTTTCCGCAGATCAAAGCGCAGGACGCGCTGACGTTCATCAAATATTGATCCGCTCTCGTGATCGAAATTGTGAATTAAATTTAAAATAAACAATTGAAATTTTTAAAAGAAATTTATTGCAGTAAAACTAACGCACGCTTGACTTGGGGAGCTAGCTGGTGAATGCGTGACGAGAGCGTTACGAAAAGTGTGATCGGGTGAGGTGAACGGAGCAAGAGAGAAAGGTGCGAGCGCACATTTTCTTTCTCTCTTTCTCTTATAGCCGTTTCGTATATCTAAGACACAGTTCAGAAGTTTTACTTCAGTCGTGTGGTATAAAACATTCGTATTTTTACCTATTTATATGTGTTGCTATGAAGTCTATGATGCACATCATCATCATCATCATCATTTCAGCCTACACACAGCCAAAAATAGCGTGAACTCATGTGTTTTGTCCATAGTCACCACGCTGGGCAGGCGCGTTGGCGGGCTTTGTCGAACCAAAGACGCTGCTGCCCGTCTTTGACCTGTGTATTTCAAAGCCAGCAGTTAGATGGTTATCCCGCCATCGGTCGGCTTTTTTAAGTTCCAAGGTAGTAGTGGAACTGTGTTATCCCTTAGTCGCCTCTTACGACACCCACGGGAAGAGAGGGGGTGGCTATATTCTTTAATGCCGTAACCACACAGCATGTCTATGATTGACAGCAAGTCTATGATTGCGAATTTGTAATTATATTTGTCACAGTTTTACAATAAAAAGTATATATTAATTACAAATACATAGAAGACAATAGGCAGAATAAACCACCATAATTTATTGTGCCTTACCACAGCAGGAAATATCTTGATCATAGTTACGAGCATCCAGACTTGGGAAACTCCTTAATCGTACAGAAAATCACATCCAAATGGCATTGCTCTCAAGTAGGTTGTGTTCTTGTGGTCAGGTTGGTAAAGCTATTCGCGGAGGGGTGGTCAGGTAGCCAAAGCTCCTGGGGAGGGTCAGCGATAGGGTCGGCAGCTCGCTTGTATAGCTTCTGAAATGACTGATGTCAATAAGCTACGATTTGTAATTAACACCAGGTACCGTACACATGTTTGCTAACCTTGAAAAAATATCTTACCCTCAATGATCCTAACTATGATATGAATCCTGTGTCAGTAGGCAAAAAACTCGCACAATACACATACACAAACGTACGTATCATATGTGGAAATTGAATCAGCGACCGCTAGCACATGAGTCAGTTGCTATGATCATCTAGCCAACGCGTTGTCGCATCAGTCAGAAGAATGAAGATAATGCAGCTCAAAAAGAATTTACTATTTTTTAATCACGCCATTCCTTTAAGGGACCTTTATAGAGTTGAACTACAGGATACATCCAGTACCTACGACATTATATATACTTGTATATAACTCGACATTTTCTTATATCCCTGTCACGATACAGCCACGGTGACGCTGACGAGGACATCCGGCTTAAGATAACCGAGCAGCGTCTAGCTGCCAGTATCTTTAACATGTAGCAACGGCTTCGACAGCTCAAATAGATATATATAATTATATGACTATGTATAAAATGACTGTCCTGATGTAGAGTTGATAAAAGTTCGTTTAATATCGACAGTTGTGTGTTTGATGCTCTGAGATATTTGTGTTTCTACAAGTAAGTATTTATGTTGTACGTTCCTTTTAGAGTACGTAAATGCATCGGATACTATTGTTATAACTAATATGGTAATGTATATAATCTATATAAATAAAAATGAATGTTGCTAAGCGCATAACTCGAGAATGTCTCAACCAATTCAGCTAATTTATTTTTTTGTATGTTTCTTAAGTTCCACGGAAGGTTTCAATAATAAAAAAAAATATTTAAAAAAATAAAAAATAATAATTTACTATTATTTTTTGATAGAACGAAGTCTGTCCGGGTAGCTAGTAGGTAATAATTATAATTACTCTTAGTTGAAATGTCATCCGCAACCTGTAAAGGAACAACGTGGATTCGACTTCAAATGTTATCCTACATTAGTAAAAGAGTCTTTTGTCCAGAAGTGTAACATTTTTAGACAGTTTCAATTTAATTCATAAACAAAACTGAGTATCTTTAAAAAAATAAATGTATTACTAACTAGCTGACCCGGCGAACTTCGTATCACCTAACAGTCGATTCTTTAATTTTATTAATTTTTTTTTTAGAATTTTTCTCTCCGTAAGAACCATCCTCGTACTTCAAGGAATATTTTAAAAAAAGAATTAGCGAAGTCGGTCCAACCGTTCTCGAGTTTTGCGCTTAGCAACACATTCAGCGACTCATTTTTATATTATAGATATCACCAATCAATAGTCAGACATAAATACGAATTTCGTTTTAACGTAAATTTTAGTTCGATCATATTAACGAAAGGGTCATGCTAGCGAGAAGTTCTCTATAAAAACAGAAATTATTTAAGATATATTTTTGCCATAATTTCAATTTTGATTATATATGTTTTATATTACTTTTATTGAACTATTAATTATCTTACACGTTTACGTCTCACTTTAAATGGTATATCACAATTTATACACCTACACTGACACAATACCATCTCCACTGCCCCTGGGTTCCCTGGAAGAGATCGCTTTTCAGCGACAGACCTCCCTTTGTACCTTATGAAACTTTGTTAAAATCAATTCCCTATGTTATATTGTTATGCTATGTTATATTATGTAACAGTCCTATAATATAAAAACAATCATTTTCTTTAAAACCATTGAAAACGCTGGCCACTATGAGTCATCCTTTAAAAACAAATATGGTACTTGTAAGTCTTCCATACAGCGAAGCCATAAAAAAACATCATCAGCATAATAGCACGTTTGTTAAATGCTATTATAAATTTACATTATTAACTTATATGGTAACGCAAATGTATAATCACGTGGTTTTTATATCAGCGTAGCTTATAGAGCGCCGACTACGCCCAATGCGCCCCAGGAGCTCTGGTCACCTTACTCACCAAATAGTCGAAATACTTCCCCAGTCGAACTGCTCCAGATTTTGAGCAGCAAATTTCCCGCTGTGTCCTACCTATAATGGCTTTCTATAGTACCAACTTACCAAGATAGCAAATACTTCGCCCATGTCAAGAATAGAGAAGACACAAAAGAGATTGATTGATGTCGTTGAGACAACAACCTTAATATAATTTAAAGGACCGCGGAAACTCGTAGTATTTATAACTTGTGACAAATAAACGAAATGTTTCGTTTAGGGAACAAACTTTTCTAGTTCTATTTTTATTTATTTATAAAGGAAGTAACGAAAATTTCACTGTTAATTTTTTTTTCGCTATTACGACAGTGAAAAGACGAAAAACTCATCAAAGAAAAATAGGTGGTTTAAAAAGCAAATACTATTTTCTCACAGATGCAATAGTTTCCACGAAAATACTCGTATGTTCATCGATTATTGCTACACTACGAGTACTGAACAATGAACCATATTTATCAGTGTTTAATTTTTATATAGCAGATACTTATCAGTACAGTCAATAACACATTTTAGTTAACCATTGGATATATATACGTTAAGCCCAGAAGGTTACGGCTAATATAACTCAATACGATTCGGATGTTCCGAGAAAAGCAACAAACTGGTGAATTATAAAGTGAGGAGAGTGCCAGTTTATAAGTTCGGGGCCACCGCAAATATGAAAATAAACAAACACTACCTAAATATCCCGATAGCACTTCAAAGTGGAGTGAGCCGACACGACGCAGGTCACAAGCGCACAGCGGGTAGAGCTTAAAAATCTAAATATGTACTTAGTTTTAAATTTTTCTACCATTTCATATTATATTAGAATCAGCTTATATATGCATGTATAAGCTCTATTAACACGCTGGTTCATTCTAATTTCGCAAACGAGCTGTAAAACAGTGTACGTAAAAGAATTAACACCACACACACAGTCAGGGTCACACATTAGGTCTCAGTAGGATCAAATTACTCTGTCAGGGAAACAAAAAATTTGATATACAAATTTCAAATGTCATAAAAATGTTTAGTCACCTAAATGTTTGTCATAACCTAAGACTACGTATAGCTGTGTCCTAGTGCTGTAAACGCTGAGACCGCAGGTCACTAATTTTGAACATAGACAAAGTTTGGAGTCACCTCAAAAATGTTCTACTGTATTTCATTCTGTCAATGTTCCTAAATTTTGAACTTTGAAGTTGGACTTAGAATACCATTATATGCAATTTTTAATATAGTATGAATATTGTATAAATGATTAAATTTAAAATACTTTTTAAGAACCGACAACCGCTGCTAACTTGAACCAAACGATAGTATAAACCAAAACATCGTGTTTACACACAATATCGCTCATTGGGCCACACCAAGCAAATGTAGTAACAACAAATCTTGGACGCCAACATTTGACCAACAGGCAAACATTGGAACAAACAAACGCGCTACAAAAACGTGTGAACTACGTTTCAGATCTACTTATAATATTTTTTATATATTTCATTTTTAATAACCTTCGTACTGCCATAATGACAAAAAAAAAATACAAGTAACAATGTAATAAATGATTTTTCATTTGCCAAAGTACCTACATAAATTGTACAGTTTTTGTTTCAAGTAAATGTCCCGAAAAACAAATACATTACAACTTAATATTACCACTTATTTACACTTAATAACATAACCAAAGAAATTTTTTAATTTAGAAAAATTTTTGTGATATTGGTTAACGTGTAATGATTGGAAAGTTGGTGTATTGGCTCCAATATTGGCCTTGTAGACCAGCTGAGTGGATTTGTTTAATAGAAAACACAGGCGCGCAAAGCACGTAAACAGCGGCAACATCAAAGAGACCGATAGATGCGCACGCGCACCTTCTTGGTGCTTTATCAGTTTTAATTTCTAATATTTTACTTTGTATTGATCGATATTGATTTCAAGATTTCATTCGTAGTTTTAACAAATAAGTATCTACCTATTTTTACGCAAATCTTTATTTAAAAAAAATAAGTTTTGGGTAATTTGTAATCAAACAAAGGAAATTATGTTAATTATATATTATATTATATTTATATTATATTTTGTGTTTTTTTTTTTTGTTTTTATTTAGTTTTTACTTCAACTCGTGATTAGAAGTTTTATTTCTATTAAGCATGATGTATCTGCCTGTAAGTGTTTGTTACATCTAGATTAAGTTATGTATATTATGTATTTTTGGTTTTGTATGTATTGATGTAAACAAATGTTGGTGGATCAATAAATAAATAAATAAATAAATAAATATAGAAAAGGAAGCAAATTGTGACATATAAGTTATTGCTTCTTCGAGTCGTTTAGGGATCGTCTATTAATCAAATATATATTTATCAATAGGGAAAAATATCACGAAATATCACACAGGAGGGGGGGGGGACGTTGAACACCAGATTTCTAAACCAAAGAAACAACTAACAAGCAGCCTGCAACCTTGATGCTTTCTTTAAATTTATATCACGATGCTTAATTATTTCAAAATTTAATCAGATTATATCCGTATTTTTTTTTTCAATAAACGCTTCACACTTAACGGCCCCCAGTAGGATTTCTCCTGTGTCGGGGGTCCGGAAACACAATGCACAAGCACAAACGCCCAGACCACGACAAACACCTATATGGCCGGGATCGAACTCGCGACCGCCAGCGCAACAGTCAGTACTGTGACCGCTGCGCCAACCCGTCGTCTATAATTTAAGTAATATTTAAAGACAATATTCTGAAAATTTCAATTTACTTTGCATAAAAATATATACGTTAGTTTTCAGAATGAAAAAGTGTCGAGAAGTCTGTGGTACCTCTCCAAACATTACCAAGAGGATAGGAGGTTGTTAAAAATCAGCGCGTGATTAATGGGCGACCTTTTATCGGTTTGGCCGTAAGTAAATTATAAAACTAATGCAGTCCCAATAATAAATCCATCATTTTCAAGGGGTCATCACTTCAGCCTATTGCAGTCCACTACTAGACGTAAGTCTCCACAAGTTCGCACTAAAAATAGCGTGAACACATATGTTTTGCCCATAGTCACCACGTTGGGCAGGCGGGTTGATGGCAGGGCTGGCTTTGTCACACCGAACTGCTACCCGTCTTCCCCACAAAAATTTTAAAGATATGCCAAATACAATCACGCTTTAGATACTAAGGGCTCATCCGTACGTAACACATACTTGGAATTCTCTAACATATTGATCCAATTTTTCAATTTTTTTTTTATTATGTAATTTATAAAATATCAAAAAATATAAATGTTTCTTCAATTACAGCTTCTACACCGCACTTAAATGTTAAAAAGTACATACTTTGTACATGTGTGTGTAAAGTAACTTATAAGTGGTATAAAACATATACATAGAAAGATCATTTATTAGTCTTGTCTCGTAAGACTTATAATTTAATTAATACAATACTAAAACTTATCCGAAACGCTAATTAACGATCAAAATCGTTCGTTTTCGCTCGACGGAGCATCGGATTGATCAAAACCTCTTTGATCTCCGGATCACGCGCTCCTCACTTATTTTACCGACGTTCGACTACATAAAACATATGATTACCACAACCATCATACAAAAATTATCTTAACCACATAATAATAAAGTTCAAATTCAATTAGAACGCTTCGAATTTTACTACATTAGTCATTGCTAACGATCTCGTACTCTATTTTTATAAAACATCCTAATCACTTACATTTAAACAACTCAAACTGAACCTTATTACACTCAACGCTAGGTCATGTCGTCTGTGCGACCTGTCAAAACGGTGAGTGGTAGCAGGCGCGAGGCGTAAACATTTACAGTTGGTCAACGCAGTTAGCGGTACCGCGACCGTCCGACCTAGGAATGAGTCAATTCTTACTCACCGCGCTATTGAGATGTAGAGCGGTGATATAAGTCACTGCAAGTGTGCTTTTGTTATCAGATAATAACGGCGACTTGGGTGGTAAGGAGCCGATGTTTTGGCTGTACCTGTTACAATTCTTGTCGTGTTTGTTACGACTAAGTACAGTAACATTAACATTTGTCAAAAACCGAAATCAAAAGTTTTTCTCTCAAGTAGGCTTCAAAAGCACTTTTAAATAGCCATTTTACAATTTGTAATTCACAAAAACTATTTAAAATGTTGCAGTTACACACATAAACTTTGCACACTCAAACAAAATCAAAATCAAAAGCAACTTCATTCAAATAAGTTTCGAGAGCACCTTTGAATCGTCATTTTACAAATTAAAATTTTTACGTAGTTATTATTTTAAATGTGGAACTACCACCGATTCGGAATGTAGATTCTGCAGAGAAGAATCGGCAAGAAACTCCGCAGTTACTCTTTTGAAAATAATATATATAAATAATACCACCGTTGCTAACTAAATTTGTATACAAATAACTGTATTTTTTTTAAAGTGCAATAAAGAACATATATGCAAAAATTGACCGTTCCAGCGGGGATCGAACCTGCGTCTCCGACTGACCGTGTCGGCGCTTTAGTCAATTAAGCTATGTAAGTACAAACAAGCGCAAAAAACAAGCGTATAAAAATGGACTGCTAAGACAGGTAACTGGCAATTTAATCTGCCCTTAGCTCAAAAATCTGGACTAAAAATATTGATAATAATTACGCATGATTCAAAATATAATTTGAAGCAGTACCTACATCGTCGAACGCAAGTTCTCGAGGTAATTAATGTATTACGTAACTAATAATTCGTCGTCTTCCGGTGTCGACTTGCGCGGCACATCCTACTTAATGCAATTACATCAATTATTTAATACTCTTTCGACTCCCGGGAAGAGTATCAGCCGTCTTGTAATTCAAGTATACACGTAAATAAATACGATGAACATAGAGACGGTCGTTTTTTTAACCGATTTCAAAAAAGGGGGAGGTTTGCAATTCGACTGTGTGTTTTCATGTGTGATTTTGATGATTCCTTTTTAACTCAAAAGGTAACGCTTGTCATATGGTCTCATTTAAATTTAATTGAGATATCTAGAACTTTTCGAGCTATATCTAATAACACGTATTTACTTGACGGTTTTCTCGTCGACCTGCTTTGTATTATACCGCATAGCTTATCACTGGGTGTACCGATTTTTATGATTCTTATTTTAGTCAAAAGCTGATGCTTGTTTTGTGATCCTGATTAATTTTGATTGAGATCAGATTACTGATTTTTGAGTAATCTTTGATAACGCATATTCACTTCACTATCTTTTCGTCTACTTACGTTGTATTACTTGTCGATTTAATTGAAGTCGGCTTTTTTCGTTTTCAAGCCAACACAACTACTTATTATGTACAACAAGCATACAGATCACCTACTGGTAAACGAATACATGGCCTGTGAACGTCTGCAACATCTGTTACTGACTCTACCCCGAACCATGCCCCAGGGGCTCTAACTGTCACCACAAGAACACAACCCTACTTCATAGCAATATTTATATCTTCTGTAAGATGGAGATACTTTCGCTGTCGGGTACATTTGAAGTTTCGATTAAGATGTACTACCTGCCTCGTGTCTCTCTACCTGGTTTGTTCCATGGCAAATTAAAGCCTTAGTTTTACGTAGCCATCTCATAAATGTATATAATAATAATACTATAGCAGAAGTCAACACAGAAGTCACTTGAACAGCGATGTTGCTGAGTAACGCCTACCTTGAAATAAAAAAAATGCATGTTTTTAGAATAAAAAACCGAAGTCAAGATCACTGCCAACTACGCCAATGGCCCTGTCTAACATGTCGCAAACAAACACTCACACTACTAGAGCACTTTAATCATTTGTAATAAGCAATTAATGACTATTTTTTAACGAATTTTTTGAAGTTATACTTCTTTTGGCGCGCTAGGGTAAAATGATGAGAGTAAATTTATACGATGCGCGCCCACACCGTCACAAAAAAACCGACACCCTGAAATTAGCTAGTCAACGAAGAAGTTAGCAACGTGAAGTTAGCTAGGCATTGAAGTATAACTTCTTACGTGCGTACATAAGTACACATACATTTTTTGTATCTCTAAATATTTTATGTTCAATAAACCATAATGTCTGCAAAAAAAGTTTTAACAACAGGAAATGCTTTCTATTTTTCTAACTTCTTCGACAGACTATTACAGACACAATTTATTTACAATACAATTATAATTCATACAATCTTAAATAATTATCCATAATCAAGTAAAGTGAACACAAACATCCCGCATGTCGAATCACTCACAATTACGAAAATGTTACAAAACCAGAATCAAACCCGCGTCCATTTGTCCCAATTTCATACAATTCAAAGCTTTGCGTCCATAATTATAGATTTTATCGTCTAAAGATGTGGACAGACGACACTGCTTTGTAATAAATAAAAATATCTTTGAATTATTTTTTATTCTTAACAAAAAAAACTTTTCCTAAAAAACATAAATTCATAGGTAAAATTTTTGATCACATTTTTAAATTGTTGGTAAATTATTACTTTTGAAACAATGTGGAACAAAATAGTAGTTAAGTTTTGTGTTTATAAATATTCATTAAGGACATTAATAATATTAAATATTAAAAACATATTTCTCATAAAATTAAAATAGGAAATTTAATATAATCGATATGAATTTACTAAAACAAAATATAAACAAATAAATGACGCCGCGTTCGTTGGCGCAATGGTTACAGCCATGGATTGTACCTGTTGTGCTGGCGGTTGCGGGTTCGATCCCCGCACATGACAAATATTTGCATTGGCCGTACAGGTGTTTGCCGTGGTCTGGGTGTTTGTGCACTCCTTGTGGGTCTCCCCACCGTGCCTCGGAGAGCACGTTAAGTCGGTCCCGGCTGTAATCATGTACACCTAATAGCGATCGTTACTCATAGTAGGGAATATACCCGCCAACCCGCATGAGAGCAGCGTGGTGGATTAAGCTCTGATCCTTCTCCTACATGGGGAAAGAGGCCTATGCCCAGTAGTGGGATATTACAGGCTGAAGCGTGAAGCGTGAAACAAATTAATATGGTTGCAAATATGTTTAAAATTCCTAACAACTATAAATAATATAAATAATTGCGTTTTCTCGCCAACGAAAACAAAACTTCAATTACATCATCAAGTATTATATATAGTACAACGTAGGTAGACGAAAAGATAGTCAAGTAAATACGCAAAAATAAGTCAAAAAGTTCTCGTCAGATTTCGATAAAATTTAAACGGGACCACAAGACAATCCCAGCTGTCGATTAAATATGAATTCAGACAGATATAAAAAGAAACAGTCGAATTAAAAACCTCCTTTGTTGAAGTCGGTTAAAAACTTAGTTTACTATAGTAATTATATCCGCAGCTTTACAATAATAATACAGATAATAGACTTTTCCCGATTCCCGTAAAGAGAGAGAATGCGGGAGGCGAGAGGAAAGAGGGTATAAATACAAATTATTTCATTACTCATAAGCGCCCGCACCGGAGGGTGTAATTCGACCTGCTAATTGTTTTTTTTTCATAAGTTCCATAATATTGCGTTCGTTCATTCATTCACTCAATCATTTTTTTATCATACACCATTCACACACGTTCGTATCTGCCTACGGTAAATCACGTACCTATAATTCTTGTCTTATAGATAAGAGTCGACTGTACTAAACTGTTTATATAAATATCCGCAACTCCCGGAGTAGAAAGCAGTGCCACTACAAACATAGCCAATGGTCTAGTCAATCATTATTTTTTTTTAATATATAACTAGGTCGACAAACTAGCGAACGGCTAACCTGATGGTAAGCGATTACCATAGCTTATAGACGCCTGCAATACCAGAAGCATCGCAAGCGCGTTGCCGTCCCTATCCCCAATCCCACCCAAGAGCTCTGGTCACCCTACTCGCCAACAGGGACACAATATTGCTTAAAAACAGTATTTTTTAGCTGTGATCTTCTGTAATGTCGAGGTGCCAGTCGGACTGTTCCATATTTTGAGCAGAAAATTTCCTGGTGTCCCCTACCTCAGTTAAAGTAATATTAGATTTGAAAAAAACATTTCCCACCTCCTTTCAGTTAAAAAAAACATCAAAATCAGTCCACCCAGTCAAAAGTTCTGACTTAACATAAGTTAAAAAAGAATATAGTTGAATTTAGAACCTCCTATCCTTTTATTTTGGCAAAAATAAACGGAAATAAATATAATAATTATTTTATGTAACATATTATAATATCAATTCACTTTTTTTTATTAAACAATTTCTTCAAGAATATACATACGTGTTTTTTAAAAGGAACGGACCAAACCGGCTGATCAGGTCCAGACATATCTTCGGCGTTACATACGGTATCCGATCCAGAAGAACACGAAAAAATTTCTACACGGGTTGGAAGTCGATTAAAAATACGTCAATTGATACAATTCTTCAGTAACAATATCCTTTTCTTTATTCATCAAACAACAACAGATCTTAGAGATCTTTTATTAAAACTATTCTAGTTTAATCACAAACTTGTATAACATACTATGTATATTCAACTATTGTACTATTATAAGGTTTGTGAGAGTATACGGGTGTATTTGTGTATTTGTGATCGGCTACACGACGTCCACCGAGCCTGCTTTGTGTCTCAATTGACAGACAATATCAACTCCATCCTAATTGCATTAAGAATATCATTCATTGCGATGAGAAACTTCGATGTTACTGAACTCTTTATTGTACTATTATTATTGTTATCCGCGACTTCGTTCATATTACAAATAGTCTGAATTCTCCGACCCCTAAATTACTAAATTACCTCAGGATTAAAATTAAGATCCTTGCTCTATGAAAAATAATAATAAAGCCTACCCACAGGAAACTATATTTTTCTGAGGTAAATAGATAGCTCTACGTTTGAGTCAAATTTCATCGAGATTAGAAAATAGTCAACTGTATTACGATTCAATAAAACAATTTTATATATAAAAATAAAAATACAAAAAGAAAAATTATCGTCTTGTAAATTTTTGATTAATATTTTTTATAGTTAATTAATTTTGACTGAGGAAGGGCAAAGCAATAAATGTCCTGCTCAAAGTATGGAGTAGCCCGACTGGGGTAGTACTTCGATCTTACAGAAGATCACAGCTAATTGGCAGTAAGGTCGGCAACACGCTTGCAAAGCTTCTGGTGTTGCAGACGTCTGTAAGTTACGGTAAGCCGTACGCTTATTTGCCGATCTAGTAAGTTAGATATAACAAAAACGTTGGAAATAGTAGGTATTTGATGGTTAACTATAAACCTAGAACAATAATGGTTAATTCATTCCAAACTTAAAAGTAGCTTGAGCAGCCTCAAAGCGAGGTCTATTAACCTAAATTAAGTTAAATTGTTTTTAAGCAATTTAAACTGTAATTTATATGTAAAACGAAATATTTACCATTATAAGATGTGGTAAATGTTTATTTAGTCGCAATCCACTGCTAGACATAGGCCTCTCCAAGTTTGTGCTAAACTTTCAGGTACTCTACAGTCCTCATCCAGACTCCATCGGCGATCTTACGTAGTCGGTCCAGCGGAGGGCGTCCCACACTGCATTTGGCAGTCAGACATGTACCATAGTCATTTCAGTCATCACGTTCAAAGTTTATATGTAAGTACTGTAAATATATTTGTAAAAGCACAGACACAATTTATAACTTAGCTACATTTTATTTTATTTAGCGTCTTCGGCGCGACAAAACCAGCCCTGCGGTCACCAACCCGCCTGCCCAGAATGGTGACTATGGGCAAAACACATGAGTTCACTCCATTTTTGGCGCGCACGTGTGGAGGCCTATGTTCAGTTGCTATGGACTGTAATAGGCTGAAATGATGATGATGATGGTGATGACATTTTATATCAAACAATCTTCCATTAACTGAATTAAAGAAAATAAAAGCTCTAAAACATCTATCGCCGGTATTTTTCAATAAAAATAAATCACCCGGTCAGTTTTGAGGTTTAATATTGATTTATATAACACGTAATGTGTTTTAAACTGATTGTTATTAATTGACGTCTCATAGATCAGACGATATGAGATGTGTACGAACTAATGACCTCGACACTCGGAAGGGTTATTGTTAGTTTGGTACAAGTTACAAAGTCAAGGCGTTGAGACTGATCATATAGTACAAGTTACAAAATCCAAGCGTTTTATTCATAAAATTATCAAACATGGGTGAACTTATTTATTTATTAACATTGTTTATTATACTACAATAATCAAAACAATAAATTATTAAAAATAAAAAACGGTTTACAAAGGCGGTCTTATAGCTAGAAGAGCGATCTCCACCACCTTTGGTAACTTGGTATAATAGGACACGGCATAGTAAAAGCGGTAGGGAACTGTACAAACAAATGTGACAAATAGTGTCACCTAGGACAATTGCAATTACCGTGTATATATCATTACAATTAAATAACACTACAAAAGACATGCATATACAAGACAATACATACAAAAATAAATACAAAAACATATAAATGAAATACATATAATATGGATAAATACATAATACAACTCATAATGGCGTATTAAGTGACAAACAGGTGACCTTGAGGTATTTTTGAAGCAAGGCAAGGATGGGCTTGCTTTATAGGAGGAGGTAGAGCGTTCCAAGGTTGAACAGCTTTAACTGAAAAATAATTAGAGTAAAAATAAGTAGTGTAAGCTGGAGTTTCGAGCATCAAAGTAGATTATAAGGGCGCGTTCGTGCGTATTACAAAGATACTTGAAACGCTCCTTGAGATAAAGAGGTGTATCGGAATGAAAAACTGCATAACATAGTAACTAAAATATGTAAGAATTCCTGCGAAAGCGAATCAGGAATCACTTGAGACCATTGCGAAATTCGGAAACATGGTCATATTTGCGAAGACCAAACGTGAACCGTAGGCAAAGATTCTGGAGGCGCTCAAACTTATTTAACTGCTCCTCTTTAAGATCAAGATAGTATGTGTCAGCATAGTTAATAATTGGTAGAAAGAGTGACTGTGCTAGCGTGTGCAGCGTATACTTGTATGTGAAAGCAATATTACTGCTGTATAAATCTTTCTTTTAATGACTTTAATTTTAAATAAATACAGTAATATTTATGTATTAGAGAGGCTACCTAAGAGTATATACACACACATACGTTTTCTCTATTTTAATGAAAACATTTATTTCAATAGCATTTTTTTTTTAATTTTCATGGAAAATCTGTATCAAATTAATGACGATATAATAAAGTAGGAATCTTCAAAGACTTTACAGATTTTTTTTACGAAATATAAGTTTTTCGAATTTTTTTGGACCGTTTTTTTTAATCTTCTAGATATTGAAAGTAATTTAGCACTTAGTTCAGTTGTAACTCTCAGATTTGAACCTGTATCCATTAGAAGATGGGTATGAAAATATGTTTATATTTTTCTAATAACATTAAATACATTATATATTCAAATTGTATTGAAAGCGAATTGCACTATTTTTGCATTTGAAATTTACGATATTACAATTTTACGAAACGAAATGATAATTTACTTACGTTTCTTATTATCTAACCTTAAAATAATAAAACCAATAGTTGAGAATACCGCACAAAAATTAATAAAATTCCCACTACTTGTACCATACAACAGAAGCGTAGCGACTAACAACGCAGGGTTAAAGCAATAAGTTCCGCAGCAGTGTTGAGCGGTCTCCAAGATATTAATCCTAATGAAATTTGTTCATCATCAAATTAAAATGAGGTGAAATAAGTTAAAAAATAACAATGTATGAAAATAAATTTAAAAAATGAGCTATAATATTTATGTATGTAGTTAAAGTTGATATTCCATGAAGGCTTTACGATAGTTAGTTTAAGTAATCTTTTCTTATTGTTATCAAAGACGTAACATTTAAATTATTTAAAACCACACTATTACAAAACTTGAAATATTTATTAGTAATTTTTTTATACAACTAGGTGGCAAATATGCGTACAACTCACTTGATGTCAAGCGATTACCGTAGCTTACAGACGCTTGTACCATCAGTAGTATCGCAAGCGCTTGCTAACCCGACCTCTAAATCCCCCCAGGAGCTCTGGTCACCTAACTTACCATAGGAACACAACACTACTTGAAAGCAATTAGCTATGATCTTCTGTAAGGACGAGATACTTCCCGAGTCGGGCTGCTCCAGATGGTATGGTATGGTATGGTAAGCACGGCCTGGTTTCCGCAACTCGACGACTTTGCGCCTATTTTGCGTGTGTGGGAATAATCTGTTCACTCCTGCCACCCAAGCTCCTCCAGAAACTTCAGAAGTCTTTTTGGCTTCTTGAAGATCTAGCTGCTCCAGATTTTGATCACGATATTTTCTGCTGTGCCCTTCCTCAGATTCGATCCTCGATTCGAAATTATGTCTAAACTGATACTTTATAACAAGTAAGTATTTAGGTATAACTTCGTTTACGAATGATTCGGAATCCATCCTACGTGTGCCATATTTCCTCTTTATAAAAGTCTTGTACTATTCCAGACCTATCTTTGTTCCATATCTTGTTTGGCCTATACAAGTACTTTTCTTAATACTGAGTGCTTTGTCCTTACTGAGTGTGCGGTTTCACGCGGTTTACCTAAATTAAAGTAATTGTTCGTATCAATCTTTGTCCACACTCATGCACTTTTACGTACAAAAAAGTATTTTTGACACTGACGTCTTATAATATTTTCTAATGCGCCATTTTCTAGTGAAGAGTAGTAAATATAGATAAAAAATATAGGTACCTTTTTAAAACCAAACTCGCGATACTGCTAATAACAATAGCCAGTCCTTATAACATAGTAATGAATTAGATGTTAACCGGTTAATGTATGTTAATAAGGAAGTTATGATATTGTTTATTTAATGATTTACAAAAATCTATCTGTTTATCTTTCTATCTATATGTTTAAACGTTTCGTTTGTAAATTGTTGGTGTGTAGGGGAATGACCAGGGCTTCTAATGCAGTGGAGAGCGTGGACAAGTCGTAATAAGTGTTATGATGCAGCATGCGGGCGCCCGGACCAGGGCTGGGCAACGGTTTGGAATTGATGTTTTTATTTTTTATATAGTAACTTAGTTGTTTTTAAAATTGTAGTCGGTTATAGGAGAATGAAACTTTCTACCTATTATGTACTTTATGTATAGTTATAACAAATAAAACATAAATAAAAGGGTTGAATAATCTTAGAATGTGCATTTTATGCTCTTTTTAGAAGATATATTATGATTTACTGACAAATATTTCAAATCTGTAATAATATTTCATGTGTAGAAAAGAAATTTAAATTACTGTTGCAAAAACATGATTAAACAAAGTTAAAGTTTCGTGAAAGATGATATACAGAAAAAAAAAACTTACGTAATCTCTATTCTTCAGAAAAAAAATGTATCATTACCGTTCTATCAATTTTAAAAACTAAATTTTAAGATTATTTTAATTAAACGTTAAAAAAGTTTAAGTTGCGCATACCCTGCGCTACTAAAAAAAACTGTTGTGCCAGCATAGGGTGCGATGGCGCGAACTAATCGCTACGAGTGTTTAAAATTACCCAATTATGAATATTGACCGACAACTTGCACGTCACCGGCCGACGCACTAACATTAACAGACCGCCGAACTTACCGACGTAATAAAACTCTCAGTAAAGGGCCTCATTTTAATTTAAAAAAAATAAATTTCGAACTTGGAATTTTTCAAATAGGTTGCATATAGGTACTAAATTAGTGCATTTTGCAATGAAAGGATTAAAAGCTAAAGGCAAGGTTATATAACTTGATTTGCTAAAAATAGTATATAAACACTCAATTCATATAAATAATATATATATAGTAGGTAAACACTCAATTCATATAAATAAAATCAATACTCGTAGTTGGTACAAATCGAACTAAGGAACTAACAAAAACTATTAAAACATAATTTAAAAACTCTTAATTCACATCCAGTACGATGAAATAATTTTACAATATCCTAAATATTTATAAAGTAAAACTTAAAAGTAGTTGTTTAGTAGTAAAGAAAAAATTGATTGTATATGTCATGACACCAAAAATGCTGGCTGTATTTTCTCTTTGAAACGCAGTACTCGTTCCCTAGTCAATAAATTCATCACCTCCCCTTTTACAAATCACAATATCACTAAGAAAAATTTCTTTATTCAAGTCTGCATAAGCACTTTGAAATCGTCATTTTACTTATGAAAACTATGCTTCTTTTGAAATATAGTAAAAGGAAAGATACCACCGATTTAGAATGTAAATTCTGCAGTGAAGATTCTGCAAGCAACTCCCCAGTTACTCTTTTAAAAGGAATGATAATTAGGAGATGTAGATGATCAAAACGAAAAAGATTCTCGAACATCTGACCTCGATAAGAACGATGTAAATTAAAGTCTTGAATAGTAAATTGCTGTCCCTTATTGTGTGTAACAATCAGTCCGGCTAGAGGTCCAATTAGGGGAGTTAACCTCGGCGCAGGGGTCACAATATAATTTAATAACATCGACGATGAGACCCGCTGCCCACACGTCTAGGAGACCTCGCCGAGATAGGGACCGTTCTATTAACTTGTTTGATAACGTTACAAACAGTCTTACCGTCTCGATGTAATGTTAATAACAGAAATAATACTTACAATTTGAAAAAGTACTATTTAGCATATAGGATATTTGAAAGGACAAAAAGGTGATACTAGAAAAAGGTCTAAAATGCAGTAAATTTTCAAACTTAAAATTTAAGTACTTTTACATTAGTTGTAAGGATTATATTCCTACATTATTCATTTTTAAATTTACTTATTTTACGACAAAAACTTACTTGTAAACATGGCGCATTCAATAGTGCAAATAATAATAAACGACAAACATGATAAAATATTTCATTTAACGCCATAATAAGAACGTAAAAACAAAACTTTGAAATATTACGAATATAATATAATACGAATTCTGCCGTTCTTGGGCAAAGAGCATTAAAATTAAATTCAAATCTAAAAAATTTGAGTTCAAAGTTTTGATTTTATTTGAACTAAATAAATGATATTATAATTATTTAACACATGTAAAAAACACAGTTGAAAGATCATTCTCCTTTGTTTAAAGTCGATTAAATATTAATATAATATAATAATTAAAAAGTTTCATAATATATAGTTTTGATGATTTTATAATTTAAAATTAGAATCATAAGAAATGTGAGTTTCAAAATTTGGCAAATGTAGTTTTTTTTTTATTATATACAACTAGGTCGATTCCGCTAGGTTCTATTACCGTAACTTATAGACGTCAGAAACTCCATAAGCATCACAAGCGCGTTGTCGATTGTACTCCTAATGCCTCCAGGAGCTCTGGTCATCTGAGGTACTCAGCACAGAACACGACACTGCTTGAAAGCAGTATCATTTAGCTGTGATCTTATGTAATTTCGCGGTACTTCCCCAGTCGGTCTGCTGCAGGTTTTGCTACAGGTTATTTCTTGCCGTACCCAACTTCGGTTAAAGTAATTGTTCCTGTCAATCTTTTCTCACACTCATACACTTTTTCATACCAAAAAAGAATTTTTTGACACTGACGTCTTATTTATTTTTTTTAATGCGCCATTTTCTAGTGCACTACAGATTAAAAAGTTAAGTAAAAAAAAGGTCCTGCATCTTACCCAAGCAACACAGTATTCATTATTGTAGCCGCGTACGAGCGATAGAAAATTTAATTATATTGTAATCTACATAATTTGAATAATGTATGTAAAGCGATTCAATGTTATCTATCTAAGTTAGAACATCACTAGTGAAGTGTCGAAGTCGCTCGGATGTTATCAGTCAACTGGTTTACTTGTTTACAAAATTAACTCGTATTTTAATTAAGAGTATTGTATACATTGAAACGATTACGTCTAGGCGTTTGTATGTGTAGTTTGTTTGAAACTAAAAAAATGGATGAAGTATCGTATTTAGATTTTTTGAGTATTAATTTTAATTTATATAAAGTATTGAATATACTGTTACAAGTCTAATTTGTGCTGAAATGTTTTTTTTTAAATATTAACAGTGTGTTTTTAAAGATAACGTCTCAAATAATTAATCCTATGATATCATGTACTGAGTATCAATCCTATGACTAATTTTCTTTACAGTAAATGTAAAAGAAAGAGTAAAAAACTACTACTTATAATACTTATGATACTTTTTTTCGCTGAGAAATGCTTTTACGCACCTCGTCGACGAGGCCAGCAGGAGTGTGGTACTCCTGGCCAACCCAGACTACCCACTAAAACCCAGCGGTGACCTCATCGTCATAGTACTTATGATACTTTACAGCAACCATGGTCAAGGGAGGACATGGTTGCTGTAAAGTATCCGAAACGTCGGACATACATGTGAGTCATACGCCTGTCTGCCGACCTAGTTACATAAAAAATAATAATCGTAATAGTACACAGTTTTAGTGGCATAAATAATTCAAATAGTTTCGGAATGACATAATATCTTTAGTAATATGGATCGATTTCACTTTCAATAAATACAAAATATTCCTGCATCTTCCGCTTCACTGGTCAGATCAGATAAAACATTGTTCGGTACAGTTGTAGTAGAGTTTGACTTGTATCGTATTACGTGTTTTTAAACATTTGCAACGAGAACAATTGATAGGAAACGTGATATTTTATAGATAATTATAGTAATTATGCAATTTAGTGATCATTCGAGCGAGTAATGGTGGGTTTTTTGTGGGCTCATGTGTTGAGTTTAAGGCGTGTTTTTATTTGTGTTTACAGATATTTTGAACATCGATTTATATAATTTTCACAAATTATATTTGTATTGTATCATAGTATTTGCCAACATCGAATCTTTATGTTCAAACTATAAGATATTGTTAGTTTATTTGTTAAGTTTTTCACAATATAGTAAGTAAATTAGTAATAGTACGTTTTTATATATTGTTTTCTATTGTTTACGCGAATCATTACAATGAAACAACTTTTTAGGATTTTATCGCGGTTTATTATGTTATTTAGATGCTCCACGTTTCGGATACAGCAACCATGGTCAGGGGGAGGTGGGAGGGCAAATTAGAAAAATAAAAATTTGATTTGTTGATATTTTTTTATGCGGGGTCTCATGCAAGCGATAGTTAATAAATAAAACCTACAACCGTGACAAATGTTCAATTCGAAAGACCTTAAGAGCATTTCATCAAATTAAAATCTAGAGCTTTATCAGATGAAATACAGTTAAACAGAAGAGCACAACACTTAAACTTTTAAACTTATCGCGCAAAGCACAATGGTTTCGATATCGAGCTTTAGATAATATTTTTACCAAATTATTTTGAACAAAGACAAGCGATCGACGGACGGTGTACCGTCGCTTTGATCTCGACCGCGCTAGCTTTGATCACGCCGACCGGTTCTCGTTAGCGAAACTAAACCGATGTTCCGATGAAACGCTGAAAGCGATTTTTCAGGGGAAGAGACTGGGAATCGCAGGTCTGTAGGTGATAGTTATTGATGTGAGCTTACACAAACCGTTTACAAGTTACACAATGAAATGATAAGGTAAAGATGAAAAGGTAATTTTTTAAGTAAAACTTCTTTACGTACGCTTGACTTGGAGAGTAAGCTGATGACTTCGTAACGAGAGCGTGACGAGAGCGTTACGAAAAGTGTGATCGGGTGAGGCGAACGGAGAAAGAGAGAAGGGTGCGAGTACACGTTTTCTTTCTCCCTTTCGCTAATATCTCATTTATTATTATTATTGTTTATAAAGTAATGATACAATTTCAAAAAAATGTTTTTTCACAGTTCAGATTCACATCCAATCAAATCATTAAAATAAAGCATTCTCAGCTTTGTTTCAGTAAAGCAAGTTAAAAACAAAATTACCTGTATTTATGCGACCCCTCGTACAGCGGATATAAACATTTAAAGTGAGATGGTTCCGAGAAGCCGCTAGTCTACAAGATCAGAGAGATCGGTTCATAACGCTGTGAAAATGTTTACAAAACATTATTAACAAACAGACACGCAGGTCTGTTTGTTAGCGGCTACATTACTATAATTAAAAGAAGGAATTCTACTATACTCAAGGGTATATACTAAATACATTCTAATTTAGTTATATATGTTCAATGAGTTTATTATTTTATGATTCAGATCAATATAGGTACTTTTAGTCAAATACATAATCAATTATAATTTTGAAATACACAGGGTGAAGACGGGTAGCAGCTTCTTCGTTGCCACAAAGCCAGCCCTGCGGTCACCAACCCGCCTGCCCAGCGTGGTGACTATGTGCAACACACATAAATTCACATCAATTTTGGCGTGAACTTGTGGAGGCCTATTCCAGCCGTGGACTGCAATGGGCTGCAGTGATGATGATGAGTGATTATTACAAACAGCCTAATTGTTATAATTACTAATTTTAATTATGTATGTACTTACTTAACTATATATTAGATTTCAAATTCTTAAATGTGTGGGTGCAACTTCCGGTGTTCTATTTGTAATCGAGGTTCTCAATTCGAGTGTATTTTTTTTTAATGTATGTGACCTCGGAACTTTTTGCTGGGTAGACCGATTTCGATGATTTATTTATTTATTTATTTAAAGGTTGTGCTTATCATGTAGTCCTATTTAAATTTGATTGATATCTGACAAGTACTTTTCAAGCTATATATAATAATGCGTATTTACTTGACTATTTTTTCATTGAGTGACATGTGAATATAAGAGTGTATATAAGAAGGTTTCTCAATTCGACCGTGTAAATTTTATTGTGTGTGTTCGCGGATAGCTTCTCCGTTTATGAACCGATTTTGCTAATTATTTTTTCCATGATAAGCAAAACCAGGATCTAATGATGGTATCCCAGAAAAATCGAGGGCAACCTTCGAAAATCGTAGTGACGACTGATGCGTCTGTTAATTTGTTTCGTCAACTTACGTTGTATTACTTGTCGATGTAATTGAAGTCGGTTTTTTTTTCGCTTTCTAGCAAATACAATTATTTTGAAGTCGTTAAAAATTGCTGTAAAGCATGACTCTCAGTGTCGTGCTATTTTGTCGTGAACGCGATTTCGCTTCCCCATATTTTTTCACACTACGCGCCTCACGCCGCTTCTGAAAGAGTAAACTTCAAAAAAAGTAATATTAGCAAACTTTGATGCACAAATCGATAATCTCTTCAAAATATTTATAATGACATTTTGTGAATAGTGAATACAATATGAAGGTACACATTTCGTTATAATCTTTCATACAACTTTATAAATATACCCGCGATGGTAATTATTACGTCTCAAAATTTAATAAATTCAAAAATCCCATTCACTGAGAATAACTATCAAAGGGTAAAGTAGAAAACATGAATGTGAACGTGTATTTATAATATTGAATATTATCTGTGTGTACAAACAAATGCATCTTTTGTGTGTATTCAATATAAATATTTCGAATCGAGGCCATTTTGTGTCGGAAATAATATCATTTTTTTGCGAGATTAGTGACAACGTCCGAAAGGATTAATCCCGTATTCCTTGGACATGTTCATTCATATCCTGAGACGCGTATGGCTAAAGGAATAATTGTTGAACGTATTATGACAGTTGTTGAAAGTTAGCGATGGTAAGAAAGTTGGTTTAAGGAAAGATTTTGTAAATTTAAAATAATATTGTTTTAGTGCGCGAAAATAAATATCTACAAAATAAACTTTGACTTATAACAGTATAAGTTACTTTATTTTTGTTATTGTATTTACATAAAAACTTTGCCCGCGACTTCGCTCGCGATTACATATTTCAAAATTCCTGTGTTCACCCATAGGAACTCTACTCTTAACCTATAAGCTACGTATACCTATAACTAAATGTCTGGTTAGTAACTATACAGATTTTAAAGTCTTATGGACGCAAATTATGCCAAGATTCATTTTATTTCAAATTATATAATAGGGAATGCACTTCAATTTCTTTTTTCAGAATATCTGAACATGACTAAATCAATATAAATACCTAATTATAGATGAATTTATTTATTTATTTATTATTGATTAAATTTAATTCTTAATAATAAAAGCATTACACTTAAAACTTAAAATAAAAACAATACCCTCCATCGCATACCACGAAGATTAGGCGCCTGGATATTCCTGGATCGAATTCCGAGTAAAAGAAATATCCGAAAACAAAAAAAAAACGAAACAAATCCTTATTTAGAAGCCGTTTCCAATCAAATTGCGCCATATTTAACCGAAGATTACCATCTCATCTGTAGGAAATCGTCACCACAGTACGCGCCTCATAAAACAGCGAAACGGGTTAATCCACAAGTAATCCCCTAACATATGTATTTGTCGTTGCGTTTTGACATAGATTTACAATTATTTACAAGAATCGCTTGAAACTCGGCCTGTGTCTTCTCGCAGTAAGCCACGGATTAGTAAACTTCTTGTTTATGGTGCTGCGTTCCCGCCTAATTGTCTGCGGTCGGGAAAACGCGATCCGGAACGGTCTGATTTATTGGCGCGCCTTCGAACGCAGCTTTTCACAATATTTCTAGAACGCAAGATGTTTTGTGTCGAATGAGAGATGGCCGGGATTATGAGATTACTCGGGTGTCGTGTTACGTTGGACATGTTTTTGTTGGCGATGAGACAACTTACGATTTCTTTCGTTGTGAAAACGGCGGAGTCAGTTTTACGATCGGCAGATTGTATCAATATTTGCTGGAATAATGTACAGCTATATTTATATATATTTTGTAAGTGTTTCAAAAAAAATAACATTGGTTTTATTAAAGGCATTTAATACATATAAATTAAATGGAGTAGCACAATGTAAAAATCTAACATCATTTGCTACAACCACTACGTCAACTCGACGTTTGCTCCTGAGGTTAAAACATAGAAATAATTCTTCAATTTATCTTGAATATCTAATAATTAATCTCTGTTATATAAACAGAAATCATACACTAACATTATAATTTATATAAAAAATGGGAAATAACATACCACACCGCAAAAACAATTTATTCAGAATTAGCAAGTTGAAGTGGCAGTGGGCTGGTCATCTGTGTCGCAGGACCGATGGCCGCTGGAGCAGACGGGTCCTGGAGTGGAGACCGCGTCTTGGCAAACGCAGTGTGGGACGTCCTCCGGCCCCTTGGACCGACGATCTACGTAAGATTGCCGGTGTAGGCTGGATGAGGATTGCAGCAAACCGGGATGTCTGGCGCGAACTTGGTGAGGCCTACGTCCAGCAGTGGACTGCAATAGGCTGACTAGCTGACTGACTGACTGGCTGACTGATATATACAATAATTGTGTTTGCTCGCAAACGAAAAAAAAACCGACTTCAATTACATCGAAGAGTATTACAACGTAGATCGACGAAAAAATAATCAAGTAACTACGCGTTATCAAAGATTACTCAAAAAGTAGTTATCAAATCTCGATAAAATTTATATGTAACCACATGATAAACATCAGCTTTTGATTAAATTAAAAATTATCAAAATCGGTACACCCAGTAAAAAGTTATTGCGGATTTTTGAGAGTTTCCCTCGATTTCTCTGGGATTCCATCATCAGATCCTAGTTTTCTTATCATGGTACAAAACTAGGGATATCCCCTTTCCAACAAAAAAAGAATGATCAAAATCGGTACATCCAGTAAAAAGTTATGCGGTATAATAAAACGTAGGTCGACGAAAAAAGCGTCAAGTAAAAACGCATTATTAGATATAACTAGAAAAGTAGTTGTTAGATCTCAAATAAATTTAAATGGGACCAATTGGCACACACTACCTTTTGATTAAAAGAAAATTTTTCGAAATCGCTCCACCCAGTGAAAAGTTCTGATGTAACATACATAAAAAAAAAATACAGTCGAATTGAGAACCTCCTCCTTTTTTGGAAGTCGGTTAAAAATCAAACAGCACAAACACTATATAATTAAGCCGAAAAAATTATAAAACTTGTGTTCGATAAACGAAAAGTTGAGGCAGAATTCGTCCAGCTGTGACTAGCCAGTAATTTAAGGTATTAATTTTCTCTTACCAAATGATGATAAAAAAACCAATGATAAAAAAACAATCTTTCAATTTTCTTTCTTTTTCAAACAATCAATTGGCACACACCACCTTTCGATTAAAACAAAATTTGTCGAAATCGGTCGACCCGGTCAAAAGTTCTGATGTAACATACATAAATAAAAATAAAAAAAATACAGTCGAATTGAGAACCTCCTCCTTTTTTGGAAGTCAGTTAAAAATTGCCCATTTAAAGTTATTAGATAAATAAATATCTCCTTACACAAATACAACTATATAACTTAATATAAACTGAATAAGTTCTACTTTAACCATTTTCTCAACAACTAGAGATTTCTTATAAGCCTCTAAAACTTTGATTTTTTTTTTATATTTTTGATAGCTTCATTCTCTGTACCGATTGTCTGTTTATCAATTTCACTAATTTATCAATTTGAAAGTTTATATTTATTTTCTCATCAGTTCTTAACTAGCGGTTTCTTCAATAAATCACAATTATTCACGCAAAGGCACCGATAGCTGTATTTTGTATTAATAATAAATAAACGAGTGTGCCAATATTAGAAAATACAATAAGGCTGCGTTCACTCTAAAGCTTATACATTTTTTATTTATTTATCTCTTCACGCGTATTTACGTGACTAGTTTTTCGTCGTCCTACGTCGTATTATGACTCATAACTTTTTACTAGTTATATCGATTTCGATGATTTTTTTAATCAAAAGATAGTGTATGCCATGTGGCTCCGTTTAAATTTAATTGAGATCTGATGACTTATTTTTGAGTAATCTTTTATAACGCGTATTTACATAGATTTTTTTTTCGTTTGTTGTATTACTTTTCGATATAATTGAAATGTTAATATAAAAGGCCACCCTCACGAGGTGGACCAACGATCTGGTCAGGGTCGCGGGAAGCCGCTGGATGCGTGCTGCGCAGGACCAATCCTCGTGGAAAACATTAGGGGACGCTTATGCCCAGCAGCCTGTGAGCTGATGTGCTGATGATGATGATGATGATAATTGAAGTCGGTTTTTTTGTTTGCGAGCCAACACAATTATTTATTTTCGTTTACAGCTCACGCTTGATCAAAAATGAGATGCATAATATTGTAAATCTCTGATGACCAACAAACTTATTTTTTTTTTTTAAGAATTTGAGTATCTATTAGTAAGTATAGTTTTTGGCGTTCGTTGTTGATATAAGCTGAGTAAAAAAAAGTGTTTATGTATTTGTGTACGCACATAAGAAGTTATACTTCATTGGCTAGCTAACTTCACGTTGGTAACTTCTTCTTCGTTGACTAGCTAACTTTATGGTGTCGGTTTTTGAGACGGTGTGCGCTAACATCTTAAAAAATTACTCTCATCATTTTTCCCTAACGCGTCAAGAGAAGTATAACTTCAAAAATCTCCTTTTTACATACAATTTACATGGATAATCGCTGTCATAATTTTTGAAAAACGAAAATTAATCACTATCGGTAATTTTAACATTTATTATTCATCTATCACTTATTCCCTTAATTTTTAAATAACTTAATTAATAAGAACAGATACAAAATAAAAATACCAACATTCACAGTCTGTAGTCACCTTAATCATACATTAAATAGAGACATTAAGTTGATTCGTCACACAATTTCCATAAATGTGGTGCGAACTCACTACCTGTTCTATCAAATAACTGCGCTTGAGGTCGATTCCGTTGATTAAGATCTCTTAAACTTGTTTTTAATGTTTTGATTGGATCCTAAATTATTCTTCGGAAGCATCTTATGTTAGCTTGAATTGAAAAGTTGTATGGGTGTTATTTTTACGTGTGATTTTAAGACACACAGATTTGATTAAAATAAATAAATGCCTCAGACCAACGGCCCTCACTAGGATTTGGTTCTGTATAGGAGGTCCGGAAACACACAATACACAAGCACAAACGCCCAGACCACGGCAAACATCTGTATGGCCAATATAATTGTATGACATGTGCGGTGATCGAACCCGCAACCGCCAGCGCTACAGCCATAAGCCAGTGCTGTGACTTGCGGTACACATAGTTTAACGATTACGATTCATTACGATTCAAAGTGTGACATAATAAAATTAATGTGTTTGTATCGAAGGTTGTTACACATGACTCACTTGTTTGCCAACACTCGAACCTATATTTTAAAAATATATTTAATTATTTATACTATCAAGAGATATCGGTAAATTTCCCTAAGGATTATCAACAAGGTAATCCTATCTACACTAATATTATAAAGCGGAAGAGTTTGTTTGTTTGTTTGTTTGCTCAGGAAGTACTGGTTCGATTTAAAAAAAAATTCAGTGTTAGAAATCCATTTATCGAGTAAGGCTATTATAAGCTATGTTTTTTTTTCAAATTAATAGGTGTGAAACCGCGGATCGCAGCTAGTTAATATTATTAATTCTAAAGTTTGTGAGGGTGTATGTATGTTTGGTACTCTTTCATGCAAAAACTACTTGACCGATTTTAATGAAACTTGGTACGTAGATAGCTGGAGATTTAGGATATCATATAGGTTACTTTTTATCCCGACGTTCGTATGGGAACCGAAATTATGCGGGTGAAACCGCGTGACGCAACTAGTTATTTTCTTTTTGTTGCTAATGCTATGCTGATACTTCATTTCTTTTTAATATTCCCTATGAATTTAATTTCATTATTTTTATCAATGTATCTCCAGACATTTAAATAATACAACAAACAATGGACTGTGAACCTGACAAAAAATACGTAAACTTCCGATACTACGTTCTTATAAAAAGTATTTACATACTTCATTACCTTAACATGACAATATCATATTTGTATTTGAATACTTCTGAGATATTTCTCGATTAACTTAGCTCATATAAATTTTATCTACATACTAATACTATAAGAGGAAAAGATTCATATTTTAAATGCAATAAACTTAAAAACTAAGGTCGGAATTTTAAAATCTTTTTTTTGCAGCGTTGCATTACTGTCACTGACAGACAGATTATATTTGTTATTTTTTTTATACTTTATTGCATATTAAAATTATAAAAACGAGTATGCTTTATGACTAGCCCGTTGGCGCAGATTGTAGTAGCTCTGCTGTCTGTTCCGCGGGTTGCGGGTTCAATTGCCACCCAAGTCTGGGGGTAATATGTGTATTTATATATTTATATATGTATTATTTCTATCTATGTATATTTATCAAAAAAAAATAGATATAACAGTCGGCTGTTACCTGTAACACAGGCATTAATTCGCTCAACATAGGAACAGACGACCTTGTGTCTATGTTATAAGATATAAAACAACCACGCGACTGAAGTAAAACTTACGAAACGTAACTCTATGTCTCTCTCTCTCTCTCTCTCTCTCTCTCTCTCTCTCTATCATCACTAACTTATATTTCCCTTTCAATTTCCGATCGCCTTGGCCGATCACACTTTAACGCTCTCGTCACCCAGTTTTACTTCAATATACGGTCAAATGCGGTCTTAGCGCTACCACTGATCTCTAACAAACAACCCCTGTCAATATTTCAACGGGAGAAACCAAACATCCGAAGCCGTGTAATCCACACGAACAAAGCCGCGGCTAAGCAACTAGTTTTCTAGAACTCAGGCAATAAATAATGATTCTAATCGCAAAATACTCAAGACAAATTCGTCACGGTTCCGATTTCACAATATATTTATACGATTAAAACATTAAATTTAAACCTTTGTTTTTAATTAAAACATCGAATAATTAACATAGCAATTAAGAAATTATTATGAAAGATTTATAAAAACAGACAGATTGGTTTTTAGCTTTTTTCTTTCAATACACTTAATGTTATAAATAGTTTTTTTTATAATTTTCGGTAAAAAATATTGTATTTTAAATAATGATAATACTTTAATTACATAAAATATAATTTGTTACTTAAATGTAAAAGATATTAATGTGATGATTACATTAAAATTGTCCATTTGCAATTTAAAATAAAACGCATTTTTCTTAATCAATATCTATAAGTCTTTTTTAATATTCTCAATTTTTGTATCTTATTATTAATTGTGGCAATTAATTACTAAAATTCTGCGTCTGTGTCACAATTCTGATACCATAAAGACGAAGGTACCTATTAATAACACAACGGTCGTCTGTTCCTAACGTAATAATTACGTTATATCAATCTATCAATCAATGTAGAGCGTTTTTATTTTTTGTTCGGTCATACTGCGAAAACTATTGAACCGATCGGAATAACATTTATAGCATAAGATATAGCGTGCTTCGAGATGGTTTTAGATAGGCTAAGTTATGTTGGTGATTACTTATCGTGAATAAATATGAACGGACAGATGTCGCTAGTTTGTAAATAAAGTACGGGATACATCCCGTGGTTTCACCGTGTTAATTTGAGGAAAAAAAATATCCTTTTACCTTCCTCGGTAAATGGGTGTATGGGTTATACAACACGTAAATGCGTCATACAACACGAAAAGAATTTTTCAATACGAACCAATAGGTCCTGAGATTAGCGCGCTTTAGCTAACAAACAAAACATACATGTAGGTGTGCCCGTAACATTTAAACGTTTGGTTATTTCATTTTTATCTGGGCGCGGTAAACACGGTTCCTCCATATAAATCCCGATTTTGCGGGAATTCCGGAATAAAAAGCCTACATGTTACTCCACAACCTCCTACATCTTCTACTGAACGTCCTATAAGAATCCGTTCCGAGTTCGAAGTTCCGAAGATTAGTCCGGACAAACAGAAAGACAGACAGACAGACAGACAACAATTTTAAACTAATTTCTTTGTATTTTAGTATCGCTTAAATAAAATATATAATAAAATAAAATATATAATTAAAATATATAAAAAACAAAATCACATACAGACACTTCAATTTTATTTATATGCGTACATGTACAGATAAACATGTTTAACGTTCACTCACGGTCATTTGTTCCTATGGTAGGCAACTAATTGACTTTGTTTTTGGTAACAGCCGTAGTGAAGATAGAACAAGAAAGAGTTTCGTTTCGTAAGTTTTACTTCAGTCGTGTGGTAAAGTACACTCCTTTTTTTCCTCTAATGAGTGCGGGTGAAGCCACAGGACACAGCTAATAATATAATAAGAACTTGATATACTCGATAAACATTTGTAAATATGTTCACGTATGTATGTATACAATGTCCCTCTGACAGGACAGATATGTCTGTCGAAACGGTCAGCAGTCTTAGTAATAGGATTCCATGGCCACCCTTTGAGTAAGGAACACTAATGAGCCAGTCAAATTACTAAATCCCATTGAAGTACACGAAACGTAAGCGTAATCATAGGATTTCATTATTTCAACTCATACTATTACATAAATACTTAATTATTATTTACAATAAAAGCATGTTTAGTAATCATGATAATTATATAAATAAACATTTTTAAGAAGTTGTATTAATTAAAATTTACTTATGCACCTTTGCGTTACATAAGTTGAACGATAAAATAAACGTCCTATATACGGATTATTAGTAGGTATTATAATCTGTGTGATGATATAAACCACGGGGAAGGTTGGCTGATCATCCTATCATCCGTAACTTTAACTTGAGACAAATCTCTCTCAACTCAATATATTTTCCTAATTTTCTATACCTTAGAACAAAGCTATGAATTGCAGATGGATGTCTAAAGCGAGTAAAGCCACGTGAGTTAAAATGTTTATATAAATAAAAATGAATGTTGCCAAGCGCATAACTCGAGAATGACTCGACCAATTCAGGAAGGAGGTTCAATTCAGGAAGGATTTAATACAAAAAAAATTTAGGAAAAAGGATGTGCGTTTATTCCAGCTGTACAAAATGTATGCAACATCTCGTTCACTCATTCATTCACAATCAAACTGCATGTTTTCGTCGAGTTTTGAATGAGCGGTTCAGAGTTTGTTTTCACTTTCTTGAAAACGTATCAGATATATGAAAACTGATATGAGCAACTAGGTTAACTGAATTTACGTAATATTTATTTATTGAGTGACTACTACGAAATGACTAATAGTTGATAATCTATACTAATATTATAAAGAGGTAAAGTTTCTAACTTTGTTTGTATGTAGGCAGTAACCTTCGCAAATACTGATCCGATCGTGAAAATTCTTTCACTAACAGAAAGCTACACCATTCAGGAGTGATATAGGCTATATTTTATTATTATTGAATAAAAAATGCAATGAAAAATAATAGTACCTATATGTAAATCAAGTCGGAGAATGCGAACGAGGTGAAAACTGTACTATAATTTGCATCACAGATATTATTAACGCCCTACGAAGTGGGCGCCGGTCGGGTAGTTTTATATATAAAAGCACTTATATTTTATTGTAAATTTGTATTTAAAATTATGTGTTTAGTAAATATATTCCCATCTACAAAGGTAAACAGAAAACAATTAATTTAGATGAAATAAAAATAACTTATCGTTTTATTTTAAAATTTAACTGATCTAGGGCACAGCAGGAAATTTTCTGCTCAAAATACGGAGAAATTCGACTGGGGAAGTCGCCGGGTCCCTTAGTATTTGATATAATAATTTCGAATGGCAAAGTTTACTGTTTAATAATGACCTGCCTTAACGATAAGAGCTACTTGTCTGATGTCTACATATATCTATAGTTATAATTATATTTAATGACCCTTGAAATATGAAGCTTAAATCATACATTCAAAGCACAACAAAATTCGAAATAAAAAATAATACGTACTTTAGGATATCGGATAAATTATAAACGTTAATTCGAAGACATGTTTTATTGTAATATAACTTAAATTTAGCCTCTTAACAATAGTAATCATTAAATATCTTACGCTTATAAATAAATAATGGTACCACTTTATACACGCGAACGAATATAATACACTCGGGCTCGCCCTTATCACAGTCTGAAACTTCGGAACAGTCTGACATTCCACTGGCGCGTCCTGGCCGGTATCGGCATACCGGGAGACCGCAGTTCGATCAACTGTGCTTCGCCATATGGGAATCCGGCTCAGGGTCGGTGGGACTCACCGGTGGGGACAGCCCGTGAATCCTTCGATACAGCTGGTGGTACGGATTCGGAGGAGGTGGCGGCAACCTTATCAGCGGATTCGGTATACCATACCTTCCGTACACGGACAACAAAGGCGGATAAAGTCCAACTAACGACGCGTACGGGTGCCCGAACATTGGATGCAAAATCGCGCCCCGTTTGAACGCAGCCAGCCGAGATCTGGACGCGGCCGTGGACCGTCTCCTAAGCTTCCCGGTCGTGCCACCGATGAAGACGTCATCAGAAGACGGATCGAGCATCCAGTAGTTTCCCTTACCCGGATCGTCGTAATGCCTCGGTACTTTGACGAAACACTTGTTCAAGCTCAAGTTGTGACGGATCGAGTTCTGCCAGCCCTGCTTGTTTTCTTTGTAATACGGGAAGTTCTTCATGATGTACTCGTAAATACCGTTCAGCGTGAGTCGTTTTTCGGGGCTGCTTCGTATCGCCATCATGATGAGCGCGTTGTAGCTGTAGGCGGGTTTCTCGCTTTTCTTCTCATCTGGTGTGGTGGATGTGCCGGGCGGGGGGGTCTCCGTGCCGGTGACATCGAGCTCGGTGTCTGAGGGCGAGGGGGAGCGCGACGAGGCCTCGGGCAGCAGGTCTCGTATGGCGAAACTCGGAGGACTCATAGCTGTGCGGCATCGCGAGCCGCTCGCTCCGAACTAAGGAGCCCGCGCGACTGGCGCTCTGGCTCCGCCCCGTCGCCGCCCAGTCGTCGAACCCCACCTATCTAGATACGTGTAACAATACACGTGCACCTTTACCGCCTGTGTCGCTCTTATACCTGATACATAGGAGTCATTATAACACGTCTCAATTGAAAAGACATTGGAAGTTGCTTAAAGCGTAGGGTTACGTAGAGCTTAGGATAGGGTCGGTTTAGGGTTACATTATGGCACGGCTCGATTTATCACGGCCTGTAAACATTGTTTTTTAAACGTTACACGCGTTGTTTAGGAGTTTATTTAGTGTGACTGGTTTAATGATTGCTCTTTACGGAGGTGAATTATTGTTAATTGTTTCTGAACGTTGCAGATGTGGTGCCATGATAAATTGTACCTCATATTTGTCATTCTGTACTCCAATAAATTATTTAATTATTTATCATAACAATGTTGTCAGACTTACAAAATTAATGATAATATTTAAAGAGGCCGAAACTGGATTCATTAATTATATTTTTTCTTTTTGAATCGTAACATATAATAAGAACATTTGTATTCTATTAATAATATTGAAATATTATTCAAAGATAGTTGAAGCGGTATACTAATTTTATATTTTGATTTTAATACGCATGTACCTACTCAATTTTGTCTTTATTATTTTATAAATTAAAATTTTTAAATTTTTAAAACCAAATATATGTAAAATACAATGACAAATTATTGTTTTTATTCCGTTAATATATTATGAAAAAATTCATTCATCTTTCTTATAGCCACCTAATGGTTTTAAGCACAAAAAGAGTATTTACAACTTTGGTACTACATTTTTGTAGTTGATAAGCATTCTTAAGGATTTCTTAAAAAAACATTTACTTACAGAGAAGTAGGTAGGTGAGTACCTAGTATTTATTTTGAACAAACAAACACGCGTACCTAATCACTGATACTATGATTTTTATAAACATAATTTCTTCTATTTTGAAAGCGTTTAATGTAATGGCAACATCGATTTAACAGTTTTGTTTTGTTTTTAGACTATAGAATATCAATTAATTAAATTGAAATTACAGACATTGGCTTCGGCCTTACTTTACCAGTCATCGAATCAGAAGAAAAATAAAGTTACTTCAGACTTGGCTCCGGTCTTTTGATATATCAGAACGAAACTTACAAATTCAAACTAGGCTGTATGGATTATAGTCCTTTGCCTTTCCCTACTGGGGATAAATTTTAAAACAACAACATCAATTAATGATTATAATCAACATGCACGTATCACTTAGTGTAGGTAACCTATACTTGTAATCGCGAGATGACAGTGTTGCCTACACTACTATATTCTATTCTTTGTTAATTTATTTTTTAATTTCTCAAATATTGTGTTAAATTTATAACTTTAAATGTAATACTTACCTCAGATGTTATATGTATATTATATATATTGTGTGTGTTAGGATATGTGTGTTTAACAAGAGTGTTTATTATTATTATATTGTATATTTAAAGATTTAAAAGAAGTACCTAAAATAAAAACAAAGAAAAATCAACACGACACATAGACACAGTCAAGTATGACATTCATAAAAAAATTCTAAGAGAAACAATGTGCTTTAACACAAAATCATTGTTTCCACGATCCATAGTCCGCGATACTTCACCTGACTATCATATACACATATATATGTATATATATGATACGTAGCCCGCCCCGCCCACCGCCACGCCCAGCTACGTGCCTCTACATAGAACCGTTGTTTTATACTGTTTGCAGACAAACTCTATAACATTTTGTAGGTATTTAATCACGTTTTATTAATATATCTTTCTGTCTGAAGTTTACGCGTTAATGCCGTTTGGGAATTTACGTTTAATCGATGTTGGAACAATTTCTATTTAGCGTCGGTTACGAAATAAGATTTGTGTACTTTTAGTATATCTGACGTGAAACGTCTTTGTTGTAAAACGGTATGTTTTCTTTTAATGTTCGAAATAAACTGTTATTTACGTAAGACGTTTAACTCAAAAATAGATTGTCTTTTGTTTTAATTCTACGAACGTTTCAAAGAAATATTCGTCATTTTTTCATTATAACTCATAATTATGTCACTTATATGTCGGTGGCATTCCGTTATAAATCCTAAAAGGCTTGAACTAAAATATAACCCAAATACATATAAAGACATGAACTGAGGTAGGGCACAGCAGGAATTTCCTGCTCAAAATATGGAGCAGCCCGACTGGGGAAGTACCTCGACCTTACCGAAGATCACAGCAAAATAATACTGTTTTCAAGCAGTATTGTGTTCCTGTTGGTGAGTAAGGTGACCAGAGCTCCTGGGGGGATTGGGGATTGGGTCGGCAACGCGCTTGCGATGCTTCTGGTGTTGCAGGCGTCTATAAGCTACGGTAATTGCTTACCATCAGGTGAGCCGTACGCTTGTTTGCCGACCTAGTGACATAAAAAAAAAGACATTTAAATAATTAAGTCTATCTATCCCTCGCATTTACTTGGCCAGGAACGCATTTTTTACTCTTATATGTAGTTCTTCAGTGTCTTCGGTGCGACAAAGCCAGCCCTGCAATCACCAACCCGCCTGCCCAGCGTTGTGACTGGACAATACACATGAGTTCGTGCCATTTTGCGCGCGAACTTGTGGAGGCCTATGTCCAGCAGTGGACTGTATTAGGCTGAAGTGATGTGTAGTTGTTAAGAATATTGTAGTCTTAAATGTTTATATAGGTATTTAAATTTAATTATCTACAACACCAGACAAGTCGAGCGCTTACAAATTTCAAAATTTTAAATCCAAATAATAAAAAATAGTTGGTTGTCTATAAAGTTGGTTTACGGACGATAGTTTAACGGAAGAGAGATGGATGCGGCGCAGTGTACAATGAGCGTAACAGGACAATGAGCGTAACGCTACAATGATACAGTCATCCTTTTTCGTTCAGCCAGCGTTCATCGATTAATTAGACGTTGTCACGCCAAAAACTAAATTAATTATTTCAAAGCAACAACGTGAGTTAAACATAAAAACAAAGACAATTGGCATTTAAAACACAGTAAACAAAGTAAACAAGGTTTTAACACTTAAAGCTAAGCGAGGATTACGAGCTAAACTTATTGATTTCGAACTGCATGTATATACTTATATGTCTTAAAGGTATATAGTAACCCAAAGAACAGTAATACAAAGTTCAAACATAAAAGGCGTTCAATAAATAAACGCAACGAACGTACAGCTACGTTACTACGTTACTAGTTGGGCGGCCGCAGTGGAGCGTTCTCAGCACGACGCGACCGCGCGCGTGTTTCCTCATGATTTGGCCAATGAAGTCCCCGATGAACGGACTCCATGATTCCTAAGTATATAGGATATATTAATATATCTATGCACTAACTGCTTGACGTGATGTTGTCTGTATAAAACCTAATCTTTTAATTATGTATCACTATAAAGGAAATTTAAATTAAGTGAATTATTTAATGAATTGTGTTCCATATATTAATTTTAACATAAAAGAGGGATATTTATGTATATTTTATTGCGTCCTAATGTTAAAACATATCAAATATAATATTCGTATACCCAGACGACAAAATCACTAGAGTAATTACTAACGCCATCTATGATTTGACGCCATAATTTTTAAATTCCAGCGTTAAAAAATGACAACAGCGCAGGTGACACCCTTAGATCATAATTTACCTTCAAGCCCACTTTTGTTATCTTATTTTTCCTAAAAAAATAAGGCATTATTATAACCGTTTAAAACAAATCTAGGTTTCAGATAGCGGGTTTTACCAAAAAATAGTGTGAACAAATAAGAAAAAAAATTGCAAATGATTAAAAGAATGTTGAAACGATTTACAAAATAGAGTTCGTCACACTCGCAGTAGCATTTAACCTCAAATCCATTGAAACAAAGAGGTCGTATTTGATACTGTAAAATCTCCTAATCACGTATTTTGTTTAAATCTAACTTAACTGAGGTAGGGAACAGAAAAAATTTCCTACTCTAAATATGGAGCAGCCCGACTGGGGTACATCGACCTTACAGAAGATCACAGCTAAATAACTGTTAATGCAGTTTTGAAGCACTGTTGTGTTCCTGTTGGTGAGTAAGGTGACCAGAGCTCCTGGGGGGAATTGGGGATAGGCTCGGCTACGCGATTGTGATGTTTCTGATGTTGCAGATGTCTATAGACTACGACAATCGCTTACTTTCCGACCTAGTCGTATAAAGATTTTTTTTTTACAGGAGCCGCTCACAATGTAGTCAAGTAACATACATAATCAAGCATTGCATTCTATATATGTATAATGAGATATTAATAAATCAAAATAGATTGTTATTTAAGTACCGTAAATTTTTTATAGACTTCATCACAAAAAAAAGTAAAAAAAATAGAGTAGTAAGTTTTTTTTTTTTACATTATCGTCTTTAAAAAGGTAATAAGCGTGGTGATCGTAGCAAGAAGCAGGAACCGCTGTCGACATTATGTTGTGTCGCTTTAGACAAATATTGTTTCATGATGCTATAACATTGTTATGCGGGTTCGCCTGCAAAATAACTAAAATTTCTGTTAAATAGAAAATATTTTTGTTCACACTTTTGAAATAATAATAATTTTTTATTTTTATTCTTTAAAATCGTATCGAAATACGTATTTATATTTGATACAATGTAATGTATTTTAACTTGATCATTCATTTCATAATAATAAAATAACAATACAAAGCTTGTCAAACGTACTTTCTGTATTTTAATTCTGCATAAGTAAAAAAACATTAAAAATTTATCGACAAATACACACATACATACGATCTTGATAATTATATAAAAACTTTTTACTAAAAAAAATATTCACAAAAAAAAAAAAACATTCTCATTTTAAATAAATATTAAAAAAAAAAAACAATCGCTCGAGAAACATCCAAAAATAACTAGCGAAACTTCCCTCGCCTCTCTGTTTCAGTAAATACGAAGTAAATAAATAAATACGTTAGCGCGTGTTTTTATCCAGATTGGAGCAATTACAGATCTGCGTTGTTGCGAATGTTACGGTCGAGCGCTCCCGCCTTCTTTTAGACCTGGTGCTTATCGGCTACCAGTACCGTATCCACCATGAATAAAACTTTATTATTTCTTGACGCTTTTTAAGTTTTTACGTGTTAAGATATATATGTCACGCTACCGGCTACCATTGCCTCACTATATTTGTAGATTGTGTCAATAATAAAAAAAAATCGAGGTAAGTCGGAAACAATTTTGAAAATACAATTTTTCCACCCGTAGTAATACAGAATCATGGATTAATATCCACCCTCTTTCATTGAAGAATATGCCTACTCGGAAAACATTTACTGTCTTACAATGTTATGTAAAATAGTTGTAAAACTTAAACAAAATCCTAAAATGGTTATAAATTTTATTTATTTACTTTCAATTTATTATAAATATTACTAAAAAATGCATATCGCACCTTTAATAAAACAAAGATGTAACTCAAAATTTGTGGATTTGGAGATTTTACAATAAAACCCGTCTTCGTCGCGTAAAGAATAGTTAGACTTCGACTCCGGCGTTTTAACTATAAGATACAGAGAGATACGCGACTGTTGCTCTCTTTTCTATCAACTAGAACTGACAAGTCAGTTCTTATAAAGTGGCGTGATTCAGAGATGCACCGGCAGTGAGCGGAGATTGAAGTGCTGCCGTTTTGAGTAACATCAAATAATTCGATATTAGACTAAAAGGGATTTAAAATAAAAAGATGATTTTTGTTATACTTCATTCTCTCAGAAAACGCATTTGATAATAATGTGTAACATTTGGATTTACTTCGGTTTTGTTTTAAAAATTGACAAATTTTACAAAGTTAACGCCTAACACTTCAGTTTTATATTGAAATATATGCCTTAGTTGTTGGAGTAATTGGTTAAGTATCACTTTATTGTAATAAATAAGGCTATTTATAAAAGTCACTTTTGTTTACTTCTTTTTATTATTTAGAATGACGAAAGATAAGTAAAAACTTTCAACATTAATTCCCTTTTCGTGTAAAAGTTAAGAATAACTTTTAACTGTTGTGTTTATTTGTATAGGTTTTGAAAATGGTCTTAGAGCTCACAATTTTTTTTAAGTTTAATACCACATTCAGAAACTGAACACCACAATGAAGAGTTACAGCGTATCGAGCGTAAAAGTTATAAGATAAACATAATAGTGTATCATTACAACCTATACAGTCCACTGCTGGACATAGGCCTCCACAAGCTTTCGCCAAAAATAGCGTGAACTTATGTATTTTGCCCATAGTCACCACGCTGGGCAGGCGGGTTGGTGACCGCAGGGCTGGCTTTGTCGCTCCGAAGACGCTGCTGCCCGTCTTCGGCCTGTGTATTTCAAAACCAGCAATTGGATGGTTATCCCGCCACCGGTCGGCTTTTTAAGTAATATAATAATAGTGTAATAAGTTATAAATTTTTTTTCATCTGATTACTGTAATAAATGTGAAAGTTTATGAAGATGACGTATGGATGGATGATTGTTACTCTTTTATGGCAAAACGACTGAATAGATCATTGTCATTCAACAATGCTGCTATTTTGACGTTAAATAATTAAGATTATTATTCATCCTTAAAATATACTATAGTGTTATGAATTATTGTTATTTTAGACTAAAGAAGTTATGCAGGTTGAAGAGGAAAATCAACAAAATACATATATCTCCAGAGCCCAAAAATGTAACTGCAGAGCTGACGAAAATGATGACACCGACTCAATATTTTACTGTCACTTATGAGTTGACGAGAAAAATGACACCTAAATAATACTAGCCATTTACAGTCCTCTAGTTCGTCTTCAAGATCATCTTCATCTAGTTCCGATTCATCTAGTTCATCATCGTCAAGCTCTTCTAGCTCATCTTCATCCAGTTTTTCAAGCTCCAATAGTTCAATGCCTACCCAAAACCCTGCCCCACAAAACGTTACAACGGGTTGTGAAGAAAAGACGTCTTACACCAATTCACCACAAAATACTGAGCAAAATATGAGCAAATTCAGCTGAGAGAGCGACGAAATTACAATAGTGTGGCCAGTTACAATATTTCTCCAGTATAATACACAGATCTAAGTGACGTCGACCTGAGTGACGACGATGCACTGTAGATTTTAATACGTTGTTTAATAAGCCTGTCAACAGAAGAAATTTTATGTTTGAAAATCAAAGTTCTTCTGACTCTGACTGCAATAATAAACCAAATATTTGTCAGTCAGTTCAGCCTATCGCAATGCACTGCTGGACATAGGCCTCCCCAAGTTCGTGCTAGACATCCCGGTTTTCCGCAATCCTCATCCAGCTTACACCGGCAATCTTAGGTAGATCGTCGGTCCAACGGGCCAGAGGACGTCACACACTGTGTTTGCCAAGACGCGATCTCTACTCCAGGACGCGTCTGCTTCAACAGCCACCGGTCCTGCGCCACAGATGACCAGCCCACTGCCACTTCAACTTGCTAATTCTGTGGGCTATATCGGTTACTTTCGTTCTCTCGCGGTAGTCTCGTTTCTAATCCTATCTTTGAGGGAAACCCCAAGCATGGCCAGTTCCATTGCACGTTGAGGGACTTTATATTTGTGGACCAGTCCCTTCATCAGTGTCCATGTCTCGGCTCGGTATGTTAACACAGGCAGGACGTATTGCTCGAAGACTTTTGTCTTCAAGCATTGCGGAATCTTCGAAGTGAAGACTCGACGAAGCCTGCCAAATGCCGCCCAGCCCCACCGAATCCTCCTATCGGCCTCCTTCTCAAAGTTGTTGCGGCCTAGTTGGATAGTATGGCCTAAGTAAATATAATCCTGAACAACTTAGAGAAGGGTAACATCGACCGATACCTGTCTCGGTATGACTTGGTTGTTAGACATAACTTTCGTTTTGTCCAAGTTCATACAGAGAACGACACGTCGGGAGGACTCGTTTAGACCGGCTAGCATTTGGCCTAACTCATCTAACGTGTCCGCAAAGATGACGATATCGTCGGCGAAACGAAGGTGATGTATTCACCGTTGACATTGATGCCTTGTTCAAGATCTTAAAGATACCCTGCAGCGCAGTGGTAAACAGTTTCGGTGATATTACATGTTGCTGTCTTACCCCACGCCACAGGGAAATAGGTATTGTTCTCTGGTCCTGGACATGAACGGTCATCGTCGTTGCATCGTACATACATCTCAGTACCACGATATATCGCCAGTCGATATGACATCTCTGCAGAGAGTCCAGGACAGCCCAGGTCTCGACACAGTTGAAGGCTTTCTCGCAGTCCACAAATTCCATACACAGCCGCTGATTATATGTCTCTGTCTTTTGAATAATCTGTCGAACAGTATGGATGTGGTCTACGGTGTTGTAGCCATTTCGAAACCCAACCTGCTCTGGTGGTTGGAATTGGTCGAGTCTTATGGCGAGACGATTCAAATGTGCAGAAAATATTGATTCCGACGGTATTTAACTTAGGGTTTCACCAACCAAAAACAGGTCAGTGTGATCTATGTGTATCATATGATAATTCAAACAATGAGCAAAAACAAGATGATAGACATTATAAGAAAGAAGAGACTGCTGATTTTTATACTATTTACTAGCTGACCCCGCAAACTTTGTTTTGCCATATATGTTATTAAACCCCTTAATCCCCCCCCCCCCCTTTTTAACTTAGGGGTATGAAAAATAGATGTTGTTCGATTCTCAGACCTACCCGATATCCACACAAAATTTCGTGTGAATCGGTCTAGCCGTTTCGGAGGAGTTTAACTACAAACACCGCGACACGAGAATTTTATATATTAGATTATTTGTGGTTAGTAATTATTTGTGATTTTAGGAGATATTTACTAGAGACTAATTGTACCTAATTCTTATAATAGTGTATAGTTTTTGTTTTGTTTAAAAAACAATATTTGTAGCCATAAAGAGATATATAAATATGAGATGATTAATAAAAATTTGTTTAATTTAAAAAAAAGGTGATAAATTTCAGTTTTCGTTTTATAAAAAAATGATGCATTAATACATACAACGTCATAATTACAATTAAATAATCATAAAACGAAACATTGTGATTTATTTTTAAAACTTTTTGTTATGTTTTAATACTAAAGAGAATTTTTTTGAAATACTACCTAAAATATTAAGTAATTTTTGGCATAAAGAGATTTAAGTCGGAACTTTTTTTTCATCTCCATTTTACAGCTATTATAGACTGTAACACAGTTGTTTTTCTATTATTCTATTAATCTCTGTACTTTAAACTACTGATATCAATAGTAAAAGTCATTAAGAGCATTACAAATAATTGGTAATTTTTAATCAAACACAATGCGGAAAAAGTGCTAAACTTCAAACGCCAATTCCCACAAATTGCGATTTTTGAGTTACATCTTTGTTTTATTAAGGGTGCGATATCATAGTTTTGATTAGTACAATAAGTTAAAAACTCAAAATAAGAACAGTTTGACTCTATTTTTTTTTTTTTTTTGGCATCGCGCGGTTAGTTTGACTCTATATTGTGATCTATAGTTTTTTTTTTTTTTTAACAATTAGATATTTTAATATTACATTACAGTAAGCCAAGACACACAGTACAACACGCTGATTTATCTATATGTAACGATCCCAAACGTTTTTCTAAGACACTATAGACTAAACAGATTTGCTATTAGCGTTCGATGTGAACACTTTTGATTTCTCAATCCTTTGTATATTTACGATTACTTCGTTCACATTAAAAGCAATAAGACGTAAACGCGCCACTTTGATCGCTTCACAATACCGAGTGTAAGCTTGCTTTGATATTATTAATTGAAACCGCCATTGTGATGTAATAGTTGTGAATTTGTTAACATTTCGCGAGTATTTTAATCAAATTTACTTGAGGTAACACTGTTTATCATAATTTAACATTTGTAAACTGCAAATATTTCATTTGTAATAGTTTAGTAATAAGATTTTTACAGCTGCTTTAATACAAAACTAAGCTGTTAATCGCAACATTATGCGTGTTGTATTTTTTATTTTTTAGCAGATTTCCTAACATGAATGGTAAATTTTTTTAAGTATATTTTTTTAATTTTTGCATCATTAGAGTTGCGTTTTTCACTCTGATCCTTAAACTATCAGAATGCAAATGATTCAGTCCGGTGTTCTGTGAAACACTAAAATAACCCTGTCCTCCGGGATTCATGCATTTTCTAGAACAAAAATTTCCTTTGTGCTATTCCAGACTAAATGCAAATTACCATTCGACACGTTCGACCATTCGAGTATGATTGAATAACAAACATTCGTCAATTGAAACGGTCTTATTAAGAAAAGTAATAATAAGAATATACATAATAATATTTTCGTATTTCTTTCAATTTATATCGACTAGCCCGTTGGCGCAATTTGTAGTGGCCCTGCTTTCTGTTCTGCGGGTTGCGGGTTTGATTCCCGCCTGAGTCTGGGTGTAATATTATACTTGTATTTATATATTTATATATGTATTATTTCTATTTATGTTTATCCAAAAAAAAATATATGGTTATAACAGTCGGCTGTTACCTGTAACACAAGCATTAAGTTGCATACCTTAGGAACAGACGACCGTGTGTACCTATACGAGTATGTTATAATAATATGATATGATATATCTAAATAGCTAGTAAATAGTGTTCTTATTTTTAGTTATAATAGAGTTTAATTTTTGAACATGGTCGCGTATCTACTTCAAGATATACCTAACTTGAAACTCGCTAGGACAATGAGACCAGATATGAATCCACATTACCAGTCACCAACCCGCCTGGCTCTTATGTGATGCCCATAGTCACCACGCTGGGCGCGTGGTGACTATGGGCAACACATAAGAGTTCACGCCATTTTTGGCGCGAACTTGTGGAGATCTATGTCCAGCAGCGGACTGTGATAGGCTGTGAGTGTGGTAAGTGATGAATCCACATAGAAAATAAAAAAGAAATCTTTTAAATCGGTACATCTATTAAAAAGTTATGAGAGAGAAATATATACAGTTGATTTAAGAACCTTTCCCCTTTTTGACGTCTATTAATAGCCTATTTATGTTACGTTCTGGTTTTGGTTACTCTATCATCTACAATATTTTATTGAAATAACGTGTCCGAGGTCTTTAGAAAGCTTGAAAGTATATTTTTAATTTGATTAACAATAAAAACCAATGCTCTCTGTACCAAAACTCGTTGATAAGAACAACATGGAAGCCCGTCAACAGAGACACAAACAAGATGAAGCCCGCACAATCGGACGTGTGAACAAACAAAACACCCTAAATTAAAACAGCCCTTTATGGCGTCGATGATTCTGTAGTTTTTCCAACTAACAGATGGAATATTTAGGGCACTTCTGTACTATTATGTTTAATCATCTATACAAATAAATACAATTGGATTGTCTGTTTGTAATATTAAAATAACCGCTTTTTTACTAAATGCATATGGATGTATACACGATAAATATACATATAATAACATAAAATAACTTTTTTTTACAATTTTTGCCTGTCTGTCTATCTGTCTGTTTGTCTGTCTGTCGGTTTGTTTCGCCTAATCTCTAAAACGGCTGGACCGATTTTGACAGGACTTTCACTGGTTGATAGCTTATATAGTAAGGATTAACTTAGGCTACTTTTATTCCAAACAATTACTTATTTTATAACTCTGCGAACTGAACAATAACTTTTTTGTTAAGTCCGCTAGTTTGTAAATATAATTAATATACAAATATTTCTTTTGACAATGAATTCATGGACGTAACTGTGCTAGTAAAAATTATGAGCAGACATTGCAAAATAATCTTATCAGTATCTTGTATCCTCATTTTGTTTTACTAATAGATATTCTAAATTGGATTTACTAATATTCCTAGTCTTTTCTAGATCTTTAGTCAAGGTGACGGATTTCTTAGAGCTATTTTCACTACTCTACCATTTCCGTACTAATTATTATCTTTAGGGTTTAATGATGCTGAACGCTCCATAGCATGACAGGGAGACCGAGAATGGATAATTGTACCTTAGACTTGCATAAATATAAATATCGTAGTCGTAACCGCCATTACTAAAGTTTCTTACGGTGATATTATGTATACATGAACGTAGGAAGTATAAGTAAATAGGTCTACTATATGCAAATAGCATAAAAAAATTCAGATCTTCTCAATTTATGGTATATAACTATAACCAAGAGAGTATTATATTAAGTTAATCTAATATATAAAATTCTCGTGTCGCGGTGTTTGTAGTTAAACTCGTCCGAAACGGCTTGACCGATTCTCATGAAATTTGGTGTGCATATTGGGCAGGTCTGAGAATCGAACAACATCTATTTTTCATCATCTTAAGTTATAAGGATAGGGAGGATTAAAGGGTTTAATAACATATATGGCAAAACAACGTTTGCGGGGTCAGCTAAGTAGTATTTATAGATGTAAGGATAATTTTAATTTCATTGCTGTCACTACGAAATTATTAAAATAGCGTTTTAAAAAATTTTGACGTAAAATATTATTTATCATTATTTTTTCAAAAAACAAAAGTATATTCATTTGATAAAAATAAACAAATATACATTACATTTAATGAAAAAGCGAAACTAATCTCCCACTGGGCCGAGGCGTCGCGGGCCCTCCTCCGACCCTGCCCCTGAGGGGCCAGCGCGCGCACCGCAGGCTTCTGTTTACAGGCGGTTAGTTCTGAATACTGTGATACGCATTGTGCGATATTTATTGTTTTTATTTAATCAATCTTAAATATTATTAAAAATGAATGATTTTCATTTGCAGACAAACAGATGGGATTGTTCGAATCAATCAGAGATGGAGCGTTCGAGGGTTGTGAAATATTACGCTAACGGTTGAAAGTTTGATCCCCGACATGATATTTTTTCTGTTTGTACAAATATATATTTTCTAGTTCTCTCATCTAAGGGTTATGGGCATTCATGTGGGTTCTTATTAGCACGCCATCGCCATGTCTCATTAACGTAAAGTTATTTTGTTTTTCATACTAATCGTTAAGAGTAACAACTTGCCATAAGTTGCCATAAGTTTGTATAAAATTATCTCTAACTCACCATCAAAGTGATAAATTGTACTAGATTAAGCTTTAATCCTTCTGGATATATATTGTAAATATTTGTACAGGACATTCAATGATTTTTGTAGTCTGTGCGATTGTTCCTGTTTCATATATTTTCGGACTTCCGACACAGAGAAACTACGCATTCAAACTGTAACATCCCACTATTGGTCATAGGCCTCTTTTGCCTCTTTTTATATGTAGGCTTGTTGCCCCGTTCAAGCTTTCTATAGTGATAAAATAGCACGCTTAATTTTGCCAATGTCGCGCAGAATGGAAAACACACGAAGTACTTTTGTCAGTACCGTTGAGATTACAATCTTAGTAATATGTTCAAGACTGTGAATGAATGTGAAAGAAAGGATTTTTTTAACCATAACTTTAAAAAAAACACGGCGTATATATATTTTTTTATATCACTAGTTCGGCAAACAAGCGTACGGCTCACCCGATGGTAAGAGATTACCGTAGCTTATAGACGCCTGCAACACCAGAAGCATCGCAAGCGCGTTGCCGACCCAATCCCCAATCCCCCCAGGAGCTCTGGTCACCTTACTTATCAACAGGAACACAATACTGCTTGAAAGCATTATTATTTAGCTGTGATCTTCTGTAAGGTCGAGGTACTTCCCCAGTCGGGCTGATCCAGATTTTGAGCAAGAAATTCCTGTTGTGCCCTGCCTCAGTTCGAAAATATTAATATTTATGGCTTCTGTTCTCCACTCATGAGTTATAGCGTGATGTATTTGACCCTACAACCTTTCAGAATAAACCTCTTTTGTAATAGGTATATCAATTGTATCTCGTTGATCTCGAGCTATGTTCAAATAGACAAAAATTGATTTAAAAAAATAAAAAATCGTGCTCTATATTACATCACTATAGATTAAACACACAACTCTTGTAAAAAAAGTATACATTAAAAAAATACAATTTTCGAGTACACTCAACTCGAACTTGACTAACAATAGCGGAAAGTATACCGGAAAGTGACGAGAGACTTCCGCTTCCGTTCGAGGGGCAAGACAAGATGGCGACAATATTAATCAATATTTCAACAATATTACCGAGCTGCCTGCTCAAGATGACATCGCTACTTAGTTGCTTACTCGTCCTGTTTCAGAAAATTCACTTGAATACGTGTACTTCAATTTATTTCATATTTCTTTGCTTCAACAAAAAATCTCATCTTTTGTATGTTGATTCTTAGCAATACTTTTGAAGTAAAATTTCTTTACACACGCTCGGACTTGGGGAGTAAGCTAGTGAATGGGGGATGAGAGCGTTACGAAAAGAATGATCGGGCGAGGCGAACGGAACAAGAAAGAGTGGTGCGAGCACACATTTTCTTTCTCTCCTTCTCTCATAGCCAGTTACATACATTACAGCCTATACAGTCCACTGCTGGACATAGGCCTCCACAAGTTCGCGCCAATAATGCGCGAACTCATGTGTTTTGCCCATAGTCACCACGCTGGGCAGGCGGGTTGGTGACCACAGGGCTGGCTTTGTGGCGCCGAAAACGCTGCTGCCCGTCTTCGGTCTGTGTATTTCAAAGCCAGCAGTTGGATGGTTATCCCGCCATCAGTCGGCTTTTTAAGTTCCAAGGTGGAAGTGGAACTCTGTTATGCCTTAGTCGCCTCTTACGATACCCACTGGAAGAGAGGGAGTGCCTATATTCTTACTAACGTAACCACACAGCAAATATATATATTTTTACTGTGTGTTATCTTTCAAAAGCCTTGAAATAGTTACTTCAAGATTTACGAATTATTTTCTAATATTAACGCAAATTTCACTCATTAAGTATAATGAAACAATTTTTTCGAATTTTGTCGCGGTTTATTACGTTTTTTAAATATGTTAAGTATGGTCACGGGAGAATGTCGGGCATTTAAAAAACTTAATAAACCGCGGTAAAACCCGTGTTTCTTTTTCTTTTATGTTACTTGTATTGTTTTTGGTTGTACAATAAAGTATATTTATATTGTATTGTATTGCAAAACCCGAAAAAGTTATTTCATTATAATCAAGGTATACAGTTTTAAATGTGTCGAACTATACCTTTCCTATAACCAACTTGACACTGAGGTAATTTCAGAAGTAAGGATTTTATAAAGCGCTTAGCTACGATGTAGTTCTATATAAAATTGTAATATTAGTTAAAATTACAAAAAGCACACTTCATATCTTTCTCTTCATATTTTTCTCTTTAAAAAAATCTATAAAAAATGAGAATATAGTACCTACAAAACAGCTCTTTTAATAATCTCAAGCGACGTTTCATTTTACCCGCGTTATTTTGATACGATATAATCCAGTTACACGTAATAATTTATACAACAAAATCTGCAAATCCATTGTTTTATAATCGTTTACATATAAAATGTAATATACATATAATCTTCTAATAGGTAAATAACATCATTAACACATTATTTGTGTACGTGTAAATACCCTTTACATAAATACATGCTAAATACTCACAAAACAATAACACTTATATCAGAAATTAATTAACAATAAAATAAATGCCCAACACTCGATCACGAGTAAGTACTAAATCTACAAAAGAAAATATTTAAAAGCTTACAAAAACCCGCGAGCTCTCAATTGAGCAACGTTTTCAATTCGATGCAAAACAAAAGACCCTCGACTTTATTGTAATAAATTCATTTGTCACGAGTACAAATTCAAAACGAAACGAACACGGCCTTTTGCGCGTTTCAACAAATATTTATTATAAAATATATGTATAGGAACTATGGTAAATGGCTTTGGTCTATTTTTTTTTTTTTTTTTTTTGTTTAGTTTGTAACTGTATTTTATGGGGAGTTGATTTAGAATTGCAATAAGTATTTAAAAAGGCGGCGGTAAATGCACTCTCATTTATGATTTAGTACACGGCTTAGAATTACATGTAATAAATAAATAGTTTTGGCTTGGAGTGTGCTATTTATATTTATTAATCTACAAATGTATTTGTAAGAAATTGTTGGTTTAGGTCTTAACAAATACATACATATATTTACGAACATAGTTTTATATAGATATATAAAGCGTACGTAATAGTGTTTCGAATTGCATTCTTGAGTTATAAGAATATTTTGCTTGTGAACATTTAAAATAATAATAAATATGTTTAAATATTATTAATAAAATAATAATACATATATTTTTCGGTCCTTCTTCTTTTAATAAGCTTTTCGCGCTGCTCGCCTTTCGAAAATCCTTTATGATCTATAAATTATATTATACATATTAAAAAAATACTCTAATAGGATGTTATAGGCTGAATCATCATCATCATCATCATCGTCACTCTCAATTTCAACAAAAACCACAACTTACTAAAGCTCCCTATAGCTTTGTAATTCGGGTGTTAAATTTATACAAAAGTAAAATGATCTTTTAGTTATCTTAGTAATTTAAAAGTAATAATATATATTATTACTTTTAAAATACATTATAAGTTAACTAGGAAACAATGCGCGGCGCTATTCGATAATATTAAAATTTAAATAACATTCCCAGTTCGAGTAGCACTTCAACCGCTGAAGTGGTAGTTATTATGAACACCTGGACTCTGCGCCACGGTGCAGTTTAATAGAATTTGTTCAATAACATTGTCAGAGGACTGTGAAAAAGGTCCACTCTGCTTAACCTTACTGTATTTATATGGTTTTGTATTTATTTATTCTGTTTAAGTTGTTGTATCTAATATTTCAGAAATTTGTAATTTTTTGGTGGTTTCGTTAATTTTATGTTTATTATTAATATATTAACGTAGAATTGTCTAGAATAACATTTTTATTAATAGAATCTTAATTAAAACCACAGATATATAAGAGGAATATATGTCTGTGATTAAAACACACACAACGGCCCTCAGTAGGATATATTCTCCTATAACGGGATCCGAAAACACACACAATACAGAATCACAAGCACACAGACAACGACAAACATCAATATAGCCGACACTGTTTGCTATGTAATATGTTTTATTGTTACGTTATATATGTCATAATAAATAAGTAAAAAATAAAACTAATAACAACCGCACCATAAGGCTTGATGACGTAAAAACATTGGTTAATCAACATTCTTTGTTTCCTGGGCCTAAAATGACAATGAAGTCTACTACCTAAAAAATCTATTACTCTATGAAGGAATTCATGAAGTCAGTTTTGTACGACACATAGATATATAATTATAAACAAGTATATTCATTTGACCAAAGAATCCAAACTCTAGATTAGGCAATTAGCGTTGCTACACAGCATCGAACAAATCAAGGACAGCACAGATGATAAACAATGCAGCCGCTTAACTAGAAAGGTTCTGTGCCAATCATATCAGCCGGACACTGAAAAATTTTATGCAAACATCACAATCAAAAGAAATCCCAACTCGGCACGCTTCACTAGACGTTTTTGAAAAAAATAATTGTGTTTGCTCGCAAACAAAAAAAAACCGACTTCAATTACATCGACGAGTAATACAACGTAGATCGACAAAAAAATAGTCAAGTAACTACGCGTTATTAAAGATTACTCAAAAAGTAGTTATCAGATCTCAATAAAATTTATATGTGACCACATGATAAACATCGGCTTTCGATTAAATTAAAAATTAATAAAATCGGTACACCCAGTAAAAAGTTATTGCGGATTTTCAAGAGTTTCCCTCGATTTCTCTGGGATCCCATCATCAGAGACTGGTTTCCTTATTATGGTACTAAACTAAGGATATCCTCTTTCCAACAAAAAAAAGAATTATCAAAATCGGTACACCCAGTAAAAAGTTATTGCGGATTTTCAAGAATTTCCCTCGATTTCTCTGGGATCCCATCATCAGATCCTGGTTTCCTTATCATGGTACTAAACTTGGAATATCTCTTTTCCAACAAAAAAAGAATTATCAAAATCGGTACATACCTACAGTAGAAAGTTATGCGGTATAATACAACGTAGGTCGACGAAAAAAGCGTCAAGTAAAAACGCATTATTAGATATAGCTCGAAAAGCACTTGTTAGATCTCAAATAAATTTAAATGGGACCAATTGGCACACACCACCTTTCGATTACAAAAAAAATTGTCGAAATCGGTCCACACGGTCAAAAGTTCTGATGTAACATACATAAAAAAAAAATACAGTCGAATTGAGAACCTCCTCCTTTTTTGGAAGTCGGTTAAAAATCAAACAGCACAAACACTATATAATTAAGCCGAAAAAATTATAAAACTTGTGTTCGATAAACGAAAAGTTGAGGCAGAATTCGTCCAGCTGTGACTAGCCAGTAATTTAAGGTATTAATTTTCTCTTACCAAATGATGATAAAAAAACCAATGATAAAAAAACAATCTTTTATCTTACATTTGTCTTAACAGATACACTTTATGTTTCTTTAATAATATAAATAAGTTTAATTTCAAATATTTGATTTAACTAAATTATTTTTTTTTTTTACTCTTCCGATATCGCAAAACATTTCATCAGAATCAGACGTTCAAAGATCAAAACTGTAACAAACACTTATTCATACCCTGCACTTTCAACCATTATGTTACCATAGACCCATGTTGAGTTCCATACTTGCGTAGTGCCCCGCTGACATTTGTCGCTGAAGACGCATTGGAAACCTATTAGTAGCTCATTGTTCGTTTTAAATTCTTTGAACAGCTGTTGTAGAAAGCGTGCCATTTGCCATAATTTATTTATGTCCAGCGTGATTTAAAATAACGCTAGCATTGTACAAACACGTAAGATAAGGAAACTGTATTATTACCTGTTAAAAATAGACGCCAGTTTTTTTTTCAAATATTACGAACATAAAAGTTACGCCCAGAATTAGGTTGAGGAATGGCCTAAAAAAAATGGAAAAAGTTGTTAGTGTCCCTTGATAAATTGAAGATTGGACTCGTAACTTGTAATTGATGACTTAATACAGCTTTGTATCCTTTGACTTTAGTTTGGACATTACGAAAATGTCTCATTATTATCTCGAAATGTTACCTTTTCACAGTATATAATTATAATTGCTAATAAATGATATGCCTGTATAAAGATTATTTAAATCAATTTAATCGTATTCCAATCTTATATATATATATATATATATAATCTTATATATATATATATATATATATATAATCTTATATATATATATATATATATATATATAATCTTATATATATATATATATATATATATATATATATATATATATATATATATATATATATATATATATATATATATGCAAAATATGAGAATTAATAAGCAACATTTTGTCGAATACAACAAAACTAAAAAAAATTATAACATCAAAAATAATTAAATCAACAATCTTCAAGTGTCGCTGTTTTTAATTGATTTCATTTGCGTTCGACACGAATCTGTTTACAGCTTATGTTGCACATTCATTTGTTATCAATTCTTTCATCAGAAGTTGTTAAAATAACTAAAATAAAAAAAAATACTAAGAAACCAAACTTTAACAAAAAAAAGCAATTCTAAACAATGCCAACTCGTAAAAAAGGTCGAAAGAACTTAGCAAACAAAATCATGCTAGAGGTCTAGACAATAGTCAATAAATTGTAAAAAGGAAGTACAAAACTCCCACGACCTAAATACAATACACACTTTGCTGAGTCGTATTCGGGTAATAAAATAATCAGTCAGTAAATATTGCGATTAAAGGAACTTGCGAGTCGTTAGATATTTAGCAAGTGTTTAAAACAAATTACAATATTATGCATACGGTACAGCTCCTTAAAAATCCGTTTCAGAGTTTATTACTCAAACTACGGATTAATAAAAAAGTTGTGTTAATTGCCATAAACCACATGACACCCGTTCGCTCGATCTCTTTCAATTTACAAAACAATTTAACCTTTTCAACCCCCACAAATCGTAGTAATGAGATTTTTGAACACAACTTTTTTTACGATGCATCTGTTGCCTGTCTCGTGTCCATTTCGGAGACTTTTTTTTTTTTTTTGCTGAGCTTCTTAACTGAACCGATCGGATTTAACAGTAGGGGGTCGCGATTGTGCCAAACTATTACTTGGCATTTTTTTATTTTTATTATTTGTATGTCCGAATGTTACGGATTTGCGATTTGAACGCATCGAGTGTTGACCATTTCGCCTTTGCAAAGGGGATTAAGGAAAGTGGCGATTGAATACAATAACAAAATACCCTTTTCTTAAACCTATTTCTCGTCATGGCCAGTATTGTTGTACATTTTGATTGTGCCTTTGTAGATACATTAGACGATACATTCGAACATTTGTTACAAATCAGTACAAATTGGAATAAATAATAATTTCCCACGACATTGTAGACCAATTCAGTATCTCTTCGTTATCCCTCGAGAATAATTTCTAAATATATCATCTGTTAGTTCTCGAAGACGTCGATTTAATTAAGTCCTTACATGCGTTAGCGACACGTGATCCCGAATTGTAAGTTCGCATTGTGCGACAACTGTCTCATTGTCGGCAAGCAGTGGGAGGCTGGCCCGGTTTCCGAACGCACCTGTCAACCATCGCCCATAGACAATAATCTATTTTAAATTTCGAACGTTAAAGTCGAAAACCGCTCAGTCTCCGCTCGTCCGTCGTCGAGCGTGGGTATTTTATACAGTAAATGTCTCAATGCGACGACGTGTTAAGATCGTATTGTCGGTTTACGACAATAGTTATAATTGATCGTGTCGCGTCTCATGCAGATGCCGCACCCTTTATCCGTGCCTCGTTACATTGATACGAAATTTATTTCGTTTGTTTAGTATATATGTAGGTTAGAAGTAAATCTTTTGACATATGAAGTGGTGGCGTCTGGGCCGTTTTTGTCTGAAATCGAATCTGACATTTTAATTTCATTTTTCTCGGAAGGCACTTAACAATATTCATGATTAAATAAATTGAAGGCGTTATGCGGGGTATATAAAAACGGGTACTAAAATAAAACGATCCCGCTGTTAGTGTAATTAAAATTGGTTGGACGTTTCGTTTTTGATTTAAATAAGCTGTACAGGAATACAAAATAATAAATTTTGTCTTTGGAATCAGATATGTTGAGTGAAAAGTCAAAACAAATTAGGTAGTGTATTTCTAACATGGTGATTACAAAAAACTGTTTAATTTAACTTTTGTTTTAAGTTAACTGTTGAATTTGCAGACAGAATACTTCTTTAAATATATTTTTAAAAATTGCTTTTGGAGTTCTCTTAAAAAATTGAGTCAAACTATTTAACAAATTCTTTTTTATAGAGTAATAATAATCTTAACACCTTATTCTTTAGGATTTTTTTAAAAAGAACAATTACATATATTGTTTATAAATTTGTCTTTTTATGTTAACTTATAAATTTCTCTTAGCAAAGCAGCGTAGGGTGATAAAACTATATAACATAAGAAAGAGTACTCTTATATAAAATTCTCGTGTCAATGTTAGTTACCATACTCCTCCGATTTTTATGAAATTATGTGTGCATATCGGGTAGGTCTAAAAATCGGCCAACATCTAATTTTCATACCCCTAAGTTACCCTTAGGGGGGGGGGGATTAAGGGGGTTAATAACATATATGGCAAAACAACGTTTGTGGGGTCAGCTAGTAATCCATAAATTTTAAATCTCGATGTATCCTTCCTTTCGCAAAGCGATTACACTAAAACATAATGATATTATATACCTACCTATTATAGTTTGGTCTATAACTCTATACATATTATATCAGTAATAGAAAACAGTCTTTTCTTTTGTTTCTTTTAATTTTCAAAAATTTTCCGAAGTAGGTACACTTTTTTAATTCCTAAATTGTTTTGTATTTGGAGGAACTGTTACAGGCTATAAAACGTGCTAATCTCAACTCTCTCAACTTATAAAAGCAAAGCAATAATAAACACAAAACAAAAAATGGGTGAAACTCTCGTCTAATCAAAGTATGCTTTTGCCTTTTTAATATATACTATGTTTTTACGTAAACAGGAATTTACTACAACGAGATATTATCGACAGTAGAGTCACGTGAAAAAATTAATACAGAAACAAGTCACATCAATCCATCAAGTTGGTTTGTCAGTCCATCTGTCACACATGCTCCGTTGCTACCGTTACCCAAGCTTTTGTTATGTAAGGTGTCTGACGTTCAAAGACAACTGCTTTTTTCTTTTCTTTTTTTTGTTAGCAAAAAAAGTCTTATAATTTTATTTTCGGTCAGTGCTGCTATAAAATTGTTTATTTTCTAAATTTGATAATTTATATGTACAAAAACATAAGATCAATAACTCATATGTTAACTAAACACGAAGTCTCGAAATCTACCTAGTTTTGTGAAATAAATTTAACACAGAGGTAGATTGTGTTCAGGAGACGTCACCTAAGAAAGTATTCTGAAGAAGGTAAGAGTTCATGCGATTGTTTGATGATAATCATTTTTAAATTGTAGTTAAAATCTACCGCCTTTTTACATTTGGCAAAATTTTACTAACTCAATATTATTACAAGGAGATTCAAATAATACAATATAAATCTCGATTGTAAATACAATATAACAAAGTGTATTGTTATAAAAACATTCATATTTACAAAACAACCTCCCCCATAGAATAATATACAAATTCGAAAACAAAATGTCTCAATACAAGCATACGTCATTATCACAACATTAGCGCGCGTCTGCCCGCGGGGTGCCAATTATTTTAACTTGCAACCCCATCATCCGATGATTATTCGCACTGGAAACACCGTTACGTCCGTTTATCTTTGGTCAGGCGCGTGCCACATATCGCGCCGCGCGACACTTGAGATTTTATTTTTTAATAATTGTATTTTTTGGTATTTTTAAATTTGTTAAAATCTTTATGATTTTTGAAAGAGTAATAAGTGTAAAAACTAATAATTAAAATAATCAAAAAAATAAAAAATATATAGAATGCTCTATCTAAAGACAACAATTTAATAGTCAATAATTAAAAAAACTTCTAAACTATAATTTTTTTGCCTCCATTTAATTTACTGCACCAAAGTATTTATATAAATCAGTTTTACTCTATATCTCCGCAAACTACAAATCAACAATTAAAATCTATAATCTATATTTTGTTCTTAATATAATAATATCTATATCACCCTCCCAGTTGAAAATGTACGACAGTTGGGAACGACTTTCATTATTATTTTACCATATCCTCAGTAACATACGGCGAAACAATACACCAAAAAATCATGGCATAACTTTCAATTTTCTCATGAATCCAGAATACACGTAATCTGTATAACAAACGTTTTATGAGCAATTACTTTTGATCCAGCGACGCGTAGACACAATCACAATGGCGGAGTGTTTAGCTCAAATAAATTTTAATCTTTGATTTTGTTCCGCGCCCAGTGTTCCCGCCCTTTGTCAGTGACGAAATCGCCACTCGACTGAGTGCATGAGTTCATTTCTTTTCTTGCGTCGTATAATTGTGGGAATGTAATCGTATTTCGCGATATCGATTGTGAGAATATCGCTAATTGCTAGATGTTTGTGTAATGCGATTCTTACGTAAATTTTGTACGGTATTCAATGTTCGTTGCATTGTTATACAGCGCTTGTTTAAATATGTTTTTAGAAAGTTTTTCTTGAGTGATTTCGAAATTTTTAGTCGGGAAGAAATAATCCACGACTTTAAAAAGCAAATTGTAAAAAATTTAACCTGTAACTTATTCGCTTTAAAATTATAAATCTTGGCAATCATGTATTTTAAAGTATAAAATATAAAATACAAATAAGATAATTATGTTTGCTGGCAAACGAAAAAAAAAAACCGACTTCAATTACATCGACAAGTAATACAACGTAGATCGACGAAAATAAATAGTCAAGCAACTACGCGTTATCAAAGATTACTCAAAAAGTAGTTATCAGATCTCAACAAAATTTATATGTGACTACATGATAAACATCAGCTTTCGATTAAATTAAAAATTATCAAAATCGGTACACCCAGTAAAAAGTTATTGCGGATATTCGAGAGTTTCCCTCGATTTCTCTGGGATCCCATCATCAGATCCTGGTTTCCTTATCATGGTATCAAACTAGGGATATCTCCTTTCCAACAAAGAAGAATTATCAAAATCGGTACATCCAGTAGAAAGTTATGCAGTATAATACAACGTAGGTCGACGACAAAAACCTTCAAGTAAAAACGCATTATTAGATATAACTCGAAAAGTAGTTGTTAGATATCAAATAAATTTAAATGGGACCAATTGACACACACCACATTTCGATTAAAACAAAATTTGTCGAAATCGGTCTACCCGGTCAAAAGTTCTGATGTAACATACATAAAATAAAAAAAAAACAGTCGAATTGAGAACTTCCTACTTTTTCGGAAGTCGGTTAAAAAAAAACTAAACTTTGTAACTTGTTCATTTGTTTTGTTATTTTGTATTATTTTATTCTTAGAAATCAAATTAACAGACCTGAGACGCAGGTTCCGAATGTATTTATAAACTAATGCCTATAATTGCTTTCAAATACCAACATTTTTTATTAAATAGGTATACCTATTTCTACCAACGCGGACCGGTTTGATATTTAGATGACAAAATATAAAAATTCAAAGAAAAGCTTTTATTCAGTATAACAATTAGATTTTTATACTTTTAAATCTACAATAACTATGTGTTATCCTTTACTTATGTCATAAAAAAAGTATTAGAAACCTTGTTCCTAAGTATTTGGATGCAATGAAAACCACGTAAACTGAATTAATTTCAAATGAATTCTATTCAAAAGTAACCATACGAGTGGGCCTTTTCCTAATTTACAAGGCCTAGTTGCGATTTAGGGATCTCGGTATTTTAATTCACGGTATGATTTTAAAGTTGATTGACAAGTTTAAAGTTGATTTTGTAATTTCAAACATGTAATAAATATGTTGAAATGCAGCAGAAGTGGCTAGTCATCAAAATGTTAGTATGGAGATTATTTCGTTACCAAATCACGTGTTTTTTGTGTCTTTGAAATACTAACATGATTTATAACGCAATGTTTTACTTTTTCAATCAAGATTTGTTTTGAATACTTCAGAATATATACGTAATAATTTAAAAAATTTAACATTATTTACCATTTTGTAAATCGGTCCTAAAATGAGAGCTCAGCAGCTTTATTGAACAAAGATTAATTTTTGAGCATATATATAAATATGAAATTAAATTTATAATTTCTAAACGATGTATTGATAATCTCTAAAGAGCAACTCCTAAGTTTCTTACCGGTCCCTCTCAATAGAATGTACATAACAAAACCGATGGTAGGCTGCCGTTAGCTATAAAATATATTATAATAGTTAGGTTTTGTAATTTTTCGACATAATTTTATTATAAATAATATAAAATTTGAAGAAAGCTGTAAGTAAATCATACATATGTATATAACTTAAGAAGTAACTCATAAAAAGAACTAATCCCGAAAACCAACACGCCAATAAAATCACACTATAAATCTGTTTTTCTTGCAACGTATCACCCTGGGGCATTTCAAAAACAATTAAATAAAAAACAAAATCGTTCGTCGAGTCTAAACGAGCATTAATAGGGCATTAGGGTCCGGGGCGGCCCGGGGCGAGGCTGTGGGAACCGCTGCATTGTTTTTGATCGTACACATTGATATTGCTCATTCGGTGTGCAAGAGACACGGCCTGAAACAACTCGGCGAGAAATTGATTGATTCTGAATGGATTGAACGTTGGCTCCTGTTTGAGGGCAATATTTTTGTAATGCTTTGTGTTGTACGCACGCTTTGGTGATAATCGGAGACGACTTATAAGTGTATGGAAAATATTACTTACGTTGTAAACTACCATATTGTGCTGTGTGGCTACAGAATTTAGCCACCCCCTCTCTTCCCGTTGGTGTCGTAAGAGGCGACTAAGGGATAATAAGGTTCCACAACCATCTTGGAACTTAAGAAGCCGACCGATGGCGGGATAACCATCCAACTGCTGGCTTTGAAATACACAGGCCGAAGACGGGCAGCAGCGTCTTCGGTGCGACAAAGCCAATACTGCGGTCACCAACCCGCCTGCCCAGCGTGGTGACTATGGGCAAAACACATGAGTTCACGTTATTTTTGGCGTAAACTTGTGGAGGCCTTTGTCCAGCAGTGGACTGTATAGGCTGTAATGATTACCATATTTTATTGAAAAACGCTTGAAATTCCTTTTTTACCTTATTAACCAGCTTCAAAAAAGGAGGAGGTTACTCAATTCGACTGTATATATATTTATTTATGTTCGGGGATAACTTCGTCGTTTATGAACCGATTTTGATTATTATTTTTTTTTTGTTGGAAAGGAGATATCCCAGGTGTGGTACCATGTTAAGGAAACCAGGATCTGATGATGGGATCCCAGAGAAATCGAGGAAAACCCTCAAAAATCGTAGTGACGACTAGTGCATTTGTTAATTTTGTTCGTCTACTTACGTTGTATTACTTTTCAATGTATTTGAAGTCGGTTTTTTTCGTTTGGGAGCAAACACAATTTTTTTAAGAAGTGTACATTTTTCATTTTTTTTTTTTTGTTTATTTGTGTAAATTTAAAAGTATTATTATTTCATTGGTTCTTACGTCAAAAAGAAATGTAAAAAAAAACCACTTTCTTAAGTAGTCAGATGAAACGAATAAAACAAAATCCTATTTCGCTTGTGCTGTGTGGCTACGGCACTAAAGAATTTAGCCAGCCCCTCTCTTCCCGTGGGTGTCGTAAGAGGCGACTAAGGGATAACAAGGTTCCACAACCACCTTGGAACTTAAGAAGCCGACCGATGGCGGGATAACCACCCAAATGCTGGCTTTGAAATACACAGGCCGAAGACGGGCAGCAGCGTCTTCGGTGCGACAAAGCCAGTACTGTGGTCACCAACCCGCCTGCCCAGCGTGGTGACTATGGGCAAAACACATGAGTTCACGTTATTTTTGGCGTAAACTTGTGGAGGCCTATGTCCAGCAGTGGACTGTATAGGCTGTAATGATGATGTAATGATGATTTCGCTTATTTTATAACAACAGTCATCATCTGTTTCACTCTATTCGGCTTCGCTGTATTTTTCCGTAGGTTTAAAAGTCCTCACTTTAGGTGGACAGATGACATTGAAGTCGCGATATATCACTAGTCTCTGGCGGTAGTAGTTGATGAAGTTTAGGAATACATGACATATAAGCCGTATTCCAAAAACGTAGCTTGTAATTAAAGGAGGCTATGCGTATAACTTGTCTTTTTCGGTGTTTTTACCCGATTGCCAAGAAAGGTTGTAATTTTCGCGTACCTTATCTGTACCAATGTCATTCGCATGCATGTAATATTTTTTATTACTTCATATATTCCAAGCCTCTAAACGGATTTATATACTTACTAGCGGCCCGCCCCGGCTTCACACGGGTGCAATGCTGATACTAAATATAAGTACTACAGAATGTCTTTATTTATAGTATGAAGCTAGCTTATAGCATGGTTATTATTAACATAATAACAACAACATTCAAATATGCGTCGTTAGATTATGCGTTTTTAGAGAATGCGTTGAAGAAATAAAGGTTCACTGGTCGTTCCCTGTAGGTGATAGCGTGATAATATGTAGCCTATATGTTGACCCGACTTCTTCATAATATTCGTGCCAAATTTGAAGTAAATCCATGCAGTACTTTTTGAGTTTATCCCGGACATACATACAGACAAACAGACATAAATTCTAAAAACCATATTTTTGGCTTCGGTATCGATAGTAGATCACATCCCAAGTATTCTTTTAAAAAAATATTCAATGTACAGTTTTGACTTTCCATTTTATTATGCGTATAGATAGATAAATAGGAACATCATTAGATTCGTCTTAATAACCCAAGTGATCTTAGATAGGTGACGTTAAAAAAATTATGATCAGCTCTGTAATTAAAAGTAAAAAAAAAATGGTGGTTACTGCAATACGGGCATTAAATTAAAAGGTTCATTACCACGTAGCATTTAGTAGATCTATATCAAGAAGATTGCAGTGTTAAACATTATACAGTAGAAACCCTTATAGCGCTCTTGAAATTTTTTTTTTAAGTTTTATATTAACCACGTAACATCCCTAAAACAAAAGCACTTACAAACGATAAACGGAAAATCAAAAGAACATTTCCGCACTTGCGCTACGTACTTAGCCGAGTAAGTCGATTAAACAATGAAGAACACGTGTGTCGATTGACACTTGTGTCATGTGTCGATTAGCACTTGTGTCGTGTGTCGTGTCGTGATTCGACACGCGCCCCCGCGCGATAGTACATCGCGCACTCAGCAACACGCGCGCTCCGGAAAATCGGTTGTGTAGTTCGTTACATGTCGTCTAGATTAAAGAGCTTGATGGGTTAAATAGTCTAGTCGATAAGTTCAAATACGTGTTAGATAAAGCTCCTAAAAATATGAGCCATAGTCTAATCGTAATCCAAATAATTGTGTTGGCTCGTAAACAAAAAAAAAACGATGTCAATTACAATAACATGTAACACAACGTAGATAGACGAAAAAATAGTCACGTAAATACGCGCTATCAAAGATTACTCCGTCTTCATCAGATCTCGATCAGATGTAATCGGGATCACAAGACAAGCACTACCTTTCGATTAAAAAAATAATTATGGAAATCGGTACATCCAGTAAAAAGTTTTAAAGTAACATGCATAAAAAACACAGTTGAATTTCGAACCTCCTCCTTTTTTTGAAGTTAGTTAAAAGCGTATGTGTGTACAAAACAATCAAGTTTATCAAGAAGAAAGCTAGATTAGATTTGAAGTCAGTCTTCCAGTATTCACATAGCCTTGACAACCGCCCTCAATTACGTGCAGCAAAATTTGTGTGATGCTGGTAAAAGCGTACGTACTGGATTGAGTTAATATTACTTACGCTAGTACTAATAGTTCAACGTCGTACTGACTGATAGACAAAAATGATTCTAAGTGGTGGGTAAAGTTTATCCTGCAAATAAGTTACGTCAAGACTTTAACAGGAGTAGTTAGAAAAGGCTATTAGGACCTGCTTCGCCTCAATTAAAAAACTACAAGTTTTGCTGAGTGGCTACGGCAGTAAAGAATAGTCACCCGCTCTCTTCCCATGTGTATCGTAAGAGGCGAATAAGGGACAAACACAGTTCCGTTACCACCTTGGAAGTTAAAAAGCTGACCGATGGCAGGATAACCGTCCTACTGCTAACTTTGAAATACACAGGCCGAAGACGGGCAGCAGCGTCTCGGTGCAACAAAGCCAGCCCTGCGGTCACTAACCCGGCTTCCCAGCGTGGTGACTATGGGCAGCATACATGAGTTCACGCCATTTTTGGCTCGAACTTGTGCAGGCCTAAGTCCAGCAGTGGACTGCTATAAGCTGAAGTGATGATGAAGATGAAATTTTAGATTTTCGTTTGCGAATAGGAATATCTCAAAAACACATAGGAATTCAATTGTGAAAAATCAAATCAGATCAAAAATTTTAAATGTCATCTGTCGAATAGCGTTATCCACAACTTGCACCCTAAACTTTAAACTGTTATTCATTGCTTTTGCTCTAATAAAAACCTCTAGATTCATAGTTTCTTACTCGTACAGGCAGGCGATTACTTTTTTATTATCTGTAAAGAATCACAGATTTACCTTATGATGATAATCCTAATAATACAAAACTTTAATACTTAAAACAAGTTTCTGATGAAACTGTGACGGTAATTTTTTTTTTCTTATTTGTACGTAATTCCAAAAAAAATATATCGGTGAACCAAAGTTATTTTAATACATATAACGCCATCTATTAGGGAGTAGAAGCAGCTGTTTCAAAATAAAAATTGATAGTGTATCGTAAAACGTCATTATTAAATCAGAAAAAAAAATCTCTTTAATATAAGAATAATTACATAATGCTTATCATTTATAGGTATTTTAAAAAGTATACTTTTAGTTCTTACGAATTTTAACTGTTTGCATTTTACATAAATTTAAGCGCCATCTTGCGGTCAGTAGTGAATATACATTGTTTAAACTACATTACGACGCTCTGGTGTAATGGCGCGTGTCATGTCGGCGGCGCCTAAACATCGACGGTCGCGGATTCGATTCCCGCTCGGTGTGGATATTTGTGTTTACACAAATATTTATTTCCAGTCTGGTTGTTAGTCCTTGTCTCCCCACCATGCCTCGAAGAGCACATTAAGCCGTCGGTCCCGGTTGGTATCATAGACACCTGATAGCGACCATTACTTATAATAAGGAATATATCTGCCAACCCGCATTGAAGCAGCGTAGTGGATTAAGCTCTGACCCTTTTTCTACATGGAGAAAGAGGCATATGCCAAGCAGTCTGATATTACAGGCTGAAGTGAAACTACTTTATACTTTTCAACAAATTATGTAAACTTATTAGTATCGTTAGGTATTTCGATCAAAGTCAGACCAATAAAAATACATTTTAATAATAAAATTTAAACAAAACCCTTTTATTTAGTACATTTTATTTAGTATATGTAAAGTTATAAAACATCATAAATTTAACATATTACATTGCTATCAGATATAATTATTAAAAATATTTAAAATAATAAATAGAATACAACTACGGTAAATAATTACAAACTTGTATTTAGCTTTATTAATTTATTGATAATGTTATAATATTAAAATAAAGTATTATCTATAGTAATAATGTAAATAAAAACACAAAAACGTAATAAGTAATAATGTATTTTTTAAATCTCTATAAACATTTTCAAATTTCAGCAAACATTTGATATTTCCCAATACACCCTCATAAATCGTTACAGTAATATTTTTTTATATAACGTCACCCAAGAGTCTACAAACAAGCAACACGATACTAACATTCCGTTAAATACCTAATTTATCTCTCAAGTTTATCCTTATTTCAGAAATATGTTGATCTATCACAACTACATGAGTACTTTAAATGAGGGTTCAAGTTAACCTGGATAACTGCGGCGTCTTGTTACGAATTACGGCCGACAGAGGGCAGGCGAATATTCGACGCACCGTAATTGTCATTCGAGATCCTAGTGTAGTTTTACATTGCCCTTTTTGATGACCCTTACGGAAAAACAATCTACGCCGTTAAGGTGTGTTAAGTCATAAGTGGCTTATTACTGACCGTCAATATTATTGTACGGTAATGGCCTGTAAATATATCACAATGCTCAAAGGATATTAATAAAAAGCACAGTGAAAGCGTTTTCTACGACAATGTTTCAGTGCAGATAAGTAGACACATACATCTAAAAATTTGTCATGGGTTAAATCAGTTGTCATAGCAACTGACTGTTGTGCAAATGGTCGCGGCTCCGATCTCAATTCTTTACAAATATTTATATTGACCACACAGATCTTTTTGTGTTAACTAGGCTATGTTACATATAGTTTTTGACTACGATAAAAATTCAAAATATAAAAAAGGGCCACAGTTATCATGTCATATTCGGTTCTTGCTATAAATTATTGTTAAAATTTATTTCGTCCGCCTTACGTTACGTTACACTTACAGAAAAACTTCTCGGAGAAACGTGAAGCATGATACACGTTATAGAATGTTGTTCTGACACCAAATTCTCCATTAAGCGGGGTAGAATAACTTCCATAGTTCCTAACGTTATCTTTTTTAAACGGTTTTATTTAGCTCACCCCGTTTGTTTTATTTTTTATTTATTATTTATTCTTGGGTCAAATTTAGTAATTCAAATTTCACCCTCTTCCTGTCAACCGATTAATCTGAAATTTTGTATACACTTTGGATTTTGGTGACAATACAATTATGTTTATTCATTATCATTATAAATTCAAGATGGCCGCCGCTACAAAATGGCGGATAATTTATGTTTTATTAATCCCATCAATATGGGTATCAAATGAAAGGGCTCAACAAGCAGAATACAATATACTATAAAAAATTGAAATCCAAGATGGCGGCCGCTACAAAATGGCGGATAACGTAGGTTTTATCAATCCCATCAAAATGGGTATCAAATGAAAGGGCTCAACAAGCAGAATACAATATACTATAAAAATTGAAATCCAAGATGGCGGCCGCTACAAAATGGCGGATAACGTAGGTTTTATCGATCCCATCAATATGGGTATCAAATGAAAGTGCTCAACCAGTTTAATCAATGTACTATATAAAATTAAAATCCAAGATGGCGGCCTCTACAAAATGGCGGATAACTTAGGTTTTATCAATCCCATCAACATGGGTATCAAATGAAAGGTCTCAACAAGTAGAATACAATTTACTATGCAAAATTGAAATCTAAGCTGGCCGCCGCTACCAAATGTCTGATAACAATTTTTTATCAATCCCACCAATATGGGTATCAAATAAAAGGGCTTGACAAGAAGAATACAGTGCACTATACAACCTCAATATTTAAGATGGGCCTTGCAATAATGAAGCACTAAATGAATTAAACAGAATGCGAAATAAAAACTAAAAACTAGAAAATAAAAATAGGTAAAAAAACTTTTTAAGTTAAACGGTTTTATGTTAAACATACATTGCAATGTTTAAGATAAATGTACTAAAAACCAAAAAATAATAAAATAGATACAGTCGTGGGAATTATAAACATATGCATAGACTAGACTAAAATAAAACCGTGGGGCACGTCAATTGTCTACAAATTATCGACTTAATGTGCGATAGAAGAATCGTTTAATTCGTCGTTAAAATAGGCAGTTGGCCCGCAGACGGTGAGGAAATTACTTACTATTTTCTTGCTCATGGAAATTCCAATAGTTATACACTCCATGTAAATAAAAGAGATGTTTCAACTAGTTTATCGTTGGACATTCACACTGCTGGCTGGCGAGGAATCGTTTCACTGCTCGTAGTTTGTCTTTAATCGACAAAACATATGATAAAAGTACTACTCGCTCACCACTATGAAACCCTAAAACTCGCTTATAATCGAGCCTGCTAGCTTGTTTCCACATTCTAGCCCTACTTATCACACGTCCATCTTTGTCGGTTGAACAACTGCCTAATTATAGTGTAACATTACAAAACAAACATTTTAATCAACGATTGTAGACAATCGACGTGCCCCACGGTTTTATTTTAGTCTAGTCTATGCATATGTTTATAATTCCCACGACTGTATCTATTTTATTATTTTTGGTTTTTAGTACATTTATCTTAAACATTGCAATGTATGTTTAACATAAAACCGTTTAACTTAAAAAGTTTTTTATACAAATAAATCGGCAAACAGGCGTACGGCTCACCTGATGGTAAGCAATTACCGTAACTTATAGACGTCTGCAATACCAATAATATCGCAAGCGCGTTGCCTATCCTACCCTCAATCCCCCAGGAGCTCTGGTAACCTTACTCACCACAGGAACACAACACTGCTTGAAAGCAGTATTATTTCGTTGTGATCTTCTGTAAGATCTAAGCACATCCCCAGTCAAGCTACTCCAGATTTTGAGCATGATATTTCGCTGTGCCCTATCCCCAGTTTATCTTTAATAAAATGCAACAATTGCATTACTATTGTATGTACATAACCTTCATAATATAAAAAGATAACGAATGTGCTTTAAATCACACGACTGAAGTAAAAGTTTTTTAGCTCTATCTAACTTATATTTCCTCTCAACTTCCGTTTGCCTTACCCGATCACACTTTTTATAATGCTATCGTCACGCATTTACCAGCTTACTTCCCAAGTCAAGCATACGTAAAGAAATTTTACTTCAATATTTATTCCCTACACAAAAATCCAATCACTATTTATAAATTTTTGTACATTATAGATATATATAAACCCTCTTTTAGTTACATATGTGAACTTTATAAAAACTAAAATTTCGTGGATTAAAAAAATTATGATGACATATACAATACACATGGAAAGAAAAATGAAGTAATACATCACTGTTATACAAAGAATGTTTAGTTAATTAGAATTAATTTTGAATCTACGTAAATATTATAAAGAAATATGAATGTTCATAAACTGTGGGAGTACAAGGAATACGTAAACGTCAACGGAAAAATGCTGAGCAATGAACTGATATCTCTCTTAGAAAACTCACTCACTCTCCTTCAAGCTGAGAATCATTTCACTCACATTCAGTACTGGGGTCAACTGTTCGCAGTAGACGCCGATTATCACATAGCAGTTGGCATAAATAAGGATGCAATCGCAGACAGAAAATACTATTACACAACTGACTTTAAATTCTGGGGCTTGCTGCCCAAAGCGAAAAAGAAATACAAGCATCTGTCATTACTAACAACCTTTCCTTTCCGAGGAGATCCAGCTTTGAAGATCAAAGTGTTGGATGAGGCATTAGAAGAAAATAATCCAGACAGGTGTCAATTTATGAAAGAGGAGAGTAGGCTCGCTGCAACTATTAGTAATATATGTGAGGAGGCCGAGATATGTGCAAGGGGACAGCTCATAAAACACCCGGATGGTACAATCGTAATAAATCCCAATTACTACGGACTGACTGCGTCTGAAGCGAAGCATCTCAAGTCGTATCTCCACATCCGTCCACCTCAACACCGCTGGAACACCAATCTCCTAACCAGACCGGATTATAACTACAGCATGGATTTCTTAGATTCCATCGATCAAGATATACCGAATGGCTGTTGGAACTTGTCACTCGAGCAGAATGGGAGTATAGTTTATTTAAAGAGTCTGTACTGGCCTGGAATGATGTTTTTCCATAAAGTTCAAACGCCTAACTGCGGTTTCTTATACGTGGGCAATGGAAGGAAAAATTTAGATGTACCATTTTTGTTGTAAATATTGTTTTTTTTAAACCAACTTATGGTTGTACATGACGTAGACATTTCATTTTAACTTAATTATTTTCTAAATACATTTTAATATCTACGTATAATGTATTGTATTCTATTAAAAGCAGTTTAATTATAGGAACAAACAATAAAATGGTTACCTATTTAAAAAAAAAAACTAATAAACTGTTTATTTTTGTACGTTTACGATTTAAGCAAATACGAACGAGTACATAGCTTATACATGTTAATTTAAAATATTGAAATCAACAAGTCCGTAAAGAATATTATTACATAAATTTTAACATTTGAAATTATGTATATATTTATTAAGACAAAATATTTGCAACTAAAGATTACATCAGATTGGCAACATCGCTTTTCTAATATTGTACCATTCAATCCATTCGTTCAATTCATTCTTATTTGATGTCGACTAAAGTGAAAAATTGTTGGCGCGTTTGTAAAGCACCCGGCTTTTTCATTTCATTATTTAAATAATTAAACGGATTAAATTTGTGTTATTATAAGTTGAGGCTTAAAATATGGCAAGTGAAAACAAAACGGTAACTGAAGACGCCGACATGTCTGAATGCGACGGAGAAAACGTTGTAACAATGATGGACGTCTTACAGGATCAAGTTGATTTCGAAGAGGACGCTAACGCTGTTTTAGGAGCCTCTGACGACAATAACTGCACATATTCTAAGGTAAAATTTGCGTATAACACCAAAATATCACTTAATGCACCATCTTCTACCTGACAAAGGTCAAAGCTAACACCTGTTTTCAACCGTTACGTTCGTTTCGAAAGTCTTATTAGATGTTTAATAATTTATTACTAATAATCGTAATACAGTAATACCCTGCTTTACGGGACTCGTTATGCGCAAAAATAAATCTGGCAACTTCTTTTTGATTTGTTTCGTTTATTCCATATGTTTATCTCGGCTGGCAGTCATGTTCTAATGTTTGTTGGAGATACTTAATTTAACGCTACATTAAAAATACCACCTATAAAAAAAGAGCATAAAAGCGTAACTTTGGAATTAAAAATGAAGTTGTTAAGAATGGAAAATGGAGGCAAAGCAACAACTGTTGGCAGAGATTTTGGGCTCACAGAATCGACTATGCGAACGTAGTTACTGTCAGTCTGGATCAAAGTTTTAAATAAGAAGAACATGCCATTAACGATAAGTCAAGGTCTTACATGTACAAAAGCAAAACCTGTATGTATGTATGAGATGCTAAAGATGGAAGAATGTGAATGAAGTTAACAGAGAAAGTAAAAGTGTTCTTAAAATCAAAATGATTACTTCAAATGATTTGTATTTTTTGTAATAAATTTTGAACCTCAATATACGGGAACTTCACTTAATGTGATTTTTTTTCCAGAACTTATCTCTTGTGTAAAGCGGGGTATTACCGTACAGTCTCATGATTAATTATTGTATATTCATCTGTAATGAAAGATTAATGTGATCAACTCACATGTTCTGATATAGATACTTTCTATTTACAATATTTTAATGTTGATTTATTGCGTTGTGTTGAATCAATGTTGAAATGATTTTTTTTTTTTTGTAATATGTACTGATAAGTGAAAATATTATTATTATTACTTAGTTTTCGTTTATTAAAATAGATCTTCCGTACAGTAAACATTTAAAGAAGTTTTGTTTCGGTTTTCAAACCAATTTCATTCCTTTCAAAGTATATCTAACATAATATAAATTCAGTGACCTTAAATTTGTATATCTATATAAATTGCCTTTTACTATTTTCTTTCAAATCTAGAATTTAATGTCATATACGGAATTGTGGAAAATTGAATGTGACCAGTTTTGAAAATTACTTCTTAACATATCATTAAATATTATTTGAATACAGGTTATTAGGTTAGGTTAGTTTACAGGTTCATTTACCTTTAAGTTCAACATTACCAACTTATTTTGCAAACAGAGTTCCTTAATTGTAATAAAGAATATATATTTTATTTATTTCCAGGGTTATATAAAAAGGCAAGCCATATATGCATGTTTAACATGCTGCCCAGAAGCCAAATCAGACCCGAGCAAGAGAGCTGGAGTTTGCCTTGCTTGTAGCTTGATGTGCCATGAAAGTCATGAACTTGTAGAACTGTACACAAAACGTAACTTCAGATGTGACTGTGGCAATCCCAAATTTAATTCTCATCCATGCACCTTCACTCCGAACAAAGCTGACCTTAATGAGGAGAATTACTATAACCAAAACTTCAGTGGACTGTACTGTATTTGCCAAAGGCCATATCCTGACCCAGAGACCACTGAGGAAGATGTTATGATCCAGTGCATCGTTTGTGAAGATTGGTTACATGGGTCACATCTAGATGCAACAGTTCCTAATAATGATCAATACTCGGAAATGATTTGCAAAACTTGTATGGAAAAGAATGCATTTCTACATGACTATAGTGAACTAGCTGTTAATATTGAAAATGTTGATTTAGATGTGGTTAATGGTGTTGACAATAGTTCTAAATTAAGCAATGGTGACGCTAAAACAGAGTCTGATAATTCTTTGAATGAAAGTGTGAGTAAAACTGATGTTGAAATGACAGATGAAAAACTTGAAGCAAATGTTAGTGCCACAGAACTAAGTTCAGAAAGCAAAGATGGCAATCTACCTCTCGATTCTAAGAGTGGAAGTGATATTGAAGAAAAGATTTCTTCTCAAGATACAAACAAGGAGGAATCAATGGAAACTAACCAACTTAAACCATTTGATGCAGCTTCAGAAGAGAGCCCAGAAAGTGGTGTACAAAAGCAATCTATTGGAAAAGGCGAAGAAGGCGCAGTTACTGATTCTGAAATAAAAGATGATGCAAATGATGTACCCGAGGAGCCTGTCGTGAATAAAACTGAAAATAATAGTGATAAAATTACTGAAGAAAATATTACTGATCAGTCTGAAAATAAAACAGATGAAGAACAAACTAAGGAAGAAATTGATCATCCCGTAGATAAATCAAGTGAAGAGAATGCAACGAAAATTGTAGAAGATAGACTTTTAGCTGATCCAGAAGATGATCCTACTGCCACTGAACAAGCAACAACAAGCAATGAGACAAATAATTTATCCAATGACACAAAAGTTACAAATAATGATTCAAACATTACCAGTGACACAGTGTCACATGAGAAGGAAGAACAAAAATTGGATACTAGTGCTGATTCAGGTGTTGATGAAAAATTAAACACTTCTGATGAGAATGTTAATTCAGAAGAAGCTCCTAGTAAAAGTGTAGAACAGAATGCAAATGATGTTGGTACCAATACTAAAGACACATCAACAAACAATGATGTTAATACTGATGATTCCAGTGAAAATAAAATTGAATCTGAAAGTATACCTGATAAAAATACGTCTGAGTGTGATACTGCACAGAGTAGCGCAGAAAAGGTTTCCGAAAAGAGAAAACACGTAGATGAAAACTCCGATAACATTGATGCTAAAAAACAAAAACTCGATAGTGGAGTATGCGTCAGACCAAAAGGTGTGAAGAAAGTATACAAAGGTGCGACATTTTGGCCATCAAACTTTCGGCAGACACTTTGCACTTGTCAAGAATGCATATCAATGTACAAAGACCTCTCAGTTCTATTTTTAATAGACCCAGAAGATACAGTTAGTGCTTATGAGAATTTAGGTAAACAGAATGTCACCGGGAGACCGACTCAATATGAAAGAGGAATGCAGGCACTATCGTCACTGGATAGAATCCAGCAAATAAATGCTCTTACCGAGTACAACAAAATGAGGGACAAGCTATTGGACTTCCTTAAGAGTTTTAAAGATAAAAAAGAAATTGTCAAAGAAGAAGATATCAAAGCATTCTTTGCGGGGATGAAACCCAAACGTAAACCAGACGGTGTCTACTTTTGCAGATAATTTCTTTGTGACATTTTGTTATTTACTTTTGACATGTTTTTATTTCTATGTAGAAAATAAGATTCATTAATTTAATTCTCTTGAATTTTATAAATAAATAACATTTATAAATGATCTAATTTTTATTTGCGTATGTAAAATATATATGAGGGTTCTCAGAGCAAACCTAATTTATTTACAAATATTTGTTTCAATATTTATTACAGTTAAGAGAAAAGGATACCGGTTTTTTCTCCATACAAACGTAGTCGACTGTTTTCTCCTTGGATAATGACACTAGATCAAATATTTTTTTAACATAAAACCTTTAACTGCTATCACAATGCCCCTCGGTCTTGGTTTTCTTCATATTCTTATTATGGGAGTAGGAGTCTTCAAAAACTAGAAATATTGGCTAATTTTTATACGTTTTCTGACACTCATTAAAAAAAATCGCATATTTACAAAAATCTGAGAACATAGGGGCATAGCTGGAATTTTTTTAATTACACAAAAAAATTGGTATGTTTTGGGGAGAAAATAGTCGACTATGAAATGCTGTTTTGGTCAATAATTATATACCTAAAACGGTCTGATTTGCAGCTGTCCCTTTCTTGTCTCGGGGCGCGGCGGTAGCATACAGCAAGGCAAACATTTTATTCAAATGCCTATTTTTCAAGTCTCTCAAAATTCTGCTCAGATAAAGTCAAACTTCAACTTTATGATAGACAACTCTAATATGAGGCTGGCTAAAACATACATCTTGCTTAAATAAGACAGAAACTTGGTGTCGTAACTTTCACAACTGTACGTAAAAAACATGAATCAATGCAGACCAAATTTTCGTACCAAGCTTAGATGCTAAGATCATTAACGATTAAAATAGTTTATTAAACACTATGCATATTTACAATTCACAACTTAAGAATTAAATATTTACAGATATTTTTGGTACAAATCAATCTATCTGTCTGTCTGTGTGTAATTGTGCCAAGAATGCTGGCAGCATTTCCCCGTTGAATCGCTATGCCGATTCTCTGGGCAAAAAATGCACCAGTGAAGGCAATAAGGCGAGGAGTTATCTCATTTAAATTTTTTTAGCACAACTACTCCAAGGTCCAAGTATTTCGACTGCAAACGGCACAAAGGTGTAAATTGAAATTAGTGACGAATATTTGTGCCGTTTAATCGTTTCAGCTGTCTCCGCTGCGGCTCCTACTTTTTAAGGCTGTTTCTCTAACATGAGACGGAGCAAGTGTATCAACGCAGGTTTCTTTTCATAAAAGCGCCCGTCTCCTTTCCCGGGGAACCAACGTCAATCGCTAAAACCAGGAACGTCGATGGTGGCAAGAGCTATATATTATATCATGGTATCATCAAGGTAACTGTAGCGGGAACCTACCTGAACTCTTATTGCAAAAAAGGCCGTGTATTCCGAAAGAATCAACCTCTTTTCCGCACGGAAATCTGTGTTCCAAGCACAATGGAACTCCCAACCGGAGACCGACAGTAATCCTAAAACTTTCACTGTCTAAAAGTGTCCCAAGTTTTTTTGACGGATTTGCGTGTAACCAGTGACCTGACTCTTTATTGATACAGCGAGAAGCCTGGCACGGTTTTGTCACTTGTAAAATTAAGCGTCAAATTTATGAGTATTATGAACTATTGACATATCCCAGTTTTTTTTTGTAACGTCCTTCGGAACAACCCCCAGTAGGACACCTCAAATTCCAGTTTTCTATTGCATCTGTATATCTTGAACTTGTAATTTAGCCGGAAATCGAAATAAACCGTTTTTTACCCTTAACCCAACCCCACCCTACTACTTCCCGACCTCAGATCGCCCGTAATTTATTTTTCCTTTCATTTTCGTTGTATTCTCTTTCTTTTACAATGGGTTTAATCCTACTAAATTTTTTCTTTCACTTTTTACAACTTTCAAAGGCTAAAAGCACGTCTTATTGTATTACAGTATTAAACATAAATATTATAATACCATTAATGAAATTCTCACTTCACAATCCAAAACTGAACTCAATTTTACAGATTTCTATAAGGATAACTAATAAATATAATAATATTAATAATAATATTTGCCATGAAGTAATAATAATAATAATAATATTTGCCATGAGCGGGAATCGAACCCGCGACTGTAAAATCAATGCTTTGATCAATATCAACACATCCGTCAATACAAACCAACTTAAGATAATGAGAATTAAATAAAAACATCAAATGCGTAAGATAATTAATTTTAATATGTATTAAATGGACAACACAATCACGCGTACAGAATATCGTAGTGTCCGGGTCGGTACAGCAAGTGGACGAGAGGCTTCGCTCCTTCGGGGAAGTCGTGAGCTATTACCTACACGACAAAAAACATTATATTAATACATAGTAATTACGCAATTCTATGAACATATATTAGAAAAATTTCAAAGAAATAATTTCATCAATTGTATTCCTAACATTAAGCAAACAAATTAAATGATAAAAGAATTATTTCGAAAACAAATCAACTTTTTAATGTACGAAATATGAGATTAGAGGTACAATTTTGAATGTGTTACACCAAATAAAAATAATCAACTAGATACATATTTTTGCTTAGTACTGTATACATTTTATTTTGCAATAAGTGCAATGTGATTTGTTTGCAATATGAATATAGTGTAATATCATACTAAATTTTTTAAATAATAATAATAATATCCATAATATTGTACAACTTAGAAACAAAAAGTAATAAGAGTTGTATAGAAGTGGTCATATCGCAAAAACAGAAATTTTTTCCAGACATTTTAGGCATAGGAAATGATAGAAGTGGAAATGTGAAAGCGGGGAAGTTTAGAAAGAAAAGAAAAAATACAATAGTATAATATCTGTAATATACCATTGAGCTGGGGCATAGCAAGATATATACTGCTCAATATCTGGAGCAGCCTTCTGGGGAATTACCTCAACCTTACAGAAGATTACATCAATACTGCTTTCAAGTATTATTGTTTTTGTGCTAAGTAAAGTAGCTTGATCTTAGGGGAGGGTCATAAGTAAAGGGTCGCCAATACTCTTGCAATGCTTCTGGAATTGCAGACGTCTATAGGGTATGGTAACTGCTTACCATCGGGTAATGCTTATCTGCCAACATAGCCCTATTAAAATATATATACATATATATAAGCAATACTTGAATACTTCTCATACCTGGCTGCCTTCACCTCTATCCATGTACCGAACCCTTACACCTACTTTCAGAGCATTACTCAGAGCTATGATATGGATGTGATCTGATTCCTTGTACATTGGTTCAACTTCCTAAAAAATAAAAAAACACAATCAATGTTTAGGAACTACTTTAAGCTTTTTCTTTTTAATTTGACAATGCATATAATAAAACCTACGGTATTACCTTATGTTTATGGTTATTAATTAGTTTTTACAACATTTATGTAATATTTTACAACTTAATCCATCCATCCATCAACAAGCTAATTAATACACCAGGTATATCTTGGGAAAAGCATTTTTAAAGAGTAATAATTAAGAGTAAAATATTAATGAATCATACTTCTATCCATACTAATATTATAAAGCTGAAAAGTTGGTTTGTTTGTTTGTTTGTCTTTAGCGTGCTAATCTCAGTCTCAAGAACTGCTGGTTAAAATTAAATCTTGCTTATGTCTTGCATTGCCCATTTACCGAGGAAGGCTATAGGCTAATTTTTACTCAAATGAACTTGTGTGAAACCGTGGGGGACAGCTAGTTATAATTTATTATGTAGTATTAACTATTAAACCAACCTGTCTACAGAATTCGGTGACTGTACGAGATCCCTCAATGAAGTTCTGGTAAAAATCCTGATCAGTCTGCAACTGTCCTGAGGTGATGAGTCTCAAATACACCACTATGTAGTCCGAGTAACCCTGTTTATTAAACTTATCGTGTAACTCGTGCCTTATCGCTCCCAACTCATCCATGGAACCCCCAGCGTGTTTACCTACTCTTTGTACTACTTCCATAAACTAAAAAAAAATATTGTAATAATAATAAAACATCCACACAGGGTCGTCTATTCCTACAGTAATAGGTAACAGTCATTACTAAAAAAATTTGATACATTAACATAGAAATAGTACATAAGTAAATACAAATATTACTCTAGAGACTCAGGTGGAATCGAACCCACGTACCCCAGAGTACAAAGGAGGACAAACTGCACCAACAGGCTAGCCTCTGCTCAAATTTTAAAACAATTTTATATTACGTTGATATAAATTCTATGTCTGAAGCCATTTAAACGCATCGGGGATTAAATTTATCATTGGTAAGCCTCACAAGTATATAAGATTAAATTATAAAAAGTTAATGTATTTAATACATCAATGTAATCTTGCTTTTTTTATTTCCTGGCTACACATTATTATTTATTATTTAGCTAAAAATTTCACAAGAAAAAAAATATTCTATCAGGGTGTAAGCTTTTGTTGGGCATTTTGTTGTTCAACAAATATCCTTTATTTACACAAGTATGTATGATTTTGTTTTTCTTCACAACTAGTTCGGCATAAAAGAATATGGTTATGGTCACTCTTGATCCTCACCTAGAGCTCTGGCTACCTTACTCACTATAAAAACATATCACAGAAACATAAGTTTCAGTGATATTCTTAAGGGTAGCTACCAGTTTTTGCTATTTTTACTTTTACCAGTTTTTTTTTTGTGTAAATTGCATTTTAAATGTATATTCAATCTGTCACTGTGTAGAGTACTTGACAACAATTATTGAAATTTTGAAAGAAAATGAGACTACTACTAAACTACAGAATATTCCAGTCAGTAATATTGCGATTATGAGGTATGGGATCATGTTTAAATTAATATTTAATAATAATAAATTGATTAATATATTTAAAAAAAAATTAAGCATATTATCATTTAGTACATAAATAAAGGTCAACTAGGAGGTAAAAATACTTTCAAAAAAAAATTAAAATAAACAGTATTATACATACCGTCTCATAAAAATCTTCAACGGTGAACTGAGGAAATCCTAAAGCGACGAGTATTTCTTTCGAGTTCTTCGCTATTTCGTAGAACTTCTCATATTCCTGCTTATCAGTAGCCAGGTGCTCGAGGTAAGCATAAGAAAACGCTCGGAAAAAGCAATTGCCGTCAGGTCTTGTTCTTCTTATGTACTTATATTTAGCAGACAGATCTTTGACTTTTAACATATATACGGGATCCTCATTGTATTCTTTTTCTAAAGTCTGCAGAGATTCGAGATCTCCGACGAGAGGAATTGTTTCTGATATCTAAAAACAAATACAAACATCATGTCGTTGCTACACTTCGACTGCAAAAAAAGAAACATACGTAAACAAAAATTAGCAAATTTGATGACTTTACCTCTTTCTCTATTTCACGTTGCTGTTTCATAATTAATTCATCTTGATTTATTGAATTCTCAACGGAATTGCCGGCGAAAGCACTACTGCTCGGTGCATCGTCCGCCATTTTTCAATTTTCAATAAAAATAATATTGACAAATGACAAGTGACAAACGCAATCTCGGCACTGTTCATTCCTGATTCATTCATTCATTCGCTCCAATTAGCTTCTTTTTTTTACACTATTTAGAGAGCTGGATTCGAGTCCTTCGCTCTAAACTGTACAAATTACATATTAAAAATAGGACAATCTATTTATTTATCTATAATCTATAATCTATAATATATATAAAAGCGAAAGGTCACTCACTCATCACGAAATCTCCGAAACTATAACACCTATAAACATGAAATTTAGCAGGTAGGTTCCTTATAGAGTGTAGACGTCCGCTAAGAACGGATTTTACGAAACTCGACCCCTAAAGGGGTAAAACGGGGGTTGGAAGTTTGTATGAAAGTCCTATGTTTTTGAAGTAAGAGACATGAAATTTAAAATGTATGCTCTATAGATGGTGAGGAGGTGTCCAAATAATGCATCGTAATCTATATATATAAAAGAGAAATGTCACTGACTCAGTCATCATGAGAACTCAAAAACCGCTGGATGATCCATTATTTGCAGGGAGGTAGATTATAGTTAGTAGACGTCCGCTAAGAACGGATTTTGCGATATTCCACCGCTAAGGGGGTTTAATTGAGGTTGATAGTTTGTAATAAACATATACAGCAGCTATAAGTTCGCCTGATAGGTTACTTATACTGCAGCCTGAAAATAAAACTAAAAATGTGGTGTATAGAGGTTTTATAAAAATAACAATTAAATTATACTAAATTGTGTCTTTTAAAAAGTTACTCAGGGTAAGCATTTCAAGTGACTGAAATAAAATAATTGTGTTTGCTCGCAAACGAAAAAAAACCGACTTCAATTACATCGACGAGTAATACAACGTAGATCGACGAAAAAATACTCAAGTAACTGCGCGTTATCAAAGATTACTCAAAAAGTAGTTATCAGATCTCAATAAAATTTATATGTGACCACATGACAAACATCAGCTTTCGATTAAATTAAAAATTATTAAAATCGGTACACCCAGTAAAAAGTTATTGCGGATTTTCAAGAAGTTCCCTCGATTTCTCTGGGATCCCATCATCAGATCCTGGTTTCCTTATCATGGTACCAAATTAGGGATATCCCCTTTCCAACAAAAAAAATAATTATCAAAATCGGTACACCCAGTAAAATGTTATTGCGGATTTTCAAGAGTTTCCCTCGATTTCTCTGGGATCCCATCATCAGATCCTGGTTTCCTTATCATGGTAGTAAACTTGGGATATCTCCTTTCCAACAAAAAAAGAATTATCAAAATCGGTACATCCAGTCGAAAGTTATGTGGTATAATACAACGTAGGTCGACGAAAAAAGCGTCAAGTAAAAACGCATTATTAGATATAGCTCGAAAAATAGTTGTTAGATCTCAAATAAATTTAAATGGGACCAATTGGCACACACCACCTTTCGATTAAAAGAAAATTTGTCGAAATCGCTCCACCCAGTCAAAAGTTCTGATGTAACATACATATAAAAAAAAAAAATACAGTCGAATTGAGAACCTCCTCCTTTTTTGGAAGTCGGTTAAAAATAATTTGCGTTAAACATCTTAATAGTAATGCATATCTTCATAACCACGCGAACGTAGTCGCGGGCAACAGTTAGTGGATTATATATAAAACAAAGTCCCCAAAAGTGTATGTGATCGATTCCCTCAAAATCTACTGAACGGATTTTCATGCGGTTTCACCAATGGAGAGGGGGCTTCAAGAGGAAGGCTTATAGAACGGCTAAGCCGATTATGATGAGAGTTTCACTGGAAGTTTGCCGGGAAAACTTTGTGTCACACCGATTTTTAGAGGGCTTTAACTGTGATAGGCTGAAATGATGATGATGATGATGATATTTTCTTTTTACTAAACCGAACTATTTTTATTTTAATCTTAATGTTTTATAATAAACGAGCTATTCCATACCGTTTAACCTGCGTTAATTTGAAGTAAAAACATACTTAAATATTTTTAAACCATTACTGTTCAACTTAGTCGACTTACAAAAGTGGGCGGTGCGACGCGACGTCGTTACATTTGTTTTTATATTAGCTACTAAATTATTCGTCCAAATTAAACGCTATAAAAAAAAGTTTATCTTCAAAAATTGTCTTGTTGATGAAATATTTTCCATTCGCAAGGATTCGTTTCGATGGCTGGGCGGCGTTTGACAGGCTTCGTCGAGTCTTCACTTCGAAGATTTCGCAATGCATAAAGACAAAAGTCTTCGAGATATACGTCCTGCCTGTGTTAACATACGGAGCCGAGACGTGGACACTGACAAAGGGACTAGTCCACAAGTTTAAAGTCACTCAACGTGCAATGGAACGGCTATGGTTGGGGTTTCTCTCAAAGATAGGATTAGAAATGAGACTATCCGCGAGAGAACGAAAGTAACTGACATAGTCCACAGAATTAGTAAGTTGAAGTGGCAGTGGGCTGGTCAGCTGTGTCACAGGACCGATGGCCATTGGAGCAGACGGATCCTGCAGTGGAGACCGCGTCTTGGCAAACGCAGTATGGGACGTCCTCCGGCCCGTTGGACCGACGATCTACGTAAGATTGCCGGTGTAGGCTGGAAGAGGATTGCGGAAAACCGGGATGTGTGGCGCGAACTTGGGGAGGCCATGTCCAGCAGTGAACTGCAATAGGCTGAACTGATCACCAAATCATACAAAATCACCTTTAACTTTTTTTGGTGATTATTAATTCCTTGCAAAGCTATTTTTAAACTAAGACATTTTTATTATATTCATTGAAATCAAATGATGTCAAGAAATTTATTAAAAAATAAACACTTATATGATGAATAACGTATTTATTGGGATAAAGATTTATATCATGTCTATAAAGGCAACTTCGCAAATAGTGCATTATTTTAGAACAAACTTGATTACCTGCTATAAAAAAGGTTTTAATTATTTAACCGTAAGAAATAGACATATTATGCTGTCGCGGACTTTTTTAGAACTGCTAATGGGAATCAATTCATTTAGTCATTAATAGTTTTTGGGTAGATTTAAGAATATTTTTTTTCTGTTTTCGTAACATTTCTTATAAATATTCAGCTCCTATTGGTCGTAGCGTGATGTTATATAGCCTAAAGCCTTTCCCAGTGTTGAACTATTCTCTCAAAAACTCAACAGTTTTAGAATATTAGTATAGATATCATCTACACCAATGCATCGTACATGAATCGCTATTTGAAATGTAAGATACGAAAAGTGATCCCCACTCTAGATTAATGATAAATGGACTTGGGGATATTTAACAGAAGTTAAAAAAATTGAAGTTGACAAAAGTTAATTCATTAGTCAAGATGTTATCTTCGATAAGTAACATTTGACAGACTAACAAAGTTAATGCCCAGCTGTAATAATGAATTGTATGTCTTAACACAAGCCGACCGATGGCGAGATAACCATCTAACCACTGGCTTTGAAACACAGGCCGAAGACGGGCAGCAGCGTTTTAGGTGCGACAAAGCCAGCCCTGCGGTCACCAACCCGCCTGTCCAGCGTGGTGACTATGGGCAACACACATGAGTTCATCAATTTTTTACGCGAACTTGTGAAGGCCTATGTCCAGCAGTGGACTGCAATAGGCTGGAATGATGATGATGAATGATGTCTTAACAGCGTACAACTATTCTTACTACTACAGGTTAAAATATATATTAAAAATACAACCATATACTTATAAACATTAATTTATTTATGATCGCAATTAATTCATTAATCTGCAAACATATCTTCGATTTTCTTCTGCACTTCTTTCTCAGTCTCTGAGTTGAGTTTGTCCGGCAAGTTTTTAACTGCTTCAATGTCCATATCGGGTGTTTCATCATCTGCTGTTGCTTGGCCCTTAGCCTGAAACAATTAAACACAATATTTGAGAAATTTTAATACATGAAAGGAACTAAAGACCGTAGATGGCTAATAGGAAGAGTTCTTATCCTGGGTGGAAAGTTTATGGATCGAATCTCAACATTATTCACCAGCTCATAATTTTTTACCATAGATTATCTTTGTCACGTGTTTATGATAAGTCCACAAGTACAAACACTACACAATATTTGAAAAATAAAAATAGTAGTTGCAACTTGCTGGTTTGGTTTCCACTGAGGACAAATATTTGTATAGGCTGTATGTATATATGTATATATATGGCAATATATAATAGATATCCTTGCCAGGCCACACACTAAATAGGAGTTTGTTAATTTGTCCCCTTATATGTATTCGGTCCGTATTCATATTTGTCACATAATATTAAGGTGCTATGGCTAAGACAGAATAAAATACAGCTACACCTTTCTTCCCGTAGGTTTTTTAAGAAAGGACTTAGTGATAACAAAGTACTACTAACGTAGCATAAGTAAACTGTGTAAAAAAATGCGAATTGCAAGTGAACATACGCTGCCGTTATCATTATATATCGAGTGATTACAGTTAAAATAAATGTTAGGAAGTCTTTAAGGCATTTATAGTTATTTGGCACATTTTGGCAAAGTTTAACATACTCTTGATTTTTCACTCAAATCGGTTTAGAACTTTAGATAGTTATCATATTTAAATTATTCGTAAAGATGCGGGCACATAAACAGGCGGCGGGCCACATTTGACGACTTAGGGTCTAAGTTTACAATTGTTACACAAGGATATTTATCTTATTAAAGTGAGTAATCCAGTGAGAGTGAAATGTTTATAGTGCATTCAATGAGCCGAGATACCAAACGTAAACAAACCAAATACGAGGTCATTCAACTATGCAGGGTTTTGTAACCTTTTTTGTACTTAAACAAATTTTTAAAATGTAAAATTTATTTGTATTTTGATAGTTAATTAATTAAATATAATTAATTAAATATAATTATTTATGTATGATTTAAAACTTCCTAAATAATAAATAGCACAATATAAAAATCACCCCGAGTGCTTCAGGACACGGAATGAAATAAAAATAAATAATACAAAATCAAAGAGCCATCCGCGCGAATGTTTTCAAAGCCAGTTAAAATATCGTTCGACCTTGCAGAGAGACGTGCAGCAGATAACAAACAAACAAGATAGAAAGAGATACACAATATTTTGTTTATTCCATCGTCGCTACAAAAAAATGATGGGCTTTGTTTACGTTTGGTATCTCTTCTCGTTGAACAGACTTTTATTCATGTTAACGCCTTACACACAACAGGCCTCACTAGGATTAAGTCCTGTGTGGGGGGTCCGGAAACACACACAATACACAAGCACAACACCCAGAGCACGGTTCTGTATGGCCAATACAAGCGTTTGCCAAGCGTTTGCCACGCTGGAAACAGCCGCCACCTTCTCGAGCTGTATCTCCAGCTGCATGACGGCGCGCTCCAGGCGGTAGTTGTCGGACACGAGCTGCGCCCAGCGGCGCCGCAGTGCCCTCAGGCGGGCTCCGCTCGCAGTCTGCGACCGCTTGCGCTCCCAGTTCACGGACGCTATTTGTTTCCTGAAATCAATGTACTATAATTATAGTTTGATACTTTATTACACGCTATATAGAAATAACTGAGGTAGGGCACAGCAGGAATTTCCTGCTCAAAATATGGAGCACCCCGACTGGGGTAGTACCTCGACCTTACAGAAGATCACAGCTAAATAATACTGTTTTCAAGCAGTATTGTGTTCCTGTTGGTGAGTAAGGTGACCAGAGCTCCTGGGGGGATTGGGGATTGAGTCGGCAACGCGCTTGCGATGCTTCTGGTGTTGCAGGTGTCTATAAGCTACGGTTATCGCTTACCATCAGGTAAGCCGTACACTTGTTTGCCGACCTAGTGACATAAAAAAAAAGAAAAAATACAACAATTTACAGTAAATAAAATTGATGTGTAATGGAATGGCCTCTTTATAACGAAGTGTTTTTTTACAGGTGACCTTGAATAGAGGATGTTTTTTACGTAGTTGGTGAATTAAGTACTTCTAGTAAGGAAAATGTATTTCTATGAAAACTGCATACTTAACATGTTATAGATATAAATACATACATACATATATAAATATATGGCATATAGTGTTGAACAAAATATTCATTTTGTATAAATAGTGATATTTTAAATGCAAGCAATATAATTGTCAACATACTGTTCTATTTAAACTATTCAATTCATAAACAAAACCACAAACAAAAACTAACATATTATCAGAAAAACAAGTAAATCTTACCGTAACTGACCATGTACATTTTGAGACCTCGTCACTAGAGCCTGCAAGACATTGAGATAGGAACGCCACGCTTCCGTACTGTACTGTAGCTGCAACTCCAAGTTTAGGACTCGCGTTGCTTGATGTGAAAGCTGGGCATGAGAATTGTCAACTGCCTCCGCCCAGGCTCCCGGTTCACCGAGACGGCCAGCTGGGGGAGGTGGCAATTCATATCTGAAAATTGAATTTATTATTTCAAATTAAAAACAAGAGTTGTTACAGATCAAAAAATTGTAGTACGTGAATAGGTGTATAAATAATTTTTGAAGTAAAAACTCTTTAGAATTAATGTGATTTGAAACTTGATGAAACGATAATGTGTTACGACTTATGATAAAGAAACAAGAGAGAATGAGATAGAATAAATTACACAATATTTTATACTCTCGGTGAAAAAATCTCATACACACACACTTTTTATGAATGTTAGGTTTCATGTTTATGTCATGTTATTTTTAATATTTTTGTAATTGCAAAACAAACGAATAACAAACATATAACGTGTTTTACAAGTCAATAATGATTATAAATCACTTCATCACTTATTGCTTCTGCCCAATACAGTCCACTGCTAGACACAGGCCTCCACAAATTCGCACCAAAAATTGAGTGAACTCATGTGTTTTGCCCATAATCACCAGGCTGGGCAGGCGGGTTGGTGACCGCAGGGTTGGCTTTGTCGCACCGAAGACACTGCTGCCCGTCTTCACACTGTGTATTTGAAACCCAGCAGTTAGATGGTTATCCCACCATCGGTAAGCTTTTTAAGTTCCAAGGTGGTAGTGGAACTGTGTTATCCCTTAGTCGTCTCTTATGACACCCACTAAAAGAGAGGGGGTGGCTATATTCTTAATGCCGTAACTACACAGCCGAATTATAAATACTCTCTTTCAATTAAAACATTGGGATTAAGTGTAGTAAATTTATACCTTTTCATAGACAAAGGTTCCATTGGCAAACGTTGCTGTACCCTTTCCATTTCTCTTTGCAATGCAGGTGTTTCAAATGCTGTGCTTGGTTCAGGGCCAGCATTCTCTAGATAATTTTTAGTAGGTCGATATCTTCGACATTCTTCCTCTACCATGGCCAGAGCCTAAGAATAAACAAAATTTGTAACACTTTAATTTTCACTAAAAATATTGATTGAAGAACTAGAATTTCTAGTATTTCCGTATGGATCTTATAAAAGTTTAACCTTTTCTAAGACAAGTTATAACATTTAAGCAGTGTAAGTTTTTATATACAAAAATTATAGAGCAACTTACCGCTTCTCTAACACCTGGGTCATCATAACCCTGGTCAATATATGGTAACGCGTCCACTACAACTTCTCCAGCCATTTTATATTATTGCTTATCTTTGGTAAAACTTATATTTAATATAACAAAATTATAAAATATGTAACACCGTTCTTTGCGCGTTATTATTATGACATTACCTACTCTGTTCTCTGTCACTGTCGTTTATTGTTGTTTTAAAATTTATCCCCAATAGGGAAAGGCAAAGGACTATGTCGTTTATTGTAATTTGTTAGTCAAGTTGTGTTTAGAAATGGCAGCAATATAAGTTCATATCAACCAAAATAGTATTTAAAAATGAAAAAAAAAAAACAAAATAACAAATAAGGAAAAATACTTAATGAATTAATAATATGGTTAAAATTTCATATTCTTAAAAGATATAATAAAATGTATTTGTTACAAAAAAGTATGTACAATACAAGCACATTAATGGTATAGGTTTTTAAACGCTTGCCGTTCATTCGTTCATGTTGTTCTAAGTCTAAATTGTAAGTTTTGTCATCTGTGTTTGATTATGAAAATCTGATAAACAAGAAAACGAGTAAATCAAACATTCTAATTTATATTCCTTATAATCAAATATTTATATAGATATATCTTTAAAAATAATAAATAATAATCACAATTTTACCAATCAATAGAAAATTTATACTATTTTTGAAAAATATGTTCTAAAGGATTGTGATCAATATTTTTTAAAAAAAATTGCATGTTGTAGTATATATATATTATTTAAATATGCCTGATACGGTAATGAGCCAAGAAATTGCTAATGTAGATTTATCGAAGGTAATCATAAAATAATAAATAAGTAATACGTTAGTTTTACGCCCTTGAAGTTTTCAAATAAAAGTTATAATTTCAGATCGCTGCATTACAACAAAAACGTACTTTAGCATTCGTTAATCATTTTGTTATAACAACAGTACAGTTTTTGAACAATTTCGCTAAGAAATGTGAACAGAAGATGATGCTATTTGAAAGGAAACTGGAGAAAATTAATGCTACTATGGTCTTGTTGGAAACAAGGGTAAGAATCATAAGAAAAATTCACATAATTATATGATTAATTGATTGTATTTGTCATTAAGAGACAACTTTAAATTTAATTGGTATAATTTACAGTTATCTTCAATCCCTGAAGTAAACACTGAAACAGACGCTGCAAAGCCTCAAGAGCCTGTAACTGAACAACCAACAGAAATAAATGAAGCTAATAGTGAACAGATAAATGCAGCTAATGAGAACATTCCAGAAAATTCAAATACTGCAGAAAAAATTAAGCCAGAGTATGAACGATTCGTCAAAATGGTTCAAGTCGGCGTACCCATAGATGCCGTCAAGTTAAAAATATCTTTAGAGGGGCTCGATCCTAATGAATTAGATAGAATATTAAAGAAATGATACTTTTGTAACTTTGCTTGAAGGATTGTTATATCTAATATATTTTTACACAATATTTTTTAATATTTATAGTCATTATAGTACAACGCTTAAGCTGTTAAACAGTGAAAATAAAGATTTAAAGAAAACTATGCACTTTATTCAATTAATATTATAAATGCAAAACATGAGGATGATGTTTGTTACTCTCTCACTCAATATAACTGAACTGATTTTGATAAAACTAGGTATATTTTATTTGGGGGTCTGGAAGAAATGGCTAAACAGCCATAAGTCTATCCATTGTACTTCACAGTCTGTAACTGTCTTAAAATATGTTTAATGTTTGAAATGTAGTTGTGGTGTACAATAATGTATAAATAAATTTAGCTTGTGATCTAGAATAACCCATAGGCTACTTTTTATCCCTACACTTCTACAGGTTAAAAATTACATGGATGAAACTAGTATAACAGAAAAATCAAAATTATATAAATAAAATGATAAAGATCTGCCACTCTGAAATCATGACAGACAAACTTCTAAAAAATGTACTCTATATTTTTGTTCTCTTGTTTTATATCTTGACTACATTACGTACTTCATAAATATTACAATTTCATTTTATGTAATTTAAATACAGTAATTTTGATATGCACTGTTTCTATATGCTGTACACAGTTTTTCTTACAACCTTATGCTCATAAAAAACTTTGTTAGGATATGAAAAGATAAAAATTGTTGGTATGAACTTGAAAATGAATAATTCGAGAATGGCTAGACCAATTCGGCTAATTTATTTTTTTGTAAGTTCCATAACCATAACAGAAGGTTTTAATAGTTAAAAAAATCTATGTAAATAAAAATCTATTAACTTTGGTCACAACAAAGTCTGTCCGGGTAGCTAGTTATTTAAATAAAAACGTAAAATCTAGAAAAAGAAATTTGATCATATTTAATACAAATAGAGAAACATACTAAGTATTTTTATTACCTTACATTCTAGGTATTTATCTATTGGTTTTACTTTATTTATCATGGTTATATTAATTTTATCTTTTGCTCTAAAAGCACGCTTTTCGATTCTTCTAAATTGGAAAAAAATTGTCTTATTTCTTTTTTGGTCACTAACCGATCTGCCTTGCAGCTGGTAACTATGAGCAAAACACATGTGTTCACGCCATTTTTGGCGCGAACTTTTGGATGCCTATGTCCAGTATTGGAATATATAGTCCAATTTTTTCAGATAAATGGTAGAAAAAATAATAGTAAAAATAAAAGTCATCATAGTGTGGAATCTTATTTATTAGCAGTTTAGAACTGAATCATCTGTCCCTTCCTCTTCTTGTCACCTCCGAGCTCGAAGTGCTTGCAACGCTTGAGAGCGACCTGTGACCTCACCTTGCAGTCGGCGCATTCCAGACGGAGTACAATTTTCTTTGTGGTTTTAGCCTGAACAAAACGAATTTATTATTGTTTGACTAGGGAAGTACCTCGACTTTACAGAAGTCCACAGCTAAATATCACTGCTCTCTGTGGTGAGAAGGTGGTCAAAGCTCCTGGGAAAGGTTCAGCAAACCAGGAGTAGGGTCGGCAATGTGCTTGAGGTTCTTCTGGTATTACAAACGTCTAGGTTAAGGTAACCAATTACGATATAGGATTGATTGAAAGGCAACCTTATGCCTTTGTTAAAGGGACCAGCTGACTCATCTAGATACAAATCATTTAAAATTTGCAATAAATATGTATATATTTTATTCTTTTAGAATTAGATCATTAAGCAGCTATAAGTTAAAAACGAAGTATAAGATATTTACAACAGTCAAACTTTTCTTACAATCAATCTTACTAATTCTTGTGAGTTTGATGGTAGTTTTTTTATTCTCCCAGACAAAAACTACAGAACCAATTGCAACAAAACTACATTATTGTAACTTTCAGAATAACACAAACTATATTTTATTTCCCAAATTTCCAGGGCATCTAAAGTTCCATGGGGAAAAACTGTAAATACCATAGTTAATGGACTATATTCTATAAGGAATCAGCATACTTAGCTTACAGCAAATTAGTCTAAGGAAAGATTTTGTCAAACAAGAGATACATGTTTGAATTTTTATTGATTAGTACTTCAAAGGGGAAAAATAATCAGATTATTACAAACTAGTAATATTTAATTACTTTATCTCATACATATCCACAAACAAATATGTTTTAAAATGTAAAAAACCTTCATTAAACTATTGTTAATGCTTTAGTTGTACATCTTGCAGCGGCATATGATATTATTAAGAGGTTATGAATATGAAACGTACCTTCTTCTTGAAGATGGGTTTGGACTGACCACCATAACCCTGCTGTTTACGGTCATAACGTCTCCTACCCTGGGCTGCATGTCTTTCCTTGGACTTTTTGTACTGTGATACTTTGTGTACCTTGTGGACTTTGCATTTTTTGCAGTACGTCCTGCGCTGTTTTGGTACGTTCACCTGAAATATACGTTGTCGAGAGTAAAATATTAGCGCCGCAATAACATTAATCCCATTGTAAAGATATTTCACTAAATAAATCACTTAATTCTTTAACGTTTATTAAGATTTTTAAGGATAATTTAAAAAAAAAACACACCATTTTGATTTCGTCTGATATCAACCTACCAAACGTCAACTAAAAAGAAGGATATTTTCGAGTGACTTTGACGTTCTATGTAAAGTTTATGATTATTCTCTTTTTAATCTGTGCGAGTTTGAAACGAATTTATTTCAAACAAACTTTTTCTAGCATATTCATATACATATAAATATTCATATTAAGAAGAAAAATGTAATCATTCAAAGCTTGATGAACGTGAAATCGTAACCGTACGTTAATTTATAATACATCTCGCTTTTATAATCTGCATTAAGTTATCTGTATTGTTTCTAAACTTTCATACATATACATATTTGCATTTCGCGCCAAAACTGACAAGTATATTTAAGTTTATTTTTAGTTTGTTTGCTTGTTAGTCGTACGAGTATATTTAGTTAAATTGTTTATATTATTTAAATTAAAAATAAAGAAACTATTTTAAAAATGAAATTCGCTATACCTGAAATATCATGGCACAATAGAGACCCCGTTTTAAGCGTAGACTTCCAGCCAAAATGTGAACCTAATGACCCTTTGCGACTTGCCACTGGAGGCACCGATTCTCATGTTCTAGTAAATATACATTTAATATCAAAACTATCTACGTACTTAAAACAATATAATATATTATTTATAATATAATAAAACATCAATATCAATATCATACTATTTTGTAGGTATGGTATATATCAACTACAGAAAAAGGATCAGTAAATCTCGAAGTAGCTGCAGATCTAACACGACATCAAAAAGCTGTAAATGTCGTGAGGTGGTCCCCTAATGGACTATACTTGGCCTCGGGTGATGACGAATCAATTATATTTATTTGGAAACAGAAAACGGGAGATCCGGCGCCACCTCTAGAAGGAGAAGAACAATATAAAGAGACATGGGTAATACACAAGGTTTGTATTATCAATATTGTGCTTACGATTTTGTCTAATTGCTCAATTTTCAACTAGTATTTTTTTTTTTGTATTTCTGAATATATCATTTTATTTAGAAAAAAAAATATAATAATAAATCAATTATTGGCAAGAAATGTAAAAAATTAAGGTTATTTCATTTTGTTTTCATTTTTTTACTTACATTGTCCTATTCTAATCTATAAATGTTCTATACACAATTAAATAATGTATGAATGTGTATTTCTAAAATTATTTATTTCTAAAAATGTAGACACTTCGTGGGCATATGGAAGATATTCTCGACATGAGTTGGTGTAGCACCTCCTTGCAACTGGCATCAGGGTCAGTGGACAACAAACTGCTCATATGGGATATTGGTAGAGGCCGATATAGCTCCATCGTGACGGACCACAAAGGCTTTGTGCAAGGTGTCTCTTGGGACCCAAAGGGACAGCTAATAGCCACTGCAAGCACTGATAGGTAAATATTTTTATGTACAACTCCATCCAATCCATATAAAAACTATAAAACAAAGTTTTCTTTTAATAAAACTTCAAAGTATGCGAATTAGTATGATTTTTATTTTCTTTTAAGGATTTGGTTACCTCTCTAAGAAAAGTCATTAAAATTTTATATCGTGATCTTTATATGTTAGATTGTTTTTCATCAAAATTGTCATATAATCGTATAATTAATGTAAAAAAATTAAAACTTGCTAAATTAATTTTCTTTCAGAGTATTCCGCACTATTGACGTATCTACAAAGAAGGTAATCTCAAGGAGTAGCAAGGCAGTACTGCCCTTTCCTAAAGATCATGCTCTACATGACATCAAAGTACGTCTCTATCATGATGACACCTTACAAACATACTTTAGAAGACTACAATTTAGCCCTGACGGACTTTTAATCGCAGGTAAGTTGAATTAGTAGCATTTCATAAATATGAAATAAATTAATGTTATGTATGTTATGAAATAATTTATTTCAAAATATAATTACGAGAATAATTAGACCATATGTTCATTTTGGGTTCCAGTTCCCGCCGGCCGGATAGAGCCTGAGCAGGGTAAACCCGTAATGAAGCCTATGAATGCTGTTTATATTTATACAAGATACTCATTAAAAATGTAAGTATAAATTATTAGAACCAAAATGAAATCTTCTTGATAATAAAAATCTATGATTCTACATGTCTATATCTATATGAGTCCTATTGAGGTTGGGCATTGCAGGAAATATTCTGATCAAAATCTTGAGCAGCCTGACTTGGGAAGTAGCTCAACTTACAGAACCTTATAGAAGATCATGGTATTGTTGCGTTCTTGTGGTTGGGGGTTAAAAAAGTTAAAATTCATGTTACTTTAAATCAATACCACATAATACCACATAATCATACCACTGTCAGTGGCAAGAGTAGTCAGTGTTTGTTTATCTGCAGGCCCGTATGTGTGTTGCCATGCTCGGAACCAGCGCTAGCAGTGCGTTGGTCACCAGTCCGGCTGGCAGCGCGGCCAAGGCTCAGCAGTGCATTCCCCGGAGCTCGCCGGATCCTGGCTGTCGCTACTCGCCGGTCACTGGTGCTGTATGATACACAACAACGCACACCTGTCGCCCTCGTCTCTAACGTACACTACACCAGGTAAATGAATATATAAATAATACAAATAGGTGACAGCATGTTCCCTCTTTCTGGGCAACCGCCATTAAAAGTAAAGGGAAGCTATTGCAGTAAGCCTTGATATGTTAAAGCCATTTAATCAGGTCTTGTACATAGCTCTTTTTGTAGAATAGGTAAGCAGTTATTTTGATGGGCGTAGCATCTAGGTCGCAATCGACAGAGAAACCATGACCTCTACTCTTAATTATTACTATGAACTACGAACTTTACTCTATAATTATTCTTCTTCCGTCCAGTTCTTGGATATAGGGTCAATAATGACCTTCAGTGGGTAATAATGGCCTTCAACAACAATAATGATCTTCAGTGAAGAAATAATGACCTTTAATGGGGTGATAATGACATTGCATAGCGCAACAATGATTTTCTATGGGGTAATAATAACCTTCGACAAGGACAATGACCTTGACCTTTGATTTCGATTTATTAAACATACATCTGAAAGGATGTTTGAGTAATTGCTTGTAAATTAATTACACGAAGTTGTGGTACTTATTCAGGTAACATAATAACTTGACCGACCTGGCTATATTTCAAAATTTGTTGGTGCATTTTTCCTCGCCAATTAGCTTTGAACTATGGGGGATGAAATATATTTATATTTATAAAAATTCATACTTGTTATTTATGTTTCACAGGCTCACTGATCTGACATGGTCTCCGTGTGGTCGCATTTTAGTCGCTTCAAGCACAGATGGGTTCTGTTCTGTTGTGACTTTCGGAGAAGGAGAGTTAGGAGAGGTTCTCCCTGAAGAAACAGAGCCTGCAGCAGGTAAATAACTAAAAATACATATAATAATATTTAACCGTGTAATGTTAAGTAAATAGTTTGAAATAACTCAAAATAGACAATTCTATACATACAATTTTAATATTTATATAAAAATGTTTAAATCAATAAATATTACAATTACAGAACCAATGGAAGTTGATGAGCAGCAACAAACGGACAAAGATACTCCAGAAGAAATAAAACCTATAGATATAAAACAGACAACAATTCACAACACACAAAAAATAGACTCCTTTATCAAGTTCAAAACACCCAACGAGAAGTCACCTAAGGATAAGGAAGCCAAAACTGATAACAATCAGCAAAAAACGCCAGTCAAAATAGATGTGTTAGTTGAGACTGCAATGCAGTCGTGGTCAGATAACTCTAGCAACGATATCATAAAACCTAAAGAAGCTGAAACAGAACTCGATAATAAACAAGATGAAATCATGATTATAGAGGATAGCGAGGATATAAAATTAGTTTATGATGAAACGGAAAGTTCAAAAATGGAAAACCCTGTAGAGAATAGTAAATCTCCAGACACAAATAAGTCAAAAGTTAGCCCTAATTCAAAGAAATCTTCTGTAAAAACGAATGTGTCCCCTAAACAAGCCGTGACACCAACATCAAAACCAAGTAACAATTTCTTTAAACAAGCTAAAGTGACCGATATGAAGCAGCCGGTGGCTAACAAAGCGATACCGAGCCCAAAAGCTCCGAGAAGAGTAAGCTTTGTGACTCTTTCAAGCCCTAAGAATAGCAAGAAAAAATGTTAAAATATGTTAAAGATTTCTATGTATATTATTTTATTAAGAATTTGAGTATTAAAATATTATGCTAATTTTTAATTCTGTCGAGTTATTTACCCCTGAAATTATTAATAATAAATGATTATACACTAGCACTTACTGCGATTACAAATCTTGAGTTTCGATTAACTTTAATTCGAATTAAAACCACAACCTAACACATCACATCACACAGAAAAAAATTGAATCCGGAGTTTCGACAGACTCAATCTCGAGATTCGATCGACTAGAATCTCGAGGTTCGTTCGATTAGAATCTCGAGATTCGATCGACTAGAATCTCGAGATTCGTTCGATTGGAATCTCGAGATTCGATCGACTAGAATCTCGAATATTAAAGGCATAAGTTCTTATTTTCCAATTAGTAACCAATAAATCAAAATGGGGTAAAATAAAAGGCGTGTGTAAAAGGTAAACATTTTAATAAATATTTACAATTTACTGCATGTTGTATCACATTCAAATTAAGAGAATACAATATAACAAAATATATTCTAGTGTCTGTACTTACCTAACGCAAGGTGATTCATTAACCTAAGCGAAACTGAAGCTGTACCGAATTAAGTCACACCAGAATCGTCCAAATGACAAATTTTCATAATACTATAATAGCAATTATTGCTTTTTTATACATGAGATTTTATATAATCTGGTCGAGAGGCACCTAGTTAACGAAATTATGAGGAATCATCATATTTCATATACATTTACCGTTATATTTTAATATTCATAATTTTTTTTTTATCTACATTTGCATTGGCTATAGTTAACAATTTTTATACGTGAATCCTGTTTCTTATGAGTTTCATTGTTACAATACAATAATTAATAATACAATAAAAGGATACAATATGTATGCGTTTTCTTTTAATTTTCAATAATTGCTACCTCTTGGTAGTGTAAAATTTATACATAACTGTAAATAAATTCTTAAACAGTCCAGGTTAGTAGTAGATAAGTATGAAACAAAAAAGAAAGGAAATGCTTAAAGAATTGCAAGTAAAAGCAGCTGACAAATAATATATATATTTGTTGTTTTAATATTATGTATCCATGTCCCGATAAAGGACAAACTAAGCCTTTATCCTCGGTGTGGAACCTTATAAGACTTGCGCTTTACTTTGCTTAAAAAGGCTTTTTATTGCCTGAAAATCATCTCCAAAGCGTTTGAAAACAAATTTACTAACATGTAAAATTTTTACCCCCCTCCCCCTTTAACTCAACCTTGTAAGGTCCAAAGACCAAATTTAAGGACAAAAATATTTATGTGTTATAGCTCAATCCAGTTTCCTATGTCATGAAATGACAGCCCAGTGACCTAAAATTATGACAGCTAAGAGAAGATATAGCCTATTTTTTTTTATTATAAGATATCCAACAGCGTACTATCAGCCTTGAATACATAATTATAAAAATTTCAACTTGTCTTTTCACACAGAAAATTGTTGCGAGTGAACGCAGAGGTAGGTGACTGCGGAAAAGAGATTACAGTCTTGGGCCGTAACTACTTTGAGCTAATTATAGTACGTTGGACCGTAATTCATAGCTACCTAAATTAAGGTTGGGCCTTACAGGTTAACGTGTACTTATAGTTCTTGTAAAAAATTTCAGTAAAATTATATTTACTTTTACAGATTGATGAAAAGATACGTCATAACGTAAATAAATTATTTCAAATCATAAAAAAAGAACTTATATGAAACAATAAGTCGATAAAGTCCGAATGTCTTAGAGCTTAGGCTTGTCAAACATCACTTGCACTAGGTAACTATCCCCATTTCATGTGAGTTTTGCAAGTTTTTCCAGGTGGCCTTCTCGGTGTTACAAATAAACGGTAATATTTCAAAAGAAACAGGACACTTGAAAGCTTCGTCTGTAAGTTCAGTCTTAGCACGGTGCTCTCGAAGGAATCCCTGGTCTATCGATAGAGACGGGCGAATTCTCGAAGTAGCCGCGTCATTTCCTTGCATTTTTCTGCCCTGGAAAGAGTAAATGGTTTTTTCAAAATTATCCTTCTTTTATATTTAAAAACTTTTGAAGTTTAGCAGAGACCTAGTAAATTTTAATCAATAATAAGTCATAAGAACTGATTGGAGAGCATAAAATATTTTTTATAAAGATCAGTTTTCATAGTCAAGTTAGTGCACCAGTTTAAGGTTACATGAATAACTGTTCTCAAATAAATAAAACCGATTTTAATTTACATCGACAAGTAATTCCTCACCTCAAGACCTCACGATCAGCACTAGCTATCAACTAAAAGTGAATCATCAAAATCGGTTCACTCAGTAAAATGTTATGAAAAAAATTTTACCTGCTGTCGATTTGAGAATCTCATTTTTTTAGGAGGTTAAATATATAGAACCGAGTCATAAGCCAAAGTGAGAACTCTTTATTGTACAATAGAGTTCAAAAACATAGTAACTAACGTACTTTTCAATCACAAGAACCAGTATTCTTAACGCAATTAATCTGGGGTCGATATGAACAACCGCTCTGGTGTAGTGGTGCTAGTAGTTGCCTTAAACACTGATGGTCCGTGGGTTCGATTCCCGCTTGGGATAGATAAAATATATATGATTTCTACAAATATTTCTTTGCGGTTTGCATGTCTGTCCTTTTGGGTCACCCCAACGTGCCTCAAAGAGCTCGTTAAGCTGTCGGTCCCGGTTGTTATCATACAAACCTGATAGCGATCGTTACTCATCCGCCAATCCGCAGTGGAGCAGTGTGGTGGATTAAGCTTCAATCCTTCTCCTGCATGGAAAAAGATGCCTACGCCCAGCAGTGGGATATTACAGGCTGAAGCATAGCGTCATATGATTTGAGATACATGAGATAGTGTTACAAGTCGTTACCTCATAGCACACTGGTGGAACTGCCAGCACTGCTGGTCAGTCGCGGCTGGTGGATTGCGTCCGAGGCGTTGTAAAGCGGCCGCCAACCAATCGACACCAGTTCGCTTCGACAACGCCGTCAGCTCCAGCATTACTTCTGCCACCTGGGGAACAATAGCATCTAAGTTACGATAGGATTTGACTTGGAGAGTAAGCTAGTGAATACGTGACGAGAGCATAACGAAAAGTGCGATCGGGCGAGGTGAACGGAAGTTGAGGAGATATAAGTTAGTGATGATAGAAAGAGAGTGAGTTACATTTAAGTCTAAAGAAAAGATTTTTAGATTTAAAAGGAAAGAAAGTATGCATAATAAAATTTTGTTGCTTAAATACTTTGGGCATCTTACACATCGAGATGACTTATTGAGCTATACCTTGTAATTTACTGCCATATATATGTACTTTTTACCTCGGACAGCATGTAGGAATGCAAATGTAGAACGGAGGCTTCTAGAAGGGCGAATGTGAGTGTCTCTCCGTACTGTATTAGTGTCGCACTGACGTGTTCTGAAAACAGTTATTTGAATTGATTAATTTATAAAACGATAGTTATAGATTACTATAACAAATGTTAATTTAATCTTTTGGTCCTTTGAGCAGGATGCATAAAAATATTTTTTAAATATTAAATAATTATGTAGAATAGTATATAAGGGGTATTCCATGCCAAATTGACCACAATGAACCCTTTCGATCTGGCCAAAGCTTTTCATTCTTTTTTTTACGCTTTGAAAGACATTTTTTAAACATATAAATTTAGAATAAAATACCTTAATAGTTGAATTGTATTCATTTTATTATACAAAGTCCAAATTATTCGATTTGGCATGGAAATACTCCATAAGCATCTTGTTAATTACGAGATTTTATACAGTATATAAGTTCAAAAATATAGATTTATATAATTTATTTTAGCGTTAGTTTTAATATTCATTAGTATGAGTTTTTCCATCTTTAAATACACATTTTTTGTGTGCGTGTGTATGTCACTGAACACCTCTTAGACGGCTGGACCGATTTTGATGTATTTTTTTGTGTGAATTCAAGGGGATTCGAGGATGGTTTAGATTTACAATTTGGTCCACTGGAAAATGTTTATTTAACTAATCTTTCATTTATGTGGTTGTTAATTTTGGAATGTTTTACATTGGATCCGGTAGACTGCGCTACCATCGCAGCATTAAATATTAAATATTATTCTATTTTAACTTTAATTTGTCCTGACACACACAGTTTGACAGAAAAATATTTGAAATTTTGTTTTATGGCAAAACAAAGTTTGCGGCGTCAGCTAGTATTTAATGAAAGTGCAACTTGTACGTATCGGGCCGCAAGGTTTCGCTCGCGCGAGTTACCTTTAATCTGGCTATCTGCGTCGCGCGTGGAGTTGGCCAGGCGCGCCAGGTCGTGCAGGAACTTCATGAGCGAGCAGTTGGCGTCGCGGTGGTCCAGCTGCGCCGCGCGCGCCGCCAGCTGCAGCAGCGCCGGCAGCGCGCCGTCCGCCAGCAGCGCGGCCGGGCAGCGCTGCAGGTAGCGCACGCACAGGCGGAACAGGTCGTCCACCGTGTCGGGCTGCTCGCGCGGCGCGGCGCGCAGCAGCGCCAGCGCCGGCGGCAGCAGCTGGCGCAGCAGCAGCGCCAGCGCCGGCGCCGCGCCCGGCTCGGCGGGGTCGGCCAGCGCGTCGGCCAGCACGGCGGCCAGGTACAGCAGCGCCGAGTGCGGCCGCGCGCCGTACAGCGCCGCCAGCGCCGCGCCCAGCTCGGGCAGCAGCGGCGCGGCGCGGCGCCCGGCGCTGCGCACCATGAAGCGCACGCTGCGGCACGCGCGCTCCATCACGCGCGCCTCGCGCACGTACCTGCGCACCCGCCGGGCTGTGCTTTAGGTTGAGAACCGGCGAATTATGGGGGTTTGGCGGGTGGAGGGCGGAGGCTGGAGGCAGACCTCCTGATACCACTGTCACACTTCGAAAGCTCATGGTTATGGAGATATCCATGATTAAAATTTTGAGGTTAGAAGAAGAATTTCGCAGCTTTTACACATTATTTTCACATTTCACGCGCGTTACTTTTACATTTCACACGCTATTTTCATATTTCACACGTTATTTTCACGTTTCATAAGTTATTTTCAAAATAAAAACGATCTCGACACCAAGATCAACAAACGATACAACTTACGTTACTCATGCTCCGTTCCATAGTTTTCACATGTTATTTTTACATTTCGCACTTTATTTTAACATTTCACACGTTAGTTTGACGTTTTCACACGGTTTTTTAACAAACGATACAACTAATGTTTGACAACTGAGAAATAGATGTTTTAATAAAAAATTACAGGCCAGTTATCGTTTCGCTCCAAAACAATGTAAGCATAAATTCATTGTTTTTGTTTAAATAGTTGTAAAAACAAAGGTCTAAGACCATACAGCCTTGTTTCACGTTATGTTTTTTACTTAAATATATTTTATTTTTATTTATTTACTGTTATAAACAAAAAACACTCAATATTTTAGTTCATTTTATATGACAATAAATAAATAAACAAATAAAATATAATGAAGTGAAAAAAATGATATGAATAAAAAAAATTACCATAATCTATCTGACTTCAGAATGGGGCCGTTTATAGGCATATTTCCGTTACAAAAAAACCCTAACCTATCTAATTTAAAAATTACACCGTATATAGACATAGTTTTGTTACTAAAAAAAAAAACCCTAACCTAATTTAAAAATTACACCATTTATAGACATAGTTTTGTTACAAAAAAAATAATCCTAACCTATCTAATTTAAAAATTACATCGTTTATCGACGTAATTTTATAACAGCAAATAAAAATAAAATATATTTAATTAAAAAACAACATGAAACAAGGCTGTATGGTCTTAGACCTTTGCCTTTACAGTTATTTAAACAAAAAATCAATTTATGCGTACATTGCTTTGGAGCGAAACGACAAGTGGCGCACCATTTTTTTTAAAGTATCTATATCTCAGTCGTTAAACATCAGTTGTATCGTTTGTTAAAAAACCGTGTGAAAACGTTAAATTAACGTATGAAATGTGAAAATAACGTGCGAAATTAGAAAATAACATGTAAAAGTTACGGAACGGAGCATGGAGTAACGTAAGTTGTGTCGTATGTTGATGTTGCAGAAGAGATCGTTTTTACGTACTGCTGTTCGAAAATGGCTTGTGAAAATAACGTGTGAAAGCTGCGAAATTCTTCTTCTAATCTCGAAACTTTAAACATGGATATCTCCGTAACCATGGGGTTCCGAAGTGTGGCAGTGGTACCGGGGGTAGCATTCCTTACCTCCTCTACCCCCTTCTCCCTAAAATTGCGAAATTCGATGGTTCTTAATTTACAGATTTACCCCAGGAGGGCTCTCATACCGTTCGCTATATACGTGAGGATGATTCTTCTAAAGAGGAGGGGGGGGGGGTTAGTTGTACGTAAGGTTTTATCATTACACATTACAAAATACTCACACCTACATACTCAGTGACTCACTTGGTCATAATGTCCCGCACCACGGGCCAGGCGTCCCGGAAGGCCGGCAGGCAGGGGTGCGGGTCGACGGGCGGCGCGTCCACGTCCCTGAAGAGCGCGGCCAGGCGGTCGAGCCACAGCGCCGGGTCGGAGCGCGTGCCCCGGCGCGGCGGCGGCGCGGCGGGCTGCAGCAGCGCGCGCAGGCCCGCCAGCTGCAGCTCGGCCGCCTCGCGCATGGCCAGCGCCAGCTGCGCGGGCGGCAGGCGGCCCAGCGCGGCGGCCAGCGCGCGCAGCAGCGCGGCGGCGGCGCGCGGCGCCAGCGGCAGCTCGTCGGCGCGGCGCGCGGCGCGCAGCAGCGCCGCCGAGTGCGCGGCCGCCGCCGTGCGGCACGCCGCGCAGATGTTCTGGGGGGGGGGGGGGGGGGGGGCGGTCACTGGCAGATGTAGCAGGCTTCCGCCCGTAATGTCCCACTGCTGGCCGTAGCCCTCTTTCGAAATTCAAATATCTTTCGATAATCTTTTCACCGAGACGCTTAACTGTTATTACCCGACTGCCGAGGAAGGGTTATGTTTTTCGCGCGTATCTTGTATGTATGTATATTTGTATGTAATATTCTTTACTACCTCATATTTTCAGAACCACTGAGCGGATTTACATAATTGAGGTATCGTTAGGTTCGTCTTAGCTGCCCGAGTGTTCTTAGATAGATGACATTAAAAAAAAGTCAAACATGGCGGCTGCGCAAAGCCATTGTAGTTAATGAAAAAAAAATTTTTTTCTCGAATACTACAATATGGGTATCAAATTGAAGGGCACAATACAAGGATTTTAAAAAGGTATATCATGATTATTAATGCTTCGTGTCCACAACACAACGCAAACGAACAATAACACTACCGTATCCACGGCTAGGTCAAGATGACCTCTGGGAAGTTGAAATGGTTATTGTGGACATTAGAGTTGACTACCACTCGGAACATTTATGGCACAGCCTCTTCAGCTTCGACTCATTATGATCACTATGTTTCTATCACTTTCAAATACACCTTCCAATACATATATACCACCAAGACACAGGAGGGAATCAAACCCACAACACCAAGAGCAGAAAGCAGGGTCAGGGTCAGACCAGTCGACTATCTAAATGATAAATTTGTATCTTTATCATGTAGATATATATGTAGGTCCATAAAGAAACAATGACGATAAAAAAATAAAATACAAAAATAATTTTACTTGTATGCGAATGTAATCAGCCTCAATCTTTAACCGATTTTCTGTTTAAAATTACAAAAAATCTAACACTCTAAGTACCTGTAAGGCCATAGCCGCGGCGTTAGCAAGATTCTGATCCTGTAAAGCATTAATGAGGCTCTGTAGGCATGGCTCCAGACATTCAGGATGCCTTTCAATCCACTCACACAACTCGCCCAGTAGAAGGATGCACGTCTTCCTCACCGCCGGGTGAGTGTTTTCTGGCATCGATAATATAGCTTCTACTACTTTTGGCACATATTCATATTCTTCACTGAAATCAATAATAGTATCTTTTGTATGTAATTAAATTACTTTTAACATAATGTATGTTATAACATTTAACAAAATAACTTTAAAGATTCATGTTAAAAATTCTTAAATTTTATCCATAGTTTGTTTGTAACATCTCACTGCTAGGCATAAGCGTCTTTGACGACGCGTTGGCGCAACGGTTAACGCACTGGCTTTTGCGCTAGCGGTCACGGGTTGGATTCCCGCTCACGACAGATATTTATATCGACTATATAGATGTTAGTCGTGGTCTGGGTGTTCTGTTTGTGTATTGTATGTATTTCCGGACCCCGAGAACACTAAAATTCAACTGGACGATCCGTTGAGTGTGAAGCGTTTATTGTTAATTAACGGTTGAGTGTGAAGCGTTTATTGTTCATTAATTGGGTAGGATTAAGCTTAATCCACCACACTGCTCCGCTGCGGGTTGGTGGATATATTCTCTACTAATGAGTAAAGATCACTATCAGGTATTTATGATGAAAACCGTGACCAACAACTTAACATGCTCTCCATACAAAATATCCATTCCTAGCAAGAAAAGAACCCGTAAACCGTTGTTTTAGGTGCCTGCATGCATAACTACACCAGACGGTTATTCTGTCTTATTAATAACACTGAATTGGCAAACGCAGTGTGGGACGTCCTCCGGCCCGTTGGACCGACGATCTACGTAAGATTGCCGGTGTAGGCTGGATGAGGATTGCGGAAGACCGGGATGTGTGGCGCAAACTTGGGGAGGCCTATGTCCAGCAGTGGACTGCGATAGGCTGAAGTGAAGTGATAATAACACTGAAATTATAATATTAATACTAACGGCAATATATTCTTAGCGACGGACTGCATAATGAACAGCGCAGCCTCTGTCTGTTCCCAAGGCAGGTCGGCTTGTAGCACCGCAAACATCTGTCGGAACACTGAACTCGAGCCCACAATGAACACCACATCCTTTATCAGTTCCATTACTTTCATGCGGAATTCCTGGAAGAAATTTCCATAGTATAAATAACAGTGTATAATGAGCGTGCTATAAAAACTATCATATGGACTAATTTTGTTTTTAGTTAATTTACAGGTAATTTATCAAAATATATTAAGGGAATGTTTCACCACTGAGAACCTATTTTTTTTTTTTATATTTGTTAAAAAGTAATATGAAGTCAGCTAAAACTGGTCAATTCGTCGATAAGTGCTTACATAGAATTCATCTCCCTCATCGGGTAGTGTTGTGTGATCCGGCTCACACTGACAGTGCCGAGCCAACGCCTCTATTAGCCTCTCTATATGTGGCTTGAAAACATCTGTGAGAGGTTGGTAGTCTCTCTCATACACCTCTTCTGATAGTCTGTACCACAAATTAAATGTGATCTCTGCTATCTGGAAATTTAGCCAAAAGTTTTATAGATATATTTAAAATATAATTGTATTATTTGAATAGAATTCTTTTTGCCTCCCTTTTTAGAAAAAACGTCACAATTACTCCACATAAATTATGAAATTATATCATTTTATTGATAATTGCTTGCTCCTACCAGCATCCACAACTAAAAAATTTGTTATTGCTTTTGTTTTTGTAAATTAATTATTAAAATTATATATAGGACGGCTTTTATTTTGAAACAATGTCAACTTGATTGACGGTAAGTAATTTTTTAACTTATTTAGTGCGATTTATTTACATGAGTATTACTAGTAATGACCACACGTACCAACTTTGATTTAAAAAAATCATCAAAATTGGTCCACCTAGTCAAAAGTTTTGTGGTTACATATGTGAAAAAAATGCAGTTGAATTCGGAACCTTCTCCTTTTTTTGTTAAAAACTGAATTTTTGCATAAATATATTCTTATAAGAGTAGCTAAAATTATCATCATCATCATCATCATCATTTCAGCCTATCACAGTCCACTGCTGAACATAGGCCTCCACAAGTTCGCGCCAAAAATGGTGTGAACTCATGTGTTTCGCCCATAGTCACCACACTGGGCAGGCGGGTTGGTGACCGCAGGGCTGGCTGCACCGAAGACGCTGCAGCCTGTCTTCGGCCTGTGTATTTCAAACCCAGCAGTTAGATGGTTATCCCGCCATCGGTCGGCTTTTTAAGTTCCAAGGTGTTAGTGGAACTGTATTATCCCTTAGTTGCCTCTTACGACACCCACGGAAAGAGAGTACTAAAAGTATGGAATACAAACAAAAACAAAGTACCACTAGTAGTAGTACTAAACAAAAACAAAGTACCAAATAAACAATATTGTTTTTTTACAAAGACCCCAGTCACCCCCAGTAATTTCACTTTAATGTCTTGATTCTTATTAGTTTAGCTGGCTGTAGTACTGACTTGTACTGATTCTGATCACAGATTGATATAAATTGTAATTTATAATCAGTCACTTTAAACGCACAAACTTTTCAGCTTAATCGGATTATTGGTAGAAAAATTAGCTAATATACTAGTATCGTAATATTGTAATTCATCTCTGGCATGGAGAAAGATGCCTATGCCCAGCAATGAGATGTTACAGGGTGAATGAAATCTTAAATTATTACAGCAAGAAAAATGTTTTTAAATAGAATCATCAATGTTTCTTCAAAGAAAACTTGACAATATTTATTATTACTGTTGTAGATTTTAAAAGAAAGTCTAAATATTTTAAATGATTTTATAAAAAGAAATATTTACTTACATCATAATCGTGATGTCCGACACACACAAGAGCAAGCTCCAGTGACCTCATTGCAAAATGTGCATTACCGTTAGCAGTACATAGGATTATCTTTTCCAGAAACGATTCCGCTAGCTCTGTGAACAATCTTGCATAGTTCGAAGCCTTCTCCTCTTCTTCATGGGCCACAGCCATGTGGTAGCTCTCCTCTAGGGAAGCAACACTATCAAACAGTAACTTTTCTATTTCTTCATTATTATTATTGTCCTCTAAACAATGGAGAATTGCACAAACACAATCAGACGCGGCAGAATGCAGTACATTAATAGAATTGTGATCTCTCAATACTTGTAAACTGAACCCTATAACAGCATTCTGTGGCACCTCCTGTATACTCATCGCCTTAACTTGGATCCACGAAGTCATACATTTAACAATCTTTAGAGCTATGTGAGTATTTTGAGAATTATTTAAAGACTCCTTAAGAAAAAATGTCACCATTTGAGAATTAGCTCTAAGTTCAGTTTTGATTTCCTCCCGACGGTTTTCGCCGAGTTTTAAGCTTGACGAGTCGATTTCTTGAGGTAACATTGTAAGTACTTCTAATAGGGCAAATTCATTTTTAGTTGAGAACAATTTGATCAAGTCACCGACACAGTTACTCCACGTAGTCATCTGGAGCGCCAGGTCGGCGAGGGCCAAAGACAGCTGGGTGAGGATAGCAGGGCTCGTATCAGGAGAGATTACTTCCAGATGAGCCACGAGAGAGTCGCGAAGTGAAATAATGGCGTCCTGAGGCAACTCCGATAGATTATGCTGCACTTTCGACCTCATCGTTTGAGCTGCGAAATAACATGATTGTACATCTCTCTTTTCTTGCAGAAGCTGATCCGCTACGTTCCATGAGTGAATCTGGAAAATCGAAACGTGGTAAGATTTATTTAAAAACAACAAATATTCCTAATATACACTTATTCACGTCACGAAAAGCAATGTTTATTTACAAGACACTTACAGATTTTTGTACTTCTCCTAACCACTTCGAGGCCTTTTCTTTTTCATTTGGGTTGGGGTTATCATACAAGGCACTAATGGCCTGGTAAACAGTATCCATAGAAGGCGCTTCCATTGTGGGTTCTATTATTCACAGGAAAATTTCAAAATCTTCCAATATAAATAAGTAAATTCACCATCATATTCTAATAGTAAAATTAGAAAAAGAAAACGTTCTCAAAAATCGAGAGGAATCAAACATTAACAACGTCAATTAAATGTTGTTTTAAAATTTATCCCCAATAGGGAAAGGCAAAGGACTATAATCCATACAGCCACGTCAATTAAATCGTCAAACGACAACCGAACAATTTAACGTTTTCCACAGATAATAAAATAATTTAAGCAAGTAAAACACGATAAAAAACGACGTAAATGAAAAAAAAAACTCGGCATGGCTCCCCAAAATCTGCTACATAAGTTTATAAGTAATTTAGAGACCGTACAAATATTTATTTCAGCGCCCTCCATTCTTACTAAATATGGCATAAGATACCATTCATTTTAATTCTAGGATTTTTTCTCTATTGTATATCAATATTAAAGTGGTAACATTGTTTCCAGTATGATAAATTGATAATCTGTTATAAAACAGTTGAAAAAGCAATCAAAGATTAAAAATTAATTATCAATCAGTCACACAAATGTTTTTCACGGCTGTGTCTGTTTGTGTTGTTCGAGCCGCTTCGGCATTCGCTGAACAAGCGTCCAGAAGAGTACACACGAGCTTATTCGCAATGGCACCAGTTAAGGTATTTTATATTTTAAAATATTATGATCATCTAAAGTTATATAACTTTTATTTAATGTAATGTTTATCTTGAAGGTTGGAGATAAGTTGCCGGCAGTTGATCTGTTTGAGGATTCGCCGGCAAATAAGGTTAATATTAGTGAATTGACGGCTGGAAAGAAAGTAGTTCTTTTCGCCGTTCCCGGAGCTTTTACTCCTGGATGCTCGAAGACGCATTTGCCGGGCTATGTTGAAAGCGCTGACAAATTGAAGTCGGAGGGAGTCTCGGAAATAGTATGCGTGTCTGTGAATGATCCATACGTGATGGCCGCTTGGGGAGCGCAACACAACACTAAAGGAAAAGTACGTTTTTTTTTTTTCTATCCATCTTCGTGAAACTTGTTAGTCAAAATTATACGGTCGCTAGTTAAAAGCCGGGCTGGCACCAAATTTGTCTTCAAAATTCGTTTTACAAGCATAAATTGACTTGCAAAAATGTGTGGAAATTATGGAAAAATTTCTGACCAAAAAAAAATTTTAGTGATGACCCACTGTTATGTAGTAAATTAACGTCCAATTATTCTAAACATTTTTGATCCAATTATTCTTATTAAGGGATGTCAAATTTGAGTTAAATATAGGCTGTATAAATTTAGAGGTTTACAAAAAGTACCGAAAGAGTAACATCCTAATTTTTTAAATTTATTTTAATTTTTTTAGTAAATTTTTATTCATAAATATAGAAATTACAAACTTATTATTATGAAACAACTTTTTCGGATTCTATCACAGTTCGTTAGGTCATCCTGTGACCTTGGTTGCTATAAAGTATCGTGTGAAACGTTGGGTATCTCAAAAACGTAATAAACCGTGATAAAATACGAAACAGTTGTTTCATTACAATGAGTGAAATTAACGTAGACATTAAAAAACAATATAAAATAAATTATTTACAAAACTGAAAACATACAATGATAAGCACTGTTACCGTGTACACATTATTGATTGTGGACTGACCTTCTAACCTCTAGCAGCAGTAACATTTTACATTATTCATAAACCTTGTGTTGCTGTTGAATATTTTATTTGTAGTAATGAAAGTAATCGATTGCATAACTAAAAATATTATTTTTTATTTTTATTTTATTTTGCCATACAATTATATTTGTCATACTAAAGTTTTTTGGTTTGTTTTGACTTATAAAAGAGTTATCAGTTATACTTAGTATTCATACTAAAGATTGTTTAAGCAATGAATTGAAATTAGGCAATTACTTTTTTAATACCTGTTTACTACATTTTCCGACAGTATAAAATTAATTAAAAAAAAAAAACTAATGTTTATTACAATCAAATCATAACTAAAAATTTTTTTTTAAATAAATATTTATAATAATTGTTTAGCTTTTATTGTAAATTAATAAATAAATATTAATGATATATTATAATTTTAATTAATATGCTTATAGGTTCGCATGTTAGCTGACCCAAGTGGCAATTTCATCAAAGCATTGGATCTTGGTACCAATCTGCCTCCTCTTGGTGGTTTTCGCTCCAAACGTTTCTCAATGGTGATCAATGATGGCAAAGTTGAAAATTTGAATGTTGAGCCCGATGGAACTGGACTATCTTGCTCGCTGGCTGATAAAATTAAGCTGAAGAATTAAGATGACCCCGCTTTAGTAGTTTCACATCACAAACTATTTCTCAGTAACGTGTGATCTAAACACCCAGCTTTATGCAGATCTTAGACTGTCTAAGCACCCCTTGTGATAATGCCTTTAATATATATGTATTTTACATTTAATGTTTTATGTGTGTTTAATTTTTAAACCTCTCCTTTTTATTAAAGGTATGCAATACGCATTTATAATATTTTGTATTTTATACATATTTGTTACTTTTTAATAACTTATTAATTCTTAATACATGTTTAATAGAATGAAGTTAACAGTTTATTTTGAAAAATGTGTTGTTTTACCATTCATATTACTGGTAAGGATAAACATCGCATCAAAAACTAAATTTGAAAAAAACTTTAGTATGTCCAATTTTATTTCTATAAAAAGAGAAGTTGCTGTTGGCTACTGATACTGACTATTGGATTAACAAAAGCTGTGTTTCCCGCTAGTGACATGTTTTTATAGACCATTAATGTTTGCCATGACTCAGCAATACTAACTTTTTCTTTTTAATTAGCAGGTATATTCATTTTTTAACCAACTTCAAAAAAGGTTGATTCTCAATTTAACTGATGTGTCTACTCATAATTTATATTGGTACCAATTTCATGATTCTTTTTTTGAAAGCTTTTTCAAACAAAAAAGAATTACTTTGTTGCGTCGAGTAGTTTTTTTGTATTGTTACTTTAAATTAGTCCAACTAAGTACACAAAATTTTCGAAAAATGTGACTTTTGCGTCCTAATGTTATCTTTGGGGACACTGGGACACATAACCGAAAAACGGGACGGCGCTGCTCTAAACTGGGCGTCTGGTCACGTTACGCATGGTAATTGGGTTTTTGTATTGTTTGTGTTTAGACCCAAACAGAGGACATGGGACCCTATACCATTGTGGCCTGTAGAGTAAGCACAGTTTTTCAAAGGCTGGCAAAATTCCTTAAAATTACCATTAAAGGCTTTATTTTAATATGTGGTATATTTAAAAAAAATCCATGTCTCAGAAACCTAAAATTGTAAATGGTATAAATGATACAGCAAAGATTTAATAAACTTTGTGTGCGTGCAGGGGGTTTTAAAAATTCAGGAATCCAAGGAAATTTAAAATAAAAGACTGAGATCGTACTATGAGCAGTGCTAGCAGTATATTAATTAAATAATTTTGCCAAATTAAAGCCTGATGCTTCAACACTTTGTGATACAGTAGATATATTTTTAAGTGGTTAGTCATTAAAAAAATTAAGTACCTATTAATTTAAAAGTACTAAAATAATGCATCTTTTGCACGTTTGTATATATAACGATCTTACCCTAAATTTGAAATTAGTAGATAACAAAAAGTTAGCAATGTTAGCATGAATGTAATTAGTTAATATTACTTGTGTTTCTCAAATAATAATATTCGTTACCTACATGTGTTATTATTTTGATTTTTCTGGTGGATAGGAACGCATATGACAATGACATTGCGTCAATATCAAAGTCAATAGTCTCTATGATGACATTTGTCAAAAATTCGCAAAAACTTAGGGTGCAGAACTGCAGACTTTTGTTTGTTTTGCGCTAAATGATGTTTTTATGACTAAAAGTTGCGAAAATGCTTAAACGGGTGCAATATTGTAGCACAGTATTCTTTTTATTAACGTTAGTTTATATAACTAGGATAGTTTTAAGTGAGATATTCGAAAATGGGAGCTCTGAGGTCGACGAATGGCTGGAACAGAATGAACTCGGCGACTACAAGAAATTATTTAAAGAACTTGGTACGTATTTGTTTAACAACATTAATAATAAGCATAACGAAACATTTAATAGTATTAAATATGTTAAATTTTATATTAAATGTGTTTTATATTTTTTAAACATAAAATCCTCAAAGCAGGTTAGATTTGATTTAATGTTTTTATTTTTATTCGAATTTTATTTTTAAAAATATTCATGGTTAAATATTTTACATTTTGAATTAGTATAGATTAATAACATTACTACTATTTTTTCTTTAAATAGTTTTAAATATCAAATTATTTAAGTAATTTTAATTTTAATGAAACAACTTTTTTCGGATTTTATCGCGGTTTATTATTAACTTTTGATTCCCGACGTTTCAGATACTTTACAGCAACCATGGTCACGGGAGGACTAAATAATATAACGATAATAAACCGCGATAAAATCCGAAAAAAGTTGTTTCATTAAATGAGTAAAATTTGCGTAAATATTAGAAAACAATAATTTTAATTTTTTACATTTTGTTTTACTTCGCTTTCCTTATCAACTTCATATTATAAATAGTAAAGCCATAATTAATGTACATATTTATCATTTAAATATTTTAAGATTAAAACCAGAAAATATATTGAACACATCTATAAAATAAGTAAACATTATCTGTAACCCATCTGTAACCTAATTAATTGGCTTTTTAGATTTGAAAACTATCTCTAATTTTAACCACCTTAACACTAAAAAAATGAAAACAAAAAAAAAAAACAATAAAAATGAAACATTATGTTTTCTGGCAGTTTTTTTAATAATACTACAACATGGTTTTATTTGCTTTGAAGACACACTTCTAGTGAATTGACTGAAGGTTAAGGATGTACATTATTATTCTGAGTGTTTTTTATTGTATACATATTTCTTGCAATAATAATTTGTATCCAACAGGAACCGTTTTATACCGCTTTTTGCAAAGAGTCCATTTTAAGAAATCACATACAAAATGTGTCTTATTTTGAGGCACGATTGAGTATTCCAATAGAATTATGATTTAAAAAATTAAATATACAAAATAAATTCTAGACATATTCTGATAACAATTTGGAGTAAGTGTTCTAGCATAATGGAGCCGGGAACTCTATATATTATATACTGATACTGAGATACTGTTTAAAAAGTATTTTTTTATATAAAAATAAGAATACTTTTTAATAGCCAAGTATATCAAGGATGTTGTGGGCTAAAATATCGTTGAAATAAATATATAAAACTTGTGAGCCTTGTGAGCCTAAAATTTAAAGTAAGTAAAAAAAATATTGGTACATACTATAATTTTTTGTTTATGTACGCGAGGATGCTATACTTATAATTTAATTTAGCTATTGTATACATTTAAAGCTATACACAAACAATTAACATAATCAAAATCATTAGAAATCATTTATTTTAAAAAATTCATTCTCATTATAAAACTCCATCCATTGATATAAAAAAAAAAACCTTTAAAAACAAAAAAACATGGCTTCTAGAAATTTATTCGCAATGTCGAAACATGTACCTACAGGATGAGATTTCGGGTTTGGATGTCCCATGACGTCACTTCGCCGCCCACCACCCTCATACAGGAGGTGGATGGGGGTAGTTCCGCCCGCACTCGCTCAGTCGCGCCGCAGACACCGACCCGTGAGCACGTCTCTCATGCACATTACACGTCATTAAATATGACCGCATTCTCTTATTATGTGATAAAAACTGTACTTTTAATATATTTTCATGAATAACTAAATAAGACGATTTTTAAATATTAACTAAAAGAGTTTCCGCGTTAAAAGTGGTAGAACTCATTCATATATACGGTGATTTATAATTTAATTCGTTGACAATATTTTCGATCTAAATATGTGGCAATTCGAGGATTCCGAGATATGTTCAATCGGGATGATCCATCCGTCTCACAGCCGGCACTCCGGTCTGTCCTTATTGTCGGGAATGTCGACGTTTTCAGGTAATTTTAGACCGACTTTGAAAAAACGAGGAGTTTAGCCGATTTTTTTTTATGTTTCGTAAAATTTTTGCCGATAACCGGCTTAAATAATTACGTCACTGATAGTGAGTTTAATATAGCTCTGTTATTAATGAAAACTTCTGATTTATAGTGTCAATTTATATATCTATCGAATATTTATGTTATTAGAATTTTGTTTTCTAAATATAACAAAAATAAGAGACTAGCGTAAGATATTAAATAATTTTTGATAATGATTCCTGTGCCTACTTAAAGTCACTTTTTAATATGAAACATGCTGGTTTTTTTTTTGTATATTCCTTTGTTACCGTCCTCTTACATTAGCGACCGAGGACGAAAAAGATGACTGGCGATCACAAACGCCTAAATTACAAGCTATGGTAATAACGGCTAGTTGTTCTTTTGTGTTGTTGTTTATTGTTAGATAATAGTATTTATTAGACAGACAATACCTATTCATTTGTTACTGTATAATAATGTTACTTTACTCATATATAGGAAGTTTTGTTTGTTAATATAATAGAATTAATAGATAAGGTTTTTTTTAAATATCTTTATTAGGGACTTTTATACATATGTACATGACAGTCCTATACTAAACTTATCTATTATAAAAGTAACAATTTTAACATTTTTAAATAAACTAAATTATAATACTCGGTCACCAACCCGCCTGCCCAGCGTGGTGACTATGGGCAAAACACATGAGTTCACGCCATTTTTGGCATGAACTTGTGGAGGCTTATGTCCAGCAGTTGACTGTATAGACTGTAATGATGATAATGATGAAATTATAATACTAAATTATTATTAGATCTTAACTTAATACTACTAATTACAAACTCTAGTATAAATTTGGCACATTGGAAAGTTGGTTCAGACAAGATCTGATTGAACAAGCCGACTTCCAATAAATTCAGGCCTAACTTGGACACCAAGTCTCGTCTGCTCCGTTTGTAACGGACGCATTTCGTCAAAATATGGTGTACGTCTTCTACATAATTACATACTTCGCAATTTAATAGATAAGTTATGTTTATGTACTAGCAGCTGTGCCCGCGACTTCGTCCGCTTGGAATTAAAAAAAACTTATTCCACTGTTCCCACAGTTACAAAATAAATTTCTAAAATAAAATTAGCCTAAGTTACTCCCTATTACATTAGCTATATGCGAGTAAAAGTACAGTCAAACTCTGTCCTGCCGTTTCAGAGATTAACCGGAACAAACAGACAGACAGACGAAAATTGTAAAAAATGTTATTTTGGTATATGTACCGTGTATCCACCGTTCCAGCGGGGATCGAACCTGCATCTCCGCCTTACCGTCTCGGTGCTTTAGCCAATTAAGCTATTATATTATATACTAGCTAACCCGGCGAACTTCGTATCGCCTAACACGAACTTTATCGTATGGTATTAAAGTTCAAATTGACTTTTAAGTATTATCACAAATCTTTTGTATGGGAGTATAGAAAAGTGTTGTTTTTAGACTTTTTCAGGATTTTTTTTTTTTTTAGAATTTTTCTCTCCGTAAGAACCATCCTCGTACTTCAAGGAATATTTTAAAAAAAGAATTAGCGAAATCGGTCCAACCGTTCTCGAGTTTTGCGCTTAGCAACAGATTCAGCGACTCATTTTTATATTATAGATTAGACCGAAAGTAAAATCACCATATCAAAAATTTCGATCTAGCGACTACATCGTTCCATAGCTTAATTGGCTAAAGCACCGACACGGTCAGTCGGAGATGCAATTTCGATCCTCGCTGGAACGGTCGATTTTTGATATGATATTAAAAATTGTTTAGATTCTTAACTTTTTTTTTTCTTTGAAAACCGGTTATGTAATTAAAAAAGGTTCTAACAACTGAATAACTTTAAAAAAAAATAAACTTCAGTTTTACTATATTCATTGCAAGCTATTGAAGTGGAGAAAAGCACAGATATATCTGGCTCAAAAATACAAGATCATGGCCAAATAATACTGTTCTCAAGTGATGTTGTGTTCTTGTTGTAAGGCAGATAGCTCCTGGGGATACGCTGTGTTGACAGCGGTCGTAAGGTCGGCAACGCGGTTGCGATACTCCTAAACTAGGGTACGGTTATCATAGTGGTGTATACAAAAAAGTATTAAATCTGTTTGAGCTAAACTGATTGAACGTAAAGAGCATGTTACCAAGAGAAACGATCGTTGTAAGCTGCTTACGATTAAAACTAGGACTGACGGCTTAACTTGCTCTGTTAGATACTGGAGAACCTACAAGACCAAATGTCCAACCTGGAAACAGATATAATAGGCGTTTTATTTATATTTGTGCAAATATATATATTCATTTCAAAAGAGAACCGAATTCGATGCGGTAGGCCTTAAAAAGGCCTTAAAAAGGCCTTAAGTAGGTTAAAAGAAAAAAAAAACGAGTGCTTTAGACCACACGACTGAAGTAAAACTTTCTCTACCTTCACTAAATTATATCTCCTCCTATCTCCCTCTCAATTTCCTTTCGCCACGTCTGATTATACTTTCCGTAACGCTCTCGTCACTTATTCACCAGCTTACTTCTCCAAATTAAGCGTGCACAAAGAAGTTTTACTTCAAAAGCTTTTTTCCACCACAACACCAGAAATGCTTTCAGTGTGTTTAAAGTACCTACGTTTCTATTATATAGTTATATAGGAAGTATAAACAATTCAGCCTAAGTTTCCCAAAAACTTATAATTACAGAAATATTTAATACGAAGCTTATACAGGCTGAATGCAAATAAGATGCATTAAATTCAACCACGTTCCACGTACATGTCATTTCTAACTGTAGTTGGGGTACACGATAGGTTTACGACTGGACTTAAACTGCTAGATCTCTGTATAACTGCTTCTATTTAGCTGATTTATATAAAGCTTAGAAGTAACATATAGTACATATATCTTAATGTACGGCCATGAAGCTAGAAGGATGCTTTAAGTAGTAATTAATAAAAAAATTATTAAAAAATAAAATAAAAAAAACTACGAAATAATTCCATTTTAAGCCGAAAATACTTTACATCATTTTGGAAAAGAATTGATACCGTTGAAAATATTAGATCAATTTTTGGAGAATCTAAGACCGAAGACAAAATTAGACTTACCTCCTTTTTGCAAAATAATTTGGCTGTTTTTTTATTATTTTTTTTTTTTAATTAAATTATTGGAACAATTTGGTATATCAATTACCAACCAACTTTTAAAAGAAAGAAACTATTTATTTTACTTTATGGTTAAATGAATGAGTCTTTCGTCAAAATTCCTACTGCTTCTAAATGTTTTAGATGGGAAAGTTTGAGAGGACGTTCAAAGAGACCGCTATATATTTATTTCTCTTCTCTTCTTTGTAGCCATTTATTAGGCCTTTCGTGAACAATAAACAATTATTTTTTTTAATTTCATTTTGGAACATTTTTCACCAAAGTTAAAAATACCGTTACCACCTCCCCTTAACCACAATCAAAAAGAATATTTGTAGTTTTGTGTTGATTTTTTTTTTTAATAATAGGAAATTAAGCATGTAAAACCTCGAAAGCAAAATTATAGATAAGCAAAGTATAATTTCAATTCGTCGTAATCGATTTTAGTGTTAAAAGTAACCTTCGCCTTTATTTGAAACTAATTCGAATAGGTCACCCTCCATTGAAGCGAGAACCTCCGATCCCGCGCCTTTGTACACGGTTATATACAATCTAATAAAATTTTCAACAATATATTCGAAGTTTAGACATTAATAACTAAATCGCATTCATGTTTAAAGTTGTATAGTTAGTTATTGTTGTGTTGTGATGTTGTTTGTCGACCTAGTTGTATATATAAAAAAATAAGCCGCAGAAAGACACATAGACCGACGGTAACAGTGAAATATGAAGTAAGAGAAAAAGTTGACAAACATTTGTATTGGCCATACAGGTGTTTGCCGTGGTCTGGGTGTTTGTGCAGTCATTGTGGGTCTCCCCACCGTGCCTCGGAGAGCACGTTAAGGCGTCGGTCCCGGTTGTTATCATATGCACCTGATAGCGATCGTTACTCATAGTAGGGAATATATCCGCCAACCCGCATTGGAGTAGCGTGGTGGATTAAGCTCTGATCCTTCTCCTACATGGGGAAAGAGGCCTATGCCCAACAGTGGGATATTACAGGTTGAGGCGAGAAAAAGTTAAGGTTTATCATTTTTGTTAAGGTTCAAAACTGCTAACCATAATAAATTTAGTCATGTCTATGTATGAAATACAGAATAACAGATAGTTTATAAGCAGCACCCCATTCTCTAAATAGAACCGTCTCATTCACCCCAACAACGCAACGGTTTACATAACACACTCGTGACAATATTTCAGCTAATTGACTTTCCGCATACGTGGAGGGCGCCCGTCTCGAAACCGCTCTCCAGAGCTCTAGTGCTATTTCAAACAACGAACAAGACAATTAAAATGTAACTTTTTAAACTTCCAGTCGCTAATTATCTATTGTGAACATGTTAAATTGTATATTTATCATACGGTTCAGCCTGTAACATCCAACTGCTGGACATAGGCCTCTATCTCGGCCGTCTCCATGTAGGAGAATGATAGGAGATTAATCTACCACGCTGCTCCACCGCGGGTTAATCGATATGTTCCGTAACATTAGTAACGATGGCTATCATGTATTTATGATAACAAACGCCACCGATACTTATCAGATTTGTCTTTAATAAAGAAATTAAGTTCCTATATTTCAGCAATGTTCCAAGTGCCAACTGAAATAGGATACATCAGGAAATATCCTGCTCAAAATCTGGAGCAGCCCGACTGGGCAAGTACCTCAACCTTACAGAAGACCATAGCCAAATAATACTCCTCACAATTAGTGTCATGCTCTTGTGATAAGTAAGCTAAGTGTTCTGTGGCGTTGCAGGAGTCCAGAGGCCATAGTAACTGCTTACCCGTGGCCTGTACCGGCCGTAATATTGTCAGCCACCATCTATAAAAAAGCGCTATGGTCGTTTGTGACTTACGGATCCATATCGGAAATTGAATAATTAACGACATAACTTCTAAATATCCGGTTATATGTCTTCATTACAAAGGTGTTATTAATACAATTAAAAAAGTTTTTTTTTTCGATGATATTGCATTGGACTGTGTAAAATAATAGTAAGAGGTTTTTGTAATAATTCTGCCTCTGTCCTAAATATTGAATGTTTTTGTAAGATAATCGAGATCATTTTTTATTCAATTAGGTAAGTTAAAATATATTTTGATAATCTAAACAAATAAAATTGGAGTGTCTGTTTGTAATATTAAAAGAACAGCTTTTTACTAAATGCATATGTACTGGTATACTAATTAAGTAAATGTACTGGGTTTGATAATGCTGGTTAACCGATTTCCAAATAAGGGGGAAGTTCTCAATTCGATTGATGTATACACGGTACATATACCAAACTAACATTTTTTACCATTTTTGTCTGTCTGTCTGTTTGTTCGGGCTAATCTCTGAAACGGCTGGACCGATTTTGACGGAACTTTCACTGGCAGATAGCTGATGTAATAAGGATGTACTTTTATTCTAGAAATTTATTTATTAATTATATAACTTTGCGAACTGAATAATAATTTTTTTGTTAAATTCCACGCGGACGAAGTTGCGGGCACAGCTAGTAAACAATAATTTAACAGTGTAATTTATTTTTGAAAGCAACATTGTAATAATTTACAAAATAAATCGGTAGTTAGACTAAGTTTTATACATAAAGAAAATGGCGTTTTATACATAAAGAGATGGCGTTTTACAACAATGCATATTTTTAAAAGTATCCTCGAATATTATACTAAAGTTTTGTCAAGTGGCGATTTGCATAATGTATAATAAGCGTAAATAATTTTTTGCATAAATTAACTGATATGTATCTTTAAAGACCACGTTTTTGTTCATGGGGATAACATAAACAACTGAATTAAATCAGGTTTTTAGGGGTGTCGTTGTGGTGCCGCGCCACCGGCGTGTTTGGTTGTAATATGAGTTTTTTGTGATAAACTTGGTTGTAGGTCATCAGAAAATAATGTAAAACCATTGCAACAGGTTTCTACTCTATGGTGGATTGGTGCAGTGGTTACGGGTTTTTTTTTGAGCTAGTAAAAATGGTGACCCTGGACGTGTGGAATGTTTGTATTAGCATTATCCATTTTTCTCATGGTTTGGGCTGGGGTCAATAAGTGTTTCTGGATATTCGACACATGATTCCTATTCTACTGGAGTTATTGAGTATAATGGATTTATTTCTTTATTATTTTTAAATTAAATTTCTTAAAAACAGACACTATGAAGTGGCCAAAACATCATTGATCTACAATTTTACCATGATTTTAATTAAAAAAAATGGCTTGCTTACGTAAGCAATAATGGATTTTAGTCGGACTGTGAAAATAAAACCTAAACCAATGTAAACGCGTGTCTTGGCTTGTTTCAAGTTAGCAACTGTCAATATTTAAAGTGTCCTATTCCGGTGTCGCGTCGTACTTTTATTGCGCATCCCTGACCATGATGGCGGCGAATTTGGCGGGAAGCCAGCGCTATGCAGTGTTCGAGACTTCGAGTACACCATGCAATTAGATCCCTCTGAATCAAAGATCCTCTTGGTGAAATTATTTTATTGATTTAATTACACCTATTTCACAAACGAACAATGCCAGAGGGTAGCTGGTAGTGATTAGATGGCTAAAGCGGGAGATCGTCTCTTGTGAGAACCTAGAGGTGGCTTTAGTCCAGCAGATGGACTGTAATAGGCTGTTGATGATGATTTCACAAATATTTTTATTGGAAAATATATTATGAATGGAGAATGGAACCCTAGTGTAATCCCTCGTGTGCTCGTGACGGTTAATTCAGTTAAAATATGTATGAACTGTGACAAAAAGTGGTACGTGAAACTTTGATGAGTGAATTTTGTATGAAGGTCAGTTTTTTGGGTCAAATCAGATAAATAGGACATTGAAAACTGTTCCATGCTAAATGAAAATGAAATGTTTATATGTCCTTATTGTGAGGATTTTATCATCATCATCATCATCGTCATTTCAGCCTATTGCAGTCCACTGCTGGACATAGGTCTCCACAAGTTCATGCCAAAAATGGCGTGAGCTCATATGTTTTACCCATAGTTACCGCGCTGGGCAGGCGGGTTGGTAACCGCAGGGGTGGCTTTGTCGCACCGAAAACGCTGCTGCCCGTCCTCGGTTTGTGTATTTCAACGCACGCAATTGGATGCTTATCCCGCCAGCGGTCGGCTTTTTAAGTTCCAATGTAGTAGTGGAACTGTGTTATCCCTTAGTCGCCTCTTATGACACCCACGGGAAGAGAGGGGGTGGCTATATTCTTTAATGCCGTAGCCACACAGCAAAGTGAGGATTTTATAACGTGTATTTTTTATTTATAACATAAATTATTTAGTTTTAAAATTATCATCAGAATCTTACTACAGAAGATGAAATTATCAAGCTTTCTCATATTTTATCAGTTTTTTTTCTATTAACCTGTAATAAATTTTAAAATCAAAGCTTGCTGTTTTTTATATGTTTGAAAGATACTCATAGTAGTCGGTTCCTAATTTAGACAATTTAATGTATAGTTTGCTGTGTGGCTACGGCAGTAAAGAATATAGCCACCCCTCCCTTCCCGTGGGTGTCGTAAGAGGCCCGGATTTTGATATTTACAAATGTATATTTGAGCTGGCAAAAATCGAACTTTGCTGCGCCAAACGGTGAGTTAAATTTAAAATTTAAAAAGCAACGATGTTTGTATTCCTATCAAACTTCTTAAAAAATACCGTTGATCTGCCTGTGACTTATTAAACGGTTTATAAATCATATGAGTGCAATTGATATTTACGATAAAATTTTATATTATACGTTCTGTTTTCATACTGTTTTCTAATGCTTACGCGAAATTCATTCATTATAATGAAACAGCTTATCTAAAAAACTTAATAAACCGCGATAAAATCCGAAAAAGTTGTTTCATTATGATGTCCTGTTTCGCGAACTATCAAACGCATGAAGTTTAAATAATCATTATTATAATAATGACCATTTTTTGTGCAATTTACTAAAATTTAATTTGGTTATAACTTCTAACAAGAAAGTAGAAAATTTAAAGTAAAATGCCTTAATTATTCCGCTCGATTTATAATTAATGTTTATATAAATAGATCAACAAAATTTCAATACGAAATTCCGATATCTGCTCAGAAACAAAGGCAACCTTTCGGCATTCGCCCTTTCAATAACCGTTTACGAGGTCTTTGCTCCGATATGATGACAGCTACACAAATATCCAGGGTACCTGCAACCCGGGGGCGGTCGCCGGCCCACTTCTGTGCCCTACTTACAGCAACAAGTGCATCGATTCCGTTATCCCTTATATTGCTCGCTAGCTGTCGCCCGTGGCTTTGTATTGACTAAGCTACAGATAATAAATCAGTTGTACCCGTATAGCAATTTGTAAGTAATCTTTTCTTCCCTTCCGTAAAATTTTTTAAAACAATTAGATGCTACACAGAACAGACTGCAATTCTGTCTACCTGAGAAATTTTTAAAAGTAACAAATGTAAAACACACTTTTCTGTCTTTTAAGCGTTTGGGAATATTTAGGTACCGACAAAACTCTTACAAGCGAAAGAGATAAACTTGAAACTCGATTTTTAACTTTGATTACATTTGGTTATTGTTACACTTACGATTAGTTAGTTAGCTTAGATTTGATACTTCTTATAGATTGCTTTAAAATGTTTATTGCCGTACCGTAAAACTAAGTTACCAATAAAGATAGTCGTAGTTATAACTATAACAGTTGATGTGATGTAATTATACAATGCAATAAAGTTAATTCAAGAATATATTCTTTATAATAAAATATAATATAAAAAATCAACCATAACAGTTTAAATTCTTTAAACACCAATTTTAAAAGCTTCTTTTGTAAAAAATCAAAGTGCAACATTACGTAAATATGAATTCGGGTCAGATGGCAGTGTTGATAAATCTATCGATTTTAGCGAAACTTCTACTAAATTATGGTCTACCCACTAGGTTTAATAAAGCGAGTAACAATGCTGTAAAGTCTAACTTAAAATACTATTATGTTTCCCACATCCTCCATCCACATTTTCTTGCTGTAAAGTCTAACTTAAAATACTATTATGTTTCCCACATCCTCTTTTCCTGTCCCACCCTTCTCTGTGATTTTTCTCTGTGTTTAGTTACTGTTAATTTTTGTGTGAATTGTTTGAAATCAATAAAATTAAGTTGTAAATAAATCGTGTCTGCCTTAGTGTAAATAGTTTGTAATTTTTTGTTACTAATAGCTGTAGTTTTAGTTTAACATTAAAATGTTTGTGTTGTTTTAGGATGAGGTGTATCAATGAGAGTCCGACTATTATACGTGTTTCAAAATAAAATTAAGACGGTTATCTCAATCGCACCGATCAATCTCCTTCGTGTAGTCTCCACTTTACGTGACATTGGCGGGGTTAACTTAGCTCCAAATATAAAACCGAAAGCCATTAAACAAATCAATCAAATGCGATTATCCATTATATTGTATTTAAATTCCTTCCATACTTCTGGTTGCATCAAAGTCTACGTATGTTTTTCTAGGGATCTTTTTTCTGGGGATTCATGGAACACAATTGTAGGTAGTGGCGGAAATTTCTCGCCCCTAGCTAGAACACGAGTATAATGATCTTTGTCCATAAGATATAGAAACGGAGGAAAAGATATATAGTTAAGCAGTTGCTTGCGGCTCCGCTCGCATAGAAACTAATAATTTATATATATATATATATATATATATATATATATATATATAAATAGGTACAAAATACACAACTGTACCTATTTAGGTAGGTGTAGAAACTTCTCGAACAATTTCATTTGAATTATGTAAGTAGTATCGCTAATGCTGCACTTATCCCCAGTGCTACATAGTCAGCGATGTAGCGATTGAGGGCCCGACGTGAACGTCTCTCGAACTTGAACCGCCCTCTCCAGACCTCTAGACCTCGGCTTTGTCAAACATAAAAATCTGCATGAAATACGTTATTTATTTAATAAATGCTTAGTGTTTTCGTCTTCATACTGTTTCAAATTATGTTTTATCTTGACGAAGCTTTAATCGCAATTGTGGTGGCATTCCATCTGCTCTTTATTCTAATTAGAGGATGGCGTGGTATCTAACGACTCTTGACATTTAACCTGACTCATTATGTTTTCCTTTTAAGAGGACACAGTTTTCTTTGTATCGTAGACAGTAACAGTACAAATTGTGGCTTTCATACAGTCGTTTTTGCGTATCTATTTTTCTTTTTTCTATCTGTAAATATTAATAATAATAATAACTCTTTATTCTCATAAATAAAATTAGTAAAACAATTGTTTATATAAATAACTAGCCGTGCCCGCGACTTTGGCCGCGTGGAATTTAACAAAATAGGTATTGTTCTAAAATGAAAGTAGTCTAAGTTATAAATAAATAAATATCTTATAACATACACACGGTCGTCTGTTTCTATAATAAGCAACTTGATGCTTGTGGTAGAGGTAAGACGACGACGACTCATATGACTATATATTTTTAAATACACATAGAAATCATACATATAAAAATATATAAATACAAATGTTACACCTAGACTCAGGCGGGAATCGAACAACAACAAACTAATCAAAATAAAAACGAACAATAAAGATTTCAGTAAATTAAAAAAGCTTATGTTTTTAAACAATACGCAAGTGTTGCAATTATTTTTAAGTAATAAGATTAAAAACTGATTATTTTTTGATTTTTTGTTAACTTTTAATAATAATAATAAATAACTTTATTGCACACAGTAACATATAACAATTACATAAGAATAAAGCTTAAAGGGAAAAAAAATGATTACATCGCATGCAACGGGCGGTCTTATGACTAGATAGTGATCTCTTCCAGGCTACCCACACCAGACTACCAACTTTTACAATTCATTATTTTATTAATTGTATATTTTTCTAGCATTGTTTGGATTTCCTTTGGATTTATTTTCAGAAGTGTCAACATCTGTCTCGTTTTGTTTTAGTTCACGTTATTTTTTGGATTACGGTTATAACCAAAACGCATGTGAATTAGTAGAAAAGAAAATTTATTAAATGTGTATAAAAGGTATTACCGAATGTAAGTGGTATGACTTTAATGTTTCAACGTTGGCAACTTACCAAATAAATGAAACAATAATGGCGGTTTTAGTAAATAATGGATGAGGATAGGTTGACGCAGTCTTTTCAGCAATATAGGGGTTCACTTTGCCGGGTTGGCCCCGAAAGTCGTGGGAGCCGCCGCCTCCTTGCGAAGGCTGCTGCTGAAAGTGGGTGGCACGAGAGACAACCTCCGTTAGCTGTACTCCGGAGTCATTCGGAGTATGAGGCACCCGTCTGGGTGGGCACCCTCAGTCGCACCAAAAATCTCTGCTGCAACTTCCGCAGCAGCACACGCGGGGTTTTTAGCCAGTAAGAGTCTAGCATAACAATTCTAGTACCCCCGAGCCGGAATGGTATCCACGGGGATTTTCCGCACGTAAAAAAAGTGGTTCCAGCAATAGGCCATTTTGCTAGTGGCGATCCTTGCTTATGACAAATGTTTGTATAGACTAAACCATGTTTGTATAAATTGTACCGTCTTTGTCATGGTACTTTGTTATGCTTGCGCTGCGTCATTGTATGTTTTTTTGACCCCGAAACAGGTTTTTAATCCCACTAGAAGTTGGAAACTTTGAAGTGCTTTCTTTTTAAATTATAAGTTCTTAAGCTACATTGTGCTGTGTGGCTACGGCACTAAAGAATTTAGCCGCCCCCTCTCTTCCCGTGGGTGTCGTAAGAGGCGACTAAGGGATAACAAGGTTCCACAACCACCATGGAACTTAAGAAGCCGACCGATGGCGGGATAACCATCCAACTGCTGGCTTTGAAATACACAGGCCGAAGACGGGCAGCAGCGTCTTCGGTGCGACAAGGCCAGTACTGCGGTCACCAATCCGCCTGCCCCGCGTGGTGACTATGGGCAAAACACATGAGTTCACGTTATTTTTGGCGTAAACTTGTGGAGGCCTATGTCCAGCAGTGGACTGTATAGGCTGTAATGATGAAGCTACATTTAATGTAATAATTATGTAAAGTAATTAAACTTTTGTTACAATAAATACGGCAAATTGTTTTAAAGCCTGTATATTTCGAAACAGAAAATCAAACGCCTAAATTGAAGCGGTAATTGTTAAGTTCGGAAGGTCAAGAAAAGTTGGAAAAGAGGCTTCGCGTGAGACACGATACAAGGCAATTTTCGAACGCCTCTCTTGATGGGCCATTAGTAATTACGTTCTGAAACTTTGATGTGTTTACCTATCACTGTAGTTTGATTTCGGTTCTTGCTTTTATATTAGTTTTTTTCATCAGTATTATAGATCACAGCGGTTTTATACAGTTTCGATCAAAGAATAAGGAATAAAAAGGAAAATATAAAAAAATACGAAAACAATGTCACGAGATTCAAAATCGGATGGTTTTGAAATTATATAAAAAAAATTCACACACTGGTCATTTCCTAAAGTAAACAACTAAATTATCTTATTTTATAATTTTATTTTTCAATTTTACCATTGCACTCTTATATAACAGTAAAAATGTAGTTGTTTTCTGATTAAGTTCAAATAAATTTATTTTGAACAAAAAAAATGTTCCGTTAGTGGTCGAAGGTTTAATTTCCTGCAGATATTTACGTACTTATATTAAATGATTATTTCTTGTCTGGGCATGTCCCTCAGTTACCTCGGTTAGCGCGTAAAACCGTGGGTCCTGATTGTTATCATTGGCATCTGATAGCGATTGCGATCCATGGTAGAAAAATTGTACGTTAAACCTTAGTGGAGCAACATGACGTATTAGAGAATAAGGCTTCAAACATTGGAAAGGACGCCATTGTTTGTTGTGGAAAGTTTTGACTATTTTAGCTTAGTTAAGATAGTAAATTAATAAATTTAGTTATCTGGATTAATTGGGTTGGATAAATTGGGTTGTCTGGACGAAATGGCTAAATAGCCATAAGTTCGCCCATTGTACTTCACAGTCTGTAAATGTTTTTTTAAATGTGTTTAAAATGTAGTTGTGGTGTGCAATAAAGTATAAATAAATAAATATTAAAATAACACTTTTTCTTCCGTTATTGCGTATATAAATTCCGGACAAGTAAAGCAATATTAACTTAGATAAAGGGCTTTTGAAATACTGATTCATTTCTTGCTACGCTAACAGATATTTGCTATGACGTGGTTCATTAAAACTTGCGCGTTCAAAGCAAATTGGACGATATAAAAACTTTACGATGGCGTGACAATTGACAGTTATTTTTTCGCCGAAGGTTTTTTTACGCAGCTGTTATTTTTCCTTCGGAATCGAAACGACGGTTAGGTTCGCATATATGTTATTCTACGTGTGAAATAGCACGCGAACTTTAGTTTTAATTATTTCAATAGAAATGTTAGAACGCATGACTAATATATTTGGAGTTGGCGCCCAACGTGGGTCACATGAAAAAATTATGACATCATCTATTTATGATTATATTTTTTACTAATCTATAGTGGCTAACAAGCACGGTCTGCGACACCAAGAGCATCACTAGAACGTTTTCCACCTGCTACCCTCCCTTACTTTCAACACTGCATCCCCATTGCGTAGAAAATACAGCATTTGTTGAGAGTAGTGTTATTTGGCTTTTATCTTTCGTAAAGTACCGCTACACACATAGTTCCGCTACCATCTCGGAACTTAAAAAGCCGACCGGTGACGGGATAACCATCCAACTGCTGGCTTTGAAAAACACAGGCCGAAGACGGGCAGTAGCGTCTTCGGTGCGACAAAGACAGCCCTGCGGTCACCAACCCGCCCGCCCAGCGTGGTGACTATGGGCAAAACACCTCAGTTCATGCTATTTTTGGCGTAAGCTTGTGGAGGCCTATGTCCAGCAGTGGAAAGTATAAGTTGTAATGATTTCGTGAAGTTGAATTACTTTCCCAGTCGAGCTGCTACAGATTTTGAGCAAGATGTTTCCAACTGTGCCATACTTCAATATTATATTAGTAATAAACAATCGCCTTGCCTCGGAGAGCACGTTAAGCCGTCGGTCCCGGTTGTTATCATGTACACCTGATAGCGATCGTTACTCATAGTAGGGAATATATCCGCCAACCCGCATTGGAGCAGCGTGGTGGATTAAGCTCTGATCCTTCTCCTACATGGGGAAAGAGGCCTATGCCCAGTAGTGGGATATTACAGGCTGAAGCGTATAAACAATCGTTGTAGATAATACACATTATGTATAACATACATTCTGTCTCCGTCTTTTAGTCATTTTTTTATGTCTAGGTAAAGGTTGTGTTCTATATTTTACAGTCATAGTGAAGGTCGTTCTGTTGCCTGGTAACTCGCCTACAACAAACTTTCTTATTTAACGGTAAATGTACCTATTTAGTAACAAGACCTTGTTTGCTTTATGTAATTTTGTATATTTATGTTTGTTTCGTAATAGATAACTTTGCTAATGTATTCATCAATACAATAATATACATTAAAGGATTGTTTCTAAGTATTTGTTTATTACATGTATGTATAGCTAATCAAATCCCACAAACAATTTTTAAATTGTATGAGAGTAAATTTAAAGTTTGTATTAAATAGAATTTACTACCTAAACCCCATTTTTCGGTGCAGGATTACATAAATGACAAAGATGTGTAGATTAAGTGACGCTATATTTTACGGTAGTAGCTTCACTTATAACGATAGGTAAAATTTTTATTTGTAAAGTGGCTCGTAGAAGTGTCTTCTTTGTCACTCTGAAATTGGCGAAATTGTTATGTCAAATTGACACAAATAAATGCTATCGAACGAAGATTTGAATTGTAAAAAGATTCTTGTCATCTGGTTCTCGTCAATAGGTTAGAAGTCACAGGCTTCATTAAAACGAAATCTACAAACCCACTTATAATTAAGTTAACGATTTGAAGCGGTCTTGGAGAAATGGAATTGTAATCTTGTGGTGCTGAGTGAAGAAATTATTGTTCTAATTAAATTTTGTTATGAAGATTATGTCGTTCCATTTTGTTTGTATTTGTAGATGTTTTCCAGGATACTATTATTTCTTACGAACGTTTTTATTGTCAGATAGTGCAGTTGTTCATGTTGATTTAAATTAGTTTCTGATTGTGAATTTCGACGAAAATGAAAATATTTAATATCTTTAAAGTCAAAGTTGACCTTCTTGATACAACTGAACAAACAATAACAAACAACTCTTTTTATAATTATCAGCTGACTCGATAGACTTGTCCTGTCTTGCGGACTGTTGAAAGCAAGAAGTATAGTTTAAACATTTTTGAATATCATATCAAAAATTGACCGCTCCAGCGGGGTCGAACCCGCGTCTCCGACTTACCGTGTCGGCGCTCTAGCCAATTAAGCTATGGAACGATGCACCCGCTCGAGCGAAATTTTCGATATGATAATTTTTAATTTCGGTTTAAGCGAACCGTGGCGCCGTCTATAGTGAGCTCTTTACAGAAACCCGTAACTATTCAAAGTTTCATATTACAATGAAAATCTTTGATCCGTTATCCGTTACCGTTACCGTTACGGTAAGTCGGAGACGCGGGTTCGACCCCGCTGGAGCGGTCAATTTTTGATATGATATTCAAAAATGTTTAGAATTCCTAATGTGGGTAAACACAAAAATAAAATCTTAGATATTAAAAATAGCACGGTGTCGTCTCCTGTCAAAGATTTTCATTGTAATATGAAACTTTGAATAGTTACGGGTTTCTGTAAAGAGCTCACTATAGACGGCGCCACGGTTCGCTTAAACCGAAATTAAAAATTATCATATCGAAAATTTCGCTCGAGCGGGTGCATCGTTCCATAGCTTAATTGGCTAGAGCACCGACACGGTAAGTCGGAGACGCGGGTTCGACCCCGCTGGAGCGGTCAATTTTTGATATGATATTCAAAAATGTTTAGAATTCCTAATGTGGGTAAACACAAAAATAAAATCTTAGATATTAAGTATAGTTTAAATGATTAATTTTTCTGAAATTTTTCAATTACTATGCTAGTTCCAATTTCCAGTTTCTATGTTAAGTTACAGCCGACTGATATAACTATTCGATCATTTTTTTTTTTCGATACATATATAAATAAATACATATATTACACCCATACTCGTGATGAGAATCGCGTTAAATCAGCCCACAGGCCCCAGGGCAGAAAGCACAGTCATTGCAAACTGTGCCAATGGTCTAGACTAGAATACATAACTAATAATAACCTATTGTTATAGGAATATCGACGCTATCAGGGTGCGCGTCACCAGAAAACATGGAGAGATTGCCGGAACTGCCCGCATCGGAGGAAAGGAGACTACGGCGGGCGGCGCATGTGTTGCAGCAGAGGCTCGTGTTGCGGCAGTGGCTGGCCACGCACAAGCTACAGCACGCATATTCTAAGTAAGTTTAAGTACTTAGTCCATAAAATTCTTGCCAAAGTTTTATCCCCTGAGAAATTTGTTAGGTTTTGGGATGATTAGATATCCTGCTCTGTTTCGAGCTTCTCGGCGACAGAGTAGGGATCGATTTGTGAATTGTACAGAAGTCACAAACAGAAAAAAAAAATTGTCCGCAAAAATAATCAAAATAAAAAATGATTTATTTTTATAATAATCAAAATGAGTATTAGTACATACTCATAAAATATCTGTATCCATAAAATGTTGGAGTGAACTCGAAGCTCAGTGCTTAATATCCGTGTTAACTATACAGGCATTAAAGTTTCTTTTGTTTAAGATTTTTTTCACGGTTTTTTTTATTTGAAATTTGCGTTTTCTATTTTCTGAGTAAACTTGGCTGTGAAATGTAATCTTCGCTTCAATCTAATAGGTAGCTCTACGCTTCAGCCTGTAATATGCTACTGCTGCACATAGGCCTCTTTTCCCATTTAGGAGAAGGATCAGAGCTTATTCCACCACGCTGCTCCAATGCGGGTAGCTCTCATGATAATGAAATTAAAATTAACATGTTATTACTAATAGACGCAAATCAATAAAACGTTCATTGGAAGAAAACGCTGGACTATACTATACAAACTTTAATCCGCTTCTTATTTCTTTTAACCCATCTGCGCGAATGTGAATGTGTGTATGCTGTGAGTTACACGAATATATTTAATATTACTACTTTTTTTTTTTTATAAAAGTAAGACCAAGGGCATGGTTTTAAGAAACATACAAATACTTAATTACAGAACAATTTGCATCTTAAATGTTTGAATGGTCGCCGCGCAATTTTGTAAAGCTCCGCTCATTAAAACACAGCCTTTCATAAATCTGAAACAGACTCATTATCGCGTATAAAAATATGAATAGAATCCATTTCGAAGACATTTTTATAGAACGATTAAATATTTAAAAATCGGTATAAAACATATTTTAATCGATAATTTTTTTATTGCGCATAAAATAGCAAAAAAAAAATCAGACTAAATTAAATATAGAATACCTCGCGCCATTTTGAAAATATTGTAAATTGTGTTTTAAATTGCATTGAATGTTAATAAATTTTAACAAAATTATATTTTACACTATCTTTTAATTTAAAAAAACCTTTGCATACTTTATATATGATGTAGAACCGTGGAATACGATTATCGCAATTTTTATTTTGTACTGTTGGAAACAAACAAGAACCTAATGGTGAGGGTAACATATAATAAATATTCACTCTATTGAAAGTAATTTTTTATAATAATTTATATGAAGAACTAGCGACCCGCTCCGGCTTCGCACGGATATAAAATATAATTATAGCCTATGTCATTCACTGAAAAAATGATTAAAATCGATCCAGTAGTTTTGATTTATTCATTACTGCCCGTGGCCCACACGCGTTAACTTTAGAGTAAAAGCCGGCCGGAACCGCCGCAAATGCTACGTACCGCAATTTTTAAATCTGTAATATCTTCGAAAATATTCATTTAAACCATATGCTGTAAAGGACCATATAGATCTATATTAAATCAACAATGTATTTAAGGTATTTCATTATATAATGATTAATGCTGTATTGGTTAAAATCGCTTTGAAAATTAGCAATTATTTGTCGTAAAAAGTAAATGACAAAAAAATGTTATTGTGGGATATCCATAAGAGATAGACATATACCATAGCGGAGTTTTCTGTAGACCTTGTCAATGTGTATAATACTAATTACATTATTTTGATAAATCTAGTAGGGTTCAGGCTGTGTTTGCAATGTAAGCGGAAAAAATGTAATTATTTACGACATCACATTAGACACCTCAAAAATAACAGTATTTCTCCACTATTTAATGAATGTTATTATACATATAAACCTTCCTCTTCAATCACTCTATCTATTAAAAAAAACCGCATCAAAATCCGTTGCGTAGTTTTAAAGATTTAAGCATACATAGCGACATAGGGATATAGGGACATAGGGACAGAGAAAGCGACTTTGTTTTATACTATGTAGTGAAGGACAGAAAAATAGATTTAAAACCATCAAAACGTAGTAAATAAAAAAAAGTAATCAAAAGAAATTCAATGCTTAGTGCTTGGCATTTAAAAGCGTAAATTAAAAAATGTCTGCATCACAAACACATTGACCAAGTAACGAAATAAATCGCGAAGACTAAGCCGTTAGCGAGATAAAGCGATGATAAATGGTGTTGAAATTGACTGTCATAAATAATATTCGCCGAGTCAGCTCGCAGCTCGGGATCATATCTTGGCGCACCGCGTCGTTGCTTGGGTCGTAAACGTTTTGTGCTTTACCTTTACCATATTTCAGTCTACCCTCTTTAAACTTATGTCATATTCTGTTAGTGGTTTTCCATCTAAAGAAGTTTAAACTTTTAATTTTTCATAACCTTTCTACTTGTGGGTTTCAGACAACTATTTAGCGCTTTTTAAATTTGGAATTTTATTTTTTTATGTATATCGTTAATTCTATCATTTTAATTTTCTTTACGTTTGTACACTACACTTATTATTAACGTTGGTACGTTGGCACACTAATTGTAAAATAATGCGATTATTTAAATTTTACCTCCTGCGTTATAAACTAAGATACAGGAATAAAAAAGTACAGGAATTCTGACTGCGGTTATTAACACAGTTTCTACTGATCAGCGACATATAATCAGAATTGTAAATGGTGAAAATTGCAGTTGATCGCCAATTCTTTAAATTATGTATGTTTTATTTTCCATACAATAAATATATAACCCCCTGCAGTAACCGCAGTCTGACTTAAACTAAAATAAATCGATATTGATGAAAATGATTTGCATAGACCGTATTCTAGCAAAATGCTCAGTCACAAATACATTCAATGGTTTGCGCCAGTCGTAAATATTTAGCGTTTATTTAACGTGTCGTTTGTTTGTTTGTTTAACGTTTTGTGCATGAAACATAATACTTTCGTATAATCCAACTGAATATACGAGAAAGATATATCTTGTTTTCGAAGAAAAACTTTGAATAAAGAGTTTGTCTGTAAGGATTAGATGCATATCTAGTGATGATTACAAGATTTTCATCTATTACTAGCTGACCGAACGAACTTCGTACTGCATTTTTTTGTGAATATTTTTTTTTATTTATAAACATTAGTTCATACAATACCTTGTCCTAACAATAAATACCAGAACACAAAGAATTATCCAGTTTTGTGCAGTTGTTCGAAAGAGACTTTATATAGATTTTTTAGTATTTCCTAAATAGACTTTGTATAGATTTATTTCATTTGCGTAGACACGTGTCCATTTCTTTTGACTTATTCACAAATCGATTTGCGATGGAAAGAATAAGAAGGAGGAAAAGGAGCTTAAGGACTTTCATCTACCGCTGCACACTGGAAACGCGGCTTTCGTAAAGTGTATCAATGTATATTGATGCTACCACCTTGGAACTTAAAAACCATCCAACTACTGGCTTTAAAATACACAGGCCGGAAACGGGCAGCAGCGTCTTCGGTGCGACAAAGCCAGCCCTGCGGTCACCAACCCGCCTGCCCACCGTGGTGACTTTGGGCAAAACACATGAGTTCACGTTATTTTTGGCGTAAACTTGTGGAGGTCTATGTCCAGCAGTGGACTGTATAGGCTGTAATGATGATGATGATCAATGTATATTGCATTTTTCTCGATGCCAGAAAACGTGCTTTCGCGGAAAATCATCGCATCCTTAGACTAGAACTGTGAAAAACGTTTTCATCCGCAATCTTAGCGGATTCGACTTGCGAACGGATTTTTGTAGACCAAATTGTTTTAGCTCCAAAATATCGCTCCTCTTGTAACTTTTTCTTACCAAGTTTGCGGATTTTCCAACAAATTTATGGAATTCTTTTGCGACCAGCAGAGTATCATTGTCATCGCGTTATTGTTTAGTACTAAATCAATGCTTGTCCTTCAGGGCTCGAAAAAGATTTGCGTTGTGAGTTCTTAATGTAAGATATCAAGTTTGGTGGGCAATAATAAATTATATCTTGCCATTGCCATATTACGCTGTCAATACACGCTTTAATAACAATGCTTCGTTAGACCGTTCTAAGTTCTGTCTCATATACTCTTTTGTTGATGAACAATAATTGTGTTTGCCCCCAAACAAAAAAAACCAACTTCAATTACATCGACAAGTAATACAACGTATGTAGACGAAAAAATAGTCCAGTAAATACACGTTATCAAATATTATTCAAAAAGTATTTATTGGATAGCGGCAACAATTTAAACGGGACGACAAGGCAAGCATCCGCTTTCGATTAAAACAAGAATAGTCAAAATCAAAACCCAGTAAAAAGTTCTGAACTAACAAACATAAAAAATACAATGAAATTGAGGCCCACATCCTTTTTTGAAAGTCTAAAAATAGCTATGCGATGGCCAATTTGTAAGCGACGTTTTCCATAAAGCTGCCTTTTACATCTGAGCTCGTATGAGAAAATATTTTTTTTGGCATGGATAACGTAGATTGAAGGTTTTTCCATGAAAGTTTACACAATAGAGGTGCATACATCACTAAATGAGCTTGTTGGATTATTTTGTTATACCTAGAATATTTATATTATTTTCGCCAAGGTTTATGATTCTAGACCGAAAATACCGGTTATTGATTTTTATGCAGTTCGATTGCCATCTCGTCTCTGGTATTCTTGATGGCACCACCTGCTTACAAAAATTTCCTACCTAAAAATAGCCACCGTGATCAGGTGCTTATGATAGCAACGGAGATAGACCTCTTTATCTACTCGGAGGCACGGTTAGACCACCAGGACAATCACGTAATCAACCATGAATGAAAATATACATTGTAAGGATGATGATGATGATGATGAAAGTGCTAATAACAGACGGCAAGGAAGACTTGCCTGATATGAGTTTGATGCAGTTATTGACACAGCACGTCACACAAGAGATGGACATTGGAGACAGGGCAAGACCTAATTTTATAAATTAACACTTTAAATATTAGCATAATAATATTTTCTGTATTGTATACGTTACGTATACGTTACGTGATTATATATATACATTTCTCTATTTATTTATAGATACATTTATCTATTTTTTTGCTTGCTTTAGAAGAATAAAACAACATTAAAATTTGAGTTTTATTCTCAAAACGATTAAGATCGGCGTCTCTTGAAACATCTTCTAAAACTCGTTTTATAACTTTATATTAGAATAGTTTTGTATTGAATATTTCAAAGTTATTTTGAAACTATAATATGTTAATCTTAATGCACGTGAATAGAAGCAGAATTTATACTTTTTAACCGAAAAAATGGGTTCTCAATTCGATTGTAATTTTTTTTTTTCTGTTTGTTACCTCCGAACTTTTGACTTGCACTTTCGTCTGCTTATAGGTTGTATTATATTTCGATGTCATTGAAGTCGGTTTTTTTTTCGTTTGTGAGCAAACACTACTATTTTTAATATTAACTAACTATCAGAAATTATTTAGGTACTATTTTTTATATTGTTTTGGAACGAAGTTCCTTATGGCGCATTTTGGCGCGGCAAAAAACGTCCATAAAAGATAGTGTAAATTCTTTATATATAGTCAATAGTCATGTATGACGGCTATACAGTGTTTAATGTATAGTCTACGTGATGATTGTTTTTATTATTGCAGTTTGCTATTGTTATTATATCATTCGATAATTATTATATATTTTTATAAATCATTGTAAATAAAATAAAGGTGTTATTGTGCTAAGATAATTTTGTTAAGTAAATTTTTTTATATTTTTATCGATAAAAAAATCTTTATAAGACTACTTGGAATTAAAATTTTATAATAACGAACTTTGTTTCTATCTGGTGTCCCACAACATCACATGTTTTTTTTTTCAAATTGATTTTTAATTTATACTAATGGAGAACTTTCTTATTTTATTTAAATTGGTAATTAATACTGTTAATCTGTAAAAAAATTATGCAAAATTAAATCGGTTTTATAGAAGCCTTAAAGATATAAAATTTACAAAAGAGATCCCATTAACAGAATACAGTGATATAGTTGAAATTATTGTTTTTAAAGTAATTGATAACTTCATAACATCAAGTTATATGCAATAACGTTAAAAATCGGTGATTAGATTTTTTTTTTAAATTTTTATCTTTCTAATGACTTTCTCACAGACGAATCTAACGACGTGCTTAAAATTTATCGATTTTTTACGAGGGAATATTGAAACTCGTATATATACGTATGTGTCGTGCACACTTCGGACACACTTTACTTCGGAATCTTTAAAGTATAATTTATTCTAGTTAAAAAAAACGAGTGTGCTTTAGACCCCACGACCGAAGTAAAACTTATGAAACGTAACTTTCTTTCTATCTTCACTAACTTAAATCTCCCTTATACTTCAGTTTGCCTCCCCCGATCACACATTTCGTAACGCTCTTGTCACGCATTCACCAACTTACTCCCAAGTCAACCGTGCGTAAAGAAATTTTACTTCAAAAGTTGGGGAATTTTTACTTTTAATATCTCTTGTGTAATATTGTTTTATATTATACCATTATAAAATTTTCGGAACTGTATCTAGTTTTAAATAACTACTTATATTTAAACTTGAGAAATAAAACGAGAAACACGTTGCCAATTTGGAGGCTGGTATGTTTCTGATTCTCACATAGTATATTATTAAATTCATGTCTCTTCAAAAGTCAAAGAATTAATTAATATCTATCTTTTGTCACACGGAGCTAATCCTATGAGCTGCCCGGTGGCAATGGAAAGTCAGCGGAACAGTCACGTACTAATTTACGAGAGTGAGATGGATATGTTTGTTTCTTTATCGTGACGCATTTTCGTTTCATCGAGTTTCAAATCACGATTCTAAAAAAGTTTCACTTCGAAACTTTAATATGTAAGTGATTCAGATAGAAAATACAATAGAAACGTTCGCAGTATCTATACATATAATAAAATGGTAGGAAAGTCAAAACTGTACATTGAATATTTTTTTAAAAGAATACTTGTGATCTACAATCGATACCGAAGCAAAAAATATAGTTTCTAGAATTTTTGTCTGTTTGTCTGTTTGTCTGTATGTATATCCGGGATAAAATCAAAAAGTATCGCATGGATTTACTTCAAATTTGACACGAATATTATTAAGAAGTCGGGTCAACATATACATATTATCACGCTATCACCTACGGGGAACGAGCAGTGAACCTTTATTTCTTCAATGCACTCTGTGACAACGTGTAATCTAACGACGCATATTTGAATGTTGTTGTTATTATGTTAATAACCATGCTATAGCTTCACACTATAAATAAAGACATTCTGTAGTATATTTAGTATCAGCATTGCACCAGTGCGAAGCCGGGGCGGGTCGCTAGTCTTTAATATAAAACGATTTCTGTCGTTTGGGTTGTATTCAACGGGATCGTAAATGAATATTTGAGCGCTGAACAAAATTAATTGTAATAGGGACGAGTCGAGGTTTATTATTACGATCGGCGAATTCAATCCTAGATTCATTTACTGCATTACTTTGTTTGCTTGCAGAATTATAATATTTATTTTGTTTGAATTTAGTTCAAAGATATTTGATATACAAATGTTAAATTTCTGAATTAATTTTCGTTTTAAAAATCGTTTGGTGATTAAAATAAATGGTAAAAACGTTTTGGTTTAAAGTAATTTTTAACTGACTTCCAATATTTTTGGTAAGCAGGCAAAAAATGCATAGTTTTACTATATACTACATGTACAAGTAATAATTTAATTTCAATCAACATATTCCCACAAAAATATTGTTAAACCTATTTCTCGATTTACAGGTACCCGATAGCGATCGTTATTCATAGTAGGGAATATATCCGCAAACCCGCATTGGACCAGCGTGGTGGATTAAGCTTTGCCCCTTATCCTGCATGGGTAAAGAGGCCTATGCCCTGCAGTGGGCTATTACAAGCTGAAGCGTTATTTTTTATAAAAAAAAAGTGTTTTTAAAGGGCAATAAAGTCTATCAATATTACCGATATAAATCAAACGGTAAAGCTGAAGCTATTCACAGTTTTCACCGTGCCAGTTAAACTCTTATGACCAGATGGATCGATGTCAAAAATTACGAACGGTACTTGGAAATGAAATGTAAACGTTTTCGCTTAATATCCATCATCTTAACATGTTGAAAGTTAAATACGTTGAATCATATTTTTGAGGAAGAAAAGAACTCTTCATTATGGCGAAAGATAAGATCCATATTACAAAATGTCTCCTCTTCATAAAAGAGAAGGATGTGATATATATATATATATGTACGTATGTATACGTCGCCGCTCCAGTTTGTACTGGTACTGGTATCCTAAAAACAACCTTATATTTTTAAACTAGCTTCTGCCCGTGACTTCGTGCGCGTGGAATAGGAACAATTCTGTCATACGTGATTTTTGCGAAACTTTTAACTGTTTACGCAGCGCACGCAGCGAAAGCTCTCAAAGGGAAAAAATACCCCCGATTTTAAAACATTCTTCATTGGTGCTCGTGATATAGCCTATAGCCTTCCTCGATAAATGGGCTATCGAACACTGAGAGAATTTTTCAAACTGGACCAGTAGTTCCTGAGAGTAGCACGTCCAAACAAACAAACAAACAAAAAAAACTCTTCAGCTTTATAATATTAGTATAGATTGATAATGACAAACCTACATACGCTAAGAACAGTATTCCGCGTCTTACTGTGGGCGGCACTTCTTTTCGTTTAGCACAAGTACTTCTAAATTAACTAAGTTTGTCAAATAATGTTTTATTAAGTTTTTATTTAATTATTTATTTAAGTAAAGTGAAACTGAGTGACAGGATAAGAAATAGTGAGATAAGGAAACGTTGTGGTCTGAAAGAAGATGTAGTGACAAAAATTGAGAAAGGTATGCTCAAATGGTTTGGCCATGTCGAGAGAATGAGTGAAGAACGATTGACGAAAAAAGTGTATAAGGCGAGTGTAAATGGAAGGTTTGGAAGAGGTAGACCTAGGCGGACGTTCCGAGACCAAATAAGGGACGTCTTGAAAAAAGGTCAGGTCAAGAGTACCCTAAACCGCAGAGCATGTATGAAGGGAATAATGAAAGTGGACGAAGCGAAAGAAGTATGTAAGGATCGTAGCAAGTGGAAAGAAGTGGTCTCTGCCTACCCCTACGGGAAAGAGGCGTGATTATATGTATGTATGTATGTTTTATTTAATTTAAAGGAACTGCCATCAAAGTCCCTTACCTAAAGCAGTACCTTCGCTTAAGCCAGCTAGACAGCTAGGATAGACATCTTATCTCTAAAGTCAGATGCAAATTAAGCACCTACCCATAGTTGGGTAAATCTAATTAAGGCGTAAATTAACCGCCGGCAACACTTTAATTAGTTCATAGATTCTTGTCCGTGTTTAGATTGTAACGTAATATCATAAGTTCGCCCGGAACAGATTATATACGAAAGGGCTCTGATAATCATATTAATTAGTAGCTAAAGCCTGGGGCTTCGTTGGTGTTAAATCGAGTTAGCAACGGTAATTTAAGATTTGTTCCGGTATTATGTTTGAGAATTTTTATAGGATTACTTACCTAATATTTTTCAAATTAATCCATGTTAATCGTTATACAGTTGGGTCCTATACCATTTTAGTCTCATTGATAATTTGAGAGTTAATTAACAGTAATTTTATTATTCAAATAACTTAAACCCCATATGTATCGTGCAAGTGTCGTGCTTAGGTAAAGGGCAGTAATGTTTTTTTCACTTTTCATTGTGATTTATATAACAAAGAAATATTGCATAAATGAATGATTATTCGTTTACCTCTAGATTGAAAGGCGTATAAAATGTATAAAACGTAAATCTCCGTATCAAACTGACAAGTCTGACGGTTTCATCGAGTTACGAACTGACGTTGTATCGCATTTATGTCGTCGCAGCTTGAGGACATTATTTAAATCACGACATTGATAAAAAAATATTGGAAATATAAATAAATAATTTGTGACAGCTACACTTTTTGAAGCAGTCGTATATCGTGTATCATTTTTAACCGACTTCAAAAAAGGAGGAGGTTTTCTCAATTCGACTGTATAAATATTTTTTTTATGTGTTCGCGGATAACTTTGTCGTTTATGAACCGATTTTGCTGATTATTTTTTTGTTGGAAAGGAGATATCCCAAGAGTAGCACCATGATAAGGAAACCAGGATCTGATAGTTGGTATCCCAGATGAATCGAGGGGAATCTTCGGAAATCGTAGTGGCGACTAGTGCGTTTGTTGATTTTTTTCGTCTACTTACGTTGTATTACTTGTCGATGTAATTGAAGTCGTTTTTTTTCGTTTGCTAGCAAACACGATTATTTATGTGTTAGTTGCTGTAATATAATTAGATAAATTTATCAGCAACTTACATGTTAAATAGACCCTTCTAAAATGACTTAGAATGTGGAGTTTGTAACTAAATTCTGTTTTTAGTATGTCTAAAGTGACATTGTTGAAATCATCCGTGCTGTTCTGGCACTATTGGAAGCCGTTAATCCTAATTAGTGAATAATAAACAGAATACTAAAACTGGCTGTGAGTGACGTTTTTGGATCTTATATCATCATTCATCATCATCATCATTTCAGCCTATCACAGTCCACTGCTGCACACAGGCCTCCACAAGTTCACGCCAAAGATAGCGCGAACTCATCTGTTTTGTCCATCACGCTGGACAGGCGGGTTGGTGACCGGATCTTATATACATGTTTAAAAAAGATATATGAAAAAAAGTGTGTGTCAGCTCCGACGCACGACTGGAGTTTACTCCTTCAGATCGACTGTCTAAATAGGCATAAAAAAGGCTTACTATTCTAAGAAAAAGATTAATACCATATCAAATGGCAAATAAACTTATCAAATAACACCATTTATTACGTTAAAAAAACGTAACGAGGTCATTCGTTCAGTAAATTTTACTCCTTATATGAAAATTGATTCTTATGGAGTTAAACTCTAAAAATCATGAGAAAAACACCTACTTAGATATATTTCACTAAGCCTCTTGGTACGAGTAAGCGAATATTAGATTAGATTAGTAGATTAATACAGATTATCTCGGGCTGATGAAAATTTATACGGTTTTATACTCGGATGAATATCGAGATTAATAATTTACGATGAGCTATTGCCACTATGATTGCCACTGGCTCTGTATTAGCGCGCGCTATTTCAGCTACGTTAGGCTATGCGGTTGTACTTGTGCTGTTTGTGTTTCGTGACATTTTTGATTAACCGCAAACGTAACAGTTTAACAAAACTTAATAAAATGTTACTAGAAAGATAATTATAATTATATTAATATATTTATTTGGGACATCGCACAAGTCATTGATATTTTTGTTTACACACGAAGATCACAGAATAAACGGTGTTTTATTACGGTTAAATTATGGTCGTTTGGTGTGGAATCGGATTTTTTAAATTGAACTTCATAACAATGATATTATTAATAATTAATTTTGCGGTCTTCTAATTTGCGTTATTAGTTGTTTCCCTACAAAGACTTGGTGTATATTTGTTTAGATATAATTGTGTTTGCTCGCAAACGAAAAAAAAACCGACTTCAATTACATCGACAAGTAATACAACGTAGATCGACGAAAAAATAGTCAAGCAACTACGCGTTATTAAAGATTACTCAAAAAGTAGTTATCAGATCTCGATAAAATTTATATGTGACCACATGATAAACATCAGCTTTCGATTAAATTACAAAATTATCATAATCGGTACACCCAATAAAAAGTTATTACGGATTTTCGAGAGTTTCCCTCGATTCCTCTGGGATCCCATCATCAGATCCTAGTTTCCTTATCACGGTACCAAACTAGGGATATCCCCTTTCCAATAAAAAAAGAATTATCAAAATCGGTATATCCAGTAGAAAGTTATGCGGTATAATACAACGTAGGTCGACGAAAAAAGCGTCAAGTAAAAACACATTATTAGATATAACTCGAAAAGTAGTTGTTAGATCTCAAATAAATTTAAATGGGACCAATTGGCACACACCACCTTTCGATTAAAACAAAATTTGTCGAAATCGGTCCACACGGGCAAAAGTTCTGATGTAACATACATAAAAAAAAAAAAAAAAAAAAATAAAAAAATAAAAAAAAATACAGTCGAATTGAGAACCTCCTCCTTTTTTGGAAGTCGGTTAAAAATACAAGTGCCTGTACAGTGCACTGTCTATTTTTGGCTCCTCTTAAAGTACAAGTTAGAACGTCCCCATGGAAATATATTCAAATTAAACGACATCAGTTGCTACACAATTTATATAGTACTGAGACGTATTGACTTATTGACTTACGTTAGGTGTATCTAAGTGGTCTCAATCAATGGGTTGTTAGACATTTTGCAAATAATGTAAGTAAACGATTATAGAGGCTTTCTACAAATGTTTACCAAAACATTATATTTGAACGATGTTATGTAAATTTTCATATATTTGTCATTTGTTACGCTATAAAATATTTCAATGCGGTTTTTAATAATATACTTGTCAAAGATACGTAACTTTATCTTGTAAATGTTGGCACTCCACAGCATTATCCGACGAAGGTCAGAGATAAAAGCATTGCAAGTCTCCAAATCGAATTATTTTCCAACGTACGTGTATTTGGATTTTTGGTACCGTATTCGATATTACCTTGCTCCTAAAAAAATCCCTCTCGATATTACTGAGGGCATATCCAAAATATTGCTAAATTTAGCGAGTATTAGATTACGTAAGTCCTCTTAGATACTTACGTACCTGAATCTTACAGATGACAGTCATAATATAGAATTACCTTACAAGAACGAAATATAATATCTTGATGACAAAGTTTTCTTAGTCATTAAGATATTATTTTAATATAATGTATATATATGTAAATGTAAATTGATAAATGTTGAATGTCAAATTATTATGAAAGCTATTTTTGTTGCCATCACGATGGGCTTTTGTCCCCTCGTTTCGGGGAACGAAGTAGTCTGTCCTTAGGCGGTTATTACGTGTTGTAGGTATTTAAATTATAATACAAATAGCCAAACATCCAAGTTTTTAGTACAATATTAAATAAGTCTGTGAGCTTAAGAATGCTTTTCGACGATTTGTTTATGGGCTTGAATCAAATTTATTTCAAAATCAATTGCGTAAAAGACTTCTACTTTTTGTAATATAATTATAACACTGTCATATTATTCTAATTATTTGAGCCGTTAATTCGCTGAACATTCATTTATATGCGAGATTATCTATCCTCTAATAACATTAACAATTTGTTCACGGTCCCATAACTTTTATTCAAGCGTATATAATTGTTTTAAATGTGTGACAATGTATTTAAACCTTAAATAGCATTTGTTTCCGTGGGTTTTATTTAGTAAAAAGTAACAAGTAAAATTGCATATATATTTTTTAACCGACTTCCAAAAAAGGAGGAGGTTCTCAATTCGACTGTATTTTTTTTTTTTTTTTTTTTTTTTTTTTTTTTATGTATGTTACATCAGAACTTTTGCCCGTGTGGACCGATTTCGACAAATTTTGTTTTAATCGAAAGGTGGTGTGTGCCAATTGGTCCCATTTAAATTTATTTGAGATCTAACAACTACTTTTCGAGTTATATCTAATAATGTGTTTTTACTTGACGCTTTTTTCGTCGACCTACGTTGTATTATACCGCATAACTTTCTACTGGATATACCGATTTTGATAATTCTTTTTTTGTTGGAAAGGGGATATCCCTAGTTTGGTACCGTGATAAGGAAACTAGGATCTGATGATGGGATCCCAGAGGAATCAAGGGAAACTCTCGAAAATCCGTAATAACTTTTTACTGGGTGTACCGATTTTGATAATTTTTAATTTAATCGAAAGCTGATGTTTATCATGTGGTCACATATAAATTTTATCGAGATCTGATAACTACTTTTTGAGTAATCTTTAATAACGCGTAGTTGCTTGACTATTTTTTCGTCGATCTACGTTGTATTACTTGTCGATGTAATTGAAGTCGGTTTTTTTTTCGTTTGCGAGCAAACACAATTATTGTTGACATCGCCTCGGGCATAAGAGATCTTGTTGCTTATTCTTGTGTTTTGTACACACACTTGTGTACCTTTGATACTAGCAGTTTTTGTTTTGTTCCTTTTTTATTTACTACTAGCTCACTCGTGCGGTTTTACTTGCTCTGACTGTAATATGAGAGGGAGATAATTACGAGAGGCAGACAAAAACTTCTTTTTGGCTTCTATTGCCCTAAATATTTCTCGAGTTCAGACATTGATCGTCTAGAATTTTACAATATTATTGAAGTATAACTTCTATACGCACGCTTGACTTGGGGAGTAAGCTGGTGAATGCGTCACGAGAGCGATACGAAAAGTGTGATCGGGTGAAGCGAACGGAAGTTGAGAGAGATATAAGTTAGTGAAGATAGAAAGAGGGAGAGTTACGTTTCGTATATTACTGTAGGGGCTACTAAGGATCTTTTACTTCAGTCGCTTAGAACACACGACACTCGACACAGCACACTTGTTTTTTTTTTATAATTTAAATATTATCCGTAGTGTCTTTGTAAATTTGTATAGAAACTGTTTTTCTCTCTTAGTAAAATAGGAAAATAAACTGATTTAAAACAATAGTGATTACTCTATTTTTATTAAGATGGCAGAGAAAGAAAGTAAACAATACTGAATATTACTTCGCAGATTGGAAAGTAAGATTTAAAATATTGGAATAAAAGTATTCAACTTTATATAAGAATGCAAGCGGAATTTCAAGAAATCTGTCGCTCGAAGCGAGTGATCTGGGCGTCATTTAATCTGGTCGTTCGCGGAGTAATCTAATAATCCCCTCTGTATATCAGGTTATAATTTCATTCAGCGGTCTTCCGATTAATCTTCAAGAATTAAATATTTAGCAATTTCAACAATAATTTTTTTATTACTTTAATTTTCTTAATTCTAAAAAGACGTATGTTATTTTATTTTGGGTGTTTGCAGCGTTTCCAATTTTTTAAACTTCCATAGAAAATTGTTCACCTTCAACTAACGATATTAAAGGTCGAAACGTAACCCATTCTTAACATTTATCACTTTCGTAGTTTCCAGTAGCTTTTCTGGTTTCTTGCCAGTTCTTTTTAGGAGAAATTTTATTTCGAACAATTTGGTAGTTTAACATTGAGCAAATACATTACAGTACAGTGACGATCTAAGAGTACTAAAAAGCCGTCTTCTGTCCAAATGCCACTTCTACGGAAGAAAAGAGTTGGAGGTTTTTAGGTTAACCTTTACTGCGAATTGACGAATGTACATTGATGTGGTTTGATGAATTCCGAAACTTCCAAGTTTCGTTATGATGATGATTAATACTTACTTACTTTTTTCTTTGTATACTTTATTTAATCTATATTATATATAAAAGCGAAAAAACACTCATCACGAAATCTCCGAAACTATAACACCTACAAACTTGAAATTTGGTAGGTAGGTTCCTTATAGGACATAGACATCCGCTAAGAACGGATTTTACGAAACTCGACCCCTAAAAGGGGATAAAACGGGGGTTGGGAGTTTGTATGAAAGTCCTATATTTTTGAAGTAAGAGACTTGAAATTTAAAATGTATGCTCTATAGATGGTGAGAAGGTGTCCAAATAGTGCATCGTAATCTGTATATATAAAAGAAAAAGGTCACTGACTGACTCTTCACGAGAATTCAAAAACCGCTGGATGGTCCATCCATCCAGGATGGACAGAGACGAATTTGGCAGGGAGGTAGATTATAGTTAGTAGACGTCCGCTAAGAACGGATTTTGCGATATTCCACCGCTAAGGGATTTTAATTGGGGTTGATACTTTGTATGAAACATATACTGCAGCTATAAGTTCGCCTGCTAGGTTATTTATACTGCAGCCTGAAAATAAAGCTAAAAATGTAGTGTATATAGAGGTTTTATAAAAATAACTGTTAAATTATACTAAATTGTCCCTTTAAAAAAGTTACTCAGTGTGATAAACATGTCAAGTGACTAAAAAAAAATAAAAAAATAATTTGCGTTAAACATCTTAATAGTAATGCATATCTTCATAACCACGCGAACGTAGTCGCGGGCAACAGTTAGTGTATTATGAAACAAAGTCACCAAAAGTGTATGTGATCGATTCCCTTAAAATCTACTGAACGGATTTTCATGCGATTTCACCAATGGAGAGAGGGCTTCAAGAGGAAGGGTTACGGAACGACTTAGCCGATTTTGATGAGAGTTTCTCTGGAAGTTTGGCGGGAAAACTTTGTGAAACACTGATTTCAACGCGGGCGAAGCCGCGGGCACAGCTAGTTTGTCTATAAATTGCTTTTTGGGTATGCTGGAATATTTCTGTCTTCTAGAGATAAGTACATCTTATACCTTTATGCTTTATTTGTTGCTTATCTTTCTACATATCTGTAAGCATTATTATGTAATGTCTGCAGCACAAATTATTGATTTGCTTCACTGTGGAGCACTTAATAATTTCAATTAAAAAAAAAACCAATCCAGAACCAAAAAAATCATTCACAATTCTCCTAACATTGATCGAAGAATTATAACCAACAACTTTCTTGAAAAAAAACACGTTTAAGTTTAACAATCTATTTATACTAATACTATTTAATTATAATTCTAGCTTTGCAATGATAACCAAGTTAAACGAAAGACAGACCATATTTTTATTCGAATATGTATACATAGTTACAAATGTTCGCTCGGTAAGTCGGTTACAAAGGAATACCGGCGAGTAAATAGTGTCGGTAAATGTATGCCGAGTTGTTCTCGACCGACATTTCTCACCTCTGTTTACGCGGGATCGCACTTCTCAAGGAACCTCAAACAAAGACATGCGTGTTGAAACAGACGGGTTTGACGAAGAGTTTGGGTGTATATAAGGGACAAAATATTTGCAGGTTATATGTGTAAGCTTGAGAATTAATATAAGTATGCATGCTTATGTACTATAATATAGTTAATAAATATTTTATATACTTATATTTCCGTTGATAGCAGATTTACTTACGTTATTAACACTAAATATTTGTACCTTTTTAATGCGATTCGTTCGTAACTTTTGCCATGTCAAAGAAATCACCTAAACCTAATTGACTTTAAACTTAGTTTATCTTTTGGTCTTGAAAGCATTTTTAAATTAGTGCGACGTAATTGTTTTAATATCCTATCTATGATTAAAGAAATATAACTATGACGATAGGAAGCTATAATTATTTTAAGTTGTCAATTATTATTTAAAAATATTTGATCACCAAAAAAGTCTGTTTATATACTCCAAAACCAAATACTACTCTCTTCTTGATTTAGAAAAATAGCTTATTTATCAAAACCTCTGCGAAGGTTTCATGAAAGTTATGTTACGATGTACCTGCACTGTAAAATTCTTATATCTTCGAGTTATGGTAAAGAGGACGTACCATAGTAATACGAGTATGTCAAAGAGTTTTTTAAATATGATATTTTTATGAATCATTACGTTCACCATTTCTATGATAATATTCAACGTAATACGTATTTACCCTTCATTTTATTTCGCGTAGCTCTGAAGCTCCTTCAAGACGGTCGTAAAAATAAATCTCATCTTAGAAATCTTTGCACGAAGATCGCTCCCATTAACGTGTTATATAAAAGAAGATGCTAAGCAATCTAAGACTTTTCGAATGTTTTATTGTTCGTGTGTTTAGTTTTTCCTCACTTTCGGTTTCTTTTGCTCCAAAAGAACTAAGGAAACTTTACGTTTTGTATGTTTATCGGTTAACTGATTTTAACGAGTTTTACTTTTCTTTGAATTATTATGTCTTCTGAACAACAACCGCTCTGGTGTAGTGGTGCGGTAGTCGCCTAAAACAACGACGGTTTGCGTGTTCGATTCCTGCTCGGGATGGATATTTGTATTTGTACAAATATTTCTTCCCGGTTTGGATGTCTGTCCTTGTGAATCTCCCCGCCGTGCCTCGGAGACCACGTTAAGCCGTCGGTCCCGGTTGTTATCATAAACACCTGATACCGATCGTTACTGATAGTAGAGAATATACCCGCCGTAGAGAATTACCCGCCGTAAGGTGGTGGTGATATAGATAATATTAAAATATATATTTTTAAGAAAACGATTACGCATGTAAATAATGTAAGATTAAGCTAGATATAAGTATAGTATTATAAGGAAGAAAAAAATAATAATAAAAAAAAGAAAAAAAACATAGATAAATTGTACCATACATTAGAATAAGAACCGGTCGGTGGACTTACGTCTCTTTTGGAGACATTAAGTTAGTCTAACTTGAACAGCGATGTTGCTGAGTAACGCCTACCTTGAAATAAAAAAAAAAATAAAAATAAAAATTGCATGTTTTTATGTTTTTAGAAAAAAAAAGGACATGGGTTCATAAGCCCGTGGATGTATATCACTTGTATAAAAAATAAAATATAAAATATACCGCCAACCCGCAGTGGAGCAGCGTGGTGGATCAAGCTCCTACACGCAGCAAGAGGTCTATGCCCAGCATTGAGATGTTACAGGCTGAATGCGTCTTTTGAATAATATGAGGCACGATCAAAACTATGCGAGCGACGAAATTAAATTTGTAGTATGTGATCATGATGGATAAAAAATATTGTTTTATTTACACCTCGCTTTTACTCGTGAATTTAGAATAAGATATTTTTGAAGTAAAACTTCTTAACGCCCGCCCGATTTGGGGAGTAAGCTAGTGAATGCTTGACACGAGCGTTACGGAAAGTGTGATCGGGTGAGGCAAGAAAGAGTACTCTCTCTTAACTTACGAAACGCAACTCTCTCTGAGCTACGTTACTTCAGTCGTGTGGTCTAAAGCACACTTACTTTTTGTCTAGGTGTTTAATGGGAATCTTTCAAACCCGTGATAAGTAAAGTAGTGTGAATGTTGCAGCAGTATGTGTTCTACATACCTGACGCCCTGAGTTTAAGTTCACTGAACTTCTTTTCTATGCGCACAAAAAGACAAGTAGACAAATTTATTTAGCGTAGATTTTATCATAGTATTCGTAGTGAAGACTATGGTAGACGAAATAATTAAAAAAACAACTTATACAAAATGACTTTAGTAATTTCTTAAACCCTAGAAGGTGAATCATGATGCAATCAAATGTATTCAAATTCAATAATTGTGTTTGCTTGCAAACGATAAAAAACCGACTTCAATTACATCGACAAGTAATACAACGTAGATCGACGAAAAAATAGTTAAGTAACGTAAGATCTCGATAAAATTTATACGTAACTACATGATAAACATCAGCTTTCGATTAAATTAAAAATTATCAAAATCGGTACACCCACTTAAAAGTTATGGCGGATTTTTGAGAGTTTCCCTCGATTTCTCTGGGATTTCATCATCAGATCCTGGTTTCCTTATCACGGTATTAAACTAGGGATATCTCCTTTCCAACAAAAAAAGAATTATCAAAATCGGTACATCCAGTAAAAAGTTATGCGGTATAATACAACGTAGGTCGACGAAAAAGCGTCAAGTAAAAACGCATTATTAGATGTAACTCGAAAAGTAGTTGTTAGATCTCAAATAAATTTAAATGGGACCAAATGACACACACCACCTTTCGATCAAAAGAAAATTTGTCGAAATCGGTCCACCCCATCAAAAGTTCTGAAGTAACATACATTAAAAAAAAAAAAAAAATACAGTTGAATTGAGAACCTCCTCCTTTTTTGGAAGTCGGTTAAAAAGAACATTTTGCGTGATGCCATAACAAATATACATACAAAAGGAGAGAACAAAATTCATTTTTTTTTTAATTAATATTTTCAAAGAAACGTATACACGAAGGCCAATTAAAACTTTCCGGCTTCTGTTGCTCTTATAATGGACTTAAAATTTTGTTTTTATAAATATCTCTCCTATGTACACATACAGACATAACTCATTTTATCATATATTTAAACTATAGATTTATCTCGAAAAGTAAACGTTTGTAATAAATATTTCTTTTCAGACTTCTCAGCTTGGACGTTTCCTCCTTAGAAGATGTTTACTGGTTGGAAGATACAACAGCTAGACATGTGATAGATCCAAAGGATTTCAACGCCTGGTCAGCGGCAAGACAGAGTCTGCCCACCGGCAAAGAAGCGCTCCAGTCTCTCAAGTCGGACTTGTGGAGTGCAGTCGTGAAGAGCAGCAAGCACCAAGACGCTTGGACTTGGGGTAGAATATAACCAGTCTATCTACTTATTTTTGACATTTGCCTAAACTCGTACTTATTTCGTACTACGTTGACACGTAGTACGTAGATGACGCGTGGGTTCAGCGGTCATAGCACTGGCTGTTTCGCTGGCGGTCGCTGTTTCGATCTCCGCACACGACAAACATTTGTATTGGCCAAATAGATGTTTGTCGAGGTCTAGGCCGTTGTGCTCGTGTATTGTGTGTTTTCAGACCGCTTCCATAGGAGTAAATCCTACTGGGTGTCGCTTAATGTTAAGCTTTTATTTATGTATCAACAAACCTAACAATAACTAAAAATTCCGTAACCCAATTTTATGTCCAAAAGATATAGGTTTTCATTCCAGTTAAAAATCATTATTACAGCAGACCCAATAGACAGAAACCATCTAATTGCCTAGTCTTGTAAATTTTTCAGGTGGAATGCTAGTCGTATCCATATCAGTATGTGGCCTGGTCACGTTGGCCGCCATGACGCAGCCGTCGCTGGCCCCCGAGGCCAAACACTCCCTGCTGCAATACGTCACCGGGAAATATCTACACCCGCCGAGTTGTAAGGTAGAATTGTGAAGAATATTTAGTATGTAAATTGTCTATTTCTTTCATCTTGATTTTCTATCTTTGATGGCCACCTTTATATAGATCAAGATTTTCATTCATTTAATAAAAAGATATATAACATAAATATCCACATGTTTGATACTACAATGTGTTCCATATTAGTTAAGTTAGGTCTCCTAGTTATTGGGACTTCTAGATAGCCTAACTCTACTCAACGAGTAAACACAAAATATGGTACCTATAATTTCACTTAAATCCCGATTACATCTAATTCTGTCTGTACTATGTGTTTTCATAAGAGGCATAGGCTATGAAATATCTTGACAAGACTCGCAGTTACACAATAACCATTAATGTTGACCGAGTCCATCCGTTATCCGAACAGTAGAAATGTTACCCCGTCTTTTGTCTATTATTAGCTTAAATCGCCAATTTCAAGGTCGAATGGGGTTGGGAGGAGCCCCAAGCGGTAGGTGACACCATGTGCTTCACGGTGTTCTGCTTTCAACGGAATGGTCAGCCCTACCCCATCTGCGACACCGACGAACTGGTGGTTAACATCTCGCATGGAACTAGGAAGGTAGGTTTTGGTGTTATGAAGTGATATGAAATCATAAATTTGTAAATTTTTCTTGGTCTGTTGCTAAACTGAAGTCTGTTTTAAGAACTATTTGAAAATGAGCTTTTTATGGTATCCTCATTTCTTCGTAACCACCTGTTGGTTTCTTTCATTTTAACAATTTATGAATGTCTATTTTTGAAAGGTTGGTTCAATTCACAAGTCTAAGAACTTGGGCATACAATAAATATAAAAAAACGTCCATTTCATTGATGCAAAGTATAGGTCTGATAATTGAAAAGTAACTATCATCTAGATAGCAGCGGTGGTGGATCTCGGCTCGGGCGACCCTGCGAAGGCCAACACTGCTCGCGTCAAGTTCACCGTCCGAACGGCCGGCGTCTACATTATTAATATTTTAATCGGTGAGTGCACTGCTTTCAGCGTTTTATTACGTGTTTATGACGCACTTAACTTTTGAACTGAAATTGCTTTCGAAAAGTAAATTAGATGTTTGATACGATTCGGCCAGGTCGTTAAAATGGGCCAAGTTAACTTAAGTAAAACCTTTATTAGTGTAATTTTGCATAATTTATTTTTCAAAAAGCATATGGCAATATACATAATTATATATTTAATTTTTGTTTACATTAAAAGACAAAGCAATTTTTAATGTTTGAACTTATAAACTTAACGTATTATTTTATTGTAATGGTTTCGTAACGACTACCTGCTAATAGACGCGAACTCATACCGGTCTCTGTATGAACTTGGACAAAACGAAAGTTATGTTTAACAATCAAGTCATACCGAGACCGGTATCGGTCGATGATACTCTTCTCGAAGTTGTTCAGGATTATATTTACTTAGGCCACACTATCCAACTAGGCCGTAACAACTTCGAGACTAGGAAAAACCGAATTATGGGGTTTTTAGGGGTGGAGGGCGGAGGGTGTAGGGGAAGCTATACAAGGTAACACTGCCACACTTCGAAATCCCATGGTTATGGAGATATCCATGGTTAAAGTTTTGAGATTAGAGGAAGAATTTAAAGCTGTTATAATACCTTTGAGCTCCGCGTCTGACTTCACCTTAGCTCTGGCGCTATGGGGAGTGCCACTCATGCGCCGTTTCGCAACTTTATAAGTTATTTTCGAACAGGAGTACGTAAAAACGATCTCGACTCCAAGATCAGCAAACGATACAACTTGCGGTAGCCATGCTTAGTTCCGTAGCTTTCAGATGTTATATTCACATTTCGAACTTGATATTAACATTTCAGACGTTAAGTTATTGTTTTCAGACGGTTTTTTAACAAACAATACAACTGATGCTTAATGACTGAGTTATAGATGCTTTAAAAAAAAATGGCGTGCCACTTATCGTTTCGCTCCAAAGCAATGTAAGCATAAATTCATTTTTTTGTTTAAATAACCGTAAAGGCAAAGGTCTAAGATCATACAGCCTTGTTTCATGTTATGTTTTTTTTTATTAAATATATTTTATTTTTATTTACTCTTATAAAATTACGTCGATAAACGGTGTAATTTTTAAATTAGATAGGTTAGGGTAATTTTTTTTTTAGTAACAAAACTATGTCTATAAACTGTGTAATTTTTAACTTAGGTAGGTTAGGGTTTTTTTTTAGTAACAAAACTATGTCTATAAACGGTGTAATTTTTAAATTAGATAGGTTAGGATTTTTTTTAGTAACAAAACTATGTCTATAAACGGTGTAATTTTTAAATTAGGTAGGTTAGGGTTATTTTTTTTTAGCAACAAAACTATGTCTATAAACGGTGTAATTTTTAAATTAGATAGGTTATTGCTATTTTTTTTTTTAGCAACAAAACTATGTCTATAAACGGTGTAATTTTTAAATTAGATAGGTTAGGGTTTTTTTTGTAACGGAATTATGCCTATAAACGGCCCCTTTCTGAAGTCAAATAGATTATGGTAATTTTTTTATTCATGTCATGTTTTTCACTTCATTATATTTTATTTGTTTATTTATTTATTGTCATATAAAATGAACTAAAATATTGAGTATTTTTCGTTTATAAAAGTAAATAAATAAAAATAAAATATATTTAAGTAAAAAACATAACATGAAACAAGGCTGTATGGTCTTAGACCTTTGCTTTTACAGTTATTTAAACAAAAACAATGAATTTATGCTTTGGAGCTGTTTTGGAGCGAAACGATAAGTGGCCTGTCATTTTTTATTAAAACATCTTTTTCTCAGTTGTTAAACATTAGTTGTATCGTTTGTTAAAAAACCGTGTGAAAACGTTAAATTAACGTGTGAAATGTTAAAATCATGTGCGAAATATGAAAATAACATGTGAAAACTACGGAACGCAGCATGAGTAACGTAAGTTGTATCGTTTTTTGATCTTGGAGTCGAGATCGTTTTTATTTTGAAAATAACTTATGAAACGTGAAAACAACGTGTGATATGTGAAAATAGCGTGTGAAGTGTGAGAAAAACGCGCGTGAAATGTGAAAATAACGTGTGAAAGCTACGAAATTCTTCTTCTAACCTCAAAACTTTAACCATGGATATCTCCATAACTATGAGCTTTCGAAGTGTGACAGTGGTACCAGGGGTAGCGTTCCCCACCCTCCCCTTTCCCCACGGTCCCGAAATTCGGTTTTTCCTAGTCTAAAGCTTTACCTTGCGGAAAAACCGGCATGTCAGACGTGAATTTGGGGAGGCCTACGCCCATCAGTGGACTGAAATAGGTTGAGCTGACTGACGAGTGAGTGGGCTGCTAATGAGGTCGCCCCCGCGTGTTGCAGGCGGCCAGGCGGGCGCCGGCGGCCCGTTCCGCAAGTGGTTCCTGGCGGGGCGGCCGGAGGCGCGGCGCTCGCGCGTGGGCCGCGCGCTGGCGGCGCTCGTGTGCACGGCGCAGCGCGCGCGCCGCCTGCACGTGCTGCCGCGCGACCGCTTCGACAACCCCGCCACGCTCGACCGCCCCGCCGACCAGGTCGCGCCCGCCCCCCCCGCCCCGCCGCACCCGCCGCAACGGGCTACATGTGCCGCCTTCCCCGCAGGGCTTCTCCGTCGAGATCGGGCCGCTGGGCGGCGCGCCGGACCCCTCGCTGAGCGCGGCGGCGTCCTTCGAGTACGACGCGGTGAACCAGCGCGTGAGCGTGTCGCTGTGCTTCCCGAGCCCCGGCGTGTTCCGCGCCGCCATGTACTACGAGGGCGTGCTGCTGCACAACGGGGAGTTCGACTGCATTGTCCTGACGGGTGCGTGTGGCGCTGGCACTGACTACTTATTCATGTTTCACGGTGGGGAGGTCCACAAGGGAAGGATCAATAGGAATATCTATTCCGAGCGAAAATCGAACCAGCATATCGCCGGTGTTTTTTTTTTTAATTATAACATTAGGTCGGCCAACAGCCTTACGGGACACCTAATGGTAAGCGATTGATCGTGTGTAAAACGTACGTAACACACGCAGCTAAATAGAGATAATCAATGACCATACATACATAGAACAGCCCCCAGTATGTGCCGGTTGCAGCCAGCGACACGGCGTCGGTGCAGCGACAGTTGAGTGGGCGGCGCGGCGCCGCCTTCGAGGCGCGGCTGGTGGGCGGGCGGGCGCGCCGCGTGCTGTGCTGTCTGAGCGCCAAGCAGCTGCTGGTGAAGGTGGGTGGGCTGGGAAGTTTGCCGGGAAAACTTTGTGACACACTGATTTCAACGCGGGAAAAACCGCGGGCACAGCTAGTATTAGTATAGATTTAAAAGTTAGTGGAAATTTTAAGGTTATTCTATTACATCAAATTAATAATCACGATAGATAATTCTTTTTATTTCCACTATAAAGGACTACATCTTGCGGTTCATCCCGAAGCGGATAACTTCGTTCCGGCTGTGCCCTTCTACGAGGTTGCAGCTGGCAGCGCGTGCGGGTTCGGGTCCGGCTGGGGAACTGACGTTGGATGATGGAGTGCAGCCCGCGTTGAGGCTCTGGAGTGCCGAGAGGGATCTCCTGGCCGCCGCTTTCACACAGCTGCTGCTGGCCAACTGCGGGGGCGAAGACGGCTTCAAGGTGTGTAGCCTTCGCCTCATTACCCTGTCCGTCCCGTTTCAATACTTATCACTTCGAAATTTCAATGTCATATACAGTAAAACTTCCTTATACCACTATAAACAGCTTCAGTAATTATGTTGCTGCTGATAGTCGACATTCTACCTACTAGATAGAATCTATCCGAAGCATGCTGCACGGAAGTGTGTCACTTACTTGAAACAATTCCTAAACCATCGGAAACGAGGTTGTAGTGGATCGATGCCTGTTGCAGAACAAACAGGACTTCTTCTACAGCGAAGTGCGCAAGGCGCACGCGCGCCACGCCCACGACAAGATCGCGCTGAGAGTGAACCGAGCCGACCTCGTGCGCTCCAGCTACCGCGCCACGAGGCACTTCGCGCTCGCCGACTGGTGCCGCAACTTCGACGTGAGCTTCCAGGGCGAGCAGGGTGCGTGCACACGAGTCACCCCCCACCCCCCACACACACATACGTGCACCGAGCCGACCTCGTGCGCTCCAGCTACCGCGCCACGAGGCACTTCGCGCTCGCCGACTGGTGCCGCAACTTCGACGTGAGCTTCCAGGGCGAGCAGGGTGCGTGCACACGAGTCACCCCCCACCCCCCACACACACATACGTGCACCGAGCCGACCTCGTGCGCTCCAGCTACCGCGCCACGAGGCACTTCGCGCTCGCCGACTGGTGCCGCAACTTCGACGTGAGCTTCCAGGGCGAGCAGGGTGCGTGCACACGAGTCACCCCCCACCCCCCACACGAGTCCCCCCCACACACATACGTGCACGGCCTCGTGCGCTCCAGCCGCATACCTACTAGTTACTTTCGAAGTTAAACTTATTTACGCATGGTTGACTTGGGGTTAAGCTGGTGAATGCGTGACGAGAGCGTTATGAAAAACGTGATCGGGCGAGGTGAACGGAAGTTGAAAAGGAGATGTAAGTTAGTGAAGATAGTGAGATAGTTACGAAACGCGTAAGTTTTACTTCAGTCGTGTGGTCTAAAATACACTCGTTATTTATTTTATTTTATTTTGACGTGACTAAATCATTTTTCAGTAATCAAACATGATTCATCATGATGATGATGATAAATGATGTTTGATTATTGAAACTTGTAATTTAAAAGATTGGTTTGACCTTCTCGGCCCGTGTTAACCCTGTAGCACTACTAGCTTAGCTAATAATGTGGCAGGCGTGGACTGGGGGGGCGTGCGGCGCGAGTGGTTCTCCCAGCTGTGCGCGCAGCTGTTCGACCGCAAGTTCGGGCTGTTCGTGTCGTGCCAGGACTCGCCCGCCGGCCTCGTGCACCCCAACCCGGACCGCCCGCCGCACCTCAAGGTGACCTCGCCTTCATTTCGAGAACCGCCTGATTACTGAGTCTTATATATTCTTTGTCCTTAATATTTATTGGGTTCAGACGAGAGAACAATTATTGCATTCTGGATTTTTAATGTACACATAAAATTCAAAGGATATCTATCCATTCCCAGGATTATTATAGATACAATGTTTTGGAGCTACATTCTCCCATAAACGATTCTCTCTGCCAATTTTGCTAAGTTCATAGGTCTACGGAGGTATGGTCTTGCTCAAGTGGGTTGTGCAAAGATGTTTAAAGGCTTACACGTCTGTGATGCTCCCGATGATGTAACTTATCATCTGGCGAGCTGTACGCTTTTTGCCATCATAGTGTTATAAAGATTGGAATGGATATATGATCGGGCGTGTTTCAGCTGAAACACTTCGAGTTCGCGGGCAAGATCGTGGGCAAGTGCCTGTACGAGAGCGCGCTGGGCGGCGCCTACCGCCAGCTCGTGCGCGCCCGCCTGGCGCGCTCCTTCCTGGCGCAGATCATCGGCCTGCGCGTGCACTACAAGGTGGGCGTGCTGTGCTGTGGCCCACTTGGGCACACGCCCGACCCGACTGTAGCTCGCCGGCGACTGAGCAGTCGTGAGCGTGGCGCTGTACTTATGCAAATGCGAGGGTCGACATTTTTGTTTGTGCAGTGGCGTTGGTGGCACAACACAAGACACATATATAATCAAGCCTTTTTTTCGTAAGGGTAGGCAGAGACCACTTCTTTCACTTGCTACGATCCTTACATACTTCTTTTGTTTTGTCCACTTTCATTATTCCCTTCATACATGCACTGCGGTTTAGGGTACTCTTGACCTGGCCTTTTTTCAACTCACTTCAGCCTGTAATATCCCACTGTTGGGCATAGGCCTCTTTCCCCATGTAGGAGAAGGATCAGAGCTTAATCCACCACGCTGCTCCAATGCGGGTTGGCGGATATATTCCCTACTTTAAGTAACGATCGCTATCAGGTGTATACGATAACAACCGGGACCGACGGCTTAACGTGCTCTCCGAGGCACGGTGGGGAGACCCACAAGGACTGCACAAACACCCAGACCACGACAAACACCTGTATGGCCAATACAAATGCTTGTCATGGCCTTTTTTCAAGACGTCCCTTATTTGGTCTCGGAACGACCGCCTAGGTTTACCCCTTCCAACCCTTCCATTTACACTCACCTTGTACACTTTTTTCGTCAATCGTTCTTCACTCATTCTCTCGACATGACCAAACCAATTGAGCATACCTTTCTCAATTTCTGTCACTACATCTTCTTTCAGACCACAACGTTTCCTTATCTCACTATTTCTTATCCTTGTCACTCAGTTTAACTCCTACCATACTTCTTAACGCTCTCATCTCAACTGCATTTGTTCTGCATTCATATTTCTTCTGCCATACCCAACTTTCACTTCCGTACATGAGTGTCGGAACCAACACCCCCTCATGCACAGCCAAACGAGCCTTGTTAGACATCTTCCGACTGCTCATAAATTAGTGCAAAGCTCCATTCACCCTGTTTCCTGCATTCACTCTTCTTTCAATATCACTCTCACACTCTCCATCTCTTGTAAACTTCGAACCCAGATACACAAACTCATTCACCTGTTTAATTTGTTCATCTCCAATCACGATATTGCAGTCTGTCACTGCCTCATTTCTTTCAAACACCATCACTTTCGTCTTCTTTACATTCATCTTCATTGCCTTCCTTACAAAAGCTCCACTCATAGCAGTTACCATCCCTGCAACTCCTCGGCCGAAGACGCAAGTAATACTTGGTCATCAGCATAGAGAAGACATTTGACGAGTAACTCATTCATTCTCAACCCACTTTCATTCTCTTTTAAATCTGTCAAACAATTGTCGATGAACAGATTAAACAGCCACGATGACTCTACACATCCCTGTCTAACATCTTTTTCTATATTAAACCATTCAGTGTATGCCCTGTTCATCCTCACACAAGCACTAGAATCCCTGTAAAGAGATTGCAATGCTCGTATGAGGATACTGCTCACACCATTCACGGACAATGCTAACCACAATTCATTCCTCATCACTCATTCAGTGTATGCCCTGTTCATCCTCACACAAGCACTAGAATCCCTATAAAGAGATTGCAATGCTCGTATGAGGACACTGCTCACACCATTCACGGACATTCCTCATCACTCTATCATAGGCCTTTTCTAAATCCACGAACGCGCAATAGACTTTTTTGTTTTTAGCCAAACACTTTTCGGCTATGCACCGCAAAGAAAGGACCTGATCCGTACATCCCATTCCCCGTCTAAATCCCTCTTGTGCATCCCATACTTTTTCGTCTGTTTCATTCACAACCCTCTCAATCACCACTTTTGCATACAATTTACCGACGACGCTGAGGAAGCTTATACCGCGGTAATTTATGCAGTCCCGCCGTGACCCTTTTCCCTTGTACAATGGGACGATTACGGCTTTGCTCCAGTCTTCCGGTACTTGCCTATTTCGCCAGCACAAATTGAAAAGGCAGTTCAGCTGGCTAGCCACTATGCCATGTCCAGTCTTCAGCATTTCGACGGTAATCCTGTCATACCTTGAAGCCTTACCTAATCTCATACTTTTCAACGCTTTCACTATTTCATCCATGCTTATCGCACTTTCATCACCATTTATACTCTCTTCCATGGAAGTTGCCGTATGTTGTACCTGCACTTCCTCTCTTTCGAACAAACTTTCAAAATACTCTTTCTATCTCTTTAACACACATTCTTTTCCTTTTATAATGCTCCCATCTTGACTCCTGACTGTACTCAGTTCGGAGGTAGAGGTTTTTCCTCTGGCAGTTTTGATGGATTTCCAGAAAAAACTTGATGTTTGACTGGAAATCTTCAGTGAGCCTTCTATCAAAATCATCCTTTCGTTCTTCTTTCTTTCCAGACACAACTTCTTTCGCCGCTAATTTCAATTTTTTATACTTTGTTCTTGCTTGATTTATCTCGTCATCCGTTGCCTTTTGAACTTTTTGGTTTGCTTTTGTCGCTAACCAATCCAATCACGCTTTCTTTTTTTCTTGCACAGCCTTTTGTACATCTTTATCGGTCCACACATAGTTCTTTATTCCTTTCCTTCTTTTAGCTACCCCGCATACCTCAGTGGCAACATTCACGACCCCTTTCTTAAATGTGTCCCACAAATCTTCAATCACACCTATCTCTTCTGTGCCTTCAAAACTTTCTTTTAGTTTCTCTACATACTCGTCTTTCTTTTCATTTTCTTGTAGGTTTTCCATTTTCACTCTGTCCAAAATACTTGTAGGCTCGGCCCTTCCCAAGATCCCAAAGATTCCATTCCAAGCATACTTCAAGCAACTCAAAACTAAGTTTAAAATGTTGAGAATTAATGTTTGTTTTCTTAAAATCATTAAAACAATATCAAATCATTTCAGTACTTCGAACAAGACGATCCGGAGTTGTATTTGTCCAAAATTAAATACATCCTGGAGACGGACCTCGACGCGTCGGACTCCGTGCCCGAGATCTACTTCGCGGACGACGTGTACGACTCGTCGGGGAAGTTCATCGAGACGCGGGACCTCGTTCCCAATGGCTCTACGATAAGGGTTAGTGTTGTGTTTTGGTTCGCTTGTGTGGAAAAAAAAAACTTTATTTTCCGGTTTGTGGTATCACATGTATATTCGAAGTCATATTGCTTAAGATAGTGATTTAGCTGCTGATGATCCATTATCGATGATAAGATCAAAGAAGGACATTAAGGAAGAAGTCGAAGTGAGGTGTCGTTATCGCTCGGCAGATTACCGCATATGGACTTTTCAAGATAAATTGGTGTCAATTCTTCCTTTACACTGAAATATGCGTTGCTTGTGTCTGGTTCTATAAAAGTGTTAAACGTATAGTGGTCATTTGATGATGATAGCCGATCAATTTCGTCATCGAGACGGTCCGTTTGAAGCCTATCGTGAAAGGCTAATAGATAGTAGTGTGGAATTAGAGCCGGCGACGATTCTCGGAGAAGATCTACGACTAGTCTCTTATTAAGGAATCAGGGTAAATGTGTATCGGTGGTGGTATCTGCGGGCAGGTGGTCAACGCCAACAAGCTGCAGTACCTGGACGCGCTGGCGCAGTGGCGGCTGGCGGCGCGGCGGCGCGGCGAGACCGACGCCTTCCTGCGCGGCCTGGCGCTGCTGGTGCCGCCGCACCTGCTGGCCGTGTTCGACGAGAACGAGCTGGAGCTGCTGGCGTGCGGCACGGACGAGCTCAGCGTGGCCGACTGGCGCGCGCACGCGCTGCTGGCCGGCGCCGGCCGCGACTGGCAGCGCCGCGTGGCCTGGCTGTGGGCCGCCGTGGGCTCCTTCAGCGCCGAGGAGCGCGCGCGCCTGCTGCAGTTCACCACGGGCTGCGCGCAGCTGCCGCCCGGCGGCTTCCAGGTGGGTGATGCCGCGACTGGCGGCGCCAGGTGTGTGATTACCCGCTACTGGCGGATCCAGGTGTGTAACTACCCGCGACTTGCGGCGCCAAATGTGTAACTACCCGCCACTGGTGGAAGCAGGTGTGTAACTACCCGCGACTGGCGGCACCAGATGTGTAACTACCCGCCTCAAGTAAGTCTGTATATATATATATATATATATATATATATGTATACGTATTGTGATTCTACCGTATCAGTCAATGTTTACCCAAACAAACCACCAAGTCACTCTCCAAGCAACAGACGACCGAGTGTGCATGTACACTGTCCCCAGGAGCTGGACCCGCGCTTCCAGATCACGGCGGCGCCGACGTTCGGCGCGCTGCCCACGGCGCACACGTGCTTCAACCAGCTGTGCCTGCCCGACTACGACTCCTACGAGCAGCTGGTGCGCGCGCTGCTGTGGGCCATCAACGAGGGCGGCGAGGGCTTCGGCATGATCTAGGGTACGCGCCTGGAACTGCCTCGGGCTCACAGGAGATCGCAGCTAAATGATACTCTCAAGTGTCGTGTTCCTGTGGTGGGTGAGGTGACCAGAACTTCTGGGGAGGGTCAGGGGTGGGGTCGGCAACGCGCTTACGATACTTCTAGTGTTGTAGGCGTGTTTAGGCTACGGTAATCGCTTACCATCAGGTGAGCTGTATCCTTTTTTGCCGATTTATTTGTATGAAGAAAATACAGCCTCATGACAGGTGCAATTATTAATGAATTAGTGAATGGTATGGCGCATATTATATTCTTAATACAGATGTTGGCAAAATGTTCGCTCCAGTGTAGAAAACGAGTGAGTGAATGATATAACGTATATTTCGATCTTTACATTGAACGACACGTTGATTACTAAGTATAATAAAACTTTTGAAAAGTGAGTCATATATTAAGATCGAGTCTAGTGTGTAGATTGTACAGAAATACTGTAGACGATTTGTGAGATTCTTATATAGTAATATTTATATAACGGTGAAATTAAAATATTTCGTGGCGTAGCTTTAAATAGCTCGAAATAGGAAGGAAATTTATTCTCAAAATATAAAGGAAAACAAAAAGCTTTGAGACGTAAAGGGGACGCTTTTAACATTTGAGTCTTATGCCACAAAAATATACCACTTGACTTCATTTAATGCTTGCATATTTAAATTCTTTAATTTAGTACGAGAATATTATTTCTTCATTTCTGGCTTCCAAATCTATAATAAACTAAATTATATTTTAGTTTCGTTCTAGTCTCTTCAGTGAAAGGCTGCCATTATCATGATACCCTTTAAATGATTCGTTTTATTTATTACTCTGCTGTGAAGGCTTATAAAAATAATTAGGTCTATAAAGCAATTGTTAAACCAGAGTAACGACATCTATCGCGCGCCATACGAACTACAAACTAAAAACTGAACTGCGAACTATAGAAAACAATATCATAACATAATTGTTTTGAATTAAGATCAGGGTAGTGTGTAGCGCTACGTTGTGATTTTGGTTGTGTTAAGTTAAAATTGAAACATAAGTCAAAGATAGATGTTTGTATATAAATACTTAGTTGTGTTATTTATTTTAACATATAAAAAATAAGCAGATCTGATAGTTATAAAATCTGCCTTTATGATCTCATAATAGTCGTTTTGTTTCAAATATTAATATTATAGTTTGAGGTAGCGAGTAAACATTATCCGTGAGAAAAATGTACATCTGTATATATACATAATTCCAAATAAAAGTGTTGCTTTAACGCACTATGAAAGAATTTTTCGCATTACTTATAAATGAAATTATATTTTAAAGTAGATATTCTATTTAATGTAGATACGACAAAGACATTATTGTGTATTATTCTAAGTCCACGACCCTTATAATTTAAATTTAAATATGACAAATAAAAAAGTTGCCATATGTAAACTTGTACTGCAGCCGTGTTGCATTAATCTCTTTAAATATTAAATAGTAATTCGTTTATTATAATGCTGGAAATTTTATAAGGAACTAAACAATACTATTAAGGAACACATTCGTACTATGTGCGTCTGTGTTTAGTTATTCAGTTGCAATATGCAAGTTTGTGTAAACTTGTGTAAATTGTGTAAAGTTGTGTAAAGCTGTGCAAAGTTGTACAAAGTTGTGCAAAGTTGTGCGTGAGTGTGGGTTGACAACTTCGTGTGTTGTCGTTCTGTGCACTAGTAAAACTTTTAAATTAGGATAGAAATATTTAATAAAGAAGATCCATCCATTCGACTGTCCGTCTTCAGGAATTGAAAGCGACAATAATACCGGTCCGTCACGTAGGGCACAACCGTCGCTTGGCTTCAACGGGTTTTCAAAAACCTATTTTATTTGTGTATTTTTTAATGTTTTTTTTTTATGCGTTTAATTTTGATTTACATAACAATATATTTAAAAAAAAAGTTTTTTTTTTGTATTTGTCAATATTTAGGTATGTGGTAGAGGATATGTTGACACAGATTTTAATTTTCTTTTCAGTCATATTTTGGTATTATTTCATTTTGTAAATAATTGTACAAATTACGATTCTGATTAAAAAATAATTAGTATAGAAAAACTTAAATAGAATATAAACTTAGTAAATTACGAAACAATAGACATGTTTGTTATTTCTTTAAAATATAAAATGTAAATGCGTTTTAAGAATAATAAAGACGTCTCCTAAAATATCCTTCAATGAATATAATTTCACACAGAATTTTTAGTGTGGAAAAAAATCAACAGTGTGACAACACCTAACTCATTAAGTCAAATGGACGAGACTAGAGATATGCATTTAATGCTGCATTTAATTTAGCACTATATAGGGAAAAGTTCAAATTTACTTTATTTAATTCTGCTTTAAAAGCACTTTGAGGCTATCACCGAGGTTCTAAAGTTAGAATACACTAATGTGTCACGCTTATTTACTGTCTGTACGTAAGACAATAGAAAGGAAAATTTTACTAATGCCTAACTAAAAAATAGAACAATTTTTATGACATACTTTATCAAAGTTTATTCATTTATACTTTATTATATACACAACTACATGTTACACAGTAAACATTATTTTAAGATTATAGATTTATATTACAGACTGTGAAGTACAATGGGCGGACTTATGGCTATTTAGCCATTCCTTTCAGACAACCCAAATTGTTTTAATATCTTCAAAATTTACTTTCAAATGTTCAAGAATACACGGTTGATGTATTTTATGTATAACCTCATACTTTTAACGTTTATTTTAATTATAGTTCTATAGAAGAAACGGCTTGTATAAATTAAAAGAAAAAGCAATAAGTATCTTAAATACGTCGAAATTAAGTATTTTTTTAAATAATCATATGTGCTATCGATTGCTTGGTAGAAGATATTAAAATTAGTTTAATACTATTGGGTACGACTTTTTTGGTAGGTGTCTAAGAAAGCATTCTTTGTTTTTAACGGCCTTAAAACTAATATAAATTTTTCGAAATGCCTTAAGATTCGGGGGCGGCCATAAATTACGTGAGGTGTTTTTTTAAATTTTCTGTCCCTCCCTCCCCCCTCTGGTGAGATGTCGTGAGATTTTATTCAACCCCCTCCCCCATCCCCCAATCTCACATGAGATCTTTTAAAATGTGGGTTTCTTACGTAAAGGCGTTTGATTGTTATTGTAAAAAGGCCCCCCTCTCTCCAACGTAAGATTAGATGAGATTTGACTCGACCCCCTCCCCCCTTGAACATCTCACGTATTTTATGAACGCCTCCTTATCGTTTGTGAAATAAGGTCTAATTAAGTTTACTATCACTTAAATAATAAGCAGCATAAAGATAGTTTACATGTTGCCATATCTCCGACTTGTAAAAATATAATATACCATTGTATATAAATACCCAATAGTTAAAATGATATATGACTTCATCAGGAATAATCCGTTGAAAACGAGTTATTAGATGAAAAAAAATTTAATTGTTTGTTACAGCAATAATCATATTCCAAGATTTTCAATTTTATAGGTTGAATTTCAATAAAGCCTATGTATGATTTATTCGTTTTAATTTATTGTTTTTTTTTTAATTATATTTTAAATGTATGCATAAAAAGATATGTCTCAAAAATATTTTTTGTTCTACACTTATAAAATAACAGGTTTTAATTCAGCGAAAGTGACTGTTGGCCTCATGACCGATTATAAATTATACAGTATACACCATAAAGGATTTTGGATGGGATGGGTAAAATTTCCTATAAAAGTCCACCACTTTAAAGTTATAAAACCAAACACAAAGAGGCCCTAAATAATAAACTAACAATTTTAAATTAGGTAAATATATTTGGTACTATATACAGTGGTTTCTTTTTCTTTAGAAATATAATTAACTGCTACGTGGGTATAGATGCGGGGAACATCAAGTATATTTCAAATTAAAATTATTTTATACTGGTGAAGTCATTTTATTAATAGTCATCAATATACAAAAAAATAAGTGTTCTTAGATTTAATTGAATTTATTTACACGTTGTGCTATTAATAAACACTAATGTGGCCTATAAAATATATGCTTGAATTTTTATTATTCTCACTAACAAGTCTGTTCTAGAACTAGTCATTGTGAAAAAATATTTAATTTTTAATAATTTATTTATTGTAAGTTAAGAAAAATTATTTTGCCTCTGTCTGTCTTTCTAAATGAATGTATGGATGTATGAGACAATAGGAAAATAGATATGGATATAATAATAAAATAAATAATAGTTTAAAGAAACTAAAAAAACACTCTTTTATAAATAAACCAAACTAAAAAGGAATAATCTTATCAAATTAGTGTATAATCATCGGTCCTTGATAAGTCTACTAAGTTTAAATGAAATCTGAACGTTTGAAGTCGGTCAAAATAAATTTCAAAGGAGTCGGTTTCAAACTTACAAAGGTAAGCTAATAAAAAACGTGTAAAAAGGTTGAACTGACGTTGCGTAATTTAACGAATACTTGGTAAATACAGATAATTACCGACTACAGTCCTAATCCTATACTCATAAATATATATATCTATGTTAAATATCTCGCAGCTGTCCAGTGACGTAGCGAGCTTAAGTCGCGCCCAATACCTTTTTATTGCCCCCCCATTCGAAAACCATATAATATGTCCAGCAATTTTTTGTTTTGCGGACCATTTGGCGCCTCTGTGTGTAGCGCCCGGGGCATGATGGCCCCTTGCCCACCCTCAGTACGTCACTGTATTTGTCCATTTTTTTGTCAGTTTTTATGATGAGATTTTTTCCATAGGGTAGGCTACAGCCGATAGTAATCTCTGATTGCGCTGCCCTTTTCGGTTTTTGAGTACTCTATAAGGGACATTTTTCTGTTTGGTAATTGTTAATTATCTATTTTTTTTTTTTTTTTTTTGTTACACTTAAATCGATATTTTTTTATAAGAATAAAAAAATAATAAGAAAAATGATTCAAACTGATTAAAAATTGCTTTTTTTGTCTCGGCGTAAGTCTAAAAATCCTGATTAAGTTTTTTGAAAGTCTATAAATCCTGAATATGTTTTTTAACAGATTGTAGCTCAGGCCTATGGACACTAGCGATATATTTCTGTTAATTCGTGTTGATTTGATATCGAAATTTTATTTGTTACTCTGTGTGAATCAGTATATTATTCATATTTGGAATTTGTATAAAGCATTGACCTTATGTGATCACAAATCTGAACAATCCTTTATCATATATGTTGTAGTATCTTGTCGTTGTCAGATGTATAAAGATTAATTCAAAAATAATAAGTTGTTAATGATTAAAAGTAATAAATTGTAATCGTTTTAATTCTGTATTTAATTTCATCTCATACGCACAATGAACACTCGTTTCTGGTAAGTTTCTAGTAAAACTCTAAGGCCTATACCCTCAAGTTGTAGTCATAGCAAATCATTCCAAATGTTGATATTTTGTCGTAGATTGTTGAATAGAATTGTAAGACTGAACGATTAAAGTAACATTGACGAAATTTTGTTTTATTTATACCTCTTCTAAACCCCCATTATTGTTAAGAGACTTAAGATAGCGCAGGCTTAAACCTTGGTTTTTGATTGCTATCTGTGTAATATATAACATTCTCGTGTCGCGGTGTTTGTAGTTAAACTCGAGCTTGACCGATTCTCATGAAATTTTGTGTTCATATCGGGTAGGTCTGAGAATCGGCCAACATCTATTTTTCATTCCCCTAAGTTATAAGAAGGGGGTTGATTGAGAAGGTTAATAAAATATATGGCAAAACAACGGTTGCGGGGTCAGCTAGTATACATATATAAATCTCGTGTCACGATGTTTGTTCGGGCTAATCTCCGAAACTAGTGTACTGATTTTAATGAAATTTTGCACAGATATGTAACATATATTCATGACCGCGATAGTTTTATTACAAATAAAAAAAAAAGAGTGGTGCGTAGTTCGGCAGGTCAGCTGGTATATAATGGTAAGTAGTATATAAAAATTAATCTCCGAAATTAAATACACGCGCTTAATTTCCAATGACTGCACCAAATTGGATAATTCTTTCTTTTGATATGTAAGTTATTGTTAGTCTAAGGTTTGTAGGTTGTAGGTGACAATTTCAATAAAGATCTTAAGGTCAGTTAGTTATTACATAAGTCACTAGCGACCTCTGTATGTCCATATTTTGTTACACGATAAGTAATCACCAACATATTATATACTAAAACTTTCTTCGAAACACGCTGCAACTTATGGTATACGTGTTATTCCTATCGGTTTTCGGAGATAACTGAACAAAAAACCAAAAACCTGTCCTCCATTTATTAGTATAGATATTATAAATCTATTATTTTTGGGGATAGATGTTTGCTACACATTTACGCAAAAACTAGTGAATAAAAAGTATCCTGACTACTGTTTATTTCATTCCCAATGGATAACAGATAACGCGACTAAAACCCCCGAGCGGTAACATACAGTTTAAAATAGTCTCTTTTTATTTTAATTTTTGTTATTTACTTGTTTATGATTTCTTAGCCCACTACACTCTAATAGATAATAAGTTTAAAACAATTATTCCTTATTTATTAGGAACAGTAGAAATAAAATCAAACTTTTATAATGATAGTGTATTTTAATATACTAAATTGGTAACAATTCTTAAAAAACTAACAATAAGTTCTAATACTTACCCATATCCAAAACCGCCTCTTGCGGAAAGCAATAAGTAACAATTTAATACACTAATATACTTACCAAACTTCTATACATATTATTCGAAAAATATTTTAATTTCAGTTCAAACAATTGTCGATATCATTTAGCAAAATCGTATTCAACATTTTTACAATTTTGCCGCGAAAGTTGACAGATTATAGATAGGTACCAAAAAAAAAATGTATAAAAATAAAAATGACGACAGATTTTAAGGATAAACATAATTAAGTAATAGAAAAACTCAAATATGATTCTTCATAAAGAATGTAAATTACAATCAATTATCGAATTTCTTTTCCTTTAAAAATAATAATTTTGAAATAATTTTACGACTAAGGGAACGTACTCATAAACGTGATTCATTCAGGAGGGGAAGGGAGTTTTCAAATATACCATGCTTGGGAAACTGGGGCCCGGGAGCTAGTGATTTTAGATTTTCGTCGTATAGTCAATATCCTCTCGTAAAATCTCACGCTTTTTCGAGCTATAATCAAATATGGCGCACAGTGTTTAGCGCTTTTCAAACTCGCAGGTCAACTTTTTTCAACTTCCTATACGCAATAAATGATTTGAAATCATATTACTAAATTATTACGTGAAAACTCGAGGGAGAGGAGCAAATACTACGGATGGTCACCGAAGGGTAAGGGGTAAAAATTTTGTAAAAAAAGGGTCACGTAGGATGGGTACGTCCCCTAACATATATACTTAACTATATTAGTTATTTGATTACTCATACATGTTTGTTTTGTTAACAACCACGTCTTGCCGGGATGAGAGTCCACAGAACGACTTCAGGTAGAGACATCGGATTGCGCATCCAAGATCGCGCTACTCCGAGCATTCTGAATTGAAATTATATCTAAAATTACTGCAGATTAGTAGAACATCTAAATTTATGGCAAATATTCAGACATATAATCTTATTTATTATTCATTTGGCATAAAATATATTTTACTTTTACACTAAATAAATGTTTCAGACATTGTTTTCAATTTTCAAATTAGAAAACGACTTTCGTGATTACGCGTCTTCTTTTACGGGGCTATGCCCAACAGGTTTTGGAACGGTCGATTTTTGATATGATATTTTAAAAAAATATAAGGAAATATCCTGCTCTTTGGCTGCTATTTGAAGCAGCCAGTCTGAGATAGTACCTTAGCCTAATAGATTGGGGTAGGACCGTAGATGATGTACGAAGGCTATGGAATCCGCTTACCATATGCAAAATTTACGGTTTAAATAATTACCATAATGGTATAAAAATATATACTGTATCGTATATTAAGATGATATGTAGTGGCGTATATTAAGATTTAGCACCCCGAACCAGTGCCGTTTGCCGTCTCATAAATTAAGCAAAAAGGTAAAGCAGCGTATGTATCAGGGATGTGACATTTCGAAAAAAAAAGTATGTTTGTTAAGGGGAAATATCCAGAATATTTCAGCTGACTTTTTTTAAGTAGCTTCGTTCTCACAAGCAGAGTTTACGTATTCGTGCGTGTCGTAAGAGGCGACTAAGGGATTACACAGTTTCACTACCACCTTGTAACTTAAAAAGCCGACCAATGGCGGAATAACCAACTAACTGCTGGGTTTGAAATACAAGGGCCGAAGACGGGCAGCAGCGTCTCCGGTGCGACAAAGCCAGCCCTGCGGTCACCAACCCGCCTGCCCAGCGTGGTGATTATGGGCAACACACATAAGTTCACGCCATTTTTGACGCAAACACGTGGAGGCTTATGTCCAGCAGTGGACTGCGATAGGCTGATGTGTGTGTGTGCGTATACCTCACCTGGTGAGCGGCCGCGGCCACCAGGCGAGCCGCTCGCGCTCCAGCTGCACCCGGAGCGCGGCCACCTCCAGCGCGAGCCCGGACACGCGCGCGCTCAGGGCCGAGCGCTCGTGTGAGCACTGCTCGTGGGCTCTATACGATACATTGTAATAACATCAATAATAAATAAATTAATTAATTTATATTATAATTATATTATATAATGTACGGATCTTATTGACAATGAAATAAAACGATGTGTTTCTCTGTAAACAAAGGTTTATTTGCCTGAGTTATATTCTATTAGAAACTTACACACTATTACACTCTAAACTTAAGTAAAACTCAACTGTAAACAAAGAAACGACATTTAACGTTTATTATTCACAGTGTCAATTTCTTTATTAATCTTTTTTAATAATCTAAACAAATTAAATAAGGTTTAGTCTTAACCGCAATATCATCTTTTTCCTAATCCATCAATTTATAATCTCTTCATTTGCATTGACAGCACTGCTTTACGGCCAGTACGTAACATTCAAATCAAAGAAAATTTTGTCTATTTCTTTACAATTATATTAATTTATTATTTATATATTTTTTGACGGCCCTCACTAAGATTTGCTCCTGTGTCGGGGTTCCGGGAACATACACAATATACCAGTGCAAATGCCCAGACCGCGGCAAACATCTGGATGGCCAATTGGCCAATACCTGTAAGCCTTCTACTGCTGGTTAAAAACCTCCATCACACAGGAGCTGTGTAGTTTGGTCAAGGCCCTATATTTCTTTGTGGATTGGTAGACAATTTCTTTACTAAAAAAACAAGTATTCTTTAGACCACACGACTGAAGTAAAACTTATTTAGCTCCATCTAATTTATATCTCCCTCGCAACTTCATAGATAGAATATACTTTATTGCACACCACTCGGAAAAAAAACATTAGATAAAACAGTTATTTACACATAGAGATAGTAATGTACAAAGGCGGTCTTATCGCTTAGTAGCGATCTCTTCCAGACAACCTTTAGATATAGGATAATATGCATTGAAAAGGTAGCAGCGCAATTATCTGTATAATTTGTAAATTCAACATTATGCATGCAAACATGATGCATTTTCGTTCCCTACTCAAAAAATATAGAAAAAAAAAATACTTCATACATAGACATATATACATAAAATATCTACATACATACAAAGCATACGTACTTACATGCAAACACATATACATATATACATACATACATACATACATACATACATACATAACATGTCGTCACAATTTAACAAAGTTAATAGAAATAGAAGATAAAATAAGTAAAAGTGATGCAAATCGGAAAAAGCTAAACTGATTAATTAATCATAGTGAGATAGTAGGCTTTAACTAACTTTTTAAAGGAGATAAGTGATTGTGCTTTTTTGATGTTGAGTGGCAACGCATTCCATAATTGGACTGCCTGTACAGAAAAAGACAATTTGTAAAATTTGGTGTTGTGCACAGGAACCCTTAGTGTCAGGTTCTCTGCTGAACGAAGAGTTTTATTGTGAGTTCCAAGAAATTCAAATTTAACTTTGAGGTAGATTGGTGCATTTTTGTGAAATAACACACAGTACAATAGCGAGAGAACATGCAGATTCCGGCGAAGACGAATAGGTAACCATTTGAGCCTTGAACGAAATTCGGAGACGTGATCATATTTGCGCAAACCAAATATGAAACGTATGGCGATGTTTTGAAGTCGCTCAAGTTTATTCATTTGTTCTTCGGTTAAATTGAGATAGCTTGCGTCGGCATAGTCGAGAATGGATAGGAATAGAGATTGGGCTAGCATAATTTTGGTAGGAATTGGCAGAAAATAGCGCAACCTCTGAAGAGATTTTAGTGATGCTATAGTTTTTCGGCTTAATTCTTTAATGTGATAGGTCCACGATAACGTGGAGTCTATGTATAAACCGAGGTTTTTTACATTCTTGCTATATGGTATGACGGTTCCGTTGAATTTTAGCTTCGGTAATTCCACCCAATCGATTCTAGAAATCAGATTCTGGCTGCCAACTACAATAGCCTAAGACTTAGCAGGATTTACTGTGAGGCCGTACATCCTGCTCCAGTCACAAATAATTTCCAAGTCCTTATTGATAACAGAGACAGCTGTAGGTAGCCCCTCAAGAGAAGACTGGAGATAAATTTGTACATCGTCTGCATACATGTGTGAGAGAGAAGTTATGTTGGAAGTTATTGAATTAATATACAATGAAAAAAGTAAAGGAGACAATACACCACCCTGGGGTACACCGGCCATTACATCACACCACGAAGAGAAAGTCTCTTCAATACGAATGCGTTGCCGGCGCCCTTTAAGATAACTTCGAAACCAATCAACCACTGCTGGAGATATGTTAAGAGAGCGCAGCAGACCTAACAGTAAGTCAAAGTCAACGGTATTAAACGCATTACTGAAGTCAAGTAAAGTGAGTACCGTTAGGCGCTTATTATCCATACCCCATCGTATGTCATCGGTTACCTTCACCAGAGCTGACATTGTACTATGACCGGAACGGAAACCTTCATTTAGCCTCGCCCGATCACACTTTTCGTAACGCTCTCGTCACATATTCATCAGCTTACTCCCCAAGTCAAGCGTGCGTATAGAAGTTTTACTTCAATAATATTGTAAAATTCTAGACGATCAATGTCTACTCGAGAAATATTTAGAGCCAAAAAGAAGTTTTTGTCTGCATCTCGTACTTAATTAAAGCATTTTTAATATATGTGTAGTGACATCTATCGAGCAACATACGAACTACGCAACTAGAGAAAACTGACGTATCCTACATCGCGATATCAAAGTTATCAGAGCTATTGAGTATATATACAAGAACCCGACAACAACCGTCGGGGCGTTAGCCCACCAGACACAACAGCCGTCTGGTTGGAGGATCCTCCGTTTGCGATGGCGCATGAAGTACTTCATAACCCATTCCTCGTACCCCCCCTAATATGTCAACTGCTAACTACATTGTACGTAAAATAAAATATCAGAACGAATAAAACCAATCAATCAATTAATTAAATATTAAAAGGCTAATCTTTAAATGTATACCATTTTCGGATATCGAACCATTTTATCAAATATGTTAGCCATACAGATGTTTGCCGACACATGACTAAATCCAAGTGGGGGCCGTTGAGGGTGAGGCGTTTATTTTATTCAGTAAACAAATTCAGTAAACATAAACACTGCCAAGTATAACCAAGGCCAATATAGTAATAATAGACCCTGTAGTTAAAATTTAATAAGAGTTTAATTAAAAAAGATAACTTACTCCCGCTCGAGTCGCAGTTCCTCGCGAGACTGATCAAGTTGTTCTTGCATTTTGTTAATCTCGTTGTGCAACATCGTCACTTGCGCCTCGCTGGCCGATAGCAACGTCTCGTGATGCGTTAAATCGTCTTCCAATGAGGCTATCTATATAATGTTATAGTAAATAAAGTGTATTAAAATTTATATATAAACAAGTTTGATGGAGATGTTCGCATCTCAGATCTTTGAATTTCAGATGTAGAAAAGAAAACCACGGGGCAAACATTCAAGTAAGATATCAGTACAAATGACTTATCTTTAACTGTATCGAACATATTTGTATTGAGGCAGACAACTGTCCTAACAGTTGGCTTACATGCATTTCTTCCCTTTAACTAATGTCAAAAAGAGGGACATTGTTTGTTCGGAATCGATCTTTAATGATCCTATAGTTACTGAACTGAATTTCCCGGCTGAAAGTTCCAGATAAATCCAAAAAAAAAACACGATGATTGATGGGAAGTTATTGTAAATTATTGTGTGTGTGAAGCAGGGATTCCAAATACTTTTTTCAAATTTGATACGTCAAAATACAATTTTTATCAGGCCATTTTTCGATCCAATATCAGGATCCCCAATGGACCTTAACATTTTATATCGGAGTTTTTTCACAGGGTTAATATCTTCTTCCTATGATATCAGGATAAAACATCACTGCCGTGCTACGACTGTGTAAAGTAGTGAGACAGATATGACAGAGTAAGTAAAATCGCAAGGTAGCACGAAAAGACCAGTCACCCAGTTCTTAATTCAATCTTCTTCGTGTATTTTTCACAAATGACCATAGCGTCTAAAATGTCACCGAAAAACCGAAAATATCAAAAATGACAATCGTGGTGTCCACCGTAAAAGAAAAAAGTTTAAATAAATAAAGTGTTTAATCACATTAATACCATAAATACGATTGCTTATGATGGGGACTGAATGCATGTTTATCTTTCGCACAAAAACTATTACAATGAAACTGTACGTAAATAAGGGAAGATTCAGTATAGAACAGGTTACTATGTAATCCCAAACTGCGACGGAAACATAACTGGCTATGAGAGTAAGAGAGAAAGAAAATGTTTGCAACGCTCTCGTTGCAGATTCACCAGGTCGCTGGCCAAGTCAAGTGCGTGTAAGGAAGCGTTAGTTCCAAAAGCAGTCACCCTGTCGCTGGAGCGGTCCAGCTGCGCGCGCACGCCGGTGAGCTCGGCGCGCTCCAGCGCCAGCGCGCGCTCGCACGCGGCCAGCGCGGCGCGCGCGTGCTCCAGCTCGCCGCGACAGTCGCGCCAGCCTGTGGGCGTGCTCAGCGTAACCGGTGCCTTACATCTACTAACATGCTCTATAGCACGGACGCGGAGCACGAAGAATTTCTCGGTAAGAGGCGACTAAGGGATAACACAGTTCCGTTACCACCTTGGACCAACTGCTGGCTTTGAAATACACAGGTCGAAGACGGGCAGCAGCGTCTTCGGTGCGACAAAGTCAGCCCTGCGGTCACCAACCCCCCTGCCCAGCGTGGTGACTATGGGCAAAACACATGAGTTCACGCTATTTTTGGCGTAAACTTTTGGAGGCCTATGTCCAGCAGTGGACTGTGATAGGCTGTAATGATATATATGTTCCTTGCTATGATTAAACAAAAAATATTTTATTCTATGACTAGACTGATCCACGAACAGACAGCAGCAGTAATATTTAGTGTAGTGTGCAAAAAACGAGTTCTAAGACATCCCAAATTCTAAACTCTACCGATTTTTTAAAGCTTCGCACTTTATATAAAAATTTTGAGGACCACTGGCAGTAGGCAAAAAGGTCATTGTACGAAACTCTTCGTGCTCCGCGTCCGTGCTATATCTGATATCCTATAAAACGACGCGTTAGCGCAGCGGTCGCGGCATTGGCTGTTGCGCTCGCGGTCGCGGGTTCGATCCCCGCACACGACAGACATTTCTATTGGCCATATATATGTTTGTCGTGGTCTGGGAGTTTGTGCGTGTGTATTGCGTTTGTTTCCGGACCCCCGACACAGGAGCAAATCGTACTGGGAACCATTGAGTGTGAAGTGCTTATGATTATTATTATCTATAGATATTATTGGTGACTGTGATATATTCCTTCACATTTTCCGTGTTTACATTTTAACGTAAATTAAGTGATTTATTTTGTTCTTATCAAGTGATGAAACATTTAAAATAAACTTAACCTTACGACCCTTAAGTTTCATATCTTAAGAGCAACTGATAATTATTAAAACCCATTTTTTATAAAATATGAATCATAGAGTTTTTCACAGTACAATTTATATTATAATTTTGATATACGGTGTTTATTTATTAATTAAATAAAATAAAAAAACAAATTCTATTATTATTAATTTGTCCGCCAACCCGCACTGGAACAGCGTGGTGGATTAAGCTCTAATTCTTCTACACGGGGAAAGAGGCCTATGCCTAGCAGTAGGATATTACAGGCTGTAGAATATATTCTTTTTATGTTTATTAAAAATCAAAATTATCTTCATTTGAGTAGACTCTAAAAGCACTTATCAAACGTCATTTTATAATCTATACTAATGTAATAAAGCTGAAAAGTTTGTTAGTTTGTTTAAATGCGCTAATCTCAGGGACCACTAGTTCCATAACTAATAGCCTATTTACCAAGGAAGCTATTTTTTCCTCAAATTATCGCGTGTAAACCGTGGGGTACGGTTAGTCTGATATAATATTTATAAATCGATAATTAGGTACTATCTAGGTTTATTTTTCCAAAATAATCAGTAGATATAGGATAAATTATCAACACACAAATTATATTACAAATATTATGTAAGACAATTGTTTTATTTTTATTTTTATTTTTTTATTATACGACTAGGTCGGCAAACAAGCTTACGGACAATCTGATGTAAGCGGTTACTATTGACGCCTGCAACACCAAGCAATACAAGCTCGTTGTCCAATCTTCCCAGGAGCTCTGGCCACCAAACTCACCGTAAGAGTATAACGCTACTTGAGAGCAGCATTATTTGATTTAACCAAATTTTGAGCAAAATATATCTTGCCAAGCCCTAGCTAAATGTAAGATTAAATATATTTTAATATCCACTTTCAAACGTCATCGTTTGGGCTTTTGGACAAAATCCCTCAGTATCTAAAACATGTTCCCTAATCCCTATCGTCATCATAATAAAGCTCATGAGGCTATGTGGTGTACATCAAGAGCGGAAATTGCCAACTTGTCCTAAAAAGCCTAAAAATAATTTTAGTATATATAATTAATACAATAAAAAACTATTCAGTTTATAGAGTGATTTATAGTCGTACGTCCTTGTGATCATCGCTATAATCACTATACGGTACAATTGTGTGACACATTCCTGGCATTAAGCTCGTCGATCAGAATGACGATGCAGAAAATTATTAATATAATATGTACCTAGTAATAAAATAGAATAAAGCAACTATTACGGGCTTGTAAGGATTTTAATACACACCTACAATTGTTTCATAGCTACTATGAAATGAACTATTTATCATCACTTCAGCCTATTGCAGTCCACTGCTGGACATAGGCCTCCACAAGTTCGCGCCAAAAATGGCGTGAGCTCATGTGTGTTGCCCATAGTCACCACGCTGGGCAGGCGGGTTGGTGACCGCAGCAGCAGTTGGATGGTTATCCCGCCATCGGTCAACTTTTCAAGTTCCAAGGTGGTAGTCGAACTGTGTTATCTCTTAGTCGTCTCTTACGACGCCCACGGGAAGAGATAGCTATGTTCTTAATGCCGTAACCAGACAACAAATTATATATCATTCATCACAAATTATATATCATTAATTATTATACTTTAATGAGAGTAAAATAATTAATATAGTAAATAATAAAAAATAAAAAATTAGTATAGCGAATAGAACACGTCTTTGAAGCTTACCAATACTTATTTCAGACGCGCGATCTTCTGCAGCGCACACATCTTGTTCCAACGCGTATTTTTCCTGAAATGAAACTGAAATATCATAACTACAAATATTTAACGATTATCTGAAATATTTGCTAAAGCATTTCCTGATTATAATGTCTTTCGTGTCATCAAAGTATCAAGATTTATATAACCATAATATGTACGATTTTTATTTTTGTGTTTACCCACACATTAGGGATTCTAAACATTAAAAAGAACTCACTATAGACGGCGCCACGGTTCGCTTAAACCGAAAATAAAAATCATCATATCAAAAATTTCGCTCTGGCGGGTACATCGCTCCATAGCTTAATTGGCTAGAGCGCCGACACGGTCAGTCGGAGACGCGGGTTCGAATCCCGCTGGAGCGGTCAATTTTTGATATGATATTCAAAAAATGTTTATATAACCAGTATTCAAGCTAAAGTTAATTTACTCATATAGGAGTTTTCTTTTAGGATTCAAGGAACCTTACCTTCTCTAGGATAGATTTCTCCAGTTCTTTTTCTTTCAGCAGCTGCTTCAGTCTTTCCAACTCTCTTATCGCCAAACGCACTTTAGCATTGTCAGAGTCCAGCAAAGACTTAAGGGTGCAGACTTGGATACGTAGCCGTTCAGAACAGCTTACCTAGAATAAAATATGGGAACGTGTAGTAAAATATATAGAGATACGACAAGTACTAAAAATATAAAAACTATACGTTTATTTACTTTATGATATTAGTCTTTTCAGGGCTTGTACAATTTATACTCAGATATTAGGTCATACAATTGGACAAAAGTGGTCCAGAAATTGGTGAAACTTCACATTTTGTGGAAGTTTGGCACATCTGCCGTAGCCCCTTATCAAAAATGGTTTAAAATTGCAATTAAGAAAAAAAAAACAGTCACCTGAAACTCCAAAGTTTTTCGCACACACCTAATTTCTTCGCGTCGCCTTCTCCATGAAACTAACAGCATAAATTTCCCAATCCTCGCAGCAGCATGCTCTTCAGCGATACCGTGCAGTCCGGGTGACTTCACAATATGCAAATTACCATCTTTACTGTTGGAAAGTAATTACACTTGACTTTTTATGCAATGTGCAAAATTGTATACTTTTATATTAATTTAATAGTAACAGAAATTTTAGATATTTTTGTCCTTTACCGGGAATCAAACATTTAGACCTGCAAGATGATTATATATTTTACGAGTTTCATATATCGTACTCGTAAAATATCAAATATGTTTCAAGATAATTAAGACTCAACATGATTAGAATTTAGAACTGAATAAGGTTTGCGATTCTCAAAAAGTCAAAACTATCGCGTTCTGCAAGCTGAGCTATTGCCTGCGCGGTAGCTTTACTGTATCTACTACCAGAATCGACGTCACATGAAGTATTAAATAAAGTTATTAGAATAAATTAGAATTACGTTTCACTTTTGATTTTCTTAGTAGGCGTCAAGTCCTCCAAAGAAACAGCTTTAGGCCCTATTTTAGCAGGCTTCGACGGAGTCCGGTACTCGTCTAAACAGCTGCGAATCCTTTCCAAGTTGGCACTTGGGACTGAGGTCTTTGCAGTAAACTTGTTAACTGGCGTCGAAAACAACTGCTTCTTATGGTAAGTTCTTTGTAAACGCCTAGATGAAACAGCATTATAATGACTACTATATATTACAACTAGTTGTTAAATCTCACTGCTAGTAAATATCTTTAAAGAATGCATGGAATCTGTACCGAGACGTGAGACTGTAGTGGAATCAAGCAACTCGCTTGGGTTTTTCGGTGATCTAACCTTTTTAATTGTATATATTTTGTATATATATTATCTCATCGTGTCTTAAAAACCAGTCATACTTTTTTATATCAGCCTTATCTTATATATACAACACGAATTATATCTTTATATAATAATATCGAAGTTGAAAAGTTTTTCGTTTGTAATAATGGATAAACGCGCTAATTTCAAGAAATTCTATTTCGACCTGATTTTTATTGGTTGGATAGCCTATTTACCGAAGAAGGCTATAAGTTGTCACAAGTGTGAGGACATTATTGACGCCAATGATGTTTATTTTCCACTAGCTGTGCCCGCGACTTCGTCCGCGTGGAATAGTGACTGGACAGCATTTCTTGGATATATCTTTTGGTTTATTTTGGACATCAGAATAGCTCTAATATTTCGTCTTTTTTCCTCAAATTAAAGCTTGTGGAACCTCGGGGCACAGTTAGTATTACATTAATATCTACAACACGTAGTGCCGGGTATCTCAATAAAGGAGTATGTTAATTAATGTGTTAAATGAGTTATTGTAAGAATGGCAATCTTAAGATATGATAAAAGTATAAAAAGATTAAAATCTGGTATTTAAATCTTGCTTGTATTAAATATTCGAAGTGTATGTAAAACTTTAACTCTTCTGTACTGTGCGTTGTTTGATCCTAAGGCTCCGCCTTATTTAAAAGATAAGTTCGAATTTCTCGGGGACCCTTCTTCCCTAAGATCTTCGAGGAGACTTATGTTAAAAATGCCTGTTCATAAAACAACATTTTTCAGTCAATCTTTCACCATTCGGGCAATTAAACTATGGAATAATTTACCATTATTTATCAAAGAAGCCAAATCACTCCCATCGTTCAAAAGATTAGTTAAAATACATTACCTTAATACTGAGAGCGATTCCAATTAAATTTATTTATTTATTAATTTTTATTATTTTTTATTTATGGCGAAATTGATTGTAACTGCTATGAGATACTGTTGTTATATTTATTAGTTTATTTTATTATATTAATCAAATGTATATATATGTATTGCTTGTGAGTATTAATGTGTAGATATTTGTATGTAAGTTTATTACAATATAACTGCACCACCTACCCGATCCTCAAATAAATAGTATTCAATCCTATTTCGGGTTGTCTGGAAGAAATGGCTAACTAACCATAAGACCGCCTCTTGTACTACACATTCTTAAGTTGTCTGTATTATTATTATTTTGTATTTGCATATTGTGGTGTACAATAAAGAGTAAATAAATAAATAAATAAATATTCGAAGTGTATGGTTTTAAATTTTATTTACTCCATTTTTATCATTATTTTCTCATGGACTAGTAAAAATTATTCGAAGAGACAAGTGGGTTTTAAAACCTCAACAACCTCACACAAAACGGTCCCCAAGAGAGAGCCACCAATATTGGGCGTCTGGAAAAATAAAACGCAAAGTCACATGTCCAGACCATAATAAATATTGTATGGCTACTATTGTACACAAGAATTTTAATTATTTTTCTATAATGATTCAAACATTATAATTCCACGATTTTCCTTAAATTATTTCATTCATCGGTCTCATAACGTTTTAAAATAATAATTTACCTTATAATATTGTTCGGTTCGATTTTATGACTCCACTTGTTCCCCATGACGTGGAACTTGTTACGCGGCTTTAGATGAGGACGATATGAGGAAAATATAGCTTAATATCATCACAATAAACATAATAATAACGTTTGTTTTAGAATACGAACGCGTTCGTTGCTTACGATTATTAAAAAAACATTTTAAAACGTCGTGCGGCTTTGCTTCGAACTTAGTTGTTTTCAAGTTGTGTTTGAGTGCTGGTAAACTTTATTCTTTCTATATTGTTAAACGGTATGTACTTTTTAATGAAAATAACCTACTTTTGCTCCGTGAATTGGTACTTTATTTGCTATGTAAATATTACCGCGAATGTTATTTTTCTTCATAATTTTTATGTATCATTATCTATAATACGTGAAGCAAAAACTTTGTACTCATGAGAATTACGCGGACGGAGGAGTAGAAAATTTCGCAAACTTATAGTTTATATAAAGAAGAAGTGCAAAGTGCTGATATTTTTTTTTTTTAAATTATGCATAAAAAGTACATTAAATCGATTTAAAAAAAAACATTACACACACTACCATGCATTTGACACACACACGCTTATTATACTTTTTTGTTGATTGTCAGTCTGAAGTTAAATTGAATTTTTTTTAAAAAAAGGTTCTTCATTTTCATTATTTTTTGGTTTTCTTTAATTGAAATTTTTAATAATGGACGAATTTCGACCTCTGGGCTACCACTAGTTATAATTTAATACATAATACAAAACAAACATTAACATTACTTTTATGTAGGTACAATTAATTTTATTTATTGTAAATAGGACTCGAATATGTACAAGCTAGAGAAGTCTACTAAACGTTTGAAATAAAACATTAAAATAAAATGGAGGATGGATGGATAAAATTTTGTTTCTGAGAAACAAAAGTATTGCATAAGTCTATGCACTATTGCAAAATCTATACAAAATGTTGGATATATTTAAAATAAGTACACACTTCAGCCTATCGCACTCCACTGCTGGACATAGGCCTCCACAAGTTCGCGTCGAAAATGGCGTGAACTTATGTGTTTTGCCCATAGTCACCACGCTGGGTAGGCGGGTTGGCGACCGCAGGGCTGGCTTTGTCGCACCGAAGACGCTGCCCGTCTTCGGCCTGTGTATTTCAAAGCCATTAAAATAAGTAATTTCAGTTTTATTTCCTAAACACTTGCACAAGACCTGAAAAAAATATTGAAATATTTGGATTTGTTCGAATCTTATTACTTTCATTAAACAACAATTTTATAAAATAATCTATAGCCTTCCTCCGTAAATGGACTATCCAACTCAGAAATAACTTTTCAATTCGACTCACTAGCTCCTGAAATTATCGCGTTTAAACAAATAAAGGTTGTCTGGAAGAAATCGCTCTTTTAGCGATAAGACCGCCTTTGTACATCTTCCTCTAATTGTACGTCTTTTGTTAGTATCTTTTAATGGTGTGCAATAAAGAATATTATTATTATTAAACAAACAGACGAATAAAGATAGGATACTATAATAATTTTAACTGTCTTGTTTTCAATAAATATTTTATTAATTTTTTGAATTAATATTCTTGTTTTATGCAGATCTACAAGACTAAAGCTTCAAGAGTAAATATCTAGTAAGCTACGAATAAATTAGTGTCAGTAAAAATATTTTTTATTCATTCTTTAGGCTCAACATTTACCCTTACTCTAAACAGTTGAATCATTAACAAATGCGTAACTCTTTTTTTTATTAAAAAGAGGTTATTTGGTTCTATACGTAGTTTTTGTATTAATTATTAAAATATGTGAATGGTCTCACGCAGGCGGAGTGGTCAAGTGGCAAAGTTCCCTGCTCAGCTCCCTCTCTGAGATGTCTCCCGCACCCGCCCTTGTCGCCGGGGACACGCTCTGCGAAATCTTCAACCCCTCTGGCATTCTGATCCTGTTACAGAATACTGGATACAGGTTACAGGAAAGGGAATACAGGAAAAGAGAGAAAAGAAGAGGTACCTATATTCATTAATAATTGAATAGATTTATATTTAAATAGAAAATACACGCACATGCATTCAAACGAGAATAAAAGCCCCGACTATGACAATATTTTTACAAACTAAACAATAATTTGCGCAAATGAACTCGCTAGCGAAACAGTCTAGTGACTATTTCGCCAACGATTGGCAACAACAATATTCATATTGGCCATATACCTACTCGTAAATGTATTGTAGTGGTCTCGGCGTTTGAGTTATCACCCCGAAACAGTTTTCCATCCTTCTGGCGGCCGTTGAGTGTAATTCGTTTATTTATTTTAGTGTAATATTTATTTAAATGCATGATTATTACATAAGAATATTATTACAACTTTTTATTTATGTACTTTTAATGTATGTATGTAACTTTGTATTGATTTATAACAATCTAAAGATATATTTGTATGTATATATCTTTAGATTAAGACCCGTCGAATTAATTTTGAAAAGATATTATGACGATAAACGGTCAAATTTTGAAGTTAGATAGGTTAGCTTAATTTTTTTTTTATTCAAGGGGTCTTAATCTATAGACTTACCCATTATCAATTAAAAACTATAAATATGCGTTTGCTCACGAACAATAAACATTTAAACCTACGAAAAATTTCACTTTTTACCAATTTCACCATAAAATTAAATATCAATATTACCTTTATATTTTCCTTTAAAGTATATAGAAATAAATATTTTCGTTATAAATAAAATTGTTATTCCAAAGTTCTTATGTACGCTTGACAATTGTCACCGAATTGATTTGTTTTTCGGTTCGAATTTTTCTTTACTTATAAATCGTAGCTGCTCACTAGGTCACATATAGAAACTTTTTTGTTAAATATTTATTTGTTTTTTATTTTATTAACTTAAATATGTATATTTCTTCTGTGCGTGTGTTTGTCACTGAACTCCACCGTATTTTTTTAATTTAAAATATACCGTTTCACAACTTCGTAACTTCACTGTTAAAGTGAGGTCTAAAAAGCAGCTGTAAGCTGAGTCTAGAGCTTTTATACTCGTAAATGCTCTAAAAATAAGACGAACAAAACCTGGTTAAACGTCAAATTAAATTATTATCTATCGTATCTTTATTTACCAATATTCAAACGCTACGCTTCAGCCTGTAATATCTCACTGCTGGGCATAGGCCCCTTACCCTATGTAGGAGAAGGATCAGAGCTTAATCTATCATATTGGCGGATATATCCTCTACTGTAAGTAACGATCGCTATCAGGTGTACCTACATGATAACAACCGGGACCGAGGGTTTAACATGCTTCCCGAGGCACGGTGGGGAGACCCGCAAGGACTGCACAATCACCCAGACCACGGCAAACATATGTTTGGCAAATGCAAATGTTTGTCATGTGCTGGGATCGAACTTGCAACCACTAACGCAACAGCCACAAAACAGTGCTGTGAGCGTTGCGCCAACGCGTTAACATTCAAAGAGCAGAACGTAAATTTCTTTTTTTAAAACCCTTTTTATTTAATTTAAAGCAACTCGTATGTCATCTTAACACGTACTGAATTTATATTAGCATGTAAAATGTACATAAAGGCGCTTACAAACATACTTATCATGTACAAATATCGCTGTCAGGCAAGGGTGGCGTCGTGTTAGAAAACTTTATAATTTTATCTACACAAACAGCGTAATTTAAAAAAAATTGCTAGTTTAAATATAGTTTGTTTGTTTTACAAAATTCTAATAACAGTTATAATATATAGATTTAGTGGCGCGAAAAGTTGCAGTAAGATTTCCGGTTTCTTCCGCACATTTGCTGTTTAACTGTGGTTACAACAAGTGCTACCGGTTTTTATGCAAGTTGTATCTCCTTGGATTGTTTTTTTTCTTTTCAAATTTATTCATCCTGAATAAGGAGCTTTTGACTTTTATTTGAATAATGAACTTTATCAATAACTAATAATTTTTGAGTGAGTCATGAGAGCAAATTTAGCACACTCCTGTAAAGTGATTTTTAGCTGTAAGTTTTTTTACTAAAAATGTAACGTATAATGAAGACAAATGAGACAATAAATATAAAAAAATTTAAGATCATGAGAGTTCGTAGTAGTAAAGAACTAAATAATGATGTGTAATTTAATATTATAATTTACCCGTATATTTAATATAAATATTATAAAAAAATCTTTATTTTAATGTTACCATCAGTTAGATCCACTTGTCAAAATAGGAATATAACATTTAAAATTTTATAAAGTCGTACTTTATAAATTTTACTAATTGACTTGTATAAAATTTTACGTATAATGTCAAATTTATATGACAATGTAGCAAGTGATACCCTATGGGCCTATGCTTTATAAAAAAATGAACAAAATTTAACATAAGCCTCAAACTTATTATTTTATTTCGTTCGTGTGCCATATACGCGCCTAAACACCGACGGTTTTTGGGTTCGATTCCCGTTCAGGATGCATATTTGTATTTGTATCCGGTTTGGATGTCAGAAATGGCTAAAGGCTGAATCCTTAAACTACTTTAACAAGTGACACCTCTAATTATTTCTGTTATTAAAATTTGCTTATCAAAATTTAAAAAAATTAATGCAATTACAATGCTATGCATATATTAGGAGGCACATTGCACATTAAACATTTGTATGAAAACATATATGATGATATAGATGTTTGTAATTCTAATTAATATAACATATTTGTTTAACTCTAGTAGTATGTGTAAATCTTTGGTCTATTGTAATATTAATATAAACATGTATATTAAAAGCAAGGGGCTACGTTTGATGTAATCAGGAATAATTTAAATGGGGAGTAGGGACAAGGGCGCGGCGTCACGCGGACGCCGTCAGCGGCGCCCGGCGTCGCGGCGCTGCACGGGGACAGGTAGGCGCTACTAAAGACATTTATATACCTTACTAGTAATAGTCATATTTATACAGTTTTCTATTTCTAGAATAAGCGGTGAATTCTGTTTGAGAATATTTTATATAGCGCCTGAAAAAACATAACAGCACTTACACAGCTTTCAACTTTGCTATAAAAAAAATCGATTGATTGGAATGGTTATATAATATATGTTTCTCATCTTCAGTACTGTTTAAGAAACTATTAACTAACGCGTTTTTTATACGTATGTATAATATTTTCAATTTCTAGAAGTTACACGAAAAACAGACCTGAATATTAATTACTCAAAAATCTCACAGATTACTTATCTTCATACTTAATCGCTTATGACTCATTATTATACTCAGTTATCTTGTACGAAAATAAATTATAAATCTAAGCAATAAATATTGTTATTAAAATAATATACATAAGTACGATGTTTCAAAACAATAAACAACAAAAAAAAAAACATTGATAATACAAGTTATAAAATATACAAATAAATTCGTTAATAAGATCTCATAATATCATCGAATGAAATACTATTTTTCATTTTAAAAGTAGCACGAAAACTAAATCGCACTTTATGTAATACCATCGATTCATACAACATAAAAAATATTGAATTTTTAAGGCAGGTCAAGAACCTAGCCCTAATTCTCCCCATAAACCCTTTTAGAACGCGTAATTGTACGCAATTTTACTGGTCGGAAGGGTCGTTATAGGTTTTGAATTTCGTATCGGCATCGTGGTGGGCATTTGGCGCCGCACGCGAACTGCGAAGTGACACCGCCATGTCGCGGTCGCGACGCGGAGCCGCGCCGAACTGACTGACTGAGTCATATCGTTTCGCGCCATTGCGAGTTTGCGACTTACAACAGAAGACTCGAAACTTTCTAATTGTAAAAATTGTTCCGCTTACAGGAAAGTTGTTCGTTTTATTCTCATTACTGAACTATCATTGTGAGAAACCAGTTATTCGGACTTAAATAGGAATGAACCCTGTTATAAATATTTATTATACCTACAATGGAGAAATAAAATAAAAATCACCAAGCGCGAATCAGTCTTTCGAAAGGAAGTCTTCTGTATCACAATAATGTTAAGCAATGCCTATTTATACTATCCAGTTCAATAAGGTCTAATAAAAGGCCCTTATCAAAAAATATTCTGACTTTAATCAATGAATTATGTGCACGTACACCACAATATTTTTTATGCCTTAGCCCTCTCTATAGAATTGAAGCTTAATCTGCTACGCTGCTCCGTAGCTGTGTGTACTTAGTTTGTACCATAAAGGTACACACGCACACTTAAGGGTACCATAAGTAACGATCACTATTAGGTGTTTATGAGTATATTCGGAATTGGCAACTTTGCTTGCTCTCCGAGACATGGTGGGGAAACAAACGCAGAAATATACATTGAGCTATTATTACGTAGTACATTATACTTCAATGTATATGTAATATAAATAACCGCGTCGTTAAGCTTCCTGCATTCATATGCCTGAACGCTAATCCTAATTCCTTGTTATATAAAGAGAAAACAAATTACACGAACGATGAGTCACTCGTCTAAATTCACTGAAATACAGTAATAGTGTTATAGCACCCACGCTGTGAAATTTGGGATCACCGATAGAGCCTTCTGAGTCACACTTTTATTTGGAAATCATCCTTTAATGTAGGCTGGAAATTATTCCTATCTTCTGCTTTTATTAGTTAAATGTTATTTAAGCCTACTTGGAATACAGAAAATATTTTGTTTGACTTCTTAATAATAAGGTTTTAAGCTAATATTTCTGGTACAGGATGAAAAACAAGTAAAAGTAAATTATATAATAAATGAAAATAATAGACTGATAAATTAAAGAGACGAATAAAAAGAATTTTAAGCACAATTTTAAATAAGAAAAATAAAAGTAAAAATATCAATTAAAAATGAAACAATTAACAATAATACTATTTCATTTCATTTTAAGATTTAAGTAGGCACTACATATTTTGAAGGTTCCGACGGTAGGTAAGGGCCGAGGGTAAATAAGGTCCGAGGGTAGGTAAAGACTAGCCCGTTGGCGCAGTTTATAGTGACCCTGCTTTCTGCTCCGAGGGTTGTGGGTTCGATTTCCATCCCGACTCTGGGTGTAATATAAATATTTATTTATATATGTATTATTTATAAGTATGTTTATCGAAAAAAAATATGTAGCTATATCATTCGACTTTTACCTATAACACAAGCATTAAGTTGCTTACTTTAGGACTTTTGCTTTTGAGCTTTTTTGCGACCGTGTGTGTATTTTGTAGATATTTATTTATTTATTTGTTTATCCTACGAGACCCTATTGCTAACGTAAGATTACAACTTACCTTAAGTTGAAAGACTTTTCACGTCTGTTCGTCTTATAAAAAGAAAACTGCCTATTAGGTACCTCCTTATAAACTGAAAAGACTTAATACAAGTTTTCGCTTTTAATTTCAAGAATAATACTACTGATACCGCTATAATGAAAAACAACAAAAATAAAATAATGTTTATCATTTAAATTTTTAATAAAAGAAAACATTTAGCTCGCTTCTAAAAAAGTTGTATTAAATATTGTAGGACTGTACAGAATTTTCAGTATGCTAGACCAGCACATAGGTACTTGGTCAGAATAGAATACGTGGTAAATATAACTAAAAAGTAATACAAATTTTGTATTATTCTCTAAGATAATACACACTAGCCTTATATACATCGTTAGTATGAAGCTTAACATTATATAATATATAATAAATACATGAGGAATATTACGTTAAACATCATTAAAATGTGATTACAAGCAATAATAATAATAATATATACTCTTTTCGTACCACTTACTCAAAAAAGTGACATTCTATGCCACAAAAAGCGAACATAACAATAGTCATTTTTATTCTGTTAAAAACAGGGAAAAAAAGTTGTACTGAATTTCATATGGAATTTCATTCATCCTCTAGGGGGAGAATGTGATTAAAATTTGGAATACTTACCGAAATTTATACTGAACTTCATCTGTGTTTACACCATTGAGTTTGTATATAAAGCATTATACATCTTTTTGAAAAAGGAATACGCATTTATTATGCAGTTATGATTATTAAATAAAATTATGAAAACCGACAAGGCCGTATGAGCTTGATGCCTTTGCTTTTCCGATAAAAAAAATATTAGTCTAGGAATTTGCCGCGTTTTTGTTTTCTTCAAATACATAAACGTTAAGTTTATTTTAATTTATTTTTATTTTCATTATTTTTAATAAATGCTTATCTCATATTATTATTTTGTTAATTTTTTCGCAAATGGTACGAAAAGTAGAGTATTTTCCTCGGTGACAAAGCTGTCTTAGTCTTGGGTGAACTTAAATCCCTCGCTACACTCAGGACTCGTTTTAAGTCCCTCGCTTCGCTCGTGTTTTAAGTTTTTAACACCTCGCTACGCTCGGGAGTAAACCTCGGGTCCTTCGTTACGCTCGCGATTTAAATCGTCACCCGCGACAGAAGACACTGCTTTATCCCCTTGGTTAATTAATCTACTATTATTGTGCACCACAAAGAAACATTACAAAAAAAAGTGATACATGCAAAGAAAGATGTACATAGGCGGTCTTATCGCTAAGAGCAATAAAAAAGCAAAAGCAATACAAGCAAAGCAATGTAATATGTGTAAGTACATAGTAAAAATGCTTGATTCAAATATTTATACACTACTGTTGTAATTGATTTTTTTTTCTGTATAAATACCTATTTTATCATTTTAGAGCAATAATAATGAAAACGTGAATTTTTTCAGTACACATTGTGTACGCCGATGTGATGTGATGTGACGATGTGTAATAAGAATAGAAGGACTTCATACCTATAAAACACATGTTATTAGTGGTTAATAACTTTAATAACTTAAATACTCTATTAAGCGTAAAACTGCGTACGAGGTCACCAGGTCACTTTGACCTTATTGTTTTGGGATTTTTGTTCAGTGATTTTGAATTTAAAAGATCGAGTTTATTTTGATAACCGGCAAATAGTTAATTATTATAAGACCGGTTCCTTCTTGCTCCTTGTTGATGGTTCATACTTAAAAAGATGAGAAAAGTATTTTTAGAAAAAGCATTGTTAACTAATTATAAACTTTTATAAAATTGTACTTTTAATTGGACTTTATATTTAGATTCACCGTACGTAAAGTTTGACTATAACGAAATCTTGAATAATATTTTTAATAACTACGGATGTTTACGAGGAAAATAGCGCATATCCCTACTTTATTTGAATAATACATGACGTGTTACAAAATATTTTAATCAAAATAACGCCTTGTACGGTTTGATTTCTAATTGTTTTTGAATCAACATTTCATTTAATCTTATATAGGTACCTATGTAATGTTATATCTTCAGGTATTTTATTAAATTAATTATTGTATAGTAATAAGTCACATTCTTTATGGTTCTTCATTCTCATTCTTAAGCAATTTCTCAATCAATAAAATGTTGAGTTCAATTTAATGCTAATGCTAAATAGGTATAAATCATACTTATCAAAATTTTGTACTTGGAATGACAGACGGTATTAATAGTTTAAAGTACCGTATTTATTTCTAGTAAACACAGTTTTTCTGGTAAGTCTAGTACAAAGGAGTTAATTGCAACAATATTAAATCTTTTATGAACATAATTGTGTTTGCAGACAAACGAAAAAAAACCGACTTCAATTACATCGACGAGTAATACAACGTAGATCGACGAAAAAATAGTCAAGTAACTACGCGTTATGAAAGATTACTCAAAAAGTAGTTATCAGATCTCTATAAAATTTATATGTGACCACATGACAAACATCAGCTTTCGATTAAATTAAAAATGATTAAAATCGGTACACCCAGTAAAAATGTATTGCGGATTTTCAAGAAGTTCCCTCGATTTCTCTGGGATCCCATCATCAGATCCTGGTTTCCTTATCATGATTCCAAATTAGGAATATCCCCTTTCCAACAAAAAAAGAATTATCAAAATCGGTACACCCAGTAAAAAGTTATTGCGGATTTTCAAGAGTTTCCCTCGATTTCTCTGGGATCTTATCATCAAATCCTGGTTTCCTTATCATGGTACTAAACTTGGGATATCTCCTTTCCAACAAAAAAAGAATTATCAAAATCGGTACATCCAGTAGAAAGTTATGTGGTATAATACAACGTAGGTCGACGAAAAAAGCGTCAAGTAAAAACGCATTATTAGACATAGCTCGAAAAGTAGTTGTTAGATCTCAAATAAATTTAAATGGGACCAATTGGCACACACCACCTTTCGATTAAAAGAAAATTTGTTGAAATCGCTCCACCCAGTGAAAAGTTCTGATGTAACATACCTACATAAAAAAAAAAAAAAAAATACAGTCGAATTGAGAACCTCCTCCTTTTTTGGAAGTCGGTTAAAAATACATAAAAATTATAATTCCATTATTATTCCTAATCATAATGAAATGGAAGTATTTATTTTATTGCCTTCTCAGACTCACACGCAAAGAAAAGTTTAAATTCACAGTGCGCATGCGTAGACGTAACACGTCGCACGAAAGCCATGTGACCTCTAGTGTCCAATCGTGATCAGACAATGGTAGTGTAACGTTCTGCTTTACTGCACACAGACGCGTCTATCACATTGAGATTCACTACGTAAAAGTTATAACTTCAGACGACCGTTTTCGAATTATTAAAAATATATATATATAATTTGCTATAACGAGTCGGTTTATATATTTTAATTGTAGTACAAAAGTGATAATAATAAAGGCGCGTTTCGATATAACCTGTTTCTTAATTCTTGGAACCGTGCATGCTGCGATCGAGTCAAGACCTTGATAACTAGTTCCTTGGACGAGCGAAGAGACAGTTATTATAGGATCATGTTCGAAGAGGTACGTGTTTAATTTACGTTTTGCAGAGATAATCGTGGGTGTTTACTCCGATAGTTCTATTATTAAGTGAGGTTGAGTGAGTTCAAAGTTTGATCGCAGACTTAATCAGCAGAGTGCAAATCAGCCAGTGTTATGACGTTAAAATAAATGTGTGCGACTCAAGGACCGCTGTGAGGTGTCCGTGGACGAGACACGTTCTCGAGACGTGCGATGGACAACAGCGGAGGTAACAGAAATGCATGAATTGTCGTTCGGTTATTCAGTTTTGCGTATATTTGACAATTGACACACGGGCCTCGCACCTTGCACGCAGTTGATACTTCCTATTTGACTTAACAACTTGTATGTACTTAGAGATCACTTTATTAGCACGTTTTCAGCCAGTTCTGTAAGTAATAGCTTCCTTCTCGTTTGATTTAGTCAGCTTTGCGTGTGATTCTATAAATATCCTAAGATCTGGCCGTAACAACGTCCACAGGGAACAGTATGGACGGTTATTGCTATGTAGTTTAACTTCGAAAGTTTGCTTGAAAGTAGTTATCTAAATTATAACACTAATAATAACCAGGTCCTACGATATTATTATGCTGTTTTCCTTCATGAAATCCAAATTGATATAATTATAGTAGTAAACTGTAATAAAAAATAAGTGTTGTCATTTTTATTTAAGGTGAAAGATTGGTAGTTGTGAATGAATGATATGCAGAAAATATATTTATGTATTCGGATCATAGAATGAATCACAAACAATAAAAATAATGTTAAATTGTATGTTATATTCTATTGAACAGCTAATCTTAAATACTAAGGTATTTACTGTTGTACATAACAGAAAAAAATAAGATCTAATACATAGTGCTTAACATCTTTTTTTTTTAATTTATTGTCTGTAAAATATAGTAAAAAAAGGTTATAATTACTAACAAACTACTACAAAGAAGTTTTTATACATCTATTTTGAGCCAGACATGATTGCTATAAATAAAATATAACTGAAACTATCAAGAAAACATTAATCTCAAGTGCATTGTGCATGTTAAATAATTTAAAATTGATTGTGTTATATATTTAATAATATATTCATATATTCTATGAGTATAATCTATTTACAATTTAAACTTGTACATATTTAAACCTTTTTCTTAGTTTACATTGAAATCAACTATACTAATCTAAGTGATTAATTATTATATTTTAACATTATTATTATTTTTTGTAAGAAAAATGGTCAATGAATGGCAGTGTAAAAGTTACATTCCTCTGATTATACTTAAAAAATAGTTTGTAATACAAAACTTGTGCAAAAATGCAAATAAGCACTTCATTAGCCCCAAAATCTAAAATTCCAGAGAAATTGACAAAGTTTTATTGCAAATCTTTTCTTTCTTACTTTCTTATTTTGTATTTTTTTTTTCTTGTAAGGTTTCTTATCCTAGTGTCCAATAGCTATGTACTGGCTGTGTCCTGCGGCTTCTAGTAACTAATAACTAATAATTCACAACAACTTGGAAAAGTATTTGTTTTTTATTAGAATTCTTCATAAAGCATGATATTTATTGTTATTGGATATCCACTTGACAAACAGATATTCTTACAAACAATGTTGACAAACAATGTAATAATACCTATTACATTGTAAAACAGAAAGTACTGGAATGCTCTAAGAATTATCTATTTAATACAATGAGTGAATTTCGATTTTTAATATTGAAGATTTAGCTTTAGTACAAAATTATTTGCAGTAAAAACAACATTTTAATAAATAAACATAAGCTATGTTGATGTTTCATTGTCTGTGGTTAAAAAATATAATTTCAATTTAAAATATCTATGGGTTTGATATAGATGTTTTTTATCATTCATTAAAAAAATCAACCATATTTTAAATGGGGATATGTTAGTCTACCATTGAAAAGGAAAGGACACGAGGCGGGAAACCTATTTATCTGACTTGTGTATCTGACTGACTTACCGTTTTAGGCTGGTATATTATCTGTTAGACCACTTTTTTGTTGCCGTTATGTCCGAAAATTTTTAACACAAAAATGGTCATTTTTGAAGAAATTTTTTCACACACTACTGGAGTAGTACTATGTCAAACACTGTCTATTTCCCACCTCATGCCCTTATAAGCTAGATTCTTACTATATGTATTGCCACTAGAAATTCTTCATAGTATCTCTTCTTTTTTTAATTTTGTTTTGAGTCATATTAATTGTAGGATAAAAATTCCATTTGAAAGGTTTAGAAACACCCTTAAATCTAATTTCCAGACCATAACAAACATTTGGATTGGTTTAAGTGATTGGTTATGACCACCTCGCCAATCGTTCCTCAAAATATGGAAACTAAACATTTGAATTAGTAGTGTTTCTTAAAACTAAAGCAATGTGACATTAGTATAGATGTGAGGGCTTGCTTTGAGTGTTTTAGTTGTTAACAATTGATAATTTTGATATTGTTAGCATGTGTATTTTAGCTGTAGTATATTGCTAATGTTAACACCTGCGTCTCACCATGTAGTGAGAATTATACTTTCGTATATGTTGTTTTTTTTGTTTGTTTCTTTTGTTTATTGTTTTAATTTAACATTTTTTATAAACATGTCAGTATTATATTTTAAAATTTACAAACATTTATTTCAAGTTTTACATTATTATATTCTATAGTTACAATTCACAACTTAAAAATATTGAAATATTTAAAAATTATTTTTAATTGTTTTTTTTTTTTTTGAATGAAAAAGAAGGATCAAGAAAGGAATTTAGGTGAAGTTTTTAAAAATATATTGTTTTTATAATACATTGCCGGGTTATTTTTTTCATAATATAAGGTAGTATCACAGTTTAATGAAATATTAGTGACACTATTTATATTAAATTACTAGCTGTGCCCGCGACTTTGTCCACGTGGAATTTAACAAAAAAGTTATTTTTCAGTTTGCCGAGTTATAAAATAAATAAATTTCTAAAATAAAAGCAGCCTAAGATACTCCTTACTACATCAGCTATCTGCCAGTGAAAATCCCGTCTAAATCGGGCCAGCTTTTTCAGAGATTAGCCGGAACAAACAGACAGACAGACAGGCAGACAGACAAAAACTGTAAAAAATGTTATTTAAGTATATGTACCGTGTATACATCCATATGCATTTAGTAAAAAGCGGTTTTTTTAATATTACAAATAGACATTCCAATTTTATTTATTTGTATAGATTAACTGCTGTGTGGCTACGGCAGTAAAGAATAGTATAGCCACCCCCTCCCTTCCCGTGAGTGTCGTAAGAGGCGACTAAGGGATAACACAGTTCCACTACCACCTTGGAACTTAAAAAGCCGACCGATAGCGGGATAACCATCCGACTGCTGGTTTTGAAATACACAGGCCGAAGACGGGCAGCAGCGTCATCGATGCGACAAAGCCAGCTCTGCGGTCACCAACACGCCTGCCCAGCGTGGTGACTATGGGCAACATACATGAGCTCTCGCCATTTTTGGCGCGAACTTGTGGAGTCCTATGTCCAGCAGTGGACTGCGATAGGCTGAAGTGATGATGATGATGATGAATTTGAAAAAATATGAATAAAAAAGTTAACTGTTTGCTCGCTATCATTAACCGCACTTATATGAAAACACAATACAATAAGATGCGCGAGAGCCTGTAATATCCCACTGCTAGGCAGGCCTAGGCATAGATAGACCTCTTCCTTCATATTGGAGAAGCATCGCAGCTTAATCCACCACACTGCTCTACTGCGGGTTGGCGGATTAGATGAAAATGCCCGCTACTGAAGTTCCAATTGTTAAGGGCAAATTTTTCTTTTATCGTTTAAGGCTGAAGGTTATTAGACCATGCTGCCTTACTGCGATTGGGTAGATACTTTCCTCTACGAACTTCAACTAAAATATTGTCATAAATGTCATATTTTGACAAAAAAAATGAAAGTATTAAATACTTTTATGTAACAAAAGAGTTTAGAGAAGAAAGCCTGATATGTACGAGAGACATACTCAATAAGTCAGTAGGTACTAATTCGTTACAAAAAAAAAAAAAGACTAAAAATAATTAATGAAAAAGAATAAAAAGAGTTTTGTGTGAAAGGCAACAAAGATGCGCAGTCGCAGTTGTCAGCTGGATTATTTTGAAGCAATAATAAAATACCCACACGTATACAACGAAAACATTTTTTTCATACAATCAAGAGGCAGTTGTTTGACCTCTGACAGCTACTGCGATAAAGTAGCGACCCAATCAACACTTCACGATATAATTACATATATAATGACAATACATACGTATTTGACTCAGTTCTCTTTAAGTTTTTTGTGTTGTGTGGACGTCTGGGCGATTACACATGACGATATACTACGAATTTGTGCCCTTTGGTAAATATATTTAAAAAAAAATGTGAAATGTGTGATGTTCAATACGAATTAACTTAATTATATGCAGTATTTTTTTACCTGAATTCTTAAAAATACACCATAAAATATAGTATAAATTGGAATAATCAAAATATTGATCGTAGAGTCCTTAGCAATGACTTTGGATTTAGTTAACGCTGATTTTCATGCATTCGTCAACATTTGACGGAATTCATATAAGTTGTACAAAATGTCGATGGTATTTAAAAGAGTGACTTTTGAGTTAATTATAACAATCTAATAATTTTGCAATATATAGAATTCTCGTGTCGCGATGTTTGTTACCAAACTCCTCCGTAACGGCTGGACCGATTTTTTATGAAAATTTGTGCATATCAGGTAGGTCTGAGAATCAGCCAACATCTATTTTTCATACCCCTAAATAATGATAAGGAATGATCCACCCCTGAATATATATATTTTAATTTATTTTTTGGCAATTTATTTTATTTTTATTTTATTACTAGCGACCCGCCCCGGCTTCGCACGGGTGCATTGCTGATACTAAATATACTACAGAATGTCTTTATTTATAGTGTGAAGCTAGCTTATAGCATGGTTATTAACACAATAACAACAACATTCAAATATGCGTCGTTAGATTACAACGTTGATACAGAATGCGTTGAAGAAATAAAGGTTCACTGCTCGTTCCCTGTAGGTGATAGCGTGATATTACGTAGCCTATATGTTGACCCGACTTCTTAATAATATTCGTGCCAAATTTGATGTAAATCCATGCAATACTTTTTGAGTTTATCCCGAACATACATACAGACAAACAGACAAAAATTCTAAAATCTATATTTTTGGCTTCGGTATCGATTGTAGATCACACCCCAAATATTCTTTTAAAAAAAAATATTTAATGTACAGTTTTGACTTTCCTACCATTTTATTATATGTATAGATAATGTTGCATTGAAAAATACATACAACCCTAAATTTTAACTTATCAGCAACCCCTATTTTTTATAGCGTTTAGCGGTAAAACAACGTTTGCTGGGTCAGCTAGTAACTTCTATATTGTCTGTTAAAATCTTTTTATATATGTATATATATATAATAATTATTATTATTACTTACAATTATTTTTATTATAATTATTACGGTCATTCGGGGTAACTTTGATTGACAAGGGTAATTTTGACAGTCAAATCGCAAAATAATTTTTTCCACGTTTACTGCGTAAAATTAAATTTATAAAATTTGTTAACTTAAAAAACTTCTTAAACGAACTCTCTGAAAAAAAGAAGCTGTCCTTCGAAGTTAATGTTAAAAACTTTCCTAAAAGTTCCGCGCGCAATTTTTGTATTTTTTTCAGTGTAAGTGGTAAACTTGTTCGATAACTCGGAAAATTTAGCTACTATCTTAAAATCTGACCTGTGTCAAAGTTACCCATAAAGGGGTTATAACTGCAACAAAATTGCTAGTTTTTGATACATATTATGATTTTTATAGACGTTGAATAACCTGAGAGTATGAAAACCAACCGGAGAGCACATATTATATTAAGTCTTGTGTCATATTTAACATTGTCAAAGTTAGCTAAAAAAATATAGTAATGATCTTTTAATGTTACCCCGATTTATACTATAATAACTCACAGAATATTATAGCAAACTCATCTTTAACGTTTCATTAATCGACCGAAAAATAGAAATTTCATCTGTTTGAGAACAATATAAATTTTTCTCGTATCCATTTTTTTTAATTATTTAAAATACTGGTTTTTCTTTAGATTTTTATAGTAACATATAACGAAAAATAATTTTAAAATTTTTTTAGATTTTAATTTAAGGTATTTTCTAATTTTATTCTGTTAATAGTAGAATCAAACACATCATCGAACACTGTCACTAAATGTACATAGTTTCATACGCATGTAATAGAGGAAAACCAAAAGTATCTCACACGAGCACCATAGAAAGTATAAGAAAGCGATTGACGAAAAAGAGGACAAAACGTATGAAAATGACTAAATAAATGATTTTAATTTTTTTTTACATTCTAAATTGACTCAAAAACAGAATTGTCAATCGCTTAGTCGATTTTTGCCAACTAGCTTCGTAGTTTTAGCTTTGATCTGGGAATGGAACTTGGGTAATCGGAACGAGGAAATCTGCTTTAGATGTTAAGTGTAAATAGAAGCATGTTCCGTTAATTTTCTAAACGTGATACATATATGTTTGTGTTGCAGAGGGCGCTCTGTCTGTAGAGCAGGTCGGCGAACAGCCGCCCAATCTGAATATAAGTGATGTCAGTGAGTATCAAATCACTTTCTGCGCCTGTCTTAAGATCTGTGATATTGTCTACTGGGGATAAAGCTTGGCAATCCTGTAAAGATTTCTGGCAAAATTTTGTCACAAATATGGGAACCGAGGGTATAGCATGTTGCAAGTGTCTGAAATTGACCAAAAATTCTCTACTTCTTCAATCTTTCCGTAGTTTTCACAGCACGCTTCTATATTAATCCCCATTAACCCTAAAGGCACACTAGATGTATGCACTTTTGTATGTAAAACAAGTAAATTTTTCGACGTTATTTATATCGGTTATGTAATATCTCTGCATGTATATTTATTATCTTTTATGAATGTGTGCAACCGTTAGCATTATCCTTCCGCTTGATAAACGAAATATTGGTATTATGGCTACTATGGCGTAGATATGTCTCGTTCGTATTTATAGTAGTTCGCTAGTTTTATTTATATCTTGTCTCCATGAATAGAATAGAATATACTAGCTGACCCGTCGAACTTCCTACCGCCAATTATTTTACGTTAATACGTCAATTTTTTAATATAAAAACCTTGTATTCCGAACGATTTCTGTCAAGAACGAACAATTTTTTTTTTTTTTTTTGAAATAGTGCAGTCGCTCGAAAGTTATGGGCGTACATTTATTTCGGTAACTAATTTTTTTTTTGTAGATATACTACTATCTACTAATAATATAAAGCTGATAAGTTTGCGTGTATGTATACTTAAACACTTTAATCTTAGGAACCACAGGTTCGAATTGAAAAATTATTTTTGTGTTGGAGAGCCTGTTACCGAAAAAGGCTAGTAAATATTTAAAAGTGGAATACAGAAAATATTGCATAGCATTTCCTAATACAAAAAAAGTGATAAGAAGTGGAAAACACGGATAATATTGTTTTTTCATAAACTGTAGCAGATTTTTTTTACACATTAAATCTCCTTATATATATATATAAGTACCTTCTTGAAACCAATCTTAGTCATTGATAATAAACTGTATATTTACACTAGCTGACCTGGCAAACTTTGTACCGCCATATTTTGTTAATTTTACAATAAAAATATCACGGTCATTAATCGAAATAAATTATAGTCTATGATTGAAGATGGACGAAGTTACAAAGCTGTGCAAAATTTCATTAAAATAAGTCCAGTAGTTCCGGAGATTAGCCCGGATAAACATTGTGACACGAGATTTTTGTATATAATATGTACCTATAGATAAATATCACACTTCATTGTAAAGAATTACTTAGTTTAATTTTTATTCTCAAATTACCCTCAATATTGTTATGAGGGTAGGTACATAATAGAAATAAAAGTAAAAAAATAAACCTTGTTCAGGATGTATACAAGGAAAAGATAATAAATCACATATACTACATACCATTTTTAATCTAATGCAAGGATTAGTTTTGGCAAAAATAGGCATAAAACTGATCGTTATACTTGAATATTTTGAAGTAAAACTTCTTTACGCGCGCTTTGCACTTGGGGAGTAAGCTGGTGAATGCGTGACGAGAGTGTTACGAAAAGTTTGATCGAGCGAGTCGAACGGAGCGAGAAAGAGGTGCGAGCACACATTTTTTCTCTACAGCCAGTTACGTTTCGTATATCTAAGACACTGCAGAAGTTTTTCTTTAGTCATGTAGTCTAAAAGCACAATCGTTTTTTTTTTTTTTTTATAATTTAGAAAAGGTACGAAGCATATATGGTTAAATTTAATGCTTCTTGTTTTTTTTTGTTTATAGTATTACGTATATTCGTAATGTAAATTATTATTCGATTAGATAAAATAGCTTTTAACGTGAGGTCTGCAATTTCATAGAGGGTAGTAAAACCTATATGATTATATCACCCCTGATATTTAAACGATTAGCACTGTATTTTATTTATTATATTTTGTTACGAAGGGGTTGTATTTCTTGAACCCTCACGGGTTCAAGGACTCTTGTCCCCTAAGCTTGAAAGTAAAGTAGCAACAATACTATGATGTACATATAATGTGACATGTAATTGAATTTATTAACGCTAGTTTTTATTCAAAACGTATGATTATTTTATTAGCTAATATATTAACAGATTTTTAAGAGGTTCTTCTCGGTTTTTCTCAACATAATCTACATTTCGGAATCCAGAGGCAGTTTCATATTTACCTACCTATAGCTATTTAAGAGTTGGTTGCATTAAATCATAATAAGATAATTTGTAAAATGACGATTCGAAAGTCAGTAAAAATTAGGTCCTCCGTAATTCCATCCATCCAGTACATTTTGGGATTTTATGTCATCATTCTAATCATTTGACCTAGTGGTGACTTAACATCGATTTTTATCTGTATTTTTTAAAGTATTTTACTGATGATTATTATTAAAATTGTTACACACATACGATTACAATAAAATACATTAAAAAAAAAATGATTTTAATTAATAAAAGGAGAATTTAATGTCATGTCTATACAGTATACGCACACATACATCCACGACATATACACAAACATACACACACGCAAACACCTAACATACAAACAATAGTATGCATAATACATAAATATAAATGGAAAATCTGTAAAAATACATAGTAACTATATCTAAAAAATAAATTGAAATAAATAATACATAGAAACGTGAATAAGTTTATAGTTGTTTACATTTATTATTGTTACATTTTGTTAGAATGTTATTACAAATAGTGTACTTGTGATGAGCATGTAATTTAAATTTTTGCTTTAAATATGTAGCGAAGGAGACTTACATCTAAGATACAGGCTATGCCTAGTTTAGATGTAACGATGCAAAATAAGGAAAATAATGAAAATAAGTCATATTATGAATGGTTAGTTTGACGCTGAAATTTCTATTAATCTAAAAATATATAAACATTTGTTGGTATGTAAATAATTACTACTAAATAATTAATATTTTTCTTTCTTTGCTATGTATCATTTCTGTTTTTGGTGTACAATAAAGTGTATTAAGTGTATTAAGTATACAGTTTGCACTATAGATTTTGTCTATAATTTTCACTCTATACTAATATTATAATGCTAAAGTTTGCTAGTTTGTTTAAGCGCGCTAATTTCAGGAACTACTAGTTCTAATTGATAAATTCTATATAAAGAGGAAGGCTTTAGGCATTTTTTTCCTCAAATTGACGCCTGAGAAACCACAGGGCAGTGGCGTAGCGAGAGGGGGGCAAGGGGGGGGGGCATCATGCCCCGTCTGCTACTCACAAAGGGGCTCCAAATGGTTCACAAAACTAAAAATTGCTGTACACATTATATGGTTTTCGAATTTCGAAAAGTTAAGCTCGCTACGCCACTGCCGTCGAGCTCAGTTTGTTATTGTATACAGAAGTTCGCCGGGTCATCTAGCTTGTAATAAAATTTTATCTTATCGGACGAGAGACTTGTACTCAAAAAGTTATTATCGATTTATTTACATTATTTGAATATAATTAGGGAATTCCTTCTGAATCATCCACGTATAGTCTTATTACAATATTATTTTACCATTGAATCTCTATGGCTATTGTTTTCTCGTTTTGTATATTAATGGGATACATGTGCGAAGTTTATATTGTATCAAAGTATGCTTAAAGAATAATGTTTGGTTCTGATTAACCGCCTTTTTAAAAGGAGGAGTCTCTTCGACTGATGTTTTATGTTACCTCGAAGCTTTGTACTGGGTGTACCGATTTCGATGGTTCTTATTTATCGAAAGCCGGTGCCTATCATATGGTCCCAATTACAATTTGATCGTGATCTGACAAGTACTTTTTGAGATATCTCTAATAATGCGTGTTTACTTAACAATTTTTCTTTTCCCCTACCTACGTTGTATCTGGTCGATGTAATTGAAGTCGGTTTTTTTTGTTTGCACACCAACAATTATTTAATAAATGTTCTTGGTCGTAATTTTTTTTCAATATGGCAGTAGAACCTTCCTTTGGTCAGAGATATCACTGAAAGACAGATTTTCAGAGAGCCAGATGATCTGAACGAATGACTACAAATTCCATAACAAGGCAATGGATTCGATCAATTTCCCTTCCTTAACTTTTTTATATAGGATTTTTGGCAAATCCTAAAATCGATTTCTATCTCTAGCTATTAAACTTTTCGTATCTTATTTTCAGTTAACAGAGTGATGTATTATTGTCTTTCAACTTTTGCCATTCCAATTCACCCCCAATGAATTAATTTTCAAGAAATCACTCAAAGTTAAGACTTGACATCTTCAAACTATCCAACTTTGTTTTCTAATGCTTACGTGATTTTCACTCATTACAATAAAACAACTTTTTGGGATTTTATCGCGATTTATTAAGTTTTTTAGATGCCCGACGTTTCGAATACTTTACAGCAACATGACCACGAGAGTCCTCCCGTCCGAAAAAGTTGTTCCATTATAATTTCCAACTTTGATTTTTCCACTAATTTTGTTACTCTACTCTAATAAATGAAACGCTTGAGACACAGATAACAAGTGACCGTTTATTTTAACTTTTAATTCTTAAATATGCATTCTTACACTATGGTAGGTGGTGTTACTACATTAAAATATTGTCGATACAAAATAGACACAGATAACACCCCCACTTATCGCAATATTCATTAAACAACTTTATAAAAATTTATTTTAAACAAACTATACCAAGGATCAACATAAATTTATAATGTTTTGCTGAACATAAACTTTTAGTTAAAATGTCAGCTGGCATATCAGCTGTTGGCAAATACAATACTTTAACAATTTTATCTTTTACTAGATCACGACAAAAATGATATTTAACATCAATGTGCTTTGTACGTTTGTGAAAAACTGGGTTTGCACACAGCTTCTGTGCACCCTGGTTATCATTGAATAAGCTGATTGTATACATTTCATTAGTTATTTCATATTGTAATTCTTTTAGATATAATGCTTCTCTACATGCCTCAGTTAGACCAATATACTCTGATTCTGTGCTAGAGAGGGCTACACATTTCTGTTTTCTACACTCCCATGATATTACACCATCAGACAACAAAAAACACATTCCAGTATATGATCTTCTATCTACCGAGTTAGAACCCCAATCAGCATCTACATAGCCTGTTATTTTTGAATTACCTCCTTTACAATATTTTATTCCATAATATTTAGTTCGTTTTAGATATTTTAATACTCTCTTTGCATATTCCCAATGTTCCTTTGTGTAACAATTATTAAATTGACTTAAAAAACTTATAGAGTAACTAATATCTGGCCTAGTTAAGACTGACAGGTACATCAAACTACCAATTAGTTGTTGATAGGGCACATGATTATTTACACCTACTTGACCTTTATTTATATTTAGTTTGACCTCCATCGGAGTATCAACAGTCTTACAATCACTTAAATGAAATTTACTTAACAGTTGATCTATATAGGTTTCCTGACTCAAAAATACATATCCTTTATCTTTATTGAAGGTTATATTCATTCCAAGACACTGCTTAACTTCACCTAAGTCCTTAATACTAAACTTATTAGATAACATCTGTTTTAAGTTCTTAGTTTCAATTTTATCATTGGAAAATATAAAAAAAATCATCGACATAGACTGTTACAATAATTTTACATTTGTTAATATCCTTTATATACATACATGGTTCTATTTTTGACCTTTTGTAACCATTACTGATCAAACAATTATCAACCTTTTTATTCCAAGCTCTAGAGGCTTGCTTAAGTCCATAAATGGCCTTTTTAAGTTTTAATACCTTACAAACTGAACTACTACTATTATAACAATCAGGCAAATTCATATAAATAGTTTCCTCTAAATCACCATTCAAGAACGCAGTCTTTACATCTAAATGGTTAACATCTAAATCTAACTTTATAGACAATGCAAACAATAGTCTCAGAGTTGTATGTCTCACTACAGGCGAAAATGTTTCTGTATAGTCTACACCATGCTTTTGAGTAAAGCCCTTTGCGACAAGACGAGCACGGTAACGCATATTGTTTTCACTATCGTACTTTTTCCGCAGAACCCACTTGCACTGCACTATAGTAGCATCTATTGGTACATCTACGAGTTCCCACGCACTATTTTTCTCAAACGACTGCAACTCATCCTGCACTGCCGCTAACCACTGTGCTTTCTCAGGACCTTCTAAGGCTTCTTGCAATGATATCTCACCCGTGAACATCGTGTCATCTTCTATACAAGTACTTGCAAAACCGTATCTGTCTGGCTGCTGCCTACGCCGAGGACCAGTTGTTGTTAACATTGTTGGGTATAATGGAGTCTTCTCTGTCTGTTGTATCGGACTCAGAGCTATCTAATGTATCACTTTCACTAGGAACATACAGTTCACCGCTATCATCTGTGTTCAGGCTCTCTGATTGTTCAGGTGAATCTTCCTGAAGTGTCACACCTTCTTCCCCCACTGGAACCATATTCACCTCATCTGAACAATCCTTCTGTACCTTCAGAACATTCTCTGTCTCTATCTTCTCTAATACTATAACATCTCGACTGGTGGTGATAACATTAGATTTCGGATTGTAAATCCTGTACCCTTTGACATCATTGGAATAACCGACAAGGATACATTCTTCCGACTTTCTGTCCCACTTTAATCTCTTTTGTTTCGGCACATGTACCATGATTGTACTACCGAAAACACGTAAATGACTTACATCAGGCTTTCTGCCTGTCCATATCTCAAAAGGAGTTTTATAGTTTAAAGATGCGGTCACAGTTCTATTTTGTAAATACACTGCAGTGTGTGCCGCCTCTGCCCAAAACTTTTTCTCAAGACCTGCATCAAATAACAGACATTTGGCTTTTTCGACAACAGTCCGGTTATAACGTTCCGACAGACCATTCTGCTCAGGTGTGTACGGGTTCGTTCTGTGATGTATTATTCCATTCGACATCAAAAAACTGTCAAAGTTGCTGTTGCAAAATTCTCTACCATTGTCACTTCTTAAAATCTTAATAGTGCGATTAAGTTGATTTTCAACTTGGGTTTTATACTGTTGAAAGCATTTCAATGCCTCATCTTTTGTTTTTAAGAAATAAATATATGTCATACGACTATAATCGTCTATAAACAGCATAAAGTATCTAGACCCGCCTATAGATTGGTTTTCCATCGGTCCACAGATATCAGTATGCACAATTTGCAGCAACTCAGTACTTCTGTTACCTTCTTTAGGAAAAGGTAAGCGACTCTGCTTGCCCTCACAGCACGCGACACATGATGACTTCGATATATTTGTCTTATTATTAATTCTCAATCCCTGTACAGCATCTTGCATTTTGTTCAAATATTGGCTGTTTATATGACCGAGACGTCGATGCCAAACTTCACTGGATACCATCACTGCAGCCGATGAACAATATTCAGGCATGTTTAGTTTATACACCCCATTCAACAGACTCGCTGTAGCTACCAATACTCCTGCTTGATTGAAAATATGACAGCCATCATTGTTAAATGAAACTTTGTTTCCTTTTGATATAAGTTGACTAACAGATAACAGGTTTGTAGTCAACTTCGGCACACATAATACACCTTCTACTTTAATATCGTATTCACAGGCGCGTGTCTTTGTCGTAATCTGCACGTCTCCAGTACACAATACAGGTACTTTATCTTTGTTTGCCACGACAATTTCCTTGATCATAGGATCCCGCGACACATTTGACAACCATTCTTCATTCGCGGTAAGATGAACACTCGCACCGGAGTCAATATACCAATCACTTTTACAAAATTCACCATTCAGGAACACGGCGCTAAACACATTACTGCTTTTATGTTCATTTTTATTTGTATTCGACGAATTTTTGTTCGAAAAAGTACACTGATTGCGGTAATGCCCTGCTTGTTTACATTTGTAGCATGTTATAACTTTTGGTTTCGATTTTGACATTTGGGCGTTGCCTTTGTTCGCAGTGCTACCAACATTCCGGTTCTTCTTGTAACTCGCAAACGCGCCACTGCAATTGAAAGCGCTGTTGTCGCCGCCGTTTCCGCTTTCTTCCATGTCTAACAATTTAGTTTTAATGGCGTCTGCTGTCAATGGTATGCCGCAATGCTCGATCGCCATTATCATAGGGGAATATTTTTCTGTTAATCCCGCTAATAAAAGCGATGCGACCCACTCATCATTAATATTAAAGCCCGTACCGCTTAATTTTTGACTCGTTTCGATGATTTGTGTCACGTACGAAGTCATCGAGACGCCATTTTCGAGTCGTATGGAAATCAGACTCCTCAGTAAATTGATTCTCCTTGTAAATCCTGAGTCATCAAATAGCTTCTTCAATTTCTTCCACAGCTCATGGGTCGTTTGTACATTTTTAATGTGCACGTACAGCGACGAATCTATTGTAAGAATCAGCTTAGCTCGAGTTTTCGCGTCACCTGCTGCTCCTATTTCTGCTGATATAGTCTCCGACTTGATGCAATCAGACATTCCCTCCAGAATTAGAAAATTCTTAGCCGCGAAAGCCCACTCACTGTAATTCTCACGCCCTTTCAATTTAGGTACACTGACAAGGTAGTTCGTCGTCATTTTCCCTAATTTTCACACTCACAGCGTTCAATACTGTTTGATTAAATCTGCAAAGTCTATTTCCACTATGGATGTCCAAAAAAAATTGCGAAAAATCTAGAAACTGGAAACTCTGGACCCATAACCTCTAATAAATGAAACGCTTGAGACACAGATAACAAGTGACCGTTTATTTTAACTTTTAATTCTTAAATATGCATTCTTACACTATGGTAGGTGGTGTTACTACATTAAAATATTGTCGATACAAAATAGACACAGATAACATCTACAAATTTGTCATTAGCGAAATCACACTGTACTCTTGTCTCTGTATCTTTGCATTAAATCAAATTAATGAACTGACGTTCTAGTACTTTTTTTGTTACGTCTCTGTATGGTGTACGATCGATTCAGCCTGTAACATCCCATTGTTGGGCATACGCCTCTTTATCCATGTAGAAGGATTGGAGCGTAATCCACCACGCTGCTACACTGCGTGGCGGATGGTGTAAAATAAAGAGTGTTTATTATTATTATTACTTTAAAATTTCGAAGCAATAAACTATTTTTTCTCTCATTCCTAAATTAATATTAATGTGTCGCTTAAACACGCTGCGTGACAAATCTAACACCGACCAATTAAAATTTACTAACACCATTTAACTACGTATCATTACTCAATTAAAACGGCGGGAATAAGTATGAGACATACTTTAAATCTCCAAATGCCACCATATATCACTCTATATAATTACCTAATATTACCAATCAACATTAAATGGAGCTCTTCAAAATGTTCATCATGAAAATTAATAGACACATTCTGTGGGTAGACGTAAAAAAACGTCAACAGTTCTATTAAAACGTATATAATCTTCACTGGCACGAATGAAAGTCATTAAATCTATAAATCAATTAACATATGCACAGAAAGAACGAACAATAAAACACAGGTTTATATAGATCCATCTCATTTTTCTGAAGATATTTTTCAATGATACTATTGTATCATTATATCACACATCTTAACTTGAGGAAAAAAGCCTATACTTGCCTCGGTAAGTGGGCTAAACAACACAAAGCGAATCTTTAAATTCGAGTTCGTTTAAACAAATAAACAAACTTTTTAGCTTTACGATATTATAATTATGTACATTTTTATTCGTTATTCAAAACATAGAAACTTAGTTAATATGATATTATGTTACCTAAAGACTCAGCCTGTAACATCCCATCGCCGTGCGTAGGCATTTTTCTCATGTAGGAGAAGGATCGAAGTAAGCTTCCTTAATCCACCACGATGCTCCACGTGTTGGTGGATTTATTACCTATTCAAGATAAAACTGTAATATCGTGAAATGAAACTATAATTGTGTTTGCAGGCAAACGAAAAAAAAACCGACTTCAATTATATCGACAAGTAATACAACGTAGGTAGACGAAAAAATAGTCAAGTAAATACGCATTATCAAAGATTACTCATAAAGTTGTATTTAGATCTCGATGAAATTTAAATGTGACCACATGATAAACATCGGCTTTCGATTAAATTAAAAATCATCAAAATCGGTACACCCAGTAAAAAGTTATGGGGATTTTAGAGAGTTTCACTCGATTTTCCTGAGATCCCATCATCAGATCCTGGTTTCCTTATCATGGTACCAAACCAGGGTATCTCCTTTCCAGCAAAAAAAAAAGAATTATCTAAATCGGTTCATAAACGACGGAGTTATCCCCGAACATATATATATATATATATATATATATATATATATATATATACATATACACGGGAACTTAAGAAGCCGACCGATGGCGGGATAACCATCCAACTGCTGGCTTTGAAATACACAGGCCGAAGACGGGCAGCAGCGTCTTCGGTGCGACAAAGCCAGTACTGCGGTCACCAACCCGCCTGCCCAGCGTGGTGACTATGGGCAAAACACATGAGTTCACGTTATTTTTGGCGTAAACTTGTGGAGGCCTATGTCCAGCAGTGGACTGTATAGGCTGTAATAATGAATATATACGGTTGAATTGGGTAACCTCCTCCTTTTTTTGAAGTCGGTTAAAAATAAAAACAAGGAAAATTGACTGAAAAATATTTTCAAAACGGTAATTAAAAAAATGTTTATATATTTGGCCAATTTTTTTGTTTGTTTAACCTCGAGCGCGTTGTCTCGTTAACGTAAATGAAAAATAATGATAAACGACTGTGCAATGAGTTAAGGATACCTTACTTGAAATTATACGTTGTTTGTGTTGCAGTTAATGATATAATTATAACAATGCTTTATAAAATATTCTTTTTGTTAGTCTTTTGTTGCTATTATTGTGTTATACACAGGGACATGTTATGTATGTTAAAAAATGTAGTTTGTAAAAGTAAGGGTCATTCGGTTATTACGTAAGTGTCGAAATGGAGGGGGGGGGGGGGGGGTCTTTGTTTTGCTTATTTTTGATGACTTGGGAGCCGGGTGCTCTAGATAGTGTTTACGTCGGTGTTTAGCAAAAATTAGAACGTTTTAATTCAAGCAAATATGCGCCCTATCTTAATATATATAAATCTCGTGTCACAATGTTTGTCCGCGATGAACTCTTAAACTACTTAACCGATTTTAATCAAATTTGCACACCGTGTGCAGTTTGATGCAACTTGAAAGATAGGGTATATTTTGTTTTGATATATGTAATTATTATATTTAAGAAAAAAAAATAAGGCGATACGAAGTTTGCCAGGTCTGCTAGTTTTTCTATAAATATTGGAATATTATTTGTGCAATAAATTCACGTGAATAACAATAAAGAAACCTGAATAGATTTAAAATTTATATACGAATGTTTACATAAGCAGGGAGGGGTGAGGGTTTGGCTGACTTTCACTTACAAGGGGGTTTATATTAGAAATATATATCTAAATAGAAGAGATATCACGTTACAAAACCGCGTTAGTATTACATCGAATGCTTATAATTTATCCAAGGAACTTGATGATAGCGTACACTTGAGATAGCTGTCAAAATTTCGTCTCGGAGGCGACGTTTCGGAATGTAGACATTATTTTTAACTTCACGGCCAGTACTGAGACTAAGTTTTTTCTGTATTAATTTATATATTTATAAGTGTCCGAATTACGGCTGCAGATGCAGTTTATTTAGGAGTTTCTTGCCGATACCACAGATTATTCGGCGTAGATATTCGGTGGTAGCTATATAAACAATAATTAAATTAAAACAATAAAAAATAAAATAACAATATTGATTGAAAACAATACATTTACCATTATTGCAATAACCGGCGGCCCCGGCTGTGTGAACTTGGCACCCGACTTTGGAAAAAATGTTTTTTTTTGGATTCATTTAATAGATATTGGTTAGTAGTTGATAGTAGTGACAACAACTTTTTTTGTAGTTGTACAAAAAAAAATTTTTTGGCACCAAAAAATATTGCATCCCCCCACATTTAAAATAATTTTTTTTTTCCTTCGATTCTTATAGAGGAACGTTAGTAGATGATTGTAGTGCATTTTGTTTTGTTTTTAGTAAGCTAGAAAAAAAAAAATTAAAAATATAAAAAATAATAAATTGCGAATAATTATCGTCATGAATTTTACCTCAATAAAATCAATTAGATAGCTTAAATAATTACAATTACAGGTTAATTGAACGATAATTTCCGTAGCGATATATAGTCACTTTTTTTTTAGTTTGTGATAGAATTAATATGACATACTCGTAATATATAACAGTATCAGATGCAGTGAAAGTAAGAAAAACAGTGATTCAGTGCGAGCCAGTAACCGATGGATGGTCTTCACAATTACTAAAAACGTCTTAAATTATTGAGGAACTTCCAAAGGGGTTTGTAGTGAAGAAATTTTCGTTTGCAGTAGAATAAAAGTTTAAGGAAATTGAAGTGAGAGCCGCGGAAGTACGAAAATTTCATCTTCAACGATTCGGTGCGAGCCAGTCACCGATGGATGATCTTCACAATTACTACAAACGTGATAAATGATTTAGGGGCCCTCCAAAGAGGTTTGTAGTGAAAAGACTTTCGTTTGTAGTTGAATAAAACTTAGAGAAAATTGAAGTTAAAGTCGCGGTAGTACGAAAATTTCAACTTCGACTGATTCAGTGCGAGCTATTAACTATTCGTGGTCTTCACGATAACTACAAACATCTAAAATGATTGAGGGACCTCCAAACAGGTTTGTAGTGAAAAGACTTTCGTTTGTAGTTGAATAAAACTTAGAGAAAATTGAAGTTAAAGTCGCGGTAGTACGAAAATTTCAACTTCAACTGATTCAGTGCGAGCCATTAACTATTCGTGGTCTTCACGATAACTACAAACGTTTAAAATGATTGAGGGATTTCTATGGAGGTTTGTAGTGAAAAGACTTTCGTTTGTAGTTGAATAAAACTTACAGAAAATTTAAGTGAGACCCGCGGGAGTACGAAAATTTCGACTTCGACTGATTCGGTGCGAGCCATTAACTATTCGTGGTCTTCACGATAACTAAAAACGTCTAAAATGATTGAGGGACCTCCAAAGAGGTTTTTAGTGAAAAGACTTTCGTTTGTAGTTGAATAAAACTTACAGAAAATTTAAGTTAAAGCCGCGGAAGTACGAAAATTTCGACTTCGACTGATTCAGTGCGAGCCATTAACTATTCGTGGTCTTCACGATAACTACAAACGTCTAAAATGATTGAGGGACCTCCAAAGAGGTTTGTAGTGAAAAGACTTTCGTTTGTAGTTGAATAAAACTTACAGAAAATTTAAGTGAGACCCGCGGGAGTACGAAAATTTCGACTTCGACTGATTCGGTGCGAGCCATTAACTATTCGTGGTCTTCACGATAACTACAAACGTCTAAAACTATTGAGGGACCTCCAAAGAGGTTTGTAGTGAAAAGACTTTCGTTTGTAGTTGAATAAAACTTAGAGAAAATTGAAGTTAAAGCCGCGGTAGTACGAAAATTTCAACTTCGACTGATTCAGTGCGAGCCATTAACTATTCGTGGTCTTCACGATAACTACAAACGTCTAAAATGATTGAGGGATCTCTATGGAGGTTTGTAATGAAAAGACTTTCGTTTGTAGTTGAATAAAACTTACAGAAAATTTAAGTGAGACCCGCGGGAGTACGAAAATTTCGACTTCGACTGATTCGGTGCGAGCCATTAACTATTCGTGGTCTTCACGATAACTACAAACGTCTAAAATGATTGAGGGACCTCCAAAGAGGTTTGTAGTGACAAGACTTTCGTTTGTAGTTGAATAAAACTTACAGAAAATTTAAGTTAAAGCCGCGGAAGTACGAAAATTTCGACTTCGACTGATTCAGTGCGAGCCATTAACTATTCGTGGTCTTCACGATAATTACAAACGTCTAAAATGATTGAGGGACCTCCAAAGAGGTTTGTAGTGAAAAGACTTTCGTTTGTAGTTGAATAAAACTTACAGAAAATTGAAGTTAAAGCCGCGTAAGTACGAAAATTTCGACTTCGACTGATTCAGTGCGAGCCATTAACTATTCGTGGTCTTCACGATAACTACAAACGTCTAAAATGATTGAGGGACCTCCAAAGAGGTTTGTAGTGAAAAGACTTTCGTTTGTAGTTAATTAAAACTTAGAGAAAATTGAAGTTAAAGCCGCGGTAGTACGAAAATTTCAACTTCGACTGATTCAGTGCGAGCCATTAACTATTCGTGGTCTTCACGATAACTACAAACGTCAAAAATGATTGAGGGACCTCCAAAGAGGTTTTTAGTGAAAAGACTTTCGTTTGTAGTTGAATAAAACTTAGAGAAAATTGAAGTTAAAGTCGCGGTAGTACGAAAATTTCAACTTCGACTGATTCAGTGCGAGCCATTAACTATTCGTGGTCTTCACGATAACTACAAACGTCTAAAACGATTGAGGGACCTCCAAAGAGGTTTGTAGTGAAAAGACTTTCGTTTGTAGTTGAATAAAACTTAGAGAAAATTGAAGTTAAAGTCGCGGTAGTACGAAAATTTCGACTTCGACTGATTCAGTGCGAGCTATTAACTATTCGTGGTCTTCACGATAACTACAAACGTCTAAAATGATTGAGGGATCTCTATGGAGGTTTGTAGTGAAAAGACTTTCGTTTGTAGTTGAATAAAACTTACAGAAAATTTAAGTGAGACCCGCGGGAGTACGAAAATTTCGATTTCGACTGATTCGGTTCGAGCCATTAACTATTCGTGGTCTTCACGATAACTACAAACGTCTAAAATGATTGAGGGACCTCCAAAGAGGTTTGTAGTGAAAAGACTTTCGTTTGTAGTTGAATAAAACTTACAGAAAATTTAAGTTAAAGCCGCGGGAGTACGAAAATTTCGACTTTGACTGATTCGGTGCGAGCCATTAACTATTCGTGGTCTTCACGATAACTACAAACGTCTAAAATGATTGAGGGACCTCCAAAGAGGTTTGTAGTGAAAAGACTTTCGTTTGTAGTTAATTAAAACTTAGAGAAAATTGAAGTTAAAGCCGCGGTAGTACGAAAATTTCAACTTCGACTGATTCAGTGCGAGCCATTAACTATTCGTGGTCTTCACGATAACTACAAACGTCAAAAATGATTGAGGGACCTCCAAAGAGGTTTTTAGTGAAAAGACTTTCGTTTGTAGTTGAATAAAACTTAGAGAAAATTGAAGTTAAAGTCGCGGTAGTACGAAAATTTCAACTTCGACTGATTCAGTGCGAGCCATTAACTATTCGTGGTCTTCACGATAACTACAAACGTCTAAAACGATTGAGGGACCTCCAAAGAGGTTTGTAGTGAAAAGACTTTCGTTTGTAGTTGAATAAAACTTAGAGAAAATTAAAGTTAAAGTCGCGGTAGTACGAAAATTTCGACTTCGACTGATTCAGTGCGAGCTATTAACTATTCGTGGTCTTCACGATAACTACAAACGTCTAAAATGATTGAGGGATCTCTATGGAGGTTTGTAGTGAAAAGACTTTCGTTTGTAGTTGAATAAAACTTACAGAAAATTTAAGTGAGACCCGCGGGAGTACGAAAATTTCGATTTCGACTGATTCGGTTCGAGCCATTAACTATTCGTGGTCTTCACGATAACTACAAACGTCTAAAATGATTGAGGGACCTCCAAAGAGGTTTGTAGTGAAAAGACTTTCGTTTGTAGTTGAATAAAACTTACAGAAAATTTAAGTTAAAGCCGCGGGAGTACGAAAATTTCGACTTTGACTGATTCGGTGCGAGCCATTAACTATTCGTGGTCTTCACGATAACTACAAACGTCTAAAATGATTGAGGGACCTCCAAAGAGGTTTGTAGTGACAAGACTTTCGTTTGTAGTTGAATAAAACTTACAGAAAATTTAAGTTAAAGCCGCGGAAGTACGAAAATTTCGACTTCGACTGATTCAGTGGGAGCCATTAACTATTCGTGGTCTTCACGATAACTACAAACGTCTAAAATGATTGAGGGACCTCCAAAGAGGTTTGTAGTGAAAAGACTTTCGTTTGTAGTTGAATAAAACTTACAGAAAATTTAAGTGAGACCCGCGGGAGTACGAAAATTTCGACTTCGACTGATTCGGTGCGAGCCATTAACTATTCGTGGTCTTCACGATAACTACAAACGTCTAAAATGATTGAGGAACCTCCAAAGAGGTTTGTAGTGAAAAGACTTTCGTTTGTAGTTGAATAAAACTTACAGAAAATTGAAGTTAAAGCCGCGGAAGTACGAAAATTTCGACTTCGACTGATTCAGTGCGAGCCATTAACTATTCGTGGTCTTCACGATAACTACAAACGTCTAAAATGATTGAGGGATCTCTATGGAGGTTTGTAGTGAAAAGACTTTCGTTTGTAGTTGAATAAAACTTAGAGAAAATTGAAGTTAAAGCCGCGGTAGTACGAAAATTTCAACTTCGACTGATTCGGTGCGAGCCATTAACTATTCGTGGTCTTCACGATAACTACAAACGTCAAAAATGATTGAGGGACCTCCAAACAGGTTTTTAGTGAAAAGACTTTCGTTTGTAGTTGAATAAAACTTAGAGAAAATTGAAGTTAAAGTCGCGGTAGTACGAAAATTTCAACTTCGACTGATTCAGTGCGAGCCATTAACTATTCGTGGTCTTCACGATAACTACAAACGTCTAAAATGATTGAGGGATCTCTATGGAGGTTTATAGTGAAAAGACTTTCGTTTATAGTTGAATAAAACTTACAGAAAACTTAAGTGACACCCGCGGGAGTACGAAAATTTCGACTTCGACTGATTCGGTGCGAGCCATTAACTATTCGTGGTCTTCACGATAACTACAAACGTCTAAAATGATTAAGGGACCTCCAAAGAGGTTTGTAGTGAAAAGACTTTCGTTTGTAGTTGAATAAAACTTACAGAAAATTTAAGTGAGACCCGCGGGAGTACGAAAATTTCGACTTCGACTGATTCGGTGCGAGCCATTAACTATTCGTGGTCTTCACGATAACTACAAACGTCTAAAATGATTGAGGGATCTCTATGGAGGTTTGTAGTGAAAAGACTTTCGTTTGTAGTTGAATAAAACTTACAGAAAATTGAAGTTAAAGCCGCGGAAGTACGAAAATATCGATTTCTGCATATTCCGTGTGAGCCACTACATATGGATGGTCTTTACGGTTACTACGAACGTCTTATATGATTAAAGAACCTCCAAAGAGGTATCTAGTGAAAAGACTTTCGTTTGTAGTTGAATAAAACTTACAGAAAATTGAAGTTAAAGCCGCGAAAGTACGTCAATCTCGTCTTCGACTGATTCGGTGCGAGCCAATTACCGATGGATGTTATTTACAATTACTAAAAACGTCTAAAATGATTTAGGCACCTCTATTGAGGTTTGTAGTGAAAAAATGTTTATTTGTAGTTGATTAAAACTTACAGAAAATTGAAGTTAAAGCCGCAAAAGTACGAAAATTTTGACTTCGACTGATTCGATGCGAGCCACTTACCGCTGGATGTTGTTAACGATTACTACAAACGTCTAAAATGATTCATGGACATCTGTGGAGGTTTTTGTTAGAAAATTTTCGTTTTTAGCTGAATAAAACTTAAAGAAAATAGAACCAGAAGCCGCGGAAGTACGAAAGTAACCACACAGCATATAATATAAACTGGTCATCAAAAAAATCGGCCCACCTGCGTTTTTACCGATAATCACGTTTTTTTTAAACAAATCACAACAAAACTTTTTAGTACTGAATAATGTTTTATTGAACTTGTTTATTTACAACAATTTAATCACAATTAAAACATCAAAATGTTTTTTTTTTAAGATTTTGATTTAAAAATCAGAATCTTTAATTTTACACGATTTTTTGATTAATTTTTAATACGCTCTAGTTTTTTAGTCTTAAATGGTATGCATACAATTGTTGCAATTTAATATTGCGTATTCCCTCCTCTTGCTCGAATGACGGCCTGCATCCGCCGTTTTAATGACCTTATCAAGATTTTAATGGTCTCTTGAGGGATTCGGTTCCATTCTTCCCTAATGGCGGTTTCTAGGTCTCCTAATGTTGTAGGGACTGGATTACGGGCTCTAACCTTTTGTTTTAGGATGTCCCACATATGCTCTATAGGATTGAGATCGGGGCTTCTTGCTGGCCAGGACATTACCCGAATGCCAACCTCTTGAAGGTAATCGGTGGTGATGCGCGCTACGTGTGGTCGTGCATTATCATGCATTAATTCAAAGTTTTCTCCAATATAGCCGGCATAAGGCATCACATGGTCTTCTAAGATCTCTGTGATATAGCGTGCAGCAGTTAAAGCACCTCTTCGTATGAAAACCAGCTCCGTCCGTCCAGTCAAAGATATTCCACCCCAAAACATTACAGAGCCCCCACCATAACTGACAGTTTCCCTTATGCAACACTGGGTATAACGTTCACCTGGCCGTCGCATGACATTACGGCGTCCATTAGAACCGTGTAAAGTCATTCGACTCTCATCACTAAAAAGAACTGACTCCCATTGGCCTATGGTCCAGTTGATATGATTACGTGCGAATTGAAGTCTGGCTTGTCGATGAGCTGTGGTCAATTGTGGTCCTGTTGCTGGCTTATGTGGTCTTAAATTCTGCTCACGAAGTCTCCTTCTTACAGTACTGTCACTTATAGCCACCCCCTGAACTGATTGCTGCACGGCGTGGCTTTGGTAACTGCAGAAAACAATTTACGCTTTCAGAAATTCCGGAGAACTTGAATTACTGCGGTCATCAATACAGGATTATTTCCGTAATCGTCTTCGACTCTGGTCATTATTATGCTTGCGTAAAACGACTATCAGGGAAGTGGAAAGAACATAACGACCTTTCTTCAACGCGCAAAATAAGAATAATTTCCAATCGAGAAGTATTGAAACAACGACGGACCCCGTTACTTTTCTACGTCCAAGTATAAGTTAAGGTTTCATGTAAATTGCTTTTATAAAAAAATAATAAAGATTGATGCAAAAAATTGGAAATTTCGTTAAACTTTACGAAATTATGCAATCACACAATCTGTCAATAGAGGTCCCTCGATCATTTACGACATTTGTAGTAATCGTGAAGACCACCCATAGTTAATGGCTCGCACGAAATATGAAGAAAAACTTCCGCGGCTTTCTCTTCAATTTTCTGCAAGTTTTATTCAACTACAAACGAAAGTCTTGTCACTACAAACCTCTTTGGAGGTCCCTCAATCATTTAAGACGTTCGTAGTAACCGTAAAGACCATCCATATGTAGTGGCTCACACGGAATATGCAGAAATCGATATTTTCGTACTTCCGCGGCTTTAACTTCAATTTTCTGTAAGTTTTATTCAACTACAAACGAAAGTCTTTTCACTAGATACCTCTTTGGAGGTTCTTTAATCATATAAGACGTTCGTAGTAACCGTAAAGACCATCCATATGTAGTGGCTCACACGGAATATGCAGAAATCGATATTTTCGTACTTCCGCGGCTTTAACTTCAATTTTCTGTAAGTTTTATTCAACTACAAACGAAAGTCTTTTCACTACAAACCTCCATAGAGATCCCTCAATCATTTTAGACGTTTGTAGTTATCGTGAAGACCACGAATAGTTAATGGCTCGCACCGAATCAGTCGAAGTCGAAATTTTCGTACTCCCGCGGGTCTCACTTAAATTTTCTGTAAGTTTTATTCAACTACAAACGAAAGTCTTTTCACTACAAACCTCCATAGAGATCCCTCAATCATTTTAGACGTTTATAGTTATCGTGAAGACCACGAATAGTTAATGGCTCGCACTGAATCAGTCGAAGTTGAAATTTTCGTACTACCGCGGCTTTAACTTCAATTTTCTCTAAGTTTTATTCAACTACAAACGAAAGTCTTTTCACTACAAACCTCTTTGGAGGTTCCTCAATCGTTTTAGACGTTTGTAGTTATCGTGAAGACCACGAATAGTTAATGGCTCGCACTGAATCAGTCGAAGTTGAAATTTTCGTACTACCGCGACTTTAACTTCAATTTTCTCTAAGTTTTATTCAACTACAAACGAAAGTCTTTTCACTAAAAACCTCTTTGGAGGTCCTTCAATCATTTTTGACGTTTGTAATTATCGTGAAGACCACGAATAGTTAATGGCTCGCACTGAATCAGTCGAAGTTGAAATTTTCGTACTACCGCGGGTTTAACTTCAATTTTCTCTAAGTTTTATTCAACTACAAACGAAAGTCTTTTCACTACAAACCTCTTTGGAGGTCCCTCAATCATTTTAGACGTTTGTAGTTATCGTGAAGAACACGAATAGTTAATGGCTCGCACTGAATCAGTCGAAGTCGAAATTTTCGTACTTACGCGGCTTTAACTTCAATTTTCTGTAAGTTTTATTCAACTACAAACGAAAGTCTTTTCACTACAAACCTCTTTGGAGGTCCCTCAATCATTTTAGACGTTTGTAGTTATCGTGAAGACCACGAATAGTTAATGGCTCGCACTGAATCAGTCGAAGTCGAAATTTTCGTACTTCCGCGGCTTTAACTTAAATTTTCTGTAAGTTTTATTCAAGTACAAACGAAAGTCTTGTCACTACAAACCTCTTTGGAGGTCCCTCAATCATTTTAGACGTTTGTAGTTATCGTGAAGACCACGAATAGTTAATGGCTCGCACCGAATCAGTCGAAGTCGAAATTTTCGTACTCCCGCGGGTCTCACTTAAATTTTCTGTTAGTTTTATTCAACTACAAACGAAAGTCTTTTCACTACAAACCTCCATAGAGATCCCTCAATCATTTTAGACGTTTGTAGTTATCGTGAAGACCACGAATAGTTAATGGCTCGCACTGAATCAGTCGAAGTTGAAATTTTCGTACTACCGCGGCTTTAACTTCAATTTTCTCTAAGTTTTATTCAACTACAAACGAAAGTCTTTTCACTACAAACCTGTTTGGAGGTCCCTCAATCATTTTAGACGTTTGTAGTTATCGTGAAGACCACGAATAGTTAATAGCTCGCACTGAATCAGTCGAAGTCGAAATTTTCGTACTACCGCGACTTTAACTTCAATTTTCTCTAAGTTTTATTCAACTACAAACGAAAGTCTTTTCACTACAAACCTCTTTGGAGGGCCCCTAAATCATTTATCACGTTTGTAGTAATTGTGAAGATCATCCATCGGTGACTGGCTCGCACCGAATCGTTGAAAATGAAATTTTCGTACTTCCGCGGCTCTCACTTCAATTTCCTTAAACTTTTATTCTACTGCAAACGAAAATTTCTTCACTACAAACCCCTTTGGAAGTTCCTCAATAATTTAAGACGTTTTTAGTAATTGTGAAGACCATTCATCGGTTACTGGCTCGCACTGAATCACTGTTTTTCTTACTTTCACTGCATCTGATACTGTTATATATTACGAGTATGTCATATTAATTCTATCACAAACTAAAAAAATGATGACTATATATCGCTACGGAAATTATCGTTCAATTAACCTGTAATTGTAATTATTTAAGCTATCTAATTGATTTTATTGAGGTAAAATTCATGACGATAATTATTCGCAATTATTATTTTTTATATTTTTAATTTTTTTTTTTCTAGCTTACTAAAAACAAAACAAAATGCACTACAATCATCTACTAACGTTCCTCTATAAGAATCGAAGGAAAAAAAAAATTATTTTAAATGTGGGGGGATGCAATAATTTTTGGTGCCAAAAAATTTTTTTTTGTACAACTACAAAAAAAGTTGTTGTCACTACTATCAACTACTAACCAATATCTATTAAATGAATCCAAAAAAAAACATTTTTTCCAAAGTCGGGTGCCAAGTTCACACAGCCGGCGGCCCCCCACACCAGGTAAGCCTGTTCTGTGGGTACCAGATACAATTAAAAATCACTATTATAAGCTAACATCAATTATTAACATTTATTATTATTATCTAAATAATCAAATTGTATAACACACATGATTAATAAGGATCAATGAATATTTTAATTAATTTATCGAAGTCTAATCTATTCATAACTTGTGTAATGTGATTTGATAGTGTTATTTGAATACGGTCAAATTCGAAATCGGCAAGAAACTCCGAAATAAACTGCATCTGTATCCGTAATATGGACACGTATAACTATATCGTTATTGTCAGAATGGACAATTTTACATGGAAAATATTTATATATTTTTAAAGCTGTCTGTCTTTCATCGTGAGTTTGGGCTTGAGGTGTGTTATCTATTCGTAATCTATAATATATCCATCATAATATCAATAGTAAAGGAAGAAGTCAACATCATATCTCAAACACTTCAAAAAAACTGATGTTTCCTTGATCATTATCTATATAAATAAAAATAAGCCGCCGAAATGTATGTACGAGCATAAGTCCGAACGACTGTAACATATTGGGTAAATCATTTTCGAAGTAAAACTTCTTTACGCTCGCTTGACTTGAGGAGTGAGCTGGTGAATGCGTGACGAGAGCTTTACGAAAAGTGTGATCGGGTGAGGCGAACGGAAATTGAGAGGAAGATATAAGTTAGTGAAGATAGAAAGTTTTACTTCAGTCGTGTGGTCTAAAACATGTCGTTTTATTTTGTATTTGTTATTGTTCAGACAGAAGAAGAAGAGAAGGAAGAAATAAAGGAAATAACACGATATATAATGCGAAGTTCTCAGGGTTGTTTTTAGACTAAAAATCTATTAAACTATAAAATTATTATTTCGATAAAATCGCAAAAGAACTCTTATTAACAAGTTGGTGACTGCGGGATACATTCCTTCACATTTTCCTTGTTTACATTTTAACGTAAATCAACTGATTTATTTTGTTCTTATCAATTGATGAGATATTTAAAATAAACCTAACCTTACGACCCTTTAAGTTTCATATCTTAAGAGCAACTGATAATTATTTAAATTCATTTTTTATAAAATATTATTCATAAAATTTTTAACAATAAAATTTATATTTTACATAGTTTTGCTATACGATATTTATAAAAAAAACTTTATTTGAGTAAGCTTTACTTAAAAGCACTTATCAAACGTCATTTTATTATCTATACTAATAAAATGCTAAAAATTCTCGGCAACTAGATACTGGTTCGAATTGAAAAATTCTGTGGAAGGCAATAGGCTATATTTTCTCAAATTGACGCGTGTGAAACCGCAGGCCACAGCTAGTTATAGAAATCGTTAAAAAAATATGTTTGATAAAAGCTACCACAGACTTTCATTTACTTGGTATATAGTCCTTGAAAGACAGGTTAGTATTAACTAAACGAACACTATATACTTAAGTTCAATAACCCTCATCTACTTGCCTATCATTAAATAACCAGTTGCACATAAGCACAGCGGATTGACCCACGTATGTAACATATACATAGTCAATTATGTAAATTATGTAATCGCACATAACACGGGAAATACGTAAACTTTGAAATCAATCTGTGCGTATATTCATCCATTGATAATACAGTTAAAACAAGTTTTACCTTGTTCGGGTATTACCTACAACATTCCTAATTCAATATTACGTATACAGGATAATTACTATTGTATAATAAATAAATGGATTCGATGTAAAAAATATGATAATTGAAAGTATAAAATGTTAATGTCTATAATCTTATTAAAAACCAAGATTCTTATTTCCTATTCTTAAAATATTTAGTACTTTTTTTTAAAATGGTGTAACCGTATCTGCTTATCCACAGTAGTGTGGTAGATTAAAATAACTTCATCATTACACCCTATACAGTCCACTGCTGGACATAGGCCTCCACAAGTTTACGCCAAAAATAGCGTGAACTCATGTATTTTGCCCATAGTTACCACGCTGGGCAGGCGGGTTGGTGACCGCAGTACTGGCTTTGTCGCACCGAAGACGCTGCTGTCTTAGAAAATAAATAAAATAACTTAATTTTCTGTTACTGGGAGCCTTCGTCTAAAATTAGATATTTGGAATTATTTGTACCCAAATAAGTACCTCAAAATATAGTAGAGACGCCTATAATATATATAAGCACACTATATAAGCACTGTTTTTAATAACACACACATGTTAATAGTGTTTTTTCCAAATTATATAGTAAGCACGACTGTAGTTTACTCCTTTAGATCAGTTCTGGTTTAAAAAAAAGATGAATACTCTATCAAATAGTAAATAAACGAATCAAATGCCATCAGATGGCGCACAAAAACGTAACGAGGTCATTCGTCCAGTAGAATTCACTTCTCATATTTTTTTCATACCGAAGACCTTATATGAAAATCTAATCTTAAGGAGAAAGCTTCAAAAATGTTTAACTAATAAACGTGTATTATATCTGTATTTCTTTAATTAGACTATGGCTACCACCTTTTTTTATAAATGCCTCTAATTACAGTGAACGATATATGAGATATATTTATCACTCGCTACTAAACGAATACTAAAGTTTATTTTTAGTATTCCGTAGATCCGTTCGTGATATAACCAACATGTCCCAATATAACAGTTAACAAATTATCACGTTACGATAGAGCTACTTTCACTGAATGTCGGTTTTCCCGCCGATCTTGGTGCCAGCATCGAACCGAGATACGCGAATACGTATCCTGTTTTGGTTGTATCAGGATCTATATGTTGTAACCAGCTGTGCCCGTTACTTTATTTCATAATATATAATAATGAATGTTTGTCTGTATGTGTATGTCCTTTATAGAATCGTAAACTATGCATTTGATCATCATAATCTTCAGCAAAGTTTAGTGCATGAGTTCACAAAGATTTTCTGAGTTGGTACGACCAAACAAATAAAAAGCGTAGAAACTCGCGCAGGGTAGAATAATGTATGTGAGTCAATTTAAGATGAGGTCTATGTTCAATCACTTTAGTTCAAATAAGGTGCCTATCCGTACGTTATTAAACGTGAAAGCATTTGAAAACGCATGCGTCGTTTAGCTTATTTTCTCGTTATATTAATATTTATATCGCTGTATGAACATTTCTAACATGAAGTAAATTAATATTTTGCACTTACAGTTTAAGGTGTCTGACTGGTGTATTTGTAAACTATATTATGTAACAGGTTGTGATGCTTAAAATAACTTCTAGGGTTATCGACATCTTACTATTAAACGCCTTCAAGTCTTCACTATATCATGATTTTTTAATAATTAAATTCTTGGGAAGTTGTTACTGAAAAAATATTGCATAATTATGGTAAACTTTTTTTTTATCTGCAACTGTGGTAAATAATTGTACGGTGTGCCTGATGGAAAAGGGATTTTTTTTTATACAACTAGATCGGCAAATAAGCGTTCGGTTTACCTGAAGGTAAGAGATTACCGTAGCTTATAGACGTCTGCAACACCAGAATTTGCACGCATTGCAAGCGCGATGCCGACGATGTCCCCGATTCCCCCCAAGCGCTCTGGTCACCGCTTGAGAGCAGTATTATTTAGCCGTAGGTAGGGTGCTATTTGAGTCATTTAATGTTTTTATCATTAAATTAATGTACAGACAGCGATCCGTTATATTTTTACTATCATCATTACAGCCTATACAGTCCACTGCTGGACATATGCCTCCACAAGTTTACGCCAAAAATAACGTGAACTCATGTGTTTTGCCCATAGTCACCACGCTGGGCAGGCGGGTTGGTGACCGCAGTACTGGCTTTGTCGCACACGAAGACGCTGCTGCCCATCTTCGGCCTGTGTATTTAAAAGCCAGTAGTTGGATGGTTATCGCGCCACCGGTCGGCTTTTTAAGTTCCAAGGTGTTAGTGGAACTGTGTTATCCCTTAGTCGCCTTTTACGACACCCACGGGAAGAGGGGGGGGGATATTTTTACTATATGTATCGATAATATATATTTTACGTAATGGTTGTAATATTTTGTGCAGTCGACGCGATATCGAGGGCGGACCCGTTTTTCGGCGCGGGCGTAGAGATGCCGCAGCCGCCGGCGCCCCGGACGGGCAACCCCTACGTGCGCATCGTGGAGCAGCCGGCCAGCAAGGCTCTGAGGTACGCACACGTTCATTCTACTTTTTTAACCGACTTCAGAAAAGGAGGAGGCTACTTAATTCGACTGTATATATATATATATATATATATATATATATATATATATATATATATATATATATTTTATGTATGTTCGGGAATAGCTTCATCGTTTATGAACTGATTTTGATAATTCTTTTTTTTTTCTTCGAAAAGGGATATCCCAAGTGTGGTACCATGATAAGGAAACTAGGATCTGATGATGGAATCCCAGAGAAATCGAGGGAAACCCTCGAAAATCGTAGTGATGACTATAGTGCGTTTGTAATTTTTTTTCGTCTACTTACGTTATAACTTGTCGATGTAATTGAAGTTGGTTTTTATCGTTTGCGAGCAAACACAATTACATTATAATGATTCAGTCTGTAACATACACTGCTAGGCATAGGCTTCTTTCTCCATGTATGATAAACGTAATTAGCACTTACATTTATTTATTTTATTTATTTATTCTGTAAATTTATATTGCATTTATGAACTGCTTAAGTTAAAAAAGCGATAAAGTACAAAGTTATTTACTTGCCTCTTTGTTTATACTTTTCACCTTAAGGTTTCCTAAAGCTTTTCTTCTTAAAGGTTATTTCAAAAACTCTAAAATGTTTGTTCATTTGTTTTGAAGTTAAATATTTGTCTTAAAAGTAGTAACTTCTTAAAATCTCTGATCACGATGATTCGAATAAAATCGCTCCTGATCAGTAGTACCTATACGCCATACGAATTAGATGATAATAGTGTTAATTTAATTCATGTTTATTTTTACAAAGTTTTAGCTGTTTTTGTATATATATCACATGAAAATTTTTTATTATGAAAATAATTTCGTAACATTGCGTAATGTTTCATATTATTTGATATTAATCTCACAGCGGCAACAGACGTGAATACAATGAGAGCATCTTGATCTAAAAACTATTTGAGCTGACAACTATTGACATTAACTGACATAGACCACAAGATGGTAGTTGTGTGCCAAAAGAAATATTAAAATATACCAGTGGTCGCCCAGTGGTCCAAATTCGACCATAATTGAAATTATAAGTTTGATCATTATTAAGGTTCTGTTGTCAAAGACAATAAATAAAAGAGTATATATGCGTGTGTGTGTCAAATACATGCTAGTGTGTGTAATGTTTTTTTTTTATTGGTTTAATATTTTTTTTTATACATAATTTAAAAATATATATTAGCATTCTGCCCTCCTTCCCTATATAAACCATAAGTGTGCGAAATTTCATACACCTCCGTCCCGTCCGGGCGTAAAAAGGGGTACAAGCATTTTGCTTCACGTATTAATATGTAGATATCAACATTATATTTTATTTGTACATGCACGAACTCGTACGCACATATCTATATTCAAGCTGACGAAACTCGAATAAAAATGTAATCGTTATTCTACGTAAATATAAATATAATTATAGAAAATAATTCGTACACTGGTTATTTAAAAGCGCCCCTCTTACTAATTTTTCATCGTGTTCAGTATTTCTAGTAAATTATACCAAAAACCAAAGAACCTTACTTTAACTGAGGTAGGGCACAGCAGGAATTTCCTGCTCAAAATATGGAGCAGCCCGACTGGGGACCTTGATCTTACAGAAGATCACAGCTAAATAATACTGTTATCAAGCAGTATTGTGTTCCTGTTGGTGAGTAAGGTGACCAGAGCTCCTGGGGGGATTGGGGATTGGGTCGGCAACGCGCTTGCGATGCTTCTGGTGTTGTAGGCGTCCATAAGCTACGGTAACCTTTTACCATCAGGTGAGCCGTACGTTTGTTTTCCGACCTAGTGATATAAAAAAAAGAACCAAAAACAAACATGTGACAGAGGAAGAATCAGTCAAAACTAGATTGGTGTGATGCTAAAATAAGAATCAAGTTACTTCAGGATTAAAGTCAGCCATCGGAATTATGCAAGACATTTAGAATACGAGTATGCATTCGAGATTGATAAAAAATAAGATAAATATGAGACTATGGCTAAAGATTTCTCGATTTTTATACCTACTCTAATGGATATGTTACCATTTTCCAAGGGCCTGTTTCACCATTTGTAGGTAACGCTAATCGACAGATGACACAACTATTTGTGTCATCTGTCGATCGACTTTGACAGCGGGAGTTAGAGTTGGCCAGTAGGACTTGTTTCTCCTCAATTATTAAAGGTTTAACTATAATACATGCGAATAGAAATGTCTCATAAATAATTAGAATTCGATAGTAAAAAATAATAATGAATCAAAAACTTTTTACTATCGTATACTGTCATCCGTCAAATAGCGTTATTCAAAACTGGTGATACAGACCCTAAGTGATTTTATGTTAAGAAGCTGATACTCTCCTTCGCTTAGCCATACATTTACACCTGGTTCCACAACCATCGATGCAAAGAGATCATAGCACCAGTTCCAACTCCTTTTCTTATGTATAAAAGATTCATACCAAGTTAAGACCAATTCTTGAAACTGAACGAAATTTATCGGAAAGGTAAAATTGATCAAAGAAATAAGATCGTGTAACGATATCGCTGACAGTTTTATCAGAATATTTTCGTTCAGACATCGCGGAGTAGTCGCCGTGACGCACTGCTCAGACAGATTTAGACTCGCGTCAGACGCTACCGTCAGACTGTTCATTCACTTCGCGCGTGAACTGTACAGATTACTCTTTTTGCATTAGATTAGGATTAAATTTTCGTACTTTTTACTCCTTGGAAATATCGTACCTAGAACTTCTAATGTTCTTGTACATCGTACTTATCGATCGTAAGTAACTTCGACGTCATGAATGAAATTAGAAGCATTGCAGTACATTGTACTAATAACGTTTCCTACTAAACTAATTATTATTAATTAAATTAACCTTTAATTTTATGCAATTACAAGGAAAACTAGAATAAACTTTTAAAAAAAAGTACCTAGTAGTATCCTGCGTTGTAAGTGTAAAGTAAAATTGTGCCGAGATTAATTTAAGTAAAAGTAGTTTCGGCGTTATCCAGGTCCAAGATAGAGACAGACAAAATATACAGTTAATGCTTAAGGACACTATAGAAATGTTCTAAATATCCTCAATATTCAGAATTGGTCTTGTTACATTTATCATAAGTATTAGTACAGATTTTTTTATATTAATTCTGTATTATAATACACTCAAAGGAGTAACAAATTTCGGATTTAAATTCTATGCAGTTTCTACTAGCTTACCTTAGTTACCTTTTCAATTTGATTAAAATTTTGTAAGATTTTGAGTCCATGTTACGAGCTAAGACGTATATTATCACACACTTATTATATACAACACACTTATTATATATATTTTTAAGGAGCTAATGTAGTAAATCAACCTAAACCTAAAGTTTGTATGTATTAACTAATGTCATTCAAATATGAATCTATCTATATTTATATAAATACCAGCTGAGCCCGTAAACGTTGTTTTGCCATATATGTTATTAACCCCCTTAATCCCCCCTCTTTATAATTTTGGGGTATAAAAAATAGATGGCCGATTCTCAGATCTACCCGATATACACACAAAATTAAATAAAAATCGGTCCAGCCGTTTCAAAAGAGCATTGTAACTAACATCACAATGTCACAACACGAGAATTTTATATATAAGATAAATAAATCGTCTAATCTGTTAGTAAGCGCAAAACTTGAAAACGCCTAGACTAATTTTGCTTTTTTTTGTTTTTTAATTCCTTGCTTTGTAAAAGCTTCTTATAAAATAATAATTGTGCTACTTACGGTGTTCTTATCACATCTTTCGAATAAAAAAAAATGATCCAAATTGGCCGACCCGGTCAATGGTTCTGAGGTAACATACATAAAAAAATACAATCGAATTGAGAACCCCCTACTTTTTTGGGAGTCGCTTAAAAATTAAGAAAATTGAACAGAAAAACATAATCACTATTTCAACTTAATGCATTTGATAATTCATAAAACAGAAGAGCCCTGCGGTCACCAACCCGCCTGCCCAGCGTAGTGACTATGGGCAAAACACATGAGTTCACGTTATTTTTGGCGTAATCTTGTGGAGGCCTATATCCAGCAGTGGACTGTATAGGCTGTAATGATGATGAAAATGATGAAGACAGAAGAACGTCAGTCGTGTTACCTGGTGTCTGTATATTTCGTACAGTATGGTACAAATCGCAACGCATTCAGCCTGTAACATCCCACTGCTGGGCATAGGCCTCTTTCTCCATGAAGGGGCTTAATCTACCACCCTGCTCCAATGCTGGTTGGAGGATATGTAGGGAACTATGTACTAGTAGTATATAGTAACGATCGCTATCAGGTATTTATCATAACAACCGGGACCGACGGCTTAACGGCGGAGGACAGACATTGAAACCGAAAAGAAATTCATCACGAGCGGGAATCGAACCCGCGAAACGTCGGTGTTTTAGGCGACTATTCGCACCACTTAACTAGAGCGATTGTTATGTATAATACAAATAGAGGAAGTAAATAAAAATAAAATAACTCAGCATGTACTTAGAGCAACACTCGAGTTATTGACATTGTTTTCCTGTTATAACATACAATAATTATCACTACATGAGGCGTGTTTACATGTTATTATAATTATCATTTATTGCTATAAACATTAAGGGTAATGTTATGGGGTTTAAAAGTATTTTTTTTCCTAAAAGTGACCTTTTATTACAGCGGTAGATAATAAACTAAGTCTAAAAGATTATTTTTCTAAAAGCGACCTTTTATTACAGCGATAGATAATAAACTAAGTTTTTAGTTTGTAGCATATATTTTTATTAGCACGTAGTTTTGTTCCTGCTGATGTATAATAGCACAGTTGTGCACTGGCGTTGCTATTTACTTTTTCTAGGCGACTGATTTAATTTTTTGGAATACCCTCGTATCGTATTACGTTGCGGTGCACCTTAGGGGGTAGTTGTGTCGCGACACACTGGGTTTGCTGTATATAAGGCTCAGGACGTGTGTTGCGGGCCTTTTTGCCTCTTTGCTCTTTTCTTTTTTTGGGTTGGATTTCTCTCGCCGTCTTGGGATCTGGGTGCGATTTGTTGTGGGTGAGTCATTGTAGTTTCTTATGGTATAAGCTTTGCTTTAGTGCAGTTGTTTTAGTGAGTTTTGAAAAAAAAAAAATAAATTAAGTTTCTGTAGGATTTTTTTTTACTCTCTCTCTTGTGTCTCGTGTTAGGAGTTGTGGGTGACTCTCTAACCCAACGAACAATTTTTTAACACGTAGCACTGGCGCCCAACGTGGGGCCCGAATCCACGACCCTGAGATTAAGAGTCTCATGCTCTACCGACTGAGCTAGCCGGGCATTAATTCCATCGGTGATCGCGCGTCGAATCGTACTGTTTATTGTCAACGTTGTAAATCGTTTTCTCACTCTTATGCCGATTGTTTTAAGGATCGGAATGTTGTGTTTTGTTTTGGTTGCGGTGAGCCTAATGTTAAGCGTCCCGATTGTGTTAAATGTAAATCGAAATATAATAATGGGGTTAAAGATTTAAAAAAACGAGTAAGTTGGAACCGAGTTAAAACTAGTAATAATATTAATTTTTCTAAATCTGATTGGAATTCTTGGCTTAAAACAATTTCAATTTATTTTTTATCGTATAAATTAAACTCGGTTCTGTGTAATGATAAATGTATTGAAAATAGGCCTTATGCTGTTATACATATAGATGACATTAAGTTGTCGGGTCTCTTAGACACTGGTGCGTCTATATCAATTTTGGGGGGTAATTTTTATAAGGATTTCTTACAACGAGGTTATACTCTTTTTAAAGATAACATTATTTCTGCGGTTGTGGCTAACGGGAACAAGTTGTTTTCTCTTGGTTACTTGTGTTTACCGGTTGCGTTCGAAGATCAACTTCATTTTATAAAATTTTTTGTTTTTCCGGAAATTAATTCAGATATCATTTTAGGCATTGACTTTTGGAAAATATTCAAAATTTGTCCGAAATATATTAATTCAGTTAGTTTTAAACAAGAATCTATTTTGTATAATAATTCGGATGACGTCATTACGGGTTATGAACATTTAAATAGCGATCAGCGTTCAATTGTTGATAGCATTATTAATCAGTTTCGTTCTGTTTCTTTTGAGCGGAAAGGTTTAGGGTTGACTACCGTGGTTACGCATAGAATTGATACGGGGGATGCTATTCCCATTAAGCAACGATATTATCGGATGTCTCCTGAGAAACAACGAATTCTTTCGGAGGAGGTTGATAAGATGCTTGAGTTGGATGTCATCGAACCCTGTCAGAGTGAGTGGAGTTCTCCAGTACTTTTGGTTCCTAAGGGAAAGGATACGGGTAGCTATCGGTTATGTTTGGATAGTCGGAAACTGAATGCGGTAACCAAAAAGGATGCATATAGTTTGCCTTATATATCAGAAATTTTAGATAATCTTAGGGATGCTCATTATTTGTCAACAATCGATTTTTGTAGTGCCTTTTTTCAAACTCAGATTCAGGAATCGGATAGGGATAAAACGGCTTTTTATATTCCGTCACGTGGTACATTCAGGTTTAAACGTATGGCGTTTGGTTTAACTAACGCACCTGCCACTCAACAGAGATTAGTAGATAAGTTGTTTGGAAACCGTTTCGGGGTTAAAGTTTGTTGTTATGTTGATGATTTAATAATTGCAACCGCGGATTTCAATGAACATGTTTCTATTTTATTACAAATATTGGAAATTTTAAAAGAATGTAATCTTACTATTAATTTTGATAAATGTCGTTTTTTTAGGAGTCAGTTGAAATATTTGGGGTATGTAATCGATAAACACGGGTTGCGTACGGACCCGGATAAGGTTTCTGCAATAGTTAATTTTCCCACTCCAACCAATGTTAAGGGTTTAAAACGTTTTTTAGGGACAGCGTCGTGGTATCGTCGTTTTATTAAGGATTTCAGTTCTTTGGCGGCACCGTTAAATAAATTAACTTCTACTCGTAAGGGTGCACCTCCATTTAAATGGACGGAGGAGGCGGATTGTTCTTTTAGAAAGCTTAAGGAGTGTTTGGTCTCTGCTCCTGTTCTCAGGTGTCCTAATTATAACGAACCTTTTGAAGTTCACACGGATGCGAGTAGTTATGGGATTGGTGCGATGCTCTCTCAGACCTTTGAAGGGAAAGAACATCCTGTTGCATATATGAGTAGGTCACTTACCAAGCCGGAACAAAATTATGGTATTACGGAACGAGAAACATTGGCGGTTTTGGCAGCGGTCGAACATTGGCGTTGTTATCTCGATAATGGTAAAAAATTTACAGTTTACACGGATCATAGTGCCCTTAAGTGGTTTTTATCATTGTCAAACCCGTCGGGTCGTTTGGCTCGGTGGAGTACTAGGTTATCAGAGTTTAACTTTGAGATTAAACATCGTAAAGGTTGTGATAATGTTATTCCTGACGCGTTGAGTCGTTCGGTTCCCGTGAGTAGTATATTTTCAATTTCAAATTATAAAGGTAATGATAAATGGTTTCTTAATATTTTTAATGGCTGCGCTAATAAGCCAGCATCGTTTCAAAATTATTGTATTAAAAATGATAAATTATTTAGATTGTCTAAAAATAAAAATTATTTAACATCGGAGTTTGATTGGAAGGAGGTGATTCCTATGGAACATCGTTCGGAAATAATATCAATTAATCATGATGTACCCACTGCAGGTCATTTGGGTATGTTTAAAACTCTTAAAAGATTAAATTTAAAGTACTTTTGGCCGAAAATGTATAAAGATGTTTTAAATTATGTCAATAATTGTTCTAAGTGTCTAGAATATAAAGCTCAAAATCATTTGACATTAGGTGTCATGGGTCGTCCTAAGAATTGTGTCCGTCCTTGGCAGGTTATTTCAATTGACATTATGGGTCCATTGCCTATTAGTAGAAAACAAAATAATTATATATTGGTTGTAACTTGTTGTTTTTCAAAATTTTGTTTAATTTTCCCTATGAAGCGCGCAACTTCCAAAGTAATAATTAAGTTAATTGAAGATAATGTTTTCTTAGTTCATGGTATTCCTCAGTCGGTAATATTGGATAATGGTACGCAATTCATTAGTAATGAGTGTATCAAATTTTTTAAAAGTTATAATGTTCCTAATGTTCATTTTACTCCACGTTATACTCCACAGGTTAATCCGGTTGAGAGATATAATCGTACTATTTTAACTTGTATTGCATCCTTTGTCGATGAGGATCATAGATCGTGGGATAGGTACTTACCTCAAATTCAATTTGCAATTAACAGCGCGGTAAATGAAACTACGGGTTTCACTCCGTCCTTTTTAGTTTTCGGTAGGGAGTTAGTGTCGTGTGGTTCGCATTATTTGGACTCTGATAGTATAGAAAATATGATTTTTGCTCCTCGTGACTGTTATGCGGAGAACTTAGGTCAGTTGGCGAGTATTTTCGATAAAGTTCAATTTCGGTTGTATGCCGCTCATTTAAAAAATACTTCAAGTTATAATTTGCGTCGTAGGACTGCGGAATTTAATGTTGGTGATCTTGTTTATAAGAAAACTTACTTCTTGAGTGATAAAGATAAATACTTTTCTAAGAAATTAGCGCCTAAATTTATCAAATGTCGAATTGTTGGTAAAAGATCTCCTCTTGTATACGTATTACAGGATATGAATGGTAAAGATCTTGGGGTTTGGCATATTAAAGATTTGAAGTTAACAGGAAGTTCTGGTAGTAAGGGTAATTGATATTGTGTTTTCTTTTTGTTTTAAATCTATATTACGTATTCCATTTTTGAGACGGGTGATGATCTCATTTTTTTTATTTTGTGCTTATACAAGTACATGACTTATGATAGTTGTGTGTTGGGTACATCTCTAATGTACTTTTGGTGTTTATTTTTGTTGAGTTATTCCACTGAGCAATAACTTAATTTGTGTGTGTTGGGTGCATCTCTAACGTATCTACCCACTCATATTATATTGTTTAAAGCCTACGCCATAAGTTGTTGTTGTTGTGTTACAACTTAATTCTGGAACGGGTGGCGATTCCACATATTATTTTATTCTATGGAATATATATTCGATTCTAATTGTGTTATGCACATTCTAAAGCCTACATCGGGAATACGGTATTAAATATGGATTAAAAAAAAAAAAAAATTGTTAAATTAAAAATTTTAAGTAGCTGCTGAGTGGTGCTCATTTATAGACCGTCACTCTGAGTGTCAGGGCGTTAATTGTCTAGGTCGGTTAACGCACATTGATAGTTGAATTTCAGGATGTTGTATGTTAGTGACGTATGATTGGGTCGTAAGACAGTGTTGCAGTGAATTCAGAATTATATGTGGTGTTTTTGTAATTCGATTATCTCTCATGATTAATCTATCAAAAAATTTTTTTTTCTCTTAGTATGGAGTTAAATTTTATAATCCCTTCCTGAGCTTACCAGATTCTCTCCTTACATTAGTTTTTTTTTGGAATTTTGCCAGAGATGCAAAATTCTTCTCTGTCGGGGGGGGTATTGTAGCATATATTTTTATTAGCACGTAGTTTTGTTCCTGCTGATGTATAATAGCACAGTTGTGCACTGGCGTTGCTATTTACTTTTTCTAGGCGACTGATTTAATTTTTTGGAATACCCTCGTATCGTATTACGTTGCGGTGCACCTTAGGGGGTAGTTGTGTCGCGACACACTGGGTTTGCTGTATATAAGGCTCAGGACGTGTGTTGCGGGCCTTTTTGCCTCTTTGCTCTTTTCTTTTTTTGGGTTGGATTTCTCTCGCCGTCTTGGGATCTGGGTGCGATTTGTTGTGGGTGAGTCATTGTAGTTTCTTATGGTATAAGCTTTGCTTTAGTGCAGTTGTTTTAGTGAGTTTTGAAAAAAAAAAAATAAATTAAGTTTCTGTAGGATTTTTTTTTACTCTCTCTCTTGTGTCTCGTGTTAGGAGTTGTGGGTGACTCTCTAACCCAACGAACAATTTTTTAACACGTAGCAAGTTGCTATGTTAACATTATATTTATACAACAAGGTACTTTATATTATTACCGTAGCAATTTGCAATTGCAATTGCATTGCAAAACTACCTTTTGAATTTGAATACAACTTAGTAAGATTTGAGTCCATGCTACGAGCTAGGAGGCTTGTATACACTTGTTGCCGTCTTCCAAACTAAATGAATATTTTTTAAGTTTTCTGAAACTCACCAATTTTATGAGTATTTCACTTATTTATTAATTTCGTATTTTCTTACTTTTTGAAGTGAAATTCTTTATTCTTTTTTTGATGATATATATATATCATCATTCCAGCCTATTGCAGTCCACTGCTGGACATAGGCCTCCACAAGTTCGCGCCAAAAATGCGCGAACTCATGTGTTTTGCCCATAGTCACCACGCTGGGCAGGTGGGTTGGTGACCGCAGGGCTGGCTTTCTCGCACCGAAGACACTGCTGCCCGTCTTCGAAGACGGGCACAATATAGAAAGAAACAAATGTATAGGTTTTTTCGTTAATAATTGTGTTTGCTCGCAAACGAAAAAAAAAACCGACTTCAATTACATCGACGAGTAATACAACGTGGATCGACGAAAAAATAGTCAAGTAACTACGCGTTATCAAAGATTACTCAAAAAGTAGTTATCAGATCTCAATAAAATTTATATGTCACCACATGACAAACACCAGCTTTCGATTAAATTTAAAAATTATAAAAATCGGTAAACCTAGTAAAAAGTTATTGCGGATTTTCAAGAGTTTCCCTCGATTTCTCTGGGATCTCATCATCAGATCCTGGTTTCCTTATCATGGTACTAAACTAGGGATATCTTCTTTCCAACAAAAAAATAATTATCAAAATCGGTACATCCAGTAGAAAGTTATGCGGTATAATACAACGTAGGTCGACAAAAAAAGCGTCAAGTAAAAACGCTTTATTAGATATAACTCGAAAAGTAGTTGTTAAATCTCAAATAAATTTAAATGGGACCAATTGGCACACACCACCTTTCGATTAAAACAAAATTTGTCGAAATCGGTCTACCCGGTCAAAAGTTCTGATGTAACATACATAAAAATAATTGTGTTTGCTCGCAAACGAAAAAAAACCGACTTCAATTACATCGACGAGTAATACAACGTAGATCGACGAATAAATACTCAAGTAACTGCGCGTTATCAAAGATTACTCAAAAAGTATTTATCAGATCTCAATAAAATTTATATGTAACCACATGAGAAACATCAGCTTTCGATTAAATTAAAAATTATTAAAATCGGTACACCCAGTAAAAAGTTATTGCGGATTTTCAAGAAGTTCCCTCGATTTCTCCGGGAGCCCATTATCAGATCCTGGTTTCCTTATCATGGTACTAAACTAAGGATATCTTCTTTCCAACAAAAAAAGAATTATCAAAATCGGTATACCCAGTAAAAAGTTATTGCGGATTTTCAAGAATTTCCATCAATTTCTCTGGGATCCCATCATCAGATCCTGGTTTCCTTATTATGATACCAAACTAGGGATATCTCCTTTCGAACAAAAAAAGAATTATCAAAATCGGTACATCCAGTAGAAAGTTATGCGGTATAATACAACGTAGGTCGACGAAAAAAGCGTCAAGTAAAAACGCATTATTAGATATAGCTCGAAAAGTAGTTGTTAGATCTCAAATAAATTTAAATGGGACCAATCGGCACACACCATCTTTCGATTAAAAGAAAATTTGTCGAAATCGCTCCATCCTGTCAAAAGTTCTGATGTAACATACATAAAAAAAAAAATACAGTCGAATTGAGAACCTCCTCCTTTTTTGGAAGTCGGTTAAAAAATTATCTACGTGTGAATTAAATATTTTACAGAGTTATACAAGTGTAGCATATATTAAATTTTTTCCCAGGTTCCGATATGAATGCGAAGGCCGGTCCGCGGGTTCGATTCCCGGCGTCAACAGCGTACCAGAAAGGAAGACCTACCCCACGATAGAGATATGCGGACACAGGGGACCTGCTATTGTGGTCGTGTCCTGTGTCACGAGAGAAGAGCCCTATAAGTAAGTTTGTTTTTTGTATTTTATTTATGTTTGATTGCGTGCGCGTGCGTTTGTGCATGTTTGTGTGTGTGTGTGTGTGAGAGAGATAGGGATGAATAGGGAATGTTATGTAAAAGAAGTATAATTGTTTTTCTTTTTTTACATTTACAGCTAGATTTTTTTTTCTATTCGCATGTTTGTGTGAATACAAACATAAGATGGTTTACAAGTGAACTTATAGTACTGTTTCTATTTGACTGACCTTTTGGATGTAGTTTAGAAAGAGATCATAAGTATATTGTGTGGATAATAAATACACCATACAAATGCTGGATGGATATAAATAAGCAAAACGTATTAAAAACGCGCCTTAAGTTGTCTGACTTAGGAACATGACCGCGTGTATGTGTTAAACATAGAAAGAAGGAATAAATTCTATTTTAACCTTCCTACTCAAAGTATGGAGCAGCCTGACTGGGGAAGTACCTCGAACTTACAGAGGATCACAGCTAAATAATACTGTTTTCAAACAGTGTTGTGTTCCTGTGGTAAGGTGAGCCTCCTGGGGGGGATTGGGGGTAAGGCTTCTAGTGCAAGCGTCTATATATATAAAAAAATACTATATTAATTAAGCAGTTGTACTGATTTGTACGATTTTATTTTTGTGTTACCCACACATTAGGAAATTCTAAACATTTTTCACCGACATTTCATTTTTACCGACACGGTCAGTCGGAGATGCAGGTTCGATCCCCGCTGGAACGGGCGATTTTTGATATGATATTAAAAAATGTTTAGATATACTGATCTTTAAAATAGACTTTCCTACATCAAAAATCGGAGATTCATATTTTAAGTGTACATTTAATGTATACAAATAAAGTATATTTTATTTATTATATTTATATGAATGTGTATATATAAAGTTTGAGCATATATATGTAATATGTATGTGCTGTGTGGCTACGGCACTAAAGAATTTAGCCACCCCCTCTCTTCCCGTGGGTGTCGTAAGAGGCGACTAAGGGATAACAAGGTTCCACAACCACCTTGGAACTTAAGAAGCCGACCGATGGCGGGATAACCATCCAACTGCTGACTTTGAAATACACAGGCCGAAGACGGACAGCAGCGTCTTTGGTGCGACAAAGCCAGTACTGCGGTCACCAACCCGCCTGCCCAGCGTGGTGACTATGGGCAAAACACATGAGTTCACGCTATTTTTGGCGTAAACTTGTGGAGGCCTATGTCGAGCAGTGGACTGTATAGGCTGTAATGATATTTATATGTATATACCGCACTCTAATTATTTGTCATGTCCTTATCATACTTGAGGTTGTTTGGAAGAGTTCGCTCTCTTAACGATAAAACCGCCTTTTGTACATGTCTATGTTTCTCCTTTCGAATATTTGTATTGTATTGTACACTATATTGAACGTAAATATACATCCCTCATTACACGCAACTGTGAGTCACCCTTCGTACATTTAACGTAACGCCCACCTTAATATACATCTCGACGCGGCTGACTCATTCATCCCCTAACATTGGGGAGACTTGTGGAATTTTTTATGAACCTTGTTATTTTATACATTGATAGATTGGCTCATTTTAGGCTAATATTAGGTTTTTTTAATCTTTGTACAAAAGCTTATAAATATAATAGATATCCGTCCCTCCTATCACAAGTTAGTTTAAACGTGTCCAGGCTGTCAGCGCGAGTTTTTAATTTTAAGCCCTTTAATTTTGATTCTAATAATTGTGGTTGCTCGTAAATAGACTTCAATTACATCGACAAGTAATACAACGTAAATAGACGAAAAAATATTCAAATAAATACGCGTTATCAAAGACTACTCAAAAAGTAGTCATCACATCTATATAAAATTTAAATGGCCACAAAAAATCATCAGCTTTCGATTAAAACAAGAATCATCAAAATCGGTACACTCAGTGAAAAGTTATGCGGTAGAATACAAGTAGGTCGACGAAAAAATAGTCAAGTAAATACGCATTATTAGATATAACTATTATTATCGATAAAATAGCAAAAAAGAAAGTTTTTAGTAACAAGCTGGCGACTGCGGGATACATGCCTTCAATATTATAGGATTTTTTTTTTTGAATTGAAAAGTTGTCGTTCAAATATCATAATTGATGGGAGTTCGATATTGTCTATCTGTGTCTGCTACTCGACTTTTACTTCTGATTCCAATCAACCGATTTGGAGATTGATACCCAGTTTTTAAGATATGTTTTATTTTTTGTGCAAATTCTAGTCAATAGGACGAAGTAAATACTAAAGACGACTCTATAGAGGTACGGGGTCGTCCATGAATATACTTTGGTGAGGTCTTAAACTAACTCCCCTCCTTCGTACGGTTTATTTTTGTGTTACCCACACATTAGGAAATTCTAAACAATTTTATTTTTTAAATATCATATCAAAAATAGACCGTTCCAGCGGGATCGAACCTGCATCTCCGACTTACCGTGTCGGTGTTTTAGCCAATTAAGCTATGGAACGGTGTAGTCGCTAGATCGAAATTTTGATATGATGATTTTATATTCGGTCTAAACGACTCCCCTGTCCAGGTCCCTGTAAGGTCTCCCCTCCCCTGTCCAGGAATCACATGCATTTTGTTCTGCACAGTATATTGTAATTCTTAGAATATTGTTTTGTCTTTAAATACATGAATAATCTGATTAAATTTTGAAAAATTTAGTCATTGTGATACAAATTTTTAGACAGTCATCAAGGTTGTTGGTTGTTTTTTTTTTCGCGCTTAACCAAAAATAAATATGTACACGTGATAGCTCAATGTAATTCCCCTTCCTTATTCTGTTATTCCGTAATGTTTTCAACCCCCCCCCCCCCCCAAAGTTTACGTATTATAATAATAAGTATCTACACAATACACACATGTTCGTCTGTTCCTAAAGTAAGCAACTTAATGCTTGTGTTATAGGTTACAGCCGACTGGTATATAGCTACATTTTTTTTTCGATAAACATACTTATAAATAATACATATATAAATATATAAATAAATATTTATATTTGGACTCGGGGTGGGAATCGAACCCACAACCCTCAGAGCAGAAAGCAAACTGCGCCAACGGGTTAGTCGTATATTTATTTATGTTAGAAATATTTGTCTGCAGACCGCACCCCCACAATCTGGTAGGCCGTGAGAGGTGCGACAATGGAGTGTGCACGGTCAAGACTAACGTCACGGACGAGAACCCTCAGGTTTCCTTCAGCAACCTGGGCATACAGTGCGTCAAGAGGAAAGACATAGCCGAGGCTCTCAAGACCAGGGAAAGGCTTCGAGTGGACCCCTTTAGGAGTAAGTCTTGTATATATATATATTGATATATACTGGAGCATATTATTCAATTTAAGATTTTTTTTTATGTCACTAGGTTGGCAAACAAGCGTACGGCTCAGCTGATGGTAAGCGATTACCGTAGCCTATAGACGCCTGCAACACCAGAAGCATCGCAAGCGCGTTGCCGACCCTATCCCCAATCCCCCCAGGAGCTCTAGTTACCTTACTCACCAACAGGAACACAATACTGCTTGAAAACAGTATTATTTAGCTGTAATCTTCTGTAAGGTCGAGGTACTACCCCAGTCGGGCTGCTCCATATTTTGAGCAGGAAATTCCTGCTATGCCCTACCTCAGTTAAAAGATTATTTTTATTTATTTTATTTTATTTATTTTATTTTGGAAACAAACAGTACAATAATACAAAGAAAAAAAATCTTATAAAACTAATACATAAACCAATAAAGTTTCCAATAGTAAACAATTCATTAATAAGCTAAAAAGCACACAATAAGAAATAATCGATTATTGATTATATGATATTACCAATTTTATATTAAAACACAGTTTATTTTAAAAGAATATCTACGGAGCTTCTTGTCGATTCTTTGCACAATTACATTCCGAATCCGTGATAGCTTCACTTTTAACGATTATTAAAAAAAAGGTTTTTTTATATTTATAATTAGGGCTTAGTGGGCCTATATTTGATGCAAGACATGGCTATGATTGGTAGGAGAGCAATATATTTGAGAGATTCACACAGAACCGCAACGGTAAAGAAGCAACCACTTGAAGGTCTAAAGATAAACATATAAATAAATATAAACAATTCATACACGGCTTAGAAGTGGCAATCATAGCACTGCGCTGCCGTCTTTCGTATGATGAGTTACTATTTGACGGTTGTATGTATATTGCATCTATTGCAATGGAGCAACTATCTTTATAAAGAATAATTGACGAGTTATTTTGTCTTAAAAATATTTAAAAAAAAAATTGTTTGTGTTAGAAATTATAATGTTTTAATGTACCATAAACTCCATTCTAAGCTACTATCAAGGTAGGAAGTCCATCTTATTAAATATAACACAGTGTTGTTTCATAAGTAATCTAAAATATTTTGATGAATGTATTTAAATATTTTTGCCAATTGTCTGAAGAAAGAATATGGAATGAAGGAATTTTATATGAATTTTAATCACAAACATGACATTTATGTAGTTGACTGATTTACTAGGATTTAATGTATAACAAATTCATGTGTTACGTGTTCACAATAAACGTCTTCGATAATAAAAAAAATCTAGTAAAGCAGTTTAAGGGCACATTACTTATTCTTCTTCATAGGCTTTTAAACATACACACACACATATATATATATATATATATATATATATGTATATATATATATATATATATATATATATATATATATATATATATATATATATATATACATACATATATATAGGTGTATACACCTATATATATATATATATATATATATATATATATGTGTGTTTAGTGTTTGAACTTTTTCGGATTTTATCGCGGTTAGGTTTAGGTTTTCCGATACTTTACAGCAACCATGGTCACGGAAGGACCTCCCCTGTACCAATTCTGATAAAGCCGTTAATTATAATGAGTGAAATTTGCGTAAATATTATATATATATATATATATATATATATATATATATATATATAATAACAAATCTCATGTCATCAACTTCTCATGCTTGTACTAGTATTCAAAATAATTTATATTCATTAATAATTGTCTCGACCTCTAAACCTAAACATCGATAGTTTTGAACTTATGATAATGTTTGGTTGAGGGTCAAAAGTTGAGGAAATCTTTACAATTGAAATATGTTATTGCAGATGTTTTGATATTTATTGACGTTCGGGAATTCCTTAAAACAGTGCTATCATCAAATAACTATAATAGGTAGTTGTAATAACTTTATATTTCAAAAAAAAAATACTAAACCGTTGTTGATAATCCTAGTCATTTTTATACTTGAACGATGTTATAGTAATGTTTCAATTACATAAATTACATTTTAGTAATTCGAATACATAAATATAAATATAAAAATAATAGTGATTAATTAAGCTTTAAATTAATTATAAATATATATTTCTTGTTAATAAATTCAAATAAATGTTACTTAAGTATCAAACTACATCGAGTACTCTAACCTGATCTCTTACAATATGTCCGCGTTAAAACATAAACAGTGACTTCACGCTGTCACTTAACCTTCGACCAATTAAGTCATATTAAATTAGAACGACGTGTTTAAATTGACCAGTTATGTAAGCTATTTAAGGGCTATAAACAGCCGTTCAAATTTATTATGATTTGTTAGGTCAAGGGGCTAGCTAATCATTACATAGTATAAAACAAAGTCCCTTCCCGCTGTCTGTATGCTCAGTTCTTTAAAACTACGCAACGGATATAATACGGTTTTCTTTTGTAAATAAAGTGATTCCAGGGGAAGGTTTCTATGTATAAATACATGCATAATATAATAGAGGAACACTGATAGTTTTTGCATCCATGCGAAACCGGGGCGGGTCGCTAGTTAATTTATAATTGACAGTAATATCATTATGTTTTTGACGCGAATAGTCTATAGTTCTCTTACTTAGAAGCTTACAAAGCAAAAAAAGAAGTGTTTTAATTTTTTTTAATTTGTACCCGAATATATTATTAACAATGTATAACGTTCTGCTACATAAACTAACGTTTAATACTATTGTTTGAACTCACTTCTATTTTCGACAAGGACGTCCACGTGGCAACAATGTTCCGTTTTTACTGTTAGTCACAGAATAGAATATATATGTATGTCATGTGTGTATATATATATATTTTATGTATGTTCGGGGATAACTTCGTCGTTTATGAACCGATTTTGATAATTCTTTTTTTTGTTGGAAAGGAGATATCTCTAGTTTGGTACCTTGATAAGGAAACTAGGATCTAATGATGGGGTCCCAGAGAAATCGAGGGAAACTCGAAAATCCGTATAGCTTTTTGCTGGGTGTACCGATTTTGATGACTTTTAATTTAATCGAAACCGATGTTTGTCATCTGTTCACATTTGAATATCATCGAGATCTGATTACAACTTTTGGTGTAATTCTTTCAACTTTTCGTCTACCTACGTTGTATTACTTGTCGATATAATTGGAGTCGGTTTTTCTTTGTTTGCCTGCAAACACAATTATTTTATTATTTTATTGATTAAATATACTATTTTTTTAATGGTTCATTTAAAATATCTATAGATAATGCATACAGATTACAGAAGCAAAAAAGAAAAGCAGAAATAACGTTAGAAATTTATAAAACCTAATTGTTTTAGAAAGTACCTTTTTTTAAATTGGCGCTAAAATTATTAAAATCAGAAATTTAATGAGTAATTCTTGACAATACGGATTAATTTATAATCAATCGATCAAATAATCACTAGTGAAGTAGTGAATAGGGTAATATTCATTAAAAGTCATTAATAAAAATAAGAAGAAAATGTATTAGTGTAAGCTTGTTTGACAAAAACGTTTTGGGTAAACTTTGGGTTTTGAAATATTGAATAGTAAATGCATTCTTGCATTTTTTAGGAAAGTCTGTAGTCTCTTGCATATTAAGATAAGCTTGAGATTATCACTTTTCTGTCTCGAGTAGATTGTGTAACAGAAAATTTCTCGCGACTTAGAAAAAACCAAGTAAAATGGTGAAACTGATAAGCAAAAATAAGTATCTGACAAAAATATTACAATTGAGGTAAAAATAAAGTGTGTATATTGGGTGATGAATGTATGTCATTATCAAATACAATATTGAAATCCTTTTTTAGTACTATCTCTTGTAAAGACAAAATCTATATATTAAAAGGAACCTTTTATGTATTCTTTAAAAACTTAAAACTTCTTGACCAATTAAATTTCGTATTTGGACATTTTAGGTTAATCGTTAAATCTAGTTTTTGGGTTACTAACTTTTGGCCATACGCTGCATAAGAAAAATTATGAATACGTACATCTAATTATCGTAATAAATAAACTTATAAAATTTTGCCATTACGCACGAGTCTGTAGAGAGTATGGAAACCCAGTTAAATATTACGGAGCGAACGGCGCTTTGCTACAGGCGCGAAAATAACTCGCTCGAAATACACCAGCAGTAACACGGTCATCTGCGGCCTCATCTATTTGTATAGGTAACGATTTTGACTGTACGCCGAATATTATAGAGATCTGGAAAACTGCCCGTTGTAGGGTTTATGATTTTTTATTGGTTTCGTAATAAAGTCCTAACGGCCCCAACCGTTGAGTGTGAGACGTTTATATAAAAAAACAAATAAAAGATGTTTCTGTAGCTGATTTTCATGCTGAGTTTGAGAGTATATTATGAAGGATTATTATGTCTAAAAAGAACAAATAGACTTTTGAATAATAATTTATAGAGTTATTTATAAGTTATTAATGGTTTTTTTTTTGTAGATGTTGGTCCAAAATGGTTTATGTATTATATCGTTATAAAATACGTTTAACACACTTGTCGTCACGAGTGTCACAGAGGCATAGGCCTCTTTCCCCATGTAGGAGAAGGATCAGAGCTTAATCCACCACGCTGCTCCAGTGCGGGTTGGCGGATATATTCACTACTTTGAGTAACGATCGCTATCAGGTGTACAGAGCTTAATACCGTTCAATTTAATTATAGGTGACGGAAATTTCAATTATCACAAATTTGTTATCTTTCACTTACTGAAGATTGGCCAAAAGACAATTCCATAATAAATTTTTGCATTTGATAATTATTAAAGGCAATACATTTCACGCGATTTTATCAGCGATTATGTTTACGTTTGCTCGACATACCAATCATTCTTGACTAAATGTTTTAGGATCATATCGTCATCGTCTCAGATAAAAAGGGTTTTAACAAAACGAATTTTAAAATTGTGAAATTTGGTCATTCAAACAAACAAATTTTCCGCTAAATTGTTTGTTGATGTTTCATTCTGACGTAAAGCCTCATTAAGAATCTTTTAACAGATAGCTATTAATAGCTCCTAAGGGGATGAATGATTGATGAATCTACACGTTAACCAAATTAAGAAAACGAAAACATATCTTACAATAATATTATTATACACACATAGAAATCCATGAAATAAACATAGATAACACGATTTTATTTTATGCATTTGCTCCAAATCGATAACCAAAACCAAATTTAATCAAAAATAATAACTGGATTTAATTTTTTAAAACTATTTGAGAAAGTGAATATAAAATGGTTTTAAATTGTCATTGCACAATAATGTCTCATGTTGCTGTGAAGCTGTTATCTGAAAATACAAATAAAAGTAGAAAATAAGTAAATTGAATGGAAACTGGTAAGGAAAATCGGCGAGCATCTCAGCAGATACTCTCATGAAAAAATTGTCAGTAAACATTCGAAGAGATTGATCTGCTAGGTTATCTTGTTTATAATTAAAGTTCGTGTGTTTTCTAACAGCGGGTTACAACCACCGGAACCAGCCTCAAAGCATCGACCTGAACGCAGTCAGACTGTGTTTCCAAGTTTTCATCCACGATGAGCGTACGGGCAAGATTCGTCTCTCCCTCCCTCCAGTGGTTTCTGACGTGATATACGACAAGAAGGCCATGAGCGACCTGGTCATCATGCGCCTGAGTCAGTGTTCCGACTACCATAGGGGTGGGACCGAACTCATTCTTCTGTGTGAAAAGGTTCGTTATAGACATTTGTTGATTATAAGTTTAGTTAAATGGGGTTTGTTCTAAAATATTAGCTCCGAATTTTCATCGCTAATTCTGAGAAGTTTGCATACTTACATTATGATTATTTCTAAAATAATGATTATAGATTGAATTACGCTAAAATTAGAACCCATTAGGTAAAACTTATTCTACAGTTGACCAAACTTTGTCAGTGGATAATCCGACGTTTTACGATATCAGTTTTTATGCAAAATTGTAATCAGCGTATTATTTCATAGACATTTTCATCACAAATTTTCCACGTCGTCCCACAATATAATCTCGTGGGCCACAGCTGATTTAATATGTATCATTTTTATTTTTATATAATTTTTTTTATACAACTAGGTCGGCAAACAAGCATACGGCTCAACTGATGGTAAACGATTACCGTAGCTTAGACACCTGCAACACTACAAGCATCGCAACGTGCTGCCGACCCTACCCCCAATCCCCCCAGGAGATCTGGTCACCTTACTCACCAACAGGAATACAACAGTGCTTGGAAGCGGTATTATTTAGCTGTGATCTTCTGTTAGGTCGAGGAATGAAACAGTAACGGGTTGTCTGTGCCAGGTGACGCGGGAGGACATCGCGGTGGTGTTCTTCGAGAAGGAGGGCGAGCAGGTGGTGTGGGAGGAGAGCGCGAACATCGTGCTGGTGCACCGGCAGGTCGCCATCGCCTTCCAGACGCCGCCCTACCGCGACCCGCGCGGCCGGGACCACGTCCAGGTGGGCAACATACGAGACAAACATACGAGACAAACGTATGAGATAAACATACGAGACAAACATACGAGACAAACGTACGAGACAAACATACGAGACCAACATACGAGATAAACATACAAGACAAACATACGAGACAAACATACGAGACAAACATACGGGACAAACATACGAGACAACCATACGAGACAAACATACGGGACAAACATACGAGACAACCATACGAGACAAACATACGAGACCAACATACGAGACAAACATACGAGACAAACATACGAAACACACATAAAGGCAAACATACGAGACAAACATACGAGACAAACATACGAGACAAACATACGAGACAAACATACGAGACCAACATACGAGACCAACATACGAGATAAACACACAAATACACAAACAGACACATACTATTCAAACTCGTGAGTAATAAGCTTGAGCGCGTTCAGAATTTATATTTGAATCATATTTCCCTATTTCACAAAAAAAAAAAAAATCAAGTGGCTCCCAATTCACCTTCGTAGGAATACTCATATCCTTAACCTACTTTATTTTATTTTATTCTGTTATCCCGTTGTATCTGAAGGGACGATTAAAATTATTTGCTGATTCCCATGAACACTGTCTTCGCTCGGACAATAATTTAGTTCTTGAAATTCCTTCTCTCTTCTTTATGTGATAAATCTTTTACACTTTAAGCCTGTTGCCAGTGTAAGTTGGATAATTTGGCACAAGTGTGTATTGGGCGAAATTTTGTCTTTTGTTCCGAGTAATCATATTATTAAGATTTTCATATCTTCCAAAATAATGAAGCAACAAATTGTTACGGTATTGTTTATATTACGTTTTATTTCGTAGCACTTATTGCTCGGAGTGCAGTATCAAGTTCACGTGTACCGTGTGATTAGCATGATAAGAAGTTAATGTTTGATATATTGTGATTCATAACTTATGAGTAATTCTCAATATACAAGTAATTTAATGGGATAGCGTAAAATCATGAGTATCCTATACGCTTCAGCCTGTAATATCCCACTATTGGGCATAGGCCTCTTTCCCCATGTAGGAGAAGGATCAGAGCTTATTCCACCACGCTACTCCAATGCGGGTTGGCGGATATATGTCCTACTATGAGTAACGATCGCTATCAGGTGTACATGATAACAACCGGGACCGACGGCTTAACGTGCTCTCCGAGGCACGGTGGGGATACCCACAAAAACTGCACAAACACCCAGACCACGGCAAACACCTGTATGGCCAATACAAATGTTTGTCATGTGCGGGGATCGAACCCGCAACCGCCAGCGCAACAGGTACAATCCATGGCTGTAACCGCTGCGCCAACGCGGCAATCCAATACACATTGCCAATCCCTTAACACATCGTAACTATCCCCAACCTGCAATGATATTAACAAAGTAGATAAGTCCAATATATAGGAAGAAGCCAAGATACGTTCATCCGCAAATTCCCTAGCTGAGATAAAATATTGTTACCTCTGTATAAAATTTATTGCCAAATCTATCTGAACTCTGTAAAAAGTCCACGATTCCTCCGTTAACGATATTCTGTAGACATTAATTACAGTAAGGATCTGGTGTTCACTGGCGGTTCGCCAGCCGACGTTCGCGTTCATCAAGCGTCCGTATTATTCCGTACACGATGATCGCATCTTTCATTGAGCGACTATTTATATATTATCAGATGTTAATTCCATTATGCGCTTCCTTTTACATCATATTACATGGCATAGAGCGTGATTAGTGTGGAGATTATGATATCTTCCGTTTGCGAATATTAAATACTAATCTTAATAATTGTGTTTGCTCGCAAACGAAAAAAACTGACTTCAATTACATCTATAGTAATACAAAGTAGACGAAAAAAATTAACAAACGCACTAGTCGTCACTATGATTTTCGAGGGTTTCCCTCGATTTCTGTGGCATTTAATCATCAGATCTTGTGTTTCTTATCATGGTACCACACATGGGACATCACCTTTCCGACAAAAAAAGAGTTATCAGAATCTGTTCATAAACGACGAAATTATGCCCGAACATAATTGTATATACGGTCGGATTGAGTAACCTCCACTTTTTTTGAAGTCGGTTAAAAATTTAATCTAAACTGCCGTTTATGGATTAAACAAAGATCTAATTTTTTTCCAGGTATATCTCCAACTGAAGAGGACGTCAGACAACGCGCGAAGCAACGCCGTGCCCTTCGAATACATCCCCGAATATCAAGGTACCGCAAGGAAACCCTTGCCTGACCTCAGCGTTTTTTCCCTCCTCCTATCCGACCCCACCTCACGCCCCGACGGCAACAACAACGACCCCCCCGAAAAAGACCCCGTGTCATCGACAAGCGACTCCCCCGACCCCCCCACAGTTGAAGTCACTGACGCCGATGTCATCGAGACCAATAATTCCGTAGACATGGTCACCGACCCCCATGAGAAGAGCCTAGACGATCTCCTAGACCAGGTCGCTGAACTAGATGAGATATACTCCGAGAACCGGACGCGCTTAGAAAATGTGACCGTTCTAGATGACAACAACGACCCTGAAGACTTCGACGACGCCGGCACCTATACCAGCCTCCAACTGGCCTTCAAGAACCCCGTACCCATCGCGGAACCGGAGCCCTACGAAGACGTACAAGTACACTCGTTCCGTGGCCCTATAATAGAATACACCCCGCTCAAACGTGATCCAGAAGACGAACGCGCTCCACCGCTACCACCCAAGCGTGTTCGTAAAACCACCGACAGTTTTAAAACCAGCCAGACTTCTGTCGACAGTATCCTCAAACCGGGCCGCCAGTTACCCGTAACCCGTAACCCAGATACCCTCGCCCTTAAAACTGAGCTAGGTGAAGCCCGTTCAGAGCCAGCGTTGCCACCACCCTCCAAAAAGCGTTCATTTTTCTCGAGGCTATTCCGACGCCGTGATAAGTCTCCGGCCCCCAGTGTGCGTTCCGAAGGCGTCAAGGAGTCACGTAAGCCAGTAGGACGCTCCGTCAGTAGTGTGTCAGGGCTTCGTCCCTCTAAATTCAAGTCGGCTGTATCACACGCCTCGCTCAAGGATAACGGCTCGGGGATTAGTTACGCGGATAGTATTACCCACATATCATTACACGGGGATGGGGACGAGCGTTCTGCCTCACAACCATCCCTGAGGCGGACTGGCCCCGGGGGCCCCGGAAGCCCCGGAAGCCCAGGAAGACCAGGAAGACCAGGAAGCCTGGGGGTATTAACTGATGAACCTCTACCAGATGGTACAATTCTAGTGGCTGAGAGCGTATTAGCGCTGGATGCGGACTCCTTCCGGAAACTTCGAGATGACCTAGAACTGACAGAGGCGGAGCACTACGCACTGTATATGGCTGTAGCTCCAAAGGCCACTGCTTCCGAATTTGATGAGACGTCGTGTTACTACTCGCCTGTCGATGGCAGCAAGTTCCACAATTGACCATTTAGTGCTACCAACACGGGAACCACCCTGACTCAATACTGTAACATCACTATCCAGTTCCCAGGATTGGGAACTTAGAAGATAGCCCCTGAACACTGCCTGACTTGTGAACGAATTCAATTGATTTCTCCAAGGCAACAAGATTTGGCTATCGCATTTAACACTATATGCACTATTTTCCAGTCAAAGTAAAACTTCCGAAAAACATGTTACCGATAATAGGGAATACAAAGAACCGCCTATTTTGTTAAAAAAATTTGCTATCTATTCCAAAGAAACGGTTCTGTGAAAGACGCATAGCAGTACGCGTACCGTAAGTAGGTCCCATAGCAACGCTATGGATATGGTACCCTAAAAACTGAGTGAGATATTTAGAAGAATATCAATAACTTTCGGGTATCAAGTCACAGGAAGGTCACTTCGCTCTTTTGTAATTACTCCGCCCATTTTGCCAAGTTTTCTAAAAAAATGCTCACAAACACTAAAAAAAAATTCAATTTTTTTTAATCTGTAGGTGTATTAAAATAGTAAAGATAATTGTCGTAAATGGCAATTGCACTTCCTTATAAAGAGTCAGTACTATATGTCTATAAAATGTACATCTAGTACCCAAGAACTCAGCTCAGTACCATTAAATTTTGAGTGAGACATCGTCGAAATTGGATGGTTTGTGGTCAAAATTAATCGTTTTTTGAATATAGGAAGGCAATTGTCTGAAAATAGAAGAATTTGGTACAAGTTTAAACTATACCTAGATCATATGGCCTTAAATTACGTCTCGAAATTTTTATGAGAGTTTGTGTAGTTTAAAGAGTTACCGGAACAAAAATGACAAGTGAGACTTGGATATTTGAAACGGCATTAAATGTTGTATTATAAGATTTTAATTAAGATACAATAGTTTTATTCTCAATTCACTTTCTTTATAAGTATTATTTTTTTCAGGTTCTATAAGGATTTTGTTTTTTATTTTTTTATTTTATTTGATTTTTTTTATAAATGTTTTCAATTAAAATTAATAATAAATTAACCCTCTTTAATACACTCAAATTTTATAACATAATGATTGACTTAATTTTTCATATAAATACCTAAGTCGATTAATCTTGAGACATGTTAAAATAGAAATTTATTTAAATAATTCTAACATAACTTGCAATATTTTCTAGATCCGAGTTATCTAAAACATAAGCGGACGAAAACGCTCTCGCCGACTATCGCGTCTTACGATGACAGTAAGTTGACATATTTATGTATATAATCATGTATACAGGTGATTATTACTTATTTATCACTTTACTGCACATTATGAATTACATAAGGAAAATTATAATAACTTAATAAACAATTATTAACTGATCTAATAAACTTCGTACTTATTATTCATTTTGTATTTATCAAGTTTTAAAGAAACAATCATTGGTGCAGTCGTTATACGCGTATATACATTTAGGAGATTAATTTTTGTATATAAAATTGTCTACCACCACAAATGTATATAAACGAGACTTAAATATTTAACGTAGGTAGGGCACAGAAGGGAATATCCTGCTCAAAATCGCCGAACTAGTTATATAAAAAAACTAACTTCTGCCAGCGATTTCATCCGCGTGGAACAGTTACTTGGGCTAACTGTGGAAGCTCTTAAAAGAGAGAAAAAAAAACGATTTTGCAACATTCTTCATTGGTGCTCCGCTCCTAATGGTTTTAGCGTGATGATATATAGCCTATAGCCTTCCTCGATAAATGGGCTGGATAGCCCATTATCTGTTTTATATATTACTGAAAGAATTTTTCAAATTGGACCAGTAGTTCCTGAGATTAGCTCGTTCAAACACAAACAAACAAACAAGCTCTTTAGCTTTATAATATTAGTATAGTTGCTGATTGTGTAACACAATGTGCAGACTTACGGCCCATACAGCCATTTCTATTAGACAACCTAATTATATAGCTTTTTTTATTGTTTTTTTTTTAGTAATAATCCCTGTATATATGATAATCTATAATGGTGGGGGTTAATTTTTTTTTTGGTTTATTTTTTTCGGTTCGTATGCACAAAGTTCGGCGTCGTTTTAGGGTGGCGGTTTAATGGTGTCATGGTGATGGTTTAATTGGTTTCTAACATCTAGTTTATAATATAACAGTCTAGTTTCAATTATTTTGGTATGAAATGTAAACGAAAAATGAATACAGAAGTAAAACAATTTCTAATCTTTTAAAAAAAAAATTATAAATATTTTTTTAAAGTTCTATTTAGTAATTTTTAATTCCGATTTGTGATATCGGAGATAATATTTCGGGGTCGTAACCTCTGCTTCACTCATTTATTACGTTTTGTACAAATATAATTGAATTGGACTGTAGGCTATGTAACATTATACTAAATATACTATTTAGGCTAGTTATTAGTTACGCAAAAAATATTTTTCATTTAGTTTTCCTTATAACATGTAACACTATTGTTTTTAGATAGATAATTACTTACAATATGGCTATTACTTAGCTATAAAATTTAGATAAATTGTTGATTTATGAAATAAATATTTATTTTATTTTTATTTATTGTTAAATTTCGAATATTTACGCGAGTTTTTGATTATTTTTTTCATAATTTTCTTGTTTTATATATCGTTATAAATGTAATTAATTTGGTGCTTATGATTGAATTGTAAAAAGTAAAAATAGTCACATTAAATGTTTGCCAATACCAATTATATTAGCATGCCATAATTTAACTAAGGTCTTTTGGATTGGCAGAAAATGAAAAACCAACGCCATAACTTAGCATAAGCAACTGGCATATTTTTGTCTAGAAGTTATACTTTTGATAAAGTATTTTTTCGGGATATATGGAAAAATTTAATTGTGCTATTCAAACCTATGATAGCTATGTATAGCATAGCCTCTATAAGGTTGTCTTAATATTTTTTTTATGTATATAAATACATAAAATGTATACAAGAAAAATATGCTAATGTGAATATGTGTGTTTAATATTACCGTCAAGTAATTTATTTTTAACCGATTTCCAAAAAAGTTCCCAATTCGACTGTAATTATGTTATATATATATAAATTATATAATTATGTTACATCAGTTTTGATTGGGTGGACCGATTTCGATAATTCTTTTTTTAATCGATAGTGCTTGTCGCATAGTCTCATTCAAATTTTATCGAGATCTGATTTGTACTTTTTGAGTAATCTTCGATAACGCGTATTTACTTGACTATTTTTCCGTGTACTTACACTGTATTACTTGTCGATGTGATTAAAGTCGATTTTTTATAGTTAGCGAGCAAACACAATTATTCTTCATAAAGTTTATGTTGTATGTTGATATTTTCTAGTTCATTTTTCTTTTTCTTGTGTAATTTCCACTACGACTTGGAGTATTTTGTGTGCATTTTATATATGAAATAATGTAATTTTTATTTATTTGTAAGGGATGATCGACGCAGTAAATGTTAGGGAGGTTTTTGAGTAGTATTTTTTTTAGTCAAATGTGTTACAACGAACATAATAACAGTCAGAGGATTCAATTACATACAAAGATAATTATTTCTATTTTTCTGTTGTTTTTTTTTCCCTCTTGAAGTTTTGTTTTCATTGATCGGCCTATAAATCTGAAAAATTATACCAAACTGCATTTACGTACTATACAATTGGAATATTCAATAAAATAACAGTACATACTTTATACATTTGGTTAAGACAATGTACAATATCTAAAGCTAAAACTTTGTTCGATTGAATAAGGAAAAATGGTGTACGATCTCAAACTTTGTTTTGTTTTACAGTTCATTTTCTTTTGATTATTCTTGGATTATTGTGGATTGTTACATTATGCGTTCAAATGTAGTTGTAGTTAAACTTCTTACTTAACCTTTATATTCTTGATATTTAATAGTTTTGTTTGGATGTAAGAAATGTAAGTTTATCCTCCTTGCTGTGTTTAATTATTTTGTGAAAAACCAATATTATAATCAAAGTATGTATTATATACAATAATTATTAAAGAGTGCTCTCGTCAAAATTAGGAGAATTGTATGTATTTATAAGTTAAAATATTTTTTTTATTTTGCTGTTATATAAAATTAATAAATTATTCGATGTTGAATTTTACAAGTTATAAAATTTGTATAATATCTTTAAATATTATCCAAACTTTATAATTTGTAATTATAGTCTGTATAATAGTACTCACACGACTTATATAAAAATATAATAATCTTTATGACTCTAATAATTAATAGTTTATGAATTTTGCGATAATGTAGTCCTTGGACAATATAAGAAGTGTCGAAGCACAAATGATGTGAAAATTTAGTTCATATGGCAGTGCATAGGCGAGCGAAAAATGTCGTGTGTCTTTTGTTCTACTGAGGCATACAATGCCCCAAACCGTTATGTACACAAGTAAGTCAACGGATCCCAAGAACAAAATCTTTATATTGTATACTTTTATATACCTATATATATATAAGAAATAAATTATGACAATTTTATTACCTTTTCACAGTACTTTTCATTACTTGACAGTTTTTTACTTTTTATGCAATTTATAGATTTTGTTCTTGGGTCCCATAAAAATATTGTTTATAAATTTAAAGAACAAAAAAGTATTTATCTTATAAGAATCTATTACAAGTATAACTAAACATTTTTTATAAGCAAAAATATCATCTTAAATTTTGATTAATTTACAAATTTACTGAATTGTATCCGCTATTAGGGCAGCTCTTATTATGACATACGATTTATAATAATTTGATCAAATGTAAAGTTTTTTTTATTGTTTTTAATTAGTAAAACCGAAATACATATCGCATGAGATGTAAGAAATAATATTATAACGCTTTAGATGAATTTACAAAATGTAAAATGGAAATTTGATATAAAAATATATTATGTGAAAATATTTCAATCACAAAAAATATGATTACGATTACAAATTAATGAAATTTTTGCGATTGAAATATTAAGATTTTTGTACACGTTTATAAAGAGAAAAAAGATATAATGAAGCATAGCTTTTGATGCGTGGATTTTATATTATATTAATGCTAATAAATATAAGAACGTGAAAATGTTATTTCTTTATGCATTACCTACGAAACAGACAAACAGAGTTAAAAGGTACAGTCGTAATTTTAAGCATGGCCGTGTGTATAGATGTTTTATTTTATAATAAAATCGCAAATTCTAAACGAACTAAATTTGTCTCTTATTAATATTTTAATAAATTTAATTTTATTTATTCTTTGTATGTCACATGTTTGTGTTATACTAAAAATATCTAATTTTTTTCTTTTCTTATATTTGACAGTAATTATACAAGTTAGTATTGGTACCAGTTTGTCATTTGAAATTAATTCTTAAAAAAAAAAGAAAAAAAAACATATTCCGGAATAAATTGAATTGTGTGTAAATTTTTTAGGATTTGCGATTTTAATTGTTGTTATGATTTTAATTTTACGTTTTTAGGCTTTTTGTTAAGTTTTATTTAACACACATATGCATTAGCGTATTTTTGTTTTCTGCATGAATTTACAAAATAATATTTAAAGTTAAGTCTACAACAGGAATCAGTTGTTTTACGTATTAAAAAAAAAAAAAAAAACAATATAGTAAAAAAGCTGGTTTTGTTAGTTGTTTACTATATATTTTTTTTTAAATGTAACATGGCATGTATTTTTTATAGGTGCTACTTCGGCAAATTATTTTTTAGGCGTAATATTTTTTTATTTTGAGTTTTTCGTATTCACGTTGTGCGCAATCTAATGCTTCGTGTGCTTAGTCTGGTTTTATTGGAGTTTGTTTTTTTCTTTCTCGTTTTGTTCGTAAAGATATAGTTATGTTTGCGTAGAATCTTAAAATTGATATTTGACAAGAATTTTAGTTACATTTTTTTTTATTCGGAAACTGTGGTATTTGTGTGATTATATCTTTACGACGCAGTCTATTAATATATGTATATTGTTTTTTGTAAATATAGATGAAGTAAAATACAAAAATTTTCAGGATACGGAGCCGACCAGCAGATCAAGACGGAGCCAAGAGGTAAGTTTTCTATTTTTCTGTACAAACATTTAGTACTAACAGAAACAAAACGACGTATTTATACATGCCCATGTACTGTTGGGTAAAATAATATATTTCTTATGTTGTGTATTGTGCTATATTACAGGCTTACTTCAATTTGTGTTTTATACTGTCCTTCATTTCTGGATAGTGCAGTAGTGAACGATTTATTTAAATTAGTTCAGTTATTTTTGTAAAATGTATACAGGTGTATGTACATATCCATACATTGGAAAATATGAACAGTTTTTTAACCGTTAAGTATTTATATTCTTATACTACGAATGAAACGTAGTTCACAATATAGGGTTATTTATATTTTGGCTTCAAACAACATGACTATATAACTTGTGTAATGTCAACAGATAAAACACCAACGCATCAGATGAACAGTCCTCTCGCCGCGTTCTCACCGTCCTACGAACACGAACAAGTTCCGGAAAATATCTATGTATGTATTTTGAACTAAAACTTGTTTACGGTCGCTTGACTTGGGGAGTAAGCTGGTGAATGCGTGACGAGAGTGTTACGAAAAGTGTGATTGGACGCGGCGAACGGAGCAAGAGAGAGGTGCGAGCACACATTTTCTTTCTCTCTTTCTCTCAACCATTTTGTATATCCAAGACACAGTGCAAGCTAAAGAAATTTTACTTCAGTCGTGTGGCCTAAAGCACGCTCTATTTTTTTTTTAATTTATATTGTCATTATTTTATTACTTGCTGTGCCTTGTGGTTTCACCCGGTTTAACTGGAATTTCCAATTGAAAAATAATTTTTCAATTCGAACCATGTGATCAACGCGTTAGAACTCATCGGCTTTAACTGAGTATGTATGTATGTATAGTGTATAATATCATCGGTGTTATCATGATAAATATATGGTTAGTAATTTTATAATAAACGTAGAGGGATAAATGAATTAATATGATATATAATGATTTAGCGTGTAACGAATAACTGTTAATTATTCAGTGATATCTGTCAACGTTTTGTTTATTATTATTATTCTATAAATTTTGTGAAGTATTATTGATTAATAAAAATATTTTAATTAAATAAATATGAATATTGATTTTAAATGTTTATTTACAGTGGGGTATGCCAGGCTTGTCTGCCGCCGGGCCTAGCCATGTAAACTACGGACAAGAAATGCAAATATGTCAGAATCAAAATTACGTGGCGTTATCACCCGGCATGCAATCCTCAAACATGTCGCCCAATTTACAAATGACCAACCTCCAAAACATCCAGCCAAACTTACAAACCCTCTCCCCAAGCATGCACACCATGTCTCCTATGTCCCCGAGCATGCAAACCATGTCTCCTATGTCTCCAAACATGCAAACCATATCTCCAGTGTCCCCAAACATGCAAATGTCTCAAATGGGGCAAGTGATGACCTCGATGGGCAGAATGTCCCCGATGAATCGTGGTATGTCACCGAACATGGGGCAAATGTCGCCGAACATGGGGCACGTCTCTCCTGCTATGGGTCACGTCTCCCCTGCCATGGGGCAGGTCTCTCCCGCCATGGGGCACATTTCCCCGAACTTGGCACAGCAACAGGTAATGGTTTTGATTGAAGTAATAAAAATATAATATTTAAAAGTTTAATCAAATATTTTAAACTGCACAAAGATAAAGAAATGACTATTTTTTTTCATAAATAATTGTTATTTTATGTTTTTTTTTTTATTACAGCACCAAATGCAACAACAGCAAGATCTGATGGACACTGTGAGCGCTAGCGACACTCCATCCATCACAGGCTTGTTGATGGACCGCGGGGACATGCCCCAACTAAACTCTGGGGAACTCTCCGGTCTCTCAGCCTTACTGGAGAACAGAGGGCAGGACCTTAGCGATAGTCTCAACCGACTATCGACCAGCGACTTACTACAATATAAGTGAAGTGTGAAAGTGTAGACAAGTGTACTCTGTTCAATAACTGTGCAAAACTGTGGAACCAATGAAGTTGCAGTGAATGTTCTCTTCAATTCTCTCTCGACTCTGTTCCTAGCGCAGTCTGAAACTTATAGAAACTTATAGTTTCTATTGTGTTTGATTAAAATTATTTTTAAGTTTACCTTTAAATTAGGTTCTTGTTGTGATCTTAAATGAAATTATGAGAATTTATTATACTAATGACAAAAATCTTTATGAAAGATAGTAATGCTTACCGTGTTGTTTTACTTTGATTATTTTTCTTTAGATATCACAAACCAATTGTCATGTGCTATGCATTTGTAGATATGTAAATTTTGAAAGAAAGAAAATATTTACATTGAAATTTAGAATGAGTTAAAATATATTTTTTTAATATTTTTAAATTTAACATCACATTATTTTATACATAGTATCTAAATTATGATTGTACTGCATTATCAATGGAGATGAGAATAAAGCAGTAATTCCAATACCATATCTACTAGCTTAGATAAGACTATTAGGAATTTTGTAGATAAAATATTATTAGAGATTCCCCATAAAAGTACACCACTAAATCTCATAAGATTACTTAATAATTATTATAATAACATCACAGAATAGGAAATTTCTAAAATTGAGTAATATTTTTTAATTATTTTAACCAAAGCACATTTGATGACTACCCGCTGTTACATGTGTATTTGTTGATCGCATCAATTAAACTATCTCTTTTTCTTTCTAATTAAAACACTATTTTTATCTGTGCTTATCCAATATATTTTTTCTTAAACAAAATAAAAAATATTACAAAAAAAAAGTTGTAAACAGTCTTCCATTACCTGTGCTTTATTTTTCTTTTATAAATAAAATATTTTCTGAAAAAAAAAGTACCTTTGAGATCAAACTTAAAAACAAATCCAATCCACCTATAACGCGGTACTCTTATAACGCATTTTCATATTCTGCGATTTCAATCCCTCGTATAACACGTACATTTCCCCATGTAAGGCGGGATTTCCCACGTTTAGAACGAATCTACCGTGTTATAGGGGTATATATTTTTTGTATCTTATTTATGTCATATTATTAAAAAGGTTTAATTATATTACTGGCTAGAAACACCAACAAATTGTATAATAAAAAAGTATACCGGCAAAAAGGTTTTAGTGAAGTTATTGCAATGTTGTGAATTTTTGAGATAATTTTTTTACTCTTTATATTTTGTGATTACGTTATTGTTTATAGTTTTATTAGTCTAAGTTTAGAATATAACAATTTTAATTAAGAAATTGTGAATTGTTACCAAATATAACTGTTTATATAACGAAAAATACATGAATTAAAAATAATAATAATTTTAACAACATTTTTGTATCATATACCATTTACCAATTTTGTGTTTGAAATAGAAAAAAAAAAAAACTTATGAATACTGTAAAACGAAATTATTTCTGATCTCTTCTGGCCTATTTGAGGTGATCTTTTTGCGCCTGTGTATTTAGGAAGGTTTTAGGCTATAAAACTAAGCAACCCTCATGAAGGGAACAGTTACAGTTGTAAACGTCTGGTCATATAATTATAAAACTGAATTTCTTTTTATTGCAATGATATAGTATTTTTTTCTCCCGATCATCACAATTAAAATGTTTTACTGTGCAATAATATGAATTCGCATTTAACGTGTTAAGAAATAATTGTTGTCACTTTTTGAAAGCTTAAAAAATAAATAATTGACAATGAATATTATCTTTTATTTCACACTGGCTGACCGCTATTTTTTGCCTATAATATCGCTGTCCCCGGGCAATAAAGCGGTAATATCAAAAATCAAATTTTACAGGAGAAATAAAAGAAGCTAATTTGTTTATAGTGCAGTGTACAGTGATCCAAAACAGACGTTCAATATGTCAAATGAAAGCTATTTTTTTTACCAATTTAAGCTTTTAGAAATAATTTTTTAAAAACAAATCGTATAATTTTTTAATGAAATAATTAAAAAAATGTATAATACAATTCATAGATGATACTATTTTAATTGCAAGATCATTAACAATTAGTGTAAAGATGTTCACCGGTTTTTTGTGTTATGTTTCTTAGAGTAATGCAATAATACATAGCTTAGTCGTAAGAGAATTATCCATGCAATAAAACGGTTATTGTCATTTATTCTAACGAAATATTAATAAAAAAAACTGAAAAAAATAAGAGTGATAGATTGATACTCAGAGAAGCCAAAAATTAAATAACATTAAAAAGGGTGTAACCGGCGTATACCGCTTTATTGCCCGGGGCCAGCGATATATTAATTTTTTCTTATTTTCTTTTAATATACAAAGACATAAAATACAAATATTGAGCGGCGACAGAATGGAGATCTCGTTGCGTATCGTACAAAGGTTGCAAACAGGAAATAGTTTTGTAGCGTTGGTAGCGCACCCTCCCCAATCGGTCGTTAGCCGTGAGGGGCAGAATATAATAATCGATCACTGAAAGAAGTTTTGAAATCCATCAATAAATGACTTTTATTTAGAAATAGATGATTGCAGTTTACGTATCTTATACGGAATGTCTATTGTTTCTGACCTAACCTCATTTGACTTATTCAATGTCACCGCACCACGAATTATTGAAGTATAATTTTCAGAGTCGCACTAGAGCTCTTGTCTTGACGCCGGGTTGGCGTAACGGTTACAGCCATGGATTGTACCTGTTGCGCTGGCGCATATGACAAACATTTGTATTGGCCATACAGGTGTTTGCCGTGGTCTGGGTGTTTGTGCAGTTCTTGTGGGTCTCCCCACCGTGCCTCGGAGAGCACGTTAAGCCGTCGGTCCCGTTTGTCATCATGTACACCTGATAGCGATCGTTACTCATAGTAGGGAATATATCCGCCAACCCGCATTGGAGCAGCGTGGTGGATTAAGCTCTGATCCGTCTCCTACATGGGGAAAGAGGCCTATGCCCAGTAGTGGGATATTACAGGCTGAAGCGACTAGGGCTCTTGCTTCGTGCATGTTTATTTACGCACAGTCGTTTGTTTCTTTCTTATTTACGAGTCTGTAGTTTATATTTCACTATAATGGAAGACGGCTTCGTCAAAGGACAAAGTGATAATCTGCCTAATATTGATATATACACAGTGATGGACTTTTTTTCTTCAAATACGTCTTGTTTGTGCTGAAATTAAAGGTTCTAAATTTTTAGCTATAGGTAGGAGTAGGAGATCTGCTTAGAGAAGATATCGATATTCTTGATGGCGAGTGCTGAGCAGTTCACAAATCAGTTCTCGTTTCCTGTATCTTTCGCACTGTTCCTTCTTATGATTGTTTGCACTGCTTGATTGTTCTTTAAAGTTTTGATATTTACTTGAACTCCTTTGTTTCTCTTTTTATTTGGAGGACTTTCTGATTCTGTAAAAGTAATGTTCTGTGGTAGCGGATCCTCTGTTTCATCACACCCAATCATTTCAAAAATTTGAAACGAAGGTGATTGACTTGAAGCCGACGGTACTTCTTTTGTTAATAGATTTTTATAAAATTCAATTCGATGTCTTTTTCCATAATATGCTCCTTGGTCTTTTTGAGACTTCACCGCGTTTTGGCAGTCAAATTTATGTGGGCATATGTTGCATTTTAACTTTAATCTTACACCAACCAGTCGATGTTTGACTAAATTTTCTGTGTCATTTTCAATCTGTAAATAAATTCGATTGTTACAGTACATATAACTCACTCACTTCAGCCTATTGCAGTCCACTGTTGGACATAGGCCTCCGGCCAAAATGGCGTGAACTCATGTGTTGCCCATAGTCACCACGCTGGGCAGGCGGGTTGGTGACCGCCGCCTGGCTTTGTCGCACCGAAGACGCTGCTGCCCGTCTTTGGCCTGTGTATTTCAAAATCAGCAGTTGGATGGTTATCCCGTCATCGGTCGGCTTTATAAGTTCCAAGGTGAGAGTGGAACTGTGTTATGCCTTAGTCGCCTCATATGCCCATATCGCCCACGGGAAGAGAGGGGGGTGGTTATATTCTTTATTGCCGCAGCTTACAGTACATATAAAGTTAATAAGAAATACGTTTACATAAAATATATAATGATTTTTACTAAATAAGTTATTCCGAGCCTATTCACGACTCAATATATATCGATCAGAAATAGGCAGCTATTTTCTTAATCTTCAAGCGGGCACGCGGTCCGTTGTAACAGAAGCGGTCGCGCGTAACCTAAAAGACCTATGGGCTATATTATACAAACAAAAGACTCCTTATTTATTAATCATTTATTTTTTTGTCACTAGGATTATCTTTGTACTAAGACATGTATTTGACGAAAAGAAGAAAAAGAAATCAAATTTTGACATAAAAAAAAACTTAAATTTTCTTTAGGATAAAAACCAATTTAGGAACACAAAACCTTCTTATATGCCTCTAGCTTACTATTTAGGTATACCTTATAATAAATAATAAAGATAAAATTTGAAAATTAGTAAACTGATTAGGAAATGAGATCAAACAATTACTGTAACAGCCATCAAGGCTTTTTTTTCTTCTTCAGAATACTGATTCTTCGTCAAAATAACACTCATTGCAAATGAATGTAGTGTGATCTCTACAAATATTTCTGTGACATGATTTACACTGAGTCTTCGAATGCCTTTTTTTTTTACTAAGCATATATTGCAGCTTCCTCTGCATGTTGTGCCCGAACTAGTGCGTGCTTCATCACTAGAAGTTTCGACATCCATATTCAAATCTTCTCTTATATTTCTTTTCAGTTTTTTCAGAAGATTTACTAACGTAGATGTTCTTTGTAATTCACGTCCACGACTACATCTACTTAGAACGTAGATCTTCGTTGTAAACGTAGTCGTGGAAGAGACCTGGACTACAATAAAAAAAATCTTGTTGATATTGGTAAAAAAATCCTCCAACCATTAAAATATGATAGAAAAGAATGCTGTATCACGCAGGAGATTTTAGATCTAATGGAGAAGCGCAGAACATACAAAGGAGTTGACGATCATCAGTACAAAACAAGACACAAGATAATACAAATGAGAGTGGTTGAAGCGGAAGAAAAATAAATAGTTGACCAATGTGTTGCGATGGAAGAGTTCGAGGCTAGACACGATTATTTTAATGTGCATAAAAAACTCAAAGAAATAACGGGTAATTTTAAAACACGATTCGTGAATTATAACACATTACTAGATAACCAGGGAAATCTTGCCAAAACAATTGAATAGAAACTTAATATTTGGCAAAAATACATAACAATATTATTCCGTGACGTTAGACCGGCTCTGGAATCAAGTTTAAGTGAAGGAGAACTAACTGGACCACCAATCAATAAAAGTGAAGTTGCTTATGCCGTTAAAACGTCCAAATCAGGAAAATCTGAAGGTGGAGATGCATTACCCGTGGAACTGTTCAAAGTGCTCGAAAATGCGAAGATCGAAATACGAATACGAATTTCGAATACTCAGTTTGGGTTTATTAAAGATCTGGGAACTAAGGATGCACTTTTCGGGTATCAAGTCTTAATACAGAGATGCTGGGACATGAATCAAGATGTGTTTGTATGCTTTATCGATTATGAAAAATCATTTGATAGTGTGCATCATCCAAGAATTATCGATATACTACAATCCGTCGGACTAGACTCTAAAGATGTAAGGTTTATTAAACCAGGTGTTTATTGGAACCACACAGCGAATGTACGTATCGACGGAAGACTGACGGATAAATCGGAAATCTTGCGAGGAGTACGGCAGGGATGCATTCTCTCTCCAATCCTTTTCAACAAATACTCGGAGATGATTTTTGGAGAAGCATTGGATCAAGTGGATGTGGGTATCACGGTGAATGGTCAGATTATTAACAATATCCGTTATGCCGATGACACCGTGTTACTTGCATCTACAATGGAAGAACTTCAGGCCCTTGTAGACAGTTTTGAATCTGTCAGTTCAGCTTACGGCCTCAGTATCAACGTGAAGAAGACCAAGTATATGACAGTTTGTAAAATACTACCTGCTAACCCCACTCTATTTTGTAATGGAGATCCACTAGAAAGAGTTAGCAAATACAAATATTTAGGGTGCTGGGTCGACGATACGGGGGGCCACAGTCTGGAAATAAGGTGCCGCATAAAACAAGTCCATAATGCTTTCTTTCAACTTAAACCACTTCTGTGCAATAAGAAGCTGAAAATCGAGCTACGCGTACGATTAGCACGCTGTTACGTTTTCTCCATTCGCTTGTATGGTGTTGAAGCATGGACCTTCACCGAATCGACCTGTAAGAAGGTTGAAGCTTTTGAAATGTGGGTATACAGGAGAATGTTAAGGATATCCTGGAGAGATAAAATAAAGAACTTAAATGTGCTAAGTCGTGTGAATAAGAAAGTGGAAGTTACGTATGTACGCGGTTAAGAAAAGAAAGCTTGAATACTTCAGCCACATCATGAAAAGCTCAAAATACCAGCTGCGTCGACTTATTATCCAGGGCATGATCCAAGGCAAGAGCAGTGTGGGTCGTAGAAAAACATCTTGGCTAAAATATCTTCGCCAATGGTTTGGGAAAAGCTCCCGTTCGTTATTCAGGGCTGTGGTATCAAGGGTACAAGTTGCCAAAATGATCGCTGAACTTTGTGAGAAGATGGCACTTCAAAAAGAAGAAGATAATCTTTGGAGTCCTCGTTTGTCAGTCTCATGCCTAAGTCACGTAAATATTTTCGCCTTTTCTTTACAACAATTTTATTTTCCCTCAGTATTACAATGGAATTTTTTCCAGCGATATAAAATACGAATTTATTTCTGAAAGAGGTAAATTGTCCTCATCGGAATCCGATTTCCCTAATTCTTCATTAGATTGAGGTCCATCTAAAACTTTGTGGTCGGAAGTTTCTGACCCTTGGTCACTGAGCTCTAATTCACTTTCTTCGTCTTTTTGTAGTATTTCCGCAATTATAGCAGTCTCGATTAATGGTCGACGAGACATTTTGTATTAATAAACGCTACGACAAGCTTATTTCAACAATAATTCGTGATAACCTAAAAATTATTCTATCGCATAGAACGTCGCGCATAACCTTTTCAACGTCTGGCGCGTTGCGTAGTTTCGACTACTGAGCCGCGAATAAAATAATTGCAGTCTGTCCGATAGCGAGAGTGCGGGGAGGGGTGGTAAATTATTTATTTAGTACACAATCTAATGAGAAGCTACAAAAACACAAAATGTTTGCAACGCGAAATATTAATATTATAAACGAAAATGTATTGAAGGCGGTCGATTCGACGTCACGCGACCTTGAAGGTTAATAGGTTACTTACATCAAAATGGTCTTCACACACATATTTAGTGCTTTTAGGGCCAATTAAATCACGCTTCATTAATTTGCACCACTTTTCCCTTCTTGTTATATTACTTGGTATACGAAAAAATTTTTTATTGGGATTTCTAACAGTTGTACTTTGACACATAGGAACAATACAGTATTTGTAGGCAATTTTTTTAACTTCTGCCATCGGGTAACAAACAAAATTAATACGAATCGAACGGCGCAAGCAACTACACAACAATACATTCGTACGTATTCGGCGAATATAATATGCCGTGTCGTCTAGGTCAAATGACGTCACTCGCTGGAGCGCTGCGTGAAAAAAATTAATCTTGCAAATGCAACTTTAAAGTCCCATATTTTTTTTATTTCATGAGATATTTTATCGATTCTAATTATAAAAAAATGGATACTTCTTTATTGAAGTCATAATAAATATTACGAAGAAAGAGAAATATTTTCTTTTCTATATTTTTATAATTAATATTCATCATTACAGCCTATACAGTCCACTGCTGGACATAGGCCTCCACAAGTTTACGCCAAAAACAACGTGAACTCATGTGTGTTGTGTGTGAGTGTTACAATTAATATTGCAACACTCGTTGTCAATAGTAACCAATTTGACGTATTTTGGCAAACTATAAGTGTTTGTGAAAATAAAACAATTTCTTATAAAAATAATAATTTATAAAAAAAAAATGAATGACCCATTTAATACAAATGCGCCGGAACCTAGAAAAATTGGTGTTTGGACTGAAGGAGCTCCATCCATAGAACCACGGTGCGAGAAAAATATAAAATAACAAAACTAGATATAATTACATGGGTTCTAAAGTGAATTTGTTTTTCAGAGATTATGTTCTACCTAAAAAATCTGCTGAATCAATCGATGACATTCCGACTATTCCAGATTTGGACGACTTGCAAGATATTCTAGAAAAAGAAATATCTAGACCACCTGTGTAAGTAAAATAAGTAGATTGTAAATTTATAATATATCGAATTACGATTAATTGAAATAAAAGTTAATTATGTAATAACACACTTAACGAATGTCAAAGAAATCTACGTGTTTAAATAGCTAACAATATCTCAGGGTATCAAGAGCTGATATCATACAGAATAAAGAATAGAAGAGAGACTTTTGACTTCATATTTATTATTATTATTATTATGTAATTTAATCGTTTATTAATTCTAATCTCCTTAAAATTACCAGACCAGATCTCCAAGACACAGAAACAGTCAACACTCTAGCTGAAGTTGGTGAAAGTGGGTCTGTGGAGGGTATAGATGCAGCCTTGGATGTACTTAAATCTTTTATGCCGGCTGTAGAAACGGACACGGCTGACACAGTATGGACGATAGACTCCTTGTTAACTCAACTCGCTGAGGAAGAAGAAAATACTGTTTCATAATAGTAGTCTTCTAAATGAATGGCTTTAATGTAATACAATTGTTTAACATTATAGTGTTATTTGTGCTACAATTTAATTCTCAGATAAGAAAATAGTGATTCATTACTCATCGTATCACTTAGTTTAGTCACACCGTTGATCAATTAAATTGTATGATGAAGAAAGTTGACCTGTTGAAGTAAGCCCTTCAGATAGACATTGAATATAATACGATTTTATCAGTCAAGGGGTAGGGCTAAGCTAATAAGGAGCCACCACCAATTTTGTTGAAATTTATGTAAGGCTTGGGTATAAATAAAAGAACAAGCCCTACATGTGATATAAATTTCAGCAGTCAGTGATGAGAAGGCGGTCTTTGCTTGTGACTGTTTTTTAAACATTAAAGATTTATAAGATGTCACAATTTTTTTAAATTACTTTCTTAAAGATACCTTCTTTTTAAGATATAAAAGCTATGGAATAGTAATAAATAAAACAGAGATCTTTTTATACTTTATTTTTATTTTTATAAAAGTCTTATTATTATTTTTGGGAACATTACATTGTAACAGCATTAACAACCTTGTTCCGTCCAATGTTAAAATAAATTATATTAAGGAATGATCACTTACAATATTACTTAAGAAATATATTATTTTAAGATTACATTTTTATTATTTATTAACGTGCTCTTAAATTAAAAAGTTAATAATTTGTCTAAAGACAATTTGGCAGAGCCTTGAGATGGGAAAGTGCAATGCTGTGTGCTATGAAATGACAATGAATGTTTATGTGTAGTTTTATTTCTTACTGAACAATTCAGCTAGAGGCTAAAGTGAAAATATTGAAAGCCTTAACAAAACATCTACTATTATGATATAATTACATATATTAAATATTTTGTGAATTTTTGTGAAAAAAAAAACTATCTATTTTTATTACAATGCCATTGTTAGAATTAAAATATCTTCAAGTAGACCCTTTCTAAACCATCAGTAAAACTTCAGAATAAAATATATTAATTTAAGAATGGTTACACAATGATATTATACAAGTCTATTACAGTCTTATGTAACTAGTATGACTATGGACCAGCTTACCATCTAGAGATGGTCCACATCATAGCTTTGCTATGGTTATAGTCACATTTTTATATATGTAACAATAGTTCATGAAATTTACTATTAATGTATCCGAAACTGACAACTAAAAATTCTATAATGCTTAGAATATGTAAAATTAAAAACAATCTAATATTTTATTACAACTTTGGGGGTGCGATGGTATATGTTGTGAAGTTCTTCGTCCACCATTGCAAATGGAGGCTCCTCCGACCAGATGGGTGTTGTGTCTGGTGGGCTAATGCCCCAACAGTTGTTGTCGGTTTCTTGTATATATACTCAATCACTTTGATAACTTTGATAGTGCGATGTAGGATACGTCAGTTTTCTCTAGTTTGTATGCCGCACGATAGATGTCGCTACACAACTTTCCCCATCTCAATTCAAGTTACATTTAACTAGTTGGGGCAATTAATGAAAAATTATTATTTTTTAACAAGTAGAAATCACAAAGCAATTAGTTTGAGATATTGACTTTTCAAGCAAGTGTCATGTATCCTTCTTCATTAATTTTACTAAATTATGTTCTACCAGTAAAGCTTTGAAGTAGACCTTGTTTTGTGCCTCCCGCACATCGAAACGCTATTACTGCGGTGATTATAAGTATAACGTATGATGGTAAAATAGTAGCAATGTACAATTCTTTCTTATTGAGTAAACTGAGTCCCGACACAAAGAAATGTGAGCCGACGACCCACAGTATCTTCAGATAGTTCTTATTGTCTAATCCGCTGAAAAAGATGACACTCCAGAATGTATTTAACAGCGTCATGCAAAGGGTCATTGCCGCACTTGTGACAAAGAAGTATTCTGTACCACCGTGCAAGCCGAGAGAGCCTGGTCCCAACTGAAATTTTTATAATCATAATTAAGCAAAATTATTGTCATTAAATATCATGTCTATACATCATAGTGCTAGGTGAGTGCACATTTGTTCGATTATTCATACAAGGTTATATAGAACAATAATAAGTTTGTGTATATAACACAACTAGCACTAAAAAGTATACAATTTTATTATTCTAACATAAAAAGAAAACGGTTAAAAAATTGGTAGAAGACTACATTTAACAATTATCATAAACACTTACAGAATCTGCGAGTACATTAACTAGGGCAAAAGCTCCACTCATGGTGCCAAATCCTAATCCAGAAACATACGCCATCTCTAGCTTATTATTTCCGACCTCTTGGTTCTCGGATATCACCTTGAGACCAGCTTCCGTTCCTCTCAGAAGTAAGTACATTCCATACCGAAAACCTTCCTAAAACAACATAGAAATGTATGAGATAATTATATATATCAAAGATTTATTTACATATTATAGTTGTGTGAAGATCTTAACTTACCTGTATAATTATCGCAAACACCATCCCGAAAGCTAAATACGACCGTAGTGGAACTACTGCGTACCAAATGAGAGATGAAATTAGAAATGATACAAGCCAACCGAACGCTGCTGCTATCATTATAATGATTCTTATCGGATCATTGGCTATAGTAAAAGCGAACATTACAAGAGGGGGCCCGAAGGCTAGCAAAGAACAACTAAAAAACTCGGCAAGAGTCATCTTCGGCACTTATTTTTATTTTGCACTAACTCTAATTATGAAGCTCGTTAGAAAACTTAACATTCCCTTGTTCTAAACATCGAGGGATCTCTTACAGAAATAGAAGTGTGGTATTGATGTTTTTATCATGGCACGGATATTAATTATTTTATGAAAATCGACTACATTTGGAAATGAATTGTCACTAAATGTCAAATCACGAATATGCAAAAGAATATAAAACAGACATGAATGAATCTCGTCAAATGTCAATGAAATCATGTCATTAGGACTGATGATTTGAAAATTTTAAATATTAATTTGATATGTCATTATATAACGCAATCTCAAAACAGCACATCATTATATTTTGTACAAGTTTTTACTTGTGCAAAATTTATGTGGGATATAGTTAAACTCGTTCGGATAAGGGTTAAAAAAAATTTGACATTTTATAAATACTAAACGACACTCGCCAATTTGACACTTAAAATAACCTTAAATTTATAAATAACCTGCTACATTTCATGATTTTCTAACTTAAATTAAAACAAAAATGCCACCTAAACAAGCGAAAAAGACATTATGGGTTGAATGCGAGAGATGTGGCTGCAGTATACTGACGAACGACAAAAATGTTCACGTCGAACTGAATTGTGAGAAAGATCAAGTTAAATGCCCATTTGTTGAAAATGAAACGTTATTTACTTGGTTGGAGAGAGCTAGCGCCCCTCAAGAGAATATTCCTAGGGATACTGTCCTTATCCACCCTTCAGCGGGGACTTTGATAGGTGCAGTCATCGGTAAGCCTTTGGAGTTGAAAAGAGACGGCGCCCCTACTCTTGTCAAAAGGATGTGGCCGTCCAGAGCGTCCGCGCCTGCTGCTGTTATATTACCTGCTGCAGGTTAGTTATAAGTCATTTATTTTTCTTATACCCAATCCAGGGATATTCCGGTATGGGTTATTTACCTTTATAAAACGGTACTTATCGAATCAAAATAACGGTAAGAGAATCATTCGGTAACCGAATCATATCGGTAATACAGTATCGAAATAAACCGGTAGTAGGCATAACGTTCGCGTCGTAAGTTTAAGCGGGCAATTCCCGTTCTTGTAGCTGCGCTGCGCTAGCTCGGATTGCGGTCCGAACGTACACCATATCTCTATCTCATTCGCTCCCGTGTGTTGCGTGATTTTACTTAAAACTTATTTATTTGTGATAGACGACAGGCCCCGGGCGTGGCGCGAGCAAGTTTTCATCTCTTTTTCGCGTTAATGTTTACATTGCATATAACGAATAATTCAAAACAAAAAACTTAATTACTTTAATAGTTAAAGAAGCCAGTCTTATGAAGAACCAAGCATTATCAATAAATGCAAAGGAACATTACAGATTCTTCATTTTAAACGATGGCTCACAGATTTTGTCACCCTCTGTTACTTCTCCGAATCATTTAAAACCGAAATACATAACGTTATATTTCGGTATTACAGTTTAATCGGTAACCGTTTTATTACGGTTTTGGAACCGAAATAAAACGGTAACCTTTTCAATCGGTATCCGATTCATACGGTAACCGTTTCAAACGGTTACCTTTATGAATCGGTTTGGCGAACCCTGACCCAATCTATGAGTATCTTCTCACTAAAAACATTTTTTTACCACAAACAAAACAATTACATATAATGTTAAATGGTGTAAATATGAATTAAACTTAATTTCTAAGCAAGCTAATAATCTTTTAAGCAAAAGTTAAGTTAACTCAGTTTGGAATTGATTTTGATTTTCAAATTTTATTACTTTTCTTTCAGATCTTACCGGAGCTTGGAGTAGTGACAGTAAAAAAGTAACAGTTTCAATTTTAAAACAAACAGTCCCACAGGCTACATGTGTTTCAATTAGAATTAAAAATCATAAAACTGATGCAGACATAACGGACATACTGAAAGAAAGATTCAACAATCACTACGCTAGTGAAGGCAGCATATTTATATATTATTACTTTGGTAAAAAATTACAAATTGAATTTTTAAATATAAAATCAGAAAGCAAAGACTCAAAGATTACATGGTTCCTTCTGAGTGAAAATACTTCTTGGAATATGGAACAAAATAATATCCAAAAAGTGAAGAAAAAGCCACCCCTATTAGGTGGTGTTGATGATATTATCGAAGAAATAAAAACTTTGATCAACATTTCATTCAATCCTACTGGATTTTCAGCCAGTTTTCAGGTAACTCGGGGTCTCCTGCTGTATGGCCACTCAGGTATTGGCAAAACAGCTATTTGTAAATACTTAATAGACAATCTCAATTGCCATCACATAGAAATAAATGGACCTACAATATTTAGCAAATATTTTGGTGAAACCGAGGCTACGATGAAAGGGCTCTTTGCAAAAGCTATAGAAAATGAACCAAGTATAATTTTAGTCGATGAAATAGAAACAATTTGTCCAAGACGATCTTCAGGCAGCACAGAACAGGAACGGAGGGTTACATCAGCTTTTGTCTCTTTACTAGATAACTTACATCAAGAAACTAGCAAAGTTTTTATTTTAGCGACGACAAGAAAGCCAGAAGCAATAGATCCTATGTTACGAAGGTTCGGTAGATTGGATAAAGAAATCGAAGTTCCTGTGCCCGATAGAATGCGACGAAAGGAAATTTTGTATGCATTACTCAAGAATATCCCAAATAAAATATCTTCTCAAGATATTGATGCAATATCTGATTTAGCTCATGGCTACGTTGCCGCTGATTTAGTTAATTTATGCACCCAAGCTTCGATGAAATGTTTTAAGAGAACCAGTGATGCGTTAGAGAAAGAAGATTTAATGGGCGCTTTGACTGTCGTGAGGCCGAGTGCTATGAGAGAATTGCTAATAGAAGTTCCGAACGTTCGATGGACGGACATAGGAGGGCAAGACGATTTGAAACTAAAGTTGCGTCAAGCAGTGGAATGGCCTCTGAAGCATTCAGAAAGTTTTCTAAGATTAGGTATTCGACCACCCGCGGGCGTTTTACTGTACGGACCTCCCGGCTGTTCTAAAACTATGATAGCAAAAGCGTTAGCGACAGAAAGTGGGCTCAACTTTCTGTCGATAAAAGGTCCGGAGTTATTTTCTAAATGGGTCGGTGAGTCAGAACGCGCAGTGCGAGATCTATTTACAAAAGCACGTCAAGTTGCGCCTTCTATTATATTTTTCGATGAAATGGACGCTATTGGAGGGGAAAGGGGAGCAGGCGAGGCAGGGGTGCACGAGAGAGTGTTGGCACAACTTCTTACTGAATTAGACGGCGTTGTCCCACTAAATTCTGTCACCATTTTAGCAGCTACAAACCGTCCAGATAGGATGGACAGAGCATTGCTCCGGCCAGGACGTCTAGACAGACTCATATATGTACCTTTACCGGACTTTGAAACCAGACTTCAAATAATTGAATTAAAACTCTGCAAAATGAGTACAAGCGACGATGTTAACTCTCATAACTTAGCAACGAGGACGGAAGGTTTTTCAGGAGCTGAGCTGCAAGCTTTGTGCCACGAGGCAGCTTTGCGTGCTTTGGAAAAAGACCTGGACTGTCCCGAGGTGACTATGGAACATTTCGAGCATGTTTTAAAAGATTTTAAACCAAGAACTCCTCAATCATTGTTAAAAGTTTATGAAGAATTCGCTTTGGGGCAAAGATCTGGTTAAATAGGATAATGGAATAATGATAAACACGACATTTGTACTTGTAACTATTTAATCATGTAAGTAAACCTTATACACTATATTTTGTATATAAATTATTCTAATTATACTAGTCCTTATTCTAGTGCCTTAAATATTTTCTCTTATTATTTACTTTTTATTATAGACGTTCAAATTTTAATATTTCATTTTTAAATAATCATAAATATTTAAGCAGATATCAAATATTTTAGACATAGATATACCAAGAAAATTTCCAATTTTTGTTTTAACAATGGTAACTCCGAGAGCAAAATTCTCATTCCTAATTGTAAGTAAAGTTCGCCTAAAAATATTGCATAAAATTAACTACACGCTGCTTGTGACAGAGACAAGTATAACAATCCTACAAAACAGGAAATTTTTAAAGTTTAAGGTTATAGGGTGTACTAATTACAATCAACTACTCAAATCGATATTAATCTAACACGAACTACATTTTTATATGTATCGATTTATTATTGGAAATTACTTCTTAAGAAACGATATAACGCGTGATATGAAAACGTGTAAAACTACCCTAAAAGTGTCGGATTAACGCGCGACGTAACGAGTAGCGAGAGAGATGCACGAAGTATAGATATATCATACAAGGCGTCCGAACGTAATGTTGAACGAATGGCCTCAATTTAGTTGACAGGATTTTAATTCCAATTTTGCCGGTAGAGCGCGCTATTTTTCAAGAAGTACTCGTTTAAATCCTTACGCGGGAAGTTTTGTTGCTATTGACAGTTCAGGACTACTAATTTTAAATAAGTAAATGAATATTTTATACTTAAATCAATTAAATTCAACATTCGCTAGCCAACGCGTGTTACGCGTAATAAATAATAATAGCATCGGTTAGTCTTAAATTCTAGCGCAGCCAGTGGTAGAAAAGAGAACTAAGATCTAGGTTTATTAATGTTTACAATGAACACTATGGAAAAGCCTATACCGTTCGGACTCCTTGTATCTATACTTCGTGGAGAGATGAATAGATTTTTAAAAATAACGGTAATCGTTCTTAAAAAGTAAACTCCAGTCGCGTGGCAGTTTTCTCACTTTTTATATTTTATTGTATTGCATAAATGCGTATTTATCATACATTAATTTCATACATTTCATAAATGTAACGAGTATACAATCTATTATGAAATGCAAGATTCATTTTCAAAAGTCGACCATAATCTAATTATCAGTCTTAAAATATACCCAATTCTGACCCAATTGCGATCCTAAGTGATTGATTACATGATTTAAAATAACGGAAATAATTGTTTACAATTCTAGACAGTTTTACTTGATTAGACCCCTTAATTTACCCTTGATTTAGGGCTAGTTACACCAATTGCGGAAAAATATTTTCTGTCTTTTAGATTTACAGGTTTAATGAATGGAAATATTCCATAAATAAACTGGAATTCAATGGTCAAATGAAAAGCATATCATATTCATATATTTATGGTGATTAGCCATTAATAGATTTAACGGTAACGGTTGAAATATTCGCTTTGTGTAACAAAAAAGGGATTTGAAAAGGAAATATGGGTTAAAAAGTCTGCTTATTGTCCTCAATATAGCAGTAATAGTTTATGTGCTAGAAAATAACGCTGTGAACCAAAATAGTAAGGTTAACGCGGGTAAAACCAGGCAGATCGTCTAGCCTGTTCTATACATTTGTCTATAACAGTGGTATGTACGTACGCAGAGCCCATATAATTACTCCTAATAATAACATTTACATACCATAATCAAATCAATGCAATTAAAATGCGTTGTCAAATTAAAAAAAGAAAGTGTTATGATCGGGGGAATGTTATTGTTTATTGGTAATATGAATTCAAAGCCAGTTTAAATATGAAAAAATCACTTCACACAAAGATTCAAAACTTTTCTAAACTTTTCATTTATTTCTAGATATTAATGATTTAAATTTCATGTTTACCATTTCATGGCATTTCATAATTTTTTTTAAAGTTATTTTTAAAGATAAATTTTACTACCCAAAAAAAGTTTTTGCTTGATTTCCTCATTGAACATAACAATCTACTGTAAAAAGTTTTATGCGGGATTTCCTTAGATCATTTGTGTTTGAGATTCTAGGGCTTACTGTAATTTTTATATCTTAATAAATCTTTTGTGGCCAAGTAATTTTATGACTAAAAAAGTTTTAGTGATAGAAGATAAATTAGTAATAATTAGGAGGAAGCAAGATAAGTAAAGTTCTATTGAGAGAGTTGAGATGAAGGTAGATAAATATAAAACATTAAAGTACGCTATTAAATTCTATTCACATTACTGTTCAATACTGTTCACATTCAATTATAGACTTTGCCCAAGCAATTGCTACGTGTTAAAAAATTGCTTGCTGGGCTAGAGAGTCACCCACAATTCCCAACACGAGACACAAGAGAGAGAGTAAAAAAAATCCTACAGAAACTTAATCTTTTTTTCAAAACTCTCAAAATCAACTTACACTAAAGCAAAGCTTATACCAAAAGAACTACAATGACTCACCCACAACAAATCGCACTCAGATCCCAAGACGGCGAGAGAATCCAACCCAAAAAGAAGCGCAAACATTCGCCCTGAGGCTTATATACCGCCAACCCAGCGCGTCGCGACACAACTACCCCCTAAGGTGACCCGCGACGTAATACAATACGAGGGTATTCCAAAAATTAAATCATCGCCTTCTGCGCCAGTGAGTGTAAAGGCTGCACTTTCAACGGATTCGCCTAGAAAAAGTAAATAGCAACGCTAATGCATAACTGTGCTATTATACATCAGCAGGAACGAAACCAGGCGCTATTAAAAATATATGGTACACAATTAATACTGTTTTCAAGCAGTATTATGTTCCTGTTGGTGAGTAAGGTGACCAGAGCTCCTGGGGGGATTGGGGATTGGGTCGGCAACGCGCTTGCGATGCTTCTGGTGTTGCAGGCGTCCATAAGCTACGGTAATCGCTTACCATCAGGTGAGCCGTACGCTTGTTTGCCGACCTAGTGACATATAAAAAAAAAAAAAAAAAAATTGTAATTACAATTGCTTGGGCGAAGTCTAGAGTACCTAATTTTTACCTAATTTTTTTTTTTTTTTTTTTTTTTAATATACTTGAATTCTAAAAATATCGGCTCCAAATATTTTAAACAATCTCAAACACTCAGTTTCTATTTTCAAATAAGTCGAAAAACAAAATATTGATAAACTAAAAATGAGAAACTATAAATGTTAAAATTAGTCAAAAATGCATCAGGGAACAAAGTTTGAGACAAGTTTAACAAGCGATTTTTGTAAAAAGTGGCAAGTTGGAAGAAAGGGACGAGGCTTCGAACAGAATCAGGATATTATTGGACAAGATCAACAGCCGTATTTACAAGGGGTATCTAGAATTATGGATTAGCTAGTACTGACATGCTTAGGTGTCATGTTACTTGTATAAAAAAAGGTAAAAGGCAGCAAAGTATAAAAATCTGATAAAATTGAGTTTAGTTTTGGATGGAAGTGTTTGATACAGGTTTAATGATATATTTTTCTGTCATCACAAAAGTAACGTGATGGTGTCAAAACATAATAAAAGCTAGAGTTTGGACAATGGTTATTGCCTTTTACCTAAGTATGACTTAGCATCCTGACATTCTTCTCCAGTGCAGTTTGGGCCCCACCTTTGACACTTGCAGGTAGGTTTACCAGGCGTCCGGATAAAGCCGGACATAGGCTTTTTGTGTCCAGTTTTTAATTTTTGACCAGTCTGCACTCTCGCAACGCAATTCGCAGGAAGTAAAATTTTTTGTCGTAAACGACATAGTCACAAATATTTAATAATTTTGGGGGTTCGGTCTTTTCAACCAAATGTCCCAAACTATTCTGTCTGCTACTAGATTTGACGACCCGGCAACCATACTTGCAGGTCAGCTGGCTTTTTAGTCTTCTTAGTCTTAGACGCGCAGTATTTCCGTGTGACGGTTGTAGCAAATGGCGATCCAGTCGGGCTGCGTGGCTCCCCATTGGATTTGGTTGACCTCGCCTTCTGCCGCCGTGTACGCTAAGATCGGGTCCTCGATCGCGCGAGGCATCTGCTGGATGTCCCATATCAGCGCCTGGTGGTCGTCGCCCGCCGTGCAGATGTGGCACGAACTGTGGCACGATTTATACTTACAATTAGTAGGGGAGACACGCGTGTCGTGTCCAGGAAGTTATAGGTGATGGGGTACATCATCCGAAAGTGGTGTGTTTAGGAAATTAATTGAAAATATTTAAGGTGATTATATACACTAAGCGAACGTCAAAAAAAAATACATTTCTAAAAATAAATAAAAGAGTCATGGTAGCAAAATCAACAAGCGATCAAAACTACAATTTAACTTATTAGGGATTCAGCTATCTGTGAGAGAATATGTCGAATGTATACAATTAGTGCGGGAATACCACGCGTGGCGTGTCATAGAAACCTATGTGTGACAGGGTACATAACTTGCGCCTGATGGGTTTAGGATGTAGCTGTGATTGATAGAACGTGCCGCCTGTGCACGTACCGAAGGATGGTAGAACGTTTTATTCATGAAAGGCGTGTCTAAGGTGAGGTTTGGGTGTGAGGATGCGTTAGATGCGTAAAGCTTATTACTCGGTGCAGGATTACATAGTTGATAAAGATGTGTGGACTTAGTGACGCTGTATTTCATGCAACATGTTTCTAATTTTGTACTAAAACACAGTTTATATTTATTTTCAAAAGAGTAACTGCGGAGTTTCTTGCCGATACTTCTCTGCAGAATCTACATTCCGAATCGATGGTAGCTTCACTTTGACAAAAATAATAATTTATTTTTAAAGTTTTGATTTGTAAAATGACGATTCGAAAGTGCTCTTAGAGCCTATCTGAATAAAGCTAATTTTGATTTTGATTTTGTTACTAGTGCAAGATGTGCACACTAGAAACATCGTGCGTGCCAAGGTTTTGCCAAGTGTGGTGTACTAGCAACACTGAGAGTGTTTCAAGGGGTGACCTGTGCGGCGCCCAGGCGATGCCGTTGACGCAGGCGCGGTGGTTGTTGAGGCGCGCCACCGGCGTGCAGGGCACGCGCACGTCCAGGATGATGACCTCGCACGCGTCCATGGCGATGGTGGCCAGGTAGTTGGGGTCCTGCTTGTTCCACGCCAGCCGCAGCAGCGGCGTGTGCCCCGGGTCCTGGTGACACGCTCACATCACGCCACGCCACGTAGCGGTACGGTTTTTTACCGAGGTAGGATAGCAAGACATTTCCTACTCGAAATATAGAGCGACCCGACTGGGGTAGTACCTCGACCTTACAGAAGATTACAGCTAAATATTACTCTACTAGTTTGACTGCACCTAACTCTGTTTACTTACATCATTTTACTAACCACATTTTGTAATCTATACGTGTTATTGTTACTACCGCTTATATGTAGCGTAAGTTCTCTTTTTAATATTCTCTGACTACCAGTGGGGAACTATTGGTAGCTTTTTATTTCTATAATTTTGTACATTGTATTTCTCAGCTGTTGTTCCCTCAAAAAAATAAAAAATAAAAAATAACGTTTGCAAGCAGTGTTGTGTTCCTGTTCGTGAGTAGGGTAACCGGAGCTCCTGGGGAGAATTGGGGGTAGGGTCGACAAAGCGCTAGCGATGCTTCTGGTGTTGCAGACGTCTATAAGCTATTGTAAACGCTTACCATCAGGTGAGCCGTACGCTTGTTTGGCAACCTAGTTATATAAAAAAATAGAGAAAACCATGAACGACACATTTATTGAGGTAGCATTATAATTATATGCTAATCAAAATATGGAGCAGCTCGACTGGGGAAGTACTTGGACCTTACAGAGGATCACAACTAAATGATACTGCTCTCAAGCATTCCTGTGGTGGGTAAGTTACCTAAAGCTCCTGGGATACTTTTCGTGTCGGTTGCGGTAACCGCTTACGATAAAGTGAGTCGTACACTTGTTTGCTGATATAGTGTAATAGAAAAAGGAAAAACAGAGGATGTTGTCAAATTACAGCTATGAAAAAAGAGTGTGCTTAAGACCATACGAATCAAGTCAAACAACATAACTCTCCCTCCTTCTAACTTCACTAGCTTACATCTGCCTCTCAACTTCCATTCGCCTCGCCCGATCACACTTTTCGTAACGCTCTCGTCACGCATTCACCAGCTTACTCCCAAGTCGAGCGCGCCTAAAGAAGTTTAACTTCTTGTGTGACGTTCTGGTCACGCATTCACCAGCTCATTCCCCAAGTCGAGCGCGCCTAAAGAAGTTTAACTTCTTGCTTAACGTTCTCGTCACGCATTCACCAGCTCAGTCCCCAAGGGGAGCGCGCGCACAGAAGTCAACTCCGGCGGCAGTACCTCGTAGATGATGGTGGAGTGCTCGAGGTGGCGCAGGTCGAACATGCGCACGGAGCCGTCCGCGCCCACCGACGCGAACATGTCGCGCCCGCCGCCCGCCCTGCTGAAGGCGATGTCGTACACCTCCTGCCCGTCGCTTCTCATTAGTATTACCTCGAAGACACTAACATCCTAACTAACCTAGCCTTACCAGTCACACCGAAAACCATTACAAATCATCATATGATTAAGTATTATGCTTAATTTTCCAAAATATACTTTGTAACAAAAAATACACGTGATTTATGGGTATGAGGGGAGGTGGTAGGCCATAACCTCGCCACATATCACTAAAAGGAGGGTAGGGGTTAAAAAGTTGCTAAAAACATCACATAATTAATGGAAAATTCCTTTGTTAAATCGAATTCTTACCTTATCATGAGCAATAAGCTGTGTCTTAACATGTCCAGACACCTCGTTCACCCTTCCGAGAACCTGTCCAGTCTCCAGACCCCATATCGTGCAAGTTGTGTCAATACTGCTCGTACCGATCAAGTTGGGGTCCACTTCATTCCAATCAAAGGATGTCAATGGGGCACAAAAGTCTGAATTTTTATTGTTATTGAGTACACACTCAAACAGAGTGTAAGGTTCGCCAGCACGCCATATGCGGAGGTAGTCCCCTGTAAAGTATAACATTATGGATTACTATTAATTAGTAATATGGAAAAGATAATAAATGCCTCCTCCAGGCTCCACTTTGCTTTTAAAACAAACTCAATCTCAGCCATACATAATAATAATGAAATATTTGTCTTGTGTTCTCAAATATTAGAATCTTTTTATCTCAAAATGTGTCAAATGAGTAAAAGTGGGAGAAAGGAGCTTTACTATTTACAGAAGAATTATGTTCTTCACTTTTTTTTGTACATCTAGATCGGCAAATAAGCGGCAAACAAGGGTGATGGTAAGCAATTACTGAGTCCAATTGACGCCTGCAACACCAGAAGCATCACAAGCACATTGGTACCCTCGACCCCCCCAGGAGCTTAGTCACCTTACTCACCACAGGAACACAACACTGCTTGAAAGCAGTATTATTTAGCTGTAATTTTTTTTGCAAGGTAAAGCTACTGCTTCAGTCGGGCTGCTCCAGATTTTGAGCAAGATATTTCCTGCAGTGTCCTACCTCAGTTAACCTCACTACACCTGTATAAATTAAACTTATTTAATTTTACTGAGTATATCCTTTTGTGTCAATAATAATAATAATAATCATCATCATCATCACTTTAGCCTATCACAGTCCACTGCTGGACATAGGCCTTCACAAGTTTGCGCCAAAAATGGCGTGAACTCATGTGTGTTGCCCATAGTCACCACGCTGGGCAGGCACTAATAAATAAGACTTAATGAGATTGTAAATCAAATATTTTCCCACTTACCGCTAGTGGCCAGCAGATCAGGATAAACCCCTTTACTATCTGGGATCCACATGATTTTCGTGGTGGGATAGGGATGGTCGAATGTGCTCTTAGCACTAAACTCACTGGTCTCTTCATCTAGAGATATTATTTGTACCTGTTTTGAGAAAAAAAAACCTAGTAAAGAATTTTATTATCTCTAGTCTTAATACAATTTGTACAATAATAAAATCAATAAGTATATCATAACAAATATATTTGTGTAAATACATAATTAGTTTAACATGTTGAACACCATGGGGGTCACCAGTTGGGCCTCACTTGTGTAGTCAATAGAGCCGGCTTAAAAGTGCTAATTTACTAAAAATTTTGATATAAGTTTTTTTGGTACTAACATACCCATTCTTAAAGAACTTACTTATTTTTCCTCACACTATCTGACATGTTTTTCTAAGTCATATTTTTTAAGCTGACTCTGGCTGGCGGTTATGTGGTATCCCATGCAGCATCAACGGAACAATTGTGAGTTGACTACATGGTGTTCCCCATGGCCGAAACAGAAAAACAAAAAAATCGAGGGTGACGTTTAACATGTTATTGATTATATGGACATCTAATATTTAATTTAAAACTATTCTTTTTAAAATATTCTAAAATATGCTATTTGTTAATTGCACAATGGTAATTAATACAAATAAAGCTCATTAGATAATGTTAACCTTATTATTGTATTCTTCAACAAAGCTGCCAAGTGCGAGCCGGAATCTCTTGTCAGGGCGCACCGACCAGTTCATTGAATACAGAGGCCATGGTGCTTGATATCTAGAAAATGGACAGGATCATTTTTTACTTTGGGACCAGGATTTCTAAGTTTGGTATGACATTGCAGCGGTCAAGTAAATTGTTGTTTTAGGGATCTTGGCTTTAATCCCTGTTTATTAAAAATGTTTTTATATTTTATAATATTTATATTATGGTCTAGGTGAACATGTTCTGTGTATTTCGAGACTCTTGATCCATTTAATAGTTTATATTGAAGTACTAATTTTTTTTTGTAATAATTTTTGAATAAGTAATATAATTTCATACAATTATACAATTCATAGTTGAGCAGCATGCTGGATTAAGCTCTAATAGTTCTCCTACATGGAAAAAGAAGCGTATGCCCAACAGCGGGATGTTACAGGCTGAATCGTATTACAATTTTTAAATTGGTGGGTAAACTATACAAGGACTCTTTTAAAGGAATTTTGACCGATTTGTTTGTAAGAACTATAAACAAAGTATTAAATTTTATGTCAATAACCAGTTCGTTAATATTTCTAATAAAATGAAAGTAAACTAACTTGTATATTTCTTTACGTTTAGTGCTCGAGCTCGTCGTGCTCGAACTGCTATGTGGCATCGACATGTTTCCAGCGATAAATGTAAAAACACGTCGAAAACTTCAGAAAATTAACAAACACAATAAAGATTTCACGTTAATTAAATACTTTACAATTTATTTGTGTCGTATTTTCTAACCAATCGTACACAATGTAAATAAATCAAGCGGTAAATGAATAATGTTGTAATTGAGTAACAATTTGACGAAGTATTATCGTTAAAGTTTTCTTTACATTTCCCTTGTCAACAATGTTTATCATTAGTTTTTAATAATTATATTTTAACGTATTTTTTCCAATCAATAATGCGTTATTAATAATATTAACACATGTAAATTCAGCATTATTTTTAGTCAATTGACAGAATCTGCAATTTTTATTGACGTTTAAGTATTATAGTGCTGCCACTACAAAAATGTTATTCGTTCAAAAATTTTATATATATTTTTGTATTATAAGCCAGAACTTCATTTCAATGTTAGGCTGACGAAATACAGAATTTCTTAATTTGTTATACGTAAAAATGACAATAAACACTACAATGCCGTGAATGTATTCCACACCTTGTGAGTACTAAAATTTATCTATTCTATTTTCTCACGATAGGCTAAACGTAAATTACATGTTGCCATACCATCAATTTTGGGCTACGTTTTATTTATCTGTGAATAGTAGTTATACCTATTTTATGAAACGTATATGAAAAAAATTAATAGATAGGCAACATTTTGTATTTTATAACCTTTTTTTTATCGCCTTATCCTAGGTACTAGTAATATTATAAATGCGAAAGCTATGAGAATGTATGTATGTATGTATGTTTGTTTGTTTGTTATTCTTTCACACAAAAACTGCTGGACCGATTTTAGTGAAACTTCCTATGTGATCTAGAATAACCTATATGCTACTTTTTATTCCGTTGGTCCCACGGGATCGGAAATTACGCAGGTGAAACTGCGTGGCGCAGCTAGTTTACGATAATTCTGAGAGCACGGCGATCACTTAAGTATCAGTTTTGGGCTCTTTTATTCACTATATATTTAAATAAATAATTAAATAATTGTACTTAATATACTATAATCATTCAATAAATTAATTTATGGGGCGACCAGAAGCAGGTATTGAACAGAAAAAAAATTAGACACATAAAATAATATTCATAATATTATTAATTACTAGCTGACTCGGCAAACGTTGTCTTGCCGCTAAACACTATTTAAAAATAGGGGTTGGTGGTATAAGGGTGAAAATTTAGGGTTGTATGTATTTTTTAATGCCAAATCATAATATAATAAAAAATTAATAATTTATCTAAAAATAAAAAAAAAAAATTTAGGGGTGGACTACCCTTAACATTTAGGGGGATGAAAAATACATGTTGTTCGATTCTCAGACCTACCCAATATGCACACAAACTTTCATGAGAATCAGTCAAACCGCTTCGGAGGATAACTACTACAAACACCGCGACACAAGAATTTTATTTATTAGATTAGATTTCCCTTTTCCCTTATATAATTCGATATTCGCCGTTTTCCGGATCCAAGTCCAGTACTCCTATATTGAGGCAATAAATAAGTAGTTTGAGATACATAGCTACATTTGGTATACGCCCATGCTCAGTTACCGCCTACGAAACCCAAATTAAAGTCCACTGTTAGGGTTACCAAGTCTTTATATTTTTTTTAAATAGAGATAAAATATTGAGTAGGTATGTTTATTAACATTTTAAAGTTATACTTCTTTTGGCGAAAAGTGATGAGAGTAGTTTTTTACGATGCATGACACCGTCAAAAAAAATCCTGATACCCTGAAGTTAGCTAGCGAACGAAGAAGAAGCTAGCAACGTGAAGTTAGCTAGCCATTGAAGTATAACTTTTTACGTGCGTACATAAGTACACATTTTATATCAATTTTTATTTTATTAGTTGTTATTTGTAAGTACATCAGACATTGCTGCTTGCGCTGTACAGTTTTCACTTTAATATTTTGTGTTATTATGGATTTGTTTTTTTATTTACTTTTTTAACCGACTTCCAAAAAAGGAGGAGGTTCTCAATTCGACTGTATTTTTTTTTTTTTTTTTTTTTATGTATGTTACATCAGAACTTTTGACCGGGTGGACCGATTTCGACAAATTTTGTTTTAATCGAAAGGTGGTGTGTGCCAATTGGTCCCATTTAAATTTATTTGAGATCTAACAACTACTTTTTGAGTTATATCTAATAATGCGTTTTTACTTGACGCTTTTATCGTCGACCTACGTTGTATTATACCGCATAACTTTCTACTGGATACACCGATTTGAATAAGTCTTTTTTTGTTAGCAAGGGGATATCCCTAGTTTAGTACCATGATAAGGAAACTAGGATCTGATGATGGGATCCCAGAGAAATCGAGGAAAACTCTCGAAAATCCGCAATAACTTTTTACTGGGTGTACCGATGTTGATAATTTTTAATTTAATGAAAAGCTGATGTTCATCATGTGGTCACATATAAATTTTATCGAAATCTGATAACTACTTTTTGAGTAATCTTTGATAACGCGTAGTTACTTGACTATTTTGTCGTGGATCTACGTTGTATTACTTGTCGATGTAATTGAAGTCGGTTTTTTTTCGTTTGTCTGCAAACACAATTATTATATAAAATGTCGACTCGAAAACAACAAAAAGTCCGAAAAAATAATAGCTGTAGATCTCGGTTAACGACAAAATGAGGTACAATAATCAAAAAAATAAAAAAGAAAATTATTCAATAAAATTCTGTAAAAATCGTACTGATTTAAATTATTAGGTATATTACAGTATTCGTTTAAGGAAGTTCAGCTTTATATCAGGTTTTATATTAGGTCACTGACACTTATAATTTATATATTTATAAAAGTACAATATAATCGTAACAAAACCAATTTGTACATTGAAATAAAAATAATAATTATTTTTTTGATTATAGTATAATAGAGAAAAATAAAAATAAATAAATAAAAGGTTATAGTTGATACAGAAGTCATATTTTTTTCCATTTTCAGACATGAAACTGTAACTGTATCTTGAGCCCGTGTGACGTCAGGACTATTAAATAAAGAAAAAAACTTGGTGGCCACAATTTTAGTTCATACTAATACCTAGGACACTAGGTATTTTTTTTACTTGGGTTAGACAAAATTTAGGTATAATCGCGAACGAAGTCGGGCGCTCAGCTAGTTAACAATAAATACAATTGCTTCTAAATATGTTTCATACTTACGCGGTAGACCTACATATTTTAGGCCGCAATTTGATAATATCAATGCAGGTCACGCTATGAGCTCCATTTTAGGAAATGGCTTTCTTTCTTACATCAGCTCTGGTTTAGGGCGCGGTGATATAATTTATTGTGCAAGGTTACCTACATATTTGCTACACAGTTCGATGAAATATGTACTTGAGCTAAAGTTATTAATTACGGAAGTTGATATTATGTGTATCACTTTTACTATTTTCTTTAAATTCTTGACCGTTTTTAGAAATGGTCTAGAACGTGTCATACATAGTAAAACAAGTTAATAGTTGTGTTAATATAGTGTTGTGTTTCTGTAGTAAGCTAGCCAGAGCTTCTGGAGAGAGTGACGGTAGGATCGACAATGCGCTAGTGATGCTTCTGGTGTTCTAAGCATTTACAGGTTACGTTAACCATTACAAGTATATGTGGCAAATAAATAGCTTATAAAAATAGTCTAATATATAAGTTAAGTACATCTGATATATGTTATCATTAGACATCTTAATTGAATGCCGTATGGTCTTGCAATATAGATGTTGTTCGTCCCTCTGCTGGGTCTAGGCGTATTCTTATAGGAGAAAGTTTGGAGTTTAATCATCCGATACTCCACTACGGGTTGAATTCCCTAAGATTCAATTAACTGCAGGTTAGTTTATTATTTTTCTGAACCATGCAGGTTTTCGTATCGTAGGTCATAATCTTTCAACACTATTCGGACACAGATAAATAGCCTTAGATTAAAATCTCTGTGATCTAAACGTTTAACTATTTTTCCTTCTTTTTTGTGAAGTTTTAATGCACATTGTCAATACGTAGTATTTTTTGCAATAAATTCAGGGAAGTGGCCTCTAATTATCAGATAAGTGCCACCTTGAACCGTGACCTTTGCTTCACTGAACAATTGCTGCGGACTCGCTGAACACTTATTGAAGTTACCATTTGGGTTCCGTAGAAAAACAAACAGCCCAAAGTAAGTTTTAATTAAAAATAAAAAATGTTATAAAAAGAAAATATCATTAATTAAATTACAAAAACAATAATTATTAAGTAATTAAAACAAAAAAAAATTTTTAATAACTATTTGTCTAAAATAAAGCATAATTTAAGTAAATCTCCTTTTAGGCTTCGCAATGTCAAACAAAAAATAGCTTGCTTTAAAATAGTAAATTGCGTAGCTTTCAATTGTCAATATAAAAAAAAACTCACTCTTGACCGACTTTTATTATACAATATGATTTATGAACTTATTGTGTTTAAACAATATTGTGTTTTGTTAAAAAAAAAAAAAAACAATAGAAGCTTAGACACTGAAGCACAAAATAGTTATTTATACCTTTACATTATAAAGCCGAGAGTTCGTTAGGTTGAATGCACTAATCTCGGAAGCTACTGGTTCCAAAAGAAAAATTCTTCTATATGCGTAAAAAAAATAGTCACTAATCTCCGTGATTTAATTTAGCCAAGCTCTTTGACTAATTAAACGGTTGTAAATTAGAACGCCCTGTTCAAATGGATTAGTTGAAGTAGATAAGCCCTTCAAATCCCTAATCCTTAATCCCTAATAATATTATAAATGTGAATGTAAGTTTGTTTATACGCTTTCAGGCAAAAACTACCTTAACAGATCATCATGAAACTTTGTATACATATTCTTGGAGGTATTAGAAGTACCATGTGATACTTTTTACAAAAAGAAAAAAAAAATCAACGAGAGCGAAGCCGAGGGTAAAAGCTAGCATGAAATAAAGATAACGAGGTTCCGGAATGTTGTCTACCAAAGAGAGAGAGAGAGAGAGAGAGAGAGAGAGGAATGTTTTAGCGGGTAAATATTTTTTTAAGTAATTCCTAATAATGAGTATTTAACTGATTACGTTAATCTACGTAAGACTGCCGGTGTAGGCTGGATGAGGATTGCGGAAAACCGGGATGTCTGGCGCGAACTTTGGGAGACCTATGTCCAGCAGTGGACTACAATAGGCTGTACTGACTGACTATTAATGTTCTCGTATTATTACTTGTCGATGTAAATTGATAAAATCTGTTTTTGAATAAAGCTGTTTTTTGATTTTGATTTTGATATTGTTATTAAACGACTTCCAAAAAGGTGGGAGTTCGACTGTATTTTATTTTTTTATTTTTATGTATGTTACCCCAGAACTTTTTACTGGCTAGACCTAGGTATTTCAGAAACGGCTTATCTTCACTTAAAGTTTCACATGACATTTAGTGTTTGTTTCATGTGAATCGGTTCATAAATAAAAAAGTTATGTCAATTTAAGGAATCACGTTGGACATGTAAATACCCAAAACGACGGTATTTATAGTCTAAATTAAACCAAAAGATATGTCCAAAATCACTATTCCACGCGGACGAAGTCGCGGGCACAGCTAGTTCCTAAATAAAGTTTATGAACATACACTCATTGGCCGTTTACAATTTTATTATATGTATAGATACATACGTAAGAACTAAGAAATCATTGCTTAGGAAACAAAATCATTACATTTGCAAACTAAAACGACTTTCCAGACTCATATCTACCATCTTGTCCATTGTGGGCTTGTTCTTAGAAACTGACATTTCGCCAGTACACAATAACCCACACAATTAGGTGGGCGTGACTGTTTATTATTATTACTACGGGTCAAGGATATCTGAACTCCGGCGGGTTATCCGTCATGTTTTGACACGTCTTGACCAGTTTGTGATCAAAGGTTGTAGCTGCGATTTTAATTGACCTTACGGTATTGTTGGAGATAATTGTCTAGTGCCTAAAGCAGATAAAAGATTCCGATCATGGAGTACAGTGCATTAATTACACGTGTTTTATAAATATAGATTTAAGAGCAATCATATGGGATAAATAAATAATTATATTATTCAAGTTTTTAAAAACGTCGTTTATTTTCTTCTTAATTTATTAAATTTTAATCACTTTAATTAATAGCTCTCCATTTTTAGTTGTTCACAAAAAGGTTAGATAGCATATTTAGTTAGGTATACAGTAAAGGGCTGCTTCACCGCTTCTTCTTCTGCTTCTTCTTCTGCTTCAGTTGTGGGTAACGATGAACAATGTGCTACAAACTGATACAAATGTGCTTCAAATGTGATACGAATAGGCTTTGAGAGAGGTAGAATAGGTGTTGCTTGTCTGCTTGACACGTCCAATTTAAATTTGAACGAGTACTGCGGTCACCAACCCGCCTGCCCAGCGTGGTGATTATGGGCAAAACACATGAGTTCACGTTATTTTTGGCGTAAACTTGTGGAGGCCTATGTCCAGCAGTGGACTGTATAGGCTGTAATGATAAGATCTGACGAGTACTTTTTTGAGCTATCTATAATAATGCGTGTTTACTTGATTATTTCTTCGTCTACCTAAGTATTATACGGGTCGATGTAGTTTGTGAGAAAACACAATTATTTCTGTTCCAGACTCCCTGGCCATGTCACAAACATGTTAACATTACAGTAACCAGTAAAATTTTGAGGATAGAGGGACATTATAAAGAGATTTTTTCTCACAATTGCATATGAATCAAAGTGAAAAGTGTGTAAAATTTCATTATTATAATTATAAACAAAGACATTCCCACCGCGACGCGTACATAATGAATGTAGTTAACGACACGCATAATGATTAACGGTAGCATTGTCTTCCATTCATAGACAATTTAATTTTTAATTGCTTTATTATTCACTTACTTCGTTCACTATCAAGAAAAAAAATAATTTTTAACAAAAACAAAAACCGACTTCAAAAAGGAAACTAAAAAGTGAAAAATAAATTTACTTAGTACAAAGTAATTCTTATTTTGATTTAGTTAATCAGAAATGATTAAATAAATATTTTATAATTTTGAAGTCGGTGCCAAGTAAAACAATAACTACTCTAGTATCTACTCGTAAGTTGTATTCAGTTTTCTTTCATAATTTGTTTCATTGACTATTAGGTTGAATACTGTGATTATTCTGTTATTGTTTTGACATATCTAATAATATTTTTTGTATTTGTTTGTTGTGTGTGTGTAGTTTGTATCTGTTATTGTAGCCAGGTTGTTGTAGTATTTACTTGGCACCAACTTCAAAATTATAAAATATTTATTTAATCATTTCTGATTAACTAAATCAAAATACGAATTACTTTGTACTAAGTAAATTTATTTTTCACTTTTTAGTTTCCTTTTTGAAGTCGGTTTTTGTTTTTGTTAAAAATTATTTTATTTTACAATTTTTAGTGATGGGTAGACCTAACAAGGATGCTTTTTCTCTTATGTCGGGGGTTCGGAAACATACACAATATACAAGCACAAACACCCAGATCATGACAAACATCTATATGGCCAATACAAACGTAATAACAACCGGGACTGACAGCCTAGCGTGTAGCGAGGCTAGGTTGGGAGAACCACAAGGATTAAGAACTAGACTGAAAATAAATATTTGTATAAACATAAATATCCACTCCGAGCGGGAATAGAACCCGCGACCGTCGGTGTCGGTGGACCGGAGGCGCCGCCGACACGGCACATGCACCATTATATCAAAGCGGTCGTCAAACAGCAAAAGGTAACTGCTGTAAATTGTTGAGAAATTCCCTCGAGTGTTTATGGGCTCCATCATCAAACCTGGTCCTGCGACACAGATGATCACACAGCAGGTAATTGCTATAAATCGTTGAAAAGTTCCCTCGACTATCTTTCGTCTCCGTCATCAGACTTTGATGGCACTTGTAATTCATATAGGTGCAAAGTTCTCATCAATAGAAACGAATTAAGTTCAAACAGCAGGTAATTGCTATAAATCGTTGAAAAGTTCCCTCGACTATCTTTCGTCTCCATCATCAGACTTTAATGGCACTTGTAACTCATATAGGTGCAAATTTCTCATCAATAGAAACGAATTAAGTTCAAACAGCAGGTAATTGCTATAAATCGTTAAAGAGTTCCCTCGACTAATTTTTGTCTCCATCATCAGACTATAATGGCACCTATAACTCTTACGGGTGCAAAGTTCTCATCAATAGAAACGAATTAAGTTCAAAAAGAAGGTAATTGCTATAAATTGTTGAAGAGTTCCCTCGACTATCTTTCTTCTCCATCATCAGATCGACTCCAGACCTTTATTAAATAGTAGTGCTTTATAGTGCTTAATGAAAACATGATTAAATTTACTAGTCACCCTTACAATTTTTGAAAGTTTCCCTCGATTTCTCTGGGATCCCATCATCAGATCCTAGTTTCCTTATCATGGTACCAAACTATGAATATCTCCTTTCGAACAAAAAAATAATTATCAAAATCGGTTCATAAACGAAGAAGTTATCTCCGAACATACATAAAAAAAAAATATATATATATACGGTCGAATTGAGTAACCTCCTCCTTTTTTTTGAAGTCGGTTAAAAAACGCCTCACATTGAAAGGCCTCCAGTAGGATTTACTCCCATGTCGAGGGTCCGGAACACACACATAACACGACCACAAATACCCGGACCACGGCAAACGTCGAAGCTAAAGTTACTATTTAGGTGGTGAACGAGCGTATGGCTTAGTCATGCAACGTCAGCCCTACGGAAGAAATCTCATACCGAGTTATGAGAGCCTATTGCCGACCCTGTCTCCGCTGTCAAAACAGCACATCTACAGGAACTTTGGCCACCTTAATCTCTACAGAAACACAACAATACTTGAGAATAAAATTATTTGGTTCTGGTCTTCAGTAAGGTTCGTACTTCTCTAGTTTGGCGTTATTTGATAAGATATATATATTAAACATTTTTTAATATCATATCAAAAATCGACCGTTCCAGCGGGGATCGAACCTGCATCTCCGATTGACCGTGTCAGTGCTCTAGCCAATTAAGCCATGGTCACACGAGTCGTCGATATGTGGGTAATACAAAAAAAAACAAAATCGTACAAATTAAGATAGTTATTTAATTATTTGTTGTTTTCTTAGCGATCGGTGAATCGGACCCTAAAAGAATTAGTTTTATAGATAAAATTAATATTACCTCATTTTACACTTTTAGGATATAGCTTATTTACCATTAAATGTGTAAATAATATTTCAAGGATAAATAATTAGACGATATAAGTAGCCATTAAGAAATGTCAGGTCACTTGATATTGAGGTTAATGTTGGTAATTAGGATATTATATATTAGTTTGGTATTTTTATTAATTCCCATCATTTTAAGTACGGTTTAAGCCTTGACTTTGATTTATTTTAGACTGGCTATTTCCTGAAATTCCGTTCGTGTGAAACCGTATCTACATTTTCCGAATAAGTATAAAAAAGGGTGGTTACAAGCTAACATATGGAAAAATTCTAATAAACCCCATAAAAACCTGGGTAAATCCTAATCAAATTCTCATACCGAGTTATGAGATCTATGAAATTTTGTAAGGCAACGGCTTATGAGATTTTTTCCATAGAGTAGATGCTTTAAAATGAAAGCATGTTTACTTACTGTGCATCATTGCTTAATACATAACGAAGGTCGTTTGGAGGAAATTACTCTTTTAGCGCTAAGATTACCCGTCTTTATATAACACAAAAAAAAACATAGTTATATATAAAGAAAGATATATATACGCATTTAGGCTATAATATCCCACTACTGGGCATAGGCCTCTTTCTCCACGCAGGAGAAGGTTTGGAATTTAATAAATCACGCTGCTCCGCTGCGAGTTGACGGATACATAATCTACTAGAGTAACGATCGCTATCAGGTATTCATGACCGACTGCTTAACGTGCTCTCGGAGGCACGGTGAGGAGATTCACAGCCACATGTTTCAATGTCTTATTTGTATTAGATAGCATTAGATGATTCCTACGCTGTGTGGCTACGGCAGTAAGAAAATAGTCTCCCCCTCTCTTCCCGTGGGTCTCGTAAGAGGCAACTAAGGGATAGCACAGTTCCACTACTACCTTGGGATTTGAAAAGTCGAACGATGGTGGGATAACTATCCAACTGCTGGCTTTGAAATACACAGGCCGAAGACGGGCAGCAGCGTCATCGGTCCGACAAAGCCAGCCCTGCGGTCGCCAACCCGCCTGCCCAGCGCGGACTATGGGCAAAATACATGAGTTCACGCCAATTTTGGCAAGAACTTATAGAGGTCTATGTCCAGCAATGGACTGCGATAGGCTGAAATGATGATGATGATGATGATGATGAGATAATTTCTGTCTGTTTTCCTTCTAGAATATAGTGTTCAAGTGATAACATTTAATCTTCCGTTCGTAAACGATAAGATGCATGAGTAATCCTAGTTTACAAGACGCGTTTAACTCGTTTTATAAAACTAAATGCTACGGATATATTAATATAAAGTTCAAGGCGAACTTTGATATTACATTTCGTAATATTAATTAAAAACTTAAAAAATGCAAAGTATATTAGGAAGTCTTAATTTTCTCATAATAAATCTTGGCACAGATTTGATAATGCTATAAAATAAATAATAAAAATCATTAATAATCGCCTTACGGCTCTGACCTCTAGTTTTTTTTTTTTATGTCACTAGATCGGCAAACAAGCGTACGGCTCACCTGATGGTAAGCGATTACCGTAGCTTATAGATAAATCCAACACCAGAAGCATCGCAAGCGCGTTGCCGACCCAATCCCCAATCCCCCCAGGAGCTCTGGTCACCTTACTCACCAACAAGAACACAATACTGCTTGAAAACAGTATTATTTAGCTGTGATCTTCTGTCAGGTCGAGGTACTACCCCAGTCGGGCTGCTCCATATTTTGAGCAGGAAATTCCTGCTGTGCCCTACCTCAGTTAAAGTAGGATGTCCATCCTGCGTTGGTAGTCCGGAAACAGACAACACAAAAGCACGGACGCTCAGATCATGACAGAGATCTGTGTGGCCTATAAAAAAACTTTTCATGTGCGGCCATGGAACTGGTACCGTATCAGTCAGTTGCTATGACCACTACACCATACCATAGCGTTATGGCAAACTCTTTTTTCATTTTTTCAAATTACCATTTTGGTGCCGAAACGTTTCTTATAATATCAATTTGCCTAAAACTTTACTTTTCTAACTATCAATACCAATGCATGAAAATGACACGCCAAGATGTATGAACGTACCGAATAGGATAATTATTTTTTGAAGTAAAACTTCTTTACTTGACTTGGGAGTAAGCTGGTGAATGATCAGGCGAGGTGAACGGAAGTTGAGAGATATAAGTTAAATGGAGTTAAAGACTACCTTAAGTATACTTCTTATTCTGTTCGCTATTGTCAAGACGAGATTTATATTAAAAAAAAAAAAAAAAAAACTATTGACGGAAAAAATGGCGACACGAAGATTGCCGGGTCAGATTCTGTTAAATGTGTAAATAAAATGTGTACAAATAAAAAACATTAAATGAGATAGAAATAGAATAGAGGTCTAATATTTATTGCTTATTTTCTCATCTATCTCCGGAAACATAATTGCGATTCGCTATACTGATCTTTATAATTAAGATATAAGGCCCTTAGCAGTAGCAATATGACAAACAGTATACCAGTCCATATTACGATGTTACTTATTTGTGAGTTGAACGCATGCAGTTTCCCGTTCTTTCTAGTTCGCAGGTATATAGCTCTCTTCAGACGATATAATTTATTTCGCTTTGGCCGTAAATTGAACATTTATAACTTGTTCTTTTGCACTTTGTTTACATTTTCTTTATCTGTGAAATGAAATGTCAAAATTGAAGATATTATTGATTGATTAAATAGCTCTTATTACAAGTAAAACGTAAGGGTCCTGACCCGACTGATGAAGGATATGATGACCCTGTTGCGTTTTTTATTTTATTTTTGACTCTAAGGTCTAATATATAAAATTCTCGTGTCGCGGTGTTTGTTGCAACTCCTAGGAAACGGCTGGAGCGATCCGCAACGGCTGGACCGATTTTTATGAAATTTCGTGTGCATATTGGGTAGGTTTGAGAATCGGCCAACATCTATTTTTCATACACCTAAGTTATAAGGGGTTACGGGGCTCAATAATATATACCTGACCTGGCAAATGTTGTTTTGCCAGGTCAGCTAGTATTTACATAAGCTCTGTTATTGCAACTGTGTTTCTATTGATTCTTATTGTAACGTTACATTCTAGAAATGAAAAGGAAAAAAAAAAGAAGTCCTATACTATTTCAGACCGTAACTTATCTCTGTACCAAATTTGATCCAGTATTGTTCAGTCGTTTTGTCGTGATTGAGTATTTGACACCCATCCAGGCACTTAAAATAGTAATAAGACAGCAGTCATATTTATATTTATCGTAATTTTATAGCAGTTTTATTACATTATCAGCAATTGGTTAAACAGATTATAATATTATAATATTCTAATAATAAATGAGTTGAAAAGAACACGTAACTGTTTGTGCCTTTCTACTCGACATTCAAAATGGGCATTTGTGAAATAGGAACTGATAAGAACTCATTTACAAACTGACTATAAACTAACAAAGGTGTCACACATTTTAGTTCGTAATTCGAATGCAATGTTGAAAATAATACGCCTCAACGCTTGAAAATTAAAATTTAAATAAAAAAAGGCATAGGCACTCAAGAGCCTATGGATGTTAAAATTTAAATAAAAAAAAAAAAAAAACAAAGGTGTCACTAAGACACCATTACAATAATTTAATTAAATGCTAATTAATAACACAGTATTATGTTTAATGTCACAAAAAATTGTAACAAGCATTTTTTATATTTAATAATTGTGTTTGCTCGCAAACGAAAAAAAAAACCGACTTCAATTACATCGACAAGTAATACAACGTAGATCGACGAAAAAATAGTCAAGCAACTACGCGTTATCAAAGATTACTCAAAAATTAGTTATTAGATGTCGATAAAATTTATATGTGACTACATGATAAACATTAGCTTTCGATTAAATTAAAAATTATCAAAATCGGTACACCCAGTAAAAAGTTATTACGGATTTTCGAGAGTTTCCCCCGATTTCTCTAGGATCCCATCATCAGATCCTGGTTTCCTTGTCACCGTACCAAACTAGGGATATCCCCTTTCCAACAAAAAAAGAATTATCAAAATCGGTACATCCAGTAGAAAGTTATGCGGTATAATACAACGTAGGTCGACGAAAAAAGCGTCAAGTAAAAACGCATTATTAGATATAGCTCGAAAAGTAGTAGTTAGATCTCAAATAAATTTAAATGGGACCAATTGGCACACACCACCTTTCGATTAAAACAAAATTTGTCGAAATCGGTCTACCCGGTCAAAAGTTCTGATGTAACATACATAAAAAAAAAAAAAAAAAAAAAAAAAAAAAAATACAGTTGAATTGAGAACCTCCTCCTTTTTTGGAAGTCGGTTAAAAATAGTTATACTTATAGAATATTTTACAAAATACGAACGTATCAGTATAATTCGTTTCAAACAATTCGGTCTCCTGAAATTAACACCTCTATTAGTTCGTTAATCCCGAAGCCATGAAACTTTTGGGTATTCAACATTATTTTAATAAGGCTTACAAAAAAGTACCAAGTTTTATGACCTTGATATTTATGTCTCTACTTACAAGATTTGATTTTGTACCATTTATTCGAATTTATTAATTGTAGTTACTACAATAAAGATTCCGAATCATTAAGATATAGTTATGTACTATATAAAGCGTACCTTTCCTTTAAGTGCCCTCTGGTTTAATGTACATCAGATATAAAGATCTCAGTATGACAGCTGTGATAACAATCGCTCCGGTCCAGGCGATGATGCTGCAAATATGAGCCTCGACATGCGACCAGTCGTCTTCAGGAACTTTGTAAACCTTGGGTTTGTTTATTTTCTTAACTTTATTCAATATTTTTGTAAGCGGTTTCGTGATGTCTATATTTGGTTTCGAGAGTTTAATTTTATTTTTCATTGACCCGTCTATCGCTTGATGCATATTTATACATGTTTGGAATGGAAATTGTAGTAAAATTAGTGTAATATTGAATTACATGATTTGAATTTGTTGTGTTTTATTTTACATTTTTGAAAGTGTACCTGTCATTTGAGAGGTCATTTTAATGTATCTATGTGACGCGACGATTTTATCTTTTATGTGCAGGGTTTTTAAAATGTTAAGATTTTAATTAGAAAACCTCTTTCGTAAACAACTTGATAATTGACTTTTTTTTCAGAACAATAAAAAAAGGATCTAATGAATTCTTTTTCTTAGTCTGAAATTAAAATTATGCTTTTCATTATACTGGGGGTACTTTGTAAATTACGTTTTTATTTTTTTTATTCTTTGCGCTATATTCCCATTATAGGTTTCGTATTCAATACACATAAATTATTTATAAGCTGATCCAACAGAGATGATTTGGCGTTTTAATTCAGTAAGCTCTTTTATAATCTTGTACATTGGTATTTATTTGTAAAATCAACTTTAAATAAAGTCACGTAGTAGTTTTTTTTACAATAAAATATTTTACATGATGAGAAAAAATGTAATTACATCGACGACTGAAATATATCAAAATAAAAATGAATAAAATTTTGTTTCTTATTTTTACAAAAACGAAATAATTATATACAGTGCAGTGCTTTGAAAATCATCGTTAAAAATATTAAAGAATCGTATAATTTATATTATAATATACCGAACTCTACGATACACAAGAACCAAGTAGTAATTTAATATACTGTAAACTAGAACGAAGTAGTGCAGGTGAAACCGCAAAATATTTGTAGTAATATTAATACGTATATGAAATTGCATATGTGTGTGGACTTTACGTGATCTGTTTATCTGTGTGTATAACAATTGAATGTTTTGTCTATAATATTTAAATACATAGTCAATATTGTACATCAAGATGGATTAACACGAAAATAATAAAAGAAATAAAAATATGATAAATTAGCGATCTGTTCCAGACAACGTTGGGTAAAAGATAGATACAAAAATTTGATAATCGAAATGTTCACAGATACACGCGAGAGACATAAAATGACCCCACATATATATATACTACATAAAATTTATGAGCTAAATACAAATCAATTAGGTGAGTCCAGAAACATCTAACTCAAAATTTGGAGCAGCCCGACTAGGGGCCATTGTTCTCAAGTAATGTTGTGTTTCTGTGATAAATAAGATAGCCAGAGCTTTCGGGAAGTACCGGTTAAGACCTGCAACGCGCTGACATTCCTCCTGTGTTGCTGGCATCCAGAGGAACATACAATGTTTACCACCATTGTAAAAAACGAGTTTGTTATAGACCACACGACTAAAGTTAAACTTACGTAACGTAACTCTTTCTATTTCTATCTTCACTCACTTATATCTCCCTCTCAACTTCCGTTCGCCTACCCAATCACACTTTTCATAACGTTCTCGGCACGCATTCACCAGCTTAGTCTCCAAGTCAAGCGTGCGTAAAGAAATTACTTCAATGAAAAAAAACCTAAATAGAAACCATCGTTGAAGTGTATTTGAAGTAAATTTTAATTATTGCTTTTATTCTTTTATTTGATTTTAAGCCCAAAGTTTTGTCTTGGTTTAATTCAAATGACATTTATGAGAGTATATGAGAATATTTCAATGCGTAGGCGCATCATTTGTGTATTTTATGCAAATACAAAGTGCAACAGCGTGTGGACGGCGTTGTGCGCTATTGTTTTCTCTACTGTTGTTTTCTGATGCATATAAAGACAACATCGAGTTTAAGTGTCCAGTACCTTTCATTTATTTCAGTCTGCTGTGGGCGGTTTGACCTTTTAAAGGTTGGCGGTAAGGTTGAAATAAGATTTTTTTTTAAATTCTTTTATTAAAATTTTGTCATACCTGTTGGATAATTTGACTGTCGTTGTTTGTCTAAAATGTCTCATCGTTTCGAAAATCTTGAAAATATTTTGATAGTAATTGTAACTTCATCCATGAGATTTTAAATAAAAAAAGAATTGTAATTTAGATATCTTTCACATTTCTTGAGTTTGTTACACTATTAGAAATAGGTACACGTAATTTGTACAAACTACTATAGACATCAAAAATCAATACGCTTCAGCCTGTAATATCTCACTACTAGGCATAGGCCTCTTTCCCCCATGTAGGAGAAGGATCAGAGCTTAATCCACCGTGCTGCTCCAATGCGGGCTGGCGGATATATTCCCTACTATGAGTAACGATCGCTATCAGGTGTACATGTCAACAATCAATACATGTCAATCAGGTGTACAAATCAATACATGTGATCACAATCATACGGTAATGAACTTTATTTAATTAAATAAAATTGAAAACTGCAAAAGTGGACATCTTAAAATACCTTACTAAACGTAAATGAAATTGATGGGAACCGTACATACAGTCAAAACAAACAAACTATTACGTCGCATGTCATAAAATGAGAACATTCACGTTCGAAAGAAAAATTACACTCATTGCCCGTGCGTCGGTCGGTTGGAACATCTTTACTTAACCTTTTAATACATTTTTTTTATTCAAAGAAAGTGTTATTTGCAAAATAGTCCTTGACATATCTGGTGCGGCCCAACATTGAAGCAATGCATACGCATATACGTAATTTACAAATAAAAATAAACCTTACAGGCACTTAAATAGAGTTTAAATTATAACAAAAACCTGTAACAATTGTAATGCAGCTCGTGGTGAGGTATTCGTCACGGTGCCCGTAACTATCGCAACTCGGTTACGGGCTGAATAATGAATGCATTTGCCTCGATTTTGTACTTTGACATGTGTCATTTGTAACTTTTGGTGCTAAATTTACATGACATAAGCGATCGATTGTAATTTGCGAATTGTTACGTTTTCGTTGATCCGTGATTCGAATTATTTGATATAATCCTATTAATAATTGATACCCTCCACGTCGTCTGCGTTGAATTTTATTAATAAGTGAATTGTGTTGTGGACGACACGTTGGCGCAACGGTCACAGCACTGGTTTGTAGCTGTTGCGCTAGCGGTTGCAAGTTCAATCCCCGCACATGACAAACATTTGTATTGACCATACAGGTGTTTGCCGTGGTCTGGGTGTTTGTGCAGTCTTTGTGGGTCTCCCCACTGCGCCTCGGAGAGCACGTTAGCCGTTGGTCCCGGTTGATATCATGTACACTTGATAGCAATCGTTACTCATAGTAGGGAATATATCCGTCAATCCGCATTGGAGCAGCGTGGTTGATTACACTCAGATCCTTCCCCTACATAGGAAAAGAGGCCTTTGGCTTTTGGAATATTACAGGCTGAAGAGACTATCCGTGGTCATGTTTCGCTGGCTTCAACGTACCATAGTACACTGCTGGATATGATTGAGATTATTCCGGCTGTCCGCAATCCTCATCGATCGTTCCAGCAGGCAAGGGTGCGTTCCACATTGTCTTGACCAAGACGTGGTGTCCACTTCAGGACACGTCTACTCCAGTGGCAGTCAGTTTGAAAACGGTACCTACGACAGTCATCTAATTATAAAATTTCGCCGTTTATACGCCGATATTCAATAATTATTATTTATTACCATTTTTAAACCATAATAAATGTTATATGATTATATATGACTATAATATAAAATGCCTAATATATATAATGCTATTGTTAGTTGAAGGAACTTGTAGGATGTTGATAAATTGAATTGACCAAACTTATTATTAATTTTCCATTGAAATTAATGCTTATATTAAAAGCTGAAGAGGCTGTATTTTGATATTTAAATCATATTCATTGGGGAAAACGGTCTAAAATTGGTATTTGTATCTTCGACATTATCATCATCAGCCTTTTACAGTCCACTGCTGGACGTAAGCCTCCTATGGTACGCCACAAGACCCGATAACCCGCTTTAGCCATCCAGTCATTACCAGCTACCCTTTTCTAGTCGTCAGTCCATCTGGCTGGTGGGCGTCCAACAGTACATTTAGCACGCCATGGCCTTCATTCAAGAGTCTTTGTTTTTCATCGACCCTCGGTTCTGCGACAGATGTGCCCACACTTCTTCTGAACTATTTCAATCACGATCCCCTTCTGTTAATATCATATAATATAATAATATATAATTATATATATATACATAAGGCCGTAGGGTTACATTGGTATTTTTTGAAAAAGTATGGACGTATAAATTGCAATGAAAGTGAAGCCATGAGTTATCTCTATCAATAAATATAATAAAAATGTAATGGATCGCTGTCTGTACAATTAAGATATATGAGAAAAAATATTATTTGGACCTTTATCAACGCAAACAGCACCCAAAACAAATGATTGTCAAAATTTTGTCTCTTTGTCTGTGCGTTTGTGCACGCTAATCTCAGAAACGGTTAACCGATTTAGATGTCCATCATTATCATCATTACAGCCTATACAGTCCACTGCTGGACATAGGCCTCCACAAGTTCGCGCCAAAAATGCGTGAACTCATGTGTGTTGATTTAGATGTAGTTTTTATTAATATATTGTGGCAAGCTTAGCTTAATATTTAGCTTAGCATTTAGTGCTTGTTTCATGTCAATCAGTTCATAAATAAAAAAGTTATGTACGATTTTATTTTTGTGTTACCCACACATTAGGGATTCTAAACATTTTTTGAATATCATATCAAAAATTGACCGCTACAACGGGATTCGAACCCGCGTCTCCGACTGACCGTGTCGGCGCTCTAGCCCATTAAGCTATGGAACGATGTACCCGCCAGAGCGAAATTCTTGATATGATGATTTTTATTTTCGGTTTAAGCGAACCGTGGCGCCGTCTATAGTGAGTTCTTTACAGAGACCCGTAACTATTCAAAGTTTCATATTACAATGAAAGTCTTTGACAGGAGACGACACCATGCTATTCTTAATATGTACGATTTTATTTTTGTGTTACCCACACATTAGGGATTCTAAACATTTTTTGAATATCATATCAAAAATTGACCGCTCCAGCGGGATTCGAACCCGCGAACGAAAATGTTGCGGTCAATTTTTGATATGATATTCAAAAAATGTTTAAAAAAGTTATGTCAATTTAAAGAATCACGTTGAACATGTAGTCACTACTCCATGCGGACGAAATCGCAAGCATGTCTAGTATTAAATATATTCGTAACCAAACTTTCTAACTAACTTTTAAAAAGATCTAATTCTGTATATTTAAAACATTTTTAACATTTGTAAAAGGTTACTTTTACTTAAATCTTCGTGAAGTCGAAAATGATTTTTTTCACTTTTGTCTGTCTTAAAAATGTCTGTGATAAAAAACTAAATAGTACTTAGACTCGGCATTATTTGATATCATACAAGTTATGGCTAGCTATCATACAATCCTCATTAAATACGAATATTTACAAGGTAAAATATATTTCACCCAAAAAGCTACCGTCACGAATTCGTTACCACGCCTTCGTTACGAGGAAAATTAACAAAATAACACACAGCCGTGGGAAAATAACTATTATATAATAAATAAATAATCAATGAATTTGTTTTAAATGGTTGTTTTTTTATTATAAAAATATTTTTTCGAATAAATCAATGACAATATCAAATAAATAAATAAATAAACAAATAAATATTTACACCCCACACATAGTCATCAGTTCGTAAACTGCAACTTAATGCTTGTGTTATAGGTAACAGCCGACTGATATAGCTAATTTTTTTTTCGATAAAAGTACTTATAAATAATATACACATATATATATATATATTACACCCAGACTCAGGGTGGGAATCGAACCCACAGCCCCCGGAGCAGAAAGCAGGATCAATACAAACTGCGCTAACGGGCTAGTAATATTGCAATAATTCGAAAAGTGAAAATAAAGTTAAAATAGTTGTGTTTGCTCGCAAACGAAAAAAAAAAACCGACTTCAATTACATCGACAAGTAATACAACGTAGATCGACGAAAAAATAGTCAAGCAACTACGCGTTATCAAAGATTACTCAAAAAGTAGTTATCAGATCTCAATGAAATTTATATGTGACCACATGACAAACATCAGCTTTTGATTAAATTAAAAAAGTTATTGCGGATTTTCAAGAAGTTCCCTCGATTTCTCTGGGATCTCATCATCAGGTCCTGGTTTCCTTATCACGGTACTAAACTAGGGATATCCCCTTTCCAACAAAAAAAGAATTATCAAAATCGGTACACCCAGTAGAAAGTTATGCGGTATAATACAACGTAGGTCGACGAAAAAAGCGTCAAGTAAAAACGCATTATTAAATATAACTCGAAAAGTAGTTGTTAGATCTCAAATAAATTTAAATGGGACCAATTGGCACACATCACCTTTCGATTAAAACAAAATTTGTCGAAATCGGTCTACCCGGTCAAAAGTTCTGATGTAACATACATAAAAAAAAATACAGTCGAATTGAGAACCTCCTCCTTTTTTGGAAGTCGGTTAAAAAATGGTATTGTTCTCCATAACGTCTAATTTGACGACGCTCTAAGCCGAGGAACAATCTCATGGGAGACACCTTTATGACGACCTCCATACTCACCTTTCGTCCAGACTGAGCCGTGGGATCGGAAATGCATTTGCGTTGCTTCTGGTAATGCAGACGTCCATAGGCAACGGTATCGCTAATCATCTCGTGGGCCGTATACTTGTGTTCCATCCTTGAAGTGTAAAAAGGATTCTCAATAATTTTCAAAATTCAGTTGTCAATGCCACTTGAGCCAAAACAATACAAAAAAAAAAAAAACAAAAAGTAAGTCAAAAGTCTATGCATTAAATTGATAGTTTTATTAATTAAAAACGTATGACGCACAGCGGATCGACAGCCGGACTTGAAACGGCCTTGTATCGCTCGGTAGTTTATTATAAAAAAAATACTTTTGCCGATACTGACTAACGCTACTTAATTTCATATGCCATTCAACGTTCTGTTAGTGAAGGTAATGAGCAAAATGGATTTAATTTCGATCTATAAAGATAGACTTTGTGTACCTTTACGATAAAGATAAATATTATAATTGACTTTTGAAGTAAAACTTCTTTACGATGCTTGACTTGGGGAGTAAGCTGGTGAATGCATGACGAGAGCGTAACGAAAAGTGGGATCGGGTGAGGCGAACGGAGCAAGAGAGAGGTGCGAGCACACATTTTTTTTCTCTCTTTCTCTCATAGCCAGCTATGTTTATGTACAGGCCTATTGTGCTGAAGTATTACTTCAGTTGTGTAGTCTAAAGCACACTCGTTTTTAACTAGATTTCTTTTGTTTAACTATAAATTTTAAAGGAAGATTTGAGAAAATTGTGTTATGGGTCATTGGTTACCTGAAATAAAGATTTATGATTTTACGACTAAAACTTTTGTGTTTTCTCCATCCTTTGCTGTTATGTATTTTGTGGTAGGCGTTCATCATTACAGCCTATACAGTCCACTGGTCGACATAGGCCACAAAGTTTACGCCAAAAATAACGTGAACTCATGTGTTTCGCCCATAGTCACTACGCTGGGCAGGCGGGTTGGTGACCGCAGGGCTGGCTTTGTCGCACCGAAGACGCTGCTGCCCGTCATCGGCCTGTGTATTTCAAAGCCAGCAGTTGGATGGTTATCCCGCCACGGGTCGGCTTTTTAAGTTCCAAGGTGGTAGGCGTTACGACACGCTAACATATGTATACGTTGAAATTTGTTCAAAATTAATAAATTTACACGATCTTTACTGTTACATAAAAGACTATAAAATTAAAAAGGACAAAATGTGTGACGTTACTGTCAAAGTACGTATTTACTTAGTTGTCTTCGTTATAATTTGAATTGTCTATCTATACTAATATTATATAGCTGAAAAGTTTGTTTGTTTGTTTCAACGCGCTTATCTCAAAAACTACTGGTTCGAATCGAAAAATTATTTTTGTTTTCGATAGTCCATTTATCATGGAAGGTAATAGGCTGTATTATATTTTAGCATGTTTTTTCTTCAAATAAGCGCCATTAAAACCGCGGGACACAGCTAGTCTAAAATAAAAAAATCAGTTTCATTTAAAACGTAAATTTTAGAATTACGTTTAATCAAATAATATACAATATTTCGTGTCTCCGACACGGTCAGTCGGAGACACGGGTTCGAACCCCGCTGGAGCGGTCAATTTTTGATATGGTATTCAAAAAATGTTTAGAATTCCTAATGTGTGGGTAACACAAAAATAAAATCGTAGATATTAATATATAACATAACAATATACTAGATCGTTCAATAAGTCCCGAGACTAACCTGTAAATGGCGCATATATTAAAAACTCTTTTGATTTTTAAAAAGTACTGGCTATCAATACAAGAATATGTGTCAAATTTTTAAAAATGGAACAATAAAATTATTGATTTTGAAACATTTAAGTGACGCTACGGTTGTAATTTCGATACAATGGAAAAAAACGAGTTTCGCGTGTTGATAAATTGTTTTTTAATGGGAAAAAATACCGTTGAAGCACAGCCACAGCAATGGCTTATAAAATGTTATGCAGGATCAGCTCCCTCTAAAGCAACCATTTGTCGGTGGTATGCCGACTTCAAACGCGGTCGCATGGACACCAATGATGGGGAACGCTCAGGTCGTCCAAATGAAACTGTGACTCAACAAAATATTAACCAAGTCCTCAAAATCGTATTGGAAGATCGGAAGGTAAAAGTGCGAGAGATAGCCGAGATAGTGAAGATTTCAGCTGGTAGTGTTTTCACTATTTTACATAAAAATTTGGCCATGAAAAAGCTTTTTTCTAAGTGGGTGCCGCGTTTGCTTACAACTAATCAAAAGGAACAACGTATCAATGATTCAGAGCGATGTTTGGCGCTGATGAATCATAATAAAAAGGATTTTTTACATCGGTATGTAACAATGGATGAAACCTGGATATACCATTTCACTCCGGAATCCAATCGGCAGGCAGCGGAGTGGAGTGCGGCTGGTGAAAGCCGCCCGAAGCGTCCAAAGACTCAGAAATCGGCCGGTAAGGTTATGGCGTCTATATTTTGGGATGCGCATGGAATACTTTTCATCGACTACCTTGAAAAGGGGCAAAATATAAATAGTGACTATTACATGTGCTTATTGGAGCGATTGAAGTACGAAATTGCGGATAAACGGCCTCACATGAACAAAAAGAAAGTGGTGTTTCACCAGGACAACGCGCCTTGTCACAAGTCCGTGAGAACGATGTCCAAAATTAACGAATTGGGCTTCGAATTGCTTCCTCATCCCCCTTATTCGCCAGACTTGGCCCTCAGCGATTACTGCCTGTTTGCAGACCTCAAAAAAATGCTTCAGGGTAAGAAATTTGACTCAAATAGTGAAGTTATCGCAGCAACGGAGGCTTAGTTTGAAGCCAAAGACAAATCGTTCTACACACATGGGATAGAAAAGTTAGAAAAACGTTGGAGGGACTGTATCGTTCTTGGAGGAGACTATGTTGATGAATAAAAATTAATTTTATAAAAAAGACCTTTTTTAGTACTTAGTCTCGGGACTTATTGAACCACGTGTTACAATAGTTTTAACCAGGAAATTCTTGTTATAACAAAAACAACCAGTAAGAACTGGTTTAATCGAGTAAAAACATGAACAAACGAAAAAAGAGGAATATCTACCTGTAACATATGTAACGGTATAAATATCTTATGAAATAACTGTAGTAATTAGAAATATATTGTAATTAACACTTTTCTGTATATACATATTTTAAAACATTACCTAACATAATAAAATTAAAATTTTTATCTACAAATTAATTATTATAAAAAAACAAAAATGTAAATAATTAAATGAAGTTACACAATGGAAAGTAAATAAATTCAAAATGTAATATCTTAATATATATAAATCTCGTGTCACAATGTTTGTCCGCGATGAACTCTTAAACTACTTAACCGATTTTAATCAAATTTGCACACCGTGTGCAGTTTGATCCAACTTGAAAGATAGGGTATATTTTGTTTTGATATATGTAATTATTATATTTAAGAAAAAAAATAAGGCGATACGAAGTTTGCCAGGTCAGCTAGTTTCATTATAAATTTTACTATATACGCTTTAAGCATAAGTTTTAAACTTAGGCCATGTTACACCATTTGTGGGTAACGCTATTTGACGGTTGACAGTATCCGACAGTAAAAAGTCTTTGTGTCATTATTCTTTTTTTACGATCGCGTTCTACTATGTTTATGAGATATTTCTACTCACATATATTAATCTCAAAGTTGTAATTTATTAATCGGGGAGAAACAGGTCCTACTGGCTTATTCTACCTCCCGTTGACAAAATCTATTTGTATCGTCTTTCGTCAAATAGCGTTATCCACAGCTGACGAAACAGGACCTTAGCTTCTTTCAATAAACATTAGAAATTGAAAATTAATCGTCTTCCTTGCTTCACCGACCATTGTTAAATAAATAATAAGCGCTTCACACTCAACGGATCCTTCAGTAGGGTTTTCTCCTGTGTCGGGGGTCTGGAAACACACAGTATACACACGCACAAACGCCCAGACCACGACAAAGATCTAGATGGCCAATACAAATATCTCTCGTGAGCGGCGATCAAACCCGCGTCCGCCAGCGCAACAGTCAGTACTGTGACCGCTGCGCCAACGATGTGATGACATGTTGAAATAGTTGAAAATGAATTTATAACACACATTCTAATTAATACTTTAAAACATTCTTTATAGATGGAAGGATAGATTTTGTTTATCCCTATTAGTAAAAGAAAAAAAATATAGTCCAAGATATGGCAAGTTGTTACCATAGCCTATGGATACCTCCAATACTACGAACATTAGAAGCTTCTAGCTTATGATGGACCTTCCCCAGAAGCACCGTTAATTGAAAGCAGTATTATTAAGCTTCGATCTTCAATAAGTTTTGCTATACATAAATACTATTAGTAATATACAAATATTAAAATATATTAATAACAAATTATGTGGTGTTATGGGACACCAGGTGGGAACGAAGTTCCTCTGGATAGTAGATAGAAGCAACACAATTTGAAAAAAAATGTTCAATTTTTTTATTTTCTGATTGATTTGATGTCTTTTTTGATTTTTTTTTTAATTTTGTTGATTGGTTTTTAATTAAGTACAAAAAAGTGTTTAGGAAATTTAGTATTTTAGAAAATAACAAATACCGTAAAATAAAATAAATCCAACAAAATAATAATAATAATAATAATAATTCAAACTATTAAGTGAAATAAAAAAACATGTCTATTTATTTTTGTCGACAGTATAAAATTACATAAATAATTTAAAAAAAAGTTTACTAGTAATATTTTAGTTTTACAAACGTCATATTATACAGTCGTGTGACTGATATTACGTCACTTCCGTTATATATTTTTCTTACGGTTTTAGTATCACATTTTTTTCAGTTCGGTCGCCCAGTCAAATATCAAGCCTGCCGTAAGGAACTTCGTTCCAATAATATACAAATGTCAAAATTACACAGGCTGTAATAATCTTTGTATAAAGATTATGAAAGTTCGTACGCTAACACAAAAAATTAGCTTAAAGCTAACGACTAACCTTGACACGTTACTGGGCTCTCAGCGAAAGTGAAAACAATAGATATACATTCGCCCGCGAGTCGTGACAGTCGTTTGATACGCCGTATCCGGTTACTGGCCAGTGAGCCAGACCGCACCGCCTTACCGTGTTACTTCATTCAAAGGTCGTTTATAATCTGACCGTCAATTTTTTATGAAAGTCGATATTCGGTGTGAAAAAATGTTAAGTAAATTGGTTTTATTTTTTCGTTTGATTGTTAACTTACTCTGAATTGTTTTGACAGTAGATAAAACTTTATTTTCGGGTTTTTTCCGTCTTGTATTGATAACTTTTTAATTATTGCTACACAATATGGTATTAATCTCCAAATTTAACATAAAAAAATCTGCTCAGATTTTTCGTCTTCGAGTGTTTGTACTTTGATTGATGGAAAATATTAAACTACATAATTATATGCTTATATTATAATCGTAGCGAGGGCGAATCTAATATTTTTAAATAATTAATCCTACGTGTCATAATAATTTATACAGTATGCTATTTTAAATTATGCTCTAAAAGTTTTTTATAAAAATTATGCTATTCGAAATAAATTGGATAAGAATCTGTATATATTTAATATCATTTAAATTATAATAATACTAGCTGACCCGGCGAACTTCGTATCGCCTAACACAAACTTTATCGTATGGTATTAAAGTTCAAATTGACTTTTAAGTATTATCACAAATCTTTTGTATGGGAGTATAGAAAAGTGTTGTTTTTAGACTTTTTTCAGGTTTTTTTTTTTTTTTTTTTTTTTTTTTTTATAAAATTTCTCTCCGTAAGAACCATCCTCGTACTTCAAGGAATATTTTAAAAAAAGAATTAGCGAAATCGGTCCAACCGTTCTCGAGTTTTGCGCTTAGCAACACATTCAGCGACTCATTTTTATATTATAGATGGGCAATAGAGGTAAATAAATGAAGGGATTTTGTGTTTCATTATAAAGGTTTAAAAAATTGGAAACAAAGGAAAAGAAATAAATTATCGCATTAGAAACTTGAGCGTAGTTTAGTGGAAATAATTATGGCAAACGCTTCAAATATCGACCCATTACAATCGAAAGGTCACTTCAATTTATTTATAACGCTTTTTTATAGATTTGCTGTAATATTATTAGATTAGAAGCTCTAATTTATACTCATTCTAAATAAAATTCTAACTCTAATCTTTGATCAGTATATTGAGAGCATTTTGATACGATTATTATTTTTAATATTAGTTTAATCTCTTTTGTGAAGTCTATGACATAAAGTACAACGTAATATTCAACAGCTTAAGATAAGCCGTACATTCAAAGGTTCCGGGTTTCAAGTTATTTGTTTTTAATTTGTACGATTTCATTTTTGTGTCACCCACACATTAGGAAATTCTAAACATTTTTTAATATCATATCAAAAATCGACCGTTCCAGCGGGGATCGAATCTGCATCTCCCACTGAACGTGTCGCTGCTCTAGCCAATTAAGCTATGGAACGATGTATCCGCTACGAAATTTTTGATATGATGATTTTATATTCGGTCTAAGCTATTTGTTTTTATTATCACGGGTTATAATATCTTTAATTTCAGAAGTAGCTTAGTAGTTAAAAACTTTGAATCGATGAAACAATTTACAATGAAAGAATGAATAAAACTACGCGACACAACGATGAATTAAAATTTAAAATGGATTTTATTTTTTATTCCTTTTCCCAATTGCATTGCACTAAATTTCGAGATAAAATTTATCCCATATTGTTAACTAATAAATGTAATCAAAATCCGTAACGAATTCTATTTAAATTCATTTTATAGTTTAACACGATATGTTGTCAAGATATCGTGTTAAACTATAAAATGAATTTTGAGATGAATGAAGATTTGAGAGTTTGATATTGCAATAATTATTTGTTTTACTTCTTTATTGATTGTTAAGCGATCCATCAAAATTTAATTTTTCAATAAATCTTCAATATAAAGAACTGATTTTTTTAAAGTTTTAATACAATAAAGTAGAGATAGATTTATCACTCCTTGGTGTATAAGTAAGATCTTTTTTTCTTTTCTCTATCCAACTTAATTTATTACCAAAATCATTTTGATAGGTCGTTAATATCTGCACTTACCAAACATTAAGCCTATATGAAAATAAATCTATGATACGGGTATTTTGCAATAATATGGATCGTAATATGAGTTAGCGTTATTCATGAATGATTTATTGAACGGAGAGCCTTCTGTGGACTGTGTCAAGAACTCTGTATTGATTACAGTACCATCGAAAACAATCATTTTAATAATATTGTATGTAACTTGTATGTATTGTTTGTCATAGCCTGCTGTATTCTTGCTATGAATAAGATATTCATAATTTTATTGTTGTCATAGCGCTTCAGCCTGCAATGTCCCAGTGCTGGGCATAGGCCTCTTTCCCCATTTAGGAGAAGGATGAGAGCTTAATCCAACATGCTGCTCCAATGCGGATTGCGGATCGATATTTTCCCTACTATGAGTAACGATCTGTTACACGGGTTCCGAATAAACAGTTTTTAAAAAAAAGATTTTTAAAAAAAATTACAGAAATTATTTATTTGGATTGAATAATATTACTTTTAAAATAATAAAATAAAACACACGGAACTGGTATAGAAAAAGATGTGTGACCGATATGAGGGATCCGAGCAGACTGACTGCGAGGTCCCGTCCCTACTGCTTCTTTAGAGACAGAATGCTGATGCAGCATCTAAGGCTTGCACCACAGCGCAAAGGGGTGCATGTGCTAGCTATAACAACCCCCCGCTTAAGATGAAACTTACACGGTCAGAGCGTGAAGTTTCTCATAGGAAGTAGAAAAAGGGTAAGATTTTAAACAATCCTCAAACGAGGTTGAGGGTCTGGTGAACTTTCTAATCTGTCATCGGATTTTGTAGCGGATCTAGTGAGCTTTATTTTCTTTTGAAAGGTCAGACATCTTTCTTTACAGAAATAGTAAATTATAAACACTAAAAACAGAGATATAGAAACATAGAACATTATTGAATGTGGATTAGTAAATTCAAAATTATCATCTAGATTTAAATTGTTTACAAGATCTAGTAGACTATCAGTTTCAGAATTTAATTTAATAAATTTATCTAAATCTAATTTAGTATTTAATTTTACAGATTTATAATTAATCGTATCATTAAATTTCTTAAAAGCATTGAAGTTGCAACATGAATCATTAATAAGATTAAAATCAGAATGAATTGAATTTGAATAGATTTTAGGATTAATTGAACTTATAAGTTTTACATCTTTGCAATAGCCGTTACATTTTGGTTTCAAATTGACAATACCAGTACCTAGTATCGTTACATCAAAGTTATCGTTTTCACAATTGAGATGTAGTCTTGTGGGGGAGGAATGAGTAAAAATCCATTTATTATTTCCTAACGATTGCCAAAAGTGTACATCTCCCGAAATAAATTTTGTTTTACACTCTTTAGGAAGTGAATATAGAACTTTAGACATAATTTCTGTTTCACAGATTGGGTTCTCGACAATATTAAATTCTTTTAAATTATTACAAATAAAATTGTCATTGAGGGTAGTTTTACAATTGTATAGATCATCAAGGATACAATAACTGGTTTTATCATTATTAACCGCTATATATTTTGCGGATGGAATAATTAAGGCAAAAGAGTTAGGTATATTATTATCATGAGGCAAAGGAATTGGAATACATTTAAACAACTTAAATTCACTAATTAAAACTAATGGAATCTTAATAGTAAACAATAGCTTATTGTCTATAATACAAGAAATAATTTCAGATAATTTTAATACAATATTTATGTTTTCAAGTTCTAACGGTACAGGAAATTCAGTAAATCTAGAAAGATACTTAACATTAGAAGCGAGTTCATTATATAAATCTACAGGAGTAATAATAGAAGGATGCAGAGTATTTGTCTTAGCAAATAATATAGAGTTAACAGTATCTTCTAATTTATAGGATAAGTTTAGGAGACTTGATTGAAGCACATTAAACACTTCCTGTATCTTTGCCCGAAATAGAAGAGAATCAGTATTTATTGTCATACTTGTTAAGCTAGATGATAGATTTTCTATGGCGTCGTTAAGTCTTTCTTCATTTTTATTAATTGTAGAAAGAGTTTCATTAAAATTAGATATAGCAGATTTAGAAACGATAAGATTTTGTTTCACTAACTCTAATAGTTTCTTGTCATTATCTTTCAAATGTTGAATCGCGTTACCGTAAAGAATTGCGTCGTTTTCATCCATAGTACCGAATATGTGCTTAAAAATAGTACCGACGCCTGATATCCATGCGGATCTCTTGGTTTTAGAAGATATAAGATGTGAAATAGAATAGTAATCTCGCGCAATATCGTCGAAAATAGAATTAAGAGGTCCGAATATATTCTGACATTCAGATGCACTGATTATCTTATTCCCAGGACAGAGATGTTGTGATGTGTATAACACATGTCTAACGTTGTCGATATGGGGTTTTAGATATTCTATATCTATAGGTATAACTACGTGCAAATAATCGTTAATTAATTTTATGGAGCCTTGTGGATTGAAGTGAATTCCTGGACTCTTCTTTATTTGTTCCACGAATTCTTCTTTATGACAAACTATTACGGAGCTGTAATTAATAAGAAATAGAAGTAGGAAATAAATCATGTTCACAAATAATTAATAGAAAAGAAACTTAGTAAAAACTTAATTGTAAAGAATTAGCATAATAAAAAAATATAAATGTTTAATGATAAAAGTAAAATAAAATAATTTCTATAATAATAATCATGTAAATAGTAATAATGTTTTACATTTTAAATGAGTTAATATTCTAAACTAACTTTTATATCCAATAGGAAATAGTAAACTTAAACATCGACGTTAGCTAATTTTACTTGATCGTAATGATGTTTAACGTGTCGTCGATTTATGAGTAGGGAAAGGGTATGGTTTCCATGGATTTTAACCACCTTATAGGGGCCTTTCCATATGGGAGACAGAGCTTTTCTTAATCTTAAGTGGGCTTTGAGATAGACCCAATCACCGACTTTGTAAGTGACAGGACGAGAGTGTTGATCATAATATCCCTTGGATCTTTCCTTAGTTTTAGCAATGTTTTCGAGAGCTTTGTCACGTGAGAATTTGAGACGGTGATTCAGCATTTTGATATATTCAAGGTAAGTATTTGCGGGATTAGTTTCAAATACAGAATTAGGTAAGTAAGGTTTGTGTCCAAAAAGGAGTTCATAAGGGGTAAATTTTGTCGTGGTGTGGACGTTGGTGTTGTACGCTAACATTGCGGTATAAACATATTTATGCCAATTTGTTTGGTTATCGTTAACGTAGGATTTAAGATACTCCTTTAGAGTAGAATGACTTCTCTCTAGGGCACCTTGGGTTTGTGGATGATATGGTGATGACCATAATTGTTTTATTTTTAAAAATTCACATGTCTTTTTAAACAGGTCAGCTGTGAAATTTGTACCCTGGTCGGTTAAAATCGTTTTAGGGATTCCAAATAAAGAAATAAAGTGGACGAGGCATTCACAACATTCTTCTGCTGTTGCATTAGAGATGGGATACGCTGTAGAATATTTAGTGAGGTCATCTTGTAAGGTAAGTATAAATTTTAGATTTATTTGACCAGCATCAGGAAGAGGACCTACGATATCGAGACTAACTTTTTCGAAAGGAGCAGTGGAAGTGGATGTTATTTGCATCGGGGCTCGATTTATCTGACGCAAAGCTTTGTTGGTTTGGCATTGAGAGCATTTTTTCACGTAATTTTCAACGTCGGTTCTCATATTTTTCCAGTGGTATCTTTCTTTGATTCTACTATACATTCTGCTAGTGCCAACATGACCAGCGACGGGTATATCATGATTTTCCCTTAATATCTTGGGAATTTCACTCGGGGTTGGATAGATAATATTATTTCTATATATTTTAATAATGATGTCAGTGTTATGGAAAAGGAAATTGAGAATATTAAAGATTTTAATATACGAGAGTTTTACGAAAGGATCTCTAAAATCAGAAATAGCAATTTCTTTGCACGAGTCATGCAAACCGATTAATAATTCATTGCGGAGTTGTTGCAAGGATTTGAATAGATCTGGGTATGCCACATCATCAAAATGATGAACTTTAGTAAAAAGGAAATAGTAAGATTTAGAACTTGTTTCTAGCCTTAAAAATGAATGTAATCTTCTTTCTCTATTCAGAAATTCTGTGGTATCACTTTGATTAGCTAGGACCTCTTCGATATAGGGATTTGTTTCATCGAGGTCAATGGAAGTTGGTAAGACAATGATCTTAGAATCTGTCGATAATAGGTTATTTGTATACTCGTGAATAGTGGTATTAAAGTTTGTTTTAGGATCGGACATAGCTTTTAGGAATTCTGTATAAGAATTATCAGAAATACTTGGACTTGGTATGTCAATAGGTAAGTTATCATTAGGACTAGTAGAAGGGTTTAGGATGTCATCAGGAATAGGAGAGGTATGAGTTGGAGTGTTAGGGTTAGTTAAATTTTTATTTTCAGGAATCGCAGGAGGATTTAAAAGTTCATCCGGAGTTGGTGAATTGGTAGGTAAGTCAATATTTTCAAGGTTAGGAAGAGGAATCGGAGGTTCACCAAGTTGTTGTAGTGGATCTAAGAAAGGTAGGTTCCATTCGTCGAGATTCAGTGGGCTATTTAATTGGTCTGTGTCGACGTATTCAGGATTCGGAGGATCTTGGGAGGTAGAAGGATTTTGCGTATTGGTTGGGTTAATAGTTGGATTAGAACCGGTTCCTATTATGTTCACAGGAGCAAAAGAATTAGGAGGATAGCGGGATAAAGCATCTGCAGCAGAATTAAGCTTGCCTTTTCTATATACGATTTCATACTCGTATTCTTCAAGTTTTAATCTCCATCTCTGGAGTTTGCTAGAGGGGTCCTTGTGATTAAAGAGCCACCTTAGGGGACGGTGATCCGTTATTATTTGAAACTTTCGACCATATAAGTAAGGTCTGAAAGTTTTACAACCATAAATTATTGCTAAAAGTTCCTTTTCTGTTGTACTATAATTAGATTCGCTTCGATTTAAGGTACGGGATGCAAATGCTATAGGTTTATCTCTTCCGATAGCACCTTGAGATAGGACAGCACCGACGGCATGATTTGACGCATCGCAAGTGAGTATAAAGGATTTGGTGAAGTCGGGATAACAAAGGATAGGAGCAGTGGTTAATTTGTTTTTTAATTCATCGAAGGCAACTTGTTGCTCGTTTTGCCATTCAAATGGGGTATCCTTTTTTAAAAGCTTAGTTAAAGGTTTGGCGACTTTGGAAAAATCTGAAATAAATCTACGGTAGTATGAAACTAGTCCTAGAAAGGATTTAATATCTTTAGGGGATTTGGGTTTTGGAAAGTCAGTTACTGCTTTAATTTTTTCTGGGTTAGGTTTTACGCCATCTTCCGTGATGACATGACCAAGGTAGGCGACTTCTCTTCTCAAGAACTCGCATTTTTCAGGTTGTAATTTTAGATTATATTCTCTTAATCTTTGAAAAACGGATCTTAGGTTGTTAATTGCAGAATTTAAATCGAAACCGTATAGCACAATATCGTCAAGGTAAACGAAACAGCGGGTTCCTTGGAGACCTGATAAAGCAGTATTCATAAGGCGTTGGAAGGTGGAAGGAGCATTTTTGAGTCCAAATGGCATGCGAGTGAATTGATAGTGACCATGAGGAACAGAGAAAGCTGTCTTAACTTTATCTTCCTCTGCGACAGGGATTTGATGGAAGCCAGAAGAAAGATCTAAAGTGGAAAAATATTTACTTGTGCCTAACTGGTCAAGGATTTCATTAATTTGAGGAATGGGATATGTATCACCTATAGTGATGTCATTAAGCTGACGGAAGTCTATTACGATTCGCCATTTCTTTTCCCCGGAAGCATCTAGTTTCTTGGGTACCACCCAGATCGGTGCAGACCATGGTGATTTGGACGGTTCGATTATGCCTTGGTCTAGCATTGACTCTATTTGTTTCTGGACTTCGGCTTTATGGATTTCGGGAAAACGATAGGACTTTACATGGATGGGATTTTCAGATGTAGTTTTGATGGAATGTTTTATAGCGTCAGTGTGAGTTAATTTTTCACCGGGAAGGTGAAATATATCTGAGTAATCAGAACACAAGTTAAAAAGAGCGTCAATCTCTTCTGAATTTAGGTGTGACACTCTCAGATGATTAAGGACTTCTTTAGTGCGTTTATAGGAATCATGGTGCTTAATATTATTAATGGGATATTGAATTATAGGATCATGGGATATAGTAGGAGATTGATTAGTGTCGATTGGGATTAGAGTTATATTTAAGTTGGAATTTAGAGAAATAGGGGATTCCGAGGTGTTCAATACAGAGACATGAACTCTTTTGTTATTTTTTACTTTTACTAAGCAATTAGCGATGAGAATATCTTTTATTTGAGTCTGATCTAAAATCAATCCTTCTTTGATTTCGGGATTGGAAACAGAGCATTCGATTATCATTTCAGATCGAGCAGGGATTAAGTATGTTGGTTCATGAAATTGTAACTTGATTTCTGATTTATTTATTCTTAAAAGATTATGAGTGTAGTCAATGTTGCATCCAAAAGAGTTTAGCATGTCAGTTCCAATTATGCCATCATACGGGAGATCAATTTCGTTTATGACATGAAATTTATGGCTTACAAATTTGCGAGGCGAATCGGTGATTTGTAATTTTAAAATAAAATGGCCTAGTGTTTTAGTTGAACATTTAACGGGATCTATACCTTTTAGACTTATTTTTTCTTTAATTAACTTGGGGTGTTTCTCTATGCATGATGATTTAAGGATACTGACTGCGGATCCAGAGTCTATTAATAAAGATAATGGAGTCCGTGACACTGAAGAGTAGACAAGGATATGAGGAAGCAAGACTTTATCAGGGTTGGTAGTTATTTCGTAGATTTTGTTATCAATGTGGATTGATTTATTCGGATCAGTTTTAGACTCAAGGTCCTTAGTACGGGAATCTGTGGATTTAGTATTTGATTCAGTGGATTTAGTATGTGATACAGTGGATACAACGGATACAGTGGGTACAGTTGATACAGCGGATACAGCGGATACAGTTGATACAGCGGATTCAGCGGATACAGCGGATTTACGATTTGGTTTAACGAGGAGTTCGGAGTCACGGAAAACGGTGCCAGGTTTTGTATGGGATCTCGCACGACACCTATACGAGACGTCTACGAGTTTTTTGAATGGTTATAGTCAACTTCGTCGCGACCGTAATCGTCATCTTTCGAAATATTTGTTTCAACGAAATTTATTCGTGGTTTTGTGTAAGACGAAGGGTCACTATTACGAAACCGATTGTTGTTGAACTCCCGTTTTCGACAAACGTCTATCGAATGTCCCGGCGATTTACAGTACCTACATATTAATTGAGCCCTATTAAAAGGTTTAACGTTAGGGGTTTGACTATTTTCAGCGAAAGACTTTTTATACGGTTGGGCGTGATTTTTACTCGGCTTACCTTCTGTGAACGGAGTAGGAGCTTGTGATCTCCTATACATATTCTGTTGGATTGTCTCTTCACATACAGCAATGTTAATGGCTTCATTCAAGGTCGAAGGTGATTTACATCTTACAATCATAGATATTTGAGGTTTGAGACCCATTATAAAGTGATGGAGAGCAAGGTCTTCCATGGCGGCTGTGCGCCCAGGTATCTCAATGGCTTTGTGATTTGATATTGAAATTTCGGTAAGAAGTTGTGAGAGGCAAGTTTCTATTTTAAGCGCAAACTGGCCTACTGTGAGCGACCCCTGCCTGCTTTCTTGTAGCTCCGTTAGGAGGTGAGAATAATGCTTACGTTCACCAAATTGAGTCTTTAAAAATTCTTTAAGTTGTTCCCATTTATCGAATTCTTTAATAGAACAGGCAAGTTGCGCCCTACCTTCTAACTGACTTAGTATGTATTTTACAAGAATCGGCTTTTGAGCTTCCGACGCTAATTCTATGACGTTGTTACAATCTATTAGAAAAGAATTTAATGTTTCTCGGTTGCCATTATAAGGTTTAATAAACTTGAATAACACATTAAGATCCATTGTGATTTTAAGTTTTTTAGAGGTAATTATAGGTGAATTTACGAATTTCTTTTCTAAAGATTCGTAACTCTGTGACTTATACATAAGCAAAATTCGAGACAGTAAAAACAATGAGATACAATTACTATTAAATTAAATATGTATCACTTACAGGAACAAGACGTGGGCGAAAGCGATACCGTGCACCTGCATGTCTAGACGGCGAGACGCTAACGTTGCGGATTTCACGCGGGGACGATGGCGCAGTGGTTATCGGGCTCAGTAGGTTTCAACGGGTTCAGTGAGGTTCAATATAAGGACTCGGCGTTTAGTAGGATTAGTAATGAGGCTACTCGGACGGCACAATCTGCAGCACTCTGTGGTATTCTACGGCCTTCTGTGGTACTCTGTAGCACTCTGTAGTTCGTAGGATGTAGTAGAAACAGCGGAAACAGCGGGTGCGTCGTTGCAACACGGAGACAGTGGTTGTAATCAGGAGACAGTGGATGATTGCAACTTACACACGGTTTAATGAACACAGTTTCTTGCAGATTTTTTCCCTCAGGATACAGTGAAAAGATAAGTTTATCGGCACAAAATTAGTCACTTCACTTAAGTTTTTAGTTTTTTATTTCACGGAGACGGACCCGAGGATATTTTATATCCCTTTACGCTGCCACCAATGTTACACGGGTTCCGAATAAACAGTTTTTAAAAAAAAGATTTTTAAAAAAAATTACAGAAATTATTTATTTGGATTGAATAATATTACTTTTAAAATAATAAAATAAAACACACGGAACTGGTATAGAAAAAGATGTGTGACCGATATGAGGGATCCGAGCAGACTGACTGCGAGGTCCCGTCCCTACTGCTTCTTTAGAGACAGAATGCTGATGCAGCATCTAAGGCTTGCACCACAGCGCAAAGGGGTGCATGTGCTAGCTATAACAGATCGCTGAATTGTACATGATAACAAACGGGGCCGACGGCTTAACGTGCTCTCCGAAGCACGGTGAGGAGGCTAATGAAAAAGTTTGTCACGTGCGGGGATTGAATCTGCAACCGCCAGCGCAAGAGCCACAAACCTGTGCTGTGACCGTTACGCCAACGCGTCGTCCAAAAAATTTTTAGTATACATAAATGATAAAAACGAGGAGGATAGTGACACAAGTCTTTGTAAATATTAAGAGTGTAACGAGCGTATATATTCAATTCTTTTTACGTTCTTGATACGTGCATTATAAAATATAAACTAATAGAATTTGATAAGTAAAACCCATTGCGTAAACATTATGGTGTTGACACTATATGACCCCTGAGCAAATTAGGATGGAAGCAAAAGAAATAGTAAGAGATAGTATAAAGCCTGGAAAAGGACATACGTATTTTGAAGGAATATAGGACCTGTACCAGTAGGACATAAATAAAAACGAGCGTGCTTTAGACCACCCGACAGAAGTAAAGCTTCTTTAGCAATAGGCCTGCACAATAGGCCTGTACTGTGTCGAAGAAATACGAAACGTAAATGGCTATGAGAGAAATAGAGTAAAATATGTATGCTCGCACCTCTTTCTCTTGCTCCGTTCGCCTCGCCCGATCACACTTTTCGTAACGCTCTCGTCACGCATTCACCACCTTTACTACCCAAGTCAAGCGTGTATAAAGAAGTTTTACTTCAAAAAGTAAAGTACTCCGTAGACGAAGTAACGTGACATCGCTAGTCTTAAACATTTCTTGACGAAACCAAATGGATCACGACGCATTGCACAAATCAATGGAGCCGTCCATGGGTTCAATACGAAGTCCCTAAGCTCGGTTACAAATCCGCGCGCCTCTCTGCTGAATAATGCATACTTCGACGCACGTGCTTTCGCAAGCGGCCGAATCTGATCGTGTTAACAAATCATTGTTACTAATAAATCCAGGACTCTAAAACTTATTTACACTTTTTCGAAAAGCGATACAGTCTTCAAAAATGGGATTCAGAAATTAGATTGCACGTGTGATAGGCACACACACACAATGTTTATAGAATACTATTTTTTATAATTTTAAATACATATTTTTTAGTTATACTGGCGGGGAGACGTATACTGCATTACGTAGTAACTATTTAGTAATCTGTGACTGCATTTCGATGTGAAGATTTTTACGAGTGAGTACTTTTTATGAGAGTTATATTTTTAAGAACAGTAAACCAATATGGCAACCCTAGTGAAACTATGAAGGACGTCTAGTCCTAATAATAATGATATCATTGTTATTTTTAATCGGGCAATTATTGACGAAGCCAAGGCCATCGGAAAGACCTGGAGTGAGATCAAGCGAGACGCTCAAGACCGCTCGGGATGGAGATGCACTGTGGACGCCCTCTGCCCCAGCTACACAGGAAGCTAATACACAAATACATATTTTTAATATTTTTTTATGCCTCTAATAGGACCGCAATTTACACAAGGAAAAAATCACAAAGCGCTAATTATATACATATTTGTTTGGTAGAGTTATATAATTATAAGGTTTGTCAAATAATAATTCTCTATGTATTTGAATATCTTATAAAATATAAGATTTGTTTTTTAATTTTTACTATAAGTTTTTATCAGTCGTTATTGTCAGTAATATTTATACTTATGTACATTAGCATTTTTAATATGTATCTAAGTATGTGAAACATGTTTTAAATCAATATTTAACACATAACTTTAATTTAATAAATTATATCCATGCGGAGTCGAGTGAAAAATTGTATGCCTACTTGTTATTGTTTTTTGTTTTGTACCACTATTGTGGTAAGGATGTCTACGGTCCACGATAGTTATTATAATCTATGGACACCAGCCACCACCAAGAATATCGCAAGTTTGAAAATAATATTACAAAGCTTTATCATTTGTTTATTTTTAAGGTACCCTAATTACTGATTTAAATGACTAAATAACTGTGTTGGCTCGCAAACGAAAAAAAACCGACTTCAATTACATCGACGAGTAATACAACGTAGATCGAAGAAAAAATAGTCAAGTAACTACGCGTTATCAAAGATTACTCAAAAAGTAGTAATCAGATCTCGATAAAATTTATATGTGACCACATGATAAACACCAGCTTTCGATTAAATTAAAAATTATCAAAATCGGTACACCTAGTAAAAAGTTATTGCGGATTTTTGAAAGTTTCCCTCGATTTTTCTGGGATCCCATCATCAGATCCTGGTTTCCTTATCATGATACTAAACTAAAGATATCCCCTTTCGAACAAAAAAAGAATTATACAAATCGCTATATCCAGTAGAAAGTTATGCGGTATAATACAACGTAGGTCGACGAAAAAAGCGTCAACTAAAAACGCATTATTAGATATAACTCGAAAAGTAGTTGTTAGATCTCAAATAAATTTAAATGGGACCAATTGACACACACTACCTTTCGATTAAAACAAAAATTGTCGAAATCAGTCCACACGGTCAAAAGTTCTGAAGTAACATACATTAAAAAAAAAATACAGTCGAATTGAGAACCTCCTCCTTTTTTGGAAGTCGGAAGAAGACGAAAAAAGCCGTTGCTTACCATAGAACAGACGACCACGTGTGTGTGTCTTAAGATATTATATATTTATATATTTATTTATTTCAGGAATATTATGAGGCCATAAATCATTATCAGAATCAAAATTAAAAATAATTTTGTTATATTCAACAAACTTCAAAAGCACCATCGAATCGTCTTAAGAATTAAAATTTTAATTACTTAGTTGAAAGTGAAGCTAACGCCAAATCGGAATGTCTCCAGAGAAGAACTGGCTAGAACGAAATTGGAAATATCTTCAATAAATCTACGCATCTTTATCATTTATGTAATCCTGCACCGAATAATAAGCTTTCGCGATTAATTTCTTTATAATACAATTTAAATTACACAACAACTCATCAGAACAGTAAGCGTATATGTCAACACAGCTATAATCACGCGGATTATCTAGTTTATGAATATAATAAAAATAATGATCTATTAGGGTATTAGGTATCTACACATTCAAGGTGAAATTAGCTAAACCAATTACAAGAGATATGAAAACCACAGCAGCGTTAGTAATTTAATTCTTAGAACAGTTCTGTACAATTATTCCCTCGCCTGTGATTACTCTGACGGCTCTGATGATGTTCCCACAACGCCTCCTTTGAACATTACCAAATACACTGATCTATGACCATAAAACAGATTTTATTAGATTTACCTAAAATATAGGAATTAAGTTACCTACCTAAAGAAGAAGCGACAGTATGTGTATTTAATAATAATTGTTTGTTAAAATGTTTAATATTCTAATTATATTCGTTGTCACAATAAATGCGGTGTTACTTATAATTAGAGTAATAAATATTCTTAAAATAATCTCCTGTAATATCAGTATAAGTGAAAATGAACGACGTCATCATTTATACATCTTATCTTACAAATAAATAAAATTGGAGTGTCTGTTTGTAATATTAAAATAACCGGATTTTACTAAATGCACATGGATATATACACGGTATATATACCAAAATAACATTTTTTTACAATTTTTGTCTGTCTGTCTGTTTATTCCGGCTAATCTCTGAAACGGCTGTATCGATTTTGACGGAACTTTCACTGGCAGATAGTTGATGTAATAAGGAGTAACTAAGGCTACTTTTATTTTAGAAATTTATTTATAACTCTGCGAATTAAACAATAACTTTTTGTTAAATTCCACGCGGACGAAGTCGCGGACACAGCTAGGTCTATAATAAAATAATATTGCAAATAGAATAATTATTATCTTATGTTCGTTATTATGAGGTTTGTATTTAAGAAAAAATGTATGTCTGCCAAAAATATGGATAGATAATATCATCATATAATATAATTTTTTTACAGAATATAAGCAATTCTAATGATATTTTTTTGAACCTTTTAAAAAACGGCAATTTCAAACAGCTTGCTATTTTTCAAAATGTTGTTATCATTATGTCACAGGAATGCAGATAGAATTTATTTTTATTTTTTTAGTATTTACTTAATTAAGATATATATATGTAAGTATACCTATTACGGTAAATTTTTAATTGTTAATTGTTTTATTTTGTTAAAACTACTTTAATTAAAAATATAGTAATTAATTCTCTCTCTCTTTTTTTTAATTTAACTATTTTTTATTATTGTTATTACTTTTAATTTTAATGGTTTTTACTTTTACCTCTAGAAACTACAATTCCTTTTTTTTTACAAATATAATAATATTGTACCAATCAGTTGTCATCATCTGTATATTCAAGGACATGCTTATGTTTATAGTTCATGTTATTTTTGTGTATAATTAAGAAGACATTTCTATTATTTTTAAATTTTTCGAATGTACAATTTCTTGTTTACGTTGGTGTTAGTCTTGTTAAATTAACTAAATAAATAATTTATGTGACTCACCTGACCTCATCGCTAGTTGAATTCTGAACCTAAATCCTGGAAGAACTGGGTTTGTTCTTTGAAAGTGACAGTATTTTAAGAGGATATTTATTAAGATAGGACACAGTAGTGCTTTTACTTAAAATCTGGAGTAGCCTGACTGCGGAAGTAGGTCCTTCAACTTAACAGAAGATCACAGCTAAATAACATTGCTCATAAGTGGTGTTCTGTTCCCGTGGTGAGTAAGTTGGTCAGACCTCCTGGGGACGGTTGGGACAAAAATGCGCTTGCGATGTTTCTGGTGCTGCAGACACTTAAAGTAGTTATAAAGTAACCCGGGGCGAGGTGGCGAATGCTAGCGCGACCCCATCTCGCTCCACCCAGGCGGACGACTGCTCACACGTGTTGGTTTTTTGGTCAGTAGGAGTCTGATATAACACTCTGGCGCTCCCACGCTGGAGGATCCATGATGGATTTTCCCCACGTAAAAAAAGGTATAAAGTAACCGCTTACCAATTAGGTGGGCCATATGCGGTTTGGCGACCTAGTCATATAAAAAAATTATTATGTCCAGTCATTACTTACTAATTTCAGAACAACGACGTTTCAGTCAAAACAGTCGAGCTATTTAGAGCATTTCCGAAACTGTATCAAAAATGTACGTTAAATATATAATCACAATATAAATTATATGCGGAAATAAAAAAAAAGTTACTTCAACTAGAAAATTTAATTACTCGAATTAAGAAATTCTTTTGCAAATTATGTAAATGGAATTTTCAAATGAGACCGATTACATAAGGCTAATTATAATATATAATGTTTATTGTAATCTTTGCGTAGATATTGTGATACTTGTTCAGTTAGATTTAAAAAAGGTTATATCAGTATATGTTTAAAGCTATACTTATAGTGCTATATACTTGTAACTTTCCTGTCCTAGCTATCTAATTATCGCTTCAGCCTGTAATATACCACTGCTGGGCATAGGCTCCGTTCCCCATGTAGGAGAATCATCAGAGCTTAATCCATCACGCTGCTCCGATGCGGGTTGATGGACATATTCGATACTATGAGTAACGATCGCTATCTGCTTTTCGAGGCACGGTGGGGAGACCCACAAGGACTAACAACCAGACCTTAAATAAATATTTGTATAAACACAAATATCCAGCCCGAGTGGGAATCGAATCCGCGACTGTCGATGATTAGGCACCATCGACCCTGTACACGCACCATTACACCAGAGCGGTCGTCAATTCTAATTATCAGTGGTGGCAAATAAAATAAACGCAAATGACTTATTCCACCATTTTCTGATAGAGATGTTTAATTGACATGTAACTCTACAAAAGAAAGATACAAAAAATCTATTACAAAAATCTCTTTTTTACAGCAATGATCCCATTCAACGTGTTCTAAACTGGAAACCGCGTGTTGGCAAACGCAGTGTGGGACGTCCTCCGGCCCGCTGGACCAACGATCTATGTGAGATCGCCAGGCTGGATATGTAATATTTTCTGAATGCTATATTGTTGTAAAGGTTTATTGTATTGTTGCTTCACGACGAATTGATGAATATTTTGTACAATATAATTATATTTAATGTGTAAGGCTTGTCTTATCCTAAACGATATTTTGGTGGTCGTGTCATAAATGAAAAATATTCAAAGCCTCATTAAAAAAATAGATACAATTTTTAATAGTTATATATAGGTACAAAGTATTAACAAAAAAAAATGTTTATACAAATGTAGAACTTGGTCTTACTCATTCAAAATCTCGTCTTGGTCTAATGAATCCCTTTAAAGGTAAATTATATATATATATATATATATATATATATATATATATATGTAAATAATAAAAAATTATATACACAATCGCTTAGTAACTGGTTATATTTACTAAGATATGCTAAAGCAGTACTTAATTATTATATTACAACTAGGTGACCTGGCGAACTTCGTATCACCTTATTTTTTTCTGAAATATAATAATAACATAATATATCAAAATAAAATATAGCCTATCTTTTAAGTTGGATCAAACTGCACACGGTGTGCAAATTTGACTAAAATCGGTTAAGTAGTTTAGGAGTCCATTGAGGACAAACATTGTAACACGAGATTTATATATATTAATTTATATATATTAAGATAATTTAGAACTTTTTTGTATACCACATTTATGGTTCGATTTTTGTACGCTAGAAATACCTGACTGGTCGCAGAGCTCAATTTCCATCAGGCTAAAACAGTCTCCCCTTAAAATAAAATCAATACTAAAATTCAATTAAAATTAAAAGTTTATTTCATCAAAAATTATTGGACGGTTTCAAAGTTAATATATAATTAGTATTATATATTAACTGTCACCTAATAAATAAGTTGATAGAATGTTTGTTTCGAGTACTCGAGTAATGCAAACTATGGTGTTTCCGCTAACGCACAGCTTGTACGGGAAGTGCATTGGATGCGCACTTGCTTTTCGCCTTTTGCCTTAATTTTCATTAACACAGCAGTGGTAGTAACAAATTAGTCTAATTCAAGTCATAACTGATGAAGTGGTAAGCGTTTACCGTAGACAATCACAAACACCAATCACAATCCCACCAGGAGTTCTGGTCACCTTACTTACCAACAGGACCACAACACTGCTTGAAAGCAGTATTATTTATCTGTGATCTTCTGTAAGGTCGAGGTACTTCTCGAGTCGGGCTGCTTCATATTTTGAGCAGGAAATTTCCTGCTGTGCCCTATCTCAGTTAAATATTGATAGATTATTATTTGCGAATAAAAATATCTCATAATTATTATAGTGGAATTCGATGATAAATAAAAATGATATTTAAAATCACTTTTATTTGTTGGATACGGTCATCCGTCAAATAGTTATCCACAGCTGGTGGAACAGGCCCTGTGTCTCATAACGCAACAGTACGGCGCTAAACTCGTCAATATTTTTTTGCTTTCTCCGTTTAATACTAACTCGATTCGGGATTATCGAACTAGGAAGCGTCGAATCCAGATCGATCGAGCTCGTACAGTGAAAATTTAAACGTAATTAATACAATAATAGTTTGGGGGGGGCGGGTATATAACGAGTGGTTCGCCTCAGCGGCCATTCGCCGCGCGTCGTACCGCGCATGCGCCCGTCTCGCGAGTGACAAGTGACAGTTGACCTACAAAATGTCCGCCAAAATTTACGTAAGTGTCGAAAATTAAGTGTAGGATTGTGGTTTCAGAACGCACCTGGGATTTTTCGGATTTTTTTCCTCTTTTCATTATTTGGTACAAAGTGTTTGTGTTTTGTGTCTAGCGTGGTACCGTGAGGTGGTTCTAAGCCACATTTCTATGCATATCATTTAGTAATTAATTAAACTTTGTTTTGTATAATTAGCATAACATAAAATTACAATTATTAAAGGACAAAAAAAAAATAGATGCTAGATAAAAAATTATATATTTTTTATTTTTCGTTATAGTGCGCATATGACAAAATTATTTATTTATTTTCATAATAAGTTTTTATTGTTTTTTTTACCACCTATATTTGATAACTATAAAATTACATTATTTTCTCTAGTATCACTGTTTAGACCTTTTGGTTGATCCGCGGGTCAAGAGAAGCGAGTTTGTGATATTGAAACTGTGGGAATTTACACGCACATAGCGTACAACAAAAAACATTAAAAACCACGTCTCTATGAAAATTGCTATAATTATTTATAAACGGTTTTATAGGTACCTGTAATTGCTTAACGTAATAATTTTGTACTAAAATTATTTAGGTTTTACAGATAAAAACCTCAATTCAATTTGTGACTAGAAACGTTAAAAAAAAAAACAAATCTATGGCGTGACACGTAAAAGTAAGGTTATTGTTAGTCGTTAGTTAGTGCTTAAAATTCAAAACATAGCTTTCCATCCTAGTAACGACCTTCTACAACTTTAGACTAATGCCACCTTTTTTGTGTTAATCACAACTGTAAGTTCTTTTTATCTGCGATCGTTTTTTGGGAATAGTTTTCATTGTTAAAAATGCTTATTTAAGAGCAAGAAATAAAGAAATAGGTAGCATGTCTACTTCTTTACAGAACACCTCATAAAATTATTATATTCGATTTAGTTAGTAACATCCCACTGCTATCCAAGGCACCTTCCTGCATGCAGGAGAAAGGTCGCAGCTTAATCCACCTCGCTGCTCCACTGCGGTTTGGTGGATATGTTCCCTACTATGAATAACGATAGCAATCAGTAATATATATTTGCGGGATAACCATCCAACTGCTGGATTTTTATTTTCAATAATAATAAACCTCTTATTAAATAAATAACCTTACTAAATAAATAAATAAATAAATATTACTTATAATAAAACTGTAACGGGTCATATACGTTAAAGATATTGTGAAAAAATTTTTGGTGGTAATTCTGTAATTTAAAAATAAATTTTATTCAAATAGACTTCAATACAAAGAACAACTTAAGCTTTCAAACTTTTGAGTAATTTTACAAAGTTTATTATTATACAAAGATTAATTTTTTTTTCATAAATTAAAAATAGTTTTTTTTTGGGCTCCTCAAGATAATAAATTTAAGTATTTTTTTCAATATTTTTAAATTTATATTTAAGTTTACATAATTTAATAAAAAATATCGAAGTTAGATACATGTGACCTTTATTGGTTTCCTTATTATTTTATTTTTAATTAAGAAGCATTGTTATTGTGCATATTTTCGGTTTTAAAATATTAACGGAAATGAACGTTTGATTTATCGTTGAATCTATTTAGACCGATAAAGTAATTATGAAATAAATATGCATTTAATTTGAGTAAAAAATTTAAAATGATATAAATATATTAATAATATTAAAATATGTAAGTAATATTCAGGTCAGTTATAATAAATAAAAAATTTTTTATGCACGCAAAGAATTAATTTTTTTCTTCTACATCGGTTCATTTTTTAAAATAGTAATAAAAAAACACAAATATATTTTTAATTTCTTTAATGATTATATACGAGCTACTATCGGCCAGTATTTTATTGTTATTATTTATACATATTATTAACTTGGGGAGATCTATGTCCAGCAGTGGACTGCGATAGGCTGAAGTGAAGTGATGTGTGTGATATTATGAACGAAACTGTTAGCAAGTAAACAATAACTATTTCACTATGCTATGATAATATTTGGTTTACGCGGGAAATAGTTCCGCCATTTTCACTTTCGATCGAAAGCGTTACGTCATAAATATTTCAATAGTTGCGAGTAGCTTGGCTTATTTATTACATGTTTATGACTTTATTTTGATAAAAAAGGATTTATTGATTTTATTTTAAATGTTTTCTTTTCTTATTGTATTACTATGTACAAGGATAATGATTACTGCTCTGCTGTTATAAAGTATAGCATGTGTAAATAGTAGACACAACTTGTCAATCAAAGTATTAAAAATAAAGTTACTGTTTCGGTTCGCGAAATTACAAAAAAAAAAAAAAAACAAAAATTCACTATTAGCTTCAAAATATTTTATTTAGAGAATGTTTAACTTCTATTCAAGATAAAAACTACCATGTGGAAGAAAGTCTCGTAGCTGATTCGAAATTTCGAAAACAGTGCTTTTTTCATACATAGCAATACGAGTATAAATACCATACCATATTAAAAACTCTGTTACAAATATAGTGTAAGAGGGTTCTGTTAACAAATGTTTAGTATGGAAACAAAAAAAGAGTTTTTATATATTTAACGACTCTACATCGTGTTACCAAAATCACGAACTATGATGTATCAGACTTCCGGTTCCCTGGGAACCAGGTTAAATCCTGACAGTTCATGGATAATATTAGGTGTTAACATAATATTCTTGCTTTCATTTTGATCATATTCTCTAGTTCTGATAGCGAGGTGAATAAATTATCTTAAAGTAAACTATGTTGAAATATATGGTAGGCGTAAGGAAATATCAGTTGAGCTTTTAAGTTTAGGGCAGTAAAGTTGTTCTAAATAGATCGAATATTAAAAATACATATACATTTTTACAGATTTTTTAATAGAATTGGTAGTAGTTTCACTTATAATTGTGACTAATTATATAAAACAAATTTAATTCTGATTTGTAAAATGAAAATTTAGAATTTACGACGCCATTATTCAAGTGTCAATGTAATTTTTTGATTTTAATTCCATTAAAAAAAATACGGTTTGTGGGTTTGATGAGAAGTGGATTATTTTTTATCATTGTGTCACTTCGTTCTAAAACTACCCATCATCTTCATAGAAACTCTTTTAAACTTTGACAAACATCTGTATAGAATAAACAAACATTTGCCATGTGTAGTGGATGAAACCCATGACTGCTGACACATTAGTCAATGTCATTATCATGTCATGTTGCTTTTAAAATTACTATCTAAGCGTTATTTTAGAAATTACATTTATACTAGCTGACCCCGCAAAGGTTGTTTTGCCATATATGTTTTTAACCACCTTAATGAAATATAAATGAAAAATAAATGTTGGTCAATTTTCAGACCTACTCGGATATGCACACAAAATTTCATAAAAGTCGGTCCAACCGGTTCGGAGGAGTATTGTAACTAACATTGTGACATGAGAATTTTATATATAAGATGAGATTTGTTTTAGTTTATTCATTATAGTTAAAAGTGAAACTACAGCCGGAACATAATCTAGAGTCTGCAGAAATGAATCGGCAATAACTCCGAAGTTAGTGTTAAAATACTTGTCAATCATTACAGCCTGTACAGTCCACTGCTGGACATAGGCCTCCACAAGTTTACGCCAAAAATAACGTGAACTCATGTGTTTTGCCCATAGTCACCACGCTGGGCAGGCGGGTTGGTGACCGCAGGGCTGGCTTTGTCGCGCCGAAGACGCTGCTACCCGTCTTCGACCTGCGTATTTCAAAGCCAGGAGTTGGATGGTTATCCCGCCATCGGTTGGCTTTTTATGTTCTAAGGTGGTTGTGGAACCTTGTTATTCCTTAGTCGCCTCTTACGACACCCACGGGAAGAGAGGGGGTGGCTAAATTCTTTAGTGCCGTAGCCACACAGCACACTGCGTCATCGCTTCGTATTTAATATAAATAAGATTTCAAACTTGCTCCTCATAATACGCCCTTCTTATCCACTAGGCCATCATTTCAATCAAGGACTCAAACAATACACCTTATAATCGAATCTAAATGCAAATTCAGATAACAATCACAAAACTAACACAACTGGTTCACTGAAAATATGAACAATAGATTGCATCGATGGAAACTTTATCGACCATTTTTATCATAGCTCGTCTTTTTGCTGTTAGTTTATCTTAAAAAGTATTACTATGTTATCTTATACTATTAAACGAGCAATTCTTGTATATATATATCACTACATAGTATAAAACAAAGTCGTTTTCTCTGTCCCTATGTCCCTATGTATGCTTAAATCTTTAAGACTACGTAACGGATTTTGATGCGGTTTTTTAGTAGATAGAGTGATTGAAGAGGAAGATTTATATGTATAATAACATCCATTAAATAGTGGAGAAATACTGTTATATATATATATAGGTAAGGTGCGAACCTTCGGTGCAACAAAGTCAAAACAGCTCATTTCTTAATTTTACAGGAGAGGACTTTTAATTTTTTTTTTCGCTTTTACTTTCTCATTTCTGGATTACTATTTATAGTAGGTTTGAAATCTTTATAAAATTAATTGTTTACTTTATTTGATATAGTTTAAAAATCTTATATTAAATTATCAAAAAGTCCTAATAAAAGACATAACAAAAAAAGTGTCCTGAATTATGACTTTGTTGCACCGAAGGTGCGATATATATATATTGAGTTTCCTTTAGCCGAATTGAGTAACCTCCTCCTTTTTTGAAGTCAGTTAAAAAAGACTTCATCCAAACCGGCAGCGAATCATTTTAACTCTCTCTTCTTCTACTAATTCTTCACGATTTACTAAAAATACCGAGCTGAGCTCGGTCACCCAGGTACTAATAATTCTATATGAAATCATGTTTCTTTATATTTGAAACTTGATGAAACGAAAATGCGTTACGCTAAAGCAAGAGACACATAAATGTATAGGAGAGATTGGGATAGAATACATTACTCCTCAAAACACGTAAGCGATGCGTATTCCATGGCGTTTACGACCTTTTTCACGTGATCATGATCATTGTGGATAGAACAAATGGAAACGGCCTACCTTCTTACGACTTTTCTGAAGTGTCACTTCTGCTGTGTGGGAATTGCACACATGCACACTTTTTTAGAATCAGATTTGTCTAAATTACAGTTGCTTATTATAAAACTTCTCATTAAAATTTGTTGAAAATTTTCCTAGTTTCCTAAAATCGCTCGTAGGCACTCTTCAAATAAATAAATAAAAAAGTTCTTAATTATTAGCCTGAATGAGACACAGAAAAAGGGCTTAAATTAATAATAAAGCCCTAAAATCGTTATTAAATAAAGTACTTACATTTTTTAAGGAAACGATTTTAGATCTCATTACCCGAATGAAATGATAAGGAGGACTTTGCTTAACACTGGGGCTTTTTGACTTGTCACAGCAGTCACAATACAGATTGTCAAAACTGCACAGCTAGTAAATATAATCTGTGTATAACATATGGAATAACCGATGCATGCAAAATAACTTTTGATATTTTTCTGAATAAAATTATACGGAGAACTTTGTTTTGGGACTTTGTGACTTGTCACAGCACATTCACAATGTATGATTAGCATGAAAACTTCACAGCTCTTAAGACAAGATCTGCGTAAAACGCAATAAACTGTGGAACAATCGAGCTATATGTTCTTCATCGTTATCTAGACGGACGTGGGAACGTTGGTGTAGGTTATACTTCGATTTATTACTAAGTGTAGCATGAAACTGTTTATCTAATAATTTGATTAGGTTTTGCTCCGTTACTTTATTTTATTATAAACAAAAAAGTGTACAAAATAATAAATATTCATTAAAAATTTTATGGAACCCTTTCGTGTAAAAGCCTCCGCCAAAGATTTCAATGATTCTCTGTCTTTAGCTAACTCAAATCATTCACAACCCGGCTTCACTGCTATTTCATTCGCCCATCTAACATAAGGCCTGCCTCTTGGTCCTAGCCTTCCTGCAAATGTCTCTATTTCTTACTTTGTCTTTCAATTGTAAGCCAAGGTATCTTCTCTCTATTCCTCTTTGAGTGGTCCGAATGTTTGGTCATAATTTTGTAATTAACTATCCAAGTTTGACATCCATAGATTAGAAATGATTAAATTACCGAGTCCATAAACGTCTTCTTGATGGGTAGCGAGAGGTGTGAATTGAATATTTCTTTATGTTACCTGAAAAAAGTACTCCTTTTCCAGGTAATCGTTATTCTGCGATCCACTTCTTCTGTATTTCACTATTTTCTGAAGTTTTTTTTTTTACCTAAATAGATGTATTTATCAACAAATTCGACAGGGATGTTGTTAATTAAAGTGGGTGTCATTTGTTGGTTAGTCATGACTTAATTTTGTCAAGGTCTATTTCTAAGCCGACTCTAATACTGGCCTGATGGAATTTATTTATCATTCTATATAATTGTTGAGATGTTTCTGAGAACAAAATTCAGGATGAGGAAATGTTTCTGAAAAAGATAATCAATTTTGAAATCTTACAAAGTATCTAACAAGCGGATGCTGTGTATATGCATTGTGTAGTTATCTGCGAAAACTTATCACAATTGGAAGTGAAGTAACTTCGGCAATTACATGGTGTTGTACAATGGTAATCGAAGTATCGACATGCCATTGCGAAATACCCTTTAGCCACTTTGCCATGTTTCAATATTTTTAAGTATTGTTGAAATAATTTCTTTAATTGTACGGCTGAGGTCGTTTTTAAAATCAACTGCGGGAAAGGAATAGCGTACTATCATTCTATTAATGAGAGATATGTGAATTTATAGACTTAAAAAATAATAAGGAAAAGATGTAATTATGCTTAAAAATATTATATAGATACTACTAGTATAACTAAATCTAAATTATTTGTATAATATAAACTATTTGAATTAGAAGAATTTTAATATTAAAAAAAAATCTATAATTAGGTACCATTGATGAAGTAGGCTGCTGAGAAGAACAAGCAACTTAACAGTTAGTCTTTTAAAAACAAACAATACATTATTTCATTAATTAAAGGCTATCTAGCATAAAACTTTTGTATATAAATTATATATTATATATTTCTTTAACACAATTTTATTATTTACATTTTATTCTCCCTTTATATTTGAAACACAAGACAAACAAAAATAACTATAAGACTTTGAGATATAAAAAATAGTTACGTGAATTATAACGTTATATATTTTGTTTTATGCATCTTTGAAATATAATTTTACATTATAATTATATAATGGCAAACAAGTAAAAAATCTTAAATCAATTAATTAATAATTTTATTACACAAATAAAAAAATAGCAAATTGTAATAATCGTGACATTTTTATATACGTTTAATTTATTGTGAAGGAAGTAGCAAAAAAAAAACGTAAATACAAGGTTTCGATGTCGGCCAGGAAACCAGTATTGTGCTGCGAAGTCAAGAACGAGCGTGATCGCTTACATGTCCGTGGAATCCTTTTGTTTATTCATTTAATTGTTTTTTATGGCCATAGACAATTAAAGTTTCGTACGCATCATTGACCTTTAAAATATAATGATAACTTTTAAGTTATTGCATTGTATAGTATAAATAAGAAAATAAATGTTATTTATGTAAAATAATAAAAAAATAAAAATGATTATTTTAACAGACTCATGCCTATACATTTAAAAATATAATTTTCGGGTATAAGCAGCTATTTCTTTCCATAAAAATATAGCCTATGTCGCTCAGTGAGAGCGTCGCGTTTTCTTTGTAAGCGAATTATTAAAATCGGTCGAGTAATATTTGTGTCGATCTTTATAAGTATTGGTATCAAAAAATGGTAATACTGTTTACTGTATGACATGGATACAATCTGTGGCACTAGGTAGAAATAAAAAAAAAAATATAATATGAAGAAAGTTCTATCAATGTAGATACTAGAACTAACGAAGGAAGTAGTTTTGTTTATTATTGTTAGGAAAAAGTTTGTATAAAAGGAAATTAAAAAAAATCGATATATTCACGAAAAAATAAATAAATAAGTACGTTGTTTACCAGGTCAGCAAGTATTACATAATATATATGCCACATTGTGTATACAAGAAGGCCAACAAGTTGATTAGCAATTTTACGATAGTAGATATCCGTTTTCATCCGAAACTAGATACATTAAATTAACAGGTATTTCACTTCATCGCTTCAGCCTATCACAGTCCACTGTTGGACAGGCTTATGATCCGTGTATGATTTTTATTCTATCATAAATATACACAACACAGAAACGCACACACACGGAAATATACTTAAATAATATATATGTTTTTTAAATGTGTTGTATAATAATAATATTAAGTTTATTTTTTGTCTATCATCATCATCATTTCATCATCATCATCATCATTCATTCATCATCATCATTGATTTATTTATGACTTATTAAAAAGGATGTCCCAAAAATAGTTTAATTTCATGAAAACATTTTCTAAAGAAAATAATTTTTTCTTTTTCTGTCATCCTGAAACTATAATATTTTTAATATTTCTTATCTATATTCAAAACACTTTTAATTCATAAATATTCAACATCAATAAAAAAAATCTTCCTAATTTGCAAACTAAAACACTGTACTGTAGGAATAAAAATTCAAATATACCATCAACTCGTGTGAATTTTACATAATTACCACATGGAATTTATTAATCTTTTAAATACGTTTCGGTCACAAGGCGACCAAGGTTTGGCACACAATGGCTTCTTATCAAACCTTTGTGTTCTCTAGGACATAAGTCAGGGTACCTAGGTCTTATTATCGACGCTAATCAGTGAATTGTAAACCTCAATGTCAATGAAAAAAAAAAAATTTATTGATTTAAGCGATACATGTATTTGACAAATCATACAATTGTATATTTTAAAAAAAAATTTAAGTGTTCACAATTTTTCTTCTAGTGTTTACGTTCTGAATTCAATGACAATTTTAAATTAACTGTAATGCATTATTGTACGACAAAGGATTACAAGATTTTATACAAAAAAAAAAAAAAACTTTAGTAACATAATTTTTGGTTTATTGATTAATTATTTTACATTTACTTAGATATTAAATTGAATTTTATATTGAATCATAGACTGTAAATTTTTTTTACATTTCAATTTTTAGCTATCAATAAAATAATCAATACAATACGATACAATAAAACAATACAATACACTATAATAGAATACAATACAATACAATTTTACTTTATTGTACATTAGAAAAACTAAAATAGGCGTTTTTATCATCCACTTCAAACACGCAATCGAAAAATCATCGAAATGTCAAAAGTTTAAAAGCCTATATGGCTATATTTCTTCTTGGGCAAATCAATTCGGGTGAAGCCGCGGGCGACGCTCGTGTAACATAATTATTGTTTAATGGATCACTGAGCCACAGGTTATTAATTATATATAGTTAGGAAAGCGATGCGTGAGGCGGTGTTGCAACAATGTTATTGTTCAATTGATGACTGGAGTGAAATAAAAATTTGAATTATATATTATTGTATAATTAGGTCACTTAATAGGTACAATGTGTGTACATATGATTATTTTGATACGATTCTTTAACAAGTTTCAATACAATAAATAAGTTGTAAATATTGTGGTGCAATTTGTGATGTACAAAGGTGTATGTTTTACTTTCTTTATATTATAAATTACTAGCTGACTCGGCAAACGTTGTCTTGCCGCTAAACGCTATTTAAAAATAGGGGTTGGTGGTAGAAGGGTGAAAATTTAGGGTTGTTTGTATTTTTCAAGTAAATAATTTATTTAAAAATTAAAAAAAAAAATAGAGGTGGACTACCCTTAACATTTAAGGGGATGAAAAATAGATGTTGTTCGATTCTCAGACCTACCCAATATGCACACAAAATTTCATGAGAATCGGTCAAGCCGTTTCGGAGGAGTTTAACTACAAACACAGCAACACGAGAATTTTATATATTAGATTTTATAGAGTTTTGTACAACAATGGTATACATGTATAAAATAATATAAAATATATGAAACAGCTTATATGTAACTGAGGTAGGGCACAGCAAGAAATATCCTGCTCAAAATATGGAACAGCCCGACAGGGGTAGCACCTCGACCTTACAGAAGATCACAGATAAATAATAGTGTTTTCAAGCAGTGTTGTGATCCTGTGGTGAGTAAGGTGACCAGAGCTCCTGGGGGGATTGGGGGTAAGGTCGGCGACACGTTTGCAATGCTTCTAGTGTTGCGGTCGTCTATAAGCTACGGTAATCGCTTACCATCAGGTAAGCCGTATGGTTGCTTGCCGTCCTAGTTGTGTAAATAAAAAAAAATGGTTTATAGCATATTTTATGACGTATGTATATAGTAATTATCTTCATGCAAAAAATAAGACAATAATTAGTAATAATAAAAAGTTTAAAAAGAAGTAAGTTATGCCAATATTATAAAGCTGAAACGTTTGTTTTTTGTTTGTTTATACGCGCTAATCTAAGGAACTACTGATTAGAATTGAAATGTTATTTTTGTGTTTTACCAAGGAAGCCTATAGGCTTTTTTTACTCAAATTAAGGATCGTGAAACCGCGAGGCATAGGTTGTAATTAAGCTCGTTGAGTCACGATGTCACGCTGCAATGAGTCTTATAGTACTAACTTATTACGTTACTTGCGAGTTAATGACGTGTTATACAATAGAACAAGTGCAAGTCCGTAACAAACAGACGAATTAACAACCGGGACAATTGGTTCTATGTCGTTCATAGTACACAAACATTTCTTATTTATTTAATTCTTTTAGCCGAATTCGAAAAATGGAGGAGGTTATATATCAACTTTACCTTTAACTTTTTGGGCGTACCGATTTTGATCTTTCATCTTTTGATAGAAAGCTAGTGCTTGTCATGTGGTGCCGTTTTAATTTAATTGAGATCCTTTATAATTTGCGAGCAAACATTATTTCAATATAAGAGGTCATGTAACTTTTAGGTGTAATTTATACTTTAACAAAAATGTACTATACATTTTTTTAAGTAGCCTCCCCATCGATTTCAATGACTGCAACCCAGGGAGTCATGACTTATTTCTCTGATGGGCCCTAATACGGCTCGCTAAGTCGCACTTATTCTTAAATAGATACATACATTATAATAGATAACTTCTTTTTTAAAGACTATAGCTCTATCAGCTTTTCGTCGATGATTTTGCCAATGACATTTGATAATACAAAAACTAAAAAATCTCGATCAAATTTAAATGACACGCACGGCCTTTCGATTAAAAAGAATCCTTAAATCAGTACACCGAGTAAAAAGTTATTTTGTAACACATAAACGTACAGTCGAATTTAGAACCTCGTTCTTGCTATCGTCGTATTATAATATACCATATATAAATTTGTTATTGGTGGTTAAAAAGAAAAAAAAATCATAATAAAAAAAGCTTTATCTGCTGGATACCGTACGTACCGTACGTACGTACGATACGTCAAATAGATTTAACAGCAGCAGGGGAAAAAAAAGCTTTATCTAATATGTACGATTTTATTTTTGTGTTACCCACACATTAGGAATTCTAAGCATTTTTTTTGAATATCATATCAAAAATTGACCTTATTATTACTTATTACTTTATTATTAAAGCTTTATCTGCTGGATACCGTCATACGTCAGATAGATTTAACAGCAACGGGGAAACGGGCCTTTTTTCATTTAGGAGGTCATTTAGCTATATTAGACTACAAAAGACCTTAACACTGTTACATAGAAGGACGCTCCATTGTAAATTACTCCATAAAATTTTCTTCGTCATGGTTCGTGATTCGAATCTTCACTACTAGTTAAGCTCTTTCTTCATATAAGTTACTACATGGTACTATCCTTTACTGGAGCTAGTTTGAATTTATGCCACTGTTTATTTATTATCTTTATATTAAATACTTTTTCGTTAAAATACAGTTGTAACAGAATCATTTTTTGCTCGCAAATGAAAAAACTCGACTTCAATTACATCGACAAGTAATACAACGTAGGTAAACGAAAAAATAGTCAAGTAAATACGCGTTATCAAAGATTGATCAAAAACTTGTTTCAGATCTCAATGAAATGTAAATATGACCACATGATAAACATCATCTTTCGATTAAATTAAGTTAAGTAAATAAGTCGGTTTTTTTTCGTTTGCGAGCAAATACAATTATTTGGGAATTCGTTTAAAACACATTCAGTATCGGAGCGCGTCAATAAAAAAAAATATATATAACGTCAGCGTTAATTCATCAATGTAAGCATTGACTTTTTATCAAATTAACTATTATTTAAATTAAAACACAAATAAACTTGCTCTCCATTAAACATTTATCGAATACTAGAAAGTTACGTTTCAATCTGTCGACATAATAAATAATTTAGTATTTGTCATAGATATTTAAATCAAGTTACCTATTTATGTAACAGTACATTACCAGTTCTTTATGCACTAACCAGAGTCAAGTCAATAACATGGCATGATTACTCTTTTACCATTGTAATCGGTTACGTAAAGAAATTGTCATTACAAAAAAGTTTATATAGGTTGATATATTTGTTTTATTTGTTAAGATTGAAACGAAAATATTTTAAACTAGCAGTGACTCGCGTTTTCGGCTGCTTTAATTTGAAAAAAATACTAGAATACTATATTGCTTTCGTCGGTAAATGGACTTTCCGACACAAAAGTAATTTTTCATTTCGTACCAGTAGTTCCTGAGTTAAAACAAACAAAATCTTCCGCTTTATAATATTAGTATAAATATAGTAATATATAGTATATAAGTAATATATAGTACCAACAACCAAAAGCTAGTCGCTTATATTATATGGTTACTAGCTGTGCCCGCGGCTTCGCCCGCGTTGAAATCAGTTTGTCACAAAGTTTTCCCGGCAAACTTCCAGTGAAACTCTCATCAAAATCGGCTTTGCCGTTCCGTAAACCTTCCTCTTGAAGCCCTCTCTCCATTTGTGAAACCGCATGAAAATCCGTTAAGTAGATTTTGAGGGAATCAGTCACATACGCTTTTGGGAACTTTGTTTTATAATACACTAACTGTTGCCCGCGACTACGTCCGCGTGGTTATGAAGATATGCATTACTATTAAGATGCTTAACGCAAATTATTTTTTTATTTCAGTCACTTGAAATGCTTATCACTCTGAGTAACTTTTTCAAAGGCACAATTTAGTATAATTTAATAGTTATTTTTATAGGCTGCAGTATGAATAACCTATCAGGCGAACTTGTTGCTACTGTATATGTTTCATACAAACTATCAACCCCAATTAAACCCCCTTAGCGATGGAATATCGCAAAATCCGTTCTTAGCGGACGTCTACTAACTATAATCTACCTCCCTGCCAAATTTCATCTTTGTCCATCTTGGATGGATGGACCATCCAGCGGTTTTTGAGTTCTCGTGATGTCAATCAGTGACCTTTCTCTTTTATATATATAGATTACGATGTATTATTTGGACACTTCCTCACCATCTACAGAGCATACATTTTAAATTTCAAGTCTCTTACCTTAATAACATATGACTTTCATATAAACTTCCAACCCCCGTTTTATCCCCTTATGGATCGAGTTTCGTAAAATCCGTTCTCAGCGGATGTTTACGCCCTATAAGGAACCTATCTGCAAAATTTCAAGTTTGTAGCTGTTATAGTTTCAGAGATTTCGTGATGAGTGAGTCAACCTACCATACCCCATTTTAACCCCAAAAGGGAGTTGATTTCTAAAGATACATTATTTGAACACATTCTCAACATCTATAGAGCATACATTTTAAATTTCAAGTCTCTTACTTCAAAAACATAGGACTTTCATACAAACTTCCAACCCCCGTTTTATCACCTTAGGGGTCGAGTTTCATAAAATTCGTTCTTAGCAAATGTATATGCCCTATAAGGAACCTACTTGCCAATTTTCAAATTTGTAGCTGTTATAATTTCGGAGATTTCGTGATGAGTAAGTCAACCTACCATCCCCGTTTTAACCCCAAAAGGGAGTTGATTTCTGAAGATACATTATTTGAACACCTTCTCACTATCTATAGAGCATACATTTTAAATTTCAAGTCTCTTACTTCAAAAACATAGGACTTTCATACAAACTTCCAAACCCCGTTTTACCCCCTTAGGGGTCGAGTTTTGTAAAACCCGTTCTTAGCGAATGTTTACGCCCTGTAAGAAGCCTATCTGCCAAATTTCAAGTTTGTAGGTGTTATAGTTTCGGAGATTTCGTGATGAGTGAGTAAACCTACCATCCCCCGTTTTAACCCCAAAAGGGAGTTGATTTCTAAAGATTCATTATTTGAACACCTTCTCATCATCTATAAGGTATACATTTTAAATTTCAAGTCTCTTACTTCAAAAACATGGGACTTTCATACAAACTTCCAACCCCCTTTTTACCCCCTTAAGGGTCGAATTTTGTAAAATTCGTTCTTAGCGGATGTTTACGCCCTATAAGGAGCCTTTCTGCCAAATTTCAAGTTTGTAACTGTTATAGTTTCGGAGATTTCGTGATCAGTGAGTCAACCTACGATCTCCCGTTTTAACCCCAAAAAGGAGTTGATTTCTAAAGATACATTATTTGGACACCTTTTCACCATCTATAGAGCTTATATTTTAAATTTCAAGTCTCTTACTTCAAAAACATAGGACTTTCATACAAACTTGCAACCCCCGTTTTACCCCCTTAGGGGTCGAGTTTCGTAAAATCCGTTCTTAGCGGATGCCTACGTCTTATAAGGAGCCTACCTGCCAAATTTCAAGTCTGTAGGTGTTATAGTTTCGGAGATTTCGTGATGAGTGAGTGACCTTTCGCTTTTATATATATTATAGATTATAGATATATTGCTGCTTTTTTTAACTATTAATTATATAAACGATTAAAATTGAAATTTTTACGAGAATGAAAAATTTAGAAAGTGCAATCAATGAATATTAATATTATAAATATTTTGTTCAGGTGACATCAGCTTCCTCCCTTTCTCTATTTTTATTATTTTGATCTGTTTCTCTGGTGCTTAAGTCTTGCTAACTCTACTAAAGACTGTTTAGTTATCTCATTAAACAGTAATATTTGACTGCCCCCCCCCACTGATATTCGACTAAAAAAATAATAAACGCTTCACACTCAACGGCCCCCAGTAGGATTTTCTCCTGTGTCGGGGGTCCGGAAACACACACAATACACAAGCACAAAGGCCCAGATAACGACAAACATTGCCAATGCAAATGTCTGTCGTGAGCGGGGATCGAACCCTAGATCACCAGCGCAACAGCCAGTGCTGTGACTGTGGCGTCAGCGTGTCGAAAAAAATAAAACATAAGTGCTTTATGAATGTAATAAATAATAATAAAAATAATAATATATTATAATCATCTGCGAGAAAGCTAACAAGCTGTGACAATGCTCAAATCGCTAGTCGACTAAAGTTTTCTTACAAATTTTAAAACAGGTAAATCTAATGATGAAGTGTATCTATATATTATTCAACAAAATTTCTTACTAAGAAAATACGCCAACGTAACAATGTTAAAAACGCCACAGGTTAAAAATGGAAAAAAAGCACTAAGAAAATACGTCGACGTAACGATACAAAAACACCACAGGTAAAAAAAAAAAACAAGACAATTATAAGAAATACCAATCTAGTGTTACGAGTTGCTCTATATTATGCCCTTCGGACCGGTTATTTCGAGTTACACAACGTTATACGAACCAGTACGCCAACCTACAGATTTATATTTCTATTTCATATAAAAAATGTTACATTTGTTTTAATTATTGTTAGTACTGTCTTGACATTTTGTTTGTTTTTAAAGCCATTAATCCTAAATAAAATCCGGTTCTGATTGGAGCAGCGTAGAAGATTAAGCTCTGATCCTTCTCCTACGTGGGGTAGGAGGCCTATGCCCAGCAGTGGGATATTACAGGCTGAAACGTGATATGTAATCCCAAAATGAAAAAGGGGCCTTTGTTTTTATAATTGACAGTATATTATTGAGACTAATGATATTATTATATATTTATTATCTGTGTTCGTTTACTACGCTATTTGAAGTCAGCTAAGAAGTTTATTTGATATTCCTACTTTTAAACCTATCATGAAAAGGCTTTATTTGAAGTAAAATTATTTTAATAATATCGAATTCTGAAACAAATCACAAATTTTAAATTTATTATAATTTATGTATAGAATAGAATCTTTAGTTTTTCCTGAACATTATTTTTATTTGAATAAGATATTTATAAATAATCTATTATAATAAAATAAATAAGAATAGGCAGTTTTTAACTATGCAGATTTATTTTCCAAGTCAAAATTAGGATTTACCGCACAAGCACAAACTCCCAGACACAGCAAACAATCTCTGTTGCCAATACAAATGTATGCCATGTGCGGGGATCAAACCCGCGACAGACAGCGAGTCAACCAAGTGCTGTGACCGTTGCGCTAACACGTCCTCATACAAAAATATACATAATTTAATAAACTAACAAATGTCATATTACATTTCCACTACACGACCAAGAGGCCTTTCGTACGAAACGACCTGCATACGTATTGTATGATTGCAATTTGCTCTCACGAAATATTTCAGTTTTGACATGGCGTTGGTAATTTCTCATTTTTGAATCGTGAATTTCGTAATTTATTTAATTTGTAATAGTGTTCTTATTTCTAGTTTTCACAATTTTTGTTATAATTTAAAAATATATTTTGTAGTTGAATAAATTTCGTAACAAGAGAATATTTTCTAGTTTCCTTGTTAGATATACTTGTATTAAAATTTTCTGGAATTAGCAATCGTCTTTACAATTATACATATGACTTGTTATTTTTATTTTTTATATTAATATTTAAATAATGTAATAATATTTATTTATTATTTGGTACACAGGAAAAACAATTTGTAACGATCATAACTAAAAAATTATGTAATAATTACTTTTAATGTTTTTATGTATATCAAAATGTATTATTAATTATTGAATTTCTTCTTTTACAGGTAAGTACTTCCGCAAAAAACAAATGAGAGCCTATTTGAAAGCAGTTATTTCATCAGCTTGTATGTATAAACACATTTATAAAACAAACTAGATGTGAACCATGGTATTACCGCGTTAATTTAAGAAAAAAGAAGTGTATATATATATATATATATATATAGATGATATAAAAATTACTTAAACTAGTTTCAATAATTTAAAACCATACGTTTCGAATTCACGTTAAAATTTGAGTATTTTATCGATAGCAAACCTGCATTAATATGTAAAAGTGCCAATCTTTGTTTAAAAAAAATACAGCTTAATCTGTCAAACTACTTTATTTTATACTGGCGAATGACAATAAAAAAAAAAAAAAAAAAAATTAACTTGTTATGCGATAGGAAAGTCGCATATAGAGTCTTACTGTTTCCTACTAAACTGAAGTGTAATTAAACAGATTATAGTCCTTAGTTAGCGACTTGAATAAGAAATGTGGTTTTGACATATACGACTGCATTACCATAATCAAATGTAGATGGCGTTGTATTAGTGGGTAGGTGTAGAGTGACCTTTGAGGCTCTTCCAGTGCCATTTTGATGATGTATAATGTCCTCATTAATAGTCAACACCGTTTACTATCATATGCATTAATTAAGATGCAAACCGTTTTAACCGACTTCAAAAAAGAAGGAGGTTCTCAATTCAAATGTATTTTTTTATGTATTACAAAATAACTTTTTACTCGATGTACGGATTTAAGGATTCTTTTTAATCGAAAGGCCGTGCGTGTCATATAAATTTGATCGAGATTTGACGAATAGTTTTTTTTTTGTTTTATATCACTAGGTCGGCAAACAAGCGTACGGCTCACCTGATGGTAAGAGATTACCGTAGCTTATAGACGCCTGCAACACCAGTAGCATCGAAAGCGCGTTGCCGACCCAATCCCCAATCCCTCCCCAGGAGATCTGGTCACCTTACTCACCAACAGGAACACAATACTGCTTGAAAACAGTATTATTTAGCCGTGGTCTTCAGGAAATTCCTGCTGTGCTCTACCTCAGTTAATTCTCAGTTTTTTGTGTTATCTAATGTCATTGGCAAAATCATCGGCGAAAAGCTGATGGAGCCATAGTCTTTAAAGAAGAAGTTATCTAATGCGTATTTAATTGACTGTTATTTCGACTACCCACTTCGTGCTACTTGTAGATGTAAATTAGAGTCAGTTTTTTAATTGCGAGCAAACATAATAGTTATCTTGTTGTTCGAATGGTTTTATTTATGCTCTAAAATATACTAAAATTGCTTTCATAAATGTCAACATTTAGATGGATAGATGTTTGTGACTCAGCCATACAAGAACTACGAAGTAGACATGGAAAATTTGGGACAGTCATCATCATCATCATCATTTCAGCCTATCACAGTCCACTGCTGGACATAGGCCTCCACAAGTTTGCGCCAAAAATGGAGTGAACTCGTGTGTTTTGCCCATAGTCACCACGCTGGGCAGGCGGGTTGGTGACCGCAGGGCTGGCTTTGTCGCGCCGAAGACGCTGCTGCCCGTCTTCGACCTGCGTATTTCAAAGCCAGCAGTTTATTTATTTATTTATTTACAGAAGAAAAAAAGATACAATTTATGTGATAAACAGTGCAGCAAAAACAATGAATAGTTTAACAGTGCACTGTGTAATGGATACTTGGATGGTTATCCCGCCATCGGTCAGCTTTTTAAGTTCTAAGGTGGTAGTGGAACTGTGTTATCCCTTAGTCGCCTCTTACGACATCCACGGGAAGAGAGGGGGTGGCTATATTTTTAATGCCGCAACCACACAGCGTTGGCACAATATCTATTAATTTTGTCTTTATTTGTCTGACTACCACAGGGTCTGGTTTTTGTCGTAGAACAAATCCGTTTCTCATTGTATGGCAAAAAGGTAACAAACATACACACTAAGTCAAAATTTCAAAGGTCCAGACGTACAGTAAAGAAGCCGCACAATGGTAATTCAACGTGTCAAAGCACATTCATACATACATACATACATTCATACAAATATACATACACAATATCAGCGTGTCTGCGGACACCGTCCGGCCTTGGCGTTATCCTTTCTAAAACCACAGTATTATTCTAACCTTTTAAAGAATGTAGACTTGTAGAGTAATAGCTGAGAACGATATGTTGAAGAAATTCCACTATTTAAGATAATTTGATTAAGGAAAGACTGAGTAAGGTTACTTTGGATCAATATTATACCTTAGGACAACTCAGTTTGATACTTGCCGGAAAGATAAAGTTCATATGTTCAGAATTTCGATAAATAAATTAATAATGATTTTTATTATTCTTTTTTATTACTCGTAAAAATTAATTTGATGCAAATATATTTCATAGTGAAATATAAATTTTGGTCAAGTTTCAAACATGAATAAGCGAACTAATTTGTGACTCAATGAAATCTAATGAAAGAAACTGACTTTTTTCAAAGGTCATGAAATAGTTTTGTATAGACTTCGTGCAGTTTTATGCTCTAAGTATTCATTATTTATAATAATACTTACTGTTAGGTGTAACAAAAATAATGTTCGTCAGATAAAAATCTTAGATAAAAATAAATACATACGTACATACAGTACATAAAAATAAAACCGAATAAAGAACCTTATCCTTTTTATATATAAAATATTATAAATTAGTTGAAGATTAAACATACAGACTTTACCGCATACTTCTAACCACATCGATCGATTTAATTTCCTTCCCGATACACAAACAGACGAAGCGACCGTGACGGTAGCAACACGCGATACACGTAATATTGAACGATATTAAATCATAAATTACATTGCAATTGGTGATTTGATAACTTATTACGAGGGTGTTACATAGTTACAGGTGATGTATATAAAGATTGAAACTGGTTGAGTTTGTGTAGTAAAACTTTTTTACCCACGCTTGACTTGGGGAGTAAGCTGGCGGATGCGTGATGAGATCGTTACGAAAAATGAGATCGGGTGAGGCGAACGGAAGTTGGTAGGGAGATCAGTGACGTAGCGAGCTTAACTCGTACCCGGGGCACGATACCATTTTTACCCCTCCCCCCATTCGAAAACCATTTAATACGTCCAGCAATTTTTTGTTTTGTAGCGCCCGGGACATGATGCCCCCTTACCCCCCCCCTCCGCTACGCCACTGAGTGAGATTTTTTTTTGTATATATTTCTTAACTGTAATTATGGTATAACGATTTTTTATGGCTATGCCTTATTTCCTTAATTTTTCTTTCCATAAGAACCTTCTACACAGTATTATAATAAATTAAAAAAAGCTCCATTTTAGAAACTTTTTTCGAGTTTCGCACTCAAAAAAACATTTATCGATTCATTTTTATTTATATATAAATAAAATTAATTAAAAATATTTAATGGTTTGCTTCGCGCTGACTTTTGCTACTAGCGCGTTGATGTCTTTTATACGAAGCATTATTTATTATCAATTCATTCAAAGTGATTCGGTTAAAATTATCATATATATGTAGTATTAATTCAGTTTTTATGATATATAATTCTAAAACGAGACTAGTTTTTGTTATCGAAAGTGAATGTTAATTTTTTTTTATATGGGATCAATTGATATGTTACATGTTACTTTTTGCGAAAAAAATTTTGATGGAGACATTTGAATTCTAAATGAGGGAAATCAATGTCAATATATATCAATGAGTAAAATAAACATCATATACTTATCTAAATTAATCTAATATATAAAATTCTCGTGTCGCGGTGTTTCTAGTTAAACTCCTCCGAAACGGCTTGACCGATTCTCATGAAATTTTGTGTGCATATTGGGTAGATCTGAGAATCAAAAAACATCTATTTTTAATCCCCCTAAACGTTAAGGGTAGTCCACCTCAAAAATTTTTTCCTAATTTTTAGATAAATTATTTGTTTTTTATTTTATTATGAAGGCGTTGAAAAATACATAGAACCCTAAATTTTCCCACTTCTACCACCAACCCCTATTTTTAAATAGCGTTTAGCAGCAAGACACCGTTTGCCGGGTCAGCTAGTAAGAATATATAAGAATGATTATACGAAATATATAAGCGGCTCGAGTTAGAGCGATAATAATACATATTTTTTAAAAGGTCAAGAATTTACAATAATTATTAGATTCGATAACCTACTTTATATATAGACTAGCCGACTATTATTTAAATATTATTTTTGGGATACAAATATATGTGTACAGTAAAGTTTCCAACTCGCTCGTATTTCTTCGACTTTATTTATAAATACTATTATTTTTCACTGAATTTTTTGTTCAAAAACAATAAAATATAGTCTATGTCACTCCTGAATAGTGTAGTTTTCTGTTAGTGAAAGAATTTTCATGATCGGATCAGTATTTGCGAAGATTACCCCCTACATACAAACAAAGTTATAAACTTTACCTCTTTATAATATTATAACACTTATTTACATGTGTTTATAATTATATATTTTAACAGTTATAATATATTACTAGTGAAATTAACAAAAATCATTACTCACAGCATAAAATAATTATGGTGTCATGATGCTATTCCTATAACGCCTTTATGAAATATAAATAATAGAATACCAATTATGTCAAAATAATAATTAACAATTCATTGATCAGAAAAATAATAATTAATAATTCATTGATCAGAAAAATAATAATTAATAATTCATTGATCAGATTATATTCCATTGCGATTGTGATTGTATAAGTACTGTATACCATCTGTAACGGAAAATTTTCGTACACAAAAAATGTATGTCAAAATAAATGCATATATGTAATTATATTGGATTGTCAAGGTTATTTGAATAAATGCAAAACAACGCAAGTGGAGCAGATATTTATATAAGATTCAGTGAGATGCTCGTAATGTTACGACGACCTTTAGAAAGTTGAATACTCATCTTCACGTGGACCCAATTTAAAGTGTCGATTTATAATATAATTTTTATCAATTTTGTCACTTTTTCGTAAAAATTATAAATATCCATACTAATATTATAAAGCTGAAAAATGTTTTTTTTTTTTTTTTGTTTAAATGTACTAATTCCAAAGATTACTGGTCCGAATTGAAAAATTATTTTAGTTTTGGATAGTCTTCGAATCAAGTTCCTTGGATTAATGCTTTTACACAAGCTCTTCAGCTTCATAATATTGGTATAGATAGCTAAAATAATGCTAGCCCAGAATAGGCTATTTTCAAGGGCATAGCTATAGAAGTCGGTGTACAAAGGCCAGTACATGAAGTAGCGATTACTGACAGTGTGTGGACAAGACTTCGGTATCATGTGGTCGAACTGTCAAGGTTATGCCGTGAAAGTACTGTGGCGATTAACGATACGGAAAGGTCGAGGTCACTCTTGCCTTATTCCATACCGTGAGGTGATTGATATGATTATAAAACGCTTAAATATTCTTAAGAAATTACGATAATCAATCACGTTTTTGTTAAATTGTTTTCTCGTTTTTTGTTTTTTATTGTTGCCGCCAACAATTGCTGTTGTTAATAGTCTGTTTGATTCTAGTCATGAGTGTTCTTTGATTTTAGTACAAGTAAAAATCAGTCGAATCGTTTAGCTTGTTAAGTAGGTAAAGGTTATAATGCTAAAATAAATAAATACACACACACATATGCAATCAAATGTACTGTTAAAAACAGGTTTAAAGTAAGAAGCCATCTATAAATTACTTAGGATGGTTTTGGCAATTTTTGACGCCCCACCCCTACCCCCATGTAAGGGTACATAATGTTCATCACACCCCCTCCCCTCTATTTTTACGTTAGATTCCATTTCGTTTTTCAAAATAATGAAATCTTGTTAGTAAAGGTCAAGGTCAAATCAGTCAAACAAACACCCAGTTTGACGTAAATCATTTTTTTTTATTTTTCGACAGATAAGGTATATTATTTTATTGCTGTCAGCTACAAATTACCATTATATTATTAGATCTAGTTAGTCTTTGGGACATCATTTATCTGTAGTTAAAAGACCCAAATTAAATATGATCCCTGCCAAACCACTTGACCGCGCGATTTCTTTTTAGAATATCGACTTGAAAAATATTACGTAAGAATTAGTTTGAAACCCCTTCCTCCCGCAAAGTAAGGGTATATAGAGATTCTCACCAACCCTCTCGAGGCCTTTTCATAATTAATAGATGGCCCCTAAGCCATATAACAATACATTTTTAAACAACATACAAGCATTTAGTAAATAATAATTATCGTGTTTATTGCCATAATATTCTAGGTCAAATATATTTTTATAGGTTATAAAAACTTATTACATGTTTGGTATTTATTATTTATTAATAATTAATTGTAGCGTGGGAAAGTTCACAATAAACTTGTAATACGATATTATGGGTTGACGCGGCAATCAAAGTAAATTACTGTTGTTACTGTGAGATCAATATTTAAAACTAGATCTCTTCCGCTATTTCAGTTGTGTTTAATATTCCTATAATTTACTGACGTAATAAATAAACGATAATAATAAATGAGGCATAAACCGAATACGCCACAGTTCGCTTAAACCGAATATAAAAGTCATCATATCAAAAATTTCGCTCTAGCGGGTACATCGTTCCATAGCTTAATTGGCTAGAGCGCCGACACGGTCAGTCGGAGACGCGGGTTCGAACCCCGCTGGAGCGGTCAATTTTTGATATGATATTCAAAAATGTTTAGAATTCCTAATGTGTAGGTAACACAAAAATAAAATCGTACATATTATGCATATTAAGTAACAAATATATATATATATATCGTCGATAGAACAAATCGCAACGGCTTATCTTCTTACGATTTTTAAGAAGTTTCACTTCAGCCGCGTGTGTACAACACCCCCTCAATTTTAATAGTCGCACGACGTGCTTGTCTTAAGCGTATTGACGCTGGAACCGTCGTTCAGAGGAATTATATGTATACTTAATACCGAAGCTACAAGTCATTGTAATTTTTTTTGACATGTAATTCCGTTGGTGGTTCTAATCTATACAAATAAATAAAATTGGAGTGACTGTTTGTAATATTAAAATAACTGCTTTTTACTAAATGTATATTGATGGATACACGGTACATATAGCAAAATGTCAACAATTTTTGTCTGTCTGTCTGTCTGTCTGTCTGTTTGTTGCGGCTAATCTCTGAAATTTCTGGAGCGATTTTAAAGGGACTTTCACTGGCAAATAGCTGATGTAGTAAGGAGTAACGCAGTGATGTAGTTAGGCAACTTTTATTCTGGAAATTTATTTATTTTATAACTCTGCGAACTGAACAATAACTTTTTTGTTAAATTCCACGTGGATGAAGTCGCGGGCACAGCTAGTTAAATAAATACAGATTGTCGTCTGTTTCTAGCGTAACTTAATGCCTATGTTTTACATAACAACCGGCCCTGCTCTCCAAAATCTTTTTATAAGAAATCAATTCAGTGATATATTTTTACACATTTCTTTATTTATAATTTTTCTTATTTTTTTTAAAAGTGATTTTATTATTATAAATAAATTTTGAACACTTCTATAACTTGAATTATTAATCTACAGTTCTTCATTTGTTGAAATCCTTTAAATCGTTTAGACTACAATTAAGATATTCGTTCAAACAGATAGACCTCGAATTCAGCTTGTTAAGCAGTCAAAATTCTTAACCTTTTTATAATAAATATGAATTTATTTAAAGTACAATGTACACGTTATTTTAATATCGATAGTTACTACACCTCGTGTCGCAAGCTCGAGTCTGTGAGAGTTTTATACGCGGTCTTTTCAACGTCTTCAACTTGGAAATTACGCGAAAAATTTAACCGTTTCGATGCGGAGAACAATCACACATTGTTAAGCGAATTTCGTCAAATTTGCAGGTTTATAAAGGCATTGAACTGAATCAGCCTGTTAGTGTCCCACAGCTGGACAAATGCTACTTCGTTTTAGACACCACATAGGTACAGATTGGTGACTTATTGTCTCTCCGAAGAGCAACGATCTTCAGCTTGTGTTAATAGCTGAGAGTAATAGTTTTACCTGTTATCCAAAGCATCGTGGGAGACCGATAGAAAAAAAATTGTAATGGAATAAAATAATTATTATAAGTCAAAACGGATAATACAAAAAATACTATCATTTCAATTTCCTGTTCTGTTTCTATTCATTCGGACGTGATATTTTTTAGCCAAAAATCATTTTTTGTAAAACATAAGGCACTTAAAAGTTGTATGGACCAAAACTCAGAAACTAATCCACACATACTTGTGTGTCCATCATTACTTGTGTAAGATCAGTATAGATAATACACATATTACCGACTCATAGCTTCAACCCAGCATCGCGTCACGTGTCTAACGTGATCAGTCAGTTTTGTAGCGGTGAAAAGTAACTATAACTTTCTACGGGCGTCCCGCGCATGCGTAATGCCGGACATAGCGAAAGTGATTCCGCCGAGTCTATTTATGCGTTATAAATCTTTATAACGCATATTAAACGTTTCTATGTGGTTTTAACATTAATGTTTTTGCTTAAATTAGATCGAAAGTTCGCTATTTTCATTTCGTGTTTTGGTCGACTTTCGCTGATTGATTTGTGTTTGCGTTATTCATAAATATTTTTTTGTTAAATTGTCTATATGTCTATGTGTATGTATTACGCTTCAGCCTGTAATATCCCACTACTGGGCATAGGCCTCTTTCCCCATGTAGGAGAAGGATCAGAGCTTAATCCACCACGCTGCTCCAATGCGGGTTGGCGAATATATACCTACTACGAGTAACGATCGCTATCAGGTGTACATGATAACAATCGGGACCGACGGCTTAACGTGCTCTCCGAGGCACGGTGGGGGACCCACAAGGACTGCACAAACACCCAGACCACGGCAAACACCTGTATGGCCAATACAAATGTTTGTCATGAGCGGGGATCGAACCCGCAACCGCCAACGCAACAGATACAATCCATGGTAACCGTTGCACCAACGCGGCGTCGTATGTATTATAATACAAATATTATTTATGGTACACTCAAGTTAATTTAAAAAGGAACAAAAGTAACGCAATAGAATAAATCTAAGAAAGACGAACTTATCCCTAGAATATCAGTGCTATAATTTGACACGAATACAAATTAAATTTATTCCACTGTAGATTCAATTTAAAAGCAATAAAGAATTCCTCCTACATCGTGTAAGTTTCCCATAAATATTTTACGAATTTCACACACAAGACGAATTACGAGTATAAACGAAACATTTAAAAACTTACTAGTAATAACCTGTTCTTGAATCAGATCCTAGGTTTCTCTCTTACGAAGAAGTTGTATAGACAATCAAGGGAGATTGAAATAAATGTGCGTGTGCAAGCTACGTCGTTCATTATGCTAGTTTCACGACCAAACAAAGTAGCGTGTTGCAACGAGATCATATCACATTATCTGCGATCTTGGATTAGGTATTGATTCGAATTTTCAGATATTATCGCTTCGAAATTATGTGTTGAGGAAATTTTTGCATGAGTTGCAAAATTATGGAAAAATACTGGCTATCGAGAAGCAAATTAGAACGTTATTGTGGCGTCATAATAGTAAATCAGTGATCGAATGATAGGTGTATGTGGTTGTTTTAGATAGGTTCAAAAAATTCCAAGCGCAACAAATACTCCTGTGAAGGAAGCCATATAAGACCATGTTCTTGGAAAAAATTTAGAAGAATCTAAATTTGTATAAATTAAATCGACCTCAAAATACTCAAATATATAAATTTTGTGATAAGATATCCAGCTAATAAAATATACCTATTGAAAAACATTCTTAGCACTAGTCAGTCTGATAGTAAGCAATTACTCAGCTCATGGACGCCGGCAACAACAGGATACGCAAGTGTTGTCGACCTCACTCTCGCTACCCTTACCGTCAACACAGACACGGCTCTGGCAACTTTACTCACCACAGGGACATAATTTGAGAGCAGTATCTTGTATGTATTTTCTTGTTCGTACAGATATCTTTGTAAATATTTTTCATTTCTGACACAAAGAACGTTCGAACGATTGGCAACTGACCGATACTGACTGCAGATAATAATTACTCACGTTGAAGTAATTCTACTCACGAAATACGAATTTCGATTTAATTTATGACAATCAAATGGTCTATTATCCGGAAACCGACTGTTCTTTGTCCGTTTGTTTGTTATGTTCTGTGATAGTGACAGTTTAATTTGTTATATTTATTTAGAGACACAGATCTAGTTGCAGGTGGTTGTAAGTCATGATAGCTTTGATGTGGTTATTATCTTTTAAATAATAGCCAATTAGTGACAACAGGTGACCAAAAACTGAATTGGAACAACTTCTAATCATCCCTACTAATATTATAAATGTTAATGTAAGTTTGTTTGTTACGCTTTCACGCGAAAAGTGCATAAACTTTGTACACATATTCTTGGAGGTATTAGAAGTAATATAGGATACTTTTTATTAAAAAAAAATCAATACAAGTGAAGGCGCGGGTAAACGCTAGTACAACATAAAGCTTACTATTGTGCGTTTTTAGGAAAACCTGATTGAATAAAGGCCACATATTCAACGGTCCTCGATGCTATACAACCCTATGTATAGGATTTGGAAGATCGCAGATCGCTAGTGCAGCTGTTCTCAATATCCCAACTCGTATTCCCAAAGTAGAGTTGTTAGAATTTTACCGCCCTCTTATTCAATTAAATACTATCGATGTAAACAGCGAGCAAACTAGACACGATGGTCATAATTTGAGATTTTCTGGGGAACGTCACGAGTCGTCATGACCCTCGGGTTTGGATAGTTGGAAATCCAAAGTTATTATGATTAGGATCGGTATGTTTTCTTGAACCTTAACTTGGCTCATGTAACTATTTTGACCGAATATGGTAAAGGTGTCACCTTTTATTGTACAACCTTGACCGATTTGTAAAAAGGCCATTCCCGGTCAGTGTTCATGATCAGTGTTCCCGGTCAGTGTCATCTAGATAAGTATTTCATGGATTTATATCGAAGCCTTGAAAACTTTATATCAGCAAGTTTTAAGTAACATTTTGAGAAAATTTATCCTGTCATTAGTAATGAAAAATAATCAATAAATTTGAATAAAATAAAGGATATTTGCAAACTTTTATCACACCAACGAAAACTAAAGTTTACGTTAAAAATAAATTTTCATCATTGTATAATATGAAGTCATCTTCGATCGTCCTCTGACATTCTACGTGGTGCTGATCTGTAATGTAAGCCACCACTCGTAATTTAATTATAATCAATCAACAAGTACTCGCATTTATGCGACATTACGCCAGCTAGTGATGCCAAGAAATAGTCTGTTAGGCCCCGATTAAGTTATACACCAAATGATACAGTGTGTTCTTAATTTATTTACAACCGTCTATATATAATATAAAACCGTATAAATAAAAATACATATATATATAATAAAAGCCCTATGAATAATACAAATAAAATAATTAAAAATAATTTCTATACTATATAATATATATACTTTTCATTATATTTGAAAGTTAAGAGTGTTACTTTTAAATTTTATTTTTCAACGAATAACCGTTTAAGTATCGATCTAGTCAAAGATGACGTTTGAATCAATATCCATCATTACATGATCTCCACAATCACCCTATCAAGTGCCAACCTTCGCTTGTGAAAGAAATGTGTGCAAAATTGTAATTTGATTATAGTTATTTATTTGTCGTTTGCGTTGAAGACGGCTTTTCTTTCGGTCCTCGGTTCCTCACTTTCGTCATTCCTTGCGACACGCCGGGACAGACTCATTTATCATTTGCCTTTGGATTTTATCAGCCTTGTACGTTTCAAACTTTATTTTACATTTTTTTAGTTATAAGCTTTTTTTTGTTATATGATTTCAAATGTATCAATTTAGAGTAGGTACTTCTAGGCAACATTGTCAAAAAAAATTGTTTTTTTAGTGATTATATAAAAAAAAATCTTATAAAAATATATAGGCTTGAAGTAAGTCGAGTTACTTTAATGTCTTGTTGCATAAACGTTAACAACACTAAAATAAGCTACGAATGAGTTTTAAGCCGGAAAACGTCGCTTACCAATATTAATACATATTGTTTGGAAATAGCTAATTTGCAAGAGTTGTAATTAAGTAAATAGTTAAACAAGGTTAATTTTATCTGTGACAGAGAAATTTAAATGAAAATTATACAAAAAAAAAAATCATATGCGTAAAAGTATTTATATGACATTTTAAACAGAGAGCGTAGTTTTTCGAAATTCGAATTCTAAATTCTTTTTTACTAGTATATGACCTTCATTGTTTATTAGAGTGAATAGGTAATGTGTGTTTTGGTAATTCTTTACACTAATTACTCGTTAAATTGCTGATATTATCTGTTTTAACTGTAAATAACCATAAAATTAACGTAAATGTTTTATTTTGTAATATACTTGTAGCAAGAGCTACGATTTCAAAGTTTAATGCATATTTTGTGTTACCTTAATCTTCAAAGACTATACTTATTTAAAAATATTTGAAAAATATAGCGTCTTTTTGCGTTATCCGACTTATATGGATTAGGTAACAGAACAGAGAAGATGTACCTAGATGCTTCGAATTTTTTTTCTTTTTTAAATTATTATGAATCAAAACTTCCTAGAACTCAGCAAATTATTATTGTGAAACATTCTGGTCTTAGATGTTTTTTTTTTAAAGTTAAAACTACTTATTTAAAAGTCATCAAAATCTGTTCCGTCATTTCGGTATCCAGTTGTAGGTACATATAGAAGAATTATAATCCATATGAATAAAAAATATTCGCAGATTTCTGCAAATATGTATAAGTATGAGTATAAAAGTATGCATGAGCATGGCTTTCAGAGGATTTCACCAAATTGGATTTATTTTAGTGTTCGATATTCCTAGGACTAGGTTATATAAAATAAAATATAAAAAGTCAATATATTTCCAAAAAAAAAACGAGGGTACTTTAGACCACATGACTGAAGTAAAACTTCTGCACAATAGGCATGCACTGTATCTTAGGTATACGAAACGTAACTGGCTATGAGCGAAATAGAGAAATATAGATAATTGTGTTTGCTGGCAAACGAAAAATACCAACTTCAAATACATCGACAAGTAATACAATCGACAAGTAAGTGTGGTACACTTAGGATATCTCCTTTCGACGAAGTTATCCCCGAACATACATAAAATATGTATACGGTCGAATTGAATAACCCCCTCCTTTTTTGAAGTCGGTTGAAAAGTGCACTCTCTCTCTTGCTCAGTTCGCCTCACCCGATCACGATTTTTGTAACGCTCTCGTCACGCATTCACCAGCTTACTCCCCAAGTCAAACGTTTGTAAAGAAGTTTTACTTCAAAAACATTGCGTTACGAAGTTCACAATGTTTGCTTATCTACTTCTTATATTTAAGATGACAGTTTGGAAACGTTCTCGAAGTATATATTAATCGATAATCAAAATATATATATGACTAGCTGACCTGGCGAACTTCGTATCACCTTATTTTTTTCTGAAATATAATAATAACATAATATATCAAAATAAAATATAGCCTATCTTTTAAGTTGGACCAAACTGCACACGGTGTGCAAATTTTACTAAAATCGGTTAAGTAGTTTAGGAGTCCATTGAGGACAAACATTGTGACACGAGATTTATATATATTAAGACTAACTGACCCCGCAAACGTTGTTTTGCCATATACGTTATTAACCCCCTTGAGCCCCCGTATAACTTAGGGTTATGAAAAATAGATGTTGTTCGATTCTCAGACCTACCCGATATGCACACAAAATTTTATGAGAGTCGGTCGAGCCATTTCAGAGGAGTTTAACTACAAACACCGCGACACGAGAATTTTATATATTAGATAATGATCATATAAATAATTTCAAAGTATTTAATAACACAGTGTACAACAGTATCATTCATCTTGTTAGCTCTCAGTAAGCATACTTTATTTCGTCTCTTACATAACACGTATCACATAATTATACTGCTGCGGTCACGATTTTAACGCAATGTCGCTCGCAGGGAGACAACGGTATTCAAATTACACAGTATTAGAAATAATATAATTTGAAATTTTATATGTAAATAATTATACGAGTTTTTTGAAGTAAAACCTCTTTACGCCCGCTTGACTTGACAGCTGTAAGCTGGTGAATGCGTGACGAGAGCGTTATGGAAAGTGTGATCGGACGAGGCGAACGGAAGTTGAGAGGGAGATATAAGTTAGTGAAGATAGAGAGTTTTAATTCAGTCGTGTGGTCTAAAGCAGACTTGTAGTTTTGTGTATCTATCTATTTTTTATCTGTGTATTTATCTATCTGTATATACTCTCTATAGCTATATAATTTTTTAAAACGAGTAACTGCAGGATTTTTTGCCGATTCTTGTCTACAGAATCTACATTCCGAATCGATGATAGGTTTACTTTTAATCATATTAATGATTAAATTTGTAAAATGACGAATGTTCTTTTGAAGCCTATTTGAATTAAGTTATTTTTGATTTTGATTTTAAATGTATCTGTACATATACATAATTATTGATAACACTCAACATTTGTTGCGTAATCTTTATTATTAAAATTAAAATACAATATTAATTATTCTCCATCTTGTGCATAAGTTTCTGGAATATGTCTTACACTACAATCTACATTAATTTAGGATTCCATAGAAAAATGATCTCCTCTATTTTATATAGTGTTAAATACTACAAATTAAAAAAAAAATATCTATATGTTAAAGTCGAAAATTACGGACGGAGGAGTGTGAAATTTCGCACAATTATATTTTATATAGAGGAGTGCAGATTGTTAATATTTTATTTAAATTATGCATAAACAATACATAAAATCAAAAAAAAAAAACATTACACACACTACCATATATTTACCACACGCGTATTTATACTCTTTTGTTTATTATTAAAGAAATATAATCTTTGACAACAGAACCTTACAATACAATACACTACAAATATACTTTATTGTACAACCAGAAACAATACATGTAACATAAAAGAAAAAGAAACAAGCAAGAAATAATAATAACAAAAAAAAGGAATGTACAAAAGGCGGTCTTATCGCTAAAGAGCGATCTCCTTACCTTATGAACCTTAATGAATATAATTCCGTTTAATTCCATTAAAATATGTTATAACCGGACGAGCCTTATTAAATTATTCAAAGAATTTTAAAATATTTATGTATTGTTGAGTTGAGTTGTTATCTAAAATATTTATTACAAATCGGTAAAAAATAAAAATTAAGCGCTTACAAATGACTATTTATTATTATTTAAGTAAATTTTAACGGATTTAAAATCGAAGCTTCTAGATTTTTAATAAACGGTAATATAATTTGAGGAATGTACGTCGAAAATAGATGAAGGCTAAACTCCGAGTAATTAAAAGTATTTATTAAACACATCTGTGATTTTTTGAATATTAAATTGGATTATTGCATCCGACAGGAAGTTTCGAAAGAGTAATTATAGACTGGAATGTTCGTTTTGGAAGCAACGGGTTTTAAAACACGCGCGTAGACAATTTTAAGCTACGGTTCAAGTATTGATATTATATTCTTAGAAAAATTTTTAGTTTAAGGTTTCAACTGAACATTGTTACAAACATTATATACATTTATCAAAAGCATGTTTCTATTGATTTTTTATGGATTTTGGATAAAACCGTGTCTTGTGAATATTTATTTTTATTTTTGAGAGATTTAGTGGTGTTTAGTGAAGCATAGCGATATTGAACCGTTGCAAATTATTATTTTCAATCATTTACTCTATTTATTACGTTTTTGTAGTGTCAGGCTTTACAAAGACGTATTGTTATACATTACACTAGCAAAAAAAACTTTCCTTTTTCACAAAACTAGGTCGGCAAACAAGCGTACGGCTCTCCTGAAGTTAAGCGATTACCGTAACTTATAGACGTCTGCAACACCAGAAGCATCGCAAGCTGGTTGCCCAACCTATCCACTGTAATACAACACTGCTTGAAAGTATTATTTAGCTGTGATCATCTGTAAGGTTGGATGCTTCCCAGTCAGACAGCATCAGAGCTTCCTATTGTGCCCTTCCTCAACGAAAAGCGCTGACAACAGCAATTAGACGTGCTTTTATATACATAGATATTAGTATAAGTATATAATTATATAGGCAGGTGAGTGTCAACTTGTGTCGTGATCAATGTGTGATATACAGAGTAATTTTATCGGTCACTTGTGTAATCTTGACATAGATATTAATTATAAAATACGTCATTGGTATTCCAATATAAATACATTAATAAAAATTATGATATGTTTACGTAATTATTATGAATGCGATATTTTATATTTATTATTCAAATGAGACACTTTAATTTGTCTACTGTTATAGTTTTTCTCTTGATTAAATTACATACAGATATTATTTTTTTAATATTATTACTCTCACACGGAGAAAAAGGCCTATGACCAGCAGTGGAATGTTACAGACTGAATCCTAAATGTAATTAATTGAAATCATGTCAAATAAAGTAATTGTCTTAAAATATATAAATCAATTTTAATACGTTAAGTGTTAAGATGTGTCTTTACCGATCATCAAAAGCGAAGCGAAGCGTTCTTTTGATTTTCTTTTCCATTCGCTTAATGTGGACCGTTCGACAAAAACTATGAATTTACCTCTATTTGTCTATACAACTAACTAATCAAAAAAAAATACCAATTAAATAACTGCATCCGTGCCTATTGAGTAATAATTGCAAAATTATACTAAAAGGTTATTTTTTTATAAACAGAACCGTGTCCATTTCCATTTGATAAAAAATATTATTCGAGTAGATATGTGTACTACTTGGTCTTCTAAACGTTGTTATGCCATATAAATTATTTCAAATAAATATTTTGGCAGATAAATGGAGAGTCTATGACTGAATGGGAAATAGAGTCTTGACTCGGCAAACAATATTGTGCGATATAAATTACTAGCTGTGCTCTACGGTTCCACATGTGTTAATTTGGGGAAAAAGTAGTCTATAGATCCATCTTCAGAAAATGGGCTATTCAACGTGAAAAGATTTTTTAAATTAGAACCAGTATTTTCCGAGATTAACGTGTTTACTTAATAATATTAGTATACACTTCTTGTCAATAGAGGTTAGATATTGTATTATATATTTTAGCTTATCTCACGTTGGAGAGTGGTCTTAATGTTGGTGTCGTGTTAGACTGTGAAATGTCGCTGGGCGACATTATTAAATCGAAACTAAGGACGAATGCCTTTCTCGTGATTTGGCGAACACTACCACTTGGAATCGAGCGGACAGCTATCTTTAATATTTACATTACCAAATTTGTAGAGTGCTATAAAAATAAAAAACAATTTAATTTTTTGTTAATTTTTTTTAAATATAGGCTCTATTTTTGCTAGTCTGTTTATGATCTGACGTTTTATAGGCTACACAGATTGTTTGTATTGTATGTGATACTAGACCGGTGATATGTATCCTACGATATCGAATTTGTTTTACCTAAAACTTTTTAAAGATTTTGTTTATTACTATCTGTAGCCCGCGATTTTATTCGCACTTAAATAATAAAAAAGAATCTTATATTCTTCCTCGGTAAATGAGATATCCACGAACCAGATGAACAAACAAACTTTTCAGCATCATAATATTAGTATAGATATCTGCCTTGGTTTTTTAGATATTTGTGTCTTCGCAGGTTAAGTAATCATGAAAATAGTAGTAATTAATTTTACGTAAATTATGAAACTAAGTCAAATCTGGATTGTAATGATAGTGTTTCTTAGAAAAAAGCAGTTTTTCTGAAAAACTGCGGAGTTTCTTGCCGGTTCATCTCTGTAGAATCTACATGTCAATTCGACGGTAGATTCACTTTTAACGATAGTTAAAATTTTATATTCAAGTTTCGAAGGTACTTTTGAAGCCTATTTGAATAAAGTAATTCTCATTTTATGAAAATGCAAAAAGTTCTTTCATTCAATTTGTTTTTTTTTTATGTTCTTTTGCAAAGACCTTTTTTCTAGAATGTTTTGATAATATTAATTGTATATTTCTATTATTCCATTCTTAAGACTGTTTACATTTTAGACACGTAACACTTTCGCTAGTTGAGCAAGTGTTGCACGGTTCATTCGTACATATTACGACGGTGACGCTAATTTTTCCTCAATATCTTTTGTTATATAGTAAATTTAGTTACAATTATCAGAATCCGTGTAAAATGTCAAAAATTGATGAAAATAGGAACGTAATACATTTAAATTGACATAAACAGACGAAGGAGGAGGATCCTTCTCCTACATGGGGAAAGAGGCCTATCATTATTGGCCTTAGTCTGTCTATTGCAGACGATTTAGACAGTGTCAGACAGACACTGTGTCGCCTAGGCCACTCTTCAGAAAAACTCTGCGCCACCCTCTCGACCTCACTGGCTAGGCTCACAGGACCTATAGCATAAAGAGGCCTATAGCAGTGAGATATTACAGGCTAAAGCGAAACAGACGAAGCTTGGATGGATCTCAAAGTATAATTTTAATATGATTTCTCATTGTGAAGTATATGTACTACATGTTTAAACATTTTTTTTTCGCCTTTTCGCTAAGTATTCGATGTAAGAACACAACAATTGAAAGCTCGTTACTCATATAATATAATAACTTTATAGTGTAAATAAGTGCACTAGCTGATTTAATAACTCTGTAGGTAAGTAAACTCGCTGACCCCGCAAAAGTTGTTTTGTGTATGTTATTAACTCCCTTATACCCCTTCCCCCTTATAACTTAGGGGTATGAAAAATAGATATTGGCTGACTCTCAGACCTACCCGATATGCACACAAAATTTCATAAAAATCAGTCCAGCCGTTTCGGAAGGAGTATGTTAACTAACATTGTGACACGAGAATTTTAAATATAAGATTACCGTAATGGCCGACAAGCGTATGATCCACCTAAGAATCCACGCTATCAGCATAATTTATCCACAACTGGCAACGCATAAAGGAGCGTCCAGCAGAGATTTTTATATCTTATGTCTTGATAATTATCTTATTAAAGTGTCAATTTAAAGATAATGATTTCGATGTGATTACTAATTGGTCGTAAATATAATAATTTATTTTTAAAATTTTAATTTGTAAAAGAACGATTCGGAGGTGCTCTTGGAGCCTATTGGAATAAAGCTGTTTTTGATTTTGATCTTGATAACTCGTTCTGTGTTAAGATTTTCGTATTTTTATTGCGTTAATAATGCCATTAATCTAATTTTCCTCAGTAATTGCAGTCAAAGTGATCTAGTTTCGTCATAATCGATATTATTAATCGAGTTATTGATTACATTCGCTTTTAAGCATCGTTTGATATATATTCGGCTGATCAAAGTGGATTTTGTGTTGTAACACTATTAGGTGTTCAATTTTAGTCACTTAATTATAGGCGTAAGAAAAAAATGTGTTTTACGTAATACGAAATACACGTCCGAGTAATACTACGCCTACTGTAGTTTAGGAACTTTCTACATTTAAAAGGAAAACGGTTGTAATTGTTAAATTATAATATTTCTACTTCTCTGAGCTACTAAACCTATAAATTATCGACTTTTTTTTTCTTTAGAAGTTCCTCTATACTTAAAATAAATATAATAATACGATTTAGTCTTTAGCATCCCCACTACTGGGCATGAGCCTCTTTCTAGACGTAGGAGAGGGATTAAAGCCTAACGCCGAAGCCACCACGCTGTTCCACTGCGGGTTGGCGGATATGTTCCCTTCTATGAGTAACGATGGCTATCAGGTGCATATGGTGACAACCAGGACCGACACCTTAACATGTTCTTCAGGGCATGGTGGGAACTCAACAAGGATAGACGTCCAAATCTGATAGAAATATTTGTACAAATACAAATATCCATCCCGAGCAGGAATCGAACACGCAAACCGTCGGTGTTTTAGACGACTCCTCGCACAACTGCACTCGAACTATTGTTAATATATTATAAATAATGAAATTATGTGGTGTCATGGGACACCAGGTAGGAACGAAGTTCCTTCGGATAGTATAGGATCAACACAATTTAAAAAACAAATGTTGAATTTTATATATATTGTCTACTTCTTGATTTTTTTTTTTAATTTTGTCGATTGGTTTTTAATTAAGTACATAAAAGTATTTAGGAAATTTAGTATTTTAGAAAATAACAAATACTATAAAATAAAATAAATCAAACAAAATAATAATAATAATAATAATTTAGTTTTACTAACGTCATATTATACAGTCGTGTGATTGATATTACGTCACTTCCGTTATATATTCTTCTTACGGTTTTAGTATCACATTTTTTTTAGTTCGACCGCCCAGCCAAAAGTCAAGCCTGCCGTAAGGAACTTCGTTCCTATAATACCTTATTAAGTTAGCGTAGTATTTTTTGGTGTTTGATCAAAGTGATCTGTCATATCGACCTATAATTGTTATAATTATTTCTACTATATTACATTGCTAACATATAAATAATTTTAATATCTTATTTTAGTTTACACATTTCCCTTCCACGCTAGGCACGAAATGTATATTACTACGCCTGATTAGCACCCGTGAACAATTAAAATCAAATTCAACACGTTGCACCCACAGAACCATCTCGAATCAAAGTTTCATTTAGCTTGAAGTTGGGAGAGCGATTTTGACACATAAGTTATATAACAACGCGTGTGTGAATTCTGACAATAAAAAAATGGCTGACAAAATAAACATGTAAAAATGCATCATTGTCATGAGCATTTGTAAAATTATAAAACGCAGTTCACGAGACCCGTTACATTACAACACGAAATAACTTTCCCAATATTTTACACCTTAGTCTCTTATTATTGTATAAGTACCAACTCTAATTGTCTCATACATAAGAATTATATTTGTAAAAGAATCATTTATTTTATGTTTGTAACATATGTATTGAAATTTTTGCAAAAAAATTAAGCAAAAGATTAATTAAGGCTAAAAATAATTAGCGTCTGATTCGCGAAGATGTCCTTGTGTTTGTTTTATTTAATACACATTTACATTATATATGTACATTCACCTAAAAACCATATATGCGGATAAGAAGTATTACATAGGCTTTTTTTATATTACTAGTTGACTCGGTGAACTTTTTGCGGCTACATTTTTTTTGTTTATTTATCATTTTTAATTTTACTGAACACAAAAAAATTCAAAGATGGCGCCCTAAAATTGATTCTTTTTTTTTGACAAAAGAAGACAATGACACACAGAACACATATACACATAGTTAACCATGAGTGAAATTAAGCCAAGGTGTCAGCACGTGTTCTCACGGCTATTATGTTTTGTAAGTGAAATTTGTGACGTCACAAGTATGTAAGTTCGCAACTATATGTCGTCTTAAAGAAATTAAAACATATTCATGTATATGTTACATATATGAATTTGTGATTCATCTTACAATTGTTCTTTTCGAAATAATTCAAAGACTTTTCCACTCAACTTAATCATTTTATTAGTATCTTTAATTATTATTAATATCGATAATTCTAATTCTAAGCTGACCCAACAGACAATATCCTGCCCTTCGTACTATCAAACGCGTGAAGTTGAAATAATAGTTACGTTTTGTAAAAATTTCCAACTTCCTGTAAGTCTTTATCCCATCAAAAGTATGTATAACAATCATTTATAAAGTCTATTATTTAGGAAACATTAGACTTTCACTACTATCACAATTGTCACTCGTGTCCATCATAGAGGAAATTACCCAATTTCGATTACGTTTTCTAGAAACAAAACTATTATGTAACGTAATTTGGCATGCTCGAATTGTTTATGTTACATTTATTTTTTATCTGTGCACATTAATAGTCTGTCTAACTGCGCATGTGTGACGAAAAAAATTATATAAAACCTTCTTTGCTTAAATCTCTACATTCTTAACATAAAATAAAATTTCTTATGCTTCTTATTTAGGATTAATGACAGGAAAATTATACAAAGCCTTCTTTATTTCATATTTTTATTTTAATATTTGACAGGAAATCTTTATATTTCGGAAGAAATTCTGTGGTATACAAAAAATAATGTTGTAGATTACTGTCTAATCAAAGTCAAAAATTCCTTCATTCAAGTAGGCTTCAAAACAATCTTTAAATCAGTCAGTCAGTCAGTCAGTTCAGCCTATTGCAATGCTGGACATAGGCCTCCCCAAGTTCGCGCCAAACATCCCGTTTTTCCGCAATCCTCATCCAGCCTACACCAGCAATCTTGCATATCGTCAGTCCAATTATAATCACTTACAAATTATAATTATTACCTACATTAATCTTAAATTAAATTTGTTTGGTAATTGTAAAGCTCTACAATCGATTTGCAACGTAGATTTCTCGGCAAGAACTCAACATTTATTTTTCTGAAAATCGGTCAGTCATTTTAAAATTTCCTACCAGAGGATAAGAGACATTGAAATAAAAAATTATTTTAGTCCACTGCATACACATACCTAATTAACTGTTTTATCAACTAGCTACGTTTACTTGTCAATTACATCGAAGTCGGTTTTGTTAGTTTGCAAGCAAAATCAATTATATATCTATTACACTTTTCCTCGAAACGTGGACACCCGGTTATGTCTGCGTTATGTCACGAACTGGGTCGCGAGCAATGCTATATTTACTTGGTAAAATTTCTATTTTAATATTACTAATGCATAGTTAATGTTTGAATGTAATTTTTTCTAACTTTAACTAATTTTTTTTATACAATTGATCTGCAACTAAGCATAAAGCTCACCTGGTGGTAAGCGATTACCGTAGCGTTGAAGACTCTACCCCCAAACCCCGCAGGAGTCCCGGACACCTTACCACAGGAACAAATCACTGCTTGAAAATAATATTATTTCTTTTATGCAAGCCATGACTATATTTATAATAATTGACAGTTTTGTAGAAAGATCACTGAGGAGTTTTTTGCCGGTTTTTTGCCGCAAAACCTATATTTATTTTTGGGGGTAGTTTCACAATTAACATTTTTTTAGCTGTTATAATCATATGTAGATGTAAAATGCTGTTTTAGTGGCTTAATTTTTTTTAAAGAATTTGTTTTTTTTTTGTATTATTTTTTGTAAATCAAGTTGAAGTCAAGTTGTTAGTAAATATAGATTTTTGATAAGTGAAAACGTTTAAGCTAATAAATGTGTGAATATGTAAATATATTAAGTACAGAAATAAATAAAATAACCAAAGGATCTAGATTAAAAGGCTTTACGTATACTTTTTGTGTAAATAATCATTACCGAAGCGAACTTAAAATATTAATCGCTTGGCATGTCTGAACTCTCCTGTTTCTTACATGTTGACGAGAGCGTGATTTTTTACCACGTTTAGATAATGTTGCTTTCTAATGACGATAAAAATATTAAAATTATTTCTTATACAATTACATTTTAACTATACATTGACGTAATGTTTATTAAAATTGACTGTCGTACCAGCGGTCAGGAAATGTTTGTAAGGATCATACACATTGCGTTTGCTGGGTTTCGTCCGTTGATTTTCTGAATTATTTTTTTATACCTGAAACTATTATATAATAATAATATAAGCCTTTTATTTCAGACACAATTATTTTTCTTACTTAAATAACTTATCTCTAAATTATCGACACCGTGTCCGTTTGCCCTTGGTTGGCATAGGCCTCTTCCAGCTTCTTCCAATATTTTCTTTCTCGAGCTATTCTCGACCACACAGTACCCGCGACTGCTTTGATGTCATCTTCCCACCTTTTGTACTGCCTTCCTCGATTTCGCTTTCCACTTATGGGATACCAGTTCATAACCGTTTTACTCCATTTCTCTGAACCTCTCAGGATGTGTTCTGTCCTGTCCACTAATACCACGAAACTATTATATAAATAGACATATAAATACACTGTGTTTTTTATATTTATTAGTGTGTAATATAAACGTTAAAATAACTTTTATATCATATATAACAGTACCTTTCCAATGTAATAACATATTTCGTAAAATAATTAATGACACATGACGCTACCGGGAGATGAACCGAGATTAATGAGATTGTAAATGCGGATATTAACTGAAAGGTCGCAGGTTCACATCTGGACTGGTTATATTTTAAATGCTCGTATATAAATCATTTGCTGTAGTTCGCGGTTTCACTCGCGTTATTTCCGATCACGTGGTGATGTCGGAGTAAAAAGTAGTTGTGTTATTATGGATCTCCAACTAATCTACGTACCAATTGAATTACAATCAGTGCAGTAGTTTTGGCGTGAAAGAGTTTCAAACATCCTTACAAACTTTCGTTTTAACGGAGGTAAGGCACAAGGAAGTTCGCGTCTTCGGTGCGACAAAGCCAGTACTGCGGTCACCAACCCGCCTGCCCAGCGTGGTGACTATGGGCAAAACACATGAGTTCACGTTATTTTTGACGTAAACTTGTGGATGCCTATGTCCAGCAGTGGACTATATAGGCTGTAATGATTGAAGGCACAAGGAAATATCATGCTCAAAATCTGGAGCTGCCCGACTGGGGAAGTACCTCGACCTTACAGAAGATCACAGCTAAATAATACTGCTTTCAAGCAGTGTTGTGTTCTTGTTGGCTCCTGGACCAGACCTCCTGGGGGATTGGAGGTAGGGTCGGCAATGTTGCGATGCTTCTGGTGTTGCAAGCGTCTATAAGCTACGGTAATCGCTTACCAGCAGGTGAGCCGTATGCTTGTTTACCGGCCTAGTTGTATAATAAAAAATTACTCAGCGCCAATCTGTCCTCAAATTATCAATTTCTGTTGAGGTTTTTGTAACTAAGCAAATCATTTGCTACTTCCTCTAATTGGATAAAGTTATGTTAAGATCTAAATTATGAACCTCGTTTATATTACTAAACTAAAACTATGTTACTTTCTACCGGTGAAATATGTACAACATAACAACAAAAATACTCATAATTATGTAGAGAAATATGACAATATGACGGAAAAATTAAAAAAAAAAAATTAAAGATGTAAATTTATTGTATGCCATGTAAAAAAATCTTTTTTTTTTAAATATATAAATCAAATGAGGATTTATGCCAAGATCTTAAAAAGTTTATATGTGTGTGTACTCACAGAGAAAAGATACCTTTGCCCAGCTGTGGGATATTCAAATTTCAATTAATTAAAGCCTAATTAAAAATTTAATATTATACAATTAAATATGCACTCACACATGCACACAGTTACGAAATAATACAACAATACAGAGAAGGATCGTTAAAATAATAATTATTATTGTATATTCAAATGACTCCTGGGAACGTTTCTTAATTCACGTTATAATAAAATTTTGTCGCAACATACTGTCGACCGTTTCCAAGACCTTAATCTGCAATTAGTACTTAATTAAGATTCCACGTTATTTCATTAAAAATTTTACTAAAATTTTTCTTTTGAAACTTTTATTTTAAAGTCGATATAGATAAGTCCGTGTCTGTACTCATCTGCGGTACCTGTAAATGTCATAGACATTTTAACTAATGAAAAAATTAGTGTGGGTAATCGTCCATGTAGGCAGGCAGATCTATGTTAAAATATGTAGAAACTTTTTTAAAACAATCTTTCACTAATAATTTCAAAAATAATAATAAAATGCAAAGTTATATTTAGACATGCGTTTAAAAGAATCTTTCAATAAACATCATTCTGTATTTGAATCGGAGAGGCTAACGATCGCGGACGAGACTTGACCTTGCGACCTTAAAATTTCTTTATGAATTATTCATAAGACAAGCGCGCATTTTATAAAATGATTAATATGATGAATTTGTAATTTATTGAAATAAAACTTTTTATATACTGATTTGCATTTAATACTTTCTTAATTAATTAATTTTAGTTGGTTAATTTTCACACTTTTTACTATACGTTCTGTCAAAACATTTTTTTTTGAACTAGGTCGGTAAACAAGCGTATGGATCACATGATGATAGGCGATTGCCGTAGTTTATATATGTCTGCAACGCTAGAAGCATCGCAAGCGCGTTGCCGATCCTTTCACCTATTATTTAGCTGTCATCTTCAGTAAGGTACTTCCCCAGTTGGGCTGCTCCATATTTTGAGTAGGAAATTTCCTGCTTTCCTGCTGCCCTACCTCATTTCAATTGCATTACATTTGACGTTGTTGTGAAAGTTATTATGATTCTAGCACCGTTTTGGACTGTATATTCTACTGAGATGAATGACAGGAAGCTGCGTAAATTAGCGAGTAAATTCAGTCGTATGCCCTGCACAAAATACAGCGCCACCAAATTCAAATTTCTTTGACATCAATATAATATTATACTGAATACTGCTTCGACTGTTAAAAGTAATCGAAATAAAAACTTTAAGCTGATTTTAGTCGATGTATCATTTATATGCGTTTAGGTAAATAAATAAAAATAGACTATTTGAGAAAGTTCCAGTTTCGTGAATTTTAAGTTTAGATAGGTACTATATCAAATTTCTGATATCTAGGTCATCTACTTCGGTTACAGGTTACACAGAAATTAATACTAGGTTATCCATACTGTAGGTATTTCATCAGCCCTTTTCTATTAAACCTATTTTGTGGTTTCATCTTATACCCATATGTATGTATATATTGATTGGCGCAATGGTTAAAAAAAGCCTTTACGTGTGTAGGTATGCGTTCGTGTGTATATATTGTGTGCAGATATTTGTGTGGTCTGGGCGATTGTCTTTTGTGATGTGATTTTTGTTACTAATTCTATTTTATCTGTTGAATTTGGGGCGTTTTATAATACGTAATGATCGTATCTACGTGTACAAACTACCGCAGTCTTATAAATGTTGCCATAATTAAGTATTAGGAACTGTTGACAAACATTTGCTCGAAATCCTCAATTAAGTATAGACACATGAAAGAAATTTTACCATATCCTACTAGGTATATTGTACTTATTGTTTATTACGATTATATATTATTATTCAAATAATATTACGATTGTTATTTAAAATGTACGTAATATTTAATACTTATAAACATCAATTGAGTTTAATATTTTTCTCTCTCTCTTCCAGGTTCTATGTCTGGTGCTAGCGACAGGGATGGCCGCACGGCACCGTCCGCGTGTCCAGCAGCAAGTCGACGTTGATGACTACGAGCCGCAAGCGCAGGAAAGAGGGCAACAAGTGCGTATACGTTGTTCTTTACATTAAAAAAAACTTTTTTAATTTTCATGGCAACTGTCAACGCTGTTACTTATAGGGAATTTACCTGCGATTGCGATGTTGTTGACGATAGAGTAAATACTAGATTGGAAACTATTTGACTGAAGGTTTAGGTATCAGAATTAATCTAACAGTACTGGAGCCTTACATAATTTTTTTTTAGTAAATGTACCTTGTCCTCAAATTACGAACAGATAACACAATCGGGTATTTATTTATCGCCCACATAGGTACATTATTTTTTTTTACTTATTCCGTTTGGTAATAAACGTTTACAAAGGTCCATGTTAAATAATATTCAGTTACAAAATTATTGTAAAAGTGAAGGTCAGTATATTTCACAACTTAATTTAGGTTGATGCGAATTGAATAATAATGTTTAACAGAAATAGAGGAACTAAAAAAGATATTAAAATCTCGTAAGCTTATATTACCAGTCTAAAGGTGCCGCCGTTAAAAATAAAAATGTTCTTATTTTTATGTAGTTATAATTCAACATGATACTGGCGAAATCAATCGTGATATATTTGCACTCAAACATACTAATTATTCACCAACCCGCCTGCCCAGCGTGGTGACTATGGGCAAAACACATGAGTTCACGCCATTTTTTGCGTGAACTTGTGGAGGCCTATGTCCAGTAGTGGACTGTGAAAGGCTGCTGTGATGTGATGATACTAATTATTAGATTAGATTTGTAAAGAAAGTTACTGTAAAAAAACGGTCTTCCTTACAATTCAGTTAAATAACCTACAAAACCTGGAAAGGGCTAAGGATTACATTGGTTACTAATTTATATTAGGAACGTAGTACTTGAATACAAAACTATGGCTATTAGACATTTATTTTAGTAAAACAAAACATATGACAAATCAAATAAATAATTAGTAAATTATGTCACTGATGAAATGTTTGTGATTTTTGTTTTTCAATAAAAAAGTACCAACAATTTCGGTCACCCAAACAGATCTGTATGTTATGATTAACGCCATCTAGTGTAGGGTAGTAAAATAAAATTATTGAAAATATTTTATTTTGATTTTTAGGTTGTATATGCCTACGATGGTCTGTACCGAGATCAGGACCGAGCTGATGAGGAGTACGAGCCGAGAGCAATTCACAGATCATCAATTCCTTCAAGATTGAAGCAGCAATCTCCTTTGCAAGAATCACCCAAACAGCCGCCAGTACAGACTATCAGGAATTATAACAAGGTATATACTATGAATATTTATAATTTTTTCGGTCCTAGAATATGCCCGAAACTAATCTTCGCTACAACGTTTTAAAATTATATTACTTCCTTTTTTATCAATACTCTTAACTTTCAAGCAGAAAATTGGAAGTTTTAAGACAAGCATTTAATATCGTGCTATAATATTTTCGTAAAACAACTGGACAGACTGGATTTTTTCACCGCTTTTATTCTTATAATTATTTCTAAAATGCTAAAATCTAATCTATATGTATAAAGACATATCTTTATAACTTGTGTAGGTAGCAAAAATAATTAACGTTCTTGATTTCAGGTTAACGATGATGGTAGCTTTACATTTGGCTACGAAGCGGCTGACGGCTCTTTCAAGGAAGAAACCAGAGGTACCGACTGTGTAGTCCGCGGTAAATACGGCTACGTCGACCCCGACGGCAACAAACGAGAGTTCACTTACGTGTCAGGAAATCCTTGTGATCCCAACAAACCGAATGAAGACGAAGAACCTGAAGCTCCATCGCAGGATTCTTCGGAAAGAGACGACCCTGAACCAAACTATCCGACTAGACCAGCGTACAGGCCGCAGACAACAGCTCGACCAGCGACCACCTACTTCCAAAATGACTTTAGGGACGCTGATGAAGAACCCGAAGAAGAACCTCTTCAGCACATCAGGCAGCGTGTTGTCCAACGTCCACAGCCCGCCAGGCCAGCCCCGCGACCAACTTACCAAGCTCAACAGATTGCTATCACACCTCGACCTGTGCCCGTTACTACAGCCAGGGCGCTGCCACCAGCGACCACCTTTAGACCACAAATCATTCAAGTTACCCCTAAACCTCAGATTCAGTACAGTCCTGAGCCCGAATACTCACCCTCTCCTACTCCATCTGCCGCAGGAAGACCGGGACAGATCGATTTTGCTGCAGAATTTGCAAAATTCCATCGTGATAATCAAGCCCCATCTAGTACTGCTGCCTCTCCCGGTAAATCTAACAATGTGGCGCCTTCTGGAAATCCTCTATACTCTACTGAATTAGTCTACGATCCTTCCAGCGGCCAGTACAACACCCAGCTCTTCCAGGCTTTACCTCAAACTACTGGGGAGCTGAACTTGAACCAACGTCTACAGCCTTACGTTGCTCAGCAGCAACAGCAAAGACCTTTCATTCCTTCTCCTCAAATCCCCACCGGTTCAGCTCAAGCTAGTCCAGTGTACAGACAGCAGATACAACCTGTTAACGCTCAGGAGTTATACCAGAGGCAACAGGCCGAGACGCAATTCCAAAGCTCTCAACAGCTATTCGCTCAACAGCAACAAATCCAACAGAGCCAATTACAAAGAGATAGGGCGGCGGCACGAGCTCAAGCTCAAAGATTAGCTCTCGCTCAGTCCCAAGCTTCTCAAAGGGCTCCCCAGGCAGCTCAATACTACTATGTGCCCAGAGGAGAGAACCCCTCATCCGGGCAAATCGACGCTTTCCTGAGAGGCCACGGCATTCAGCTCTAGATTTAGTTCAATACCTGAGCTAGATAAAACTATCGATCGACTGAGTCCATATAGCCATAAATCACGTAAAAGTATTTAATATCGGTCGCACAGTGCAGTGTGGTGATATCTAGTTCGAAGGACAGTGGCGGCAGGCCGCGAGTGTACATATGCTGCGTCTCAGTACCTTAAAATAAAACGTAGTCTTAAGATTTAATTATAATTCACTTTTGTACGAGAAAGTCCACGATGTTCCGTGTGCGAGAGTTTTGTAAAATCGAATTAACATTTTTTTTTGTAATATTTTGTTTTATGATAAATTATAATTTTATTAAAAAAATGTTTTTGTTTTATTTATTATTATATCTTTAAAAATATTCTTACTATGCTTACTAAATTAAATCTCCGACAAATCGAAATATAAAACATAATTAAACTGTTGTTATTTGAAAAGTACATGTGTTGGTAACGATGGTCAAATCTTTTTACTTTAGAAAGATTGTTTTCGACGAAGGTTGAAGGTTATGTAAAAAAATTCTTGACACATATAAATGAAGCAAGAGCTATATTTACGGGTGATGCTTGCTAACTTTTTAATTTTTAGTATACAATACAATTACACAAGTTTTTGCAAAAGGCGGACTAAATGTAACTGCATTCTTGTCAGTCAACCTTGGTATGTGCTAGAAAGAAAATGTATTAATTATAATTTTTGGGATTTTTAAACCACAATGGCGGTAGAAAAATGTATGGTTCGCCTGATGGTGGCTATGAACCTGCAAAAACAGGTGAATCACGTAGCACGTTGGCGACTTTATTTGGAAGAGAGAAAGAGAGTAAGTGAATTCTCTCGAATACACTTAATTGTACACAACTTCAAAAGGACTTTTAACTAGCCCGTTGGCGCAGTATGTAGTGGCCCTGCTTTCTGTCCTTCGGGTTGCGGGTTCGATTCCCGCCTGAGTCTGAGTGTAATATAATATTTGTATCTATATATTTAAATATGTATTATTTCTATGTATGTTTATCAAAAAAAAAAAAATAGTTATAACAGTCGGCTGTTACCTGTAACACAAGCATTAAGTTGCTTACCATAGGAACAGACGACGGTGTGTGTATGTTATATGATATTTATTTATAAAAAAAAATTAATCAACACATATTTCTTAAATATACAAACAAATACAATGTACAAAGGTATGTTGCTAAGTAAGCGATTTATAACTGACAGTCCCAAGGATTTTCAGACCAAGGAGCTTTCAGTCGTGCTAAGTGAGGCACAGTTGTTTCCGCCAGTGTCCCGTACGACGATTATTTTAAAAGAACTACTACCTCATACATATTAGATTCCTGTCTTACGTATAAAACAAGTCTCTATTCCAACCTCATTAGGTCTAGATTTATAACTATCTGACCAAACTTCGTAATGCCATTTTTTTGTGAATGATTATCGTAACAATAACGAAGGCAAAAAAAAGAATTTTTAAATTTGGTTCAGTTGTTCGCAAATTATAGACGTACATAATATAGATTTTTTTTCTGAAGCTGTTTTTATCACATCACATTACAATTCAAATAATTTTTAATTGATTAAATTACTAGCTACACTTAAAATATTATAAATAATAAAAATATAATATTTTTTTTTTTCATTTTAACCAGATACATTTTTTAAATTAATAACCCGCCATACTGCGTGACAGTTTATTGGCGAAATTAGCGTTATCAACATATACCACAAAAATATTAATTTTGTTAGTTATAATTATATTATAAAATTATATCGAGCATAAAAATCGTTTTTTTTTTTTTGATTAATAAAATAATTATCGAAAGTAAAAATAGGAAAACTTAACCAATTAACCAAGCAAGTCCAGTTAAAAATTCTGGCAATTTTACTATAACATATTCGTTAAAGATGCGAAGAAAATAATAAGGATATGACCTTATTTGGGATATCCACAGATACGGATGCGGATCTATCAATTGTACCCTTAATATTTACATTAACAAAAAATTAATTTACTACGACTAGCCCGTTGGCGCAGTTTGTAGTGCCCTGCTTTCTGTGTCGCGGGTTCGATTCCCGCCTGAGTCTGGGTGTAATATAATATTTGTATTTATATATTTATATATGTATTATTTCTAAGTATATTTATCAAAAAAATATATATAGTTATAACAGTCGGCTGTTACCTTTAATACAAGCATTAAGTTGCTTACCATAGGAACAGACGACCGTGTGTGTATGTTGTAAGATATTTATTTATTTATTTTATTTAATTTAAGCTCCTGTTTTAATTATGAGGTATCTCCTAATTGTCTATTTTACTTATCATTATTATTACAATATATTACTACAAAGATAATTTGGCTAATGTCGTGAACTCATGTGGTTTCTCCATAGTCACTACGCTGGGCAGGCGGGTTGGTGACCGCAGGGCTGTCTTTGTCGCACCGAAGACGCTGCTGCTCCTCTTCGGCCTGTGTATTTCGAAGCCAGCAGTTGGATGGTTATTGCGTTATCGGTCGGCTTTTTAAGTTCCAAGGTGGTAGTGGAACTGTGTTATCCCTTAGTCGCCTCTTACGACACCCACGAGAAGAGAGGGTGTGGCTATATTTTTTACTGCCGTAGCCACACAGCTTGATAATACCTATCTTACTTGTCATTGGCCAAATAGTCTATGCCTTCACGAGCTGTCATATCACAATTGAATTGAGTAATGGGACAAACTAAGTCTAGGTCTAAGTCTAGGATATGGGTTCAAAAGCTCGTGGATTTATATCGCTTGTATAAAAAAAAGTCTAGGTCGAAGATAGATTAAAAATACAAAAAATTAAGTTTTCTTTTTCGTGTATAAATCTCATAAATATTAAAATACCTGTTATATTAATAATACTCATTACATAGTCATGAAGAATGCGGAATTAACTCTAATAGTTATTGTAGTTTCTAGGCCGTGTCAGATTAGTAATGTAATTCATTCAATAAAAACATGTCTGTCGATGTTACGTAGCTGCAAGTAGCTTGGATAATATCTATACACGTAATAAAATTACAACCGGTGCACGTCTGTTCATAAGACATATTAAGGGGAAATCTTTCTCTCTTTATCTCTGTTTGTATGTATGTTTCTTCTCTTCTATACTTTTTTTGTATGTAATGAACCGCGTGGTAAGACTCTATACCCAATGGTTGCAATTTACACAGTTGTGGTTCTGGAAATACCTATAACGTATTATCTAGTATATGTTTATCTGGTATATTTTTTTCGTTACAGCCTATACAGTCCACTGCTGGACATAGGCCTCCATAAGTTTACGCCAAAAATAACGTGAACTCATGTGTTTTGCCCATAGTCACCACGCTGGGCAGGCGGATTGGTGACCGCAGGGCTGGCTTTGTCGCACCGAAGACGCTGCTGCCCGTCTTCGGCCTGTGTATTTCAAAGCCAGCAGTTGGATGGTTATCCCGCCATCGGTCGGCTTCTTAAGTTCCAAGGTGGTTGTGGAACCTTGTTATCCCTTAGTCGCCTCTTACAACACCCACGGGAAGAGAGGGGGTGGCTAAATTCTTTAGTGCCGTAGCCACGCAGCTATATATAGCTGGTATATTTTTATACAGGCATTAATTTCTATGTATATTTATCAAAAAATATTTACCTATAACTGTTACCTATAACACAACCATTAAGTTGCTTGTCTTAGAAACAGACGACCGTGTGTGTATGTTAAAAGATATTTATTTATATTTCAGCTATTGTAGAGAAATATGGTTTTGAACATACATCTACCGTGGGTGAAACCAAAAAAAAAAGCTAGTATAAAGATGAAAATATACAGAGCATGTTTACTTGATTTCGCGCGATTATCGTTACGTCACTCTAAAACACTACGTTTTAATTGAAATTTATATTATATAAATAAATAGTTATGTTATAAATTATTTTCATTATACACTACGTCAAAGATTTAGCATAAAATTATTTTTTTAACGTCTTCTTACACATTCCTGCATACTTTCTTAAATTATGAATTTCATCATTATTAACTATGTGTAATAATAGTAACTCAATTATAAAATTTAAAAAATATATCATATAATAATGATGTAGTAGGAGATCCAAATTAGAGATGAACTTCACCCATCTGCTTAGTGGATGAAAATTATTTTATATTTATTTTATATTTTAGTACAAGAAAAATCGCGAAAGAGTTGGACGGAAAGTTCCTGGCCAGGCTATGTTTAATTCAAAATTGAAGACTTTATTTTTATTCAAAAATAAACCTGGGAGGTTAAAGAATAGATTTAATACCTACCGTCGGTATGAAACCTGTAGAAAATACAAACGTTGGGTTGTTTATTATTTTCCTGGTATAACTATTGGATTGGCTCCCATTTTAACCCACATGTTTAATAATGAGCGCTGTTTCATTGTGATTACCATGACATAGGGTTGCCTGGTAAAAGTCGGGTTTGAGTGACGTTTGCTAAATATAATAAAGCCTGGCCATGTATATGGCCAGGTCCAGCCAACACTTTTGCGATTTGTCTTTAACATACTAAGTAAAATAATTTTTATGAGTGAAGATTATGTTTAGTTCAATGAATCAACAGCGGTTCCGGTTTAGCGATTCACGTAGCCGCCTTAAAGCTTACGATCTTGGGTTCGATTCTGCTCTGGACAGAAATTATACAAGTATTTGTTACTGGTTTGGGTGTGTGTTCGTCTGGGTCATTGGTCCCAGTTCTTATTATATGACAGCCCGATCGTTACTCATATAAGAGAAATTATTCGCCAACATACACTAGAACACAGTAGTCGATTATTATCTAAATTTCTCTTCCATATGAAGAAGCGACTTTGGCTCAGAAATCGGGAAAAGCGACCTTGGCTCAGAAATCGGGAAAAGCGACCTTGGCTCAGAAATTGGGAAAAGCTACCTTCGCTCCTCAGTAGAGAAAAGCCACCTTTCCCCAGTAATAGGAGAAAACGACATTTGATCTTTTACGGACTGATTCGTATCACAAGTTGCCGCGCTGAGTAGGCTGTGGTAGTTGTAGAAATAGGATAATATACTAGTTTTTAAAGTTATAAATTTTAATAGCACGCGGTCAGAAAACAGGGGGTAGGTTCGGAATCAGGCGCGTTAGGCACCTGATTTTCAGCCTTTATTTCCTTAGCTGGCCCACGCCGCGACAACGTACCTTAGAAAGTAATATGGAAGGACACTGGCCTGACTAATTCCCGGCGATGATGGTCTTCAGTTCCGTCTTCGTCCGATGACCGGCGGAGATCTCCACCGGTGTAAATGCCGGTAATCAGTCAGCCCGTTATTAATCGAGGGCAGTGACTCGATTTGTAGCAAAGTATAATTAAAGATATAAATCTTAAATTAAAAATCCTGGAACGAAGAAAGTTCCGAGTCAGGAAAAGAACAATTCAGAAACCAGTGTCACAATTAGCAAAATAATAAATAATTACAATTTTCTCGTTAAGTTAAGAACACCAGCAATATGTAATTATAATAGATATCATGAGAACTTACCCCAGCGGGATTTAAGCCGAGTTAGGGTCGAGGTTAGGTCTCGAGGTTCGGCGGCAACGAAATGCAAAGAAAAAGAGAAGCAAAGACACGCGAGCAAGGGAATATTGACAAGCAAAAGTCTATGCGTTAAGCATAGTCTGTATTTTTATAAATTATTAAGTTTAAATTTAGATATTAAATTATTTTATAATTTAAGGAGTAGACAGGAATATTAAATTTAGAATTTCTAATTACAATTAAATTGATTTTATTAAAGAAAGATCAATAATTACCAAAAAACATCAGCGGCATCTATCAAGTCCGTTAGAGAAAAAACGCCGATATGAAACACCAATAGTCACAAAGTGTCGAAAAGTTGCCGATAGATGGCGCCACAAGTAGAAGCATGATAAAATAAAGTGAAAAAACTTAACTTTTACTACAAGATCTTATTTATTAGAGTAACGTTCCAGCACAACGTTACAAAGTGGTTTCGAGTTCAGAATTAGTGTGGTAATGTCTTCAAGACGGCTGTTGTTACGGTTTTGTAAAGCCTCAATCCCTCTCAATGACCCAATAATATAAGTCGCCCTTAGGCCATTTCTAGAGTACCGCAATCACAGAGAGGTGACGAAATTCTACTATTAAGGCTCGGTATTCTCCGTAACCATATCAGTAATTATCTTAAAATAATCGTGTGGAGAACGGTTGTTTATAAATGTGCAATATAACGAGCGTAAAAGGCCTACGAGAGCATAACAAGCATTGAATGACCGAAGCATGATTTGACTAGCCCGTTGGCGCAGTTTGTAGTGCTTTCTGTTCCGCGGGTTGCGGGTTCGATTTCTACCTGAGTCTGGGTGTAATATTTGTATTTATATATTTATATATGTATTATTTCGATGTATATTTATCAGAAAAAATAGTTATAACAGTCGGTTGTTACCTGTAACACAAACATTAACACTGTCGTAGCTTATTGTTAACCACACCCCTTGACTAGTTATGTTGTAGTAAATTAGAATGGCAGTGTTAAAATTGACCAATTAAAGTAAGACGCTATTCTAATTACTAAACTTTTAACATTTATTTTATTTCTAACCGACTTTAAAATAAGGAGGAGGTCCTCTGTTCGACTGTACTTTTTTGTTCATATAAGTATCACAAGTGGCGCACTCTGTCAGACATTCAGTACGCTACACTAACTTTTACCTTAATTCTCATACATTAATATACGTACATGTCGTAATTACCTTTGCTAACAATAGATGGCGTTAGAAGTCAAAAAACAAGTACCTAGTTTTATAAGTAGGTTACTTATGCGTTAGTCTTCAAACAAATAATTGAACTAAAATTAGAGTATTATAATGCATTGGTTTTTATGTAAAATGTGTATTTTAATTTAAATAGTTTTTCTTATTTACTTTTAACTTTTTTATAATTACCTACCTTTAATTATTGAAATGAATTTCACACGTGTTTTATTAACTATCGCTATTAACATGGAGAACCGATGTGTTATATTGTTATCATTATATACAAACATAGTCATTACATAGAAATATGGGTTGGGGTATGCGGACTATGGGTTGTCTGGAAGAAATGACTAATTAGCCATAAGTCCGCCCATTGTACTTCACTGTCTGTAACTATCTTTATGCTTTGTTTGTAATATATTTGTGGTGTACAATAAAGTATAAAAAATAAAATAAAAAGTATAGTTACATCAACACATGGTCAAACAGACATTACTAAAATATGAACTCTTTATCACGTGCGGAAATCGAATTCGTAACAAATCCACCAGTTAACACCACTGCGCCTATGTATCGTCAAATCTTTGTAATTTTATCTGATTTTTGTTTTCTTTTCATATTATATCATCATGACATCATTACAGCTTATACAGTCCACTGCTGGACATAGGCCTCCACAAGTTTACGCCAAAATAACGTGAACTCATGTGTTTTGCCCATAGTCACCACGCTGGGCAGGCGGTTTGGTGACCGATTTATATACATACATATAACTGCTACATACGACCGCTGGGCCAATACGTCGTATATACGACGCATTGACCCAGCAGTCATAGAACTGGCTTAGGCTTGCAGTAACGGGTTTGACCCCCGCTTAAGACAAATATTTTTATAAGGCATATAGATTTATAGTGGTTTGAGTATTTATGCTTGTGTTTCGAGTTTCCGGTTTGTCGATATTGGAGAAAATCATACCGTTGCCTTGGCAATCACTTTAGACTTAGTTGTCCTTGGTAGGAAATTGTCCGCTATGTCGCAATAAAGTAGCGTTATGGATGAAGCAGATTAGGGGTCGTCCATCAATTATGTGATCTTTTTTAACAATTTTTTAAACCCCTACCCTTTACCTACCCGATATGCACACAAAATTTCTCAAAATTCGGTCCAGCCGTTTCCGAGAAGTATGGTAACTAACATTGTGAATAAATATAAATATGTAAAAGATAAAATGAAAATTATTTGTTAATGTTATAAACAAGTTACGTATAAACTTTTCCCACGTTTATACGTAATAACGTCTTACATATAATGAAAGAAAAGCAAATACGATCACAATTTTTCACAAGATCGGCTAACTACTATTTATATTATATTTATTTTATGTATTTTATTTGCAAGGGAAAAAGAAGAAGAAGGGGTTAAAAATAAGAAAACATATAACTGAAAACGTAGTTCTTGTACAATAATTATTTCTGAAACCTTAATAAGATTGTGTAGAATCTATCTTCTTCTATATATTATTACGTGAAGCAAAAACTTTGTACCCCTTTCTACGAAAATTGCGCGGATGGAGGACTATGAAATTACGCACACGTATAGTTTAGATAGAGTGCGGTATGCTAATTTTTTTTTTAAATTATATTAAATTATATAAAAAAAAAAAACATTACAAACTATTTTGTATAATGTTCTTTAATGTTCAAACTTATTATTGAAATAAATTATGGTTGAATTTCGACCACTGTGCGACCACTAGTTATTATAATATCGTAATGTTAAATATTTAAGAAGTAAAACTTACAATACTTCATTGAAATCTACCTCTGTTTTCTGCGATTCGCGCAAAACGGTAGAGCTCTAACATTTTTTTTATAGTAGTATCAGCTGACCTGGAGAACTTCATACCGCTATATTTTTTTTAAATAAAAATATCACGGTCTTTGATTGAAATAAAATATAGTCTATATTTTAAGTTGGAAAAAGTTACATAACTGTGGAAAACTTCATTAAAGTAGGTTCAGTAGTTCCGGACGAACACGCTGACACAAAATTTTATTGGTAACATTCAGAAAAGTGATGAGAGAGTTATCAATGTGATTTTTATTTCTAAAACTTGATAATAGAGACAGTATGATGCAATATTATCTCATTTTATTTTATTTTCCTAAGTATGGGTTGACGCTAACTAGCAACGATAGTTTTATTTTTAAGAATATAAAGCTGGACAGTCTTAGATTTTATTCGAATATACAAAAATAATAATTACATCCTGATGAAATACGAATATAATTTTTTTTTGTTATTGTTCTACTTTTTTTAGTTTATATTATTTTACGCAAATAATAAAATATAAAGTGTGAAGCACTCATTGTTTTATTTACTAATGTTATCAACCTTTGAACAATAAATTTGAAAATAAAACGATTAGGTATTCCTACCACGTGAATACTATATATGATATTTAAAGGAATATAAGTAATCACGTATAAATAAATATCGACAAAGCAATTATATTTGTTATTAATAAAACCAAATATCTGAGAAATTTATCAAAATTATCAGAAATACATTTCGTCTCACCGCAGCCGTCCTATTATTTATCTTTACCCGTTTAATGCAGGTGAGAGGAACCTTGGTAGATAATTTCATTTATAATTTTTCGACCGACATTTGCAATTAACACACAGACAACTGTGCGAACTCGTTGCAATATTGTGGAAATGAACATGGACATCAGAGAAATATTTAGTTCAACGCGATCTCGATCCGCAAGCAATGATTAGATGTTTTAGTAATGTCCACAACACGCACTTTTGTACAGTCGGACAATTAAACAATTGGGATCTTACAACGCCGGTATATGCACAGAAAAAAAGATTTTCCGTTTCAGATAATGAAGTGACAACAATAGAGCTGTTTGCGTAAGGCGTTCGCACGCTAGGGAGGCAAGTGGGGCGCTATTTTATATATGGGAGTAGTGAATGCGACGGTCGCCGGAGCACCGTCATGCGGCTGCCGTCGTCCTACCGAGATGAACCTCCTCATAATCCTCGCTTGCGTCACGACAGCGATAGCGACCAACGCGACCGAAACCGTAACGTCTACTGAGCCACCGAAAAATTCGACCAAAGAAATCCTTACAGCGAGTGAAACAGCTGACCCTACTAAAGTTGAAATAGTTAAACAGATACGCAGATTAAACGAAGACGGATCATACACGATAGGCTATGAAGCGAACGATGGAACGTTCAAGATTGAAAGTCGAGATGTTTTGGGGAATGTCAAAGGTACTTTCGGATATATAGACGATGATGGTGAAATTAAACGTGTTACATACTCCTCGTCGGGTGATAGTACCCCGGTACCGGTTTCGACGAGTACGACGTCAAGTACGCCGACAATGATAGTGAGGGTCAATAAAACTGTGTCGTCAACTACTCGGAGACCTCTAGCTACAGTCGTTTATCCAACAAGAAGCAGTGCAACTACAAGAGGTACTGTTATACAACCGATACCCAGACGCCGTCCAGCATCGAGCACTACCCGAATCACGACAGAAACGTCAACTGAGAAACATATTCACGATGAAACAACAGCAGATACTTTAAACTCTCATAGAAAAGAAGACGTAATTAAAACTAGGACGCAGTTATCAAAGCCAGTGCCGGTGACAGTGAAAGACGATCTTATTACAAAACAAACCACAACCACCTCACCGCAAACATTGAAGCCGGTTTACGAGCATGTCACTGAAAATGAACCCGATGTTAATAAATCAAACACCATTAGACGTGAATTACCTGGGACCAGCTCCAATCATCACATGGTGAGTCTACAACAGTCTATGGGAGATGATTCGACTGATGTGTATGGGGGTCATCTGTCACACGGCACAGTGAGACCTCTATTTACGACTACAACAGCGCGACCTAGAATTTTACCCATTCACTCTTTACTAGCAGCTAGACAAAAGATTCAACAGCAGTACCAAGAAACGCAACTGGATGATCAGGAAACAACTTTAGAAGCAAGCACTGGTCGAGTATTTAACCATGAAAATGCCGTAACTTCAAACCCAGTTCCAGTAATTCATATTCCAGCTCAAAGGCCACCTGAAGAAAGGGTTTATCAGCATCCTATATATCATAGACCTTCCGCAATTCACTTTAGAACACAAGAATATTTGAGAGATAATCCTGGAGCGCCAATTCCGATCGGTAATCAGCGGCCCTTTCTCCAATACGAATACCAGGATAAAGTATTGGACCCGCAGTACGTAAAGGAACCGTCCCAATCGAAAGCAAGTTCTGTTCAAGACGCAGCATACGAATTAAGGCCAGTACCTAGAATAGTCCAAATACCAGTTGATGAGAGAGGTATTCCCATTCAAGGGTATGAGCCAAGGTTTGTGAACCCGTACCGCCCGCAGCCATTGTTTCAAAGATATGATCCAGTGAGTGACACGAATTCCATACAAGCACCTGTTAGTACTCGTGATTTTAAACGCTTACTTCACATTCTGATAATGAGACAGAATCGCTTGCAAGCGATAATGGATCAGATCATGCCGGGACCACTTTACCAGTCACCTTCTTACCGACACGAAGCTTACCAGCAACACCGTCGTTACCAGGATGAAGACAGGTATGATTACAGATACGATCCTCAATATAGGCAAGACCAACAGTACAGGCAAGACCAACAATACAGGCAAGACCAGCAGTATAGACAAGAAGTGTACTCCAACCAAGTGTCTTCTTACGAGGATCCCCAATACGAGAGTCAGAGGTACGTTCCGCGAAGGAGATACTCACGTCCCTACGATTCTCAAGGTTCAGCTTCGAATCACATAGATGAGCCAGTTGAGTATCTTCCTGTAGAAGTGAGGGAAGCTCTGCTTCTAAAGATGCTCCTACTGGCCATCAGTCCAGATTACATGCCAACGACGCCACCAGCGACAGAGCTGACGACCGCGGCGCCAACTCGGAAGCAGGTGAGAAATGTTCAAATACTTGGAGAAGAAAATACGAAAAGCACACAAACAACAAAACGAAATCGCTAACTACCTAAGTAGACACAAAAGTATTAATCTTAATGTTTCAAATGTGAATATAATATACATAGATTATAGATATGTTTTTATAATGTAGATAAACATTTTTTATAATAATAAATTTATTTTTAATAACCTTTTCTTTTCACTTAATTTATACATTTAATAATTGTTGCTTTTTTGTCCGTATTGAAAAGGTAAATGTTTTTTTTCGTTCTACTATTTGTTAGCTATAATTTAAAAAAACAAAATAAAAGCACCAATCATAATATTTTTATTAATAAACAGAGAAAAAAATACGAAAACAGGAAAAGTTTTCTAACAATAAACTAAAAGTTGCTTAAATGTGATAAGAAGAACTAATTCTAGTATCAGTCATTCAATATCGCGTTGTAAAATAATAACTTAGCATATATTTAATGTTTCAATTCTTAGCTCACATGTAGTTAATTTTGTAAGCAGTTTACAAATAAAGCAATATGAATGACAAACGACTGTGTAATACAAGCGGTCGCCGACCATTGTTTACCGTCGTCGCAAACACCCACCGTCTGGTAACGCAACACACATAATTATGATAATAACTGTAACACAGATTTAAGTGATAAAATCTTATGCTCTTTTTATATTTACACACATTACTTGAACATAACAAGTGTCTGTACATTTCAACGTAATCAGACAAATCTTAAACGATAGGACGTAGATTTTTGTTTTTTTAATAATATTTATGTAATTATAAAAACAGACAAATGTTTTTTTAGTTAAATATTAAATGGTTGGTATATTATATATTATTTTATTATATGACTAGCTGTGCCTGCGACTTCGTCCGCGTGAAATTTAGCAAAAAAGTTATTTTTCAGTTCGCAGAGTTATAAAATATATACATTTCTAAAATAAAAGTAGGTACTCCTTATTACATCAGCTATCTGTCAGTGAAAATCCCATCTAAATCGGTCCAGCCGTTTCAGAGATTAGCCGGAACAGACAGATATATAGACAAAAATTGTAGAAAAAGGTATTTTGGTAAATGTATTGTGTATACATCCATATGCATTTGGTAAAAAGCTGTTTTAATATTAAAAACAGACACTATAATTTTATTTATTTGTATAGATATATTTTAGTTTTCCTTTCAGAGGTATCAAAACTGAAATCTTAGGGTCATAAGGATCAGCGTGTTCCAACGGCCAAAACAGTTTTAATTTTTCTACCTTTAACTATATTTCTAGGTAAAGTCTAACAATTTCATTACAATTATTATTTATTAATTATTAATATGCTTAAACCAGATTGACGACACTAGTCTTAAGCTGGCTCGGGCTGGATTGATGGCACTGGCTCGTCGGATTTGGTCCGCAGGCCTTAGTTTGGAGATCCAGCTTTAATCGATGAAGGCCATAAGGTTGTATAATTTTACACTATGATCAAGTGGCGGATGCAGCGATTTATAATAAATTATCCAGAAACGGGGTCAGTTTGAAAATTTCAACGCAAACGTAAAATATATTATCATTTGTAACGTTTTTATTTATTTGTGTTGACAGATATTTGGTAACTTTTCTTCAAGTAATTCAAAACCGAACAAGCGAGATTTTACGCGTCCACACGAAGGGTTCTTTAGTATCGAACAATATTTAACATTTATTTTTAGGATTGAGATTTGAGATATTTGTCGTGATGGTGGGGGGCCAATGAGGGTGATATCTGTACCACCGTTACAAATATAAAACCCAGTAATAAACAGTTGAGCAAACAATACTTTGTATTAGTTTCCGTTTGAACTCTTTGGGTACGGAATCTCAGAAAATATGAAAAAACATAGTAGTATATACCTAACTTTTAACGAAGGTGTGTTAGCCCCACAAATATTTTTAAGTTCAAATTGACATTTTCTTTTTGAAATTTTTCGATTTTCTGCAGAAAGGATCTTTATTTATTTATTTTTTTCTTAAAATTATTGGAAAGCTTTAGCAAAACATAAATAAATAAATGAAATCGGCATATTCGCCTGCAAGTTAGCACTTGTGTATATAAAAGAGATTAATTTTTGTACAGGTTCACAGATTAAATGTATTTTGTTATAACTATTACTCATTAAAATATTTTCTTCAGTTACATCGGGCAGTTAGATAAAAATAGTCAAGTGAATACGCATTATTGGACATAAGCAAAAAAATGTACTCACCAGTTTACGATTAAAAAAATAATCATTAAAATCGATACACATAGTAAAAAGTCATGAGGTAATTAGACGAACCTCCTCTTTTATAGGTTAAAAATGAAGGCAGTTAAAAAGTAACTATAAAGTCAAATCAACAAGTATGTTTGTATACTTTATTACAAACCAAGGATAGATACATAATGTGTACTATACAATTGAGTCTTAATTACATACAATGGGCTATCTCTAAACAAAGATCTCCAACAACCGTATTGTTGAGGATATTATGGGTATAGATGTAATTATAGAAATATGACAATTTTATACCAAAATATAAATAAATACATGGCTGTCTATATTTATATATGTAAGTATTTAAAATATGTATAAGATTGAATAGATGCTCCATGTTATCGGGCCCCAGTGAGATGTGAATTCTGTCGGGTTTCCGCAAATATACACAACAGAGAAGCATTAACGACAAGACTTTATTTACGAGTGCTGCTATAGCTATGTATATACTGAGTATATAACATGTAGTTTAAATAATTAATTTTCGTACTTTATTGTGTATTTTAACAAAGCTTTCTGTATTTTTTGAAGTTGTTTGTAAGAGATCACTATTAGTGATAAGGCCGCCTTTGCACATTTTAAGTTACAATATTGTAATTCCTTATGTAATTTCTTGACTAGCCTCTTGGTGCAGTTTGTAGTGACCTTGTATTCTGTTCCGTGGGTTGTGAGTTTCGATTCCCGGCCCGGTCGGGGTATATGGAATTAAGCTGCTTACTATAGGAACAGACGACAGTGTGTGTATGTTATAAAATAAAATCAAATGTGCAAAAAAGTGTTAAATAATCATACTAAAGACCAAGAAAGTAATCTGTGTAGCCTATAAAAATTTTGGTCATGTATATGTATCAGACTTTCGACTTACTAATTTTTTTCCCCAGACACTCTTAGCGCCGTTGCTGTGAACTGTGAAGGGTCTATTTATTTATAATTCCCAAATTTGTCGCAAAATACGCCATGATTCATTTTCATTGCGTCAACTTCATCACAAATAAACCAACTAAATTCTTTACCTTACTTAACACTCACTTGTGTGCATATATGATTTATAATAAACACAAGAACGTTACACAACACCCTGAGAAAACTCCATACATATCGTTATTGTTCATTTTGTGTATGGGAATCGATCCCACGGCCTCGCGGCGCTTTGGTTAAACAGTCACGACAATAGAATGCTTTTTAAGATCTACTGCGTAACTACAGTGAGCTATATTATTTGACATTGGAATATTTTGTTATCTTTATACATTTATCAGAACGGCCTGCGTAATAGCTTGTATAAGAGCGTAGACGACAGATCTCCTTGTTACCATTGTCAGTCCTTTCAGTATCATATTTGATAGAGAATAATTTCTTCTGCCCGAGGAAACGTGGTAACATTTGAAAACTAGAACGAATAGAAGAATAATTGTATTTGTTCGCAAACGAAAAAAAAAAACCGACTTCAATTAGGTACATCGACAAGTAATACAGCGTAAGTAGAGCGTAGTAGTAAAAAATTGTCGAGTTATTTTTTTTTTTATATCACTAAGTCGGCAAACAAGCGTACGGCTCACCTGATGGTAAGAGATTACCGTGGCTTATAGACGCCCGCAACATCGCAAGCGCGTTGCCGACCAAATCCCCAATTCCCCCAAGGAGTTCTGGTCACCTTACTCACCAACAGGAACACAATACTGCTTGAAAGCAGTATTATTTAGCCGTGATCTTCTGTAAGGTCGAGGTACTAACCCAGTCGGGCTGCTCCATATGATTTGAGCAGGCAATTCCTGCTGTGCCCTACCTCAGTTAAAAATAATACGCGCTTTCAAATATTACTCAAAAAGTAGTCATCATATATCAATTAAATTTAAAAAAGACTACATGACAAGCATTAGCTTTCGATTAAAGTAAGAATCATCAAAATCGATAAAGAAAGTGAAAAGTTATGCGGTATAATACAACGTAGGTAGCGTCGACGAAATAATAGTCAAATAAATACGCATTATTAGCTATAACTCTAAAAGTACTAGTCACATCTCAATTTCATTTAAATGGGACCATATGACACGCAACCATTTTCAATTAAAACAAAATTCATCGAAATCGGTCCACCCAGTCAAAAGTTCTGATGTAACATACCTAAAAAAATACAATCGAATAACTCCTCCTAGTCGTTTTAACCTCCTCCATTTTTGGAAGTCGGTTAAAACGAAGATGATGATGATAAAGTATTTTGAATATTATGTAATTTTAGTCATAAATTTGTAGAAACTGATTGCTATCATTTGGCACTATTGAAAGCCATTTTAACCTGAAGAAGAAGTAGATGATTGGTACTTATTTACGTAAATATGTTACATGTAATAAATATGCATATGTTCATATAGTGCATATATTTTACTTATACTTTAGTCGATTTAACTTCAAAAACGTCCGAACTATCTCAATAATACGCTTCAGCCTGTAATATCCCACTGCTGGGCATAGGCCTCTTTCTCCATGTGGAGAAGGATCAGAGCTTAATCCACCACGCTGCTCCAATGCCAGTTGGTATCCACCAATCAATAATATATCCATATTCCCTACTTTGAGTAACGATCGCTATCAGGTGTACATGATAACAACCGGGACCGACGGCTTAACGTGCTCTCCGAAGTACGGTGGGGAGACCCACAAGGACTAACAGCCAGAGCAGTAATAATTATTTGTAGAAACACAAATATCCATTCCGAGCGGGAATCGAGTTGGTGTTTAAGCGCCGCCCGACACCGCGCTCACTCAATCATACCAACGAAATGCTTTTCGAGACTCAGGAACTTACAAATTTACTACTACTAGCCCGTTGGCGCAGTTTGTAGTGACCCTGCTTTCTGCTCCGAGGGTTGTGTGTTCGATTCCCACCCCGAGTCTGTGTTTAATATAAATATTTATTTATATATCTATTATTTATAAGTATATTTATCAGACAGACAACAGTGTGTGTATAATACATGATATTTATCATTTATTTATTATTATTATTTTATGTACATTTATTTTTGTACTTTACTCATATTATTATTATTTTTTAAATAAATACCAGATATTTGTTAAGCTTAAGAAAAATAAAAAAGGAAACGAGGAAATAATTTAAAAAAATTCGTTTAATTAAAAAATACACTACATATTTACAAAAATGTAATCGATTATTCGAATAATACGATCGACTAGTACGATCCAAACGTGATGTCGTGAAGGGGCGCGGCGCCACCTTGTGGGAGGGAATACTCCTTTAGGAGTTCGTCGAGCATCGAGAACGGCTTACTCTTTTGGTTTTGGTGGAAATTGGGCTGAGGGGCGTTGAAACCTTGGTTGAAGTCGACTTGGGTGTGTTTGGGGGAGAATTGTTGAGGTTGGGGCGCGGGCCTGAAGTCTTGTTTGGGTATCTGGTTGTATCGTCTTGCTTGGGGTTCGGGGTTGAAGAAGTTGTTTTCGACTGGTGCTGGCGCTGGAGCTGCTCCCGCGAAGAATGCCGGCTGGAAAAATTATTTATATTTAAACAGTAATAATAAATGAAAAAAAAAAAAACGAATCTACTTGAGACCACACGACTGAAGTAAAACTTCTGCACTGTTTCTTAGATATACGAAATGTAACTGGCTATGACAGAAAGAGAAAGAAAATGTGTGCTCGCACCTCTCTCTTTCTTTCTCTCCGTTCGCGTCATCCGTTCACACTTTTCGTAACGCTCTCGTCACACATTCACCAGCTTACTCCTCAGCTCAAGCGTGCGTAAAGAAGTTTTACTTCAAAAAGTCTGCTTGTTTCTTATTTATTTTATGTAAACTGGTTTTAAGAGGAGTAAGGCAAGCAGAATTTGAAAAAATTTCGCTTATTTAATGTAAATATTATCAAATTCGATTAAATAATCAGACATATAATTTTTAATGGTTTGTTATTTAAATAATGTTATGAGGTATTACCCTCAGGGATCACCAACTACCAACTACCTTTTTTTTTCACGTGGGGAAAATCCGTCATGGATACCCTCCAGCGCGGGGGCGCCAGAGGGTTATGTCAGATTCCTACTGACTAAAAACCACCACGTGTGAGCAGTCGTCCGCCTGGGTGGGGCGAGATGGGGTCGCGCCACCTAACTACTACTAACTACCTACACCAACCCGCCTGCCCAGCGTGGTGACTATGGGCAACAGACATGAGTTCACGCCATTTTTGGCGCGAACTTGTGGAGGCCTATGTATATAGTGGACTGCGATAGGCTGCAGTGATGATGATGGTAATGAGTTATCAAAGATTGAATCAAACTGGAGATAGTTTTGGTTGACCGAATCCGTTCACACGCTTAATTTAAAATTAGCAATTTCATCAAATACTATTAAATTACACATTATTACAATAATAAGTACGTCGATATGTTGTTGTTTTATTTTCTCTAATGATATCGTAAATTAAAAATGAATTAAATTACTAAAACCTTACTACTAGAGACTAAGTAATTAGTAAACTTAAGTTACTAAAAACACATTAGACAAGATATCCAAGAAGGTTTACTAAACGTCATGTAAATCGAAATTTTTTTATGTAAAAAAAAAAAAACATAAAACGGACGGTTTATAAAACAATGCGCGTTATTAGTGATAGTTCAAAAAACTACTCGTTAGATGTCGCTCAAATTTGAATGGCATTGAAACTACATGAAAAGCACTAGCTTTAGAATATATATAAATGTGTGTCAGCTCCGACGCACGACTGGAGTTTACCCCTTCAGATCGACGGTCTAAATAGGCACAAAAAGGCTTACGGCCGAACCCAATATTCAATCTATCTCTGGTTATGTCCTACTAGAGACAGAAATATCTATCTATCATTCATTTTACTGACCCAATAAACTTGTCGACGATAGGCAATCTTATCCTTCAAAGCTGTCTATCGACGAGAGGGAGGATAGCTTACCAGAGATAACAGTTCGTATGAAAATGACAGTGTAAGCGTCCCAATAATAATAGAGTTCTATCTGTCAGTAACGTTGGTTATCTTTAGTAACAACAATATCCGATCTATAGTTTTCGGGGGATAACTAAGATTTATTAATTGAAAAAGTATTTTCATTGTTTAAAATAAAATTAATTTCGAGTGAAAAATAATGGCAGACTCAAGTTCAAGTAGCAGTTCAAGTGATATTGCTCTTTTGCAACAATTAATTGAATAAAAATAATATGTTTCTTGTGAAATAATACTTACTTTACTCATCTTGTGAATAAAACAAACAATTTGGTGAATGATTGTACCTATAATTTGCAATGATTTGTATAATTTGAATTTTGATTTGTAAAAAAATTATACAAATTCAAACGAAACAACGATTCAATAAAGCGTAATGGCGTCGTAGCGTCTTTTCGTGTCGTGTTAAAACGTTCCGTTACTAGATTTACCATGCATTCCATATTAAAATAATATCATTTATTATAAATTAAAAAGTCTGTGTAAAAATTAATTTGTCCATATTTTTATAAAACAAGATTACTTTAATATGAATAAAATTTGTATGACAAATTTAAATACTACAAAACATCTGTGTAACATAACTGAGGCCGTCTGTGACGCTGCGTATACTGGAATGTAAGGAAGAGCTCAGGTAGCCGGTCTATCTACAGCTAACTGGAGATAGTAGTCCCCTATGCGAATTATTGGGACAACTACAAAGGATAGATAGCTAGTTATTAGCAGTCGATGATAACTACCTATCTCTATCTTTAGATTGAATATTGGGTTCGGCCGTTACTAGTCAAAGATAAAGATTAATACCATATCAAACGGTAAATAAACAAATCAAATAACGCCATCTATCGATGATACGCTACGACAAGATGGCGTTATTAGAAAACGTCGTTACGCCTTTAGACTTTATGCGATAGATGGCGTTACGAGAAACGTAACGAGATCATCCGATCAGTAGATTTTACTCTTCATATTTTTTTCATACCGGGGACCTTATGTGAAAATCGATTCTTAAGGCGTAAATTCAAAAAACATCAAAACACCCAGTAAAAAGTTATGATAGATATAAAAATAATGTCAAATTGAGAAGCTACTCCTTTTTTTGATGTCAGTTAAAATAAGTGAAATAGACTAAATAAGATAATGTTAATAGACCAAATAGACCAGATGGTTTAAAGCTACTGGAGATGATGGGAGGTAAGCTCGGCAACGCGCTTGTGATGCTTCGGGTGTTGCAGGCTACGGTTTTAAAAATCCTTCTCCTACGTGGAGAAAGAGGATTATGCCCAGCAGTGGGATGTTACTTACCATGAGATTGACCGTACGCTTTGGCGATCTAGTCGTATAAAAAAAAAATAGTAAACAGTAAATACATCGTAGAAAAACTAAAATACCTTAGGTGGAGTGGGCGACTGTTGAGCGGGCCTGTACTGTTGTTGTGGGGCAGGTCTGTACTCTTGCTGGAGCTGAGGGTTCGATCGGTACTGTTGCTGGGGCTGAGGGGCTGGCCTGTATTGTTGCTGGGGCTGAGGGGCTGGTCTGTATTGTTGCTGGGCGCGGGGAGCGGGGCGGGGTGCGGGGGCGGGGGCGGGCTCCTCGTAGTCGTAGTCTACGTTCTGGGGCTCGCGGTATTGAGAACGTCCGCCGTTCTGGAAAAATTTGATAACAGGTAATATATATTATCTATGGACAGTTGAATATGATTTGGAGTCCTAGGTATTTTGTGGTAATTTTTTGTGTTCTTAGATTTCATCCTTATTATTCATTTTCATAACATTTAGATAAGCATTTCATAGGTCTATTTTTTTCATTTTAAACTTGTAAATTCGAAGATAATAATCGTATAATAATCGTAATTATTAATACATAAAATTAAAAAAAAAACACTTTCTAAAAATGTAAAGGAATATTTTTTGTTAAATTTTGACAAATTTAGAGTCGTTACTTTGTTGGATCTCATGTTTTTTTCACCACTGGCAAATTATCAACAAATTTGGAGACGTTACCTTGTTAGGTCGCAGGCCTTCGTCACGAGTGGACTCGTCGACGAGAGTGGGGGGTGCGACTGTGATGCCCTCTCCAGCTGGCTGGAAGCCGTACTTGTTGGCTCCATACTCGATTACACGCACCTGGAAAATGTTACATTATTACATTATAATTAAAATGCTTATTACGCCCGATCGGTTAACGGTTTTAGTGATTGCTCCAGTAAGTTCCAATTACTGGAGCAATCACTTTGAATCTGGAACTAAAATTTGATTTTTCATCTAAAAATTTTTCATTGAAACTTTCAATCCTACTAATTGTCCATTAATTTTGATCTGCATATTTATTAATTTTTAATCCATAGTGCTAAAATTCATTTTTAATCCATCACACTGTCAAACCGCCCGGTTTGTATGACATATACATTGATCATACACACATATCATATACATACATTACTTCAACCCCTTTAACGCCTTAGAGGTATAATTTTTCAGAGTATGTTCTAATTGGAAGGCAATTACAATAAATTTGTAGCATTTGTAGCACGAAAAATGCAAGACCTTCAACAAAATTTGTTCGAGTCCTTATACAACAATCCTTAGACAACAATTGGCTCAAATTTGTACATTTGTTTGGTGTATTGGTATTCAAAAAGGTACCAAATAATATACTTTTCGTACCACTTGCTCAAAAAGTGACATTTCATGCCACAAAAAACGAACATAACAATAGTCATTTTTAATCTGTTAAAAACAGGGAAAGAAAATTGCACTGAATTTCATTCATCCTCTAGGGGGAGAATGTGATTTAAATTTGGAATACTTACCGAAATTTATACTGAGCTACATCTGTGTTTACACCATTGAGTTTGTATATAAAGCATTATACATCTTTTTGAAAAAGGAATACGCATTTATTATGCAGTTCATCATTACAGCCTATACAGTCCACTGCTGGACACAGGCCTCCACAAGTTCACGCCAAAAATAACGTGAACTCATGTGCCCTGCCCACAGTCACCACGCTGGGCAGGCGGGTTGGTGACCGCAGTACTGGCTTTGTCGCACCGAAGACGCTTATGCAGTTATGATTATTAAATAAAATTACGAAAACCGACGAGGCCGTATGAGCTTGATGCCTTTGCTTTTCTGACAGAAAAATATTAGTCTAGGAATTTGCCGAGTTTTTGTTTTCTTCAAATACATAAACGTTAAGTTTACTTTAATTTATTTTTTAACCGACTTCCAAAAAAGGAGGAGGTTCTCAATTCGACTGTATTTATTTATTTTTTATGTATGTTACATCAGAACTTTTGACCGTGTGGACCGATTTCGACAATTTTTTTTAATCGAAAGGTGGTGCGTGTCAATTGGTCCCATTTAAATAATTTGAGATCTAACAACTACTTTTCGAGTTATATCTAATAATGCGTTTTTACTTGACGCTTTTTTCGTCGACCTACGTTGTATTATAACCGCATAACTTTCTACTAGATGTACCGATTTTGATAATTCTTTTTTTGTTGGAAAGGAGATATCCCTAGTTTAGTACTATGATAAGGAAACCAGGATCTGATGATAGGATCCTAGAGAAATCGAGGGAAATTCTTGAAAATACGCAAAAACTTTTTACTGGATGTACCGATTTTAATAATTTTCAATTTCATCGAAAGCTGATGTTTGTCATGTGGTCACATATAAATTTTATTAAGATCTGATAACTACTTTTTGAGTAATCTTTGGTAACGCGTAGTTAGTTGACTATTTTTTCGTCGATCTACGTTGTATTACTCGTCGATGTAATTGAAGTCGGTTTTTTTTTCGTTTGCGAGCAAACACTACTATTATTATAAATAAGTTAATGTTCTAAAAATACGTTACGCTGTTAAATCAAAGCGACAGTGAGTGAATTGTCGGATTCCATTAGTGCAAATGCTGACGCAATTATAAATAATTTCCTTCCAACAAAATCCAAGGAAAATTATTTAAAAACTTATGAATAATTTTCAACGTGGAGAAGTGCGAAAGGCCTATCAATTTCACAATCAGTACTTCTTGTCTATTTTGATTATTTATCCACGACAATGTTTTTAACTGAGGTAGGGCACAGCAGGAATTTCCTGCTCAAAATATGGAGCAGCCCGACTGGGGTAGTACCTCGACCTTACAGAAGATCACAGCTAAATAATACTGCGTTCAAGCAGTATTGTGTTCCTGTTGGTGAGTAAGGTGACCAGAGCTCCTGGGGGGATTGGGGATTGGATCGGCAACGCGCTTGCGATGCTTCTGGTGTTGCAGACGTCTATAAGCTACGGTAATCGCTTACCATCAAGTGAGCCTACGCTTGTTTGCCGACTAGTGATATAAAAAAAAAACAATGTTTCGAATGTTAACTTTTACTTTTAATTGTCATTATTTTGAATAAATGCTTATCTCATATTATTATTGTGTTAATTTTTTCGCAAATGGTACGAAAAGTAGAGTATTTTCCTCGGTGATAAAGCTGTCTTAGTCTTGGGTGAACTTAAATCCCTCGCTACACTCAGGACTCGTATTAAATCACGAGCGAACGCAAGTGTACAATTAGCATCATTCATTTCATGCATGCAGTCGGCGTTCATCGATTTATTAGACGTTGTCACGTCAAAAATATTTAAATAAATACACGTAATCAGTCCCTATTTTATGTGCCTAGAACTAGGACCAAATATACGCAGAATAATTTTACTTTTAGAGCATGTAAAATGTACAATCAATGTTTTCATCACGGATCTCTTTCTTTCTCACGGATTTCTTTAAGGAGCGAATTACGATATGCAATAAATTTTTAATTTTTAATTTATCATTAATTATTTACATAATTCATGAATTTCTACTAGGTTAGTTTGATTTTGTTATAAATTAATTTAATTATAATTGTATTATAGTTGGTATGATTAATTTTTAATGTTGTATATATCTGAATTTGTTATCTTTTAATTATTTATTATTTAATTGATGATTGTATGAAATGTTTCTATTCGTACATGTTTACCTAATTATTCAATTTACTACTGTTTGAATTATTTATATTTCTGTGTGTATCGATTATTTCTTATTAATGTGTGCTTTTTAGCTTATTAATGAATTGTTTAGTATTGGAAACTTTATTGGTTTATGTATCAGTTTTATAAGATTTTTTTTTTCTTTGTATTATTGTACAGTTTGTTTCCTAAATAAAATAAAATAAAACGTACCTTTCCAGTATCATCTTTGTATCCGTATTTCCCCTTGACTTCTCCTGTTGGTGACTTGGTTTCAATTTTGAAGGACCCGTCCGCGGCCTCATAGCCGTATGTGTAGGATCCGTCCTCGTTGTGCCTGGAATATAAGATAGTATAATGTTTTACAATTACATTAAATACTTTTCAGAACAGAGTGGTAATTGTCTGAGTTTCTCAGGACTTGTCCTTTTTATGTACACACACGGTCATCTGTTCCTGAAAGTAACTTCAAGTCTGTGATTTAGGTAACAAGCGACTGTTACATATGTACGTATATTTATAAAAAATGCTCCGGACTACCGGATGCACGGATAGGTGTGAAGCTTTCGCAGTATTAGGATTTAGCCTGTATTATCCCACTGCTGGGCATAGGCCTCTATCTCCATTTAGGAGAAGGATTTGAGCTCAATCCATATTCATTTACGTGTACGGAAGTTACTGATATTGTCATTTTGAAATTCCCGACACTTCGACGACCATAGTCAACAGTCAAACGCCTGACATCTGCAACGTAGCCAAAATTTCAGGAGTTTTATTTAGACAAATGCTGTAATTCCCGTATGTCGATATTGACCGAAATATATTAAAAACTTAACCCTCCTTTAACCGGCTTCAGAAAAGGAGGATGTTACTCAATTCGACCGTATATGTATATTTTTTTAATGTATGTTCGGGGTAACTTCGTCGTTTATGAACCGATTTTGATGATTCTTTTTTTGTTGGAAAGGAGATATACCAAGGGTAATACCATGATATGGAAACCAGGATCTGATGATGAAATCCCAAAGAAATCGAGGAAAACCCTCCCCGACCCCAAAAATCGTAGTGACGTATACGTCGTATTACTTGTCGATGTAATTGAAGTCGGTTTTTTTCGTTTGCGAGCAAACACAATTATTATTATCTTTAAATTGTGATTCAAGATAGCTATAAGATGATTGATAATTTTTTGTTGCATATATTTACCTGTTAATTTGTTTAAGTATAGGCACAGGCGTAGAAGCGACTTTAGGCTCTGAAGCGATGTAGCGCGGCGCTCGCTCCTCTGCGTACTGGGCGTGAGCGCACGCGCATAACGCCAGAATAGCCTGAAATATCAAGACATGTAGCATAAACCATAAGATTTGTTTTTAATATTAGTAATTGTTGAAGTGAAAGTTCCTTACGCACACTTGACTTCGGTAGTAAGCTGGTGAATGCGTGACGGGAGAGTTAAGAAAAGTGTGATCGGGCGAGGCGTGCGGAAGTTGGGGGAGAGATATAAAATTAGTGAAGAAAAAAAAGAGAGTTACGTTTCGTATATTACTGTAGGGACCAGTAAAGAAGTTTTACTTCAATCGTGTGGTCAAGCACACTCGTTTTTTATCTCTTTAATACATGTTACTGTGTTGTTGTACTATTGTATTTCTATTGTTTTTAATAATTGTGTTTCTTCTCAAACAGAAAATAAATATCGGCTTCACTTTACACCGACAATAAAATAACAATTTGAATACGCCTTATTAGGGATAGTTTAAAAACTGTTTGTCATAATAACAACCGGGACCGACGGCTTAAAGTGCTCCCACAAGGACTGTACAAATGGGAGTAAAATATATTATAAATAACAATTATTTAATAAAATGTAATTTTACACCAAAATAATAATGACCTCAGCGTCCGTGTCGGCAGAAGACTAAATAATAATAATGATTCTTTATTGAAGAACATAAATAAAATTAAATTTATAAGACTACATTAAAATTATATTTTAAAAATATTAACAAAAAAAGAATCGTAACAAATTATTGAAATTAAGAACTTAATATAAATTTTTTAATACAATACAATAATTTTAAACATTTTAAACATTAAACATCTGTTTTGTGGCAATTTAGGGAGAGGGTTAAAAATTAGTGAAATTGTGCTTACGTAATAATTGAATGACCCCTTAATTGAATAAGGTAATTTTTGATTTTATATCAATTTAATGTATAATAATTCATATATAGTAATACTAGCTGACCCCACAAACGTTGTTTTGCCATATATGTTAGTAACCCCCTTAATTCCCCCTTATTATAACTTAGGGGTATGAAAAACAGATGTTGGTCGATTCTCAGATATGCCGGATATGCACACAAAATTTCATAAAAATCGGTATAGCCTATACCGTGTCACAATGTAACTAACATTGTGACACGAGAATTTTATATATAATACTAGCCGACCCCGCAAACGTAGTTTTGCCGTATATTTTATCAACCTACTCAATCCCTCCTCCCGCCCTATAACTTAGGGGAATGAAAAATAGCAAAATTTTATATTTTATTAACCCTCGAACCCCCCCCCCCCTCCTCCATAACTTAGGGATATGAAAAATAGATGTTGTTCGATTCTCAGACCTACCCGATATGCACACAAAATTTGATGAGAATGCGTCAAGCCGTTTCGGAGGAGTTTAACTACTAACACTGCGACACGAGAATTTTATATATTAGATATAGAATTAGTCAAAGAATATATGTAATGAATAGAAGTGTTTTAAACTTTCGTTTCCTTGACTACGCTCAACTGAATCTACGAATACCTCGTTGCTTAAGGTTGGGAAATTTGCACGCACAGTGAACACAGTTTACGACAGAAGTGGACAATTACTTTATATTCGCTATAAATAATACCGATTAATATATTTCGTGCGGTTACATTGTGACCTTGGTTTTTAGTGGTCTAAAATTAATTAGTTTAGTATAGGTATTGCTATTTTATTAACATTTTTAAACATAGCTGTAACAGACGCAGTATAAAATTTTAAAGATATTTTCAAAATCTTTTTTAAAATATACTCTGTAACTGCTACAGCGACTGAAACTATACATATATGTACATGAACCATATGTATTTATTTTTTCTTTTGGTCTATCTGTTTGTCTGTGTCTGCTGATAAACTACTGATTATAAAATGGAACTAAACACGATTTAAGTTCATATTAGAAGTTAGGACACCTACTTTTTACCACGTTATTCGGCACGGTTACTCTAGAAAGGATGAAATTTCTTAAATTTTAAAAGAGATTGTTAGTTTCTCCCCGGTTATTTTAGCGTAGACGACACGTTGGCGCAACGGTCACAGCACTGGTTTGTGGCAACGGAGCTGTCGATTGCAGGTTATATTCACGTACGTGACAAACGTTAGTATTGGCCATACAAATGTTTGCCGTGGTCTGGGTGTTTGTGCAGTGCTTGTGGGTCCTCTACCGTTCTTCGGAGAGCACGTTAAGCCGTCAGTCCCGGTTGTTATCATGTACACCTGATAGCGATCGTCATTCATAATAGGGAATATATCCGCTAACCCGTATTGAAGAAGCGTGGTGGATTATGATCCTTTTCCTAAAGGGGGAAAGGGGCCTATGCCCAGCAGTGGAATATTACAGGCTAAAGCGTATTTTAGCATATTTACGAAGTCGAAATCTAAAATCAAACGAGGTTTGAGGTTACCTATAATCATAAACAGAGAAATAAAATTCAGTGTGTTTCAGCTCTGACGCTCGACTGGAGCTTATGTCTTAAAACAATTATCGTGATATTTAAATATTAAAAGCTTCTTAAATGATTCTAAATGTAATTAATTGCGCGCGAACGAAAAAAAACCGACTTCAATTGATCGACGAGTGATGGTAATTAGATAAAAAATAGTAATGTAAATACGTGTTATGAAAGATTATTCAAAAAGCAATTATCAGATCTTGATCAAATTTAAATAGAAATACAACACAAACATGAGCCTTCGAATTAAATAAAAATTATCAAAGTCGGTATACACAGTAAAAAGTCATGAGGTGTACAACGTAGGTCGACGAAAAAATAGTCAAGTAAATACGCATTATTAGATGTAACTCGAAAAGTACCTGTCACATCTCGATTAAATTTAAATGGGACCACGTGAAAAGTACCATATTTTGATTAGTAAAAGGAAATCATCGAAATCAGTCCACCCAGACAAAAGTTTTGAGGTAGGTTGACGATCGTCTGTTCCTAAAGTAAGCAACTTAATGCTTGCTATAAGGTAACAGCCGACTGGTATAGCTACATTTTTTTTTTCAATAAACATACTTATTAGTTTTACGTGTCATATAGTATACGGTTACATGATATTTCAAGAAATATATAATATATAATATATATTTAGTTATTTAATAATATATATAGATATTTAAAAAAAATGTATATTATTTTTCGATAATACGGTAAGCAAAATAAAGCTAAATAACTATCTAGATTTTTTCAAAGTTTATATTTCAAAAAAATTATATTATTTTGTTATTTTTTATCTGTGCCTAATGTCAATACAACAAGAATCCGCAAAAGGTAATTAACACGGAAGTAATCAAAACATATCTATTTTATTTTTATTTTTAATCTGCATGCAATGACAAAGCTCTTTGTTTGTGATATAATTCGTAAAATAATTCTCGCAAAGGGCGTCAGATCGGAAAGTAGTCTCGTTAGAGGCCACGGCGCCGCCCGATGCCGGTGACCACGAAAGTGTCCAGTACGGGACATTTATGACATTTAAAAAAATTAATAATATATTGAAAAACAGGTCGTAATTCTACTGACACTGCCTAATTGATTACATTTATATCGGAAAAAGAGGGCTATACCAGTGGAATATCTACATACCGAATCAGTCTCCAAAAATCTTTTTTGCTTGGTTGATTTAGCCTAAACGGATCAAGTAACTAATTTCTCATATGAAATATTGGTATAGATGGTATCGAAGTGCATCATTATATACATTTGAAGTATTTATATAAATTTTAACGAATAGCTAAGTGTTTTGTCATGCGAAAAGCTAGAAAACGGCTGGACAATTTCGTTTTTTTTTTTTTTAGTTTATAATCCTTTGTAAAAAAAATTGAAAGAATAAAAACAAAAAAATTAGGTAACTGAAATAATTTAGAAAACACAACATTTACTTTAACTGCTTTGCATTTGAATTTTTCTTCTTTTAGTTAAGTTATCAGGAATAAATGGCTAATTAACCATAATGCGTAACATTCTGGGGGTACCACACTAGCGGTAACATTCTTAAAAGTTTTTAATTATATCATTGTGATGTACGATAAAATTAAAATAAAACAATTACTGTATTTCAACGAGTTACTAATATTACCAATCGATCCCTTCCTTATTCGTAATGAATGTAGGCCCTACTAGACCCCTAGTTTCATATTACCGGTAGTGCGGGGCGGTGTGGAATTACAACCAGCCCGTAACACCCACCTCGGAACTGGTTACACTCAGTGCATTCTTGAGATATAACATCACTAGTAATTGTTTTGGAATAACTATTTTATATCGGGTTTTGTTTGTTTATCATGAATATGCCAATTTCAAGGACTATTAGAGTTTATTATATACATATATTTTGTAAGCTGTATAGTATTATTTTAAGACTTATATTTTGGGATAGTAATCTATATTAATATTATAAAGCTGAAAAGTTTGTTATCCCGCTAATCTCAGGAAGAACGAATTGATAAATTCTTTTTGTGTTGGAGAGCCCATTTATCGAATCCAAGGCTACTTTTCTTTAAATTAACGCGTGTGAAAACACAGGCCACAGCGTGTGACTAACAAATATTTACAATTATATTAAAAATTTAATGAAGGAAAACCAGCGGGCTACTTTTCATGTTAGTATATACATTGAAAAATTTAAAGTGAGTAACCAATGACTTCATAGCCATTTTTACTCAGCAGAAACTATCTTTCGAATCGATGGTAGCTCTATATTAACATTATACATTGTTGCAGGATGTGTTACTAGTAGTAATAATAATTATTATTTATTAATTTTTCGTACAAATAAAAAAATTAAATATTACAAATAAAAAACGGTATGCAAAGGCTATCGCTAGCGATATCTTCTAAGGCAACCTTTGGGTATAGGACACGGCATAGTAAAAAACTACAACTTGTATTAAAGGTTAACTTTAATTTGAAGATATTTTAAATAATCAACACAATCTATAAAGTTAGTTAACTGAATATGTACATAATATATGTGTACATTACATCCGTATAATAAAGCAATGAGTTAAACTTGATTCCGAATCAAGGATAACGTGAACGTGTTACGAGTCGCGTGAGTCGCAGGGAAAGGTGGCACGTGTCTCGTCGGTATTTACATGGCAATGTAAGGTACATTAAAACGTAATATTATAATAATTACTGTATACATTTATAATTAAATTGGCTGCACCCGCGATTTTTTCCGCGTGGAATTTAGCAAAAAAGTTATTGTTCAGTTCGCAGTTATATTAAAATAATCTAAAAAAAGTAGCCGAAGTTACTCCTTATTACATCAGCTATCTGCCAGTGAACGTCTCATCAAAATCGGTCCAGCTGTTTCAGAGATTAGCTGGAACAAACAAACAGACCGGTAGACAGACAGACAAAAATTCTAAAAAATGTTATTTTGGTATATGTACCGTGTATACATCAATATGCATTTAGTAAAAAGCGGTTATTATAATATTACAAACAGGTGCCTGTCCAATTTTATTTATTTGTATAGATGGTTTATTTGGGTTCACTTGTGTTTTTAATTATTACTGCTTTACAAACCGTTAGATTGTGGTTTCATCCCAACCTATAATAATATTTCTAATGCTGCTAGAAAAATCTTTCTAAGATCAAGTGGTACAAGTAAACAGCATACGTAATGACATTTGAAATAGGTATTTTAAAATAGTTACCGTTATTTTCATCAATAATGCGAAACCTACAAAGATATGCATCAATAGTTACCCCAAAAGACATTTGTCGATCACGATTCAGCCTGTAATATCCCACTGCTGGGCATAGGCATCTTTCTCCATCTAGGAAAAGGATCAGAGCTTAATCCACGACGCTGCTCCAATGCGGGTCGGCGGTTATATTCCCTACTATGAGTAATGATCGCTATCAGGTGTATGTACAATAACAAACGAGACCGACGGCTTAACGCGCTCTCCGAGGCATGGCGGGGACACCTACAAAGACAGACATCCGAACTGGAAAGGAATATTTGTTCAAATACAAATATTTATCCAGATCGGAAATCAAATCCGGAAACTATCGATGTTTTGCGCACACCCACCACTAGACCAGAACGGTTAATTAACTTAAGTAAATAAAGTATTAAATTAACAAAGCGATATCATAAAATAATCAACCAACTTAGAAAATGTGGTGTAAAACTAAATAAAGTTTTATATACAGTAGAAAGTACATAAATAAATACGTTTGTGTAGCATTTTGCGGTACAAGGACGTAAGTCTACTCTGTCAGTAATGCACTATTTATTTTCGGTTGAGCCACCGTGTATCCAAAACTAATGGGTAATGCGACTCACGCAACTGACAGACGAAGTTTTATTGGGTTGTGACTTATTTGTACATACGTACGATAATGTTGTTTATATATATATATATATATATATATATATATATATATATATATATATATATATATATATATATATATGTTGCAGTCAGAACTCTTAACCAGTCAAAAGTACTATTGACTAGCGAAATCAGTCAAAAGTACTTTTGACTGGACAAGTTGGTCAAAAGTGGTTTTGACTGAAAATTATTGGTTATTAGTACTTTTGACTGCAAATTCGCGGTTAAAAATAATTTTGACTGACGCTCTCCGTCAAAAATAGTTTTAACTGCAAAAATGCGTCAGTCAAAAGCACTATTAACTCGTTAGATGTGAATAAATTTAATCAAATGATCCTGATAAACCATAATAAATTTATGCCCGCGATCTTCTTGCGACTGCATGTCAATTAGATCGACTTGGCAGCGGCTGTTCATTTCAGTGTGCAGTAATGGTGTTTCCTTTTCATTAAATTTCGCGTCTTCCACATCCATTGCAAACTTTTCAAATTTTTCTTTTGTCATCACATTGAAATGACTATCTTTCATATCTACCATCGCTAAAATTCTTTGCAAAAAGCCTTCTTTATTTTCGTAGTCACTCATTTTTGTTCTAATATCAGCACGTTCTCCACTAATAATGAGTAATATAAAAGTTTATATGTGCGTTCGTCGTTATTTTTATCGACCACCTTAACTTTTTAAGAGTTTTGACTGATACAACCAGTCAAAACCACTTTTGACGGAATCATTTAGTCAAAAGTACTTTTAACCAGCTCCATTGGGCAAAAGTACTTTTAACTGTTATTTTAGTCAAAAGTATTATTGACTAAAGCAAACGGTCAAAAGTACTTCTGACTGATTTTGCTAGTCAATAGTGCTTTTGACTGGTTAAGAGTTTTGACTGCAACATATATATATATATATATATAATCTATTTTATAAATAAATTATGTATTAGACGTGGATAGAAAAAATCCTGCTCAAATAATTAATTGACAAATAAGTAACATTTAATTATCATTAAGTAAATAAAGTTTGATAAATAATAAATAAAACTTTTAATTTTAGAAATCATATACCAAATATAATATGTATATACTAGATGACCCAGCCACAGATAATGGCTTGAATCAATTTTTTATTAATTCTTTTGATATACGGCGCCATCTACCGGCATCTATATCTGTGCAAATTAGATGCTAAACCGCCATCTATTAGGATTTTGTAGAATTAACCGATAAATACACACAAAAGTCGTATAATAAATATTTAAATGGCAATAACAAATATTTAGATATATAATTAATATAATTGAGATAAAAAACTACCCTATCTCCTAAGTTGGTTCAAACTACAGATGCTTACAAAATTTGATAAAAATTGGTTCAGTAGTTTCGGAGTTTATCGCTAACATACATCGTGACACGAAATTTTTATATATGTAGATGTAATTATATATTATATACATTATTATTAATATTATTATATATTATTATAATATGCCGAATATAGCTACCCATTTTAAAATAATTTATATTTGAACATAAATAAAAAAATACCCAACAATTACTCAAACTATACTCGTAGTACCAAATAAGAGTGACCGAAAAAAAATTTACTAAAATATTAAAAATCACGCAAATGAAGTCACGTGTAGAAATAGTTTGACGAAATAATAAAACTAAAAAATAAGGTTACATTCCGAAGTGCATGTTTCTCAACGAAATAATAGCACAACTATTAGTTACGGTGTACGGTCGTGTCATTGAACCCGGCTAGTTACAAAATTACAAATATTTTCAGATATTTGATTAATGCACAATCTGAATATTCAGCAATCGCTTATATGTATACTACGTTTTTACAACTAGGGCGGCACACATCCTGATGGCTAGTGTTTACCGTAGCCTATCCATCCGCAAACGCGTTGCTGATCCTACCCTTGAACCTCCACAGGAGCTCTGGCCACCTTACTCACCATAGGAATACAACACTACTTAATTATCGAATTATTAAGCTGTGATCTGTAATATTGAAATACTGCCCCAGATGGAATGCTTTAGATTTTGAGCAGGATATTTTTTGTATGATCTGACTCAATGCAATGTCTTCGGTAGCCGTTCTCAATCCCCAGTGTGTCTCCTGACATAGACCTCCTCCATTCCCTTCCATATTTTCCTATCTATGGCCTTTCTCTGCCATGTAGTCCCTGTCAAGGATTCGATGTCATCTACCCATCTGAGATCTTGCCGTCTTCTTGTCCGTTTTCCATCCCTTGGGTACCAATCCATGATATCATCGGTCCATTTCCGAAACTTGTTTCTTGCAATGCAATGCAATATATTCTATAATAAATATTTGTTTGGGTCTTCCCCATCTCGGAAAGCACAATAGACTGTAGTTCCTGGTTGTTATCACAACAAATATTTTAAATACGGAATAGGAATCTGAGCCTTTAACAATCTGTGTTTCATGACTCTATCAAGACTACTCTACATTTTATATGGGTGACCCTGACTTTTAATTATTACTGACGATTGTAATGTATGAATTCTAAATTAATTTTATGCTTTTTGTATTTTTTATTACCATTTTACTAAGTACCCGTCACTTTTATAAAGGTAAGCGACAGTGAGTGGACCTCGAAACAACCTGGTCTTAGCTACCCTGGGCGAGCACAATTTTTATTTCTCTATTCTAAAACGAACCTTAGTGAATTAAATTAGAGTCTATATTCGTTTGATAAATTGAATGCTATTCTGAAACTTTTTGTCGTTACAGAAAAGTTTATTGAATTATTTGCTCAAACAAGATCACCTTGCGTTGGCAGTTTTAATTATTGTGTCGTTTCGATACTTTAAAAGTTTTATAGACTTTTTTTTTAATTGAAGTAAAACTTCTCTACACACGAATTGGGGAGTAACCTGGTAAATAAGCGGTGGTAAACGGGCCAGGGGAACGGAAAGTGAGAGGAAGATATAACTTACTAAAGATAGAAAGAGAGAGGGTTATGTTTCGCATATTACTGTATGTGCAACAAAAGAAGTGTTACTTCAGTCGTGTGGTATAAAGCACACTCGTTTTTTTTAAATTTTAAAACAAAATTAAATGGGTTTAGGAAAAAGGTTAACATCTACTCGTTTGTATAATATAACATTCGACCCGTTCAATATAATCCTTTAGAGAGGGTAAAGTAAAACTAGGTAAATTTGAAGTTTAATATTTTAACTCAGACTCCTTAGAAGCAGTCACTACGCACTATGTCAACAGGTAAGTCAAATAATTAAACTTTTAAATTCAAGCTATTAAAAGCCAAAATTCACGTTATCTTTTTGTGTATGGTGTTCAATAAAGAGTACACATACAAACAAAGCGTAAAACAATATAGCGGGAAACCAAAAACCAAAAATATAGGATTGACTTCTTAGGTTTTAGTCCTATGTCGATGGTCCGGGAACACATACAATACACTAGCACAAACGCCCAGACTGCGGCAAACATCTATATGACCAATACAAAGGTATGCCAAGGTATCTGTGGAGATCGAACCCACGACCGCCAGTGCCGCCATAATTCAGTGTTATGACCGTCGCGATAACGACGTCGAATAATAATGAATACTTATTTATATCACTAGACTCTATTCGACCTAATCGAGTTTCCGTCAAGCTGATACCATGCATTAGAGGCATGAACGGCATTTTAAATGCGAACTCCTGCAGCCGAACTGGCTCCACACGTATCGACTTATCGTTCCTGTGGGTCTAACCAGTGAGGTCGAGAGGGTGACGCAGAGCTTAGGCAACTCTACGTTTTCCTGAAGAGTGTCCTAGGCGACATAGTGTCTGACACTGTCTAAATCGTCTGCAACAGACGGACTAAGGCCAATAGATAGATAGAGACTCTATTTGAACTAATAATTATTGATTCAGTCTGTAACATTCCCCTGCTGAGCAAAGGCCTCTTTTTCCATACAGGAGAAAGAAGCTTAATCCACCACTGAATGACGAATAATATCCCTATCACGATTGTTACCCAGTGTTTATAATAACAAATGAAGCCGATAGTATTATATACAAATACAAATTGTCCAAATCCTTCAATTAATAATAAAAAAAATATCTACATTTTAAAAATCACTAATCACATGTTAAACCAAGAAACATGAAATAAAATAGGCAAGGGAAAATAGGGAAATTATATAAATAGTTTTACCACTTGACGCTATTCGATCTAATAATGCGGTTGCACAATATCTAGCACGGTACACTTGCGTTATCACAGACGTTTAAATTGTTACACTATCACTTAAATGAGATATTATCACCCGTGGTGGAATTACTTCACTTGTACACACACAGACACACACAATTTATGATTTATATCTAATATTAATAATAAGGCAATAACAGAATTAAAAAAATGTATATAATAATTGTTAACGCAAAGATAAGCTAAAAGTATGGTATTAAAATGATAAAAAAAATGGTCTAAGAAAACAAAATAGTAATTCGAATATGCATAGAGCCTTTTTTAAGAAGTTTTGCTATTAAATCATTCATAAAATACATTGACTTTTATGGTGGAAATTTTAACAAAAAAAAAAAAAATTTTAACTGTCCCATTTTTCAATATTTAATATTTAAAATATATATCAAAATTTAAAACAATAAAAACGTACCAATCTCACTAACGCCGTCATGTCGTCGAGTCGGAGGCGCTGCGCGAGTGCTGGCCCCTTATATACCTTTCGTGCGGACCTTTCACTGATTTTAGTACTATTTATTTTTAATGCGTCCAAAGGGTTGGTTAGTATCCCTGAAATCCTGAAAAATTGGCCATTTTTCAACTAACAATTCTCATAACGACAAGTAGTAAGCCATCTCGCATCTTTCACATAAATGATTGCAAAGACGAAATAGAACCGTTGATTTTTTTTCTTACTTTTTTTATTAATTTTTATTTCCAGCCAGTCACATACTTTTTTTTGTGATTTTCTATTACAAATACATAAGTACACAGGACCTTCAATATTAGAAGATAATTATGTAATTTTATAATCTTTATAGCAACACTTTAAAATTAATTAATAGAATCATTCGTTTTTAATCATTATCGAGTATTGAATTTTTAGTAGTATTTAATATGTTGTGTAAAATTGTTTTATACCCTTTATGACAAGTTGTTTGCCGGAGCCGGCACTCGTCGGGACCGTGTCTTTACCATGGAACTATTAATCTCTGTCGCATTAGGTTTGAAAGCATGGTTTTATCCACATTTGTTTTTCTTGTATACGGACGGATTGTACTGTATTTTCATAGCGGTCATAGTACTGAAAATTCAAAAGTAAGGTCTAATTCAATAAAGAGATTCTTGATTTGATTTGTTTAAAAAAAATTGATACTAAGAGAGACTTACGCCGAGTAGCACGAAACAAAATTAAAATTTAAGTAGATTTATCACTACTTAAATTTTAATTTCTTTTCGTGCAACTCAGCATTAACCTTATAATCTAATTTATTTCTTACAATACACTACGACCCCTACGACCAAGCGTATTATTTTTAATTATACTCTCTTTCCTACGTATCACGTAATATGAGTGTTTCTTTTAACAGATTAAGGCATCTTAATTAATATGGGTACTCGTACACTTGAACTCGGTGAGGTAGATATTGCTATATATTAGGTCTTTTTTCTTTTACCTATGAAATTGCCATTTTTGATGAAATAAGTTAACGCACTTTTTTTCTATATTTTTTATTTTTATTAATCAAAGTAATTACCTATGGAATCAATGCATTTTTGCCAACGTAGTGGTAACAAAAACTCTGCTGGACGGGAGGCAGCAAACTCTTCAAAGGCATTTTGTACTGCCTCTCGATTATTGAATCTTTTTCCCGCCAAAAAATTATCTAAATTCTGGAAAAAGTGGTAGTCCGCAGGGACAAGATCTGGTGAGTACGGTGGATGACGGAGAACTTCCAACCCCAGCTCTTGTAACTAGGAGACCGTCTGCTGTACAGTATGAGGTCGCGCGTTGTCGTGCAGGAGCAGCGGAGCCGAGCGATTGACCAAAGTTGGTTGGAGACGTGCTAGTTTCCCCATTATTGTGTTTAGTTCTTCACAGTACACATCTGCAGTAATGCCATGCCGTTTGGTAAGAAGCTGTGATGAATTACACCGGCGCTAGACCACCAAACAGTTACCATCACTTTCTTTGGGGTCATTTTTCGTCAAGGACATTGTTCAGGTACAAGTGTCTAAGACACAGCGCCCTTTTGTTTTCCGTCTCTATCCAAGGCACGATTTATAGTAAAATCTCCTTATGAATATATTCAATATAACCGACAGATCAGGATAGGAAATATATATATATATATATATATATATATATATATATATATATATATATATATATATATATATATATATATATATTAGGAGATATATATATTGGGCCATACGCTACCCATCTAAATATAAAAAGACATTCTTGTCGCCAAATGGCGATTTATCCCAGACAACTCCAGATAAATCAGAACATACTAAGGTAGGGAACAGCAAGAAATTACCTGCTCAAAATATGGAGCAGCCCGACTGGGGCAGTACCTCGACCTTACAGAAGATCACAGCTAAATAGTACTGCTTTCAAGCAGTGTTGTGTTTCTATTAGTGAGTAAGGTGACCAGAGCTCCTGGGGAGAATTGGGGATGGGGTCGGCAACGCGTTTCGCAAGATGCTTTTGCTGTTGTAAATGTCTATAGTCTACGGTAATCGCTTACCCTCAGGTCAGCCGTACGCTTGTTTGTCGATCTAGTTATATATATTAAAAAAAACATACATTTTTGAATATCATATCAAAAATTGACCGCTCCAGCGAGGATCGAACCCGCGTCTCCGACTGAGCGGTCAATTTTTGATATGATATTCAAAAATGTTTAGAATTCCTAATGTGTGGGTAACACAAAAATAAAATCGTACATATTAAAAAACATATATTTACGTCATTAATTTTTATTGATAGATATAGCCTATATTTATTTAAGAGGTAAAAGCTTCTCATAGTGGTTTAATATATTTTTATACTACACAATTCTCACGCACTGATCTCAAATCTACTATATGTACATATGCTTAAATATTTAAATACAATGAAAGGTATTATCTAGATTTTTATGTTTGCACTCAACCTGACTTTAAATAAATGCAAGAACGGTACAGACATACGATGAGACAGCGGTAGTGTAATCAATGAATATGCAATGTGCATTATAGGTGGTACAAACCGACGCAGTGACTGCATTTTACGCAGTCACCAGTTTGATAAACTAACTATAGAAAATAAAATGAAGAAAAAATTAGGATATGATAACAATTAACGGTACTGTGTGGCTACGGTACTAAAGAATATAGCCTCCCCCTCTCTTCCCGTGGGTGTCGTAAGAGGCGACTAAGGGATAACACAGTTCCGCTACCACCTTGGAACTTAAAAAGCCGACCGGTGGCGGGATAACCACCCAACTGCTGGCTTTGAAATACACAGGCCGACGACGGGCAGCAGCGTCTTCGGTGCAACAAAGCCAGCCCTGCGGTCACCAACCCGCCTGCCCAGCGTGGTGACTATGGGCAAAACACATGAGTTCACGTTATTTTTGGCGTAAACTTGTGGAGGCCTATGTCCAGCAGTGGACTGTATAGGCTGTAATGATGAACAATTAACGCATGAAAATACATCATCATCACATCACTTCAGCCATATATCATGAAATATAATCTAATATTATCGTGAAAATACATGATAACACTAAATGGCTGCCAGTGGGATTTACTGCTGTGTTTAGAGTTCTCAAACACACATAATGCACAAGCACAGACATCGACAAGCAAACTTCAGAACATGAGCGGGTATCAAGCCCGTGACTGTCAGCGCCACAGCTATTGCCGTGACCGCTGTACCAACGCGTCGTCAATGACTTGTCTAATAGTATATGGAATATTGCTAAAATTTAATCTTATGTTAAGATTTTGGGCATTTTTTGAATGCTAAACTTTGGTAACTGACTGCTTTATTGCCTATTTAAGTCTTATTTCCTAATTATTAACAGATAACTTTGGTGTAAAACAGTATGCGTGCATTGGTTGTAAGATTACGTGCTGAATTTTCTCGTTGCATAGCAATTTCAATAGTAACAAATTAAAAGTCTTATAAGGCATATTTTATTGACAATGAGCTTCCCTGCAATGTTTTAATATCGAATGCCACTAATATATATTTAATGATTTCATCTTTAAGCTGATTCAGCTTTTTCGAGACTTTTAACAGAGTTTTTAAATCTCCAATTGTCCTCGCACAAGCAAACAATAATGATCTCAGTCCTGATCGTCTCGAGACTTCGAGACTTCTAAGAAAGCAATTAGTATTGACATAGTGTTTGACATGCACTTTTCGTAACGCTCTCGTCACGCATTCACCAGCTTACTCTCTAAGTCAAGCGTATGTAGAGAAGTTTTACTTCAGTAATAAATACTCTTATAGCAAACATAATGACAAAAAATACCATAACAGTAGAATAATAGCCAAGGGCTGTAAGGCCAATTGCAGCCCGAGATATTTCCTCGCTGCGCTCGTGCACCTATAGTTCGAGGGTGCAATTGATACTTACACCCGAGCTATTCTGCTTTACATCTCGATTGTGAGGTAAGTAGAAAAAAAAAACCGGCATTACAAAAATAAAACATTTTATTTGTTGATATTTATAGTGAAATGAGAACAATTTTCAAATTTTAACGCCGTTCGATATTTAAAATTGATGACTATTATACTCACACGAAGACGAGGCTGAATAGCAAAGCGACCTCTTTGGTCATTGGGCTGAATGCATAATGTCTATTGCCAGTATGATGCATGATGTCTATTGCCAGTATGATGCATGATGTCTATTGCCAGTTAGATGTAAGCGAACTTTTTTAAAGAAGTGGTTTTTTTAAATTACTTACCGCCCTAGGGCTTTTCTAGCTACATTATTACCCTAGAGCGCTAATTAGTCACCGACAAGCGCCATTTATAGGAAATAAGAACCTACTTACCGAACGAATTACCGAAAGAATGTATATAAGGAAATCCGAGTACAAGTTTGTTTTACACTCGACTGATTATTTTAAATGTTAAAACTTTAAAACAATGGACAAATGTAACAGTGCAATGAATAGCAATGTCAGCTGCATTCGAATGTTATGTCACTCAGGTCGGTCGGGTCCGGCCTCGGTCTGAGTGACACGTGGCAACGGCTCCAGATTCGTTAATCGAAAGTCACAATGTATCCTATCGATCAGTAATCATTCACTTGCTTACGCGCTCTTGGTTATAGTTATGATTTATAAGTATGAATCTATAGTAACTGTACTGTTTCAGTGTGTTTGCATGTCAGTTATAGCCTACCTTTCTTTCTCATCTTATTCAATATAAGGGTCTATTTTACGCCAAATTAATTTTGAAATTGGATCAGCTTATTTTTATTTACTGCTTAATTTTAATGGTATTATGTTTGGCAAACTGCGAGTATTGTTAGTGTTTTCTATGGACTTTGAAAGTTATATTTGAGTTATCTATTTTTTATTATATTTTATTTCGGTCAGGCTGCACCATATATGTTAAGTAAATAAAATAATTTTTAACAAAAAAAACCGACTTCAAAAAGGAAACTAAAAAGTGAAAAATAAATTTACTTAGTACAAAGTAATTCGTATTTTGATTTAGTTAATCAGAAATGATTAAATAAATATTTTTTAATTTTGAAGTCGGTGCCAAGTAAAACAATAACTACTCTAGTATCTACTCGTAAGTTGTATTCAGTTTTCTTTCATAATTTGTTTCATTGACTATTAGGTTGAATACTGTTATTATTCTGCTATTGTTTTGACATATCTAATAGTATTTTTTGTACTTGTTTGTTGTGTGTGTGTTGTTTGTATTTGTTATTGTAGCCAGGTTGTTGTAGTATTTACTTGGCACCAACTTCAAAATTATAAAATGTTTATTTAATCATTTCGACACAGATGATCACACAGCAGGTAATTGCTATAAATCGTTGAAAAGTTCCCTCGATTATCTTTCGTCTCCATCATCAGACTCTAATGGCACTTGTAACTCATATAGGTGCAAAGTTCTTATCAATAGAAACGAATTAAGTTCAAACACCAGGTAATTGCTATAAGTCGTTGAAGAGTTCCCTCGACTATCTTTCGTCTCCATCATCAGACTGAAATTGCACTTATAACTCATACATGCAATGTTCTCATCAATAGAAACGAATTAAGTTCAAACAGCAGGTAATTGCTATAAATCGTTAAAGAGTTCCCTCGACTATCTTTTGTCTCCATCATCAGACTACAGTCTGTAATGGTACTTATAACTCATACAGGTGCAAAGTTCTCATCAATAGAAACGAATTAAGTTCAAAAACCAGGTAATTGCTATAAATTGGTGAAGAGTTCCCTCGACTATCTTTCTTCTCCATTATCAGATCGACTCCAGACTTTTATTAAATAGTAGTGCTTTATAGTACTTAATGAAAACATGATTAAATTTACTAGTCACCCTTACGATTTTTGAAAGTTTCCCTCGATTTCTCTGAGATCCCATCATCAGATCCCGGTTTCCTTATCATGGTACCAAACTATGGATCTCCTTTCCAACAAAAAAAGAATTATCAAAATCGGTTCATAAACGAAGAAGTTATCTCCGAACATACATAAAAAAATATATATATATTTACGGTCGAATTGAGTAACCTCCTCCTTTTTTTGAAGTCGGTTAAAAAGGAGTTCTTATAATGATAAATCAAAATTTGATCGAATCGGATAATTCTTTTAGCGATAAAAACCTGTCTATTGAGGAACTATATACTTCGTCATTAGCAGATAAACTTACTCTAAGATTAATCGATACTGAATCTATAGGCTCCAAGGATTCAAAGGCTTGTTTGCTACGTTTTATACTAGTATAATAGAAATGACTGAGGTAGCTGTGTGGCTACGGCAGTAAAGAATAAAGCCACCCCCTCTCTTCCTGTGGGTGTCGTAAGAGGCGACTAAGGGATACAGTTCCGCTACCACCTTGGAATTTATAAAGCTGACCGATGCCGGGATAGCCATCTATCTACTGGCTTTCAAATACTCAGGCCGAAGACGGGCAGCAGCGTCTTCGGTGTGACAAAGCCAGCTCTGCAGTCGCCAAACCGCCTGCCAAGCGTGGTGACTATGGGTAAAACACATGAGTGCGCGCCATAATATTTGGCACGAACTTCGGGAGACCTATGTCCAGCAGTGGACTGCGATAGACTGAAGTGATGATGATGATGACCGAGGCCATGGCGGCAGCAGTGGCGTATTTTAAGGTTCGGGCCCCGAATAAATTAAGGAAAAAAGGTAAAACCAAACCATCTATGGCCAATATAACGACATATATTAAAAACAAAATATATGTTAAATAAAAAGATCGTCTCACAATATAATATAATTATGATGTAATCTAATTCTTAATCATAATTATCGCTTCGCATTCTTCCGTGGAGTCCAACTCAAACGGGGTCGATTATTTTTTATGTGTTTCTTTACCCTAAAATTGTACTTTATTCGGTTCTCCATCGTAAGTTCCATAGACACCAAAACAATTATCGTAATACAATGTAACATCAGACAGAGTAAAGGTGGTGCTGGCGACCTTAGCGCTAAGAATGCAACTGCTGAGGTGGACATGTTAAATCTTTATTATTCACTTTTAATATAATGTAATTCTAATTTATTAACAACTAGCTGACCCCGCAAACGTTGTTTTGCCATATATGTTATTAACCCCCCTTAATCCCCCTTCCCTTATAACTTAGCTGTATGAAAAATAGATGTTGGTCGATTCTCAGACCTCCCAATATGTATACAAAATTTCATAAAAATCAAACCAGCCGTTTCGGAGGAGTATTGTAACTAACATTGTGATACGACAATTTAATATTTTTCACTGAATGAAACGAAAATTCAAATTTTTTCCCTGATTATTTTTTTCAATCGCAACAAAATATACCCTATATCACTTCTAAGTAGTGTAGCTTTATGTTAGTCAAAGAATTTTCGTGATTAGATCAGTATTTGCGAAGATTACCCCCTACATACAAACAAAGTTATAAACTTTACCTCTCATAATATTAGTATAGATAACACATACATTTTAAAGAATTGTCTTGTACTTGTAAGTGGAATTCTTTAATTGTTACTGTTGTATTTGTTTTATTGTTATACATATCTAAGTACTTATATTAGAATGTTTGAAAGCATGTTGTCTTTAAATTAGTATACTTTCAGTAATTTCTTTAAATTGTACCACATATCTTGTATGATAATAGAGAAGGCAAATTTGAATTGGGACATGTAAAATTCACCTAAAAAAGCCGATTGTACATACAATAGATGATTTAATTTTATATTCAATACTATTTCAATGTATTATGGCTTGAAATATTATAGCGTGAAGTTTCATGGTCGTAATTTAAAAAAAAAGTGTGCTTTAGACCACACGGCTGAAGTAAATTTTTTGCATAGTAGGCCTGCTCTGGATCTTAGATATACGAAACGTAACTGGCTGAGAGAGAAAGAGAGAAAGATATTGTTTACTCGCACCTCTGCCGTTGCTCCGTTCGTCTCGCCCGATCACATAAAACATAAAAAAGTTTTACTTCAAAAACTCAATAATATTTTTTAAAATCAGTACAAAGTACAAAATTGAAAAGTCCTTTCGTAGATTCATAAATAAATACATAAAAGTGTATTTTTGACCTCTTTTTTTTTCCCTTTTTGATAATTAAATGTTCACCAATATCGATCTTTTATAACATATTTAATGTACAGATGTGACCCTGTCACCGTTTTGTTATTCTCGCTATAGCTTATTACCGCAGAATTGCTTGTATTGTTTTAATTTTCTTTGACATTTAAAACAAGCAATTGATACTTTTATAGAAACTACTAATGTATTGTTGAACAGAAATACCCCGACTAGAAAAAAGGTCAGGCTTAACCAGATCATGTATCTGGACCGGATCAGGATAGAATGAGGCATGCCTGATCCAGCAAGCTCTATCAGGACCAGGTTTGGTCCAGACAGGATAGCCTAGGTAAGGCATACTGATCAGGACCCGGTCCGGTCTAGATCAGGATAGCCAGATGTAAAATATAATCAAGTATGGTAAAAATTTCTACTCGGGATCATGAACACAAATTACTATTCTTGTAGTCTATCTCTATAGTATAGTATATTCAAAGGATGGTGGATAGGTGATGCCTAAGAATCTACATTCCGAATCGTTGAAAGCTTCATATCCCACAGAATTAGCAAGTTGAAGTGGCTGTGGGCTGGTACCTGTATCGTAGCAGCATAAAGATTATTCCAAACAAAACATAAAAAAAATAATAATTATTATATTCGCACTTGGAATTTAGTCATTATTATTATTATTATCGTAATGCAATTTGCCGAATCTCAGACGAAGGTATTTTTATATATGTATATAAATAGTCGTGAAAATAAAGCAATTAAAGACACGGCCAGACAAAAACTTTTAAATATTTTATTCAATTAACAACAACAATAATATACACACACATAAATATTACACCCAGTTGTGTTTACGTGTAAGAATATTGTATGTGTACACATACATTTACATTTTTAATTTTTTTATTAATTCCGTAGGTGATGCCTACGGGAGTCAATGTTTCGAATCGTTGGTAGTTTAGATATTAATATTACATATACTTTACTAGCTGTGTTCGCGACTTCGTTCGCGTGGAATAGAAACTTTACATGTTCAACATGATTCCTTAAATTGGCATAAATTTTTTATTTATGAACCGATTGATATGAAACTAGCACTAAATGTTAATTGAAGCTTACTAAAATATATTAGTGAAAACCACATCTAAATCAGATAAGCTATTTCTGAGATTAGCGCACACAAACGCACAGACAAACAGACAAAAATTTGAACAATAATTGTTTGGGTGTTATTTGCGTTGATAAGGGGTCCCTATAATAATGTTTTCTTATATATCTTCCATGTACAGACAGCGATCCGTTACATTATTATTATATGTATTGATATTGACAATTAATAATTGCATTTGCTCGCAAACGAAAAAAATCGACTTCAATTACATCGACAAGTAATACAACGTAGGTAGACGAAAAAATAGTCAAGTAAATACGAGTTATCAAAGATTACTCAAAAAGTTGTTATCAGATCTCGATGATTTAAATGTGACCACATGATAAACATAAGCTTTCGATTAAATTAAAAATCATCAAAATCGGTATACCCAGTAAAAAGTTATACGGGTTTTCGAGAGTTTCCCTTGGTTTGTCTGGGATTCCATCATCAGATCCCGGTTTCCTTATCACGGTACCACACTTAGGATATCTCCTTTCGAACAAAAAAAGAATTATCAAAATCGGTTCATAAAGGACGAAGTTATACATACATACAATACATTATACAGCGTAGGTCGACGAAAAAATAGTCAAGTAAAAAATCATTATTAGATATAACTCGAAAAGAAGTTGTTAGATCTCAAATAAATTGAGACCAAATAACAAACACCATCTTTCGACTAAAAAAAATATCGTCGGAATCGGTCCACCTAGTCAAAAGTTCTGAAGATATATATAAGTATATAAAAAAATAAAAATAAAAATAATACAGTCGAATTGAGAACCACTTTCCAAAAAGGAAGCTTTTTTGGAAGTCAGTTTAAAAGTGATTTTGAAGACCACTCCATTGAAAGAAAATTTTCTTTACGGTTATATTTTATTTGCTTGTAGTATCCTGCTTGTAGGTAAACATTGTGTCTTAAAAATATCAAAATCCAAATAAAAATATACAAAATTCACGTTAGAAAAACACTTTTATCGTCACATTGAAAACTTAATATCTTTTATTATTTTTATTCAATAATTAAATGACAAAATTTTATTAAATATTATACATATTTACAATTGAAAACTTAAGAACTAAATATTTACAGATAGTTTTGGTATAAATCATGTCCGCGAGGAATTGTGCCAAGAATGCTGGCAGCATTTCCCTGTTGAATCGCTATGCCGATTTTCTGGGCAAAAAATGCACCAGCCCTCTTGTCACCAGTGAAGGCAATAAGACAAGGAGTTATCTCATTAAAAAAAATTTAGCACTTGTCCTCCAAGGTTTAAGTGTTTCGACTGCAAGCGGCACAAAGATGTAATTCGGACTTAGTGACGAATATTTGTGCCGTTTAGTCGTTTCAGCTTTTTCCGCTGCGGCGCCCGCTTTTAAGCCTGTTTCCCTGACATGAGACGGAGCAAGTGTGTCAACGCAGGTTGCGTCCCACAAAAGATAAATTAAAAAAAAATTAAATAAACAAAACATAAATAACATTTGTTTCAATTAATAAATAAACCTACTACCGATTCAGAATGTAAATTCTGCAGAATCGGTAAGAAACTTTACAATTACTTTTAAAAAAAGACAACTCTAAATTCCGAATTAAAACAATTTTTCTTAAGATGTTTTCTTTTATCATCAAGAGATGTATTCAAATGTCAATTATATAAAGTATGGACAAGTAAAATTGTGTTGTAACAGTTGCATGACGGAAGTGCAGGGGACCTTGAGCTTTCGTACGACTTGTATAAACCGGTCCCTTTATAGCGACGTAACTGGAGCAAGATTGGGTCTTAAAACACTGGTAACTATACAACGTGAGTCGAAACGTGTGTTCTTCCGTTTAGGAGCATATAGATATTCATATAGGCATACTATACCGAAATTGTAAGTGATAAAAATGAAAAAGTAGGCAATTACAGCTTATTACTAAGTAATTTTAAAATCGACATATAAAAAATGTTGTGAAGGCATATGTAAAGAGGATATAAATTACTGACTTAACTTTAAAACTCAGGTGACTCCGTCATTGACTCGACACCTAAATTACGTTCGAGAAAAAAAACACACAAAAACAGTATCTCCCCTAAACGCAAGGACAGTGTGTTTAATTCCTAAAAATTATTTTTTAATTATTGTGACTGCTTAATTTCAATATATTATAATACACTTACGTAAATTTTTGTTTTTTTTTTCTACAGATAAATATGATTTTATTCGTTCGCGTCGTAATTGTTATTTTCATAGATTACATTTAAGGTTTTTTTTCCTTTGTTGTTATATAAGTTTGTCTTTTCAAGTAGCATTTGATCCGTAGATATTAAGTTTCTATATCAAATTATTGGTTTAATGAGACAAATATTTAAAACTGAACGAATATGAATGAATGAATATATGAATATGAATGAACTACAAATAGCATTTAATATTAATTTTATTTTTACATAAGATTTCGGTTCCCAGTGTACCGACCGTAGAATTTACTAAAAAAATGAACCAAAAAAGCAACTCGTGAATTATAACTATAGTCTCTTAATGCGGTCGGTATACGATAAAAAAAAATACTATATCATTTATGACCTGGCAAGTATCCTATTTTGTATATAAATTGAATCAAAAGCCGTAACGAGCCGCAATGTCTTAAACTATCCATAAATACAATACTTGAAACGCCACCTTGAAAAGTTGCTTGAAACATTAAAAGATCCAAAAGGGAGCACTCGGATTGGAGAGCAAAGAATTTTAGGCCTTATTTCATAGGACGTAAGGACTGTGTTTGTGTTTTGGAATTTATTTTATTTATTTAAACAAGGAAGTGGCATTTCGATCGATTGAAGCTTAAATTTGCAGGTATAGAGTAATTATGTACAGAGAATATAATGATGATGTCTGAAATGTAAAATTTATTTAATAAGTAATGCTTATATGTTAAGTAAGTTTGACCATGTAACATCGACGTAACCTACACATTCTGTCTCTCCTCTACGCAACCCTTTTCTGTCCTACCTCACCGCTTTACCCTTTAGTTTCCTTGGGAACCCTTCATTTATGCCTTCGCTCTCAAACAGCCAAAAATCAAATGTGCTAACGTAATAAAGGTTGTTAAATTGTGGGATGCACTACCATCTCTAATTCGTCAATCCCCGTCTGTCCCTATCTTCAAAAAACCGCGTAAAGAACTTCTACGGAACTCTGATATATATGAGAGAAAGAGATATTTGTGTATTTATGAGTTTGTATATGTAGTTTGATTTAATTTTATTATGGATGCGCTTTATTACCGATGCGCAAATCCGTTACATTGCAAGCTTCTTTTTGTTGTGTAGTCTGGAGAGATCACTATTTAGTGATTAGAGCGCCATTTGCAAGCAGTTTATTCTCCTTTGTGTCGAATTACTCTACATGCACATGTGTTGGGACGGTATCCGTTCTACTTACGCAGGTTTGGCAGGGTAGAAAAGGTTTTTGGTTTGGTTATAAGATTAAAAAAAAAATCTATCTCTAATAAGCAAATTCAGAGAGAGATAGAATGTTGAATCTGGCCGTAAATGAAATAAAGTGAAATTTTCCTTTATTGATACTCTGTGGCTGTTGTAATATGACAATATTAAAGTGACTTAAGATAAAACTTATATAAATGTTAAGTATTTTATTTATAACGTAAACATACTATCATCAGTGTAGATATAAAACGAATAACAACTATTTATATCTTCAACCTAAAGAATTTATTTTTAGTACTAAACTTTTGCTTTCCAACTGTGTTTTTGTTATAGGGCTTAAAAATTAATACTAATATTTTTTGTCATATAATATGGTTTGATTTTTTTTGTCATATAAATAAGGTGTGATAATTTTTTCGTATTATATTGTAGTTTGCATAGGAGTGTTTAAAGGAAAGTATCTCGACAAAATATATCACTGTTACTAGGAATGATTCAGAATTATTAATATTAACCTTAAAATATACAACAATCAATTCTTCTTAATATTTTCTTTTTTAAATTAAACGTTATTAAAAATTTAAAAAAAAAAACTAAATGTAAATCTCTGTTTTAATTAACTCTACAAATCATAATGCATAGCCGTAGGGTGTGGTTCAACATGGCGTCAAAAATTCGGGCAATGGACGAATTTGGAGGTCTCTTACTAATCGACCTTTATATAATAAGCGTATAGAAGTTAAATATATCATGCTATTTGTACTCGTAGTCACGCTTGTATATTAATACTTTTAGAAACAAAAAAATTATGACATTTTGTTAATTGATTTACAGAACTTAATCATTTTTAAATACAGACTATATATAGAGAGACTTTAAAAGGCGGAGAATCTCAATTCGAATGCATTTTTATGTGTTATCTGTGGTCATAACTCTTTTCTTTAACTTCGAATAGGTTTATGATTTTCTCATTTAACTACTCGTCGATGTAAACAATAAGTAAATGAATTAAAAAAAAATAACAACTTCGAGCCAGCTACGGTTAACCTCAAGCTATTTGACGTATAACGATATCCAATGGATAAAATTTTATGATAAATTCTAATTTATCACAATATTAATTACAATTTTATGTGGTAATTATTTCTATTCTCGATCTGTAAATCTTGATAGTAAGCTACTACTGTAGCTTATAGACGTCTGCAACACCAGAAGCTTCGCAAGCGCGTTGCCGACCCTACCCCCAATTCCCCCCAGGAGCTGTGGTCACCTAATTCACCACAGGAACACAACACTGCTTAAAAGCGACATTATTTAGCTGTAAACTAATGTTAAGTCGAAGTACTTTCGTTTTCCCCTGTCGGGCTGATCCATATTTCGAGCAGGATCTTGCCGTGTCCCATCTCAGTTTAAGCATATTTGTTCACAAAAAATATATATAGCGATAAGACCGCCTTTGTACACTGTTTTATTTTTATTTTTTTATTTGTAATATGTTATTGTGTTGATTGTTGTTGTGTACAATAAAGAGTATCTATATATCTATATTTTTATACTTCACTTTTAACGATATCTAAATGAAACTCAAACTTCTTATTAAATTAAAGTATTTTTATGTAATTATAACGTCGTAAGTGTCACAATAAGTGAATCTAATTAAATGTGTAATTGTACTCAAGGTGACCAATTTGATTTTCACGTTATCCTTGTAACAATTATTTTGACATTTCGTTGGTATTTATAACGACAGCTTATTTTGTGTTTGAGTGATTCTAACACAAAATAGAAGTTTTAAAAATAAATCAGGTTTATTTCTTGGTCGTCAAATATTATAATATGTTGGAACCGTAAATAGTTCTAGTAACTATTATTGTTGCTTATTAAATACCCGCTCAGAGCTGACTACAACTTTTTAACATATATATTATATACATATACGGTAAGGTTAAGAGGTTTGCCTCAATTTTTAGAAAAAAACCTCACAATTACTCCACATAAATTATATATCATTTTATAGATGCTTGCTCTAACGACATCAATCATCAACAATTTTAATCATTCAATAAAAACATCAAACATTTCCTTTTTGACAACTAAAAGTCAATTGACACATGTCAAGAAAAAACAATTAAATAAATTACTTGATTGTTCCTGCATAAACTTGTCCACTGACGATAATCTCGTAAGTCGACAACATTTTTTTAACTTCCTTCATTTAAGTGTAATTAAATACAAATCAACATTAAATATATGGTCACCATGGGTCGGAAGGAAATAATATCACGGTCGTCTCAAAAAGGTGTAATCATACACGAGGCTGAAGATGAATATTAATGATATAAGATGTTAATTGACTTCCTAGGATAAAAAGAGAGTCGTATTCCCGGAGAGTTCTCATATGATGATCCTTAACGACTGCAATTATTATCTTTACTTTTTCAAGAGACATGATTAATGTATTTCGATGCGTACTTTTTCTGATTTATAATCTGTAGTTATATCTACAGGTGTCCGTTAATTAATGGATAACCCTGCAAGTGCTTGTGGAGGGGCACAGGGCCAACCAAGAAAAAAATAAAAAATAAATCTATCTGCAACGGTCTAGGATTTATTATAAAAAAAAAAATTTAAGTACGAAATTCGATACCTTTGTTCAAACTTTTGGGCACTACGGCTGCAAATTCAATAATAACGAATTGATTTTCTCTGGAAATAGGCATGGATAATTGGCCTCGCTAACACGCATTAAAAATATTTCTAGCCACAACTGTCTCTTTTTTTAAATACTAATAATGAAAAATAGTGTATTCTAATTTTTTATTATAAAGTTTGAGCACCTGTGGTATAAAAAAACGTAGGGGGACGTAGGTGGTCCATAGTTTAAAAAACATGCCTATTTTATGAAGTTTCTTAAATGGAATTTTACTCAATTTTTTTACTGTCCAATTACCGAGTTATTGCTACCTGTGTTTCTCTAGCCCTATTTTTCTTATAACCAAAACAAATAATAAAATAAGAATTTTATTATGAAAATCAGTGAAAATGCATTTTACGGTGCTTGGGATGTTGTTAATAATTTAAACAACAATTTCAAATACGTAGATTTAAAATAAACGATCAAATTGTTTGCCACCTACTCTAATACAGGCTCTACATCTTCTTTTTTCCTTTATGTCACTAGGTCGGCAAACAAGCGTACGGCTCACCTGATGGTAAGCGATTACCGTAGCTTAGCAAGCCCGTTGTCGACCCTACCCCAATCCCCTCAGGGGCTCTGGTCACCTTACTCACCAACAAGAACACAATACTGCCATGAAAACAGCATTATTTTGCTGTGATCTTCTGTAAGGTCGAGGTAGTACCCCAGTCGGGCTGCTCCATATTTTGAACAGGAAATTCCTGCTGTGCCCTACCTCTTCTTATGAACGAATTTTTAATAGGCGCAAATGCCCGCGCTCTCCTATTTCTCGAGCCACATTCAAAACAACACGTCGAGTTCCACGCTTTGGCGACCACTAAATATTTATTATATTATATGTACCTATGCAGTCTTTGTGGGTCTCCCCACCGTGCGTCGGAGCGCACGTTAAGCCGTCGGTCCCGATTGTTATCATGCACACCTGATAGCGATCGTAACTCATAGTAGGGAATATATCCGCCAACCCGCATTGGAGCAGCGTGGTGGATTAAGCTCTAATCCTTCTCCTGCATGGGGAAAGAGGCCTATGCCCAGTAGTGGGATATTACTGGCTGAAGCGATGTACCTATTATTTATTATATATATATATATATATATATATATATGTATATATATAATTAATATTCTTTATAGCACTTACGCCATATAAAAAAAACAAGAAAAAGTACAAAAGGCGGCCTTATCGCATAAGCAATTGCTTTCAGATAACCTTTGGATGGAAACTGAAAATTTTAAATTTAGTATGTGTACTGGAACAAGACATTTAACCTTGCGTCGAATAACGAAACAGAGTAAATATCTTTTTGATTTTATTAATATAAATAGTTTTCAAAAGTTTTAGTTTGTAAGCTCCAAATCTGATCTGCGCGCTGCTCAATCAATTTTTTTTTGTACATATCTAATGATAACAAGATATTTGCAGTCAATTGCGGGGTTTCTCCGAAGCCTTAATAAATAGATCCAGTTCAAAAATTAGTAAGCTTATAACAGTAATAAATGAAACATACTCATCAGCTCCTAGAAGGTCAAAAATCCTGTAGTGGGTGACCGGAAACATCAACATCTGCTTGTAACAAGTGTTTGTATCGGACATTCAGATTAGACATTCAACCTGATCGACTTCTGACGCAACACGTCGTCGACATGTATTACACAAACTGTCATGGGATTTATTTATATAGCTATTAAAAATGGACATTAATATAAATTTTAACCGGAAATTAGCTTATTGCTCAGTCGCTGTTGTTTGTTTCCACAATATTCGTTTGAAATCAACCATATCTACTGGGTTATCTGACTTTCTGCGTTCAAAAACTTGCTTTGATTAATTTTATCACTTTCGTAAGTTAATATAATGTGGGAATTGTGGAATTAGGTTTGACAAGGATATGACGCTACATACCGGACAGTTTTGGCCACGGATGTTATGGCATACATCTGAGTCTCTGAGAGTATCGTATACTGATGTGTTTTCTATTTTAAAAACTCGTTGAATATGTGTCGGTTATAAGTTGGTAAACGCATCGATAGTGAATTGAATTTAGTTATGATGAACTTGGGAATTGAATTAAGGATTTCACGATTCAGCTTGTAATATCCCACTACTAGGTATAGGCCTTTTTCTCCGTGTAGGATGTAAATTTCCAGCTTAAATACCACCAGCTTAGATAAGCCATTCAGGTAAGTTTACTATACTAGGTAAAACGTACTGTGCTAGCCTCTCTAATTTTCGATGAAATAAATACCAAGACAGGCTAATGACCAACAGACGATAATGACGGACAATCCTAGCCGGATCCGTCTTCTGCATCCTAGCTACGCGCGAGCTGTCCCGGATTCCCAGATGGCTCAAATGGTGAGCGAGGCTTAACGGATCAATTTGGTTTGCGATGATGGTGTACTTGTTTGGTACTTTAAAAAATATAAAATTTTTAGTTTTCATATTAATAATTAATTCAATATTAGTTATAGTTATAGTTATTATAAGCTGTAAGCTATCCAAATTAAATTAAATCTACTACCATATTTTAGAAAAAGTATGTGTTTTGTTTTATATAAAACATTTGTGTTATATTTTATACTAAGTGTGTACAAAATAAATACGGACTACTACTACTACTTCCGTTAGATATATGTATCAGTATGAGTTTAAATACCTTTTGCATATTTATCATCCAGACACATGTAACTGTATATTATGTAAGTATCAATGAACAAATAATACTCAAAATGAATTATTTAGGGAATAATGCCAACTTTCCATTTCATTTAAGAAAACAATAACGTTTATATAAGTATTTATTGATACTATTTACAAGCTGGACACGTATCTTTGTCCACAGTACACATCCGCCATATTGAAACATGCGCGCGAATCAACACTTGAATTATTTATACATTTCTAATTAAATTCATATAAACCATTATATTTATATCATGTGTAAGTAATATACAATAAAAATAAATATATAAAAACATATATAATATTGTTATTACAACTATTAGATAATATAATAAATATTATAAGTATGTAATTGTATTTAAATATTTGTAATTATAAGAATATAAACGTAACATGTATTTATAATATATTAAATAAATATGTAATTATATATACATAAAAATGGCACGATTATATTTTACAATATACAAATATTACATAAACTTTATAATATTTTTTATGGTATTACATAGACTATATAAATAAATAAATCCACTTGTCAATTATGGTACAGATAATAAAAAATATAATAGCGTCATAATAATTTAAAAAAAGCATTACATACCGATTTTTTTTTTCAATAAATTGACTAGTACTAAATATTGTATAAAAATAAATTTTGGGCGTTAAAAATGCATTATTGTACAAAAGAGTATTTTTCAATTTCTATTAATATTTGTAAACTGCGGAGGGATTATGATGTAATTGTATTATTTCCGAGTTGTTCCAAGAGGAAGTATTTTAGAAGAAATATGTATTTATATAACTTTTATGTAAAATCAAAGATTATAATAATTAAGTCCATGTCATTGATAAATAAATAACTTTTTAGTACATAAAAATATTCTTCCAAAATACTCTCCATTCGAGGAAATTTAATGTTTAAATTTAAAAAGTTTATATTCTACATTTAAGCTTTTCATACAAAAAACTTATATTTAATCATATTACTAAATTAAAAGTTAACCAGTGAAGTTAATGCTGTAGGATCCAGTGTTAGGATCGAAGTTTTGCGCTGGGTGACCACTGAATGGGTTGTAATTTTGGTTCTGGTAGGCTTGGGATTGGTAGTTCTGGGTTTGGTAGTTCTGGTATGGCTGGGGAGTGTACGCTTGGTAAGAGAACTGGGGTTGTTGGTGGTAGATCTGGCTCTGAGGTCTATCTTGATTGAACTGTTGAGGAGACTGGTTGAAGAGACTAGTTTGTTGGGAGTAAAGAGGCTGTTGGGGCTGGTACTGTTGCTGGTATTGCGGTTGCTGGTACTGGGGTTGCTGGTACTGGGGCTGCTGGTACTTTTGCTGTTGGTAAGCGGGTTGGGGTTGAGATTGGAAGCTGGTCTGGAAGCTGGCTTGAGGTATGGCGGGTTGTTGGTACTGTCTGGCTGAAAACGGTCTAGCTTGAGATTTGCTGTTATACTTCGGGTCTTCATAAATTCTCGGGTCTTCACGGTACTGGCCGTCGTCTTCTTGGCCGTCGGTTAAGGCGTTTGTTACTGGGTCGTTCAGTGTGGGTGGTGGCACCATAATTCCTGTGCCTGTAATAAAAAAAAAAAACGGATTTACGATGGACATTAAAACATTCTGCTTATTTTGCGCTATTGTATTATACAACTAGCTTTTACCCGCGGCTTTGCTTGCATTGTTTTTTTTTTTTTTAAATAAAAACTACTATCCTATGTTACTTTTAAGACCTCTAAGAATATGTGTACAAAGTTTCATGATGATCAGTTTAGTAGTTTTCACGTGAAAGCGCAACAAACAAACTTACATTCACATTTATAATATTAGTAGGGATGGTAATACAAGTGTCAAGTATTCAATATCAACAATTGAGTTATGTTTAAATTTCCTAATATTAAACTAATTAGCAGGTTACATCTGTTAACAATATGAGCTCTACGACTCTTTTCTAGACAAAATATGTGATTGGCATGAATTAATTTTGAAAGGAATCTGCTACCATTGGCTAGCCAAATGATGTAATAGACGATATAGATTTATAGACAATCAAAATTTTTCATACTCAACGACCCCATAAGATTAACCTATGGGTTTCAGCAACACAAAATACAAATTCATATGAAAAACTTGTGTATAATCTATACAAATGTTTGCCATGAATCAAATTCAGGACATTGCAAGCTTACATTACCTGATACAGTGACCACTGCGCCAGCGTAGTTATACAAAGAATTTCATCAGTTTTTTTTGTAACACTGGCAGTAAATTTCCGTCTTAATACCAGAGGAACGTGAACATATTAAAAAAAAAAAAAAAAAAAAAATTGAAATCGTTCTACTAATTCAATTTTTTTTATTCGAATGTCGTCGACGATGTGTATCTTAATAGGCAAAATTAATCTTGTAACAGAATAATTCTTTCAAAAAACTAAATATAGCACTTTTATTTAAAATCTTCTCAGAATTTGTATGTCTAGTTAAAATAATATCTTCGTTAAGCTGACTGTGAATAATTGTGATTATGTAAACTATTTCACGCCTAATTCCAAGTTATCGGTCAACTACCTGCAGCAACCAGGCCGTGAAGGTTAACTATGGCTAACTAGAGTAAGTTGCGTTAATTTGCGAGTGTGTACTGACCGACATTAGGAAATTGGGTCTTGTATGGCGTTTGAACTACATTATTGAATTACTTGTTTGGTTGGTTGTTGTTTTTTGATACTCATTATTACGTAAATTATTTAGGTGTAGCTTTTTATTTTGTCATAAGAAGTGGACGGCAATAAAATTGTTACGCATTTACTGTTGGTTTCTTAAGACCTATTTAATAATAGATATATCTGTTCCTTGTGGTGTAATGAATCAGCGTATACTTCGCAAATTTGTAATTAAATTATTTTTAATTTAGCTAATAATTTCTCAAAAATATCGTGAATGAATGATAATATTATTAGATAATAGATTTTAAGTATTTAGTTTTCACAGTCAACTATTAATACTTGTTTCTTACACGCACGTCACTATGACGTCTGCCATTTCATCGTTATATTGGGAATCTCAAAAAAAAAGTTAAGTCCCATTTATGTAAAATAAATAACAGAATCAAAATAGTTATTTTAATCACACGTACACAACACGGCCCACATTAATTTAGTTAAATATATCTGTGTATCAATATAGATATTTCTTAGTCATTCATATGTATTATAAGAAATATGTACATTACGTCTATTTTTTATTATTTATATAAATATACAATAATATTATTCCATTTGTAATAAGTACACCTATGCCTGTGTGTGTTTATTAGTCATAATACCCTCCGCAACACGGTTGCCTGGTAGAGATCGCTTTTTAGCGATAACGCCGCCAATTGTACAAAGCTAAGGCTATGTTGTGAATCTAATATATTGAATTATTTGGTGTACAATAAAGAATATTTATTATTATTATTGCTAGCAATACCCGTGCGAATAATTCGCACTAAATAATTAAAAAAATTACCGACCATCAATCGTTTTGACGTTGTTTCAAAATTAAGCCGACATATATAACTCATTTAATATAATTTTAATAATTAATTAATTTACAAAAACAAAAGCAATGATACATGTTTTAGTTGTTGATGCCGGTAGAACAAGCAATTATCTTTAAAATGATACATAATTTATGTGGAATAAATGTGAGGCTTTTTCTATAAAGGGAGGCAAACATCTTAACCCTAGCGTATATGCGTATAGCGTATATATATATGATTTATATGGTTTACTTTATATAAATATGTTTGATACCGAATGGATTGTCAATTAGTTACATAAATGCTATACTGTATCTTCCGCAGGATGTAACCCCATAATAGAGACGTTTCAATATGCGTATGAGTTATTTCGCAAATTATATTATGAATATATAGTTATTTCACGTTTCAATATGCGTATGAGTTATTTCGCAAACGTTTCTAAATATTATAATTAAAGCTTCCTTTGAGCATTGCGCGTTCAATTGGACTGATTTGCGCTCATTCGTTTCTTTCTCAACATATTTAGTGTGCTTGGTATGGGAGGTGTCGTAACTTAACCTAGTTTGTCGAATTCTTGTCCACTTTGGTAAATTCCTTGAAATATATGTATCATTTACACGATTTAATCTCGTAAAATCGAGAATATTTTACGTCAGTCGTAATAGTTTTTAAATGTGTTACAAATGTAGTTTATGTTTTTAAGTCAGCTACACAGAATTATTAATCATATATAATACATAGAATATTTAACAACATCATAAACGACTTATGGTCATATTTCATGATTTATGGTCATATATTTCACGCCAACTTCATAATGAGATATAAGTGTTACCAACCTACAGGCTCGAATCCTCTCTTACTGCTCGCACCATACGAAACCTCCCTGACTTTGCCTGTTTCATCGACGTACCCGTATTTTCCCGCTACGTCACCGTTGGGGTACTTTGTCTCAATCTTGAAGGAACCGTCTGCGGCTTCGTAGCCGAAGCTGTATGAACCGTCATCGTTCTGTCTGTTGATCTGCTTCAAGATCGGCACAGGGGTTGTTGTCGGGCCGTAGTTTTGTGAGTACGCTAGAGCGCATACCGCGGAGAACAGCAGAGCCTGGAAATGGTAAATGATATCTTTAGTGTAAGTATGATTTTTTTTACTACAGTATTATAAATATTTTATAATTGGATTCAGCTCTGATCCCTTCTCCTACGTGGAGAAAGAGGCTTATTATAAGAGGCAGAGCAGTGGTATGGTACAGGTGAATCATTTATTATTATAAATATTTTCAACGCAAAACTAAATTATGTATAAGTTATTACGAAATTTCCGCGTTTAATTTTGGAAACAAGGTTAAAAAAAATTACTAAACGATAAACATTATTTTGTCTAATAAATTTATTAATGGTATAATAATTATGACTTTGATGATTCGAAACTTTGTATTTTTTAGGCTAAGGATTCTGAAAATTAGTCTACTTTGTTGATAACAATTCAAAGTATTCTTTTTCAACAAAAACAAAATAAATATCTATTATTTATTATTATTATTATTTATTTAATATTTGAGACATTGAATTACGAAATAGTCATTATTCCGTACTACGTACTGCCATGCTACCTCAGGTAAAACTTCAGAGCATAGCAAGTTATTTACATAAAAAAGTGATCGAATTTCGTTTCAGTGTGTGAATTTAGTAACCTTATAATTTCATTTGAAAATATGATTCAATATTTCGTTATTCAACCTTTGTTAAATAGGTAAAGCGGAAAATAAGTCTAGAACAGTTTCCGATCGCAAGGCGTTGCTTTATCAACAAAGAACGTTCAGTGAATGTCTGCTAACCTTGCTGAATACGGAACTATTTTTATTATGGCAAACACATTTTAACATTCAATTAGTTCGCGTGAATATGAGTAATCATTTTGATTTAATTAACAAAATTTAAATAAATGCGTTGTATAAACAATGATTTCAATATGTTTTATGGATTAAGAAACAAAAGTAATGTTTTTTTTTTAATATTTGAATTTGAGAAAAATTTACAGATTATTATCAATATTTAACTATGTAAATTGTATTTTAAATCTGTATTATTGGGTAACGTTTAACTATAAAATAGCGCCAACATCTTCGAAATTCTAGTAGGGTTGTAATCTCAACCGCTCTAGTTAATCTCCTTTGTGTTTTCGCCATCCTACGTGACAATAGCGAAAAATTCACTTTTATTCAATTTTTGCACTATCGAAAGCATATGGAAAAATAAATGAACATTTATTACGTACTTAATTTTATTATATAATTATAAATAAACTAGCTGACCCGGCGAACTTCGTATCGCCTAACAGTCGATTCTTTAATTTTATTATTTTTTTTTTTTTTTAGAATTTTTCTCTCCGTAAGAACCATCCTCGTACTTCAAGGAATATTTTAAAAAAAGAATTAGCGAAATCGGTCCAACCGTTCTCGAGTTTTGCGCTTAGCAACACATTCAGCGACTCATTTTTATATTATAGACTAGCTGTGCCCGCGGCTTCGCCCGCGTTGAAATTAGTGTGTCACAAAGTTTTCCCGGTAAATTTCCAGTGAAACTCTCATCAAAATCGGCTTAGCCGTTCCGTAAACCTTCCTCTTGCCAGTGGTGGAGCCCTCTCTCCAGTGGTGAAACCGCATGAAAATCCGTTCTGTAGATTTTGAGCGAATCGATCACATACACTTTTGGGGACTTTGTTTTATAGTACACTAACTGTTGTCCGCGACTACGTCCGCGTGGTTATGAAGATATGCATTACTATTAAGATGGTGAACGCAAATTATTTTTTTTATTTCAGTCACTTGAAATGCTTATCAAACTGAGTAACTTTTTAAAAGGCACAATTTAGTATAATTTAATAGTTATTTTTATAAAACCTCTCTATACACCACATTTTTAGTTTTGTTTTCAGGCTGTATATCTTTCATACAAACTATCAACTCTAATTAAACCCCCTTAGCGGTGGAATATTGTAAAATCCGTTCTTAGCGGACGTCTGCTAACTATAATCTACCTCCCTGCCAAATTTTATCTTTGTCCAACCTGGATGGATAGACCATCCAGCGGTTTTTGAGTTCTCGTGATGCGTGAGCTATTTACCTTTCTCTTTTATATATATAGATAACGATGCATTATTTGAACACCTTCTCACCATCTAAAGAGCGTACATTTTATATTTCAAGTCTCTTACTTCAAAAACATAGGACTTTCATACAAACTTCCAACCCCCGTTTTATCCCTTTAGGGGTCGAGTTTCGTAAAATCATCTATTAGTGGATGTTTACGCCCTATAAGGAACCTACCTGCCAAATTTCAAGTTTGTAGCTGTTATAGTTTTGGAGATTTCGTGATGAGGGAGTCAACCTACTATCCCTCGTTTTAACCCCAAAAGGGGGTTGATTTCTAAAGATACATTATTTGGACGCCTTCTTATCATCTATAGAGCATACATTTTAAATTTCAAGTCTCTTACTTCAAAAATATAGGACTTTCATACAAACTTGCAACCACCGTTTTACCCTCTTAGGGGTCGAGTTTCGTAAAATCCGTTCTTAGCGGATGTTTACGCCCTATAAAGAGCCTTCCTGCCAAATTTCAAGTTTGTAGGTGTTATAGTTTCGGAGATTTCGTGATCAGTGAGTCAACCTACTATCCCCCGTTTTAACCCCAAAAGGGGGTTGATTTCTAAAGATACATTATTTGGACGCCTTCTTATCATCTATAGAGCATACATTTTAAATTTCAAGTCTCCTACTTCAAAAACATAGGACTTTCATACAAACTTGCAACCCCCGTTTTACCCCCTTAGGGGTCGAGTTTCGTAAAATCCGTTCTTAGCGGATGTCTACGTCCTATAAGGAGCCTACCTGCCAAATTTCAAGTTTGTAGGTGCTATAGTTTCGGAGATTTCGTGATGAGTGAGTGACCTTTCGCTTTTATATATATTATAGATTATAGAAAAGAAAAGGTATCATCCCGTCTAGTCTAAGTAAATAATTAAGGTTTATCCGTAGTTTTTATTTATTAACAATAATAGGTGGGCAACACAGTTTAAATCAACTTAATTTAAAAATATAATATAACAAATAGAAACTATTTTATAACGATAAAAATTGTCAGTGCAAAGGCTTGAATGAATGGGGGTGTTCAATTGGCAGCCCAGATCTGTATAAAATTTGGCACAGATATTGGATAGTCTTGAATAATAAAAAAAAAATTTACAATGACAATTTATTGTTCCTATTTTAATCGTTTTTATGCATATAAAGTCGTAGGTAACAGCTAATTAAAAATATTTATTTAGCATACGTTTCATTAAGTAGATTAATAAAATTAGGGAAATAATTTTTTTTTTGTTTTGAAAACTTGTGATTAGAATAATGGATTTTTAGTTCAAATCAAGACATGCTGGGTAGTTTTCTAGGTTTTTAGATTGATATTACGCATTACGTAAATATGTATAATTAAAAAAATTGAAATAATAGGAAAATTATTGTATAATTATTAAATTACTTAATTTTTTTAAACAGGTATTTATGACATTTTAACTGAGGTAGGGAACAGCAGGAAATATCCTGCTCAAAATCTGGAGCAGGTCACTGGGGAAGTACCTCGACCTTACAGTAGATCATAGCTAAATAATACTGCTTTCAGGCAGTGTTATATTCCTGTTCGTGAGTAAGATGACCAGAGCTCCTGCGGGAAATTGGGGGTAGGGTCGGCAACGCGCTTGCGATGCTTCTAGTGTTGCAGGCGTCTATAGGCCACGGTAATCGCTTACCGTCAGGTGAGCCGTACAATTGGCTGCTTACTTAGTTGTATAAGAAAAAACATTATATTTGCTTTGTAAGCATAGTTAAAGGTATTTATTTAACTAGCTTTACCCCGTGGTTGCGACCGCGTTAGTTTGAGAAAAACGATGTATTACATTTTTAGATAGGTAATCTAAAGCTTAAAAAGTTAGAATTTGGAATGTGGATATTTGATCAATGATATGCTGACAGAAATTTGTTATTATATATCTAATATATAAAATTCTCGTGTCGCGGTGTTTATAGTTAAACTCCTCCGAAACGGCTTGACAGATTCTCATGGATTTTTTTATGCATATTGGGTAAGTCTGAGAATCGAACAACATCTGTTTTTCATACCATTAAATGTTAAAGGTACCCCTAATTTTCTTTTTAATTTTTAGATAAATTATTTTTTATTTTTTTATGATACAACATTAAAAAATACATATAACCCTAAATTTTCAACCCTGTACGATCAACCCCTATTTTTAAATAGCGTTTAGCGGCAAGAAAAAGTTTGCCGAGTCAGCTAGTAGTTGTATAAATTACTAATTCTTTCTCTCTTGATTAAATGTCTGACGAATTTTATAAACGAGAAAGATTGTAAGGATGGATTGATGAGTGTTTGTTACTCTTTGACGCAAAAGCTACTAAACTGACACAAATGAAACTTGGTACGTAGATAATTAGTGTTATAGAATAACACGTGGACTGCGTTTCATCCCGATACTCCTACAGGATCGGAAATTAGGCAGGTGAAGCCAAGACGCGCAGCTAGCTCGATATAAAGTAATGCCCAATGTCGCATTTACAACCTGATTATTAATACGTAATGATTCGTGATTGAATCAACGTAAACAAAATCATGAAGCCTTAGCAAGAGGTCGACCTTGCGGTGTGCGTCGCTTCTCGAAAGCTTGTCGCGGCTGGAATGTGACGACGAACATAAATAATAAATATTTAATTCATATTACAAGTACATAGGCTTTAATGGTTTCTAGGTATGGAATGAGGTTTGATGCGAACTCCGCCTATGTCTAACAGTGGAAGGTAGGCTTAAGCGAAACGAAGTGATGTATGCAAATATTAATAAAAATGTTTTCTGCAGTAAATAAATAAATGTTACTACAGTTTTCTAAATTGATTTTTAATTTTATTCAATTTGTTTGACAATAAATTAATTTAAACATATACTATATACTCTATATAACGCTATTTTATAGATATTAAAAAAAATGTGTGTCAGGCTGTATAATATAAACATAAAATAATAACATAAAAGTTTCTTAATTTGATAAAATAGTGTAAACTTTTGAAGACAATCTGTTTGTAATTTAAAAACTTAATAACAATACAAGTACAATTACTTAAGCTTAATACGCGTAAACGGAGTAATAACTGCTTGTAGATTACATTGTGAAAATTTGCCATTTAAAGATTAATTACATCACAAAAGTAGTAAAAATGTTAAATAAAGTCATTTTATTGTAGTCTGTGTAATCCCGATCTCGTTCATACATTTATAATACATTCAAAAAGGTTGTATGACGTCAATAAAAAAATGTCACATTGTTCAAGTGTATTATGTTGAGTGGAAAATCCTTACATATTTATATATGTCAGCGGTATGTCATAAATATGTTATAAATTTAATTTTAGGCTTAAGCACTTTACGTGACTGCAAAATATCTTTTTAACCTACTTTAAAAGAAGGATATTCTACGTCTTCCTATATTATATATTTTTGTTATGTTTCCAAATATTATTGTAAATCACAGATTGATTTTTTATTACCTTTGGGTGGCAACTGGCAATTAAAGTGTTCTGGGGATGAAAACATCAATATATTGATATATATATAAAGAATGTTTGTTTGTATTTCCGTTACAGAATCGTAAACTATGCATTTGATCATGTAACGATCTTCAGCAAAGTGTTGTGCATGAGCCCAAGTTTTCTGAGATAGTACGACCAAAAAAATGAGTAGCAACACACACTGTACAGCTTATCATAAAATAAAATATAAGATATTCTAAATTTTGAATACCAGCACATTATAGTATCATGTTTATGAAACTCATCTCTAAAAATGATGTCAGTGGTCAATCATTACAAAAAAAATATTTTTTCTTCATTTGTAAAACATTGTAATAAAAAAATTAATCTTTCTAATAATGGAGCCACAATATTGCCACATAGAATACTAAAAACATAATAATTTATCATTGTCATGTCATAATATCACCAAAAGTATTTAAAAAAAAATAATTTTCCGCCATTTTGTCGACGCGGTCATTTGGCACGACATCGGTAATGGCGTCTAAAAGCTATTAGTATTCTCAACTGCAGTTGTTTGGGCAACGCCGGGCGTGTGGCCTAGTTACATTTCATTGTTGCACGTAACATTGACGTTTGAAGAAATTTACGTCTCAAGGTCGTCTAGTTACGTTATGGTGGTGTTACGAGATGCTTATATTGTATGATTATCCTTTTTAATTTATTAATTAAGTTTTTTTTTAATTAGCTTAACTACACGTAAATAGGTCAGATGGAAAAAGGTTTGATTCGCGCCCAATATAATTATTTTAAAACTAAGAAATTGTTTATGGAACAGAATTAGATTTTTTTGAAATAGTGTAATACATATTTTTAAAAACACAAGTAGATAAGGTTGACAAGTAGACACGTTCTTAAAAAAAAATATTTGACTATGAAGTTCTATTTTTATTTCAATCTTAAAAATCAATTTATATATTGTCATTTTCAGCCACATAGAAAAAAAAATTCTCGTCATATATCATTGTCATTATTATTTTTATATACCAATTATGTTCTTATGGTCTATTCTTATTAAGGATCAACAGGCTTTTTATAACTTATTATAATTAATAATGACAAAAAATATTAATAAATAAGTAATACAATAATAATAAGTATTATAATCGTCGAGAGATCGCTACGACGACATAAAAGATGTGCTACAAGTAACAACTGAAGATGTGTCTACGCATCTTCGTTACGACGTCGCTACGTCTCGCTACGGCGGACATAAAACTTACTACACTAACTATTACTAATTTATTTTTAATAATAAAAATAGTTATATGCAACTATTATATATATATTTTTACATTTTATAGAATTTTTTATGATTTATTTACTAACCCGCTTAACTGCAGTAAGTTTAAAAATGAAACGGTTATAAGCTTTTTGAGTAAACAAAAACACTTCATCTTTTATCTTTCACAATTTAATAATATGCTTCAACATTACAATGAAATAATTAAAAGTAAAGAAAATCGTTAAAAAATTATCTATAAATTATAACTTTGTTATCTGTAAAAATAAAAATATTATTTATTGTACGTATGTACACAAACAAAAAAAAAAATCAAAGGCAACAATATTCCTAAATAGAGATCTCGTTCAAACAACCTCTGGGCATGAAGAAAATAAAGCGTAAGTAAGCTGTATCCATCTGTATATCTATATAAACATAGTGTACGCTACGCAATACTTTACCTAATAACAAAACGATTTAAAACGTCCTATAGCTTAAAACCTATAAATTACAAGTAATGTGTACATTTTCCTAGCTATTAGATCCAGTTGTTACTCTGGGTTACGTAAACCCGCGCCCGCGCAGTAATTTCTGCATTCCTACGCTAGTCCAATGCTTGTTTTGATAGCTTTGTATAACATAACTTGTACAATTCCGAATTTATTAATATAAAACCTAGCTTTTTATATTTGGTTTGATAAAATTACGAGTTCCTTATCTTTTGTTAATAGAATTTCGTATAAAACCTTTTTCCTTTATTTATTATTCTATTTATTAATTATAAAATCAGTACGAAGAAAATGCTTATTTATTTAATACTTTATTGGAGAAATGTGAATTAGATTAACAACTATTTCAATAAATTTTCAACATTTTTTAAATTTATATTTAATTATTAATAATATAAGTAATAATAATTTTTAATTAGGTTATTTAAACATTTTTAATTGACGAAGCCTTTAATCGTATTAAGTTGAAATTTTGTTTTTAAGTTTTTTTTGTCAAAATAGCAAAAGTACAATTTGTAACAATTATTATTTAGACTTAAACTGTGACACAAGTTAACACAAGAAATAACTGGTATAGAATCTGTAAAATTATTTTAGAATTTTAAGATTAAATAAATGTTGTAACATTTTTATTAATCTAAATACTTGCCATTACTTAATACCTAATTAATTAGTAAGGTCTATAAAGATATAGAAACTTTTTTGTTACTGCGTATCTCGAAAGAAGTTTTTATTCGAATTGTTAAATAGTTATGTAGGTGACTTTATATATGGCTTGGTGTAAATATATAGATTAATTTCAAAGTTCTTTTACTCTTATATAGAATAATACTTAATACGATTGAAACTATTTTAAAGTAGTTTGAAGCCTACTTAAATGCGATATTTTTTATTTTGATTTTAATTTAAAATATATATTTCATTCTAAATACCAATTGGGATTATTTATTAGATGATTTAATTAATTCTTTAGGTTGAAGAACTTTTTTCATTAATATTAATCTTTATAAATACCTACTTATTTAATTTTATTATTATTAATAAATAAATTATTCGAGTCCATTAAATAATTTACATTATATATTTTAACTTAGTAACTTCTAAATTTAAATAATTAACCTTTACCAATAAACAATAAACACGTATTTTTCTATAATCACAAAAAAAGTAAACAATAAATAATACCAACCTTAAAAAACATGGCAACTAATATTTCCAAGCAAACGTCAAACTTTCGCGCGTTTCGCACTGGCTATGGCGTCTCACACACTCGTCTGGTCCGCGGCCAGCACTTGTATTTATAATGTCGTTACAACAGACGCTAATATTGTCATGCGGCCTGCGAGCCCTTGTGGTTTTGTAATAGAACCCTTGTCGGCTTCGCAGGTTATAAATAGTTATCAATCGTTGCTATTCATGATGTCATTTTAGTATAAGGGGTTTATAAGTATAATAATCTGCGAACTTTACTATGGAGGGAATTTCTTTTTTTTTTTAAGGTTTTCATTATTATTAAGGTTTTTTTCGGTTTAATTTAAAAAAAGAGTATCATTAATAATCTGTAAAATAATGCCTGTTAAAAATAGGATTTCCTTAAATTGTAGAATTAATTGTACATTTTAACTGATAGCTTTAGAAAAATTTTATGTTTTTGCTCTGGATGACTGGGTGTTGAAATACTTCTAAAGATCTGTCTAGTTTGTCTAAGTCTGTTTATAATTATTATAAGTTTATTTGTAATGACACCCCTAAGACTTTTTAATTTTTCAGAAATCATACACTTATGTATGCATGTCCTACATATTTTATTTATGAAAAGATTTTGGCACTGTGTACAAAAAATTTTATTTTGAGGCTTTAATATATCATTTTATATCATTTTATATTTAATATCATAAGCAAAATCGTATTGTTTGGATATAAGCATTTAATAGAAATATCATTAATAAAAAAAGTTTTTTTTGACTAGCCCGTCGGCGCAGTTTGTAATTAGTGGTCCAGCTTTCTGCTCCGCGGGTTGCGGATTCGATTCCCGCCTAAACCTGGGTATAATATTTGTATTTATATTTATTTATCTATTATATCTATTTATATATATTTCTCTTCATCCATATATGTATTATTTCTATGAATATTTATAAAAAAAAATGCTTTAAATGTGAGCTTGTTACCTATAACACAAGTATTAAGCTGCTTACCATAGGAACAGACTGCCGTGTGTGTATGTTATAAGGTAGTATTTAGACTTCATTTTAGACTATTGTTAATAAATTGAACAAAATTCCTTTTCCTATTCTGGATGACCAAATTTTTAAAATTATTATTTATGACACTCTTAAATTAATAACAACATGTACGTAAGTAACAAATCCTTACAAATTGAATAACCTAGAAAGCCTCTCATTAGTAAATACAATTAAATGTTTTAATTTATACAGCAACTAACGTACATATGAAGCTATGCGGATGAGTCTATATTAACGTGTAAACAAGCAACATAAAAAAAATTAAGTCAATTCCTACTTACGATTAGATCAACAAAGAAAAATAATATTCTAAATTAGCTGAACTGGCGATGTTTATAATACCAGTTTTTTTTTGTGAACATACTTTTTTTTTTAAATTTTATTTCATACAAACTTTGTCTTGACTATTGGTGAAAAAATCTTATTTGATGCTGTCGTTCGAAAGTTACAGACGTACATTTTGGCGATTTATTTTACTAATTAGTAGGTATTTGCAATTTTATTAATAATTTCAGTTGCCGTCCACTATAAGTATCTAAGATATTTTTGATCAAAAATGATCAAGCTTAAAAATATCTTAGAAATTTGATCTTACTTCTATTTTTAAATTTGGACTTTAGTGTTTACTGTTTAGTAATAGATTTAAAAAAAAAAAGTATTTTATTAGCGATTGAATATTTAAATAAGGTCTACAAAATTTCATTTAATGCATATAGGGAGAGTGTAAAGTGTAGGAATTAAAAAATGTAATCAAGCGTAGAAGTCATGACATCAATCCATGGTCATAGATGAACATTTTATTACGAAAATGTTAAAAAATTACACCTTGTTCTCATTGCCTTAATATTAAAAACTAACCTTCGTATATAACTTTAGGCTATTTGAAAATTAGATAAATAAAAAATATTAAGTAACTGTTTACGTTACTTTAAATTTATTAGTAATTAAAATTATTTTATTTCAAGACTAATGACGAAAACTAACGAGACTTAACTGAGGTAGGCCACAGCAGGAAGTTTTCTGCTCAAAACATGGAGCAGTCCGACTAAGGTACCTCGAGCTTACAGAAGATCACTGCTAAATAATAATGTTGTTGTTTTCCTATTGGTGAGTATGGTGACCAGAGCTCGTGAGGGTAAGGATGTTTTTGGTGTTGCAGACGTCCATAAGCTACTCTCGTGGTCAGAGTTCCCGGTAAAATGATACCAAGATTCTCAAGATCTAATTTATGAAATATTAATCCGCAAATGGTAGATGGCAAAGTTTTATATCTATAACGTTATGTTATACCTTTTCATATTTAGTGTCATCATTATAATAATTATTATAAATCTAATAAATAATAATAATTATTATTTCAAAAATAACGAACCAAAAACTTGTTTTAAAGCCTACTTGAAATATTTGAATAATCTTGAATAAATTATTTTGATTTTCACTGATATAGCCATAACTAATATAAATATACTAATATAGATATACTAGTACTTGTATAGATATAGGAGTATATTGGACATTAGGCGACAATTCAGCCTGTAATATCCCACTGTTAGGCATACGCCTCTTTCTCCTTGTAGGAGAAGGATCGAAGCTTAATCCACAACACTGCGCCACTAAGGGTTGGTGGAGGGACATTAGAAACGATCTACAATTTTAAAAACTTTTAAATCAAGGTTCATAATGTACATCAGAATCAGCCCTCAGAGCGCCTCCGAATGTTCTAGACGCAAGGCCAAGGGCAACCACTCTTGTGTATTTATAGCCCAGGAGATTGCTCACTTTCGATATACTTTGAAGAAATTAATAATATTTATTGTATTTTTATAATCATTATTGTTTAAATATCATTTTGAGATAAATATAGATTGACATTTATATGTTAGTGACGGTTTTTTTCAATATCATTTTAATGTGAAAAACAGAAACAATGTTTTCGTAAACTATAAATATGTTTTTTAATGTGGAGGACAGTATATTATTCTTACTTCAAAAAAAGAATGTTAAGGACAAAATTTTAAAAAAGTAAGACAAATGTAATCTTACTTTTTTCAAATTTATAAATAATTATTATAACTGAGGTAGGCACAAGAAAATTTCCTGCTCAAAATATGAAGCAGCCCGACTGGGGTAGTACCTCGACCTTACAGAAGATCACAGCTAAATAATACTTTTTTCAAGCAGTGTTGTATTTCTGTTGGTGATTAAAGTGACCAGAGCTGCTAGGGGGAATTGGGGGTAGGGTCGACAACGGGCTTGCAATGCTTCTGGTGTTGCAGGCGTCAATTGGATACGGTAATCGTTTACCATCAGGTGAAGGCGTACGCTTGTTTGCCGACCTAGTTGTATAAAAATTATAATAAGTTCACTTCTAATAAATTCTATTTAGTTATAGATAAAAGAAAATTGTTTATTAATATTATTAAAAACCATAGATTGTTTATGCTTATCAATAAACGTAAAATCATCACCAAGATCATTCTTTGAAGATAAACTTATACTCAAATAAGTATGTTATAACGCACAGCTTAAGACCGGGAAAAAAGTATGATACTCTGTGAAGTAAACACGGGTTAGTTGGTCTATATATATTCGTATATCTATGAAAATAAATAGCTTAATGAGTCTTATTTTTGTTTTAAAGTTTACTAATACTTAGTAGAAGTTTCTTGTTAAATGAAAATTGAATAATTATTATTGTTATATTTTAATTATGGTTTTTAAATTCTACGCGTTTGACAGTTAGCAAGAAAGAATGTCTGTCTGTTCAGCTTAGTTAATAACAAAATTGAAACTACATAAACGATACACGTCATTGATAAGTTAGTAGTATGGATTACCCGACTAGAAAAAAGGTCAGGCTCAACCAGATCATGTATCTGGACTGGATCAGGATAGAATGAGGCATGCCAGATCCGGCAAGTTCTATCAGGACCAGGTCTGGTCCAGACAAGGATAGCCTGATGTAAAATATAATCAAGTATGGTAAGGCATACTGGATCAGGACCCGGTCCGATCTAGATCAGGATAGCCTGATGTAAGATATAATCAAGTATGGTACGGCATACTGGATCAGGATCCGGCCTGGTCCAGATCAGGATGGCCTGAAAGAAATTACGCGAACTGAGCCTGAATCGCGCTATTAATGTTTTTAAGCGCACTTAGTATATATACAGTTATCAGGACAGTCTAGCAGGGAGTCCATTTCTACACAGTGGAGCAGTCGTAAGTAATAAGAAATAGTTAATTAGTAGTTAATTATTAGAAGTTAATAAATAAAATTTAATTAATAATAATAGTTAATTAATAACATAAAAATAATTAAAAATAATTAATATTTAAAGTAAACACATAAATAAATAATACATTGGAAAAATAAATGGAAATAAATATCATATGTAGTTTAGTGTTGCATTGGAGCAGCGTGGTGGATTAAGCTCTGATCCTTCTCCTACATGGGGAAAGAGGCCTATGCCCAGTAGTGGGATATTACAGGCTGAAGCGAGTATTGTGTACGAACTCATCATCACAATCAATATATAAAATATAGTGTCGCGTTGTTTGTTGTCAAAATTTTGTGTGCACATCGGGTAGGTCAGAGAATCGACCAACATTTATTTTTCATACTCCCAAATTACAAGGGGGGGATTAAGGGGGTTAATGATATATATGACAAAACAACGTTTGCTGGGTCATCTAGTATTAAATAAAAAAATAAAAAGCCCCACGATATAATTCCACTTTATGCCAAAAATGCCTTCCATAATTAGGCATTGGGATGGATTGGAATGGAGCTTACAATAAAGCCACATCGTTTTTTACCAAATATATACCATAGCTAAGAACCACTACAAAGAATATCACTTTAACGTAGAAAAGACGCATCGAAAGCGGTCTATTTGTTCGAGAGATAATTATGATCCACAAACAGATAACGGCGCGGAGTCAAACTTATAACACGCCTGTTTTTGCGTCGGGGTTCAAAAATAGGCTCATTATTTAAAATAATGTTTCGCAAGAACTTGAGTTCACGCAAGGTTGATATGACCTAGTTCCAACGCGGTAGTAAATATTTTTTTAATTATATAATAATAATAATAATATAACAATTTATATTATTTAATAAATTATAGTATTTTAATATTTAATTTTAGCGTTAAAAGCTTTTAGAAGAAATCATCTCTTACATTTTTTTTAGTTAACGTCATTTCAAGTTGAGTTAAAATAAATGTAATTTTCGTCAGTACAAAAAAAAAACAAAAAAAAAAAACAATCAGAAACAATGCAGGAATTATTTATAGTGTGCTACATTTATCCATATTATGCCTAATTATTAACATGTCTTGAATGGAAATTCGTCTTAATACCAATTTTTAAATAAATAAATATCTTACAACACGGTCGTCTGTTCCTATGGTAAGCAACTTAATACTTGTATTATAGGTAACAGTCGGCGGATATAGCTAAATACTTTTTTTTGATAAATTTACATAGAAATATTACATATATAAATATATAAATAAAATATTACACCCAGACTAAGGCGGGAATAGAACCTTCAACCCGCGGAACAGGAAGCACTACAAACTGCGCCAACCAACTAGTCAAGTTAAGAACATGTTATAAAAATTCTTATATTTACATGCTGTCTCATACACGAGTTTTCTTGTAAATCAATTTCTTCCCAACAAATACTTTACCCTTTTTTAAAGTAAGTATTATTAATTATTAATAATAAATAATTATTGTTTCAACTTATATTTAAGGCTATTTACGTCTTATGTCGTGATTATTAATTATTATAATAAATATATATTGCTTTAAATCTCACAATAAAGTTCTTCTTTTGAACCATAAATTCCATCTGAAGTTAAGCATGTTTTACTGTCACTTAGTCAGACAAATATTCCATTGAGAGAGGATAATTCGTTGATCAGGAATGCAGAATAAGCTGACTCACTATCGAACCTACGCTACTGCTTATGATTGAGTAAAATTTTTTTATTGTCACTTTATTCAAGTAGGCATTAAATATGCTCGTATCATTTTATAATATTTATACTAATATGAAACTTACGTGAAATTTAGAATGAAACTTCTCATTATCATCATCATCCTGACTTCAGCCTAATACAGTCCACTGCTGGACATAGACCTCCACAAGTTCGTGCCAAAAATTGTTGGCGTGAATTCATGTGTTTTGCCCATAGTCACCACGCTGGGCAGTCGGGTTGGTGAACGCAGGGCTGGCTTTGTCGCACCGAATACACTGCTGCCCGTCTTCGGCCTGTGTATTTCAAAGCCAGCAGTTGGATGGTTATCCCGCCATCGGTCGGATTTTTAAGTTCCAAGGTGGTAGTGGAACTGTGTTATCCCTTAGTCACCTCTTACAATATCCACGGGAAGAAAGGGGGTGACTATATTCTTACTGCCGTAACCAAACAGCATATGAATAATGAAACTTCTGCCGAGAATAAAATCTGCAACGGTTAATTATTCTATTATCATTGTCACATCAACTATATACGATCTACAATCTGCCTATTAAGGTTACATCAAAATCGGTCAACGGTCAATCGGTTCATTTTATTTTTTCGGCTAGTTCGGCAAACGAGCTTACGATCCACCTGATGGAAAGCTGTTACTGTAGACTTTTGACACCTGCTACAAGCATCTCAAGTGCGTTTTAGACACTACTCCTAATCCCCCAAGGTGCACCAGACACCTTAATCACCACAGCAACACAATACTCCTTGAGAGCAGTATTATTTAGCTGTGATCTTCTGTAATGTTGGGCTACTTCCCCATATAATTTACTCCAGATTTTAAGCAATCTATGAAATAATTAAATGATATTACTTTAATACAAAGAAATGTATCAACTTGATTTATTCGAAATTAATTTTAATTAGTTATGAAACCAAAATTACGGAAAAATATTATTCAAATTCCATAATTCGTAGAGCTGTACGTAATAATAGTACATTGCGATGTATGTTTGCAATCATTAACCCCGTTCTAGTACGTAACTTACATGTTAATTGTTATTTATTTACATTTTGTAATTAATGCTGTCATTCTCCTGGAGGAGAGAAGTGTTATTAATGAAAAATAAGAGCATCAGAAAGCACGTAAAGTCCGGGTTGTTATCATAAAAGCTTTTTTTATAAGGGTATTTATCCATCAACGCACAGTTTAGAAATTTTTTATTTTATTTCATTTCTCCTCATAAATGTCCCTGTGGCAGTGATGTCGATAAGCTAGGACATCACGGTCTGTCATGCCTAAAAAGTGCAGGCCGCTTCTTGAGACATGCCGCACTTAACGATATCATACGCGCGTCCCTTGCCACCGTCAACGTGCCAAGTCTACTTGAGCCGACTAGTATTGCAAGAGACGATGGCAAGAGACCGGATGGTATGAGTTTGATTCCATGGAAGATGGGCCGGGTGCTGGTATGGGATGCAACCTGTTCAGACACGCTGGCCCCTTCCCATCTACATGGAACCAACAACAGAGCTGGTGCGGCTTGTGAAGCGGCTGAAAAAACAAAAGCAGACAAATACAGGGGTCTAGGCTCCGAATATGATTTTGTCCCATTCGGTGTCGAGACCCTTGGTCCGTGGGGTCCTAGTGCTATAACACTATTTAAGGAAATAGCAAAAAGGTTATTCGACGTCACAGGAGACCGAAGAGCTGGCAGCTACTTCGGACAAAGAATTAGTCTAGCTATCCAAAGGGGGAACGCTGCCAGTATCTTCGGAACCTTGCCTAAAGGGACTCCTTTTAATAATATTTTTTAGTTATTATATTATGTATATATATATACTTAAGGTTTTTTTTTAGTTTAATGTAATAAATGTAAAATATATATATATTCTTATATTCACATGCACAAACGCCCAAATCACGGCAAATATCTGTATGGCCAATACAAATTATGCCATCAGAAGTGCAAGCGCCAGCGCTATAGTCTTATGACGAGTGCTTTGAGCGTTGCGCTAACGTGTCATCTGTACTTATCATCATAGCCTTTACTTGTGAAAGATATAAAATATGGTATCATAATTATTAGCTGCACGTATTTTTTTTTCATAATTACTATTTTTCGTTTCCTGATGATTTTTTTCATCATCAAAGTAAGAACGTACTTTAAACTGCACGTATAAATAGCAATTAAAAATTAAATAATTATTTAGAAATATTGTTTTAAAAATTACTACATTACAAAAATGAAATACTAAATTGTGAAAAATTAAGAAAGACATATGACCGTGCCTGTGTGTGTAACAATTTCAGTGTAATACATTATAACATCTTATGCAAAAAGTTGTATAATTTATTAATAATATAGTAATAAATATTTGCAATACTTTCAAAGTCACTGAAAACCTTACATCGCTCAATAGTCGATTAAATAATCGTCTACAGCGTGCACATATAGTGTGAAATTTAACAAGCAATTTTTTTTTTAATTTTACAACTGCTAATTGAATAATAATTATTTTATTAAATGCCAAGCGGACGAAGTCATAAAAAGAAGAATAATATATCACAACACAATATGTAATATTAGGACTAAACAAAATAGTAATAATATAAAGTAAAATGCAGCACCGGGAAAAAAGTGAATACATTCAGAGTCAAAATAATTAAGAGGAGTTTCTTCAATATTTCCAATTCATTAACACCCATATTATACTGGTTACGGCTGCTAACCCATTTAACAATGTAAAGACGGTCCACAAGCCTTCCGATTAAAAAACTCAACTGAAAAATGATACCTTACTACTAAGACTATCAGTCTCTCTGTTTATTACAAGACGTTTAAGGATGAGGTTGTTTGGACATGGCTTTTTAAGAAGTAGTTACGCATTGTAGATTTGTGCCTTTTTTCAATTTACATGAAAAAGTAATACAACGTAGGTAGACAGTCGAAAAAATAAACAATGAAACACACATTATTACGGTTAATTCCAAAAGCACTAGTCAAATCTCGATCAAATTTAAATGGGACAAAATGACAAGTATCACCTTTATATTAGAAGTTATCATCAAAATCGGTACACCCAGTAAAAAGTTGGGTTGGTGGTGAAGAGTGAAAATTTAGGGTTATATGAATTTTTTAATGTCAAATCATAATAAAATAAAATTGACAAAATTTGGCCAAAAAAATTAAGAAAATTTTTTTTGGGGTTGGCAACTCTTATAACTGATACTCGGACATGCCAAATATGCACAAAATTTTTCATAAGAATCGGTCAAGCCTTTTCGCAGGAGTTTGGCCCCTAACATTGTGACACGAGAATTTAACATATTAGATTGAGAGCCTGCTTTTTTTTGAAGTCGGTTAAAAAAAGAAACCTGAAGCCTTTTTTCATTATAGTAACTTTTTTTACCCTTCTGCTGTTAAAGGCCCAGCTCCTAACTGTATCGTGGTCTCTACTCTCTATGTAGTACACTTGTGATAAAAACGTCCGTTGTCCCCTCTTAACATACGTTCATCATTACAATAGAATTCGTCAATGGTACACCGTGAAGTGTAGGCGGTGATAGTTTAAAAGCCCTTTAAATATCTATTGTTCTTGATTATCCGTGACAAATGCCTGCATTAATGTGACGAGTATTGTTGACTTGACTTGATGACATTCAAATGAGTTCTGCTTCAGGCATTTTCTTGTTCAATTACAAGTTTTTTTTTTTTTTTTTTTATGTCACTAGGTCGGCAAACAAGCGTACGGCTCACCTGATGGTAAGCGATTACCGTAGCTTATAGACGCCTGCAACACCAGAAGCATCGCAAGCGCGTTGCCGACCCAATCCCCAATCCCCCCAGGAGCTCTGGTCACCTTACTCACCAACAGGAACACAATACTGCTTGAAAACAGTATTATTTAGCTGTGGTCTTCTGTAAGGTCGAGGTACTTCCCCAGTTTTACGCTTACCTTTCTTTTGTGATGTGATTTAGGTGTAATAAACATTTAAAATCATTACATAGTCTAAAACAAAGTCGCTTCCCGCTGTCTGTATGCTTAGATCTTTAAAACTGCGCAAGGGATTTTGATGCGGTTTTCTTTCGTAAATAGAGTGATTCTAGAGGAAGGACATGCATAATATAGCAGAGGAATACTGATAGTTTTTGCACCTGTCCGAAGCCGGTCGCTAGTATGCAATAAATGTCCTTGAATAACGAAAGCTTTAAGTTTAGAATTTAATAGTATCGTAATCGATAAGTTTATCTAAGTTGCCAAATGTCATTTTTGATAAACAATATTATTTTTATATAACTATGTTGCAAGACCGATGGCCGTTGGAGTAGACGGGTCCTGGAGTGGCGACCGCGTCTTGGCAAACGCAGTGTGGGACGTCCTTCGGCCCGTTGGACCGACGATCTACATAAGATTGCCGGTAGTAGTTGGAGCCAACGTTGAAAGCGACCAGTACTAGTTTATTATTATTTACATTGTTAATAAGGAATTAGTAGATTTTAAATAATAATAATAATATACCTAGATAGATGAGGATTGCGGAAAACCGGGATCTTTGGCGCGAACTTGGGGAGGCCTATATCCAGCAGTGGACTGCCATAGGCTGAAGTGATTAACTTTATTACCATAATAGAAACGTCTCAATGAATATCATCTAATAACATCATACGATACGTCAAGAAAAATGAAAGATGCACATATTGAGTGGGCCTTGTACCAGATAAAACCACAACTACTTGAAATTAATAGGATGCGGATCAAATCAAATGCATCAAACTTCTATTTACTGCCTACACTTCAGCCTAATACAGTCCACTGCTGGACATAGGCCTCCACAATTTCGCGCCAAAAATGGAATGAACTCACGTGTTTTGCCCATAGTTACCACGCTGAAAGGGGGTGGCTAAATTCTTAATGCCGTAACCACATGGCAAATGAACATTGCAGATGTATAATTATTAATTATTTATGAGGTAAGTTAATTTAAAAGTTCGTTTCGTTTCTGTGATAATAATGAAAATATAAAATAAATTGACCAGTGAACTCACAATTTATACTATATTTTTTTAACAAATAGGATCAACTACGGTCTGCCTAATTGTAAGCGGTTACCTTTATAGTAGCTTTTTAATGTCTGTAACACCAGGAATATCACAGACGCGTTGTTGATCCATTCCACAAGGAACTCACTTCCTCACAACATCAACACAGCAACACTACTTGAAAACAGTTTTATATAGCTATGATATTCTTTGAGATTGAGGAATTTCCACTATCGGGCAGCTCAAGATTTAAAATAAGATATTTCTTGCTGAGTCGTGTCTCAAAAATCTCAATTTTTTTATCTAACTAGTAAATAGAGATGACGACCAATAGATATTTATCGGTTTCTAAGTGGCTTTTGTCGCTTTTGATGGGATTCTAATGGAATTTCCAATAGGGTACGATGTAACCCTGTACTTGTGCAATGTGGTGTATGTAAACTTAAGAGGTATACACTCTTAACACTTCTAAGACCGTAATAAAATGTATAGCGCGGAAGTCTATTAAGCTACATACTAGCAGAACATTAAACCTGCTCTACTTGAGTCCACACAAATCGGCGGAACATCGACTTTAGTTGAATATAAGGTGGCAAGTTGTAGGCCAAAAGCCAAAATCTCCTCTTTTCCCATTCTAAACTTTCTTTTTGTCCTCATTATACCTACCCAGGAAAGTATTTGTCGAACTTTTGATGCTATAAATGGCAGACGGTAATCACTTAATAACGTTTTACCTGTCTTCTGGTTTGTTTGCTATTTCCATTGGCGCGAAATATTTACGGAATGCGCACTACGTACGGTCTTACTAAATTAAACAGGGTTTGCTTGTATGAATAAATAGTATATTCAAATGTACGTGATCCTAACTTCGCGTACTCGGTGGCATTCAAATCGTAAACACAAATTTTAAAGCACAGTACGATTATTATGAATGGGCAATTGACAGATTTAAAAGCGACGTTTGCGAACGAAATTAACCAAAATTTTAGCGTAAGTTAGCTATTTGTCCGAAGTACCTCAAACTCTCATGCAAAAGATAAATAGTTCAACAGCCTTATGGAAAAAAACCACATAAAAACATGTATAAATGTGGACAAAATTCCCATACCGAGTTATGAGCCTATAAGATCTATGAGACTATGAAATAGATCTATGAGAGTCTGCATTCGTCCATATCTTTTGAGGTTGACTAAAGATATTATTCCTGTGTAATAAAATACTTCAAGGAATTAATATCCGTCTTAATTTGTAAGAAAAACAAATTTTAAACAAATGTTCAATAAAACAAGCTTAAATTTTTTAAATTATCTCACACTTAGCAATAAAATAATTTAAATTAGAATTAGTTGTATCATCAACATCCTTAACGTCTAAAAAACTTGAAAATAATCTTTTATAATAACGATTAACAATTAAATTAAAGGAATTAATTGTTTGACCTTAAGTTTTATTACACAATAACCGGAAAAACAAGATTTTTATTAGCTTTCATATAAATTATGTTTATAGTATGTAATCTATTAAGTATTTGGGTTATAATGTCGAATTAGTCATAAGTAATACTATAAATAAATTTATAGTAATGAGTGTGAAGCATGCGTAGACGGATATAAAAGACAATTTTGTAAACTATTAAAATACTAATATTTATCGAATCTAACATTCACGCTACGAAAATCCAACTTAAAAACTATACCTAATAAGTAACGGCTTTTTTAATTTCATATTTATATCACGTGTTAAAATCTGAATAAAATATTATGACTATTTTTATTTTATGATTACATAACTCATAATTTCATAAAAGAAAAGTTTAGTAAATCGAGATTTTGGGTAAGCTAGCTTAATATTAAAGTTAGTAATTCAGAAGATCTGTAATTGTAAAATTTTTTTTTATTAGTGTTGTATCTTATCAAATAGATGTATGTCAAATAGCTTAAGGATATTGTGTAGATTTTTATAACTGAACTAGTTATAACTGGTTTTTACCATTTTAATTATTCAAACAATTTTAATTTGTGTTGCTAAATCATTAAGTTTTGATGAGCATAGTGATTATAAAACTTTAAGTAAATTAAAATTATTACTGTATGACTAACTACTGAAAATATTTCGAAAAAATGATTTGAGAGCAATCTATGACCGATACTGAACATATATGAAATTGTAACTTTTTCACATCACATCACGCCGCAACTACTAAATAAAATTAAATGAAGCTTCGCAAGGTTGAACTTATTCCTTCCTACCTTCAAAGGAAATTTTTTTTACCTAATTTTAATGAATTCGATCTGTTCAATATATATACCTACAGACTACAGTTTCTCTTTGGCTTTTCTCGACGAGAACCGTAGGCAACTTATTTATCACTGATTCTTTATTACAATCAGAAAACACTACTCTACTGAAAAAAGGTTCTTATGGTTAAAAAACTAAAACCCTAATAAAATTTTATACATGAATGTCCATCAACACTATTTTTCTTTTTCTTAAATTAGCCTAATGAATCTGTGAAAGTGTCTATGTCACTTGACATTTTGTATACCATATTCTGGCAAAAAAAATAAGAATAAGTAAAACTGCATTTAATTATATATTTCTTTTTTTTATATTAAGTCGTGATTTATCTATGTACTTAGATTTATTATGAATAACATGAATGAAATCGTTTATAAATTCTATAAAAGCTAGCCCTAGACGATATTCTGGGCACACTTAAATTAATTCGATTAAAGAGGGAAGGACACAGAGTATAGTAATAGTTATAGAAAAGGAAGGACAGTCAATGATATGATTAAGCAGATTATACAGAAAAATGCCACCAGGAGCCTGATTGGGTTTAACTGTTAGAATGTAGTTGAAATAACGTAACCGGTCATTATAGTTATTGAGACGATGATCATTTTATGTTCTAACTTTAGAAGATAATCTTTTTAAAAATATTTTTTTGCACCGTCTTAATGCACTGTACAGTATAAATAGCTTCGGATGCAAAATTGCAAACAAACTTTGAATTTGTTAAAAATTATCAAGATTGACCTAAAAATTATAGAAACAAACAATACAAGGTGAGTAAAGACGTGATATAAGTTTAGATTACATTTTCACAGAATTGGCACTCAATAGTTGTTACCTTAAACACTTGATAACGATCATTACTTGTGGAAAGTACTACAGAGGAGCAACATAGTGGATTAAGACCAAACTCTCTTATAAAAGAGAAATAGTGCCTTTTTTGCTGCATTGAAGCATATTCGAACTGATTTAGTTTAGTTTAGTTGTGCAAAGATTAAATACAAAACAATATTCCTAAGCAATGTATTATATAAGCAATTAAGCCGTTTATTTTGCGTCTGTTTCAATTATTAAGAGTCTTTTAATAATAACACTAGGTACAACCATATGATAATGTGGGTTATTTTCGTTTAAAAAAAGAGATATTTATTTAAAATGGCTTAGTATCTGTTAATATAAATATGAAATTTAATATCATAAACTATTTTGAAATACAGGTAAGTTGTTTTTTAAATAACATATTACGTCGACATTCCGGTGAATCATCGACAAGTCACCAATTAAAATTAAATGTACTGCACGATGTCCTCAACGTATATAATAAAGGACCTAATTTTCACCGCGTTTCGGCCATGACAGTTGTCATTAAAATTCTTGGCGCGAAACAAACGTCTCGATAAATTGCATATTATTTTACCGCTTCTGTTACATAATTGTAATGTTCAACACTATGCAATAACGTTGCGTTTGGTAACAAATATACTTGCAATAAGATTTGTTCATTTAGAATTTTTTTTACATGCCTTTATTAGAAAATATACCTATTTAACTGTTTCGTACGCAGCTATTACTAAAGTTATGTTTAAATCGAGTCAAGTTAACGTTTCAGCTTTATTTTTTATCTTTAGGTGTCAATTGTGTATGGCCAAGGCAGAGGGGCTTCTAATAACTTAAAATAAAAGTATATTTTTCATATTATTACTTAAAACTACATAAGGTAATTCTGAATGACGACCGCTCTGGTTTATTCTTAGTGGAGGAAGGAAGAAGGAAGGTTATTCCTCGGAGAGGACCCTAGAGTATAAATATTAAGAAAGGACGTTAAGCTGTCAGTCTCTTTTGTTATCATAGACACTTGATAGTGATCGTTACTCATACGCTACAGCCTGTAATATCCCACAACTGGGCATAGGCCTCTTTCCCTATCTAGGAGAAGGATCAGAGCTTAAACCACCACGCTCCAATGTGGGTTGGCGGATATATTCCCTACTATGAGTAACGATCGCTATCAGGTGTACATGATAATAACCGGGACCGACGGCTTAACGTGCTCTCCGAGGCACGGTGGGGAGACTCACAAGGACTGCACAAACACCACGGCAAACACCTGTATGGCCAATACAAATGTTTGTCATGTGCGGGGATCGAACCCGCAACCGCCAGCGCAACAGGGACAATCCATGGCTGTGACCGTTGCGCCAATGCGGCGTCGATCGTTACTCATAGTGGGAAAATATATCCTACAACCCGCAGTAGAGCAGCGTAGATTATGCTCCAACCCTTACATAGATATAAAAAAGCGGTGAGATATTACAAAATCAATCAATTCAAATATTTCTAATATTTTTCGATGATATATCATAACTAACTGGAATCGATTTCAGATCTGACATTGTCCTAATATAATTAGAGGTCGCAGAATAGCGGCTTACCGCATCTAAGCATTTATATATCGCTAACCGCTACGTGCTTTAAACCAGTAACCTTTAAAGACTAGTGTATAGTAATGAAATCCATTCGCAGTAATTGTGTATTTGTTCACTTATATTGCTTCTGCTTTTTGAGATCGCACAAAATCACTTCGTATGTCTATCTGCATATTGGAATATATTTTTTTTAAACTATAGCAGTGCCCCGCGGTTTTACACGCGTTAATTTGAAGCAAAACAACCTATAGTGTTCCTTGGTAAATGGGCTATCCAACATAAAGATTTTTTAAATTCGAACCAGTAGTTCCTGAGATTAGCGCGTTTAAACAAACAAATAAACTTTTCAGCTTTGTAGTATTAGTATAGAAGTCCCCTATAGGTATATCCTATTATAAGTAGGTACCTATCTATTAATTTCAAATTTTAAAATAATTCGTTTTGAAGATAATTTTTCATTTAGACTGCATAAATTTTTTCTTTTTAATTTGTAAGAAACGATGTCCACGAGAGTAAAATGTACAGAAGTTCTATTATAGTGTCTATTTCATTAAAATAAACACAACAAGAGAAGAAATAGAACAGAAAACAAAAACAAAATAGACTTGGTTCTGGAAAATGTAAGGTCTCTTTACAGATTTTTCTTATACATCTAGGCCCACCTCATGGTAAGCGATTACCGTGGTGTACGGATGGGACTGAGTATACAACATACTACACTACAGTGACTTACCGAAGTATGCAATTCCAGAAGCATCGCAAGCGCGTTGCCTACTCAATCCCTAGTCTCCCTCAGGAGCTCGGGTCACCTTACTCACCACAGAAATACAACACTGCCTGAAAGCAGAATTATTTAGTTGTGATTATCTGTAAGGTCAAGGTACTTACCCTGTCGGGCTGCTGCAGATTTGAGCAGTATATTACCTGCTGTGCCCTACTTCAGTTAATAGTTTAGTAGATACCAAGATGCTACTAGAGTATCATGCACCATTTTATTGCACTTTCTATATAATTACTCGGGATGGTCATTACACTTAAACAGCTTAAACTAGAACACTTACCCAAAACGATAGTATCAGATGTTATATAAGTTGTTTGATAAACTTCGATCTGGAATGCGCGTTTGCCATGGTGTTGAATGAGCAACGAGGTGTCGATGTGAATGTTACGTGTATCATTGTGGTGTAAATACGAAATTAATTTTGATTGTATATTACCTATGTCTTATTCAACCGTTAATTCTTTGATAAGTTTTAGTTTGGTCTATAATAGTTAGTACGTGGATGGCCGAGCTTAGCTCGGCATTTTTAGTAAATCGTGTTTTTTGGAAATCATATTTAAATAGAATTACATATTGATAAAATATGAATAATATTTTCCGATTTTACCAACATAATAAAACAAAATATGAACTGGTTATTCAAATAAAAAATAATGAGTTCAATTAAAAAAATAAGGAAAAAAATAATCGATCTGGACATGGTGATTTGAACCGTGGTCTTCTCGGTCGATCCCGACCGCCTGATTTTTTTGGTAAATAAAAAATAACAAAGGCAAAAAATCTAGAAGGCAATCTTCAAAGAATCCCATAAACTATCTCTAAATAAACAGGTGTAAGAATATGAAATAATGGTACCAGCAAAATAAGCTCGGCTTATACTTAGTTTTGAGCTAGGCTGAGAAGTCGCGTCCAAAAGAAAAGGATGCATCACATGCGCCTTTTTTGTGACGTGCCTAATATTTCGTTGCCTAATATGACGTTTCTCAAGTTTTCTGTTAAAGAAAGTTCTTTCGGTAATAAAATTACCTTACATAACATATCTTTATTTATTTGTGTGTGTGTGTTATAATTCTTGTTTTGTTTCCCACAGATATGCAAATTTTTTTCTTCCTATCCTAATAGAGATTAAATAACTAACTATTTTTAACGAAAACTTCTTAATCGATAGCCATAAATCTTAGTAGATATCTGAGAATGTTAAATAACAGACCAATGTTTAAAAATTCCTGAAAAATTGAAGGACTAGACTTTTTATTAAATAGTCGGATAAAACCAAAAGATACAGCTTGTGTTTTCGTACACGTGAACTGCTTTCCGTCATAATATTAATGCTATTACGGGTTTCAAAACGGAACGTTAGGTACAATTTGATGCAATGCAATGATTATATTGTAGATGTTGATTGACAATCTATTTGTGATCATTATAAAATACATCTAGTTCACGTTGGTGTAGTTAGCGTTAGATCATGGCGTCATTCCTTTTGAAATTATACCATTTTCTTCATATGAACTAAATCACCCGTAATAGAATAAATTTTTCTTTTATTGTAAAGAGCTATGAAAAAAAAATAGAGCAAATTATAGATATGAATCTTGAAATATTTGCCTTAAACGGGACATTATATTTTTGTTATGTCTCGTACAATAATTATCCAAATTGTATTAAAATACGCTTAGTATATCATACATTTGTCTATAAAAGACTGGTCAATGTTTAAATCAAACACCATCTGGCGCTTGTCTTGCACATACTGGACCAGAAAAAAATGTTAGGTCCGTGGAAGCAATAGCGTGCAATAGCTACAGCGATATTTATCTTTGGACAATGTTATTTCTCTGAGTAATACTTACTTTTCTTTGTCTCGCCACTGTGTCTTGAAGAGTATTTAACCGCAGAATTAAATTTAGGTGATCATCATAAATACCCAATAACGAGCGTTATTCTATGTATCAAAAATCTGCAGTATAGCAATGTGGCAACATAAGATAATTTTTTAAGCTACTAGGCGGGAAACAAGCTCACGGTTTGCCTAGTGATAAGTCATTAACAGTCTATGAACGGCTGCAACACCTGAAGCATCACACTGTCAACACAGCCTCAGGAACTTTGGCTACCTTACTCGCCAGCTCCCCGGCCCGCTGAACCGACGATATGTTAGATAATTGCCAGTGGTGACTGGATGAGGATTGCGGAAAACCGGGATTTTTGGCGCGAACTTGGGGAGGCCTACGTCCAGCAATGGTGTGCGATGGGCTAAAGTGAGTGTGAAGTGACTCGCCATAGAAACAATACTATTCGAAATCTTTAAATTTGGCTCTGATCTTGTGTAAGGTTAAAGAGAGTACTTCCCAAGACTCAGAAAAGGCAGCTCCAGATATTGGGCAAGATATTTCCCGCCGTAACTTACCTCATAAATTCCCAAGAAATTTTCATTAAGTACATGGTTTGGTTTAGCAATGAAGGAAATTAAAAACCAACAGCCTAAATAAAGAAACTTTATTAATTATGTACTAAACGGAGAAAAATGTTCACAGTATTAAAAATTAATCATACGATGGCATCTATAACTTTTAATATAAGATCGGTACCGTCCGCCATCATCGCAGCTTTCAACCTTACACACTTATAATACGGCTTAAAATTTAATAGCATTCATAAAAATGACTGAGCGATTTTGTCATTCATTCAATTACATATACAATAACGTTTTATAAATACATCTGTGCGCTTCTTCACGTACGTATTGTAACGTAATTCGTTCATTCAAGTTCCAAATTTAAAAAAGGAACTAATGAAAAAGTTGTATCAGAAAATTTGTTTTGAACATTGTATTTTATTATATTTAGACCAAATTGCTTGACACGCAGTTATGGATTGCTCAACTCATGGTTAGTTAATTTTTTACTTTATAGGAATACACTTTGACTAGTAGCCTATTAAAAAAATCGTGAAAAGCGCACAAATGAAATGCATAAATGTTACATACATTTTGAAAATTCTGTTTTTCATTTCTTTTATTTTGGACATGACGAAGTAAATATTATGATTTGTCATACAACACATATTTTTATTTATACTTCACTTAGTTTCATAGGTGAACGAATGATTCATGATTTTTTTTTTAAGAATAATTATCGACATGTCCAAAATTAATTTTATTAGGTCACGCCAGTCTATTTAATATTGACACGAAATTTACAACTAGTATATTTAAATGTATTTACAATTTTTTTTAATATCAAAATAAAACAAATAATCCAATTTTGACATAAGAACCTAATGTCGCCATGTTAAAATTTACAAATTAATAATTTTATTTTTTATACAATTACTTGATTTAATTTTATCATATTTTAAATTATTCATGTATTTAAAACTGATTGATCTAAAATTATTTGTATTTATATTAAAACTGTTTAGTGAATGCTTTTGTGTCATTATTTTTATTAACCAGTAAAATTATTCATACAGCTCATAATATTAGATTCACATTTGTTTTACAAATACAAAACAGTTTTATTAAATATTTTACGGTATACAGCACATATTGTTGGTATCAACATTAATAATATTTTCAAATATTTTAGTACCAATTTAAGTTTATATTTATGTAAATACATTTTTTATCATATTACTCTGCCTCATATCACAAATGTCTGCAGTAAAATAAAAAGTCAATTCAGTGGTGCCAGTTCAAAAAATTTAATAGCACAGGCTATGCAAAACAAATAACATTTTTTTTTACTTACATTGGTCAAACTGCCAGGACATTGTAACATTTAAAAAGCAATAAAAACTAGTATTTAAACGACCCTGTACAAAATATACATTGAAGTATTTTTTTATTATTATTTAAAGTAAGGCCCAATACTTTTTAACTGTTAAAAGTACATACAAATATTTTTAAACTTGTAACAATATTATTAAATCGTAAACCAAGTCATTACATTATTTGTCGCTAATCGTTTTGAGTTTTCGATACTTCGATACTGTTATTAGTGCCATAGTTTTAGGTACATAGCAATACAAGTAGATTATGTATACTCTACATAACAGCTACATCAGCTACCACTGCAGTTGTACTAGTACCAAAACTCAAAAAAGATTAACAACAAATAAATCAAATACCTTACTTTACATATAATTAATAAATGAAAATCACTGACAAAATAAGGCTTTATTACATTGTTTTAAAAAGGCACTCTATATATCATATTATATAAAGTATCAACGACTGTAAAGTAAACAATACATATTTCAATATTTATACTAAGAGAGTAGCTCAGTTCGGTCATGTTAACAATTATTAATAATATACACTCACGATAATAATACCGAGTCGAGTGTAAAACTTTATTAGATCTTTATTTATGTGCAATTTTACATTAAGTCTTATACACCATGTATATAAATCAACTGTTTTGTTATATTTAAGGACAAAACGGGTACATAGTGTAGTATTAGACGATTTGTAATAATGGTGTTGAGTAGGGTATGTGTATTCTGTTTGTATTAGGGCCTGATTCGCCGGTTGTTGACAGTTTATCCAGTAAATAAGTTACTAATAGACTTTAACACCAGGATAAATAATAGGCTATAAGGACATTTTTCTACTCAATTAATTAACAAAAGCATATAAATTGATATTTGCGAATAAAAATTCTCATTCATTATTAGAATTCAATGATAAAAAGTCTAATATATGAAAAAAAAAAAAAAATCTGTCGAATACCGTAATCCGTCAAATAGCGTTATTTACAACCGGTGAAACAGGCCCTTTGTATATATCTATAGATGTCTATAGTCTCGGCCGACTACTGTACCATAACACGGACGCCGGTGGTGGATAGTGTGGCAGTCGAGTATTACCCGGAGTAGTGTAAAGGTAGTGGCAGACAAGCGAGTCCATATCAATGGAAGATTACAACAGAAGACACAATACATACCATGATTTACATTAGGTGAATTTATTTCAAAAAATTTTTTATATCATTTATCAAAGTTTTTTGGTTTTCATGTTAAATACTTTGGCTATAATGGTACCAAAATGGCATGTATGGTCACGAAGAATGTTGAAGACACAAAAGACGTTGATTTGTGCGATCAAGGTTAGTGTCAAAGTTGAATTTTAAGGTGAATTGAAAAACGAACAAGACGGAGGGTAGATGGATATTGTCCGTGACATTTAATAAAATGATACATCGCTTCACAGGTCTCCAAGCTGAAGGAATTATACCAAAGGTATGAATAAATGAATGAATGAATGAGTGAATGATTGAAACTATTCCCCATTCCACGAGACACTGGCGAAATCACCCCTACGTTGGCACTTTTGGAAGCCAATCATTTAAGTGAATGAATGACCACGGACCATATAAAGGTCCGAAATATCGACATCACTAAAAATAAATCGTGTACACCCGTTTTATCATTAAATATAAAATATTTTCGAGAACCACGTGTCAACGTTTCAAAACTTTTTGTTACTAATTTGTAAAAAGTGGTTAAAACTTTCATATTAACAATTTGTATTAACAATTTATAATTAGTTTTGTTTCAACGATTTCCTGACTCTAAATTTACAAAGGAACCGAGCTACAGAGGCATTTAGCTGGACGGGTAAATACAATTAATTATGTAGGCACGAATATTTACTTCATATCTGTAGCTAATTATACAGACTAGTATGTAACTCCCTATTCTATATATTATATGGACCTATTATATTGTCTGTTCATCTGTCATAGTAAAGTATGTGTATTGTATATCTTCTCATAGAACTTTACCAATATTTAATGGTCAACTAAGGACTCGTGACCAAGACACCGAGGTGTGATCGGCTGTTCTAAATTTAAATGAGTTATAAAATTGAAAATGACAATATTTATATTTAAATGCATAAAATAATAAGGAAAAAACGATAACTGGTATTGTCGGCAGCATACAAAGGTATCGTCACCGACATTCTAGCCGATATCGTGGCCCTGTAAAGTACATAACAACACGGCCATTTTCAGTAAACTGTGCAGAAGTTAGTCTACTGTTACTTATATAATTAAAGATTTCAGCGCAAATATATCTTGATACAGTATGACATATATGTTATTGTCTATATATTTACGACTTTACATAATTAGGCCACTGTAATGACGTTAAAAATACTTTTTTTTAGTGTTTACTCGTAAAAATAAAATACAGAGGCGTATTTTGTAATATCATTCATTCTAAGTTTTTTTTTTTTTTTTTATTGAATGCACTCTCATAAGGCACGGGACACGCCAGTGATTTACGAAGGAACTAAGAACTTAGTATTATTCTGAGATCAATATCAATATAAGAAATTTTGTCTGCGCGATGTCCCAATTTGGTTTCAATGATTCAATCTTTTTACATATCATACCTTCATCATACATTATAATTCCGTCATCAAAATATAAAATATAACATTAAAAAAAAATCAATTTCCCTAAATACGAAATAAAACATTATCCATTTAATAAAAGTCAAGTTTCTCCAACGAATTTACAGATGGCACACACTTAGAACTGCCATTAATATTACATCAAACACTAACGTACTAAACTAAAAAAATTCACATTTCGGTCACGAATATAACGAAATAATTCTTTAAAAAAAACCCAATTAAATACACTTTTATCAGACACCTACTCATTTTACTTCATTTAAAGCACATTTTAAACGTTCTCGTGGCCCCAAAGAAGGGAATATTTCTTTTATTTATTTACATACAATAACTGAAATAAAGGTCTTACTTAATTTTTTGTTTGGGAACCACATGACTTAAAATTAATGTAAACGTTAGTCAAAATACATGAAAAAAATTGCATTTAAGATAACTAGAAGCATTTAATATATTGTTGCTATTCATATAATTACAATACCTTGGTGTACCATATCCATCTGACCGATTCTATCCCTTATCATTCCTATTTACAACGATAATATTAAATTGTCATCGTCAGCATTCTCATTTCATACATTCTTAATTAACGTCATTTTATCTTTAGCTAAAAAGTCAAATAATGGTATCCTTTTTTTCCATATTAACCCTCCTTTTAATAACATTTTTATATATTTTAAAATTACCAAGCAATATAGAATCAAACCGTGATACAATAAAGACATGCTACATTTTTTCATATGGCAATACTATAAAGAAAACAATTATACAATTTGTGGGATGGCAACAATAACTTGTGTCAATAAAAAAAAATCGAATTGACTTTTTGTATCATTTAATTTCCTCATATTCAACGGTCACGTATTCTATTTAACGACATTTTATTATTTTATATATTACCTATGATTGATTATGGCAACGTATGTTATCTTGAATGAAGCCACGCTTCTCAAAAGCTCAAAAAAAAAGATTACTTTGCCTACAAACATGTGTTCGAAATTGAACGAGTATAATGAAGTTGTTTTTTTTTTTTTTAATTAAGAACTAGACTGTAGAAAATATTTCAGCTTTTTAACTAAAGATAAAATGCAATTACACATAAAAATGTCTTTATAACAAATATAAACAAGTAGCCTAGAGACGTCTTACCATCTTGGACACATAATTTGAGCTACAATTTATTTTTTTAAACATATATAAAATATTTGGGCATATTTATATCCGTATATATTGAATACGCACTTATTTATTAAAATATAAAATCGATATATGGCAAACAAATTGTTACTTAACTGCATCGAATGTTACCTGTATGAAGTACCATCTCAAAAGAGTATATATACTATCGGGCGACAATTTTACCGACTAACGATTTAGTCGGCAGACTAATCGATCGGTGAGTGGGATAATAGTTTTGTATTAATTATTAGTACATGTAAGTTGTCGAAGAGTGTCGATAGCGCAAATATATCCGTCTAACACTTTCTCGTGATCAAAATTTAAGTTTTGTATATCAATACACTTATTTTCAAGCCTTAAGAGGTTACTAAGACATAATGACAGATTCTTTAGCGTATCGTACATTTCGGATCAATCTATCGACAATTTTCTGACAGAAATAACGTAGTCATACGTTACGCATACATTACCGATCACATCGAAATTCATACATCATTTAAGAAAAATTATCCCACATAGTAATTCATTCAAATAAAAGAAAAATATACGAAAAATCAGAAACTAACTATTTCTTAGCTTATACGAAAAATGCACTTAATTTTGTGAGATTAGCGATTAGAACCGAAATAGAAGAATACGAAAAAAATACGGTGGGGGGTGATCGACCGCGGCACGGCTAGGACACAGACGATATCGCGTTGTGGGGGGAGCCCATTTGTGTCAAAACTTTGTCTAGCCACTGGAGGGGTCCATGGAGGTGGATCTCGATCCAGCAGGGCGTTGACGTCACATCCTGTCTGTGGTACTCCGCCCCCCAGCCCTTTACGAACGACATCCTGATAGTACACATCTTAGTCAACTCGTAAACCGCCTCGAAACCATGATTCACGCTCTGTGACAGGAGCTGAGCAAACTCCCGATTATTGAATATCTTCAAAGAACACCCAGGCGGTATCTTGCAAACGGTCGAGGGGTGGAAACCGTGATGGTGATTACAATTGCGACTCTGAACAAAGATCGCAGCATCCGACAAACACTCTGCGTACACCTCGCCCCCCACGTAGTACAAATGAACCCCTTTACCTATATGACGCCTCGTGTTCTCTATAGTGGAGTTCCGATTCACGTTACTAAGTTGACCGAGACAAAATCTGTCGCTATTGTTTGACGGGTCGGTGAAACCGTCAACTACTACTGAGTGGGAGTTGCAATGGAAAACCTCACCGACTCGACAGTTCAGCTCGTAATACGCTACCGACGCCCAATATAGGGGTTCTTGGTACGAAACCGGGGCTACTTCCCCGGGGGGTTCTGTATCATCTGATGGAGGTGAATACGCTGGAGGTGGAGTGTCGGGAAGTTCTGAAGTCGCCGATGGTGGGAATCCAGATCCGGAGTACGATACGTTGTGGGGCATGGCCGGTTCCGTCGTCCTCTGGAAGGGTAGTAAGGAGTGCCCCGGGGCGAATTCTGAATGCCGGGGCACGAGAACAGGGGGTAGTACTGGACTTTCGACGCGTTTATAGTGGTAGGGGTTGATGCATACCTCCTTTTGCTTGGCGCTGAATGGGAATTGGCAGATTTCGAGGGGTTTTAATTCGTGATGGCTCTGCAAGTCGGGCCATCGCCATACGCGGCAATAGATCACGTGTGGCAGGCCTTTGCGATGTGAGACCTGAAATATTTAAATTAAAAAATGTAATTTTGTGCAAAAAAAATTTTTTAAATATAAATTTCTATAAAAAAAATTACAAATACAAATAAAAGTAGACAAAATACTTTTTCATAGACAAAGATATTTTGGTAATTATTATTTTACGGTAACACAACAGGAAAATTACAAATTTTAAACATACCAGCAATTTAAAATATTAAGTCATTTAAGCCTAGAAGGTTTTTTTATTTATTTATAGTTTAACTTATATTTTAATAGATTTGAAAACAGTTGAAGGTACATGTTAATGTTACAGGTTAAAATTGATTTTAATTTCATTAATATAAATGTAACTGAGGAAGGGCACAGCAGGAATTTCCTGCTCAAAATATGGAGCAGCCCGACTGGGGTAGTACCTCGACCTTACAGAAGATCACAGCTAAATAATACTGTTTTCAAGCAGTATTGTGTTCCTGTTGGTGAGTAAGGTGACCAGAGCTCCTGGGGGGATTGGGGATTAGGTCGGCAACGCGCTTGCGATGCTTCTGGTGTTGCAGGCGTCTATAAGCTACGGTAATCGCTTACCATCAGGTGAGCCGTACGCTTGTTTGCCGACCTAGTGACATAAAAAAAAAAAAAAAAACTAATTTGTGTTATTATTATTGAATGTTTGTTTTTTGGAATTTTATGATTTTTTTTGTGTGATTATTTAATTAGTTAAAATTATTATTATTTTTTTATTGATTTTATTGAATTGTTTAAATTATTTGTTAAATTTAATGTTATTTGTATACAAAAATCTGTAGATAGAGGTAGAATTTGTGATCAACTTAACTAACGCATTGGGTTCACTGTAATGTTAGTTTTAAGTTTTTTATGCATAAATAAAGAAAGAAATAAATAAAGTTATTACAAAATAATTTTAATAACAGTCATTCCAGTGTCATTTAGTCTGATCTAGATTATTGCCATTTCAATTATTGAAAATAGAATATTATAAGTGTATGTCTAATTTCTCAATTTCTTACTCAAAGTACTTAATTATATAGTACTCTCATAGACCTATATCTAAGTGTATTATTAACTGCTTTTATTATTACGGCTTTGTTTGAGAAAAATATTTCAAACACTTTAGCTACCAATGTTGCCATGGTATTTATTGTTGTAACATATAATTTATATAAAAAAACTATTTTCAGTGTGATGTAAATTTTTGTGTTTGTTTCTAAAGTTTCATAAATCAAATGAAATTTTCGCGCAGATTATTTTGCTAATGTGGAGGGAGGCATAAAGGTGATCGATCAGTGCGGATAAGCTAAATTAAGAAACATTCAGAGATTTTTGTTAATCTTTGAGACATTCAAGTTATTCCTTCACAAAATTAAGTGTCATGTGTATAGCTCATACAAATTCGACCGATTCACTAGATGAGTTTTCCTGAAGTGATTAATTACTCCTTAAAAACTTTACATTTTCTGGTATAAAATGTATATAGTCTGCAACCTTTTCAACCCTTCCTTATCTTTGTAGAACTTTTATTTTTCGAAATATCTTGCTCATAATTTGGAGCAGGTGCATAGGTAGTATTGGAAACGTATGTTGGCTACAGTATCTGTTTACCATCACATGAACTGCATCCTTGTTTAACACCAGTTATATAAAAGTTGCCATCCATAAACCCTTAAAACCTTGACCCCTTAGGACCCGTCCTTAACTCAGATCTTCATACTAATGAAACCTAACCAATTATGAATCTATAAATAATTATTTGTTAAATTAAAACATTAGTTTCGGCATAATTTTTATTTTAAAAGTTACAATACCTGCAACCGTCCATCCAGCGATCGAGGTATAGTGACGCATTTCGAAGGTGTTCCGGGGCAGGACAGCGCACGCTCCAACTCCTCGATGGCTCCCTTCCGTTTCTTCAGTTTCTTCACCAGGCTGTCCACAGCTTTCTCTGCCCATTTCTCTTCTTCATCACCCTGGATAAGTTGTAATTTGAAGTTTTACGTAAATATTTGGACAAATTACACGCAAATGTTCTAACATAAAATTGTCTTTTCACTCGTCTTTCACTGTACGGTAAACACGCACAGCAAGAAATAGCCTGCTCAAAATGTGGAGCATTCCGACTGGGGAAGTACTGACCTTAGAAACGATCACAGCCAAATAATACTGGTCATTAGTGTTGTGTTCCTGTGGTGAATAAGGTTGAAGAGAGCCCTAAAGATCCGAGGGTAGGATCGGAAAAGCATTTGCGATGCTTCTGGAATTGCAGAAGGCTATAGGCTACGGTAATCGCTTACCATATAATTGTATAACAAAATACTAGAAAGAAAACATTGTGCGTTTTATGTTTATGGTATGTTTTAGACAATTTAATCTATATAAATAAATAAAATTGGAGTGTCTATTTGTAATATTAAAATAACCTCTTTTTACGTAATTCACAAGGATGTACACAAGGTATATATACTAAAATAACATTTTTCACAATTTTTGTCTGTCGTCTGTCGGTCGTTCTATCTGTCTGTCTGTTTGTTCTGGCTAATCTCTAAAGCGGCTGGACCGATTTAGACGGAAGTTTCACTGGCAGATAGCTGATGTAATAGGGAGTAACTTAGGCTACTTATATTTTAGAAAATTATTTATTTTGTAAATCTGTGAACAACAACTTATTTTAAGTTCCATGCGGACGAAGTCGCGGTCGTAGCTAGTAAATATATATAGTTAGACTCCAGTAGAACTGAACTCTCACTCTTATACTACAATTGTATAGAATATAGTAGAATTGTAAACTAAACAAGTAAACCGTTATTTGAAAACAATCTTACATTACAATTATTATATACATTGGATGTATATCATAACTTTACTATGATCAGCTGTTGAACATAATTAAATACGAAATATGTATTTAAAATAATTGTAATATTTAGGTGTAGACAGCTTTATAAGTAATAGTAAACATTTTAACTGTTGTAAGGCACAGCACGATATCATCATTTTATCATCATTTCAGCCTATCACAGTCCACTGCTGGACATAGGCCTCCACTAGTTTACGCCAAAAATAACGTGAACTCATGTGTTTTGCCCCTAGTCACCACGCTGGGCAGGCGGGTTGGTGACCGCAGTACTGGCTTTGTCGCACCGAAGACGCTGCTGCCCATCTTCGGCCTGTGTATTTCAAAGCCAGCAGTTGGATGGTTATCCTCCCACCGGTCGGCTTCTTAAGTTCCAAGGTGGTTGTGGAACCTTGTTATCCCTTAGTCGCCTCTTACGACACCCACGGGAAGAGAGGGGGTGGCTAAATTCTTTAGTGCCGTAGCCACACAGCACCAGCACGATATATTCTGCTCAAAATCTGGAGCAGCCCGACTTGGGAAGTACCTCGACCGTACAGAAGATTACAGCTAAAATAATACTTATTTCAAGCAGTGCTATGTTCCTATGGTGAGTAAGGTGATCAGTGCTTCTGGAGAGGAGGGGTCAGTATGGACGGCAACGCGCTTGAGATGCTTGTAATGTTGCAGGCATCTATAGGCTACGGTAATCGCTTACCATCAGATGAGATAGATACGCTTGTTTGCTGACCTAGTTGCATAGGAAAAGAAAACATTAAATCTGAGCTGGATCATTACATTTTCCGAAATTTGCCAATTTTTCATTTTACTAAGAATCTTTATTAAAAAATCAGATGTTTTTTTTTATGATATTGATTAAGAAACAAAGTATTAGAAAACTTTTTAAGTAAATTTCGGCTAGAATTGGACTAACCCTTCTTGAACTTAGCGTTTAGCAACTCATTTGGCGATTTAGTTTTATTTATCTAGATGAGTGTGGCAGGAATAATCCTCACAATCCTGGAGAGGACTGAACTTATAACGTACGCGTTATATAGAAAAAAAAAGTCAAACAAGTCAGTCAAACAAACTATATCTGATATTTGCAAATACAAAACTGAGCTACTCTATTTTGTTTTATCTAAGATATATAGTTTAGTAATCTCTTCTAAATTCTAATGCTGGATATAAGGACTGAACACAATAAGGACAAAATCCCCAATAAACCATCTGTTTATTAATAATGAAGCAGAGATTAAACTGCAATGCTTCTAAAGAAGAATAGGTGTAAAAATTACAATGGAATGTTAAAATAAAAACATCTTAACAGGAACAAAAAAATTTTGTAGCATCCATAAAAAATCTAATCACCCATGAACATGTTGTACTGCAACTACATTTATTACATCCTTTAAAGTTTATAATTAATAGTAGATAGTAGCCATGGGCTGTAAGGCATCAATTGCAGCCCGAGGGTGCAATTGATGCTTACACCCGAGCTAACTATTCTGCTTTACATCTCGGTTGTGAGGTAAGTAGAAAAAACCGGAATTACAAGAATAAAACATTTTATTTGTTGAAATTTAGAGTGAAATGAGAAAAAAATTTCATTAAAAAGAATAAAGTAAAGAACTTTTTAATTTTTTTTTTAATATCGAAATTGAGCTTCGCCTTTCGATATTTAAAATTGATGACTATTATACGCACACGAAGATAAGGCTGAATAGCAAAGAGACCTCTTTGGTCATTGGGCTGAATGCATTATGTCTATTGCCAGTATGATGGTTAGATGTACGCGAACTTTTTGAAAGAAAGAAGTGATTTTTTAAATTACTTACCGCCCTAGGGCTTTTCTAGCTACATTATTACCCTAGAGTGCTAATTAGTCACCTACAAGCCCCATTTGGAGGTAATAAGAACCTACTTACGGAACATGAGAGATGTAAATTGAATAAATAAAATATGTTAAACAAAAATAGTACCGAGTAAAAATGAAATTTATAAATAAATCCTTTATAACCGTAAATAACACATTCATCACCAAATAATAAACGGATGAGTCAGATTACTGAGAACTCAATTGTAAGTTGCAATGAGTCATAGAAAAATACGAAAAATAACAAAAATATTACAATATTTGTTCTTGAAAAAAACAACAACATAAGATATAAATGTTATATAAAAACTTGTTATTTTCCTTGAGAAATTTACTTTTTCCAAGAACACAGGAAGGATGCTTAAATAACATTACTAACTATATTAGAACCTTTTTCTTTGAAATTATAGATTATTATAGAGATCTGATCCTTAAGAGTAATTTTTAAAATTTACATGTTTTAATGATTTTAATATACCTGTGGTAAGAAAACCCAAACATATACCATGTTTGGGTTTTCTTACCATGCCTCAAGATATTGAGCTGTTGATGCCAGTTGTTATCATAGATTATAGACACCTGATAGCGTTCATTACTCAGCATATGGAATATTACTGGTAACCCACAGTGGAGCAACGACGTAGCGAGCTTAACTTGCGCCCGGGGCACAATACGTTTTTAGCACCCACCCCATTCGAAAACGATTTATGTCTAGCAGTTTATTGTTTTGCGCATCGCACCATTTGGCGTCCTTTTGTGAGTAGCGCCCGGGGCATGATTGGGGGAATCATGCCCCGGGCCTTGTCTCCCCCTTCGCTATGCCACTGCAGTGAAATAGCATTGTGGATTAAGCTTCGACTCTCCTTAATAATAACAGTCGAAGTAAAATGTGATAGTCAGAGTAAATGAACAAGCTGGGATTTTAAAGATATTTATTTGCACTATCCCTAGTTGTGTCATGTCTAAATTTCATTTATATATCGGGGTTGTCAGTCAATATCAGTTATAAGACTGCCTTTGGACTTTTTAAAGTTTGAATATTGTAATTTTATTTCATGTTCTTTGTAAAATATTAAATAAATTGTAGTTTAAAATAATTCATTTTAAATAACTTGCTTTTGGAGATATTTATTACAAATAACATTCATTATATATAATTATGTGGTGTTTATTATTTCCTTGCATAATTATATATGCTTCAGGACAATGTAATTAATAGATATACCATTCACAATTACATTTACACAATAATTAAAGTAAATTGTGCATTTTCTGTTATGTATATGATATTTTATTAATATAAGGGTATGTTACTATACTAAAAACTCTTATTTACTAATTAAATTGATTGATTAAATAATCAGTAAATAATAAATTATTAAAATAAATAAATGTGTGAAGTCATTTTTTGCATTTTTTAGTATAGACTAAAACTAGATTTTTCACTTCAGACTATCGCAGTCCACTGCTAGACATAGTTCTCCCCAAGGTCCCGTCACACACGGTTATATATAAATAAATATTGTTAGCCAACTAAAACCATATTAACTTGCAATCCTCTTTTTAGTGAATAGTCTGGAAGAGATCACTATTTAGTCCCAAAAGTAGCTCTGGGCAGCAGATATATAGTATATTCTTTCAATGGGTAGCAGCTCCGCATGACAACATTACAGAACAGATTTGCTCGTAGTCTAGACTGATTGTAAATAAGCACGGAAAAAATTTTTGTGATAACACCACTCATAAACACTCGGTACTTAATCTTAAGCTTTGCTTTCTGGATAATTTTCTGTATGTCTAATATTTAAATTAATAAATATATCCCTCTGTTAGGAAAAAAAAATGGTGTGAATTAACTTATGCTGACCTAATACAGATATGGAAATTTTTGTTTTATTTTTAGTTTTTTTATCATTTTAATTATATTTTGATACATTTCATAGAGAATTTTAATTTTTAAATGTAAATCATTCGTATGGAGTAATTTTCATTTGTATGTTGGAATAGAAACACATATTTTTTATTGGGTTTTTGTAGAACCTGTTCAAAATTTCTCAGAATCTAATGAGAAGTGATTATTATTTATCCATAATTGATTTTCCTCTAAAACACTTGTGTTGTTTAGGTACATACTTTGCAGTGTCAAGTTATATACCTTATTCATATCTCATTTCAATGACTAAATCATTTATTACTCATACATGTTAACAAGCCATACAAGCATTACCAATTTTTAATTCTCTCTATAAAGGGTACATTCATGATCTCAAATAACGTATAACTTATTTAAATAATAATAATATAATAACTATATTGTACTAACAAATTGCCATACAGAGTAAATTTCAATATTAAATACAGCATTCTTAACACTTTAGAGTAGAACTACCAACTCCAGAAGAGAAGCTTGCAATAATGGGCCTGTTAATCAGTAATAATATTGAATCAAATAACATATACAACTAGGGTTGCCAGATGGCCGGGAATTCCGGGATTATCCCGGAACTACGTGTCTTGTCCCATGTCCAGGAATTATAGTTGATTGTCCCGGATTTCAAATACTACTAGTTTTCTAGCGATTTACAAAAAATATTATCAATTTTCATATATTTTTCAACCAACCAAATTCGTTATCCTCAAATTGTCCTGGAAATGACATGCTTGAATCTGGCAACCCTATATACAACTCATATATACATAAACGTAAAACAAAATCATAGGTACACAGAGTACAAATAATATGGTAAAATTTTTAAGTTTTTTATCTATTCTTAATTGTATAGTATCCGCTCTCATCAACGTAACATCACTCAAGCATAAAGTTTACATATTGCTGTAATTTCTTAATTTTAATCTTTAAGGTATTTTAAAATAGTATAACATGCTTTGTCATATTTTTTTTTTTATCCATTATCACTTAAATTCTTTAAATATTTATTTAGTTATTTTTTCAGTTGTAATTTTTTTATTACAAAACTATTACACATTCTAAAGATGTTCATTTTCATTTACGTATTGAATAATCAAAGAAATTATGCTGCAATTTTTAATTATAATAATTTACCATAATTAGTAACTATGTTTACGAATTATAAAAAAATCAGTCAATGTAGTTAAAGTTCAGATTAAGAACCTTTTTTTATTATGTTTACCAGTTACTTCTGCCTATTCACAGTTAAATTTTACCTGTTCCTTTTTTTGCTCCCTTATTATTGAAAGTTTAAGTGATGCATTTCTCAAAGAATGACACGTTTAAAAAATTATGCCGCAAGAAATATTCTTAAAAATGTTGATAGAATTGTAAGTTTCCAAATAGCTGCTTTAATTTTACGCTATTTATGCATATTAAATATTTTGATTAGCAATGTTATATCCGTTTTCAAGAATACCAAGATATTTTAAATTATTAATTCTTTAGAAGCAACCTTGTTATTCAATATTTTATAAAATAATAAATAGTAATTATTTTATTTATGCCGATCTAGTTAGTCTAGTGGTCTAGTTTGTAAACGCTGTTTCGCTATATTAACGTTGTATATATGCTAAAAACAGGACGCTAAAACTGAGTTCAGATAATGGTAATTCCGCATTGATTTTTAACGATTCTTAGATATTCTTGGCTGCCTTACCTGTTTCCAACCCAGTAATTTCTTTACAGCGGGACTTGTGAACGAAAATAAGCTGTTCAAGCTGGACATAGGTCCACTGCTTGAAGATTCACCATCGTCGGTGTCCATGGTGACAAAAGTATATAAAGCCGCGATGAATCACCAGGATTTACAGGAGCGCGCGACCCCGTTCACGTTTTAACTACGGAAATGTTCACTTTGCCATCGATCACCACTATTTCACTTGGTATTTCCCACAACGTTCGCCAATTGTAATCACGAATACTACAAAATAGCGATTAGCGTGACACTAACAGGAAACAGATTAAAATTATTTGAAAGCGGACGTTATTGTCTTTATTAAGTTTGTATGTAAGTCATGTAAGTGTGTAGTATTGAATTTAAAATTATATACAATATTATCTAACAAAATTCACAAAACTATATAATGAATATAAAAAAAATAATCTTAAATTAATATTTTATAAATATTATAAAATTTATAATATTCTGTAATAATGTTGCCATTGTTTATTTATTTAATAAGAAATTATTATCGCTTTTACCTAGAAAATTCTCGAATTTGAAGTGTCAGTGTCCGTTCGTTCATAATTCATACTGAGCTCTAGAACTTTAGTCTTGTTGAAATACTTGAAGTCTTGAACGATTGTTAGCGCGAAGTATAACTAAGTTATAGTGGTAGTAAAGGGTTCACTACGGTGTGATCTCAATTTTATATACAAAAAAAGTAATTGTTGTAATTATGGATCAGGTAAGGTTATGCCGACTTCAGCTGTTTTGGACGGTTCGTGGGGCAAACAATAAAAAAAAATTGCTGTTTTCAGGTAAATCAGTTAAAAGAAAAGGGTAACGCAGCTCTAGCTGCCGAGAAATTCGATGAAGCGATCAAATTTTACACCAGTGCAATCGAATTAGATCCAAACAACCACGTTTTATACAGTAACCGTTCTGCGGCTTACGCGAAGGCGAAAAAATATGCCTTGGCGTTAGAAGATGCGAACAAAACTGTGTCATTGAACCCTTCATGGAGTAAAGGTTACTCTAGAAAAGGTAGCGCGTTAGCGTATCTTTGGAGATTCGATGAATCAATCGAGGCGTACGAAAAGGGCCTGCAATTGGACCCAAGCAATGCACAGCTGGCCGAAGGGCTGGCGGACGTCAAAAAACAGGCCAAGGAAGCTAAAATAAGGACAGATGCGCTGTTCGAAAAGCTGAAAGCAGACCCTCAAACCAGAGAATGGCTGAAGGACCCAGAATATGTGAAAATGGTTAAGGTAAGTTAAATTTTAGTGAAAGATACCCAATAACAATGACATTGACAAATTGAATGAACTAAGTAATACTTCTATAGCAAATATACATAAAATTGTACAAAATGACTAAAAATATAAACTGTTGTGAAGAAAAGCTTTATCTTTGTTAATATATATAGATTACGCGTTGTTTGTCCGCGATGGACTCCTAAACTACTTAACTGATTTTAATCAAATTTACACACCATGTGCAGTTTGATCCAACTTGAAAGATAGGCTATATTTTATTTTGATATATGTAAATATTATATTTCAGAAAAATAAATAAATAAGGCAATATGAAGTTTGCTAGGTCAGCTAAGCTCAGTAATAATGTATGATTGCAGTTAAAATTATTGTGGCATTTCCACACACAACTTTAAAACTATTTCTATTCTAGATTAACCAAACTTTCTTTGTTTAAACATGCTAATATTATAATCTTTAAGAATTGTCATTATGCTAGAAATCTTTGTGGTAAGGAAAATTTTAGGCTATAAAACACATGCTGTATCTAATAGAAACAAGAAAGATTGTCATATTATAAAGTTTACAATCAACAACAGCATTTTTACATCTATAATCACACATATAAAGATGAAGTGGAAAGGTGTCTGAGAACTGTGCATACAATTAATGAAAATTTTATTCCAGTCATTGGTTTTGGTTAAATTTAGTTCCCAAGTAAATAAATATAGTACAAATAATACGTGTGGCTGTGCAGTTTTGACCTTGACTTCGACTATTATTAGAACACGATTATTAAAATAATCATGATGTTGTCCAAAATGTTTGTGATTCAGCAAGCTTGCGTACACGACATATCAAATTAACCTATTTAGCCTACAATGTCCCACTACTAGGCATAATGGCCGTACACCAGGAGGGGGGGGGGAATGAAGCATCCCCCCAACTTCAAACTAATGACAGAATTTTTAGAATTAATAAAAATATAAATAATAGAATTTAGATAGACGAGGTAATTTTTTTATGTACTTAGTTCAATTTTCTAGTATGTACTTGTTGAATTTTTTAGACATTTATTTTCTTCTGGGACCCCGTAAAAAATTCTGTATATGACCATGTTAGGCATATGTCTTTGCCATGTAGAAACGGGTAGATCGACCGGTATATCAAGTAATTGGTAATAATATGCAGGAATAAGCTATTTGAAATAAAATTAAGAATTTCTTGTATTTAAAAAACGAAATAGTACAACATAAAATAAAAAAATATTAAGACAAAAACAAGATATCAAAAGTACTAGGCAAGTTTCCAGCTTATAAGCTCGGACTCGTGGGTAACGGCTTGTTTCAAGTAAAAGATAAAAAATAATATTTAGGAAAAAAAACTTTCTATACTTAACCAGATAAAGACTATGGCGTTTGAATAATTATACCTTGTCTGCGAATGACGGTCATTGTTAAGAATGGGCTCATATTAAAATGTATGATAATTTTATGATGTATAATTAAAAATTGTAATTAGGGTTGTTAACATATCGATTTTAAAATTCTGAGGGGACTTACCGCGATTTTTATTTTGAAACTCCTTACTTATCGGCGCCGTTGCGTGACGCCTGCAATGACACCGAAATATCGCGATTTTGAAAATAACAATTGCAGTAAGTTGAATAGAGTCGAAAGTGCATTCTACATGACATTGGCGAAATCATCTGTGCTCATTTGACTCTATTGAAAGCCATTAACCCTGAAGAAGAAGAAGAGTCGAAAGTGTTACCATATCATCTGTAGAATATATTATTTATTAAATTAGATATAACTGAACAGAAAGAGTAAATAGAAAGAATAGACATTATAATATTATGTATCAACCTTATGGCAACCCCAATTGTAATCATATCACATGGGATGTTTCTAGTATAGTTAGTGATATGGATTTTTAACGATATTGTTTTGTGGTTTCCGTTCTCTCGTACTGGTTCTATTCGAAAGTAACTACTAACAGTACTAAATTCTTCAGGTTGACCATTTTGTAGTAAGTAATAGTGCGAGAATTGATCTTAATAGCAGTCTACGCGGTATCAATTCCTACTCAGGACATATATTTGTATTTATGAACATATTTGTTACATATATTTTTATGAAATTTTGTGTGCATATCGGTTAGGTCTGAGAATCGGCCAACATCTATTTTTCCTACCCATAATATATAGCTAGTATTATATAATTATTGGTGTTAGTGTTTGATTCTTTGTCTTGGACATACATCACTATACAAAGGGCACAAGCCCTTTTATTAAGTTTTTATACCATACTTAGTCCAGATTTAAATAACCCTGCACTGTTTTATTTTTGGTGATGTGTGGCGTATCTGGAATAAATGTTTTGTCTTTCTTACTTTCGATATTGCATTTTCTATATTTCTCAATTTAAAACTGCGTTCGTCATAAATACCGTAGCCGGAAATAAAATGACGGAAGACTGCTCTGAACTTCCCTTAAAGCAAGAGATAGGAAACAGTTAAATCTTCTAAGTTTTATGTAGTAGATATTCGGTCATCAATAAGTATTAAAATGTAGCTACTAAACGGTTTTCAAATAAATCTCACCCTTAACAGTCTTAAGCTTTATTTCATCTACTTTGGAGCTAAATAAAGTTTCGAACTATTTTTATTTGCACTATGTGATTTTTAATAATAATAATAATAATAAACGCTTCACACTCAACGGATCGCCCAGTAGGATTTTCTCTTGTGTTGGAGGACCGGAAACACACAATACACAAACACAACACCCAGACCACGACTAACATCTATATGGTCGATACAAATGTCTGTCGTGAGCGGGAATCGAACCCGCGACCGCTAGCGCCGATTTAGTGATTTGTTTCCAATCTTTCTGATATTTTTCCCCCGCAAAAAATACATATTAATTTAATTAACAACCCAGACTAAGTCATGGTATCAGATAAAATACTTCTAAAGCAGAAAAATTATAACAACCAGATAGTGTCATTGTTTTTTGTTAATCATTAATTTACAAAAAAAAAAACTCACAACGAAATGAGGTTTAAGAATAACGAGTGAGAAAACGAAAATATGTAACTGTTATAATTTTACAATGGAATTGTTATGGAATTGAATCAAGTAGACGATTTACTTGGCCTGGCGTTTCGAGTTACGATGTTTATACTCGTATTATAATTTCATTGAAATAGGGACGCAGGAAATATCTTTTTCAAAATTTGATTCTACCTGATGATGATCTATTTGATTCTATTTGATGCTAGATTGCGGAAGTACCTTACAGAGGATATTTTAACAATCTTAACCTTACAGATTTATAGTATAAAAAAATAACAAAATAATCAGTTGGGTTTTATGACTTTCCTTAGCCTACATATGTAAAAACAATTGTCCAAAGTATCCTGGAAACTCCTAACCTTCTTATCCAGCTATATGACGCGGTGAGCCGTAAATGTATATATAGAAGTTGTATATCGTATGAATAGTTAAATTAACTGCATTAAATCACTTGCTTTGATGCTAATTTCTCTGTTTCTAGAAACAGCAGATCGTGAGATTAGCATGTTGAAACAAAAGAAGCGTTTTTTTATTTTATTATTATATATACTAAAGTTACTATAGGACTAATTTATTATAAAGTTTTATGGCACGCCTATTTAATAAATAAATTTAATATTAATAAGTTAACCTAAAAAAAATCTCTTTCAGAGTATAAATCCAAACGATGTCTCAAACTTAGACTCTTACTTGTCGGACCCTCGTTTCATGCAGACAATATCAGTCATGCTTAGTCTAGATATTGGTACACCAATGGACGTCGACGACTCTCCACCACCGGAGCCTAAACCGGCTCAACCATCAAAAAAAGAGGTACCACCTAAGCCGAAATACGACGATTTACCCGAAAATCGCAAAAAAGCTTTACAAGAGAAAGATTTAGGTAACGAATACTACAAGAAAAAGGACTTTGAGAATGCTCTAGTGCACTATAATAAGGCGATAGAAAGTGATCCAACGGATATTACTTTCTATACGAATATGGCAGCGGTGTACTTCGAACAGAAAGATTATGAGATGTGTATAAAGGAGTGCGAGAAAGCGATTGAGATTGGTAGAGAGAATAGGGCCGATTTCAAGCTTATCGCGAAGGCTTTTACTAGAATTGGTAAGTGCTAACGGTATTAATATTCTTTCCTGTAATACTCATTGCATTGGGTTAGTTATGAGTTAACACATTGAATGCCTCGGGGGACACCAGTTGGGCCTCACTTGTTTAGTCCATAGAGCCAGTTTAAAAGTCCTTATTTACAAAATTTATGTTAAGTTATTATTGCATCACCATACCCATACTTAAAGATCTTACTTATTTTTTCTTACACTACATGAAATATAGTCGTAATAGTATAAGTCATATTTTTTAGGTTGAATCTGGCTCGCATTCATGTGACGTCCCCCGCGGCACCAATGGAAAAACTGTGTGTCGGCTACATGGTTTACCCCATGGCCAAACAGAAAAATTAAAAAAATCAAGCTGGCGTTTTACGTGTTAACTCATAAATTATAATATAACTAGCTTGTGTCATGATATTACACAAGAAAATTGTCACATATGGAGTATTTTTTTGCTGTGTGGTTACACTAGTAGACAATATAGCCACCCCCTCCTCCTAAAATAACCATCCAACTGCTGGCTTTGAAATACAAAATGACAAAGCCAGCCCTGCGGTCACCAACCCGCCTGCCCAGCGTGGTGACTATGGGCAAAACACATGAGTTCACGCCATTTTTGGCGCGAACATGTGGAGGTCTATGTCCAGCAGTGCACTGTGATAGGCTGAAATGATGATGAATGGTGTGTAGTTTTTGTCAGTTAAAGTTTTACTGACAAAATTAATTGAAAACATTAGATATTATGTACTTATATATTACGTGTCATCTCTTTTCAATATATTTACACCTCTTAACAAAATGAACCTCATTAAAGTCTACTTTGAAAGCACTTGTATTTTGCTTTATAATAATGATATAATATTATATAGTATACAGTTACTCTATTTATCTGGTATTGTTATTTGTTTATACTCAACAAATCATTTAAAGTGAAAATTCTTAACTATCCAATCGATTTTTAAAAAAAAAATTATTATTGAACAGGTAACGCTTACAAAAAGATGGAACAATGGAAACTAGCAAAGACATACTACGAGAAATCGATGTCTGAACACCGAACGCCCGAAATCAAGACTCTTCTCAGCGAAGTAGAGAAGAAGATCATCGAGGAAGAGAAGAAAGCCTACGTAGACCCCGTGAAAGCTGAGCAAGAGAAGGAACTCGGAAATGAATTCTTTAAGAAGGGTAAGTTAGTCAATTTTTTTTTATATAATCTTTAATTATTAATGCTACATACAAACACTAGCTGTAGCCTTCGCGCGTTGCTACGCTTTTTTTTTTCATTTTTATTTTTTGGTTGTACCAACGGAGAAGCCCTTATGGGCTCATGCACAACACTGCTGAAGTTCATGACATGATCAAATGTATAGTTTACGATTCTATAAAGGACATACAGACAAATGGTCATATTTATATATATAGACTTGCTGACCCCGCAAACGTTTCTTTGCCATATATGTTATTAACCCGCTTAATCCCCCCCCCCCCTTCCCCCTACAACTTAGGGGTATGAAAAATAGATGTTGGCCGATTCTCAGACCTACCCGATATGCTCACAAAATTTTATTAAAATCGGTCGAGCCCTTTCGGAGGAGTTCAATGTTTAACACCATGACACAAGAATTTTATATATTAGAGATATAATTCTCATGTCAACTGTGACAGGGCCCAAACACCTCTGAAACGGCTTGACCGATTCTTATGAAACTTTCTGCACATTTATTAGGTCCGGCTTGACCGAGTCTTATAAAACTTTTTGTGCACATTTAGTAGGTCTGATAATAAATGGGTCTTAAACTATTTTTAAACCCCTAAGTTGGGTGGCCAACATTCAAAATATTTTTTTTATTTTTATTTTATTATGGTTTGGCATTAAAATACAACCCTCAATTTTCATAATTTTCATATTATTAATAATATGACAAAAACAACATTTGCGGGGTCAGCTAGTTATATAGCTAGTAATAAAGTGTTAAAAATAATCACTCATTGTGTTTCTACTTCTGTAACTTTATTAAGGAATGGTTAATAACATGATTTATTACTACTTGTACTTCATAAGTTATTGATAATTTGTACGTGTGCCAACTAGTGCCATCGATTACTAATTTTCTATCCAAAGGTGCTTGGAAGAGAATTATAAGCAGCAAAATCATATGTTACAACTGATGTAACTTGTAAATTTTATTCGTTTCAACAATTTTCCATTGGTGTTTTTAAGTGTAAAATTAATGATTAATAAATAATGTGCTTGGTATGAATTGTCTATTAGAAACTCGTCCTTTTAATTCGATATAAATATAATTCGAATAAAATATTAATAAGTCTCTTATTTGAATTCAATCTAAATTATTAAATATGGCTTTTGAATATTACACAAGTGTTTATTCTGAATACGAGCTCAAAGTTATACATCTAACCCTATTTCTAACTAATAACCTTTTCTATATTATTATACAAATATTTCCAGGCGACTACAGTACAGCAATGAAACACTACTCCGAAGCAATAAAACGTAACCCAGACGATCCCAAGCTGTATTCAAACCGCGCCGCTTGTTATACTAAGCTAGCGGCCTTCGATTTAGGTCTTAAAGACTGCGAGCAATGCTGTAAACTAGATCCTAAGTTCATTAAGGGCTGGATTAGAAAGGGAAAAATTCTTCAAGTAAGTACAGACGCTTTTACTTAAATAATATTTTTGTTAAGATGTTTGTATTGAAATTGAATCAAATCTTTAACGGTGTGACACAAAATATTAGGACTAAGGTTTTGTTCTTTTTTAACAGACTTAAAAAAAAGTGGTTCTTTTGGTGGTTTATTATGTGTACCTCATAACTTCTTACTTGGTTTTCCAATTGTAATAATTCTTATTTTTAATCAAAACCTGGTACAAGAAGTAATTGTGGTCTTATTTTAAATTAATTAACATCTCAAGAGTACATTTTAAGTTATAACTAATAATAATGTGTCTTTAATTGATTATTTTGTCAACTACCCACGTTTTATTACCTATCGGTGTGAATTAAATCAGGTTTTTTTTTCGTTTGCTAGCAATTATTAAAAACATTTTAATTTTCTTGCACGATATTTATAAATGTATGTATTATTCTAAATTATATGGATGAGATCCCAAATTTAATACTCAACAGTTTGGCCTTAACAACTTTGTAAGAATTGCTACAACTTTTGCGTTTATCATATTAAAGTATAGCTTTAACCTTACATTTACTTTCTAGGGTATGCAACAGCCCGCAAAAGCTCTAAACGCATATCAAAAAGCTTTGGAGCTGGATCCCAGCAACGCTGAGGCTTTGGAGGGATACAGAGCTTGTTCTACACAGCTTAACTCGAACCCTGAAGAGGTAAGCCAGAATCACATACTGTTATTTAGGCTGTTTGAAGTAAAACTTCTTTATGCACGCTCGATTTGCGGAGTTAGCTGTTGAATGCGTGACGAGATCGTTACGAAAAGTGTGATTGGGTGAGGCGAACGTAGCAAGGGAGAGAGAGAGGTGCGAGCACACATTTTCTTTCTCTCATAGCCAGTTACGTTGCGTTATATTTCAGACACAGTGCAGGCCTATTGATCAGAAGTTTTACTTCAGTCGTGTGATCTAATTTGTATCATTAATACTCTGCCATTTTTATGGTGTTATGGGGCTGTTTTAAGGTGACCAGAAGTGACGGTGAGAAATTGCGGGTAGGGTCTGCAAACATGCTTTTGATGTTACAGGTGTTGTACAGTAAACGCTCACCTCAAGTGGACCTTACGTTTGTTTGCCGTTCTTATTGTTTAAAAAATAAATGAAAAACATTTAAGAGATTCCTAACACGATTACATCACAACAGGTCCGCAAACGCGCCATGGCAGATCCAGAAGTCCAGAGTATCCTCCGTGACCCAGCCATGCGTTGTATCCTAGAACAAATGCAACAAGACCCTCAGGCTCTGCAGGACCATCTCCGTAACCCTGACATTGCCGCTAAGATACAGAAACTTCTCGAATCCGGTCTCATAGCTATACACTAACTCTAGATACAGGATCTCTAAAGCAGACTAATCTAACCTTGGATCTTTCTAGATTGGCTTAGACCGGGAATCACCGTAGATACTGTTATTACAATTGTGGGTCAATGTTGAATTAGTGATTTACCGTTTTGATATTTAGTGTAAAAAAATTTAAGTGAATTTACAATATTGTGTGTTTAATTCCATGAATTTTGCAATGGTAAAGTTCATAATATTATAATTGTTCACAGATGGCATTTCAATATATCTAACAAGTCAGAATTAAGTAATAATCGCGTCAATATGACGACCGATGCCTTCAACTAAAATGTTTGTAATTTAGTAGTAGCTTACGAAATAGCATTTTAGCAAAACATTAAAACTACTAGGAATAACCAATTTTACTAGTACAATACCATTATAAGTTCATTGAGAGACTCCTGATCGACCAATGTTAGTTCAAACATCTTAAACATCTTAGTTCTAATAAGTACATAAGAATTATTTGTCACAAAGATGTCAAATTTGTTTATCACTGATTCACCATTGGCATGCGATTATAATAACCAAATGGCGTTCTAGATAGGATACATCTAGTAGCGGAATTGGGATTGATTTTGTGATGTTGCTATATTTAATTTTTTTAATTAAAATTTTAATTTGTTTAAACGTAAACCTTGTTTTTATAAGTCAACCTCCTTTGAATCGTAAAGATACATTTATCATCATTACAGCCCATACAGTCCACTGCTGGACATAGGCCTCCACAAGTTTACGTCAAAAATAACGTGAACTCATGTGTTTTGCCCATAGTCACCACGCTGGGCAGGCGGGTTGGTGACCGATACATACATTATACATTTATATCTTACTTTTAAAAAGTTTGTGCTTAATATGGAATTGAATATAATTACGATATAAGGCAATAATAGTTTAAATATCAATGTGTGTAGAAATTAAATGTACTAAAGCTCTTGTCATCTTGGCTCTATTATAATTATTGGATTTTTCATTTTTCTAACATCAATAATGTGCTGGACTGAGCAAAGTGTGATAAAGTGTTAACAATAAGAAAAGAACTAGCTTAGTATTGTCTACTTGTAATATAGTATGACTAATTTGAGTTTGTCATTTTATGCTTGATTTTATGGAACTTCCTTCATTGATACAGCTATGTCGCCGAAATATCGGAATTTTCAAAATAATATTGTAATTTTATTTCAAACATTAATTAATATATAAAGCATTAAGTCCAGTAATGTCACAATATTACCTTAAGCTGCCTAAAAACCAATAAAAAACTTGTATTTATTAAATTAAAAAGAAACAATATCAATAAAATCAATCCCAATTTTTTATAAAAATCAATTTTCAATATGTATTTTGATAATTCGCGAGAAAATTTAAATATAAGTTAATAATTTACGCCTACTTAAATAGAATTATGAGGTTTGTTTTAAATGATAATAACAAATAACTGATGATGTTGTGCTTTGAAGATATTTAGGGAGAAAAGTTTTTAGGAGGTTACTGCAATGTTCCGATACACATTCAAGTTCTATGAAATATGTCATGTGCATTATCTATTAAAAATGATTTGACAAGTATTCTGTAAGGAATTGATACTAACTTGTGTCAATATTAACTTTTTTGGATCATATCCCTTGTTTGTGGTGTACTTGGGAAAAATCTTTGTTGATTTTACTCTGTGAAGCATTTAATAACTTGTATTGAAATAAAGCGGAAAAATTTATTCATTACTATGATTGACATACAACAGAAAGTCTCAAAGTTACTGAGGTAGGGCACAGCAGGAATTTTCTGCTCAAATATGGAGCAGCCCGACTGGGGTAGTACCTCGACCTTACAGAAGATCACAGCAAAATAATACTGTTTTCAAGCAGTATTGTGTTCCTGTTGGTGAGTAAGGTGACCAGAGCTCCTGGGGGGGTTGGGGATTGGGTCGGCAACGCGCTTGTGATGCCTCTGGTGTTGCAGGCGTCTATAAGCTACGGTATTCGCTTACCATCAGGTGAGCCGTATGCTTGTTTGCCGACCTAGTGACATAAAAAAAAAAAAAAAAAAAAAAAGTTATGAATTTAAGACAGAAATTAACGTTTATAAACAATTAAAATTCACCGCTTCCCGTTGTGATTTATGTAACGAATTAAGAATTTTCTCGTAGGCTATTGTAAACCATTCCAAAGTATGCTTCACCTAAATGCCTTAGCAGAATAGACTTTCTATCGGCCGATTTAACTAAACAACCCCTATGTAGTTCCTAAACTACTAACAATAAAAGTGGCCTCGAAGAGATCGCAATAAGCGATACGGTCACCTATACATATATGTAATTGTTCTAAAATGTATCTTTTTTGAGTGCAATAAAGTTACAGTAAATAAAATCCTGAGTGTTAGAGCATACTTGTAAATCTGTTGAACAGTTTTGATACTTTTCTAAAAATTCTATTGAAGACGATTCAGTTAAGGAGGCATAGAGCTTTCGAGCAGTCTTGAAACTTGACAAAAAAATTCAATTCAAGACAGTCATGAAGTAACAAATGTATTTTCTAGGCTGATAGTGTCGTCTGCGAAGGCTTTTATACGCTAAGTAGTAACTCGGTGAATCTATTTTTTATAATTGTTTTAGGATTCGATGTTTATTTGAAATGGTAATTTATGCGAGTATACTGCCTGCGATTGCGATTTTGTAATTTATTCAATAAAGGAACGTGTAGTCATTTTTATTTGTTTTATTTATCTACTAGCTGCCCGGGCAGACTTCGTTCTGTCAAAAGTTAATAGTATTTTTTTTTGTTTTTAGTATTAAAACCTTCCGTGGGCCTTAATGACTTGTTTACCGCGGGGTTGAATTCAACCCCCAGATTATTTTGCTATGCATGTCACGATCTCACAAGTTTTAGGAACATACGAAAAAATAAATCAGCCGAATTGGTAGAGCCATTAACATTCATTTTTATTTATATAGATGTACTAGCTGTGCCCGCGACTTCGTCCACCTGGAATTAAAAAAAAATTTTGTTCGGTTCGCAGTTACAAAATAAATAAATTTTTAAAATAAAAAAAGTAAGTTACTCCTTATTACATCAGCTATTTGTCATTGAAAAATCGTCGCGTTAAAATCGGTCCAGCCGTTTCAGAGTTTAGCTGGAACAAACAGACAGACAGACAAAAATTGTAAAAATGATATTTAGGTATATGTACCGTGTATATATTCAAATTCATTTAGTGAAAAGCGGTTATTTTAATATTACAAACAGAAACTCCAATTTTATTGATTTGTATAAATTAATACGTGAACCAAAAACTTTGCACCCCTATTTACGAAAATTGCGCGGAAAGAGGAGTATGAAATTGCGCACACTTATAGTTTATAATGATTTTTTTTTATGTATAATAAAAATACCTACTATAAATGAATAAAAAAAAAAAGATAACACGCCTTACCATGTATTTGACACACACACACATACAGGCTGTGTCGCAAATAGTGGATAATCCGTTAACTGGAGGTAGCCCTGATGTCGATCTTCAAGAAAATGTACTTTTTATGTCAGGGTTGCCAACACTGTGAAAATTATGAATATTTTTGTGTTTTTTCAAAAAATTCCTACCGCGACTGGTAATTTGGTCATAATTTTTATAAATTAAGGTATTTTAGTGTACTTTTTATTTTATTTTACTCGGGAATACTTGTACTATCTAATGAAATTACTATTTCTGGCATAATGTTTTCTAAACTTGTAAAAATTAGCGTTAGAAGTTATTTTTATTTTTCTTCGTTACTTTTTGTCAAAATTTAACCATTGATTGTGAAAAAAAATGTACTGCACTAGAATTGCCCAGTATTTAAAAAAAAATACTTAGTTTGTGTAGTTTCTAAAAAGGTATAACAATTAGTACTTGACTCCATTTTGAAAATGACCTTTTGATACGGCGTGCATAGCCTGATGCTTCAATTTCACCAGCGGCTAATGCACACGTGTGCGCAATTCTTCGACTGTGGACACTGCTTTATTGTACACTTTTTCCTTAATGCATCCCCAATAAAAAAAGTCCAGGGGGTTCAAGTCAGGCGATCGTGGCGGCCATAAAATTGGACCCAAGCGCCCAATCCACCTATCTGGGTATGCTTCATTTAAATATTCCCGCACTCGAACAGCAAAATGCGCGGGACACCCGTCATTTTGCAGCCACATTCCTTGTCTTGTCTCAAGTGATAAGTTTTGCAGCAGCTCAGGTAAATTATTTTGTAAAAAATTAAATACCCTTCAGCATTTAATGTCGCTGGCAACTCATATGGGCCTATTATTTTCCCACCAACAATTCCCGTCCGCAAATTTATTTTAAATTGTTGCTGTGCTCTGTCTGCACGTATCAGCTTCGGATTTTCAAGTTGCCAACTGTGTAAATTATGTAAGTTTAAAAATCCATCTCGCCGGCACGTCGACTCATCTGTCCATAAAATTTTGTCGAAAAAATTTGGATCTTCTCTTATTTTTCGTAACATTATTTGACAAAATGTTACTCTGAATATGGTGCATGGCATCAAAGTTTGAACCTTTTGCTAATGGTACGGATAAAGTTGGTGTCTTTTTAAAATCCTATGTACAGATTTCTTCGGTATACCGGTACGTCTTGCTATTTGACTTAAGGATGTAGAAGGGTCTTCTTCAACCAATTCTAGCACTTCGACTTCACTGTGTCGTTGAGGCCGTCCTTCGCTAGCTCTGCTTAAGCCAGTCCCGGGAAATCTTCCTTCACAAAGTGAATTGTGCACTCGAATAAAGACACGGTAATCAGGATGCCGAACATTAGGATATCTTTCCCGGTAGAGTGCAGCAGCTCTACTGGCGTTGCCGTTGCATAAGCCGTAAATGAAATGCATGTTTGCATATTCAGTCGGTATGTACCGAGACATGTTTCAGTTAAATTACAGAAAAAAGTTTCCAGCACAATTCACAAGATAAGTCCGTAAGAAAAGCCAAGTTGTCAAGATCACCGAATCCAATTCGTCCAAATCACAAAGCAAAACAGAGTCCAATATCAAAAAGTTGTAAGCGTTGAAAATACACAGTAAAGAAGAGCGCATGCGACGTATAAAATCACACTGACAAAGAGCAATATGAGCGTCGTATTAAACAAAGACCGCGGCTGTCTTTTTCACAATTGGTGAGTGTGAAAGGGATGGAGCATTTCATTAGATGAACAATAGTCAAATAGTCCCTTGCGCACGCGGGGCGAGTGTGTATTGCTTTTTTTGTCCTTCTTTCACGTGTGTTTTAACCTTGAAATAACTGGTATGAAGTTAGTCGCAAGTCTTAAATTAAAATTAATTTTATAATTTTGAACAATTCTATGAGCTAGATTACGTTACACAATAGCATTTTTTATTGAATAAATGATATTAATAAGTTAAGGTGCCTAAATTCGGACATAGACGCATTACGTGAAAAATCAACTTTCTGACCGTCATAAGCTCTTTCGCTCATACAAAGTAATTTTGCTTGTCAAGTACTAATTGTTATACCTTTTTAGAAACTACACAAACTAAGTATTTTTTTTTTAAATACTGGGCAATTCTAGTGCAGTACATTTTTTTTCACAATCAATGGTTAAATTTTGACAAAAAGTAACGAAGAAAAATAAAAATAACTTCTAACGCTAATTTTTACAAGTTTAGAAAACATTATGCCAGAAATAGTAATTTCATTAGATAGTACAAGTATTCCCGAGTAAAATAAAATAAAAAGTACACTAAAATACCTTAATTTATAAAAATTATGACCAAATTACCAGTCGCGGTAGGAATTTTTTGAAAAAACAAAAATATTCATAATTTTCACAGTGTTGGCAACCCTGACATAAAAAGTACATTTTCTTGAAGATCGACATCAGGGCTACCTCCAGTTAACGGATTATCCACTATTTACGACACACCCTGTATACACTTGTTCATTTTGATAGACGTATAGTCTTTGACAACAGAACCTTGATAATGTAGGTAATTGGAACGAAGTTCCTTACGGCAGGCTTGACATTTAGATGGACGACCGAACTGAAAAAAACGTGATACTAAAACCGTTAGAAAAATATATAACGAATGTGACGTAATATCAGTCACACGACTGTATAATATGACGTCTGTAAAACTAAAATATTACAAGTAAACTTTTTTTAAATTATTTATGTAATTTTATACTGTCGACAAAAATAAATAAAGGCACATGTTTTTGAGGTGTGTGAACTGGTAAAAAATGTCATTATTTCTAATTTAAATAATATTCGACTGAGCAATATCTATATACGCTCTCAATCAAAATGCTTAATAGTTTTGCAATACCCATATTATATGTACTTAATTAGTGAGCTAATTAAATAAATAGAAGAAGCTAGAAGGATTTAAAATTTTGTCTTACCAACAGATGTGCTCTATTTAAAATGTTATTTGCTATTTGTTTAAAAGTCACATGATTAAATTTGCACCCTAATAGCATTTTTGGAGGTTTAAAATTTTTTTTAACTTCGTTCGTGGCGCTTTATCATTTATCTACCTCACTCACAATTAAAACATTTCTACTTGACAACATTGTTATTTAACTGTGATCTTCTGTACAGTTGAAATAGTTCCCTGTCAGACTACTCCAAGTTTAAAGCATGTCGTTCTCTGCAGTACCCTGTCTTAATTAGATATTCACTAATTAGGTAAAATTTAAAAATAATATCTTTCAATGATGGAATGTACACATTTTAACAAATTTACGAATGCGTCCATAGTATTTGTCAAATTGACAGTAAGCTCTTAATTTGTCATGTTTGACTTTGTCACTGTCAATTTTGTTTCATATCGACTGTCACGAGTTCGCGTAAATATTTTGGTGAGGAGTTACGTTTTCCGTGTATCGAATTGTGAATCATTTGCCGCACCGTGCTAATTTTTTTTTGTGTTTCTTCGTCTAATACGATGTAAAGACAATTAAATAAAATAAAAAATGATATTTATGCTCCAGAAAAAAAATATAAAGTTGTGATAATATTTATCTGTTCACCTATTTAAAGGTTAGTATTTATTTATTTTTAATTATGGGACAAAGAGTAAAATAGAATAAGAAATTGTTTTTTTATAAACAAATAATAAAAAAGATGTGATAATATAGACAAATAAAAAAAGGTTACGGTTCCTTTAGTTTTTTATAACTATTTTTTTTAATTTACAATGCTTTTTCTATACTATATAAAAATATTTAATTATATATCGATATAGGCACAAAAACAATATAGTCTTAGTAAGAAAACCATATCAAAGATTGCAATAAACTGGGCTATAACTGTAAAGATAAATTTTATACAAACATTATGGATGTATTAATTTTTTATTTACATATACTATGTTGAAGACAACTCAACAGAGCTAAGAATAAACTTGCATCATGATAAAACAAGGAAAACACATAAAAATATAATAGAAAATAAACAACTATTTTATAGGTAAATAAACTTAAATAATGCATTTTTAAAATGAGAATGGAATTCTTTATTATATTTTAATATAGGTCTTAAAAACCACCGAAGGCTAGGCATAGTAGTAATAATTATTTATCTTTAAACTTACTGTTCATTATTTATATTTGAAACTTTGAAAAAATATATATAAACTTTCATAGATTATTATAATAATTATATCCTTTATAAGGGCAAAGTTGTTTGTAAGAAATCACTAACAGTGATAAGACTGTCTATGTACTTTGTTTAGTTTGTTTTTTTTTTTTAATTTTTCTATAGATAGAGAGTATAATAATAATGGTTAAAGATATAGCCTATGGTAACTACTGATACACTATTACATAGAACTTTCTAATTTTAAAATAATCATAAAATAACATGAAGTTTAAATTTATGTAATTGTTAAGATTCTACTAGTTCATTAGTTTTCACATAAAAAAAGGCTATTTATTTGCTTCAATGAACTACATTGTATATGATTGCTGTACAGAATTCTCACCATGTATGTACCGCCTGTGTTAATCTGTCTGGATCCTAATTAGTCCAAATCTGTCTAAAAGAAAAAAAAAATTGTTTCATAATGTTGTACCGTGTATGTATTATGTATTGAATAAATACATATAAAATAAATACATAAGTAAAAAATTCAAAAATAAACATAAATTGAAGAGGAAGGAATTGAGGAGGAAAAGAGGGCTTTTGCCTAAAAGAGGTATAAGATCTAAAAAAAATAGTTATATTCTTATCGTCATAATTAAATATTAAATTAGTTGTCAGTGTCTGTTACCAGTGGTTATCTTTCTGTGTTTTAACACACACTACGGCACATCAGACTTTCCACTGTTTATGTAACGTGTACATAATGATTTCCTTATTAAAGCATGCAGCGAATGATGCGTGAGCACTATTGCAGCGTTATAGCTAATTATATATTTGCTATTTCGTTTGAGGAGAAATTTATGTGTGTACTTTCGATTTGCTGTCTTTGGATGACATTCGTGGTAATATTTTTGCCATTCCTATAGAATTTTGGGAAATAAAAAAATTGGTGTAATGCAATTCTCGGGTTGCAATGTCAAATTTTGAAAGTTAACCCTTCTTCTATTTTTGAATTTTGCAATCATAAAGGAGGATATCGCTGGGTTGCCTGGAAGAAATTGCCAATTAGCCATAAGTCCACCCATTGTACTTCACTGTCTGTAACTATCTTTATGCTTTATTTGTAATGTATTTGTCGTGTACAATAAAGTATAAAATAAAAATAAATAAATATCACTTAGGAAAAGGGTAATTTACGGTCGATCCGACGATCGTTATTAGTTGTCTATGTTAACAACTGCGACCGGCGACTATACGTGCTCTAAGAGACTGTAGAATCACAAGAGTATGTCTTTATAATCTAAATTAGGAAAAAATATTTTTACGAATACAAATCACTGACCTGAGCCGAAATCGAACCGATCGAACCGGCGATTATCGGATTTAATCTGTCTACTTACCACCATGGAACACACGAATGGAATGCGAAAACTGTCTAGTTTATGTTAAATATGTTTCCCAAAGTTTTCCTAAAGTAGTCAGTATTCAAAATTAAAAAAAAAAGTGTGTGTGTGTGTGTCAGCTCCGACGCACGACTGGAGTTTACTCCTTCAGATCGTCTGTCTAAATAGGCACAAAAAGGCTAACTAGTCTTAGAAAAAGATTAATACCATGTCAAATGGTATATAAACGAATCAAATAACAACATCTATTGGAACCCTTTTGGGTTATAATATATATAAAAAGAGTGACTGCGGTGTTTCTTGCAGTTTCTTCTATGCAGAATCTGCCTTCCGCACCAATTAATATTTCGATTTTTACAATGACGATTCGAAGGTGCCTGTGCCATTTTGAATCCTGATATCATGAAGATATTTTTGATTTTGACAGCGTTACTGTAACCATCGTTTGACATAATTTGTTTTTCGACTGTATTAATGACTGTCTCTGATATATTAAAATTATAATTATATTAGCTGTGCACGCGACTTCGTCCGCGCGAAATTTAACAAAAAAGTTATTGTCCAGCTTGCAGAGTTATAAAATAAATAAATTTCTTAAATAAAAGTAGCCTAAGTTACTCTTTAACCGACTTCCAAAAAAGGAGGAGGTTCTCAATTCGACTGTATTTTTTTTTTTATGTATGTTACATCAGAACTTTTGACCGGGTAGACCGATTTCGACAAATTTTGTTTTAATCGAAAGGTGGTGTGTGCCAATTGGTCCCATTTAAATTTATTTGAGATCTAACAACTACTTTTCGAGTTATATCTAATAATGCGTTTGTACTTGACGCTTTTTTCGTCGACCTACGTTGTATTATACCGCATAATTTTCTACTGGATATACCGATTTTGATAATTCTTTTTTTGTTGGAAAGAGGATATCCCTAGTTTGGTACCGTGATAAGGAAACCAGGATCTGATGATGGGATCCCAGAGAAATCGAGGAAAACTCTCGAAAATCCGTAATAACTTTTTACTGGGTGTACCGATTTTGATAATTTTTAATTTGATCGAAAGCTGATGTTTATCATGTGGTCACATATAAATTTGATCGAGATCTGATAACTACTTTTTGCGTAATCTTTGATAACGCGTAGTTGCTTGACTATTTTTTCGTCGATCTACGTTGTATTACTTGTTGATGTAATTGAAGTCGGTTTTTTTTTCGTTTGCGAGCAAACACAATTATTTTTGTGTATGTTACATCAGAACTTTTGACTGGGTGGACCGATTTCGACAATTTTTTTTTAATCGAAAGGTGGTGTGTGTCAATTGGTCCCATTTAAATTTATTTGAGATCTAACAACTACTTTTCGAGTTATATCTAATAATGCGTTTTTACTTGACGCTTTTTTCGTCGACCTACGTTGTATATACCGCATAACTTTCTACTGGATGTACCGATTTTGATATTTTTTTTTTGTTGGAAAAGAGATATCCCTAGTTTAATACCATGATAAGGAAACCAGAATATGATGATGGGATCCCAGAGAAATCGAGGGAAACTCTCGAAAATCCGCAATAACTTTTTACTGGGTATACCGATTTTGATAATTTTTAATTTTATCGAAAGCGGATGTTTATCATGTCGTCACATTTAAATTTTATTGAGATCTGATAACTACTTTATGAGTAATCTTTGATAACGCGTAGTTACTTGACTATTTTTTCGTCGATCTACGTTGTATTACTCGTCGATGTAATTGAAGTAGGTTTTTTTTTCGTTTGCTAGCAAACACAATTATTATTACATCAGCTACCTGCCAGTGAAAGTCCCGTCAAAATCGGTCCAGCCGTTTCAGAGAGTAACCGGAACAAACAGACAAAAATTGTAAAAAATGTTATTTCGGTATACATGTACTGTGTATACATCCATATGCATTTAGTAAAAAGCTGTTATTTTAGTGTTACAAACAGACACTCCAATTTTATTTATTTGTATAGATTTGTATAGATAGCATAAAATTGCTGCATATGTGTTACCCGCTTGTATTCCTTATAAGTAACACTTTTACCCCGGTTTCACGTTTACGAGCACAGATTTATTTGTTACTGTTAGATGTGACAAGATTATTTTGGTATGACGTAAAATTAATCAACACCGCGGTGGACTTATCTAAATGTGAAATCATTGCGATATCATGTATACTATAAATTTTAATAATATTTTATAAAACGAATAGGAACCACGAGTTTAGAAAATGTGTTTTTACATACTTTTTTGGAGCCTGAATCACTGGTAGTTAATAAAGTTTATCTTACAGATAAGTAACTAGGTAGGCTTTGTTAGCAGGAAATAAAACAGGTTCTGTTTCGCTTCAACTAACAAACTGCAACCGTTGGATTCAAAAGTTTAGAAAACAGTCTTTGACGAATAAAGTGGACCTATCCACTTAATATTAAAAAAGAAAAATATGTGATAGATAACTATTTATTTGTTACAAACCGTTATATGTCAGATAATTCAGTAACCGGCGAAACAGGGTCTAAAAATAATTATCAAAGCAAAAAAGTTATTTCTGATTCACTTCATAGTCTTTATTTTGGATCTTACGACTAGCACTCCCACAAAGCCTTACACAAAGCAAAGTTTTCTGTCCTAACTTAACGATTCTCATAACATAAGCTAAGCTCCACTCAGATATTGGCAAATCCTTCAGGGAGCCAAAGTAAAAGAAGAAGAAGAAAGCAAAAAAGGGTAACTTCTGCATATTTAATTATATATGATTAAATATTAATCAAACAAATTATTACGAGGTCGTTAAACTAAAATTGCAAATGAGATATAAGTTTATAAGTACTTATAAAACAATGTATAAGTATATACAAAAGGCGATGACCAATTACGTGTGTGTAAATGGACGCTATCGTCGTATATAACTTTAAATACATGTAATAAAATTGTAATCGTGTCGTTATGATATATTTAAAACGATTAATATACAATAAAATATAAATAATAATAAATAAATATCTTTAACACACACGGTCGACTGTTCCTACAGTAAGCAACTTCATGCTTGTTTTATAGGTATCACTCGACTCATATGGGTACATTTTTTATATGAAACTAGCCGTGCCCGCGACTTCGTCCGCGTTGAATTTGACAGAAAAATTATTGTTCAGTTCGCAGAGTTATAAAATAAATAAATTCCTAAAATAAAAGTAGCCTAAATTAGTCCTTACTATATCAGCTGTCTGCCAGTGAAAGTCCCGTTAAAATCGGCCCACCCGTTTCAGAGATTAGCCGAAAAAAACAGATAGACAGACAGACAGAAAGACAGACAAAATTTTATAATTTTTTATTTTAGTATATGTATCGTGTATACATCCATAATATGTCATATGTCAAAGGTTGTCTGGAAGAAATCGTTCTTAGCGATAAGACCGCCTTTGTACATCTTTCTTTGCATGTATCAGTTTTCACCCTGCGGTCACCTACCCGCCTGCCCAGCGTGGTGACTATGGGCAAAACACATGAGTTCACGCCATTTTTGGCGTGAACTTGAACTTTATTATTATTATTATTATTATTATTATTAATATGTATTTAGTAAAAAGCGGTTACTTTAATATTACAAACAGACACAAATTTCATTTGTGTATATAGATTACATACCAATAATACATATAAAAATAAATACATATACAACACCCAGACTATTGACAGGAACTGACCCACAAGCACTGGAGCATAAAGCAGCGTCACTACAAATTGCGCCAACGGGCTGATCAAAATAAAATTCAGTCAATCGATTCTTCTTTACCTGGATCTTTTCCATTTTATTTGAGGTCGGCCCTCCGAAGCCTGTGCCTCCAGGCGGTTCGGTCCTGGTTCATGACTTGTGCTTCTTCGAGGTTTTAATTTACTACAGGCATACTTACTTATTCAATTTCTCCCATATAAAACTAAAATTAATAAATTAAATTTAAAAAAAGGAGCCCTATGGAAATAATCTCATAATATAAGCTATAAAAAGATGGACAAGTGCTGACCAAATTCTCATAGATTTCATAGCTTCTCAAATTTCTGTAGCCTATGAGATTGTTTCTATAGGGATTATACTTAATTATAATGTCTACGCTTAAGAAGTCGCGGCTTAAATCTAGTTTTATTACAGTATACGTAAGTAGATGATCTATGAATGTTAATTAGTTAATTTAGGACACACATGTACTCCTATCAATATTAATATTCACTGCATTATTTGTACACCAACATTATTTGAATACTAGAAGTGAAATACGCTTAATTGTATATAGGTACTTGGAGATAGCTAAATATATAAATATCTATATAAGAAACTATATGACACGACAGACTTGTTTTCTGAAATTTTCCAATTTTTTATTCAGGAAAAACCTTTTTTTTTATATACAGATCACTAGAGTGACAAATGAATATACGACCCAACTGATGGTAAGCGATTACTTTAGCCTACCTTTTTTTTAACGTGGGAAAATCCTTCATGGACACCCTCCGGCGAGGGGGCACAAGAGGGGAGTCAGACTCTTAGTGAATAAAAACCATCCACGTGTGACTTTTACTAAGGTTATTTTTTAATATGTTGTAGGTCAGCCTTTCATCTACCTCCCCTTTTTTTTGTCGTACTCTTTACCGGACATCCTGTATAACGATAATAAAGTTTGAATGGATGCTTATTACTCAATCGGAATGGAATTGCTGAATGAATTCGGATGTTAGGTACAAAGATAAGTTAAAAACAAAGATATTATCTCATACTTAGTCATTAAAGAAAATGTCAGTAGTTATTTTGTCTTGGGAAAAAATGTATGATGAGTTCATCATTTGCGAACAAAACACAACGACACCAAAAATAATCACAACAATATTATCGTTATTATCATCATCATCAGGATTTATTTATTTACTAGCAGTGTCGGTTGCCGGAATTAAAAAAAAATCAAAAGTAAAAGTAGGCTACTTTTATTTTTGTTTTTTTTTGTTCCTTACTATATCAGCTATCTGCTAGTGAAAGTCCCGTCAAAATCAGTCCAGCCGTTTCAAAGATTAACCGGAACAAACAGAGAGACAGACAAAAATTGTAATAAAATGTTGTTTTGGTATATGTACCATGTATACTCGTACATCCATATGTATTTAGAAAAAAGCGGTTATTTTAATATTACAAACTGTCACTCCAATTTTATTATTAAAGTAAAAATTTTCATTATTCAAGTAGACTTCAAAAGCAGTTTTGAAGCAAAATACTGAATGATTACGTAACCCTAGGTTTCAATCCGATTCGATGTTATTCGTCCTTTATGGACACCCCGTTCGCGCAACGGTCACAGCACCGGCTTACGGCTGTTGCGTTGTAACTAACATCTGTTAGTGTTGGCCATACATATAAATGTATACCGTTTCTGGGTGTTTATGTTTGTGCATTGTGTGTGTTTCCGCAGCCCCAACACAGGATTAAATCCTAGTGTATGGCGCCTAAAAAAATATCAATCACTGAGTTTTGAAACGACTTATCCGTTAACGAAAGATAAGCGTGCAACAACAATTATGTGTAGATAATAATTCGCGCTTGTTTTTATACGACCGCCGTTTTTGTAACGTGATTTAAAGATTTTCGAGATTGTATTGAAACGACATAATACTTATTTTTTATTACTTATCTACTGCGATATAATATGTTAATCATTAGCGATTTTTGAAGTAAAACTTTACGCACGCTTGACTTGAGGTATTTGCTGGATAAAGCGTGACATGAGTGTTACGAAAAGTGTGATCGTGTGAGGCGAACAGAAGTTAAAAGGGAGATATGTTGAGGTACTTCCCCAGTCGGGCTGCTACAGATTTGAGATGGATATTTAATGATGTGCCCTACCTCAGTTAATTACTAAAATATAATATAGCCTTCCAAGGTAAATGGACTATATATACAACTCGAAATAATTTTTCAATTCAAACTAGTAGTTCCTGAGATTAGTGCGTTTAAACAAACAAACTATTTAGGAACGAAGCAAGAAAATGAAGACGTTATCATTATACAGGTATCGGTACGGATAATGAGCACTTGGTTCTAGGATAGGGATTGCTTCGATCGAGCAGTTGTCCCAAACGGAAAAATAATTTTGTTCAGTGCAAAAATAAAAATAAATAAAATGTAAGAAAGATGCCGCGTTGGCGCAACGGTTACAGCCATAGATTGTACCTGTTGCGCTGGCGGTTGCGGGTTAGATCTCCGAACACGACAAACATTTGTATTGGCCATACAGGTGTTTGCCGTGGTCTGGGTGTTTGTGCAGTCTTCGTGGGTCTCCCCACCGTGCCTCGGAGAGCACGTTAAGCCGTCGGTCCCGGTTGTTATCATGTACACCTGATAGCGATCGTTACTCATAGTAGGGAATATATCCGCCAACCCGCATTGAAGCAGCGTGGTGGATTAAGCTCTGATCCTTCTCCTACACGGGGAAAGAGGCCTATGCCCAATAGTGGGATAGCACACAGGCTGAAGCGTAAGAAAAGTATTCAGTTGCAAAGTAATTTTAAAATATGTACTGCTTATTAAATATTTATATTTTCATATGCTATCGAACTAGTGGACGCTAGTGTAACAGTCTATGACTATTGTCAATTTAATATAATGATTAGGTATCCTCATTAAGCATTCTGCTGCCGCGGCTATCAGCATTAATACTGTTTATCAGAGTCTTGGGATTACATCATGTGTTTTAATTTCGTTAATCTGTAATTAAAAGCGTGTACTTTGTGAAATAACTGTTTTCTTATCAAATCTATAGGCAAAGGCAGGTACGTATTCGAGAGTTCAGCCCCAAAGGTTTTATTTTTGTTTGTCTTTGGGAATGGAAAATTAATCATCGTTATTGGCGGTTGTCTATTTATAAATATTAGCCTTAAATAATAGGACAAAGTTTCACGCTTTATTATTTCAATTTGTTTGGCGTAAGTGTAACGATATAATCTTGATGGTTTGACGAGAGTTCTAAAATAAATAAATTCCTAAAATAAAAGTAGCCTAAGTTACTCTTTACAACATAAGCTATCTGCCAGTGAAAGTCCCATCAAAATTGCTCTAGCCCTTTCAGAGATTAGCCGGAACAAACAGACAGACAGACAAAAATTAAAAAATATATGATTTTGGTATATGTACATACATGGATGTGTATAATACACACATCCATGTGCATTTAGTAAAAAGCGAAAATAAAACTATTAAAATTTTAATATTACAAACACACTCTCCAATTTTATTTATTTATAAAGATAGTAACAGAAATATGATGGAATTCTGTCTTTTTTGCAGATTAAGTGACATTCCTTTTATCATTCATTATGAAATAACACGTAGTTTGGTACAAACTGTTGTTGGAATTTCACTTATGATCACGTACATACGATATTTGAAACGTGAATCGAAAGTTAGAGCTATGTATGTATTATGCTAACAATAATAAATGCTTCACGATCAATAACTTTTTGTAGGATAATAATTCTCTGTCAAGTTTCTGGAAACGTACGTAACACAAACGCTCGACTCCGACAACGTCATCACGGTCTACAATAATATTTGACACTGTAACCCAGATTAATTATCAACTGTCTGTAACAACTATGGTTACATACATTATTTAACATCTTTCTATCTTAGCCCAAGGACATTAGTTTATTCGTGAATTTGAAACGTATTTTCGAACTCTAGTAATACATATTACCATACGAGGAAATGCATTTTGCCTCTTTGATGTTTCATCATAATCATTACAGCCTATACAGTCCACTGCTGGACATAGGCCTCCACAAGTTTACGCCAAAAATAACGTGAACTCATGTGTTTTGCCCATAGTCACCACGCTGGGCAGGCGGGTTGGTGACCGCAGTACTGGCTTTGTCGCACCGAAGACGCTGCTGCCCGTCTTCGGCCTGTGTATTTCAAAGCCAGCAGTTGGATGGTTATCCCGCCATCGGTCGGCTTCTTAAGTTCCAAGGTGGTTGTGGAACCTTGTTATCCCTTAGTCGCCTCTTACGACACCCACGGGAAGAGAGGGGGTGGCTAAATTCTATAGTGCCGTAGCCACACAGCACAGCACTTTGATGTTTGCTAAACTTGAATTCAATACAATTAATTAATTGCCGATCAGTAGGCAAACTGCTTAAGTATGTCAAATATTGATTTGTCTAACGTTAGTTGTCTAATCATTTCCTATATCAAGCTATCGATTCTGTCGAAATATACTAGCTACAATTTCTTGAATTATTCTTTAAATCTGGGGGGGATTGGGTATTGGGTCGGCAACGCGCTTGTGATGCTTCTGGTGTTGCAGGTGTCTATAAGCTACGGTCATCGCTTACCATCAGGTAAGCCGTACGCTTGTTTGCCGACCTAGTGACATAAAAAAAAAATGACATTTTTCATTGAAATAAAGACTATAATTACTTTAACATTAATTTATATTAAGTTTACTTCGTTATGTGGTAACGGCAGTGAAGAATATAGTCACCCCTCCTCTTCCCGTAGGTGTCGTAAGAGGCGACTAAGGGATAACACAGTTCCACTACCACCTTGGAACTTAAAAAGCCGACCGATGGCGGGATAACCATCCAATTGCTGGCTTTGAAATACACAGGCCGAAGACGGGTAGCAGCGTCTTCGGTGCGACAAAACCAGCGGGTTAGATCACTAACCCGCTTGCCCAGCGTGGTGACTATGGGCAACACACATAAGTTTACGCCATTTTTTTTTCCTCTTCCGCTTGGGACGCCGTGAGGTGTGGACGTTTGATCTGTTGTTAATTATTTAATATTACCGATATTACTAAATAAAACAGTAAATAAATACTAGTGATATATTAGGAGTGCATACTATTCAAGAGTTGGTGTTTTTTTTGAGTGTCGTGTGCGCGCGCCGGTCAATCAGAGCAACGCAACGTATAAACCTGTCTTCTTCCCACTCGCTGCTCGAGCACGCATGCGTAAGTCCTACCTATAACTGTGCTCCTGGTAGTTTCGACTGCGTTGCGCTCGAGTCATCTGTTCGTGCTCAACTACTTACATAATAACGTCAATCAGAGTGGTGGCACGCGCTGTTTGTTTTGCTTATGTATGAGTATATTTTTATTATACTCGATATACTTGTGATATAAATATTTTAGGGCGCTTGTACTTGTTGCTTTTTTTTGAGCACTAATTGTGTCTGTTTCTACATTGGACTTTTGACAAAATGATGCGTACGCCACAAAAGTCCATTTCTGAAGGAGATCTGCAGCACTTATCTGACTCCAATTCGACACCACCTAATAATGAATGTAGGCGTTATAAGCGTAAGCGCTCAACTGAGAATGCTAGTGAGCTCACAGAATTTAAAAAAGAAATTATGGATACAATTTCGTCATGGAGGGCACAGCAAATCTCTGATACTAAACAAATATCGTCATCCCTCCGAACAATCGAGGACTCACTGAAATTCATGTCAGCGCAGTATGAAGATATGTTAAAAAAAGTGCAAGAAATGGAATGTGAACGCCGCAAGGATAAAGAACATATACTAATTTTAGAAAATAAATTGGAGAATCTACAAAAAAGCCAAAGAAAGTACTCGTTTGAACTGAAGAATGTTCCAAAAATTGATACTGAATCCAAAAACTCTCTTATTAACATAGTAACGCACTTATCTTCAACACTCAAGGTAGACCTACAGCCTAATGACATTAGGGACGTATATAGATCCTCTTCGAAAGGAGAAAAGAAACCAATAGTTGTCGAAATGTCTTCATATGTGCAAAAAACTAATATCATGACGGCCGTGAAACGATATAACAACCTCAATAAGAGTAATAAATTGAATACCTCTCACCTTGGATTGAAATGTACCAATACTCCGATCTTTGTATCCGACCACCTTACTCCTAATGGGAATAGACTTTACTACCTAGGGAGGCAATTGTGTGTCGCTTTGAATTACAAGTTTTGTTGGACGCACTTGGGTGACGTGCTCGTACGTAAGGATGAAAACTCACCTATTATAAAATTGGTGAATGAATCTCAAATACAGAGTTTGTATAAACCTACTAAATGACTAGCTAAATTAAAATTTAATTATCTATGTATAAATATTAAAATAATGATGCAACTGTTTCATGTGTCGGCTACTATTCCGCAGTCTATATTTTGTTTTGTCAATTTTGTCATTTCCGTTGTTCAAACACACTTACACACTACACATACATATTACACACCCCTACTATGTCTATGTATTTATTTTTCCTTAGTAAAAATTATTACCTATAACTGTAATAATCTTAATTGGTTATACTATTACATTTTTCTAATATTATATTATAATTATATTCTACATTTATTTTATTTATATTTAAGGTTAGTTTATCATGATTTTAGTACATGTATAATTTATGTAGAAATTTCTTTCTTTTCCCTGTTTATGCGAATTTATTCTATGAGCGGAAGTTCATCTTTATTTGACGTGTACCCGTTTCTTGTCGATTATGGATAGTTTATTACAGACTAATATCGATATAGACGAAACTTTAATAGCTCAGTCGGTATTATGTTCGCCAGAGGACTGTCATACTTATTTTAATACAGCGAATCACATAACTATTTTAACACAAAATATACGCAGTGTCTACAAGAATCTTGATGCTTTTATGATTACATTAACTTCGCTTAAATTTGACTGTGACATTTTAGTTATGACTGAGTGTCACCTATCTAAATTAAAACCTATTCCTCCACTAAGTAATAACTATGCTACCTTTTTTACAAATCATAATCACAACCAATGTGATGGGGTAATATTTTATGTACATAAAGATCTTAACTATAAAATAATAGAACCATGCATAGCAAATGCCTCTTGCCTTGTATTAACCCTGAACGATCTAGTTGTCATTGGGATCTATCGGACCCCATCAATGAGAAATATTGATGATTTCTTATCGTCACTTCAGTCGCTACTCCATAATTATAGGTCCTATAATAACATTGTAATTACAGGGGACCTTAATATTGATATTAAGGTCAATTCGTGTGATTCAAACTCATCTAATTACTTAACGACGTTAGCTTATCATGGCATGTTACCTGCTCATAGACTACCCACACGAAATAACAAGTGTATTGACCACATGATGTTAAAATCCAGCAACTCAGCTAAATCAGCTATTCTTACTAATGCCCCGACTGATCATTCTACTGTTATTTTAAGTCTGATGTTAAAACCCGAACGAATTTACACGCAAAAAACTAAAATAATTTTAAATAATCATGCTGTCATTGATGAAATTAAAACTAATCTCCATGAATTATTACAGTTATCGGATCCCAATTTAGCTGCTGAAATGTTAGTAAATAGAATATCTGTTGCCATAAATAACAATAAATTCATAAATATCATTCCAAACCGTAAACGTTGTATACAGCCGTGGATAACTCCTGGTGTGCTGCGGTGCATCCGAAACCGAGATAAGCTTCACATTAAAGTAAAAAATAACCCTCTCAACCATATTTTAAAAATTACCTACGCTCGTTACAGAAATTTTTGTCAAAAACTTATTCGTTCACTTAAAATCAATTACGAAAGAAATAAATTAGACATTGCTAAACACAACCCTAAAAAATTATGGAAAAGCATTAAACATATATGTCACGTTGATAAATTGAAAACTAATGTAAATCATAATCTTGCATCTATTAAAACCTCTCCGTTTGAATCGGCAAACTATATTAATAACCATTTTTCGACAGTTGGTAAAAAACTTGCAGAAAACATCGATTTGTCTTTCCATCCCCCAGTTACCTTTCCCTTACTTGGAACTCCTTCATCAAATTCATTCGTACTGTTAAACACAGATCCTTCTGAATTAAATGTTATAATCTCCAATCTTTCTAATGATTCTTCCCCCGGCTTAGATAACATTTCAACATATTTTATAAAAAAAGCTAAACATATTCTTATCCCTGTCTTGTGTCACATATATAACCTTTGTTTTGAAAAGGGCCAGTTTCCTTTATGCTTCAAAAAAGCCGTGGTTACACCGATTCATAAAGGTGGCAGTGTTGATGACCTAAATAATTACAGGCCAATCTCTGTACTCCCGGTTCTAGCTAAAATCCTCGAAAAGCTCATTAATAATCGCCTTAAGAAATTTCTCTTTGCAAATAATTTGTTGTCCAATCAACAATTCGGTTTTAGGGATGGTATATCAACAGAAGATGCAGTTTTGTCCTTGACAGGGGAAATTAGTGACCACCTAGATTCTGGCAGGAAATGTTTGGGTGTATTTTTAGACCTTGCCAAAGCATTTGACTCCGTTTCCTCAACAATCTTACTTGACAAGCTTTATAATATTGGTATAAGGGGCTTACCCCACCAGCTTCTCAGAGATTACCTCACTAACCGACAGCAACAGCTTAAATTGGGTAACTTATTGTTAAGTGACACAGCTAGTCTATCTTATGGAATCCCACAGGGTAGCGTCCTCGGGCCTACTCTCTTTCTTGTGTATGTAAACGATCTTTGTAACCTTAATCTTACAAATTGCAAAATCTACTCATACGCGGATGACACTGCCTTAATTTTTCATGATCAGACTTGGGACAAGTTGAAGGTGACGGCTGAGGAGGGACTCTTTTATGTCTCTCACTGGTTAAGGTTCAACCTATTGTCTTTAAATACTACCAAAACCAAGTTTGTTCCATTTTCGATTCGGAAAAACACATTGCCCAACACTAGTTTCACCCTGAAAGTCCACTCATGCGTAACCCCTATCTCAGAAGACTGCCAGTGCGATAATATTGGTAACTGTGATCATATAAAATATCTTGGAGTAATAATTGACCAACACCTTGTCTGGAACCGTCATATTCGAATGATCGCTGATAGGATGAGGAAGTTGATATGGGTTTTCAGAAAATTGAAACAGGTAGCAGATGATAGGATCTTAACAACGACCTATAAAGCTTTGGCCCAATCTATTCTTAGTTACTGCATTCCAGTCTGGGGTGGAGCAGCCAAAACCCACTTGCTGAATTTGGAAAGAGGACAACGTGCCCTTCTTAAAGCTACCTTTAACAAACCCTCCCGGTACCCGACTTTTGATCTGTATAATTCTTACAATTTTCTAACTATTCGTCAATTGTACATTTTAAGGGCAATTCAAAAACTGCATCAACAATTATACTATAAAAAAATATCTGTCAACAAACGTAGAAATACTATTGCTTGCCAAGTACCTTCACGAAATACTAAATTTAAACAAAACCAATTCGCATGTCAGTCTGCATTACTTTATAATAGGATAAATAACAAATTAAACATCTACCCACTAACTAAAATTAAAGCTACTCTCGCGTTAACTAAACTTCTGTTATCGTTAAATTACAATGAAACTGAAATGTTATTAGAAAGGCAAAATTTTTAATGCATAATAGTCTAAATTTTATCATGGAAATATGATATTTACTTTATTAATTCCCATTTTGATCCACTCTTTAGTTTAACCGTCCCATACCTAATCAAACTCCGGGGTGTATTTTATATATATTTCACTAGTTTATTCATTCACTTACACACTTATACACACACACATACACACACACACACACACACACACACGTACACACACATAAAAATTATCATTTTTTATCATGTCATTTTTTCTTTAATTATTATTTGTCTGATATTGATTAATATTGTAAGCCTTGGTGGATGAGCGGGGTACCCAGTAATATGGGACACCACCCAGTACAGGGGCCCTTGCGACTTGTTTGTTAAAACTTATTATTATCAATAAACTATTTTGAATTTTGAATTTTTAGCGCGAACTTGTGGAGGCCTATGTCCAGCAGTGGACTGCGATAGGCTGAAGAGTGAATGATGATGTGGATGAGATTAGATAGTGTATATGATGTAATCTGTATGTCAGCTTTAGGAGAACTGTACCATAAGAAGCTTCTGCACATTCCGAGATTCAATTAATTTGAATATTATATTGAAGGTTGTGGTGTAATTTTTAATTATAAACATTGTAATGCCTTTATCAATGCAAAGCGTTATCATAAATCCGAAGTAATCCATAGATAATAAAATAATTAATTTGAAATTACTGATTACTTTTATATTTTACTAGTCTGTTGTATAAAAGAGCTGTGTTGCCAGTTAAGAGAAAAAAGTTTTTTTTTTAATGAAAGAAAGGCAAAGGTGAAAGTTACACAATTCTATCTTGTTATCACTGTGCGTGATAAATAAAATCAGGTGATTTCAAGTAATAATTAGGTATGATAGTGTTTTATCTAAAGCTTATACTTCCAGTTATTTGATTGTAATGCGACCTTGATTGGTATTATTGTATCGCATATTTTCAAGTTCAATAGTGTTTCCAAGGAACTCGAGTAAGTTTAGGGTAAGCTAAGAAATCATTTGGTGTGAGGTCTTTATTTATATTTATCTAAAAATGAATTGTCATCGTTTTTTTTATACAAAATGGTCGGCAAATAAGCGTACGGCTCACCTAATGGTAAGCGATTACCGCAGCCTGTAGACGCCTGCAATACCAGAAGCATCGCAAGCGCGTTGCCGGCCCTACCCTCAATTCCCCTGGAGCTCTGGTGGCCTTACTTGTCACAGGAACACAACACTGCTTGAAAGCAGTATTATTTAGCTGCGATCAAAATCAAAACAATTTCATTCAAATAGGCTTCAAAGGCACTTTCGAATCATCATTTTTAAAGTGATTATTGTATTTAAAAGTAAAACTATCACCGATTTGAAATGTAGATTTTGCAGAGAAGAATCAGCAAGAAACTGCGCAGTTACTCTTTTGAAAATAATATATAAACTGTATTTTAGTACAAAATTAGTAATATCTTGCATGAAATACAGCGTCGCTAAGTCCACACATATTTATCAACTATGTAATATTGTACCGAATATCCTGAACCGAGTAATATGCTTTATCTTTTTTTTTTAACTTAAAAAATTGTTTGTGAGATTTTATTATACATGCGTATACCATAACCCAAAAAGAAGACTTTGCGTAGTCGGAAACTTGGAGTTACAATTTTGTCATTCCTTCTCGTGTTTACACAGCGATTATTACTATTTATATCAAAACAATCAATATTCTTGTGAATATAGATAACTTTGTCATAAATATATTGCGAATTCTGTAAGATCGAAGTATTTCCTCAGTCGGACTGCTCCAAATTTGAACAGAATGTCCTGCTGTGCCTTACTTCAGTCAAATAGATGTTCATGACAATATATATGGTGGTGCGAAGTTTTCTGATTCATCTAGTTATTTATAATATTACTGTACATCGAAGGTAGTTTAGGGCATTTGAATTGATTTATATATTAAAAAGGAATATCTGGTAATTAGTCGTATTAAAAAAAAAGAACTTGAAAGGGATGCTTTGGATGCGTTTCGTGCAGAGAATTAAATATCCGAAAGATGGCTGCGTTAGATTTATTAACAAACGAAAAGAAATAAGGATACCCGTTGCTTTTTTATTGTTTTATTTCCATAAAAAGGAAATACAGTATTAGTAATAGCTATTAATTTCAATATGATTGTCTATCATTGTAAAATTTCCTAAGCTCGAAACTTGATAATCGATGAATTTATTTTTTTTGTTATTAGTTTTTAGTTTTGGGTTTCCTCAACTGTTTTTTTTAAGTCAACCTTTGCAACCCTATTGTTCTGTTTTTGTTTATTTGCAGTTAAACATGCTAACTAAAATACATTTAATTGAATATTTAAAATTCTTTTTACAATAATGTTAATGTTTATGTGTTCGGAGATAAGATTTGTAATTTATTGATAGGTCTTTGGACAGTAGCATGTTTATAAAGGCTATAATTTCTAAGGCTAAAAAGGCTGTAGGCTGTATGGCGTCATTCAGTCCAAACGTCTTGATTTAGGTCAATTTATGTTTTATCTTCAAGTTTGTTGGTTATTTTTGGTATAAAAAACCTCGCGGATTCTGATAGATCTGATCTTTCTGATAACAGAAAATAAAATAGCAAAGATAAATGGCTAAACCTTGAGCAATGACAATAGTCCTAGCTTTTGGGACAGTTTTAATAAAACTCTGTGATCCTTCTAACTAAATTTTTTCTACTTTCCGCAATCTGTTTGCACCATTCAAAGAAAAATATAACAGTGACATTATCGTTTGCAAGCAGTTCAAAATTTCCGTAGCACATGTTTGTATGATGTATTGTTTCTGGGACAAACGATAATTGTACAGTAGGAATGACTAGAACAATCCAAACTAGTGTTTTTATGGAGCAAACATCACTTTCCGCTTTTTATAATCAATAAAGTATAGAACTACTGAATCGACCATGTTTATAGTCTAATTATTATAGGATTTTAACAATACTTTTACCACTAATCTCCTAATACAGTTTTACCCTTGAATAATAATAGATAATAAATAATTGTGTTAAAAATAAAAACACTACTATACATTTTTATTTTTGATTAATTAATGAAATTCGTTGTTCAAAATTTAAATATGTTTTTCTTGTTTCAGATATTAACAGGACTTCAAAATGAGACCCGAGAGAAAGAGCGCCTGCCTTATGACCTTCGGGTCAATCCTAGTTGTAATAGGAGCCGTTTTGGCTGTATTCTGGCCGTCGATATTCTTTGCAACGTTAAAAAGTGTAAGTTAATATGTGCAATTAAGCTATACGTTTGTGCAAGAGATAAGTACATGCACGCAAGTCCACAATTTTTATTATTGATAAAACATTTTATAATTTAGTTTTCATTGTAGATACAAAATTGCGAATTGTATTTTATGTTACAAATAAAAAAAAAAAAAATAATAAACGAGTGTGCTTTAGATTATTCGACTGAAGTATAACTTCTTTAACAATAGTCCTGCACTGTGTCTTAGATATACGAAACGTAACTGGCTATGAGAGAAAGAGAGTGCTCGCACATCTCTCTCTTGTTCTGTTCGCCTCGCCCGATCACACGCTCGTAACGCTCCCGTCATGTGTTCACCACCTTACTCCTCAAGTCAAGCGTGCATAAAGAAGTTTTACTCCAAAAAATCATAAGCCGTGCAGATCTTAAACTTTATAATTTGCTTAGTTAGTTAGGCGTTTAATCGTGCAAAAAAAACAAAATTTAAAAGCTATAATTTTCCAGTTGATGACATTATCACCGAACTCCGCATCGTACGGGATATGGCGTGACATACCGATACCAATGTACATGGAGTTTCATATGTTCAACATATCGAACATGGCTGATGTTATGGCGGGGAAGAACGTTACCCTCGAATTTGAAGAATTCGGGCCCTATGTGTACAGGGAGTCGCAGAAAAAGGTTTGTTTGTCTTTATTAATAATTATGCAGCAGTCCAATAAGCGGAGCAGTGATGTTTTAATCCTATCTATTACATTTTTTAACTATAATACAGAAAATTAAAATATCTATAACTATTAACTAAATGCTCCGACGCACGACTGGAGTTTCCTCCTTCAGATCGACTGTCTAAATAGATACAGAAAAGAATAGTCTAAGACTTAAGCCTAACCCAATAGGGGTCCGATAGATGGCGTTACGAGAAACGTAAAGAGGTCATTCGTTTAGTAGATTTTACTCCTCATATTTTTTCCTACGGGGGGGGGGGCTTTCATTAAAATCAATTGTTAAGGTGTAAATTCCAAAATATTTCTTAAACAGAATAATTCTAAACCAAAACGAATTAGAATTTAATTTACATGACGTCATATTTAATATTGATTTTATTAATTAAGATATCTAGTGTAGTAGGAAGTGACTATTTGATTGTTTATCTTCATTTAATTACGTTACTAATAATTTATCTAATTATTTTATTTATCAAAGTGGAATTAGTTTTGTAGCTTTTTATAATAATATTTAATAACCATAATTTTATTCAATTTACATTGATTACACGTAGTTACAACCGCTCTGGTAGTGGTGCGTGTGTCTATGTGCCGAAACACCGGCGTTTCAGCTTATTTGTACAAATATTTCTTTCCGGTTTGGACGTCTGTCAAAAATAGTGTTACAAACAACATACATCATTTTTTAAGTCCAAAGCAATATATAAAAAAAAAGTCATTGATTCAACAGATTAATTTATAGCTCAGGACTGAGTAGGTCTTAGGAATAATTTAAAACTGTATTTGTAATTACTAATCCCTGATTTTTACGTACTAATAGTAGGTAACTAGAGATTAGGGTCACATAGACTATTTATTAATGGGTTATTTATCACTGTAATCACTGGTTTTGGATAACGCTATTTCACGGATTTGTATCCAACAGATAAAAGTTTATGATATATTATTTATTTTTAGCATCAAATTCCAATATATTTACGAGATATTTCTATACGCACATGTACCTATTCTACCTCCTGCTCTTTAAATCTGTTCGTAACTTATGGGTATGATAAACGTGATCCGCAACAGGCGAAACTGACCCATTTAATTTTTCAAGTAACTAGTTTCCTTAACGTTCGTAGTTTTGAAAACTACAATCCATATCTTTAGAACGATGGCACAAAATCTTTCTACTTATATACTTATTGCGCATATATATCATACATCTGATTCGATTTTTTAATATTTCTAAAATTATATTGTATGTACTTATATTATTATCTTTCTAAAGATTGTATATAAAAGGTTGTCTTGTCGTTATGGTTCATTGTAAATTGTGATTTGAATAATCAATTAAAAAATTCAGCAAAGCATTTTGTCCTAGGACAAGGTTAATTAGTTTATCATACGATTTTGTATCACAATCTTGTTGTTTTAGCTTGCTTTAATATTTAACATTTGCACGTCAAATGATTACGTACAATATTGTTCTTGGTTTCATTTATATATTTTGAAGCATATAAATATATTATAATGTTCTTGAGGTCTCTTCAATTTTAAAATTGGTTATAAGTCATAAGCAAATAATAGAATGTACTCAGAAACTTAAAATATAGTGAAATGTCATTTATATATAAGAAAAATATAAAATGACCTACAATTATTGATCCCTGAGAAACAACCGCTCACAGAAGAGTTACGCTTATAGCATGTTGATAGCTATATTAGTTATGCTCTTAGCTCCGTAATATAGAAATTTACGTTACAGGAGTTTTTTTTTGAGTTTTTTCAATGTGTTTCTTTTCTATGTTTCTATGTATTTTCTTTCTATGTATTTTTGAATATATTAGTATGCTTGATAATTTATTGTTAATAGCGTTGAAATGAAAATAATACGTTTTATCCTTAAATAAAATATATAAAAAATATGTAATACAAGGAGAACTTAGAAAATGGTAAACATATTTCTACCGTCATATTCTTGCTTTGACAAATATTTGCAAATAATTTATTGTGTATTTCATGACACACGTAAAGCGTTGATACTAATTTCCTTAATCAAATTAATGGATAAGTAATTCAAATTCAAATAACAATCAGAACTTGATAAAATATTTTAAGATAATCGATAATTAATTAATCACGTTGGGGCCAACATTGGAAGCGACCATTACTTAGTGTTATTTGCGGCTTTAATAAGGAATTTGTAGATTTTAAATAATAATAAAAATATCTAGCTGGATGAGGATTCCGGAAAACCGGGATGTATGGCGCGAACTTGGGGAGGCCTATGTCCAGCAGTGGACTGCAATAGGCTGAGCTGACTGACTGACCTAACTACCTGACTTTTTACAGCCTTACATTCTTAGTTTATTTCAAATGCAGATATAATTAACATCATAATAACCACCATCATTGTAATCTCATACGTTTCGAAAAAAAAACCTGTGGCACTCGGGGACTGCCGCGGTAAAGCTATTGCATAGCATTTTTAACCGACTTCCAAAAAAGGAGGAGGTTCTCAATTCGACTGTATTTTTTTTTAATGTATGTTACATCAGAACTTTTGACCACGTAGACCGATTTCGACAAATTTTGTTTAATCGAAAGGTGGTGTGTGCCAATTGGTCCCATTTAAATTTATTTGAGATCTAACAACTACTTTTCGAGTTATATCTAATAATGCGTTTTTACTTGACGCTTTTTTCGTCGACCTACGTTATATTATACCGCATAACTTTCTACTGGATGTACCGATTTTGATAATTCTTTTTTTGTTGGAAAGGGGATACCCCTAGTTTAGTACCATGATAAGGAAACCAGGATCTGATGAGGGGATTTTGATGACTTTTACTGGGTGTACCGATTTTGATAATTTTTAATTTAATCGAAAGCTGATGTTTATCATGTGGTCACATATAAATTTTATTGAGATCTGATAACTACTTCTTGAGTAATCTTTGATAACGCGTAGTTGCTTGACTATTTTTTCGTCGATCTACGTTGTATTACTTGTCGATGTAATTGAAGTCGGTTCAAACACAATTATTTTATCAACTTATGCAATTGTAATTATTTACTTATTTTTTATTTATGTAGTTTTTTTTTTCTTTGATACTAATTCAAGTTTTTTCTTTGATATTTTATTTCAAGTTACACTTTGAGCATGGTGACCGATAAGAAAATATTTTTTTTCTTTTATTGAAAAAATGATAAGTTAATATCGTTTAAAGTATTTTTATTATCTTACAATACATGGAGCAGCTTTTTTTTTATTATTATTTTTTTATTTTATTTTTTTTACATGGAGCAGCTCGTCTCGATCCGTGCGAGCTGCGTACAGTCGTACCATATTTAAGCGAACGCTCGGCCGAGCTACATGGTAGGCGGAGTGGGGTGGGGGGGTGTTAGGTTTTATTTACGTTACGCAATTTCTTGATTTGGTCGACAAAAGCTATGCAATAGCTTAAAAAATATTTTTATATGTTTATAGGTAATCTGTTGAACCTGAACTAAAAAAAAAAAGAAAAAATTGTTTTCCGAGTTTCAGACTTTATAACGTCTCCTTAAAAAAATATGACATCACTACAGCCTAGCGCAGTCCACTGCTGGACATAGGCCTCCACAAGTTCGCGCCAAAAATGGCGTAAACTTATGTATGTTGCCCATAGTCACCACGCTGGGCAGGCGGGTTGGTGACCGCAGAAGCGGCCCGTCTTCGGCCTATGTATTTCAAATCCAGCAGTTGAATGGTTATCCCACCACCGGTCGGCTTTTCAAGTTCCAAGGTGGTAGTGGAACTGTGTTATCTCTTAGTCGTCTCTTACGACGCCCATGGGAAGAGAGGGGGTGGTTATATAATTTACTGCCGTAACCACACAGCAGAAAAATATGACATAGATGTAACTAATTTTATGAAAAATATTTGCTTTGTAAAATTAAGATTGAATTGAATTTCGATCAAAATCTTCTGACAGTGTTATTTAAAATCAATTTCATATATTTCTACTATATAAAATAAACAGATAAATTATTACAATGTTTATTATGTATAAATCAGTAAAGTGTCACCTCATTACGTATAGCATTATCTAGCAATAATATTTTTATCGTTTGAGATTTTCCATTATAACTCGGGTGTTAAAATTTAATGATAATTTTTTCATGAGAGACTAGCTGTGCCCGCAACTTCGTCCGCGTGGAATTTAACGAAATAATTATTGTTCACTTCAGTTATAAAATAAAAAAAAAATCTAAAATAAAAGTAACCTAAGTTACTCCTTATTATATCAGCTCAGCCGTTTCAAAAATTAGCCGGAACAAACAGACAGACAGACATCCATATTTGCATTTAGTAAAAAGCGGTTATTTTAATATTACAAACAGACACTCCAATTTTATTTATTTGTACAGATGTATAGATTTCTTAAATTTGCTAATACCTTTCGTAAGGCTTACTTGAGTTTTTAAAGTAGTTGAGTAGAAGTGAAAAGTACCTTAATTTTCAGATATCATTTTGTTTTTGTTATATATTTTTTATATTTCGTCAACAGACAAACTTAACCTGGAACGACAACGGCACAGTGACGTACTACAACGAGCGTTTCTGGCATTTCCAGCCAGATATGTCGAATGGCTCCTTGACTGACGTCATCTACAGCATCAACCCTATTGTTGCGGTAAGTTGCTAACATTTTAAAGTGAAATTTCATTATAATCGTTACGAATTAAAACTCAATGAAACGGAGATGCGTCACATTATATCATATAGAATAGAATGAGATAGAATATACATTACTGCTGAAAACGCGTAAACGACGTTTTTCAAGAGGCTTTGATCATCGTCGATAGAACAAATCTCAATCAAGAAACAGCCTATTTTCCTACGAATTTCCAGAAATTTCATTCTCTCTCACCACAGGAACTCCACACTGCTTAACAGCATTATTATAGAGCCGCGTTGGCGCAACGGTTACAGCCATGGATTGTATCTGTAGTGCTGGCGGTTGCGGGTTCGATCCCCGAACATGACAAACATTTGTATTGGCCATACAGGTGTTTGCCGTGGTCTGGGTGTTTGTGCAGTCCTTGTGGGTCTCCCCGCCGTGCCTCATAGAGTACGTTAAGCCGTCGGTCCCGGTTGTTATCATGTACACCTGATAGCGATCGTTACTCATAGTAGGGAATATATCCGCCAACCCGCATTGGAGCAGCGTGGTGGATTAAGCTCTGATCCTTCTCCTACATGGGGAAAGAGGCCTATGCCCAGTAGTGGGATATATCAGGCTGAAGCGTAAGAGCATTATTCTTTAGGAATTGTCTGCTACAATGAGTTAATGATCATTTCCAATTGCAGACAGTAGCCTACGTGCTACGTGACACGCCTACCTTCTTCAGGGTCCCCGTTGACGTCTTCATGCGTATGTATCACGAACATATGTTCATTAACGCGACGGTCTCGGAGTGGCTCTTCGATGGCATCGACGATCCAATCATTGACATCGCGATGCGTTTCCCCGATCTACCCATTAATATACCGTTCGACAAGTTTGGATGGTTTTATGCGGTGAGTAGCAATTTATTTTTGTAATTGTATTGAGTACGGGTAATGTACGTTATGTAATGGCTTTTACGGGACATATCAATTAGTTGATAATGGCTTAGTAATATATTTGGCGCAGCACTGACTGTTGCGCTGGCGGTCGCGGGTTCGATCCCCGCTCACGACAGACATTTATATCGGTCATATAGATGTTTGTCGTGGTCTGGGCGTTGTGTTTGTGTATTGTGTGTGTTTCCGGAGCTCCAACACAGGAGAAAATCCTACTAGGGTATCCTTTATTATTATTATTAATTAAAATAAAATGAAATGTGCTATTAAACGTTACGAAAGCGAGCCCTTTTTAAAAATCGACTCGCACTTGACCGATTATCATATTATTATATATATAAAGTTTTGCGGTTCTAGAAAATGATCTAAAACTAAATCATTCTAATAATAATTTCATCCTCACTCCGTGCATATCTCACGAACTTTGCTCTTTGTACGAACGAATCAATGTGTGTCATCATGTTGAGATAAAAAATTAACTCAGCATTATAATTATAAATAAGGCTGTTGATTCATCGCAGAATGTGATATAGATTAGTTATATAGTATTTTTAACTACTAGTGGTCACGACACAGGACACGATATAGTAGTGACGCATAGGAATATATATATTATTTATGACGCCGCGTTGGCGCAACGGTCACAGCTATGGATTGTGCCGGTTGCGCTGGCGGTGGCGGGTTCGATTCCCGCACATGACATACGTTTGTATTGGCCATACTTGCCGTGGTCTGGGTGTTTGTGCAGTCCTTGTGGGTCTCCCAACCGTGCCTCGGAGAGCACATTAAGCCGTCGGTCCCGGTTGTTATCATGTACATCTGATAGCGATCGTTACTCATAGTAGGGATATATCCGTCAACCCGCATTGGAGCAGCGTGGTGGATTAATCTCTGATCCTTCTCCTACATGGGGAAAGAGGCCTATGCCCAGTAGTGGGATATTACAGGCTGAAGCGTAATGTAAACTGAACACGAACTAGGAAATAATTATTCTTCACTAGTTATAATGTTTGACTAAGCGAACTTCACGTATTAATATTTTAATAATAACTATTACTACTTCGAAATTCCGTTTAATTTCCGACTGCGCATAACGTCTCATGTCTGGGTATTCGCATGTATAATAAAATCTCACAAACAATTTTACAATTGTCTCAACATAAATTTAAATTGTTTACTAAAATGTAATTAATAGATAAAGCGTATTATTCGGTGTAGGATTACATAGTTGATAAATACGCGTGGACTTAGTGACGCTGTATATCATGCAAGATATTACTAATTTTGTACTAAAACACAGTTTATCTATAATCTATAATATATATAAACGCGAAAGGTCACTCATCATGAAATCTCCAAAACTATAACACCTAAAAACTTGAAATTTGGCAGGTAGGCTCCTTATAAGACGTAGGCATCCGCTACGAACGGATTTTATGAAAATCGACCCCTAAGGGGGTAAAACGGGGGTTGGAAGTTTGTATGAAAGTCCTATGTTTTTGAAGTAAGAGACTTGAAATTTCAAATGTAAGCTTTATAGATAATGAAAAGGTGTCCAAATAATGTATTTTTAGAAAGCAACTCCCTTTTGGGGTTAAAACGGGGGATGGTAGATTGACTCACTCATCACGAAATCTCCGGAACTATAATAGCTACAAACTTGAAATTTAGCAGGTAGGTTCCTTATAGGGCGTAGACATTCGCTAAGAACGGGTTTTACAAAACTCGACCCCTAAGGGGGTAAAACGGGGTTTGGAAGTTTGTATGAAAGTCCTATGTTTTTGAAGTAAGAGACTTGAAATTTAAAATTTATGCTCTATAGATGGTGAGAAGGTGTCGAAATTATGTTGCTTTAGAAAGCAACTCCCTTTTGGGGTTAAAACGGGGGATGGTAGATTGACTCACTCATCACGAAATCTCCGAAACTATAACAGCTATAAACTTGAAATTTGGCAGGTAGGTTTCTTATAGGGCGTAGACATCCGCTAAGAACTAATTTTACGAAACTCGACCCTTAAGGGGATAAAACAGGGGTTGGAAGTTTGTATGAAAGTCTTATGTTTTTGAAGTAAGAGACTTGAAATTTAAAATATATGCTCTATAGATGGTGAGGAGGTGTCCAAAAAATGCATCGTAATCTATATATATATATAAAAGAGAAAGGTCACTAACTCACTCATCACGAGAACTCAAAAACCGCTGGATGGTCTATCTATCCAGGTTGGACAAAGATAAAATTTGGCAGGGAGGTAGATTATAGTTAGTAGACGTCCGCTAAGAACGGATTTTACGATATTCCACCTCTAAGGGGGTTTAATTGGGGTTGATAGTTTGTATGAAACATATACAGCCTGAAAATAAAACTAAAAATGTGGTGTATACAGAGGTTTTATAAAAATAACTATTAAATTATACTAAATTGTGCCTTTTAAAAAGTTTCTCAGTTTGATAAGCATTTCAAGTGACTGAAATAAAAAAAATAATTTGCGTTAAACATCTTAATAGTAATGCATATCTTCATAACCACGCGGACGTAGTCGCGGGCAACAGTTAGTGTATTATAAAACAAAGTCCCCAAAAGTGTATGTGATCGATTCGCTCAAAATCTACTGAACGGATTTTCATGCGGTTTCACCATTGGAGAGAGGGCTCCACCATTGGCAAGAAGAAGGTTTACGGAACGGCTAAGCCGATTTTGATGAGAGTTTCACTGGAAGTTTGCCGGGAAAACTTTGTGACATACTAATTTCAACGCGGGCGAAGCCGCGGGCACAGCTAGTAATGTTTATATATCTATGGCTCCTAAGTATACTGAGTCAACTCTACTTCTAATAACTTTATTTTTTTGTTACATAGGAGATAGGAAATGAAGTAAATGTTATTAATATCTTAAAAAAATGAAATAGTCAAAAGTTGTCAGTTGACTCAGTATACTTAGGAGCCATCGATATTATTTTCAAAAGAGTAACTGCGGAGTTTCTTGCCGATTCTTCTCTGCAGAATCTACATTCCGAATAAGTGGTAGCTTTACTTTTAAATATAATAATCACTTTAAAACTTTAATTTGTAAAATGCCGATTCGAATGTTTTTTTAAGGCCAATTTGAATAAAATTATTTTCGATTTTGAAACAAACTTTATCTAATTCTTGTTTTTTGGTTTTATGAGTAACGATTGAGCAAACATCACTTATATGATTAAACCATATTTAATTTTAACTAACAACAAAAAAAGCTTCTTCAGTTGATTGTATTTTTTTGAAGTTATACTTCTTTTGGCGCGCTTGGGAAAAATGATGATAGTAAATTTATACGATGAGCGCGTACACCGTCACAAAAAACCGATACCTTAAAGTTAGCTAGTCAACGAAGAAGTTACCAATTTTAAGTTAACTAGCCGAAGAAGTATAACTTCTCACTTGCGTACATAAATACACACACAATTCTTTTAATAGAAATAATAAAAAAAATCGACAATCTCCTCCTTTTTCCGAACTCGGTTAAAAGTAGTAACGATACAAAATATGTCAATGAAAGTTTTATTTTAAATATTTGTGTTATAATGTTATTTTTTAACGTTAACTAATCTGTTAAACTTTTGTTATGAAAAATATCCTAATATAAGTTAAAAAATAATAGTATTTTATTTGTTTACAACATTTGCCTATCTGCTGAATTCCGGCTTTGATGACAAAAACAATTTTTATTGTACAAAATAGTCATCGGTACTTGGGAAGCAGTTATCGAAAACTGCGTTTCAATTGATATCTATAACGACAATGACATCAATAAAATTAGCATAAACAGAAATGGAACGCCATTTAAAATTGCGTGTAATGTGCCAGCACATAATATGTAGGACCTTCTTTTGTTAATTTATTATTTAAATAATGTTGTCTTAACGTAAACTAAACACGAAGTAGGAAATAATTATTCTTAACTAGTTAAAATGTTTGACTAAGCGAACTTCATAACGTAGGTAATAACATAATTATATTTTTTTTTGTATTTTCGTTTATATAAATTTTGTTTTGATAATAATGAACACAATATGTTACAATTGTTTTTACTAAAACACGTTTTATATATTGTTTTCAAATGAGTAACTACGGAGTTTCTTTTTTGCAGATTCTACATTCCGATTCGGTAGTAGCTTTACTTTTAGTAAAATAAATAAATAAATAATAAATATCTTATAGCATGCATACACGGTCGTCAGTTCCTTTGTTAAGCAACTTAATGCTTGTGTTACAGGTAACACCCGACTGTTATAACTATTTTTTTTTTGACAAATATAAAAATAATACATATATAAATACACATATTACACCCAGACTCAGACGGAAATCGAACCCGCTACCCGCGGAACAGAAAACACCAAGGGCTCTACAAACTGCGTCAACGGGCTAGTCATAAAAATAATCAATTCAAAATTTTAATTTATAAAATGATGAATCGAAAGTGATTTACGTATTTCAACAAAGTAGTTTTTGATTTTGAATTAAAAAAAATGCATGAATAAAGAATGGAGTTACGTAAATAAATAATAAGGAAAATAAGGTCATATACTAACAGCCCTGCGTAGGATTTTTTCTCGGTCAGGTATATGTAACTCACACAATATAAACGCAAAAGTCCAGACCAATGCAAACATAATTAGGTATATCTTATACAAACATTTATTAATTCTATTATATAGGAAGCTAACATAATAATGTACTAGGTTTCAATTATTTCGTAAATAAAAAAATTGCAATAATAAATTTTCATTACACATTAGTACTAACTAACTCAACACATCTATGGAAATATGTATTAAAAAGAAAAATAAAAGTGTGTGTGTCAGCCACGACGCACGACTGGAGTGTACTCCTTAAGATCGACTGTCTAAATAGGTACAAAAAAGGCTTACTAGTCTAAGAAAAAGATTAATACTATTTTTTTTTTTATATATTACTAGGTTGGAAAACAAGCGTACGGCTCACCTGATGGTAAGCGATTACCGTAGCCTATAGACGCCTGCAACACCAGAAGCATCGCAAGCGCGTTGCCGACCCAATCCCCAATCCCCCCAGGAGCTCTGGTCATCTTACTCACCAACAGGAACACAATACTGCTTGAAAACAGTATTATTTAGCTGTGATCTTCTGTAAGGTCGAGGTACTTCCCCAGTCGGGCTGCTCCATATTTTGAGCAGGGAATTCCTGCTGTGCCCTACTTCAGTTAACCTACTATATCAAATAGTAAGTAAATGAATCAAACAACGCCATCTATCGGATGTAGCGTTATTAGAAAACGTTGTCGTCTATCGGAACCCTAATGAGTTCCGACAGATGGCGTTACGAGAAACGTAACGAGGTCATTCGTTCAGTAGATTTTACTCCTTATATTTTTTTCGTACCGGGGACCTTATATGAAAATCGATTCTAATTATTCTCTAAACAGATATGTTACGACTATATTCTAACTACAATAATTAAATTTCCAACCAAACAAAGCGCATTACATAAACACGGTCGACCTTCGAACTCATTTCATTTATATTCTACGAGTATATACATAGTCGGGTAAGCAACGACGTGTCCACATAGATGTTTACACATAGATATATAGTAAAGAGAGATTTCCTATTTTGAGACAAAATATTCTTCGTGGTTTCGTCCGGATACTTGTCAGAATAGTGGACAAATATTCAGGGCCGGATTTAGAGTACTTGAGGCCTCGGAGCAACAAAGGAGTGGACGCACCTCGGACCCAAATTATTTTTCAAATAAAATAGCATTTTTTTTAAATGCAACGCGAAAAAAATTTTAAAGGAAAAGTATTTTAATAGTTTTTACTAGTCTGAATTTGAATTTTTTTTCCGAGGTCTATTGTGGAGGCCCCGGGGCCGTAGCCCCAGTTACCCTCCGCAAGGAGGAAGTACTACTAAAGCGAATAAACAAACATAAATACGATTTTTTCATAATAGCATAAATTGTAATAATTTTTCGTGCGGTTTGTCTTCTTCTATTCATTCTTATTTTGTCCTATGTCCATATGGGTCTCTTCATCGTACCCATGCAAAGCTATGCGTCTCGGTTGTTAACATAGACGTTTCAAAGACCAAAAATGTGATTTGGTTAACTTAACAAACATATTTTTGTGAAAATTTTATCAAAAAAAAAAGTGTATACGAAATATCCAGTAGTTGTTCTTCTTTATAATTAAAATAAATCCTCAAAAGTATTGCGAAAGACGAAAATCGATTACGGCTTGACCAATTCGAGGAATTAAAGATGAAGAAAAAAAATGAGTGTGCTATAACTAGACCACACGACTTAAGTACTCCTTTAGTTGCACCTACAGTAATATACGAAACTTAACTTTCTCTCTTTCTATTTTCATTAACTTATATCTCCCTCTCAACTTTTGTTCGCCTCGCCAGATCTCACTTTTCGTAACGCTCTCGTCACGCATTCACCAGCTGACTCCCCAAGTCAAGCGTGCGTATAGATGTTTTACTTAAAAAAATCAGAAGACGATAACGAAATAAATGATTGGTCGGTAATATTTTCAGCGCTCACCGGACCGGTGGTGTTGCTACAGAGTTACAATAGTTCGATCGGAACGCATTCACTTTCCCTGATTGTATAATTTCATGCCTATTTCAGTGTTTATCATAGCATTGTATATTTATTAGCACGGATATTGAGTGCTGACATTCAATTTTAATATTTTATTTATATTTCAGTGTAGACATTTAATGATCACTAAATACTCTTACATTTTATTGATTATTTCTTATATTTTTTGTACTGAATAAGACAAAAAATATAAAAAATAATCAATAAAATGTAAAAATATTTTTCTCTCTCTTTCCGTGGGTGTCGTAAGAGGCGACTAAGGGATAACACAGTTCCATTACCACCTTGGAACTTAAAAAGCTAACTGTTGGCTTTGAAATACACAGGCCGAAGACGGGCAGCAGCGTCTTCGTTGCGACAAAGCCAACCCTGCGGTCACCAACCCGCCTGCCCAGCGTGGTGACTATGATCAAAACACCTGATTTCACGCCATTTTTGACGCGAACTTTTGGAGGCCTATATCCAGCAGTGGACTGCAATAGGCTGAAATGATGATGATGATGATGATGATTATTTTATTATTGTTTATTTAAATTTCAACATTAGTATTTCTTTTTTAAATGTTGAGATACTTTTCTTTGTATGACTTGTGTCTGGATCAGTCTTGTGTGAACTTGTATGTATGGACTATGGAGTAATAAATATTAATAATATCAACTTTCTCAAATATGTTGTGATTTTATCAATCGCTTATTTAAAGACTTATCAATTAGTCACCTAGTGTGCGATTAGCAACATGTAAAAATTTAAATATCAATCGATCATGCGATAATCGCTAACTGCTTAACTTCTGTTAAAAATTCCGTCGAATTAGTTGTACCTACGACATAAATCACCTTTCTTTTTATATTTATGATAATTACTAAAAAAATCGTAAAAAAATAATCTCATTTTTTGTATGCTTCAAAAGCACTTTTAAATCGTCATGTTAGAAACTATAAATTGATAATTCTTTTGTAAATTAATTTTGGTGAATATAAAGCAAACATATCATATATATATTAATACGTGGAGCAAAAACTTTGTACTCCTTTTTACGAAAATGGCGCGAACGGAGGAGTATGAAATCTATCATACTTATAATTTATATAGAGAAGGAGTGCAGAATGCTAGGATTTTTTTAAACTATGCATAAAAACATATTAAATCAATAAAAAAAAATAAAAAAAAATCTAAAAATAAAAATCTATAGTCAAATTTAGAAATTTTAAAAACGGTTATTTATTTTCATTACTTTTGTTTGTTTTTTTGTTATTAAATTTTTTAATTATGGTCGAATTTCGACCACTGTGCGACCACTAGTAACTATAATTATTGCAATGTCACAATTCCTGAAGGATCTTGGAACATCATCTGTTAACAGCACATTGGCGTAGTGGCGGCACGCTAGCGATCGTAGCGATCCCTTTATTTAGGACCTCCCTTTATTTTGCATGTGTTAGAATACAGGATTGTAAAAATTTAAAGCGTTTATTATGTATGTTTATTTTATTGTAGTTTTACTCGTCTTACTCATAAAAATAGATTATGACAGACAACACTTTACCGAAAGAATATATTAATACACATACAAAATATTTAATCAGACATTACCCTGATTTGAATTCAATAGTCGTAAAACGATTTCATTGCTGATAATAAGTCATAAACGTTTCATAACTGAGGCCATATTTGTTGTAACCGGTTTGTTGTTTCAATGAATCCTTATCGAGTTTTTTATTGTTGCACAATTTCACTCATATATCTATAGTCTAAGATCCGAACTAGACATGATGTTTACCTATCTGCTTAATGGATAAAAAATATTTTATACTTAAGTATGTTAAATATAAATCGCGAAAGAGTTGACTTGAAAATTTCTTGCCATATCTACGCGTACGCTACGCTTCAGCCTGTAATATCCCACTACTGGACTTTCCCCATGTAGGACTTTCCCCATGTAGGAGATAGGAGCTTAATCCACCACGCTGCTCCAATGCGGGTTGGCGGATATATTTCCTACAATGAGTAACGATCGCTATCAGGTGTACACGATAACAACCGGGACCGACGGCTTAACGTGCTCTCCGAGGCACGGTGGGGACCCACAAGGACTGCACAAACACCCAGACCACGGCAAATACCTATATAGCCAATACAAATGTTTGGCATGTGCGGGGATCGAACCCGCAACCGCCAGCGCAACAGGTACAATCCATGGCTGTAACCGTTGCGCCAACGCGGCGTCTGGCCATATATGTATAGCCTGTATTCGATAAACGCCATTCAAACCAGACTTTTAGCTGGAAATCCTATACCATCGTATTCGCAATGAAACAGCGCTCATTTTGATGTAAGATTTATTTATAAAACATGTAATTGAAAGTAACAAGAACAATATATCATAATATATAAAATTTCTGGTGTCGCGGTGTTTGTAAGTAGTCAAACTCCTCCGAAACAGCTTGAACGATTCTCATGAAATTTTGTGTGCATATGGGGTAGGTCTAAGAATCAAACAACATCTATTTTTCATCCTCCTAAATGTTCAGGGTAGTCCACCCCTATTTTTTTTCATTTTTAGATAAATTATTTATTTTTTATTTTATTATGATTTGGCGTTGAAAAATACATACAACCTTAAATTTTTCCCTTCTACCACCGACCCCTATTTTTAAATAGCGTACAGCGGCAAGACAACATTTGCCGAGTCAGCTAGTATTAATATACATTTTTATACCTATCTCCCAGTAGTTATTTCGGGAAAATGATAGACAACCTATCGTTTGAATTTTCTACAGACTTCGTGCTGTCGGTAGACATTTTTATTCTTTAAACTCGTAAGTGCATTTTTAATTAAAAATGTTTTTTTTTTTTTGAATTAAACATAGTCTGGCCAGAAATTTTTCATCCAAACCTTCTGCGTTTTTTTTTTCCAATATAATAAAATAAATATAAAATAATATTCATCCACTAAGCAGATAGGTGAAGTTTGTCCCTAGTTCGGATCTCCTACTACTATGTCTCCTCTAATATAATATTTTAGGTCTGACAGAGATCGCTATTTTAAAGATAAGATCACCGTTTGTACATTTGTTTTTCTTTGTTATTCTATTATGATTGGTTTATTATCAGCTTACAAAATATAATATTTGTATTTATGAGCTTTTTGCTTCACAGATAAAACAAAAATAATACTAATGAACTATGAAGACTGTAGTAGACACGTACGGGTAACAACGAAACAAAAATAAAATAAATCATTTTAAATCATTAAGATTGTGTGTGTGTGTGTGTGTGTGTGTGTACATTAAGATTAGAATGGTCGTAGAAACGATTTACATGGCACCTATAATTTTCCACGAAGACAGCATAGACTTGATAGAATCATAAAATCATATCTGTTTATAATACATTGAAATGGTATTTCTGTGCGAAGAAATAAATAATTAAATAAATAAATAAATATACGTTTCACACTCCACGGCCCCCAGTAGGATTTTCTCCTGTGCTGGGGGTCCGGAAACACAATACACAAACACAACGCCCAGACCACGACAAACATCTACATGGTCGATAAAAATGTTTGTCGTGAGCGGGAATCGAACCCGCGACCGTTAGCGCAACAGCCAGTGCTATGACCGCTGCGCCAACGCGTCGTCAAATATTCTCGGTGTGATAAAAAAAGGGACTATCTAAAGGGCTATCTTTTAATTACCTACCTTTTGACTGAGACCACACGACTGAAGTAAAACTTCCGCACAACAGGCCTGCACTGTGTCTTAGATATACGAAACGTAACTGGCTATGAGAGCGTGGTATAACATCAAGCAAGGTGTCCTCCGTTAATCAGTTGATATTCTTATCAAATTTTTAACCCTGGGTTGGGGTCCAGCTCACCTGGTGATGTGTGGTTAAGTTTTAGACTTCTTACTGTGATATCTCGTAACTTTTTTCTCTCCCCCCCCCCTCCCCCCCTTCGCACTTAATATGATTAATGGACGGCCCCTAAGGAGTAAAAATGAAATGAATGTTTCTAAGCGCATGACTCGAGAGTGGCTCGACGAATTCGGCTAATTCATTTTTTTTTTGTATGTTAGGCCCATGGACGGTTTTAATAGGGGGAAAAAAAAATATATAAATTTTTTTTACTATTAACTTTTGACAGAACGAAGTCTGTCCGGGCAGCTAGTTACTAATAAATTAATATAAGTCATAGTTTCAATCAACCGACTAGTTTTAGTCTATTTGATCAGCTAGTAAGATCGTCCTTGGGGCTGGAATCGAATCCACGACACAAACACAAATTAACCTTGTTTTCTGCTTCGGAGAGCGTAAAACAAGGTCTCATACTACATCAAAGTCTCATCAAGCCATCTAGTCGATACAAAGATAGTTGACCTGAGTCTTTCTTTCATTATGCTTATCATATATATAAAATTTTACTATCACAATGTTGGTTACCATACTCTTCCGAAACGGCGGGACCGGTTTTTATGAAATTTTCTTGCATATCCGGTAGGTCTGAGAATCGAGAGAGAAATTTATACTCCTAAATGATAAGGGTGACCTATCCCTAAATATTCTTTTGACAATATTTCATATTTTTATTTTTATTTGACATTGAAAAATACATACCTGCTCAAAATATGCAGCAGCCCGACTGGGGTAGTACCTCAACCTTACAGAAGATCACAGCAAAATAATACTGTTTTCAAGCAGTATTGTGTTCCTGTTGGTGAGTAAGGTGACCAGAGCTCCTGGGGGGATTGGGAATTGGGTCGGCAACGCGCTTGCGATGCTTCTGGTGTGGCAGGCGTCTATAAGCTACGGTAATCGCTTACCATCAGGTGAGCCGTACGCTTGTTTGCCGACCTAGTGACATAAAAAAAAAACATACATCCCTAGTTACGCAAATAAGCATACAGCTCACCTGATGGAAAGCTTATCTGATCCTACATACTCACCACAGGAACAAAACAACTTGAGGTGAACTTCCCCAAACAGACTAGTCCAGGTTTTGACCAGGACATTTCTTGCTGTGCCCCTCCTCAGTATAATAATTTTTATTTATATACATTTTTTACTCGTTTCCAGCGAAACGGTTCAATAGAATACGACGGTAGCTTTCTCATGAACACCGGCGAGAATGATTTCTCCCAGCTGGGTAACCTGGAGAAGTGGAGGTACTCCAACGAAACTTTGTACAGAGATGAGTGTGGAGCCGTGAAGGGCTCCACCGGGGAATTGTGGGCGCCCGAATTAGGCCAGCCGGAAATTACCGTATTCGCACCCGATATTTGCACGTAAGTGGCTTAAAATTCGATAGTAGTTCTAGTGTAGTTGATGGTGGCTGGTATTTCAATCTGATCTGAGCTTAAAACGTTCGATCTCGCTGGTTAATTATTAAACACGGGTGAATATTGATAGTTGGATAGAATATTTTTGCTAAATCGTATCAAAGCCAAATGGCGGGTTGGGTTCAAACCCTTTAAATACATATATGGGGAGATCTATTGCCGTTTACATTTAAGTTAATGAATTAGAAATATCGTATTGTTCTATGTACATTCAGTTTATTTATCAGCGATTGATTCGTCCCCATGAGACGTAGTGTTGTGATACACAGTCGAAAATGTAGGTCAGTGAATTGGTTATTATAACTATTTTAAAAGTTGACACTAAATTTCAATAAAGTAAAAACAATCATGCGAACAACATAGCGATCTTTACTCATAGTAGGGAATATATCCGCCAAACCCGCATTGGAGCAGCGTGGTGGATTAAGCTCTGATCCTTCTCCTACATGGGGAAAGAGTCCTATGCCCAGTAGTGGGATATTACAGGCTGAAGAGTAGCGTAAGCGTAAAAACAATCACGTCATTATATACGAGTAACCGTAGATAAAATGAACTAAACTTACCAACCTTTTATCAAAAGCAATTTCACAGAATCTTATGTAAGGGTAATGTAAAAAGTTTGTCGATGAATGGTTTTACATTGTATAACGTATTTTTTCAGATATATGACTCTTTCTAAGACCGGCCCGATGGAACTGAGAGGCATCGAAGGAATGAACTACGCGGCTAACGATTCACTCTTCGATAACGGATACAAATATCCCAGCAAGGTAACCTATTGTCTACTTTTCCGAAGTTTTTTTTTTATATCACTAGGTCGGCAAACAAGCGTACGGCTCACCTGGTGGTAAGAGATTACCGTAGCTTATAGACGCCTGCAACACTACAAGCATCGCTTCGTTTTGCCGACCCTACCCCAAATCCCCCCAGAAATTCTGGTCACCTTACTACCACAAGAATAAGCAGTTTTTCTGCAGTGTTATTTAGCTGTGGCCTTCTGTAAGGTCGGGGTACTTCCTCAGTAAGGCTGCTCCAAATTTTGAGCAAGATATTCCCTGCTGTGCCCTACCTCAGTTGTTGTTCTATAGTAGTAAGTACTTTACACCTTGCAATCCGGCTCGAAGGATATTAGGCCTCTCTCTTCATGTAGGCGAAGGATTGTAGCGTAATCCACCGCGCTGCTCCACTGCAGTTTGGCGGATATCTTTCATACTATGAAAAACGATCGTTATCAGTTATTTATGATAACAACCGTGACCGACGGCTTAATGTGCTCTCCGAGGCACGGTGGAGACAGCCACAAGGACAGACATACAAACTGGAAAGGAATATTTGTACAAACACAAATATCCATCCCGAGTGGCAATCGAACCGTCGGTGTTTTAAGGCGACTACTCGTACTACAATTCCCTGCAGCATACCGCAGTCCACTGCTGGATATAGGCTTCCACAACTTGCCAAATGCCAAATGTCGTGAACTCATGTTTTTCTCTTTTAACTGGCAACATAACTCTTTTATACAACAGACTAATAAAATATAAAAGAAATCAGTAATTTCAAATTAATTGGTGACCGCAGGGTTGGCTTTGTTGCACCGAAGACGCTGCTGCTCGTCTTCGGCCTGAGTATTTCAAAGCCATCATCGGTCCCCGTTATCGGTCGGCTTTTTAAGTTCCAAGGTGGTAGTGGAACTGTGTTATCCCTCAGTCGCCTCTTACGACATCCATGGGAAGAGAGGGGTTGCTATATTCTACATTTCCGTAATCACACAGTACAGTACACGTCACTACAGCACAGTAGCAGTTATTAAAAAACCACTTATAAAATAACGATAAAATAAAAAAAATATATAATTAAAAAAATAAAATAAAAATGAATAAAAAAATATCGAGTTTATTATCGAGTAGTCTAAATAATTATTGAGTTAACCGTACTTGACACGCCAGGCATGCTACTGCGACGAGGTCCGGGACGCCAACTGCTTACCATCGGGCGCGCTCAACGTGTCATCGTGTCGTTTTGGAGCCCCGGCCTTCGTGACACAGCCTCACTTCCTCAACATGGACCCGTACTACGCCTCAAAAGTGAAGGGCCTTAACCCTAAACCGTAAGTTTCGCTTAGTCCTACACTTCTGTACTGTAAAATCCGTCTTTCTTTTTTTATATAACTTGGTTGGCAAACAAGTGTACGGCCCACCTGTTGGTAAACAATTACCGTAGCTTATAGACACCGGCAACATCAGAATCATCGCAAGCCGATTTCCGACCCTATCCCCAATTCCCCCAAGAGTCCTGGTCATCTTACTCACCAACCGAAACACCACACTACCTGAAAGCATTATTATTTAGCTGGGATCTTCTGTAAGATATTTTTAGGTATCATACCAGTCGGGCTGCTCCAGATTTTGAGCAGGATATTCTTTGCTGAGTTTAATTTGGAAGAAGCATAAGATAGATGATAGAGAGGGACAACAAAGTTCATGAAATTTGAATTAATTTCATCATCATCATCACTTCAGCCTAATTTAGTCCACTGCTGGACATAGGCCTCCACAAATTCGCGCCAAAAATGTCGTGAACTCATGCGTGTTGCCCATAGTCATCACGCTGTGCTGACTTTTTTGCACCGAAGACGCTAATGACTTAATTTATGTTGGCAAAATATTTATTATTATTTAACGATTGCCAGTAAAAAATCTGCCATCACCAGAACTAACTAAACTTCTAAAGTAATTCTCAGAATTTCCTCTATTTCAAATATCTTGCACAAATTGTCACACTTTTGAACTTCGCAAAACTAAATTAAATAAATAAATAAATAACGCTCCCACAAGGATTGACTCATCTATCGTCTGGAAACACAATACACAAGCACAACCACCCAGACTACGGACAAAATCTGTATGACCAATACAAATGTATGTCGTGTGCGGGGACCAAACCCACGACCGCCAGCGCAACAGCCGCAATCCATCGCTGTGACCATTGCGCTAACACATCGTCAAAACTCTGTAACACTTAACAAACACGAGCCTTGTTTGTTAACTTAAATAAAATTTATATTTACAGAGATATGAATTTCGAACTAGCGCTAGAAATGTACACCGGAATGCCTCTAAGGGTAGCGGCTCAACTACAGATCAACCTTCTAATCAGACACATACGCGGTTTTAGGTAAGCTTATTAATTACTACAAATTTCTATCACTAAAATATTTAGTTAGACATTGAAAAGTCCGTACTCTTAGACTTTTTTATACTTTATCAAAACTTATAAGCAAATTCTGCTCATACAACTAAGAGCACATTCAATTTTTGATCAATTATTATTCTTTGCTAACAAATGTTTTCGTTTTCAAGCAAAAGATTATTATATCAATCAATTAATTTAATGATTATGTAGTTAATTCAAGTAGGCTCCAAAAGCACTTTTACAATTTTGATTTTAGATATGCAAACAAGTGGCTCACCTGATGGTAAGTGATTACCGTAGGCTATAGGCGTCTGCAACATCAGAAGCATCGCAAGCGCGTTGCTGACCCTAACCCCCCCCCCCCCTCTACCCCCTCCCCGGATCTCTGGTGACCTTACTGACCAACAGGAACACAACACTGCACTGCTTGAAACAGTATCGTTTAACTGTGATCTTCTGTAAGGTCGAGGTCGATATTTCCTGCTGAGCCCCACCTTAGTTAAATCATATGTAATAATCGTAGGCATAGGCACGTTACAACGTGTAAGTCATTTTTAAATAAATATATTTGACGTACACACATGGTCGTTTATTCCAAAGGTAACTTAATGTTTGTGTTTGGGAATTGAGTTCACAACCCTCTGCAGTAGGGTCTTTGCACACTGCGCTATCGGGCCAGTCTGATGGATGGTCATTGGACTTATTCTTTGTATTTCAGTCTAAACAACCAGCTACCAGACCCCGACACGCTGGTGCCCATGTTCTGGTTCCGGCAGGAGGTCCGCATCACGGAGGACTACGCGTCGCTGGCCAGGTTAGCGTTATCCCTGAGGAGTGGGATACCCTACGGGCTTTATGCATTAACGGTAAGTGGCTCTTATAACCTTGTTGTTGTCTTTGTATAATATAATCCTGAAAGTTATTCGTAGCCAGATACCATACGGACTTACCGCTTATGTGTTAGCCGTTGGCTTCTATAACTGTAGCGAAAGTTTTAAAGTCAAGTTATTTGTAATACGATCAACTTTGTGTTCTACGCGCTTCCGGAAAGTCCCTAGGGCCTAACACAAAAGCTTATTCGAAATGGTCTCCATTGGCCACAATACAGTCCTTTAAACGTTTGAGACCAGAGAGAGCAACGGTCAATCACTGGCATTGGTAATCATAAGCCGTAGACTTGTTGTTCATATAAATTGAATCAGCCTGTACGTACGTGTAAAACACCAAGGCTTCTTGTCCTTCTCTTTGGATCTTAACTCCTGCCGCCTTACTGTAGCCTCGGGTGTCTATGATAACAACCAGGAGAAGACCTACAGATAATTTTATACAAACAAATATCTTAGCGTGATAAGAATGACACGGCTGAGGGGAAGGGGTTGTCTAAATATATGTTACATTCACACTTCATAATTTTTTTAATAATCGAGTGTGATTTTTGAAAGTGTCATGCATACGTATAAAGGGGTCGGAAGGGGTAAAAAATGATGAAATTTTGCGTGACTTATTTACATTACTGTAAATGGATATAAATTAGTAGGGTAATTTATTTATTTTTACCACTTTTTACTGTTATGATGGTTGTTTTCCAACGTTGCTTAAGTGACGAGGTGGCCGAGTGGTTAAGGCGTTGGACTGCTAATCCAATGTGCTCTGCACGCGTGGGTTCGAATCCCATCCTCGTCGAATGCTTTTTTAACTTACTATTATTATTATTTTTCGTTATACTATACAGCTGTTATGAATTTGGTTGTAATGTATTTTATTAAAATATAAAATTAAAATTATAAAAATTAGTGAGATTGGAATAAAATTTGATTTTTTTAAGTATATTTGATTTAACATTTTTTTATTTTTTGATTTTAATATTGTTGTACATGTGCTACTTTCATATTTAATGAATATATTTTATTTATGTAACAGATATCTCAGTTATGTAGTATTTATTTTTGAACATAAGTACTAGAAAAATATCTGTATAGATCATACAAATGTTAATTGTGGTCTAAGCGTTTGTGTATGGTATGGTATTATGTGTATTTCTAGTATATAGACCCTCAACAAAGGTTTCCCTACTAGGCGACCATGACTTTAAAGGCAATTATATACTTTTTTTTCTTTTAGGGACTCGGACTTCTTCTACTAGTCGGTGGTATATACGTGTTGATGAGGAAGTTATTGAAGTCAAACGACCCGCCGATACTGGACTCGACGCTAGAAGACGAACCTAGGCTAATGTGAATAGGTTTCTAACGTTAAGGAATGTTAATTGTTACCATAGAAAAATTATACAATATCAATAAGAACTTTTGTATGTCAAGAAAGCGAAAAAGCGGGAAAGTCTGATGCCAAAATCGGAAACAGATAAAATAAAATCATAGTGTGTCATCATGTCATACAAGTCAATTTAGATTTGTTGTTATGAAATGATTACCATGGAAAGAAAAGTAATTTCATTCTTATTTTTGTAAGTTAAAGGTTTTGACAAATGAATTAACTTTTTTTTTTTCGTTTTTTCGACCTCATAGATACTCAAAGTTTTTAGGATGTTTGTATAATTGATAAAATATTTTATTTTACTATTTTTTTTTATGACATTTGTTACTTAATTTAATAAAGAATTAAAGTTCATATAAAATTAAGTAAATTTAGACCATGGTGCTATATAACATAAGATAGTACTTTTCTTGTGTAAATATAAGTACAGTTACGATTTTAAGAAGATATAAAAATAATATTTGTTTATTAAAAAAAAGCTTGCAAAAAAGAAAAAAGATTTAAATGGAATTGACTTGAATATTTATAATATAATTGTTACCGTGCCTTAAAAATATTATAGGTATTTACTAGGAAGTTTTTTTGTATTTTTTTTTTGTCTTTTCTCGAGATCTTTGTATTAACTGTACAAGAAAAATAAAAGAAAAGCAAAGAAGTTGGAGGGTATGTCCGATTCGCACGGACTAAAACCTCTGGGGTGTTCCTTCGCTCGCGTGGGGTGGGATCACGGGGATTAATGGATACCTGTTGTAAAGATTCGTTCTACATTGTTAATTATTTACATAATAAATACATAGTATATTGTTTATATTGTAAATAATTTTGTACATAATTTGTAAGTATATAAATACGTAAATCGAATTAACAATGTTATGATTTTTTATGTATATTTTTTTTTAGTATTGTTGCAAAGAAGTTGTCTACTATTATATCTAATGTTATAATAAAAACAGAATCTTAAAAAATTAATTTTTCTAATTTATTTTCAGTTATAACACACTTAATTTTCTTACTTATCAACAGATGATAAATTTGATTTTTTCTAGAACTATTTCTAACGCTTGTAAAGCCCTAAATTGTAATAACGGTCACTTAATCCTACAGATAAGAAAAATAAACATTAACTTGAACTAAAATCTATGCTTAATATACTTTAAGCGAAAATGACTTTGTATTTAATAAAACAGCTTTTTCTTATGTTTTAACTTTCGACCTAAGGAAACTTATAAAGCGTCTCAGAAATTTAGTTTTAGACAACATGCAACTATGGTAATAGCGATTTTTACATCAATCTCCTTATCAGGGACTATAATAATCTAGAAGGAAAACTACGAAGTAATTTTTCATTTCCTGATTTTTTTTCAATTTTTTTGTAGTAATGAATGAATAAATGTGACACACGGTTGTCTATTCCTAAAGTAGGCGATTTAGGGTTTGTTTCACTAGTTGTGGTAAAAGTTTATCCTGCGGATAAGTTACGATTAGACTTTAAAAGCAGGAAGTAGGATAAAGATTCATTTTTGCGAATAGTAATATCTCTTAAATAAGTAAAGTGAAATTTGATGGTGGAATGATAATATATTTTAAACTTTATCTGTTGGATATCTTTATACGTCAAATAGCGTCACCACAACTGGTGAAACAGGGCCTTAATGTCTGTGTTTTAGCTAACAGCCAATTATATATAATTTTTTTTGTATTTTTTATATTTCTTTTATATAATTTATTAATAATTTGTCTAATCGCTACTTAAATCTTTATTTATATTTTGACGTCTTACTTCAACTAACATTAAAAGTTATGTCTGTGAGTTGTTTACACAATTTCACTGTCATGTTTCTCTTTCATTTTGACACAAAAAAAAACTTGACACTTAGCTCTATTAATTGCAAGTGTCAAATTTATAAAAAAAAAATAGGACATTGAAAATGGCAACCTCAAAATAAATAATTTTGCCATTATCATCATTATCATCATCATCATCATTTCAGCCTATCACTGTCCACTGCTGGACAGTCCTCCACAAGTTCCGGCCAAAAATGGCGTGAACTCATGTGTGTTTCCCATAGTCACCACGCTGGGCAGGCGGGTTGGTGACCGCAGGGCTGGCTTTGTCGCACCGAAGACGCTGCTGCCCGTCTTCGGCCTGTGTATTTCAAAGCCAGCAGTTGGATGGTTATCCCGTCATCGGTCAACTTTTCAAGTTCTAAGGTGGTTGTGGAACCTCGTTATCCCTTAGTCGCCTCTTACGACACCCACGGGAAGAGAGGGGTGGCTATATTCTTTAATGCCGTAATAATTTAGTATGAACTGTTATCGAAGTATGATATTTTTTGTTATATTATGATATTAATAATGTTTTTACAATATTGTATTGTTAAGATAATAAATACTTTCTCAATCTGTTAATATGTAGGGACGTTGCAATGTTGTTCCGAATATATGATTTAATAAAAAATAATAATTTTTAAATGTGTTTTATTTAATTCTAATGTAATTACATACTGGCCAAGAGTCCAGGAACCCAATGAAGGAGTTCCAGTTCCTACCATATACCTGACATATTAACTGATCTTTTTTTTAATTCAATAATAGCAATCATTATGCTGCCAGTATCCTAAAGTGCAGTGCAAGAAAGACCACCATTATATTTTTCTAACGCTGTACCGAATGTTTTTTTTTGTGCACTGCCTTAACTTTTTACTCGGTGCAACGATTTTGATATTTTCATTTTGATATTGAATATAAGTTACAACGGTTACACCATATATCACCAATTAATATCCTTCATGCTTTATCTATTTCATGAGATTTCTGCGTAATCATTATTGACTGAGGCTGATTTAACTGAGGTAGGGCACAGCAGGAATTTCCTGCTCAAAATATGGAGCAGCCCGACTGGGGTAGTACCTCGACCTTACAGAAGATCACAGCTAAATAATACTGATTTCAAGCAGTATTCTGTTGCTGTTGGTGAGTAAGGTGACCAGAGCTCCTGGGGGGATTGGGGATTGGGTCGGCAACGCGCTTGCGATGCTTCTGGTGTTGCAGGCATTTATAAGCTACGGTAATATCTTACCATCGGGTGAGCCGTACGCTTGTTTGCCGAAATAGTGACATTTAGACAATATTCAAATGTCATTAATCCAAATGAATGATTTAATTAATAATTTTTTAACCGACTTCCAAAAAAGGAGGAGGTTCTCAATTCGACTGTATTTTTTTTTTTTTTATGTATGTTACATCAGAACTTTTGACTGGGTGGAGCGATTTCGACAAATTTTGTTTTAATCGAAAGGTGGTGTGTGCCAATTGGTCCCATTTAAATTTATTTGAGATCTAACAACTACTTTTCGAGTTATATCTAATAATGCGTTTTTACTTGACGCTTTTTTCGTCGACCTACGTTGTATTATACCGCATAACTTTCTACTGGATGTACCGATTTTGATAATTCTTTTTTTTGTTGGAAAGGGGATATCCCTAGTTTGGTACCATGGAAACCAGGATTTGATGATGTGATCCCAGAGAAATCGAGGAAAACTCTCGAAAATCCGCAATAACTTTTTACTGGGTGTACCGATTTTGATAATTTTTAATTTAATCGAAAGCTGATGTTTATCATGTGGTCACATATAAATCTTATCGAGATCTGATAACTACTTTTTGAGTAATCTTTGATAACGCGTAGTTGCTTAACTATTTTTTCGTCGATCTACGTTGTATTACTTGTCGATGTAATTGAAGTCGGTTTTTTTTTCGTTTGCGAGCAAACACAATTATTACATTTTTATTTAATCTAATAGCTTATATGTTCGAAAGAATTTGTTTCTGAAGTAAAACTTCTTTACGCACATGTCAGATTATTTTATATTAAGTAACGAAATAGTTAATTTATGATGTATCTATCTATACAGGAATGTATGTATGTCTATAGAGTTGTTTCACATTATTATTTATAAAATTAAACTGTACACCTACCGTCAATATATAATCTACTTTGCTTTTGTACATTTTTTGTCTACTATAAATAAATGTAATAGTTGATAATATAACAAGTGGGTAGGAGTCATACTTGTTTGTTGTCGTCTATAAAACGAGTGTTCCGACTCGATTGGGCATTCTTGATTGAGACGTCGACCGTTGCGGAGCTCTCGGGAAAAAGATAAGTATTATAGTTATGGTATATATATAATTATAATGAATAAGTACTTATGTAATAATATTAGTGATAAATTGTTACAAGATATTTAATTCATTATACGCTTCTTAAAAATAAAAGGATTTAATTTCACTGATCAGATAATAATTCTTAGATTAATAAAGTATGAATATATTATAAATTGTTTATTATTTATATTTTACTTTCTTTTTTTTCTTAACACACGCTTGACATGGGGAGTAAGCTAGTGAATGCGTGTAGAGAGCGTTACGAAAAGTGTGATCGGGCGAGGCGAATGGAAGTTGACGGAGATATAAGTTAGTGAAGATAGAAAGAGAGTGTTACGTTTCGTATATTACTGTAGGGGCAACAAAAGTATTTTTACTTCAGTCGTGTTGTCTAAACCACACTCGTTTTTTTTAAATAAAACAAAAAAAATTGTAAATTAAGAACCCATTTTATTATAGCCTTACACTAGTAAATTTGACTATTTGATTGCGTTTACTTCAATATTCTCACATATTTAAGTAGATACAATAACATAATTATGAATTTATCTTACAGGTAAATTGACTACAACTGGCACGTGCTACACATATTGCGTTTGTGTAGTGTGCTGTGTGCAAGAAGCTAATACAAAACATAATAAGCTTCTTGGCTGTGTGACACATCACGATGAATCGTTCTGTCTCTCTTACACACATAAAATTTTATGAACATGAAAAATATAATGTTCTTTTCGTCTGTTATTAAAATTAGTGTAGTTTTGAAGTTATCTGTCAGTTTTTATTTTGACGTTATCTTTAACAAGATTAAAAAAAAAAACTAAAGCGTAAGTATAATAAAATTAAAACTAAATTTATAAATAAAAAATCGATGATTAGGTACAGTTTTGTAATGATTTTTGGTGTTTTTTTTTTTCAATTTAAAATCGTATTTACGGAAACACGGTTGTCAATTTTATTATGCAAAAGTTATTTATGGTAACTTCGTAACACGCACGTGAATTAGAAGTTACATACAGTATAATAAAAAAATCTGATATAAACTTTAATGTCATGCACATATTATGCTATAATTAAATAATTTATTTATTTGGCGAACAAACGGCACAAAACAACACATTTAAAGTTCTTAACAATGAAAATAAACCTCTTATTTTTAGTGCAATGTTTGTAATTTAGAAATGTTATCTTTTATTATATTATTTAATGAAGTAAAACTTCCTTACGCACGCCTGACTTGGGCAATAAGCTGGCGAATGCGTGACGAGAGCGTTACGAAAAGTGTGATCGGGCGAGGTGAACAAAGCAAGAAAGACAGGGGTACGAGCACACATTTTCTTTCTCTCTTTTCCTCATAGCCAGTTACGTTTCGTATATCTAAGACACAGTGCAGGACTATTGTTATGAAAGTTTTACTTCAGTCGTGTGACTCGTTTTTTTATACAATCTGTGTTTACATATTTAAAAAAAACTTTTGCTAGCGATAACTTCAGTGTCACTTAAATAGCATTAAAATATTTTTATTGTATTAATAAGTATGAACTTTACATTAGACATAATAAATTAATAAACACATAATTAAAACATCTGTCTATTAAATAAAATAAAATAAAAATTAAAATCAATCAAACCTTAGCTCATCCACAAATTAAGTAAACATTAGTATAACAAAAACTTAAAGAGATTCTTATAAAATATTAAATAATTATCATTAGCAATAAATATTATTACTAATTTAAAATTAAATTAATCGATGTTTTTGAACGAAGTTCTTTATCGCGCGGTACACTGAGCGGGATGGGAGAGAGATCGAAAAAAGCGTAACAAGACCTTTTTTCGACGTTTCTAGTATTATACTAGCTGACCCGGCAATCGTTGTCTTGCCGCTAAACGCTATTAAAAATAGGGGTTGATGGTAGAGGGTTGAAAATTTAGGGTTGTATGTATTTATTAATGTTGTATCATAAAAAAATAGAAATTAAAAATTTTGTCTAAAAAATAAAAAAAATATTTAGGGGTGAACTACCCCTAACATTTAGGGGGATGAAAAATAGATGTTGGCCGATTCTCATAGATACCGGATAAGCACAAAAATTTTCATCAAAATCGGTCAAGCCGTTTCGGAGGAGTATGGCAACGAAAACTGTGACACGAGAATTTTATATATTAGATATTGTACGTATGTTATTATTTATAGTATTTTACGTTTGTTTTTATTTTTTATTTTATTTATTTATTCCATGTACAGCTTTGTGATTTTTACATAATAATATATCGTTTTACTATTTATATTAAATCATTATAATATGGAAAGAAATATATTTTATTAGAAATTTTTCTATTTAACTCTTTACAATATAAATTATTACTTTACATCAAACGACCACCAAAAAGCGCCCATCGACCCCTCACGCCGATTTTTCTTTGTATTTACTAATGTATATCTTAAATAATATCTTTAATTGTTCATTCCGATAGATGGCACTATGTGTCGAATAACTTGTATGTGTTTATGTATATTCTATTGTACTAGTTCAGGGGTTCCTAAACTTATTTTGTCTACTGACCACTGAGAGAATAAATTAATTTATAGTGCCCCCTTTGAGCAATCTTTTAATTAATATTAGTTGATGCTCACAAGTTGTAGTCGAGAGTCCTTATAGATTACATGACAAATTGCCCCCCAACGCCACTATTTTTTTTCTAGGTCTCTTCCACCTCCCTTTAGTACTGCAGCGCCCACAAGGGGGCGTTGTCGCCCACTTTGGGAAAGGCTGATGTAGTCTATATTAACATGACCGTTAGTTTGAGCATTGCTCGATTGTTGTTTGCTTATTGCAAACTTATACAAAATATTCTTTTGTTATAATTATGACATTTTTTTTCATTTAGTCTTAAAGAATAACAATAACTTAAACTGAATGCATACCTATTTTTTGTTAACCACCACATAATGGTTTAAACTTTGTACATTATATACAAGCTTAGAGTACAGCTTGTCAAAATCTATACAAACTTCTGAGCTAATCGACTAACTTCAAACTAGTTCTACTTTGAAACAAATAATTTAACTTGGAAACATCATCCAACTTTGACAATATGAAAATAAACGAGAATGTTGTCTGTGATGAAAATTGTTATTTTCTCACAAACTACACTTCCGTTAAAACAGGTATAGCCAAAAGTATCGAAATTATAATTAGATAAAAAACATTCCCAAATCCTCGTCCTACATTTCTGTATGTGTAAAAACTAATTAACAAATAAAAAAAAATACACCACGTTTTACCGTATTCGCACCAAAACTGCAACAAATTTAAGATACCCTTGAATCGACACATTATTGAGGGTATTTTTAACAAACTATGGATGCTAATAATAAGTAATGTAATGATGATCCTAGTTACATTACTTCGTTAATGAGCTATCTAAGTCAACTTCTATCAAAGTCTACTATCTAAGTCAACAACTAAGTAAACAAGTACTTTTCACAACAACTTAATGACACTATCAATTTGCATTAGGTAAATCATTTTTCGTTGTAACATTTCAGGCCTCTTTCTCTATGTAGGAGAAGAGTTATTATGTACGCTGTATTTTATGCAACATGTTACTAATTTTGTACTAAAACACAGTTTACATATTATTTTTCAAAAGAGTAACTGCGGAGTTTCTTGCCGATTCTTCTCTGCAAAATCTACATTCCGAATCTGTGGTAGCTGTACTTCTACAAATATAATAATTTGTTTTTAAAGTTTTAATTTGTAAAATGACGATTCGAAAGTGCTCTTGGAGCCTATTAGAATAAAGCTATTTTTGATTTTGATTCACCACGCTGCTCCAATACGGCGGATATGTTCCCTACTATGAGTAACGATCGCTATCAGGTTTTTTTGATAACAACTGGGACATGGTGGGGAGACCCACAAGGACAAGACATCCAAACCGCAAAGAAAAATTTGTACAAATAATCCCGAGCAGGAATCGAGCCCGCAAACCGTCGGCGTTTTAGGCGACTACTCGCCACTATACCAGAGCGGTTGTTATTATATAAAATTACACTACATACACAGAAAACAAAATGCTTCAAAATACTCAATATGTCCGCACGAAGCATAAGCGTATTTGCAATGGAGGGTTAACATAGTCTGGACTAGGTCACAGATTATTTTCCGGGGCGAGGTGGCGAATGCTAACGCGACCCCATCTCGCCCCACCCAGGCGGACGACTGCTCACACGTGGTGGTTTTTAGTCAGTAGGAGTCTGACATAACCCTCTGGCGCCCCCGCGTAAAAAAAAGGTCACAGATTATTTTGAAGTGATTGTAGACCGAGTTTCTTATCGCCGTGGCTCAAAAATTTCTGTGACGCGGCGATGTCTGCTTCTCTTATCTTCGCTAATGCGAATTTTCTTATTCTGTATATGCCACTGACTATCAGACATACACCGATAATCTGAAATAAATTAAAAATAATTTGAATGAGGTAAAACTCTATTCCCAATCAGATTGTTAAATTCGATCTCAGATGATTTTCTTTCAGTTTACTCGTTAATCGATTTTCATATAAGGTATGAAATGATATAAAAAAACACTACTACTAACTATTATATATTACTATATATACTATGCTAATAATATACTATTACCTATAACTAGCATTATGTTGCTTTCTTTAGGAACACCCACATATGATGTAGATATTTATTTATTTTAAAACTTATTTCTTCACGTAGAGAGTTTTCAATGTGCAATTGAAATCGCAAATGCCTAAATACTGCACAATTTTAAACAATTGAATAAATTGAATACATGGCACTCCCTGTCCTTTTTCTAAATGTTGTCTGGAAGAGATCGCTCTTTGGCGATAAGACTTTTTGTAGATTTCTTTTTTTTGTTATTTTTTCTTATATCATTTACGTCGCGAACGAAGCGAGGTTTGAAAAAATAAGTTATTGTGAGCGGATATGTTTTTGTTATATTTCTTAGTTTTATATACTTTTTATTCTACTTTTACAATTTTCAACTTTATGTCATTAGTTTTTACCTGTATCTGTAAGTTTCTTTTTTATTGTTTGCTATTCATAGCTATTGTTTGTTGATAAATTAATAGTTGATTTTACTTTCATCTGTTAATAATTTATATTTACAAAAACGTATGCCAGGCAATAACAATACATCTACCCTCTACTTATTAAACTTAAAAGTAACAACATAGACATGTCAATATAGCAAATTTTTGTAGTGTATGTCACTTATTTGGAACCATTCTCAACATAATAAATTGTACTAATTATTTAAATTTTATTTTTCATTTAATTACTTATTAATTTTATTGTTCTGTCTGTTTGTTTTTCTATTTATTTATAAATTTTTATTTTCTATTATAATTGTTATTGCCTGTCATTTCTCTTTCTGTTTATACTGAGTTTTGTGAATCATATACATGATTGTCATTTTTTATCGTGTAAGCTGGCGGGTGTACAGACATCATTTTAAAGTTTAAGTTTAGTTTAAGAAAAGTTTTTTTTTTTTTTTGTTGTAATTATTATTTTGTTTTTTATATATATAGATTATTATATATACTTATATACATATATTATTATTATTTAAAGTTGTCTTTGTAATTTTTTTTTTATTTTTTTTTAGCTGTATTTTATTTTATTCCATATAACTTAATTATACTTTTTTTTTCTTTTTTCTCCTTCAATTTTATTTATTTTTATGGATAGTGACGATGGCGATATCTTTCATTCATTTTCTCCATCATCCGAGGTGTGTAGCGATGACCTAAGTTTCAACAGCATTCCCTCCCTTAGCGAAACACTCGAATTCCAACTTCAGGACTTTCCCAAAAACTTGAATATTGTTCATATTAATGCACAAAGTATTCCTGCGCACTATCTCGATATGTTGTCCTCTTTTGATAACAAAAATATTCATGCGATCATGGTGAGTGAATCTTGGCTTAAGCCTTGTTTGCTATCAACTTCCTATTCCCTTCCCGGTTTCCATTTAATCCGAAACGACCGCATTGGACGTCCAGGGGGTGGTGTTGCCATCTACCTTCGCGCGCATATTCCCTACACCATTATTAGTAAATCCGTATCCCACAACGGGTATGGTCCAGATCACCTCTTCCTAGAAATTATTATTTCTAATACCAAACTCCTTTTAGGTGTATATTATAGCCCATCACTTGCTGTCGACTACTTTGCTTCTTTGGAGAATCTCCTAGAAGTATACTCACTTCAATACAGTCACACGCTGGTGATGGGTGATTTTAACACTTGCCTCCTTAAACAAGATAACAGAGCCTCACGTCTTAGCTCTATTGTAAATTCTGCAAATTTGCATATCCTGCCTCTGAAAGCCACCCATTCCTTTCCTAATTGTTCTCCTTCTCTTCTTGACCTCATTCTTGTCTCTTCCTTAGACCATGTTGATAAGCATGGACAATGTCCAGCTGATGCATTTTCCTACCATGATCTCATATATCTCTCTTATAAAATTAGACCACCAAAAGCTAAGTCAAGAATTCTTCTGCAGCGCAGTTTTGGGGGGATGGATTTGAATTGCTTACGTGACGATGCTACAAAGATTGATTGGTCTGAGGTATTTAGCGCGTCTGCGGTGGATGAAAAATTAAACGCTTTTAATTCCTTGCTAACCCAGTTGTACGACGTACATGCCCCTGTAAAACCGGTACGCATCAAACATCTTCCCGCTCCATGGCTCACGGCTGAAATAAGAGCACTGCAGGACCTAAAAAACAAGGCTAAAGCTCGATTTAAATATGATCCTAGTTCCTCAAATAAAGAGAAATACAGAAAGTTTCGGAATCGCAGCAACAAGGCGTGTAGAGATGCACAACGACGCCATATTCACAAATCTGTATTAGAGGAACCAGACTCTGCGAAGATCTGGAAATTCCTTAAGTCGCTTGGAGTTGGCAAAACCAAACATCAATTAACCTCAAATTCACTTGATCTTAATGCGATAAATAAGCACTTTACTTATTCTGTCTCTATAGACCATACAACTAAGTCTAACACACTTAGTCGCCTTTCTGCTCTTACAGCTTCTTCGACTTCTCCTTTTACTTTCTCTCAATTATCTGAATGTGATGTTAAGAAGAGCATATTGGCCATTAGTTCAAATGCAGTAGGGTCCGATTCTATTAGCCGTAATATGATCATCCCTATCATAGATTCTATCCTGCCCGTCATAACCCATATCTTCAACGAATCCTTTATCTCCAGTACTTTTCCTACCTCTTGGAAAAACGCTCAAATTATTCCTATACCGAAAAAACCTAACTCTACTGCGTATTCTGACCTTCGTCCTATTTCAATACTTCCTTTTTTGTCTAAAGTTCTTGAGCGTCTTGTCCATGAACAACTATCACTGTTCCTTTCCTCAAATAATCTCCTAAACCCCTACCAGTCCGGTTTCCGTAAGGGTCATAGTACGGCTACGGCTCTCGTCAAAATCTCCGAATCAAAATCTTACGGTGTTGACACTGCTCGACTTTAGCAACGCGTTTAGTACAGTAGATTTTGATTTATTGTTGGCTGTATTATGCTCTCTTAACATATCTGCATCAGTAATTGATTGGTTTCATACTTACCTTTACGGACGTCGGCAGCGGTTGCGTGTCCAGGATTCATACTCTGACTGGTCAATCGTAACCGCTGGCGTGCCGCAGGGTGGCGTGTTGTCTCCCCTTCTATTTTCAATTTTCATAAATTCAATATGCCTCCAAATATCTTCTCTCTACCACTTGTATGCAGATGATCTTCAAATTTACTGCCATTCTAAATTGAGTGATCTACCTATATGTATAAATAAGATAAACAATGACTTGGACAAAATCTATAGTTGGAGTACCTCATTTGGACTAAAGGTTAATCCGGAAAAATGTCAAGTAATTGTAATTGGCAGTCCAAAACTAGCTTGTCGAATAGATTGGTCACTTGTTCCACCTGTCATCTTTAACAAAACTGCCATTAACTTCTGTGACAAAGTAAAAAATCTCGGTGTGATTTTTGATAACTGTCTCTCCTGGACACCTCAGGTGAACGAGTTGAGCCGCAAGGTGTTTGCTGCAATCAATTCACTTCGTCGACTACAATATTTCCTTCCACTGCCCACCAAAATTGCGTTAGCACAGTCACTCCTTCTACCAATTCTTGACTATGCTGATACTTGCTTTCTTGACCTTAAGGAGGAGCAATTAAATAAACTTGAGCGCCTCCAAAATCTCTGTATACGGTTCATATTTGGTCTTCGCAAATATGACCATGTCTCCAATTTCCGCAATCAACTCAAGTGGCTCCCAATCCACTTCCGCAGGAATACTCATATCCTCTCACTGCTATATCGCGTGTTGTTTCGTCCTGATTCACCTTCTTACCTCAAGGAACGCTTTGAGTTTCTTTGCGACACCCATGATCGTTCCCTTCGATCTGACACCAATTTAATCCTTAAAATTCCGTCTCATACCACTTCTTATTACTCTAACTCCTTCTCCGTTAAAGCTGTCCAACTTTGGAACTCTCTTCCTCTTCCTATTAGACAAGCTCAATCTCTCTTCTCCTTCAAAAAATACCTTAAACTACATTATTTGTCACTAAACACGTCATGATCGCCTATATCGTCTTTGTATGATATAATATATATTTACTATGTGTATATATATATATATATTATATGTGTATTTTATATATGTAAGTGTTATGTATGTTTATTATTATTATATATTGTCTATTAGTACTTTGTTCGAGTATTCTAATTCGCACACCAATCGTTTGTTTACTTCCTAACTGCAGTTTCTATTTCGTGTCCTATACCCAAAGGTTGTCTGGAAGAGATCGCTCTTTCAGCGATAAGACCGCCTTTATACATCTTTCATTTTATGTTTTTTTTTTCTCTGTTGTTTCTTTTAATGGTGTACAATAAAGAGTATTATTATTATTATTATTATTATGTTATATGTTTTGTTTCTGGTTGTAAAGCATATTTGTATTGTATTGTATGTCCTTGCTATGTTCTTTTGAACAACTTTACAAGTTTAACTTTTCATCACAACATTTTAAAAATACAAAAAAGAACTTACAATAAATAAATAGAAACCATACGGAAATCCAAAGCGAACTCCAAGCGCGGTTTTTGCAAAGTTTGCATATTCCTCGTTGACCTGAATGTCTTCTCGAAACCAAAACATCGGGACCAGCATATCTGGATCTGGTAGCTGGTTATTGATACTGAGGACAAATATTATTTTAAATATTGTGCACAAAATGAAAGTGCTAAAGATTAAGGAATTGGCCAAATTTTAAATCATCATTATCATCATCATCATCATCATCATTACAGCCTATACAGTCCACTGCTGGACATAGGCCTCCACAAGTTTACGCCAAAAATAACGTAAATTTATGTGTTTTGCCCATAGTCACCACGCTGGGCAGGCGGGTTGGTGACCGCAGGGCTGGCTTTGTCGCACCGAAGACGCTGCTGACCGTCCTCGGCCTGTGTATTTCAAAGCTAGCAGTTAGATGGTTATCCCGCCACCGGTCGGCTTTTTAAGTTCCAATGTGGTAGCGGAACTGTGTTATCCCTTATACGCCTCTTACAACACCTACGGGAATTTTAAATATGTCATGCCAATTGATTGTTTTGATCGCATTATAAACACGAGAAAGAATAACAAAATTAGAACTCCAAGTTTCCAACTGCGCAAAGTAAACGTCTCCTTTTTGGGTACTCGGTACACGTATGTATAATAAAATCATAGAAACAATTTTGCAATTGTCTGAACATAAATTTAAAGTGTTTATTAAAAATAAATTGATAGATAAAGTGTATTATTCGGTGCAGGATTATATATTTGATAAAGATGTGTGGACTTAATGACGCTGTATCATGCAAGATATTACTAATTTTTTACTAAAACACAGTTTATATATTATTTTTCAAAAGAGTAACTGCGCAGTTTCTTGCCGATTCTTCTTTGCAGAATCTACATTTAGAATCGGCGGTAGTTTCACTTTTAAAATGTTAATTTGTAAAATGGCGATTCGAAAGTGCTTTTGGAGTTTATTTGAATAAAGTTATTTATGGTTTGGATGTTTGTTGTCGTTGAGTGTTTGCGGTTTTGTTGTGTTTCTGATACTACGGAACTATGGGAAAATGCAGAATGCATTTTATTATAACTCATGACATTAATATCAATCAACTTGAGTATTTGCATATTTAGTAAAATTTCATTTATAAGTTAGTAAAAAAATTATGTGGTGTCATGGGACACCAGGTAGGAACGAAGTTCCTTCGGATAGTATAGAAGCAACACAATTTGAAAAATAAATGTTGAATTTTATATATATTTTCTAGTTCTTGATTTTTTTAATGTTGTTGATTGGTTTTTAATTAAGTACATAAAAATGTTTAGGATATTTAGTATTTTAGAAAATAACAAAGACCGTAAAATAAAATAAATCAAACCAAATAATAATAATAATTCAAACTATTAATTGAAATAAAAAAACATGTCTTTATTTATTTTTGTCGACAGTATAAAATTACATAAATAATTAAAATAAAGTTTACTAGTAATATTTTAGTTTTATAAACGTCATATTATACAGTCGTGTGACTGATATTACGTCACTTCCGTTATATTCTTACGGTTTTAGTATCACATTTTTTTCAGTTCGCTCGCCCAGCCAAATGTCAAGCCTGCCGTAAGGAACTTCGTTCTAAAATTGGAAAACCTTTCATTCTTGAACCGCACTTTAGCATTAAACTATTTAGATGAAAAAAAAAATAGTTTAGGCTTTTGTCAATATCTCGTAACATCTTAATGGTAACTACTTATATATTTAAAAATGTTATACAGTTTTTATTACAGTTTTGTAAAATGGAGAAATTCCCTTTCTTATATAATTGCGTAGGTTCCATGTATAAAATCAATATGAAAATTAAATCCAACTAAGTGTCATAATAGCAGTCAATCGACCATTTTTGCAATGAATAATGTATAAAGATTTGCGTGTCTACGACCACTTAAGACGGCAATAGTAATCGATTAGAATCAGTGCATTGAAATGCATTCCTGCTGTAATGTAGTTTTAATTATTTGCTTTATATTAGCACCTATGCAGAACTAACTTAGAAAAATGATACTATTTATAGTATTCTTATTATATTTATATTATTCTTATTAATACTGTGTGGCTACGGTACTAAAGAATATAGCCACCCCCTCTCTTTTCCCGTGGGTGTCGTAAGAGGCGACTAAAGGATAACACAGTTCCACTACCACCTTGGAACTTAAAAAGCCGACCGGTGGCGGGATAACCATCCAACTGCTGGCTTTGAAATACACAGGCTGAAGACGGGCAGCAGCGTCATCGGTGCGACAAAGCCAGGACTGCGGTCACCAACCCGCCTGCCCAGCGTGGTGACTATGGGCAAAACACATGAGTTCACGTTATTTTGGGCGTTAACTTGTGTAGGCCTATGTCCAGCAGTGGACTGTATAGGCTGTAATGATGATTTTTATTATAGATTTATATTATATGGGGATAGAATATATATTGAAAAGAATAAACGAGTGAGCTTTTGACCACACGACTTAAGTAAAACTTACGAAACGTAACTCTCTCTTTTTATATCTTCACTCACTTATATCTCCCTCTCAACTTCCGTTCGCCTCTTCCGATCACACTTTTCGTAACGCTCTAACGTAATCACCACCTTACTCTCCAAGTCAAGCGTGCGTAAAAAGTTTTACTTCAAAAATACTACATAACATTTTGACTGTTTGGTACCGTCATATATCCGGACTTTAATATAACTTGTAAAAGATAGGCTTTCGAGATAACTGTTAATAATTGTGTTTGCAGACAAACGAAAAAAAAACCGACTTCAATTTCATCGATGAGTAATATACAACGTAGATCGACGAAAAAATAGTCAAGTAACTACGCGTTATCAAAGATTACTCGAAAAGTAGTTATCAGATCTCGATAAAATTTATATGTGACCACATGATAAACATCAGCTTTCGATTAAATTAAAAATTATCAAAATCGGTACACCCAGTAGAGAGTGATTGCGAATTTTCGAGAGTTTCCCTCTATTTCTCTGGGATCCCATCATCAGATCCTGGTTTCCTTATCACGGTACCAAACTAGGGATATCCCCTTTCCAACAAAAATCGGTACATCCAGTAGAAAGTTATGCGGTATAATACAACGTAGGTCGACGAAAAAAGCGTCAAGTAAAAACGCATTATTAGATATAACTCGAAAAGTAGTTGTTAGATCTCAAATAAATTTAAATGGGACCAATTGACACACACCACCTTTCGATTAAAAAAAATTGTCGAAATCGGTCCACCCGGTCAAAAAAAAAAAAAATACAGTCGAATTGAGAACCTCCTCCTTTTTTGGAAGTCGGTTAAAAACTGCTCACTGTTGCCTATATCTCTTTGCCAGCAATAGACTATTTTTATTGCGTATATCCAGTCTATTACTGAACTGGTTTGTTGACTGTGATATTGGTAGTAATCTGGTAGTAATCCTTATTGTTGATTCCACTACGCCGTATGATATTTTAAATTTCTCGTTTAGGAATAAATTGATTTTAGTATTCCCAAATCTATCCACAGCACTGAGGATTTACCTGATACTTCCAGTCACTGTAGCATACAGTGAAAGATCGTTATCTAAACTAAAAATAATTAAAAATTATCTTAGATCAACATTGTCGCAAAGTACATTGACTTTATCGTTAATAAGTATTGAACATGAAATCAAAATTGAAGTCGGTGACATTGTTAAAGATTTCGCTAATACAAAAGCACGAAAAGTAACTTTTATGTAAATACATACATGTATGTGTGTGTGTGTGTGTGTGTGTGTGCGTGTGTGTGTGTGTGTCCGTGTGTGTCCGTGTGTGTGTGTATTTATGTGTGCGAGCGTCCTGTAATATATATAAGATTTTGATTAAATATTTTTAAAATAACTACAAAGTTGTGATTTTTTATTGTCGTAACCCCTCCTTCCTAAAAACACTTTTTGCTTCCCGACGTCATTTAAAATTGCACTCTTTGCACCCGAATTTAACTGTAAATATTCCATTTTGACCCCGCGCCTACTAGAGGGCGCTAGACGGTACTGGTTGCACACGGGCGCCACACGCGCTAGAGCCGCCTCTGATCCTAGCCTCAACTACTCTATTTGTAAAAATGTTTTCTGTTAGGCTCCTATAACCTCTCATGTTGATGGTTTGCTTAGTGGTCACCTGCTTTTTGTATCATTGGTCAATCCATGCTCGTGAAAAACATTTGTATGATTTTTGATATGATATTAAATATTGTTTAGAATTAACTAATGTGTAGGTAACACAAAAATAAATCATACGAATCAAAAATAGCACGGTGTCGCCTCCTGTCAAAGAATTCATTGTAATGTGAAACTTTGAATAGTTACGAGTGCTGTAAAGGACTCACTATAGACGGTTCCACGGTCGCTTAAACCGAATATAAAATCATCATATCAAAAATTTCGATCTAGCGGTTACATCGTTCGCAACGGTCGATTTTTGATATGATATTAAAAATGTGTATGGCCATACAGATATTTGTCACAATCCGAGCGTTTACGACGACTACATTCAGCCCGTAACATCATCATCAGAAGGTTTGAAACTTAATCTATCACGCGGTTTACTACCACTACGGGTTGGCGGATATGCTACCTATTATGACTAATAATCGCTATCAGGGCGTGGGCGTTTAAGTTTGTATTGAATATTTTCAGAAAAGATAAAGAATTACTAGTTTTTTTTTTTTTGCTTAAATATATACCTAATTAAATTATTATTGCGAATGTAAAGTAATTAATAATTAAATAATTAAGCTTACCTGAGACCTGGTATGTGTCTCACCAGAGCGTTAGCTTGTAGCTGAGCAGAGATAGCCAATGGCATTCCAGTTATTGGCTCTATTGACATTCTGAAGTTGTGCTTCCTGAAATATCATACATTTATTGTTGTCACTCATATATATGTTACATAGACCTTTATGTTATTCGTTTAGTGATATTACTAATGATAATTCTGACATGGATTAAAAATACGCTATTTTTTTGTTTTGTTTTTCGCTGTTTTAATGATTAGTTAAAAATTTACGTATTAGCTGATATTATCACTACCTAATATAAAACAAAGTCGCTCTCCACCTCTGTCTCTGTTTGTGATCTTTCTTCTTTTAAACCACGCATCGGATTTTGATGTAGTTTTCAATGTTATTTCGAAGCTCGCCAATTACAAGGACGTTGCTTTTCAGCGCGAAGATGAAACTTTTGGTATGTTTATATTTTTAATTAAATGATAGCTAAAAGAACTTTCTGTAACGACGTTCTATCACTGTCGAAGTACCAGTTAGTGTTTGAAGAACCCCGTGCGAAGGCTGGCTCGCTAGTTAGCAATGATTGTAACTTTTTATAATTTTAAGGACAATCTATACATATAATAAAATCGCAGGAAAGTCAAAACTGTACATTGAATATTTTTTTAAAATAATACTTGGGGTGTGATTTACAATCGATACTGAAGCCAAAAATATAGTTTTTAGAATTTTTGTCTGTTTGTCTATATGTATATCCGGGATAAACTCAAAAAGTACCGCATGGATTTACTTCAAATTTGGCACGAATATTATTAAGAAGTCGGGTCAACATATAGGCTACATATTATCATGCTATCACCTACCGGGAACGAGCTGTGAACCTTTATTTCCTCAACGCATTCTGTAACAACGTGTAAGCTAACGACGCATATTTGAATGTTGTTGTTATTATGTTAATAACCATGCTATATAAGCTAGCTTCACACTATAAAAATCACGCAATATAAGTAACTAAGCCGATAAACATAATTAAATGAATATAAGTAGACAAGACAATTTTAAAGCAGCGCCATCTATGAGATTTTTCTGTAGATATAAAATGTAAAGAAGAAACGGGTAAATGAATGTTATTTTAAAAGGCATAATCGTAGGTATTTTTAGTGCTGTATAGCGTTCACGCAGGCAACGTCGCGGGCAGCAGCTAGCAATTAATAAAATAAAATTCAAAACAGTGTGTATAATGCGCAAAATATTTTGATATGTTTTTTATTTATTCGTAAATATTAAGTCAATACTAACTCAGAGGGATTCAGTCCCTGAATCTTGCTAGGATAATAGGAATCCATGCCAAGGAAGTGAGGCCGGGTCACGAAGGCTGGGGCACCATACTTGCAAGATGATACGTTTAGTGCCCCAGCGGGCATGCAGTTCTCATCTCTGACTTCATCGCAGTAACACGCCTAGTAATTTCAAATATATTTTCCTGTATAAAATACTTATTGTACCACATGAGTTTTCATATTTTATGGTTTACCAATAAATTCTACTTTAAACAATTAATACATGATGGTACATACAGTTATAACTAATATTTAAATTGAATTCTCAAAACCGTTTCGGTGTAATTTTAATTCCTTTCATCATTTACAATTAAATATATAATAGTAATTTATCAGTTGATTATTTTTTTGCAAAACTTACCATATTTGGATACTTGTGACCATTATCAAAAAGCGAGTCATTGGCTGCAAATTCCACTCCGGGTAGACCTCGTACCATAACTTTTCCGGAATACGCTAAGGGCATATGCCTACAATATTAAATACCATGGGCATTATTCGGAAAATTCTCATCTCATTAAAGAATCATGACAAATCGATCAGAATGCACAATGTAGATTACGGACTCTTTAGTTAATTCATTTCTCGTATTAGTTTATGTCATGCTATTATTTAAACTACCAAAGAAATTACATTTTTTCGATGATCGAAGGATGGCGGGACAAACATCCAACTGCTGGCTTTGAAATACACAGGCCGAAGACGGGCAGCAGCGTCTTCGGTGTGACAAAGCCAGCCCTGCGGTCACCAACCCGCCTGCCCAGCGTGGTGACTATGGGCAAAAGACATGAGTTCACTCCATTTTTGGTACGAATTTTTGGAGGCCTAAGTGCAGCAGTGGACTGTATTAGGCTGAAATGATTTTGATACTTGATAAAACTTACGTGCAAAGATCTGCAGCAAATATGTTAATCTCTGGCTGGTCTTTCTCCAAGGCCCAAAGCTCCCCTGTTGTTCCTTTCAATTCTCCACACTGATCTCTGTACACGGTCCTATTTGAATTTTGCCAACGTTCAATGTTGCCAAGATCTCTAAAATTTGCACTCCCAGTATTCGTTACAAACAAGCCATCTGTATCTATTGATCCATTTCTCTGTGAATACCAAGCGTGGGCATTAAAAAAAGCTGAGTTTTGTACAATTTCTGTTAATAACCAAAAATTACTCTATAAACAAAAATATTTAAGACAAGATCAAAGCAGTTTTGGCTTTGGTTGTTAACCTATTGATAAAAAGTGTGTTAAGTTAAGCTCGAAATTTTTTTTATTTACAAAATAATGAGCTTTTATCCAGCAATGAGACTTTATAGAATGCTTATTAGTGATAAGTGCTTAAAATGAAGCAATAGATACATATATTTTTAATCTTTCAAAGACGTCTGGTTTTTCCTTCCATTTAAGCTGAAACTACAAAAGACAGACAGTTTAAGCTTTTAGTCAAACAAATATGAGTAATCACAGATTTTCTCGTTTACGATATAGACGCATAATTAATATTTGCACCCTAAAAAGTTTCAAAAAAAATCTTACTTTATAAAACCATCCAAATCTATCAAACGGTATTGTGTATGGAAGACCAGGGATGTGCCCTACGAGGTCCAGTATAGGATCTTGGACGCCTTCGAACAGCCACGACGACACGTTAGCTGTTAGAAATATATTTGAATGGTACATTCTCATGGCCATATCTGCAATTATTTTTAACATTATTCGCTCCGTGCGTAACGTGTATGCAATTGTCTGTAACAACAAATGAAATGTATTAAAGTATCAAATCCTTATCAAAATAATGAACGGTTAAGTTATATTACATAAAAGTCACAGTGAAAAAAGAGTCAAAGGCAAACGTTTCCAAACGAAGGATAAAACTTGGATGACGTTAGGATATCTAAGTGGTTTACCGGACCGTTGACGGAGTTGTGACAGATCAAAGCTTAGATGGTTGGATGGAGTCAAAGACGATTTAAAAGCTGTTAGTGTAAGGAGTTGGAGGAAGTAAGCATTAGGAAATCGGGTTAAAGAAGTATTCTTAATCATACCAATATTTACTGGTGGCTAAAATAACTAAAATGAAAATGATGAAAGGAAATTTATATTTCTGAAGAAACCCAAATCTTAATATACATTGCTTTTTCACTCACTAGCTTATGATTAACAGAACAATGCAATCATTTTTAGACTCATTGTGACATTGATACTTCCATTTGCAACTTAAGAAATAAAAATGCTAAGTGTTACATTACATTTATAGAGTTCTTTATACTTATTTTATTTTAATTAAAATGGTTAACATCATATTTTCATTTAACGTTATTTGTAATATGGACGATATATTAATTACGTTTTCGTATCGATTGACGATAAATAATGACATCTAAGAAAAAAATCTATCTGGGCAAGGTAAGAAAAGAATACATTAGAAAATTCTGCATTTTTTTCCGACTTCAGTATCATTTTTAAATTGGTTTTATCGAGTAGGTACAGATTTTTTTTAGTATTGATACATAGTTAAAAATAATGTGGGTTGTGTTGATATTGTCAAAACGCTAAATACCAGTGGCTAGCGCTGTACTGTACGTTGAGATTCCAAAAATAAAGAATGCTTGCCTTAGCCATTTTGACATATTATTTTTAAACTGCTAAAACAGATAAAAAATATTCGGTTCAATAAAAAACGTTAGTTATAAAGTTTTCTTACCGCTACAACAGGATTAATACTAGTGACGTTGTCAGAGAGGCTGCCATTCGATAAGTGAGGCTGAAAGTACCAAAATCTCTGATTCTTAAATGTCACCGTACTGTTTTCATTCCAACTTATATTGACCTGAAAAAAAGAAGAATCGATTATTTCCATTCATAATGTTACACTCAATCTGTAATGAGGTACAAATATCCAACTATAATGGAAAAAAATATTGAATTTGAATCCGGCAAATTAATAGTTAATTAGTATATTCATACTTTTCTTAAGAATATTATTTCTAGACGAATCTTTTTAGCAGAAATTGCACCCCAAATCGATAGTCGCTACATATTAACGATAATTAATTTATTAAATGACCTAGAGAAAACAGTGGGAAGCCGCTGGATTCAGACGGCTCAGGACCGGACGGAGTGGCGAGCATGTAGGAGGCCTACGTCCAGCGGTCACGGTAATCATACTGGTCGATAAGATCGCCTACTATTATGCAGTTACCTGTTTAATATTTTCTTTTATTTTTAATCTACTTTCTTGTCAAACGTGATTCTACTATTAATAGTAACAATAGAACATAATTATGTGTATTTATCTTGTCATATTTAGTATTTTATGTTATTACGAGTAATAGTAAACATTTTGAAAACTTTGATAGGTGATTGTTAGCCCCATAAAGTGTATGTAACAGTGATTTAAATGTTTGACTTATATTGTTATACATTTATTGTACTATTGTTTCATTAAATTAAAAAAATAGAAATAGAATAAAATAATTTTGTAAAATGATGATTCAAAGATGTTTCGGAAGCCTACTTAAATAATATATATATATATATATATACATATATATATATATATATATATATATATATATCTAATATAAATATATATATCTTAGAGGTTTGCGATTATAGTATGTTGAATGCTAGTATTTGTTGTCATTTCAAATTTAAATAATCCTACCATTTTTGGCTATGATAAAATCTGTGAGGATAAAAAGATCAAGCGGAATAACAATTTACTAGTATTAGCAGCAACATACGAATAAAAAAAGATTAAAATTAAAATGCAAGTGCCATACTCCATAGTCTTTCTTAATCGCACGAAATGACCCAACTTAAGAAAGTTGCGTCATTTCGTGCGATTTAATTTAATGTCGAGACATATTTATGATATTATTATAATGAAGAATTTTCTTTTTCGGGACTACGAAATGTATTACTTTTGGTATCTTCCAAAACTAAAATGATACAATCATTCTGATGTTCTAAAACAGTAATATAATAATAAACCCGGCGCCGGCGTTAGATTCACTTTAACTAAAATTTATTAAAAACGAATACAATAATTTGTAAAATGACAATAAAAAAGCGCTTCTGAAGCTTATTTCAAGCTTATTTCAAGCATATTTCAATATAGCGTTATTTTTGTTTCGATTTTGATATATTTTTTAATCTGTAAAAAGGTAAGTTTTTTGTCATTGCTTTAAACAATACCCTATTGTTTATATTAAATTGTATAACAATGTACTTTTTAAAAGCAATAAATTTTTTATTTGTTTATTTATTATTGCGATTATTGATTATATATTTAATAACCTATTGTTATAGTTTTATGTGGAATTAATACCCCACACCATTTAACATTTATTTTTACTGTTTCTAGTTTCTACTTTGTAAACATTGCGTGATATTTTACAATTTATGATCTTCCTCATAATCTATACAAATTAAAATAAATCGCTTAGGGCCGTGTTTCACCGGTTACGAATTACAACCACGGTCTTATGTACAGGTCTGAAAATTGAGCCCAATTTCAATGGTGAGAGATTAGTACGATGATGTCATAACTTTTCATTCGCGTCAACGCCGCTGTACGTCACTGCTATCGATCTATGCGGTCAAGTGGTGCGGTGCGACCCGCGTAGGCCGGTTAAGTGACGCTTAATTGTAATTTTTTATATTGAGTGACATTTCATTGTAATAGGTTATATCTTAAAACATAAATGCGTGACGTGTGACGACCATCGATCGTCATGCCTTTGACGGCTGTAAGCCATAGATTATATACTTATATACTGGCTGTAAGCCATTAAGCTTAAGCCAACGTAAAAAGGACCGTGATTACAACACTATTTGACGGATGACAGTATCCAATAGATGCAAGTTTATGATACACCGATCTTGCCTTCATGTCTTTTCCATTCTACGTAACATTGACATACATACAAATCAGTCGTACGATTTTGACACTCTTGGAAGCAATTAACTAATGAACGAATGATCGAAGTGTATGATATATTTTTCTTGGTTACAATCGAATTCCATTATATTTATTACATAGCAAATGTGAATCTAAAAGTTGTAGATAATTTAGAAGAAACAGGTCCCGATTGCCTATTCCACGTCCTACTGTAAAAGTCTATTCGTAACTTATGTGTGGGATAGTCTTTATCCACAACGGCACGGTAAAACCGGCCCTTAACATGTTGCTTAGCGCAAAACTCGAAAACGTACAGTATAAATACCCATTATTCCTCTAAGAAACAAAAAAAAAAAACTAACAACGTAAGATAGCTATTAAATTTTTTTCTAATATCGATATCGAATGAAACTCGACACGTCTGATAGCTTTGTAATACTTTGGAATAAAATTAAATGTTGAACAATTGTTTATTTCAGGGTAAATAAAATCGAGAAGCATAAAATTAAACTATATACATATACATATATTACACACCGTTTCAAAATAAATTAGATTTTTATAATTTGTATTGACCACATAGATTGTCTTTGTCATGATCTGGGCGTTTGTGCTTGTGTGGAAAAAAGCCTTTATTTTTATTTTTTTTATATGTCGTTTAACTTGATTATATAGATGTGTATATTTAGTATAATTAAATCCCTATGTATAGTCAATATGTATAGGTCCCTTCAAATTTCGGTTCGCTTCTGTTTTTTTTATGGGTTATATTATAGTTAAGGCTTTAAAAATAACGCTATGATTTATGAAATTCGATCGTAGCAATCATATACCTTAGTAACAGGTAAAAATGCTAGCCGCCAACCCGCTGTACAGCATCTTATATCAGCTTACGCTCAGCAGTGGGATAATACAGGCTGAATCGTGATATAGTTGTAATAATTTTGTTTGTTCACACTTGAGTTTAAAAATAGTAATGGGAATACTAAACCGGGCTTGGTACATGACGAGCTCTAACTTTCGAATTGTTTGTGATATTAAAATAATCGCTTAATAATTAATAATTCGCTTAATAATTAATTACTAAATGCATATAGATGTATACATGGTACATAGGTATACCAAAATATATTTTTTTACGATTTTTACCGTCTGTCTGTCTGTTTGTTCCGGCTAATCTCCGAAACGGCTGTACCGATTTTGACGGGACTTTCCCTGGCAGATAGCTGATGTAATAAGGAGTAACTTAGGCTACATTTATTGTAGAAATATACGTATTTTATAATCCTGCTAACTGAACAATAAGCTTTTTGTTAAATTCCACGCGGACGAAGTCGCGGCCACAGCTACTATTAAATATAACAAAATTTTGCAGTATTGGTAAGCGGAAATCAGTTACTATACATACATAGTTACTCCATTTTTTATCTTGTACTGTAATCTAATGGATTACTAGGAAATCGTAAGTTTTGATAATAATACATACAAATATATCGAAAATATTCTAAAATTCTTGTAAGTAAATTCTTTAGCATTTGACGAATCGATTACGTCATATCTATGTAAAAAGTCTAAACCCGCATACTAAAGGGCTGACCATTTTACGTAGAATTGTTAGCGAACGAAATAAATATACAATTGTGTTAAATTTTGATAATAGAATCAAAGATTAGATTTGAAAATATAGGCATTAACCTCTATGATTCTATGTCCTTTCTGATTCACCCACACTGATTCAGAAAACAGCGAATTCCGGTTAAATATTTTGTAGTAAGAATTGTAGTTCCACAAAATTATAAACCTGAGGATCTTTAAGTCGCGAGTGAATGGGTTATTCCTAGGTAAGCGTGCTCCATCTTAGACCGCATTTTCACTTATCATCAGGTGAAATAGTAGTCAAACGCAAGCCTATCATTGTACAAAAAAATATAAACATGCTTATTGTACGAGAAAAACTGATTTTCCGACTGCGTGATAATTTTTACCCTATTAGCGGATACAAAGTATTCAAATGTGAAACTTTTAGGCATCAAAAGCATTCGAATATCATAGAAATTGGTCCAACCGTTTGACAGGTTTATTGACCTATGACGACTCATATATTAAAGTAAAGGACAGAAAGAAATATCTGCCTCAAATCCGAAGCCACCCAACTGTTGAATAACCTCAAACTCACAGAAGATCACAGCTAAATAGTTTGTACTTAAAAAATTGGTTGTCTTTATATTCGGTTTACGAACTATATTTTTACGTGATTACGCCGTAAAGAAACATTGATGAAAAATTGCATATTTATATGAATTCAATTGAATTATTATCATTGAATTATTTCGAACTGCTAGCTCTGACATCAGGCGAGAAGAAAGATAAATGTGTCACAAACCAACGCTTGGGCTGGTCGTGCCTCTTTATCGCTTGTTCAGCGCTCTCACTTGCACGCTTAGGCTTAGGCGGAACGTGACACTTTTTTGTGCGTGTAGCCGGTGTTCATAGATTTATAAGGCGTTATCACGTCAAAAACTGTTTTTTAATAGTCATGCCATGTCATATCATCACATCAGCCTTTCGCAGTCCACTACTGGACATATGCCTCCACAAGTTCACGCTAAAAATGGCGTGAACTCATGTGGTTTGCCCATAGTCACCACGCTGGACAGGCGGGTTGGTGACCGCAGAGCTGACTTTGTCGTACCGAAGACGCTGCTGCCCGTCCTCGGTCTGTGAACTTAAAAGCCAGCTCTAGGATGGCTATCCCGCCATCGGTCGGCTTCGCTAGTTCCATGGTGGTATTGGAATTTTGCTATCCCTTAGTCGCCTCTTACAACACCCACGGGATGAGAGGGGGTGACTAAATTCTATAGTGCCATAGCCACACAGATAATGTGACATACATTTTAAAAATAACAATCTATGGAAAGTTTTAATAGATTCCTTAATCAGATTTCATGCACAATTACAGATTGAAATGTGAACAGATGTCATTGAAGCTCACCTTCTTATTGATCTCCCTAAACACGTAGGGTCCCAACTCCTGCACCCGCATCGTAACGTTCTTTCCAGCTAATAGTTCGTCCACATTTGTGATGTTAAAAAGGAAGCACTCCAAGTAGATTGGTATGGGGATCTCGCGCCAGATGCCGAATGAAGTCGATCCCTCTTTGAGAATCATCATCTGTAAATGAATCAATACTGATCTTATAAGTGTAGTTAAAGTAGTCTGTTTCAGTCAGCAAATTTTCTATTATAGCCTTTTGAAATCTTAACCAAGGTGTCTCGTTTTTCATCTATACAAATAAATAAAATTGGAGTGTCTGTTTGTAATATTAAAATAACCGCTTTTTACTAAATGCATATAGATATATGGATAGTATACGGTACATATACCAAAAAAATATTTTTTTTTATAATTTTCGTCTGTCTATCTGTCTGTCTGTTTGTTCTGGCTAATCTCTGAAACAGCTGAACCGATTTTGACGGGACTTTCGCTGGTAGGTAGTTGATGTAATAAAGAGTAACTTAGGCTACTTTTATTTAAGAAATTTATTTATTTTATAACTCTGCAAACTGAACAATAATTGTTTTTAAATTCCACGTGGACGAAGTCGCGGGAACAGCTAGTATAGTATATAGGGCTACCATGAAAGCCTTAAAATTCATAATGCCTTCTCTACAAAAGGAGGTTATGAAGAGTCAAGAAGAAGTGTGAAGCATTTATTTATAAAAAAAAAGTTTTCTTTTAAAGACTAACTGCGGAGTTTCATAACCAATATAATTTTAATTTGTAGAATAACGACTCAAAAGTGCTTTTAAGTCTGCTTGAAAAAGTAATTTTTGAAATAGATTTTGATTTAATGATCTTGGCTGAGCCAATCCCACGACTTCCTCTGCTCGTATAATTTAAAACTTATAATTAGCAAAACAATATATATTTTTCAATTTAATTAGTTAACTTTTTATATTTTTAATCTTTGTCGTCAATTAGTGATAATATGATAACTTAATATCTGTGTACGTGTCATTACACAATGGCTATTGTTAATAATAACACTATTAATAGTTTAATTATAGCACTATTGTAATTATTTTTATTTTTATTACTCCTTAATATAACGTCAGGTTAACTTAATTGAATCTTTCGATGTAATCTTTTTTAATATCGGACATATTACCATAATGAGTATTGAGATTCTAATATAAGCTCATTAAAACAATTTTATCCGTTGTATGATATCGATACATTTGAGGGTCTTTTTATACAACTAAGTCGGCAAACAAGAGTATGGTTTTCCTGATGGTAAGCGATTAACGTAGCTTATAGACGCTTGTAACACCATAAGCATTGAAAACGCGACGCCGACCTTACGCCCAATCCCCCCAAGTCCGGTCATCTTACTTACCAACAGGAACACAACACAGCTTGAAAGCAGTATTATTTAGCTGTGATCTTTTATAAGGTCGGATACTACCCCAGTCGGCTTCTCCAAATATTGAGCAAGTTGTTTCCTGCTGTACCCTGTACCTACCTCAATAAAATTTCGTTAAAATGTAGTTAACCTTTAACCACCGTCATAGATTTTTTGTCACGTGGTTACTGACCTGCGGTCACTGAGATCGCTATATTATTTTGTTAATAAAATTTAAAAAATTATAAAATATTGAGTTGCCTTATTCTTTACTTTTAAGTTAATTTAATATAATATTTTTCGTTTGCAGTTAGAATATACTTTAAAATGTTTGCTATAATTGGACAAGTTCTATCCCCAAGGGCTAGCGAAACAAACATAAAACTGTTTGTAACTGTAGAGAGATTATTGACTCCAAGGGGTTTGAATGTAGAAAACAGTTAACCCTCAACCTTATGTCACGCAGTTACCAACGAGCGGTCAAAGAGACCGCTATGTCATTTTGTAAATAAAATTAAAAATTGTTTATATAACATTGGTTTTATTGTTTTTTTGAATAAAGAACTATATTTGACAAATAAATACCAATATATGCATATAATGTAAATTAAAACCGTAAAATATTATTTTTATTTTTTTTTTTTTATTAAATTAATAACATTTAAAAATGTTTGCCCGCAGAAAATAATCAAAGCCTTAGATGGTTTTTAGCCTTATATATGAATCTTCCACAGGTCGATTTCTCTCGTTATAATATCATAATTTATGATTACGTGTTAAGGTTAACGCGTTACAATAACAAGCGTGCAAAAATTTTTGCTTACTATGCCAGCGTTTTTTTAAAGCAAATTTAAATTTAATTTTTTTAGTACCTAGTGTGGCTAATAAGCGTACGATCCGTCTGATGGTAAGCGGATACAGTAGCCTATGACCTGTGATAACAGGAGCGTTGCAAGCGTTTTGCCGACCCAACCCTCGACCATACCAAGGAGACCGTCCTCAACACAGGAACAATACACTCCTTTAAAGCGGAATTATTTAGCTGCAATCTTTTATAAGGCTGAGGTACTTACTACGAAGGGATCGTTAAGCACACTCCTGATCTTGAGCGGGATTTATTCTGCTGTACCACAAGGGAATGGCCATAACTTAATTACAAGTCTAAGTCCGCGTATTTATGTTGTGCAGTCTGGACCTTCTACTCAGAGTTTTATCCTACTGGTACTGTTTAAATATGACGCATCAATTTATATTTATAAAACAAATGAGTTATCTCAAAGATAGTTTTAAAATATTTACAATAATATCTTTAAAATATTTTTTGTATTATTATTCAATCATCGTCCAATTATCAGATACCTACTCTCGGATTGCTCGGTTAATTGCTGCTGTGACATTTAAACATCGGTTGGTTAGTTCAGCATTTGAGTTGACAGATTAAATAAATTGTATAGGTTTCATTTTGTTGCTGTTTATCTTTGAATTAATTTCCATTGTTTAATGTTTTAATTATTAAAAAATAAGAACTGCACTCATACATTTTTGTATTATAACTGCTGGTTTATTTCAGGAATTTTCAGCGGATACAATAAGTCATTTTCGTGTATTTTTTTATAATTTATTAAGCTCAAGAATTAGCAACCGAATACCATGGATTTTTTCGTACTAATATAAAAATTGGAGCCTAATCTACCGAGCACTGTGGTCTAGCGGATAGTTTCCCAAAAAATGTTAGCAATCGATATCAGGTTTCTGTGATCAAAACCGAAACCAACGGCTTAATGTGTTCTGTAATACATGATGACGGACATCTAATCAACCAGACAACAAATTAACATTTGTATAAATATTGATGAGGATGATGATGAGCGAATCGGAACAAAATGATCATTTTTTTCCGATTAGTATCATTACCACAGCAAGAAATATCCCGCTCAAAATCTGGAGCAGCCTGACTGGGGAAGTACCTCGCTCAACTCAACCTTACAGAAACTCACAGCTAAATAATACTGCATTCTAGCAGTGTTGTGTTCCTGTGGTGACTAAAGTGACCCAAGCTACTGGAGGGGATTGGGAGTAAGGTCGGCAACGCACGTTGCGATGTTTCTGGTGTTGCAGATGTCTATAGGATAAGGTAATAGCTTACCACCAGGTGAACGGTACGATTATTTGCCGACTTAGTTGTATAAAAGACACAACTAGTTTTTCTTAATTGTGATACTAAAGTCGAGAGGAAATTGTCTTGTCGAGTGAGCTGGCGCTAATGTCGTTTTGAATCATCATAATGAGTTATGAAAGATGGTGCAATACAATATTTAATGATGTAGTCATATTATTTTTTGCAATATATTCGTAAATACTCATAATTTTTTTAGCTTATAAGTGGTCACAATGGGAAGTTATTGAAGTATCATGAATTTAGGTTTGACTATGTTGTGTCGCGTGCTTTACAAACTGTTAACACGCCAGTGAGTATTTTTGTCATAATTTAATATTGAAATTACATATATAAAGCGAGTTTTGGAGCGAGCGAATTTTAAATTTCGAATTTCAAATACATACGAATACACTTATTTGTATACAAGATTTTTTATTCAAACAATGTGATAATTAATCACATAATTTTAATTGCTTTAAATTGTTTTGGTAAAAATAATTATCAATATTAATACGAATAGTTCATTTTTTAAAACGTTTTTTTGCTGTCTAATTTTTTAATAATATAACACACTATTTCATATTTGCTTAGGACCATCATTAGGTTGTTCATAATACACACAGCCATCACACACGATGTAAATACCATAGAATTAAGTGTCGTGGTCTGGCTGTTTGTTTTTGAGTTGTAGGCATGTGCTACCGGATCCTCAACATTTGGCCCTACTTGGGGTTGTTGGTTGTGAGGCATTTATTTACATATTTATTAATATTATATTGACAAATAATTGTTAGTAAAGATTTATTTTTTAAACAATTATAATCAGAGGTATAGCTAAAACTTTTTCATTTCAAGAAACAATAAAATAATATAATTGTGTTTGCTCGCAAACGAAAAAAAAACCAACTTCAATTACATCGACAAGTAACACAACGTAGGTAGATGAAAAAATAGTCAAGTAAATACGCGTTATCAAATATTATTCAAAAAATAGTCAACAGATCTCAATCAAATTTAAATGGGACTACATGACACATACCACCTTTTGATTAATACAAAAGTCAACGAAATCGGTCCACCCAGTCAAAAGTTCTGAGGTAAAATACATTAAAAAAAACAATTGAATTGGGAACCACTTCTTTTTTTGGAAATCGGTTAAAAATAAATTCTTAAGATTATATAAAATTCAACCGAAAGTGGTAGTTATTTTGATATTGTTTCCTTATACTTTCGTCAGTTGCTTATTTTAAAATCAATAATAATAATAATACTTTATTTCAGACAAATTTTAAGTCCATATTGGGTTACAAAAAAAAAAAAAACATAAAATTAAAAAATCAATAAGTGAAAATGAAATCAAAAATCAAAAAATTCAACAATGGTGTTAGTAGACAAAAACAGAAATTAAGAAAATAAAAATAAAATTACATGAACTCATGAACTAGCTAAATAAAGCTAAATTTCCTAAAAAAGGCTAATAATAAACCATGTCCTGCTATACTGACTGACTAACTGATTCATCATCACCTTGCGTAAAATATTAAGGTTTGTCATTATTTCCAAAAATGATTGAATATTATTGACATATTCTGACTGACATTGTCCAATGAACACTTTCATACGCAGGGCTGGCAACTGTTTTGTGTGATAGTGAACAAAAATTATTGTAACTAGATATTATTGACTTCCAGTTAGGTCGAAGTGTACAAAGCGTTTTTTTATTATTTACTAGCTGTGCCCGCGACCTCGTCCGCGTGGAGTTCAACAAAATAGTTATTGATCTGTTCACAGAGTTATAAAAAAAAACTGAAATAAAGTAGCCTAAGTTACTCCTTATTACATCAGCTATCTGCCAGTGACAGTTCTGTCAAAATCAATCCAGCCGTTTCAGAGGTTAGCCGGAACAAACAAACAGACAGACAGACAGATAGACAAAAATTGAAAAAATTGTTATTTTGTTATTCATATGCATTTAGTAAAAAGCGGTTATTTTAATATTACAAACAGACACTCCCATTTTATTTATTTGTATAGATTTATACTCATAGCTTTTTACCTACGGTTTTGCCCGCGTGGATTGCACGATGTTGTTTTGTTTTCTCACGTTTAAACATGTCACTCAATGTCACTCAGTGACAACTTGGTTATAAAAAACCAATAAGTAACCAGTAAACCAATTTTAGTATTGTAATACTATTCAAGCGAATACAAAACTTTAAACTAAATTTTCACAGACTGATATTTATACTAAATAATATAATATTAATAATATAAAATAAAAATGAAATCTCTTCAAAACTTACTTGCTGTATCTTCGCGTGGAATATCGCTGACCATGTCGTGCTGAAGAGTACTCCCACCCCGATCAACCCCATGCCACTCCCTATCAACCACTCGTTCTTCTTACTGACCACCATGGTTCTGAAGAAAAATTACACAACTACATACATAAACACTGCATGCAACACATACACATGTCATACATAAAATCGTAATGACATCATTAAAAAAAATCGTTACTAAATTTAAAAAAATTGATATTTTTTAATTTTATTGAACTTTAAAAAAAGTATTTACTAACATTATGAATATTTAAATTTAAATTAAATATAGCAATGCGAATGCACACATCCCAAGTGCTCAGTTGACTGCTATATCATTGAATACTATTTTGTATATAAAGTTCGTACTACACTAGCGATAAGACCGTCGCAGTCATTTTTTTTTATTTATCTTTAATTATTTGCTATAAATCATATACGAAGTTATTATTGAGGTACTTCGTCTGACGTCTGCTATTACAACTTCGTCATAGATCAAATATGATCATATGTGAATTTTGGACGTCATAAATGAATAAATAAGTAAATAAAGTTTTCACACTCAATACCTACTAAGAACTAGGATTTACCCTTCTTTCGGGGTCCGGAAACACACATAATACACAAGTACAAACGCCCACACCATGGCAAACATGTATGGCCTATACAAATGTATGCCATGTGCGGGAATCAAACCTGCAACTACCAGCACATGAGCCAATGCTGATCGTTGTGCTGACGAGTTTCCTACAGTATATAAAGCTATAATATTATAAGGCTATTTAAATTCTATTAAATAGTCAGTATCAGTTCAGCCTATCGCAGTCCACTGCTAGACATAGGCCTCCCCAAGTTCGCACCAGATATCCCGGTTTTCCGCAATCCTCATCCAGCCTACACTGGCAATCTTACGTAGATCGTCGATCCAACGGGCCGGAGGACGTCCCACACTACGTTAGCCAAGACGCGGTCTCCACTCCAGGACCCATCTGCTCCAACGGCCATCGGTCCTGCGACACATAAATAAATAGTACAATACTTTAATAGTAAATAATCAATATGCGTAAATTCCAGATATTATTAATAATATTTGTGTACAACAGCCTAAACTGTTGCGTGATAATAAGAAAAAATGGGTAATTAAGTGTATCACTCAAGCTTTCAATAAAATTGGAGTTCGATGTCGGAGGTCAGGCAAAGGAAATGAAACAAATAAACGCCCTGACAATAGTCAACACAGTACACCCCACGGAGCCCTAGCTATCTTATTACCACAAGAACAGAACACTGCTTGAAATCAGTACCCGTATTATTTGGCTGTGATCTTCCGTAAAGCTAGCATACTTTCCTAGTTAGGTTGCACTAAAATTTTAAAAATGCCAACTACTACTTCACAAAATTGTCTTCTATACACAACACAGTAATTATTTTCTTGCCAAAATAACCTTATGTTGCATCACAGACTAAAGTAATGGACAATAATTAAAAAATATTTAAACAATTCACACTGAAGGTCTTATCGCTTGGTAGTGATCGTTTATAGCCTAATAGGTGGACATGAATTGGGTAGAGGGAAGATAGCGATGCAAATTACGTATGACGGGTGTGAAATAAATGGGACATATAAAGTAAAATACATACTTAGTTATACATATAAACGTTAGACAACAGATTTTTTTAACCGACTCCTAAAAAAGGTGGTGGTTACTCTTTTTTTTCGAATTGTAGAATGCTGTTGGTCCTATCGGCCTTTACGTCACCGGTGAGAGGGGCCGGGTACTAAAGACATCAGCCACGAAGGAAGAAAGGGAGCACTCTGGGAGGGCTCGGGGAGAAAGGCACGCCCTATGGGTGTCTCCTAGCGAGATCGCACCTCGGCTTAGAGCGTCGTCGGAGTGGAGGAGGCGCTATGCGGAGCGCTGAGACGGCTTACGGACGGTCCGCTACGCCCCTAGGCGCTTCCTCGCCCTCGCCGGCGGGGATCAATTCGATCGTATATATATATATATATATATATATATATATATATATATGTATATATATATATTTATGTATGTTCGGGGATAACTCCGTCATTTATAAACCGATTTTGATAATTCTTTTTTGTTGGAAAGGAGATATCCCTAATTTGGTACCATGATAAGGAAACCAGGATCTGATGATGGGATCCCAGATAAATCGAGGGAAACTCTCGAAAATCCGCATAACTTTATACTGGATGTACCGATTTTGATGATTTGTAATTTAATCGAAAGCTGGTGTTTATCATGTAGTCAAATTTAAATTTCATCGAGATCTGATAACAAGTTTTTGAGTAATTTTTGATAACGCGTATTTACTTGACTATTTTTTCGTCTACCTACGTTGTATTACTTGTCGCTGTAATTGAAGTTGGTTTTTTTCGTTTGCGAGCAAACACAATTATATTATATTCTATTCGCTTTTGACATATTCGTCAATAATTCGAAACGATTGAATTTAACATTAATCGAATATTACTGCAAATTGAAACTACTATTGTGTTTTAAGCCTTATGATAACGTAAACCGATATCAGATAAGTACGTTTCGAGATTACCGACCGAAACAATACGTTTTTATCGATAGATAATCCGCAATATTTTCTCGTGTTAGTTTCGTCCAAATTTGTCTATTTTTTGTACCGAAATATGAAACTCTGAAACTGTTTCTATGCAATAAGTATCAATGCTTAGTATGAAGTAAGTTCTAGAAAAGATCAAAATGTCGAATGGGTGTCTTTTTCATTTTTATAATAAAAAATATGAACATTGAAATTTTTAGCAGGTAATATTTAAATTACTTGCAGACATTAATGGCATTATTTTAGACGTGAAAAGTTTTTTTTTATGTCACTAGGTCGGCAAACAAGCGTACGGCTCACCTGATGGTAAGCGATTACCGTAGCTATAGACACCTGCAATACCAGAAGCATCGCAAGCGCGTTGCCGACCCAATCCCCAATCCCCCCAGGAGCTCTGGTCACCTTACTCACCAACAGGAACACAATACTGCTTGAAAACAGTATTATTTTGCTGTGATCTTCTGTAAGGTCGAGGTACTACCCCAGTCGGGCTGCTCTATATTTTGAGCAGGAAATTCCTGCTGTGCCCTACCTCAGTTAAATGTTAGTTTAATGTATTAGTAAAAACGACTTCACACTTAATCTTCCTTCCTACTTTACCCCCTATAATGTTAAGAAAGATAAAAGATACCTTTAGTCTATATTTATACAAATGAAACGCAAAAATTTGTATATAGCCTATAGCCTAGGAACATATTTACCGCTAATGCGTTTTCTTTTTTTCGCTTAACTGCTTGGGAGGCAGCGCAGGAAATTGGAAAATTTCAGAAAGCAAAATAACTATTTTTAAATCACGTATTTTTACAGTAATCGGTAAGCTAGGAAGCCTGCAAGAAAAGGAGTATTGCGAGCGCATTCCCGACCCTTGTAACTAAGAGTACCATCTTACAGATACGCACTTGTTGACATCTCCAAGAGCTCGAGAGCTACCTTATTTACTTTTAAGTTACACTCCAGGAATACCCCTGATACCTATCTACCTGATATCAGTTTTATTTAGGTATGATCTTTCATAAGGTTGAGGTACTTCCTCAGTCAGGCTGCTCCAGATTTTGAGCAGGATACTTTCTGCTGTGCGTAAATCACACAAATATACAGACCATATATAACAAATTATTACAGAATATTATCCCATTAAATTGTTTGAAAAATTGTCATATCTCTATGTGCGTTAGCTAAATTATGAGCGTTAGATATAAGTAAATGATATAATAGAATGATTGAAAATATCTTGTCAGGTTATATAGATTGCGCGGAATTACTTAATCACATAAAGCTGAGCGTCCCCCAAAAATATCCACGACATCGCATTACTAGGCTTGTTATACGTTCCTGCACGTAGGACTAACATTCTCAAAGATGCTCCAATACCGCGAATATGCTCTGAGTACAACCGACTCACCACGTCAATATCAGACATAGATATTTTTAATGATTCAGTTTTTTTCTAATGCTAGAGGCATTAGAAAAAAACTTCTGCACATTTCTGTTCATTACCCTCTGCATAACCTGCAAAATTGTTAAGTTTATTAGTATGGTTTTTATTTTAGATTATATTTTCTAATTTTTCCCTATATTACCTACTGTACGTACCGTACCGTATGTAACGTGAACTCACATTAATTTTTTTGTATTTTTTTTTTCATTTTTGATTGTATAAAGATCAAATTTAATTAATTAAGAGTGATGTACATACCTGTAATTGACACGCATACTTTCTTAATATTGTAGACTATAGCTTATTATAATGTAATGTTTGTAATGCTGTTGGTGTGTCTGTAAATAAATAAATAATAATGGTTTAGCCAAACAAGTTTTGATGGAGCCATTGTCATAGATAAAGATAAGGATGAACAGAATATCGTACGATAATCGATAAAATACGTTTTTATTGCCGATAAACCTTTGAGATAATTAATCAATTACGGTTTTATCTTGTTCAAATTCCTGTGAGAATTCTAAATGCACTTGATTTTATTTTGTTTTTTTAGGCTTTTAGTCATGAGGTTGCGTTTGACTTTGTTTTTTTAAAGTATTTACTTTATGTATATTTACTTTATTATGTCACTTAGAAAGAGTGATGTTGGTAACATATCTTATCTCCTATTTCAAATCTAATCTAGTAAAGAGTTGGGAGAAGTATCATCGAATAAGGAAGTAAATAGTTATATTGACACTGGCACGTGCCAGGCCACGCTATTGTATTAGCTTTATCACATTAGTATTTTCCAACGCAAATATTCGTTATCTGTATTCGCAAACGATCGTCTAAATAAGAATTCAACTTTAAAAACTAATTCAAGATTTTTGTAACCGACTTCAAAAAAGGATGAGGTAACTCAATTCGACCGTTCATGTGTATGTTCGGGGATAACTTCGTCGTTTATTAAGTGATTTTGATAATTCTTTTTTTGTTCGAAAGGAGATATCCCTGGTGTAGTACCATGAGAAGGAAACCAGGATCTGATGATGGGATCCCAGATAAATCGAGGGAAACCCTCGAAAATCCGCATAACTTTTTACTGGGGGTACCGATTTTGATGATTTTTAATTTAATCGAAAGCCGATGTTTATCATGTGATCAAATTTAAATTTCACCGAGATCTGATTACAACTTTTGGAGTAATCTTTGATAATGCATATTTACTTGACTATTTTTTCGTCTACCTGCGTTGTATTACTTGTCGATGTAATTGAAGCCGTTTTTTTTTCGTTTGCCAGCAAACACAATTATTTGGTCTTAAAATGTTTTCTTTTTTTTTAATCGGCAATAGGTTCGAATAATAAATTGTTCCATTAAACAGACAAAATGAACTAACAAACAATTGCTTTGTTTTTTACAGTAACATGTACACATTTTAATTAAGAATGTAGTAAGTATTTTTTTTTATATAAAACACACTTGATAACAATTTAAATATATATTTTGATGTTAAAAAAATTTGATAATCATCACAACACCGCGATGTTATCTTTATCCATAAGTTTTATTGGTCTTATTAATATAGATTTAAAAGATATTATTTTGATAGAATATTTAATGAAATATTTTGGTGACAAACAAGTCATAATTTTATTATTACTCATTGTATCAACGAAATGTCGGAAAGTAATTTTTCAAAGTTAATTTCTTTAACGTTTACGTTACGCACGTATTAGACGCATCTATTGAGATTTGGGACCTTTCAAGCAACTATAATGTAAATTAAAACATTACCAGCCTTTTAAAAACGATTTTGTTTTCAAATTTTGTAGGTGAAATCGTAAAAAAGGTTGATGACTTGATATGGTTCGACAGAAACATAATTAACCACGGAACTGCTTCTTGTACTACACGATTTTAAGGTGAATTTTAACCTTGCTTTGTTACTAGTTTGTGATGTACAATAAAGTAAAAAAAAAAAAATATCTTCGAAGATTCCGCATTGCTTCAAAACAACATTTTTCGAGCAATGCGTTCTGCTTAGACATACGGTGCCGGATGTGGACACTAAAGAAGGAACTAGTCCACAACATTAAAGTCACCCAGCGTGCAATGGAACGGACTATGTTTGGGGTCTCTCATCGTCATCGTCGTCGGAAAAGATACTAAAATATCCTGTAGAATATGCAAGTTGAAGTGGCACAGCGTTGGTCACCTGTGTGGTAGGAACGATGGCCGTTGGATCAGACTTGTTCTGGAGTAGACTTGGCAAACGATGTTCGATAGCTGTATTATCAGTCAGGCTGCTTCAGATTTTGAGCAGGATATTTTCTGCTGTGGCCTAACTTAAATAATTAAACAGTTATACAGTCACATACAATGACAGTTTAAATAGGTACATAATTATGCAGATAAATAATAATCGAGATCCGTAAACAATATTATTATTTTTAAAATTTCATGTTCACTCTGTGGTCATAAGCCACAATGATATAAATTTAAGACTGCGATAAAGTTTATTTATTATTCGGTGACATTTCGATTAAGTTGCATCGGGTCTTGGCTTAATTGCGGTGGCTGTCTGTCTGTGTTGAAAATGAATCTATATAACCTGCCTCTTGTTCATTTATAAATGACATAAAAAATAATATAATTCTACATAACTATAAATGAAAAGGACATCAAAGTTGGATGATTTATTTTTTCTTATGTTCATTACTGTCAGGTTAAAAAAAAAAAAAAAAAAAAAAAAAAAAAAAACAATTTATAATGAAAATAAAATTAAGCCAGTATTAAATAGAAATAAGGGTTACACTAAAATAAGGTTATTCATTATAGAACGTAACTTATTTCACGTTTTTTTTTTTGAGAAGCTTTGTCGTATGTACTCATAAAAATTATATTATATATTGTTTTGTATTATCATTTTTAATTGAATATCAAAAAGACGAATTAACGGTATTAATCAATTTATAAATCCTCTTAAATATATTTACAACGAGCGAAGTTGCGCTGAAAAGTAAGATTATAAGCGCAGAGGTTAATTAATCGATTAAGTAAAATAAACAACAAAATTGTTCAATTAATGCATTGTATATTTATTACAAATTGAAAAACAGCGATAATTTTATTGCATTTTAATATTAAAAGCGTTCGTTGGTAACAATTAATTGAATATTGGTATCAATAAAGTATCGTAAAAGATAGGTTTAAGTCAAAGCTGTTTGAAGGAGACTAATATATCACTAGCTCATACCCGCGTCTGCATCTTCTTTGCTTATTATATTAAAAATGTATTTTGTGTAGAAATAAATGAGCGGGTAAATGAATTTTCGTCATTACTACACAAAAATGGTCGTCTTTTTAACCGACTTCCAAAACAGGAGGAGGTTCTCAATTTGGCTGTATTTTTTTTTTATGTATGTTACATCAGAACTTTTGACCGTGTGGACCGATTTCGACAATTTTTTTTTTAATCGAAAGGCGTTGTGTGCCAATTGGTCCCATTTAAATTTATTTGAGATCTAACAACTACTTTTCGAGTTATATCTAATAATGCGTTTTTACTTGACGCTTTTTTCGTCGACCTACGTTGTATTATACGACATAACTTTTTACTGGATGTACCGATTTTAATAATTCTTTTTTTGTTGGAAAGAAGATATCCCTAGTTTAGTACCATGATAAGGAAACCAGGATCTGATGATGGGATCCCAGAGAAATCGAGGGAATTTCTTGAAAATCCGCAATAACTTTTTACTGGGTGTACCGATTTTAATGATTTGTAATTTAATCGAAAGCTGATGTTTGTCATGTGGTCACCTATAAATTTTATTGAGATCTGATAACTACTTTTTGAGTAATCTTTGATAACGCGTAGTTACTTGACTATTTTTTCGTCGATCTACGTTGTATTACTCGTCGATGTTATTGAAGTCTGTTTTTTTTTTCGTTTGCGAGTAAACACAATTATAACTTTTACACTTTACCAGCGAACTTTACTCATAGTAAGGAGTATATGCACCAAACTACACGGAGAAAGAGGCCTATGCCCAGCAGTGGGATGTTCATGAACCGATCAATCAAGGGTGGGAACAAGCATGATATCCACCTGATAGTTCGCAGATACCACAGCCTTTAAATGCCTGCAACCCCAGGAGTATTGCAAGCACGTTGCCGAATCAACCCTTATTCTTCCCCAGGGGCTCTGGCTACACAACAAAATAAACACAAAATAATTTGAGAGCAGTATTATTTCACTTCAGTCTATCACAGTCCACTGCTGGACATAGACCTCCCCAAGTTAGCATCAGAAATCCAGCAAGAATCTGTGTGTTTTTTTTATCTTCTCTAATATATAAAATTCTCGTGTCATGGTGTTAAACACTGAACTCCTCCGAAACGGCTCGACCGATTTTAATAAAATTTTGTGGGCATATCAGGTAGGTCTGAGAATCGGCCAACATCTATTTTTCATACCCCTAAGTTATAAGGGGGGGGGGATTAAGCGGGTTAATAACATATATGGCAAAGAAACGTTTGCGGGGTCAGCTAGTATTTATATATAAATATTATTTCTAAGTATATTTATCAAAAAAAGAGTTCCAACAGTTGGCTGTTACCTATAAAACAAACATTAAGTTGCTTACCACAGGAACAGATGACCGTGTGTGTATGTTGTACGATAAATGATTTATTTATTCGTCATCTAATGAACAATTTGTATAAAACAAGACACGTTGGTACGGTGATCTGAGTGATGCGGTCTGTGATAGCTGTTGCGGTTTGTTAAACAAATGTTTGATTAATTTGTACAAGCACTTGTCGTGGTCGAGGCGTTCATGTTTGTGGTGAGTGTTTCCCGACCCCAGACATTTTGCTGGGGAGCATCGAGTATGTAGTGTTTTAAAAATAGTATTATTGCATTAAGTTGATATATCTCTTTTTTTTATGTCACTAAGTCGGCAAACAAGCGAACGGCTCACCTGATGGTAAGCGATTACCGTAGCTTATAGACACCTGCAACACCAGAAGCATCGCAAGCGCGTTGCCGACCCAATCCCCAATCCCCCTAGGAGCTCTGGTCACCTTACTCACCAACAGGAACACAATACTGCTTGAAAACAGTATTATTTTGCTGTGATCTTCTGTAAGGTCGAGGTACTACCCCAGTCGGACTGCTCCATATTTTGAGCAGGAAATTCCTGCTGTGCCCTACCTCAGTTCTTTTAATCAATCTAAGATAAAATGGATCACCGAAAATTATGTATGTGCTAACTTTCTGGACGACTGCACAACGTTGAATAATTGCTTTTTTTAACCGATTGGAAAATACGGAGAAGGTTCTCAATTCAAATGTATCTTTTTTATGTACGTTACCTTAAAAATTTTGACTGGGTGGACCGATTTTGATGGATCTTTTGTTAATCGAAAGATGGTGCATCGCAAGCGCGTTGCCGACCCCATCCCAAATTTCCTCCAGGAACTCTGGTCATCTTACTGACCACATGAACACAATACTGCTTGAGAGCAATATCATTTGGTAGTGATTTTCTGTAAGGTTGAGGTACTTACCTAGTAGTGTAGCTTAAGATTTAGAGAAATATATTTATTTATTTTATTTTATACTTTATTGTATAACACACCTGTGTGGCTACGGTACTAAAGAATATAGCCACCCCCTCTCTTCCCGTGGGTGTCGTAAGAGGCGACTAAGGGATAACACAGTTCCGCTACCACCTTGGAACTTAAAAAGCCGACCGGTGGCGGTATAACCATCCAACTGCTGGCTTTGAAATACACAGGCCGAAGACGGGCAGCAGCGTCTTCGGTGCGACAAAGCCAGCCCTGCGGTCACCAACCCGCCTGCCCAGCGTGGTGACTATGGGCAAAACACATGAGTTCACGTTATTTTTGGCGTGAACTCGTGGAGGCCTGTGTCCAGCAGTGGACTGTATACTATCATACTGGCTGTAATAATGTATAACACAAATACATTACGAAAAAATCAAAAAGATAGTTACAGACAGTGAAGTACGATGGGCGGACTTATGGCTGATTAGTCATTTTTTTCAGACAACCCAGAGGTAAAAAGGAAACTTATCTAGATATTAAAATATGACAATTAAAACTACATTTCCTATTCTGTCCTACCTCCTCGGGTAGAGAACCCGGTAAACCTTGGTTTATGTCGTTCGAAGTTGATTTTATTAGTTTACAAAAAGAGAGCGGGTATTTAAGTTCTTCCGGCGTTAATTTGATTGCCTTTCACTATAAATATTTAAACAGTAACGATTTGGCGGTTACGATGACGCGTTGATTGAAAACTTATTGAATATTTTAAAAATAATTTCGTATAAAACTTGGCGTGATTGAGCACATATAATAAATAGTATAAGATCCGAACTATTAGATTTAGTATGAAAATTTTGGATAGGCTATATTGTATTTGCCAACCGCCATTCCAACTAGTATTTTTAGGAGACATCATCAGTCATCGTTTTCGCAATGAAACAGCGCTCTTTTTGGTGTAAGATTCATTTATTAAACGCGTGAGTGAAAGTAACCTTTGTTAATGTATATTAATAAATCTGTTTGTATCTGCGAACCCAGTAAAATGCCAGAAAAATAATAAACAATCCAAGGTTTTCATTTCTTACAGGCTTCATACTGTCGGTAGGTATTAAATTTATCCTTTAAACTCGCATTGTTAAATAAAAATAAAAAATTTAATTCTTGAATTAAGTATAGCCTGGCCAGGATTTTTTAGCCAACCCTGTCGAGATTTTTTTACTAATATACGATAGTAAATATAAAAAAAAATATGTGGTCTCATGGGACACCACGTAGGAACGAAGTTCCTCCGGATAGTATAGAAGCAACACAATTTGAAAAAAAAAAATGTTGAATTTTATATATATTTTCTACTTCTTGATTTTTTTTAATTTTGTTGATTGGTTTTTAATTAAGTATATAAAAGTATTTAGGAAATTAAGTATTTTAGAAAATAACAAATACCGTAAAATAAAATAAATCAAACAAAATAGGAATAATAATAATAATATCTCAAACCATTAAGTGAAATAAAAAAACATATGGCTTTATTTATTTTTGTCGACGGTATAAAATCACATAAAAAAATTAAAATAAGTTTACTAGTAATATTTTAGTTTTACAATCGTCATATTATACAGTCGTGTGACTGATATTACGTCACTTCCGTTATATATTTTTCTTACGGTTTTACTATTAAATTTTTTTCAGTTCGCTCGCCCAGCCAAATGTCCTGCCGTAAGGAACTTCGTTCCAATAATTTACATCCATTAATTAGATTGATGAAGTTCGTTTCTAGTTCGGATCTCCTAGTAATAAGTAACTCTAGAACTAATCCTTCTCTTAGTAGATTGGATAAAATTTAAAGCCTAAAATTGTGAACAAAGTTTCCAACAAAAACAAAAAAGCTCGTGTTTCTAAACGTACAAAAAAGTATTAAATAAATAAATAATGAAATAGAGAAACGTAAAATTTAATGAATAACGTGAAATAAGATATTAGTTCTCGCTTTGAACCAAGAACTTAATATTAATCGATCAAGTTGAATTGGATGTTGCTACTATTATATTAAAAGGCGTTCAGATGAAACCGCAGTAATATAGCCTGGTCTAATAGATTTATTTACCTAACTAGCTGTGTCTGCGACTTCGTCCGCGTGGAATAGTGACTATGGACAGCATTGTTTGGATATATCTTTTGGTTTATTTTGGATTATAATCACCGTCGTTTGGGTATTTATAATTATGTTCGACGTGATTCTTTAAATTGGCATAACTTTTTTATTTATGAACCGATTGACATGAAACAAACACTAAATGTTAAGCGAAGCTTATCACAATATATTAGTGAAAACCACGTCTAAATCAAATAAGCTGTTTCAGAGATGTGACCAAACGCACAGACAAACAGACAAAATTTCTTACAATCATTTTTTGCGTGTTATTTGCGTTGTTAAAGGTTCCAATAATATTTTTTCTCATATATCTTCCATTTATTATATGTATAGATAGGTTAATATTAATTGTCAATAATTTATTGTTTACTTTATAAATTTTATCAATTAAGTATATAATATAATTATTATAGACTCCTATATAATTATAATATCTACCTACATATATAAATAAAAACCATTCCACAAGCGACAGGACTAATTTGGGATATTTTTTTTTTTAAGAAATTCTTATGCTTAAGTCTGTAATATCCCAGTGCTGGGCAAAGGCGACTTTCCCCATGTATGAGAAGGATCAGAACTTAATTCACTACGCTGCTCCAATGCGGGTTGGCAGATATATTCCCTACTATGAGTAACGATTGCTATCAGGTCTACATGATAACAATCGAGACCGACGGCTTATCGTGCTCTCCGAGGTACGATAGGGTGACCCACAAGAACTGCACAAACACCCAGATCACGGCAAACATCTGTATGGCCAATAAAATTTTTTGTCATGTTCGAGGATCGAGCACGCAAACGCCAGCGCTCCAGCTAAAAAGCAGTGCTGTGACTCGTCGTCAGAAAAATTAAAAATTGTTATTCAATAAACATAATGTAGCAATTATTTAAATTTCATCTGCTTCATAGTTTGCAAGGTAGGACGGAGTCTGTCGGGCAGCAATTTAGCTGTTTTTTTTTTTTAAAAAAACTTGTCAATATTTTACGTAAAAGAATTTTTTTTTCAAATGAAATTAATCTATTTATATTAATAGCTTTCAGTCCTTTTGGAATAATTGTTTTATATTATCTAAAATAATATTATTAATAAATGAAATTTGGGATATAAAATATAGAACTTACTGCAAATTTACGAAGTTAATATGAATCAGCGTGGTCAAAAAATATTGAAAATTGTTTAAACAACAAAAAAGGATATCTAATCTAAGAAGTTTATATATCAAATTAAAACGATAGACCACTTAAAAAAAAATATGTACAACTCACCCCTGTTTTCAACCTGTAACACGTTCACTTCGTATTGAGAAAAGCGATTAAATGGACGAATCTAGTTTGGTATCTCCTTGAAATTAATTTCATTAATTTCTAGTATTGTTTTAACTTAAAACCTTCGTAATGCATACTGAGAACAAGATGCTAAAGTTTGTCTGTGTCCGCTGATATAGATGTAGTGCATTCTGTTTATTCCTTTTCGTTTTATATTAGCAGTTAGGTCGTGACTTAGAGAATATATACTTAAGTAGAATCAACATAGATGGCATAACTTCAATCAACTATATTTTAATAGTGAATTAACATAGATGGCATAGTTCTTTCTACTATACTATAATACTCTGCAAATATCTAACAACTAGGTTGAGTTTTCTTTTTTATCGAAATAGAATGGCTGTAGCTCAATTCCAAACTGCCTAAAATGTGACAGTTTGGTAAATATGTCAAAATATTTTTTCTAAATATATATTTCATCATTACAGCCTATACAGTCCACTGCTGGACATAGGCCTCCACAAGTTGACGCCAAAAATAACGTGAATTCATGTGTTTTGCCCATAGTCACCACGCTGGGCAGGCGGGTTGGTGACCGCAGTGATGGCTTTGTCGCACCGAGGACGCTGCTGCCCGTCTTCGGCCTGTGTATTTCAAAGCCAGCAGTTGGATGGTTATCCCGCCATCGGTCGGCTTCTTAAGTTCCATGGTGGTTGTGGAACCTTGTTATCCCTTAGTCACCTCTTACGACACCCACGGGAAGAGAGGGGGTGGCTAAATTCTTTAGTGCCGTAGCCACACAGCACTAAATATATATTTGCTAATGGAAAATTTTCATTAACACATGCGTTCAACTGCCGCCTGGTAGCTCAGTCCGCGCGGGAGGCGCACGTTCATTCCTATTGTGTCATCAGTCATGTTTTTTGTTTTAGCTTTTTACGTATTAAGGTTTGTGTGAAAGTGTTATCATAATAGTAAACCATTTGAATACATCACAATAGACATGGAATGACGTTTTTGAAAATTTTTGGAATTGGAAAAGTCATATTTTTTTATACTTACTGAAATATATGAAGCATCTTTATTAAATCCAGATTTATTAATTCCCATGTAGAAACGACCAAGTGCTAGTTAATTCAGTTGTCATATTTTTAAGCACAATGTAGAGGCAGACAACTGCAGTATCTCGTAAATTAAACATAATTAGAAGAAATGAAATATACAAGTGTTTGTTTTTGTAAATAATGTAGCAGTGATGAAAATTTCAACAAATTTGGTTTAAAATTGACAAAATAGGAGCTCTTTTTCCTATTATGCGGTCTCCTGAAAAGTAGCTGTTTTGTATGTAACTCTTTTTACTTTGCACCCGTCGAAATACTAATAACGGATTTTGTGACCGGGCTCTTTTTTAACACTGGAAAATGAATTTACGCACAAGCCCACCGTCCGAAGACGACGGGAGTGTGAGGCTCCCTTCGCGGACAGAACGCGCATGGACTACCCACTAAAACCCAGCGCTGCCCTCATCGTCATATTGATTTTGTGACAGGACTTGATTAAGGTATTTTAAGGACTCGAATAAGTTTGTGTGAAGTTCTTTCATTTCTCGTGCTACAAATACTACAAAATTATTGTATTAGACGTCGAATGAAAACGTATTTTGAAAAAAAAAAACCTCTTATGTTGATGATTGAGAGAGGGCTCACGATCACGCTACCGAATTCTACGCTACTATGGAAGCAGTATGGTTGTTATATGTAACAAAACGGTCATGAATTATGATAATGATTATACATTACCTTAGCTCCCTTTTTGTAACATTAACAATTTCAACGCAAGTGAAGCCGCGCAAACTGCTACTTCTTTATTGCAGTTGTGTTTTCGTTGACACGAGTTGCTGTCTCCCTGACATCAACGTCGTGAACGCTCGGTATTTTTCGGCGGAGGGGCGTGTCGTGCTGCGCCACCGTCGCTTATCAGATCGCTTTACGTAACTAATTAATTTGCTTAAGAACTTATTTATTAGAGGAAATAAAAAAGGTTTAATAATGTTTGCTTTTTACTTTTTCGGTGGTTTAATTTGTTTCTTAAATGTTTTTATAGGTGTTAAAGTTAGTTATGCTTATTTTTTCTTTGCATGGAATATGAAATGCAATCCCAGGTGAAAGTTCCAAATAAAAAAAACCCAGATCTTGTATGTGTGTTTGTTATAAGGTATTAATATTTACTCACTCGAAATCAATTCTGTGCAACGTTTGTATTGGCTGTTTTCTATGTTGTAAATACTTAAAAGTAGCAATATCTTATCACTTAAGCCTATCACAGCCCACTGCTGGACATAGGCCTCCCCAAGTTCGCGCCAGACATCCTGGTTTTCTACAATCCTTATCCCTCCCTTATAATCCCATCCTTATAATTTTCAACCCTCTACGATCAACCCCTATTTTTAAATAGCGTTTAGCGGCAATAAAACGTTTGCCGAGTCATCTAGTCACATATAAAAATGCAAAAAAAATTACCAAGCGATTGGGCTTCAACGCTTTTCCTATATGGAAATGATGGCTTTGCTATGAATGTATCGTTTACAGGCTTCAATTTAGGTGGACTTTCATAAGGCACTAGCTTTTACCCGCGGCTTCGCTCGCATTGATTTTTTTAGTATAAAGTATCCTATGTTACTTCTAATACCTCCAAGAATATGTGTACAAAGTTTCATGGTGATCGGTTAAGGAGTTTTCGCGTGAAAGTGTAACAAACAAACTTACATTCACATTTATAATATTAGTAGGAAGGAGGAATACACTACATACAGTATGGGTATCTCTCCTTGTACCGACGAACAAAATAAAAAAGCATTATCAAATTTCTTGCAGTCCTTCGAAAGTTTTATAAGATTAAATTATACATACACTTATGTATAATAAAAAGTATATATTATTTTTTATATATACCTACGCTAGATAATTAAAAAACATAATTGCGCTTGATCTCAAGCAAATGAAGACCAACTTCAAATACAAATTATCAGAGATAGCTCAAAAAATACTCGTGAAATTTAAATGGTATCACATGACAAGCACCGTCTATCGTAAACAAAACCCTAAATTGGTATACGTAGTAAAAAGCTGTGAAGTAACAGACATCAAAAAATTAAATTGGATTCAGAACCTCCTCCATTTCTTGAAGTAAGTTAAAAAGAATATGATAAAATATATATACGAGGCTACGCGACAAGCATTACCTTTCGATTAAATTAAGAATTATAAAAATCAGTGAAAAGTTATGCGCTATAATACAACTTAGGGCGACAAAAAATAGTCAAGTAAATACGCATTAATAGATGTAACTCGAAAAGTACTAGGCAGATCTAAATTAAATTTAAACGTAACCACATAATACGCAACATCTTTCGAGTCAAAGAAAATGCATCAAAATCACACCCAGTCAAAAATTCTGAGGTAGCATACATAAAAAAATACAATCGAATCGAGAACCTCCTTCTTTTTTTAAAGTCGGCTTAAAAACGTACAAAATAATATAAAAACATTTTTGTATAACATTTGTAATAATATAACTCTCTTAATTCTTAATTCTTAATTCTCTCTCATAATATTCTCTTGCCACAACGTTAGTTATCATCCCATACAGGAAAGTACCACCTGGGCCTGGTACAGGCTTGGCCCAACTATGTAGAACTCTGGCTACTAAGGCTGGGTCAGCCAGTCTTGGCCCAAGATTGGATAATCGTTGGCATGGCCGGGGCTGGGTTAAGCAGTCTGGTCCAGGCATGGGCCAATACAGGTACGCCGAAGCTAGGTTTCCCAGTACTGGCCCAATTGTCAACTCTGGGGGTATCCTACATGGGATACTCTTCTGACACAGCTGGACCGATTTTTATGAAATTTTGTGTGCATATCGGGTAGGTCTGAGAATCGGCCAACATCTATTCATATCTCTAAGTTAAAAGATGATGGGGTGATCAAGTGGGTTAATAACATAAAATATATGGCAAAACAACTTTTACTGAGTCAGCTATGTACATATGTTAGTGTGATGTAGGTAGTATGTATTTATTTAATTAGTCTTTTGAAGGTAAGATAAATCTTTTGTAAGCAGTCTCTCATTAAAGCTGTAACCGGATACCGGATACCGGATATTCGTAGGATCCCCAGGAGTCCAGAGATTTTCCAGTTAGGTTTGACCATATCTTAGCTAATCGTAAGCATGAGACAGGAGATTTATCTGATTGGCCTGAAAACTCTGATTACCTGTACTTGATTATTATGTAATTATCATTTTGTTAAAAAAGAATTGAGATCGTTAAATTATATATGACATGTGAACTAAAAAAATATTGTATAAGTAGGTATCCACAATATGTTATGATTAATATAAACTCGTAGTTTCAACTAGAATTCATAATATTATTTTAAGAGTGCGGAATCCTGCGGGATCCCACGTGGTATAAATCAATCCAACTTTTTAATCCTGCTCGATTTATAATTATAATTTTAACCAGGTGTGCCCGCGACTTCATCTGCGCGGAATTTAACAAAATAGTTATTATTTAGTTCGCACTTTTACGCCGCCTTAGCACAACGGTCATAGCCATGGATTGTGCCTGTTGAGCTGGCTGTTGGGGGTTCGATCCCCGCACATGACAACCATTTGTATTGGCCATACAGGTGTTAGCCGTGGTCTGGGTGTTTGTGCAGTCCTTGTGGGTTTTCCCACCGTGCCTCGGAGAGTACGTTAAACCGTCGGTCCTAGTCATTATCATGTACACCTGATAGCGATCGTTACTCATAGTAGGGAATATATCCGCCAACCCGCTTTGGAGCAGCGTGGTGGATTAAACTCTGATCCTTCTCCTACATGGGGAAAGGGGCCTATGCTCAGAAGTGGGATATTACAGGCTGAAGTGATATAAAAAAAATCAATAACAAAAGTAGCCTAAGTCACTTCTTATTACATCAGCTATCTGCCAGTGAAAGTCCCGTAAAAGTCGGTCCAGCTTTTCAGAGATTAGCCGGAACAAACAGACTGACAGACAGATAAAAATCATAAAAAAAAATTATTTAGGTATATGTACCGTGTATCCATCCATGTGCATTTAGTAAAAATTGGTTATGTTGATATTACAAACGAGATGACAATCCCTGTTTGATTGAAAATTGAAAGGCCAATACTTTTACAGACGATATGTCTATCTTAAAAACAGTAGGCGTTTCCTTTCAAAAAAAAAAATTTGAGATTGATATTTGTTATTATAAGCGCAACAACATTGATTTGACTGTGTAGGGCTATAGGCCTTTTTATTACAATTGGAAAATATACGGCCTTGCTGATGTAATAAGTATTAGTCAAAATACCCACTAAACTCAGCGGTTCTTTTTCTCATAGCAGTGGTGGAATTACCAATAAACTGTAGCTTAGGGCCGCAAATTTTTGGTGGGCCGCAATTTTGCGTAACTTTTAAAGTTTGAGTTTGTAACATTATTATATACATACATATTATTTTATGGAATTATGCAATGGGCGGCCTAAAAAAATCAATGGTCAGTCGAAATTAATATATAATTATTAACAAATCCCTAATAAATACACTGCTTTTACCTTTTTCCTTACCGTCAGCCTACAGGCGGCGAATTTGTAAATCCGCCACTGCCTCATAGGAATCTATGGCAGACAGTGACTACGGGGACACTCGCGCACATGTACTACATAAATACATTAAGCTTTTCACATTTAGGAACGTTTTGTATTGGAAAATTAAATTGTCGTTTTTACTATTTAATGTTATTACATATTTGTTTTTCTCTTAAACCTTCCCTGAACTTCCACAAATATTTCAAAATCAAAATTGGCCAAATCGGTTCAGCCATTCCCGAGTTTTAGCGAGACAAACGAACTGATTGATTTATATATAAAATACTATAACAACAAATAATGCGACCGATGGATCCTATCTATAACTAGTCCCGCTATCAATTCCGTGCATCTCTAAGAGCTTTGACTGGTAAGTCTTTAACCTAACTTATCTAACATCAAAATTTGAGCGTTTATAAGCATAATTTTATTATAAAATTAATTCGACAGGTCTTAATCTAAAGACTAGCTCTTTGATATAAAATAGCTTGATAGTAGACATCAAACGAAACGTCAAGTACTAAAATAAATTATTAATTTGAAAATAAACATTGATTTAATGAGTAGGTACTTAAATAATATCTATTGATGCTATGTATATTTAAGTAAATATGCAAGTAAATTTATTTACAATTTATGTGTTTATTGTATTCGTAGCCATCTATTTATAAATTTTACAAACAGTTTATAAATTGTTACTTAGGTTGCAGTACAAATTATTAAGAAAAAAGCCAATTTAGTTGCCAAATTTTGTATTTTAATTTCCTGTCCAATATTTTATTGTTTGTATCAACAAACATGAATTTAACTTAATTAAAATTTGTAGACGTCCAACCGCTGGGAAAGGCTTCGAATTCATATTCCTGTCTGGATTTAAACGGCTTTGATCTTGGTCCACATCGGCTTCTACGACGTGTTGGCAGATATGAATTTTATTGCACAAAATATTTTACTTATCGTGTCTAGCCGCAATGATAATAATATTTTCTAAAAGGTTGACCTACTCACAGAAATCACAGTAAAAGAAATATTATCGATGGTATAAATATATATTAGTTGTTATCATGATTATATGTTATTTAGTGTCGCAACGAGACACAAATTTATTAAGGGACGTGGTATAATAGCCTTAAATAAATGATTCTGCCACTCAAGAGATTGATAGACTACTCCCCTGGCAACCGTGGAACAAGGCGAGGGTCTTCGCGTGATAAGCGGGTGGAGACAATGCGGAGCAGGGTCTTCGCGTGGCAAGTGGTGGAGAGTGGAGACAATGCGGAGCAGGGTCCCTGGAATGTTTATGTTTTCCCGCCTTAGTCCACTATCCTTTGTCATTGTCCGGAGGCCCTTCCACGATGCCCCAAGAGGAGCGTCTGCCACTTATTACTATTACACCTTTATTATTGCCACCGACTTTTTTATACGCTTTAAAATATTGACAAAACAAAAATTAATATAATTTTATATTTATGGATGAACTATATATTTTTTTATATATGGATGTAAATCAATATGTGATATTTTATTATAAATAAACATGAAGTCATATAACGTTCCATTACATTAGTTGTTATCATGTACACCTGATAGCGATCGTTACTCATAGTAGAGAATATATCCGCCAACCCGCATTGGAACAGCGTGGCTTTCTTGACATCTATCAAAAAATATTTTTATAAAAAATATAAAAACATAAAATGAGATTTGATTATTATTCTGATATAAACATTTCGTATATGTGTAGATACGAGATGTAGACCCGGCTACAATTTATTTACATTGTTATAAAATTCTTTTACTTAAATTTTGTATGAAAAGGAAAACTTATTCTGTATTAAGAACTGTTTATAAAGAGAGAGGTCATTTATACACACTAGGAAAAGAAAGGGACTCACAATTTACCTTTGTAGAATACCCATTTGGGAAATAGTGCCAGCAAATTGTAATTATTATAACCAGGTTATTATTATGACCAAGTTGATTATTTATTATTAAACACTCACTAAGTTACGTCAATAATATAAATTACATAATGGGCTTAAAGAAAATTGTTAGAATATATTAAAAAAAAATATTTTAACTAGCGTAGGAGTGAAAAATATAGAATAAATTTAAAATAAAAAGTTTTCATTTAGAAACATGTTTGACGTTCTTCACTACGTTTAATATTACTGTGGTCCGGAATTATAATGATAGGGATTTATTTGATTAACCGTAATACAGGTACATATGTACTTCCACACTTTCTATGTCAGCGCTTTAACCAAATGTTGCCTGGAAAAGATCTCTGGCGCGATAAGGTCTCTTATAGCTCGAGTTGCATACTCGAGTTACTGGACGGATGATATGCCGGTGATAGTATGTGTTTTATTCCATTGATCAAACAAAAGTTGGAAAATTATTGTGACGTAAAAGATGTATTGTGCTGTGTGGCTACGGCACTAAAGAGTTTAGCCACCCCCTCTCTTCCTGTGGGTGTCGTAAGAGGCGACTAAGGGATAACAAGGTTCCACAACCACCTTGGAACTTAAGAAGCCGACAGGTGGCGGGATAACCATCCAACTGCTGGCTTTGAAATACACAGGCCGAAGACGGGCAGCAGCGTCTTCGTGCGACAAAGCCAGTACTGCGGTCATCAACCCGCCTGCCCAGCGTGGTGACTATGGGCAAAACACATGAGTTCACGTTATTTTTGGCGTAAACTTGTGGAGGCCTATGTCCAGCAGTGGACTGTTTAGGCTGTAATTATGAAAAGATGTATTACTGTCGCTAACCAGTGTCTGCGGAATACCTACTCGAGACATTAATTCGCACAATTCCTCTATTACCGATTTAGATCCGTAAGACGCATTCATCGAGTAACATCCCACCCATTTCGAAAAAGCATCTATAATTATTAAAAACATTTGATTATTTATTGAACCTAAAAAATCTACATGTATTCTATAAAATAGGTGCGTTGAAAAATAGCGGGTCCACTAGATAACCCGAAAACTAATCTAGTGTATTTAAATAAACCTTTATGAGTGTTTATACAGGTGAGGCTTTGCGATTCTTCAGATAAGCACAACTGATTATACGCCATAGATAAATCAAGTTTTGTAAATAGCTCGCCACCGTGTAATTTTGCGAAAAGTTCCTCGACTGTTGGCAACGGGTAGATATTGTTCGATAATTAGATATTTGTTTCTAGTAACAGAGAAATCTGCACAGATTCGAATCCCACCGTCTTTTTTTAAGACCGGCACGATTGGCGATGCGTACTCAGCGTGGTCGACAGGCTTCAAAATACCTAAATCTATCAGACGGTATAATTCGGAATCAGTTTTATTTTTCAAAGCATATGCTACTGGCCTAGGCCTAAAATACATAGATCGAGCATCGGTTCTTAAGTGTAACTTTTAAATTTGTTGAAGCAACCTAAAGAGTCTGAAAAAAGCTTGGGAAACTTTGACAATATTTTCTTATCGATAAATTCATTCCCACTATGTAAGTAATAATTAGTCTCGTTAGCTGTCACGGGTGCGAGTTCTAAGTTAAATTTTCGAATAAAATCACGACTGAGGAGTGGTGGCCCGCCATTCCGTACTACGTAGGTATACGTACATATCCAATACGCGTATAACGCCGCTATACGCACTACTCCTAACGTCTCGATGTTTCCCCATGTAATTTAATAACTTGTTATTTGATGTTGATAAAGTTAAACCTTTAAAATAAATATTAAAGGTGTTTTCTGACAATACACTGACAGCAGACCCACTGTCGATTTCAAACTCTTAAACCGTACCACAAACATTAACCCGTTCCGTCATCGGTTTACCTTTTACGCATCGAATATTATAAAACAACTTACCGTCAGAGTCCTCATCCATATTACTTTTCTCGATAAAGTAAACCTTATTGCCGAGGATACACATCCTACGCAAATGACCTTCTTGACGGCACTTTTTACACTTATAGGACTTAAAACGACACAGGTTAGATTTATGACTCGTATAGCCATATACACTGCACCTTTCCCCTTTGAAAAATTTGAATACTACGTCGTTCGCTGCGTCGATCACTGCGACTGAGCCGGCCGGTGCCGCCTGCGTGGCTTGGCGCGCACACCACACGCTCTCTGCCTTTCCTAACGTTAGCTCCTGTAATCTTGAGCTTATAGCTTGTCACGCTCAGGACTTGCAACCATACCCATGACAAATCTGTCTAAAAGGGCTTCTTCCAAATTTTTAAAACCACAATGTGCAGCTAATCCTCTACCCTAGCCGTCGCGCACTGAGTATGCATTTCACCCGATCGTTGTGTTGCCGAATGAAAATGGTGTCTTTCTGCAAATCCACTTCGCCTTGGTGTGAAGTGATTATCCAACAGATATAAAATTTCTTCGAAATCGCATTCTTCTAATTTTTTCGGCAGCGATAAATCACTAGCTAGCTTGTACGATGACTCGTTGAGCGCGCTGAGTACAGACACGTCGTTAATATCATTTGCGATAAACATTGTTGGATTTGTGATTTGTATGTACTCCACTCATGCGACAGGTGATCGAATGTTAAAATCACTCCAAACGATAATGCAGCCGACAGTTCTGCGTAGATTCGCTCGTCACCACTTGTTAAATATGTTAAAAGATACTATATTCGGAACAAAAGATGCTACATCTGTGGTAACTGGTGTGGTGTTTTTTAATATCTCCAACAATAACAAACTTGTCTAACAATCATTATTGTTATTAATATATCAAAAATTATTTCAGTGATGAGTATGTATTGTTTGTATATCATGTTTTGAGGTGGGGCGCAGAAGGAAATGGAAATATCCTGCTCAAAATCTGGAGCAAATCAACAGGGGAAGTACCTCAAAATTTACAGAAAATTACAGATAATTAATAGTGCTCTATAGTAGTATTGTGTTCTTGTCGTGAGAGCTTCTGGAGAGGGTCAGGAGTGGGGTCGGCAATGCGCTTGCGATGTATCTAGTATTTAAGGTGTCTTATAGGCTATGGTGACCGATTACCATCAGGAGGGCCGCACGTTTGCCACCTTAATCATATAAACAAAAAAAGCAATAATGTAAGAATTATACAACAACAGTAATATAGAACTTTTAGCGACTGTCGTTTTGAAACTTCTGACAGTTGCATTACTAATCTAGAGAGTTCCGTTTAAGTAAAAGCGTTGATAGAGACGCGTTTGTCGAGCTAATAATAATAAATATTTACAACATACACATACGGTCATCTAATCCTAAAGTAAGCAACTTAATGCTTGTGTTATAGGTAACAGCCGACTGGTATAGCTAAATATTTTTTTTTTTTTGATAAAAAAATATATAAACAATAGACATAAAAATAAAATATACCACACCGATACTCGGGGTGGGGATCGAACCCACAACCCCCGGAGTAGGGTCACTATAAACTGCGTCAACGGTCTAGTCACGAACGAAACCACCCAAAAAACTAACAACCAAAAAAGTTCTGTTTCGTGGATAAATTTCCTTACCATGAGTATCATTATCAGGTGTTTATGATTACTATGAAAACCGGATACCGGAAGTGGACAATTGCTCTCCTGGGGACGTTGGAGAGACTTACAAGGTTACAACTTTCAACGGAAACTAATATTTGTACAAATACTAATGCTCGCTCTGTATAGAAGTCGACTCTGTGACATCAAAGTTCATGGAACTATCGTTTCATTCTATAACAGCGACGCATTGCTATGCGATTTTATGAATTATAGAAAAAATCGTATGTCCAGAATAATCAAGTATTACAAAGCCTACGAATATATAGTGAAACATTTTTGCAGTACACAGGTAACTACGTGTTTTTTTTTATATCACTAGGTCGGCAAACAAGCGTACAGCTCGCCTGATGGTAAGAGATTACCGTAGCTTATAGACGCCTGCAACACCAGAAGCATCGCAAGCGCGTTGTCGACCCAATCCCCAATCCCCCCAGGAGCTCTGGTCACCTTACTCACCAACAGGAACAAAATACTGCTTGAAAACAGTATTATTTAGCTGTGATCTTCTGTAAGGTCAAGGTACTACCCCAGTCGGGCTACTCCAGATTTTGAGCAGGAAATTCCTGCTGTGCCCTAAAAATATATTAAACTTATATATATCATATAAAAATATAGTAATCAAACGAACATGAATTCCCTATTTCGTCCCTTTAAATAAAAAAATCCTTAAAAGACATAAGATAAAAAAACGAAAAAAAAACCGACTTCAATTACATCGACGAGTAATACAACGTAGATCGACGAAAAAATAGTCAAGTAACTACGCGTTATCAAAGATTACTCAAAAAGTAGTAATCAGATCTCGATAAAATTAAAAATTATCAAAATCGGTACACCCAGTAAAAAGTCATGCAGATTTCCGAGAGTTTCCCTCGATTTCTCTGGGATCCCATCATCAGATCCTGGTTTCCTTATCATGGTACCAAACTAAAGATATCTCCTTTCCAACAAAAAAAGTATTATCAAAATCGGTACATCCAGTAGAAAGTTATGCGGTATAATACAACGTAGGTCGACGAAAAAAGCGTCAAGTAAAAACGCATTATTAGCTATAACTCGAAAAGTAATTGGTATATCTCAAATAAATTAAAATGGGACCAAATGACACACACTACCTTTCAATTAAAAAAAAAATGTCGAAATCGGTCCACCAATCAAAAGTTCTGAAGTAACATACATAAAAAAAATACAGTCGAATTGAGAACCTCCTCCTTTTTTGGAAGTCGGTTAAAAAAACGAATTAACATTGCAAATAATTGAACAAAAATATAATAGTATATTCATAATTCAATTAATTAGAAACGCGATACACTTTAAGTTCAAGAGTTCATTACATTTCAATGTTGCTATTTGTACTTCAACTCTATTATCAAGGCATTATGTGGTCGGTTTAACATGATTAGCTATCAAGGGAACGTAGAATTGTCCATTTGTTCGTATCAGTAACACGCGTTCTGTGTGCCGCGGGAGACGTGACCAGTGACACTACTATAAAAACTCGTTGATAACTCGTGCGTAAGTCGCGTGAAATGCGTTTTTGTTTGAACAAAATGTTTATAAGTGTCTTTTAAACGCTATCGAAGTGCTAGAAGAATTTATGAAGATTATTTGTGTCCTTTTTGTTTTGTTTTTATCAGTTGAATAGGTGAGTAATTTTTTGATTATTTGTAGATTAAGTAAAGGTGTGAGCTATAAATAATAATAATAATAATTACGCGTTTGTGCGACAGGAGTTTGATGGCTTATTATTATTATTATTTATTTTGTTTATTCTGTATTCAGGGTATTTAGTTATTAAGTATCGCTCGCTTATTGTAAGTGTTGTTTTAAATTAATATTTAGAAAACAGTTAAAAATATAAAACATTTGTAAATATATATTTTTTAAATCATCGTTCCATATAAAATATTCTCGAGCGTTTTGTTTCTAAATCTTAAAATTTATCGTATTAAAAAAAAACGAATTTTCTAAGTTATTTGACAAATCTAAATTTAAAAAATATCACACCATATACCACAATAAATTTATTCTACTACGCAACAGTAATACAATTTAGTTACATATTAGTTGTTAACTGTAATTAATAAACATTTATACAATTAACAATTGACTGTATTTCAGGGTTGTGCTTTGGAATGATTTCCGTACAAATTCAAAGTAGTTAATACTTAAGAACACGTATGAGTCAAATACAAACTTCATAGTAAGTTGTATACCTTCTAGAGTACGGCAGACACCACACACCATTGAGATTATTGTGGTCTAAGGATCGGAAAATGCAATCAATGTGTGTGTCATTTTCGGTCTGTATAAATAGCACACAATTGTCCAAAGCATCTAAACGCCTTGTTAGGGTATTCTGAAAAAAAAAAATATCTACTTGGGCTTTCCATTAGTAGCATGAATCGATTAAATAATATTAGACTGTTTTGTTAGATAATAAATTTTTAATGAGATAACAGTATATGTTCATAAATATTGGTATATCGAAGTGCGCGGTAGACTTATCTTTGCTTGAGTTACTATCTAAAAGTATAGAGATGAAAATATATAAGATATATATATATATATATATATATATATATATATATATATCTTATATATTTTCATCTCTATACTTTTAGTTAGTAACTCAAGCAAAGATAAGTCTACCGCGCATATATATATATATATATATATATATTTCAAAGGTTTTAAGCAAACTAGCTAGAGCTAAAGATGGCTTTAGTATTACTAACATAACTATTTGTTTGGTCTTCATAACATATTGGAAAGAGTAAAAACTAAGTTAAATTTAAATTAAAACTATTATCTAACTATACTAATAAACGGTGGTCGGTTTTTTTGTTCAGTTTTACTGCGAAAACGACTGAGTCGATCGGGATAATATTTATACCACAGGATGCAGCGTGTTTCTGAGGAGGTTTTAGTAAATGATATGTTGATAATTACTTATCGTGTAAAAAAATGGGCGGACAGAGGTCGCTAGTGAAGCATATTTTTATTTACCTACTACGTCTTTTGACGACTTTTGTTACGGACGTAACAGGTTGGCTTAGTTCCGCGATGATTAGCATTTGTTCTAAAAATAAGTGCGTCAATATTTATTTAAATTTTTGCCATAATAAAGGTACTCACTACATAGTCGCGATAATATTGTGTGTGGGAAATTAAACAGACTAATTTGACACACCAAATAAAAACTTCAATCTGATGTACGTATAATTTTATCTGTGAACTTATTTCGATACCTTATTATGGATATTACTTGTAAAAGAACATAAGTAAATCGAGAACTCTTGGTAATTATTTTATTGAAAAAATGTAATTTCCGTTCTTTAAATTTACTTACCTACCTTACCTTTTACTTACCTCAAAAATAATATAAAAATAAAAAATATCTTTATTCAAATAGGCTTCAAAATCGACAATATACCAAATTAAAATTTTAATAATTTTTGTAATTGAATCTTCCACCGGTTCGGAACTCAGATTTTACAAACAAGAACCGGCAAGAAATACCGCAGTTAATCTTTAAAAAAATATATAAACTATATTTTTTATACCAATTTGGTAATATCTTGCATGAAATACAGTGTCACTAAGACGATATTTCACACATCTTTTCATCTATGTGATCCTGCACAGAATAATAAGCTTTAGCTCTTAATTTACTTTTAATACAAACTTTAAATTTATTGGTAGAAAATTGCAATATCGTTCCTTCTATTAATTTTGTATTTCTTATTAATTTACTTACCTACAACACACACACACACACACACAGCTTAAATTTAAATGCAGACTCAAGGATTAGTTTCTGCTATTTAGATCGTAATTTAAAGATTTAACCATTACTTTATTTTCTTTTGTAAACGTTAGATTTGCTTGTACAATATCAAAACATTATTCAATCAAATTTGCAGAATATAAAACCCAATGGTCAAAATGACACTTTTGCCTCTTTATATATTTATGTTTTTTTTTTCATTTTGAATATTATTAAATATCGCTTTTAACGTACGACTATTTAAAACTAACCGATTCAACCTATATTTAGGTATATAGTTGACATATTTATCAATAATTTAAGTTTTATTCTCATTACAAATAATATTTCGTACCTCCGACCTAACATGGCTAACCAACTACAATATCTGCCACAAAAGTTAGTTTAATTTAATGTGATAAAACAAACAGATGTATAGATAGATAACTAGTTGAATGAGCGTTTTTCATAGAGCTCTTTTAACAAAGAAACAAACAAAACGTAACTATAATAATAATTATAAAGCTGAAGAATTTGTTTGTTTGTTTGAACGCGCTAATGGTACTACTGGATCGAATGGAAATATTATTTTTGTATGTGATAGTACATTAAACTGAGGAACACAGCAGGAAATTTCCTGCTCAAAAAAAGGAACAGGCCAACTGGGGTAGTACCTCGATGTTACAGAAGATAACAGCTAAATAATACTGTTTTCAAGCAGTGTTGTGTTCCTGTTGATGAGTAAGGTGACCAGAGCTCCGGAAGAATTGGGGGTAGGGTCGACAACGCGCTCGCGATGTTTCTGGTGTTGCAGACGTCAATAAACTATAATGTAATCGCTTACCATCAGGTGAGCCCTACGCTTGTTTGCCGACTTGGTTATAGTATATATTAAAAAACAAAACTGAGCAATGTCATCCTCATTTTTACTCAATTTAACGCGGGCGGAACCGCGGAGTACAGCTAGTGTTTTATTTATTTATTTATTAATACTTTATTGGACAATACATTAAAGAAAAAAAGAAAAAGAATTTAAAGAAAAAAAAGGCGGGCTTAATGCTAAAAGCATTATAATATTACAATCATTATATTTTATATTACAATTTATTTTTAGCTAAATTTATATAATATTAATAAACTAGCGACCCGCCCCGGCTTCGCACGGTTGCAAAAACGATCAGTATTCCTCTATTATATTATGCATGTATTATACATATAAACCTTCTTCTCAATCACGCTGTCTATTAAAAAAAACCGTATCAAAATCCGTTGCGTAGTTTTAAAGATTTAAGCATACATAGGGACAGAGAAAGCGACTTTGTTTTATACTATGTAGTGATAAACAACAGATTATATCATCTAATTAAAAAATAATATGCAAATAAAAAGCCTTAGTGATTTATAATTGTAATATTTAACTGCAATAATACTGTTTATTCTTATTTGATAACATACTGAAAAGAGTCATAACGTTGCCACCTGATGCATGTGCGAGTTTATTGATAGTGTTATCATTTGATTAAAACACAAAACACCTGTTTAATTAATATGACAGTTTGCAATACGATAATACGCGGTACAATAAAGTGCTTTTACTACAATTATAATTTTATAGCCACTAATCATAACTTCAGCCTATTTCAGTCCACCACGCTGGGCAGGCGTGTTGGTGACTGGGGCTGGCTTTGTCGCACCGAAGACGCTGCTGCCCGTCTTCGGCCTTTGTATTTCAATGCCAGCAGTTGGATGGTTATCCCGTTATAAATCGGCTTTTGGCGAGTGGTAATGTGTTATCCCTTAGTCGACACCCACGGGAAGAGAGGGGATGGCTATATTCTTTACTGCCGTAACCACACATTCTAAACTATTATACATATAAATATATATATATTTATATATATATATATATAAGTCCCTTAACGCCACCGGTAGCGGGTTAGATTCACTCTTGAGCCACTTATTTGTACAAATATGTATTATAATTTACAAGGCTTATAATTAATTTTGTATTAAATAATTATAACAATAATTTGTTTTAAGAAAAATAAATTGATTTTAAAAATAAAATTAAAATGGAAATACTTATTTAGAAATAGTGAGGTTTAGACTATGATCATCTAAATTTGTGAAAAAGGCGCTGAAAAATAGTCCAAAATTACATTTTTGAACTAACACTACTTTACACAGGCTTGACTTGGGTAGCAAGATGGTAAATGTGTGACGAGAGCGTTATGAAAAGCATGATCGGGTCAGACGAACGGAGCAAGAGAGAGAGGTGCGAGCACACATTTTCTTTCTCTTATAGCCACGTTAGATCAAAAAATTGTATTACAACTGAATAGAAAAAATATGCTTACATTATTGTCACTATTATATTGGTACCATATATATTCGTAGTAAAAATTCACACTAGCAACTTTTTTGAACTGTTAACATGCAAATTAAATCTGAATTATTAATAATAATAACAATAATAATAAGCGTTTATTTCAGACGTGAGCATCAATAGTGTATTAGTGTGTTAGTAACAATATTTCCTTATAATCTATGTTAGTTATTGTTAGTAAGATGATAAATTAAAAAGAAAAAAAAAATAATAACTTTTTTATAAATTTAATGGTATTGATAATTTTCCTTTAAATGCATGCTCTGCACATGTTCGATAAGAGAACTGTGCCTCGGGATGAGACCCATGAGGTCAATTATCTCATTATCAAGCTTATCAGCGTTATAAAACTATTTCATTTGTTTTTAAGGGCCTGATTGAAGAGTCATGTTACAGAATTGACGCATCATTTTGCAGTAGCCGTTAAATATCTTTAAAACTTTTTTTTGTTTGTTAATAACAGTAAGTAGTTCATTTCTGTTTTAGAGGATTGTTCTGATTCTTTAAAGTCAACAAGGATATATCTCAGTCAGAACAATTATTTGTATACGTAGAAATACTTATTTCTGGATTGAGTATACACACCAGAACACATGACCGTCATCGATACCTTGTTAAAATGACTAACAAAATAAGTTTACAGGTGTATAATATCGATAGAATAGCTCCAGCTTATATGGGCTAATTTGCTTTCAAAACTTTGTTAGCAAATTAGCCAACTCAGAGATGAAGTAGTTTCAGGAGTTAAGGACAGGAAATTCTTAAGGTCATCGGTGACTTCCAATCGATTAGTGATGCTATATGTAGCAGATCCGGCTCAAATTTTCTTTTACTCTTATAGAAGAAATAGAACTAGTAAGTTTGGTATATTAGGATAAAATGTGGGATCTTAAAAAGTCTTACGCTAGATGTAGGTTGTACAATTTGAAACAATAGTTTTTGAGATAATGTTAATAGAGATAAATAAATAAACGCCCATAGCACCCCGTATTCCTGTGTCGGAGTCCGCAAACACACACAATAAACAAGCACAATCGCCCAGACCACTACAAACATTTGTATGACTTATGCAAATATATACTGTGTGCGGGGATCTAACCCGCAACCGCTTGCATAACAGCCACAATCTAGCGCTGCGACTGTTGTCGCATTGTCAAGTGGTTCTTTGGTTTTTGTTTTCATATAACTAGGTCACCAGATGGTAAGCGATTACCGTAGCTTATAGACGTCTGCAACACCAGCACCAGCATAGCAACTGCGTTGCCGACCATATCTTTAATTCTAACCAGAAGCTCTGGTCACCTTATTCACCAAAAAGAACACAACACGGCTGGAAAGTAGTATTATTTAGCTGTAATCTTCTGTAAGGTCGAGTTACTGCCCCAGTCGGGCTGCTCCAGATTTTGGAAGAAGGAGGCCGATAGGAAGATTCGGTTGGGCTGGGCGGGGTTTGGCAGGCTTCATCGAGTCTTCACTTCGAAGATTCCGCAATGCTTGAAGACAAAAGTCTTCGAGCAATGTGTCCTACCTGTGCCGATACGTGGACACTGACGAAAGGACTGTCCACAAGTTTAAAGTCGTTCAACGTGAAATGGAACGAGCTATGCATGGAGCTTCTCTCAAATATATGATTAGAAATGAGACTCAAGAGAATGAAAGTAACCCACGCAGACCACAAAATTAGCAAGTTGAAGTGGCAGTGGATTGGCTACCTGTGTCGCTGGACCGATGGCTGATAGAGCAGACGTGCCCTGGAGTGGAGACCACGTCTTGGTAAACGCAGTGTGGGACGTCCTCCGGGCTGCTGGACCGACGATCTACGTAAGATTGCCGGTGTAGGCTGGATGAGGATTGTTGGAAACCGGGATGTCTTGTGGTCTTGGGGAACATGGAGAGGCAGTCCAGCAGTGGACTGCAATAGGCTGAACAGAAAAAAACTGAAAAGTACTTTTCGAGTTATAGAAGAAGAAAGAAGAAGAAATATACTTTATTGTGCATATTACAAGCTAACATAACATACATCTTTAAAAATAAAACTTTAAAAACAATATTATGCACAAAGGCGGTCTTATCGCTACGTAAGCGATTTCTTCCAGACAACATTGGAGTAGAAGAGATTTTAAAATAAAAAGAGTAGGGTTATCAAAAAGGCAAAACAGAAAATTAAAAACAAAGTAGATCCTACAATCTAATACAATAATATATTATACATTATATATATAATATATAAATAAATAGTATATATTATAAATATAGACTTACATCTAATGATGCGTATTTACTTGACTGGTTTTTCGCCCACTTTTTTTTACTGGGTATACCGATATTAATGGTTCTTATTTTAATCAAAAATCGATACTTGTATTGTACTTCCATTTAAATTTTATCGAGATCTGATGACTACTTTTGCAGTAATCTTTGATAATGCGTATTTACTTGACTATTTTTGGAACGAAGTTTCGTACGGCAGGCTTGACATTTTTTCATCTACTTACGTTATATTACTTGTCGATGTAATTGAAGTTGTTTTTTTTTTCGTTTGCCAGCAAACACAATGATTTGCATAATATTGTCATCGAAGTGTTATCGTGTAGCCTAGTGACCTTTACTGATAAAGCGCTGAACATTTAGTTAATATAAGTGTTAGTACAGATTTTTAATCTTTTTTATCTTAATGCTTTTTAAGTAATATTTGCAATAATATTGTTCATTAAGTCTTTAATGGAACTAAAATGTGAATAAGCCAAATCGATTAAAATAAACACAGATAAAAAAAACTTTACAGGGATGAGGTATCTATTTTAATGTTCTAACCACAGTCGCTTTTATAAAACATTTGTGGTTATGAATTTGAACATAGCCAAAGGTTACGGAAATGATTGTATACCACCAATTTTCTTTTTAAAAAACGCAGAACCACTTGCTATACCCCTTCAAATTATATTTAATAAATCTTTAAACGATGGTGTGTTTCCGACCGCTTGGAAGGAAGCCACTGTGATACCGATTCCGAAATCTGGTCCCAAGCAACTGATAGAAAATTATCGACCTATCAGTATACTATCAGTACTAGCAAAAGTATTTGAGAAAATCATCTGCATACACATTACTTGGCACACGAAACAAATGTTAGGCGAACAACAACATGGCTTTGTAGCCAAGCGATCAGTGGCTACTAACTTGGTATCTTTTGTTGAACAGCTGTTGTCACATATGGGTTCCGGGGAGGAAGTGGATGCTATTTATGGGAATTTAAGTAAGGCGTTTGATAAAGTGGACCATAATTTACTTCTTAGAAAATTAAAAAATCAATTTTATATAAATGGCTCGGTGTTGCTGTGGTTCAGTTCCTACCTAAAAAACCGCAAAATGAGGGTATTAGTAAATGGGTATAGTTCAAATTACTGCATCCCTTCGTCTGGTGTTCCACAGGGATCTATTCTAGGACCTATTTTGTTTGGCTTGTTTTTTGATGACATTAAATACTACATAAAACACTCAGAATTCCAGTTATATGCTGATGATCTAAAAATATTTAGAGTCGTACAGAATGAATTTGACGAGGAGTTGTTGCAGAGGGATGTTACTGGTGTTGCTCAATGGTGTAAAATTAACTATATGACTATGAATATTGACAAGTGTGTACACGTAAAATTCTCTAGAAAACGTAATAAATACAATTCTGGGTACCGTATCGATAATAAGAACTTGAAAAGAGTTGAGGAAGTAAGAGACTTAGGCGTAATTATAGATTCAGAGTTGCGGTTTACTGGCCAGATAAATCATGTTATTAAAAAAAGTTTCAAAATGTTAGGATTTATAACACGTAATACGAAAGAGTTTACATCAATATTAGCTCTAAAGACCCTATATAATGCATTGGTACGCAGTAATATCGAGTACTGTTGCTTTTTATGGTACCCAGTTTATCAAAACAATGTACAGCGTATTGAAAAGGTGCAAAAAATGTTTTTAAAAAGACTATCCTTTAAAGCTAGAACACAAAACAATCTGCTTCTCAATAACTACAACGATCGGTTACGTTATTTCAACTACCTTCCCTCATGGAAACGCAATCAGGCTCTTGGCGGCATTTTTCTGTATAAGCTGCTTAATCGTATGATTGACTGTCCCTCCCTCTTGAAACGAATTAATTTGAGTGTACCCAGAATATCATCCAGGGATAGCTTCTTTAGAATATATAAACCATTTTACTTAATGCATAATAAATCTAAGTATATAAATAACTCACCGCTTAATCTTATGCAAAAAAATTTAAATGCAGTTTTTCTTAACATAGACATAGACATCTTTGCAGATTCATTAAGCCAATTTAAGGGAAAAATAATTAAAATGTTGATGGACTTTGATATATAATTGTAATAGTTTTGTTTTGTTTTTTTCTCTCTCTATTTTTTATTGTAACAAATGTCATTTTTTCGGTAAATTACACAATTAAGATTTATGTCTGATTACAGCAGCGTTCTAAGAATGTTGTGCAAACCTTTAATTTAAGTGCATATTGTATAACTTTGTGGTATTGTTTTAACGTAGAAAGCTTTTTTATGTACTTAGTTGGTATGCCTTTATTAAATAAATAAATAAATGAATATATACTAATATTATAAAGCTGTTGAACTGTTAAGAGTTTGTTTGTTTGCTTGAACGCGCTAATCTCAAGAACTGCTAGTTCGATTTGTAAAATTCTTTCAGTTTTAGATAGCCCATTTATCGAGAAAGGCTATATGATGACATTAAGACCAATAGAGCGGAGCACCAATGAAGAATATTTCAAAATCGGTTATTTCCTTTTGAGAGCTTCCGCTGCGTGCGCTGCGTAAACAATTAAAGTTTTAGTTAATCATCCATGCTTTAAAAATTCTAAAAAAATTGTCCTTAAAAGATATGGCTCACTATAAATTTTTGTACGCTAACCAAATTTGTTCTAAAATAATTGTGTTTGATTGCGAACGAAAAAAACCCGACTTCAATTACATCGACAAGTAGACGAAAGACATTAACAAAAAGTAAGATGAAAAAAATTAACAAACGCACTAGTGATGACTTCGATTTTCGAGGGTTTCCCTCAAATTCTCGGGGATTCCATCATCAGACCCTGGTTTCCTTATCATGGTACCACACCTGGGACCTTTCCAACAAAAAAAGAATTTATTCTTATTCATGTCCTTTTTCAAAGGTTGTCTGGAAGAGATCGCTCTTTAGCGATAAGACCGCCTTTTGTACATTCCTTTTTTTGTTATTATTATTATTATTTTTGCTTGCTTGTTTCTTTTTCTTTTATGTTACATGTATTGTTTCTGGTTGTACACTAAAGTATATTTGTATTGTATTGTATTTGTATCAAAATCGGTTCATAAGCGACGAAGCTATCTCTGAACATTCTCGTGTCACAATGTCAATTTCAATACTCCTCCGAAACGAACGGACTGATTTTTATAAAATTTTGTGTGCATACCGGTAGGTCTGAGAATCGGCCAACATCTATTTTTCACACAGCTAAGTTATAAGGGGGAGGGGGGGAAATGGAGTTAATAACATATATGGCAAAACAACGTTTGCAAGGTCAGCTAGTTATATAGCAATAAGTTCACGTGTTTGTGTTTATATTGTTAAAAATTTTGTTAGCTAAACTTTTTAATGTATTTGTTCCTCTATTTAGATTATTGGAGTCTGTAGAATAACATTGTAGGTCCGTATACAATTTGTTTTTATTGTTTGATAGTCACTTGTCACCCGCTCTGATTTCTCACGGGTGTAAACGTAACAGCATGTAGGAAAAACCGTGTCGTCAGATAACGATTTCATTATCAAAATTTGACTGGACATCATTTTAATACTACAATGTTTTCTAGTTTATCATACAGAATAAGTGAATTTTCAATTGTATTTTATGTCACTTCAGCCTGTAATATCCCACTACTGGGCATAGGCCTCTTTCCCCATGTAGGAGAAGGATCAGAGCTTAATATACCACGCTGCTCCAATGCGGGTTGACGGATATATTTCCTACTACGAGTAACGATCGCTATCTGGTGTACATGATAACAACCGGGACCGACGGCTTAATGTGCTCTTCGAGGCACGGTGGGGAGACCCACATGGACAGTACAAACACCCAGACCACGGCAAACACCTGTATGGCCAATACAAATGTTTGTCATGTGCGGGGATCGAACCCGCAACTGCCAACGCAACAGGTCCAATCCATGGCTGTAACCGTTGCGCCAACGCGGCGTCTTTTATGTAACATGTGATTTTTATTTATTTATTTAATTTAGAGATTTTCGTCCTACACAGACACGCCAGTCCTATATGTAACTTGTTTATAAAGATTAAAATAATTTTAGAAAAACTTACCTTTCTTAGGCCGATTTCATCGTTTGTATTCTATAAGGTTGAAATATTCAATGGTTAAAAATATCGTTTACCTAACATCTTTTCCCTTTGCTCCGTTAAAGTTTTAAAGTAGAACAGCTGAATAAAGGCTCGATTCGTAACTTATAAGCTTTCACCACAACACAGAAGTTTATAATTAAATTCAACTTAAAATTGCTCAATATTTATTACACGTCTATAAATTTTCTTATTTTTCCATAAAAAACGTTAACTAAGTTATGAAAACCCAAAAAAAATGACCTGTATTGGTCAAACACATTTAAACTTTCACATAACACACCCAGTCTTTTAAAATTATAAATACAAACATATAAGGCAAGAAGCTATTAAATAGTCATTATGTCAAGTATATGCATGGATTTTATTTTTAAATCATTTTTTTTTTATTAGGAAAGCATACAGTGATACATTGATCTTATCGTCATAACAGTAATTGTTAAACACATTTTTTTTTAATAATAATATCAATAAAAAATATAAACGCCTCACACTCAACCCCCACTTGGATTTACTCTTGCACCGGGGGTCCGCTAACACACACAATACACAAGCACAAACGCCCAGACCACAGCAAACATCTGTATGGCCAAAACAAATGCTTGGCATGTGCGGAGATCGAGCCCGTAACCGCCAGCGTAACAGCCATAAGCCAGTGCTGTGACCTTTGCGCTAATGTATCGTCAATTATGCCGTTTATAATGCTAGGGTGTCAAACAAGCGTACATTCTGCCTGATGGTAAGTGATTATTTAATGGTAAGTGATTGCCTGTTGGTAAGTGATTACCGTAGCTTTTGCATGTTTGTAAAATCTGGAGCATCACAAGTGCGTTACTAATCCACAACAATACAATCTACTCAAGATCAAATCTACTTAAGATTTGTTGATATTACTTGACTGTGATCTAAAACTCAACGCTTATAAGCTAATTAATATTTACATTATAATTGTAATTGTGTTTGCTCTCATACGAAAATAAACCAACTTTAATTACACACATGACATTGACAAATAATACAACGTAGGTACATAAAAAAATAGTCAAGTAAATACGCGTTATCAAAGATTACTCTAAAAGTAGTAATTAGATCTCACTCAAATTTAAATAGGACCAAATGATACTCACCACCTTTTGATTTAAAAAAAAATCATCGAACTTACTCCACCCGTTCAAAAGCTCTGAGGTAAAATATATAAAAATAAATACAATTGAATTGAGAACCTCCTCGTTTTTTAGAAGTCGGTTAAAATAGATAAGTACATTAATTTTTAAGGCATTTTTTGTGAAACGATAATTTTTTTTAATTAATAATTTTTCCTTTTAATTCAAAACAAAAGCAGCGACGTGGTGGGAAGCCATAGAAATGTAACGGAAATTTCGTTATAAAATTAAATAATCTGTGGATCGGCTGTTTTAATTCAAATACAATAGTTATACTATACTTTTTAGAAGATATTTAGATTTTTTGCTTTTCCATTGAAAATTTTTAACAATAAATTAAAATTTATTTTACTTATATGGGGGTTCGGGGGTAGGTCGGCGACGCGTCTTTACCTATCTAGTTCCGTATAAAATCGAGTATGTCTTGCACTACACGACTGAAGTAAAATTTCCGTTTACCTCGCCCGATCACACTTTTCGTTACACTCTTGTCACGCATTCACCAGCTTACTTAAATTATCTATATATATTTTTTTGAAGTTTAACTTCAAAATATATATAGATAATTTCACTCTTCAGCTTATAGTTATGTGATTTTTAAGACATGTAAAATGCAAGTGAAACCGTGAAGGACATCTATATAGAGAAGATGAACCAGCGTGAATTGATGATGAGCGAACGAGCACAAGTAGATAATGCTCACATCCGGCTTCGCTTGAGATGATGGACAATTTTGATTAATTTATGTTTCTTCGAACTATGTGACCTATGTGGTCATATTTTTATCGGTATGCATATTCAATAAAAAACAACTTCAACATACTGCTAAACAGGTTATATGGAACTAGACGGTGCATATACATAAATGCAAATCACTTACAGAAGAGTAGGCGTGTATGAGCATAACGTTGGAGTGGTTGCACCAAATTGGTACTTCCTCTTCTTTTGTGAACGTTGTTATCAATGCGAGGACGAAGTCCTCAAAATAAATATTTTTACCAGATCCAATTCTGTACATTGATGATATTATGAAATATATTTTAAGGATTTAGATTTTTAAAAGAGTGACTGCGGAGTTTCTTGCCGATTCTTCTCTGCATAAAGTAGTCTATGTCTGCAAAACCAACAGCATCAAAAACGCGTTACAGGCTATCTTCTTCTACCCAAGTATTAAAGTACTAAAGTAATCTAAGTACTAAAGTAATCGCTAGTTAGCCTGCTTTGCAGACTTCGAGAAAGATATCTCTTACAGACTCCTACTTCACTATTGAATGTGAGGAACGAAAGGGCAGTTGATTCTTCGTAATAATTCATCATTATCATCATCATCATCATCATCAGCATCATTTCAGCTTATCACAGTCCACTGCTGAACATAGGCCTCCACAAGCTCGCGCCAAAAATGGTGTATACTCATGTGTATTTGCTCATAGTTACCACGCTTGGCAGGCGGGTTGGTGACCGCAGGGCTGGCTTTGTCGCACCGAAGACGCTGCTGCCCGTCTTCGGTCTGAGTATTTCAAAGTCAGCATTTGGATGGTTACCCCGCCATCTGTCGGCTTTTTAAGTTCCAAAGTGGTAGTGGAACTGTGTTATCCTTTAGTCGCCTCTTACGACACCCACGGGAAGAGAGGGGGTGGCTATATTCTTTACTGCCGTAGCAACACAGCGTTGGCTACGGCAGTAAATAATTAATTACACGTAGTAAAAAAAAACCTTAATTTATTTATATATCTAATAGTTCTATGATTGTTAATGTACGTAGTAAGTATCATTTTCTATTTACTGACTGGCCATGACCGTATCAGATGCACACAAATATGGACCTCGTCCTATCATCTTAAGATAAAAGACGTTTGCTTTTGAGAGCTGTGTATAAGTGTACACTACTTTATAAAAGGCACGAAATTAAGTTCAGCTGCACATTAGAAAATATAACAAAATTTCAAAGCAGATTATTATTTAGTAAAATAGTGATGTCAAAGATATGGATTCAGTATGTAACGCTTTCTTTAATGCAAGCACATGTTATGAATGAATTTATTGACTGATTGATTGACAGTTAAATTTCTTGTCAGTTTTTGACAGGAGAGTCTATATTGCCTATCGGTCGTTTGTTAAAATGTTTATGCACTCTATGTATATGCACTCTTGGACATATTTTTAGATAACAGTAGATGATATATTTTATTTTGTTTTTAAAGTATTATTATTTTTAACTAATAATAATAACTAAATAATAACTCCTCCTTATTGCCTCCACTGGTGACAAGAGGGCTGGTGGATTTTTTGCCCAGATAATCTCGTCATAGCGATTCAACGGGTAAACGTTGCTAGCAGTCTTGGCACCATTCCACGCGGACATGATTTATACCGTAACTATCTGTAAATATTTAGTTCTCAAGTTGTGAATTGTAAATATGTATAATATTTTAGTAAAACACATACATGTACATAATTATTTTTAATTGCAATCCCGCAGCTCATTCAATTTGAATATTACCTGAAAAAATTAGCAGTAATTTTTAAACTTGCAGAATCTATAAATTAACATTTTGAATCGAGCGAGATTACGAGACTGCAATCCCTAAACATAATACATACATAATTATTATATTCAGCCGAAAGCCAACGACATAGCCATTAGTTATAATTCTACCTCCTGTGGATAGTCCTTATCAGTATTCAGTTATCAGTAGTCCATGAAACAGGTCATTAAAGGCGATTATCTTACGCTCCACCACGCTGCTCCGATACGGGTTGGCGGATATATTTTTTACTATGAGTAATAATCGCTATCAAGCGTACATGATAACGACCGAGACCAACGGCTTAACGTGCTCTCCAAGGCACGGTGGGGAGACCCACAAGGACTGCACAAACACCCAGACCACGGAAAACATCTGTATGGCCAGACAAATGTTTGTCATGTGCGGGGATCAAACTCGCAACCGCCAGCGCAACAGCCACAAACCAGTGCTGTGACCGTTGCGCCAACGCGTCGTCAGCGAATATCTTATTGACAATTCAATATTAAGACATGTGGTATAATCAGGACAATAGCCGCTGCTTTAGAACGGATGCGTCAATCCTTGTGAGGATATTAACATTTCTGGCCTTCATTGTCTTAAGTAATTGAATTAGTTCTAGATGAGTCTGTACTTTAAATGAACTTGAAAATGTTTAGGTCAGTTTTTGTCAGTCTAGGTTAGATTAAAATTCTGTTTTAACGACGATAAGATGTTTTGGGTAACTAAATACTTTTTCATAACTATATATATAATTTTAGGTAATGAATGACCTATATAAACATCACATTTAGTGTCTACTAAAGAGATTCCAAACTATCATATATATTAAAACGCTAACTTTTAAGATGTTTGCCTCCCTTTTTATAAAAAGCCGTACAAATAATCCACATAAATTATATACCATTTTATAGATAATTCTTGTTCTACCGGCATCAACAACTAAAAAAAAATTGTTATTGTTTTTGTTTAAAAAAAATTGTGATTTTGTCAACTGATAATTATTATACTTATTTAGTGCGAATTATTCGCACAGGTATTGCTAGTTTTAATATAATTTGAAAAAAGACTGCATTAATTTCTACAAACTATACAGAATTTTAATTATGTGGTATCATGGGACACCAGGTAGGAACGAAGTTCCTTCGGATAGTATAGACGCAACATAATTTGAAAAAAAAATGTTGAATTTTGTATATATTTTCTAGTTCTTGATTTTTTTTTTTAATTTTGTTGATTGGTTTTTAAATAAAGTATTTAGGAAATTTAATATGTTAGAAAATAACAAATACCGTAAAATGAAATAAATCAAAGTAAATAATAATAATAACAATAATTCAAACTATTATGTGATATAAAAAAACATATGTCTTTATTTATTTTTGTCGACAGTATAAAATTACATAATTTAAAAAAAAAGTTTACTAGTAATATTTTAGTTTTACAAACGTCATATTATACAATCGTGTGACTGATATTACGTCACTTCCGTTATATATTTTTCTTACGGTTTTAGTATCACATTTTTTTCAGTTCGGTCGCCCAGCCAAATGTCACGCCTGCCGTAAAGAACTTCGTTCCAATAAATGGGTAAAAAAATACAACAGATAGAACTGTTATCATCGTAATTAAAATCATTAAAACGTTAAAAGTACAGTTAAGCATCGTTTTATTTATATATATTTTTTTTATGTCACTAGGTCGGCAAACGGCTCACCTGATGGTAAGCGATTACCGTAGCTTATAGACACCTGCAACAACAAAAGCATCGCAAGCGCGTCGCTGACCCAATCCCCAATCCCCCAGGAGCTCTGGTCACCTTACTCACCAACAGGAACACAATACTGCTTGAAAACAGTATTATTTTGCCGTGGTCTTTTGTAAGGTCGAGGCACTACCCCAGTCGGGCTGCTCCATATTTTGAGCAGAAAATTCCTGCTGTGCCCTACCTCAGTTAAAATATAAACGTTATTTTAAAAATTTAATTCAACAAAAATTATAATTATATCTACCAATTAAAGCAGCTATATTTTTAACTCAAAAAACACATGCAATAAACATGTAAATGAATTTATTATTATACAATTATATTTTTATAAAAAGTAATTATTATAATAATAATAAAATGTCTATACAAAGTCGTTATATAGCTGTTATGTATGTAGCTTGTAACGCACCAATGTAAGAGAACTAAAAGATAAGTAGGAAATTACGAGTCTTTATGAGAACAATATGATACTAGTGATGGTTTTTACATTTTTTTTCAATTAATAATTTTGTAATTACGAAATTAATTAAATTATAAGATTTTAGATTAACATGGTTACGTCTATTACGAAAATTATTCGAAAACGGGATATTTACCATGTTTATTATTTTCGCTTTGCGAGAGGGGCTCTCGTCTCGTGATCAAGACATTCGTCAAGTCGACAAGTCAATGTCGAAATATCGAGCTCCGAATAATTTTCGTAATTAAATTATGCTACAGGCTATATAACATCACGTTATGACTTAAAGAAAAAACTACGTAGTTACGAAATGTACAAAAATAACAGTTATAGGCTGTGTTACATCACGATATGACTCATAGGACGGAAAAATAAACGTGGCATAAGTTGTAGTTCATACAAAGCAACGATAAAGTGGTTACTTTGTGGTTACGTGTTAACAATGACGCCATATTGACTTCGTCGTAAACAAAGTAAAAAAATAATTGAATGAGTAATTATAGACACATTAAGGGTATTTATTCTATAGCGTAGAAGTATTTTCAATCGGAATAAATCCACGTGGCGATGGCGATGGCGTATCAAAATGATTTGTTGAAGATGACGCGAATTTGTTATTTATTTGTATTTTTAGTTATTTGTTTTCACTTTTAATTATATTACAATTGTTATTTTTATTTAAACATTGAAATTATTTTTTTAATTTGTATTTTTAACCGACTTAAAAAAAGGAGGAGGATATACTCTTATATTCTAACTGAGGTAGGGCACAGCAGGAATTTCCGGCTCAAAATACGGAGCAGCCCGACTGGGGTAGTACCTCGACCTTACAGAAGATCACAGCTAAATAATACTGTTTTCAAGCAGTATAGTTCCTGTTGGTTAGTAAGGCGACCAGAGCTCCTGGGTGGGATTGGGGATTTGGTCGGCAACGCGTTTGCGATGCTTCTGGTGTTGCAGGCGTGTATAAGCTACGGTAATCTCTTACCATTAGGTGAGCCGTACGCTTGTTTGCCGACTTAGTGCAATAATATATATATATATATATTCGGGTGTATGTTCGGGGATAACTTCGTCGTTTATGAATCGATTTTGATAATTCTTTTTTTGTTGGAAAGGAGATATCCTAAGTGTTCCGTACCATGATAAGGAAACCAGGATCTGATGATGAGATCTCAGAGGAATCGAGGGAAAGCCTCGAAACACCGCATAACTTTTTACTGGGTGTATCGATTTTGATGAGTTTTAATTTAATCGAAAGCCCATGTTTTTCAAGTCATCACATTTAAATTTCATCGAGATCTGATTACAACTTTTGGAGTTATCTTTGATAATGCGTATTTACTAGACTATTTTTCGTCTACCTAGGTTGTATTTCTTATCGATGTAATTGACGTCGGTTTTTTTCGATTGCCAGCAAACACAGTTGTGTAATAGTATTTATATCGTGTCGCCTACATTAAATAAATTTATTCTCCTATTGATCGCTATCTACTGCGTAATCTCCAAGACATAATATAGAAATATTTTTAAAAAATATCCATCCCCAGAGCTGGCTCCAACACGACACACGCTCACAAACACACTTATTTATAAAAATATATTATAATACGTTTGATGTCTGACGATAATATCACACGTGAGCGCCTTACGCCATATTGTACTTCGTTGCCTATTAACCTTCCGCAACCGGCTTTTTAACTTAGAAATAATTACAGAATTCTAATCGGAAAATATTGAGTTAGCGTAAACAACTAACGAATTAAATAACCTGTTCGACACTATAAGTTGGAATTAATAAGTTATATTGGTTTTATAAATTGCCATTTAATTTGAACTATATTTCCTATAATATGCTCTAAAAAGGAAATTAAAATATCTAATAATGTGTTATAATTAGACTATATATTTATAACCAAAGCCGCACCTGAACATGTGTACAGAAAGCGATCTTATTTCTTCGGTTGTATTCTGCGCAATTTTATTTTTTAACCGACTTCAAAAAAGGAGGAGGTTACTCAATTCGACCGTATATTTTCTTTTGTATGTTCGGGTATAACTTCGTCGTTTATGAACCGATTTTGATAATTCTTTTTTTGTTGAAAAATAGATATCCCAGGTGTGGTACCATAACAAGGAAATCAGGATCTGATGATGGGATCCCACAGAAATCGAGGGGATACCCTTAAAAATCCGCATAACTTTTTACCAGGTGTACCGATTTTGATGATTTTTAATTTAATCGAAAGTCGATGTTTATCGTGTGGTCACATTTAAATTTTATCGAGATCTGATTACAATTTTTGGAGTAATCTTTGATAACGCGTAGTTACTTGACTATTTTTTCGTCTACCTACGTTGTAATATTTGTCGATCCGTAGCGTGCATTCCATATAGGCAGAAAGGCACTGCCTACCTTGTCATGTTATTTAAAATGATATATAAAACATGAACATTAGATATTAAAAAAAAGACATAAACCGTAATTTAATTTAAATCCGCTTCAAGTGAAAAACCCGCCGTAATATATGCGATATGCGGAGATGTGTTTGATGAAAGTAAATAGTGCATCCAAATTCAACACTTCGATTTTACGGATAAATTGAAAATTATTCAGGCGTATCGATTTAACATATTAATAAATAAACAAGTACTTAGATTAAGCATACAATCGTAACTAATTAATAGTGTTATCAATGATTTCCTATGTTTGACACAAACGAAATTATCAGAGTGCCGGCCTTATGAGGTCACAGTCTATCCAATAACTGATTTGTGTGATAAATATCAGTTGGTTGCTGTACGTGTATTTGTATGCCTGCATTATTATAAGTATAAATGTACTTTACGTGTCCAATAATTTACTTTTCTGTTCTTGAAATTATCTAAAAGTCTCTATTCCCAACAAAATTGTAATAAATTAAGACAAAATGCGGTGCGAGAAAGGAGGTGCAGTGTGGCTGTTCATATTTTTTTGACTGCCTACCCTGTCTAAAGACTTTATGCACGCCGCTGTTGTCGATGTAATTGAAGTCGGTTTTATTCGTTTGCCAGCAAACACAATTATTTTGGTTACATTCTGCGCATTTGGGTGTAATATCGGGACTATATGGTGGATATATTGACACTTCCCAGAGAAACTATGAAAGATTACACCTTTTCTGTTGATCAATTCTGGTCGCTTATTCTCAATTTATTGCTTGAGTCTCATCAGCTGATCAGTTTGTTTGGCGGTAAAAGCTCTTAATGAATGATACCCTTTTGATCCCACCATATACTCATTACCTTATTACGTGTCAGCCCGGGTTTTACGATAGTCTGTGCAGCTTTGATCACGATCTCTTTCGTACATTCTTATCGTAGGTGATCCACTTTTCGTCACTAAGTATAAATCTTTTCAAAAATAGTTCGATCATTATGCCTATTACGCATTTGTCTTCAAGGTTTTCGCTAAAGCTACCTAAAACTTCCTTATTAAAATATAAAAAAAAATTAGCTTCGAGTCAGGGTGTGACAATGAGTACGCCCATGTATGTGATACTTCTGGTGTTGCAATCGTTTATATGCTACGCCAACTGTTCACCAGCAAGTTGGTTTGTTTGCCATCCTAGTACAAAATACTAACTCAGCTCCGCGGTTCCATCGGCGTTAATTTGAGGATAATCTTACTAAAATATTATATAGCCTATAGCCTACCTCGGTAATTGGACTAGCCAAAATCAACAGAATTTTCCAATTCGACCCAGTAGTTCCTGGGATTAGCGCGTTACGTTAACAAACACTTCAGCTTTATAATATTAGTGTTGATAAATTCCAAGCATAAGAACACTCACGGGTTTTAATGGAACTCTCATAAACACTATAACACAGCAGCCTTCACAAACCTAAAAAAAAAAAATTTGAAAATGTTCATTGTAAAATTATGAGTCAAAAATTTTATCACAATTGGTCATACAATTTTTGCATGATAATAAGTATCGATAATAATAATTTTATAATGTTATCTTTTAAATTGATAATTCCCTGAGACGTGAGGCCAGTTTATACTATTCGCATTATTCACCGCAGACTGATATGATCAATACTTTTTTATTTTATTTTATGTTAAAACAATGTTATAATAATGTTTAATTTAAATTATAATTAATAATCTAAAGTTATCATTGATCGATACATTTTGTTATTTTTTATTTTTATTATTTATTATTATTATTATCTTTAATGTTATCGGTAAATTAAATAATTTAACACTCTCTGTAATCTCATTAATTCATTTAAGTTTGCTTCGTTTCGTAAGCCGTGTAATCATTGGAAACTGTTATGATAATGATTTTCGAAATATGTCCTATTTATAAAAAATATTATGTACTGTTTGTTTCCATTAAAATCAATAAATAAATATTTCAGGGTTAGGATAAATATTTTATTTTTTATAATAATATATTTTGTTTATAATAAATATTTTATTTATAAATGAAGAATACATACACACACGGTCATCTGTTCCTACGGTAAGCAACTTAATAATATATTAATCAAATAAAACATTTTGCTATAGATAACAGTTGGCTTTTACTAATAGGTATCCTACTTACTACCTTTGATAAAATACCATACTTTGTATCTGCTATCTACTGATAGGCTTGAAGTAGATGTCATGCCAATTGTAACACTTACCATGACTTCGCTTAGAACAATACAACCCAAGCGCAGTAGGAATTTCATGCAGTAATTTACCGGTATTAATTTAAGCTATTTATAACATTAAGTTATCAAAGTATTGTTTCAATTTCAATCTTTATTTTAAAAAATTCAAGGCTCACCTGATCTAAAGCGATTGCCGTAGCTTATAGACATCTGGGACACAACCAGAAGTATAGCAAGCGCGTTGCCGCTCCGACCCCAATACCCCACCCTCCCAGGAGTTCTGGGCTCCTTACTCACCACGGGAATGCAACACAGCTTGGAAGCAGTATTATTTAGCTGTGGGTCTGTAAGGTCGAGGTACTACCCCAGTCGGGCTGCTCCGGATTTTGACATATCCTTCTGTACCCTACCTCAGTAAAATGTCTGTTGTAAATTTAATTACTGGACTATGAAACCTATCAAACACAACTGTTGTGTACTGAATCGTAGATAATTAATTATATTATTAAATCTATGTATTGATAGAATTGTTTTATCTCTATTTCTTATAATTGGATTTATAGTTGTGTGTCTAGAGCCCCATTTAATTAATTAAAAAATTTGCCTAACACACACATAGTGCCTTTGATTTAGGTAAGAGATTAAAACAAAAACATGTTCAATATCCCGTTTTAAATAATTTTAGTAATAATAAAGTTTATTAACTAACGTTAACATTTATAAAAAAAAAATACAGATAAAAAAATAAAATTACATTGTACTTCTTTTTCAAATGTAAAGTAAAATAGATCTAATTAGAAATATTCTATATGAAAAAAAAAAATATAAACAAACGTGTCAGTGTAGTAAACACTGATTCACTCACACACGTTCCTCTGTCAAGGTCGAGTTACAATGTGTGACCGAAAACATTGTAAAATTAATATTCATAACACGCACACAACACAATAGCTCCTGACCTATTTCCTAGGGTTAAGTGATAAATTAATTTAATTTAAATATATTACGAGTATATTAGCTGAGCTAGCAAACTTCTATTTGGCATATTTATATTTTTTAATTTTCATATAGATACAAACTTTTTTCTGAAAATAAATAAAAACAATAAAACAGTAAACGAATAAAAAAAAAATGATCCAATGTGAAGCAGCCTTTCGAAAATTATACGCGTACATTACTCTGCTTCATTTATATTTAGGTATATAGATTTATTTAAGTGCAATTTAAAAAAAAAACTTCAAATGATACTCAATTTATAGCTTGATGTGTATTCTGTACATGTGTATTGTGTGCATTTTATAGCATATTAATTGTTATAAAAATATAGCGATTTAAGAGTAAATGGTTCCCGTATTTTCTTTTTGATGGCGTGAAACACAGCCTCCTTGAGGCGTGGAATTATAATGTGTCTTTACTACACACTATCTATACTATATGTTGTAGTCATCAATCCATTTTAGCTAAGTTCTAACGTGAGAAACTTTGGTGTGACCAGTATTATTGAATTCTAGTAACGTCCTTGATAAGTTCAAGGTTAATGATATTTAATGTGTAACTTGTTTTATCTAGTATAGAAGACAAAAATTGTTAACTTCCGTGTATCTTCTACTTATATAAATGATATGATCAAATTGTTAATTTCACCAACAAAAATGGAATTATTTATCTATAATATAAAAATGAGTCGCTGAATGTGTTGCTAAGCGCAAAACTCGAGAACGGTTGGACCGATTTCGCTAATTCTTTTTTTAAAATATTCCTTGAAGCACGAGGATGGTTCTTACGGAGAGAAAAATTCTAAAAAAAAATTTTAAATTTCCTGAAAAAGTCTAAAAACAACACTTTTCTATACTCCCATTCAAAAGATTTGTGGTAATACTTAAAAGTCAATTTGAACTTTAATACCATACGATAAAGTTTGTGTTAGGCGATACGAAGTTCGCCGGGTCAGCTATTTATTTATATAATATTCCTCTCTCGCTCCCTCTTCAGCCTATCGCAGTCCACTGCGGGAATTCTAGATATTCTAAGATCTCCCAGAATGTGCGCCAAAATTATCAATCAATAATTTTAATAAATAAGTAAATCAAGTGTGTTCGCGTCATGTCTGGCGCGAACTTGGCGAGGCCTACGTCTAGTGGACTGCGATAGGCTGAAGTGATGACTATTATTAAAAATTCACTCGTTGTCACTTTGCAAGATAAGGTGTTTATAAAGAAATCAAATCATATGTACTCCCCAACAGTCATGCCTCTAGCGGATTTTCTTAAAATCTTGCATTGGAACTTTGGATAATTTGCGAATAGGATTAAGGAATTCCAAAAAAATAAAAATCTTTTTATTGTAGATATTGAATATTTTTGTACTTAATCTAAATAATTATTGTTAGATTACTCTTATCGTCGTTGACTTAGAGATTGTTCGTTGATAAGTAAAATAATAATAAAGATCAACAAAATAGTCAGTAATTTCTATGGAGGTTTTAATTAGAAATGTTTTAGTGATAAAATTATTCAATGGATACCATCTCACATTGGCATATTTGAAAATGAGGAAGCTGATAGACTTGCAAAGAGTGAAATAAACGACGGCGAACCTTTTACTTTACTACCTCTGTATTCTGATTGTTTGCACATTGTTAAAAGCAAATGTTCAGACATGTGGAATGTATACTTTGATGAGAGATCTTTGACTAAGGGTAACTGGTATAAGACTATTCAACCTTACGTAGCTAAGTCACCGTGGTTTGTTGAATCCACCTTATCCAGATCAGACATTGTAACCGCCCCACGTCTTCGATCCGGACACATCCCTTTAAACGGAGTTTTGTTTCTAATTGGTAAAACAAATTCGCCAAATTGCACCGAATGTAATTTAAAAGAAAACATACGGTAGAATGTGTTCGGAACGAAGTCGAAAGATCAGTTTTGCAATTGGATTTGTATGAGTTTGGCAAGTGTAACTGTATTCTGGCTTACCCGCTATCTGAGGAAGCCAGAATGCTGTTAAAATTGTGAAAGTAGCTGTTAAGTGTAGATAGTATTAAATATTTTTGTGAGACCTATGAGGGTAGCATCGTCAGTCTGACAAAACCCTCGATAAACAATAAACATTAAAAAAAAGTAGAAATGTTTTGTTAATCCATACTTATCCATATAATATTCTATAAAAAAACTGTGCTGCTGTCAATATTTGATAGTGAAGCAAGAATTGTACGATTCATTTTTCAAATTCAAGAAAACTTTTTTGATTGAAGGCACAATTGGAATCACTTGGAGCACAGTGGAGTACTACAAGCTGTGTGCATTGCTGGGCATATTCTAGCCTGAATTGCATTGCGGTTCCAAGTGTAGGTATAGAAAACATCTCTGTTGTGTTAGAACTACTGAAAGACGTGAGATTAAAGAAAAATCGCGTGGAGTGTATAGAAACACTGGTGTGTACGCGATGAAGTAAAACTTGATGACGTCATTTTTACCACTCAGACTACCCAAGAATTTTCATCGACTTGAACGAAATTGAATATAATTTAAATTGTAATTCAGTCAAACCACTTTATTTATTTATTACATTTAAAACTTAATCGCATATTTAGAATTACATTACCGAAAATAACAATATTATAACTTAAATAGGTTGAAAGTATGTGTTGGTTAAAGAACAATTGTGAACAAATTTTAACCAAAATGAGACGTTATAGGCTAATGTAGTGATCGTTTGAATTAAATAATTGATTAACTCATGTTCAATAAATGACAATTTGGAGACTACAATGTCACACAATATTACTAATACTTAATCGTGCATCAATCAACGTGACTGTGTAGAATTTATTAGAAGTACGTATAATGACTACTTATTTGATATTATGGCTTCGTCTGTAGATGACTTATTACCTCACTCGATAGTGTTGTTCTTCTGATATCCTCTAATTCTCATGAATCGAAAGTATGTTTTCATCTTTCTGGAACGAAGTTCCTTATGGAGTGTTGCGGAGGGGTACCCTAGCCGGCAAACAACGTCCGTAATGTTAAAGAGCGTTGCGGAGGGGTATCCTAGCAAAAAACGTCCGTAATGTTAAATAAAAGCGTAAGATTTCTATTCTATGTATGATGGTTATACAGTGTCTAATGTATAGACTACGTGATGACTGTTATTATTCTTGCAGTTTGCTATTATTATTATTATATCATTCAATAATTATTATATAGGGTAAACCAGAGTGTGATTGCCCACTGACAGTGATCGCCCACTTTAAGAAAAATATTCTCATGTGCTATCTTTGAATCATTCTAGTTCGATTAAAATTTACAAGATGGCTCTGTGGTTAGTGTATAGTATTTTTAAAATTGACTGCTTACAACACTGAAAGAAAAAAAAAACAGTAATAACGGATTTTATCGAAACGGGTGAACGTGTTATTCAAAAAGGTTAGCAGTTTAACAGATTTCATAAGGAATAACTTGCTTAAAGGCTCATTTTTTTTGCATTTCATTTGATATTAAATTATTGGCGTATAGTTATGATGAACTTATATGTATTTTCTCAGTTTTAAATTAGAATACCTGGTAATATTTAATTCTTAACGGTTATTTTAACGGTGGGCAATCACTGCATGTAAATCTGCATATTTTTAGTGATTGCCCACCATAATTTTAGTTATTGCCATATCATAATGTCTATAGTTATTGCCCAGGGCAATTATTGTCATGGGCATTTCTTTTACCAAAGTGTCTTGTCATCACATGAAGACCATGAAGTAGTGTCTAAATTGCTCTTTGCTAAAACTTGTTTAACAATTGTTATGCATGATTATCTTAAATGGTTATTATTATTACATTAACAGTATGCCAAAAACACCAAAAGTTAAATATAGCAAAAAGAATTTTCAGTGATGGAAGCAAGATATTTCCAACAATTTATCTACAATCTACAAGACAAACTGCTGAAAAGTACGGTGTTCCTAGGTTCAGTCCCCGATACCACATTAAAAATCCAGAACATAAAACTAGCTTAGGGCCATTACCTATATTAACTATAACTGAAGAAAGTCGTTTAGACGATTGGATAATAATTTCGGCAAGAAAAGGATTTCCAGAAATAAAGAAGACATTTTAGATACCGTGCAAAAGTTCCTGGTGGAAAACTTGAGTTCTAATTCATTTTTAAATAATAGGCCAGGTGATGGTTGGAGGGAGGCATTTTTAAAAAGACATCCGAAGTTGACAATCAGAACATCATAAAGAGTGACAAAAGCAAGTTTAGCTTAGCCAGGAACGCCAATAAGGAAAGGAAAAAGGCAAACTGAACGACAGCCTTATGCCATTAGATCCCAAAATTTTAAAGCAGCATTACATAGAAAACAAAAAGAAAAAGAAAATCTGTTAAAATTAAAAGAAGACAAGAAGTTGATCAAAGAAAATAAAAAGACTGAAAATGAAAATAAATACCTATACTAAGAATATTGATAAAAAATCAGAGGAAAATACAAAAAATAAAAATTTTACTCTGAATTCTAATATTAAGACTATTAGTTCTAAGGAAATAGATACAACTTTAGGGAATAATAGCCAACAACTGATTGATCATTCTGAGCCACAATTTGAACTGATACCAAAAAGTTAAAAAAGAAATAGACATAGTAAATAAAGAAAAGCGAGGAATACCAGCATGTAAAAGATAAAAGATAAAAATATAGGTAGATAAGATGTAAAAGATTTAAATAATATTGTAATAAAACCTAGTTACATTGTACCAAAGCCTACTTGTGGAGTTTGTCATTTCAATGTGATAAAAAATGAATTGACTTGCAGTTCTTGTTCAAAGATCTTTCATTCCGTCACGTTGCATTCCACCAAAACATTAAAAAAATATACCCGACAGCTCCGATTTACATTTATTTTCATGCCATCTTTGTTTTGAAGTAGATGACTCTGTCTCTGGCGATTCTGATTCATCAACACCAGCTAAAGAATTATTTGATAAAGTTCTTAGAGCCAAACACAAGTTATTTTGAAATATTGAAGATTATCCTATTAGATGTATAAGTTTAATATTTTATTTTGATTATTTATTTACGTTTAAAGTTTATCTTATCATTTTGAATTTCTGGGCAATTACTATGCCGTGATGTGGGCAATTACTATAGGAAAGGGGCAATTACTGTACATTTTAGAAGATTTTAAGTTTATTTCATTATTTTCTATGTTATGTAAGTTTTAACTAAAAACTGTTAATATTCTGTTGGAGAATTTATCAGCTAACAAGAAAAAAGTAATAATTGGTTGATTGTTATAATACTTTTTTATTTTTTTGATGTCAATGCATTGGAAGTCCTTAAGTGGGCAATAGCTATACGGTTTACCCTATTTTTATAAATCACTAGCTGACCCGGCGAACTTCGTATCGCCTAACAGTCGATTCTTTAATTTTATTACCTTTTTTTGTTTTAGAATTTTTCTCTCCGTAAGAACCATCCTCGTACTTCAAGGAATATTTAAAAAAAAAAATTAGCGAAATCGGTCCAACCGTTCTCGAGTTTTGCGCTTAGCAACACATTCAGCGACTCATTTTTATATTATAGATTATAAATAAAATAAAGGTGTAAAGATATATTTGTAAATTAGTTTTTTTTTTTTTAATTTTATCTAATATTTATTCTATATAAGAGTATACTGATTATCTACGTGGTATTTCAGGAGAAATTGCCACGTGTTTCCAATTTACACTTCGTTAGACGGTTGTGTCATTTGGAGAGTATTTAGTTATATAGTGGTGTAGTGGTGTAACAACCGCTCCGGTAAATTGGTGTGAGTAGTCGCCTAAAAGATCGACGGTTTGTGGTATCGATTCCCGCTCGGGATGGATATTTGTATTTGTAAAAATATTTCTTTTTCGGTTTGGATGTCTGTCTTGTCTGTGTCTTGTGGGTCTCCCCACCGTACACCGGAGTACACGTTAAGCCGTCCCGTATCGGTCCCTGTTGTTATCATAAATACCTGATAGCAATCGTTACTCATAGTAGAGAATATACCCGCCAACCCGCAGTGGAGCAGGATGATTCACTGAATACTGACAAATACGTATATATTCGTTTGTTTGTATACGAAATGAATTAGTTCAAATAATACTTATTGTGAATTCGTATTTTTAGTTAATATAAAGAAATCACGTAGGACTAGTAGTAAAGCAGAACAACCCTAACTTAGAGTATTGAGGACTTCAGAATTTTCATGTATTTTTGGGGGTTATGTTTACTAACTTCTCATGTAATGTTGGATATGTATAAAGCCAATGTTGCATAGAAATATGATTTAAGCCTGATTGGTTTTCAAATTTTCTTGTTCAATTTATTTTTAATATATTTATATGTTAGAAACATATAAATACAATTTATAGTCTGTATTAAAAGATGATTGCATCTTTTTTATTATTATTGGCTTTAAATTCATGCTCAAATTTTTGTTCTGTTAGTAAAAAAATGCCATTTCGGTCGTTTTCGTGAACGATATATCGTTATATGAGGATAGCGACTTCCCTAGGGACTTATCTTCAGAGATAACACTATCAAAATAACATTTAATATTTGTAGTGGTTTGGACCTGTGAAATGATATAATTAGAGTCGTGAGATATGATTTGATTTATCAAAGTCTAATAATGCATAATTAAAAAATATGAAAACACGGACATACGACAAACAGCTATTAGATTGCTCCTCTACTGTTCTTGTCAATTAAATTAAAATGTTTTTATTTCTTACAAACTTATTTGAGTGTATCAGCGATTGCAACGATTAAAGTACAGGCTCTAATGAGCCACAGATTATGTCTTTGTCCGCAATATTCTATTCAATTCAATTTTTTTTTCTTCTTCGTCTTCAGGTTAAAATGCCTTTTGAAAAAAAAAATTCGTTTTATAGCTTTTATCTGTATCAATCAGACACATTACGTCGCCGATGTCATATGGTGTCAGATAACTGCAATATTCATGCCTTTTCTCTAGCAAGTGACAGATGTCAAATTTTGCATCCAATTAATAGCTAATAATTTAAAATTATATTATTATTTATTTATTTCCGTATTTACACAACATATTCAAGTAACAAGTGACAAAAAGGAACAATCAGTTTCTAGGTTTAATTTGAAAGCTATTACTATTTTGATCTCTACTTCTCCTAGCTAGGTAGCTGAGCTATCTGTATTAAGGAGAAGAGATTTGCCTCCCAAGAATTCTACAATTTTTACTTTTCATAAGTTTGCCACGAGTTGTTCAGAGTTCAAAGTTACATTTTAGATTATAAAGTTACATTACATTCTACAAAAGATAACATACATAATTTTTAATATTAAGTAGGTTAAGAGTGAAATAATAAAAAACAAAAAAACGAACAAAAACAAAAAATATGAAATAAAATAGTAATTTTGTAACAGATATGTCTGCATGATTTCAACTAAGAGTTACCAATATGTATTTGTGTGTGCGTGTATGTAAGTGTGTGTTGGTATATGTGTATGTTTGTGTTGGTGTGTATGTTTGTGTTTCTGTGTATGTTTGTGTGTGTGCAAGTATGCTGATATGTCTTTTATCAGAATATTCGGTGGATGCACTACATGGTGACCGAATTAAGCAATCAGTTTGAGGAGATCTTCAGTTTCGTCATAAGTTTTAGAAAGAATAAGGGAAGGGACGGTTCTTTTGCAAGTTGCATAGGGTAAGGAATAGATAGGTAATTTAATATTTAGTTTATTATACAGATATGGCCCGAGAAAATAATTAAATCGTTTTGTGAAGGCATAATTCGACTGTGGGATAGTACATATCTTGTCTTTTCGTCGTTTACGGATCGGAATAAAGGGGGTCTTTCTGTGTTGCATAAGAATAGTCTGTAAAATATAGTGCTGTCTGACGTTGAGAACATTCCATGTTTTGTAAAGTTCTGTAGTTGGGTAAATAATAGGCTTAAATGTGGCTACCTTCAATATTGCTCTGTGGGCTATTTCCAGCGGTTTTATTGCGGAAGAAGCAACGCCACCCCAACATGCAATGCAGTAGGTAATAATTGTTTGACATAAGGCATAATAGACTGCGCGTATTACATAACAATTGGCAATATGTCGTAGGTTTTTAAAAATATAAATTAGTTTCCTGACCCTAGTTGTAAGAAGATTAATGTGTGTTTTAAAGTTAAGAGTTTTGTCTATGTATATACCTAAGTATCGTATATTATCAACGGTGGCTATGAGAGGACATTTGCATGCTGTGTCTATTTGTGAGTATGCGTGACCGGAGTGAGCTTTTAATATGATAGGAGTTTGGGATTGTGATTTTGGTGAAATAGAAAAAGTTATAAATTTTGTTTTTGATGTATTTAATGTAAGAGTATGAGAAAGAAGCCAATCATATGCAACACTAAGACCGTTTTGAGCATTAATCTGAACTTCAGCCCACGAGTTTCCATAAAAAGTTAGTGCTGTGTCATCAGCAAAAGACACTATTTTTGAATTACGGGTGCACAAATTACATAAATCATTTATGTAGGCTAAAAACAACGTAGGACCAAGAATACTGCCTTGTGGCACTCCACAGGTTATTGAAATTTCATTGCTAATATGGTTACCCAGTTTAACCATTTGTGTCCGATTTGTCAGGTAGCTTTGGAATAAGTCCAATTGTAAACCTCTTACTCCCAACATGTCTAATTTTAATAACAGTTTGGACTTAGGAATGGTGTCAAAAGCCTTAGCAAGGTCAAGAAATATGGTGAGCACTTTGTTGTGGTTATTTAGTTTGTTTATGATGAAGTCCATAAGGTCTTGAACTGCATCAGAGGTACTTCTATTCCGTCTAAAACCGAATTGTTGTGAAGAAATCAAATTAAACTTTTCAAGGAAATCTACTAATCTATTATTTATTAAACGCTCGAGAACTTTCGATAGAGAAGTAAGAACCGCTATAGGGCGATAATTATTAAAAGAATTTACATCACCTCCCTTAAAAATTGGATGAATAATTGCCCTTTTGAATGCTGTCGGAAAAATGCCAGTCTGGAAGCACAAGTTGAAAATATAACATAACACTGGTGAAAGTAATGAAGAGTATCTTTTTAAAGTAGCAGGTGATATTCCATCCCATCCTGTCGCTGCATTTGTTCTTAGAGAGTTAATTACAGCCATGATTTCTTTAGGATCCGTTTCATTTAAAACAAAGGTGTTTGTTAATCTGGTATATCGTATGCACATAGGTTGAGACGATGGGTCTTTGCAGATGATTTTGTCAGATAGAAGATATTTAATGGTATTGCTCTTAATAGTAGATTAGTAGCCAAGGGCTGTAAGGCATCAATTGCAGCCCGAGATATTTAGGCGCACGAGCGCAACGAGGGCGCCTATAGTTCGAAGGTGCAATTGATGCTTACACCCGAGCTAACTATTCTGCTTTACATCTCGATTGTGAGGTACTTAATTAGAAAAAAACCGGCATTACAAGAATAAAACATTTTATTTATTGAAATTTATAGTAAATGTATAGTAGAAATTGAGCTTCGCCGTTCGATATTTAAAACTGATGACTATTAGGTATACTCACACGAAGACAAGGCTGAATAGCAAAGAGACCTCTTTGGTCATTGGGCTGAATGCATGATGTCTATTGCCAGTATGATGATTAGATGTACGCGAACTTTTTGAAAGAAAGAAGTGTTTTTTTTTTTTAAATTACTTACCGCCATGGGGCTTTTCTAGCTACATTATTACCCTAGAGCGCTAATTAGTCACCTACAAACCCCATTTGGAGGTAATAAAACCTACTTACCGAACATGAGAGATGTAAATAAAATTATTTTGACATCGATGACGTAATGATTTTTTTTTTTAATTTTGCCTTTCAAGTGTATAATTATGTAGCTGCCGTATTTTTCGAATAAATGGTAACTTCACTATAAATTAAATAATAAAGTAGCACATACGTCAATGTGATAATTCATAAGTGCTTTACAAGCATAGCATTTTTATTTGAGATCCATATCTTCTGGAAAAGTTAGTTTGGCTGCTCTGTAGTCATGTAGGTACTGGTATTCTTACATTTAAAAAGTTTATATATGTATTATATTAACTCACTTCCTGCGAAGGATGTTTTGCAATTCGATATATCAGATAGTCTTGCGGTACACCTCAGATCAGCATATGTAATCCGTGTTTATATAAAATTAAGTTGTTTATTCGAACATATATTGAGATAGTTTTGTATACATTACTACAATATATCTAATAAAAATAAAATGAAGAATGTTATATCAGAAAACATTTTATTATATTAAAAAGTAATAAAAAATGGTAAGAATATTTAAGGAATAATTATATACGTATAAATAATAATCATAATAGTACCAGAGCACAGCACAGTATTAATCGAATTATTTGTTCAGTATATGTAAGCAATTTAAATTTGATTATTTTTTTAATTTTACATATTCACATATACGCACATGCACAAGTATTGCACACATGACCATGTATTTATAGACACTCGTATACACATACGAGTACACCTATACAAACCTACACATCTACCTAAATACACCCTGGAATCACGATTCTCTTCGGCCACGGCTCCGTTTTAAAATTAAGCATAAACAAATTAAGTTATCAGCAGAACTTAGCACAAATAAAACGAACGTCTCATCAAATTAACTGATAACAGAGCACTGACCTCTGGGCTACGTAATTATATTGTAATTTTTTTTGATATATCTGTGAGTGTATGTGCGTTTGTGTGTAGTTGTACACACATAATTTTGCAATAATCGCGATTCACACATGATTCAATCATTCTAAATAAATGACATTAATTATAATGGTTACTAACTAATTATGCGTTTTCTTCATTAATAAATTGGGGTTTCAAGGATTGAAATTGGAATTAGTAACGTAGATTTAGCGACTAACTTTGCTACAGTTGTACAAACTAAAAATGACAGAAGCAGATATGGGATTTCGTTTCAGCCTGTAATATCCTACTACTGGGCATGGGCCTATTTCCCCATGTAGAAGAAGGATCAGAGCTTAATCCACCAACGCCGCTCCAATGCGGGTTGGCGGACATATTCCCCACTATGAGTAACGATCGCTATCAGGTGTACATGATAACAACCGGGACCGACGGCTTAACGTGCTCTCCGAGGCACGGTGCGGAGACCCACAAGGACTGTACAAACACCCAGACCACGGCAAACACCTGTATGGCCAATACAAATGTTTGTCATGTGCGGGGATCGAACCCGCAACCGCCAGCGCAACAGGTACAATCCATGGCTGTAACCGTTGCGCCAACGCGGCGTCATATGGGATATGGGATTTGTGGATTATATACCTACTGTTCGGCTATTATCAGTCTTAGGGCCAGTTTCACCAAATGTGGATAACGTTTATCCTGCAAATAAGTTACGATTACACTTTACAAAAGGAGGTAGAACAGGTTATTAAGACCAGTTCCACCTCAATTAATAAACTACATTTTTAAAATTCGTGTTTGCAAATAGAAGTATCTCATAAATACAGCGTAATTCGATGGTAAAAAATAATACGTCGAAAACTTTTATCTGTTGGATATCGTTCGCCAAATAGCGTTATACACAACTAGAAAGAGAACAGAAACCGGCCCTTAGCGTGACGTTTTACAGCCAATATTACTTTTGCATCATGGTGACATTCGTTTTGGCGTAGTGGAGCGTGGGTAGACTTCAATTTCATTCATAAGCAGTCATCCATCCATCCATTCTACAGCCTATAACAGTCCACTGCTGGACATAGGCCCCCCCTAATGTTTGCCACTCCGTTCGGCCCTGCGTCCTCTGAATTAAGCGGCTTCCCGCTGTCTTATTAAGGTCGTCAGTTCACCTGGTTGGAGGGCTCTATGCTTCTTTTGCCGAGACGCGGTCGCAAAGTCGTCGGTTCTTATAATATAATATAAATTAATAATTTCAAATTCAACAAACACAAAATTGCCGGTAAAAGCGAGTATTACAATATGTAATAGAAATCATTACAAAAACCTGAAATTTTACTATTTTTATTCGCTTATTCACTAAATTGTCTGACGCTAAGTAATTGCAAATTTTTTTTTCTTTAATACAAGTAAATGGCGGTAGAATTCCACAGGGAAATTGGTATGACGCTATGTTGAATACCACACGCAACGTTTTTCTTAAATTTATATTGCACTAGCATTAGCCCGCGGCTTCGCTCGCGTATAAATTGATAATATTAACATTAGAGGGGCTAAAGTAGAGTATAAATCATTATATTACAACAATTCATGACCACCATTTGTACCACATTTAAGGTTGACCTTTCATGCGTTAGAAATACCAGACCACTCGCAAAGCTCGCTCTTAATCCCGCTTCATAGAACAATCGCAAACGCTGGGATACTTATTCATGTTATATGTAAATTATGACCCTAGAAATAGACTTTCGTGCTTCTATAATTGTGTTTGCTGGCAAACCAAAAAAAAACCCGACTTCAATTACATCAAGTAATACAATGTAGGTAGATTACTACAAAAGTTGTAATCAGATCTCGATGAAATTTAAATGTGACCACATGATAAACATCGGCTTACGATTAAATTAAAAATAATCAAAATCGGTACACCCTGTAATAAGTTATGCTTATTTTCAAGGGTTTCTCCTCGATTTCTGTGGGATTCCATCATCAGATCCTGATTTCCTTATCATGGTACAGCACCTAGGATATCTACTTTTCAACAAAAAAAGAATTATCAAAATCAGTTCATAAACGACGAAGTTATCCTCGAACATAACATAAAAAAATATATATATATATATATATATATATATATATATATATATATATATATATATATATATATATATATACGGTCGATTTGAGACACCTCCTTTTCCTCGGTTAAAAATTACATCAAGAGTGAAGAATTTATGGACATTTTTATGCAACTAGAATAACATTTTTTGGTAAAGCTTTAAATTAGGAAAAACCGAATTTCGGGACCGTGGGAGGAAGGGGGGGGGGGGGTGGGGAACGCGACTCCTGGTACCACTGTCACACCTCAGAACCCCATGGTTATGGAGATATCCATGGTTAAAGTTTTGAGGTTAGAAGAAGAATTTCGTAGCTTTCATACGTTATTTTCACATTTCACACGCGTTTTTTCAAATTAATCTACCACCTTTAAGGTTAGAGGAACGCTTGGCTCCGGTGCTGCGGGAAGTTCAGCCCTTCCGCCCTTGCGTGCGAAAGCACGCTCACTCATGCTCCGTTCCGCAGTGGAGGCTCAGCCGCTCCTCTACGCATTCGTTCGCGCGCTTTCGCACGGCGGGCGAGGGCTGCCCTCCCTCCGCGCCTCCGCGACATAAAAAAAACACTCTAGGGGTAGGACAGACCAAGACCACGTGGACAGTGGGGTGCTCCGATTCGGTTTTGGGTATTTTTCGAATTTCTAAACCTATATTCTAGCACGCAATGTTACTAATTTTATTAGAATATTATGTCTGACGCATTATTCTGTTTAAAAGTGTCGATTTGTCACACAATGCAAACAGTACGAGCTCAAAGGTATTATAATAGCTTTAAATTCTTCTTCTAACCTCAAAACTTTAACCATGGATATCTCCATAACCATGGGGTTTTGAGGTGTGACAGTGTTACCTTGTATAGATTCCCCTACACCCTCCGCCCTCCACACCCAAAAACCCCATAATTCGGTTTTTCTAATTCGGTTTTTCCTAGTCTAGATCTTAGCCCATTTTTTTTTAATTTTTTTATTTAATGAAACAATAGTATAATTTAAGTATATTTTTTTTATTTAATAATGCAATAAATGTGTAATAATATAAGTCAAACACTTAAATCACTGTTACATACACTTTATGAGGCTAACAATCACTTATCAAGTTAAGTTTACAAAATGTTTACAATTACTCGTAACAACATAAAATACTAAATATGAGCAAATTAATAAATAATAATAAATAAATAATAATAAATAAATAAACACATGTTTTTTATTGTAACCTATTAATAGTAGAATGACTTTTGACAGGAAGGTAGATTAAAAATAAAAGAAAATATCAAACAGGTAACTAATACAGGTAACTAACTATAAACACAATAATAGGCGATCTTATCGACCAGTATGATTTACGCTATGCGAGCTACCTTGTCGCTCGCAATAATAACAAAGAAAAAAAGAGAAAAAGAGAATTAAATGTATTATAATGTTTTGTTGCAGATCAGTCACAATAGCGTGCGCGTTCGCGATGCGCGGGCGCGCACCGAGGTGCCGCCTCGTGGCGGTCGGCGTGGCGGGCCTCTGCGCCGCCGCTGCCCTCGCCACCGCGCTAGCCTGGAACTCTATCTTTGATTCTGTTTTCAGTTCTGTGAGTTTCATTTATTTATAGTCCAAGGGTGACTGTGCTGTGTGGCTACGGCACTAAAGAATTTAGCCACCCCCTCTCTTCCCGTGGGTGTCGTAAGAGGCGACTAAGGGATAACAAGGTTCCACAACCACCTTGGAACTTAAGAAGCCGACCGGTGGCGGGATATCCATCCAACTGCTGGCTTTGAAATACACAGGCCGAAGACTGGCAGCAGTGTCTTCGGTGCGACAAAGCCAGTACTGCGGTCACCAACCCGCCTGCCCAGCGTGGTGACTATGGGCAAAACACATGAGTTCACGTTATTTTTGGCGTAAACTTGTGGAGGCCTGTGTCCAGCAGTGGACTGTATAGGCTGTAATGTTCAAGGGTGACAAACAAGCGTAAAACCCATCTGATAGTAAGGGATTATTATCGCATTTGTCAGTGTCTTGACATTACCAGAAACATCGCAATCACGTCGACGACTCTAAACTCTAACCTCCACAAGAGCTCTGGTCATCTTAATTACTACAGGAATACATGTAATTAGTAATGTTACTTGATATCAGTATTATTTATCTGTGGTCTTCTGTATTCTGTATCCAGATAATGAAAATTATAACTCAAAAGCAAAACTTATCGATGCTTATCGATACCCTTAAAAATAACAGTTACTCGTGAACGTACAAAAGAAGAATCAGTTCCATGGCTATCTCATACAAAAAATATAAGATTGGCGCTAAGCTTCGCCCTTGAAACTAGACAAGTTATAATGGTAGATCACATTAGTATGTGGCATATAGCGGATTGATTTAAATATAGGCACGTACGTTTAACATTAGAATTTAGTTTTTATCTCAAGCGATAAGCAAATCAACATGCATTTTATTGTAAATTATTTTGTCTTAAATATAATATTGGTTTATATTTATTACGGGGAGAGTAAAATAATTTTTAACGTAAAACTTGACACTCGTTTGACTGGGGAGTAAGCTGGTCTTGTTTTCTGGTTCTTTCTGGTCTGGGGAGTAACTTGACGACAGCGTTACGAACTGTGATTGGGCAAAGCGAACGGAAGTTGAGAGGGAGATATAAGTTAGTGAAGATAGAAAGAGAGAGTGAGAGTTACTTCTCGTAATTTTTGCTTCAGTCGTGTGGTCTAAAGCACACTCGTTTTTTCCTATTGATATAGCCATGGCAAATTACGAAAACAAAATTTAGTGCCAAATTATTTTAAAAATGTATCTTGTACTCGGCGACGACTGCTTCCATTTGCAGTATATTATCCAGCTTTGGCACGTTTACAAAAAAAAGGTCCAGCAGTTCCAACTATAAGTTCAAACATTGCTTGTTCTTGAATTAAAATTATGTCCAAATTTTTTTCCAGACTTTTAGACTCATTACTCAAATGACGTCCAAAGTCATGCAATTGGTGAAACATAATCATTTGATATTCGAAGCAATTGTCATAATTAAAAGCGTGCCATCTGCCGTGACAACCTTGGCATTATTGTTGATTAATTAAGCCGGTTCAACACGATTGACTGAGATCAAACAAATGATTTACGTTTCTTATACTTTGTATTGACGAAATAACTTTTATGTGAACGAACTTGACAATTGTCAATGCACCTGGCTTAATACTCATTTACAATACCAATTGATTGATTGATCAAGTTTGTTACTTCCCACTACTGAATAAAGACCTCTTTCCTCGAGGTTGGAGTTATCCTACTCTGCTATACTATTTGTTGGCGGATTATTTTCCCGCCACAAATAACGCTCTCAGTTATCTATGATAGAAACCGGAACTGACTGCTTTATGTCTGCTTCGAGATAAACAAGGCTCTAGACAAACTTATGTTCCAAAATACTTATGAATTTGTTTACAATATAAAATGTATTAGTGATGTACGAATAAATAATTTAGATTTCTTCTTGTTACAAAATGTTCACATTCTTACTGTAGTGAAAATAAGAAATAAAAATGTCTTTACTGAAGAAGGATTCAAAACCTGTTTTAATATCGTCGTGTTTACAAGCTAGGTACTACCGATTCGCAATGCTATGCTGAAATCTGATTGTTAGAAAGAACATATATTTACATATTTGCTGGAAGTATTCTATTGTGAATCACATAATATATAAGAAAAATTGCTTCTGACTAATCGGGACCGACGGCTTAACGTGCTCTCCGAGGCACGGTGGGAGGCCCACAAGGACTGCACAAACCAACCCAATCACGGCAACATCTGTATGGCCAATACGAGTACTAATTTTTGTTATGTGCGGGGATCTAACCCGCAACCGCCAGCGCAACAGCCACAAACCAATGCTGTGACTGTTGCGCAAACGTGTCTATATAATTATGATAAGAAAAATAAATTAATAATATTATTTTTCAGCAAATAATATTATCACCACAATCTCGAGCCTATAGGGAGTGGGTAGCACCCAGCGTGCCATTGTTCTTCGACGTGTACCTTTTCAACTGGACTAACGCAGATCGATTTCCTGAAGAAATACCGGATTTGGTGCAACTAGGTAAAAGTTCGAGATTGTATATTTTGCTACTACACTGTGACATGGCTGTTGAAAGTTTCAAATATTTTATTTACCTATATAATAATAGGGCTTTTAACTAGCGCTATCATTTTTTTTTTACTTTTTGTTAATATGACAGACTATGAAGAACAGACTGTTAAAAATAATCAGTTCAGACTGTCGAAGTCCACTGCTGGATATAGGCCTCCCCAAGTTCGCGCCAGTTTTTCGCAATCCTCATCCAGTCTACACCGGCAATCTTACGTAGATCGTCGGTCCAGCGGGCTGGAAAAATAATAATCACTTTTAAAATTATAATTTATCAAATGACGATTCGAAAGTGCTTTTGAAGCCTATTTGAATAAAGCTATTTTGATTTGATTTGATTTGATTATGTAGATATTACATTAATTTGATGTGAAAATGGATCTTAAGATTTTTTTTTAAAGTAAATAAAATAAATGTGTTGTCAGTGAAGACGTCACATCAAATAGTCGACGCGCTCGAATCAATGCTTGTCTAGACTATGAATATATTTCTCGTGGTCTGAAGCGTATGTAATTATTTTTTGCGTTTCCGGATTTTAAGGTCGTTAAATGTAAGACGTATATTCATTTATATTATTTTTTAATTAATTGTTATCACTCCAGGTCCTTACCGTTTCCGTGAACACAGACGTCACGTGAACGTCACCTTCCATCCTCAAAACCATTCCGTGTCGTACCGGACACAGAGGAGCTGGTACTTCGACGAGAGCAGCAATGGAACTCTTCAGGATAACATCACGATACTTAACATTATTGCGGCTGTAAGTATTTTATTAAATTAAAATCTCAAATATGCTACCAATCAATTATATACAGGGTTATCTGTGTTCCGCGGTTACACACACTTTGATTTGAGGAAAAAAATGACCTCGGTAAATGGGCCACACAGTATGAAAATATTAATAATATTTTTTTTCAATTCTAACCATTAAATCCTAAAGTGAAGTCGAACAACGGTCTCTGTGACCGCACGTCGGTAACCGTGTGACAAAAAATGTATGACGGTGGTTAAAGGTTAACTGTCTTCTACGTTCATGTCCCTCGGGATCAATAATCCCTCTAACAGTTTTATGTTTGTCTCGCTAGCTCTTGGGGATAGAATTTGTCCAATTATAGAATACATTTTAAAATACATTACATACACCGCAGGCATAAGCCGGGGTTGTCTGGAAGAAATTTGGGTTGTCTGGAAGAAATGGCTAAATAGCCATAAGTCCTTCCATTGTATTTCAGTCTGTAAATGTTTTTTAAATGTGTTTAATGTTTGAGATGTAGTTGTGGTGTACAATCAAGTATAAATAAATAAATAAACCGTCATGGTGTAGTCGTACTTATCGTCGCCTTAATACCGACAGTCCTTGGCTTGGTCCATCGGGTTAAACATTTGTATTTATGCCACCTCGCTTCGGAGAGCACGTTAAGCTGTCAGACCCAGTTGTTATCAGAGACTCTAGATAGCGATCATTTCATAGAGGTCTCAGCTTAAGCCCACACCACCATCGAATGTTACAGGCTAAAATCAATTAAAAAATTAAAATCACATATTATGTATGTGCAAGTGAATTTGTCTTCTATCTTATTTGCCATATATGAGTAAAAAGCGGGCTTGTCCGACTTCATTAGAAGCGTTGTGAGGTTTGTTGGAACGAAGTTCCTTACGACAGGCTTGACATTTGGCTGGGCGACCGAACTGAAAAAAATGTGATACTAAAACTGTAAGAAAAATATATAACGGAAGTGACGTAATATCAGTCACACGACTGTATAATGTGATGTTTTGTAAAACTAAAATATTACTAGTAAACTTTTTTTTAAATTATTTATGTAATTTTATACTGTCGACAAAAATAAATAAAGACACATGTTTTTCATTTCACTTATAGTTTGAATTATTATTATTCTATTTGATTTATTTTGTTTTACGATATTTGTTATTTTCTAAAATACTAAATTTCCTAAATACTTTACTAAGTACATAACTTAATAAAAACCAATCGACAAAATTAAAAAAAATCAAGAACTAGAAAATATATATAAAATTCAACATTTTTTTAATTGTGTTGTTTCTATACTATGCGAAGAAACTTCGTTCCTACCTGGCGTCCCATGACACCACATAATTATTGATATATTTTTTTAACCGACTTCCAAAAAAGGAGGAGGTTCTCAATTCGACTGTATTTTTTTTTATGTATGTTACATCAGAACTTTTGACTGGGTGGACCGATTTCGACAAATTTTCTTTTAATCGAAAGGTGGTGTGTGCCAATTGGTCCCATTTAAATTTATTTAAGATATAACAACCACTTTTCGAGTTATATCTAATAATGCGTTTTTACTTGACGCTTTTTTCGTTGACCTACGTTGTATTATACCGCATAACTTCTACTGGATATACCGATTTTGATAATTCTTTCTTTGTTGGAAAGGAGATATCCCAAGTGTAGTACCATGATAAGGAAACCAGGATTTGATGATGGGATCCTAGAGAAATCGAGGGAAACTCTTGAAAATCCGCAATAACTTTTTACTAGGTGTACCGATTTTGATAATTCTTTTTTTTGTTGGAAAGAAGATATCCCTAGCTTAGTACCATGATAAGGAAACCAGGATCTGATGATGGGATCCCAGAGAAATCGAGGGAACTTCTTGAAAATCCGCAATAACTTTTTATTAGGTATACCGATTTTAATGATTTTTAATTTAATCGAAAGCCGATGTTTATCATGTGGTCACATTTAAATTTCATCGAGATCTGATAACTACTTTTTGAGTAATCTTTGATAATGCGTTGTTACTTGACTATTTTTCCGTCGATCTACGTTGTATTAGTCGTCGATGTAATTGAAGTCGGTTTTTTTTTCGTTTGCGAGCAAACACAATTATTTTGTTTCAATCTTTTGAAACGTTAACGAGCATCAGCTCTGTTTGGACTTTGATTTAAAACGTCGATGCTTTTACATATAAGCTAGCTGACCGCGCAAACGTTGTTTTGCCACATATGTTATTCATCCCCTTAAACCCCCCCCCCCCCCTTATAACTAAGGGGTATGAAAAATAGATGTTGGCCGATTCTCAGACCTACCCGATATGCACGCAAAATTTCGTAAACATCGTTCCAGCCGTTTCGGAAGAGTGTTGTAACTAACATTGTGACACGAAAATTTTATATATAAGATAAGCAATGTCTTGAACGCTCTAAAGCGTGTTATGTTCATCTATATTGATCGATTTTTGGTTAATTGTATGTGAAATTTTGTAACGTATTTTATATCGTTAATTTTAAAAAAAATATTAAAAAGTAAAATTAGGATATAGCATTAATGGATCGCGAAATAATTTAAATGATAGAGAAAGAAAAATATGATTTTTTACATTAATTTTAGCGTAGCCGGAGGAGTATGAAATTTCACACACTTATAGTTTATATATAGAAGGAGTGCAGAATGCAAAATTTTTTTTTAAAATTATGCATAAAAATACTGAGTCAATAAAAAAAAAACATTTAACACTGCCATGTATTTGACACACTCTCGCATATATACTCTTTTGTTTATTATCATAGAAGTATAGTCGTTGACAACAGATCTTTAATAATGTCAAAACTTAGAATTTAAATTAATTTCATTATTCATTTTTGTTCGAATTTTGACCACTGGACGACCAAAAGTTATAAAATAATTAAAATAAAACTGTTAACTGAGTGAAATAATTCGATTAATTTAATTTATTCTGGAAATTTCCACAACATTTGATTTTATTGATTATTTTGATTTTAATTGATATAATGATTTTGAATTGTGTCTTTATTGTGAACATGGTTTTAATTGTGATTTTAAATGTTTTTTTACATATTAATTTGATTGTTATTTCTAATTTAAATTTCATTTTATTAATTTTGAATGTATTGATTATTGTTCGATGTTTATTATTTTTTATTGTTTTATTATTGACTATTTTTTACTTTTTAAATAATCATGTTATTATGAATGGCATTATAATAATTTTTACTAGTTTTAGCTCATTAGGTATCGGTGAATTTTATGTTATGGTTAGACTTTGGTATTTCAGGCTAATTAAGGATAATCTGAGAATATTTTATGTAATTGTTATCGTTGCTTTCCATCATGATTAATCCGCTCAATGTATATTACCAGAATGTTCGCGGACTTAGAACTAAAACGAACGCCGTGTTTAGAAATTTGTTGCAACAGGATAATGATATAGTTTGTTTTACTGAGACCTGGTTGCATAAGGGTATTTTTGATACTGAAATATTCGATTCCCGTTACACCGTATACAGAAGTGACAGGTGCTATGATTTGCGAGGTGATAGGATGGGTGGAGGAGTTTTAATTGCTGTTAACTCCAACCTCTCTGTTTATTCTTCCTCGCAAATTATGTTAACTAATAAGGCGGCTGAAGTTTTAAAAGTTTCAATAAGGACTACTTCTTCTCCCGTTTTAAGACTCCTACATGTATTTTGTTGTTATTTTCCACATTGCAGGTCTCAGTACGGAGTCCAATGTGAATTATACGAAATCATTTCACAGGAGTGTCTCTGTCGGGTTGACGATGTATTTTTGTTGGTGGGTGATTTTAATATCTCTGAAGCGACATGGTCAGAAGAATATGGACATATGAAAATTTGTAATTATGGCTCTGGAAGTGATTTGGTAAACTGCTTGTACAATTTCCTTCAATTTAATGATTTCAAACAATTTAATTCAATTTCTAATAAAAATGGTCGGGTTCTAGATCTTGTTATTGGTAATTGTGACTGTACGGTCGATAAATGTATTGTTCCCCTGACGATCGAGGATGCTCACCATCCAGCTTTGCAGGTTAAGTTAGCGATACCTACGCAAAAACGAGGTAAAACAGTCTCACGTTCAATACGTTTATTCCGTCAAGCTAACTATGTTGATATTAACGGTGCTCTGGGAAGTGTTGATTGGTATGACATTCTTAATGATCATGACATATCCCGGGCAGTTGATGTTTTCTATCAGACCGTGGATTCAATTATCTCTGATATGGTTCCCACTAAGATTGTAAAGTCTGTTGGAAACTATCCGTCTTGGTATACCCCAGCCTTAAAAAAAATTATAGCAGAAAAGTTAAAATACCATAAAAAATGGAAGATTTATAATAAGATATCTGATTACCACACATTTGTCCTTTTACGAGAACGACAAAAATTAGTACAAGTACAGTGCTATGATGATTATATTCATATGACGGAGGTCAGGATACGCAACAACAGTAAACTCTTTTGGTCTTTTGTTAAGAGTAAAAGAACATCCTCTGGCCTTCCTGACAGTCTGTTTTGGTTAGACAAAACTGCTAGTGACGATGAGGAGGTATGTTCATTGTTTAATGACTATTTTAAATCAGTTTACAGCGATGGATCCATAAATGTAACATTTAAGAAGCAAATTCATAGCTGTGGTGGTTTGGATATCGGCCATATAGAATTGTCAGTATCTACTGTTAAAAATTATTTGAAATCACTGAATGTCAATAAGGGATATGGTCCCGATTATATACCACCTATATTTTTAAAGAATTGTTATAACTCATTAGCCTACCCTATTTTTCTCCTTTTTAATAAGTCATTAAGGTCTGGCTCTGTGCCTATTGCTTGGAAGCGCTCGTTCGTGGTACCAGTATTCAAATCAGGCGATAAACATAACGTTCAGAACTATAGGCCGATATCTAAATTATGTACCATAGCTAAAATGTTCGAAAAAATTATCTACGATAACATCTATCCATTTGTACGGGGTATTCTGATTGATGAACAACATGGTTTCGTCGATAGAAGATCCGTTGAAACTAATGTGTGTGAGCTGATTCATCGTGTACTGAAAGCTATGGATGGTGGTGGCCAGGTGGACGTCGTGTATACCGACTTCTCGAAGGCTTTCGATAAAATATCCCATAACATACTTTTAAATAAACTGGAGCAAGTTGGTATACACGGTGACCTACTTAGGTGGTTATCGTCTTATCTTCGGGACAGAAGTCAGGCAGTGACAATAAGAGGCTTTTGTTCATCTTTTACTCCTGTTTCTTCTGGTGTACCACAGGGCTCTCACCTTGGTCCGTTGCTCTTTAATATCTTTATAAACGATATTTGTAAAGTTTTCGAGCACTCTTCGATATTATTATTTGCAGATGACTTGAAGGTTTTTAGAAGGGTATCTGTGCTGCCAGATTGTTTGCTATTACAAGAAGACTTAAATAAATTATGCAAGTATTGTGAGGATAATCAGCTTGCTCTAAATGTTAAAAAATGCAGCGTCATCTCATTCACACGTAAAAAAACGCCGATTTCTTTTAACTACCATCTAAACGACAAAATTATTGACCGCGTTGCGGGGGTGAGAGACCTGGGTATTTACTTGGATAATAAGTTAACATTTGGGAGCCATATAGATCAAATTGTTGCTAAGTCTTATCGGATGCTTGGCTTTATACTTAGGGTTGGTAAGGATTTTAAAGACTACTATACTCTTATTATTCTTTACAATGGCCTGGTGCGCTCTTTGTTGGAATTTGGGTCTACTATCTGGAACCCTCAATATAAGATATATGTTGAGTCCGTTGAAAAAATAAGCTAAAGCTAAATTCCTTAAGCATTTGAATTATAGGTTTTGTCGCTCTTATCATGACTTGCCTAGTTTCAATTCACTGGAAGTTCGCCGTACATTAAAAGATCAAATCTTTCTGTATAAACTAGTCAATAATGTTGTCGATAGTCCTTATTTACTAAGTTGTTTGAACTTTAATCTCCCAAAATTTTTTAAACGTAAAAATGATCTTTTTTATTTGCCCAATACTAGAACTAAATATGCCCACAATGATTTTATTCGTCGTTCCTGCAATATATATAATAAAAAATTTTATAACGCTGATATATTCTCATGTTCGTTATTAAGTTTTAGACGTAACATTAATCAATTAATGAATCAATGAATTTAATTCTTTTATGTTTTATTTGCTTTTTATTATTTTTTTGATTTTTATTTTATTTATTAACATTTTCAATTGTTAAGTTACTCAATTTTGTGTTTTAATTCTAAATTAATTTATTTTTATTTAAATTATAATTTGATCTTAATTTGATTTTAATTTTAATTTTATTTTGATTTTAATTTAATTTTGATTTTGATTTTGTATTTGTATTTTATTTCTTGTTTTAGATATTTTATTTCTAATTATAAATTTTTTGCGCTCTGCTTACTGTGTTAGTTGTTAGTGGAAACTTAACTGGTATATGCACTATCTTGTTGATGTTCTTTTTTATTTTGTGTTATATTTTACTGTCTGTTTCCCAAATAAAAATAAATAAATAAAATAAATAAATAAATAAATAAACATTGTTTTCGTGTTATGCCAATGAATATATGTAACTATTGTATATAAAAAAAAAGGTTTTAATTATTTTGTTATTAACTTCAATGTTATTAATAGACAATTGGATACAAAATTGATAAGGGAAAAATTGTTTGTTTGCAGCAAGCAGGCATGAGTAAGCTTGTAATAATTATCTACATAACATTTTTGTTATTACATTACAATGTTTAGACTAAAACCTTCTTCGTCAGTTTATTTATTTATTTATTTATTTATTAGTATTACCAACAGAAATTACAACAATAAAAACAAAAGAATTATTTTACACAATTGATTAAAGAAGTTTAATTGTATTTCTTTTTAAAGGTAATCACAACATGCAATAATAAAATAGTAAATATGAAATAAAAATATACATTTAAAAAAAAAAACAGCAAAAATTAGATTTAAAAATTTAATAACGGTTTACAATCAATACATATAATAATATTATATTATATATGACGGCAGCCATATTATTTAATAGTTGCGAGAGAGGAGGGCTAGATGGCGCTAGTGGAACGTGCACCGGACGCACCATTGATAGTACAATATTGTAACGGTTCTCCCCGCCAAGCGATCGCCTGTATAAGGAGCTGCGCTGTAGAGTCGGCAAGCCCCGAGTCCTCCTAGAGGGCTCCCCTTCTTCCTTCGCGGCCGGTGTCTATAGTACCCGGCCCCTCTCACCGGTGACGCTGTAAAGGCCGCTAGGGCCAACAGCACTCCACAATTTGAAAAAAAAAGAGTCGGTACGCATTTCAAACGGATGCGTCTTGGTGCACGGACCACTGTCTCTAGACATTCAGTACTGTCCGGTTATTGGACGTTGTCTCAGATAATTAGTACTGTCCTTCCCGACTAGAAAAAAGGTCAGGCACAACCAGATCATGTATCTGGACCGGATCAGGATAAATGAGGCATGCCAGATTCGGCAAGCTCTATCAGGACCAGGTCTGGTTCAGACAAGGATAGCCTGATGTAAAATATAATCAAGTATGGTAAGGCATACTGGATCAGGACCCGGTTCGGTCCAGATCAGGATAGCCTGATGTAAAATATAATCAAGTATGGTAAGGCATACTGGATCAGGACCCGGTCCGGTCCAGATCAGGATAGCCTGAAAGAAATTACGCGAACTGAGTCTGAATCGCGCTATTGATGTTTTTAAGCGCACTTAGTATATATACAGTTATCAGTACAGTCTAGCAGGGAGTCCATTTCTACACAGTGGAGCAGTCGTAAGTAATAGGAAATAGTTAATTATTGGAAGTTAATAAATGAAATTTAATTAATAATAATAATTAATTAATAACAAAAATAAATAAAAATAATTAATATTTAAACTAAAAACATAAATAAATAATACATTGGAAAAAATAAACGGAAATAAATATCATAATAATTATGTTAATTAACACGAAGTATTTTTTCAAGAAAATACTTCGTGTTTTTAAAAGGACCCGACCGAAGCGGCTGATCAGGATGAGATGAGATTTCCTGATCTGGACCCGATCAGGAAATCTAATCTCACCCTGATCAGGTCCAGACCAATCATCTGCGTTACATGCCTTATCTAGTCCTGATTAGGCATGCCTGGTCCGGTCCTTCTAAGGAAGACGAAAAAATTTCTACTCGGGTTATCGCGGTGGGTGCGTGGAACCCTGTTTGTGACAGTCAGTACAGCCCTATGTCACTGTCACATTTTCTAGTTATTTAATTTATTTTATATCATTTCTGTATTTCTAGATTTAAGATAACTGATCGTTCGACTGTAATAAATTTGTTGCCTTATCTGAGTTTTTCTTCTGATGTCTGGGCCGAATCCGATATATATTTACAAAGAAAATTAAAAAAAAAATGTATATATTTACAGATGGATGTGGTATTAATCATGTCTGCGTCAAATATTTTATTACATTTATTTATTTAATATATTTCGTTATTTGCTAGCTTTCCGTTGCTTCAGCCACATATACAAAATAATTGTTTGCTCGCAAACGAAAAAACCCAACTCCATTCACAAAGGTAGTCAGATCTCGATGAAATTTAAAAGAAATTACAATACAAGTATCAGCTTTCGATTAAAACCTCAGAAGAATCATCAAAATCGGTATACCCAGTGAAATGTTATTCGGTAATACAAACGTAGATCGACGAAAAAATTGTCAAGCAAATACGCATTATTAGAAATAGCTTAACAAGTACTTGTTAGATCTCAATTAAATTTAAATACGACACGCACTATCTTTCGATTAAAAAAAGAATTATCGAAATCGGTTTACCCAGTAAAAACTTCTGAGGTAACATACATAAAAAAATACGGACTAATTGAGAACCTCTTCTTTTTTTGCAAGTCGGTTAACAATTTCGTCTATAGCCGTTAAAATGTAGCCTATGTCATTTAGATTGGTCCAATAGTCTTTGAGTTTATTAATTTTCGACACAAGTATTAAAAAGTGTGCGACGTCCTCCGGCCCGTTTAACCGACGACTGCGTAAGATTGCCGGTGTAGACTGGATATGGATTGCGGAAAACCGGGATGTCTGACGCGAACTTGGGGAGGTTTATGTCCAGCTGTGGACTGCAATGGGCTGAACTGACTGACTGACTGACTGTATTAAAAAAAATAAAAAAAAAAAACGTTTTTTTTTTAATAATATTACTCAATATTATAATTTGTTTTAAAATATATTACGTTTTGTTCTTTTACAAAAGTCCTTTAAATATGTTTTTTGTATCTTTCCAGGCAGCAATATACCGATCGCGACACTGGGGCTTCATCAGGCAGAAGGCTTTGTCCATGGGCCTGGCCATGTTTGGACACGGTATGTCAGTATCCAGACTCGCCGGAGAACTACTATTCGATGGTTATGATGACCCCCTACTGGAATTAGCGAAGAGTTTGCCATCAAGTACAACTGGCGGTGCTCCTCCTGTTGACAAATTTGGTTTATTTTATGAGGTGTTTGTTATAATATTCTTATCAAATGTATATTATTTACGTGTAGATATGTTCGGAAGTTTGTTTGTATGAATTTTTGTAGGTAGGTATGTGTGTGTTCGTGTATTTATGTATGTTTATAGAGGTTTATGTATAAGTGTGTATTAACGTAATATATTAATGTAATATAAGTACTTAAAGCTGACCACTTAATGTCTACGATTTAAGTAACAGTAACTAATGGGTTGGGCGGGGAATCGAACCCCCCATAACGACTAGTCTAGACTAGGCTAGATTGATAACATATACTTAACAAAATAATTAAGATCAAAGAAAGTCTACAAATGCGAAAATTATTAACAAAAACAAATTACATGTGTATTACTAAAACAAAATAAAAAATCAATCGATTTATTAAAATTCACCAAGCCACTAGTATTAATCATATTCTCATAACACGACTCTGCAGTCGAGATGCAAGTACAGACATGCAAATTCATTTTATGAGAAAACACTTGACCAATTGGAACAATTTACACTAACAAGTGGCAGTCATCGCTTATTTACTGAACTATACTTACAAGATACATTTGACAATTTGAAAAAAAAAATAACAATAATACACATATATATTGAACACACAAACGTGGTCTTCTGTTCATAAGTAGGAAATTTAATGCCATTATTTTAGGTAAAAGAGTTCTGTATAAGTACCAGTACATAGCGTATAATAGTACATAATATTCTTAATTTTAATTCACATCAGAATGCTTTAATGAACATAACAAAAGCCCGCTAACCTAACAACTAATGATACGCTTTACCCTGTAATATCCCACTACTGGGCATAAACCTCTTTCCCCATATAGAAGAAGGATCAGAGCTTAATCCACCACGCTGCTTCAATGCGGGTTGGCGAATATATTCCCTACTATGAGTAACGATTGCTATCAGGTGTACATGATAACAATCGGGACCGACGGCTTAACGTACTCTTCGAGGCACGGTGAAGAGACCCATTAAGACTGCAGAAACACCCAGATCGCGACAAACATCTGTATGGCCAATACAAATGTTTGTCATGTGCGGGGATCGAACCCGCAACCGCCAGCGCAACAGGCACAATCCGTGGCTGTGACCGTTGCGCCAACGAGTACATAGTATTCTAAATTTTAATTCACATCAGAATGTTTTAATGAACATAACAAAAAGCCCACAAACCTAACATCTAATGATATAACAAGGTAATTGAGATAGGGTAATGGGTATAGCAGGATATATCCTGCTCAAATTCTGGAGCAACCCATCTGGGTAGTACCCCAACCTTACATAAGATTATAGCTAAACAGTACTGTTCTCAAGTACTTTTGGATACGTGTGATGAGCAAGGAGAGCTCAGAGATCCAAAACTTCTGGGGGGGGGGGGGTCGGGGGTAGGGTCGGCAACGCACTTGCGATGCTTTTGGTATTGGAGGCATCTTTAGGCTATTTTAACCGTAAACAAAGTATAAGAAAATCTTTCACGTTTGTAAAAACGTCTTATTTTAAGCGTCCACAAGCTCCGGCAACTACCTAGTACCTACCTAGTTTACCTAGCCGTATAAAATAAGAAAACTTACGTATTTACAGAGAAACAACTCTATAAACACGGATGGTCTGGTCGAGGTGACGACGGGAGAACTGAGCGGTACATTACCTGGTCAGATACTACGTTGGAACAACTACGAGAGCTTGCCTTACTATAATGGAGAATGCTCTAAGGTACTATAACATTTGTTTAAAATAAAAATGTGTTTATTTATTTTCCTATGACTCGCGATTTCATTTGATTCAAACCAGTTACGTTAACTTGAAATTAAGCTTGTATATTAGTTTTGATAACCGTATACATATTTATCGGTATCAATAGTAATATATAATAAGAGAAAACAAAAAAATGCTGTCATCGAATACCTACTATATTCGCATTTATTATGCTCATAGGATAGTTGGACTAATAAGTGTTAGCTGAATCAATATTTGCAGGGTTGAATGGCACCAATCGATAACGAGAACTGATGAAAATTATGAGCCCATCACGATTTTTTTCCTAAAACTTAATAAAATATAAATGAAAGATTATATTTTCGATTGTTTTATTTTCTTTCAGATAAAAGGAAGTGCTGGAGAATTTATGGCTCACAATCTGACAGAAGACGCTCCTCTAACTATGTTTGTACCAGATCTTTGTCGAACCGTTAACTTAGAATATGAAAAGAGTGGGTACATTGACGGCTTGCCATATAACAAGTATACAATGACGGACATCAGCTTTGACAATTGTAATTATTTCATATGCATATAAACTTTTTTAATAGACCTTAAGTTACCTTACTAGAATGTGATGTATATGTTCTAAGTAACAAAGCAACCACAAACGTCCAGACGACAACAAACGTCTTTATACGACACACGACAGACGACAATTTACGTCTAACGGGCTATAGCAACATTTGTCCTGTGCTGGGATCGAATCCATTACCACTAGCGTATCAGCCAATTGCTGTGTCCACTGTACTAAGTACTAACAAAGGGCCCTGCTATATCATTAATGACCAGCTGTGCCCGTGACTTCGTCCGCGTGGAATTAAAAAAAAAATTGTTCAGTTCGCAGAGTTACAACATAAATAATTTTCTTAAAAAAAAAAAAGAAAGAAGTAGTCTAAGTTACTCCTTATTAAATCAGCTACGGCTCAGCTAATCTGCCAGTGAAAGTGCCGTCAAAATCGGTCCAGCCGTTTTAGACATAAACCAGACCAACTGACAGACAGACGGACAAAAATTGTATAAGTGTAATTGTATATGTACATTTAGAAGAAAAAAAAAAACGGTTATTTTAATATTACAGACAGACACTCCAATTTTATTTATTTGCATAGATGTATAGATGACAGTTCTAGTGAAGTGGTGCTAAGCCAGTATAAATAAATTTAACATTGTTTTGTATGTCTTAATTTAAACTTTATTGGCAGCCAGCCAGGTGCGACATAATTCAACTAAAGAGATTCTATAGGCATTTCTGTATATATATTTTTACAAATATTATTTCAGCAACAAGATCCCCAGTAAACTCCTGCTTTTGCAATGGCGACTGCGGCTGGGGAGGTGTGATGAACGTGTCAGCGTGTCGCTTCGACACCCCCGCCTTCCTCTCTCTACCGCACTTCCTGCACGGAGACCCCGAGCTGAGGGAGAAGGTCCGAGGCATGGACCCCGATCCAGATTTACACTCGTTTTATTTTGCCGTTGAACCTGTAAGTGGATTAATGGAGTTCAGTAATTAGATAAGTTATACATATGATTTAGATATAATTTTTTTTTGGACTGAAAGTTAGAAACTAAGGTGCGATCTAAAATAATTAAAATTGTTTTGGAATGGACTCCAGCAAAAGGCCCTGATTTTTTTTAAAGCTTGTAGCATGTTCCTTGGTCAGGGTATAATTTTTGCACAACGTTGGCGTTCTCATTTGTAATTTTCAGTTTTTCTAAAATTCTGCAGAAGATTCTAATGAAATGTTGAATTAAAAAAAAATTATAGGTTGGGAAATTTCAAGAAACTTAACTACATCTTCATTGTGAGTCTAATTCTCTTTACACTAGCCTCTTTTACTAGAGTCTTGATTTTGTTACAGAGATTAGGAGTACCTTTGGACGTGGCGGGCAGATTTCAGTTCAACGTTTTCATTGAACCGATCTCCAATATTGCGTAAGTATACCTATTAAGGTATAAATTATATAAAAACTTTCTTACTTTTAATTAAGTCAAACTAACCGCCAAGTTTAGTCGCATTGGCCATATTTAGTCAAATTTAAAAAATGAATTTATCGATATAAGAATTCCAGCTCAATTCACTTTTCGCTTACTTGACTCCTATGAATATGGGTACATTGATTCATTGATTTAGCCTGTATCGTCCCAATGCTGAGCATGGGCTTCCTTTGGAGATTTTTCCTTCCTTACTTTTTCGTTGGACAAGGGTCAGAGCTTAATCTACCAAGCTACCACAGGATAGACACCAAAAACGGAAACAAATATTTGCATGAATATAAATTATTTGTATATTCGCTCCGAGCAGAAATCGAATTCGCGACCATCGGTGTTTAGGTGCTTACAAGCACCCGTACACAAGAAAGTTCGTTAAAAACATCTAGCTGGTTTAAAAAACGAATGTGCTTTAGATCACACGACTGAAGTAAAACTTTTTTAGCAATAGGCCTGCACTGCGTCTTAGATATACGAAATCGCTATGAGAGAAAGAGAGAAAGAAAATGTGTATTCGCATCTCTCTCTTTTACTTCGTTCGCCTCACCCGATTACACTTTTCGTAACGCATTTACCAGCGTAAAGCGTACGTAAAGAAGTTTTACTTTAATATTATGAGTAGGATAAAACTTTGATAATACAAATAACACATTTCGTTTTTCTGTTTCACAGCCTCTACGAAAACGTACCAAAGATGTTGTTCCCGATATTCTGGGTCGAGCAGCGCGTGCTGGTGGGCAGCGAGGTGACGTCAGAGCTGCGCATCGTGCGCGCCGTGCTCGACTGGGGCGGGACGGTGTGCGCATGCGCGGCACTCGTATTTGCCACCATCGTCGTCTTCCTAACAACCTGCTGTTCAAAGAAATCTCAGTACACGAAACCCGAAGAAATTATCTCTGAGAAGCCTAAAGACGAAGCTGAAATCAAATTGACGTCGATTTAAATCGATAAATAAGTATTTGGTTCAATGTAAATGAATAGGTTGAGATCCATTTGAAAACTGATTGATAAACCAACTGATAGATTGACAACGACCTTAATGTAAATCGAAAAAAAAGTGTTGATATAGGTATATTATTTATTGTAAAATATGTTTGTTGTTTGAGTAGATGTTCATTAAAAAATTAATATCATAAACAGTTAAATAAATGAATAATAAACGAGCAAAAGCGCTGACAAATTGTACCTATATTTATCACTGTGTCTATTTTTTATGTTGCCATATTGATACGGTATTTGTTTAAAATGTAAGTGTATTTGTATGAAAATATGAAATTTAATAGTAGATACAGGGATTGATTAGGGAAGAAGCGTTAGAAATATGATTTCTTAGCCAAGGTGTGGCATGTTGGACCTTAGTGAAATTTAAGAAAATTTTCAGAGAATGTTGTGTGAAAGTGATGAAAGACTTGAAATTTATTGACAGTTATTATTTAAAAGTGTTTTTATTTATATCAAAGTGTAATAAAAAATAAAAACGTGAACGTTCAAAGAAATTTTAAGTATTTAGAAGTAAGGTTTGTTACTCAATTTAATCTGTTTTATTATTATTATAGTCAATGTAAAGAGGCATTACTGTGTAGGATGGAAAGTAATTTGGTTGATATATTTTTTGTGTATAAAAATACACATTAAAAATATCAAATTCTTGTTTCTAAATCCAAAATAATATAAAATCTGTGCAAATAAGTACAAAAGACCGTAGGTCATGCACACAATGACACGTCTTCAATTCTTTATAGGCGCCTGTCAATGTATGCGTAACTGACTAGCCACGAAGTATAGATACATACTTCGTGTGACTAGACATCAAATATTTTTGGAATCAAATGACAATCACCATGTAAAAAAGATATCTGTCAAATGTGATTAACAGATAATATTAAAAAAAAAAAACGATATTTTAAAAAAGTATTCTGTAAACAATTAACAAATAAATTCACTCATTTTATACAATATTCCATGCGTCTAGCTTTATATAATGAAAAACATGACATAGAATTATAGATTTAATTAATAATGTAACGTAATTAATGTTATTGTTATATCCGCCAAGCAGTAGTAGAGCAGCGTGATGGATTAAGCGTCGATCCTTCTCGTACACAGAGAAAGCGCCATGCCCAACAGTGGGATATTACAGGCTGATTGTGATCGATAGTGAATGTTATTGTTACGTGTATAAATGTTTAGGATACGAATCAAAAATGCATTCCAAAGTGTTCTTCAATTTTTTTTGTATTATATAAAAAATAAAAGTAAAAAATAATAGTGGTATCTAGCTACCGATAATTGTCTACAGCTAAAATAGCTAACATGATCAAGAGTAGTGCTACTCTCGTACAGAAAATAAGTTTCAATACTTTAAGATATAAATACGTTGACTACACAGAATTGAGGAATATATTTTATCAATGGTGTGCATTCCGTCACCATTTCATGAACCTGTTCTTTTTCTGAATATTGCCATTCACAAAAATAATAATTTACTATTAAATTATGGAATAACATATCAAGGAGACAAGACATATGACAAGAGGTACCTATGTTATGAATAATGACAAGTTAAGTTAAAGTATTAAGACTATTAAGTGATAATTGCAGATTTTTTTTTTCTAAATGTTAGTGGCAATTAATTAATCTTGTGTTAGTAGTGTTTTTACAGCACGTTTTGAACAAAATATCCTTAATTATATTAAGTGCAATTGATATTAAAAGAAATTTGCTATCAAAGTGTAACAGGCGCTTAAAAGAGCTCTTAATTACATATAAATGAACTTTTTACATTGGAATTAACCAGTTCACGTGAAATTTTTACCAATATTAGTAATACAAATTATATACAATAATAATAACTGGGGTACTCGACCCTAGTTGTACCATACTGGTGTTTTAATGTATCGAAAAATAATTCTTTACAAACTACCGAGCACCAAGGTCACACCAATAGATTATTTGGTTTTTTTTTTGCTTCGGTTCATAGTAATTATAGCTCTTAGGCTGGTTTATATAGACACATAAAAAAAAGTGATTGAACATTGAACAAAGAACCATTTTGTTCTTTGTTCAATTTAACGAAAGAAAGTCTGTCTATTTTAGATATAAGATATATAAATAATATAATAAATAACGTCAAGTCCAAATTGTAATGTCCATAGTTTATATACAATAAGATAACATAGATTTAAGTCTGTAATATGTGTAATTATAATTAAGTTGACAGCTGTTTGGTAATTGTTATTTCTGTCTGTCTCTTATAATTCTAAATTTAATTTGAATAATACTCTTGTCACGATTTTAATTACTAATGTATTTAATACATTCTTTAAAAAAAAGTGTGGTGTCGTGGGATGCCAGATAGGATCGAAGTTCCTTACTATAAAATATTAATTTTAAGTTATATTTCGAGGTATGAAGAAAATAATTAATCGGGTATACATTTTTTATAGTGATATTTTTATTTATTAAAAAAAATTAACTATATGGACGTTTTTTGTCGGCTAGGGCATCACACACAACGCCCCATAAGGAACATCGTTCCAAATATAAAATTAAAATTGTTAATGTTATTTCAAGCACCTTATAAAAATATTTGACAATTTTAACGTATTTTTGTAAAATATTACCTTGATGTAATGGTAATTTGTAAAATGTGATCCTATAAATAAATATATATTTTTTTGTAATAAACTAAATTTTTGTGTTTTTTACTACTAGGTGTGCAAAACAAGCGTACGGCTCTGATGGTAAGCGATTACCGTAGCCCAGCCATACTCAACCATTTTTTTATATGGGCCACAAACAGGTTTCAGTGATGGTGTCGCGGGCCGCAAGCAAAAACTATTTAGGTTTCAATTAAAACGTAATTCCAAGTTAATAATGTAGTTACTTTATTAATGAAAAAATAAGCTTTGACAAAGATCTTTACTTTTGATCTTTTGAGAGATCTTTACGTATTTTAATGCGATTTTTGTATTTATGAACACTTTTTAAACTTTTTTAAAGTCTGGTTTAGCGCTACTTGCTATCCTTATTACATCTTCCAGATGAGAATCTGTAAGTTTGTTTCTATAAATGTCCTTTGTGTATTTCATTTCTGAAAAAGACGATCGCACACATACATAGATCCAAAAAATGTTAGTAGGATGTGCATCTTTGGACGTTTTTATACTTTTGGTACTCAAAAATTCTACATATTCTCTATTTTTCCCTTTTTTTCTTTAAACACAACTTTAAGCTCAGTGTCGTTTTTAAAATCAATGAACTCATCGAACAAGTCGGAGTAATTACAATTTGGATCGTCTCAAATTTTTGATCCGAACGCCCATTTTCTAATGGGCACAAAATTTAAATTGGTTTACTATAAATTCGTAACTTCAGATGGGCCAACAACAAGAGCCCGGCGGGCCGCATGCGGCCAGCGGGCCGCAGTTTGACTATAGCGGCCGTAGCCTATAAATGCCTGCAATAATAGAAAATAGTACTGTTTTCAAGGAGTACTGTTAAAATAATACTGTTTTCACTGTTCCTGTTGGTGAGTAAATTGACCAGAACTTCTGGGGATTGCAGGCGTCCATAAGCTACGGTAATCTCTTACCATCAGGTTAGCCGTACGCTTGGTTGCCGAGCTAGTGATATAAAAAAAAACGCGTTTCCGACGCTACCCGTCATCCCCTAGCAGCTCTGGTCACTCAGCACAGGAACAAGGTACTGTTTGGAAGCAGTTCTTTTTAGCTATGATCTTCTGTAAGGTCGAGGTACTTCCTCAGTAGGGCTGCTTCAGATTTCGAACGGCATATTTCCTGCTACGCCCTACCTTAGTTAAAATTATGGCCGTGTGTTATTTTACACCGAAAAAATTATTTAAGTATTGAAAACCTCCTGAAGTAAGTAAAAAAATATATACATGACCCATCACATTAAACATTACAAACTAACAACAAAACGCAGAATAAGTATCTACAGTGCGTCTAACCGTGTACAAATAGCCATTGTAACATAATTATTAATTATTGTTTGTTCGTTTAATACCGGAACAGTACAAAGATGTCGACACCATCTCCCGAATGGTTACTATTTATTTACAATTAGTCAGTTGCTATCTTTGTTATTTGTTTTGCAGGGTAGTTACACAATAAATACTGTTATCATATAAATTTATGCTTCTAATAATTTTATAAGATTGTAGTGTTCTTACAGTGATTAATATTTGTTGAAGTACCGAAAGAGCATAAAGATGGAGACACTATCTTCCCAATAGTTAATACTAATTTTATGATTGGTCACTCGCCATCTTTGCCATGTATTGGCGGGATTGTTGTCCTATAAATATGATTGTTATTATGATTTTTGTAAGTGAAGAGACAGTTATTGTTTAATTATTGTGTGGCTAACGTTGCTACGTTGGTAAGTGGCGTGAGTGATTAGTTTGATAACTTATTCAAAGTAGATAAAAGTGTGTATTGTGAATGAATACTTATAGATTCGAAGTGAGAAAAAGTGAGAAATAAGTATTTCGTTGAGTGTTTTCAGTCTTTGTTTTACATTTAGAAGTGGTGTATGTCGGGTACGACGCTTGGGTGCATAATACGATATTGCACTTATAAGCACGGGAAGTCCGGACAATCCACGCGATTATGGATGTCCCTACAGTGTCAAAAGGTAATTTAGGCGCAAATCTTTAGAAAAAGACAGGGAAGGCTGTCGACTTCGGTAAAGAATGTGTTTGTAAAAAAAAAATGTGGATCCTTTCTAGACGATCTATGTAAATGTTATATTGTGGGGACCAGATAGGACACGGATGCTCGAAGACACTTCGAATATAAGAAAAGTAAACAGTTACAATCGCATTTATATCATCAAAAGGCCTACATACGCGCAGAACGAACCCCAGATTTTTTAAAGCTTTCTGCGTGATTGTTGAGTTGTGAAGCGAATATATCATTTTACTATCAAAATACACACCTAGGTCCCTTCTGTGGTTAGTTCACTCAATTCTTACCATCAAATGATAACAAAAACCTCTATAATTCAATCAACGCGTGAATGTTAGGCATTGGCATTTTTCAATGTTGACATCTTCTTATGCTCATAGTACGCATAAAGTGAATTCAAATCTGATTGCAAATGATAGCAATCCTTTAAACTTTTTATTTTTATGTACATTTTTTTTATCGTTGCCATATATCAGACTTTTGAAATGCTTTAAGCAGGCTGATATGATGAAATAGATAGGATTTACACAGACGAGGTCCTAAATGCGATCCCTGGGGGACTCCTGTAGGAATTTTAGTGAAGTTTGATTTGAAACCACCTGTTACGACGGCTTGTGAACGATTAGTAAGAGAGCATTTTACTAATCGCTATATTTTATGTTAATAACCGTTTTTTCAGTGCAGTTCATTCATAGTGTAAGAAAGGTATCGTTTTCTTAATAGTCTATACTTATAATAAAACTGTAACAGGTAGAATTTATTTTAATTGACCAGCCCGTTGACGCAGTTTGTAGTGGTCCTGCTTTCTGCTCCACGGGTTGTGGGTTCAATTCCTGCCTGAGTCTGGGTGTAATATTTGTATTTATATATGTATTACTTCCATGTATATTTATAAAAAAATATATTTAGCTACATCAATCGGTTGTTATCTATAACACAATCATTAAGTTACTTATATTAGGAACAGACGCACGTGTGTGAATGTTATAAGATATTTAAATGATATTTTATTTTAATATTTTTTTCGACTCCATCATGAGCTCTGCCTACTTTACCTACCATAGGAACACAACACTTTAGAGCAGTCTGTAGTATATATGTAAAATGTAGTATATATGTTAAGCTCTGATCCTCCTCCTACATGGGGAAAGAGGCCTATGCCCAGTAGTGGGATATTACAAGCTGAAGCTTAGTATATATACCCCGCTCCGCCTCAATTAATGGTCCGATTTAAAAACTCTTTCAGTGTTAGATAGCCCATTTATCGAAGAAGGCTATAGGCTATATATTATCACGCTAAGATCGATGGGAGCGGAGCACTAATGAAGAATGTTTAAAATCGGGGTTTTTTTCAAATATCTATTCAACGCGGACGAAGTCGTGGGCAGTAGCTAGTTAAGAATTTAAAAATATGATTTAGTTTAGTAGCTTTAAACTATTTTCATATTTGTCAAGAGTATTAATATTGATGTAATTAAATTTATATTTTAAATATAAATTAGTCATAAAATGTGAAAAATTAAAAATCCACCACATCTTCGAATTATCATAAAACTTATTATCGTCGAGTATAAACAACGGTTTTTTATGTTTATTTGCAGTCTCCTTTTCTATTTTTCTATATTAAACATTTTAATTTTGAAGTTTTTGAACTATCAAGATCAAACATCTTAAATAAACTATCGTAAGAACTAATCAAATCAGATATCCAGTTAAGATAGTATGAAATATAGATATATTCTTATATATAAAATTCTCGTGTCACAGTGTTTGTTACAAAATTCCTCCGAAACGGCTGTACCGATTTTTATGAAATTTTGTGTGCATATCGGTTAGGTCTGAAAATCGGCCAACGTCTATTTTATATACCCCTAAGTTATAAGGGTAGCCTACCCCAAAATATATTTTTCATTTTTTTTTGTTTTTATTTTGTTACGCTTCAGCCTGTAATATCCCACTACTGGGCATAAGAGTCTTTCTCCATGTAGGAGAAGGATCAGAGCTTGATCCACCACAGTGCTCCAATGCGGATTGGCGGATATATTCCCTACTATGAGTAACGATTGCTATCAGGTGTACATGATAACAACCGGGACCGACGGCTTAACGTGCTCTCCGAGGCACGGTGAGAGACCCACAAGCACTGCACAAACACCCAGACCACGGCAAACACCTCTATGGCCAATACAAATGTTTGTCTTGTGCGGGGATCGAGCCCGCAACTGCCAGCGCAACAGGTACGATCCATGGTCGTGACCGTTGCGCTAACGCGGCGTCTATTTTATTAACCGACTTCAAAAAAAGGAGGAGGTTACTCAATTCGACCGTACATGTTGGAAAGGAGATATCCCTAGTTTAGTACCATGATAAGGAAACCAGGATCTGATGATGAAATCCTAGAGAAATCGAGGGAAACTCTCGAAACTCCGTATAACTTTTTACTGGGTGTACCGATTTTAATGATTTTTAATTTAATCGAAAGCCGATGTCTATCATGTGGTCACATTTAAATTTCATCGAGATCTGATTACAACTTTTGGAGTAATCTTTGATAATGCGTATTTACTTGACTATTTTTTCGTCTACCTACGTTGTATTACTTGTCGATGTAATTGAAGTCGCTTTTTTTTCGTTTGCCTGCAAACACAATTATTATGATTTAGCATTAAAAATACACACAACTTCAGATTTCATCCTTCTACAATCAACCGTTTTTTTTTAATTTTAGATATAACGTATATTTTATTTTATTTTGATTTATTTGGAAAACAAGCAGTGTACAGAGACTTAGTTTAAAGCTAATTATATAAAAAAGAAAATAAAAAGACACCATTTAAACTAAATATGGTAAAACAACGTCAGCCGGGTCAGCTCGTCTACACATAAAGAAGAGCCGTCGCTAGATTAGATAAACCAATACCCCAGAGTCCTTGAAGTGTCACCAATTTGCTTATTCGCGACAATCAAGCCGTCACAATTGAACGATTGAGGCGATTGTCTGAGACAGGTATCCTGTGGCCGAGTCCAGTCGCTATGAGCCGGCGAGTGTAGACCGACCACGTGATGAAAATGTTCTCGATAATACTGTTCGCCGTTACAGGTAATCATATATATTTTTTTGTTTATCTTTTTTTTCTTGGCTAGCCCGTAGTTAGGAGTTGCCCTGCTCTCTGCTTCAAGGGTTGAATTGCCGTCTGGATATATTAATTATGTATTTATTATCTCTATGTATATTTATCAATTTATCAAATATATATATTTTTTTTTATAATAATAAATATCATATAACATACACACACGGTCGTCAGTTCCTATGGTAAGCAACTTAATGCTTGTGTTACAGGTAACAGCCGACTGTTATAACTTTTTTTTAGATAAATATACATAGAAATAATACATAGATAAATATATAAATACAAATATTATATTACACCCAGACTCAGGCGGGAATCGAACCCACAACCCGCGGCACAGAAAGCAGGGCCACTACAAACTGCGCCAACAGGCTAGTCAATATATTCGGGTTACATCTATACAAATAAATAAAATTGGAGTGTCTGTTTGTAATATTAAAATAACCGGTTTTTACTAAATGCATATGGATGTATACAAGGTTAATAAGCCAAAAAAAAACATTTTTACATTTCTATCTGTCTGTTTGTTCCGGCTAATCTCTAAAACGGCTGGACCGATTTTGACGGGATTTCCACTGGCAGATAGCTGATGTAGTAAGGAATAAGTAACATATGCTATTTTTATTTTAGAAATTTATTATATATTTTTTTTTAATTCCACGCGGACGAAGTCGCGAGCTAGAACTAGTACATACATGCATATAACGCAAGCACTAGAGAGACTTTTAAAAGCTAACTGTTATGGCGTGTCTAGAAATAATCTATAAGATAAAATACGAAGTTTTTGACTTAATATCAACAGGTTGTATTTTAAATTTAGAATGTCTTCTGCAAAAAAAAAATAATATATATATAATATAATATATATATAATATAATATATATATAATATATACAATATATATATATATATATATAATAACAATATTTAACTTGTTCTAATTAATCAAATATGATTTATTTTGGTTTTCGTTTTGATTGTTTTTATTTATCTGTTTATTTTGAGCTATATTTAGTGTTCGTGTAGCAAAATGAGAATTGATACTCTTCAACATTATCTAAATTTCGAGCCGGACTAAAATTCTTTAACCTTAACGGTATCTCCTGCAGATAATATTTATATGAGAATTTTCATAAAATTGTTGTGAATTACAAAAAAAAATCTTATAGATTACGGTCAGTTACGACATATTTTTAACTTTTGCTTTTACCGCGGTAAAGTCTGTTACAAGTATTGTGTGTTAGAAATGACAAATTTGTCAATTGTATCAAACAAGATTTTTTTAAATCTTCAAAGGTATTGTGATACAAATGTTTGGAGAAATTAATCGGCGTTTAATTACCTATCATAGCATAATTCTTTTGTCTTTAGACCTAAAATAACAAGACATCTTTGCTTTGACACTACATCTAACCAATGAGACTGCAGTTAAAATAAAATAAAAAATGTTTTTCTTTGTTAAACAACAAATTTAGGTCTTAATATTCTTGAAAATTTTAAAGCCTATAGATAAGTCTACTTTAATATTTTCTACAAAATATTTACATTTTTTCATTATGCAATATGTTTCAAGGAAAACCTGTCTCTGTCCTACCACTGTCGTCCATTTCTGGTACATAGCAGTTTTTTTACTACGAATAAATTTATATGAACATAAATATTTACTCTATCTAGTGCAGATAATACGATTTTGCTAATTTTGTGCATTGAACAAAATGCCCAGACTTCTAAATCCGACTAATTCGGTTTCCGGATGATCTCACATTCGAAACATTAATACATCTGTACTGCGGTTACTTGGAAGATAATTTTGCAATGTATAAGAAAACGATATGCGACTACAGTTTTACTGACCGTTCAGTTTTACATTTTAAATTAAATTAGATGATTTTGGCTTTGGTTAGTGAAATAATGCGAAAACATAAAATGGTGTCGTTTTGTCTGCGGTAGAACACCTTTTATAACATATTATGCAGTAACAAAAGCTAAAGAAGTCTTACAACAGTTCAGAGTGAAAATAGTCTTTTTTAACCGACTTCCAAAAAAGGAGGAGGTTCTCAATTCGACTGTATATGTTACTTCAGAACTTTTGACTGGGTGGAGCGATTTCGACAAATTTTCTTTTAATCGAAAGGTGGTGTGTGTCATTTGGTCCGATTTAAATTTATTTGAGATCTAATAATAACTTTTTGAGTTATATCTAATAATGCGTTTTTACTTGACGTTTTTTTCGTCGATCTACGTTGTATTATACCGCATAACTTTCTATTAGATGTACCGATTTCGATAATATTTTTTTTGTTGGAAAGGGGATATCCCTAGATGATTCCCACCCTCGAGTCTCGGTGTAATATAAATATTTGTTTATTTGTGTATTATTTATACGTAAGTTTATCAAAAAAATATCTATATGTAGCTATACCAGTCGGCTGTTATCTATATCACAAGCACCAAGTTTCTTACTTAAGGAACAGATGACCGTGTGTATGTTGTAAATATTTATTTTTTTATTTCTAGAACAAAATCGATGCAATGAATCTCAAGATTAGAACAAAGAACAATCAAAAACCGTGACCGATAAAAAATAAGAACTAGAATACGGTGTATTATATCAGCTAATAATCTGATTTTAAAATATATAATTTTATCAATAAAGTTATACAACAAATCTTAACAGACTAGAAGAATAATTACAATCATGTTGCCAATAAATAAATAAATAAATAAATAGTCACCACGCTGGGCACTCGGGTTGATGAACGCAGGGCTGGCTAAATAATAATAATCTATGAAATAATTAAATCTTTAATCATCTCTAAGCTATTGCTTTTGGGTATACGCTATGTTGACAACGAGAGTAAGATCGGCTACGCGCTTTAGACGATCCTGGCGTTGTAAACGTCCATAGGCAACGGTAACCACTTACCATTAGCTGTATACCTATTCCCATTTATAGTAAACTAGTAAGATTTACAGGTAAACTCTAATATTCTTCCCTCACCTTTAATAAAAGATTATTTCAGCATATCAAGTATCTCATTGACGTGCACTTGCACAGCCCAATTGACGACCACCTTGGACTAAATACGCAATTGTATACGAGTGCAGATAGCTCAACAATTGATTGCTTATTATATTATTTGTAAATTTAGCCTTTATTGATAGGCTAATACATAGCAATAGACGTTTTAATATATCTTCTTTTTGTAAAAAAACTATGCGAACTTTATATTTATTCTCATTTATGAGTAGACTCATCACCTTTGTTTAAGCAACTAGGTCGGCAGTGTACGGCTCACCTGATGTGAAGCGGTTACCGTACCGTTGCCGACACTACTCCCGATCGTCATTGCAACTGATTGATGCACTAACAAAGACGGTTTCCATCCTCGCTCACGAGACATTTATCTAAAGGCTATATGCAGTTCTGTATCATTGTGTTGTTTAGTTGTGGTATCTAACCTGTATAAAGATTATCTTTCTACTAGGAATCGTTATTGGTATCGGTTTGGTGTTCCTCATATTCCAAACGACTCCGGTAACCGCTTAGGTACAACCAGGTGGATCGGACGCTTGTTGGCGACTGTGGTTTAAAACGTATTAAAATATGAAATATGTATAAATTCGTATTTTCGAGCGATCATTAACACTTAGTCAACTATATAAATAAAAATTAAAACGGCGACCCATATACAAATATTAATTGCAGACAAAACCGCAAATACACTTCAAAGTGAATTTATCTTAGGAAATTTTAAGATATATCTAAAGCTATTTATACTGCCTTGATCTGGATCGTCAGATCTTCCTTTGGTCTAGAAATAAAAATAATTATAGTGAACTGAAACGGTCTCATGACCTCGATTTTCCCCCTTTGTCGAGACTTAAACAAACATTCTTGCAATAGTATAACTTATTATCTATAACTTATATTCTACCGATTCTAAAATATTTATTTAAGTAGATTTGGTTATTATGTACAATATAGGTAGATTTTTTTATCGGAGGTTAAATTTTTGTTATTTCTGACTTTACCTTAATCCGGTGCTGCGGTAAGTGTACTCATGCTCCGTACTGCGACTATCGCGTGTTATTTTGATCATTACTGAAGGGCTTACGGAAGGGCTGCACTTCCCGCAGCGCCGGAGCCAAGCGTTACTCTAACCTTAAAGGTGGTAGGTTAATTTTAACAGTAACAGCGGGGTTTAACAAAAATTTAACCTCCGATAAAAAAATCTACCTCTCACTCACTCACTTCAGCCTATCGCAGTCCACTGCTGGACATAGGCCTCCCCAAGTTCGCGCCACATATCCCGGTCTTCCGCAATCCTCATCCAGCCTACACCGGCAATCTTACGTAGATCGTCGGTCCAACGGGCCGGAGGACGTCCCACACTGCGTTTGCCAAGACGCGGTCTCCACTCTAGGACCCGTCTACTCCAACGGCCATCGGTCCTGCGACACAGATGACCAGCTCACTGCCACTTCAACTTGCTAATTCTGTGGGCTATGTCGGTTACTTTCGAATCTACCTCTATTGTACACAATAACCGTAGATTTTAATAACTTCAATCGTACTCTTTTTATTTTTAAATAAGTCAATATCCTGCATTTAACTGTAACTTTCAAACGCGTAAGATTTAAATAGTTAGGTTTTCCAATTCTTACTTTTTTGCAATGTATGCCTTTTTTTTTAATTTTTATGTCTGTAAGAACATTTTACAAAGTATTAATAAAGAAAAATAAAACAAAAATGAGTGAAAACTGATAGTCATTTTCAAGTAAATACGTGACCAAGGAAAAAAGGGATTAATTTTTCAATCTTTTTAATACTTTGTTATAAAAAAATATTAGAATTGAAAAAAATATTAAAATGTGTATGATGTTGGTCGAGTAGTATACAAATTATGGTGTGACCAAGGAAAAAGAAGATTTTGTTTTAATAGAATACCTACTTGATATTTTAAAACACAGCTAGGGTCTAGAGCTATCAGCGTCAAAACTAAGAACTAATATCGACTATCTGTATTTTATAGTCTGTACACACTCCAACATTTTACGCTTGTTACCTTCAAGAACATACAGAATCACAAAACGAAGTCATCAACAATTTTGCAATTTAATCAAAGTTTTATTTATAATACGTGGAAAATAGCATAAAATAGTTATTAAACGTAAGTATTTTATCCATTTTAATCCAATTTATGTACAGTTTTAATGTATACACGGGTTACTATTTACGATAACAGTTGCGCGGTATCAGCTGACTCACTATCGACATGACAGTTTGTCGCAGAGGCCCAAGCCACAGATTTATAAATATTGTTGTCGATTTTGACTGAATTAATATTGCCAGTATAAAAATATTTTTGTATTGCAGTTATAATATTGCCATGTCTAAAATTATTATTATGTCTCATAGAAGGATTTAAGTTTTTGGTGTTTTTTCATCGCATTTTTACATTTAAAACATTTGTTATATGGTATTTACGCTTTTGTGAGATTACACAAAGATACAAGTTATATATTTTGAGCAAATACATATGTATGTATTTTAGAGTTTGAAAGAACCTCAACCCAATATACTGAATAGCAATTTAATTTCTGAATTTAATGTATTACTTTCGATTATTTTTTTAGCTTCCTTGGCGTTCGGCGAGGAAGAAGCCATGAGAAACCTAACGACCGTCACATGGGCTCACGCCGTCAACAACAAAACGTATCTGGAAGCGGCGTTGGCAAGTTAGTTCTTATATTTGTAATTTTTCAAATGGTAATATTAGTTTTATTTTAATAAATAATACGAATTACGGGCTTTTTCACCGGTTATGAATAAAACTGACTTGAAGCGGTTTCAAACAGACAGAGTTTATGATATATTTTTATTTTTCACCGACAAAGTTCACTTTATCCAAAAACTTATCTATATTTGTAACCTGTAGTATAATAATTGAGTTGAAACCACGGTCTTATATACAGTTCGGGCAACTACAGTGGTGGGGGTACGGCGGCTTAATGGTTTACAGCCGCCAGTGGCATGACGATCGATGGTCTTCACACGTCACGCCTTAATGTTTTAAAATATAACCAGTTACAATGAAACGTCACTCAACCGGCATGCGCAGAAGATCGATAGCAGTGACGTACAGCGGCGTTGACGCGAACGAAAAAATATGACATTAAAATACTAATCTCTCACCATTGCAATTGGGCTCAATTTTCTGACCTGTTGGGCTCAATGTTCATAAGACCGTGGTTGAAACAAACCACGAAGTTCTGTTTTACCATTTGCTCATAAGCCTGCTTTTCGTTTTACGGGTTGTGGGTTCGATTACTGCCTCGATTTTGGGTGTGATATGTGTATTTATTTTAATATAAGTATAATGTATATTTACAATATATACTGAAAAAAAAAATGTAGCTTTATCAGCTGGCATAACACAAGCATCAAGTTGCTTATCATAGTAACAGACGACCGTGTGTGTGTAATAAAATATATTTAACTCAAAGTACAAAATATTGAAATTAAAACAAAATTCAAGTTAGTGTAATTACTTATTTTTATTTCACTTTTAATTAAAATAGGCCATAAATTATAATTAAAATATTTTTTATTATAAAGTAATAATTATTTTCTATGCATCTAAGTTGCTTAAAGAGAAACATTTACAACGTTCACACGTTGTGGCTAGCAACGTGTGAGGCTCAAGTCCAAATAAAAATAAAAGAATGAAACATTCAGACATAGAGATTCTATGTCGTTTCTAAGAATACCTTTAATTAGGTACTAAACTCATAAATCTTTAGTTCTTAATTGGAATTCTAAGCATTTTTAAAAGAGCGTTGTTTTACAAAAAGAGATTAAAACAGCCAGTATTCCTTTTTTTAAATATTGTTTTTTTTTTTTTTAAGTTGCTTAAAAACATAAAAGCGGCCAGTATTTCTACTACATATTTATTAAGTGTGACTTTAAATATAATAAGCATATGTATCTATACTATTACTTTTTTCTTATCAATTTTCAATAATATGCTAGTTGTTACTAAGTATTTATTAACTATATTTACACTATACATATATATATAGTCAAATACTTTAATATCAAGGTGTCAAGATTGCCCGAATATGGTCACGATTCAGCTTGTAACATCCCACTGCTTGACATAGGCCTCTTCCTCAATGTGAAAGAAGGATTGGAGCTCAATCCACCTGCTGCTCATCCGCAAGTTGACGGATATATTTATTACTATGAGTACCGGTCGCTATCAGGTATTTATGTTAACAACCGGGACCGACAACTCTCTAAAAAACGGGGGGGCAACCAATAACAGACATCCAAACCGGTAAGGAATCTTTCTACAAATACAAATTTCTATTCTTAAAGAGAACCAAACCCGCAAACCGTCATGTTTTAGGCGCCTACAATCACCAGAGTGGTTGTAGTCTTTTTGAGCGTAACTATTTTTTTTTAAATAAAGTGCAGTAAATGAGTTGTTGTGCTTATATCTCAGTGACGTCTTAATTGAGGGTTGCAATTGTAATAAAATAAAACCGGTCACTTGACATACAGCGCCATCTAGTAGTAAATAGTGTACTTATTTATTAGGACATGAATTTTACAATTTTTTTTTGCTTCAAACTTTTATAATTAAATGCCAGATAATCGATTCACTATTGACAAACTACTGGCTAAAGTCTGCTTCTATTTTTTTGATACTTAAATTAGTAATATTATATATATTGTTCGTCGAAACTAAAAATAACATATTGGTAATGAAAATCACTTTTTTAAAAATCACCGTATTCAAATGGACTCTCAGGAGTTATTGTCCCATTTAAAAAAAAATTATACAACTAGGTCGGCATTTAAGCGTATGGCTCACCTGGTAAGCGATTACCGTAGGTTATAGACGCCTGCAACACCAGAAGCATTGCAAGCGCATTGCCGACCCTACCCCATACTCCCCCAGGAGCTCTGGTCACCTTACTCACCAACAGGAACACAACACTGCTATATAAACAATAATACACTATTATTTATCCGTGATCTTCTATAAGGTCGAGGTACTAACCCCTGTCGGGCAGCTCTACATTTTGTGCAGAAAATTTCCTACTGTGTCAACAAACAATCCATACCTCCTATTAAAAGTCGAGTAGTAGTAAGTACAGATCTAGCACGCAGCGTTAGATGATTACAACCAAAACAAGCAATTTATCAAGGCAATGCTGTTGAGATTTTCGATAAAAATATACACCTATATCTTATTATTTATTTATTTATTCAATAAACAATCTTTTTGTTTAAAATACGTTGAAACAGAACAGACCTAACAAAGCTATATATACACACACATATATATCTAATGTTAATTTTTTTCTTAGTTTTAATGTTCGGTTTCAAACTCCGTCTTTTTAATCCAATCAGTCAGTAAATATCCCACAGCTGGGCAAACCACCCACATGGAGCAATAAGATTTCAATGATAACACATGTTTGGGGCCGATGACTTTACGTGCTCTCCGAGGCACGGTATTCGTATTTACTACTTTTTAACTTAAATTTTACGAGCAACTGTCAATTTGAGTTATTTCTTTAATCTTTCCAGGCGAAGTGTGTATGCTCGAAGCGGATGTCGTCGTGGGTCAGCTGATCGGTAAAGACGGCCCCCCTTTACCTATCATGGCTCACCCCCCAGCAACGACTTCTGACCTCAGTCTAGCAGACTTCCTTACTGGTGTCTCCCAATTCAACAACGTCAACGTTAAGCAGAAAGGGGTCAAGTTGGACTTCAAAAGCATCGAAGCTTTCGAGAAAGCTCAAGATGTGATAGCGCCGTTTAGCAAGCCGGAGGTAAGTTAGGAGGTAGTAGATTTTCATCTATACTAAGGGAACATACCCATACTACGTAAAACCGTCTTCCCCGTTTTTTTAATTTTTAACTCCCCCCTTTTTCCCCCCTCCCTTAATGACCACCTGTTGGATTTAGTAACAAAGCCCAGAATTCGTGCATACCTATAGCTATGAAGCAAAACCTAAAACCACCCCCGCCCCTGTAACCAAGCGCGGTATTTTTAAAGACCCCCCCCCCTCCCCCCGAAATGGGTCCGTAGTATGGGTACGTTTTCTAATATGATATAGCTGAAGAGTTTGTTCAGTTGAACGAACTAATCTCAATCGAATTGATATTTTAAAGTTGGATGATTCATTTATCGAGTAAGAATAAGGGAATAATAGGAGCAGAACATCAATGAAAAATGTTGCTATAAGAAAAAAAAAATCTTTGATAGCATAGTGTATGGGATAGTTATATGCTCGGTGTTTTTGATTCTTTTATTCTGGGTGAGAAAAGGTCGTATGGTATTTTTCATATCGCTAGATGATTAGGGTATCCAGAAGAAAAAAATCATATGGCAGAATCACGTTTGCCAGTCAACTGTAAAATATAATATTAATAATGTTTTCTGTAGTCATGGAGTAATAAAAACATTTACATCCTGAACTGCCATGTTGTGATAGCAAGTCACCATAAAACATTTAAGTAGTGAAATATTTATGACTCATGGCAATAAATAAGCTTGTTGTACCCTAATTGGTTTGAACATATTAAGGCAATTAAAATCAGTTTACAGTAACGCCGAGATGACATTGAGGAAGACGTTGCAAGGGAAAACAACCCTAATTGTTCTTAATATAAGTGCAATATAGGAAGTTGATTCTTCCGTGTACATTTCAAAAGATAATAGGCCTTATTTTATCGTGATACAGTCCATTTTTAATTGAATTATTGTGCATGTGAGTGAATTATTATGAAACGTGTGAGGTAAGGGTGCTATTCACTTTCAGACATAGCTTTATGAGTGTTTTTTGTCTTATATATAAATAAAAATAGTAATAAAAGTAATCTCTTCTAGGGGTAAGCACACACATTTTACGTGAGTTTTAATGACAGACCTTAATATCTATACTTATTATAAAAATAAGTCCCCCGGCCGCGTCTTTCTGTCCTCCTGTCTGTCCTCCTGTCTGTCCTCCTGTCTGTCTGAACGCGATAAACTCGAAAACTACTGAACGGATTTTTATACGGTTTTCAACAATAGAAAGAGTAATTCTTGAGGAAGGTGTAGGTATATAATTTATTATGCTTTTATGTAAATTAGCTGAAATACGGCGACAAATGTTGAAGAGGTCGCAAAAAATCTCGCCAAATGGGAACTTTCCACGCGAACGCCGCGTAAACTAGCAAAGATACAGTTAAGTAATGTACTAGAGAATTCAAAATCTATAAAAATGCTACAAAAAAGTCCGCGATAGCATATCTCTATCTCTTACGGTTGACTTACAATAACCACTTTTATGTTAACATTTTTAATTAAAAACATTACGTTATTTTCAAAGCTATTTTCTTTAGTTCGGTATTAATCCTTATCCAAATGAATATGTTAGTTAGCTTAGTCATTTAATGCAGATTAAAATTGCTCTTTACACTAAATCAATCAGATGAATAGTTTTTGAGATATCGTTGTTAGAAGTAATTAGTAGCGAAACATTTTTAATGCTTGGCGAGCATTGAGATGCCTACGGCGAGTCCATCCCCTCTGCCCCGCATCGCTCGACCGCCTGCTCAAGCTATATAAACCGGGCGATGTAGCGCGCGATCCGCCATAGTAAACAGACTTTGGTAGCAACTGAACGCATTGCGTATATCGACTGTCATCGGCTTACTACGGGTATTGCTGTTCGGCATTAAATCTTGCTATTGGTTCCTATTATTATTCTATTGTTAGTTTTAATTAATTATTTTCATACTTAGTAGGTGGTGTAAGAAACCTTTTAGTTTACTTTCTTCTTTTCGTTTGGTTATTTCGTTACTTTTTAAATAACCAAGTACCTTACTTTTCCGTACTTGGTTGCTATAAATAGATTTTTGTAAATAATTTTCGTGAGTCTATTTAAGTTCATGTATATTCCTTAATTAATTATTTTCATACTTAGTAGGTGGTGTAAGAAACCTTTCAGTTTACTTTCTTCTTTTCGTTTGGTTCTTTCGTTACTTTTTAAATAACCAAGTACTTTACTTTTCCGTACTTAGTTGTTATAAACAGATTTTTGTAAATAATTTTCGTGAGTCTATTTAAGTTCATGTATATTACTTTTTTGTTACTTGGGTGTTGTAGGGAAGTTGTTGTAAATAAATATTATTTAGATTCATTAAACTGTTTCTATTAAGTACCTCTTTATTCACTTTCTTATTAAACTTAGGTAGATAATCATGCCGAGAAGAAGGCCAAATATAGGACGCAGTACGTCTGCTGCTAAAAGACTTCGTTTGAATCGGAATAGTGAAAATAATGAAGAGAGAGAACTGCGTTTATCATTGGACCGTGAAAGACATATTTCGCAAAGACTGCGAGAGTCTTCTGCGGAACGTAACGCACGTTTGTCGTTGGATCGTGAAAGACATGTTTCACAAAGACTGCGCGAATCCTCTGCTGAACGTAACGTACGTTTGTCGTTGGACCGTGAAAGGTATGTTTCGCAAAGACTGCGTGAATCCTCGGCAGAACGTGATTTACGTTTGTCGTTGGATCGTGAAAGACATGTTTCACAAAAACTGCGTGAATCCTCTGCTGATGGTAACGTACGTTTGTCGTTGGACCGTGAAAGACATGTTTTACAAAGACTGCGCGAATCCTCTGCTGAACGTAACGTACGTTTGTCGTTGGATCGTGAAAGGTATGTTTCGCAAAGACTGCGCGAATCCTCGGCGGAACGTGATGTACGTTTGTCGTTAGATCGTGAAAGACATGTTTCACAAAGACTGCGTGAATCCTCTGCTGAACGTAACGTACGTTTGTCGTTGGACCGTGAAAGACATGTTTCACAAAGACTGCGTGAATCCTCTGCTGAACGTAACGTACGTTTGTCGTTGGACCGTGAAAGGTATGTTTCGCAAAGACTGCGCGAATCCTCGGCGGAACGTGATTTACGTTTGTCGTTGGATCGCGAAAGACATGTTTCTCAGAGGCTACGCGAATCCTCTGCTGAACGTAACCTACGTTTATCTTTAGATCGTGATAGACACAATGCTTTAATGGAAACTGAAACATCTGAGAGAAGACAACTCCGACTACAAAACGATCGTATTCGGCACATAAATTTTAGGAATAATATGCCAACTAATGGAACACAAAATAATAATAGATGGTCCAATAAAGAGTACTCGGCAATGAATTACAGTACAACAATTGATTATCAAAATTATCGTATCGTTTGTATAGGTTCTCCTTCCATTGTTTGTCAATACTGTTCGACACTGAGATGGAAAGATGAGTCAAAAGGTTTATGTTGTTCAAATGGTAAGGTAAAATTAGATGAAATAGGTGCTCCACCTGAACCTTTAAATTCTCTACTTGATGAAAGTCACCCAAAGCATACAGAATTTATGCGTCATATTCGGCGGTATAATAATGCGTTCCAGATGACTTCATTCAAAAGTCAACGAGTAGTTGAAAACGGCTTCATGCCAACATTTAAAGTCCAGGGCCAGGTTTACCACCTTGCAGGTAGTCTTCTTCCACAAGTTCCTGACGACCATAAGTTTTTGCAGATATATTTTATTTCCGATCCTGAAGTTCAAGCAACGACTCGATGTAATATTAGTAATAGTAATTCAAGAACACCACTTGATAACTCTATAGTCAGGTCATTGCAAAACATGTTGCATTTGCATAATAGATACGTACAATCTTTTAAAACTGCAATGGAAAGTATCTCTCTCGATGTCCCAGATTACAATGTAGTAATTCATGCCAGCAGGGTACCTGACGGTGAACACCGTGGACGGTATAATGCTCCTTCTACCAGTGAAGTAGCAGTTGTCATTGCTGGACAACAATTTGACAAAAGGGATATCGTTCTTCGAAGCCGCGACGAAAATCTCCACAAAATTTCCGAACTACATCGTTCATATGACAGTCTTCAATATCCATTGATGTTTTGTCGAGGTGAAGACGGATACACAATTGATAATCCCCAAGTTAATCCTTCTACAGGAGACAGAGTACAGAAGAAAGTTTCATGTATGAATTATTATTGCTATCGTTTAATGGAACGCCATAATCATTATAATGTTTTACTAAGGTACGGAATGTTACTGAATCAATATGTTGTAGATCAGTATGCTAAACTAGAATCAGAACGTTTAGCTTTTATACGAAATAACCAAACACAATTACGCGCAGAAAATTATATACACTTACAGGATGCTTTACATTCTAATGAACACACGACAAACAATATTGGGCAGCTGGTAATATTACCGTCATCTTTTACTGGCGGACCAAGATACTTACACGAAAAAACTCAAGATGCCATGACCTATGTCAGGAATTACGGGAAACCTGACCTCTTCATTACTATGACCTGTAATCCTAATTGGAAAGAAATAAAAGATAATCTGCATTCCACCGCAACACCTCAAGACCGATATGACATTTTAAATCGTGTGTTTCATTTAAAAGTACAAAAACTATTACACTTAATAAATAAGGTAAACGTATTTGGTCCGACACGCTGTCACATGTATACGGTGGAGTGGCAAAAACGTGGGCTGCCACATATACATTTGCTTTTGTGGCTGACAAATAAAATCAGGCCCGACCAAATTGACACAGTTATAACGGCAGAATTACCAGACCAAGACGAAGACCCAACATTGTATGACATCGTGGTAAGGAACATGATTCACGGACCCTGTGGAGCTTTAAACCCTAACTCGCCATGCATGCATGAGGGAAAATGTTCAAAAAAATTCCCAAAACCATATCAGAGTCAAACTTCAACTGGTGATGATGGCTATCCAAAGTATAGAAGATTATCACCAGAGGATGGAGAACGCAAGGCTGCTATTCGTAATTACGAAATTGATAACAGATGGGTAGTGCCTTACAATAAACTATTATTAAAAATTTTCGAGGCGCATGTTAATGTAGAACTTTGCAGTTCCGTGAAATCAATAAAATATGTCACTAAATACATCAATAAAGGAAGTGACCAGGCTACGTTTAGTTTACATTCTACAAATGAAGTAGAACAATTTCAATCTGGCCGCTACATTTGTAGTTCTGAAGCACTATGGCGGATTATGTCCTTCAATATTCATGAAAGAGCACCAACTGTCACACACCTCGCTGTTCATTTAGAAAACGGACAGCGGGTGTATTTCACTGAAAATAATGTAAATGACATTGTGAATAATCCAAGAGATACTACTTTAACAGCGTTTTTCAAACTATGTGCAGAGGACGACTTCGCAAAAACTCTGACCTACGACAAGGTGCCTGCCTATTATACCTGGAATCAAAATACGAAAAAATTCCAACGACGAAAGCAGGGGGCGGTAGTTCTCGGGTACCCTGGCGTGAGAAAAACAGATGCTCTTGGAAGGGTGTACGTGGTACACCCTAATAATGCAGAATGTTTTCATTTGCGGTTGTTACTCCACGTTATAAAAGGCCCTACTTCGTTTAGAAGTCTCCGCACTTTTGAAGGTGTAACTTACGACACATTCCAAGGGGCTTGCAAAGCTATGGGCCTCCTCGAAGATGACAGTCACTGGGAGAGTACGCTCTCTGAAGCAGCCATATGCTGTTCACCAAAATCACTTAGGTGCCTTTTTGCCATTATGATATCGTTCTGCCAAATCACGGACCCGCATCTTCTTTGGCAAAACTATCAGGAAAGTATGTCCGAAGATATACTGCAACGCAGACGACAAGAACTGTCATCAGATGATTTAGAGTACGACCAAAATATTTTTGATGAAGCTTTAAATGAATTAAATAAAGAGGTCGAATCTCTATCAGGTAAAAGTATAAAAGATTTTGGTTTTAACTTGCCGTTAAATTCAAATCTTTATGCAATGAACAACATCGAGGATTTACGAGAGACTGACTATGATTACACCCAACTCTTACAGACAATTCAAGATGAACATCGCTTAAATCCAGAACAAAAAATTGTTTACGACCAAATATTGTCATCAGTTAATAGTAATGAAGGGAAAATGTTCTTTCTAGATGCACCCGGGGGCACGGGTAAAACATTTATAATTAATTTATTATTAGCAAAAGTAAGGTCTGACAGAAAAATTGCTCTTGCCGTGGCGTCGTCCGGTATTGCAGCCACACTTTTGAAAGGCGGGCGAACTGCACATTCCACTTTCAAACTACCTTTAAAAATTTGCAGTGACGACGTCTCTAGCGTTTGTAACATCTCAAAACAGAGTAAAACAGGTAAATTACTGCAGGATTGTAGCTTGATTATTTGGGACGAAGCTTCCATGTCCCATAAAGCATCAGTTGAGGCATTAGACAGGACAATGCGCGATTTACGCAACAGAAATTGCCCAATGGGTGGCTGCACCGTTTTGTTTTCTGGAGACTTTCGTCAAATTTTGCCAGTCATAGCAAGGGGGACTAGAGCTGACGAAGTCAATGCATCACTCAAAAGATCTTATCTTTGGCCACATATTACAAAATGTGAACTTAATACAAATATGAGAATTTTGTCCTCCAGTGAAGACAATAAACAATTTTCAAATAACTTACTTCAAATAGGTAATGGTGCATTTCAATCCGGAAATGTTAAAATCAATCTTAGTAACCTATGTGCTTTGGTTCAAAATGTGGAAGAATTGGTTGAGACCGTATATCCCGATATTACTAATATAAAAATTATGGTTTACGTAAATTTATTTATTCTCATGATTTTGTATGATCTTATTCTTCTGTAAGTGTATGTATGTATTTTTTTTTAATGTATTTATAATTCTATTTATATTTATCTACTTTTGCACAATCCCGCACTTTGTTACTAATAATCTCCTTTTACCTGGGGTTGTCTGGAAGAGATTGCTTAAAGCAATAAGACCGCCTTTGCATGCTGTCATTGTAACTACCTTTTGTTTAATTTTATTTCTGTTCTGTTGGTTTTTTTTTCTTCTTTTTTTTTTACTACGTAAAAGTGTTTGATTATATGTATGCAAGAAGTAATAAATAAATAAATAAATAAATAAAAATAACTACAAAGACTTTATGTTGGTTTAAGGAAAGGGCTATATTGGCACCTACTAATGAACAGGTTGATAAAATTAATCATTTAATTATTTCCAAGTTTGAAGCACCATCACAGATATACTATTCAGTTGATACAGTTTTGGATACCGCAGAGGCAGTACATTATCCAACTGAATTTTTGAATTCTTTAGTTCCTCCCGGAATTCCTCCACACAAGTTAATATTAAAAGTGGGTTCACCAGTGATATTACTTAGAAATTTAAATCCCCCAAAATTGTGTAATGGCACGAGACTCAAAATAGTTAAATTAAAAAACTTTCTAATCGAATGCACTATTTTAACTGGCTGTGGTACTGGTGATACTGTTTTAATTCCCAGAATACCGATGATTCCCTCCGAATTACCCTTCCAATTCAAAAGACTGCAATTTCCAATCAAATTAGCCTTTGGTATTACTATTAATAAGGCACAAGGCCAAACTTTAAAAGTTGCAGGAATAGATTTAACTGATCAATGTTTTTCTCACGGCCAGTTATATGTTGCCCTTTCAAGGGTGACATGTAAAAATAATCTGTTTGTGTTTACTAACAATCCGTCAGAAGTAATGAACGTTGTGTATAAGGAAATATTTCAATAGAAATATTCCTTATACACAACGTTTCAAGTAAAAAGTATTCACTTTTAAATATCCGGTGCCTACCTTACAGCTTCATCATCAACAATGTGTAGATATCTTTGTCATCACATATACTTCTTTATCTATACCTAAAACACTGGATGTGTCTATAATATGAGAGGAGTTATTTCAATTACTCTAGGCTCCCATCACCACATCCTGACCTGGTTACTATAGGACCAGCTGCAATGTTTACTCTTTCAAACATAATAAGAATTATCCAAGTCGATACACTGGCCTCGAAGTAATAGGGAAACATAGTCATTATTGGGGAGTTTCGACGATGATATGATATACCTAATCATCGTATTTTTAAAAACAGACAAACAAGTTACACATAAAAATACCAAAATCGTCATAGGTTTGCCTATAATATTTAAGAAGTTCCTGCGATTTCACCAGGATCCCATCATCAGATCCTAACTGGACAATGGGACCACCTGCATACGCACCATATATTAAAAAACATCCCTACGAATTGAGAACCTCCTCCATTTTTGAAGTCCGAAATCCACGGGCGAAGCTGCGGGCGGAAGCTATCTATATAAATAAAAATGAATGTTGTTAAGCGCATAACTCGAGAATGGCTCGGCTAATTTATTTTTTTGTATGTTCCTTAAGGCCCACGGAAGGCGTTAATACAAAAAAAAATTTACTATTGACAGAACGAAGTCTGTCCGGGCAGCTAGTAATATATAATTATATTTCTCCTGTGCGTGTGTTTATCACTAAGCTTCCAAACAGCAAAAACGATTTGGTTTAAATTTTGTATCTATATTTCTATGAGATCATGGATGGTTTGAACGGACGATTAGTTACAGATAGATTAGACGATCGTAGCAAAATTTGTAGCTGTATTCCGAGCAGGACAACGTCTGCCGGGTCCGCTAGTATTTTATATAATTTGCACTTATAATAAATTGTTGAAGTAATAAATAATAAGTAATGTAATGGAGGAAACGATACTTTTTTTTAGTAAAAAAAAAAATGCGAAATGAATGCTTACTTTTTTTCTGGATTAAACGTTATGTAACTACAGTAGCTATCTCAAGTTGATATTCTGTAGCTGTGTGTCTACCACACTGGAGTTTATTTACAGCAGAGTTTTTTTTTTGAATTAAAACTTAAATAGGATTTCTTTATTAGTCACTTGGACTGCGATTTCACCTGATGGTAAGTGAATATGCAGCCTAAGATGGTGCGCGCTTGCCTAGAAGATATTTATTCGCTCTTGATTTAAAGATACCCATGTTATAATTAGTTGGAAAAACGGAAGCCGAAAGGGCATTCCAAATTTTTGCGGTGCGTATTAGGAACGAGAAAGCAAAGCGCTTAGTGCGAGATCGTGGGATTTCAACCACGTAGCGGTGCAGATTCATGCAATGCCTTGCGGTTCGGTGGTAGAAAGGTGACATATTAAAATACTAGCAACCAAAACGAAACACACAATCAGATGACCACTGCTTATATTAAGTTTGCATCTGGATCAATAAAAGTCGCTGATGATCTTACTTATAATAATTTTTTTTTATTTAATAAAAAAACAAGCTTTATACAAATTCGCTTAAAATAATAAAGTTTTCTCTTAAAACTTTTACTATCAACAGATAACTTCTTTACACAATTCACATGATAAAAAAGCTTCTCGATTGATTCAAGTACTCGTATTTATTTACTTTGAAAAGTATAAAAATTAAAATCAATTACATCCAGTTATTTAATTTACTTGTCTAAGTAAATTTCGACAAGCTTATATATTATTTAAGATGTGTAATGACGTTATATGTTTTTAGTAAAAATTTTAAAGAAAAAGATTATTTTATTATTTTTGCTGTGCTGTGTGGCTACGGCACTAAAGAATTTAGCCATCCCCTCTCTTCCCGTGGGTGTCGTAAGAGGCGACTAAGGGATAACAAGGTTCCACAACCACCTTGGAACTTAAGAAGCCGACCGATGGCGGGATAACCATCCCACTGCTGGCTTTGAAATACACAGGCCGAAGACGGGCAGCAGCGTCTTCGGTGCGACAAAGCCAGTACTGCGGTCACCAACCCGCCTGCCCAGCGTGGTGACTATGGGCAAAACACATGAGTTCACGTTATTTTTGGCGTGAACTTGTGGAGGCCTATGTCCAGCAGTGGACTGTATAGGCTGTAATGATGATTATTTTTCATCACTGGACAGGTTCTCAGTCTTGTCAGTCATTCTCAGCGAATCCTTTTATTTAATACCCATGATGTAGGAAATCATAAAAACTTAGTTTGGCATGCTTAAAAGCCTGCAATGTTGGAATTAGAGTAGCATCACTTTATTTTTTGAGTTACTCCTAGCAAGCCCTTTCATTTGCTATCTATATTGTGGGACCGTATTAAAATAAACTAGTCCGCCATCTTTGAAAATGCGCCAATTGGATTTAGAGTGACGTCACTTCATGTTTGGAGCTATTCTTAGCAAGTTCTTTCATTTAATACCCATATTAGCGGATCGTATTAAAAATAACTACTCCGCCATCTTGAGTGTGGACGCCATGTTGGATTTAGAATGACGTCACTTAACTAAGAATACAATTGTCATCTAAACTAAATATGCGTACGAAATTTCAGCTCAATCAGTTAAAAAACATGCATCAAAATTGAGTTGCATGATTTCACCCTAACAACACATACTTATAGACATTCAAAGTTAAATAAAGCTTTCAAAAATAAAATTCTGTAGCGCGACGTAGAATGAATGGTAACTTTAATGCATTGTAAGCGTCTCCCCCTGTGCGGCCTGCTTAATATAGTTATTATTACTGTCAATAAAAACGGGAGCCGGCCGTAGACACAGAGACCCAGTTTTTTATCGTTCGCTCTCGATTAACTTTTTTAGAGACAGTATTAGATGCACATGATAATATATATTTTTTGTTAAGCTATTTTAAATGTTGCTCGCCAGCGATGTATTAATCTGTACAAATAATAGCTTTTGCAAGGGACTTCGTTCTGATGATCTATTTTTTTTTGTTCTGGTATAAAAATAGCCATATGCGATTGTGGATTGAAACCTAACTCTAAGCTTCATCCAGATCGGTCCAACTGTGTTGACGTGTTTGAGCAGCATATATCCATCCAGACTTTGACATTTGTAATATTCTATGAAAATGTTTTAATCGTCGTCGATATCTTATTAGATTTCTTTTTCAAATAAAATTTCTGTTTATTAAGAAATAATAGGCTATAAAAACTTCATGCAATGAACCGTGGAATTAGTAACATCATATACTGTTAAAGGATTGTTTGGAGTTATTATATGCGTGAATGAGAAATATTACTTTTATTGTTAAGAAGTTAAGTTTTATTGTTATAGTTGTTTTATTGTAAGCTCGTGGCATAAACAAAAATGATCAGTTCGCAGAGTTACAAAATAAATATTTTTTTCCTTATAACATCGGCTACCTGCCAGTAAAAGTCCCGTCAAAATCGGTCCAGTCGTTTCAGAAATTAGCCGGAACAGACAAACAGACAGACAGATAAAAATTGTAAAAAATGTTATTTTGGTATATGTACCGTGTTATCATCATCCATATGCATTTAGTAAGCAGCGGTTATTTTAATATTACAAATAGACACTTCAATTTTATTTATTTGTATAGATTTGTTCTTATCTATTGTTTTGTCCTGTAATGAATAAAAAGATAATTCGATTATATTAGTGGATTGGATATTAGGAGAAAAATGTTTAAATGCTTATCCATAACTTAAGTACGAATTAAACTTTATCAGCGACCGGATAAATAGTGTATTTAGATGAATTTAAAGACGATTAGGCAATCATTTTGTTCGGTCCATATTTTTTATATCTGGATCATCTCAAAATTACACATTACCAAATGTTCTCAATTTAAATAAAATTCTAATAGTTATACTATATAAGTTGCCAAATATAATATTGCATAATTTTAATTTGGAATAGGTAACATTCCCGCTCTGGCTGAATGCAGACATCCTACCTGGTCCAATAAAAGCGACAACAGAACCCGTGGACCCCGTTAAATTCTTAGAACTGGCGTCCAAACACCCGCGGGCCGTTCTGTCCATTGGATGGACCACAAACTATGGCGGTAATATCACTGAAGGCGAGTACAGCCGAGAACAGATCGGAGCAATGCTGAGGCTGGTCAACGAACACCACGTTAACCAAACTGTTACATTTCCTGTAAGTATTTTTTAGTAACTAGGATGACAATCATATACAATCTTCTTGAGGTTAAGTGGTAACCAAGCCTATGGACGCATGCGACACCAGTTATATCATATGTTCGGTGACGGCACTACCCTCGACCCAAACTTGTATAAAAACACAGTTTATATATATTTTTTAAAATGTAAATGCAGAGTTTGTTGTCGGTTCTTTTCTGCAGAATCTACATTCCGAAGCAGTGGTAGTTTCACTTTTAAAAATAATTAAAATTTCAATTTGTAAAATGACGATTGGAAGGTGCTTTTGAAGCCTATTTTAATAGAGATATTTTTTATTTTGATTTTGATCGCAAACTATTAATGATTATCTAAATATTTTAATCGAGTGTCTTAATTTATTTACCCAAATTGTGATTTCCAGGTTCGTGCTGGTCTAGCCTCCAACAGCCAGCCGGTCATTCTAGACATTTTGAGGGAAACCACATCCCTTAATTCATCCATCACGGTCTGGTCTAGCGACGGTGACAATGTGGAAGTGGAGAGACTTCGGGCCCTCATCCTGACCGTGGGCCTGGAGAGGACCTATCTCGACGTGCCCCATGAACTAGCTGCCAAGCTACACCTACCACCCCCGAAGGCTAAATCCAAGAATTAAATAAATTCTCTTTATATTATAGTCTAGTTATAGACTTCACGAAGATCTTGTGTTTTTAATTTATAAAATTTATTTAATAATTTGACGTTTATTATTTCAATTGTAATGTTTTATTTTATTTTCATTTGAGTTTTTGAGGTTGGTTATTAAATTATTAATCAAAGTTGATCTATAGGAATTTTTCAATAATCGGTAATGAGTTTCATTGTTCACTTTCCCGATTTCAAGACAATTTGTTGGTTTTGAAAGGATCAAATGTTTCGCTACGTACTTATGTATATCAAATTATTTTAATGCAAAATTTTAATAATAGATTAACTTACACCATTAGTTCAAATAATTTGGCAAATTATGTAACACAATTAAAGAACTACGTAAAAACTTGTTAAAAACAAGACTGAATTAAAAATGGGCAATGGGCTTTGCTAATAAAAGTGCCAGGAAAAATATTCTGGAAGATTTTAGTCTAAATTCACTCAGTCAGTCAGTTCAGTCTTGCAGTCCACGGCTGGACACAGGCCTTCCCATTTTCGCGCCAGACTTCCCGGTTTTTTCGCAAACCTCATCCAGCCGGAGGATGTCCCACACTGCTCTTACCAAGACGTGGTCTCCACCCCAAAACACGTCTGGTCCAACAGCCATCGGTTCTGCGACAGCCCACTGCCACTACAACTTTCTAATCCTATGGGCTATGTCGGTTACTTTCGTTCTCTCACGGATAGTCTCATTTCTGATCCTATCTTTGACAAGACAACACAAGCATAGCCCGTTCCCTTGTACGTTGAGTCTATTTAAGTGTAATAAAGTCGATTTTAAGATAAATGACAATTTATAGTGGAATAATAGTAACCATTTATTAGGAAAATATAAATGTTTGTAATTAAATATCTATTCGCCCATATCTGAATAGCCCGTTGGCGCAGTTTGTAGTGGCCCTGCTTTCTGCTCCGCGGGTTGTGAGTTCGAATCAAGCCCGAGTCTGGGTGTGAGTTCGATTCAAGCCCGAGTATGGGTATAATTGTTTTTTTTTTTCTATATTTCTATGTAATATGTTTGTAAATTTTTTTTAGCTATAAAAGTCGACAGTTACCTATAACAGAAGCATTAAGTTGCTTATCTTAGGAACAGACGATAGTGTGTATGTTATAATATGATATTTATAAAATATTATTTATTCTAGCTCAATGACGCGGTTACTTCATTAGAATTCTATCAAACACCACGGCTGACGTGAGTTTAGCAATGACAATTGAGCATCACGTGGTCGCCATATGTTCCCGGGTCGACAGACTTTCTACAAACTGTCACTAGCATTTTCAATCTCTCTATTGTTTAAATAGTAAAGTTGACAATCGCTTGTCTAGCTTAAGAATAAAATGGCACGAGTCACGGCAGACAAGGGGGCGCGGGCGTTCTGTTTAGATTCAAATTCATATATTTTTCTATCTTCTAATACGAAGCGTAGTTGTTTCAGTTGTGACCAGATTTTGAGAAGAGGTTAGCTAATTATTTAAATCCAATGTACGCATTATTAATTAAATACACATGCTATTATATAAGGCTATGAGTGAACCAATTGAAATGTATTATAATATTGAATAGTATGATAATGCTACATTTTTTTTTTTTTTCGAATTGAAGAGTGCTTTTGGCCCTAGCGGCCTTTACAGCGTCACCGGTGAGAGGGGCCGGGCACTTAGGCAAGCCGGCCGCGAAGGAAGAATGGGAGCCCTCTGGGAGAGCTCGGGGGGGGGGGGAACGTCCGCCCTAAGGGTGTCTCCTAGCGAGATCGCACCTCGGCTTAGAGCGTCGTCGGGGTGGGCTACATTTTTAAGTGGGATTCCATCCTTATGGTGCTGAAATACACAAACTAAATATTCACATATGTATATTATGTTGGTCAGCCAGTATGCGTATATACTAATTAATGCTCGTACCACTTTCCTTATAATCTGTTTCTAAGAACGCATCTCGTTACAATAAGAATTGTAGATGCAACTTCTCTGGAATGTTTCAATGGTACTCATTGTCCGTGGTATAAAGCTTGCATTTATTAATTGCCTTTTACTTAATACATGGTAATGAAGATGTTTCACAGAACGGTGGATATGATGGAATTAGTATCAAGTTGTTTTGTATATTTTATATATTTATAACTAAAGATGAAAATGATAAAAGAATCACTAATAATTTTTGAGAGTGATTTTTAATCACAGAAAATCACAGTCAAATAAAAAGTACTTATTTATTTATTTATTTATTATTACCTACTTATCTTAAATGGTGTTGTGTTCTGCGGTGAGTAAGAAAGGCCGAGAGACTGGAGTGCTCTATTTTGACAGCGGATATAACGTCAGCAAGACGCTTGTGTTAGTTTATGATGTTGAAGGCGTACATAGGGAACAGTAACCACTTACCGTCGGGTGGTCTATGCGCTTGTTAGCTATCATACGGCATAAAAAATGTCTAAAATGTATTATTAGCATCGTTTTTATAGGCATGTCACATCTTACAAACGTAAATAAATATTTCACGATAATTTAGAACAAGTTATTTTAGGTTTTTAGTTAGGGAATAAACGATGGAAAAAAATATTTCTGGTAATTATTTTAATATATAAATAAATTCCTATAGAATCTCTTTAGTTAAATAATGTCATACCGTGGCTGGCTGTGATTAAAGTTTAAATTAAAGTAGGAATATTGTTAAATTTGTTTAGATAATAGCGACCCGCCCCAGCTTCGCATGGTTTCAAAAGCTATCAGTGTTCCCTCTACTACATTATGCATGTATTATACATATAAAGCTTTCTATGGAATCCCTCTATTTACTTAAGAAAACCGCATCAAAATCCGTTGCGTAGTTTTAAAGATCTGCAGGCTTACTCTTGAAACTCGATCCTATTTGAAATTTAGGATTGGGATCGAGAACTTGTCAATCGGTACTCTTGAACAATACACTAGCGCACGATTTGACTCAATTGCAGTGGAATTTTATGTAACTAATAGAAATTGGGATTTCTCGATCTTATACATTTTTTGCACTCTTGACAATATTTTGACGTTGACTATCGACTTGGATATCGTGTTTGGGATCGAATTTACTCGTTTCAATAAAGTTAACTTTTTAGTGTTCGATTGTGTATCTTAAAGTGTTTTTTATTATGATAATCGCGCGACTGGCGCTTATTTTTAACATATATTAACTATGTATACTTTTATATTATCAACAATATCACAATCACAGTATTTATTAAAATAAAACTAATTGCGTAACAATTAGTCTTTTATCCTCTTTTAACCTAAGGTAGCAATTTTTAAATATAAATCACAGTATTTATATCTCTAATATTAAAATATAAATCACAGTATTTATGTTTCTAATATTTAAATAGAAATCACAGTATTTAAGTCTCTAATATGTTTTGTTTTAACTATATTAATAAACTTTTGTATTCACTAATTTAAGCTTAACACTGGTAAAATTGCAGAAATTATTACAGAAGTAAATAAAGAAAGAAGATAAGTTAATTATAAATATTAAATTAAGAAAATACGTAACTGGGATAATTTGAAATTTAGAAGTCTCAAAATTGCGTCAGCCATAAGCTTCTTTTTAACAACAACACACATTATGCAGAATGTATAATATATCTTGCGTTTTTATGCTTAAAAAAATCAGTTTTAGGTTTAATTTAAGGAATTACAATATAAAAGATAATAATTAATTATTGGAGACACATTATAATTTAAAAAACATAAAATTTCATGAATTAAATTTTATTTTCTTATTATTTTTTATTATAATGGCTACACGAGAAACCGATCGTCAATTCGATTTCAATTTCAATTCAATTGAAAGCCCGATTTGGTCAAGAGTACCAAAATATTGCAGATTGGAACTGGAACTGTATTGAATTCGTGTTTTTGTGAGATTGGGATTGAAGTCAAGAGTAAGCCTACTGAGCATACAGACAGCGGGAAGCGACTTTGTTTTATACTATGTAATGATTTATAATTATTAGAATTTGTGAGGAAGAGTACTTATAAAATAATAAACTTTAAATATCGTTTCTTTAATTTCAGAGCAACGCAAGTTTATTTATTTGTACTCTCACAACAATTGACAAATAATCTTATCTGTACAAAAATAAATAAAATTTAGAGTGTCTCTTTGTAATAATAAAATAACCGCTATTTACTAAATGCATATGAATGAATACACGGTACATATACCAAAATAACATTTTTTATACTTTTTATCTGTCTGTCTATTCCGGCTAATCTCTAGCGGCTGGACCGATTTAGAAGGGACTTTCACTGGCAGATAGCTGATGTAATAAGGAGTAAATTAATTAATTTTGTAACTCTGCGAACTGAAAAAAAATTTTTTTTTGTTAAGTTTCATAAGAACGAATTCGCGGGCTAGCTAATATACATACATAATAATGTATTATAGTTAGTTTAAATGATTAATTTCAATAGAACTTTTTGCAGACGGTGAATTTCGCGATTGAAATGCATATTTATTTTTCAGAATATTTTTCAGAATAATATAATAATCACTTGTACGATACTCGTAGTTTACACTTTCCGTATCGTACCTATAGCTGTATTTTGAATTTCCGAGGATATGCTATACAGGCTGTCATGTACATAATATTTCAAGGCGTTTACTAAATATTATGTGTCGTTCAGTAAAAAAAAATAATAATTAGCCTGTATGATTTATAAGGTATAAGTATACAAAATATAATATTTATTTAAAACTCTTTTGTGAGACATTGTGTAATGTGAATATATAGAAAAAGATTCCGCATGTCAATCAAAAAAAATTAATTAGCCGCAGAGCAGAACGGATTCCACACATCTGGACGACTGAAGCGGTTACATCATTGGGAATTCTCGTTCAAAAATTAACTAGTCATATCACATGGCGTTACTTACATATATAACAAAGCATATTTGACAAGCCCGTAGGCGCAGTTTACAAAGGCTTTTTTCTATAGGGGTTGTGGTTTTGATTTTCGTCACGAGTCTGGGTGTAATATATTATGTATTTATATGTACACCTTTTTAAAAGAAAAAAAATAATTACATCCGGTGGTTGTATCACTTCGTTAGCAACGTCACGTAAAATAGAGAAAACATTACGCAAATTGAGTAGTTTGGTCGAGATTACAACCTCATAAGAGTTAGGAAGACTTTCCACATTTTAAGTATTTGTTATCTGTGCTGTCAAGTGTTAAACGTTCTATTGTATCTGTGGTTCTTTAGAAAAGAGTGAAAGCTTTCTGAATGGTTGGTAAATAATGTAAATTTAATATAATGGCAGAAACATGACAAAAATATATGTATATGTTTGTTGCTAGTGACATTTATGGCATTCTGTACTATCTCATGACGAATATACCATACCTTGGCCTTACTTTATAAGCATTTTTTTATATGAAAACAATTTCTGATACCGGACTGCCAAATCTTGACATTAATCTGTAACACAACTTTTTATGCTAGCTCTGACTGTGGGTACTTATAGATAAACTATACAACCTACTCAAAGTGCAATAAAATAATTATTTTTGATCAAATTTTAACGATAGTCTCTGACTAAATTAACGATTGATAACACAATATAAATCGGTTTATGAAACTTCGAAATGTTTTTTCTCTGTAGTTGATTTATTTTTCAGCCATAGTTTTACGAAAGTCGATAAGATATTTTCTATCAAACTAGCTGTGCCCGTGACTTCGTCCGCGTGGAATTTAACAAAAAGTTATTGTTCAGTTCGCAGAGTTATAAAATGAATAAATTTCTAAAACAAAACTAGCCAAGTTACTCATTACTATATAAGTCCCGTCAAAATCAGCCCAGCCGTTTCAGATATTAGCCGGAACAAACAGACATACTGAAAGACAGACAGATAGACAGACAGGCAGACAAAAATTAAAAAAATATATATTTTGGTTTATGTACCGTGCACACATCCATAAGCATTCAGTAAAGCTATTATTTTAATATTACCAACAGACACTCCGATTTTATTTATTTTTATTTGTATACAGATAGTATTGTTTCAATTTTTATTCCAGAATTCTTTTTGAAAAGTTTAATTGATGAAAACTTGGCAGCGACTGCGTGTTCCATAAATTTTGTTTATTTTGAAAACACCCACGTCGATAACGATGGGAAACTTTAACTTTTTTTCTGTATAAAATCGGTTTATGCTTCAAAGCAAAATTATACTTTTTGTGTTACAAAAATGGTCACACAAGCATAGGTTAGCCCGATGGTAAGCTGATATTGCAGCACGCTCACGCCCGCAACACTAGGAATATAGCAAATGCATTGCCAACCCCAACCCCGTTACTTCCCAGGGGCTCCATGAACAGAAAGGGCGAGAGAAATTTCAAGCACGATTTTACCCATTATATCCTACCTCCTAAAGAAAGCCGTGTGGTATATTGTGAAATCAAAAAGGAACGAAATTCCTTATTATAAAATATTAATTTCAAGTTCTATACGGGCAGCAGCGTCTTCGATGTGACAAAGCCAGCCCTGCGGTCACCAACCCGCCTGCCCATCCTGGTGACTATGGGCATCACACGTCAGTTTACGCCATTTTTGGCGCATGATTCGAGGTATAAAAAAATTATTATTCGGTTATACATTCTTTATTATGATTTTTTTATTAATAAAAAAAAAAACTGCTTTACAAAATTATCTTAAAACCTTTATTTTATTTACAATTATTTATAAAAATATATAGGTAATAATTATCGAATGATATAATACCAATAGCAAACTGCATACGGTTAGCCCTATATAATAGCAGTCATCACGTGGACTATACATTAAACACTGTATAGCTATCATACATAGATTATACATAAAAATCTTACGTTTTTTTTTTACGTTACGGACGTTTTTTGCCGGCTAGGGTACACCTCCGAAACGCCCCATCAGGAACTTCGTTCAAAAATCTCCATGACTGTCTTCTAGAATCTTCTAGACAATAGCAGAAGGAGGAGAAATCCGAGAAAGATAATACCAGTTGTGTCCTACTTCATATAAATTATCCACGGTGGACTTCTAGACACAAGTAAAAAACAGATTCCTAACGAATAGTCTGCGTAACATTTTTGTACTTCTGACTTACGATGCACGATCACGAGACGCCGCGTTGGCGCAACGGTCACAGCCATGGATTGTACCTGTTGCGCTGGCGGTTGCGGATTCGATCCCCGCATATGACAAACATTTGTATTGGCCATACAGGTGTTTGCCGTGGTCTGGGTGTTTGTGTAGTTCTTGTGGGTCTCCCCACCGTGCCTCGGAGAGCACGTTAAGCCGTCGGTTCCGGTTGTTATCATTTACACCTGACAGCGATCGTAACTCATAGCAGGGAATATATCCGCCAACCCGCATTGGAGCAGCTTGGTGGATTAAGCTGCGATCCTTCTCCTACGTGGGGAAAGAGGCCTATGCCCAGTAGTGGGATATTACAGGCTGAAGTGACTTAGGATTTCGTGCACTATCTGTCAGTCTGCGTTAGTACTCAACAAGTAGATTCCAACTAATTAAGACATCACACATTACGACGGTTCTAAATTACTTGTAGACTAACAAAGTGAATTGAATTGAAGCTGTCTTGCAATAACAGCCGTTCGAGGCCAAAGGGCATATTTCTAGACAGTACCCAAGAATGTCTAGGCAATAAATACCTCGGGACTTAGGTCACGCGTCGTATTAATCTAGGTCTAGAATAAGCGTGTTTCCATGTATTTTGAGACTACTGGGCTTTTACTAGTTTCAATTAGTTAATTTATTATTACGGTTATTATACGGTTTATACGGTTTTTTATTACGGTTTTTTTTTCTTTGTGTTCGAATTTAAAAGCGTTCTGGATTCTGTAATTTATTTTGCACTTAATATATTAGTTTTTAAATAAAAAACTAATTCTTATGTCTATATTCCTTTAAAGAGGATTTTAATAATAAGATTTACATAAAAAATAGTGCAAATACATAGTTAAACAAATGCTGACAAATCAAATAAGTTTATGCTCTAATTAAGGTGTTTCTATGACTGCCTTCCAAACACTTTATGGACTATAAAGTAGGTACCATAAGCATAATTATATGTAATTGTCTCCATACCTTTTGAAAGTTCTAAATTTCAACAGACTCGGCTACCATTAAGTGAATGAAATGAATGAATGAAAAATGAAACGAACGTACATCTGAACATTCTTAGTATCAAAATAGAAGTTTGTATCATGATTTAATAATGTTTGGTACTTGAACGAGTACACTTAACATATGTCTGTTTTTTATGATTCACAATGATTTAAAAGAGTTTTAAGTACTTATCACTGACTCAAAACTACAGCTTGTGTAACTATTTGATGTTACGAATTGAGGCTGATGCATATTACTCAGATTTAAATGAAGACATTTTGACGGAGCTTCAAAGATTGCGCGCTACCGAGGATTTAATGTTTCGGAAATACGACCATAGATCTTAATATTACCACGGCTTTCGCTTTGATGGTTGACAAACCGAGAGTCTAAGAGAAAAAGTTTTATTGAATGATGCCTTTCCTATACTTTATTGGACCGAATACATTACAATTTCATACCATATAACCTGCCGAATTCAGTGACAGTTTATCGGCGGAATTAACGCTTGTCAACGTATATTATTATTATTTTTTACTATACATTTATGATACAATTATAGGTAAGCATATGCTATTATCACTCAATCATAGAAATGTAAATACATAATTGATTATGTAAGTATACATGTAAAATTATATATAATTATGTGTGTTTGTGTTAATAGTTATTGACTTCATGCCTGCTTTATATCTCCATAACACTGTGTTAAGATTAAACTTTTGAATAAAACTATATTGGCTTTAATACATTTTCTATTTTTGTAAAATAAGCTTAATAATGAAAATTAATAAATATAATTTACAAATAAACAAACGCACGAACTGTTTAGTAACCATACACAAGTATTACTGTGAATAACGCGAAAATTTTACGCGTGTTAAAGCACGTTTCTCGGGAAAACCGTAAATTGTATTTTAGAAGTCGCTCTGAATGTAGGACGTTTTGTAAATACGCAATGTTAGGTCGGTCACAGATTATAGGAAAGTGATATATTTCTTATTTGGCTTTTAATTTTATATAGATTCTAATATTTTGAAAGGAATAAAGAAATAACTTTTTTTCTTTTTGATCACAACTTTTAACAGTAAAAATTAAAAATAACACTGTTATTTGATGAGTCTAAAACAGGTAATAAACAAAAAAAAAATAGCGCTTTCACCTGTATTTAGAAAAACATAATTTCAACTGAGGTAGTGCACAGCAGGAATTTCCTGCTCAAAACATGGAGCAGCCCGACTGGGGTAGTACCTCGACCTTACAAAAGACCACAGCAAAATAATACTGTTTTCAAGCAGTATTGTGTTCCTGTTGGTGAGTAAGGTGACCAGAGCTCGTGGGATTGGGGATTGGATCGGCAACGCGCTTGCGATGCTTCTGGTGTTGCAGGCGTCTATAAGCTACGGTAATCGCTTACCATCAGGTGAGCCGTACACTTGTTTGTCGACCTAGCGACATAAAAAAAAAATACAAAAATGTTATATTTTGTACAGTTGTATGGTGAGGTGTGAGGTACGGGGAGATACAGTAAAAGGCGCACAAGTGTTCCGGACAACGCTCTGATTTATTCTGCATACATATAATGAAAATACATGTCTTATAAACTAAATGTTACTACACTACACCACCGGGGCAAAATAAAAAAAATAAAAATTAATTACATAATTAAGTTTTTTTTTTTTTTGTATAAGTATACAATGTAAATATGAAAAGTTTTAATACGTAAAAGTAATAGTAATAAAACAATTAGTATGTATCTAAATATAGTATACAATAATTTGAAATGATTTAGAAATAAACATTAATTATTTATCTTTTACAAAAAGTTTTGTTCTATTTTTATGAATAATTTCAATTTTATTATTTCTCAAAATTTTTACATTCGGTTCCTGCTCTTCAATAACTAAATACGGGCCATTATACAAGGTATCTAATTTTCCTCCTGTTTCATTTTTTACTAATAACATATCATTTGGTTTGTATTTTATTTTATTTACCTTTTTATCATATTTCTGTTTTCTTTTCTCTTTAGACTTTAACAAATTTTCTCTCGCATCCCTATTAGCTGTCTGTAACCTGTACTTTAATTCTAAACTGTAATTGTCTGGATTGTATAAAGGTTCAATGTCAGAAGAAATTCTACTAGGTATTTCACATGATTTTCCAAAAACTAACTCGTATGGTGCATATCTTGTACTTGAGTGAATTGTATTATTATATGTAAAACACCAAAATGGTAGCCATTGGCTCCATGTCTCTGGATGGTTATCACATTGTATGCGCAAAAATGAACCTAAATGTTTATGTGCATTTTCAAGAGAACCAATAGTTTGATGATGGTATGCAGTAGAACTTAGTTTTTCTATATTTAGTAACTTACAAACCTGTTCCATTGTATCCGATATAAATTCAGTTCCACGATCCGTAGTGATGACCTTTGGGATTCCGAACCTTAAAATGAAATTATTCACAAAATTCTTAGCTATACTTACCGTTTCCTTATTTCTAAGAGGATATGCCTCTACAAATTTACTTAATTCACATTGTATTGTTAATATATATTTATTATCTTCTAAATCTCTATCTAATGGACCTATTATGTCTAGAAAAACTTTTTCCAAAGCAGAACTAGCTGTGGTTGTAATAACTAGGGGTTCCTTAATATGCCTAGAATGTTTACTTTTTTGACATTTTTCACACTTTCTAACGTAACTCTTAACATCATTTTCTATTCCTGGCCAGTAGAATTTACGTTTTATGTTATTTACCATTCTGCGAATCCCAGCATGTCCGCTTGTGGGTAGCAGATGATAGTCGTTCATAATAAATTGTTTTTCCTCGTCACTATCTATTCTTTTTATACCTTTCAAAATACAAATCCTTGGACCGTTATATTTATTTTTACTTTTTATTTCTTCTATAAGACTCCTTATAAATAACGCGTTATCTTCTTTCTTTATAATGCATATTTCTCTAATTTCTAACTTTTCACATATTTTCCTCAATTTTTCCACAAAAACGTCTCGCGTATAATGTGCTTTAAAATCAAGGTTAACATATAATATATTTTTATTTTTATTGAATGCGAAACATTCAGATTCGACATCCATATATTTTTTCTCTTTCATTTTTCTTAGTTCTTTCCCTTGTATTAAACTTAACTCAACTGATCCACTCGGTATTCTAAGTATTTCCACAACACTTGGTTGATCAGGCCAATTGTTCGGGTCAATACTTGGAATATCGCTTATCATTCTATCATCTCCACTTTCATTCTTTCTTTCTGCCTCTTTTACTTTCTTAGCCTGTGCTCTTGTTGTTACTGCTAATAAACTTTCATTCATAGCTTTCAAATCTTGTTAATGAAAGTTTCACTTTATTCACTGCTCGTTATAAATTATAAATTCTTTAAAAGTTGCACCGAGGCACACTGGAATCCGTCGCGTTTGCGTTTTGCGCCGGTCACCCGACACTCGCAACCGCCACGGCATGGCAGGGTCGCCATGAGGTGTGAGGTACGGGGAGATACAGTAAAAGGCGCACAAGTGTTCCGGACAACGCTCTGATTTATTCTGCATACATATAATGAAAATACATGTCTTATAAACTAAATGTTACTACACTACAATGGTATTGTACAATATATTATTATAGCATTATGTTCCCAAAACAAACTTACGATCTACCTGTTGGTAAGCGGTTACCGTAGCCTAGACGGCTGCATCACAAGGCGTATCGCAAGTAGATTGCTGACCCTACCCTTGACACCCTAATAGCTTTGATCACCTTACTCACCACGGGAATACAACAATGCTTGAGAGCTTATTTAGTTGTGATCTACTATTAGGTTTAGGTACTTAGTCGTATTGCTCCATATTCTCATATTTTGAGCAGATTCTTTTCCTACTCTGCCTCAATTCAAAATGTATAGTGTACGGCGGATTTTACATTATTTTTGTATCTCGATACTCTTGTAATATAATATTATTAGTATTATTTCGTTATTCGGATTTTGTAAAATAGTTGTAGCTAGTAGGTTAATTAGTTTATTTTCTGAGGTAAAATAAGAAATATCCTGCTTAAATTCTAGAGCAGCTCGAATGGGGAAGAACCTCGACCTTACATTCTAATCACAGCTAAACAATACTGCTTTCAAGCTGTGTGAAGAGTTATAATACTGTTACAGTACTATTGTAAGCATTTTAGCTACGGGTGCACCTGTACGTCATCGTATCAGCACGAGAGTTTTTTTTTTTATATCTTATAACATACACACAGGGTCGTCTCTTCCTTCGGTAAGCAACTTAAAGCTTGGGTAAAAGCCGGCTGATATAGCTACATTTTTTTTGATAAATATACATAAAATAATACATGTATATGTATAAATAAATATCACGCCTAGACTTGGGCGGGAATCGATCCTAGAACCCCTTGAGAAGACAGCAGTTAGACTGTGCCAACGCGCTAGTAATTTTAAAATAAGATAAAAATAAAAAAATAAAATTTCTTATCTTATATCTAATAACATTATTCTGTGGTTAGAGTCACCACGAAGACGTGAAAGCATGCTGTAATGCTTCGGTTGGATGTCTCTACTCGTACATTGGACCGTTACGTATATTATTGTTTGATAAAATACTGATTAAAGTGTTGTTTAAATTGTTACAATAATCAAATTATTGATAACGTTATAGTTATATATATTACTAGCTGTGCCCGCGACTTCGTCCGCGTGTAATTTAACAAAAAAAGTTATTCTTAGCTTCGCAGAGTTGCAAATTAAAAAAATCGGTCCAACCGTTTCAGAGATTAGCCGGAACAAACAGACAGATAGACAGACAGACAGCCAGACAAAAATTGTAAAAAATATTATTTTTGTATATGTACCGTGTATACATCCATATGCATTTAGTAAAAAGCGGTTATTTTAATATTACAAACAGACAAATTTTAATTATTTGTATAGATGTATAGATTAGCCAAATTCAAGTTTTTTTTTCTTCTGACCCAAATGGACTCTCAACTCTGTAACAGGTATACGATGAAATAAAACAGTATAAACAAACTAAAGAAAAACAAAACATAAGGTAGCCAAAGTGAGACTCGTAAAACAAATTAATGAATGAATGCAAAAGGATGAATGCAACATTGTAAAAAACTTTTCCTTCGCTTACATCCATATCTCAGAGGACTGTTACACTGACTCGAACTAAATTATACAGATGAACTTTATTCTCATTTAGAAGTAAGAATTTTGATAATACTTGAATTGCTAAAAGATTCTATTATTTCATATGGATATATCATTTTATTGAATACAATCACTTGATTTAATGAGTAATATGAAACATAATTTAATTCACGTAAATCGCAATAACTTTTCATGTAGAAACCAAGATTTATTTTTATAGAAAAGTAGAAAATTAATTAAAAATATCTAAAAGCTTATTCAAGAGGCAATTTTCAAAAGCGATTATCTAAAATTTAAACTTCGTGAACATTTTTGTGACTAGCCCATTGATGCAGTTCGCAGTAATTCTGCTTTCTGATTCTAGGTTGTATCCCCCCTCCCCCTAGTCTGACTCTAATGTTTGGATTTATTAATGTGCAGATTAATCAAAAAATTATGTAAATGAAAATTTATTTTGTATCAATATTTGTTGCAGATCTGGGTGCTTGTCTTTGTAATTTTTTGCTAAAGACACTTGCTGCCAATCGTTACTCTTAATGTGGAAATTATTCAGTCTGTTCAGCCTATTGCAGTTCACTGCTGGACATAGGCCTCCCCAAGTTCACACCAGACATCTCGGTTTTTCGCAATCCTCATCCAGCCTACACCGGCAATCTTACGTAGATCGTCGGTCCAACGGGCCGGAGGACATCCCACACTGCGTTTGCCAAGACGCGGTCTCCACTCCAGGACCCATCTGCTCCAACGGCCATCGGTCCTACGACACAGATGACCAGCCCACTGCCACTTAAACTTTCAAATTATTCGCCAAGTAACAATTACACAGCGTGATGGATCAAGCTCTCGCACTTACGCACCAACCGATACTAAATTATATTAAAAAGTTCCACATCTTTCATGATATTTTTATTCCCTTCATTTCAGATATCATCTAAAAACAAGCAATAATTTTGAAGGATCGTTATTTAAAAAAGCTCATAATAAAAGCTCCAGGGTAAGTTCGACGAACTCTGACATTTGACGCGAGGTGAACTTGACGCCGAGCTTGTTGTAAATATAGTTTACTTTTATTTACGTAAAGTATTTCCATACATTCACGGAACAGTATTCCGAAGAAGTTGTTAGCATACTCAGAGAGTCGTTAGCGGCTTCAACACGGTGATGATTATAAAATCGAACTTGCGATAATCGCGTGACAATTGCGTCGTGACAATTTTGTTTGATGTCCAAGTCCATACTAACAATGTATATTATTTGTTAATTGCTTATTTATTTGAAAATACATGTTAAGTATTGAAAATGACTCTCAAAAATGTTTCCAAATTCTCGAGAAGACTTGTAAAATTAGTCAAATTAGGCAAATTAGGGCAGTGCAATAATTGCACAATATTTCTTATCGTTAAGCGGTTGCAAATTCCGGTATTACATGTTATAATAATACCGAGAGTCAAACTATTTTTTACGAGAATAATTGTGTTTGCTTGCAAACGAAAAAAAAAAACTGACTTCAGACTCGACTCGAGAGTAGATCGACGAAAAAATAGTCAAGTAACTACGCGTTATCAAAGATTACTCAAAAAGTAGTTATCAGATCTCGATAAAATTTATATGTGACCACATGATAAATATCAGCTTTCGATTAAATTAAAAATTATCAAAATCGATACACCCCGTAAAAAGTTATTGCAGATTTTCGAGAGTTTCCCGCGATTTCTCTGGGATCCCATCATCAGATCCTGGTTTCCTTATCATGGTACCAAACTAGGGATATCTCCTTTCCAACAAAAAAAGAATAATCAAAATCGGTACATCCAGTAGAAAGTTATGCGGTATAATACAACGTAGGTCGACGAAAAAAGCGTCAAGTAAAAACGCATTATTAGATATAACTCGAAAAGTAGTTGTTAGATCTCAAATAAATTTAAATGGGACCAATTGGCACACACCACCTTTCGATTAAAACAAAATTTGTCGAAATCGGTCTACTCGGTAAAAAGTTCTGATGTAACATACGTAAAAAAAATACAGTCGAATTGAGAACCTCCTCCTTTTTTGGAAGTCGGTTAAAAAATGAGTCTGAAAGTATAAATTAGATCTATTTAAAAGTTACTTTATAAAATAATAGAGCTTTATAGTGGCGGCTTGGCAGTTTGTTTCAAAATTCTTAACCAACATACGAGTAGCATAATTACATTTATTACGTCATAAGCAGTTTCCTAGTACTAATACAAAATGTCAATAGTATGTCATAATATAACACTAAAAAAATGTTACTAAAATTTTCCAAGATTTACGAATAACTCACTAAGTGATTAGTCACTAAACAAGTGGTCTATTCTGAAAGCGTAGATACGAACGAATTTAAAACGAGCTTATTATAAAACGCGAATTTTTCATAGCTATTTCCTTGTTTCGACCGTAGCATTATACTCGTATTTATTAGCCTCCTGAATAAAGATATTTACTAAATTAACAAAAGATTACTAAATTGAATCAATGAAAAAAAAATCGGTCCATTCTGTAATAATCATTCAGCTTAACCATATTATGCTATACTACTTAAAGTATAGTTCGTTTTTTTTTTTTTTTTTTAATTCCAAATATTTGTAATGTTTATAGAAGATACTGATAATATTTTCCACTCTAATCAAAGTCAATTGTAGTTACTTCTAGAAGTATGTGAAGTTTATGAACTTTTTTATACAAATAGAAGACAATCAAGCGTACGGCCTGCCTGAGTAAGCAGTTACTGTAGCATATGGAACAGTGCAATATAGGATGCATTTCAAGCGCATTGCCGACCCTACACCCGAACCTCACCAGGGGCTTTCAAATATTTTTGAATTACTGCGACTTTAAAGCTCAGATCAGAAACAGGGACCATGTACTTCTTAGTTACGATAGAATTTCATTGTTTTTAACGCATCTATTTGTGTTGAGAAGCAACCCACAAAAAAAAAACAAGAATCAAATCCACGAGCCTTTATATTTATGGATCTTACGTTAACCTCATTATCGCCACACCAGAACGGAATTGTGATAAATTAAATAGTAATTTTTTTTATGTCACTAGGTCGGCAAACAAGCGTACGGCTCACCTGATGGTAAGAGATTACCGTAGCTTATAGACACCTGCAACACCAGAAGCATCGCAAGCGCGTTGCCGACCCAATCCCCAATCCCCCCAGGAGCTCTGATTGCCTTACTTACCAACAGGAACACAATACTGCTTGAAAACAGTATTATTTTGCTCTGATCTTCTGTAAGGTCGAGGTACTACCCCAGTCGGGCTGCTCTATATTTTGAGTAGGAAATTCCTGCTGTACCCTACCTCAGTTAAAAGTAATTAATCAAATAATAATTACTTGCATTTTCGTAATCCGTAGTACAGAATAGGTAGCTGACATGATATCAGCATCTTATCTTATCTCGGTACAATCTGACCACAACTGGGTCAGCTCGGTGATGTGAAACGAAGTCGCTGTTTTGTAAACATTGTGAGAAATTATACTTTGTTAGTATTATGATTTCATCTCAGGACTACGTTGATTAAAGTATGATACATCATCTCCTTGGAGAGCATGTTAACGGTACCGATTATTACCTTAGATGCCTGATAGCGATCGTTACTCATAGTAGGAAATGTATATAGCTGCCAACCCAAAGAGGAGCAGCGTGGTGGAGAGTTAAGTTCCGACTTAATCAATCTATAGATACCATCTTTTTTAATAACAGCCATACACACAGCCAGTCATACATACATACAGCACAAGACACTCGCAATAGTGCCGAAATATATTGTCAGGTAATCAAAATAACTAACAAAAACTATAACAAATACTCCGTTAGTTGAATGAAATTTTATTTCCGTGAACTCATCCAAAATATAAAAAAACGAGTGTCCTTTAGACCACACGACTAAAATTAAACATCTTTAGCTCCAACAGTAATAAACGAAACGTAATTCTCTCTCTTTCTATTTTCACTAACTTATATCTCAATCTCAACTTGCGTTCACCTCGCCCGATCACACTTTTTGGAACGCTCTCGTCACGCATTCACCAGTTTACTTCTCAAGTCACGTGCTTAAAGAAGTTTAACTTCAAAAAGTGACAAGAGAAATCGGAGAAATTAAATTAGATCAAAGTTGATTTGATTAAATGTTACATATTGTAATACCGAAACTGGTAAGTGTTGGATTTTGACACAGTCTGAAAATTGATCGAATATTAATACCCTGTATATTCTAACATAATAATTGTGTTTGCAGGCAAACGAAAAAAAAAAACCGACTTCAATTATATCGACAAGTAATACAACGTAGGTAGACGAAAAAATAATCAAGTAACTACGCGTTATCAAAGATTACCCAAAAATTAGTTATCAGATCTCGATAAAATTTATATGTAACCACATGATTAAGCATCAGCTTTCGATTAAATTAAAAATTATCAAAATCGGTACACCCAGTTAAAATTTATTGCGGATTTTTGAGACTTTCCCTCGATTTCTCTGGGATTCTATCATCAGATCCTAGTTTTCTTATCATGATACCAAACTAGGGATATTCCCTTTCCAACAAAAAAAGAATTATCAAAATCAGTACATCCAATAGAAAGTTATGCGGTATAATACAACGTAGGTCGACGAATAAAGCGTCAAGTAAAAACGCATTATTAGATATAACTCGAAAAGTAGTTGTTAGATCTCAAATAAATTTAAATGGGACCAAATGACACATACCACCTTTCGATCAGAAGAAAATTTGTCGAAATCGCTTCACCTAGTCAAAAGTTCTGAAGTAACATACATAAAAAAAAATACAGTCGAATTGAGAACCTCCTCCTTTTTTGGAAGTCGGTTAAAAAGTACTCTGATATTTATGTCAAACAATCCAGAGTGATGCAACGAGGTACACAAAGCTCTTATCCTTAACCTTAATATTAGAAAAGGTGTTCGCAACCCGACCTGGTTAGTTAACCTTAATTTTGGTTTAATTTATCCTTACACATATTGGGGGCTAGTTGATTTGCCAAATTTATTACTGCTATTTTTTTCCAGTAAATATGTCCATTTACCCAACCCAAATAAATATTATGAGGTAGGGCACAGCAGGAATTTCCTGCTCAAAGTATGGAGCAGCCCGACTGGGGTAGTACCTCGACCTTACAGAAGATCACAGCTAAATAATACTGTTTTCAAGCAGTATTGTGTTCCTGTTGGTGAGTAAGGTGACCAGAGCTCCTGGGAGGGATTGGGAATTTGGTCGGCAACGCGCTTGCGATGCATCTGGTGTTACAGGCGTCTATAAGCTACGGTAATCTCTTACCATTAGGTGAGCCGTACGCTTGTTTGCCGACCTAGTGACATTAAAAAAAAATCATTCAATTTGGTGTAGTTGTTCACAAGTTATGCGCGTACGTTCATTTTGGATATTAATATTTATATAGATACTAGCTTCTGCCTGCGACTTCGTCCGCGTGGAACAGTTTGGGCTAGCTGGGGAAGCTCTCAAAAGGAAAAACACCCCGATTTTGACACATTCTTTATTAGTGCTCCGTTCCTATTGATCTTAGCGTTATAATATATAGCCTTTAGCCTTCCTCGATGAATGGGCTATCTAACACTAAAAGAATTTTTCAAATCGAAGCAGTACTTCTTGAGATTAGCGCGTTCAAACAAACAAATTCTTCAGCTTTATAATATTATTATAGATTATAAGGTCTTTGTTCCACATAACTTTGTTTAAAGCGTGGTAAAATACTACAAAACCTTGGTTGTGACCGAGATATTTGCAAAGAAATTGACATTCATCGTTCAAACATTTCGCGTAATAAAGGAATGAGTCAATTCAATGATGTTAATGTAAATACACGAATAACGTTTGTTTGACTTTCGAGCCGCAAATATATATTTTTTTTCTTCCGTTATATAAACGACCCTTAAGGGGCTACACTACCTCAGCTCGAATTCAGATTTCACCCGTACTAAATACACATGAGAATTGAGAGCGCTTGGTTGTTCATCGCGCGAATTATATGTATTTTCTCCCCACAAACATTATCAACAGTTATTTTTTTAAAAACGCAACATATAAAATGTTCTTCATACTTATTTCAATTACCATGCTTAATCTCAAGTCCATAACTTCTATATTTACTGAGATATTAAGGTTTTAATACAAAAATAGAGGTAACTTTGCGATTTTTTTGTATCGAGAAAATTTTATGGAATCGTGTTTTCGAAACATATGAAAGATAGTTTATATCCTGAACTTTATCATACATTAATTTCAAACTTAAATATTCAGTAGTTTGCAAGATATGGACATCCTGCCGAGTGGAAAATAAGCAATTTGAGGTAGCGTACACTCTTAATTACACTTACGCTAAAAGGCATAAAGGTTCATTACGAAACTGGTTTTTTATTGGATACAAGTATATTGTTAGTTTTTTTAAGGATTATTAATAAAAATAAAAGCAGAAGTGAGTCTCAAAATGCTTTCAAAAGTGAATCATGGTCGTTAGTTCCTATGGTAAGCAACTTAATGTGTAAGGTAACAGCCGAATTTTAGGGCTAATTTGTTTTTGATATAAACACATGGAAATAATACATATATAAATACAAATATTACATGCAGACTCAGGCTGGGTTCGAACCCGCAAACCGCGGAGCAGAAAGCAGGGCCTCTACAAACCGCTCCAACGGACTAGCCAAACTCTTTGTTTGAAGCAAAATTATAAAGGATAAAAATATGTTACAAAGAATAAGGTATTCTTTGTTACGTATGTTTTTAACTATATTTATTCTATACAAATAAATAAAATTAGAGTGTCTGTTTGTAATATTAAAATAACCGCTTTTTACTAAATGCACATGGATGTTTACACGGTACATACACCAAAGTAACATTTTTTACAATTTTTGTGTCTGTCTGTCTGTTTGTTCCGGCTAATCCCTGAAATGGCTGGAACGATTTTGACGGGCTTTCACTGGCAGATAGCTGATGTAAGGAGTAACTTAGGCTACTTTACTTTTTGAAATTTATTTATTTTATAACTCTGCGAACTGAAAAATAACTTTTTTATTAAATTCCACGCGGATGAAGTCGCGGGCACAGCTAGTTAATATTATAAAACGTTGGGCTGTAATGTTTTCTTCGTAAAATTGACTAATGTGTATCATTCTAATCTTCAGCCAAACTTTTAAGTAATTGTTTTTTAAGAGATAACAAATTTGTAATTCCATCCTTATTGACTTGTTTGTATGCATGCATGTATGTATGCGTACATGTATATAGCGCATGTATGTATGCAGCCACCTTTATGACATATGTATGTATGTAAATATAAATAATATTAAGTATGTAAGTAGTCAAACTTTTTTGTTTATTCTTGGTACGCTCATTGACTTACTTAAAATATACTTAACTGTATATTCGTTTCCAATAGCAGTGTCATATATCAGACCTTTGTCTGCGTGTCCTTGTGACATGTTTAAATTAAAACATCACGTCGTGGAGATATTGGTAAATATCTATACACATGACACGTACATCTGTTCTAAAATTAATCCCTCTGAACCTCACATTGTCGAGGTTTTAAGAATATAACTGAGGCCTACCCCACAGCAGGAAATATCCAGCTCAAAATCTGGAGCAGCCCAACTGGGGAAGTACCTCGACCTTACAGAAGATCACAGTTAAATAACACTGTTTTCAAGCAGTGTGATGACGCGTTCGTGCAGCAGGTAGCATAGCACTGGCTGTTGCGCTGGCGGTCGCGGGTTTGATTCCCGCTCACGACAGACATTTGTATCGGCCATATAGATATTTGTCGTGGTCTGGGCGTTGTACTTGTGTATTGTGTGTGTTTCCGGACCCTCGACACAGGAGAAAATCCTACTGGGGGCCGTTGAGTGTGAAGTCCTGGGAGAAACTGGTGATGTGGTCTATAAGCTACGGTAATCGCTTACCATCAGGTGAGCCGTACACTTGTTTGTTGTTGTTCAAGCTGAACTGATGATAATGATGATGATATATATATATATATATAAATATATATATTTTTTTTTTTTTTACGGTAAAGAAAGCTTTGAATTTACTCTGTTAAAAAAATAAACAAAATGATTATTATGGTAATAAATTATTATCATAAAGTTGACATATTGTCTTTAGACAAGCCACAGCTGGTCATCGAAACTCTTAAGTTGAAGTTTAAGTACCTTACCCTAGATTATCATAAATTCATCGGTATCTCGTAGACTTGCTGACTTACCCCGTATTTTACCAATTTGTTATACATAAAGGTTACTTCGGATTAAAATGAAATCTATAGTCAAAAATATTTAACTCTCAACAGATATCAAAATTACACCCAATGAAAGTCTTGTTTATATTTGCTTCATTTGAAATAATAATTAAAAATTTAGCATCTGTAATATGAATATACAAGTGAATAAGAAACTCACGAATCCAAAATAAATTACCCATAATGGGAACATAAAAATATTTCCATTAAAAGCAAAACAAATTAAAAATATCGATTCTCTCAACACCGTGGCCACCCCGCGTAATGCGTTTCTTGCGAATTGTAGGGCATACCTCGTTTATGCGATAAAAAGCATTCCTTCAAGTAATTTACAATGTTTTGCCTCAATACGCTCTTATAAACAATAAACAAATACCTGTTAATATAATTACAAGTACATAATATGTTCTTATAAATAACTCGCATTGGAGCAGCGTGGTGGATTAAGATCTCATCGTTCTCCTGTATGGGAAAGAGGCCTATGCCCAGCAATGAGATGTTACAGGCTGAAGCGAGCGAGCGAGTGAACATTCTTTGTTATTTTTTCGAGTTTTCTCCTTGAGAAACAATATAATGCCCCAAGTTAATGTTATTCTTTCTTTCTTTCTTTAAAAAATATTGACTTTATTTTTTAACACGGCAAATTGGTATTTATCGGAGTTTATTTTTTAAAAAACAATTACTATACATAAAATATAATTAAAAAAAAACATAAAACCACGCTGATTTTCTAGTTCGTCTACTACAAAAAGTAAATATATCATCAAGGTTAAAAGGTAACTAAAACGCTTAACAACCACAGCTTTGAGTTAAGCACACAGAGGCGAATTTTTGAACTTTAGCATTTGAAGGTTCAATAGTGTTAGCGCACCGCTGAACACGAGTGTTATAAAACCACGAGCTTTAAGCTCAGATCATAGTATTCCACTGAACAATCTGGGTTTGGGTGCAGTTATAAGATATTATTAAAAAAAGTGGCTATAAAATGACCACATATATAAATAATACAAAAATATACGAACAAATTGAACAGAAGTACGATAATTGTGTTTGTTCGCAAACGAAAAAAGGCGACAGCAATTACATTGACATGTAATGTACGGTTGACAGTCGAAAAGATAATTAATCAAATACGCATTATTACGAAAAACTCAAAAATTACTGCATCTCGATCAAATTTATAAATTTAAAATAACAAAAGAATCGTCATCCATTTTTTTAGTCAGTTAACTAATATAAAAATGTATAATTTCTGTATAATATATAATTTTAATAGTTTTAGTGTATGTAGTAGTAGACGTAGAAGCTTAGGCTATTATAGTTTTAAGCTTTTACGATCAATATCAACGCTTTTATTTAGGCGCTAATGTCCGTATTAGTAAAAGCAAAGCCTATAAAATATCGCGCTATGTCACTATTCACAATTGCATTATAGATGCTATGTCTCAAATGGTAGATAGATATTCACAATTACATTTTATATTTTTGTCCATTGATTTTCGATCTTTTTATTAATATAACAAAAAATAAATAAATTTGTAAGTTTCTATTAAAAGTTATTAACATAACATAGGTAACAAAAAACAATAGACTTCGATTCGAAACTATACAAAGAATACTAACTTTAATAAAAAGTATCAAAACGCATCAAGAACGATATAAATCAAAATTAAATAAAAAAAAATGAAAACGAAAGTTTGAATAGGTTGAATAGGGGTAAATTATCGTGAGTCCATCGCTCCCAAACCGAGCTCAGACGCGGTATGAATGGTCAGCCGGCCGCAGGATCTTATTTATATCTCGTGTAAGCACGTATCGGCAGCCGGTTCGGGTACACGCGCCTAGTATGTACACTACCGCTAATTTATTAGTAACAAATAAAAAAATAGCAAATGTTTGATTAAATGATTGATAAGTTCGAAAAGTTTGTCCATATGTCAGAGAAACTGCTTGATAAATTTCAATTAAGTCTTTCTAGTTTATTCCTTGCGATGAGACTATTATATGAGATTATTATGGTTGAAAAATTGAAACTTAACAACATAAAATCAAGATTTCTATATTACTATATTTAACTATTCAGTTTTATGTATTTTTTCTCTTGACTTTATAATATACTGGACCGTAAAGAAAAAGGGTCGCTTATAAAATCTTTAATATCTTCAAAAGTACCTGACCTAGCTAAATGAAATAAAGACTAAATAAAACAATATTTAATGGCACATAAAAAGATATAGAAGACATTTTATTTATTTTTGATAATTATACTAAAAAAACTGATAATGTAAAATAATGTTCGTTTTGAATTCAGTACCAAAAAATCCAAAACAATTGTTTCGTGTTTGTTTTTGTTTTATAATAAAAATGATATAAATATGGCGTTTCTGACTTATAAATTTTATTATTCTGAAGTCATCAAGTCGTTAGCCTCTGAAAAATGTATTTGTACAAGGATCCTAACAATGCTTGAAAATGTGCACAGTGAAATATAATCCTTTTTATTTAAGTACATTTGAATTTGTATTTGTAGGTATCTTAAATTATAGACAAAAGGTACATATTTTCCAAGCTCTTGGTCATCTAGTTCCCACTTCAGGTCCTTTCATTTACAGCCAAGCTCTGCTTGACGTGATTTCAGCAAAATCGGTGATGATGATTAGGCGTCCTCTCTTTGTGAATATGAACATTATCTAATTTAAGAACAAAAAATACTAATGAATTAATTTATCCTTAGGCAAAAAAATTTAATAGGTCAGATAAAAAAAAAATACAGCATCACCTAGCTTTGTACCAATTCGTAATTTAAGAATGTACGATGTATACTTGTATGTTTCTAGAATAAAAAAACCGCGCGCGTGTGTGTGTGTGTGTGTGTCAGTCAGTCAGTCAGTCCAGCCTATTGCAGTCCACTGCTGGACATAGGCCACCCCAAGTTATAATGTTTTTATGTAAATCTTTTTTTTATATATAACTAGGTCGGCAAACAAGCGTACGGCTCACCTGATGGTAAGAGATTACCGTAGCTTATAGACGCCTGCAACACCAGAGGCATCGCAAGCGCGTTGCCGATCCAATCCCCAATCCCCCCAGGAGCTCTGGTCACCTTAGTCACCAACAGGAACACAATACTGCTTGAAAACAGTATTATTGAGCTGTGGTGTTCTGTAAGGTCGACGAACTACCCCAGTCGGGCTGCTCCAGATTTTGAGCAGGAAATTCCTGCTGTGCCCTAGCTCAGTTAAAGTGTTGTGCAATAAAACATAATAATATTCTATCTATTCTATCTATTGAAGTCCAACCGTATCGTGACAATGAACGATTCCGTAACCGTAATACAAAGTACAATCCCATATAAATTTTACAACAAAATCCATATCCAGACACTGACAAAACTTAAACCGTTAACGAAAATCGAAAACTATAACTAACCTGTCGATAAACCAGTACAGCGACAAACACCCGACGGTCGCGTTTCGCGCCATGTGGCCAGTTGACGCTCCAACGCGCTCCAGACATGTTGTGTCTTATAGTCCTCGTGCTCGCCGCGAGCGAAATAAAACCCGCGTATGTATCTGACACACCATCCCTAGCGGATAGACTAGACCGTTTATATGAAAAATTAGAAAAAATTACCGTCGCGCCGTCAAAAAAGTTCAACGAGAAGTTATACGCGAAATTGGATAGGTTGAATTCGCTTACGCCGGCGGAGTTAAGCGATGACGATGAGGAATTGTTGTCTGCAATGCAATTGTGGGGTTCGATGAGTGATGACCAGCTTCGAGGGGTCGTTCAGGAGATGCAGAAAATGAAGGAAGACGATAAGAGTGAACGACTGACCTACGAGTACAATGATGGTGATTGGAATGATGATGTGAGTAGATTATTTTTGTCATTCATAGCTTGGTATGTTTCTAGATCTTTCATCGATTTTTGAACACAAAAACTGACTGACAAGTGGCTGGTTTATGCTCGAAATACATTTAATATTTGATTGTACAACCCTTCCTAAAAATATATAATTAGGTTTATCATTTGTATACGAATAACTAACAATTACTGCTATGTCTGCCCTGCGCTTACTCTTGATTTTACTTAAAACGGCGGTGATTGTAATGTTTTTATTATAAAATTTGTGTACGATATTTAAAATGTAATTTGTAGCCTATATCTTCTCAGAAAATTCTGTTACAGTTAAGTACAAGTCGGCTAGTGTACTTTAGAACTTCTAAAAAATACAAAGATAAAAAAACGAGTCATCAAATTATATATCACTTACCGTCTTCCACTTATTTCTCATCACTCATATTTTGTATTTAATTACTAATAAGTCATATCAAAGCCTGAGAATATATCTTTTTGTAGGATCGCTGGTAAATTTTTCAAATCATTCTTGGAATGCCAAAGATTGGCGGAAGTAATAACTTGCGCCTTGCTTCTAAAACTTACAATAAATACCAATCATTCTTTAAAATACATATTGTGTATATTTTGTTCTAAATTTATTTACAGTAATACATATTACGTGAAATTTATGAGTATCTAAAGGTGTATATATATATATATATATGAGTATTTATAAACAGACAAACTTATGGAGTAAAAAAATAACGAATATCACTCCGTTAATACAGTTTGGGTACAGTCACTTTTAAAAGTATTAATAAGTATAAGTTTTGAAACTCGAACGATAAATTTTAATTTGACTTAAAGTTTTTTTTTATGTTAATTGTTGCCCAAACATCGCAAATTTAAAAATAACAATGAAGTATAAAAAGGATTAACTAATTTTAATTATCTAAATTTATCATTTCTAATAACACAATAAAGATATGTTACAATCTTCAGTATATAAATAGACGGTTTATTTAAACAAAAATAATGGCATTGGAGATAAGAAATATTATTAATATATAGGTACATCGCGTGGAATAAATAATATTAAAGTGATGTGGAATAAATAATAATAAGCTTTTGAGTGTTACTCGTTTATCTATAACTATTTATCTATCTATTATTTTATCTATATAAATCAAAAAAAAATATATAACATACATATTTTTTTTTATTTATTTATTTAAGGAGTTTTAGTCCATAAGGACTACGCCACTCCATAGGAACATCACACATTTGCATACATGAAATTAATGAGGTCGTCGTCGCATACCAATATTTACAATTTTGTACAGTTTAGCCGGTTTATAACATATATATATAATATATAATAAATTATTAAAGTTGACGCTCACAATTTACAATATATAATTGATTGATTACAATTAAACGTGACACTAATTTTATAATTAAAAATAATTTTTGGTATATGAAATAATTAACCACTATTAAGTCATTAATTTTTATTTTATTTTAATTGGTGCGTGACAGTTAGAGTGTCTAATTTATAAATAACATTGTGTGAGTATCCGTCAACGCGCAGTGGAGCAGCGTTATGACCCTTCTCCTACATGGAGAAAAAGGCCTATGCCCAGCAGTGGGATGTTACAGGCTGAATTGTAATTGTATTGTGAGAGTAATTAATACAACTCAATACAATTCAATTCTTTATTAATCTTCGAGTCATATATTTTAGGGACTTCTTCACCATAGACTGATTAAATGTATCTAACACTGCATAAGTTACTGATAAGTTTTATAAGCAAGACGTAAAAGAACCCTTAGTACGTTTTACTTCAATTAATAAAATATAACTTTAGGTTTCATAAGGTGCGAATATAACCATTTATCAGGTGAAGTAGAGTTTGATGATGAAAAAAAAATGTGGCACAAACCTCTATCTAACTTTACCAACAACTGATAAAATGGACCCTAAATAACTAATAAATAAGTGCCGTTTTTTGTCCAAAAAGTACTTAAAACAATTTTGATTTATTTCAAAAACCTTTCAAATTTCGAGATCAGATTTTTTTTTAATTTGTTGTACCAGTAGATCGGCAAAGAAGCGTACGGCTCACCTGATGGTAAGCGATTACCGTAGTTTATAGACATCTGCAACACCAGATGCATCGCAAGCGCGTGTCCGACCCTATCCCCTCCAAGAGCTCTGAGCACCTTACTCACCAACAGGAACACAATACTGATTGAAAACAGTATTATTCAGCTGTGGTCTTCTGTAAGGTCTACGGGGTCTTATTCGGGCTGCTCCATTTAAAATTTCCTGCTGTGCCCAACTTCCACTATAAGCCACTTTTTCTATTGGTAATCCTAATAACGTTTTTAGGAAAACAAAAAGAGATCTGAGTGCCATAACATGTCTATATATAATGATATATATATATATATATATATATATATATATATATATATATATATATACATAAGGTTTATGCTTTCATGTCATAAACACATTAAGTCTAATTGATTCAGGAGAAGTCTAACAAAATGATCTAAACTGGTTTCAAAATCCACTTTGATGAGACCGCCGTGATGTTTGGTCATTATTTTTAAATTACCCAAATTTAAGAAACGTTAAAGATTTAAAGTCAGCTTAAAGTTAAGTTTTTGTAAAAAAACGACCCGAAATCAGATATTCCGAATCTATTCTATTCTATTGTCTATAATATACATATAAATGACGAGCTGGTGTAGCTTTGAAATCTGGAGTGACCATTGTGCTGGTGGTCGCAAGTTTGATCCTTGCTCATAAGAAATATTTCTACGCACACCCCACATCCAGCAGTCCATAAAAGACATACCTACGAACCTTGCAGCAACAGTAAGTTGCTGTAAGCCATTTCACCATCATACATTTAGGTATGAGTATTTCATAGACGAAATTATAATTCATCATTACAGCCTATAAAGTCCACTGCTGGACATAGGCCTCCACAAGTTTACGCCAAAAATAACGTGAACTCATGTGTTTTGCCCATAGTCACCACGCTGGGCAGGCGGGTTGGTGACCGAAATGAACCGTGAAATTATAATTATATCTACAAAATTTTACGCACGCTTGACTTGTGGAGTAAGCTGATGAATGCGTGACAAGAGCGTTAAGAAAAGTGGGATCGGTTGAGGCGAACGGTAGTTGAGAGAGTTAAGTTGGGACTAAAGACGTCTTACTTCAGTCATGTGGGTTGTCTAAAGCACTCGCGTTTATTTTTTAAATCTAATATATAAAATTCTCGTGTCGCGGTGTTTGTAGTTAAACTCCTCCGAAACGGCTTGACCGATTCTCATGAAATTTTGTGTACATATTGGGTAGGTCTGAGAATCGAACAACATCTATTTTTCATCCCCCTAAATGTTAAGGGTGGTCCAACCCTAACTTTTTTTTTAATTTTTAGATAAATTATTTATTTTTTATTTTATTATGATTTGGCGTTGAAAAATATATACAATCCTTAATTTTCAAACTTCTACCACCAACCCCTATTTTTAAATAGCGTTTAGCGGCAAGACAACGTTTGCCGAGTAAGCTAGTAGATATATATTCATCATTAATTAAAACAAAAAAAAATTACTCTATTCCAGGTTACATAAAATAATGTGCAGTTGCAGTTGAATTAATAATATTGATATTCTTTCAATGACTCTTGGATGTGGACACAGAGATGTGTACCCGAAATTGAAACCGTGGCATCTTATAAAATAAATATACAATTAAAAACTAACAAGCACTTAGTATGTAGTAATTTTTGACAAAGATAATGTGAAAAGTATTTCTTTTTGCTTTATACCTACAACACATGCATTCGTTTGCCTACTTTAAGAACAGACGACCGTGTGTATATGTTAAAAGATATTTATTTTATTTACACGACCACTGTTCTGGTGCAGTGCTGCAAGAAGTCGTCTTAACGCTAAAGATAACGAGTTTGAATTAATATTAGTTGTTGGGTGAATGCTATTGTGACTCCCACTTAGTGTGCTTTGGAGAAGACAAAAATAAAGTCGATTGTTTTGGTTTTTATCCCAGATACCTGAAGCAAAAGTTAGGATTCTTATTTTATTAAAAAAAAGGCGAAGTGTCCGCCTGATGCCAAGCAGATACCGTCGGTTATGGACGCCAGCAAAACCAGAAACATTGCACGTGCGTGTTGCCGACTCTATCCCCAAAAGCTTTGGCTCCATTACTCACGACTAAAATATAGCACTATTTGAATGGTGAGCTATTTAGCTGTGACCTTTTTTAAGATTGTCGTGCTTACCCAGTTGGGTTGCTCCGAATTTTGAACAAAAAAAATGTAAATGGATGAATGTATGTGGCTAGTTGATTACATAACTGTGATCGACTTTTTTTCCTACAATTCACGTCATATTAATTTTTTTTGCAACGGTCGTCATATCTTCATTACGCTGGTCTAGGAATATAACACCATCGTTTCTCTTTACGAGTAGCAATAACGAAAATCAACCCAATATTACTACAAATAATAATAATTACATGTTTAACGCGTTCGCGAACTGCACCGAGTTGACATTTATGCCGTGAGTAATTTTCGTGCAATGTGGTGCCAAAGTGACTTCGAATAAATAATAAGGGCACCTGCAAACGACACCATTCATGTAAAAGTTAATAATAATTAAAAATGTTTGTTTTATCAATAACTAATCTATATATGTAAAAATCTCGTGTTACTATGTTTGTCCGGGCTAATATCCGAAACTACTGGAACGATTTTAATTAATGTTTGCAAAGATATGTAACTATGTCCAAAATATATGCTATACTTAATTTCGATAAATAACTGCAATATTTTTATTACAGAAAAATGCACAAAGTTTGCCAGGTCATCTAGTACGAGTATTATATAAATTTTACAAATATTAATTTCTACATTTGAGTGCAAAAAGCATGCCAGGAGAAGTCATTTCTTCTTAATACTCACATATTTTACTATAACTCTTAAGACTATGTTTCACAAAAACACAAAACAAACGTGTGCAAATGCTAATATAAGTCGTATTGTTGTCATTCAAATGACTTGTAGTGAAAAGTCGACAATGCGTTTGCGCAGAAGTCACAGCTCTGGCAGTTAAGCTGGCGGTCGCGTCGATCCCCGCTCACGACAGACATTTGTATTGGCCATATAGATGTTTGACGTGATCTGGGAGTTTGTGCTTGTGTATCGTGTGTGTTTTCGGACTCCCCACACAGTAAAAAATACGACTGGGGCTGTTGAGGGTGAAGCTCCCTCTCAACTTCCGTTCGCCTCGCTCAATAACACTTTAGTAACGCTCTCGTCACGCGTTCACAGCAGAAAATACGACTGGGGCTGTTGAGTGTGAAGCTCCCTCTCAACTTCCGTTCGCCTCGCTCAATAACACTTTAGTAACGCTCTCGTCACGCGTTCACAGCAGAAAATACGACTGGGGCTGTTGAGTGTGAAGCTCCCTCTCAACTTCCGTTCGCCTCGCTCAATAACACTTTAGTAACGCTCTCGTCACGCGTTCACAGCTTACTCCCCAAGTCAAGCGCGCGTAAAGAAGTATTACTTCAATATTCTCATTTTCCTACACTTCACAATTTTTTGTACAAAATAAAGGTCGATCAGATGGCCACTAGTGTAATAGAAACCCATTTCACTCAAACGAATAATCAGAACGTCGTATGAATCTAGCCTAAATATTTTAGTTACGCTAGATCTTAAAATAGTTTTAAACAACACGATTGCTAACGTTTTCATACTGGAAAATGTGTCTGGACATATTCGTCTCTATCTGTACATGTATATAATATAATAAATCGCCAAAATGTTTGTACGCGTATATATTCCTAAGAAAAATTAAATAACTATAAATACTTAAACGTATACACAACACATTGCAGATATATCTTGCGACGATTTCGGAGCAACCAGAACGGAAAAGTAACTCAAGCTCACAGAAGATCACAGCAAAATAATACTACTAAATATTCTAATATAGAAAGCTTCCAAATAATTTTGAATGCGAGTTATATAATTTTTAACCGACTCTAAAAAGGAGAAATGTATTTTTTTATATTATTTGTGTTACCTCATAACTTTTTATTCGGTGGACTGATTTTGATGATTCTTATTTTAATCGAAAAGTAGATTCCTGTCATGTGGTCCCATTTAAATTTGATTGAGATCAGACAAGTACTTCGTGAGTTACCTCTAATATTGAGTATTTACTTGTCTATTTCTCGTTTACCTACGTCTTATACTCGTCGATGTCATTGATGTAGGTTTTTTTTTCGTTTGCAAGCAAACAATTATAAGTCCATGCTTGAACGATTATACTAGGCTATTGGATGTTTACCCCGAAATTTAGTAACTTGTTCATCATCATCATTTCCGCCTATTGCAGTCCACTGCTGGACATGGCCTCCACAAGCTCGCGTAAAAAACGGCGTGAACTCATGTGTGTTGCCTATAGTGGGCCACGCTGGGCAGGCGGGTTGGTGACCGCAGGGCTGGCTTTGTCGCACCGAAGACGCTGCTGCCCGTCTTCGGCCTGTGTCTTTCAAAGTCAGCAGTTGGATGGTTATCCCGCCATCGATCGGCTTTTTAAGTTCCAAGGTGGTAGTGGAACTATATTATCCCTTAGTCGCTTCTTACGACACCCACGGGAAGAGAGGGGCTATATTCTTCCATGCCGTAGCCACACAGCTAACTTGTTAATAGTTATGAAAGTCAGAATGTAATGGTGAACGAAGTCTAGTTGTTAGATATGTACAAGTTGTTTTTCGACAGAATATACAATTATTTATTAATTTATAAGGTGATTGCGATGAATTGATGTTACAAATTGTACGTCTGCGCGTGTGTCTGCATTCAATGGGTACTGGTTGAATATTAATGAAATAATGCGGTGATATTTTATCACGAATCAAATTATAAATAGGATCACTTTACAACAACTTTATTCTACTGTTTGTTGTTACAAATATAATATCACTGACATCTATACAAATAAACAAGATTGGAGTGTCTGTTTGTAATATTAAAATAAGCACTTTTTATAAATGCATATGGATGTATACACAGTACATATACCAAATGACATTTTTTTTTGTCTGTCTGTCTGTTTGACCGGCTAAGTAGTGACGTAATAAGGAGTAAATTAGGCTACTTATATTATAGAAATTTATTTATTAACTCTGCGAACTGAACAATATCAATTTTGTTAAATTCCACGCGGACGAAGTCGCGGGCACAGCTAGTTTAAAATAAAAATAATATGTAATTGATTTCATTATTAGATTTTAATTTCCGAAGACATTAAAAGTTTGACTAACCGTTGGCACAGTTTGTAACGGCCGTGCTTTCTGCTCCGCGAGTTGTGGGTTCGATTCCCACCTAAGTCAGAGTGTAATATTTTGATTTATATATGTTGTTATTTCCATGGTTTTTTTTGGAACAACAATAATAAAATACTAGCAATACCCGTGCGAATAATTCACACTAAATAAATTAAAAAAATACCGTCCGTTATCTTATTGACGTTGTTTTAAAATGTTTTATGTTAAATGTTTTTTAATAATTAATTAATTTACAAAAACAAAATAAATTTTTTAGTTGTGGATGCCGGTAGAACAAGCTATTATCTATAAAATGATATATGTATAATTTATGTGAAGTAATTGTGGGTTTTTTTTTTCTAAAAGGGAGGCAAACATCCTAACCTTAGCCTATTAATATAATATATGATATATACATGTTAAGTTAGCCCGTAATTGTAATATACTTTGAAACACGTTTATAATGACAAATTTGTATATCTTTAGTGTATTACCTTGGCTTCCTTCCTTGGCTTGCTTTATAAATAAATAATTAAAGTCCCGATAATTATAATTAAAATCTCAGAAGACATTGCCGGCCTCAGTTAGTTCAATATAAGTAAAGATAATTTCCAGTCTGTCCGTCAATCAATTATTAGAAGCGCGTACGTAATCTATTTGAGGCATCCTCTACAACAATTAACTGCTTTTAAGCGGTGTTGTGTTTCTGCAGTGAGTAAGGTTACCACAGCTCCTGGATGTATTGCATGCGTCTAAAGCTACGAGGGGGGGAGGAGGTGGGCAAACCGTCTCCTCCTTGCCCCTGTACGTCTGCGCCGGAGTGGGCCAACAGAGGCGTCTTCCTCTCTGGCCCGCTCCGCGGTCTCCTTCTGCGTCATTACCTCTTTGCAGAAGGAGACCGCCGCCTGCCACGATATCTCGCTGTCAAGCATGGCCAATTACCGGACTAACCTGACCTAACCTAACGTTTAGTAGTCCGATCAAATTATATATAAAAATAGTGATCAAATAACAAAAACTCCGACAGAGCTCTATTTCGCTAGAGACCTTATGTACACCGGTAATATATAAAGCCAAGTCTCATCGATCCCATGTGTGCTAAAAGTTATTCAAGGTCAAAGTAAGCGTGGTCTTTTTTATTATTTTTAATTTCTGGAATTATATAATAGTATTACGAGTATATACTTAACATATCCTTGTCAGATAACTTAATTAAAAGCGACAAGCACAAACAGTTACAAGGAATTTTATGATGACAACAATAAGTGTAAGGAAATAATAGAATCTGTAATATTGATTGGCTGTATTATATTATAATACAATTTATAATATAATATCAAGCTTATAGAAGTTACCAGAACAATTCTGACAGAATTTTACAAAACTATAGCAAATCCAACAGATCTAATGTGAATAAAACGTGTCTGTGTATGTGTAAACATCTTGCCTTTCCCACGCGTTGTCTAGAATAAATATAGCGTGTACCAGATGTTTCGATCAGATGTACGGAGCTCCAAATGTTCAATGAACATAAATAACTCCACTAATTTTATAATTGACTTCATTTTTAAATGACTTCTAAGACTATAAATGCGTTTTTTTTTTCTCAAGTATGTGAATTTGAAAAAAGAGTGGCTTAAAGACATAAATAGTAAATAAAAACATTAAAAAAAGGTTTCAAAACATTCTAACTTAATTAAAAACAATCACAAATTAAACAATCATAATTAATTTAGTAATGCCAATAATAAGCAAAGTCAAACTATTAAATTAAATAATTAAACAAAACAAAAATAAAATTATTAATACATTCAAAAATTAATTCAAACATACAATGCAATTTCAAATACATAAAAGAACAAGAAGTCACTTTTTCTACGCACATCAACCTATGTTGGATCGGGCAATCCGTGCGTGAAACAATCATCCTGCGAGAGTCTCGTCTGAATTTCTAAGTAAAAGAACAGATATCTTTTAGATTGACTGACTGGATTATAATCGATAGGTAATAAAAAATATAAAATATTATTTAAACTAGTTATATTAAAATGTTTACCTAGAATACCTTCTGGGTATGCAGTGTGTTGACAGCTCAGGTAGCAGAAGGTAGCCTGCACTACCTACATGTAAATACATGCAACAGTAATGCTTACCATCAGGTCGACTACTATAGCAAGAGCATACTATCTGTGTTGACATAGCTTAATTTACAAATATAAGCCTGCAATATACCTGCAGTGCTTAGTTATGACTAATTAGCATTACTTGGAATTCTAGAGACTTCTGGAGACTTTTGAGAGACTTCTGGAATTGATCTTGAGATTAAATATAAATATATGAGTCTTAAACTAACGCGTAGAATCAGCATATTGAGGTAGAGGTGCACTTAACACACCTTTAAAATACCGACGATGGATGCAGTCCACTATTGCCAGATTAAAACTAGTCAAGCCTAGTCCACAAGTGCAATGGACAGATCACATAAAAAGCAATTGACGGCTAAAGAATGGATGCAGACTGCCAAAGATCTGATGGTTGGCTTTTTTATGATAAAAATACAAATATACCTTATTGTACCTACTAAGAAAGGAAATTTTTACATCGAAAAGGAAAACATAAGCATGTACAAAATACGCTTTTATCGCTAAAAGAGCGATCTCTTCCAGACACCTCAAGCATGAAAAGGACATGACAAAGAATTGGACGGCATGGAGATGCACATACACATATAGACATATATAAAGGCCTATGTTCAGTAAGATGGTGGCAGTCTTTGTTTGAATATAGGAATACTAAATAAGGTTAAACCTTGGTGTTGATATTAATGACGCCGCGTTGGCGCAACGGTCACAGCCATGGATTGTACCTATTGCGCTGGCGGTTGCGGGTTCGATCCCCGCACATGACAAACATTTGTATTGGCCATACAGATGTTTGCCGTGGTCTGGGTGTTTGTGCAGTCCTTGTGGGTCTCCCCACCGTGCCTCGGAGAGCACGTTAAGCCGTCGGTCCGATTGTTATCATGTACACCTGATAGCGATCGTAACTCATAGTAGGGAATATATCCGCCAACCTGCATTGGAGCAGTGGTGGATTAAGCGCTGATCCTTCTCCTACATGGGGAAAGAGGCCTATACCCAGTAGTGGGGATATTACAGGCTGAAGCGTATTGATATTAATAATCTACATTGTCATAACTAGTAAATAACATTGATAGTTAAATTTAACTACTCCGACATTACCGCCGCCAAGTCTTGAGCAAGCGCATTGTTTACCGTTGTCTCATAAACATAAGTGTTTAAGACTCGTAAAATATGTACCACATAAATAATGTATGGTGAATAAATTATTGTTTTTATAGACCAGACCTAGAAAACTCAATTTCCTTTAGATATTGTATGCTGCATCTCTATATCTTTTACGAGTCATCAATCTGGTAAAACGCACAAGAAAATTAATTCATTACTATAATTCAAAAATATCGCCCGTTGTCTCAAACCATCTCAATCAAAAAAAAAAAAAAAAAACAAATCAGTGTAGTCTCAATTATTACCTTATTTTTAACCGACTTCAAAAAAGAAGGAGGTTACTCAATTCGACCGTATATATTTTTTATTTTTATGTATATTCGGGGATAACTTCGTCGTTTATGAACCGATTTTGATAATTCTTTTTTTAGTGGAAAAGAGATACCTTAAGTGTGGTACAATGATAAGGAAACCGGGATCTGATGATGGGATCTCAAAAAAACCGAGGGAAATCTTCGAACATCGTAGTGACGACTAGTGCGTTTATTAATTATTATTTTTTGTCTACTTATGTTGTATTACTTGTCCATGTAATTGAAGTCGGTTTTTTTCGTTAGCGAGCAAACACGATTATACATTAATTCAATCAATTATTCAAATAGTATAGTTTTTACGCTCCATTTAGTTTGATTGATTATAGCAATAGATTGTGTTGTAATAATCCATACAGATGTAAATGTAGCATCATATTCATTTAATGCTTACTGCTGCTGTGTATCTTTCAATATTCTGTACCATTTTCTTATACACTAGGACGGCAAACAAGTGTACAGCTCACCTGATGGTAAGCCATTACCGTAGCTTATAGACACCTGTAACAGCAGAAGCATCGAAAACGCGTTTCCGACCCTATTCCCAATCCCTGGTCACCTTACCTACTCATTACAAAAACGCAACAATGCTTGAAAGCAGTGTTATAAAGCTGTGATCTTCTGTAAGGTCACGACACTTCCACACTCGGGCTGTCCAGATTTTGAGTGGGGTATTTCCTGATGTGCCCTACCTAATTTAAAGTTTTCAGTTTTAATTAATAACGATATATATTCTGTATTGCAATACGCGTAACATTAAACAAAATTATTAGATAGTTTTACGACACAAATTTAAAATGAACGTTTTAATAAGTCTTTCAGATGGTCATTAAAGCAATCAACAACACTGTCGAGACATGTCCGAATCGATGACAGATTCATCTCGCACTGCGCTAGTTCTAGTCTATTTGTCTTCGCGTTACTTAAATATAGTTAACTATGTGTGATATTTTAACTTTGAATTTTATATTTACAATTTTACGAACAGTACATTATTTAAACATTGTTTTTGACATAGTTACTTAAAAGTGTATATTGGAGGACTCCTTAAAAATCAATTTTCATATAAGGCCCCCGGGAAAAAAAAACGTGGTTTAAAATCTACTGAACGAGTGACCTCGTTACGTTTTCGTTAACGCCATCTAGTCACCGATGGATGGCATTATTTGATTCGTTTCACCATTTGACATGGTATTAATCTTTTTCTTAGACTAGTAAGCCTTTTTGTGGCTATTTAGATAGACGATCTGAAGGAGTAAACTCCAGTCGTGCGTCGGAACGACACACGCACTTTTTATCCTGTGAGTAAATACAAGTTTTCATTTCATTTCCGTTGCAGTTTTTACAAAACAACGTCAACTAGTTTAGTATAGTACGCGCCGGCTTAGTATGCGCAAGAAAAGCATTCGCTTAAGTAGTTTTCGTGTGGAAACGTAACAAACAAACTTACATTTACATGTATAATATTAGGAGGGATATATGACAATCATCATCATCATTACAGCCTATACAGTCCACTGCTGGACATAGGCCTCCACAAGTTTACGCCAAAAATAACGAGAACTTATGTGTTTTGCCCATAGACCACGCTGGGCAGACGGATTGGTGACCGCAGTACTGACTTTGTCGCACCGAAGACGTTGCTGCCCGAAAAAAAAAAAAAAAAAAAAAAAAAAAAACGTCAAGTACTCAACGACAATATACAGTGTTTCCTTGACTACCTAAATCAAGTTTTTATAAGTACTAAAATCTTAACCAACAACAAATCTATAAAATAAAATGTTTCCCAATACGTTTAAAGTATAAACTTTAAAAGCATACCGTTTCATAAGCTCAACGTAAGTAGTTCCCGTTAACGTTTCCTTTGATGTGGTAATGTGGACTTGAATACTAACTACTTAAACTAATAATTATTCATAACTCATATGGACGTGGTACAAAGGACATTTCTCTGACAGATCATTTATTTTTAGAGGTAACTTACATATTTTTTGTTATTTAAGTCCATTAATGCCGAGTTGCACGAAACAAATTTAAACTAATTTAATTACAAGAATTTTATACAATTCTTGCGATTAAATTAGTTTAATCACTACTTAAATTTTAATTTATTTTCGTGCAACTCGGCGTAAGTGTGGCAAAACATAAGCAAGTTTTTTTTTAGGGACCATCTATAAATTACGTTACACAAATTTCACGATTTTTGACCCCTCTCCCGTCCTTGTTACAGTTGGGCACCGAACCTCCCTCCCCCCAACTGGTGTGATGTCGTATATTTTGCAGTTTGACCCCTATAATTTATTATTTATTAAATTAAACATCAGTTTGGACATTATTTTTTATCTCCTTTTAAATTACTTTTCAGTAAGATCATTTTCAATAAAACATAAATATGAACAATAAGATTATGTTAATACTAATAACTATATCTATTATGTTATAAAATTGTCCACACAACTTTGCAAAAGCAGTATTATTTAGCTGCGATTTTTATAAGGTACTTTCCCAGTCGGACTGCGCCAGACTTTGAGCAAGATATTTCCTGTGTTCCAGTACAATCTTAGATCTTATCGACTCTTTTAAGGAACGCTATGATTAATCTATTGTATGTTCGTCTGTCTTAACATAATGCATTTATCAAAATGAAAATTACTATTATAAGTTCATCTTAGTAAGATCACAAGAAACTATTAAATACACGTAAGTTATTGAGATAACCCAAAACAAACATACGTACACTTTATATAACACTCGAAGGTTTCGTAACGTTGCTTCAAGTGGCATGTTTGTCTTTTCGTTCGTGATAAAATGCGGAACTACAGATGTACCTGCTTGCTTAGGAGTATTTAAAATGGAGATAGGTAGATGTTATTTTGAAATATTAAAATAAAGTTGGATAAACTGTCTCGGACTTTTTAACCGACGTCAAAAAAGGAGGTTCTCAACTTGACTGTATTTTTTTATATGTGTCACCTCATAACTTTTTACTGTGTATGTGTGTGTACTAGTGCTTGTCGTGAAAATGAAATGAAAAATCAGCACAGCAGCCATGGTCACAAGAGACCTCCGATTAAATCCGAAAAAGTCTTTTCATTATAATGAGGGAAAGTCGGGTAAACATTAGTAAACAATAATGCATATTTAATTTATTATTATTTTTCGACTGCCGACGTTATATTACTTGTCAATGTAAAATTAAGTCGATGTTTTTTTTTGTGTTTACGAGCAAACGTAATTAAATATATATAACTTAAATATTTATTTCTTTATTTATTAATTAATTTATTTATTTAATAAACCTTTACATAATATGAAACCGTTGTTAGGACATCCTCTTAAGTAAGTGTTTTACGTGTGTCCCGATGTTCCGCTCTACCGCTCTTTCGATCTTCCATATACATACTTGTAAAATTAAAACATAATGCTACCGCAATTCAATCACAAAAAAAAACATTTTTTTTTAAATTTATTATTACCATACAAACATGTAACAAAAGTACAAACTACACATTCACAAAAAAAAACAATTAGGTTTACATAGGAATATGTCGTTCAACAATCATTCGCAACACAAGAATCACAATACAGTTCTTAATCAAAACAAAACAACATAATTATGAAGGTAGTATTTAATTATAAATGAATTGTTGCGTACTATTTTTGTTTTAATCAATGATACATATTATGTAATCTGAATCATATTGTAAAGGTCACATTTATGGGTAAAAAGCATTTGGTTCGAACGAAACGTTTTTCAAAATATCATTCGTTGAATATACTGCCGGTTCTTCCCGCCGAACGCATTCCGAATTGATGACAAATTAACACCAGATATTATGTTATAGTAAAACTATTCAAAAGAACTTTGAGACTAATAAATAATGATTTCATTTAAATTTTCTTAAAATATATTTTGAGCCCTTTGGTGTAATTTGCAGATTTCCCTGCCTCTGCGCCGAGGGTGACATAAGCTCGATTTCTGCCTTAAGTCTGGGTGTGACATATGTTCATTTAAATTTAAACAAAAATATGTCTTATTTATGGTTTTAAACATGCTAGCAGATAGTTTTCTAATAGTACCTAATAACCGTTTTCTGCTTGCATGTTTACAATGATTGACGTTTGTACTCTTCGGCACTTTGAACCGACGATCTACGTAAGTTTGCCGTACATCGGTTGGGCTTTTATGACTACAACGATTTACTTGTTTGTACTCTTCGGTACTTTGGACGTAAGTTTGCCGTACAGCGGTTGGGCTTTTATGACTACAACGATTTACTCGTTTGTACTCTTCGGTACTTTGGACCGACGATCTACGACAGGTTGCCAGTGTAGATAGGATGAGAATTGCGGAAAACGGAGAGGCCTATGTCCAGCAGTGGACTGCAATAGACACTGCACTGTACTGAACTGACTACAGGAACTGACTGACTGACTCTTCGACCTATGAGGGAAACCACAAGGACACGAAGGCCAAAAAAATATATTTGTATATAAAAGTTTCACAGAACTGTCGTTGCCATGCTAAATACTGAATATTCAACACGTGTAAAACCGCGCGAAAAATTAGTCCATAAAATAATCATCCACGTTTGTCTACTAGAATCCATTCATTTTTTCATTTCAATTTAAAAACTCGTATTAAAAAAATATTAACATCGAAGACATAATATTACGTACGAGATGTTATTATAGATAAAATAATAACCTTTATAATAACATTGTTATTGATGAATGATATGTGTGGTAACTGTGCTAATGATTTGAACTTTTCATATAAACAAATGACCACATCGTCGACAATTCTTCGTAAATTGAGCTGAGTATGTTCGTGTTATGACACAATATTCACGCGATCGTAGTGGAGCGTGCCTTTTTTTCGCGCGTTGTCGACTGCCCCCGACCTCCTCCTCCAAGCTCTGGTCACCTTACTCACCACAGGAACACAATAGTACTTGAGTACACTGTACACTGTTCTCATTCATTCTCAGATATTCTGCAAGATTGTGGTACTTCCCCAATCGAGCTACTGCTTTATTGGAAAATATATTTGTCTCCTACTTTAATAACAGAATCACCCGATATCAACTAAATACACAAACATGTAATTTAATCCGTTTTATACTGATCAAGATTAATACATAAAAGCTATCATTAGCGTGTCATGAAATAAATAAAATTAGGCTGCAATAAAGTTTAGTCAAATTACTTAGTTAATTTTAAGTTATTATATAGTAAAACAACTTTTACAAATAGCTTCTGAATTAAGTTGTTATTTTAATAGACTCATACTACAATCAATACACGATTTTCCTGATCAAACTAAACTATGAAAATCGTAATTATATAATTACACATTGAATGTGTGTTTAAATTTCACCATGTACAATATTATTTAAACTACATACAATTTCTGTTATTATATTTTTTTATTTAAAATTTTATGCTTAAACTCTAAATAGGCGATGTCTTTTGTTAACATCATACGATTTTTTAAGACTGCAGATCGACTGTCCTGTGACTGTCTAACCTAACCTAGAAACGAGGTCCGATGCTGACGGAATTTCTCTATTATACATTTTTTTTTTATAATCTGTACATTTTTCATCTTTCTTGCGTCCCTCTGTATAACCTTACAATTTATTTTTGAACTAACTAATATCCCAAGACTGTCTGCTATGTTTATAGTAGTTTTTTGTAATAATACATCGAAATTTCTAGAGCAAAGCAAAAATGTTCTATTGCTTTCAAAATATTCGTTCTAAAAAACTCGCAGTATTTAGAAAAATCGTCGACTCTTAAAAGCTGTAACAATAAAATATATAAATAATGTTACTTTACGTGCAGACGAAAATATAACAAAAAGATTAAAAGTAAAATATAATTATAACTAGCCTACAAAATGTCTTCGTAGAAATACTTCTATTCTTAAAACTGTAAACTTTGTATTAAAGGAATGCATCGCGATATTTTAAGACAATGAGTGTCTAAGAAATAAGACTCAGTAATCTAAAAACTTGTAGTGTTTATGCGATCTGCGTACGAAAAAAAATTATTTATTACTGCCAACGCGTGAACTTGAAATTATCGTTACATTTTCCGTAATTTTACAATTATCTGCGCAATTTTCTTTTTTTTTTTTTTAATTTAGAAAAAAAGTCGGTTAGAGCAGATGCAGTCGCTCACAAGTTTTGAGATAGGGCTTTGAATTGTCGTCTGTTCCTAAAGTGCTTGTTGTCTGTGCTTGTTGTAGGTAACAGCAGACCGGTATAGCTACTTTTTTTTTCAATAAACATTCTTATAAATAATACATCTATAAATAAACATATCACACCCAGACTCGGGGTGGGAATCGAACCCACAGTCCCCCGAGCAGAAAGCAGAGTCACTACAAACTGCGCAAACAGCCTACTCTTTGCCTTAACTTACTTAATTTTGCCTAACTAACTTTGCATAGTATTTCTTGATTTTCCATACATAATGTGGAATATTGCAAAAGCACATAAAGAAGATATAGGTACATAGTTATATGCAATGATTTCAAAATATTCAATTCTATTGACAGGCTGATATTTAAACTCGAATTCTCAAATACTTGCGAATTCTGGTGACGCCTTGAGGCAACTCCTTCGGTAGTTAAAATAATAGATAATTTTTATTTATTTTGAAACAGTAGTTGAGGTAATGAAACACGCATACGTAATGAGTTATTGAAGTAAAACTTCTTACGCACGCTTGACTTGGCGAGTAAGCTGGTGAATGCGTGACGAGAGCGTTACGGAAAGTGTGATCGGGTGAGACGAACGGAGCTAGAGAGAGAGATACGAGCACATATTTTCTTTCTCTCTTTCTCTCATAGTTAACGTTTCGTATATTACATTACAGGCCTATTGTTGTATTGTTGCAGTAGTTTTACATCAATCGTGTAGTCTAACGCACAATCGTTTTTTTTTAATCATTATCATGAGTAACAATGCGTACTACTTACGTCATATTCCCTAGCCTTCTACTTGAAGAAAGAGGAACATGCCCAGCTGTTACAGGTTACAGGTTAATGGCCAGTTTCAATACTCTATCTATCTCTAAATTTGCTTACTAGAGATAGAATTTTGACGTTAACTCCATATAAATTGTGTCAAAAATCTATCGCTAGTAAGCAAATTTAGAGATAGATAGAGTATTGAAACTGGCCATAAATCAATCAATGAATCAAACATTACTTCACATAAATTACGTTATATATACCTACTACGTTGGAATCTCCTGCTCAAAATCTGGACCAGCCCGACTGTATTACCTCGACCTTACAGAAGATCACAGCTAAATAATACTTATAAAAGCGTTATAAAAGCGTGGTTTTTTTAGTTTTTTAAACTATAATTTTTTAATAAAGATATTTTGATTTCATATTATTTGATTGTTATGTGGTAATATTATGTTTCTATACATTTGCTTTATTGTACATTTCGTGTCAACGACTATTTATTACTTAGTTTGACGCAAAATAATTCCATAAATAAATATTCATTTGAACCACGTTCGTTGAAATTAAAATTACAACCGCGTTGCTTTATCGAATAAAGCCAAGCGCCTTGCTTGTTTATGTACAAGATATTACGGTAAAAGTATTTGAATCCCTTAATTTTATTTATTCTATTAGCAAAAAAAGTGAGAAAAAAGTATAAATAATAATGAATACAACAAAAGACTATTTCAATCCATGTAAATGGTGATTTGTTAATGTCATAATGCTATGAGAGAACTATCGTTGACATTCATTTTTATTTATATAAGATTTAAACTTTTGCATACCAATACAACAAGGTTTTAATAATATAAAAAATGATATAAGAAAATAGAAATGCATCAGTTGCAGCAGGCGGCCTTATCGCTAATACAGCGACACTCATTACATTTGACATTTTTTTTAATATTAGTATTCTGCACTCCTCTATATAAACTATAAGTGTGCGAAATTTCATACTCCTCCGTCCGCGCAATTTTCGTAAATAGGGGTGCAAAGTTTTTGCTTCACGTAATATATAGATTATTATAAAGCGTTGTACTAATATGAAGCTTACCGTCTTTACTGGGCCATTATTGTAACTACACAATTTGTTGTTGACATATTATTTTCTCACTCTATAATAACAGCTCCTGGGGGGATTGGGGATTGGGTCGTTAAAGCGCTTGCGATGGTTCTGGTGTTGCAGGCGTCTATAAGCTACGGTAATCGCTTACCATCAGGTGAGCCGTACGCTTGTTTGCCGACCTAGTGACATAAAAAAAAGGTCTTAAAATATCTTATTGCCTACAAGTTACGTCAGTTATTAATTACACGAATAAAATGAACAAATATATTACGCAATTACCTACAACTAATTACAAATCTTCAAATAGATGCGTTACCCACTTATATTACAATATTTCGTAAGAGCTGTACCTAATAGGAAACATATTAATAACTTATCGTTAATTTATATGATAACTTCTATAAACCAACGTTTTTAGAATATTTAATAAAAGTTGAAAAGCATTCATCTCTCTTATCTCTCATTGGCCTTAGTCCGCCTATTGAAGATGATTTAGACAGTGTCAGACAGACAACTTTTAACTGAGGTAGGGCACAGCAGGAATTTCCTGCTCAAAATATGGAGCAGCCCGACTGGGGTAGTTCCTCGACCTTACAGAAGACCACAGCTAAATGTTGTCAAGCAGTATTGTGTTCCTGTTGGTGAGTAAGGTGACCAGAGCTCCTGTGGGGATTGGGGATTGGGTCGGTATCGCGCTTGCGATGCTTCTGGTGTTGCAGGCGTCTATAAGCTACGGTAATCGCTTACCATCAGGTGAGCCGTACACTTGTTTGCCGACCTAGTGACATAAAAAAAAGACACTGTGTCGCCTAGGACACTCTTCAGGGAATCGCAGAGTTGCCTAAGCTCTGCGCCACCCTCTCGAACTCATTGGATAGGCCCACAGGAACGACGAGTCGATATGTGTCGAGCCAGTTCGGCTGCAGGAGTCTTTCGCATTTTAGAGCTGTGCCACGAATGCTTGACGGAGACCCTATTCCGGGTTTCAAATGAAGTTTTCCTTCTCCAGGACCCTGATGATTTTGGGCCAGGACCCACACGGGAAGAAAGGGGGTGGTGCTATTCTACTCGGCCAACACCATACGGCATTGAAAAGCATTAGGTGCTAGATTTCGTCTGTTTTTAATATGAAGGCCACAAATCCGCAAGGCAACAAGCCACAGTACTCCCGAGACCATGGTTGCTGTAAAGTATCCGAAACGTTGGGCATCTAAAAAACCTAATAAACCGCGATAAAATCCGAAAAAGTTATTTCATTATAATAAAGACCACCACTTATAGAAGCTTACAGATATAATAGTGAATATGAGTATTAATTTGATAATAAATTCACTTTTACAAATTTATTTAATCTAATCCTTTTTGTAAAACAATGCCTTAACTAACTCTAGCACTTGCTAATCTACCTACCGTCTATATTTTATCGCAGCTTAGCTTTATTTTTGTTATCACCGCCTGTCATTATTTTAAGCGCACACATTAAAATAGTCAATATTCTTTGAAGGGCTCTTGGGGGTAGAGTCGGTAATGCTTGCGATGCTTCTAGTTCAAACGTCCATAAGCTACGATAATCGCTTAATAACAGGTGAGCCGTACGCTTGTTTGCCGATCTAGTTGTACAAAAAGAAGTGTATGTGTCAGCTCCGACGCACGACTGGAGTTTACTCCTTCGGGTCGACTGTTTAAATAGCCACAAAAAGTCTTAGGAAGATTATTAGTCTAAGAAAAAGATTAATACCATATCAAGTGGTAAATAAACGAATCAAATAACGCCATCTATCTGAACCCTATTGAATTCCGATAGATGGCGTTAACAAAAACGTAACGAGGTCATTCGTTCAGTAGATTTTACTCCCCATATTTTTTCATACCGATTTAAAGGAGTAAACTCCTAAATATATTCTTTAAGGAAAACAAAAGGACAGTTACTCCTTTTACTTCAAATCGCTACTGTGTGAACGGACTTAATACCACACCAACCAACTATTATTTAACCATGACATTATAATGTTAACCTCGATTCTAATAATATACTTTACACATAAATATAATAATTGATTCATTAAACTTATAAATAACGTTGAGGAAAAGTATTTGTTTGTGTAAAAATCTATACGTGTGACTTTGTACGCTTGTGTGAGTGCATGTGTCGAAATATTTTACTGAGATTGGCTTGTGTAAGATCTGTGTACAAATATTTATATTGTACCATAAATGCATCGTTTGATATTGAAAATCAATGAGGCAACGTCTAAGATGCTTGAAGAAATTAAATGAAATATCTACTTTTAAACTTACAATTTTACCAGCCCTATATTAAAGGTTAATTTTTGATATTATTTGTTTCAAATGGTGAATGAATTATTAAAATTGTTTCAATAGTTTTAGAGTTATTTGTTTAGAAATATAGAATACTATGTGATAATTATAATCTTTTTAAAGGCAAAAAGATTTTTAAAAAAATATTTGATACGCGGAAATGACTCTTTCATTACATTTAATTATTTAGAAAATTATATTAAAATTTTACAAAACACTATTTTTATTTTATCTTTTTGCTTTATTTTTTCAAATCAAAAGTTAGATCAAAGTAACTTCATTCAAATAGGCTTCAAAAGCACTTTTGAATCATCATTTTCCAAATTAAAATAATATTACTTTTAATTAATTAACTTCAGTCAAAGGTGAAGCTAAATCCGAATCGAGATCTCCAGAGATGAAACGGAAATTCCGCAGTTACTCTTAATATTACTTATTATAATGATGTTTAAATATTAATAAAACTAATCGTTAGAACTTAAATCTCGCCGCAGTGTTTTATCTGTTAACCTCTAAAGAACAAAGGTTAAAATGTCAATGATGGAGGAACTCCAACGGTTCCTTAATGAATACAATCTTGTGTTTGAAATAAATTGCCTTTCGCTTGAAGAGCGTGGAATAACTGTTAAAATGCTATTTATACTTTAACCTATCTATAAAATAAATGAAAAATAAGCAATTTGAATTAATAAGTGAGAGGAATCTAGTGTAGTATAGATATACTTATAATATAACTACAATTCATTGAATAACATTGATCAACATCGCACTGGGCATGTTTCTCCATGTAGGAAAACAATTGGCGCGTAATCCACTACACTGCTCCACTGCAGGTTGGCGGATATATACCTACTATACTATGAGTATATCCAATAATATACACAAAATAGTCTATATATATATATATATATATATATATATATATATCTCTAATATATATAAAAGCGAAAGGTCACTCACTCATCACGAAATCTCCGAAACTATAACACCTACAAACTTGAAATTTGGCAGGTAGGCTCCTTATAAGACGTAGACATCCGCTAAGAACGGATTTTACGAAACTCGACCCCTAAGGGGGTAAAACGAGGGTTGCAAGTTTGTATGAAAGTCCTATGTTTTTGAAGTAGGAGACTTGAAATTTAAAATATATGCTCTATAGATGATGAAAAGGTGTCAAAATAATGTATCTTTACAAAACCAACCCCTTTTGGGGCTAAAACGGGGGATGGTAGGTTGACTCACTCATCACGAAATCTCCGAAACTATAACACCTACAAAATTGAAGTTTGGCAGGAAGGCTCCTTATAAAGCGCAGACATTCGTTAATAACGGATTTTACGAAATTCGATCCCTAAGGGGGTAAAACGGGGGTTTAAAGTTTCTATGAAAGTCCTATGTGTTTGAAGTAAGAGACTTGAAATTTAAAATATTCGCTCTTTAGGTGGCGAAAAGGTGTCCAAATAATGTATCTTTAGAAAGCAACTCCCTTTTGGGGTTAAAACGGGGGATGGTAGATTGATTTACTCATCATGAAATCTCCGGAACTATAACAGCTACAAACTTGAAATTTAGCAGGTTGGTTCCTTATAAGACGTAGACATCCGCTAAGAACTGATTTTACGAAACTCGACCTCTAAGGGGATAAAACGAGGGTTGGAAGTTTGTATGAAAGTCCTATGTTTTTGAAGTAAGAGACTTGAAATTTAAAATGTACGCTCTTTAAATGGTGAGAAGGTGTCCAAATAATGTATCTTTAGAAATCAACTCCTTTTTGGGGTTAAAACGGGGGATGGTAGATTGACTCCCTCATCACGATATCTCCGAAACTATAACAGCTACAAAGTTGAAATTTGGCAGGTAGGTTCCTTATAGAGCGTAGACATCCGCTAAGAACTGATACGAAAATCGATCCCTAAGGGGATAAAACGGGGGTCGGAAGTTTGTATGAAAGTCTTATGTTTTTGAAGTAAGAAACTTGAAATTGAAAACGTATGCTCTATAGATTGTGAGAAGGTGTCCAAATAATGCATCGTAATCTATATATATATATATAAAAGAGAAAGGTCACTAACTCATCACGAGAACTCAAAAACCGCTGGATGGTCTATCCATCCAGGTTGGACAAAGATAAAATTTGGCAGGGAGGTAGATTATAGTTAGCAGACGTCCGCTAAGAACGAATTTTACGATATTCCGCGCTAAGGGGGTTTAATTGGGGTTGATAGTTTGTATGAAACATATACAGCCTGAAAATAAAACTAAAAATGTTGTGTATAGAAAGGTTTTATAAAAATAAATATTAAATTATACCAAATTGTGCCTTTTAAAAAGTTACTCAGTTTGATAAGCATTTCAAGTGACTGAAATAAAAAAATGATTTGCGTTAAACATCTTAATAGTAATGCATATCTTCATAACCAAAAGGACGTAGTCGCGGGTAACAGTTAGTGTATTATAAAACAAAGTCCCCAAAAGTGTATGTGATCGATTCGTTCAAAATCTATTGAACGGATTTTCATGCGGTTTCACCATTGGAGAGAGGGCTCCACTATTGGCAAGAGGAAGGTTTATGGAACGGCTAAGCCGATTTTGATGAGAGTTTCACTGGAAGTTTGCCGGGAAAACTTTGTGACACACTGATTTCAACGCGGGCGAAGCCGCGGGCACAGCTAGTATATATATATATATATATATATATATATATATAAATTTGGTGGGTGCCACCTATTCGGTAATTGACACTATAGCCTAAAATGTAACCTACCTATTGTATGTAATATATATATTTAGTCTATCAGTAAACAATAAAAATAGGACTCCTATAATTATTATATATTTATTATTCTAAAATATCACTGTTTACAAATTTACATATAATAAGTACATACATAGGTAATTACAATTTTTTTAATTCAACTATGTCAGCAAATCAGCCTGCGTCAGGCTACGTCTCACCTGATGATAAGCGATTACCGGAGCCTATACACGCCTGCAATACCAGAAACATCGCAAGCGCGTTGCCAACCCTATCCCCAATTCTCTCCAGCATACCTATTGCGTATCTCAACTGACAGTCCATAGTGAAGATCACTTGACATAATGCTCAACGATGAACTGTCAAACAGCTAGTTTCATATTGGCTAACGTCAGTGACCAACTGGGATGACGTCATAAGCACCGAGGCTCGTTGACAGTCACTGTAACATATTTTGACAACTGTTTCTGTAACAGGAACACAACACTGTTTGAAAGCAGTATTAATAGCTGCGATATTATATCGCGTTGTTTCATGGCCTATAACATTCTTCTATCAGCTTAGCTTATCTTTCTTTTATTATAATTATTAGAATATCTAATTCATTCCGAGTTTACGATCTCGATTTGATTACTTCTTATTTTAAATGAAGGATATACAGGAAATCGACGAAATTAATTTTTGATCTGTGTTACCTACTTTTATAGAAGATCTACTCTTGATTGCACCAAACTAAACTGAATCAGTCTTGATGTCCCACTGCTGGGCAAATACACTTTATTCCTGTAGAAGAATGATGGGAGCTTTAATCACGTAAATAACATTCCTATCCATTGTAACGATCGCTGTCGAGTGTTTATCATTACAACCAGTAGGTTTTCGTGTTGTCCAAGACACGGAGCGAAGACTCATAAGACCTGATGATGATGAAAGATGAGGGTTGGATCTTAAATTATTAAAGTTTCCCAACCATGAGCCGTTGATATCATGTTTCTAATTTCATAACAAACAGGATCGAAGGTGATACTTAGTCTCAAAGGCACAGTAAAGAGAGATATGCTCCCAGACTAGAAACAAACTTTTCTACGAATATAAACATCTGCCTCGAGCAATAATCCGTAAAGGGTCAGTAAGATTAATATTTATTAGGAGTAACAAAAAAAGTCCTTCATAATAAAACATACAAATTAATGTAGGTATTTGATCGCAAATGAAAAAAAAAAACTACTTCAGTTACATCGCCAAGTAATACTACAAAGAGGAAACCGTCGGCGTCGGACCACGTCCTAATTTTACTAGGCTCTCACAGGACTGTTGATCTGTAGTATAATAAGTAGAAAAATCGCCTGTGGTATTATAATGCATGCATGATAAACAAAGGCACGGGCATTTTGAGCCCGTGGAACAAAATTTATAAATAAATAAAAAATACTACAAAGGTAGATAAAAAAATAGCCAAGTAAATATTAATTAGTACGCATTCAGCCAAAAATAAACTATTAACGTAAACATTGAATGAAGTTTTTTTTTAATCGATCAATAATTTCAATACATATTAATATTAACGAAATTTAAATATGTATATGATAATAATTACTTTTAGATTATATATTTACAATCGTCCAAGAAGTGTTTGTTTTCGTGTAATTAAGACGAGATCAAATATTTATATACTAACAGTAACAACAGGATGCGGTGGTTTTATCAAGGCCGCGCTGGCGCGCGTTTGGCGCTGTTAGTAGGGTGCTTTCTGTTCCGCGGGTTGCGATTGATTCCTAACTGAGTCTGGGTGTAATATTTGTATTTATATATGTATTATTTTTATGTATATTTATCAAAAAACAAATAGCTACAATCGGCTGTAACCTATAATAAAAGAATTAAGTTGCTTTCCAGAAGAACGGACGACGGTGTGTGTGTGTCGTATCATATATATATATATATATACACATACGTATATGTATACACCCGTATATATATACGAGTGGGTTGATTTCTAAATAAATAAATGAAAAAAAAAGTCTCACACTACGACCCCACTAATAATGATAATGATAGCTAACAAAATTGGATAATCAAAATAATTTCGTTTGCTCGCAAATGAAAAAAAACCGACTTCAATTACATCGACCAGAATACAACGAAAGTACACCCCAGGACAGGATTTCATTCATCACACACACGACACGCACTACCTTCGTTTAAAAAAAATCATCGAAATCGGTCCACCCAGTCAAAATTTCTGAGGTAACATTCATAAAAAATACAATCGAATTGAGAACCTCCTTTTTTGGAAATCGGTTAATAAGAAATATTGTTTTCTCGTTACCATACAAGACTGTAATAAAATTAATAACAGAACTACTACTTCTATTATAAAATAAAAACTTTACTTGAGACGATATACTTCTTTTCGTAATGTCGATAAATATCAATTAGCAATGTGCAACATTTTCCAGTTAATCTCTTCTGTGGTCGCAAAGTTTCTTAGAACTATGAGATAATGCACTACCTTATCATTATAAGTAAAGATAGTTGGCAAGTGTTCCTTTTGAAAGGAATTCCTCATTTAGTAAAATATTGTTGCAGGCTCCTTGCTAACATGTAAATTGGCCTTTGCTATATATTTTATAAAATAATTGTATTTGGTCGCAAACGAAAAAAAAAAACGGATTCGCTTGCATCGACAAGTAATACAACGTAGGTAGACGAAGAAATAGTTAAGTAAATAGCTCCGTGTTATTAAATATTACTTAAAAAAGAAGTCCTCAGATAGCGGTCAAATTTAAATAATACTACAAGACAAGCATCACTTTTATTAATAGCAGATTAAAATCAGTTCACTCAATATTTATTTATTTATTTATTTATTTATTTATTTATTTATTTATTACAGTTTACATTTATTGCACTTACAGTTTACAACCAAGGCGTACAATAAACAAGCATAAATTAATAACACTACAACAAATACATTTAAGAAATAACAATTTATCTTATAATACGAGTATACACATTAACATAATTCTAAATACTTAAAGCAAGATTTAACAAATTCAGACGAATTCATGGCGAATATATCAATACTACTATTGGAGGCCAACATATTATTAAGTAAGCGAAGGGCTGACTGCGTTGGGGCGCTCCGAGCAGCTTGCGTCCGCACACACTCCACCGCGAACAGCGGCCGGGAGCGCCTCATGACCGTACAGCGCGGTGCGCATATACCACATGCCCCCAATGTCGTAGGATTATCTATTTTATTATTTACTAAATGGTAGTAGTGGAGCATAAGGGCACACTTTCGCCTTAGCTCAAGAGTATCCAAGCCCACCATACCATTCACATAAAGAGAGGGATACAAATAAGGATAGTAACTATAGAGTTTAAAGAACAAATAACGGGCAAACTTTTTTTGCACTCGCTCAACTAAGGTTTTATAAAGTTTTTCGTGTGGATTCCAGATTAAAGCATTGTATTCCAATGTACTGCGAATAAAAGCAAAGTATAATATTAAAATTGATTCTTTGTTAGAGAATCTTGCTGATTGTCTTATAACAAACCCAAGTGCTTTGTACGCTTTTTGACACGTTAATTTAATGTGGTGATTGAATGTTAACGCCGAATCAAAGATTATACCTAGATCACGTATACTATCTACTCTAGACAAAGCTTCGCCGTCGACGGTGTACGTGAAGGAGATCGGGGAATGAGACCGAGTATACGTTACAATTTTACATTTAGATGTATTAAATGCTAATTGATTGTCTCTGCTCCAGGCACAAACATATGTATATCATTTTGAAGCGCATCGCAATCATTATTGCCTTCAATAGTCATAAACAACTTTAGGTCGTCAGCGAACATCAGACATTGGGTTCTTTTGAGTACTTCTGGAAGGTCGTTAATCATGATGAGAAATTGGGTAGGACCTAAAGTACTACCCTGGCTTACACCAGAAAGTACAAAGTATGGATCAGACCGATAAAACCCAAGCTGGACGTATTGAACGCGGTTTGTGAAATAATTTGCAAAGAACTTTAATAAAGTGGGTGTAAAACCTAATTTGGAAAACTTATTTAAAAGAATATCAATATTTACGCGGTCAATAAAAAGTTTAAGGTAAAATACAACGTAGGTTGACGAAAACATAGTCAAGTAAATACGAACTCATACTCAATCAAATTTAAATGGGACCATGTGACAAGACTAACGTTCGATAAAAAAAATCATCGAAATCGGTCCACTCAGTAAAAAGTTCTGAAGCAACATCCATGAAAAAAAATACAATTGATTTGAGAACCTCTTCCTGTTTTAAATTCGCTCTAAAGCATCATCATTGGCCTTAGTCCGTCTATTGCAGACGATTTAGACAGTGTCAGACAGACACTGTGTCACCTAGGTCACTCTTCAGGAAAACGCGGAGTTGCCTAAGCTCTGCGTCACCCTCTCGACCTCACTGGCTAGGCCCACAGGAACGACGAGTCGATACGTGTGGAGCCAGTTCGGCTGCAGGAGTCTTTCAAATTTTAGAACTATGCCACGAATGCTTGACGGAGACGGTTTTCAAATACCTCTGAGATATTTTCAGAATTCTTGAAAATAAGGAGATTCTGGATTCGACTGTATTTATATAAGTGTGTTTGTTACCTTATATATTTTTACTGGATTACACCGTTATGATGATTCATTTTTCAATCGATATCGAGTGTTTGTCATGTCCTTTTCAGTTTGATCAAGAAATGGAGAGTACTTTTGCATTATCCCTAATAAATGCGTATTTAATTGCTAATTACCTACATCGTACTATCTGCCGATGTAAAGTGAAGTTTGCGGTTTTTTTTTTTCGTTTGCAAGCAAACGAAATTATTAGTGACTAGCTGTACCCGCGTCTTCGTCCGCGCAGAATTAAAAAAAAAAAATATTGTTCAATCCGCAGAGTTACAAAATAGTACTTTTTATTACATCAGCTCGTCCAAATCGGCCCAGCCGTTTCAGAGATTAGCCGGAACAAGCAGACAGACAGACAAACAGACAAAAATGGTAAAGAATGTTATTTTCGCATATGTACCGTATGTATAGGTAGGTACATCCATATGCATTTAGTAAAAAACGTTTCTTTTAATATTACAAACAGACACTCCAATTTTGTTTATTTGTATAGATTTGATTCTTATTTAAAGTTTGACACGACAATTTTTATAATTGTGTTTTAAAAATTAATTTTTTAACATCATAACATTTTTACTTGTGATGTTTTTTATTTATTTTCTTCTCTAGACACAATTTATTAGCTTAAAGTAACGTAGGCTAAATCGCTGCTAATATCGGTAGAAAAAATCAGAATTAAAATTAGCGAAGCAAAAACAATACACATTTGTTTAATTTCTTGTATACAACATCTGACAAATCAAAGATTTTTCCCATTGATAACTGTTTGACCTCCAACCGTCGACACCAAGTGATTCTGGGCCAGAATTTATTGCTGATAAATTCCCCCACGATAAATAATAATTATAAAACGAACTAAACGCGTTTCTATAATGACGATTTGATTGATAATAAACAATCTACAATACATACTAAAGAACGAATGTTTGGTTTAAATATGTAACCACACATATACATACATGATGTGGCGACATCTATCGCGCGACTACGAACCACGTAACTAGAGAAAATTGACATATGCTACATCGCGCTATCAAAGTTTTCAGAGCGATTGAGTGTATATACAAGAACCTGACAACAACCGTTGGGGACCCACTCCGACGACGCTCTAAGCCGAGGTGCGATCTCGCTAGGAGACACCCTTAGGGCGTGCGTTTCTCCCCGAGCCCTCCCAGAGGGCTTCCCCTTCTTCCTTCGCATCTGGCGTCTTTAGTACCCGGTTCCTTCCACCGGTGACGCTGTAAAGGCCGATACGGCCAACAGCATTCTACAATTCGAAAAAAAAAAACAACCGTTGGGGGCCGTTAGCTTACCAGACACTACACCCGTCTGGTCGGAGGATCCTCCCTTTGCGATGGTGGACGAGGGACTTCACACCATGGTCTGCACCGCTACAATGTCATAAACGGAAATTGAATTCCTAGAACTATCGCTGCTAAAGACAAATTCGTGACAACTATGCTACTTACTTACTTACCTACTCCTCTAGCTCAGTGACCCGTAGTGGATCTTGGCCTCCGACACCACACGTCTCCAGCGATCCCGGTTCAGAGCTATCTTACGCCAGTCCATACTAAACAGACTATAATATTAAGAATCATTAAAATTAACTTCAAAATGCCATCTTTGCACTTTATAAAGTTTGATTTTTATAATTCCAACATTTTAATTGTAATTTTAAATATGCAATGAAGTATTTTTATTAAAAAATTAAACGTATAAAATAATTAAAACTAAAGATACGCAGTTTACTTTTTGTAAACAATTAAAATTCAATTAGGATGAATAATTATGCCTCAAGACATCGCTAATGACTGCACAGATGGCGACAAAATATTATCGCTATTATGGATATTAAAACATGTGGTTGTTTAGTGGGACTTGTTTTTAAGAGACTTATTATATCTTAATATTTTATAATTTGTGAAGATATTCTCATTACAAATAGTACTTGTTTATTTAAAAAAAAAAAAGCGTGCCCTTTAGACCACACGACTAAAGTAAACATTACGAAACTCATCTATCATTTGCTAACTTATATCTCCCTTTCAACCTTCGTTCGCCCCACCTGATCACACTTTTCATAACACTCTCGTCACGTGTGTAAAAAAGTTTTTCTTCAATAATTATAACTTTGATATACAACATACAAATTATTTAATATTAATGTCTACAAGCTCCATCTAACGACCAATGCTCGCGGTTACGATAAACGCAAGTAAAACCTCTCTGTATTTATTTCACGTATCTAGTTTTATTGCGAGGCTTATTACATATCACCGCGGTTAACTTCTCATTCAATTGACCGGTTTGATCGCAGCCTACATTTCTTTTTTTAATGTCAGATCATGGGAAAATCAACTTTTTAGCGAGACCACCTTGTAATTTATTGAAGCTTTTGTTTTGACGATACTTTTATGTCATGCTCATATTTAGCTAAGTGTAGAGTAAATTAAATGGGTGATAATTCACGTGCAATAGTAAACAAATATATTTTATCACACGACCTAATACACGTTACATGAAAATAATACGCAAGATAAGCAAAAATATGTTAATAATTGTGTTACTCGCAAACGAAAAAAACCGACTTCAATTACATCGACAAGTAATAAAGCGTAGATAAAAAATAGTCAAGTAAATACGCGTTAACAAAGATTACTCAAAAAGTAATCAACAAATCTCGATAAAATTATCGAAAAGCAAAGAAAAATGTTAACAATACACCTAGAAAAAAGTTATGAGATAACGCACAAAAAATATAGTCGATTTGAGAACCTCCTTTTTTGAAGTTGGTTCTCGCTTCAGCCTGTAATATCCCACTACTGGGCATAGGCCTCTTTCCCCATGTAGGAGAAGGATCAGAGTTTAATCCACCACGCTGCTTCAATGCGGGTTGGCGGATATATGTAACTATGAGTAACGGACGCTATCAGGTGTACATGATAACAACCGGGACCGACGGCTTAACGTGCTCTCAGAGTCACGGTGGGGAGACCCACAAGGACTGCACAAACACCCAGACCTTGGCAAACACCTTTTTGAAGTTGGTTAAAAAGTATATATTATCATAAGCATCAAACAGTGTATTAACACGAATTGCTCGTTCCGTGTCACCGGCGTAACCTTTCTAAGAAGCGGTAAATCGTGTACACTTTCATTCTGACCCCAAAACAACGTTAAACTTTGACAAACGCCAATAAACATAAATTGCACGATAAAATTTAATATCTTTAGCATACTTGAACATCGATTTACTTATTCTTAAGAAACTACTTGAATTTCGCATTTCTTTTGAAACAAGTAAATTCAAGTAGTTTTTTTTCTACTTTCGAAAAAGAGGATGTTATTTGAACATCCTTTTTTGTACATTTTAGCGACATCTAAAGCATACATGAAATGTAAACCAGTATTATAATTTATAAACAAATATTCTCTTTTAAAGTATGACTAATATTCTTTAATATGATCAATTCCAGAACATCAAGGCTGAAAAACAATATTTAAAAAAAACAGACATTTTATTTAAAAAATATTTTGATACAAATCAAAAATTATATTTTGCATCACTTAAATTGAAAATATCATCAAGTGAAAAATTAACTATAAACACGCAATCAAACCAATGTTAGAACTGTTTTTCATTTATTAAAATTGTATCTAAATCTAATAGATAAAATTCTCCTGTCGCGGTGTTTGTAGTTAAACTCCTGCGAAACGGCTTGACCGATTTCCATGAAATTTTGTGTGCATATTGGGTAGGTCTGAGAATCGAAGAACATCTATTTTTCATCCCCCTAAATGTTAAGGGTAGTGGACGCCTAAATTTTTTTTAATTTTTAGATAAATTATTTATTTTTTATTTTATTATGATTTGGCGTTGAAAAATACATACAACCCTAAATTTTCACCCTTCTACCACCAACCCCTATTTCTTAATAGCGTTTAGCGGCAAGACAACGTTTGCCGAGTCAGCTAGTATTACTTAAATCTCCAGCATAAGCTACTCCGTAGTGATTGATAAAAAGGCGATAACTATCATTATGATGACTTATGACCTTTTACAACGCATCGCTTAACAGAAGCTACGTTTAAGTATTACTTAGACCTTGGTGACTGGAGTGGAGAAATAACTTCACACTTTATTCAAGGTTCAGTGTTGGTGGTAAGGAAACGCGTAAACACGGTCTTTTTATATATACTTAACTAGGTCGGCAAACAAAGCGTACGGCTCACCTGATGGTAAGCGATTACCGTAGCTTATAGACGACTATTCTGAAATAAATATTGAAACGTTTTTTTTAAATCGCATTAAAATATTATATAGTCTAAGACTTTTTCAGGAAATGAATTACCCAACACAAAAATAATTTTTCAATTTGTTATTTTTTTTTTTTTGTATTAAAACCTTCCGTGGGCCTTTAAGAATACAAAAAAAAAAAAAAATTAGCCGAATTGGTCGAGCCGTTCTCGAATTATACGCTTAGCAACGTTCAATTTTATTTATATAACTATATAATTATATATAATCCTGCACCGAATAATACGCTTTATCAGTTAATTTCACAAAAGCAACTTATTCGACTAGACTTCAAAACTTTTAAATAGTTACTAAACTTAAATAAAATGTACATTTCTCTAGTGCTAGGGTTAAAAAAAGATTCGTAAAATTTAAACGGCGAAATAACTTTACGATGCAATTACCATTAAACAAATTTTATTTAATTAAGCGTCGATTAACTTAGAAAGTTGGGAGATAATGAGAATATACGGCCGGTTGTCGCAATTCATTGGTTTTATCGTATTGTGCACGATTTACTGCAGCGACGTTGGATTGCGTCATTTTCTAGCGAAATATAAATGATATAGCCATTTACTTAAATACTATAAATGTAATGTAAATTTTAAATATATTTTCCATTAAATATTATGCTATATTTTTGTACGTAAATCACTTATTTGTTTTATATAAACCTTGCCCTGTCCATAAAAAAGTTCAATAAAACGCGGCCTCCTTGGAGAAAATTTTAAAATTTTTAGCTATTCGATTAAAAAATCATCTAATTCGGTCAACCCAGTAAAAGAGCTCTGAGGTAACACACAAAAAAAAAATACAAGCAACTCCACTTTTTTGGAAATCAATCTCTATAAAACTAAAATAAATGTTGGTAACCGGTCGTTTTAGTTAATTTAAATGTACTTACATTATAAAACGGTAGTATTTTCAAACACACTTATCTCGGAATCTGTTCATTTATCTGAGAAGGTTATAGGCGATAAAATATCACGCTACGAAGCATAAAAGTGACGCAGTTAAATATAACATATTGGGAAAACCGGTCGTTTAGTCCAATTACGTTTTTTTTAATTGACTTTAAAATATTGATTGTTGTACAAAAATTACTTTCCGGTCTGGCTGTCTGTCATTTTAGGTCTCCCGTGCCTTGGAGAGCACGTTGAGCTTTCGGTCCTGGTTCTTCGTTATTACAAATAATTGGACCTGTGTGGCTACGGTACTAAAAAATATAGCCACCCCCTCTCTTCCCGTGGGTGTCGTAAGAGTGCGACTAAGGGATAACACAGTTCCGCTACCACCTTGGAACTTAAAAAGCCGACCGGTGGCGGGATAACCATCCAACTGCTGGCTTTGAAATACACAGGCCGAAGACGGGCAGCAGCGTCTTCGGTGCGACAAAGTCAGTACTGCGGTCACCAACCCGCCTGCCCAGCGTGGTGACTATGGGCAAAACACAGTTCACGTTATTTTTGGCTTGAGCTTGTGGAGGCCTATGTCCAGCAGTGGACTGTATAGGCTGTAATGATTGATTGATTGATTGACAAATACTTGATAGCGATCGTTACTCATAGTAAAGAACATGCTAACCCGCAGTGGAGTAGCGTGGTGGATTAAGCTTCAATCCTTCTCCTACGTGGAGAACGAGGCCTATGCCCAGCAGTGGGATGTTACAGACTAAATCTATCGATCCATAATAAAAAATAAACGAAATATTTTTAGCATCCACATATGGTGGTCTATTCCTAAGATAGAGCTACATTATTTTTTTATACTAGCAGTAACCGTACGAATAATTCGCACTAAATAAGTATAATAATTGTCAATCATGTTGACGTTGTTTCAAAATTAAAGCCGTCTTATATATAATTTTAATAATTAATTAATTTATAAAAAATGCAATAATAATTATTTTAGTTGTTGATGCCGGTAGAGCAAGCAATTCTTTATAAAATGATATATAATTTATGTGGAGTAATTGTTAAGTTTTTTCTATAAAGGGAGGCAAACATCTGAACCTTAGCGTAGTAATATATATAGTTACGTTTGTAGAAACTTATGTACGATTTTCATGATTTTTCATCTCATAAGAACCACACACAAATAATAAATATTAAAAAAACAGCCGGATTTGTCCAGCCATTCTAGATACTTACCAAAAAAAATTAGCTATTAGTTATTATTGATTAAACATCAAAAAATGTTTTCTAATTTCCACTTACATAAAACATGTCTGGCATTATTAATAGCCAGATTAAAAGTACTGAACTCTTTCATCCAGACGTGACTTACAATACTTACATAGACAAATTGAAAGTAATAAAATCGATCGTGAAAAGAAGCAGGCGCGGGGTTCTGGAGTTCTATTCTCATCAGAGTGAGCCACTCGTTTTTAAGTGGATTTATTAATTATATATAAATGTAAATTTAGTGTAATATAGACTATATTAAAAGGAAATGGTTTTTCTAGATTAATGTTATATTTTTACTGTTTTAAATAATAATTCTTCTTTTTCTTAATTCTAATCCACATTAAATCAAACTAGTAATACCCGTGCGAACAATTCGCACTAAATTAGTAAAAAAATTACCGACTGTCAATCATGTTGACGTTGTTTCAAAATTAAAGCCGTCATATATATATATATAATAAAAACATTAATTTACGATTTCGTGTAAAACGATAAATTTAATTAAGATCCATACATATATCGGTCATAGCACTGGCTGTTACGCTGGCGGTCGCGGGTTCGATCTCCGCTCACGACAGATATTTCTTTTGGCCATATAGATATTTATTGTTTGTGCTTGTGTATTTTGTGTGTTTCCGGACCCCGACACAGGAGCGAATCATACTGGGGGCTATTAAGTGTAAATGTTTATATATTCATTACAGATAGGCCACAGAGATTGTTTGTCTTATTCTGAGAGTTTTTGCTTGCATTGTGTGTATTACTGAATCCCTAAGGCTATAGGCTTTAACCTATGAGCCAGTACGCGTAAGACTAATTACTAAATACCTAATGCCTTCTTTACAGGACCTAGAACTCGCTGATGGGGACTACGCTAACGATGTGGGTGAAGAGTGGGATCCTATAGAAGACGACACCAGTTCCACTAGCAGACCCATACTCGGTGTGACACCATCAGCCTTCACCAGATTAGATGTATCCAGACTAACCACGATTGACCCCGTCGCTGCGACCAACGAGAGGCCCAGGATTTTAGAAGACTGTAAGTAACCTACATTGAGAAAGAGGCAAATAACTAGCACAGTCAAAGGCTGTATCAATCTTTGAATTAGGACCGATTAGTTTTAAGCTTTTCAGTTTATTTTAAATTCATTTTATAGCTTAGAGAAGCAAAATATATAGTTAAACAATTACGTATCTATAGCTATTTAGAAATTTACTTAGAAGAGTAGTAAGTAAAGCTTCAATTCATGTCTTAAAAACTATCCACGAAGACATGAACACGATGCTACACATAGGTAATAAATACGTAAGCACTATTAAGCAAAGAGTGAAGTCAGTGAGTGTAAAGCCAAATAAATTCAATTGATATCAATGTTTTCTAGATGTAAACTCAATATAAAATTATCGTGTCGCGGTGTCTGTTGCCAAACCGAAATTTTGTGTTCATATCGGGTAGATCTGAAGATCAGCCAACATCTATTTTTCATACTCCTAAGTAAGGGCAGGGAAATTAAGGGGGTTAATAATATATATAGCAAAACAACGTTTACTGGGTCAGCTAGTAGACATTATAAAACACGAAAGAAACATTGCAAATGAAATTAAATTTAACGTACGAATTATTTTAGACGTGTTTGGTCATGATCAAATTAACCCCAAGCCCAAGTCGATAAAAAAACTTACGCTAAACAACCTGAGTAAGGTGTTACAAGGTATAAAAGAACTGCCCACATACTAAATTGAAAATACATCAATACCTTAGAAAACAAACATAATTAGTATTAGAAGAAGAACTCGCGTACTGTATATGAACCCAGATGAACAACATTCTTAAGGCCTATTATTTCTTCCAGCAAGAGCCACTGCAGAAGAGCGTGCGTTCCTACACAAAGGGGCAGTAGCTAACATACGTAATGTTTTCCACGCTGGCAAATGTCTAACGCCGCAAGCGAGGTGGTTTCCTGTTAAGAAATTGGTACCAGCTGCGGACACACTGTAAGTGTTGTAACTGTTTAAATTTGAACCTATTTTAGATTATTAGACAAGAGAAAAGATATATGGTAGTGATTAGTTCTTAAGATTTTTATTGCTTAATTGTAACTATTCGTTTCAAATTATTTTCGTTAAGAGTGAGGTATACAGTACTGTAAAAGCTTTTAAATGTCCCATTACTGGTCAAAATTCTACTTTTGTATACAGCTAGGTCGATAACCAAGTGTATGTCTCACCCGATGGTAAAAAAATGAATAAAGATGGTAAAAAATACCAGAAGTATCGGTCAGGAGCCCTGATCACCTTACTCTCCACAGGAACAAATAAAAAGAAATGCTATTTAGCTGTGACCTTCTGTAAGGTCGAGGTAGTTCCTCAGTCTGGCTGCTCCAGATTTTGAGTAGAATGTTTCTTTCTTGTATCCTATCTCAGAAAAACATGGCTTTTACACGCCAAAAAAATTTACATAAAGCAAATTATATTTATGGTGTATTCTTCTTAAAGACCAATCAAACTTTTGGGTTTCTCACATAAATAAATATCACCATTAGGTATTTTCTCAATTAAAGACTTCAAAACAAACACACCTAGGTTTATTAAGCCGTACATTATAATCTATATAGCATAACATTGCTTCCGCTTCTAATTCAGCGTAGAATTCTTAAATAAGAATCCTATTTATATACCTTCAGTTACATACCACCGTGCGTGCAATTGCACCGCTGCGCCGCGGACTCGGGTTGTTGTTATGACGAGAGCCAAGTCTGCACTCCAGTCGACGGGAAATACATTGCATTATCGTTCTTGGTAAGTATTGATTTTGATTCAGACGAATTGTAATTTTTTTTTTAGCGTTCTACTGGTGGGCAACAAGGCAACAGCCATGAGCGTATTAAGAATTTTGTAAAGGTTGGGACAACAAATAAATTTAAAACTCGATAAATTCATTTTATTTACTTTCACTATGTGCACTACTTTAATAATAGCCTGCGGTGGCTTTATCTAAATCTACCTAAAATTTCCTTATTGAAGTCTAAAATATCAATTATTTGCTAGCTAGCTAGGGGTGGAGCAAATGCCCCACCTTGCCCCACGTTTGAACGGCCATGGCAAAGGCATCTTCTATATAGGAAAAGATTAGACGCTTGATCAGACACGTTGCTCTAATGCCGGTATTGAAAAGAAAATATAATAGGCCCAATTTTACGAAGGTTGATATTTTTTATTAATTTATATTATAGTATGATAAAAATAATGTCGGGTAGATGTGTATATTCAAATTCGAGAGTTCTAGACCTATATAATATTATAATTTCACAATTAATTTCTTAGCTCAATAAAGCCGGTGGCAACGTAACTCCCGCTAGAATATTATTCTACAACCACACAAGATGCGCTTGCGTCTCAAAAGAAACATTAGAGAGTACGCCTCGTACCAATATCTATCTAAAAGAGAAAGAGATTGTAGAAAGGAGAGAGGAGAAAGATGAAGGTGTAAAAGAAAGGCAGAACGATTGGCGAGTGCCAACTGAGGAGCCATTATTAGAAAAAGATGAGGGACAGACGTCGCCACCTGAATTGAAAAGGTAATAATTATCTTTTTATATATATTATATATTTATTAGTAATATTATAATATTCTTACATTCAATTTGGGTAGTAATAAATCCATAACAATCCTTGTAAATACATTTATTCTTACAGCAACTTGTTCACTTCGCATTTGAAACTATTCTTGATAATTCAATCAAGGAATGAGTAACCACTGTTACAAACGAGTATTTATATAAGTTGAGTCAAATTTGGAAGATTATCAAGATCGGTTTTCATAAAAATAAAAAAACCAATAAAACCCAGGACCGTTCACAGTCTTTCATATCTTCTTCACAGATGTACGTGCCCAACCCTTTTCCGCAATCGCATCAAAGATGGCGTATGTTCTTGTGTCTGCGATTGGCGAGACTTAACCAGTAGGCGGGACTGTCTCACCCTTGCAAAGGGCAAAGAGCACTTCGGATTAAGAGACAGAGTATGTGTCTCACAAGGAGACTGTATGACACCCACTTGTGAGTACGGACCCTATGATAGAAGTTCAGGCAGATGCCCTTCCAGAAGATTCAAGAGAAGATACCACTCTAGGCGATACCAACCAGACAAAGTCTGATCCACCAACAAAATACCAAGTTCAAAATAAAACACCCTTAACTGATCGAAATATTTTTGATCGTAGCCAAGTACAATTTTAGGAATCAAGTACTCTATTACAGGAAAACAGACAAGAGTATTGGACAAAGTTGTAGCTCTTTCTGTTCAAACAGTTGAAAATTTTCTTCTGCTTGTAATTTACAATTTTTTCGCAGTTAATTTGAAGTATCACGAGTGTGATTGATATTATAATAGGTACTATCTATTAAAATATAGACTGATGATTAAAAAAATGCTAATAATTGTAACCAAACAATAATAAATATTATTGATATACATCGGTCATTTTGGCGCGCGAATGTATGAGTATATATATATATATATATATATATATATATATATATATATATATATATATACAAATAAGTAGCTTTAGTTTATCAAGACAATAAAAAAATATAGGAATTTAATTAAAAAAAAAACTATTTTTAAAATTTTGCATAGTATGAAATTGATATATTAAGCACACATTTTTATACAATACATTTGAGGGTACTTTTTAACTCGCACACAGCTACAATTTCTATACGACGAACAAATACGCGCACTGAAATTGAAATGTCCTTAATATTTTGTATGATATGTGTTGAAATTACGTTTACTTTTTGAAGTGAAACTTCTCTCAGCGCATGAGGGTAAAATTTTTACGGATGAAACGCACTAATAATAATATTAGCGTCTAGAAGACGCGCAACGTTTTTGTCGAACAACAGAGCCACCTAGCGTGTACTGTAGAAACTACAAAGGTTGTTACATTGATGCCGATAGTATTATATTGCAAACTAACTAGATGGCGCTGGAACGGAAATCTAAAGCTTTTGATTTGTGTAAATATAAACGAGACTTAAAAATTAGTTCGCCAAAGAAGTTTCACTTCTGACATGTGTACTTTGTACGCAAGCACTTTTTTTTCTCTGTGCTGTAACACACCTAACTTAATAATAATGATGAAAGTCAATTATAATAAGTATTTTATATGTCATTATATCGAAGTCAGTTATTATATAAGTAAAAATTACGTAGTTGTATAAATAAGAGGTATAATTGAAGATGTGTGTCTGTACAATGATATTTTAACACCAATTATTTATTAAGGTCTACTTTATTTGACCTTGTCTTTAATAATTTAGTTATTTTAATTTAGTTATTTTTTTAATATTTTAGTTATTTTATACTTTTCAAAAATTTTAAAGCTATAATATAATATCAAATGCTTATATAATTAACTTAATAATAACTAATGATTTTAAAAAATGTATTTTAATACCTAATTCGTGTATGCTTTGGTTAATGAAAATTAACTCAATTTTGAAATTTTACCGACAACAATCTATCTTGAAAACTAGATCCCTTGAAAAGAGTGCTTATATTAAATTTATGTATAAAAAATTTATCGTTAATATTTTATTATATTATTAATAATATATGGCCTAAATAAGCTTGTACTTGATCTTTTTTAGCGCTGCTTTAATAGCACCTTAATCATTTTCTTTATAATGATCAAATGAAATTATTTATTAGCATAAGTGCCATACTAAATAACGCATAATGCCATTTACAGGAGTAATTGCATATTTTTCTTGTAAGATTAAATTTTAATTCGATACGGTTATTTACACCTGCGTATTTAAGTAGATATAAGTTGTAAATAAAACATTTTTTTTTTTATATTTTTGTTTTTTTTTTTATAAATCTTAAAGAAACTCTTTGTGTGTTGAATTTTTGATCAGTAAAGTTTGACATAACTTCTCTGATGCCCCCACGCTGGAGTATTTTGATGAGAATTCATCAGTAAAAAAGGGAAGTAAGATTGAATAAATTAATAAATTTTCGAAAAAATTCAATTTTATGGGTAATGGTAATTCTAATGTGATCTAATCTCTAATTTAGGCTGTCATGGTGTAATTTTTTTATCAGATATAATTAACGAAATCAAGCTATTACAAACATTTGCCCAAAAATATGTATAGAAATAAAACATTTACTGCATTAAATTAAAATTTTTATTTCCACAATAACCACATATAAAGACATTAAGAACAAACAGTAACCATAATACTAAGCTTTATTTTTACTCATAGTAACGTTGTAACTTCAAACAAATTAAGTGGCAAGCGTACAGAGTAACGCCGTGCCTCTTTTGACCCAAAAGTCTGAATTTTCCTTTCCAGAGTGTAAGTCGACTGCAACCACGAAGGCACCCATTCGAAGAGGGTAGTAGTAACACGGACAGACATAACGATCTGTAAAGGTTTTTTTTTTCAATTTTCGTTCAAGTGTTGCTATGGTAAAAAAAAATTGCTACCAAAGATTTTCAAATAACAACTGGCCAATTAATACATTTATTTTTCGTAAATAATATGACAATATTTTAATTGTGTATGTTACACATTCTGTCCGTTATCAAAGAAAAGTTTTGGCTACATTATAGAGTTAAGAATTAACGTAGAAACAATAACAGATATAAATAGCAATATTTTAACAAAAAATACATTCACCCATCTGTTATTCGACAAAGAGCCAACAGATGGATTAAGTAATTTTAATACTTTTTTTACTTCAGCCCATAATCCCTACTAATATTATAAATGTGAATATAAGTTTGTTTGTTACGCTTTCACGCGAAAACTACTTAACCATCATCATGAAACTTTGTACACGTATTTTTGGAGGTATTAGAAGCAACACAGGATACTGTTCATTTAAAAACAATTCAATGCGAGCGAAGCTGCGGGTAAAAGCTAGTAATCTATAATTCTATCCTCAAATAGCAAAAATACCTAAACCATTCTTGGCAAATAACCTTGATTTATTATTCAATTATTAAATGCCAAAATAACATGACATACTTCTAAGCCGTCTCCCAGTCGCTCTAACTGGTTTGAAATGTATGGGTGTCATAGGAAACACCAGCTGCATCGGAAGTGGTTCCTGCAAGTATCCGTCTTTCCGGAACCAACTCGCTCCTTCGAGGTATAAGCCTCTGTGCAACAATAGGGCACAGTGTTAGAATAGTTTTTGAAGTAGGTGGAACTATCTTCCTGTAGTTTCCGCTATGTTATACAATTTGGAGCAGACCAAATGCGGAAATACCCCAACCTTTCATCACAGCTAAATAATACTCCTCTCAAGTAGTGTTGTGCTCCTGTGGTGAGTAAAATTCGGTATTGTCAATTTTAGAAAAAATGTCATTGAAGTGTTACGGTATTGAAATAAAAAATAAACGTAAAGTATTCAGGTTCCATTTTTAGTTAAGAAAAATTGAAAGTTATAAATTAAAAAATGGACTTATCACCCAAATAAAGTTAGAAAAGCAAACTTACAAATTATAAAAACTGTAAAAAGTTCTGGTAGCCAAAAGCAAGAACAAGACTTGAGTGTAATATGATGATGATAACGATGAGGATGACGAAGAGAACGACGACGACGATGATGATGATGATGATAATGATGATTGGTGAGATTCTGAACATGTATTCTCACCGTATATAGACGCCACCGTCTCTGGGCGGCCTCACAAAGGCAGTCTCCTCTAGTGGCATGACGGTAAACTCCCAACACAGCGTGTCTATCGGCCAGCCTTCCCCGCGAGCTGTCGTCTACCCAGAGAATATCTATCATTATTATCAGCGATACCAAAGTTGTCATGTTGATATAAAAAAAATACTTGATAGATGTTTTAATCAAGTTGATGCATGAATTCATAATCCAAGTTAAAATGTAAGAAAATTCTAATTTACTATTGTTTTGTAGTTACCTTGATGTATCGATAAATCTTTTCCTTCACGTTACTGGCTTGATGAATCGATCGAAAAATCAGACGATGTAGTTATCTAACTGAATGCCAGTTAATAAACATAACGAGAGTAAAACGGGATCACAGAGACAGAATAGGTAAATTTGTATGTTTATGAATGTAGAAGAAATAGTTTTTACCCTTTGCCTCAATACAAAAACTTTTATCTCAGACAGTCCATCAGTCAGTTCAGCCTATTGCAGTCCACTGCTGGACATAGACGTCCCCCAGTTCACACCAGACATCGAGGTTAACTTTTAGGTGATTGTTTTAAATTTGATAAAAGCCAGTCTTGCGGTCACCAACCCGCCTGCCCAGCGTAGTGACTATGGGCAACATACATGAGTTCACGCCATTTTTGGTGCGAACTTATGGAGGCCTATGTCCAGCAGTGGACTGTATTAGGCTAAATGATAACTGTTAATCCAGAGTCAACATCTCATCAGAGACAATAGTAGAGAGAAAAAGAACTATAACTAGCTCTTTCTGTCTCTACCTATCTCACTCGTACCAGGAGAAAATTGACCTACCTGCATGACAGCAGTAAGGAAACCCGTGGGCGCAACTAAGGCCGGCAACCAGGAAAATTGACCTACCTGCATGACAGCAGTAAGGAAACCCGTGGGCGCAACTAAGGCCGGCAACCAGCACAGTGTGGGAGGGGAGCGCGGAGCGTTGGCCCAGCTCTGCAGGTGTGAGCCTCGCAACCACAGCTCACGGCACCATGCGCCCAGAGGTTTCAACGAAGGCCTACCTGCATTCATCAAATTATTGATAACCCCACCAAACATTTATATACTGTGGTATAAAACAGCAGACACCCTGCTCAAAATCTGGAGCCGTCTTACTTGAGAAGCACCTGACACAGTGTTAGGATAGTTTTTGAAGTAGTTGGAACTATCTTCCGATAGTTTCCGCTATGCTATACAATTTGGAGAACCAATTGGGGAAGTACCTCAACCTTACAGAAGATCGCAGCCAAATAATATTGCTATCAAGTAATATTGTTTTCCTGTTCTGTGTTTCTGTGGTAGTAATGTGGCTAGAGCGCCTGCAAAGTCAAAGGTAGTACCAACAACGGACTTACGATGCTTCTGTTTCGGGCTTCCATAGGATACGGTAACCGCCTTATAAAAATAGACCTTTATCGACAGTCTGAAAATACATACTACTGGCAAGCCAAAGCGGAAAATACATAAGCAACTCATGGAAGTAAAATCAAAAGTGTATCAATTAGCATTGGACGGAATATTTATTTCAAAAGTGCGAAAAGTAAATTGACTAGAAACTAACCCTTCTGCCAGAACACTGGTACTTTGCCTTCGAAAATACAGGTATACATTGTCTCCAGTATTTCAGACATTATCACTAAGCCTTCTATAGCGCGACGTAACTCCTGTACGAGGAAAAAGAAATGTTAGACCTATTTCTTATTCCGCCATGCCCTGCATAAATATGAAATATGATTTTGAAGTCAAAAACTACTTGTTTTTTAAATAACATGGTGACCTGGAGTCCAGCAACAATGTTGTTGATGAGCACGTTGTAGTAGCCGATCTCCTGCAACAGCGACACGCACATGGGCATCACGATCTCCGGCCCCATCATACGCTCGGTGGTCTCCACATCGATGCAGGCCGGTAGCTTTGAGAGCATCTCTGCTGCTAGATCGTCCACCTTTACCGAATTTTATGCGTTTATAAGATTTTCAGATTCCTATGCCATATTCATATCACATCTTCAAATTTCTGGTATTATTTCAAATTTATTTGATTCCAACAAATCAAAACAATCATGATATAGAAAAAAAAATACAACTTATATTTGAAATCGGGTAAAGAAAATTTCAAATTTCCTACCTTCTGATCTTCCCCACCCCCACCACCACCACCCCCTGTGGACGCCAACGCGAACAGAGTTGAACACATAATCCGGGCATCCTTAAAGTAAATAAAACTGAGATTAATTATATCCGTACATCTAGTGTATGTTATTCTTCTTGGTTGAACCAGCGCTTAATTTGTAGTCGATAACAATATGATGAATATTTAGAATATTGGGTAGTATTGATAAATTTCGATTATATAATTATTTAAATTGACCCAACTCTACAAACTGACCTAAGATCAGAGATTCAGTCCTTGAAATCAATCACAAATACACTTTAATCAACATATACCTGTATCATCGATAACATTAAAAGCACATCACCTGAGCTAAAGTAGCAACGTCAGCAGACGCGTGCTGCCCCACTGACTCAGCGCGCTCGGACGCTGGCAACAGGTCGAGGAAGTCTCGATACGATTCCAGGCTACCGTCACGTGGGATGTGGTATGCGGGTATACTTGATAATCTAAACGGAGATAAGAAAAATTACAATAACATAATGTGATAAACGATTGCCAATTTTCCGAATAAGCAAATAAACTTCACAAAACAATTTCGAAAGAAAATATTTAAATACAATTTTTTTCACACTACTTGTACCAAAAAATGAGCGTGCTTGGACCACACGACTGAAGTAAAACTTCTATAGGTCTGCACAATTATAGGCCTGCACTGTGTTTTAGATATACGAAACGTAATTGACTATGAGCGAAAGAGAGAAAGAATGTGATCGCACCTCTCTCTTTTGCACTTGTCACGCATACACCAGCTTACCCCCCAAGTCAATCGTGCGTAAAGAAATTTTACTTCAAAGATAGATATATATAGATATACTAGCTGACTCGGCAAACGTTGTCTTGCCGCTAAACACTATTTAAACGTAGGGGTTGGTGGGTGAAATTTTAGGGCTGTTTGTATTTTTCAACGCCAAATCATAATAAAATAACAAATAAATAATTTATCTAAAAATTAAAAAAAAATTGGGGTGGACTACCCTTAACATTTAGGGGGATGAAAAATAGATGTTTTTCGATTCTCAGACCTACCCGATAAGCACACAAAATTTCACGAGAATCAGTCAAGCCGTTTCGGAGGAGTTTAATTACAAAGACCGCGACACTAGAATTTTATTTATTAGAAGAAGATATATACATATAACCTATAATGTAACATAATAACCTATAAAACGGAGTATCCAGGGCCTCTTCGCAAAAGAATTGATTAATATACGCGATCAGAACACGTTTATCCCAATCATCCGTAATATGCCCACCATAGTTGATGATGGCGAATAAATACCGCAGAGCATCCCATGGTACCTCTTCGTATTCTTCTAAGTAATTCGCAAGTAGGTTGTCAGAAACCTAGAGAAGAATCTTATTGGAATATAGTGGTTCTAAACCTATTGGCGATGGACCGTTTGTCAAAATGTAGGGGGGGGGGGATATGTTGTACTTAGTTACTCCTAATTTAAAGGTTGTTGTAGTATTTTGATCTAGCCTAGTAAGACTCACTCACTTGGCACCCCACTTTCGCGGACCAGTTGGGGTCCTTCCCGAGACCACCAGTGATCAGTGGAAAATTGGTTTAAAACCAATGTTGTAATATAACTAGCTTACCTGACTGACGTTGTCCCGTTTTGCGAACAAGTATTGGAAAACTTTAAATAAAAAAAATAACCGAATTTGCCTAATCGATTTTGAGTTTTGCGCTTAGTATCACGTTTAGAATTTACCCAGTCGATTTTGCGCTTAGTCACGTTTAGTGATTCATTTTTATTTACATAAGTCCACTGCTGGACATAGGCCTACCCAAGTTCACGCCAGACATCCTGGTTTTCCGTGATCCTCGTCCAACCCACATCGTTATATAAGTAATAATAATAATAATAGTAATAATCTTTATTGGATACAAACATAAACTATACAATACAGATTACCCTGACTCCTGCACTAGTGTGCACTGTGTTGCAGAAGCCAGTATCCTCCCCTTTAATATATGTAATAACAAAGTATGCCCTTAAAAACTAATTATTATAAATTCAATGAAATGATGTACAAAAAAATCAAAACTAGCTAACATATAGTAAATAGAGTATATCATCATCATTACAGCCTTTACAGTCCACTGCTGGACGTAAGCCTCCACAAGTTTACGCCAAAAATAGCGTGAACTCATGTGTTTTGCCCATAGTCACCACGCTGGGCAGGCGGGTTGGTGACCGTAGGGCTGGCTTTGTCGCACCGAAGACGCTGCTGCCCGTCTTCGGCCTGTATATTTCAAAGCCAGCAGTTGGATGGTTATCCCGCCATCGGTCGGCTTTTCAAGTTCCAAGGTGGTAGCGGAACTGTGTTATCCCTTAGTCGCCTCTTACGACACCCACGGGAAGAGAGAGGGTGGCTATATTCTTTAGTACCGTAGCCACACAGTACAAATAGAGTATATAGATAAGTACAAAATAAATACCAATTTTACATCAAAATTTCCAAATTATACCTCAAAATCAGAATCATTGAAGCTATAAACAGCGTTATATCCAAGCTGACGGAAGCGTTTACGAGCTATAAGAGAGCAGTGGAAGAAGGACACACAGAAGAGTAGTCGTCGATACTTGGGAGTCGCTTCGTCGAATTTGTCTTCGTTTAGATTCGAAAATATTCGTACCAAATTTCCCTTCAAACCCTGTAACAATATCATATTATGTGATATTGCAAGGCGTTTGTGATTATATACGAATGTAAACAACACAACTTATATTGAAATAAATTCTCATTGCTTAAGTAAATACCAACCAACCCAATGTTCATTGGGTTTGTGTTTGCAATCAAATCAAATCATTTGAAGAGTATGCCGAAAATAATTAACAATGGGCTATTTGACAATGTGAAAAATAAAGTGTAAATTGCTGTTATCACTATATATTATGAGTTTAAAAGTGGTTATTCATTAATATAAGTTGGAAAAAATAATTAATTAATTTAAAAATCAATAAATACAAATTCATTTTTTGAAGCGTATGTCACGTGACACAGAACGTTCCTGATTGGTCGAGTTTATGATGACGTCACTTGCCTGTAACCGCATTTACCTGCTTGTTGTGTTCTTATGCTTTCGAATTTGTTTTAAAAGAATATCCTATTTTATCCATTGTTTTCGGGTGATTTATTGCAATATTTTACAAATTCTGTCAGCTTTATCATGGACAACGATTTTGTAAAAGCAGACAGCAGAAACCTGCCCCAAGTCGACGCAATCATGGTCGGATTATTTTTCAAAAATAATTCCGATTTCTTTGCTTCGGAACTAAATAATTGTGTTTACTCGCAAACGAAAAAAAAACGACTCCAATTATATCGACAAGTTGTAGTAGTAGTGTGTCGTACAACGTAAGTGTTGTTGTTGTTGTTGTTGCTGTCCTAAGGTACCCCAGTGGTACAAAGGGCCCTCGTGAGACGTCTCCATCCGCTCCTGTCCTGTGCCTCTCGCTCCACGTCCCTCCAACTAAGCCCGGCCGCTCGCAGCTCGGCGTCGATAGTCCGCTGCCACGTGTGCGCCGGCCGGCCCCGTCTCCTACTCCCGCGCGGCCTCCACGTGAACGCGACCCTGGCGGCGCTGTCCTCTGGTCTTCGGAGGGTGTATCCTATCCACTTCCACTTCCGCTGAGCAATTTCTTGCTTGATCGGGATTTGGTGGCATCGATTCCAGAGATCCTCGTTGCTGATAGTGTTTGGCCAGAATTTGCGCAGGATGAACCTAAGGCATTTGTTGACGAACACTTGTAGCTTGTGCGTCAGACCCTTTGTCTCTTTCCATGTCTCGCAGCCGAAGAGCAAGACAGACTTCACTAAGGAATCGAAAAGGGAAATCTTGATCCGCCGGGTGAGCACGTTCGAATCCCAGACCGGTTTTAATTGGGCAAAGGTGGCTTTCGCTTTTTTGATTCGCGCGTCGACGTCGTCATCAGAGCCCCCGCTGTTGGTCACGGTGCTGCCGAGATATACAAATTTCGTGACAGTTTCCAGTGGTGCCCCGTTGAGTGTGATGGAGCGATTGTCGCATGACTGAACACGCATTTCGACGGTCTTCCTAGTATTGATTCGTAGCCCCTTATCTTGAGCTACCTCTCGTAATGAGTTCAGCTTCATTTGTAGATCGGGCAGTGAAGACGAGATCAACACTATGTCGTCCGCGTATTCGAGGTCCTCCAGGTGCGAGCCATCGCTCCATGCGATGCCTCTAGGTGTCTCGGTTACCTTCCGCATGACGTCGTCGAGCAGGATGACGAAGAGCAGCGGCGACAGGAGGCAGCCCTGTTTGACTCCTGCAGTCATCGAAATTGGTTCCCCTAGGGCTTGGTCGTGCACTACTCTGCAAGTACTGTCATTATATAGGGACTGGATTATACCTATATACTTGCTCGGTATTCCTCTTCGCCTGAGGCTGGACCACAGTGCGCTCCACTTCACGGAGTCGAAGGCTTTTTCGAAGTCGACGAAAGCCAGGAAAAGTTCGGCTCGCCACTCCACGCACGATTCGATGAGTACGCGCAAGGTGTTCGTGTGGTCAGTGCATGAACGCCCAGAACGGAACCCGGCCTGCTCCTCCCGAAGTGTTTTCATAATCTCTGGGGCCATACGGTTGAGAAGTACTTTTGCCAGTACTTTAGTAGCAGTTGGTAAGAGCGTTATGCCTCTCCAGTTATCGCTGACTGACAAGTCACCTTTCTTCGGTACCTTCACGAGCAAACCTTGCTTCCATTCGCAGGGGACACGCTCCGTCTCCCAAACGCGCTGCAAGAGGGGACAGAGTATCTCGGCTGACCTAGCCGGGTCCGCCTTAAAGAGCTCCACGTTGATGTTGTCCACTCCTGGCGCCTTTCCTGTCTTTAGCTGTTTGATGGCAGCGACTACTTCTGCGTATGTAGGTGGAGTCGTTGGCAGATTCAGGAGTGGTCCTGGGCTGTTTGGAACAGTCGTCGGTTGAGTTTGGCATTGGGTTAATAGGTTGGAGAAGTGCTCGGTCCATCGTTTAAGTTGCTCCTCTGTAGTACAAAGCAGCTGTCCCGTGGCGTCCTTCAGCGGCTTTTTGGAGGGACGTGACTTGTTGCACAAACGCTTAGTGACGTCGTACAACTCCCTCATGTTTGATACCTTGGCTGCTGCGTTGGCCCGGTCGGCTAGCTCGTCGGCGGCGCGTCGTATGTCGCGTCTAGCCAATTTACGAATTTGGAGACGTATGGCTGCGTATTCTTCATCGAGGGTCTTTTTGGTGGTAAAGTTATTAGCGGCCAGCAGGTCTAGCTTTATACTCTGCCTTTTCTCTATTGCAGACCACAGCTCCTGGGACATCCAAGGTTCTTGTTTGGAGTGTTTATAGCCTAGGGCTTTTTCGCCGGCTTTAGTGAAGGCAGTACGCATACGCTCCCAAGCTTCGTCCATGTCCTCGTCTTCCAGGTCTTCCAAAAGTTCAAATTGGTTGCGAAGGCAGATACTAAACTCCTTTCTTCCTTCTTCGCTCCTCAGGATCTGCAAATTGAACTTTTTGGATGCCTTCTCAACCTTACGTCGAGCTGCTGCCATCCTGAGACGTACATCAGCAACAACAAGATGGTGATCGCTATCCGCATCCGCGCCGCGACGGTTCCTAACATCGAGTAGCGATGTTCTCCATGCTCTGCTTATCGCAATATGATCGATCTGGTTTCGGGTCACACCATCAGGAGAAATCCAGGTGATTTTGTGGCACTCCTTGTGCTTGAACAGGGTTCCTCCGATCACCAGATCGTGTGCAGAGCACAGGTCGCCGAAGAGTTCTCCGTTTTCGTTTATTACTCCGGCGGCCCCTTCGCGTCCCATGTAATGCTCTCGGTCCTCGTTGTCTGAGCCCATCTTGGCATTCAGGTCTCCCATCAGGATTACTATATCCTGCTTCTTTCTGCTCTTCAAGGTCGACTCCAGCTGCTCGTAAAAACTCTCCTTTTCATCCGGCAATGCCGAGTTAGTTGGGGCGTAACATTGGATCACAGTGATTTTTCTGACTCTAGATGAGAACCGAGCTGTGATGATTCGTTCCGATATCGGATTCCAGGACAGAAGGCTGTTCTTCGCGCTACGGCTTAGGAGCAGCCCCACGCCGTACTCCCGAGTTGCGTTCTCATCCTCTTTTCCACTGTACAGAAGGGTCGAGTCAAAATCAGACGTTATTTCACCAAATCCGTTCCATCTCGTTTCGCTTAATCCTAGGATATGAATGCTGTAGTCCCGCATGATTTTGGCTACCTGCGGAAGCCTTTCAGGTTGAGTCATGGTTCTGACATTCCAACATGCAATCCGTGTCCGTAATTTCGCGCTAAAGGTCATCGGTAATAAGGGGGATCGGTCTTTATTTCTCTTTGAGGGTTTCACAATCTGTTACTTTAAGAATGTGCAGGTGATTAGCCCACAGCATCCCGATCACGGTGACGGGGCTGCCATCTTTGCAACCGTGCTCACAGGGCCAGTCTTTTTAGGGAGACCTAAGGCTTCTGGTAGCCTAAACCGCTGGTTTTTACCAGTGAGTGGTTCTTCTCACGAACCCTCCTCCTTTCACATCCGGGCTTGGGACCGGCAACGTAAGTAGACCAATAAATTAACAAACGCACTAGCACTAGCAAGCAATAATTTTTATAGGTTTATATTATAAACGATGATAGTCTTTTTATAAAATTTTGATTGACTTTGTTGTCAGGAATAAAAATAAATAAAACTTTTTTTTTTAAATTTACTCACCAAAGGGAATAGTTTTATTTAAAACTCCCAAATATAAATTAATTAAAATAAACAGTCTAAAATTATCTTCAAGGTCAGAAAAAGTACTATTTAATTTTTTTCAAGCATATTCATATTTAATATATGTTCATGTGGTATGTGGGTGTGTTTATGTATTAAATGAACTAAAAAATAGCAGTCAACAGGGATTCCAATATACATCATTGGCTTTTTTATGATTAAGTGCAAAGTATTCTGCATACATTTCATTTTTTAACATCTTCATTTATCCATGTAATGCTCGTACTGGATTCAGACACCTTTGATGGAGTAGCTGTAAGTCAGGAAGAATCTTGTTGCAAAGGATTTTCTTTGCATAAAGATTTTTCATCATCCACGAAGTTGATCCTTTTCTTTATATTATTAGCACCAGACGTAGATGGCTTTTTTGGCAAAAGCATAAATTCATTTACAATGGAGAAGTATAACTATACAAAACAGTAGTATTGAGAGGAGAAATAGCTGTATCTCTTGTTAGGGACTTAGTTTGCACTCTCTTGCTTCTCGTACGCACTTTATTTATCAAATGACACTGGACTGATTTTTCTACTATTACAACAGGTTCTGTTAACACTTTTCTCACATTTTTGGGATAATTCTGAAATAAAAAACTATTAATTAATTTATAAATTATTTAGTAATTATATGATATTACTGTCTCAGTTAATTGAAATAAAACTCTGGAAGCGTAGAAATAATTTCAGTATGCTGTAGAGACTAAGTTTGCATACTTTTTGTACAAGTTTCGATTGCAGTAGCAGTAGGCTCATCATTGTTTATTATAGGTTGTTGAATATCTTAACTTTTCCATCTGTAACAAACAAACAAGTTTGTCAGGACCTTTAAGTGTAATACTTTTTGAAATCATAGGTCTGTAGTTACAATTTGTAATTAATATTATGGAAAACAACAGAAATATTATACTAGTGAAGTGAATTGCACAAGACATTCTGTTAAAAACATTAGTGGTATTATAACCTCAAATGAATACAAATTATTTACATTCAGATTGTAATAAATTTTTAAAAATATATAAATATTATGTTTACTTACATCGAAACGGTCTTCACAGGAGAAAATATTTGTACTATTCGCTATGTAATAATCCCTCCGAGAAAGTTGCAACCACTTTCGGCGCACTTTGACATTCTTTGGAACACTTACGAATAGTTTTTATGGAGTATTTATCGACGTATTCGTACATTTTGGAACTGCACACCATTTGTAACTTATTTTATTACATAAATCACTGTTATAATAACACTTTCTTTTTTTGTTTGCAACAAATGTATGTAAACAGGTGCCACAGATCAGACTACAGGCAAGTGACGTCACCGACCCCGTTGCGGCGCCATATTGTCAAAATAGCGTATTGGCGAGATATTTAAATGTTGTACTTTTCGTTTGATATTTTTCAGCAAATATTTACAAGAATTTAAAAGAAAAAGCTATTACTGGGTTTTTAAAACCAGTCAAATAGCCTATTGCTATAAAATGACTTCGAAATACAATTTTTCCGTTAATTGAACTAATTTGCACTGGAAATCTCTGTATTCTAGTGTAAATCCTAAAATACCTTAATTCTATAATTCTTCTGACCTTGTACCGTCGACTAACAACTTTTATTTTTTATTTTTTATATCACTAGGTCGGCAAACAAGCGTACGGCTCACCTGATGGTAAGCGATTACCGTAGCTTATAGACGCCTGCAACACCGGAAGCATCGCAAGCGCGTTGCCGACCCAATCCCCACGAACTCTGGTCACCTTACTCACCAACAGCAACACAATACTGCTTGAAAGCAGTATTATTTAGCTGTGATCTAAATAATCTATCTATCTATCTAATAAAATAAGCAATCTTATTTTAACTTCATATCTGATACATAACACTTTGGGGGTGTATGGGGAACACGGTGTTCAGTTCCTCGTCCGCCATTGCAAAGGGAGGATCCTCCGACCAGACGGTGTTATGTCTGGCGGGCTAACGTCCCGACGGTTGTTATCGGGATCTTGTATATGTACTTAATCACTTTGAAAACTCTAATAGCGTCAGTTTTCTCTAATTACGTAGTTCGTAGTCGTTCGTATTTCGCGCGATAGATGTCGCCACAACACTAACCTGTGGTGGTTCTGTGGTCATCTTGATAGATCGCTGTAGTACTGATAAGGGGAACTTCTCGTCTGGCATGGATGAGAGCCAGAGACGGAAACGCGGATGAATTCGGGGGTTGTCGAGACCTCGTAGTGCTCCCAACCAGGCACAAGCGAGGTGACAATTCGCGAGGAACACCCAACCACCCTCCTTCATTCCATGTGCTAACATTCTAGGATAATGATGAACAAACATAAGAATGGAAGAAAAAAATGTGTGACACGCGAACGGAACTTACTCCTCGAAAATGAGTATCGTAATATTTAAAAATATATTCAACATGCAAAGGGGGTAAATTAAGAAATTTACTATATCAACGAAGACATAATATAATTTTATTTACATTTTAAAATGTTTTACTTATATTATTTACACAAATATGTGACATTAAAGTGAAAGGCGCGTAAGACACGTAACGAGGTAATACGTCACTATCTACATCAATGCCCCAGCGTTACTGTCATACCAATTGCGTTGCAGACACTAGCCCCACTATCAATACAGCGCATGCCAACAAGCTTTGGTTACCTTACTTACTGCACTGCTGTCAACACATCTAGAATCTATACTACCTACTCACTAATAGTACACAACTCAGTACAGAAACTTTGAAAGGTTTACAGACCTTGCCGCAGTGGGTGCCTGTCCTTGCCCTAAGCTAAGGGACTGGAATTTATCGAACATTTTAACATCAGTGGCGAGTTGGATTAGAGCTGATGTTGGATCCACTCCCGGTGACAGTACGAATAGGAGGGAAGTCTTCCAGGTTGACTCTTCCCACGCCGCCTGTGTTGTGAAAATATATAGGTCATTAAAAAGGTTTGACGACTTTTAAAAAATATGAAAATCTGATCAATATTGAATTTGAAATCGTTGGTTGTAGCCCTCGCCTTGGTGTCGAGCACACAGTAGTTGGCAGTAGCCCTCACCTTGATGTCGAGCACGCAGTAGTCGCCAGTAGCCCTCACCTTGATGTTGAGCACGCAGTAGTTGGCAGTAGGCCCCACCTTGATGTCGAGCACGCAGTAGTTGGCAGTAGCCCTCACCTTGATGTCGAGCACGCAGTAGTTGGCAGTAGCCCTCACCTTGATGTCGAGCACGCAGTAGTTGGCAGCAGCCCTCACCTTGATGTCGAGCACGCAGTAGTTGGCAGCAGCCCTCACCTTGATGTCGAGCACGCACTAGTCGGCAGCAGCCCTCACCTTGATGTCGAGCACGCAGTAGTCGGCAGCAGCCCTCATCTTGATGTCGAGCACGCAGTAGTCGGCAGCAGCCCTCACCTTGATGTCGAGCACGCAGTAGTCGGCAGCAGCCCTCACCTTGATGTCGAGCACGCAGTAGTTGGCAGCAGCCCTCACCTTGATGTCGAGCACGCAGTAGTCGGCAGCAGCCCTCACCTTGATGTCGAGCACGCAGTAGTCGGCAGCAGCCCTCACCTTGATGTCGAGCACGGGCGGCTCCACGTACCGCGGCCCCAGCACGTTGACGACGTAGGCGCTGACGCACGCCGCCACGCGGTCGCCGCGCAGCGAGCGGACGAACAACATGCGCTGGAACTCGTTGCACACCTCGTTCCAGTCACCTGTGGACCGAGACTTACGTTCTCATCTTGTATATCGGCTCGGAAGACAGCAATGTAAACGTGGCACCCAGGGTCCGGTCCGAGCAATTTTAGAGCTTTTAGATCAATAAAACACTAACAATTTACTCTCGTATACGAATTCAAAGGACACAGTAATGGCAGAGATTTTGATTAATAACACTAAGGATCTGTTCTCATATATCGACCGAGTAGTGGGGGGAAACAGGAAAAATATATGACAAGAAAGAGAAGTAAGATCACAGCCAAATAAAACTGCTCTTAATTAGTGTTATAATTCAGTGGTGAGTAAGGTAACCAGAGCTCCTTAGGAGGATCAGGGGTAGGGTGTGTAATGCACTTGAGATACTTTTGGTATTGCAGGCTATATATTACGCTAACCGCTTACCATCTCCTGATTTTATTTCTTTTGGCACCCTTGTACTATAAAAAAGACAATTGAATAGGTAAGATCTATTGTTATATTTCTGCTCATGCGTCACCTTAAGAAAAGAATTATGTTATTCAGTATTCTAAACTAAATCAGCCAAGGTATAGGACTAATACTTCGTGATTGCATTACAGGCGCCAACTTTAAAACGAAATGATATCTATACGAAATTTTCAATATTCCTGTTAGTTTTCTACGTTATATTTGCCCAAAATTTATACATACCAATAAGAGGCTGGGTTTCAGGTTCAGGATGAAGATACCATTCTTTCCATTCCTTCGAGAACACCTCGAAGCTGTCAATAACACCGTGGAAGCCGGGCAGCTTGTCCAGTTCCGTGATATTGTCCCAACAGTCGTCAGGTAACCAATCTGTCATGATACATACCGCTATTATTTCAAACTTTATTTTTATACATATGCCAAAATAAGAGGAAGTAGAAAAGATTTACAATTTTTTATTAAAAAGAATAAAACTTCTGTTTTGGTTTGTGAGTAAAATAACTAATTAAATTAAAAATATTGAAAACCTAGTGACACGAGCTCTTCTGTAGACCATAGCTGCACATAGCTTAAGCATTACCAGGATGATTCTTAGATTTTCAGTGAAAATCCCAAATCAAGTTATTCGAAAACATTTTGATATATCTATCGCGTCCGACATTACTACTAGAAGATTCTCTTTCAACTTTTCAGAGGATCCTATCAAAAAAATAAGAAGAGAAGGTACAACTTTCATTTAAAAGACTAAAAAAGATTAACTAACTCGTAGGATTATCAGGCTGTTCCGATCGGTCCAGTACTATGCCTCCTTTGAGTAAGAACAAATATTCGTGTTGGCTCATTTTGCCCATCTGAAAGAGAATCCGGGACACCATGTGGAAGGATAGGAGTAGCTTATGACGCTCGAATAAGGCACGACATGTGTTTCTGGAGAAAATTAAAACTTCTTATTATTATGGGGCAAGGACGCGAAAATTTATCAATAATCAAGGACATTAATGACTTACTTATAAACAGCAAACGTGTGGAACTCATTGAGGTTATTGATCCTGTCCTCCAGCTCTCCGCCTTTAGGGCTGCGGTCGATGGAGTACGTGAACAGGTCGATGTAGGCGTCCAGCGAAAACTGGTACATGGGGTCGATGCGTGATAGGTCGTTGAGGGCGAAGAATAGGACAGATGCTCGGACTGCTACTGGAACGTAGCCCTGAGACAAATTGAAGCTTTGTTTTGACAGTCCGAAAATTAAGAGTTCTAGTTTTAGCTGACTTCAAAAAAAGGCGGTTCACAATTGGACAATATTTTATGTCTATGTGTAAATTTTTTACTGAGTGTTCCAATTTTGATTAAAAAAAAATTATTTGAAAACTGGTAATCTTCGTTTAAATTTGAACAAAATCTGACAAGTGGTTTTTGAGTGATACTTAAAATGTGTGTTGTACTATCACTTTATGTCGTTTTTTTTCCCGTCGTTTCGTTGATAACAAACACAGTTATTATTGGAGGCGGATACAGCTTGTTTGAAAAATATCTACTGCTTTGCCCCACTTACTACGAAGACTGGTGCGTTATTCGTTGTACTTTTTTATCGAGTGATAGGAATATATGAATCTGAATTACCGTCAAAACCATAAAAGCTTTATAATAATAATATTAACAATTTGGTGTACACCATAAATAATAAAACTAAATCAATCCATATAAAAAGAAGTATAAGGAGGGTGTCATCGTCAAGAGCGCAAAATTTTTTATTACATTACTATTCTATTGTGTATTTATGGGACTAGATATCTCTAAATTTCTTTATTTATTTATTTATTTATTTATTTATTTATTTATTTATTTATTTGGGAAACATACAATATAAAAATCACATACAATTAATTTTCTTACAAAAACACATTAATCACTAAAGTTTCCACTAACAATAATATACAGACATGTCATTTGTCAAAAGTCGTAATTTTAAATCAATTAACATAATATAAATTAAATTAACTATCAAAAAAGACAAAAAATCACTTAGATATAAAAATTTATGTGATTTATAAAAAAAAAGTCACAAAAAGAGTCGAGCGTGTCAATTATGTCAAATGAAAGGATTATAATTTAAAAATAAGTCAAAGATTAGAATTAAAATTAAGATTAATTTCTTCTCTTTCCAGATATAGAAGTTTTGTCACATTTTTCCTCCGCAGCTGACTATACGACGACTTTTTATTAATCTGACAATACCGTGCTCTTGTCGAACGAAGGAGGATTAGACAAATTTACCACGCTGTTCCATTGAGAAGCAATGTATGTATTTTCTACGCTATTTATCTGCGTGTGTGTGTTTATGTATATGTACAGAAACATACAGAAACACACACACATAAATAGCATAGATTTAGATCATATCAAAAAATACTGATATTTTTTAGTATTAGCACGTTAAGTTCATCATCATCATCATTACAGCCTATACAGTCCACTGCTGGACATAGGCCTCCACAAGTTTACGTCAAAAATAACGTGAACTCATGTGTTTTGCCCATAGTCACCACGCTGGGCAGGCGGGTTGGTGACCGCAGTACTGGCTTTGTCGCACCAAAGACGCTGCTGCCCGTCTTCGGCCTGTGTATTTCAAAGCCAGCAGTTGGATGGTTATCCCGCCATCGGTCGGCTTCTTAAGTTCCAAGATGGTTGTGGAACCTTGTTATCCCTTAGTCGCCTCTTACGACACCCACGGGAAGAGAGGGGGTGGCTAAATTCTTTAGTGCCGTAGCCACACAGCACATTAAGTTAATGATCCCAATTTAAGTACAGACCTGTCTAGCGCTGTCGATCTCTTTCTCAGTCTCCTGTGACGTGACGAGTGCTTCTTTAACTTCGAGAGATGTCCGCTGTGAGGTCTGGAGGGTTAAAAACAACTCCTCGTTCTCCAGTAGAGGCACTTGTGACTCGTACATTATTCGGAGCAAATCGTTTTCCAAATCTATCTGCAAAATGATTGGGAGCAAATTAGAAACTTTTTTTGTTGGTCAAATTTAAACAGTTCGGCTGTCATTTAGGCTTTAAAGTGTAACGCTTGGATTTCTATGTGCGAAACAATATGCACATCAGTAGATCAATTTCCACAAACATTAAAAAAGTTTTCAACGGCAACTGAGACGGCTGTGTAATGTATAAACCATAAAAAAAAGTTACATCCTTATCTTTTGTGGGCTCGTTTCTAACCTGAGTTTGGGTGCAATATTTGTATGTATTTATTTATTGTTATATGTATTATTTCTATATATGTATTTATCAATAAAAAAGTTGGCTATAACAGTCGGCTGTTTCCTATAATACAAGTATTAAGTTGCTTACCGTAGGAACAGACCGAGGATTTATGTTATAAAATATGTAAATTAAAAACTCTAAGAAATGAAAAACTGACAGAAAAAAAAGAAAAGGGAAACAGTTTTCTAAGCATTTCCTCAGAATTTCTTAAAATTTAAAGTTCACAGACACTCACCAGAACTTTCTTGTTGTTAGCAATTGTCATCACGAGATTATCCTTCATTGTCTCCAGTTGCGGTCTTTCCTTCCGAACCACGATACTGAGTAGTTGAGCGGTCAGACCCTGTTCCTTTACCGCAAAGTTAACCATTGTGGTTTTGGTCAATGTTTCTGGTGTGTACACTGGATTACCTTGATAAATAATTTCCTAACTATTTAGAAAGTACTAGAATACTCTAATGACCGCAAAAATCATTTAACAACTTTTGCCAATTTCTTAAACTAATCTACAGAACAAAAGTATATATCCATATTCTAAAACCATATTTGTTTTGTTTTACGTTGTCTTTTTAAAGTAACAATACATAATGATAACTTTAATAAAGTCGATTTTAACTGAAAGTGATTTTCGATCACTGAAACTGTAACTTCTGCCAAGGTCATAGATAGAAAAAGATACGTTTTCTAACAATTATTTAGAAGTATGAAGTTCGGCTGAATCAGCGTTCAATCACTTTCAATTCCCATTCAGTTAGTAATTCTACAAAAATAATCAAAAATGCTTACCAAGTTTTGTTGTTAGATACATTTTAAATGCGAGATTATATGGCACCATTTTCTCATTAAACTTAATTACCAAATCAGCGCCGATTTTGACGATAGCCTTGTCCAAAATAGGTGCGATGGATGGATCGAGAACCTCGCCTACATTCTGGACAATGATGGGCTTTCCTTCTGATAGACAAACTTCCATGATTTTCAGATAATTAGGCTGACCAAAGTCGACAATCTGTATGACAATCAAAGCCATGTTATTAGCTAAGATTTTAATCCGTTACCTTTTTGTAGAAAAAAAACAGGAATTTATCTAAAAATGTAAGTTTAAGGATCCAAATGACGTTTTTACTGTACGGATGAATTGTGCGGATGATTCAAAAACTGGTAATAGACATAAATATTTATTTCAAAAACAATATTCAACGAACGCGGTTGAAACCGCGCGGCACACCTCTTACTATAAAGAGAGACTTGCTTCTATGAGATTTCTTACTAACAAGACGGTAAAAACACTGGTAGCAGTATACTAGGAAATATAACTTAGCGCTAGACCACAGAGCCGAAAGGCATAAGATGTAGTTGAAGCAGTTCAAGAGCCTAAATGTCATTCTCGCAACAATGAAAGAATGACTACAAACGATAGTATACTAAGACATAAAAAAGCACATAAAAAACAGTACCAGACTACAAACCCGTTAGAAGAAGTGTGCATTAAGATGTATTTGAAGCATGTAATAGGTTAATACCTGAATATCGTTCTTTTCCTCCAGTCTTGAAATCCATATAAGCGCTTGACCCTGAGGGTCGACAGCTAGTGGCCAACGTGTTGCTCGAACTACTATTATACCATTCTCAGCGCTGAAGTTATCATCTACAAGATTTAGGAATAAAGTTTAATCATAGGATTAATACAATTTTCTAAACAGATGTATAGCGTAATTTTAACGTTTAAATATTAGTTTAAATAGATGGCTTCACAGAAAAACAGCTCTGTATCTCAACAGGTGCAGCAAACGTTAAATGAGGGCTTTTAATGAGCAAAGTATTTTAGATTTTATGTTGGTAATTGTTTTATTTTCTTTTTATTTATTTTTGAAAACCAAAATGAACGTTTATTATGTATTTTTTAATTCTAATCAGGTTAAGGAAATTTAGGAGTACGATTAAATTTCCAATTCATACTTTCTAAGCGCTAATCTATTTTTTTTTATGATCTCAATTGCAATAACTGTTTCTAGATTTAGGAAATCGACGTATTGAAGATTATTTATTGTACCTAAGTTTAGTTTTGTTATTATATCATTCTGATAATTGGATATTTGTAATAATAGTCTCTATTCTAAATACCTGGTAGCCCCATATAATTCCAGTCCCTCAGAGTTGCATCGTCAAGAAGAAATACCTTCATACTTAGATCCATCGTTACTGGTAATGATTCATTGTATACCTATCGGATGGGTGAAAAGAATTGATCAATAACTGTCGTACAGAATTTCCAAATCTTCTAATTATTATGTCTCGCGAAATTCCCTTCTCAAAAAAAGCCTCGTTCATGAGTACAATATATGTTGTTTTCTTGAACAAACTTTTCTTTAAACAAAGCATGAAATCCTTTTAAGATAATACCTCAAAATCTACACACATGAAATATACCCCCTCTTAGCCAATCTTAATTAATCTAGCTAGTATTAAATAAAATCTTTGTGGTATTTGAAGATTCATCAGATATCAGATAAGAGAGAAAAAGGTCTATGTAGAACTTAGTTCTCAGAGACAAGTAACGATAAAACTGAGGTATTTTAACTCAGGTAAGGCACAGCAGGAAATTTCCTGCTCAATATATGGAGCAGCCCGTCTGGGTTGGTACCTTGACCTTACAGAAGATCACAGCTAAATAATACTGTTTTCAAGCAGTATTGTGTTCCTGTTGGTAAGTAAGATGACCAGAGCTCCTGGGGGATTGGGGGTAGGATCAGCAACGCGCTTGTAATGTTTCTGGTGTTGCAAGCATCTATAAGCTACAGTAATCGCTTACCATCACATGAGCCGTAACGCTTGTTTGTCGATCTAGCTGTATAAAAAAAAACAGCTTGCGAGTACCGCCACCCTCTTTGCCAAAACTATTTTATTGTAATTCATGCCATTTTCGATTTCCTACCTCTCTAAACCAATCTCCCATCAAGTCTTCGCGATACTCAGATACGAAGGGTCCGAGGTAGGCTACAAATCCTGTCGCGATAAGACAGTCACCGGGTAGGTTGTCAAATTCTTTGTCTAGGCGTTCCACTGTCATTTCCCATCTTTCTCGCTCACCTGACAATTCAAGGATTGCGTTAAGTCCACCAAGCAATATTATTATTTCTGACTAATAACGTAATTTTAGCTTCGTTTTGGAAAACAGGTAATTTTATACCAATTTTTTTTATAACAAAAGTCTCATTGCTGGTTCTAATACATTAATCATGCCAGTCATTAGTCTAATTTAAAAATTGCTTAATATTTAATATAGACTATAAAACAATGCTCTAAGTCTCATAGGAGCTAATTAACTCTAAAATTTTATTTAAAAGTAGTAATTTATCCAGGAGTGGAACATTACAGAATGTTAGAGAAGTAAATATATACCTGAAAGACCAGTGATGAGAGCTTCAGCTCGCTCTAGTTTCAATTGCAGCATCCTGGATTTCCTCTCCAATTCCTCTTTTTGGGCCACCTTAATTTCAATATTTTTTTATTTGAAAAACCACGGAACAAATATATTTAAAATTTGCAATCAGAAACCAAAATAGAGGTACTTTGTATTGACTTTACTCACACAAAAAATTCATAAGAAACCAATAATTTACTCACATATTTCAAAGCACCAAGAGGTGTGCAAATTTTTTCGTACTTTGAATTGTGACAAATTTTTGGAAAGTATTTCTGTCTTTTTTGAACACGCACTACACCTAAACTGCCGCATGAATTTCAATGACTTTCACTTGATAAGTCCATACTACAGCCTAGGATACTGGATATTATTTATCCGAAAATTCTGAACCTTTCCCTTGGAAGAGGATATCAGATTTGAAATGTGTGATTACAAACGTCTCATGTACAAATAGTTCTACAAATTACAAGTTTATCTACCTTTTCATCATACTCCTTTTGCAAGCGAGCGATCATTTCACTCAGCTCCTTAAGTTTCGCGCGCGCTTCGGCTAATATCTGTTGCTTCATACGTAAAGATTCTAGAGCCTCTTCTAGACGTTCTTTCTTCGGTTTTACTATCCTGTAATATTTGTAATATTTGATCAATCCTTTAAAATTCTTTACACTTCTATCAATCAATTGTAAGTTGTGTTTAACTGGTAGAGAATTCTTTTGTACTAAGTCTAACTTTTGATTAATCTTCTTCTAATATATAAAATTCTCGTGTCATGGTGTTAAACATTGAACTCCTCCGAAACGGCTCGACCGATTTTAATAAAATTTTGTGGGCATATCGGCTAGGTCTGAGAATCGGCCAACATCTATTTTTCATACCCCTAAGTTATAAGGGGGGGGGGATTAAGTGGGTTAATAACATATATGGCAAAGAAACGTTTGCGCAGTCAGCTAGTAAAATTATAAAATATATCACTGTGTCTCAAGCTCAACATTTTGACATATGACTTTGGCGTGACCAATATTTGGCCAAAATTGAAAAAAAAACCTCACTTGTAAACTTTTCCATACTTCTCGATGGCTCGTACCCACAAACACAACGATTTAGCTGCAAGAGACACAGTTCCAACTATTTCTGGATCAAAGTCTGGTTTTGCCGTGTAAGTGCCGATTTTCTTCAACGTTTTATCAGCTATATTATCTTTGTCAAAATCTCGTAATCTATCCAGAAAGTATTGGTCGCCCAGCTGTCGTTTCGCTTCTGCCCAAGTTGGTTCTTTCTATAATCAAGCAACATTATATTTTTTGCTATTAACAGTACTTACAACTTATATAGATAAAAGTTATTCAATTTTTTGAGATATATATGAAGTCGGTATGAGAAAAAGGTGTTTTGTTATTAGTTATAGCCTAGTGTAAGGTTTTCTCGTTGAATTCGGTTTAATAATAAAAGTTATATAATGTAAAGGGTTATATGCCGAATATTTAGTAATAGTAGCCAAAACCACAAAAAAAATACATATTGTTCAGCTTAGCAACCGACCTGCAGCAAAATAAGTACAGCCTCCATTACCATTTCCACTTTTTGCGGAGGCTTTGCATACGACTTTACTTCTGTAATATCCTTCTTGTTGAGGGCATCCAAGGCCTGTAAGAGAAAAATAGAGAAAATAAGAGTATCTATAGTTTTTTTCTTGTTATTTATTTATCATTTTTATCATAGAAGGGATAACATATATTTAATGTGTATTTATCGGTTAGTTCTATAAAATCCTAATAGATGGCGGTTTGAAATCTAAGTTACACAGATATCCGGCAGATGGCGCCTTATTTCTGTTTCTAGATTATAGATGGGGCGTTGGAATATAGAATTTACGTATATTTTAATAAATTATAATTACTGAACCACAGCAACGCGTGGCTGGGTCACTACAAAATTAAATCTGTTTAAATATTACAAATAAATAATGGTGTCCAAAGGCGGTGTTATAGCAATCTAGAAGACCGATCTACACAATCATCACAATCAGTTTCTACGTTCTGAAGTTAACTTGTCTTTGTATGTACGACATTGCGGTTTCATCACTAAAATCATTCGAATTACAATCATTTGACCAAGTCGAGCAAAACAGCACAGCCAGTTATAAAGTCAGACAGTCAGCCAACCGTGAAAATGGCGATTTAACGTCACTGAAGTATTGAAAGTTCCAAAATGTTATGAATGAATGATCTCGTGAAATCAAAAGTGTTCATAATGATCATAAATGTTTAAGAACTTATCCTGAAAGAAAAATCAGATACCTTGACGGCTTCCTCGAGGGCCGGCATGGCGCTAGCGAGGTCGCGCATGGCGGCGTCGGCTAGCTTCTTACACTGAACCTCCTCTTCCTACAAAATTAAAATCGAAAACTTCTCTATCCAAGTATTATGCAATAACACTTTCGAATCGTAAAAATTAAAATCATATTACTTTTGTAGTAAAACTTCTTCACGCACGCTCGACTTGGGAGTAAGCTGGTAAATACCTGCAGAGGGAGTTACGAAAAGTGTGATCGGGTGACGCGAACGGAGCGAGAGAGAGAGAGAGGTCGAACCTGCGTCTTCTTGCTGCGCGCGGCGACACTGCGCTGCTGCTCGTCGGCGTTGCGCTGCTGCGCGTTGATGACGCCCATGTACTCCACGCACTGCGCCGTGTACTCCGCCACTTGCACCTTTATTTATATATCACTAGGTCGGCAAACAAGCGTACGGCTCACCCGATGGTAAGCGATTACCGTAGCTTATAGACACCTGCAATACCAGAAGCATCGCAAGCGCGTTGCCGACCCTATCCCCAATCCCCCAGGAGCTCTGGTCACCTTACTCACCAACAGGAACACAATACTGTTTGAAAACAGTATTATTTAGCTGTGATCATCTGTAAGGTCGAGGTACTACCCCAGTCGGGCTGCTCCATATTTTGAGCAGGGAATTCCTGCTGTGCCCTACCTCTGTTACCTACCTACGCGCACGTTCGCATTCGGCCCGTGACCGCCATCCCACCGCTGGCCACAGCCCTCTTTCTCCATGCACGAGAAAGATTGGAGCTCTATTCACCACGCTGCTCCACTGTGGGTTGGCGGATATATTCCCTACTGTGAGTAACGATCGCTCGGGTATTTATAATATCTAGTGGTCGCCCAGTGGTCGATATTCGACCTTAATTAAAAATTAAAAAAAAAAAAACAATGAAAATAAAGAACCTTTTTTTAAAAATTTCAATTTAACAAGTTTTGAAACTTTTGAAAGACTGTAGACTTTGACAATCAATAAAAGAGTATAATATGCGTGTATGCGTCAAATGCATGGTAGTGTGTGTAATATTTTTGTATCGATTTAACATATTTTTATGTATTATTAAAAAAAAAATAGCATTCTGCACTCCTTCTGTATATAAAATATAAGTGTATGTACGAAATTTTATACTCATCCGTCTGCGCAATTTTCAGAAAAAGGCATACAAAGTTTTTGCTCCACGTATTAATATATAGATGTACACAAGTATGATTGTCCATCTGCATTTCAATATAAGTAAAAACATCGCCAATTAAGGAAAGAAATTAAAAACTATTAAAAGTGAGTACTATACCTGAGCTGTAGCCAATTCTTCGGACATTTGACCGACTAATTTCGTCGTTTCTTCCACTTTACCTAAGCCATTTCGCAACTTGTTCGCCTGTAGAGCTATTTCGATCCTCTTTAGCCTTAACATCCTGTAAAAATAGTATATAGGTCATCATCATCATCATCATCATCACTATCATCATCATTTCAGCCTATTGCAGTCCACTGCTGGACATAGGCCTACACAAGTTCGCGCCAAATATGGCGCGAACTCATGTGTTTTGCCCATAATCACCACGCTGGGCAGGCGGGTTGATGACCGCAGGGCTGGCTAAAAAGCCAGCAATTAGATGGTTATCCCGCCATCGGTCGGCTTTATAAGTTCCAAGGTGGTGGTGGAACTATGTTATCCCTTAGTCGCCTCTTACGACACCCACGGGAAGAAAGGGGGTGGCTATATTCTTTGATGCCGTGGCCACACAGCATATATATATAGGTAACACAGTACAGGCACAGTATATAGGTAAGTCAACTAAATGTGTATTACAGAACGAAAAGAAAATCAGTACTGATCCAATTTTAAGGACCACTACTTTCATTTAGTAAGACGAGGTATGAAGAAATATTAGGCCATACAAACAATGCAGCTATTTATAAATAGGAATATGTAAACACAATAACATTTCCTTATTCTGAAAAAACCAACGAGTGTACTTTAGACCACATGACTGAAGAAAAACTTCTTTAGCTCCATCTAACTTATATCTCCCTCTTAACTTCCGTTCGCCTCGCCCAATCACACTTTTTGTAACGCTCTCCTCACACATTCACAAGCTTACTCCCCAAGTCAAGCTTTCGTAAAGAAGTTTTACTTTAAAAAAAATGTTTGTCCAGCATTAAGGACCTTATACCCGTACTAGATGTGCACCGCGATTTCACCCACGTTAATTTAAAAAAAAAGAGGTACTAAAAAATTATATAGCCTTTCTCGATAAATGGGCTATCTAACAATGAAAGAATTGTTCAAACCGGACTAGTAGTTCCCGAGATAAGTGCGTTCAAGCAAACAAACAAAGAAAAAATTGTACTGTAGTAAACTTTTCAACAACCATTCAGGTATAGTTGTGCATTCGTCTAAGCATCAGTGGTCAGGGTTTCGATTTGCTAATCAAATATAAGAATTAACTGGTAACCGGCAGTAGAGCAGTGTGATGAATTAGGCTCTAACCCTTCTCCATTATGGAGCAAAACGACTATTAATATAAATTATTCCCTAAATCGCTGTTTTGCAACGGCTTGAATTAAGCTCCGACCCTTAGGGACATAGGAATGTGTAAAGAAAAGGGGCTTATCCCAACAACGGAATGATACAGGCTGATTCATATCAGAGCAAATTTCTCAAAATCTAACTCACTCCTTATATCCTGAGACCAGTTCAAGATAATTAGTAGGAGTGACGTAGTTAGTTCTTCTCATCTCACGCCACATCTTCACAGAGTACTGTCCAACTGACGAGTGTATCAGAGACATTATAGATGCTACTGATGCTCGTAAAGTATCTTCACGACTCTCAATCAGAGACTCCTTTCTGCGAACCTGGAATAATGATTTTCAGAGATATTATTGACGACACGTTGGCGCAACGGTCACAGCTATGGATTATTCCTGTTGCGCTGGCGGTTGCGGGCTCGATCCCCGCACATGACAAACATTTGAATTGGCCATACAGGTGTTTTCCGTGGTCTGGGTGTTTGTGCAGTCCTTGTGGGTCTCCCTACCGTGCCTCAGAGAGCACGTTAAGCTATCGGTCATATATCCGCCAACGCGCATTGGAACAGCGTGGTGAATTAAGCTCTGATCCTTCTCCTACATGGGAAAAGAGGCCTATTCCCAGTAGTGGGATATTACAGGCTGAAGCGTGGCGCAACGGTTACAGCACTGGCTCACGGCTATTGCGCTGGCGGTTGACAGTTCGATGCCCAGAAATAGCAAAAATTCGAATTGGCCCTTCCTATGTTTTCCATGGTCGTGGCATTTTTGCCTGTGTATTGTCTGTTTTTCCGGACCCCCAACCCAAATATAATTAATACTATTGGGAGTCAGTGAGTGTGATACATTAAGTTATTTATATACACTATTAGAATGTGGTAATATATAATGCACACAATGTAGTGGTGTGATTAGTCGCCTAAAACACGTACCGTTTGCGGGCTCGATTCTCGCTCGGGATGGATTTGTATTTGCACAAAGATTTCTTACCGGTTTGAATGTCTGTCCTTGTGCGTCTCCCCACTGTGCCTCGGAGAGCACGTAAGGTCGTAGGTCCCGGTTGTTACCATTAATACCTGATAGTAGGGAATATATCCATCAACCCGAAGTACGAGTAGACCAGCGTGGTGGATTAGATTCCAATCCTTCTTCAACATGAAGAAAAAGGCATGCTGGTCATAGGCCCTTATCGTTATATGGCAAAGACTCTCATAACCTATGATATGGTATTTGGTAATATCAAATATTTGTAGTAGTGTGTAAATTATTTCGTCAAATCTAAATAGGTCAGCTTAGCGTAGCCTGTTTTAATAGCTTACTTAAACTAGTCAATATGAAAACGACTTTCTACATTACTACTATTTCATTGGTCACAGGGCGTGACTGAGCTAAGAAAATACAACTCATTATAACCACATGATATCCTAAATAAATTAGGTACTTTTTTCTCTTATACAAGTAATTCGTCTATGGGATTTGGAATTTCAAATAAAAAAGGGAGACGATGATCAACTAACGTTCCTTTATCTGTATACTGCTGGGTATTTTGTTAGTTACCTGTAATATTTTTTACCGACTTCAAAAAAATATGTATGTTCGAGAATAACTCCGTCGTGATCCGATTTTGATAATTCTTCTTTTGTTGAAAAGGAGATATCCCTGGTGTGGTAACATGATAAGGAAACCAGGATCTGATGATGAGATCCCAGAGAAATCGAGAAAGTCTTGAAAATCCCCATAACTTTTTACTGGGTGTACCGGTTTTGATGATTTTTAATTTTATCGAAAGCCGATGTTTATCATGAGGTCACATTTAAATTTAATCGAGATCTGATTACAACTTTTAGAGTAATCTTTGATAATGCGTATTTACTTGACTATTTTTTCGTCTACCTACGTTGTATTACTTGTCGATATAATTGAAGTCGGTTTTTGTTCGTTTGCCTGCAAACACAATTATTATTCCTTTCATATTTGTAATTCTTAAATAAATAGTATTACATACTCTAGGGCCAGTAATAGAAGCAAGTAGCTCAACACCCTCAAGGAACTTGTAAGCTACTTCAAGCAACGCTTCACGCGGCCACTCCAAGAACCAATTCGTTGTCGTCGAATTAATAAGCGCTGGATATTGCCGGATGCGATTTCTAAGAAATAAAGCGATGTTAATAAAACAAAATAACATTGAAATTGGGTTCAAATAAACCCATATTATTCTAGAATAATCAGACAATAATAATATAATTTTGTTTAGGAAGCATCATTACAGCCTATACAGTCCACTGCTGGACATAGGCCTCCACAAGTTAACGCCAAAAATAACGTGAACTCATGTGTTTTGCCCATAGTCACCACGCTGGGCAGGCGGGTTGGTGACCGCAGTACTGGCTTTATCGCACCGAAGACGCTGCTGCCCGTCTTCGGCCTGTGTATTTCAAAGCCAGCAGTTGGATGGTTAACCCGCCATCGGTCGGCTTCTTAAGTTCCAAGGTGGTTGTGGAACCTTGTTATCCCTTAGTCGCCTCTTACGACACCCACGGGAAGAGAGGGGGTGGCTAAATTCTTTAGTGCCGTAGCCACACAGCACAGGAAGCATTTTCTTCGAACTCAACAATAAAGAAGTAATTTATAAGTATAATTATATGTGTATGTATGTATGTATGTATGTATATGTTTAATTAACTGAATACTTATCATAAATTTATTGTAACTTGAAACCTATGCTGACGCTAGACCATTTCCTTTGCCCTAAGGTTGCCTGGAAGAGATCGCTTTTTGGCGAGAAGACCGCTCTTTGTACCTAATGAATACATTGTAAAAAAAAATCTTTCTTTGCTATGTATTATTTCTGTTTTTGGTGTACAATAAATTGTATTATTATTATTATTAAATAAACCATGAATGGATTCTAAAATTTAAAGACAAGAATAATTGGCTGCCAATGTTCTCCTTCACTCTATACTCGGCTCTACTTCATTACATTATCTTGGCCAGTATAACAAATTAGTTGTAAAAATAAAACAGAAACATGTCTAACAACATAAATTCTATTATTATTTCAATTTTTTATTTATTACTAGCTGTGCTCGCGACTTAGTCCGCGTGAATTTTAACAAAAAAGTTATTTTTCAGTAGCCTAAGTTACTCCCTACTACATTAGCTATCTGCCAGTGAAAGTTCAGTCAATATCGGTCCAGCCGTTTCAGAGATTAGGCGGAACAAACAGACAGACAGACAGACAAAAATGTTATAAAGTGTCATTTTGGTATATGTACCGTGTATAAATCCATATGCATTTAGTAAAAAGTGGTTATTTTAATATTACAAACAGACATTCCAGTTTTATTTATTTGTATAGTTTAGTATTATACAATACATTAATTACTAAATACTCATAAAAATTATTAAAAAAGTATCGCATTCAATGGGACATATATATATATGCATAACGTATGGTTTGCAGACAGTTTTTCGAGCGGACGTATGGTGTGGGGACATTTGTATACTTTGGAGACTGGTTTCAAAGTATCTTTATATTAAGCGTATGGTTTGGGGACAGTTTATAGGGAAGTATAATTTGAGGACTGTCCTCAAAGTATCTTTATATTAAGCGTATGGTTTGGGGTCAGTTTATAGGGAAGTATAATTTGCGGACTGTCCTCAAATTATCTCTTCTACTTGAAAACCTGGAAGGTATAGTTTGGAAACATTTTTATTCACATATAAAGTATACTATAAGTCGCACTCAACAATATACATAACAAGATAGTTTCTATTACCACCACGGATTTTATCTTAGACATACACTCCACTAATATTTTATCAATAAACAATATGTATTTTCAATAAAAGACTTTAATAGATATAGCATATAGGGATAGAGTAGATAGAAATATTATGATTACGTCCGACAATCGCGTTGGCATTAAAAACACTCACGGTGTATTATATTCTTCTTCTTGCTAGTGCTTGTGTGAGTAAGGAACGCAAAAAAGTTTTGTATAAAAAAATTAGCGTTAGGAGTCGCCCATATTTAGATTTTCCAAATTATTTTTTTCTTGTTGCCAATAGTTTTCTGGGCGAAAGCTAACTCTAAAAATGTAAAAAAAAAACTCCAAAGCCAAAACGTGGTATGTTCGCAATTATTCGTGTTTTCGGCTCAAGGACATTGAAAATTTATTACAGTTTGAGATTCGCGATTTCCATATACTTATATGCATAAGTATAGGCATAACGTATGTTTTGCCGACAGTTTTTCGAGCGGACGTATGGTTAGGGGACATTTGTATACTTTGGAGTCTGGTTTTAAAACAGTCAGTCAGTCTTCAAAAACTAGAAATATTGCCTATTTTTAACCGACTCCCAAAAAGGAGGAGGTTCTCAATTCGACTGTATTTTTTTTATGTATGTTACATCAGAACTTTTGACCGGGTGGACCGATTTTGACATTTTTTTTTAAATCGAAAAGTGGTGTGTGTCAATCAAAATTTATTTGAGATCTTACAACTACTTTTCGAGCTATATCTAATAATGCGTTTTTACTTGACGCTACTTTCGTCGACCTACGTTGTATTATACTGCATAACTTTTTACTGGATGTACCAATTTTGATTATTCTTTTTTTGTTGGAAAGGAGATATCTCTAATTTAGTACCATGATAAGGAAACTAGGACCTGATGATGGAATCCCAGAGAAATCGAGAGAAACTTTCGAAAATCCGTATAACGTTTTACTGGGTGTACTATTTTGATAATTTTTAATTTAATCGAGAGCTGATGTTTATCGTGTGGTCACATATAAATTTTATCGAGATCTGATAACTAATTTTTGAGTAATCTTTGATAACGCGTAGTTACCTAAGTTGTATTACTTGTCGATGTAATTGAAATTGGTTTTTTTTTCGTTTGCGAGCAAATACAATTATTTTATACATTTTCAGACACTCATTAAAAAATTATGCGTATTTACAAAAAACCGGAATACAGAGGCATGGCTGAAGGTTTTTTAGTAACATAAAAATGGCATGTTTTGGGGAAGAAATAGTCGACTACGAAATTCTGTTTTGGTCAATAATTATCTACCTACCTAAAACGGTCTGAGCTGCAGTTATCCCTTTCTTGTCTCGGGGTGCGGCGACGGCATACAGCGAGACAGTTACATTTTATTCAAATACCTATTTTTCAGAAGTCTTTCAAGTACTCTTTCCTATTAAGAGTATGATTCGGGGACTGTCCTTAAATTATCTCTACTATTCGAATACAATCTGGAGTCATTATTGTACACATTTAACTGTTGCTCATGATATTTAAGAGCCATTTCACAAAAATCGGTAATAATCCGCGAAATTGTAATATTTTGACGTGGTCAATCTCAGTGTTGGATGCAATAATGTAATTTATATTCTTGAAATATAATAGAACAACCTTTGTTGTAGTCGATAGTCAGATTAGAATTTTGATTTATATTATGTATGTGGAATATAATTTTACTAGAACAAATTTTTATTCCATTTGTATCTCTATTAATCGATAAAAAAAAATTTAAAGCTACGAATATTTTCCAAATAAGTACAATTTTAAAGCGATATTTTTCTTAGAAAACTAAGAAATTTTAACGAACTATCTTCATCAAAGTAAACTTACATCATTAACGAATACAAAAAATAATAATTAAAAGATGTAATCATTTTTAATACAGTTTATATTAAATAATAAAAATACAGTATATATTACCACGCATCAAGCCTAGTAAATCAGTCGAGCGCTAGCGCTCTTTAAGGTCTACGTCAAATTCTGCGCAGCCGTCTCTTTCGCTCACACGCGCCAAGCGCCTGTTGTTATAGCGGATAAACCGCATTTGATACTTTCATAATAAAATAAACATATTACGAAAATGACTGTAAAATAATATAATGATAATTTCTGTAGACAAATGTATCATTTAATTTTCTTTTCTCACATTATCAATACAAATAGGCATTTCAATCTCTTTGTCTTGTGGCGGTGTCGATGTTATAAAATGCTATTTTATTCATATCGTAAATATTAGATTCATTCGTAAACTGAAAAAACTAAATCAATTTAAAAAAAAAACTATTTCATAAAATTGATTTTTTAACCGACTTCCAAAAAAAGAAGAGATTCTCAATTCGACTGTATTTTTTTTTTAATGTATGTTACATCAGAACTTTTGACCGTGTGGACCGATTTCGACAATTTTTTTTAATCGAAAGGTGGTGTGTGCCAATTGGTCCCATTTAAATTTATTTGAGATCTAACAACTACTTTTCGAGTTATGTCTAATAATGCGTTTTTACTTGACGCTTTTTTCGTCGACCTACGTTGTATAATATACCGCATAACTTTCTACTGGATGTACCGATTTTGATAATTCTTTTTTTGTTGGAAAGGAGATATCTCAAATTTAGTACCATGATAAGGAAACCAGAATCTGATGATGGGATCCCAGAGAAATCGAGGGAAACTCTTGAAAATCCGCAATAACTTTTTACTGGGTGTACCGATTTTAATAATTTTTAATTTAATCGATAGCTGATGTTTGTCATGTGGTCACATATAAATTTTATTAAGATCTGATAACTACTTTTTGAGTAATCTTTGATAACGCGTAGTTACTTGACAATTTTTTCGTCGATCTACGTTGTATTACTCGTCGATGTAATTGAAGTCGGTTTTTTTTCGTTTGCGAGCAAACACAATTATTATTTTTATTTTAAATTTATTGACTGTTGTTATATAACATACTTGAAATTTTTAACAAATTAATTATGTAAAAACATTTTATACCATAGTTATTAATTTTTATTATACATTAGAAAATGATCAAGACGGTCTTTTGTTTGTCACACTATTCTTACTAGCACAAAGATCGCGCGGCTCGTACGACTCGCGAGTCGCGCGATGCGACCAAATTTAAATTTGCAGAGCGTAAAATTGTGAAATGGCTCTTAACGTATACTGTAAGTCGCACTCGTCTATATACGGCAATCTTTAGATAGCGTTCCTATTGCCAATATTGATAAGTCCATCGATTTTCTTTTCGACATACACTCCACCATTATTTGATCTATTCACACAATATCACAATACCTATTTTCAATAAAAGACTGTAATTGATAAGTCATATACCGATGAAAACGCTATTTCAATGGCTTGAATTTCTTACGGTATTGAACGGGGACGAAAAGGAAACAAAAGTTGTAACATATGAAGCTGACGCGTAAATTTGTACGTGTGTAATGTTTTAATATATTACATTAGTGTAAAATCGACTTTTAATATAAAATATTGTAAAATTTTACGATTTCATAAAAAAATTAACAAATATTTTACAAACGCGGTTTCAGCTTCAGAGTAAGTAAAAGTGACATTTGGTAAAAATTTCTTTATAAATTCTTTTGTTGCAATCTGCGACTACACCTGTTTTTCTCACTTAGTAGTCCCCCGACGCGACGACGTTTTGAAAATAAAATTATTTGAACTCACACACACACTGGGCAGGCGGGTTGGTCACCGACCCGCCTACCCAGCGTGGTGACTATTGGCAAAACACATGAGTTCACGTTATTTTTGGCGTAAACTTGTGAAGGCCTATGTCCAGCAGTGGACTGTATAGGCTGTAATGATGATGATGATGATAAGTGTATTTCTACATAAATTTTAATTTTTTTAAAAATTTTATAATTTATTTTTCACTACCGAAAGTAGGTAGGTCAGTAGGGCGAGAGCCGCCGTAAGGTTCGTATGTCGTAGGGCGTCCATCTTCCCGCGCGCGCGCCTAGCGATCGATCTTACGCGTATACCTAATATATCGTGTGCGAATGAGACCTGTCATTAGTAATTAGGTATGGCTTATCAATACACAAATGCAGAGTACGTGATAGTGAGTTTAGATTATAGCTTGAAAAATCGCGGATAACCCCTCGATTGCCGAGGTTCACTCGGATACTTATATAATTAAACCTACCTATACGATAATAATTTCCATGGCAACGAACCCACGCCACCCGTACTGCGGCCCCGGGGAACTCCCCGCTTGTGGACTAGTCGTCATTTGTTTGCGTAAACAACACTCGTTATTGCATTAATGATTTTAATATTGTAGTTAAATAGTAATTGAATTATTATTTTATTGAAGTGTGTGAATAGTCTTTTATTTGTTTATTTTTTTGGCCTCTGGAATGAAAATCTTATGTATGTAAAGATGAATAATTCAAAACCAAAGTTTATTAGGTAGGTAGGTACATACTACCAAAAATAAAAATTATTAGCACCTTTGTAAGTACAAATAAAATTAAAAATTAAAACAAACAAAACGTGTATTAATTTTTCCTTTAGATTCATACGTAATAAATATATATAGGACGAATTCGGCGTTCTAGATATATCATTTACGTGAAATAATAATGCATGTTTTTATTTCGTTTCTAAGTACGTGTAGCTCTAAAAGACTTGTTTTTATACTAGAATGTTGCTGGGATATTCTGTTTTAAGATATGTTGACTTAACATATTAGAAATATTTTTTTAAAATAATTTCATTTAATTAATATTTTTGTGGTACGGGTTTCTTGTTGCCTATTGACGTCGTTTAAAACTTATAAAAAATTATCTGCACTCAACAATAAGCCAGGAAAGATTAACAAATTTAGCAACAATATCCATATAGAAAGAAATATTGGACCATATAGACAAACACGAAACTACTAGGTCCCCGGACAGACTTCGTTCTGTCAAAAGTTAATACTAAATAAAAGTAAAAATACTAAGTAAAAGAAGAAGAGGTAATTTTGTTTTTATACCATTTAAACTTTCCGTGGACCTTATGGAACATATAATACAAAAAAAGTAGCCGAATTGGTCGAGCCATTCTCGAGCTATAACGCTAAGCAACACTTATTTTTATTTGTATCATCATCATCGTCATCATGATTTCAGCCTATTGCAGTCCACTGTTGGACATAGGCCTCCACAAGTTCGAGCCAAAAATGGCTCGAGCTCATGTGTGTTGCCCATAGTGATCACGCTGGGCAGGCGGGTTGGTGACCGTGTATAGATATCGCAAATAGAAAAGCGAGAAGAGTGGAAATAATATAATTTAAGTATGTTTATATTCTTACATATTTTACTCTTGTTTTTTTTTTTAAACATAGCATACCTAATAGTAAATTTAGCATTATTATACAAAAGTCAACTATTTTGTTATTCATGTCTTAGTAGATATACAATTACATATAACACCACAAATAAGTATGTAAAAATTTAATCCATGTTTTATTTATCGCAGTAATTGGCAAGCGGAAGCAAAATAGTTTTACACATTTAGGAAAATATTATCTAAGTATATATGAAACTGGAAAAATTTATTTCGGTCAAAATTAACAAATCTAAAAAAAATAAGTTTAAATATGAAGTGTCGTGAAATAATTGTGTTTGTAGGCAAACGAAAAAAAAAACCAACTTCAATTACATCGACAAGTAATACAATGTAGATCGACGAAAAAATAGTCACGCGTTATCAAAGATTACTCAAAAAGTAGTTATCATATCTCGATAAAATTTAAATGTGACCACATAATAAACATCAGCTTATGATTAAATTAAAAGTTATCAAAATCGGTACACCCAGTAAAAAGTTATTTCGAGATTTTCGAAAATAGCGTCAAGTAAAAACGCATTATTAGATATAACTCGAAAAGTAGTTGTTGGATCTCAAATAAATTTAAATGGGACCAATTGACACACACCACCTTTCAATTAAAAAAAAATTCTCGAAATCAGTCCACCCGGTCAAAAGTTCTGATGTAACATACCATTCTTATATTATAATGAGGATAATTATGATTATGTTGATAAAATATAAGATGTATATTTTAGAGACAGTTCCCAAAGTATACTCATATATACCTATATACATATTACAGTATATTGTGGGGACAGTCGCATTGTATGCGATATTTTGATTGTGCGAGACTGATGACCTGTAATACAGGTATTTTATTCCTAGCATAGGCATCAGACTCGCGTCAACATTGACGAGGTTCGGAAAAAAAGTATATTTGTTATACGGTGAATAATTTTGTCTTCAAATCTGTATATCTGTGGTTTCAGTTAGATTTTCGTTGTAAATTAGATAAAAAAGCCATCTGATTTTGATTTATTTTATATGTTTTAATAGAATATGTTTTATATTATTTTGTGATACATTTTGTGATGTCTAGAAATTATCAATGAATAAAAACTTCGATACGTAGTTAAGTATGTGTGTGTAAGTAGTTTAAATAATTTGTGTTTGAATTGTAAATAATAAAAAAGCATGTGTTTGTTAGCTGTGATCACCGTGATATTTAAAAACTTTAATTTTATTTGTAAAGAATCAAATTGTAATTAAATAAATAAATAAATAAATAATAAAATAAATTTTGATGAGTCCTCAAACCATACTTATAGTACATGATTGCTGATAAAATATAAGATGTATATTTTAGAGACAGTTCCCAAAGTATACCATATTTTGATGAGTCCTCAAACCATCGTTATAGTATATGAATTGTTATATAATCGAAAATATTTGTTCATACGTTAACATATGAACATATGTTAATTATGAGGCTTGTCTTAAGAGTATATTAACAAAATCACAATGTGGCCCAAAGCATACGTTAGACATATATATATATATATATATATATATATATATATATATATATATATATATATATATATATGTACAGACTATTCCGAATCAATCGAAAAAATTACTTTGATACCTTTACATTATTTAATCTGCAAAAGTTACCTGAACTCATCACCAATCGGACTGAAACACAGTACAATGTGCATATTGGCTCGCACGCGCTCCACTAAGAACAAGTATACGGATTCGTTTGTCTGCAGTAAGTTCGCTGCTTTCATCGGCTTCTCCAATGCTTGTTTTATCTGTTTAATTTAGTTGTTTTTTTGGTATCACTAGAGTGACAAACAAGTTTACAAGCGGATGTAGTAACTTCTGGAAGCTAGCAACACCAGGAACATTGCTAGAGCGTTGCCGAGCCTACCCCCCCCCCCCCATCCTAGGCTACCCTAAGAACATAACGCTACTTGAAAGTTGTATTATTTAGCTGTGATTTGCTGTAAAGTTTCTTTACCTTGGGGATCTGCTCCAGATTTATAACATGATGCTCAATATTTTTATCTTTTTGATTTCCAGCACTTAATTTTGAGATATATGGGTGTCTAACCCAAACATTGTGCAATCACTTTGATTTTTCAGTTGGTTCGAAAAGGTTACCTCAATAAATACTTACTTTTAGTACATAATTAAAGGTAAATATAAAAATAATCAAAATTTTTGTAAAACAACAAAAATGTAAATTTTCAGAAACTACAACTCTTATTTGACAAGTAATTGCTACAATAAAAATTACCTAATTCTTACTTAGTCGACTGAATTCTCTTCTAAGTTAATCACCTCGATCGATTGATTGTATGCTTGCTTCAGCCTGTAATATCCTACTGCTGGGCATAGGCCTCTTTTCCCATGTAGGAGAAGGATCAGAGCTTAATCCACAACGCTGCTCCAATGCGGGTTGGCGGATAATGCGGGTTGGCGGATCGACTCTATACTATTTTTTAAATCATGTATCTTCTAGAACTTAAAGGTAAAATAACATTTACATCTTCCAGAAAATTCTAGACGAATAATTAAGCTACTCACATCTTCGAACTCATCGGCCTTATACAGATTGGTGACCTCTCCACTACTGAGGAGATTGTTCACGATCTCAGTAAACGTCTCTTCAACTATCTGAGTGTCGCAGAATATGAATGTCGTCTTTTTGGTGTCGACACCACAGCTAGTGTATAACGCCTATAAGGAAGGTAGTCTAATAATATTTATAATGTTTAAAAAAACATAAAAAAAATGTTGTATTTACAATGGAATATTGCTGTTATAGCATACTACCGCAAAATTAAAGTTCAGAAATGTATAACAGAAATTTATACATTGGGTTAACAACCACTAACAAATAAAAATATTATAAACTAGCTCCCGGACAGACTTCGTTCTATCAACAGTTAATATTAATTTTTTTTTGTTTTTTTTTTGTATTAAAACCTTCCGTGGGCTTTAAGAAACATAGAAAAAATTGCTGAATTGGTCGAGCCATTTTCAAGTTATGCGGCTAGCAACATTCATTTTTATTTATATAGATAAAGTGAAAAAATACTTCTAACCGTTAATTCTTTTAAATGCCTAGGCTGGTCTATCCATACTTATAAGTACTAAATGCATATGAATGTATACACGATACATGTACCAAAAGAACATTTTGTACAATTTTACTACTATATTATGCATGTATTATACATATATTCTCTGGAATCACTCTATTTACTTAAGAAAACCGCATCAAAATCCGTTGCTTAGTTTTAAAGATCTAAGCATACAGACAGCGGGAAGCGACTTTGTTTTATACTATGTAATGATGAGTTTAATACATAAAGTAAATAATAAAAAATGACCTTCAAATCTTCTCGAAAATCCTTAATCCCGTAAGTCTTAGTCACTACAACTTGGTATGAGTTGTATTCACAGATATACGACGCTACGCGCGTCAAGCTCTGTCGACCAGACCCACCTACAATTATTCATATTGTATATTTGAAGTTATTTCAATTAAAACAAGGGTTTCGAAAGTAAGTTATAAAATTCGTATTGAAAACAACTTTATTGAAATACATTTTTACAATTGTTATATAAATTGAACATCACTTGAACCAATTATAGTCGAGGTTTTACTGCTAAGTAGCAACATATAAGCAGAAGATTTGCTAAATGCTAAAACCCCGATGGCTATGAGAATATCCAAAATCTTAACACTTGGTGATATACAAACCAAGTAGTCCGATGGAGTCGCTAAAGTAAATCAAGGAATATAATTAAAAGATGACACCGTATGATAGGGACGTTCATCTCAAAGTTTAAAATATCTAGGCAGAAACAAGAATGTCAAGTAAATATTGTTTAAACAATGGTGATAATGTTACCTATTCCAACACAGAGCATATGTCCGCGTGGTTGTGATATAACGCGAACAATACGGCAAATATGCTCAATAGCATCTTTGAATAAAACCAAATCCATCTTCACGACCCCTGGGCAGCTGTTGTACTCCTCCATTTGATTGGAAATATATCTGATGAGAAAGGTCAAATAAATTGGCTTTTAGACCCAATTCACAGGAAAATGAACTTTATCTCGTACTAATAACGAAGCAAACGCGAAAACATTTAGCTTATGTTAGAAAACTATTTCTTATTTTTGCGGGTACGCGTACCAGTACATGTTTAGTATTTATTATGTTAAAATTTATAACACTTAAACAGTTTATATACCTAGTTTTACATGTAATTTTATTCACTTTCACAGTCTATCAAACTTTAAACCACAAGGAAGATATTTTATATAAATACTATAGACAATTGGCAATATTTTCAAATCTTGCTAATAAATGCATAGTCTCTTGAAAATCTATTAAAATAACATGTAATACTTCAAAACCAATTACTCACTTTCTCAAAGCATTAGGATCGTTAAGATCATCATAAACTTCGAAAGGATTGAGGAAATGTCCAAATATCGGTGCAGTTTTGGACGGGCAGAGGGCGTGGAAGGTTAGTTCAAAGTGCTTGCCCAGCATGTCGCCCATCTGGTTCATGAACCAGTCACGATCTCTAAAATCGATAACAGATGAATTAAGGTCCTCTTGTGCAAAGACAGGGTTATATGATATTTAACTCGGAATTTTAGAATATGTAGAAAGTGACAAGAAATTCGTTTAAAATAAAAATACCCCTAAACAGTAAATACCATCAATCGTAGATAAAGGGACAAATGGATGGTACAGGATTGATACTAACGTTTTGTATTATGTGCTGTGTGGCTACGGCACTAAAGAATTTAGCCACCCCCTCTCTTCCCGTGGGTGTCGTAAGAGGCGACTAAGGGATAACAAGGTTCCACAACCATCTTGGAACTTAAGAAGCCGACCGATGGCGGGATAACCATCCAACTGCTGGCTTTGAAATACACAGGCCGAAGACGGGCAGCAGCGTCTTCGGTGCGACAAAGCCAGTACTGCGGTCACCAACCCGCCTGCCCAGCGTGGTGACTATGGGCAAAACACATGAGTTCACGTTATTTTTGGCGTAAACTTGTGGAGGCCTATGTCCAGCAGTGGACTGTATAGGCTGTAATGATTATAATGATAGTTAAAATGATATTTCAATACTTTCATAAAATATATCAGTCTACCATCTAAGAAAAAAGTTACCACGCATCTCTAGTTGTTGTTAATGACTGGAAAAATTACTTTATTTACCTTCTTTTTTTTAATAATTTTGATATCAAATTTATTCAAAAAAAGAAGGAAAGAATTAAGGTCATATCACATAAGGAGATAATTAAGTAGGTAGCAATAATAATCCTTCAGCTCAGCTCAGCCTATCGCAGTCCACTGCTGGACATAGGCCTCCCCAAGTTCGCGCCACACATCCCGGTCTTCCGCAATCCTCATCCAGCCTACACCGGTAATCTTACGTATATCGTCGGTCCAACGGGCCGGAGGACGTCCCACACTGCGTTTGCCAAGACGCGGTCTCCACTCCAGGACCCGTCTGCTTCAACGACCATCGGTCCTGCGAGACAGATGGCCAGCCCACTGCCACTTCAACTTGCTAACTCTGTGGGCTATGTCGGTTACTTTCGTTCTCTCGCGGATAGTCTCATTTCTAATCTTATCTTTGAGAGAAACCACAAGCATAGCCCGTTCCATTTCTCGCTGAGCGACTTTAAACTTGTAAATAATAATAAATAATATTAACTAATAATCCTAACGACTTATAATTAAAATATCAACTAACTTATCTTCGGTGAGCCGATCACTAAAAACTCTGAAACACTCGTGAACCCACAAACGAAGGAAGCGCGGTTTCGTGTTCTGGTAATCCTTATTACTTCTCAAGAGACCCTAAAAATTATGTTATTTTCTTTATGTGATTTTCCTAACTTTATTATCTATCTGCGTTTAAATACGTGCCATACACATTGATATTTAAGTTCGGTTCATACTAGTTCCGGAAACAGTCGTAAGGTTATCTCTACCAATAAATAAAGTGGAGTGTCAGTTTGTAATATTAAAATAACCGCTTTTCACTAAATGTACATGGATACACGGTACATATACCAATATAACATTTTTTACAATTTTATCTGTCTGTCTTTTTGTTCCGGCTAATCTCTGTAACGGCTGGAGTAACTTAGGCTACTTTTATTTTAGTTTTTATTTTTTTATTTTGTTACTCTGCGAACTGAATAATATTTTTTTTTGTTAAATTCCACGCGGACGAAGTCGCGGGCATAGCTATTATGAACTAGAAATCTTTAACATTATTTTAGTATCACAAACATTGATATAACTTGGCAATCAGCTACAACCTATATTGAATAATTTTGATTATAAAATCTGATACATTGCTTTTTTTGGGAACGATATTTAAAAATAAATTTTTAGTTGCCAATCAATCATCGGCTACATCTATTCTATAATATGTGAAGTTTCAATAAATAAACATCTAAATTAGATTTAACGTGTAATGTATTTAAAACATACTTGGAATATCTTTGATATGTCTCTCAAATTGAACAAATAGTGCATCTTACTGGGTGTCGGCAGTAGCTTCGCTACTATATTGTTGAACATATCTATAGTTGCTGTCAGAACTATTTTTCCTGAGAATTAATAACAAAATAATCAATAAAAAAAAGTATCTACAAATAAAATACCAATTTTACTACTTCGTTGTATAAAAAAAAATCTTGTTTGAAATTGATTCATAAAGATTTAAATTGGGCTGAAATTCCACTTTTTGGAGATCATATCATATTATTAGATTATATTATTATATGATGAGCTAATATTAATCTACTGGCAATATAACAATCTCCAAACAGTAAGCTAGTAAATTGTCTTACTAAGAGTCTTTGTATCCCCATTGTGCTGGCGCCGAGGATGTTAACAAGCTAATCTGAATCTATCGACAATATCCCATCTTTCGAAAACTGTTCATCTCACCGAGAATCTTTGTCTCCCCAAGGTGCAGCACGGTCACAAAGATATTGACACGCTAATTTGAATCTAGTACCAATATCTCAAGCTTACAAAGACTGCTTACCAAGCGTCTTGGTCTCCTCATCAAAGTCTCGCAAATGCTGGTCGAGCATGGTTCCGAAGATATTGACCAGCTGTCCGTGTGAAGGTGAGGGAAGGTAGAAAGCATGGAAGCGAGATAGCAGCCGAGCTGGTAGTGGGGACCGAGCACCCCCCGCTGGGCCCGCCGCACCACAAACCACCATGTCCTGACCACCATGACCCACATGATAAATTCTATTGGCCTACTTCAATAACATTCAAACGGGACCACACGACAAACACTAGTAAAAACTGCAAAAGCTATGAAAGAACACGCCCAAAAAATATGGTCGCAGTGAGAACCTTTCCTTTTTTAAGCCTATATGCACTTACACGTGTTTAAAAGTACAGTTATATGAGGTTTGTGAATATATTACACGATGAATGTATGTGATTCTGTATAATCGCTACAGTACTTGTTACAAGTACAATGACCCTTAAAACCACAATACGCTAAAATTTACAGATATTTATTTTTTAAGTACCCAATTAAGGAGAATTTTTTCTATATAACTAGGTCGGCAAACAAACGTATGACTCACCTGATGGTAAGCGATAACCGTTGCTTATAGACGTCTCCAATACCAGAAACATCGCATTACTGACTCTACCCCCAATCCTCGCAGGAGCTCTGGTCACCTTACTCACCAACAGGAACACAACACTGCTTGAAAGCAGTATTATTTAGCTGTGATCCTCTGTAAGGTCGAGGTACTACCCCAGTCGGGCTGCTCCATATTTTAATCAGGAAATTTTCTGCTGGCCCTAGCTCAGTTAAAATTCCCATCATTCCAATTTCTACTAATCATTTACCTTAACATTCTTCCTCCACTGCTTCTGGCGATCAAACCAGAACCCATAGTCATACCATAGACGTATCAGCTCCAATGGTGGTTGAGAACCATACTCATCCCGGACCGGCATATTTATATCGTCCATAAACGTTATTAGCTTCTTACCTGGTTATACCAATTTAATTTATTATTTTATTTTGGTTATTGGCTTTCAATAGTGCTAAATTGATGACCGCTCTGGGGTAATAGTGCGTATGCCGTGTCAGCGGCGACCAAACACCGACGGTCACGGGATCAATTCACGCTCGGAGTGGATATTTGGGTTTATACAAATATTTATTTCCGTTCTGATTGTTAGTTCTTGTGGGTCTCCTGCCTCGGAGAGTACGTTATGCTGTCGATCCCGGTTGTTATCATGTGTGCACCTCGTCCTGTTAGGATGCTGACCCTGTCTGTCTTTTTTAAAAAAAACTACTCTACACCGCTAACTGCTTTATTCAAAAGATTGGACACAATGTTGGATAATTGACTTCCGAACTTTAATTGATGTCCGATCTACTCGGGGCTCTGAGTTTAACTGACTGTTTTAAAATTAAAATAATATTAACGAAGAAAAGGAACAATACAATTGCTGAGTAGTGATTAAAGTAAAGGAAAAATACTGTGTATAATATAAATGCTTATGAAGCTTTTACTACGTTGTAAAATGGGATATAACAGTCCGGACACATTTTCCGTAACGCTCTCATCACGCATTCACCAGCTTACGCCCCAAGTCAAGCGTACGTAAAAAAGCTTTACTTTAAAAATCTTGGTCATTAATCAATTTACCCCCAGCGGGCACATAGTTTCCTTTCGTCCTCTTCTCGAGTCTAGCTTCTATGATGTCTTGGACATTCGCGGCTGTGGTCTGCGCAGACATGTTGATCACTTGTGTGCTATATCTGAAGTATAACCAAAAAATCTCAGGATTGCTGATATGTTGTTTGAAATAGTACTTAGTTGTCGCACAGAGGTCGAAATTCGATCATAATTTAACCACAGACTTAATAAACAAAAGAGTATGTAAGTAGGAAAGAAGTAGGTCAGTTCCTTAATCCAAGGTGAATTTCTTGCTAATTTCCTACAACAGCGCATGTGTCAACAAATTATATACGTGTGTTTCTGTGTGTGTGTGTGTGTGTGTCAAATACATGTTAGTGTGTGTAATGTTTTATTAATGTATTTTTAAGCATGATTTTGAAAAATATATAAGATATATAAGAGATACAGTGTCAAGATAGGTTCAAACTCACCTATCCCGATCCAATCCGGCCAGCGTGCCATACAACAAGCAACTCTTGCCGCATCCTGTGGGTCCCCCCACCAGAACTCCTTGCCCACCTCGAATAACTTCCAGAGCAACTATTTGTACTCGAATAAAGTCCACCGTTGGAACCAATATTGTATGGAAACCTAGACTGTAAAAAAAAGCGTGTGTATACTTATGTACGCACGTAAGACGTTATACTTCATTAGCTAGCTAACTTCACGTTGCTAACTTCTTCGTTGACTAGCAACTTCAGGCTGTTGGCTTTTGTAACGGTGTGCGCGCGTATCGTAAAAATTTACTCTCATAATTTTTTCCTAACGCGCCAAAAGATAACTTCAAAAAGTCAAAAAAATTTCGATCTAGCGGGTACATCGTTCCATAGCTTAATTGGCTAGAGCGCCGACACGGTCAGTCGGAGACGCGGGTTCGAACCCAGCTGGAGCGGTCTGTGTGGCTACGGCACTAAAGAATGTAGCCACCCGATCTCTTCCCGTGGGTGTCGTAAGAGGCGACTAAGGGATAACAAGGTTCCACAACCACCTTGGAACTTAAGAAGCCGACCGAATGCGGGATAACCATCCAACTGCTGGCTTTGAAATACACAGGCCGAAGACGGGCAGCAGCGTCTTCGGTGCGACAAAGCCAGCCCTGCGCTTACCAACCCGCCTGCCCAGCGTAAACTTGTGGAGGCCTATGTCCAGCAGTGGACTCTTTAGGCTGTAATGATGATGGAGCGGTCAGTTTTTGATATGATATTCAAAAAATGTTTAGAACTTCAAAAAGTGTTAAATTTGATTCTAATATCAATTTCTCTTCCTCTCTTTCTTAACAGTTATTAAATTTTTATGGGTGATATAATAATTTTTAATATGTATATTTTTAGTTTCGTCGTGAGCTTATTTTTACGATCAAAAACGCAAATAACGCTTTGCTCGATCACTGATTTTATTCCTATTAAGCCTATCAATAAACAAAGGACAGGAATTATAATGAAATAACTTTTTCGGATTTCATCGCGGTTTATTAAGTTTTTTTTATGCCTGATGTTTCGGATCGGATACTTCACAGCAACACTGGTCGCGAAAGGACTGTCAAATGTAAATTCCCTAATTTTGTTTCATTATGAGTGAAATTCGCGTAAACATTAAGAAAACAATAGAGGACAGGAAATTCAAAAGCCTAACCTTGGATTATATCTCCAATTATCTGGCAGTTTGTCTTCCCAGGGCTTAAACTCTCTCAATCTCTCGTCAACGTAGTAATCGTATACTGTGTCCTTCAGCGGGAACAGTCCCTCGTGTTCCCTCACCCAGTTGTCTAATTTACGACGACTCTCTTCATCCAATGTTGCACATACTGACCATATCATCCTACGAGAAATAAACCACATAATTAGTATAACATATCTATTACGCTTCAGCCTGTAATATCCCACTACTGGGCATAGGCCTCTTTCCCATGTAGGAGAAGGATCAGAGCTTAATCCACCACGCTGCTCCAATGCGGGTTGGCGGATATATTCCCTACTATGAGTAACGATCGCTTTTATGTGTACATGATAACAACCGGGGCCGACGGCTTAACGTGCTCACCGAGGCACGGTGGGGAGAACCACAAGTATTGCACAAATACCCAGACCACGCCAAACACCTGAATGGCCAATATAAATGTTTGTCATGTGCGGGGATCGAACCCTCAACCGCCAGCGCAACAGGTACAATCCATGGCTGTAACCATTGCGCCAACGCGGCGTCACATATCTATTACTATAGATGTTTTCAAAATCCTTAATTCAAATAATTGGTGGCTAGCAATACACGAGCGAATAATAATCTACTAGCGCGTTAAATAAATGAAAAATGTACTGATCGTCAAACTTGTTGACGTTATTTCAAAATTAAAGCCGTCATACTATATATATTATTTTAATAATTAATTAATTTACAATAACAAAGCAATAATATTTTTTTTATTGTCGATGCCGGTAGAGCAAGCAATTATCTATAAAATTATATATACCTATATATATAGTTTATATAGTGTATTTGTGAGTTTTTTTCTAAAAAGGGAGGCAAACATCTTAACCTTAGCGTATTAATATATTCGAAACGCTACTACAAATGACGAAAATTTCTGGAATAGAATGCAATCACAACAATCCAAAACTTATAATTTTTGATTCTACACAAATTTTAGTAATTACACACCCATTTGACAAAGAAAAAACGCTAATCTAAATAATAGTCTAGCAAAATAGTCCACATAAAATGTTAACGTAGATTTAGCCTAATTTCTATCATACTTCACACGCTAAAGTATCGCTACTTGGTAAGTATATTGTTGTAAATTGCACCGTGTGCCTGTCATATGTTACAAATGTTTCCTTTGTAGACGGGTTATCTGTAAGAAATCACTATCAGTGATAAGTTCAGTATGTTTTTTTTTTCTTTTTAATGTTCTTATTGTAATTATGCGTTAAAGTATAAATAAATAAAATAACCTCTAGAACCTAATCACATGGTTAGTATTAGTAGTAGTAGAAATAAGAACTACATTATTCTGCATTGATTTTTATTTCATACATTTTATACTTGACATATTTTAAATTCTGTCAACTAACGCGAAGAGAAATCTCATCTTAGCGAAGGTCTCATCGGGTGGGTCCGGGGCGACACGTGATAGCAGACGACACATGGCTCGCACGCCCGATAGTTGCTGGCCACGCACACTGCCGCCCTCGCGTAGCTTGCGAACCAGCTCCAGCACTGGCGACAATGTGCCGGCGAACAGGCGACGTAACTGCTCCATAGGGGTTATCCATTAATTCAAACAGTGATCACGTGATGTTTTAGCAACTTTTTAACCCCCTATTAATAACGGTTATATGTTTGTAACCCCTTGGTCATATGTTTCAATCATACGTAAGACGTAGTTTGGAAATCGCGAACGAAAAATAAATACACGTGATATTTCAATTCATCCCCCTCCCCTTCTTGTGATGTTTTGTGATTTTTTCCTCCCCCGAAATATATAATAATACTAGCTGGCTCTGCAAACGTTGTTTTGCCATATTATTAACCCCCTTAATCCCCTCCTTATAACTTAGGGATATGAAAAATAGATGGTGACCGGACTCTCAAACCTACCGGATATGCACACGAAATTTCATAAAAATCGATCCAGCCGTTTCGGAGAAGTATTTTAACTAACATTGTGACACGAGAATTTTATATATAAGATTGCTCTCAAATATTCCTGTAGTAAGTAAGACGGCCAGAGATCTGTGTGTCTAATGTCGGCCATATGTATATTTGCTGACATAGTCGAAAAAAAAATATAAGTGAAAAATATAAGTGATAACATTGAACAAATAAGGTTCCAATAATACAATCAATAAAAAAAAACAAAAAACCCGCCTGCGTGAAGAACAACTAATAGAAAATCAACTGAAAAAGTTGGAACAAGATAAAAATTTAATATGCACACAAAGTCAGCGAAATAAATAGAAACAATATCAAACATTTTGAGCTGTACATTTAAAATATATTAATACGGTAGTCCTTCGAAACTTTATCCAATGTCGTAGATAACATGCAGTCGGAGACATGCACAAAGGGCGAATGATATGACTTATCCTTCAATTTCATGCCTCCGACTGCATATTATCTACGACATTGCATAAAGTTTCGAAGGACTACCGTATTAATATATTTTAAATGTACAGCTCAAAATGTTTGATATTGTTTCTATTTATTTCGCTGACTTTGTGTGCATATTAAATTTTTATCTTGTTCCAACTTTTTCAGTTGATTTTCTATTAGTTGTTCTTCACGCAGGCGGGTTTTTTGTTTTTTTTTTTAATTATTATTTTATTTATGTCTTTTTAGTCAGACAAATGACGTAATCGGTTCAATTCATTAAAACAGTTTACATCATGTGGTTGATTAAGTAATTTTTTAGGGTCAAGAGAACTGATAGCAAGCCCGGAGAAAGATCTCACTCTGCTCAAAGCAACGTAAGCCTGACCTTTAGCAAATAGGTGACTGCTTAAGTCAACAACTATTAGTTTTAATATAATGAAATTATTATTAAAATTATTTGTTTGTATTTGGTATTATGTATTTGTTATTGATTTTATTAATGTAATTGTAAATTGGTGTGACATTTATTAATTTTTATTTGTAATTTTAATTGTATGTTTTTTTAACTATTGTATTTTATTAGAAAAGCTACACCCCGAAGTTGATCGTCGCCTAGGAGGCGAGTTTGGCATGGTATAGGCGTGGGAAAGAGCAGTCCACATTTTTAAAATTTAATATTGTATTTCTTTATTAATATTACGGTAATAATAATCATGATATACCTTTTTAAAATCCTTGTATTGTGCCCTTCAATTTGATACCCATATTGTAGTATTCGAGAAAAAAAATTTTTTTCATTAACTACAATGGCTTCGCGCAGCCGCCATGTTTGATTTTTTTTAATGTCACCTATCTAAGAACACTTGGGCAGCTAAGACGAACCTAACGATACCTCAATTATGTAAATCCGTTCAGTGGTTCTGGAAATATGAGGTAGTAAAGAATATTACATACATACACACATACATACATACATACATACATACATACAAGATACGCGCGAAAAACATAACCCTTCCTTGACAGTCGGGTAAAAAGATATTACAAAGATAAGTTTAAATGCAAAATCTACTTAGCTTTGTCGCAGGTTCTACGTCTTATTTATTTAAGACATTTAAAACAATTCCTTAATTTACATGTAATAAATATTTAAAACGTTATACATGAAGCAATCCATACCATTTCTCTATACTCCAAATCAGAAACAGATTCAAGCCAAGAATTGACGAAGGGCCACCAGCCCCAGTCCTTATAATCATTGTAGACGATACCGTTACGTGATACTGTTGCGGGTGAGGCGACGGCTAGATCTAATGTCTCTATTAGCAATGAAACCTAAAAATATTATTTAAATATCCTTCAAATGACGTAGGACACAGCAGGAAAATTCCTGCTCAAAATATGGAGCAACCCGATTGGGGTAGACCTCGACCTTACAGAAAATCACAGCTAAATAACACTGTTTTCAAGCAGTTTTGTGTTCCTGTTGGTGAGTAAGGTGACCAGAATTCCTGGGGAATTGGGGATAGGATCAGCAACGCGATTGCGATACTTCTGGTGTTGCAAGCGTCTATAAACTACGGTATTTGCTTGTCATCAGGTGAAGTCGATGTTTTCTGAGGTACAGTTGGAAGGGTAAATATTTAGCCTGCATGCCAATAATTAGTATTGAACTTGTTTTCTAACATATTCATAGCCAATGTCATTTTTCATTTGTATAATGAAATCGTCATGACTTTGGTACATGGATCTTAACACATAGTTTTCTTTGCATAATGATATCTTTTCTAATTATTGACAATTTCTTAACCTGCTGGACATAGGCCTCCACAAGTTTACGCCAAAAATGGCGTGAACTCATGTGTTTTGCCCATAGTCACCACGCTGGGCAGGCGGGTTGGTGACCGCAGGGCTGGCTTTGTCGCACCAAAGACGCTGCTGCCCGTCTACGGCCTGTGTATTTCAAAGCCAGTAGCTGGATGGTTATCCCGCCATCGGTCGGCTTTTTAAGTTCCAAAGTGGTAGCGGAACTGTGTTATCCCTTAGTCGCCTCTTACGACACCCACGGAAAGAGTGGGGGTGGCTATATTCTTTAGTACCGTAGCCACACAGTACATAACATCAGGTATTTGTTTATAAATCAATGTTTTCAGACACCTGAGAAGGCATAGATATTCTCTCACTATTGACCAATGTAAGCAACTTGTTGTCATCCATCACAGAATTGAGGTTTTCTATCCACACAGCGTCGACTGGACCGTCGAAAATTATCCACTTTTGATCCGGAGACTCATCTGATTAATTGATCATAACATTCAAAAGTGTCCTTAACACTTACAAAATTACAAATTGACAAGAAAATTTATATTAATTGCAGGGTTATCAAAAGATACTCATTTAGGGAATTAATATAAATGGTAATAGTGACTAAATGGGTCTAAAGAAAGGAAAAATTGGGTATGTAAGTACATATACACTACATAACAAGAAATGTTATCAGTAAATATACATACAAATCAGATGATAAAAATTTATCCGACATTCTCACAAGACACTAACCTTGACAAGTGGTTCTCATTATGGACGACAAAACACCGTCCTTCCACTCCCCTGTAGCCAAATTGTACTCCCCGTACAATTCCCCTAGCGTCAGAGCCTTCGGATTCATCGGATAGACTTGCACGTTTTCGAACCCGGGTACTTTCTCTCGATGCAAGCGACTGAGGGTAGCGGCTAACATTTTCCAAGAAACCGTTTTAGCGGTATTTGTATCGCCGAGGAGAATGCTAGAATGGCGAGAGTTCTGGAACAAGTATTCCATTTGCAGGAACGTGCAGATTACTCAATTTTAACACCGTTACTATTTAAGTTTTACTAAATTTTCTTTAATTTTACGAATTTTCGAAGATAGTCTCAGGAATAGACTTTTTGTAAAAAGCAGAAGAAATAATGGAACCGATAGACTAGAGACAAATCTATAATTAACAAAAATACACAACAAAATTTTAATTTGTGTGTCTCCTGCCTAAAAATAAAGGCTTAGGTTAAATTTCATCTTTAATATCTAATGAAATAAAATTTTTGACCACAAGTGCACACTTTCTAAAATATTAGTATAGTATCATAATCGAAATACGAACCTAAAGATAGCATCTAAACTAAAACCTAAAGAAGAAAAAAGTTGAAACAAATTTCAAGTTTAAAGGTTAAAAAGAAAAGAGCTGGAGTCAAAAAACTAATGTTGTATGTACTAACCTTTGTCTCATAAGTCTGTATCACTTTATGCAGAGCAGCCCTAATTGGTTGCAGAGAGAGTTGCCTCATTTCCGCAGATATGGCGTTTTCCAACATCTCATAATCAAGTGTGGGTATTTCCACGTCAGGAAATATGTCTCTCATTATACCATCGAATAAAGGAACATCCTTAGAGGTTAAGCGAGCGACATTCATATCTCTCATTGCTAAGATCACCATCTTTGAACGTCAATAAGAAGTAAAAAATTATACTTCTAGTATTTGAGATATATTATTTAAATTATAGATCAATATATTCAGAATTAGGTAACAAAATAGAACAAAAATTTATAGAAAACGCATGACTATAAAAAAATTTTGGCGAATTGAGTAACCTATACCCCAAATTATTTACATAGACTACATCTCCGTAGACGACAGTTGGTAATTGGATAGAAAGGTGAATCAGTATAGCTTGGTAAGTGCAATAAGATTAAAATTTAATTTTTTCATCAAGATAAGCAGATTATTCTAACCCGTAATATATTATCCCTACCAATATTATAAATGTGAATGTAAGTTTGTTTGTTAAGTACGCTTTCACGCGAAAACTACTCAACCGATCATCATGAAACTTGTACTCATATTTTTGGAGGTATTAGAAGTAACGTAGGATACTTTTTATTTAAAAAAAAATTCAATGCGAGCGAAGCTGCGGGTAAAAGCTAGTATAATATATTTTACATGTATCTATGTACTCGTATATCTCGTACAGATAACATTTATAATCAAGATGACCTAAATGCAGCGCAAGTTTTAAAAAATTTTGAAGTAACGAGATGTTTTTTGGGACTTATACATTTTCGTTATTACAATTATTAACCAATTCTGAATTTATGGCATTCAAATTGTCTACTAATAAATGATTTTTAAGATTTTAGCAGAAATACGACTCACCTCCTGTTCTGGCAAGTTTGGATATGCTCGCCTCTTAACTCCGGCGTATCTCAACAATGCGACCATCGATCTGAGACCGAAGTCATAATGATCTTGCTTTGATAGCTGTTGCATTGCGAGTTGGTACAACGTGAACACCTACAGGAAAATAGCAATTACTTCCTTATGAATTAATGTAACGTAACGATTTTGTTAAAATATCATTGAATGCAATATTAATAATTGTTTGCAGGCAAACGAAGAAAAACCGACTTCAATTATATCGACAAGTAATACAACGTAGGTAGACGAAAAAAAATTCAAGTAAATACAATGCGTATCAAGATCAAAGATTACTCCAGAATTTGTAATCAGATCTCGATGAAATTTTAATTATGACCACATAATAAACATCGGCTTTCGATTAAATTAAAAATCATCAAAATCGGTACACCCAGTAAAAAGTTATGCCGATTTTCGAGAGTTGAAGAGTTCCCTCGACTATCTTTCTTCTCCATCATCACATCGACTCCAGACCTTTATTAAATAGTAGTGCTTTATAGTACTTAATCAAAACATGATTAAATTTACTGGTCACCCTTACGATTTTTGAAAGTTTCCCCTCGATTTCTCTGGGATCCCATCATCAGATCCTGGTTTCCTTATAATGGTACCAAACTAGGAATATCTCCTTTCCAACAATACAAGAATTATCGAAATCGGTCCATACGCGACGGAGTTATTCCCGAACATACATAAAAAAACATATAGGTATATGGTCGAATGAGTAACCTCCTCCTTTTTTAGAAGTCGGTTAAAAAGGACATTTTTTTTAAACTAGAGCAATGATAGACGCGTAATTTATACCATTGAGACTGATGCAGGTCTCATAGGATTTTCTGTATAGAGTATAATTATAAAAGATCTAAAAGCAAAGAAGCATAAACAAAAAAAAATTTTTTAAAACAAAGTCCATTATAGTCTAGGAAGGATGTTTTCAATTGTCAAGAAGATATATAATTCATTTACTAAATACTTAAGGCTTTCGTGTACCTTTTTCGCATTGATCTTGTATGCCGTAAAACCATCGGAGAACAAAGTATTCTCAGCAATGATAAGTGAATCTGGGACGCACATCGCAATAGGTCGAAACATCGATTTCAAATTGTCCGGCAATTCTGTTCTTCCAGCGTAACTAAAATAAATTTATTAATATTAAAAAAATGTGTACTAGCTCATACTTGCGACTAGAGTTCACTCCTTAAAAACGATAGATACTTTAGTAGAAAGAGTTTTTGAAGGAGTGAATCGCGTTAAAAAAGTTGTCAGTCAGTTAGTCAGCTCAGCCTATTGCAGTCCACTGCTGGACATAGGCCTCCCCAAGTTCGCGCCAGACATCGCGGTTTTTCCGCAATCCTCATCCAGCCTACACCGGCAATCTTACGTCGATCATTGGTCCAACGTAAACACAAAAGTTGTAGTGACCCTATTTTCTTTGCAGGACTATTCGAAACTTAAGAATATCAGGTGTATTTTAAAAATGAATACTGCTGAAATGTTCTTTCATTTTTTTTAATTATTCTATTATGGTTTTTTTTATTTTTTTATTCTGCTTCATTAAATTGTTACTTTAAAATTTTCTTAATCTTAAAAAAAATAGGAAATTCTGGGAGTTGACATAGTTTATGTCATGTGTTATTAGTTTTAGGTTATACATTAAAAAATAAGTAGTACGTGTGTCGGCTCCAATACGTGACTGGAGTTTACTCCGTAAAAACGAGTCCGTGATACTTAAAAATGTATTTGTCTCTTTCTTACAGGAGAAGTTGCACGGTAAAATTTTACTCTCAGGGTTCTTTTTTAACACATAAAAACCTGTATTACTTCTCAAAATTTATCATACTACAAGCCTTGTACTGTTTCTTAAGGCGTACACTCAAATAATTACACAAAAATATTTGTCTAAGTACATAATTCAATAGTAAAACATAATAAGTGTTTTATGACAAAATATACGGTGCTTACTTGCCAGATATAGAGAAAATATATGAAATGTTCTAGAACACTGAGTAACATCTGAAAAACTACGTATCGTGCAAATAAACAATTTATACCCAGGATTCATAGTAATGAAGATTCCACAATTCCCATCAAGCTTTATATCAGCACCTTCGAACATAAATCGCTTTTGGTTTAGAGATAACGCCAGAAGTACTGCAAGGATTTGTTGAGCCACTACCGATAATACTTCGATATTGATTCGATTGAATTCGTCGAAACAGCCCCAACAACCACTTTGGGCTATACCTTTTAGAAACAAAAGGTCAATTAAAAGATTAGGGGAATGATACGAAATAATAATTGAGAAAAGGTATAGTGTACCATTTCTCTTCTACTTTTACTCTAACTACTTATGCCATTTTCAATCGATTTATATAAGAATATAGACAACTACAATACAACATAATACCTGTATGATGAAAATATTGGTCAGAATATTTAGTGAAATTATCTTAAGACAAATTTTAGCTCAAAATAGTTTGAAAAGTATTTTAAACATTTATTTGAAAAAACAGTTAAAGATCTCAGAGAGAGAACAGTTAGAGATCAGTATTTAAATTAAGCGGATTGATTCATCGAATAACGAAATAATTTCTATAGCCATTATTACATACCTGCAAAACACTTAGCCATGGACTTATAATCGAGACCATCAGAACAGTTAGTGACCACCACCCATCTAGCTAACGCACGGCCGAGATCTTTCGTGGTTTCCGTTTTACCAGTTCCAGCTGGACCTTGAGGACTACCACCTCGGAATAGATGTAACGCTGTTGTCAGTGTTATGTAACATCTGAGAAAGATTAGGTGACAACTTTAGCATTCTTATAAAACCAGTGCTTCTAATTTTATTGAAATTATAATCTCACATCGCCAATGGAATGATTTATTAGTCAGCGACAATAATGTAAGTAAAATATTAACTTCATTAATTTTTAAGCTGTTGTAAAAAAAAAATAGTTGAGTTTGGACATATCAGGATATATCCTGCTCAAAATCTGAAGCACCTGACAGTACCTGAACCTTCTGGACATCCAAGCTTAATAATACTGCTCTCAAATAATGTTCTGTTCTTGGGGTGAGTAAGGACCAGAGGTTCTGAGAGGGTTGGAGGTACGTCAAGCATCGTGATTATCGGCTACGGTAATCGCTTACCATCAGGTCAGCCTTACGCTTCTTTACCGATCTAGATGTATAAAAAAATTAGATCGTTCAATTTGGTAATCTAAGTTTATCTTTGTATAAATATATGTTGACTATCATAAATAATAATTTATGTCCTCTACGGTTAATCATATATGTATGTATGCTACCATACCTATCAGTAAGTGGCGTTATGACCAAACGACCAGAATTGCCAATATACTCATACGTGTAGATCGAGTTCGTATTAGTCTGCCTGATATAGCAGTCCTCGCGTTCTCTATCCCAGTAAAATTTTAGCTGAGAGAACCATTCGAACGCTGTTACCGACATACACCCTGCAAGTATATATGGACTTTGAAAAACCAGTTTCTAGCAGCCAAATCTTCACTTGCCTGATTTACCAAAATAGAAAAAAAAATGGATTTTGATACAAAAATTTTACACTAAACGCTCTCTATTACTTATCGACGTCGGTTTAGCTCTACTTAGACTGCTGGGCTATCAGCCACGGGTTTGATCACAACAGATGTTTATAAAGCCAGATCTTTGTTGTATGCTTGTCACATTTTGTGCAATTGCGTTTCCTGACCTTTCACATCATTTACACAGGATTTCACACAACTGGAGATTTTTAAGTATAAAGCGTTAATTAATCTTTAGCATTACAATACACTAGTTCCATACCTAACTGGAGAATAGCAGAAAACCCCGACAAAAATAAATTAATCCAGTTTTCTCTTAAATTCTTCCATAATTAGTATTATTAAACACTACTCCAGTACATTTTTTGGACAATAATTTAAGACTAACCCATTTTATACAGCCTATCCACAGTATCTCTAGAATGTATCTCAATCACACACAACGCGTTCACTTTGCAACGCAATATCTTAGTAATCTCCTTCCGGGACATCATCTGTAAAGTGGCGAGGATCTGGTTCTGTTTCTTGCGCAACTTCTTTAACGGTTTCTTTTCTTTCATGATCTCGCAGCGACATAATGTTCTAGTACAATCGGAAGTCCATTGGATCTATAAGAGGAGTTCCTTGAAAACTATCAATTGATCGACATGTTTTTAAAAAAGTTTACTCGGGTGTTTTTTTTTTCAAATTAGCCATATTTTTTTTCGGTTGCACCAATTTTTTTTTAAATATGATTATTGACCATAGGCACTAAATTGAGATATCATTTTTTTTTACCAAAGTGTGAGTTCTACAACTCTTTTTGTACCTATGAAACAATACCGGACCGATTTCTATGGAAAGCAAATTCACATCATATATATTAATACGCTAAGATGTTTACCTCCCTTGTTATAAAAAACCTCACAATTATTCCTCGTAAATTATATATCATTTATAGATAATCGCTTGCTATACCGGCATCCACAACAAAAAAAAAATACTATCGCTTTTTTTGTAAATTAATTAATTCTTAAAATAATATATATGACGGCTTTAATTTTGTAACAACGTCAACATGATTGACGGTTGGTAAATTTTTTATTTATTTAGTGTAAATTATTCGCACGAGTTTTGGATAGTATAAATTTAAAAGTTAAACTAAAACTGTATTAACCTTACTGCTCGTGATTCCAAGCTGACCCGGCCAGTCATTGATCCACTGTTCTCTTTGATAACGACATTTTCTTAATGCAGCTCGAGTTAATATTAATTGCTAAAAATGTATTATTTTTTTTACATTTTTCAAGATAATTGGATGTTATTTTCAGAACTGAGATCAGGACAAGCATGGACCTTAACATATATATCTCTTAAGTTTATACAGAAAATGTATTTTTTTTTTCTTAATAAAGCGATTCCGTGACCATTTTAGAATCAAAAATCGATGTTCTAATTTTGATTTTCAGTTATTTAATAACTTGCGGTAGCTTGCGGAGGTTTTTTCTAAACCAACCTAAAATATCAATTATTACATTCGTGTGGGGCAAATGCGCCACTTTGCCCCACCTGACCCCACCATGGATATTGCCATAAACAAATCCACAAACATACTACAATATATACATAGAGTTCAATTTTACATGTAAAAAGAGCAACCTTACCTCTCTCAAAACAACCCTCATGGTGTGTTCCAAGCCCAAAAGCCACACCTCTGCTGGACCATCTAACACCAGATTATACTTCCACTCTATACACTCGCCATCGTCGGACATCATGGCTTTAGCTACTGGCAACCCCAAAGCGTTCTGGAGTAATATTTGTGAACTTATTGTAATAATAAGTAATATACGCAAAAATAAAGAGTGGGTTAAAGAAGAAGTGATTATAAGTTTATAAATAAAGTAAAGAAGCTATTAAATTACTAAATATTACTATGGATATAGACAATACTTTAATGATAAACAATAATTGCACATACTATATATGCGCCTCCGCACCTATAATCAATTTTTTCATCTTTTGTATTTTTTTTTTTTTTTAATATGTAAATTACGCCTTTGATATAAAATAATCACGCGATTTATGACCAAAATCCGTTCTTCCAACAGTAACAAAAACTTTTAACTAAATCAAAAATTAAATAAGAACAGTTATAGATTAAAAAAACTAAAATTTTTATATTTCAAAATTTTAGATACAAATAAGTTATTTAAAAAAAAGTCAATTCCTTCTTTTATTTTATTTTATTTTCAATATTTTAAATAACTTTTTTATCAACATAAAATGATATTAATTATAAATTTAAAAAATATATATTGAAACTTGTGCAAATGAAGAACTTATGAAGTATTAACTATAAGTCTGAAAAAGTTAAAAAGGCATAGTGTGAACTAAAAACAGAAATTGAATAACAAAAACATTTTAAAATAAATTGAATTTATTTCAAATACATTTTCTTTAATTATGTTTCATTAACAAAAAACAGCATATACATAAATGTATTTATGCAAATGATTTACAAAAAAAAAACATTTGAATTGCATTTTTTTTTAAATTACAACCGGTTCTTGGCAGTTTTTTTTTTTTTAAATTACTCTACTACTAGTAGGGTGTGTACATACCGAACAGACCTCAATTTCACAATACAACACAAGGTGAGTCTGGTCAAAGGTACACTATTTTAGTACTTATAAAATTTGTACTAATAACAAGCAACTAAGAAATTCACAGATATACTAAAAGTAACAGCAGTTAAAAAAAAATTTTAAATGTTCTACAATTTTACATTAATTTATTATAAACCTGTTAATGATGACAAATATTAACAAACATAACATTATCAAGTTTTACTATCACAATATTTTCCTAACTCATATAAGTTTATCAACTAAAATTTAGTTATTGATTTATTTACTAAACTATCTACCAACGATCTTATCTGGTAAAGTTAGTAAAGTTTTGTAGACAGCTTTTTTATCTTCCTCGGAACGGCAAGAGAGTACCATGTGCAGATAGTCATTCAGTAATGATTGTGACTTTGCTTTCGGATGATTCATTAGAAGTATTGTTAGTGCCTGTAAAAACACATTAATAATTTTATTATTAAGGTATTTTTTTATATACACATTTTTCATACACAGGATCAACTATTTTCAAAGTTGGCAACTTAATTTTGGCAACGCAATGCCCCATTTATACATAATCACAGACTACATATCTATTTAAGTAAAACTGAATTGCTAATATTTGTAGATGCATAAACTTCCGAACCATTTCATCATAACATCATTACAGCCTATACAGTCCACTGCTGGACATAGGCCTCCACAAGTTTACGCTAAAAATAACATGAACTCATGTGTGTTGCCCATAGTCACCACGCTGGGCAGGCGGGTTGGTGACCGCAGGGCTGGCTTTGTCACACCGAAGACGCTGCTGCCAGTCTTCGGCCTGTGTATTTTAAAGCCAGCAGTTGATGAACCGTTTAATTTTTTTCTTTTTCATTTAATTTATTAATAGGACAAGGACTATACATAAGAAAATTTAAAAAAAAATCAGTACATAGATTAGCTACTATATGCTCAAAATCTCTAGGTTTATTTATTATAATAAATTCAAATCATTCAAAGATCAAACTTATCACATACCCTTATATATAGAGGTAGTTCATCACCCTTGTTAGATGCATGCTCCCATATCGGTGACTTCTTTAACAGATAAAGTAGCTGATTCCAATCGTGGGAGTATATAGCACGCCTTATAGCCATCTGGTAAGTGTTTCTCCATTTCTTATTTCTAAGTTCAGTCTCATACAAGCTGTTATCTAATTGCATTTGGACAAGATTTCTCTTGCAGCGTTTATCGTGCGGTTTCTTTGGTGTTTCTAATAAAGTGACCGCCTGTTTCTGTAATAGTAATTGTCAAAATATCATTAGAACAATATTTAAATTAAAATATATTAATGTTGTTTTATTTATATAGAAAGGTAAAGGACTATAATCCATACATCCTAGTCTGAATGAAAATAAATAAATAACTAACTAAATAATAATTAAATAAATATCTTATAACGTACACACACAGTCGTCTGTTCCTATGGTAAGGAATTTAATGCTTGTGTTACACGTAACAGCCAACTGTTATTACTATTTTTTTTTATAAATATACACACAAATATTACTTTTAAATTAATGTATATTCTAAATTAATGTATATTGTGCTTTTTAATCCTATGATGCTAATATTATTAATGCAAAATCATATAAGAATGGATCATATTTTAATAACTTTTGTCACACAATTTTTCAGCAAGATATAAGCAACACATTCCTGCCTTTTAGTTGCGATTAAAGTTGATTTCGAAATTGTGCACTAGCTAATAGGTTTCATGTCAAATGATAGCTTTTTTTTAAATGGACATGTGCGACAAAATTAGTTTTAGTAATTTATCTATAAATATAATGAAGTTTTGTCATTTCTGCTAACTCAATTTACTATTGGGTACAATGGTATCAATACTATTTCCAAGTTGTTCATTGAATATAATACCTTTTAAGTACCTATAAAATAATTTTAAACTTTTGAATTTAAAATAAATTAAATGACTTACCAAACTCGTTAAGGGTACGTAAAGACATTTAACCACATCTTCACTCATTTTTATCACTTTATACAAGCAACTATAACACTTGTGTTATTCTTCTTCTTCTTTGGCTTTAGCACCCTTGCGGAATTAACACTTGTGTTAAGCAAAAATAATAACCGGCTAGAAAAATAACCTTAATAATTTTTTCTGTTTGACAGTTTGACACTGACGAAAAATACGACAGACGAGTGACGACTGACGACTGTTGTTGGGTGCGTTCCACTAAAGGTAAAGGCCCGCCACGACATTATCCACAATCGCTGAAATTGCCGTTCCGTGTTGACGTGAATTTTATAGGTGGAATGCATATTTGAGTGCTGTGTAATCGCAATATGGCGGCATCATAAATAGCTGTGAGGGTATTAAATATTTCTGGATTGGAGTAAAACTTAATTAAATATTCAAGATTCCCGGGAATCGTTGCATTTTTGCCGAATCGAATAAGCATTCACAATTTTACATTGACAGTTCTTTTTTTAAATACCTACCACGTTTTAATAAAAGCCATCTCTAACCCACCTATATTTTGTGAGGGAAGATGAAAAGGGCGCGATTTGATCGCGAACATTGACGTCATCTATGACGTAGATCGCTCAAAACGATGGGCCTTAAGTGGAACGATAGAAAGGGCGTTACATTTCGTTGCGTTCGCTTTGTGGAACACACCCACTATGACAAGATGACAACTTTTTTCTTGCCATATTTAAATATTTTCCCTGTATTGATGTTAATTTGTTTTAGTTTAAAACTTGTGCTTTACTTTATTTTAGAACTTAGTTAGTTAGTTAGTTAGTGTAGTTAAAAAATTAGTGCTCAGTAGTTAAAATCTGTCTTTTTAAAGCAGGTAGGTGTAAAGATATAGTATATAATGCTACTATTTTAAAACTTTTTTTTTGTTGACATAAATGCGTTCCCTTTTGGTTGTATGAAATATTTTCGTTTGTCTGTTTGTTGTTGAAATATTACATTTTTTAAAATTTCTTTTATTATTTTTATCAATACTATAAATATATCAAAATTTAAGTTTGAAAAATATTTACTTTTGTCTCATTTTCTGGTAGCATTAAATAAAACAATTTTCGGATAATAATCCGTGCCAAGGAGTGCCGAAAAATATTGTTATACAATTAATACTATATCGTCATACACAAACGCGTATATTTTTTATAAATTGTTACTTATGACGAAGGCTAATACCATTTAATAAATAAATTTAAATAAATTTATATTTATTATAAAAATTAATTAAAACATTACCTTATCAATTCTAATTTTATTCACATTGTCAAATAACTTTTTCAAATGAACTTGAATAAGCTGTGGTTTCTTTGAATTTCCTAAGATTTCTAGCAGATCATCGTTTGATATGAAATAGAATCGAGGAAACAATTGTCTTTTCGTTTCGAGATACTTTTCTAAAGCACGCAATATTCCGTCTAAATTATCAACCATTTGATTCAATTTATTGAATAAATATGGAGCTGGTTTATACAGACATGCTTCAACTGCATTTTTTCCAGCATACATGCTGTAAAATATATGCAAATAGTGAAACAATACCGGATCTTTGAAATAATTAAGACACCTTTAATCTTTATTGTTCGCGTTCATCTTAGTATGTTTACTTACATACGTATTTTATTGTTTTATCGTGGTAGAGGATTGATTACTAACCTACTAGTAATTTCAGTCCAATCAGCAGTTAGCGCATCAAAAACTTTTACCTCATTTGGTAATTGTTTTCTAATATCTTCACCACTAAATATACTTTCTAAATATAGATACCGTCTTTGAACTTGTAGAGATATCTACAAAAAATTTCAAACAATAAAAATATTCTTGGTATATACGCAACAGTAATTTTAAGCATAGAACATATTTCAAAATAACCTCAATACACTCTGCTACGTATCCCAAAGATTTTTCCCAATAATCAACTTCTTTAATGAAAGGCTCAACGTATTTTGTAGATTTCATTGAGGAAAGTTGAACTTGATGGTCTTCTAGGAACTATAGAATTAGAATTATTTATAGTAAGGCCACATGACTTGTAAAAAAATAAATTAATGAAACTAATTTTCGACGCACTTGTGAAACATCTTCTACGTTTTTAATTCTATACATTTCTCCTTTGTGATGCTGCATTTCGTATGTCGTGGCTTTCCATACTTCTCGTATTGCCTTAAGACCGTTCTCTATATTCAATTCCATTGTGGCAGCATTTGATATTTCAGCAATATCCTCAGCGTACGCTTGAAAATTCAGTCTCATAATTAATTCAAGCTTAAAATCTTCAGAATTCTGATCAAATTCTCTGTTATAACATTTTAAGGAAAAACCATTAATTAAAAGAGAATGTTAACTATAATTATTATTTTTATTATCAATGTATAAAATAACATAAGATCTTTTAACTCACACTCCCATAAGAGTTTTTATTCTATCCCAATGTCTCTCTCTCATACAAGGATTTTTAAGATCACCAATTAAAGGTAAAGTTCGTCGAAAAGCGTCGACTTTTACCCTGGTCGTATCAATAATATCCCAACCTTTGTCTTTGAGTTGACGCGAGAGACGATTGAAGTTCCTAGAAAAAAAATTAAAGTCGCAATATTTATACGGGAGATTGATTTGCAGTAATAACCATTAGAGTTGCAATATTTATTTAGGAGATAAATTTGTAAATATGCATTACGGTATATGTCGTACCTAAATAGAAACATGACGTTATCTTCCATTTCATCTGTTTCCATTTCCCAGAAGGTTTGCGTTTTATATTTTTCCCAAGACTCCTCCCACTGAAACACCAAGCCCCACACTTCTTCCAATTTTTCCAGCTCTTTCTCCATCTTTTGCAAGTCTAGATTCACAGGTGTCCTATTAAAAATAAGTCCTTTAAAATAACTATAAATTTGAGTTGATGTTGTGTTTCTACAATGATACAGTTTACACAAAGACGCACTTATGACAGAAAACCTTACTAAACTAAATTTACACAATTCTACATTTAAAAAGTCTAAATTAATTTGAAATTACGTTAAATTAAACACAGCAAGACCATCTCTTATTTGTTGCTCTTGAGCACGAAGAGCATTGAGTTGATCTCTAAAGGCTTTCAATTGAGCTAACGCGTCTTTACCAGCGACGTCAGAGCTACAAGGCGCAGTTTTATAGAAATCTTCACAAAATTCTTTAGCAGCTTCTTTAAATTCCTATCGATCATTCAAAGGAAAGATTATCGATATTATTAAGGAAGGATATATTTATTAGAAATTTTATTCCGTATTAGTTACCTCTGCTTGTTCTAATAATTCAGTTTTAAATTTGTCTTTATTCATCTCTAGTGCTTTCTTTGCTTCTTCTAATAAGTTAAGATATTCGGTCCAAGCAACAGGAATATTTTCATGCCGAGTAGCCATGTCCGAACTAAGCTCGACCTCAAACTTGGCTATAAAGAATTCAAAACTAGTTATTATAAAAGTACCAAAATATTTTCGATAATTTTGTCGGATACTATTTGTAATCTTACCAAGAGTCGTCATTTTGTCTGTAATGGGAGGGAATGTTTTCTCTATTTGAGGTATTTCTGATACCAAGCGCTCATATGTAGCCATTGCTGAAGCTAATTCTTTTAAATCTGTAGGCATCTAAAATTTTTCGAACAATGAATAAATTACATGTACGAATATTGAATATGTTACCATTATTACAATTATTCAAAAAGAAAAATATAGGTTAAAAAGTTTTATCTAGACATACAGTCATGGCTTCCACACCACTTTTTTCTATGTAAGCGTACACTACATCAATATCCGATTCGGTTATTTTTCTCAGTAGTTCTCCCAATTTGGTTTGCCACACGAGACAATGTGCTATAATTGACTTCTTTAATTCACTAGAGTTTAAAGTAATAAAGTGAATCTGGAATTTTTAAACATATTTAAAAAAAATCCTACAAGTAGATAGAAAAAGCTACAAGTAGACAAAAAAGCCTGCCCAGCGTGGTGACTATGGGCAAAACACACGAGTTCACGCCATTTTTGGCAAGAACTTGTGGAGGCCTATGTCCAGTACTGGACTGCGAAAAGCTGATGTGATGATGTGATGAGACAAAAAAAAACTTTTTTATAAACATTGATTTTAAGTACTTGGGTAACAGTTTCTTGTATTTGGACAGCATTAGCGAGATTGCTGTAGTTGATAATGAGTTCATCAAAATCAGCGGCTGCGTGACCTTCTGCTCGATAATTCACCATAAATTCATCCTTATTTACTTTCCAAATATGTGCATACGGATCCCACATGTGAATATGTTCGTTTACAAGAGCTAAGTTATATTCTATTTCTGTAAGTCAATATTTATTCATTATTATAATATGGTGTAATAATGGTTTGAAGTGCCCAATTGTACAAATACGATTGCAAAATATTGTGATAGTAAATTAAGGTTTCTTAAATATATACTATGCTACACAATCTGTAAGAGTTTTCTGTATCATGGCCGAAAATATTTTGGATCAATATTTATAAAACTATACTGTAATGAAACGAACGCATTTTAGAACATTTTGATTACACTTAATTAGTAAATTACATTATTTTATAGATTTTTATTACTATTTTAAGCAACCGGATCCGCGCCCTTGTACAATATTGCAAAAATAAAATGTACGTCGTCGTTATTTTTCATTTTTATATTTATCCAAGTCACATAGCTTCAATACGTACCAGCATTTATTAAAGTTTGTAATTTATTGCTATCCACATCCGCCTTGATCACCTCTGTAAACTTTTTCAATCCACCGGCTGGTAATCCGAACTTCTCATACAATCTCGGTATTGTACTTATGAGATGAGTAATTTCTTCAATTATTATCTTGAAAGTTTCTACTAATTCATGTTGATTTGGGATGAATGTAATATTTTTACCAGTTAAATACAGACTCATTTTAATTAGAGGCGATGGTGCCATTGTACCTGGAAAATTAATGTATCTTAACGTGTCAATTTTTTGCGCATTTTAAAGAATTAGTCTGTTTTACAGTTTTACATTTAGTGTTGTGTATTACAATAAGTATGTGGTGTATTTACACGATCTGGTTTTTTTGTGTTATATTTTAACGATTTAAATTATTTAACATTACTTTCATTGACATATTTTTATTTTTGCAATTGTAAACGCTTTGACATTACAAATTATTATAATTTTTTTGTCATATGATTGAAATTTAATATATGTAGGTAAATACTAACCGTCACCATGTACCGCTTTATACATATTTTGCATTGTAGCTTTAATCGCTAAGCGTAATGCATCCTCTAACAAGCGATCGAATCTTTTAACATACTTTATCCAATGATCTGCCATCTAAAAATGTTAAGAAATATACTAATATAATCACTTTTCTAATTTTTTTTAATAGGTACATTTTTTAATAATTAATCACTTTTGTATACTATAGCAGTTTCTTGAACATGTTCAAGTCTTTAAATGAGTTCGTTATTATTAAAAACATACCTGTATATCACTCTCTTAAAAATATTTTTAAAATTAAAATAATTTGTGTCTTAAAGTCAGTACGACAAGTAGAAAAATGGTTAGCTTGATAAGTTTTGTAATAATTCAGCCAAGCTATACAGTACCATTAACTTACTTGTGTTATATGTGCCTCAAAACCCTCATAAACAATAATAATATACGTTATGATTTCCTTATACATGTCTAATATTTTAGCAGCTGCCTTCTCCTCCATTTCCCTTATTGTCTTTCGTAGTACACTTATCTCAAATACATTATAAATATCAAACTCAATAAGTGGTGTGTCACAAATTTTTTCCATTATTTTTACTAAATTTATGTTACAATTTTTGTATGTGTTTAAGAAATCTTGCAACTAAAAAACAAAAAAAAAAATCAATTAAAATTTAAGTTTTATATTTAATTTACAATTTTATACTTTGATAAATATCAATGTGACATAAATTTATTCGATATATTTATGTTTTGCTTATTTAATTATAAAATAAAGAGGAAGGAATTATTTCTTTTATAAACAAAACGTATATACTTCTCCGATCTGAGTTACGCAATCTGCAATGTAAGCATCAGACATTGTCGATGTCCATGTTAACTTTGTAATTCCCGGTTGAACTTTCTTTTCACAAGCCTGCAATATTTCAAAAAATGTGAGTAAAATATACGGTCATAGTGGCAATACTTTTGTATACTAGTGAAAATTATTGTATACTTTTAAGAACCGAATTTATGTTTTAGGACTTTTAGAACGCTGATCTCCAACCTAATCTTGTGTAAAATTATATAATGTGAAATTTAGTTTTTACAGTATACTAGATGACCTCGCAAACGTTGTTTTTCCACATATGTTATTAAACCCCTTAATCCAACCCCTTATAACTTAGAGGTATGAAAAATAAATGTTGGCCTAGTCTCAGGCCTACCCAATATGCACACAAAATTTCATAAAAATCGGTCAAGCCGTTTCGGTGAAGTGTTTCAACTAACGTTGTGACACGAAAATTTTATGTTTAGTATAAAGAAATGTAACTAAATACGTAATACGGTAATATAGTCTAATACCTGCGTGTAGATCACAGACATATAAGAGGAAAGATGTATTTGAAATTCAGACGAGTGAGAAAAAGATGGAGATATTACTTATTACTGTTTAAGTGTTTGTGTAATTTGTGTACAGTCTGTTCCTCTTATATGTCTGTGGTGTAGATGAATAAAATATTTTACGCAGCTATACACCTTCATAATGGATGCGTTCCACTAAATGACCACAACGATACGCCTTGGAAGGCCTTCTCTATTGTTCCACCTAAGGCCCGTGGTCGTCGCGAGCGATTGATCGACGTCATAGATGACATCGTTATCTCTCATTCGTTTCATTAAAAACGCAACGATTTTGCGGGAATCCACGTTCAATTAAGTTTTACTTATCCATGCGAAATATTTACTCACAATCCTCAAAGCTGCATGTTTTTATCATGCCGTCATATTGCGAGCACACAGCTTTCAAATATGCGTTCCGCCTATAAAAGTCACCTACAATGCCCGCGACTTTTTACGTTAGTGGAACGGCAATTTCAGCATTTTCAGCGGTCGCGGTCGATGAAGTAGTGGGCCTTAAGTGGAACGTATCCACTATCATTCAAAATTTGTCAATGTCAGGCGTCAGCTGTTTAAAAATTGTTTCAAATTCCAAAGACAGTACGTTTTCAAACTTATAAATTATCACAAATTTTCATAACAAATTAACAAAGCAATATTTTCTTAAAATATATATCAGCGAAAATACACAAATGCAAAGATATTATAATAGCAATGAATTTAGGAGATCCAGACTTAGAATTAGTGGACCCAACACCAAATATTCATTCGCTATTCTTACATTTTGATAGCTTATTTTTTTGGACAAAACTAGCAAGCAGAGCTGTAGTTCGCTGGAGCAAACGTATGTACTCTTGTGCAGGGATATGTTCGTAAGTATTTTTATTACTTTATTTTTGTTTCAACATTTAAGTAATTGTGTTATCTGTAAACAGAGTCTCCTTGTTCGGATGGGAAGAAAATGTTATGCCATATTTATAATAAGTTATTCTCATCGTAAAAGCTATTTGCGAGTGTAATCAATTATGAGTCATAGGCAAAATTTATTAAAATTATAATTTTTTAACAGTTTGTTTAGTTTGTAATCTAAGAGATAAAATTAATTACAAGAAAAAATTGTGATCAAAGAAAAAAGTGCTATCATAATTATATTATTTATTAATAATGAGTAACTTTAACACATAGAACTTTTATGAATTATGATGACAATACTAAAGAACTTTTATATTTATTTGGTCATTTTTTCACAAAATGCTTTTGTGGAAACAATATTTAACAATGTGCAAAAAAGAACTACTAACTAAAATCGATAAAAACACACACAAACACATATTTATACAACTTACACATAAAAATCATACTGTCGCTTGTATGATATTTATAAAGTTACAAGTTCACACCAGAATTAATTTATATCAATGTATATTTTATTCCAGTTACGATAGAGGAGGCCTCTGTGATATAGCTTTAAGCGAACCATTACTTAAACTAAGGCCTCGGAAGGATTTGGTAGAAACCCTGCTACATGAGATGATCCATGCATATCTCTTCATCACAGACAGGGACAGAGATAGAGATGGTCACGGACCAAATTTCAAATCTCACATGAACAGAATAAACCAAGCAGCTGGTCTGAATATAAGTATATATCATGATTTTCATGAAGAGGTGAATATTTCATTACTATAATTATAATTGTATTTATACTAATTTTTTAATTAATAAAATAATATGCATTTTAATTAATTAGTGATAACATTTACCAATAAACAATACTTAGCCTTACTGTTTAATTTTAACTTTACGGAGATATCATACCATTTTAGGTAAAACTATACCAAACTCACTGGTGGAGATGTAATGGACCATGTCAGACAAGAAAACCACATTTTGGGATAGTGCGGCGGCCTATGAACAGGGCTCCAGGTCCCACAGACTCCTGGTGGGACAGTCATAAAAGAAACTGTGGAGGTACATTCGTGAAAATCAAAGAACCCGAGAAAGCAGAAAATAAAAAATCATCTCAACCAAGTAACAATAAAGTACCCATAACTAAATATTTTAATGTAACTAAAAGTAAAGATAGTAGTAATAATAAGTCAAATAATAATGTCAAAGTATCTAAACCTGTTTTAAAAGAATCTAATAATGTACCTTTTAAATCTAATTCATTTACGAAAAGTTACACTAATGTTGTATCTAAGAAGAATAATATAGTTTTTAATCCTAAAATTACTAAACCACCAACACAAGTATTCATAGGTAAGGGACAGACTATTAGCGATACAAGCAAAACAGAAGCGGGTAGTGTTGTTGAGACTGTTAGATATATTTGGGCAAATAAGCAGTTATCAAATACAACTAATACACTTTCTAACATAAACAATTCTGGAAAAAAACAGGTATCAAAAGTCGTCAGTGCCAACTCTAATAAGCACAAAGCAGAAGATACGTATATTGCATCACCGCCAGCAAAAATCACAAAAATAGATGATTATTTCAAAAAAACCGCTACATCTGTATTAAAAGATTTGTATGGACAAGATTTTGTTATTAAAGAAGTGAATAGTAATAAGAGGTTATCAGTAACACCCGTTGAATCAAATCATGTTAATTGCCCTGTTTGTAATAGTAAAGTAAGTGACGCAGAAATAAATAAGCATTTAGATGAATGTTTAAATAAAGATATAATTAAAAATATTAGCGAGGATAATATGGATACGAAACCGATAAATGGTAAGATAGATTATGATGTAGAAAATAATAATATTTCCAGCTCCATCGAAAAAGATAATAGTAATAAAATTAATAATCCTGTTAAGGAAGAAAATGTACCATTACGATTTTCTGATATCAAAACTGAACTCGTTGATGAAATAGACTTAACGACATACCCACTGATTAAAACAACACAAGAAAATGTTAATGCCAAAGTTCTAAATGCCAAAACATCTAGTAAAGAAAAACAACCAGAAGATAAAAAATCCGATGCATTTAAAACGAAGGAACAAAAAGATTTGTTAACAGATCCTAAAATTAAAATAGAACCTAGCTGTAGTAATGAGTTAGATAAGTCATTAAGTGAACAAAAATGTCCTTGCTGTGATAAGCTAGTAACAAAACCAATGGATCAACATTTAGACGAATGTTTAGCGTTTTTCGATAATAACGCGACAATACCTACAGAGGTTCCCTCTACAAGTTTTGAGACTATTGTAATAGATGACGAATTTGATGAATCGTTAACGTTAAATTCAACGGGAACTAAGTGTCCATGCCCTTGCTGCCTTAAAATGATAGAACTAGTAGATATGAATGATCATTTGGATATTTGCTTGAGTTAATGCCTTTTTTTGTTAATAATTCGTGAAGAAAGGAAAAGAGGTAATATTTGGGAGGTAATCTACTTCTGTTCACTTTTCCACAATTCAATCTATGGCAATATTTAAAGTGAACTCATTTTGTGATTTTATATGATAATTATGATATATATTCATTTGAATTTTTTTTTTTTCTTTGATTAATACGTATGGAAATTATAGGTATTTATATTAAATGTGTGATTAATATTATAATATATAAATACAAATATTAGATCATAACAGGGCCATTACAAACTGCGCCAATGGGCTTGTCAATAATAATAATAATTTATTTATTTTGCCAGAATATGGTATACAGGTTGTCAAATTTAATAGTTAGTCAACATATTCTACCGATTTTCGGTGTGCAAATATTAGTTAAATGTAACATAAATAGTTCATTTTAATTTATAAATTGTCAAAAAACGAAATAAATTATGTCAATTAAAAAAAAAGATTTATAATTGGTATATCAATTTTAATTGGTCCCAATCTTGCGTAGAATATATATATTTTTTGTTATTTTTTGCTTGTATAAAAAACCTTTTTTTTTTTATTTGTTTACATTTTGTCTCAAGCCCCAATTAAGACGAATTAAAAAAAAGAAAAAGAAAGAAGATTATAATGAAACAAGTTTTTCGGATTTTATTGCGGTTTCAGATACTTTACAGCAATCATGGTTATGGGATCGTGACCATTGTTATTATAGTAAAAAGTTGTTTTTTTATAATGAGTGGAATTCGCGTAAACATTAGAAAAGAATAGTTCATAGTTTAATATGTTTAATTTACATTTGTATATCTATCATGTTTTAGAACGATATATAAAAGAAATTTGTTGCGTTATGATTGTTTGATAATTATTTCATTATCTTTGCTTAACTGAATAAAAGACTGAATTAATGTTAATATTTTTCAATTAAAACATTGTAATTTTCAATATCTGGTATATATGAATTATTTCACTGTCTACAATAAAATCATCCTTTTAAACTGTTAGATTTTGAATTAAATTTAACTAGCAGCAGGAAATTTCCTGCTCAAAATCTGGAGCAGCCCGACTGGGGTAGTACCTCGACCTTACAGAGGATAACAGCTAAATATGTATGTATGTATGCATTCCTGTAGTGAGTAAGGTAACTAGAGCTTCTGGAAAGGATTGTGGATAGGGTCGGTAACGCGTTTGCGATGCTTCTGGTGTTGCAGGCGTCTATAAGCTACGGTAATAGTTTACTTGCAGGTGAGCTGTACGCTTGTTTTCCGCCCTATTAAAAAAAATCTGAAATTAGGTTTTCTTTGTGTTAATAAATTATAATTTTCTATTAATGTTTATTTCGATACTTACCAAGGTGAGTGGTTTGAACAATAGTCTCTCTTCTTCAGATAGGGAGTCTAGTATGTTATTGTAACCCTTCACAACTGCCAGTACGCTCTCATAAACGTAGAATATAGATTTGCTCTTCATGTATACCTAAATTGAGTAATGATTCAAATAAAGATTCATTAACAATTGCAACATGAAATAAGCAATTTTTTTTTAATGATTTTGCATTTAAATCAAACGCTATTTTTTTTTTCAATTGATTTAATAATAATCGCTAAAATAACAACCGCTCTGGTGTAGTGGTGCGATGAGGCGCCTAAAACACCGACGGTTTAAGTGTTTGATTCCCGCTCGGGATGGATATTTGTATTTGTAAAAATATTTCTTTCCGGTTACGATGTCTGTCCTAGTGGGTCTCCACCGTGCCTCGGAGAACACGTTACGCCGCCGGTCCCGGCTATCATAAATACCTGATAGCGATCGTTATAGTAGGGAACATATCCGCCAACCCGCAGTAGAGCAGCGTGGTGGATTAAGCTCCAATCCTTCTCCTACATGAAGAAAGAGGCCTGTGCCCAACAGTGGGATGAATGCTAATTTAGAAATAGAAGTAAACTTAAAAAGTTAAATATTCACATCACTAGCTACAAAGAGACGTGCTTAAGAACTAAATAAAATCTTATAATTGTTTTGAACTAACATTAAAACCTAACTGCTGATAGTGTCGGCAAGTTTGCATTACATAGGTATAGGCTCAGATTAATTAACAATATTAAAAATCTAAAGTATAAGAGCTATGCGATTGAAACTTTATGTGTTTAATAAGTCTACTATTGACATCATATCCCGAGAATTTTGTTTATCTGGTATAATCCAAACCCAAGTTATGAGGGTTCAAAAAAACGACGAAGCACTTCGAGAAAAGGTAGGTAGTGCTTTTCGTTTTTTTTTTGGCTCGGCTTGGCGGGGGCACTACCGCGCCCCCAGATATGATGGTCCTAACCTATAGGTTGATAGCCTATAGGTTGAACCGATTTGATATATGGTAGAAATATACCTGGTAGGCGTGTAAGGGTATATCCAATCCTAAATTTTCCCAATGGCTTGCTTCCTTGCATAACTCCAAGATATTGCTGCATAACATAATAATACTTTATTGTACACCAAAACAGAGATAATACATAGCCAATTGATTTTAGCAAAGTATCATAAGGAATAAGGATAAAGGGCAGCCCTACCACTGAAAAGCGATCTCTTCCAAGCAACCTAGGGGCAGAGGATGTGGTATTGTGACGGTGTAGGTGTACAGAACTTAACTGAGGTAGAGCACAGCAGGAATTTCCTGCTCAAAATATGGAGCAGCCCGACTGGGATAGTACCTCGACCTTACAGAAGACCACAGCAAAATAATACTGTTTTCAAGCAGTATTGTGTTCCTGTTGGTGAGTAAGGTGACCAGAGCTCCTGGGGGGATTGGGGATTGGGTCGGCAACGCGCTTGCGATACTTTTGGTGTTGCAGGTGTCTATAAGCTACGGCAATCGCTTACCATCAGGTGAGCTGTTTGTTAACGCTTGTTTGCCGACCTAGTGACATAAAAAAACAAAAAAAAAAAACACAATAGATTGTGATTTAAAGTGAGAGATGGACGTGTAAACATACATATGTACATACAAAAAAATACACCAATACCAACAATGAACAAAAATAATAAATGAAATCGACCGAAAACCGAAGTCTTGAAGATTGATAATCATCATCAAACTAGTATAATCAAAAACAAAATCATTTAAAATCGAAGTTAAGTATTTTTTAGAAAGAAAATTCAACACATTCTATCATATTAAATATTATAAAAATACCTACACATCAATATTACACTCCAATAGCCCAGGGTTTTCCGCACTCTTTCTCATCAAAGTTCTGTTCAAGCCAGCAGCACATTTTTCATCCACATTATGCTACAAAATATATTTAAGGATTTTTTAAAAAAGAACGTAAGAAAATATAATTTAAATATTGATGGATTTTTTTTTATACGACCAATAATCCTACGACCACAAGCGTAAGGCCCACCGGTGATGTTAAGCGGTTACCGTAGCCTAAAGACGCCTGCAACACTAGATTCATCGCAAGAGCGTTGGCGAACCTACCCTCGATCCTCCCCAGGAGCTCCGGCTACCTTAATCGCCAACTACTTGAGAACATTTGGTTTGGATATTATTTGGCTGTGATATTCTAAAAGGTTGATTTACCTCATTCGAGGAACTGCTCAAGAGTTTGAGCAGTTCCTCTGGTGAGGTAAATCAACTTCAAAATTCATTGATTCAATTAAAGTTGTAAGATAGTACCGTCCAAGATATCCATAGTTCCCTGATCGCGACATCTATGGCTCCAACGAGCCTATTCACGTGCATGATCACATCCTCAGAGTTGCTGCAAGGCAATAGCCATACTGACGCATCTGTCATAACCTGTTGGAAGATAATTTTGGATTTCAAGAAATTATTATTTTAATTTCTCTCTCTTCCCGTGGGTGTTTAAAAGACGACTAAGGGTTACTACCACCTTGGAACTTAAAAAGCCGACCGATGGCGGGATAACAAAAAGGAATGTTAATAACTTTCTTTTGTCATATTTTTGTTTAGGATTTGTTAAATTATGAAAAAAAAAATAACTAAAAATCATATTTCCTTAGTCGTTGATGCCTTATCGCGCTTTTTTTAACCGACTTTCAAAAAAGAAGGAGGTTCTCAATTCGATTGTATTTTTTTTTTACATAAAATGTATGTTTTCTCAGAACTTTTCACTGGGTAGATCTATTTTGATGATTTTTTTATTTGAAAGGTGTTGCGCGTCAAGTGGTCCAATTTAAATTTAGTTGAGATCTTACAAGTACTTTTCTAGTTATATCTAATAATAGGTATTTACTTGACAATTTTTTCATCGACCTACTTTGTATTTTACCGCATAACTTTTCACTGGGTGTACCGATTTGGATGATTCTTATTTTAACTGAAAGCTTGCTTAATGCTTGTCATGTGGTGTCATTTACATTTGATCGAGATCCAATGATATAATATATTTTTCACCTCAATGTCGAGTTCTGATTATAACTTTTTGAGTAATATTTGACAACGCATATTTACTTGACTATTTTTTCGTGACCCTACGGTGTATTACGATGTAATTGGAGTAGTTTTTTTAGTTTGCGAGCATATACAATTATTCATATTTTATGGCCAAAGCGCAAATTATTTATGTCTATAACCCCCTAATAGTATCGCTATTGTCATTGAAGATACAAATGCGAAGAGGAGCTTACAACTTTCACTGTCTATATCAATATTTTTATTTGTATTTGTGTTGCAGACACCATGGTATCAGTCACCCGTGACCATGTCGTCTGCAACGTCGTGGAACTATCTGGAGTTTCAAAAAAAACGAGCGTGCTTTAGAGCACACGACTGAACTAAAACTTTTTTAGTTGCCCCTACAGTAATATACGAAACGTAACTCTCTCTCTTTTTATCTTCACTAACTTATATTTCCCTCTCAGCTTCCTTTCGCCTCGCCCGATCGCACTTTTCATAACGCTCTCGTTACGCACTCACCAGTTTGTTCCCCAAGACAAGCGTACGTAAAGAGGTTTTACTTCAAAAGATATATAAATAAGTGTTTATAGAAGACCTTCTTAAGATAAGCCAATCGATCTCGACGTGCTCGCAATAAGGCAGCGCGTCCAGCGGCGGCGGGTAGCGTTCCGGCGCGCGTGCCGCGGCTCGACACCGTCTCTTTTTTAGCCGCCTGTACCTCCTCGCTGAACATTGCCCACACCTGGACCCATGAAATAAATTGCCCCTACATACACCTATTTTCGTTACAAGTTAACAATTCAGGCGTGTGTATTCGCGCTTTCAAAAGCGCTTTTGAATTTGCTGATTTTTGAGTTTGTTCGTAATATAAATAACCATTCAAATCTTACAGCAGCCATGTGAATGATAAATTTAATTAACATGTTCGTTTTAAGAGTTTCATTAGAAACTTATTGTGATGTGCAAATTTTAGGGATTTGGATGGAGAATCTTTTGAAATTAAGAAGTTCATTTAACAAGTAATTAATTTATCACGATATACTAACTTACCTATTAACTACGATATAATTGCCAAAAAAACTCACTTCAGCAGTCTTCCTTTTAAAAATACGCCTAAGATTCTTCCGTCTGGAATAGTTGTGCAAGGAAAAAAGAGCTACGACTGCTTCTTCTACGTGATTGACTCCTTCAAAAACGGTTTCCACTAAATTTTCTATGATGATCTAAAAAAATAGATAATATTACTATTATGTAAAAGTTTATACTTCTATGGGATTTCAATTTTGTGGAATATATTACACTAACCTCAATATCCTTAATAACCGTTCTAAACTGCAAGATATCGTCGTACCAAGACGGCGCTTGTACATCTAATATATTATGTGCTACTGCCTTCACATTATCAAGTGCATCTTGGAACATATGTTCGATCTGGTCGCATTTCGCCTCGAATTGATCCCCGTGGGCTCCACCAAACATAGGCTTATTTATAGTTTCGAGTTCGTCAATTCTGTAAAATAAGTGGCTTTATTAAATACTAGCGACCCACCCCGGCTTCGCAGGGTTGCGAAAACTATCAGTATTCCTCTACTCTATTATGTATGTATTACTTTATACTCTATTCTTCGCTCTATTTACTAAAGAAAACCGCATCAAAATACGTTGCGTAGTTTTAAAGATCTAAGCATACAGACAGCAGGAAGCGATGTTGTTCCATACTATGTAATTACTTTGTTATGTTAAATAAATTCGTAATAAAAAGCCGTTAAAACCACTGGCGACTTAGAAAAGGCAAATAAATTTTGTAACTATTCATAGAATAACACGTATGATTTAATATTATCTACAATAAGAGTGATCAAGTAAGAGTCAAGAAGTCAACAAAATTACCTCCCAAAAATAATCATACAATTGCAAACATCCAACATATCAAAACATCTCTGCACAAATGAATCAATGTAATTGAATATAGACCCAGTGTCCAATTCCCAAGTGCCTGGCTTTGACTCACTGTGTGCCTCTACCATTAGATCATAAATTTCTCTATACTTTTTGCAACAATCTATACATTTCGTGAATTCTCCCAAAGCCTTCTTAGTTTTACCGCCAAAAAGTTCATCCAACCTAATATAATTTTTGCAAAGAATAATGATTTGGTTGCTCAAGGCCTTAAAGAGATTGGTAATCCGCGTTTCTGAATTGTAGTAAGGAGATTCCATCCAGATAAATCTGAAGAGATTGATAATTTGCGGAATGTTTTTGCAAATGTCATCCGGGTCAACGACGCATTCTAAGACGGCACAGGGCTGTTTTATAATTTGTAAGTATTCAATGTTGGAGGTTGCTTCCTTTATCTTCTGCTTAATTTCTTCGCAAAGAGCTTGGAACTGGTGTATGAATGTAGAATGGGTGGTAACGAGAATTTTCGTAATGTGTTTTACAGCTGGATTTTTCAATTGATGGACGAGTGCGCTTAAATTTTCATCTGTGAAATGAATAACATGAAAAATTGATTACTTGATTTATAAAACTTTTAATCTAAAAAGCATTTCTTTAAATTCTTACGTCGATAAACCCAAAAATCGTATTCGTCACTAGGACATAAGAGTTCCTTTTGCGAGGCGACAGATGCTTGATCTTCAATACAAGACTTGATCTGATGTGTCCAGTACACGACCACTCCCTCTAATCTCTTAACTAACTCACGGTCAGTGCTTGCCACTTCGAACGAGAGTTGCTGACCCTCACGCGGTATATACAGAACGGTCAATCCGAGCATTTTGTAATACATATCCGTTAATTTTGCCAGAAATGTGTGCAATTGGGAACAAAATTCACTTTTAACACCTGAAACCGAACAAAATACGTTTTACGAAGTCTGGTATATCATAGGAATTTATGTAGAAGTAACTTTGGGCTTAGGTACTTACTGTCTGGCCATGTAGTGACAGCAAAGAAATAAGGCGCGTACATTAATTCCAATATTTGAATTAAATTAGATTCGACCGAATCCACAAAAGTTCCGAATACAACTTCATCGTGAAACGTTTCAACTTTAAAAACTTGATCGGGCTGCCTTAAAAAGTATGTAAGATCGTATACAGGAGACAGAGGAATGTCACAGGCAGCTTTTAATTTATCCCCCTTAAAATAAACGCAGAGTATTAAAGATCGGGGGTCGGTGATCCAGTCTTCGATGCCTTCCATGGCTTCTTTATTCCAGTCTTCGTCCCGTAAATCGTACAATGTGGTCATCTTCATGACATATGATATCAGTTTGTTTAACTCCTCTGGCTCGTAGACAGGTTTAACTGGCTGTTCCGCTAATTCTCTTTCCAATTGTGCTAAGCGTTCCTTTTCTGCACCGATAATTTAATCGTTCATTAAATTGGATAAACTCGATGAATAGGAACTTCAAATGCTGAATTTACTAAACTACTTCAGTAGGTAAAAGGAATTTTAAATGAAACTTCATGATATCGTAACATTGTGACACCATGTCATCGTAAGCATATCACGGACATTATGAGAAATCCTGTTTGTCATAAGAGAATTTCTAACAACTTACAGAGCATTATAAAACCTGTTTGCTATTGTTCTTAGTTGGAGAGGAAGCTTTAAATTAGTTGAATGCACCGTTAAATAAAAGTTTTGATCAGAAGTGTTATTTATGAAAATGAAAAATACAAAACTGAAATCAAGATTTGTCAAGCATTGCTATCAAAGAAAGTACTACTTGTATGGTGGCATCTGTCTAGTGACATAAAAAAAAGAGAAAACTGACGTATCCTACATCGCGATATCAAATTTATCAGAGCGATTGAATATATATACAAGAACCCGACAATAACCGTCGGGGCAGTAGCCCACCAGACTCAATACCCGTCTGGTCGGAGGATCCTGCCTTTACAATGGTGGATGAGAAACTTTATGCCCTGTTCCTCTCACACACCACCAAACTGGTGAACCCCGACGTGATCCGAACTTGTTTAATTGTCTAAAAGTCTAAACGAAGGAATGTATGGAGTGTTTCAATTATAGCAAGCCACAAATACTATTACCTCTCTCCTCTTCCGAATTGTGACTTAAATCATCACTCCAAGTCACCTTCACTCTTTTCCTCACCTCCACTTCCGACATGTTGACGAATATTCACTAAGAACTAAATACGCAATTTAATATTCCTTAAAATATTAAATGACTATTATTTAGACATTTTGAGAATGAAAACAAATGATTGAGTTTTATTGTTTTTATAAATTTTCTGTGTATACGATCAAGCCAGTTTGAGGATTTCACTTATGTATTGATCAAGCGTTGCTAGGGGAAAAAAGGTTGGTATTTGAATGTGGTATTTACATTATTGCTTATTATAATAATTTGTTGTCACCATTTTTTTTGTAAAATAAACAATACTTTGTACTCTTCGCTTAAAATAATAACAAATTATTTGAATAAATTTTAATTATAAATAAATAAAATATTTGCTATGTATTAAAAAAAACATGAATGTCAAACAGATGCTTATTGCCAAATGAAATTGAAAATTTAAGTTTAGGAAACCATTACATTTAGTAATCATTGCTTATTAAAGCAGATAAAGGCTAAAGTAAGCAAACAATAAAATATTGTTTAACGGATATTTACCGAGAGTAGTGAGAAAAGTTATTGTAAAAACAAAAAAGGTAATTTATATCTTTTAAATCTAATAGGTATACTAAGCTACACTAGGTACACAGCGTTGAGGGTATTTGATGCGTAATGATAGTCCACAGACATTTTGTTTCTGGGTTATGATTATTGCCCTTGCATGATCAGTATTCGCTACCAATTATTTGTAAGTTGTAGTGTATCGGCACATGCGAACATAAATATGTTCACTAATCTGTGTAAAAATGCTCATAAACGTCATAAAACATGGACACATGCATACCAAATTCTTAAAGATATCATAGCCTATCTCAACTTGGCAAAACATAAGAATGCCTAATATCCTATTGACCAAAATGTTAATTATTTATTATTAGTTATCGACAAAGCCTAAGTGACATCGACAGATAATCTACATAATAGCTTATCGTTAGATGTCCATAATTATATATTCCACGGTCAGTTTTGACTCTTAGAATATGTATTTATATAATTTCAGTTGATAGCATGCGACGCCATGTGGTCACATGGCTGGAGGTATCACGCTCTCTAGAGATGGCCGACATCGGTTGGCGGGCGTTCTACGCGCGCTTTTGATAGCGCAGTTGACCATCTCGTTGGTTATGGTCATATATTGCTACAACACTTCATACAAGGTTATGTCATTGTTGAAAAACATACATAAGGTAACTGAAAACTTCGTTTGAGTAGATAAAATATTGAATAGTGGCATTAAATCATAGAATAATTAGGTGCTCGCATAAAAAAGGTTTTATTCGAGAAAACACAAAAAAGAGTGTGCTCTTGACCACACGACTGAAGTTAAACCTCTTTAGTTCCTACAGTATTATACGAAACGTAACTATCTCTCTCTTTCTATCTCTCAATTTCCGTTCACCTCGCGCGATCACACTTTTTGACATAATAATCTATCATCTAAAAGTTGAGAGCTTTTACAAAACTATAATTTCTTCTGTAATACTAATAATTAAAAAAAAATCATGTTATCTTCACAACTCAAATAATTTATTTTAATATCTATCACCAGTTTAAAGTCTACCTGATCTACGCGTTGATCCTATTACAAGCGTATTGCATGAAACTACACTACACTAGTGGGTTCCGCTTGGTCACTTGGTTGCTCCGCGACCAGCACTGGGGCAGGACGGCCCCCGTGTCTCGAGTGTGGCTTCTCAGTGGAACATTGCTTGCTGCTAATGGACTACTAATACATGCTGCCTGTAAGACAACTCTCAAGGTAACAATGTTGTACTAGTATTATACATGCGAAAGTAACTTTGTGTCTGTCTGTCGCGCTTTCACGCCAAAACTATTGTGCCGATTAAATCAAAGGTACACAGATAGTCTTGAGCCTGAGAAAGGATATATGCTACTTTCTAATGCGAAAAAAGGTGTGTAATGAGTTGAAAGGTGCGGATGAAAAGTTGTATGGAAGGATCGTCATTTTTAGAGTTAGAAGCTTGAAACTTATTTTTTAGGCCATTGATTTGATATAAATAGACATGACTTCCTTTTTTAAGTTATTTAAAAATGAGATGCTTCCTCTGATTTTTGGTCATAATTTCGAGTTATTGATATGTCGATGACTGTCACCACAAGCGATTTGTATTCATTATGTGAGTAAATAAATGTCCCGTTTTAGATATGAAATACTCCTTGTTATTATGATCATCAACAAATATAGCTCTGAAAGTGAAGTAAATAAGACTAATAATTCCAGGCTCTAATGAAAGAGTTATCGTCAACTCTGCGCTTTGGCATGTCTCAGTATCTCACTGAGCCAACATGGAAACGATTTATCGACACGATGCAGGTAACTTTAAATATAATTATTGATTCTTAAAGAGTAAGTTGTAAGTTGAGATTCCAGAAAATTTTTCGTCACAGAATTTATATTCTGAATCAATAGTCATTTTATATAATTATAATTAAATATAAAACAATCATTTAGCATTTTGCACATCGTTTTTGTAGCCTTCTTGAATGAACAACTTTTTACGCCAGATGTTCTTAAAGTTATCAAATTGTCACTGCAATAAAACGAACCGCTGAGTATTACCAATCGCTACTATTCTTATACAATCATTGAATTAGTAATGTTCTTTTTAGAACAGTCCTAAGAGCTATTCTGTATTTTCGGAGTAAAAACTTAGTGTAAATAACTGACGTTATTAACATAACATCACATAAGAACCATTTCAATTAAGCTAAACTCGGATCTTTCAAGCTTTTTAGTCTTCTTAATTGAGGGTTAAACTTAATTACATTGAAGATAGAGCTGAACTGCTGTGGCGCGGACCATCCAAACGACTGGCACGAAATTCCCTGGATGAACATCGATTTCCTGAACGAGGATGAAGACATTGTTATGAAGTTAGTACTCGTTTCCCGTGTTTTATTAATTTTACCATTTGAGCTACACGAAGTCGCTATAAGCAAAGATAGATTCTCAAACAGAAAGATGAAAGAGCTTGCTGTTGGTAATTGTTATCTTATGGCCGCGAAGGACCATTATCTTTGGATGTGTAAAAGAAATATATCTAGCAGTAAATATAGGTCACGTTCATGGATTATTATTGTGAGCTGACGAGAACGACTCTAGTAATAGGATTTTTTGAAGTAAAACGTCTTTACGCATACTTGCCTTGGGGAGTAAGCTGGTGATTGCGTGACACGAGCGTTATGAAAAGTGTGATCGGGCGACGCGAACGAAAGTCGGAAGTTGAGAGGGAGATATAATTTAGTGAAGGTAGAAAAAAAGAGAGTTACGTTTCGTACACATATATTACTGAAGGGGAAACTAAAGAAGTTTTACTTTAGTTGTGTGGTCTAAAGCACTCGTTTTTTTTTATGTTAAGCGTTTTACTCGTAAATTAATGGACATTTCCAGATTTTTGGATACCCTTACGTTTCTTCTTGTTATTTTAATATTTACATAATCCCACACTAATTTTTGTATATAAAATCGAAAAAGTTATAAATCTGAAGAGTTTGTTTGTTTGTTTGTTTGCTTGAACTCGCTAATTGGTCCGATTTGAAAAAAAAATCATTGTTAGATAGCCCATTTATTGAGGAAGTCCATAGGCTATATATCGTTACGCTAAGACCAATAGGAGCGGGGCACCAATGAAGAATATTTCAAAATTGGGGGTTTTTGTTTTAAAAGTTTTGCAAGTTTTACGTAAACAAAGTCGCGGGTTAAATTTAGCGTTAGCCCAAAGAAACTATTCCACGCAAAAGAAATTGCGGCCAGAAACTAGTACAAAATAATTATTATGTTTTATATCTGTCAGTTTACTATCAACTAGGTTATCGGGAATTGACGGTAAAGTGTTGCTCCCCGCCTCTCCCTATTCGTGTTGTTCGCCACACGTCTTGACCGCCTGCTTTCACGATCCCTTACAGCAAGTACGTTTTTTTTTCTTTCATTTTACATATTAATCAAAAAAAAAAATAATTGCCAATCGTCACCAAAACCCCAGGTAGCAACTCTTTTTTAACCGACTTCCAAAAAAGGAGGAGGTTCTCAATTCGACTGTATTTTTTTTTTTTTTTTTTTTTTTTTTTTTTTTTTTTTTTTTTTTTTTATGTATGTTACATCAGAACTTTTGACCGGGTAGACCGATTTCGACAAATTTTGTTTTAATCGAAAGGTTTTGTGTGCCAATTGGTCCCATTTAAATTTATTTGAGATCTAACAACTACTTTTCGAGTTATATCTAATAATGCGTTTTTACTTAACGCTTTTTTCGTCGACCTACGTTGTATTATACCACATAACTTTCTACTGGATGTACCGATTTTGATAATTTTTAATTTAATCGAAAGCTGATGTTTATCATGTGGTCACATATAAATTTTACCGAGATCTGATAACTGCTTTTTGAGTAATCTTTGATAACGCGTTTTTACTTGACTATTTTTTCGTCGATCTACGTTGTATTACTCGTCGATGTAATTGAAGTCGGTTTTTTTTTCGTTTGCGAGCAAACACAATTATTATAAATGATTATGTCGGCAAACAAGCGAACGGCTCACCTGATGGTAAGTAATTACCGTAGCTTATAGACGTCTGCTACACCAGAAGCATCGCAGCTCACTACCGACCCCATCCCTAATACCCCCAGGAGCCCTGCTCACCCAACTCACCAACAGGAACACAACACTGCTTGAAAGCAGTATTACTTAGCTGTGGTCTTCTGTAAGGTCGAGGTACTACCGCAGTTGGGCTTCTCCATATTTTGAGCAGGGAATTTCCTGCGGTATTTGTCTCAGTTAATGTCAGTCAGTCACTTCTAATAAATCACTAAATCCTTAATTTTATGTACATAAAGTGTGATTTTAATCTCTCTCTCTCTCTCTCTCTCTCTCTCTCTCTCTACACTGAGCACTAACCCTATCTCCCTCTATCGCTCGCGACGCTCAGAGGTACGGCGAGGACGCAGACGCGGCGCGGTCGCTCCAGAAGCGCGGCTGCGTGCGCGCCGCGGAGGCGCCGCTCGTGCGTGTGTCGCTCGCTGTACACGCGCTAGTTGGCCTCGCTGTTCTTCTACAGGTCATCAGAACTTTGTTTTTTTTTTTAAGTAAAACTTTTTTACGCAGGCTTGATCGCGTGAGGCGAACGGAGCAAGAGAGAGAGGTATTTTTTGAGGCTATTTCTCTCATAGCCGGTTACGTTTCGTATATCTAAGACACAGTGCAGGCCTATTGCTAAAGAAGTTTTACTTCGATCGTGTGGTCTAAGCCACACTCGTTTTTTTTTCAATAATTTGCTAAGTAGGTGCTAGGTATTACATTTGGATTTTTCGAACCAAATATGCTTAAAGTTAAACTGAGGATATGATAATAAATGATAAAATACTAATTAATAACTAATTTATTTTAATTTTGATACTGTAAACATAATTATGTGTATATAGGCGACGCATTGGCGCAACGGTTACACCACTGGTTTGTGGCTGTTGCGCTAGCGGTTGCGGGTTCGATCACCGCACATGACAAAGATTTGTATTGGCCATACAGATGTTTGCCGTGGTCTGGATGTTTGTACAGTCCTTGTGGGTCTCTTCGCCGTTCTTCGGAGAGCACGTTAAGATGTCGGTCCCGGTTGTTATCATGTACACCTGATAGCGATCGTTACTCATAGTAGGGAGTATATTCGCCAACATATATATGGTCAGGTACTTTTAGGATTGTCAATTCAAAAGCTATCGACGTCGTATTTTAAATCTCGCATAAATCATAATCTGTCATCATTATTATTACCAGAATATATGTTTTATGGCAGGTAGTTATTGTTCTACTGACGCTGTTGATACGTAGCACGCAGCAACAACCGGAGGTGAGTATCATAATGATAACACCTTTTTTTCATAACAGTAAGATAGAAAAGTAGTGAATAAACTGACTAGAATCTGTAAAAACAGACCATTATATTTTGCCAAAAATACATTAATAGTTACTAACATACATTAACTTAGGTAGGGTACATGGGAAAATTTCCTGCTCAAAATATGGAGTAGCCCGACTGGGGTAGTACCTCGTCTTTACAAAAGATCATTACTAAATAATACTGCTTCCGAGCAGTGTTGTGTCCTGTGGTAAGTAAGGTGACCAGGGCTCTTAGGGAGAATCGGGATAGGGAGGACAACGCGCTTGCGATACTTCTGGTGTTGCAGACGTCTATAAGCTACGGTAATCGCTTACCACCATGTGAACCGGACGCTTCTTTGCCGATCTAGTTGTATAAAAAAAATGTAGGTAGGTACACTTGTACACAAAGATACGCTTCAGCCTGTAATATCCCACTGCTGGGCATAGGCCTTTTTCCCCATGTAGGAGAAGGATCGGAGCTTAATCCACCACGCTGCTCCAATGCAGGTTGGCGGATGTACACAAAGATAAAGCACAAAAATCATTTTCAAAATGACTCATTTTTTAAAACATTTAAAATAAAAATTGATTTAATTTCCATTATAAACAAAAATTGTTTGTTTAGTTGCCGTGTGGAATGTGTGGAATTTAGCTTTAATTCTTTGTGATAAACATAATTTTATAAGTTTACTGTTCTTTACAACAGACAATTATAAATGCCTCACACTCTATAGTGTCAATTGAAAACTTACTATCCGAAAACATAATAAAAAGAATATAAACACGCAGACCACGATAAACACTTATATGGCCTATTCAAAAATCGTATGGGGATCGAATCTAGCGTCAACGCGTAATCAAATTCATTCGTCGCTTTGCTAATGACTTGTACTGTGCTTTGAGGAATTACAGTAGTCATGGGGCTAGTTACAGGGGCGCCCTAGACCCCACTACAAAAAATAATCGAACTTTTGACAGATTTCTAAGGTACAGTCTAGAATTTCTAATCTGATTCCCCTCTTAATACGCTAGTATCGGTAGTGCTTGGTAAGACAAAAATATTTTTAAAGTCCAGTCTGATTAAACAAACCTATGCTTAATTTTTATGATTTAAATTGAGAATTAAAAATGTTATTTTTTAAACTGTTTCCAGGAAGTGGAGTCGAGCGCGAGCGATCAACGCCGCGAACAGCGCACTCGCAGTTTTCCTTACCTCTCGTAGTAGTAAGGTTGTTTGATTATGTAATTTAATAAATGTTTACTGATATTTTGATACTTTTAAATTTATTCTCAGTCAAATATATATTTAGAAGTTTTAAAAAACACACGACTGGAATTTGAATACAAATATGGACGTTTTATTTATTTGAAAATATATTTGATGACGTATCTAATTGAAAAAAAAAATCGCCTTTTCGAGAAAACCAGTTTTTTTTAAGTGGATTTTCTTACCGTAAAAATCGTAAAAAATCATTTAAAATAAATTTGCATCTTCCTGATAAGATTTAAGCATTTAAATTACTTTGAAGATTATTTATACATTTATAATATGGGAACATTCACTGTATTATCAGTTTTTTTTTATTCATCTAATTTTTATGACTATACCGCAAAATACAAAAAGAGGCAAGACAAAAATAGTTATTGTACTAAACAAGTGGAACAAGGAAGCTGTCTTGGTCAGCAATTTGTTTAAAATTTTTCGATATTGCAGTGATAATGCAGTCGAATTTGATGTTAGCAGCTATTTAGTATTATTTTATTATATAAGGGTGAAAGTGTGTTATAAAATAAAACAAGACGATCGATGTAAGGCTTTACTGAAATCATCGTAAACGAGCCCTTACACTATAAGTTAAGTAACAATGCGTGAATGCGTACAGAAAGCCGTCGTTACATTTGTGCGGCGCCATTTTTAAATACGTGTTACATAAATAACGAATATAAATATAATCGACATCGCCGCTAACTAACCAACGTTACAAATATACAAAAATCTCGTCGTATTTACAGGCGGCGTCGTGTCGGAATGTCTAACTTAACGCGACGAGCTATCGAGTCAATCGACTCGATTTACACATTCGAGTGATTTAAATCAACTCTTACACTCGATTTAAATCCTATCAACTAGTATTGATTAAATATTTTATAAAAGAATATTAAATAAGAATAGGTTTGTGATGTAATCGATTCGAGTGACTCGATTAACTCGGTTTGCGTCTGAGGGCGGGAGGGGCGCCCGGTCACCAGTGGACTACCAGTGGAGGATCACGGGTAGATAACTGGACTAGAGCGGTGGCGGGCCGTGTGGGTAGCGTAGCACTGGCGTCAGACTGGGCGTGTTACTGCGGCAGTCGCTGGGTGCCAGCGGGGCCAGCGCGGCCGCTCCCAGTAGCAGTAACAGTAGGGCTTGGAAGGGCAGTGAGGCTCGCGCCACACGGCAGACGAAGCGTAATCCGCGGCGAATGCCGCTTAGTTCGCGTTGCTCACGTTCTTCACTAAGTTCGCTGTGGATAATTAATCTAATATTACTTTCTACTCTTACAAAGCAAGCATAACAATAAAAAATTAAAGAAAAAATATCTTTCAATTGTGGATTCAACAATCATACTGTGTGCCATATTACGATTCAAATCAATTCATACTGTGTGCCATATTACGATTCAAATCAATTCAATCATACTGTGTGCCATATCACAATATCTTACTCCAATTTGGAAAATAAAAAAAAACAGATGAAATTAGCTGATATCCTACGTGTAGGGAGCGTGCATAATACGCGTGGTACTATTTTTATCGTATGTCAAGAAAATTCACCTTTTTTTGTAAATTAAGCAAAATGTCATATTGGAAAACCATAATTTAAAGTTTTGTTAAAATATAGCTCATAGTTTTGTCAAAAGTTCCCGACTAGGTTGCATCAAATAAATTGAGATTCACTATTTCTGTGTTATATCTGTTTTTTTCCTTTACTCTCTCCATCACAATCCTTCATAGGTAACCCCATTTACCACACGAATGGAGACTAATCCCAATATAACAACTACCCATCATGTTCCCACAAAGTCCTACCCCTCCATTTCTTAACTTTATATTTCATAAACTGTAACGTATATTTTTATTCTTCGTTCATTCTCTTAACAATTATTTCGTTTCGTCGAATTGCTATTCTTCATTGCTAGGCGTTTCCCCCCGTAGGCGTACGTACTACTACACTTGTTTTATTAAATGACACATATTTCTTATCAAGTAAACTTTTACCGTCCTTTTCGTATGAAATATGATACTGATGTGTCGATATTCCCAGTAATTCCCACTTAATCTCTCCTAGCTCCCCATGACTCCCACTGAATCCCTCCTAGCTCCCCGTAACTCCCACTGAATCCCTCCTAGCTCCCCGTAACTCCCACTGAATCCCTCCTAGCTCCCCGTAACTCCCACTTAGCATCAGTAGTGTAAACTAAACACGTGACTCACTCGGTGTCGTCGAGCGGCGGCAGCGAGGCGGGCAGCGTCTCCTCCAACAGCTACGACAAATGCATACGTTACGTACGTGCAAGCGGCTACAGTGACTATGAATTACTTTTGACTTACACTGTCTTACTAAATTACTCGAGTGTAATGACGTCACGTTACTATTATTATTGACTTAGTCTATTGTATGGATAATGGTTTTATTGTTCTAAAAATCATGTGATATTATTCATATATTTCTTACGATCATGGCCACTAACAGAAAAATTACAGTTTCAGTTGAAATAAACACTATACAAAAGGTTTTGATGAAAAATATTTTCATTTTTTACCAAGGAAAAAAAAATACTACTGTGGCTTTTTTTACAATTTTTCAAACTTTTACGTTAGTCTTACACTCGAGTACTTTCAAACTAATCGAGATATTATAAATAATATTTACTATCTACTTGAATTTGAAAATTAAAAGTAAAAATAAATCAATTATAATACATTAAATATTCTCAACGTTTGTGGAGATGATTACTTTAATTACTGTGTACTTGCTTTTCAAAAAGCTCACTATGTTTAAGAATTATCTGTGAACATGTGCTTTGTGTTTTAAGCAGTGTCAAGCTTTAAATAAGTATCTTTTGTGTGTGTGCGTTGGTGGGTGTAATCGTCTGCGTGTACAACTTTATTATCAAGTAAGTAATATTAGTTACTTCATAAAATTGATTGGGTTTGAAAACTTGGTTCAATATTTTTATTTCATACAATATTAGCAATGTTCTTATTGTGTTTAAAACGTTTATTTTAAAACGCTTTGTGTCTTTATTATGTCGTTGTGTATGTGTGCGTGGATTTTGCATTATACTTTACATTTTTGGGTACATAAACTCGTTTGTGTGTGTGCGTGTGCGAGTGTGTGTGTGCGTGAGTGCGTACGCGCGTGTGTGTCTTTATTATGTCGTTGTGTATATGTGCGTGGATTTCGCACTATACTTTACATTTTTGTTTGTGTGTGTGCGTGTGCGAGTGTGTGTGTGCGTGAGTGCGTGTGTGTGCGTGTGTGTGTGTGTGCGTGAGTGCGTGTGTGTGTGTGTGTGTGTGTGTGTGTGTGTGCGTGTGCGTGTGCGTGCATACCTGTGCAGTGGCGGTGGCGCTGGCGGCGGCGGCGGCGAGCACCGAGCTGTGCTGCGGGGAGCGCGCGAGCGCTGCTCCCAGCTTCAGCGCGTACACGCCCGACAGCTTGCGGAGCGACTGTAGGCGGAGGCGGAGCTCGCCCAGTCTGCGGGTAGCATTGCTTTTTGTTATTTAAAGTAATGGCTGGATGTTTAGTGTTTCTTAATCTTTTACATGTTAGTATAGATATTTCCTTTTATAATAATTTTATTAATGGTTTATTCGACTTCGATACTCGCAGTTGAAATTTATACTAAATTTATACTTTTTTCGGCGGGTAGATTTGAAAGTGTCAACACACAATTTTGGATAGTGTTAGTTATTTTTTGAATTTAAATTAATTTTAATAAGTTTTCCTGCTCGTTTAATGCATATTCTTTAGGATTGCACCCTGTTACCCGCCAGCTATTATTATCCTACGTAATTAATTTCTTTAACTGCAAAAACCAACACCTACTAAATTATCAATAACCATGGAGTCTTTGAAGGATACCATTATTGCTATGTCTGAGATGTTCAACAAAAGGATGGACGAATTCCAGCAAAAACAACAAAAAGATCTCCAGAAGGGAAATTCTCACTCTCCAGTTTCAACATCATCCTTGGCTGCTGAGTTCGAGTCATTCAAATCTTTCATTCTCATAGCACTTAAATCACTACAACGTCAGGTCGAATTACTAGACAGAGAGGTTGACCGCCTGGAAATGAGGAGGAGGCGCAAAACGCTTCTGATGCATGGTGTCCCGGAGGATAAGTCTGAAGACACGTCACTAAAAATTACCACCCTCGTAGCAGACCATTTGAAACTTCTTAACTTCTCGAGCAGCAGCATCAAGGCATCGTACCGACTGGGTCGACCATCTGACAAAAAGCCTAGACCTATTGTCATAAAGTTTACCGATGCTGCGGTACGCGATAAAGTGTGGTTTGCTAAAACTAAACTAAAGGGGTCAGGGTTTACTCAATCTGAGTTCTTAACGAAGACTCGCCATCAAGTGTTTTTAGAGGCAAGAAAGCGTTTTGGTGTGGTTAACTGCTGGACACGCGACGGAATAATCCACATCGTGGCGGTGGACGGTGAGCATTACAGGGCTGAGTGTCTCTCGGATCTCGAAGGCATTCCCCACTCAACAGCTGAGAGCTCTTCATTGCAGGAGAAGAGTCCAGCTTCTAAACCAGCTGATCAAAAACAACGGGCAGCTTCACGCACGAGAAGGACTGTAAAACAGAAGTAATACCTTCAAGTATTTTTATTTTGTCGTTGTTTAACCTTTGGCAAGTTTATTTTTATTTTTATTTTTATTTTTCATTCATTAAACTTCTGTCGGTACACAAAAAAAACTTTATCACTGACTACTTTGCATTATATTTCCTTTATATTTACACATTTCTTTTAACAGTAAGCTAAATTTATATTATTCTGTTGTTTTTGTTGTTGTTTGTTGTTTTAAAATTTATCCCCAATAGGGAAAGGCAAAGGACTATAATCCATACAGCCTAGTCTGAATTTGTAAGTTTCGTTCTGATATATCAAAAGGCCGGAGCCAAGTCTGAAGTAACTTTATTGTTCTTCTGATTCGATGACTGGTAGAGTAAGGCCGAAACCAAGTCTGAAATTTCATCTGTTGTTTTTGTTTTGTTATGTCATTTGTTTCTAAGAGTGACTTCTGACAATGACATTTCAACTATTACTGTCAGTCGTTTAGAAATGACACAAATGTCGTTAATATTCAATATTGTTGTTAATTGTCTTTTTTTTTTATCCTACCTGATAATGACTGTATTGTGTTGTTTTTTTTTTTTTTTTATTACTTTTTGTATATTATTGTTGTCTGGTACCAAAATCATGTCAATTTTTACACTTTTTTTTTAATTTTCTTTTTCCAATAGCTGGCGGGCGGGTCGTTAAATTGGACGTGTATATATATACACACATATATATAATTCATATATATACTTTTATTTTATATATAAGTATTTTTTTCTGTAGTATCACATATATTAATTTATCTTACATTTTGTCTCATTTTGATAAATATAGCATATTTTTCTTATTTATTATATTTATATTTATCGTTAATGGATAGCGACAGCAACAACTCTTTCTATTCCTTCTCTTCCTCCTCTGAGGTACACAGTCTCGACTGTAGTTTTCTAAGTATTCCATCTCTTTCCGATAATCTTGTTTCTCAATTTCTCGATGTTCCTAACAATCTTAATATCGTACACATAAACGCACAGAGTATTCCTGGTCATTATCCTGATCTTCTATCCAATTTTCAAATAGGGAATATTCATGCAATCATGGTATCAGAATCCTGGCTTAAACCTTGCTTAATGTCCACGTCCTATTCCCTCCCTGGATTCCATCTCATTCGCAGCGATCGTGTTGGACGGGCAGGTGGCGGCGTTGCCATCTATCTCCGTGCTCACATCCCATATTCAGTCATTCATAAATCTCTTTCTAATGATGGTTGCGGGCCAGATCATCTCTTCCTCGAAATTTCGTTATCACGTACCAAGATTCTTCTGGGTGTGTATTACAACCCCTCATTGACTGTTGACTATTTCTCGTCTTTTGAAAATCTTTTAGAGTTGTTTACTCCTTTATATAGTCATACTGTAATCATGGGGGATTTTAATACGTGCCTTCTAAAATTCGACGGGAGATCTTCACGTCTACGCTCCGTCATTAATTCTACCAATATGCACATCCTCCCCCTTCAAGCCACTCACTCCTTTCCTAACTGTGTTCCATCTCTTCTTGACCTTATTCTTGTCTCCTCACCTGACCACGTTGAAAAACATGGCCAGTGTTCTGCGGATGCATTCTCATACCATGATCTTATTTTTGTTTCTTATAAAATAAAACCCCCTAAAGCTAGGTCGAGAATCCTCCTGCAACGCAATTTTAGTGGTATGGACATGAACAGACTATGCGAAGATGCTGCTAAAATTGACTGGTCTTCAGTACTTGGTGCGTCTAGTGTGGATGATAAAATTGCCATTTTTAACTCCCTACTTACCCATCTTTTTGATACTCACGCCCCGGTACGTCCCGTGCGTGTTAGGCATCTTCCAGCTCCATGGCTTACAGCTGATATTAAAGCTCTGCAAGACCAGAAAAACAGGGCCAAAGCGAAATACAAGTCCAATACAAGTTCATCTAATTGGGAAAGGTATAAGATAGCTCGTAATCGCTGCAATAGAGCATGTAGAGACGCACAACGACGCCATATTCATAAATCTGTACTCGAAGAAACAGACCCTGCTAAGGTATGGAAATTTTTAAAATCGCTTGGGGTTGGCAAAATCAAAGAGACTGTACCTTTTAATTCTTTCGACCTCAATGGTCTTAATAATCATTTCACAAATTCGTGTACTATCGATGGTACCACCAAGTCAAACACTATTGCACACCTTTCAGCCATACAAACTCCATTTGAATTTTCTCCCTTTAATTTCTATCAATTATCCGAGTGTGATGTTAAAGAGAACGTACTAGCAGTTTGTTCTAGCGCAGTGGGCTGTGACTCCGTTAGTCGTAAAATGATTATCCCTATCATTGATCACATCATTCCTATCATAACACACATATTTAACGAATCCCTCTCTTCCAGTACTTTTCCTTCCTGCTGGAAAGACGCTCTAGTAATTCCTTTACCCAAAAAACCTAATCCATCTGAGTTTTCCGAATTTCGCCCCATCTCCATCCTACCTTTCTTGTCCAAGGTTTTAGAGCGTCTTGTACATCAACAGCTAACATCATTCCTTTCCTCGAACAACCTCTTAAATCCTTTCCAATCCGGCTTTCGGAGGGGTCACAGCACGGTTACTGCTCTTGTCAAAATTACTGATGACATTAGACATGCTATGGATAACCGAAGTCTTACAGTGTTGGCATTACTTGACTTCAGTAATGCCTTCAACACTGTGGATTTCGATATTTTGCTTTCTGTCTTGCGTTCCTTTAATATATCTCCACCGGTTATTGATTGGTTTCACAGTTACTTGTATGGGCGCCGGCAACGGTTGCGAGTTCAAGATACTTTCTCTGACTGGGCTAACGTCGTTGCCGGCGTACCGCAAGGTGGCGTGTTGTCTCCTCTCTTATTTTCTTTGTTTATTAATTCAATCAGCAAAAACATTTCTTCTCTCTACCACCTGTATGCGGACGATCTTCAAATTTATACCCATTCTAAGTTGGCTGACTTACCCTCAGGTATCAATCAACTCAATAATGACTTAAATAACATTTATAAATGGAGCAACTCATTCGGGTTAAAAGTCAATCCTTCAAAGTCCCAGGTCATTATCGTGGGTAGTCCAAAGCTGATGAGTTGTATAGACTGGTCACTTATACCACCTTTAGTATTTAACAATACAACTCTGAACTACAGCAAGAATGTTAAGAATTTGGGAGTAACGCTAGATCAGTTTCTCTCCTGGTCACCTCAATTAACTGAACTTAGTAGAAAGATATTTGCAGCCGTCGGGTCACTTCGTCGTCTTCAGTTCTTTCTTCCTTTGCCTACTAAAATTGCACTAGCCCAATCACTCCTTTTGCCGATTCTTGACTATGCAGATGCATGCTTCTTAGATCTTACAGAGGAGCAACTGAATAAGCTTGAGCGACTCCAGAATCTTTGTATAAGGTTCGTATTTGGCCTTCGCAAATACGACCACGTCTCCGATTTCCGTAAGAAACTCAAGTGGCTCCCGATTCGTTTTCGCAGGAATACTCATGTACTTTCCCTACTTTACTGTGTACTTTTCAATCCTGATGCCCCTCAATATCTTAAAGAACGGTTCACGTATCTTTGCAATTCCCATGAACGTTCCCTTAGATCTGATTCCAATTTACTTCTAAAAGTTCCTTCCCATAAATCCTCCTTCTATTCTAATTCCTTCACTGCTAAAGCTGTCCGCCTTTGGAATTCTCTTCCGCTTTCAATAAGACGTGCTTCTACTCCAGGCTGTTTTAAGCAACGTCTAAAGAAGTACTATATGTCGCGTAACATACAATAATATTCAGAATTTTAACATGCATATTTTATATTATCAATATATATTTTACAATTATACACGTATATTAATACTATTTTGATTATTTATGTATGGATATTTGTACTTGTATGTGTATGTCTATGAATTAAGGAATCTATTATACACTATTTTTTTTTTTCTATTCATCCTTATGGATATTGTACACTTCCTATCCGTCACTACTATATCATGTCCTGTGCCCAAAGGTTATCTGGAAGAAATCGCTCTTCAGCGATAAGATCGCCTTTGTACATCTTTTTGTTGTAATTACTACTGTTTGTTTATATTTTGGTGTACAATAAAGTATATTATTATTATTATTATTATTATTATACTAATATCAAAAGTAGTAAATATTTCTATTTTTCAATTTTAGTTAGGTTTTTTAAAGTAGAAAATCCGACGTTAATACTGAGTAATGAGAGAAAACGGAACATCTAAATCGTGTAAAGTATCAAAAAGAATTGTGTGGTTTTATGTAACCACGATCGAAGTGAAACTTTTTAGTATTAATACACAGATCAAAACACACAAATATCGCGGTACGCATGCGACATACGATAGATAAACGAAAAATTTTTGGGCGATAGAAGAATAGTATAAATAAATAAATAATAAATAAATATCTTATAACATACACACACGGTCGTCTGTTCCTATGGTAAGCAACTTAATGCTTGTGTTACAGGTAACAACCGACTGTTATATTTTTTTTAATATAAATATACATAGAAACTAGCTGACCTGGCAAACTTCGTATCGCCTTATTTTTTTTTCTTAAATATAATAATTACATATATCAAAACAAAATATACCCTATCTTTCAAGTTGGATCAAACTGCACACGGTGTGCAAATTTGATTAAAATCGGTTAAGTAGTTTAAGAGTTCATCGTGGACAAACATTGTGACACGAGATTTATATATATTAAGATAATATATATATATAAATATATAAATACAAATATTACACCCAGACTCAGACGGGAATGGAACCCGCAACCTGTGGCACAGAAAGCAGGGCCACTACAAACTGCGCCAACGGGCTAGTCACTTAGTATCACTTTAATAATCCAACTCGTACACCAGGCTACTCTAGTGACGACCGAGTAAGTGTGGCCAGTGGGTGTCACCTGCGGCACACGTGCTGCGCGTCAGCTCGTCGCGCAGCTCGTACACTGGGCTACTCTAGTGATGACCGAGCGAGTGTGGACAGTGGGTGTCACCTGCGGCACACGTGCTGCGCGTCGTCCCGCAGCAGCTGCGCGGCGTCCCGCAGCGCCAGCACGCGCGGCTCGGCGCGCGTCAGCTCGTCGCGCAGCTCGCTGAAGCGGCGGAAGTCCTCGCGCAGCTCGGCGGCCGGCCGCGCCAGGCGCAAGGGTTCGCGAGCGCGCACCGAGCGCTCCGCCGCCGACAGCTGCTCCACCAGCTCCACCACTGCGGGACACGGATGGGTTTAGATAATTGGACTCGCTGTATTAGTATTGATATAAACGTGGAACGCTCAGGTCGACAGATTGACTATACAAGGGATTTTTTTTTATTGCATAGAAAGAGGTGTAAACCTCATGTTTATTAATTTGAGGTCGCTGATTTCAAATCCATTTACATTTTTTTTTGACATGCTTTTTGTACTAGCCATATTTAAACGTCAAATCAACCGAACTGTTTTTTCTTTAAGTTTTTATTTAATAAGTAAAATGCAAAATCACAACTATAATGTAAACTAATTTTATAAAATCGTCATATTAAAAAATAATAATAATCCTAGCCTCACTGGACAGTCAGAGAACTGTCGATTTGTATTTCAAATAATAAGTCGCTTGTGGTATTATAATACACGTAATCGAAAAGTATGGGCACTTCGAGCCAGTGGGTGTTGATTTAAAGAAAAGTTGGTCGTAACCCACCGATGTCGTGGAACTGCGCGTTGTGCAGCAGGGCGTGCTGCAGGCGCGCCTGCCAGGCGGCCGCGCGCGCGCACGCCGCGTCCCAGCGCGCGTTGGCCGCCGCCAGCCGCTCGCGAGCGCGCGCCGCGTCCGCCGCGCGCGCCGCGTGCCGCGTCACGTGCGCGCCCACCACGTTCAGCGACACCACCAGCGCCTTGTGCGAGTCCAGGTCCAGGAGGAACTCGCGGTGGTCCTGGGTACACCGGCCGCTCTTTGAGTTACGTCTTATTGGGAAGGGGTTTTGTGGGGTGTTTAGAGTTACGTCATACTGGAAAGAGATTTTGTGTAGTGTTTAGGGTTACGTCATATTGGAAAGAGATATTATGGGATGTTTAGAGTTACGTCATATTGGAAAGGGGTTTTGTGTAGTGTTTAGGGTTGCGTCATATTGGAAAGAGATTTTATGGGGTGTTTAGGGTTACGTCATATTGGAAAGAGATTTGTGTGGTGTTTAGAGTTACGTCATATTGGGAAGAGATTTTTGTGTAGTGTTTAGAGTAACGTCATATTGGAAAGAAATTTTGTGGAGTGTTGAAAAGAGAGGGGATAGTGGTATTTTGGGACAATGTTAGTGAAAACAAAGAATGTACATTTTAAGGTTATGTAAGAAATTTGAATTTTGAATGGTTACTTAAGTAATGTAAGAGATGGGGGAAGGAAAAGTGAAAAAAATAATAATTTAGAAACGAGGGTATAACGGTTATTAAGACAAAATGTGTGGAACAAAGATGGAAAAGGGAAGGTTAAAAATTAAAAACCCAGTGAGGGTAAAGAACGTAAGAAAGAAGGTTGGAAAATCGATACAGGAGATAGTATATGAAAATATTAAATAATATAATTAAGTGAAAATTACACTAAAAAAATATAAAAACAATAAGATAATAACTTAAAGTTTGATAACACATTTGTAGGAAGCCACAAACTGTAACACAAAATTCAATTTACCTGAATAGCATCTTCCAACACGTCGTACTGTTCGGGCGGGTCGTGGCGCGCCTCATCTGTGGCCTCGGCGAACTGAAGCCACTGTTCCAGCCGCCAAAGATCGTTGTCAAGCTGTTTCCAGTTGCGATCCGAACAGAGCGGACAAGTGACCCGACCGGACTCGCTAAACACGGGGAAAATTAGACTCATTAGCGGAAATGTATTCAGACATAACACGAAGTGTTACAAAGTTGATAGTGTGATGATTTTGTAGAATCTGAGTTTAATGAGTAATATTGAAGAATTTTAAAATTTCAAACACGATCGAAGTCTTACGATTATTACATTACATTTTTTCTGAAATAAATAGGTATAACCAAATGCGGAAACTTTGAATTAAAAAATAGTAACAGTATTGAGTTATAAAAAATAAATATTTCAGATTTATAAAAATAAAAGATTAACATATAATAAATATAACTAATTTAACTTTTATCATATAAATAACATAAGATATAATATCCCATATATTACAAACATTTACTTCTACAGACAATTGTAACATACTTATATATAAATAGTACTCAGAAACAAACATTTTATACAATAACATAGTAAAATAAAAATCATGCACTAAGTATATTTACTTTAAAAAAACATCTACAAAGCTTTAATGACTACAAAATACTATCTGCCATAATTTTTCTCATATTTAAGAATATTTTGCCTAGCTATTATTATCTAATTTTATTAATATTTGGTTAGAAATCTTCTGCAAATTTTTGTCAAAGTTATGGCAGATGCAACGCTTTGTGCACATAACATTTACAGTGCAGCCAAATATAGTATTCTAGAAATTCGCTAACAACCTTAAGTTCGGTGAAGTGCAAACAATTTACAGTAATGTTAATTGTGTTATTTAGTGCTTCAAGTGTACATTGTGCGGTTTTAGTTGTAACAAAAGATTCAATTTCTATTTAAACAAAATTGATTTAATTTCAATGAAATTTTCATTAATATAAAGTAAAATTTCAAAACTGTCTTCGCAAAATTTGACATGAACACGAATATCAATAACGAGACGTAAGTACACTTATTTACTGTTAAGTAATATCTAAGTATCCTTTATCCTTTTATCCTTTATTTCATGAATTGTATTTCGGGAGGCTGTGAGCGAATTTCCGTTGTGAGTTAGAAAATATATTAGGAAGCAGTACTCACTGTTCGCACGTGAGAGCGTACGATGCCGAGTGGGGCAACCTAGGACCAAAAACGACGTTTAATATTGCATGCCAGGTTAACAAGCGATTAACACTGGAACTAGATTAACAACAATTTTGAAGATTTGCGAATAACTTAAAATGTCCAAATTTGAAGAGTTTTATTAGTTATACCATTACTGAATGTATAAAAAGGTTAAATAATATTATTGGTACAAGATTACAGGTAATAACTTTATGCACGCTGTAATGGAACTTTATCGATTTATAGCGATTTCGGATACCTCTATAATTATGTTTTAGTAAATTAAGAAGAGATATATAATGGTTTGGAAGAAGAACCGTAAGAAAAATTAATAATTATATGCTTGATAATTTATAAGTCAATAGCGGGTATTATTTTTTAATTATTAATTGGTTATAGAAAGTGTTCAGCATTTAATATTAATAAGTGCTCAAATTTAATGTTAAAGTGGCAAATATCGAAGCCCACCACCAAATCCAAAAGTGCCGGTGCGTCTACGTCACATTTACATTACATAGCGAAAATGTATTAAAACCCACGTATTGCGCAAATTGAACGAATTCTTGTGAATCTTAAAAGTTGCCATAAATATACATTGTTGAAGAAATAGAAGAAAAGTAAAAATAATAATAAAAAAAAACACACCAAAACTCGTTTTTAGATCGCCTTACCTCAGGTTGTTGATCTGCAGTTCCCGTTTCTTGGCCTGAGTCAAGAGATCTTCGTATCTAAGTGACAGAGATTCTACCTCCTTCAACAAGGCTTCTTCTTCTGTGGCATCGCATTCGGTTAGCAATAATTCTGATAGATGCTTAGCCAGTTCTAATGTTTGTTCGGGTTTAGCTCCTGCTTTAGCTATATCTTTAGCCGCTGTAGCTAATTCTTCGCTAGTTGCGTTTTCTTTTAGTTCTTGGAGCAGTGCTGTTCGGAGTGCTTCTAGAGACTCCGATGTTTCTTTAACAGCGGATGCTAATTCGACACGATATGTCTCTTTTGATGTTAGTGTGTCCACTTGTAACGCTGCGTCAGTTTCCCATTTCAATGTGTCAACCTGTCAAGAGAGAAGTATCTTTCTATTATAACCCGGTTAATTGTATTTTTTTTTATTAATAATAAATATATTGAAGCACTGTTTAAAATTTTCTCAATTAATATTTTCTCTTTTATTATTCATGCTGATGACATACAACAATTATCTTTTACTAATAATAGATTCAAGCTTAGATACGAAAAAAAAAAATATTGCTTTCATGATCTACTCGGAAACTAGTAATTACAACATACCTGTACAGCGGTATCCACATCCTCAACGACCTCAGCTCTCGCGAGGTCCAAACGGGTCCTGACGTCAGCGAACAATGCTCGATACTCGCTAAACATATCCGATACTCCGGATATACTTGCCACTGACACCGACAATCTATCTGCCTCATCTACTAACGCTTCACATTCACGGAGATCACCTTCCACACCCTAAAAATCACAAACAATATTAAATAATAATATTGATAAATAGTTAAATTTGCTCATATTTTATTACTATCGTAAATTTCATACATGACTTTGCGAACAATATGTAAACATACGTAAGTCAATAAATTGAACCGGACATTCGATAAAAGGTTATCAAAATGAACTAGAATGTATATAATAAATTTATACTTACATCTAACTCCTTTAGAATGGCGACTTTATCCGTAGGAGTTGGAGCAAGATGCAATGCTCTAGTGAGTCTTACGTCAGCTTCTGCTAGTGCCACCACTGCTTTACCATGAGCGGCGACGAACTGTCGGTGAGCATCAGCACCAGCCGCGTCTACTCTGCAGCGCAGTTGTTGCCATCGCCTCACCGCAGCCCTTAACCTCGCCGCATCATCAGCTCCAGACCCTCGTACTTCAACCCCTCGAGCTGACGCAACACGACTGTATGCATCCTCTAATTTCTTAACATCACCTTCTAAAGTATCTAAGTCTTTAATCACAGCCTTCGATATGCTCTCGTCTTCAGCTTCACCTCGCTGCTTACGGGTCTCAATCTTTTCCACCCTCTTTTCAATTGCATCAAGTTTCTTTTCAACCTTAGGTAGTAGCGAATTAACAAGTTCAGCAGATTTTCTGATCTCCTTCAGCGTCTTCTTCCTTTGTTCTGACATATCGCAGATGTTCTTCCATTTCTTCTCAACGATATCGACGCCAGTGCGTAAGTTTCTCAAATCAAAGTTCCCTTTGAGAACGTCAGCATCATTAAATACAAGCTCACAGTGGTTCAACGTTTTGCCAACCTCTCCGCTCTCGTCCTCAATGTTTTTGTGTATTTCGTCACGTTCCTGGAATTTAGTGTCCACGGCTTTAGTGGTCAGTTGTTCGAGGACAACTGGCGCTGATAGGTTCGACTCTATTGTATGTAATTTAAGCCTTATTTCTGTCAATCGCTCTTCTAATTGCGTAATAGTTTCCAATAATTCGTTTATTCTAGCTATTCGAATTCGACCCGTATCTTGCAATTTATGCCAGCGTTCTTGTATGTCTTTTAGCTGTTTATTTGTATTTTTACTATATGACTTTTCGTCTTTCTTAGCCAGGTCGGTTAGAATGCTTCCTGTTTCTGTTAGCCATTCGAATTCACGCTCCTTAAGAGTAGTTTCGGCTTGTATGTCGGATTTTATCCTTCTGACCAAGTCCTGAGGATTTAAAGATGCCACGTCACCATTAGATGCAGTGGTTTCGAGACGTGATTCGAGTGTTCTTAGCCATTCACTAAATCGAGAGAGTCTTGAGTCAAATATTGTGTAGATTTCTAACCGTTCTTGTAGCCTGTGAATTATGATAGAAAGTTGGTGTTCCAAGTCCGCTCGTTGTTGACGTAACTGCCAGACCTTCTGATTAACTATTCTTATATCTTGAGGACTGAGGCATTCTTTCAGTTGCTCCTGAATTACGCTGAGGGCTTCTATTTGTGTTTCAGTTTTATCGATCTTTGTCCTTAAATCAGTGTATTTATCTATTGCTTTCTTAAGCTGAGGTCTGGATAATCTATCGTCGTCAGAGTATGACATGATCTCTCCTTGTATCTGAGAGTACAATTTGTGCAAGTCCTCTGTCAACGTTTCATATTCACCGATAAGGCCAAGAATTCGAGTTAGAAAGTCACGCCATGTGTCAAGGCTAGCTTGTAAATTGTCAACTCTCTTAACAATACCCGCATACTCCATTCTTACAGAAGCTCCGTAAGTTTCTTCTGTGAATTCAATTACTTTCTTTAAATTTTCTAATAGTTTTTCTGAAAGTTTTCGGCCTTCGGGCAGTTTGTCTGCGAGATTCTGTACTTTAGTTAGTATTTTGTGTATCCTCTTTATGTGTACGTACCTAAGCTGTAGATTTTCTTTCTCCCTTTCGATTTCTTTAAGCCACCGAAGTAGCTCTGTGTACACCTGTCTGTATTCGTCCCAAGCCGCAATACGAGTACACACCTCATCGTGTCTTTCAACGATTCTCGCAAGAGTTTCATTGTGTAGATTAGTGAGCGTGTCAAACTTGTCAGCCAGGTCTCGGTTCTTAGATTCCTTATTCTCATTCATCAATACCGACCGTTGTGAGGCGAGGAGATTCCTGTGTACTCTGCAAAGTCTACGATGTTCAGTCAAGTTCTCGTAATCAGCTGGCACGGAAGCGGATAGGAATGATTGTAGATCTAATAAGTACTCGTGCCACAATCTTAGAGCAGTTGCCGCGTCTCCAGATCGAACAAGTGCTGTTGACAAACGGTGGTAATGCAAGAAAGTGTCTCTAAACATGGCCTGCCATAGTTCTAATATTCTCACGATGGAATGTTCGTCTGATACGTCGCGGTCGATATCCGGAAGCTCTGCCTTTGCGGGAGCAATATCCGCTTCGCTCTTTCCGAGTGCGATGAGATTTTCTCGAAGAGCTATCAACTTGTCTTCAACAATTTCTCCGTCTTCATGGACTGGAGTCAAATCCTGCAAAAAAAGTAATAGTAAAAGTAATATAAACTATATTATGTACTTTACTCATCTACGGATTTTTCTTATCATGACATGCAAAATAATATAAAAACATCAGGTTGTATAAGTCTAACAAACAAAATTTTTGAATAAATTTCATATTTTTGTAAAATAGTTAATTCATATTTAGGAATCATTTTAATAAACGGCTTGTAAACAATTCATCAGCATCATTGCCAAATATAAAAACGCATTCAAATAGCATTGAAGTCTATACTTGAATGTAATTTTATTATTATTTGAAGTGCCATCATTAATAAAGCAATACACGATAATCCAAATTCGCTTCCACCCAAAAAAGGCAAGTCATATCCCTTTCACGGTGACCACTCCCAATTCGGGTGATGCGTGACTCGCCACCATAATAATACTGTTATGGACACCGTTATACGTTCACCACTGTATAGACATAATCGGCTTTCATACCCATCGGCTTTGAAATGAGCTAAAATAAACAATTACATAGAATGCAAACCCCAAATAAATGTCTTTTAACGTGTAGATACGGTCGTCCTTTCCTAAGGCAACCGTCTCAATTCTTATGTATAAGTAACAGTATAACAACTTATTGATACACCTACATATATATGCACACATTACAGATTCAGGTTCAGGAAGACAAATGAACCCACAATCTTCGAGGAAGAAAGCAAGGTCATTGCAAACTGCGCCAACGGGCTACTTAGTAAAACAACTGAAGTTTGTGTATTAAGAGCTTGTCATCACTCACCTGTCTCATATCGCAGAACATCTCTTTAGCGTGTTGCGCTTTCGCTCTGGCTATCTGTCTAGCTTCACCAAGATCAGCCAGTGCTTGTACAGCACCGGCGACAAGTTGCAGTCTCCTCGCTAGCGCATCGGCGTCCGCCTGTAGTGCCCTCGAGCCGGTCTCTGCTGCAACTCTTGCAGCTAGAGACCTGAGTTCTGCGACTCTTGCCTCTTGTTCTAGACATGCCTGTTGATGATAAATACGTGATTTAATATTCATTGCTCTGTTACTATATACTGTATCAATTTTTAATTTATCGTGTTACTATCACGCTGTTTTCTAAATTATAATAAATATATTATAAATCTATTTCGTCAACTGCTTATTATTAGAACTACTTTAAAATTAATTTAAACAGAAATAGATGTCACACACGATATTATTTATAAGATATCATTCATCTTTAAAAAAGGTTCAATTTTTTTAACCTATTTTATAAAAAGTGGACTTAGTTTTTTTTTGTGAAAATTAACGTACTTTGAACATTCTACCTTTATTTTAACTTTTTATAATTTAATAACAACAATTTTACATTAAAAAACATTGAACAATATCAATTCCAATCCGAATATAAAATATATTCGTGTCATACATAATTTAAAAATAAATCATTCGAGAGTTTTTATGTAGTTTTATAAGCGTTCCGAAAATAACTCAAATGTATAGGTAAACAAAATTCTTTAAAAAAATTGATATTTGTAATTTTAATCGTATCGAAATTTATTTAAAATGGAATATTTGTCAAAATCCGGTTTAACGTGAACATTGGAATTCTTATTTTAATTTAAATGTTAACGAACATGTTCAAGTTATCGATTCCGGAATACGATAAAGATTAATGTTTTAAAATTGTAACTGACCAGTCATATTGTACGTACAAATAAAAAAAAAAATATAACTGGTAAATTTTTGTACATAGATAAAAAAAAAAACTAATATAATGGGAGCAATAGAAGCAAGAAAACATATTTTTTTAAATGTTTTTTTTTTGTACGTTTGTTTTGTTATGCGAAATGGAAATGCAATTTATACAGTTGTGATTAGGGAGATCTAAGATAAAATTTGGCGTAGGTTTCATTTTGATATACTAAAAGACGCGGAAAGAAACCTAACCAATTAATTAAAGATATAATATACGTTATATGAGTAAATTTGTTTTTCTCTTATAATATTATTTACTTCCTTGTTTTAATATTGTAATCTATGATAATACAATAGTTTATATTAGTTTATATCACGAGTTTATGAGCCTGTTATAAAAAAAAAATATTTTTGAGTTAGCGTTTTTATTGAGGAATTTTTTTTTAACAGATATACACAGACCTAGGTATCATAATATCATTCTAAATAAAAAAATAAAAAAATGCAAAATAAAAGCGAAAACTTTTAAAACATATGAACTTATTTACTAAATATTGAAGCTAAATATTAATTACTAATAATATAATACCACAAACGTAATATAAATGTTATTTTTACACAATTATAATGTAAAATATAAATTAATAAAAAAAAGGTTTAAAAGGCGATCTCATTATCACTAAAAGAACGATTTCTTCCAGACGACATTAAGGCAAAGGGCACGAAGAAAATGAAACGTAATGATAGTCTACTACAGTTTAATAATCTCTAGTAATATTATAAATGTAAATCTAAGTTTGTTTGTTACGCTTTCACGCGAAAACTTCTTAACCGATCATCATGAAACTTACTACACGTTCTTGGAGGTATTAGAAGTAACATAGGATAGATACTTTTTATTAAAAAAAATCAACGCGAGTGAAGCCGCGGGTAGAAGCTAGTAATTAATATGTATATCTTATATATAAAATACTCGTGTCGCGGTGTTTGTAATTAAACTTCTCCAAACGGCTTGACCGATTCTCTTGAAATTTTGTGTGCATAATGGGTAGGTCTGAGAATCGAACAACATCTATTTTTCATCTCTCTAAATGTTGTGGTTAGTCCACCACTATTTTTTTTTTTTTTTTTTTTAGATAAAATATTTATATTTTCATTATATTATGATTTGGCGTTGAAAAATACATACAACCCTATATTTTCACCCTTCTACCACCAACCCCTATTTTTAAATAGCGTTTAGCGGCAAGACAACGTCTGCCGAGTCAGCTAGTATGTATATAATTACCTAATATGTATATAAATGTATATTTTGTACTTATGAACCTACAATATAAATCAAAAACAAGTTTATTTTAATCAATATTCGTAACGTGTGTAGGTATGATGTTAAAATAACTCGTATGAAGCGGATACAGGAAAATCGTTGATAATAAAACAAATATAGGAACTGACGTCTTGCGGCAATGAGCCGTGTGGGAGCTGTGCAGTGCTGCCAACCTAGAGATACAAAAATAGAAATTCGTTATTATCGTATCCTTGATGGCGAAATTTACCTACATATGTACTGGCTTCTCTAGAAGAAGAATTTTTTAATTCGTACCAGTACATAGTTCCTGAAATTAGCGGGTTTAACAAACAAACAAACCTATATATACCTAATATCACGCAATAGTAGCATTTCCCTGACGAAGGAATTTTTAAAAACAGTCAAGTTTTTTTAAATTTTTTGTTTGTTTGTTTATACATTACAAACAAATAAATTATCAAATTATCCTTTTAATTATTAATTATTAAAATTATAAATATTCTTTATAAAGTACTGGGATTATCACGAAGACCTAAATAAAAAATCATAAAGATATTTTTAGATCAAAAATCTTGAAATGATTTCATTATGAACGCAATCATTTATGCGTAAGTGTTTCCTGTCAGTATTATCTGTTTTTTATTATAATTGTAATATTGATTTATTTTTATGGGCTTATGGCTTAAATTACTCGACTTGACTGAGTGTATAAAATGCTTTTTATAATGACGTCATCAATCAGAAAGGTGGAGGTCGAATTTGGAACTAGCATCGATTTTTAAAATTATTTTAAAAATAGAAATTATCTCGCGCCGAAATTCGGAGTTTCAAAACTCTGTTATAGGATAATGGAACGTATTAAGTATGGCTAAACTGTTAATCAAATTATTATTTATAATGTAAATATATAAAAATAAATCGTCAACATTTATGTGCACGTATAACTTTTAAATAGTATGGAGTTACAAAGGCACACAAAAACGGATAATTTATAGAAATTATTAGAAATAATTTTAAACAATATGCTATTTAATAACGGTTTTATAAGGATTTAGAAGCTATAACAGAACTAAAATATTTGTTCGATCGCATCAGATTCGAATTTATGGATTCAACAGCGATAATTATAATTAATAAGTAACGAGTAAAGCAACGAAGGACGCCTAGTGATGAATTAATTTTTATGTATGTAGCATATGTATATCGGTGACCGAATCACATTTTATTAACCTATAAATTATAACCACACGGTTATAAAATAACATCCAGATTCAATTTTATTTTTAGTTATTACACATCACTGAAAATAATAAATTTGGTATTTGAAATCTAGTCAAAAGTTTTATCCCTTGAAATTTGATATAAGCAAATAAATTTAACATACGCACAAGGTCATCTGTTTCTAAGCAACGTAATTACTATTTTTTAAGTAGCAGCCGACTGCTACCGACTTATAAGTATCTACTGATTCTAAGGTAAGCTACTGGATCTGAATCTAGTACACTACCTGTTTCATTGATCAGAATCAACTGAAGTAATGTATTATTATATAAATAACTAGCTGATCCCGTAAACGTTATTTGCCATATATGTTATTTACCCCTTAACGCCCCCCCCGCCATCCCACTTATAAGGTAGTGGTATGAAAAATAGTTGTTAGCTGATTCTTAGACTTACCCAATATGCGCACAAAATTACATAGAAATTGATCCGGCCGTTTCGGAGGAGTATGGTAACTAACATTGTGAAACGAGAATTTTATATATAAGATTAAACCTGACCCGAGGCGGTAATGGAAAACAAACACGGAGCTTAAAGTTAGATCACCGTCAACTGCAAGAAGGAGTTAGGAATAACTGTCCATATTCTGGACTGATACATATTCTGGATAACTGAGGTAGGGGTACATCAGGAAATATCCTGCTCAAAATCTAGGACAGCCCGACTGGGTAAGTACCTCGGCTTTACAGAAGACCACAGCTAAATAATACTGCTTTCAAGCAGTGTTACGTTCCTGTGTGTATGTGAGATGACCAGAACTATGGAATTTAGGGTAGTGTCAGCAACGCGGTTGCACTGCTTCTGGTGTTGCAGGCGTCTATAAGCTACGATAATCGCTTGGCATCAGGTGAGTCGTACGCTTGTTTGCCGACCCAGTTGTATAAAAAACAATTTTAAAACATTTTACTTCTTCACTTACAAGGAAGTGAAAATAATATGTCATGTAAAACAGTACTTTGTACTCGTAATACGGATGTAGGTCAAAACGAGATCACTAAATAACTGTATCCTGTGACATACTTTAAATTTGAATGCAGTAGTTATTCGCCCAGACTTCGTTTATATCGATATAATATTATACCAATATCAATCGACTACGATATATGGATGAATATTGCACTCAATATTAACCCGTTTATCCAATCTACATTCAAAATCAGTGTCTGAAGACGTTAATTTTATTTAATTAAATTTGTCATCATCGTCACAACATCACAGCAGCCTTTCGCAGTCCACTACAGGACATAGGCCTCCACAAGTTCACGTCAAAAAAGGCGTGAACTCATGTGTTTTGCCCATAATGTGGGCAGGTGGGTTGGTGACCGCAGGGCTGGCTTTGTCGCACCGAAGACGCTGCCCGTCTTCGGCCTGTCTATTTCATTGCCAGTAGTTGGATGGTTATTCCGCCATCGGTCGGCTTTATAAGTTCCAAGGTGGTATAAGAGAGGGGGTAGCTATATTGTTAGAAATAATTAAATTTGTAAATAAACAAAAATCTTCGAAATATATATACACTGAATCACAAATCAATTATAAACAACAATTAACATAATTATGTACACGCGTAACTTCCGACTGTACAAAATTGGATAACTACTGAAGTAAAACTTTTTTTACTCACGCTTGACTTGGCGAGTAAGCTGGTGAATGCGTGACGAGAGCGTTACATTTAAATGTTCCAGTCAATATTAACACGTTTACGTAAAATCTTCATTCCAAATCTTAAATAGCTGACATTAACTTTCTATAATAAAAAAATAATTATTATTATAATTATCTAATGTATTCGACGTTTCATAAATACATTTGAAGTTAATTTGAATATTCATTTTTCTATCTTTGATTCGGGTATTCTTACCTATTATTATGTAACAAAATATTTATTTATTACCGACAAAAATAACCTACATTATAAAAAAACACAGCGTGTGCTAATTTAACATTGTTATATATTATTTATAATAATGATAAAAAAATTATACACATTAATTACGATATTGTTATTATTTTATTATCAGCGTTTCAAGTGTTGCTCGATATAAACAAGTGAAATTGTTTGCTCATTTCGTAAAGGTTATCTCAGCTGAATACGTTTTTGTAGTGTATAACGTTTTTATCTACTTACTTGTAGATTATATTGTGTGAATCATTTCTATATAAATAATAATAAATCGGCGAAACGAATAAAACAAATTAAATTTATTTTAATTAACGTTTTCGTGCTTTGTTTTAACTTAATCAAATACTTAAAGAATCAATTGTTCGAAGATAAAATATTAAGCTTTTTTGATATTAAGATATAAATAAGGCGTTTGTCACGTCTTTCTCTATTTGTCATGTTCTTATCTATATAAATAAATAAAATTGGAGTGTCTGTTTTTAATATTAAAATAACCGCTTTTTACTAAATGCATATAAATGTATACCCGATACAAAACTTTTTTTTGCAATTTTTGTCTGTCTGTCTGTCTGTCTGCTTGTTCCGGCTAAACTCTGAAACGGCCGAAGCGATTTTGACGGGATTTTCTCTGGCAGATAGCTGATGTAATACGGAATAACTTAGGCTACTTATATAACTCTTCGAACTGAACAATAACTTTTTTGTTAAATTTCACGCGGACGAATTCGCGGGCACAGCTAGTGTATAAATAAAAATGTACCTTTAAAATGTATGTATGCGTATAACTTCCGAATGACTTCACATTAGATTTTTTTTTTTATCGTACCTACTTCAAAAAAGTAGATTTAAATTCGACTGTATTTTTTCTTTGTTTTTTTTTTTTAATGTTTATGTGACCTCAGAACTTTTTACTGTTTTTTTTTTTAACTTTGTTTTATATATATATATATATATATATATATATATATATATATATATATATATATATATATATATATATATATATATATATATATATATATTTGTATTAAAACCTTCCGTGGACCTAAAGGAACATATAAAAAAATAAATTAGACGAATTGGTTAAGCCATTCTAGAGTTATGCGCTTAGCAACATTCATTTTTTTAGATAGATTTCATAAAAAAAAGATGATTGACAAGTCATATATACACGGACAATATGGTGGGCGTCACTCAGTCACATAAAACCGGTTAAGGGAAAAGAAAGGATTTATTGAAGTCAAAACATTTTATTTTTAAAGATATTTACGTTGAAATTATCTTTTTTCGTTTTGAAACAATTATTTATGTATTGTTTAGAAAGTTTAATAAGTAGTGTTGAAAGCTTTGTTTATTTTGTACTAATCGATACGTTGAGTGGTAGTATTGATAAATTTACAAACAGAGAATCGAACCCATTAGCAAGGGCATGCGGTGTTGATAAATGCTTACCAAACTTTGCTATTTCGGTGTAAATTTATGTGAATTGTTCGACAAATAGATATTCAATGACCCAGTTACGAACGCTGAGTCAAATATTACAATTGCATATATGAACGAAATTATAGATAAGTATAACATCGTATTGAGATAATAAAATTAAATTAAATTTTTAATAACTGCGGTATTTCTTTTCGATTTTCTGCTGTAGGTTGTAGCTACACTTTTAATTAAGTATAATTATTTTGATTAATTTTCAATATAAACTATAATTATTATATGTAAATATTTTAAATTGTAAGATCCACTATTCAAAAATGGTTTTGAAGGCCAATCAAGTAATTTTTGACTTTTGTTTTATTACATAGTTACTAGTTTCGTCTCGCAGTTCCATATATAAACATTAGCAGAAACCGGTAATATAGGCCCTAAGTCTCATGTAAGCAAAGAAGTATAAACGTCTGTCAAGATTTTTTTTATTTTTATTGAACGTGTTAATCTCAGCAACTGTCAGTAGATCGAGTTGAAAACTGCTTTTTGTGTTGGATAGTTCATTTCCTGAGGAAGGTTATAGGCTATATAACATTTTAATACCGGTTTTTTTTTCTTAAATTAAGATCGGTGAAACCAAAGCTCACATCTAGTACATACCTACTTTATAAAAATTATAATATAATTGATAATTTGATATTATTAAACTTTAAATCAACACGCCGAGCGAATACGATTTATATCGGAACTATTTGTAAAAATAATTGTTTTCGAGTTGTGAATTGTAAATAAGTTTTATATTGTCAAAGTTTAAAATAAATTTGTGATATTCATGTAATAATGTATGTTATCGTTTTCTGGTATATGTCATATGTCAATTTACAATCAATTCTGTTTGTCTGTAACTGATGACAGCAATTGATGTCAATTGAGTCAGAATAAATAGTTATGTACCTACCTCCATATATATAACATAAAAACATTATTTTCTTATGATTACGCGAATTTCGTTCATTATTAATGAAACAACTTTTTTGTGTTAATCGCGATTTATTTAGTTTTTTTAAATGCTCGACGTTTCGGATACTTTACAGCAAACATGGTCACGATAGGAGCATTATAATAAAAGCATATATATATATATATATATATATATATATATATATATATATATATATATATATATATATATAAAATGAATGTTTGTCTGTATGTCCTTTATAGAATCGTAAACTATGCATTTCATCATGTCATGATCTTCAGCAACGCGAACAAAAAAAAAAGAAAGAAAAAAAGCGTAGTAACGCGCACAGGGTGCAGCTAGTTGTTTATATTTCTTAGCTGACTTTAAATAAATAATCATCATTTCAGCCTGTCACAGTCCACTGCTGGACATAGGCTTCCACAAGTTTACGCCAAAAATGGTGTGAACTGTTGTGTGTTGCCAATAGTCATCACGCTGGGCAGGCGGGTTGGTGACCGCAGGGCTGGCTTTGTCGCACCGAAGACGCTGCTGCCCGTCTACGGCCTGTCTATTTCATTGCCAGTAGTTGGATGGTTTTCCCGCCATCGGTCGGCTTTTTAAGTTCCAAGGTGGTAGTGGAACTGTGTTATCCCTTAGTCGCTCGCCTCTTACGACACCCACGGAAAGAGAGGGGTTGGTTATATTTTTCATTGCCGTAACCACACAGCAATAAATAAATAATATTTAATTAAAAAGGAAATCATTTCCTGTTCAAATAGTAAAGCGAATATGCTTGTATATTTGTCTACAAGCTTCTATGATAAGGATGAAGTTACTAACTTTAAAAAAATATTTGAAAATTTGTCATACACTAAAATTTACACAAAAAAACGAGTTTTCAACCCTGCTGCTTTTGTATGGTGCCAGATGATTCGGAATATATTTCGTTGATTTATTACTATATTGAAAAGTATAGAAATCATCAGAGATGTTGATGGAATTTCTCCACACACATATAGAGAATAATTTCCAATCATTATAAAGCCTTTTATAATTAAGTCTACGCCGACGATAAAACATTCCCTTATTAGTACCTACAACAAACAGCATTTCTCGATGATAAAAGTTATCAAGTAACAAAAAATTCAAGAAACAAAACCTTAAATCAAAGTTGTATGAACATAATTCTCAGTTTTGGTATTTAATTTGGTAAGTGGTGAGTTAAGGTGGTTGGAAACAAATGTAATCAGCGGTATCACCACACCCCGCTATTGATTGTGGAAACTTTGTGTTTACTTCAGTAGCCGCAAGGGCGCGAACGGCGCGTTACCGGAATACACAGACTTAGAAAGATATAGAAAGGAATTTTAATACGAAATTTACTTAAAAACTAGCTGTGCTCGCGACTTCGTTCGCGTAGGATTTAACAAAAAAGTTATTGTTCAGTTCGCAGAGTTATAAAATAAATAAATTTATTACATCAGCTATAAAGTCCCGTCAAAATCGATCGAGCCGTTTCAGAGATTAGCCGAAACAAACAGACAGACAGACAAAAATTGTACAAAATGTTGTTCTGGTATATGTACCGTGTATACTTCCATATGCATTTAGTAAAAAGCGGTTATTTTAATATTACAAACAGGCACCCCAATTTTATTTATTTGTATGTATAGGAAAGTGATTTTCAATAATCATTTTTAGCTTGTATAAGATTGTCCACATTAATAAATTATTAAATCAAGTACCTATAATTAAATTGTATGCAACATAATTATGTATAAATATAAAATCACCTAAAGTAGGTAATACTTACTCACGTATAAATGCAAATATTTTTGAAGTACCTAAAACTTCTTTACGTACGCTTGACTTGAGGAGTAAGCTGGTTAATGTGTGATGAGAGCGTTACGAATAGTGTAATCGGGCGAGGTGAACGGAAATTGAAAGGGAGATATAAGTCAGTAAATGTGTATTTTTTAAAATTCGTTTTTATACTTTACCGTTTATAACACAACAAATATTTGAACATGCATTGTAAATTAGCAAACAGTCGAAGCTTTTACGGGTAGCTCGTACATCTATATAAATGTAAGTTTATATGTAGAGGTGTATTGTAGTCATAGCGTTGTTTGGTATATGTTAAGAAAAGCATATACGAAATCAAATAAATACGAAAAAGAAAAGCAAAATTCTACATTTTTTTGACAAGACAGTCTGTTGTGTCATCTGATTTTAGTTATCTGATATAAGAGCGATATTGACAATCTGTTTTTGTGAATATTAAATTGTCGAAATAAACGAAATTGACAGCAGTACTCTTTTGATTTTTGAAGTTATACTTCTTTTGGCGTGTTAGGGAAAAATTATGAGAGTAAATTTTTATGATGCGCGCGCACACCGTGACCCTGAAGTTAGCTAGTCAACAAAGAAGTTAGCAACGCGCAGTTGGCTAGCCAATGAAGTATAACTTCCTACGTGCATATAAGTACACACACACACACACTTTTCTATATAACAGAAACTGTCAATATAACAGTTCTAAATTTAAAAACGTAATTTCAAATTTACTTACTCAAAACTACAGCTATTCATTATTACCATATGTTATTATACGTATGTAAAAAGTAAATGCCATAATAGATGAAAAAAAAAAAGAGTTTGCTTCAGAGGTTAAGCACCTTATGTGCGAATGTGAGTCAGATAGTAAGTTCATTGAATTATTATCGTAGTCGCTCAACAAACGAGGCAGCGAATTAATACTAAATTTATTGTAGGGAATATACTAAAGATAGTTCTTAAGGAGCTACATTAGAAGTCAGTTGTAATTTTAGCAAAAATAAGTATATAATATGGAGATTAATTTAAGCAGCAAGTTTACGAGTTTATATTTATATAGTGAACGTAATCTTTATGCATATACAGCTTTATGTAATCTTCTAGCGTTACCTCGCAGTTTTACCCAAGTAACTTTGAATTGCGTACAAATATGGGGATAAATGATAGCCAATGTTAGCTAATATTCTGGATTCGCGAATGTCAACAGACCAAATTTTATTGTATTTTTTGAAAGATTAAGAACTATCTCTTCGAATTTTCGAATTTATAATAAAAGAGTAGGGCAAGGCTATCGTTGCTGAGGCTATGAGTGATGTTATAAGTTCATGATAAAATATAGTTAATATAACGTTCAACTATAAATTATACCAACGACTTATGTTAAAAACATAATTATAAATATAATATTGAAATAAACAACTCTTTTACAGAAAACAGTTATAAATATTCCGTCAAGAGTTGAAACTGTAATTCCTGTACTAACTACATAATATTAGCTACAGTTACACAATAAAATTAAAATAAAATTTCAGTGAAAGGAAACGTTAGGCTCTTAAAAAAATAATTTTTAAATAACTGGCACTACACTTGTAAGTTAAATGCTTATCGTAATCTAAGATTTGTGAGCATTATTATTCATCAAGCCACTAAAAAATTATATAAATATTTATATCGTAAATTCGTAAATAAGTCTTTATTTTCTATTACTTCTGCTGTGCCAGACAACATGTTTTGTTCATTTTATTATATTGAATAAACAATAATATATTATCGTTAATCAAAACCACATTTAAGACTAACTTATCTCGTAATTAACTAAACGTTTGAAAGTCGACGTAATCGGATTTTTTTTTACCACTATGTTGGCAAACAAGAAAACGGTCCACTTGATAGTGAGTGGACACCGTAGCTTATAGACACGCTTATAATCTAGGAGTATCACCAACACACAAACGCATTACCGACTCTATCCCCCCTTTTAACACCGCGCATCAAACTCTAAATATTTTTTAACAAAACAAAAACTTTTGGAAGTATATTAGGTATATTTTTTATTAAAACAATTTTATTAGAAAGTAAAATTAAAAATTAATGATCATGATCAAAAAATGTACAAATTTATTAAATTTTTATATTATGTCAGTTCTAAAGATGATTTCGTTCTAAGGTCTTGAACTTAAAAGCGTGGTCCTTGGAAAGTTAGCGGCCGCTAATTGTGAGCTTACAAATTCTGTTTCTCTGTTCGCTGTGTGTTCACCGTGTTCTTGTAAATACATTATAATAACCCAAATATATATACCTAACTAATTCCTACTAGTATATATACTTATTATTTTAAATGAGAAATTTTGTGAGTATAAATGATCGTATGTTACTGTTTTACGCAAAAAAAAAAATATTATACCGATTGCAGTGACATTTGGTACGTCGATTGTAGCTTAATATGATACTAATGTTGTAACGACAGTTAAATATTTAAGAGTTTTTAGGATGTCTCAAATTTCGATGAGGTTGCTTTGTTTCCCGGAAGTTTCAATAACCAACAAGTAGTTAGTTACCATACTCCTCCGAATCGGCTGGACCGATTTTTATGAAATGTGTGTGAATGTAGAGTAGGTATGAGAATCGGCCAACATCTATTTTTTATACCCCTAAATTATAGGCAAAACAACGTTTGTAGGGTCAGCTAGTATGTATATAGATTAGATTTTAATAAATAAATAATATCACAACGCTGAAAATATTGTTTGGTTGTTTGTTTAAACGAGCTAATTAGGAATTACTGGACTTGAAAAATTGTTTTTGTGTTTCGTTTTGTTGTGAATTAACACGTGTGAAGCCGCTGGGCAATATACATATATATATATCATATAATATTGTGACGCTGAACGCTAGCCGACAACGAAGAGTATAATGTATGAGATGTAACTACGTGAAAATTGGGAAATGATTTTTGAAAACTAATGCCCTAAGAAATCTACGTAGAGGGAGATAGGGAGGTATCTCAGAGCTATTTTATGAATATTAGTAATTTTATACTAGAAATCATTGTGCATCCGGCCGATAAGAAACTAGAAACATAACACAGACAGACACTATCATATTATATTACTATCGTTATTGTATATATGTATTTATTTACATACATTTTAAATCCAGATCACAATGCACCTTAGCACTGACATTTATTTGACAATACTTTCTTACATGACAAGAAACAGCTTTTATGACTTTAATTCATAAAGTATATATTTTATATTTCTTTAATTGTTGACCTTAAATTAAATAAAGTATGAAACATACTATGTAACTGAATCGATGATTTTCGTACCGCTCTAAAAAAAATTGTGAGTGACAGTATACAGATTACATAGATCAAGTAAAAAAAGGTAGATAACGCACCTAGAACAGAAAACTGAAGCCACTTTTTTAAAGATGTGTGAGTGAGTGAAGTGTTGACACCTTTTAAAAAAAGTCCCTAAATTTTTTATTAAACAATTAATTTAATATAGGTAAAATGGGTATGTGAAAATAAAAACCTGTTTATAGTTTTAAATAAATTTACTAAAAATAAAACAAAAAATCGGTAGAATAATAAAAAAATATATTCGTAAGATAATCGTATGAATGGACACTTCCTATCCCCTCTGTTTATCTCTTTTCAGTTTGCAGTCGGTTTTTTTTAACTATTTTTCTTAAACCTAGAATCCTTTATGTTGTATAAGTTTTTAAAATTTTTGTCGCTTAGAACTCAGAGTCATCGTCATTGTTTGCATTTTACTAATATGATGTAGTCTTATGTTCAAATATTTTTCAATCACTAATCGTATTAAATTGACTTTATGCGCATGGTCAGCATAATCGTGGTCATTTTCTCAGTCTTACAGCCGCTATCCATTCACCTCTTATTAAAATATTCGTTGGAAACCTAAAACCATGAAATTTACCTAGTATGTACCTAGTTTACTCAAAAATTGTAAAAAGTTAAAACATAAAACAAACGAGTTAATAATTCATAAATATATTTTGATTTTTTTATTTTCAATTTATGTAACATAAAATAACACGAGAAAAAAAAAATAACTATATCTACTTTTTACTTAATTATTTTTCTGATTGCGTACAATTTACTTACCCACATTTTGGGGTATTGAAAAAAAGAACTACTGGCAACACTCCCGTGGTACGTCATTTCGTGACATTGAAATTTTAAGTTCCGAATAACCTCAATATTATTTTGGAATAACAATAAATTTAAAGTTTTATATGTACTTACGTGTGAAATGATATTCCTTCAGATTTTTTGTTTACTTTGTTATTGTTTTTGCACCATTTAATCACACAAGATGGCATTTTATAAGCAAAGTTACTGTATGAAGCCTCGTGACATACTAACGAAAATGAGCGTAGTTTGATGCATATGTGTGCGTGATCGCGTGTATTTACTTGAAGGAGCCGAGTTTTGTGGCTTCACTAACAACAAAGGCCGCGCATTATCTTTTTTTTTTTACTATATCTATGACAGATTATAACAAAACAACATGGTCACGGCAGGATATCCTCCCGTGACCATGGTTGCTGTAAAGTATCCGAAACGTCGGGCATCTAAAAAACTTAATAAACCGCGATAAAATCCGAAAAAGTTGTTTCGTTATAATGAGTGAAATTTGCGTAAACTTTTGAAAACAGTACACAGATTGTTTTTGAAGTGAAACTTCACAGTAATTTTTCTACGGATGAAACGGCAACGTTTTGATGAAACGGCAACGTTTTTGTCGATGGCGTTGGAACGGAAATCTAAAGCTTTAGATTTATATAAATACTAGCTGTGCCCGCGGCTTCGCCCGCGTTGAAATCAGTGTGTTACAAAGTTTTCCCGGCAAACTCCCAGTGAAACTCTCATCAAAATCGGCTTAGCCGTTCCATAAACCTTCCTCTTGCCAATAGTGGAGCCCTCTCTCCAATGGTGAAACCGCATGAAAATCCGTTCAGTAGATTTTGAACGAATCGATCACATACACTTTTGGGGACTTTGTTTTACAATACACTAACTGTTGCCCGCGACTACGTCCTTTTGGTTATGAAGATATGCATTACTATTAAGATGTTTAACGCAAATCATTTTTTTATTTCAGTCACTTGAAATGCTTACCTATCAAACTGAGTAACTTTTTAAAAGGCACAATTTGGTATAATTTAATAGTTATTTTTATAAAACCTTTCTATACATAACATTTTTAGTTTTATTTTCAGGCTGTATATGTTTCATACAAACTATCAACCCCAATTAAACCCCCTTAGCGCGGAATATCGTAAAATCCGTTCTTAGCGGACGTCTGCTAACTATAATCTACCTCCCTGCCAAATTTTATCTGTGTCCAACCTGGATGGATAGACCATCCAGCGGTTTTTGAGTTCTTGTGATGAGTGAGTTAGTGACCTTTCTCTTTTATATATATATAGATTACGATACATTATTTGGACACCTTCTCACAATCTATAGAGCATACATTTTAAATTTCAAGTTTCTTACTTCAAATACATAAGACTTTCATACAAACTTCCGACCCCCGTTTTATCCCCTTAGGGATCGATATTCGTATCAGTTCTTAGCGGATGTCTACGTTCTATAAGGAACCTACCTGCCAAATTTCAACTTTGTAGCTGTTATAGTTTCAGAGATATCGTGATGAGGGAGTCAATCTACCATCCCCCGTTTTAACCCCAAAAAGGAGTTGATTTCTAAAGATACATTATTTGGACACCTTCTCGCCATTTAAAGAGCGTACATTTTAAATTTCAAGTCTCTTACTTCAAAAACATAGGACTTTCATACAAACTTCCAACCCTCGTTTTATCCCCTTAGGGGTCGAGTTTCGTAAAATCAGTTCTTAGCGGATGTCTACGTCTTATAAGGAACCAACCTGCTAAATTTCAAGTTTGTAGCTGTTATAGTTCCGGAGATTTCGTGATAAGTGAATCAATCTACCATCCCCCGTTTTAACCCCAAAAGGGAGTTGCTTTCTAAAGATACATTATTTGGACACCTTCTCACCACCTAAAGAGCGAATATTTTAAATTTCAAGTCTCTTACTTCAAACACATAGGACTTTCATACAAACTTTAAACCCCCGTTTTACCCCCTTAGGGGTCGAATTTCGTAAAATCCGTTATTAACGAATGTCTGCGCTTTATAAGGAGCCTTCCTGCCAAACTTCAATTTTGTAGGTGTTATAGTTTCGGAGATTTTGTGATGAGTGAGTTAACCTACCATCCCCCGTTTTAGCCCCAAAAGGGGTTGGTTTCTAAAGATACATTATTTGGACACCTTTTCATCATCTATAGAGCATATATTTTAAATTTCAAGTCTCCTACTTCAAAAACATAAGACTTTCATACAAATTTGCAACCCCCGTTTTACCCCCTTAGGGGTCGAGTTTCGTAAAATTCGTTCTTAGCGGATGTCTACGTCCTATAAGGAGCCTACCTGCCAAATTTCAAGTTTGTAGGTGTTATAGTTTCGGAGATTTCGTGATGAGTGAGTGACCTTTCGCTTTTATATATATTAGAGATTAGAGATAAACGAAACTTAAAAATTAGTTTGCCAAAGAAGTTTCGCTTCTGACACGAGTGTATGCACGCACTTTTTTTTCAATAACGAATCAAAAAATGTTGATGATGAATGATGTCCAATTCGGTTCGGTCGCTCGGAAATTACGCGCATACGCACGTTTCAATTCAATAGTTAACGCACAGCAAGAAATTAGAAAACGTTTACAAAAATAAATTTCTATTTACATGTATAAATGACATAAAATTTGTCGTAAAGCTAGCTGCGGCAATCTTGGCAACCTATACCTATATTGTTAGGTTAGACAACCTATATGGTTGTATATGTAGGTTGTTGTATAGTAACAATTAGAATCGCTATAAGCGGAGGTGATGTAATTATTGTTATTCAAATATTAAATCGTGTAGGAAAACCACTGAAAACTACATTTATGCAAATAATAAAACTAAAACCGACTGTTGTCTGTAGGTACATGAGAAATATTTAGGATAAACGAAATTAATAAAAATAATTCCATTTCTATGTATCGAAACCTACGACATATTTTAAGTTAAACCTCCAGGATGATAACTATCTAAATAGCAGTTCCGGTAAACTGAATACTGTTTGTTTCCTTCGAGAAAAACGATGTTTACAAAAAATTATCCACAAATTTTAGGTAAATTTAAAATATATATTTTTAAAATAATTTGTTTAATTTTTTTTTAAATTTTAATTTGCACACATGGATCGTAATAAAGGTACATCCACAGAATACATATAAAACATTACATATGAATCATTATTACATTATTGTCTAATATGTATCCCATTACGGAGTACACAACATTCAAAATAATTAACCATTAACTAAATTATATTTTAGGACTATCAAAATATTTTTATTTGCACATTTTTTAAAAATCTAAATCAAACCTAAAAAGAACCCGTTTTGTTATTAAAATTTAATTATAAATTATATGTATATCTATTATATGTCTCCAATAACAAAATTTTTAGACAAAAAAATTACATGTCGAATAAAAATATTTTTATTTGTTATTTACTATACATAAAGTCTTGTTGACGAAAGATTTTCTTTTTTACATAAAAATATACGTCGTTACGTAATCATTGATATAATGTTTATCAGATAACCTACATTCGAAAAAAGAATGAAGAATTCAAATTTCAAACAAAACTCACCTCTTGAAGCGACATTGTTATCAATCACTTTGACATTTGTTATCGCTGCTAAATCAATGTCATTCTTTTTTTTTATCACATCACTGCATCCCAAAATATTAAAACTACTTGTTTAGAAATTGCACGTTTCAAAACATAAAACTTCACTGTATCAAAAGAAAAAAAGTTAAACTACCCACATTCCAAATATTAAAATTTTGTCGATTTACGGAAATGAATATTTAAAGTTTGGAATATTCGGAATTAAATAAATAATTCGAATTTGGAACTGCACAAGAAACGAACGTCCGAAGGTCGCCGAGTGCAACCATCTACTGTTTCAACCCTTCTAGTAACTCGATCCAGTGTACTAGAAACTGTATTAGGTCAAGGATGGCCTCGCACTGACCCTTAAAAACATATTAGACCTTTATTAATATTCTTAAATAAACATCGGTATCAAGAGACCTCGTTAGTTATGTAAATATTTAAAATAGCTCGTTAAATAAACGATGTTTGAGTCTCAAGTTCGTTTATTAATACGATCGATACATTAAAAGATGTATACAAAAAACTAAATTAGTAATTCAATGTGTTAAAAAACATTTTAGAAAACTCAAAGAGAGCTGAGTGAAAACATCGTATTGTTCGCAGTGGGTAAAAAATAATCAGACATAAAGATAAGCTTTGTTTGTGAAGAGAGTCACTTGAAACTAGTGAACATACATTTTTCACACATATAAATTAAATTTAAACCGAATAATGTATACCAAAAACTTGGCTGCACTTCGCGGCTGATGTCACTGCGACCTTGAGATTTTTTTAATAAGCGCCAATTTTTATAAATGACGTTTCGATTGACAATGGCACTAATTTTGAATTTATCGTTTTGTTGCTCTTTATTCGATTGTTTCGTGTTCGTTTATTCGCGTTTTTTCGCTCGTTCGACAGACGTCCTTCCCCGTGGACGTCCGCGGAGCTACTGACGCGCCATTGGCTCGATGTATGTTATCGCTTATCACTAATGAAATACTATTTCGTTACGAATTTTTGCTTTACATAGCTGATAATGGTTTTATGTGAAAAAGTTAATAACACTTTTTATTCCATTGATAAAGATAATACACATAATTTAATGCGAATGATATAAAAAGTCTTATTAAAAGAAGAGAGACGTCTAGAAATTAGGATTGGATATAAAAAAATGCTTGCGTATTTATCTATTATTGTAACTAAAATGTAGATTCAGTCCAATTTTGGTACGATACATAAAATAAACTAAATAAATATCCCGTTTAAAGAGTATATCCTAATACCTAAGAAAAGCCCATGAATATCTAATTTAAATATTGTTCCAAATACTTTTATAAACGTACCTACTTGGTAACATTTAAGAACCAACTACTTATAAATAATTAAGATATAGTGAAATACCTAATAAACCTAAATTCCAGACTTATCAGCAGTTAACGTACTTGAAATAAAAAGAGTTGTGTTAAAAGTGTCTTTAAATTGTATGAATAAGTATCAGGTATGCATAAATAAAAAAATGGCCTATAACAAAATACATGAGTATTAAGTAAATTTAAATATTTATTCGTGACACTAGCATAGTGGTTTTATTGTTAATCCCAGTTTTCTATCTAAGGAAATCGTAATAGTTTCGAAAACCGTTTTTTTTTTATAGTAATCAGCTGATACTTAAAACACAGGCATCAAGTCACCTTCCTTTAACGACCAAATTACGAGTATTTATATGTATATATTATACTAGCTGACCCTGCAAACGTTATTTTGCCATAATTATATTTTATTAACCCATTTAATCCCCCCTCTTAAAACTTAGGGATATGAAAATAGATGTTGGCCGATTCTCAGACCTACCCGATATGCACACAAAATTTCATAAAAATCAGATCCAGACATTTCGGAGGAGTATTGTAACATTGTGACACGAGAATTTTACAAATATTTCGTTTAATGACCGTGATAATATTGCAAAAAAAAAAAAAAAAAAATAGCGGTAGGAAGTGCGCCAGGTTAGATTTTTGATTGATAAATTAATCAATTTGTTTATTTATTTTAATAAAACTGGTTTACAATAACGTATAAGTAATAAATGTCTACTTCATTAAATGGATAAAGTTGAAGGATGAAATTATTTTGTATTGCAATCTTAAATCACTTTCTAATCAATCTTTTGTAACGGTTGCGAGGGAACGTAAAGATGGGGTCACACTTCAAACATAAGAAACACGCATGTAAATTGTTAATTTGTATCGTACTTTATCCCTATGTTTTTAAGAATACAATTTTACTGTTTCATTGAAATTATTTAACGAATTTTTGCGTTATTATTTTTGGGTCTATTTTAAGTGAAAAGTGTATTGACATGTCAAATCTTGAGTTTTAATTACATTTATATAATAACTATTTGTGTTTTTAATCATTTTCTGACGTACGGAAAAATATGCAATGTTAAACATCGATTCGATTGCCTATTTTTGCTTTATTCCAATTAACTGTTTTAGTTTAAGGTACTAGTGTAAAAAGAACTTTAACAAGGAGTTATGTCATTATTATACATTATCTTGATTACAAAACTTTTAATCACATTTACGGTAATATTAGATAATGTTTACCGAATGAATAAACACAGTTTCAGAACATTAATTACTAATTATTATTTAATGGTATTGTTAGACAACTGTTTGAACTATAACAGTAGTAAATAAACGTAATTGATTAGTATTTCTTTTTTGCTTAAGATAACATTTAAAAAATATTTAAAGCTTTATTTTAATATATTGATGCCGTTTATTTCAAATTTGTTTATTTTAAGATTCAACGATCGTTTGTGTCAAACTAAGATGGCGCTGTGTCAGACGCTTGTCCACAGACAGAGATATTATAACTAAGTTAAATATCTAATTGTAAACAGTAATTATATTAATGAAGGGTAAATAGATCATTAATTATAAGTGTTGTACGCGACTTTATTTACCTGGAAACCAATTCTACGGTAACAGTATATTTTTTGATTCTACTTAAGAAACAATGGAAGGCCCTTGGTTTAACCCTTAATTAGGCGCATGGGGTCACGGCCATTTCAAATTGAAAAATATATATCTTTGAGAGATCTGAGCGCGCCCACGCTCACTCTAGCTTCCTAACTTCCCTCAGGGTACGCAAATCAGTCGCTTCCAGAACATCTACGCATATGCACTGGTCGCTTTTCTCTAGAACGCTGACCCCATGCGACCACTTACGTGATTTTTTTTTTTGCGGAGGTAAGTTTTAATTTTTATGTTTTTACTTCGTTTATATTAGTAAATTGGTAATTTTTTAAATTAGTATATATGTATTTATATACCGGCTATTTAATTTACCTATTTTTGTGTTTATTTGCACAGACTTTTTTTTTATTTTCAGTTTATTGATTTTTAAAGTGGCTAATGATAGGCAGTTATTGGAATGGTTGGAGGTGTCCGACGATGAGCAAGATGTTACTAGTTCCGCTTCGGAAGACAAATTAGTAAGCGGCAACGCTTTGAATAGTTCCCATGATTCTGGTAGTAAAATTGAAGAGTTCGCAGATAGTAAAGTTATATCCTCTGAATCATCGGTGGCAAAAGTGACGTCGATTGCAATGAACAACTTTGCACTAGTTATAATTTTGGAAGAGAAGTAGAAATCTGGCTATATTTTGTCATCTTCTAAAGTTATCTGGCATCAACGCATTTGTCATACTCAGACCGAATACTAACAAGAATATTACACATACAAGTCAGATTTTTTTTAAAAATTGGCAGCAGCACTTATAGAAAGTCACTCAAAGCATCGTATTAGCAGCTTTCTGTCCCTGCGTCAACAAAGAAATAGCTCCGTGAAGCACATGATATGAAAAAGACGGTGCATCGGTCAATATCTAAGCGCGGACGTTGCTCATTGTGTCCTAGGAAGAACAACAAAAAAGTGCCAACCAAATGTTATAAGTGTTGTAAATTTGTTTCTCAACAACACTTTAGAGTATATTGCGTCGATTGCAGGTAAAAATAATCGGCTAATGAAACTTATTATTTTTTTTTAAATAACCGAATCGGCTAAGTCCAAAATTATGTAGTTTTAGCAGTAGTCAGAAGTTTGTCATTTTTTGTTTAAATTTTAAGTCAGAGCTATATTTGTGTTTATGAAAGTTAAAGACAATAAAAAACACTAATATTTTATATAATGTAATCTTTGTTTTATTTATTTCATACACTCCTTTTTCAATCTTGTTTTTGGGGTCCCTCGAGACCCCATGCGACTAATTGTGTGATTTTCTTAATGCGCCTAATTAAGGGTTTAAGACTAGACCAATAAGCGAGATCGCTTGAACAGTAACGCAATCCTGCTCTAAGAGTGAAGATTCACGCAATGACTCTCGTGGGAAAAAAAACGAGTGTGCTTTAGACCACACGACTGAAGTAAAAATTACGAAACGTCATTCTCTTTCTATCTTCACTAACTTATATCTCCCTCTCAACTTCCGTTCGCCTCGTCAGATCACACTTTTCGTAACGATCTCGTTGCGAATTCACCAGCTTACTCCCCAGTCAAGTTTGCGTAAAGAAGTTTCACTTCAGAAAAAAAACATTTTTAAACATCACGCTATACGTTCTTAAAGAGTAAACTCCAGTTGCATGTCGGAGTTGACGGTCATTTTTTTTATGTCAATATTTTTTTATTACGTCAAGTGAATATTATATATCCGGATAATTGAAAACTAACGTTGTTATTTATCAATAAACTAGCTGTACCCTGCGCCTGTTTTTTTTTTTATTTTGTTTGTGCCAACTTAGAAACCTTTGTGGGCTCATGCACAACACTTTGCTGAAGATCATGACATGATCAAATGCATAGTTTACGATTCCATAAGGGACATACAGACAAAGATTCATTTATATATTATAGAATAATACAACACTTATTTCATGAATATAATTGGTACAAAATAAGACGAAGCCGCATACCGATTATAGTAAGAATCATTATGTAGTGTAAAGGATTATTAAGTTAGTCAATACAACTGGTTAGGTAAATTCACTGGCATTTAGCAGCAGTAACTCTGTTGTGTAAATACGACCCGTGTGAACCACACCATTACATACCTATTGTTTATAACGCTAGATACAAAACTAAATCCGTTAGATATATAGTGTATTTTTAATCTTTATTATTTTTTTGTAGATTAGATAAAAATGAATAGGTACTTTCATAAAGACGTAAAGATTTATTTCGGTATCTGTTTTAAAACTCTTGTTTTAATAATTTTGTATTAATCAATTTTTTTATAATAATATCAACTATTATAAAAGACGAGAAATACGAGATACATTCGGTTAATGTTACTTTATTCATTTTTATTCCGTTTGATTATTATAGTGGTTTATTTATTTTTTCTTTATGCCAGGACAAGAACGCACAAATATAAAAATTCAAAAAAAGAATTGTTATGACGTTGGCTGCTCTCTTATAGACTATAAAAATAGTTTTTAAACAGAATATACGTGATACGTTAACATAAATTTACGTAGAACATGGGACAATAGTAGGAGTGAAAGGGACAATAGTAGTGGTGACCACTGTTTACGCAGCGAACGTACGAGAAAGGAGGAATCTCCCGTTTTAAATAATTTTAGTATTGCTAAAAAAGTTTTAATTCAGTCGTCTGGTCTAAAGCACACTCGTTTTTTTAGTTAACAATTATAAACAATAACTCTGTACAAGGATTTGTCGCAAATAAAAGCGATACTTACTTGAGACATCGAAATTCTCTTTATTTATTTAGCAACATTGAAATCCTAATTAATTGATTACCCATTTGAAACATAAATGTCAAATAATAGGTACCTTTTGGAATTATGCTTCTATAGTGAGAAGTAGTGACAGGTGACAACTGTATAGAGTAAAAAAAAAAAATGTTGACAATTGACCAAAACATTTTCATCAATAATAATAGTAAGTAACTACGTGTCTATTTTTTTTTTAATTTGAATAAAACCCAAAATGTTAAGTTTGTTAAACCATAGCACGTAATTAAGATATAAATAAAACAATTCGGTTGAAATATATTTTTAATTATTGCAGTGTCCTGTACACTCGGTACGAAATGACATCAGTGTACAAGAATAGAATGCAAGATACCTATTTGGAAGATTCGAGACGCCTCCGTGATATTCTATTGTATGCATTTATACGTTGTGACCAAAAAATAAAACTGACTGCTAATGTATTTGAAACTTAAAAAAAGGTACGTTTATAACACAAACACCGCGTTGAAAATTTTGTGAAAATACCACTGTTTGCCAAACGTTATAATTAACGTATAATATTATTATAAATAATTGTCATATTATGGAAAACGTACTGATGTCAAACCAGTCACGATTTGTTTCTTATAGTTTTACTTTACGTCACTAATATTAAACATCTTTTTTTAATAAATTAACAAATATATTTTTAAAAATTTAATAAAGGATTAAGGTTGATAAAATACCACAATTTATTTTACCCATGTCAGGATAGGATACATGTTTTTAAGTACACAATCTAAAAATACTTTTCGTTGCCAAATCGAAAAGTATTACACGTAAGTTGTGAACATAACAAGAGGAATGTCGCTAACTCTCTATAAAGTTTAACTTACAAGACAAACGATGCGTCATTGTCTGTAGTTTTTGCGTTTAATTTGCATTTTATATTCATGCCGTTTGATTACTTTACGCGTTAAAAATGTCAATGATTCACGTATTGGCTCTTTCGACTGATATGTTTTTTACGATAATTGCCGAAAGATGGCGTAACTTGTATTGTAAAATAATTATAAAAAACGGTTTACTGTAATCTATATTGTTTATATATATTATTTGTTTGTTTATTTTTATTTATTCTTTTTTAAAATAAATTCCATATCACGAAATTGAGGTAAGTTCGCTTTAAATGTGACAAAATTGAAACCTAGTAGTTATACTTCTAAATGTACGTTATGTTTGCCATCCTTTTGCTTTCAACTCAGTAGTGCATTAGAGTTACTATAAAGTAATCAAAGTGATGTTTCAGCCGGGTTTTTATCACCACAGAATATTATTAAGTAAAATTTTCTTTGTAAATATATCTTGTCATATTACGCCTAATTTTTTTAAAGAAAAGCAAAAGTATAGTTGACAGTTAACCTCTTTTTGAAGAAATTGGCATAAACGAAAAAACACTTTTGAATACTCTTCCTGACCTCTTTTTTTCTTTATTTCATGTTGTAGTCAGAGATCCTAATGACCCTAATTTTTTTTCTTTAAATTATTTCATGTTGTAGTCAGAGATCCTAATGATCGTAATATGTTTAATATATAAAACACTAACCTGATGCGCGGCGGGTGCGTCGTGCGGTTTCAGCGCGTGTAACGCCCCCTCGTGTTGTTCAGCGAACGCTCGGACGCCGGCTGCCGCTTCGCGGTAGCGTCGCCATAAGTCTACCGCCTTGTGGTACCTATGGAACAAACACTAGCTTACTTTCTGCTCCTTAATTGTTTAAGTGTAGATTGGGCTTTCTATTTGTCAAATATGTTAATATAGATTGAGTACGGAATTTACAGTTGGATCTACTAGAGGAATCAGAATATTGTATTTTTATATCTTCGAGGATACAAAACGCAAATGTTAATAATATTGTATTAATTTCTCATAGATCGTTTTTACTCTTTTTGTAATTTTAAATTCATATTAATTAAAATCAAAAATCTGATTTTTTTTTTGTGACGCCGCATTGGCGCAGCGGTCACAGCCATAGATTGTGCCGGTTGCGCTGGCGGTTGCGGGTTCGATCCTCACATGATAAACATAGATCTCTTTTAGAGATAAGTTCGCCCTTGCCAACTTCCTATATTATTGTGACTATTGTAAAATTTACTTAGTGCAATAAAGAATATATACATTTGTATTGGCCATACAGGTGTTTGCCGTGGTCTGGGTGTTTGTCCTTGTGGGTCTCCCCACCGTGCCTCGGAGAGCACATTAAGCCGTCGGTCCCGGTTGTTATCATGTACACCTGATAGCGATCGTTACTCATAGTAGGGAATATATCCGCCAACCCGCATTGGAGCAGCGTGGTGGATTAAACTCTGACCCTTCTCCTACATGGGGAAAGAGGCCTATGCCCAGTAGTGAGATATTACAGGCTGAAGCGAAAATCAAAAATTTAGAAAAACAGTATCGATCTCAATTCAAAAACGATGAAAATGACAAAATTAAGAAACATGAGAATGAATGATATCGCTACAAGCGAAAACGCTCTTTGGAAAAAACTAAATCACACTAACTTGTCACAGAGCTGCGTAAGATTAGTACAGGTGTGATCATAAGCAGCTGCTGCATCATCCAACTCTTTACGAAGTTTGGCAGCGATAGTTGGTTCAGTGCTGGATTCCAATGGTGCCGCTGCATCTCGTAATGATCCAACGAGTTCGCCGCTTCGACGCGACAGAGAGTCGCTTAGCGTCTGAAAGAAGTAAGGTGGTTATTGGCTGGAGTATAAAACTGTACTATTCCTTTACCTGAAAAACCTACTGAGAGGACCTATGGATAGTTTTCTAAGTAATTTATAAATTTGAATAATCCTCTTGACAGTAAAAAAAAAAAATTAACTGAAGCGAAAAATAGAAATATTATTAATATATTATAGATAGTAATTAAAATATTATAAATATCCCTTTTTTATGATACCTATTCCCGAATGATTACTTTTATTAGTTGAATGTCTAGTACAAAATTTCATTGCAAGGATTTTATGATCCCAAAAATAAAATTATACTCTGACTCACCTCAAGTTTCTCAGTGGCTTTCAGCAAGCGATCGTAGTCGACTTGTCCCTGTACTGTCAGCAGTTCGACCATATAGTCAGCTTCTCGTACAGCACCTTGTACTAACTCCAACTGTCGCTCGAATCGTCGCCACAACTGTAGCTTACTTCGTAGCCGGACGCTAAGCTCGTTGCAAGCGGCTTCCAATTCAGCATGACTATCCTGTGTAACAATTATAAACATATTGATATGTCTACAATATCGGTAACAATTGGGTAAATAGTATATGCTAGTAGTAGTATATGCTAAACGTTATAATATGTAATGATATGTACAATATATAATTAGATTAATAGTCATCAACTATTAGAAATTATGCAGAATTATTTTTTCAAGACAGCCATATTTAATTAAGTATGATTTTAACGAAAATTTGGAATAAATATGTAAAAATTACCTGAAGAGCAGAAATATCCCTTTCGACGCCTATAGGTGACACACAGACACGAAGAGCTGTTGGCAAGGTGTGTAGCGCTTGTCTCAAAGCTAGGATGTCTCGCCATTGTGTTGATAGATCTTCTATTAATTTCTCGCATGTCTGTGATGCTCTTTCTACTACGTCACTTCCGAGACGTTCAGCTGCTTCACATTCTTCCAACGTCAGTCGCGCTCGTCGCTGGCTCTTCTGACAACGACCTATTCCAGCTTGAACTTGCACTATCTTCTCCTTCAAAAGCATACTCCTTTCTAGCTCTTCAGCTATTTGATCATCTAGAATTCCAGACTGAGTCAAGAGTGCGCCTAAGCGTTCAGACTCGGCGGTGGGAAGTAAACTTAGCCTACCGAGCTCATTCTGTATTCTGTCTATACGACTTGTCATTACTTGAAGACGCTCGATGTAGAGATTCAATTCGTCCTCACTCTTAATAACGCCTTTCAGAGCATCTAACATAGCACGCAGCTCTCTCATCTCATCTTCTAAAATGTTTAGCTTTTCACTAGACGGAACGTCACGATCCGATATATTTTTAATTGCTGACGAGTGAATGTGATGTATTCTAGATGATAAATCACGCCATTTGTCTTCGATCTTAGAGAAGAACTGCCGCTGTACCATTTCATCAGATATTGGGAGAATTTCTAATGCCTTTTCGAATTGGACTCCTAATTCGTTTTTCAAGTTGTTATGAACTTCATGTTGTGCCTTCAGTTCCCAGAAACGGCGAAGATTACTCGTTGTTGTTATGTTCTCAGGAGTTATATGTTCTAACTCTTTATTTGCGAGTTTCATCCAGCCCTCGATTCTGTCAATAAGATGATCGTATGTTAACCAGTTCTCCCTAAATGCTGTTAGACGAGTCAATCTAGAGTCGACGTCTTCCTGAAGCTTGATCAGCATGTCGAGTGCAACAGAACATTCTGTTTCAAGTCCCGAACAAACAATAAGCCCTTGGAGTCCTTCAGTTATAGACAGTAAACGTATCATTTTCGCATAATGTTGTGATGCGTCAAGACTAATTGATTGGTAAAGATTAATATATTGCTCGTGGTCGATGGATGTTACATTTGAGAGGTCAGGGATTCTTTGTTGAGCTACTCTGAGCCATTGTTGTTCTTCTTTCATACTTTGATCAAGTACGCTCCACCTTGAAGCCGCTAAAGTCATTTGCTGAGCGCGACCAGCTGCTCTATCAATGATTATTGTTGCTCTATCGTGTAAAGAATGGTGAAGGGCCGAATGTTTTGTTCTTGTTTCGGTATCCAAATTATTTTCGAGCGATTCAAGAATCGCTCTACAATGACTTAAGTTTACAAAGAATTTTCTGTGTTTCTGAATCTCTTCATGAAGATGGTCTAAATTAGACACGATTATTTTACCATCAAGCAACGCTTCAGCAACATCAGTTATTTGTCCAAAGTCCTGTAAAGTTTGTTCGTATTCTTCGGCTAATGATGTAAGTTGAAGTAGCCGGTCTCTCTCCGTATTTATTGTGTTTTCTATTTGTTTAGTGTCTTCATCAAGTATGAACAGTTTAGGAGGACATTCTCTTTTTGGATTTATTTCAATAAAGCTGCGATATTTTTGGAATAACTGTTTGGTAAAATCTAAATTATTTACATTGTCTTTTTCAATTTCATCAAGATTGTCAAGTTTCTCTTGGGATGGTTTTTCAGATATTATTAGTTTATCCAGCGTGATTTTAAGTTCTTCTACAGACGAGCTCAATCTATCAATGTCTGATAAGAATTTATCCCATTCCCTTTCCTCTTCTTTTACCTTTTCTGTTGTACGGTTTCTTAAGTAGCTAACAGTATGTATTTGGCGTGTTAAGGTTTCGATTAAAGTTACAATTTCTTCATTCACTTCTGTGACATAAATTATTTCTTTTAAATTTTGAACATAATTTTCTAATGATTTTACCCGTTCTGATTCATTTGATGGTTTATTTCCTTCTATAGCTTGTCTTTGAATTTTATACTGAATCTCTTCCAACCAAATTGAAATCGTTTCAATAACTACAAGAATACTTTTTTCGACTTTATCTGGATCGTTATTTTTTATTGCATTGCTAACTTCTTTCAATTCCTTATTAACAACTAAGTCATATGATTTTTCCACGGAAGGTTCAATAAGTGCTACACTTAATGTATCGTCCGGCATTTTTCGTGGTTCACAAAGGTACTGCGTTCTCTTCTCCAATGTATTAATAAGTCTAGTCTTACCAACCTTAGGTGTAAATACTGTTTTGCTTGGTGATGGCGATTTCGATTTAGATCTTTGTACAACATCAGAATATGTAGGTTTGGTCGGTAGGTTGTATAGTTCTTGTTGATTTGGATAAACAGGGCTAGCTATTTGAGAAATACCTTCGTCTATGGAAGACGCTTCTTTGCTTGATAAATCATCACTTGTAGGTGTTATAGAATATGAAAGTTCGGCATTGATAGGATCTGATAAACTGCTAGGTGACAATAATGGGGATTCAACCTTTTTCTTAGCTTTTCGTTTCTTCTGTCTGTTCGATTCTTTCGGAATGTGTTGAGAAATTTGTCCTGCTTGGCGTTCGTTTTCAATAAAGTCATCAGTACGAGGAATAGAAATTTGCGCATGTAAATGAACCTCATAAGGTTCATCAGTAGAAGTTGATATGGAATCCTCTGAATATCCTCTAGGAGTTGTTTGTTGAGTGCTGTCAATAGTTACTATGTTGTTTTTATCAGCGTATGTTTCTAACGCTTTTGGTCTTTCAATTTGTGTGTAGTCTCTGGGTGTTGTTTGTTGAGTACTGTCAATAGTAATGATTTCATTTTTAATAAATTCTAAAGATGATTTAGGAGACGTAATATCTTTTTCAACTCTCGGTGAAGTTTGTTGTGTACTGTCAATCATTATTATTTCTTTTTTGGACTCATCAATTTCTGGTTTTATCTCAACATATTCAGTTCTTGGACTCGTTTGTTGAGAATTGTCGATTGTTTCGACTATATTTGTAACATCTGATTCGGGTAAGCTCGGACTCTGTGCTTTGTAAGTTTTCATATCCACAATTGATAACTCAGACTGCGTGTAAGTATCAACAACAGGTACTTCTGGTGTTTGAATACTCATTTCTGTTAATTCTTTAACTTTTACTGGTGACGTTGAAGTTTCTTGATCTATTACGTCCTGTTTTACAGTTTGGATGTTACTCTCTGCAGTTTCAATGACAATTTCTGTGCTCTTTTCATTCTTTTGCACTTGCGGTAAAGGCGAAGTTTGCATATCTCGGCAATCTTTTCCTTTCTCAACCTCTTCGATAGGCGATGATGTCTGTGAGAATTTGTCATCCGGTGTTTGTAAATCTCTCAAAACGACTTGTGTAGTAACTTCCGATGTTATTATTTTTTCAGGTGATTCAGTTCGGCTTGTTTGTACTTGTGAATCTAAACTATCAACTTTTTCCGTTATTTTTATGGTGTCTAATGTTTGAGTTTCAGCTTCCACTTCTTTAATAGGTGTAGTTTGTGTCAATATTTCTTTAACTGGAGTGGGAGAGGTTTGCAATTCAGTACTAATTACCTCCGTTTTGGGAGTTTCGACTTTGTCTTTTTCAGTTTCCACTACATCTGGTGAAGTCTGAACTGAATATTCACTAGTAGGAATTTCTTCAACAATAGGAACTGGATACGTTACAGTGGTAGTTACTTCTTTAGTAACGACTTCAGGACTACTACCAATACATTCTTCAACAATTTTTATTGTGTTAGCCTCAGAAGTCTCGCTTATTGTATGACACGATTCTTCTTGGGGCGATGATGTAACAATTTCATGTCCTACTTTAGGACTCTCACATTTTGTGTCTGGTGTTGTTACACTAATATTTTCTGGAGACTTATCCGTAACAGGAGTCTTCTTTTTGCCTTTCTTAGTTTTGGTTTTCTTTTGGTGGATCGGTTCTTTCATTTCAACGGGTGTTGAAACTGCGGTATCATCTTCTGTAGTCGTTTGTTTTGGGTAAACTGTTTCCTCACTAATAATATGAGATTTTTGTTTTTTATGCTTCTTCCTCTTTTCCGCAACTGGTTCCTTATTTATTGATGTATCTTCAGGTTCGTATCCTCTTTCAGTAATTTGTTCGAATTCTGTTGAAGCAGATAAAGGCTCGTCACTGATATCTTTTGAAGTAACAACAGTTTCCAATACATTCTCAGTCGGTTTCGGAGATTCATGTGATGCAGCAGTTTCTAATTGAACATAATGACCCAATGATGAACTTTCAGTATCATCTATACTTTTATCCGTTTCGATAGAAGTTTCAGTGTGAACTAAATCGGCACTCTCGTGAGATTCCTTATCCTCAGATGGATGTTCGACTTTCGGATCATATGTGACTGATTCTTCACAAACTGACTGTTTATCTGTTACTTCTTTCTTTACTTTACCACAGACCTCTTTTTTTGGATGTTTATCGACTATTACAATTTCACTTGGTAATTCAGTCCTAATCTCTCTTTTAGTTATGGACGGTTTTTGTGTTTCGAATTTTTCTAATTTTATATCTACTTCAATTTTTGGCTCGTATTCCCTATTCTTGTCTAGTTTCGAAAGAGACATTAACATGTCGACTGTTTGTGATGGTTTGATAACATTTACGGGTTTCTCTAAATTATTTTCAAACTCTTCTATTTCTAGTAACTTTTCAGGAATAGCCTCAGATATTTCTTTATTGGACAGCTTTAGAGAATCTTGTATAATTCTTGAATCTGTGTCTATTCGTTCTGATTCGATAAACGTGGTGATATCGTGTTTTGAATCTAATCTTACAGGAGCAGCAACTATATCAACAGAATCTTTAGTCTCCGTTGGCTTAACTTCTGAAGCAATAAATTGGATTGTTAAGTCCTTTTCTATGATTTCAGGAGAGTCTTGAGTTACAGGTTCAAACTGTTGAATATAAGATATTTCTGGTTTCTTACTTTCAAAATTTACGTCCATTTCACTTACTACAGTATCAGTCTCTACGGGTTCCACCTGTATTGATGATTGAATGGGAGGATGTAGTGGTTTCATAGTACTTTCAACACGACTCTCCGCTGATGGACTTGCATTCACTTTTTCATCGGTAAGCTGTGTATCTTTGGATATTACGATATCAATTGCATCATTAGCATCAGTTATTTCAGGAGTTACGACTAGTCCCCTTACTAGCTTCTTTTCCTCTTTGTCACGACTACTATCATCCACTGATTTTGGAATGTCTGAAAGTTTAGTGGTTTCTCGAGTTAAAAATTCTTCTGAAATATCTTTAATGCTTTGAGGAGAATTTTCTGGTGCTACGTCTAATATATCCAATTGTGTAGAAATCGCTAGGATTTCCTTATCTAAATAGTTTGACAGTTCTGGCTGCTGAGACATTTTCATTTCTTTTTTTACTGCAATTTTTGGGACATTATGCATAATTTCAATCATAGGAGTTTCGCCTTTAACGTTTTCTGTTAGCTGACTAGTTAAAATCAAATGACTATCGTCAGTATTTTCTGTTTTTATTGTTTCTTTTGGCTCGCCCTCTACAATTTCTTCAATCTTTAAGCCTTCAGAAATGTGTTTTTCTGGTTTTACTTTACTTAAATCAGATTCCGTTAAATTTAAATTTATATCAGCCGTAATTGTACTATCTGGTATATATTCATCATCCGAATCTTCAATAATCTGTTCTGTAACGTGTTCTTTTCCGTCTACGATATGCATTTGTCGTATTATCTTAATTCTTTTTGTCTTTATACCTTCCTCTTGAATATTTATATTAGGATTTGGAGTTGCTTCTATAGCTTCCACTACATCCGGTTCCTCAATGACTTCTTCTGTCACGTGTTCTTTTCCATCAATAATTTGAACGTGTTTGATTATACGCCTTCGGGTTATGGTTTTACTTATATTTTGTGTAACATTTTCAATATCAACTGTCTCTCTTGGAAGAGAAACTTCCATAGGCTCTTTAGAAACAGTTTTAACTGAATCTGCTGTTGAAACAATAATGTGCTTATCTTTTTTTACCTCTATTAGTTTGTGATTATCCATAGCGTCATCTTCTGATATTACTTTTTGCTTGTTATCTTGGAAATCTATAGTTTCCGTTGATTCAAACGGACTTAAAACTTTTGCTTTTGACTTTTCCGATAAAATGTATGAATGTTCAGTTTCACTTTCAATTAGTCTACATGTAGTATCTATGAGAGATCGATCTTTTGGGTTGCTTTGGTCAACCACTTTTTCATCACCTTTGTTAATTGTATCTGAACCAAGTTTTGCCTCTGATGCTAATTTTTCAATAATTTCGTTATCTGGTAACCTAAAACTAGCCTCTTCGGGTTTTAATTCAGATTGTACATTCACGTTATTTGGACTAAGCTGTTTATATACTTCGGTTACATTTTCGTTCAATAACTCGCTTGATGATGGTTTTACTTTAGTTTGATCCACTTCTCCTTTGATAAAGCTCATGTTAATGTCTACTTTAGTGTAGTCAACAATTTCTTTCGACTTATCTTTCGGTTTTTCCATATCTAATTTGTTTATATGTAAATCTGTTTCAGTAATAACAGTTGAGTCCAGAATATTCTTTTCTACATGCTGTTCTTGATCATCGGGTGTAGATGGTAATTGCTGTTTTTCCTTCTTTACATCTTCGACTGTAATTTTATTTTCCGGAGTGAAGGTGCTAGACTTTGGTATAAGAACGTCTTGAGTTTTTACTGGCACAGTTTTATCTGCAACTTGACTTGGTTTTTCAATAACGGGTTCATTTTGTTTTTCAATATATTTAATATCTTCTTTTTCAGAAATAATAGTTTGTTTATTATCCGCATCTTCCTTCCTTAAATCCATTGGAACTTGTAAATCCGATTTTTGTAAAACCTCTACAACTACATTATTTGGTGACGAGATTAACACTGTTGAGTGGTTCGATTCACTTTCAATAAGCATGCGTGAAATATCACCAGGATGCGGTTCTTTTTCCTTTTCTATTTTCAGATTGGGCACTTTCTCTTCTGAAGTAAAGTCAAATTGATCGTTGATAACTTTCTCTGTTATAGTATCATCAGGATCGACAGTTTCAATTACAGTTTTTGCTATTGTTATAATTTGCTTAGTGTCGTCTTTTTTATTTGGTTTTTCACTTGGTTGACTTGGAGAAACGTTTGCAGTGGTATTATCAAAAACTAATTCTTCTGGTTTCAGTACTTTATCAATATTTTTGATAGGTATTGGTAATATATCCGAACCAGCGATTTCACTTTTAATTAGATCTTTATTAATATCGATTTTAAAAGGTATTGTAGTCTTATCACCAGGAATACTAGAAACCAAGATCTCCTTCTCTTTGTGTGATGTTAAATCAGGTTTATCCATTTGTACATCTACTGTCGCAGTCACGGTAGAATCTGCAACGTATTCATCATCAGGATCTTCTACTATTTTCTCTGTGATATGTTCTTTACCATCAATAGTTTGGATTTGGCGTATTATCTTGATTCGTTTAGTTTTAGTTCCTTCTCTTTGAATGACATGTGACGATAAGGGTCTAGTTTCTATTACTTCAATATCATCTGGTTCTTCAATTACTTCTTCAGTAACATGTTCCTTCCCATCAATTACTTTGATGTGTTTTATTATGCGCTTTCTCGTCCTAGTTAGTATTGTGCGCATGTGTGTTTCATTATACTTGTCTCTGTCTATTTTATCTATTTCCTTAATTTCTGGCACAGCTACACCATGCTCCTGTTCCATCTTTGTTTCTTTTTCAGGAATCTTCTTTGGCGCTGGTGTTATTTTTGTATGGTCAATTTCTTTTAAAGCTAGATCTTTAGATTTTTTATCATCTTTTGTCACAATATTGTAAGCATCATCTGAAGGTGCAGAAGTTGCCTGACCTATGATTTCGGTGATATCTAACTTGGAACTCGGAACAGTTTCAGACATAATTTTATCACTGTTATCGGGATCTTCTACAATTTGTTCCGTGACATGTTCCTTTCCATCGATTATATGAACCTGTCTTATAACTTTAAAATGTTTTGTTTGCGTATTGTCTTGTTTTTGAATAAATTGTGCGAAATTTGGTTCATTTTCAAAAACTTGAACGTCGTCAGGTTCTTCAATAACTTCTTCAGTCACATGTTCCTTACCGTCAATAATTTGTTTATGTTTTATAATGCGCTTCCTTGTTTTTGTTAATATAGTTCGCGTATGTGTTTGAGTTAAGTTTTCGCTATCTCTTACAGGATCTTCTACTATTTTCGAATCTTCTGTAGTGAGCTGCTCTGTTTCATGTGGTTTTCTAGTTTCCAAATTACTAATTTCTCTTTCAATTAAATCTTTGGTTAACTCTTTGATACTCTTATCTTGTGGTGATAGTGTAGGTTCTTCTTTGGAATCATCGGGAATTTCTGGATCTAAGACCTCTGTAATATTTAGCTGATGAGTAGGTAAATATACAGATTTAGAACTAGATTCTTCTTGATCGTCAGGATCTTCTACAATCTGTTCAGTAACGTGTTCTTTCCCGTCGATAACGTGAACTTGTCGTATAATTCTTATACGCTTGGTTTGGGTTTCTCCTTCATTTTCAACGAACTGAGATATTTGTGGTTCATCTTCAGTAATTTCCACTTCCTCTGGTTCCTCTATTACCTCTTCAGTGACGTGTTCTTTTCCGTCAATTATTTGTATGTGTTTTATAATACGTTTTTTTATCCTGATTACTTTCTTCGTTACTTTTTTTACAAGAGTAGCAATTTTTGAGCGATTTGATTGTACTGTAGAATGTATATTACCAGTAATGAAGGATATACCACCTTCCATGCTTTTGTCTGTTTCTACCTGTGATGTTGGGTGCAATATTATTTCAGATTCACTTGGATACATAGATTCTGTTACTACAGCTCTTCCGATTTGAGCACTTTCCTTGTCTAAAAACTCTTTAGTTAGTGTCCGTAAATCTGAAATCTTTTGATCATTCAACTCTGTAGGTTGTTTTTCGTCCTTTAATGTTTTATCAACCTGTTGTTCTTTTGGAGATGGTTTTATATCTTCAAATTTATTTTCATGGTCTTTTTTACTGTTTTTATCTATGTCATCATCACGTTTATCTCCTGGCCCAGCACTAAGAGGGAATGGTGGATTGTCTTGGTTATTTGAATCACCTACAGTTGTTTTTCCGTCTTTAACATTAATAGAAACTCTGGGGATTTGTTCCTCAAATACTTCTACATCGTCGGGTTCCTCAACTACTTCTTCAGTGAGGTGTTCTTTACCATCGACTATGGTAACTCGACGAATGATACGTCGTTTTGTTTTTACTATTCGTTTTGTAACTTGCTGAACAACAGCCGTGACACTCGAAGAAGATGTTTGAATATGAGATGGTATTTCACCTTCAGCAAGTTGAAGTATTTCTTCGGGTTTCATTCCCTTTTCCATTTTAATCACCATATCTGGTCTGGAAGTAAATTCTTGAATTGTTACTTCACTATCAGGCACTCCAGTTATAACTTGTCCATCAGAAGTTTGATACTGAATATATCTCGTTCCACCGTCTTCTAATAATCTTGTTTTGTAGCCAGCATCTTCCGTAAGAACTAACCTTGAAAATGACTGATCTTGAGGGATATCTTCACCAGTAGAATATTGAGGTTGAACTATTTGCTGTCGTGTCACTAGCGTCTTCCTAACTTTTTTGACTATTATTCTTTTTGTACCGTCAGCATCAACGACAACCTCAGTAGTTGTCTCGTCTGGTTCAACCATAACAGTTTCAAATGATTGTGGTAAACTATGTGTAATATTTAGTTTAGAGTCTTTCTGCAGGTTATCATCTTTGTATTGAGCATCAACAAATAATGATTTCTCATCGATTTTCTGATCTCTCCTCACAGGTCGACTGGCGACTTCAATGGTTTCATGTCCGTCAGATATTGTTTGTATCACTTCTATATTTTCAAGAATCTCATTATTCGATGATTTTGCTTCACTCGTTTGTATTGTCACTTCTTGAGGTGGTGCACAAGTAACAGAAACGTCTTGCATTACTTTATCCTCTGTCTTACATATCACAGACTTGTCAACAAGGGATGGAGGCTCAGATAGAAGACTCTTGCCAGTTTGTGTCTCAATGGTTACATTAGGCTTAACTTGTTTTTCTTCTCTTTCTTTAGGTTCTTCAATTTTCGTTTCTAATTTGCTAGGTTCACTTTCAACTTTAGAAATGACATCAGTTTCAATCTTTTCAATAAGAGGTTCTTTAACTTCTGGTTCTTCGATGTGTGCAGGTTCACGAGGTGACACAATTTCCTCTGGCATAGATGTCGAATCAATAGTTCGATCAGTTTGAGAAATATCATCATCCACGACCTCAGGAGCAGTTCGGATTTGAATCAACATTTGTCGCAATCTCTCTATCTCTAAAATGACTAGATTCCTTGTTTCCTCCAACGTTTTTATCGTCTTATTTAAATTTTGTTTCATTTGACTAGAATCATCACGATTTATCACTACAATTGATTTTATTATAGTTTCGTACTCCTCATATTCTCTTATATACCTTTCATATACTTCAATATACCTAATAATATCATCTTCAGTCAAAACGTCCGATTGTTTAGTTGATTCTTTAAGCTCATTATTAATATCTGCAAGCCAATGATCGAGTTTGGCTATTTTGTTTTTCTGTTCTTCCGTTTCTTCAGTTTGGCGTGCTAATTCAACCTTCGCATTCTGTAAGTAAATACATGGACGTTTTTATTAACCTATCTATTTTATTTTTAATTTTTATCGTAAAAAATTAAGTGAATTGTAAAATGTTATTAAGTACAAATTACCTTGCTTACCTGGATCGTAGTCAACCCCTGGCGCGCCTGCAAAAGCAACTTGGCAATACGCGCCTTGATCACCAAAAGCTCCTTCAAAAGCGCCTGAACCTCTACTTCCTGGCGATACTCCATGATCTTCTGCTCCAAGAGAATGGCAGCTTCCTCACACTTGACTAGAATTGTTATGCCCTCCTGAAATTCGAAAAAAACACCATTTACTTATATTTTATGTACATTATTTTGCGAAATAAAAGTAAACACACCTATGATATACTGCATATAAAACCAGTACAATTTATGTTTATCGCTTAACTTTTTTATCTTGAAAATATGACATCATACATGTATGTATTCATAGAATAGTTAAAATGAATGTTGCTCATCGATATTTGCAGCAATATAAATTTTTTACTCATTTTAGCTACTTTTTTTATAACTTTAGAGCTTTTTCATTATTATTGTTTTCCCCATTCCAATCATTTCATTCATCCCATTTGAAAAAAGTTGCAATAAAATCTTTTTGGTAGTATTATTTGACCTGTAAGTCAACTGACTTGTTTGGATATCATAAAAAGGTGACATTTTAAAAAAGGAAATTGAAATTAAAACATTATTTCCCATCACTTTTTATTTGCTTTTCTGTTCTCCAAAGTTGGTGGATTCAAGTAAGAAATGCAGTATATTTTAAAGTTTTATTTTAAATTTTTATTTTTTAAAGGGACAGTGCGACAACCCGTTAAAAAATTGTGACGTTTATCGATAAATTGGTTTAAGCATTTTCAGTCAGGAAATTTTGTTGTCAAAGATGCTCTTCGCTTTGGCCGCCTAGTTATGGATAAACGTAACGATATTTTTGAAAACGTGGAGCTAGATCGACATTTGAATAGTTACGATACAGCTGAAGATCTAAAGAATTGAAGAACAATTTTTGAAGAGATTGATACTTAGTGACAAAAAGTGGATCACCTACGATAAGAATGCATGAAAGAGCTTGGTCAAAGCTACACAGACTATTGTGAAACACGGATTGACTAGCAATAAGGTGATTGGTAAGTGTATGTCGGGACTGGAATTGCCATTCATTATGAGATTTTACCGCTGGGCGAAACTATTGATTCGGATTTCTAATATGAACAGTTGATGAGATTTAACCAATAAATTGAGAATAAGTGGTCAGAATTGATCAACAGAAAAGGTGTAGTCTGTCATCACGGTAACGCACGACCTCATACGTCTTGGCCACTTAACAAAAAATTAAGATAGTTTGGCTGGGAAGCTTTAATGCATCGATTATGCATTAGCCCCGATTCAGATTTGTTTAGATGGTGTAAAGTTAACATTAAAAGCGAAATGTCAAAATTGTCGCGAGTTTTGAATGTGAAGCCCTAAAATTTCAACAACAATGAATCCTATCACTTTTAACGAGATGGCGGCAAGATAAAATCTTATCTTGAATTTCTATATAAAATACGAAGAAACTTTTTTCTCGACCTATATTAATATGTAAATGAAATATGTAAATGAAAGTTTGTCTGTATGTCCTTTATAGGGTCTTAAACTATGCATTTGATCATGTGAAACAAATGTTGTGCATTTAGCGGTTTCTGAATTGGTATCAGCGGTGTCGTCAGCGGTTTCTGAATTAGTACGACCAAATAAATAAATAAAAAACAAAACAAAAGCGTAGAAACGCGCGCAGGGTACGCTAGTATTATATATTAGTAACACATAACTTTTTATTGGGTGTACCGATTTCGATGGTTCTTTTTTTTATTTAAAGCTAGTGTTTGTCGCATAGTCCCATTTATATTTGATTGAGTTCTGATGAGTACTTTTTGAGTTATTAATAATGCGTGTTTATTTGACTATCTTTTCGTGTCCCTATGTTGTATTACTCGTCTACGGTCGATATAATTGAAGTCGGTTTTTTCGTTTGCAAGCAAACAGAATTATTTATTAACTTATAATAATGTTGTGGTCCCAAATTGATAATAGTTAATGATTGAATGTTTTTTTTTAAATAATTTATCACGTTAAATAGATTTTTCTGTAATTAGTCGCTGATAGACAAAATTAAAGTCTACCAAAATTAATTACTCAATCAAGAGTTAATTTATTTGTAAAATTTTGTCACACAAGATGTTAGTTTGAAATGTTTGCTAAAAAAGCTATTCCTAGATTTTATTGAATGACATCATCATTATAATGACACGTTAAGTCAGTCGCGTTTCATTTGTTTGAATAATGCTTTTATCATACAATAAAAATGCTAAAAATAATTGATGAGTTGATGGTTACGTAATCTATTCTTTTAAGGGGAAAATTAACAATAACTAACCTTTAAAAATGTATCTCATATTACGATATTTTTCAATAAATTTCAATTACAGCAAAACGTTTTAAAGTAATTTTAATATTTACTAAGGTGTATGCTACTTTCATCATTACAGCCTATACAGTCCACTGCTGGACATAGGCCTCCACAAGTTTACGTCAAAAATAACGTGAACTTATGTGTTTTGCCCATAGTCACCACGCTGGGCAGGTGGGTTGGTGACCGCAGGGCTGGCTTTGTCGTACCGAAGACGCTGCTGCCCGTCTTCGGCCTGTGTATTTTAAAGCCAGCAGTTGGATGATTATCCCGCCATCGGTCGGCTTTTTAAGTTCCAAGGTGGTAGCGGAACTGTGTTATCCCTTAGTCGCCTCTTACGACGCCCACGGGAAGAGAGGGGGTGGCTATATTCTTTAGTACCGTAGCCACACAGTACACTGTAGTATGCTACTTTATTCATAGGTATATTCTCTATACGGTCAAGAACGAAATTAGGTCTTTTTATTTCATTTTATTGTGGAACGATAAGGTTGTTATTTTCAGTACTTACTACATATTAAAATTAAATTTTAGGCTCATCCCGGGTGAAGTTGTTTACACTAGAATACTACACATTATTACATTTGGCCTCTGGAGGCAAACTTTTGCTAAGCCTACGAAAAAATAATAATTTGTATATATAAAAGGACTTCAAACTTAATATTAATGTCTATATATTATATATATATATATATTAAATACACATTATTTTTAAGAATTAAATTAATATTCTTAGAAAAGTACTTTTTTTAACAAATACTAGTAATTCAGAAGTCAATTGCAAATTATCTTTAATAAGCAACTTTGAGTCATAACTTAACTTGTCTGATATTATAATTTTTACGAAAAATGTAACTAAATTAAATATCCAATAAAACTTAGCAATCGATGTTTAAATAGTAGTTCGTGTGTAATAAAAGTTTACTGTCGCAAATAGTTTAAGGTCAGTTTTATTCGAACGTAAAATCATTGAGGTTTAGTATTTAAAATCAAAGATAATTTGACAGAAACCATACGGTATCTTTACGAGTACTATCGTAAAAAAAAGTTATAAAACTCTAAGTTTACACGAACATATAAATCCTTGTAACCGTTACCAATTTAACGATCTTTTTATTAATTTATCATTAAAAGTATAAATTTTATTATTACGTTTAATACATATTTAATTGCTTCTTATTTTGTAATATATAATAACTCATTTTGAATAATACTTTTTCCTTCACTATTCATTTAAAGTGTATTTTTATTGCACTTAAACTTACAATGTAGTTAACAAACACCGACTGATTAGATTTTTTTGCACTTGAATATTCATAAAACACTCCACAATTCTGTATAGCACTCACGACTATAAATTTAATTACAATTATTTTATTCGATTATTTAAAATCGTATACAAAATTCGCTCGATAGTTCGTTCATTCGTTTCGTGAGCTAGTTGAGAGTATAGCGAACTAACGCCCTACTGACAAACTACTAGTGCCAAATAAAACACTCATATATTTAACGCTGTCGTAATTGTATGGTGACATCATATTATGAGTAAAATGAATACTAAGGTGACAATGTCATCTCGATGTTGTTTTGTCTCGAGATTAATTATTGTACAAGATTTATATAAACAACTAAATGTATTTGTTTGGATGATAACTAGGTACCCAAAGATAAATTGTATTATGCGTGTTGTTTGCGTGTGAACACACACATACGCTATCGTCATTTCATTGAGGAAGGTTGAAGACGACACAAATATTACAAAAAGAAAATATTTAATATGATAGAACCTTTAAAAATAAAATAAATAAAAATTTGATATAGCTAATCTTATGTAAATATTTTTCAGCATAGATACATATAGGCTAAAATTGATACATGAAATAGGCTATTAAAACAAACTGTCCTGCTTTCTGCCCGTGGGTTCGAATCCCGTATGATTCTGGGTCTAATATTTGTATTTTATGTATGTATATATCAGTAAAAAATATTTAGATATAACAGTCGGCTGTTACCTACAGGCTACAACACAAGCATTAATTCCTTACTATAGGAAACAATGACCGTATGTGAATGTTACATTTATGTATAAAAAAATCTATAAAAGTCTAGTTCTGCAACCTCATAGAGACACATAACCTCAAGAAACAAACAAAATACATCTAAAAACATTTGTTCATGTAAGAAACTAAATTATAGCTCAGAAATGAGAAGGTTAAACTGACAGAATAAAAGCCAGATGTTTTTAAGAATAGACCAATAATGAATATTACGCAAAAGCAGGATCTGTTCGTTTTAAATTATCACATGCTTGTATGTTTTGCTAAAACATATTTTGTCATAAAAATAACATTCTTACGCATATCAATAGTATCGCTAAGTTTTAGGTCTTATCAAATGATTGCCCTGTCTTTACATTGAAAAGACCTATTTCATTTATGGCGAAATTAATTTTCTCAAATTAAATATACAAAAAAGTACCTTCTTGTACTTGACATTCGTGCTTGTAATACGAAACACAACATTTTCCACTTCACGGTTTTATCTAAATGGAATTTCAGTGATTTCTAGTCATGTAAACAATTATAGTAGCCGAACCCTTTTAAGCGTCGTAGCAGTCATAGCTTATATCTTTCCTTAGTAATAAACAATGCGCTATTATTAGAAGTCTGTTTGTAATATTAAAATAACCGCTTTTTACTAAGTGCATAAGGATTTATACATTTTTGTCTATCTGTCTGTTTATCTGTCAGTTTATCTGTCTGTTTGTTCCGGCTTATCTCTGAAATACCTGTTGCGATTTTGACGGACATTCACTGGCAGATAGCTGGTGTAATAAGGAGTAAGTTAGGCTACTTTTATTTTAGAAATTTATTTATTTTATAACTCTTCAAACTGAACAATAAGTTTTTTTGTTAAATTCAACGCGGATGAAGTCGCGGACACAGTTACTAATTAATATATACTTAATATTTCCTGTATGTGGAACGTTTTCAATCTAAGCTCAGCTAATCATAAATGAATAATAGAATAATCTCAAAAACTAAACAGAAACGCAAGTAGCTGAAGATAAATATGAAATTGTAACTGAATAATTTGTGCCTTCGAAATCACTTTGGCATGATCAGCTTTACTTTTGGATATTACAATGAGAAATGTGTTCATAAAACGGAAATAAATTTAACGTATTTAAAACGGCTGATGATGTGGAACGTGCATTGAACAAAGTTATTTACATCACCGACGTAACAATGATGGATTCTGGTTTTGTTTACATTGAGGCTTAGAGAGAATTGAATGATACACGTGATTTTATTAAGAATTTTAAAGGATAAATAATTTTGTTTGCTCGCAAACGAAAAAAACCGACTTCAGTTAGATCGACAAGTAGAACGCAAGTATACGAAAAAATAGTCAAGTAAATACGCATTATCAAAGATTACTCAAAAAGATGTAATCAAATCTCGATGAAATTTAAATGTGACTACATGATAAACATCGGCTTTCGATTAAATAAAAAATCATTAAAATCGGTACACCTAGTAAATTGTATGCGTATTTTCGAGAGTTTCCTTTGATTTCTCTAGGATCCCATCATCAGATCCTGGTTTCCTTATCATGGTACCAAACCAGGGATCTCTCCTTTCCAACAAAAAAAAAAATAATTATCAAAATCGGTTCATAAACGACAGGGTTATCCCCGAACATACATAAAAAAAATATATACAATAAATATGGTCGAATTGAGTAACCTCCTCCTTTTTTTTTGAGGTCGGTTAAAAAGTAGCATAATTTAAGCTAAAATGTTATTCAAATATTATATAAAATAATACGAAAAAATAGTGTCGGTTTCACTAATTTTCATGAGAAAAAATTCATATAATAAATTAGTATTTAGGATATTTTTACGAACGCCAATGTGTATGGTACCACATTAAGAACATTTATTTTAAAATTAGGTAAGTATAGGCTACATAGCATATGTGCAAGCCGTAGATAAAAATTTGTATAACAATGCCATAAAATATATTACATCAGAATCAAAAGGAACACTCAGTCGAGACCCAAATAACTTGGCCGAGAATAGTGTAGCGAACGTTTCAGAAAGCTAATATTCGGCCTACATTAAAATAAAGTATTCGCTTTGACAAATTTACAAAGAAAATTCATATAACTGAGGCAAAGCCGTCAATTCTTATAGGGAGTACTGTTTTATTATTGACTTTCGGTCACCATTATCTCTCTCTCTACCTTTAATTTTGCTTACCAGAGGAAGAATATTTTTACTAATGACCAAAAGCAGAGGCAGTTTGATTTTTGAGACGGTAAATGAATTGTTTTTAATGAGAGCGAAAGGAATTAATGCATTATTTACAATGTCGATGTGACTTACCCGAAGTCCTTCCTCCATAGCGTCAAGACTTTCGTCTGGGAGATCGGAGAGATTCGCCTGTACTATTTTGACTTCCTCGAGCAGCGTTTCAATATCGTTAGATAAGTCATCCTGAGAACACACCTCTATATTAGCCACACTTAATGCACTTTTGTCTGAACAGTTACTAAGGCGGAAATAGATTTTGAAATAAGAACAAGTTTTTAAACTTCATACAAATTCATATAAATTTCATACAAATTTCACTTCAACAAAAATTATTGAAATACAAATATTACAACAATTTCAAAATCTACTTTTCTGATAAGTGTCAAGCGTTCGGAGAAAGGTGAAAAGTCAAATATTGCATTCCAAATTCAAAATCGATCTTGAGGAATATTAAAAAGAAATGTTGAAATAACGTTTCTTATTGTTTAAGTAATTTTAGCACTTAATCACAAGATCGATCTTAAATAAGCAACAACGAAAACCAACAAAAACAACAATTAAATATAAAATTGATTGGCATGACATGCTTTGTATAATTAAGCATTCGTGGATACCATTCTGTTACAACGTCGATAATTCAGGCTTAAAACTGAAAAACATTCCACATTAATAAATAAGGTAACAATGGACTTTTCATTTACAAACAATTTAACGAATAAATTAAATAAACGGAACAATAATTCGGCACTCACGAAACATACTTTATCTTAGGGATATTTTAAATCTAAAATACGAAAGTGCAAAAGCTTTTCTATTTTATTACCAAAGCAACAAAATAGACAAGAATTCCAAAAAATAATTTATAACAAAAATATATCAACAAACATACGTTGCAAACATCTAATACACAAAAATAAAACCATACAAATGGGTGGGTACCTTTTTTGACTTCATTTCAATATATCTTTTTGTGTCTGATTAATTGTGTAGATTCCCAGCTATATTACATCTTCAAATTAGGATTAATTCCAATTATATCATTGGCAAACCCTCAAGTAGGTAATCGGAACGTAAAAATAATGTAAAATTTGACCGAATAATTTTAAGCCCAAAAGAAAGCATCTAAAATACAATGAAAGCGTCATTACTATCGTTCGTCTTGTAGAAGTAAAAATTTTGACAACTAATATTATATCTCGGGGTCATAAACTCAAATATAATTATAGTAAATGAAATAAAACAATAAATTCACAGATTTTATTATAACGTTTATTTCATTACAATAATTGAATATAATAATTAAATCAATGAGTATTTTAATCCGACTAGAGATGACTAGATTTGAATTACAATAAGACTTCAGAAATTAGAACTATATTAAAATGCGTTAACTCAAAGTAAGCTTAAAGAGTGAATGCCAAAAGATTGCAACTACAAGACGACCGGCAGATTTGGCAGACGACAATATACAATACAAATTTTTGTAATAAGTGAAATTAAGAATTTTGTGAGAATATCATGCCAAACATAAATTAAAAAGTGTAATGTTTTACAATACGACTGTAGCTCAGTCACCTTGGCTGCCTTCCGGATCCTTTGTTCTGCGGGCTCCTCCTGTGTGGGGGCGGGGAGGGTAACAGGCTCGAGGGAGGGGGCTGTTAGTGTATCCTCTGAGGTGTCGATATCAACTTGAGATGTATCCTCGTTTATCGTACCCAGTAAAGAATCGGTAGGTGTCTCAACGCTTAAATAAGAACTGTGATCTTTCCAACTACATATTCCGCCGGGGAGGTCCATGGATATGTAATTAGAATCGTAAGGCAAGCTCGACTGTCGCGACTCTTTTTCTTCCGATTCGGAAGAGTGACCAGAACCTCCATCGGGATCACGATCCTTATCATTTTGATCTTTAACTAGTGTTTCAGTCGGAACAGTCATAGAGGTCTTATTCTTATTTGCAATTGAAATGAAGTACTGGCATTCCGCGTCATGATAGATATGTTTTTCAGGCCAAAACGAATTATCATTTTTAAGATTAGATTCTAAATTAACGTATTGACTTGCCGAAACAACATTTTCAAGTTCAGATTTTTGTTTAGTATTTTGTATAATAAGTAATTTTTCAGCATCATCGATCGCAAATTTGTCATACCAAAATTCGTCAGATTTAAGATTTGTTAAGTTGTTAGTAATGATATTGGATACAATGTTAGTAGGTAATGTTTCAGGGGTAGTTTTAGTTATAGTATCTAATGTTTCAATTTCGTGTGTGCCCGTTTTTGCATTCTGTGGCACCGGAGGCAATATACCTTCTTTTTCCTCAATTTTCAAGGAACTTTCAACAAATTCGTTTTGTTGTGTATTATTGTCTCGTATTTTTTCTGATGTGGTTTTAACTGTTTCCGAATCATCCAACACTGAATCGATCATACTCACATCGATATGCTCAACAATTTGTAAATCAGAACCATCGTCGTTTTTCAATGATTTCGATTGTATTGAAAATTCGTCTGGTTCTGGAGAAGCTAACGAAGGACTCATATTATCAAGCATTTCGTCATGCAAATCTTCGTTCAATTCGTTAGTTTCGGTGAGTTCGATGGGTATTTCATCGCTCATAGCTGAATTATCATTTTCAGGTAATAACATTTCCTCAATTTCTCGCTGAATATCTGCTATTTTACTTTCCAACGATTGTTCATCAGAGAATTTTTCATCTAATACGCAGGTTTGTGTTTCAGTTTCAGAAACATTTTCTTCAATGACGTTTTCTGTTAAATTAACGCTTTTATCTACGTTTCTAGTGTTATCTTCAAAACTTTTCGAATCGGGCGGATCTTCACTTTCAACAAATTTAGCTTTTTCATATTTTCCATCCTTTACTTCAACGATTAAGCTTTCAGACAAACTACTTAACTCGCCCAACTCACTAGGAGTAAATTTCCAAAATTGAGCTTCTGAATATAGTCTGTCTTTAATTGGTGTCTGTAGTGACTCAGGCGTTGATATTGCAGTTTTTATAGAACTTTGAGGCTCATCTATATGATCAGTATTATCTTGTTCCGATGAACTTATTTCCACGATAGAAGCAGTACCAGTTGATTCAGCAGTTTCAGCTTTAGTTTCTGGCTTTTTGTCCTTCTTCTTTTTCTTACTTTTCTTTTGTTTTTCAGCTGATTCTGGTAAAGACAAAGATTTTTCTACATTTTCCTTTTCCTTTGGATCTTCTAACTTCGGTTCTACAGCTTTTTTAACATTCGTAATAGTCTTTTCTTTTGATTTCGATGATCTTTTCTTTTTATCTTTTTTCAAGGGCTGTCTTTCTTCATCGGATGTACTTAAAATTGTATGAGAAGGTAGTTTGACTTCCTTTTCCTTAGATTTTGAGGATCGACTTTTCCTCGACTTTACAACTACTTGTTTTTCATCATCAGATAAACTACTTTGAACGCATTCATCTTCGGGTTTTAAGGTACTTGTCAAAGCATCGAATCTATTTTCCGACTTATCACGAACAAATAAGCTTTGTTGGTGCGTCTTGGAAACCGACGTTGATCGACGTTCTCTAGACCTAGACCTTGATCTTCGATTTCTATCCACTTTAATAAATCCGTCGGCATCAATTTGTACATCTGATCTGTGAACATCGTTATCAGATTCATCAACTAAAATTACAGGAGCTTTATATGATTGCATTTGAGTAACCTCTGTATGTATAGTTTCTGATTTTTGTATTCTTTCGGGTGAAGGTCTGTTACTCGCAACAATTTTAGCCCAGGAACTGACATTTTCTTCAGTATCCTTTGGAGTGTCTGGGCATAATTCGTTTATACGGCTTTCACTGGTTTCTTTTAAAAACTCAATAGGTTTCTCAACTGAAGGGTGATCTATTTCCATTTCTGTATGTTCAACAACAAGTCCTTCAGCTACTACTTCTGCATATGATTTTCCATCTTCTGCAGCTTTAGCCCAAACATTGACAGGCTCCAAAACAGGTGTCACCTCTACAAGCTTTGGTAATTGATCTTTTTCGGCATTGTTGCTTGGTATTTTAGATACCACCTTTTTGTCTTGCTCTTTTTTCTTTTTCTTGCTTCGTTTCGATTTAATCTCTATCTCTCTATGTTCTTCTAAAGAAACTTGATCTACATCCTTTGCTGAACTTTGTAATACTTCTTTTTCAATTAGATGAGATTCCTTTTGTTCTTTTAGACTGCTAGGTACTACTGTTGAATATGTAGTATTAGACGGTCCTGATACATTTTCTGAATCCAACGGTAAGGCTGTTTTTTCAGTGTTACTGTCTTCCTCTGTTCTTTTTGAATCTTTTGTGTCGCCAAGAGTACTAGGCGAGTTAATCTTAGAAACAGGTGCCTCAACTGATTGGTACATATAAGAAGGTGTGAATTCTGGTGCATCAGCTGACAAATTAGAGTACAAAACAGTATTTGAAAAGGAAGGTTTAAATTCAGGAATTGAGTCTATTTCAGGGAGTAGATCATGCAAGCTGTGAATGGGAGATTTTTCAGTTCGAACTGCATCCGTAACATTAGTATTAGGTTTAGTAAATTCATCGCTTATTCTCTTAATATCGTGTGATAGGTTAGAATCCGTACTTTTTATATCATTAGGTGGGCTAGGCGTATCAACGGGTCGAATATTAGAAGTTTCAGATATAGACAAGGTACTAGTTTTTTCACTTTCGATAAATGTAGCCGAGATAGAGTCAGGCTTATCAGAAGGTTTAGTTTTACTGGGTGAAAATTGTAATAGTTCTTCTTCACGTTGGAGTGAACAAACTTCCGGGATTATTTCATAATCAGCTTCAATGTCAACGTTACTTTCAAGATTTTCAATTTGGTCAGGAATTGTTTTCGATTCATCGGTGAAATCAATAGCGCTGCCGAAAGAAACGTTTTTCTGCATAATATTGTCAAGCGTATTAGTACCAGATGTAACGTCTTCAATTGTTTCGTCGATTAACTTAATTGCATCTTCTACTAGTTCTGAAGAACTCGTTTCAACTATCTTTTCTTTTCCATAGTTAGTGTCTTTATCACTGCCAAACGAATCTTGATTATCTCCTATTATATCTACAACTACAAATTCGTCATCATCGCTGTCTTTTACAACCAACTCTGTATCTATAGATGTAAGAGTGTGTATATTATCTTCAGGTATTATTGTTTCTTTCATTTGTAATATATCTTTATCACTAGGATCACTACCAAAAACTATGGGCACAAGTGATTCCGTAATATCCTCTATTTTTATATTGGATGTATTTCCTATTTTCTCTAGTTTCATTTGATTTTCAACAGCTTCATCAATACTTGTTTGATGCAATTTTTCATTTTCGTTAATTATTTCGTAATCTATCGTATCTTTGAATTCTTCATTTTTAGATTCCTTACTAATAAAATCGATCGTATAATCAATTACTGTTTTTTCGGGCACAATCTTTTCTCGTTGTTCAAGAATTGTATCTTTACTACAAGCTGTCTCAGTCTTTGGTGGTAACAAAACCTTTTTCTCTTCAACGATTTTCAGTAGGTGATCATTTGCATCTACTTTAGAATCTTTTTTATTATTTAAAACGCTTTGAAGAGAAGAAGATTCTTCTTTAGGGCCAGATTCAGGCTTTTGAACGTCTTCAAATTTATCACATATGCTTTTGGTCTCAGAATCTAGCTTAGTATTTCCATCCTCAACAGATATGTGTTGTTTTATGTCACAAGTATTTTCATTAAATTGCGGAGTTTTGATTTCTGAAATAACATCACTTGCATCTTGACTTAGTCTTGTGGCCAATAATTTTTCAGCATCCCTCACTTCATGATAAACAAGAACAGCTGTGTCTACAATTGCGTTTGTTATTGTCGATGTAGAACAAGACTGTAATAATTCATTAGGGTTCATTGTCGTTAAAGGTTCAGCGGTTGGATCAATAATTCGCTTAAAATCTTTCTCAACAGCATTTGTTGCAGGTGTTATGCTCATTCCTTTAGTCTTGTTACACGCTAGTAAGCGTTCAGCATCAGCAAGATCTTGATAGCTATGCCTTGGAGTTTCAAATGACAGAGACGGTTGAATTTGTACTTCACTAACCCTTTGTTCAATAATATTTAAATCACGAGTAACTTGACAAGGTTCTGTTGTAATTTCTTCCAGTTTAGTGTTTATATTTGTTAATTGTTGGGGATTCTGAATAAGTGGTTGTTCGTAAGTTAATTGTTTCTCGTCGATAATGACTTTTTCAACAACATTATCGGATTCTGTTAAAGTCAAAGTTTCTGGACTTTGTTCACGAGATAATATAATGCCAAAAGTTTTCTCGGCATCTGTAATTTCTTGGTAATTGTATTTTAGTGTTTCGTGAATGACAGGTTTTAATACTTCTTGGGTAGGAACTTCAATCTCTGCTTCTTGAACAATTTTTTGATGTGATTCTTTGCTTAAAGCAAATATACGTTCGGCGTCAGCAATACTTTGATAATTTTGAGATGGTAGTTCTAATATGGACTCTGTACGTAAACTATTTACGTTGTTTTTATCTTCACAAGTGTTAGATAATATGACGTTATCTTTAAACATGGCAGGTACTATTTCTTCCACACTTTCAGTTGTATGTGAATCTTCTTGTTTGCCAACAACGAAAATGTCTGGCTTTTCTATTGAATCTTTTTTGAGTATTTCTTTTGATTTTATAATAGCTAATTTAATTTCACCATCAGCAATATCATAATAAACGTATCTCGGTTGTTCTAATATTAACATATTTACAAGTTTTGTATTTTCTATTTGTTCACTGCTTTGGACATTATTTTCGGGCAGAATACCAACAGAAATTGATTTATCATCATCGAAATTTGTTGGAGAACTAGTAGTTAACAACATTGCATATTTTTGTTCTGAATCCTGCAGTTCTTGATAATTAAAGTTTGGTATGCTATTTTGTATAGACGCAATATGTGTGCAATCACTTAGTTTGTTTTCGCCATTGTCTTCATTTTCTTTAAAAAGCGCACTTGGTTGCTTTTGTATAATCTCAATTTTATATTCTTCTGGGTGAATATCATTTCTTTGTTTTGTGTCATTAATCGTTAGGTTTAGTGATTGTGTTTCTTCAGGTTTTGAACAATTTGCTTTTTCTTTTAGAAGTAATTGATAATAATTTAAATCTAAAAGCTGATAATCCAGATCAACGGCATAAGGCTTAACTTCCGCATTCAACTCCAAATATGGAGAAAACCTTATATTGTCTACAGGTTTTTTTCGTTCTTGTACTGAGCCAAATATAACTTGCTCTAGAATATCTTCTTGCTCTTCATCAGCGCCTTGCATAGGTACACTAAGAATATTTTCGGAATCGTCAGCATGTAGAGCCAGATTTAAGTCATTAATTTGCTCATTTTTATTCAATACAGCATCAGTATATTTTATTGACTCTGAAACTGTGTCAACATCATATTGACTTTGTGGTCCACTTCCTAAAATATTTTCTCCCATTTTGTCATTGCAATTATCTTTAGTGCTTTCTATAGATTCACTAAAACTTATTTCTTTTTCAATCAATTTTTCCGATAACGCAACACAGGACTCATCTTCCTTTGACTTCGATATTGATTCAATGATTTCTTCTGCAATTTCAGAAGACTTTAACTCTAACGCTTCGTTTTCTTGTGCTTTCGTTTCGTCAATAGTTTTTTCACCTACATTTTGTTCTAAAGATGGTTCTTCTAAAGAGTTACTCTTGCTATTAAAAACTTTAACTGTTCTTATTGGTGGGAGCTTTTTCTCTTCATGAGTAATAAGATAGATTTTACGTGTTTCTTCTTGTTCAATGGGTTTATAGTAAGTAATTTCTTCAACAATACTAACTGGACTTCCTTTACGGGTGTCTGTTGAAAAGAACTTATCATTGTTATTTTGTTCACTTGTAGAAGTAGTTGTTGTGTCAATGTGTACAGCTACCGGTTCTTTTACTTCTGTCGGAATACTTTCGTTTATTTCCTCGAGTATATCAGGACTAACTTCAACTTCAAGAGATTTTTGTTGCGATTCTTTGTTTGTATTTTTAAGAACATTAGGCGCTTCTTGTAAAATAGTTACTTCCGATGCAATAAATTCTGTACATGTTTCTTCGATGTCACTTTCTTGTTCAGGTATAGTGACTGGTTCGAACGCAGGTTCTGAAAATTTGTCGTCCTCTGCCATTAATGTATTCCAGTCCATTGTTATTATACTACTTTTAACAGTATCTGGTATATCTTTGCTTACTGGTTCCAAGTCTGTTTGTAATTTTACCGTAATGTTATCTGAGCTAACTGACGAATCAGTAGTCGTTTCTATTTGCTGTTGTACAATATTTGATTCATGTTTAGATTCTTTAGACTTGGAAATTTTATCCTTAGTATATTTTGATTTGTCTATTTGCTCAATCTCTTTTAATGCTCTATCAATTTCATCGTCTACATTGGATTTAACTTTCTTGCTTTTAGATTTCTTTTTATGTGGCCTATTATCTGTAGAAGATTGTTCTTCCAGTGTCAGCATTTCAGGCTCTTTAACTTCTCCCTTATAATTTTCTGGCGTTTGCTTATCTTTATTATTCGGTTTCTTAGATTTTGTTTTTCTTTTTGTCTCACTTAGGTGATCTGATACGATCGCATTGTCTCGAGTAAGTTTTTCAATATCAACTGACTTAGCAAAATATTCACCCCAAGTTTTATTATCTTCGCAATTTTTTTCTTTAACTCCGATACTTTCTTTAGCATGCTGTTGAATATTTTTTATCTCAACAGAATCATTGTACTCGGTGATATTTTGTTCAGACGCTGAATCACTTTTCTTACCTTTCTTTTTCTTTTTTTGCTTCATTACTCCAGTTTCTACGTTTTGTATATTTTCTTTTTCAATTGAAAAGTGTTCTTGTGAAATACTTTCTGAAGCTGACGGTTCTATGCGTAAATTTTCTGCAATAATATTTTCAGACGATTCGTCCTTCTCTATTCTGATTGAATTAGATTTTTCCATTTTCAATTTTTCATCTTTGTTCAAGTCTTGTTCTTGCAAGTTTGCGTCTTTTACTTCATTTATCGACGGCACTTCAATTTTTGTTAATGTATTAAGATTTTCAGTTTCAATAGTAGACTTTTTAGTTTTCTTTTTCTTGCTTGTAACAGGCTCAGTATCTTTCAGTTCTACATTTGATTCTACGGTCATGTGTGATATATCACAACTTTCACTTCCATCTTTACTTTTATCACGTGAATCTTTTACTTTTTTCTTTTTATGTTTATCTGACTCTTCAATTTCTTTGAGTGCTTTTTCTATTTCATCTTCAGTATTTTTTGGTTTCTTTGACTTATGTTTCTTTTTTGGTTTCTTTTGTTCTGCTTCAAACATATTTTCTTCTATCATAGTTTTTTCTTTATTATTTTTATCAGTTTCTTTTTCATTCTCTTCATCTACCTTCTCTGACTGTTCTTCAGCCTTTTTATATACAATTTCCTCTGTTAATTTCTGTGGTAGTATTTGAAGACATGGCTGCTCTATTTCTACCGACTCTATATTATCATCGAAATCTTGAACTTCTATTACTTTTCTTGTCAATTTCTTCTTCTTGGCCATCTGAATATCATGAGCCTTAGTAGGACGTTTTTCAGGAGCTCTACGCTGTCTTGGTATTTCTCTCGATCGGCTCCGCTGAGAGGGCCGCTGAGGTCTTTCCGTTTTTATTTTTAACGAATTTTTAGTCTTAGGTTCGTATGAAACCGGTGGACTTTTTTCCACTTCGACAACAATCTCTTTTACCATTTCGACTTGAGCTACCTGTGGTTTTGGCAACGAAGTAATACTTTGCGTCTTTACTTGCTTACGCAAACCCAACGCTAATATTTCTGCATATGATAGCTCATGAGACCGATTTTCCTTAACCGATCGAGTCGGACTCGTTTCGGTCTGAGGGGAGACTTGCAATATAGGTATGTTTTCACTCTCTTCGTGCTTAAGGGGCTGTTCAGAGTAATAGTCGTGTATTTCGCTTGTCTCCGTTTCGTAGTAAACGTTTGCATCTCCAACGAAAGGATCGCTAAAGGACGATAAAGATTCACTGACTTCACACACGATCTCACTAAAACCTTTCGGCTCACTCGGCTCGACCGGGTAATCTGTCGGCGAGTGAGGTTGCACTGCACTGATAATTTCACTCTGATCTCTAGCATCGGGTCTCGCGTCTCCGGACGGGGATCGCTCTCTTATGTCCCTTTCGCATAGCAATCTTTGCATAGGTCGCTCGTTTGGCGAGGCAGAACGCGAGCCGTGGCCTTTCACTATCTCGGCGTAGGTGGTGCCACCTGGCAGCCACGCAGGCGCAGCTGGCGGTGCGAGGCTGGAGGGTGCGGGGGGCGCAGGGGGCGCGCGCGACCGCCGCTCGGGGGAGCGCGGGCGGCGGTTGGCGCGCGCGCTGTCAGCGCTACACACGAGCATGGCCAGAGTAGCGGCCGGGTCCTCGTCGGCGGGCATCGCGTAGTATGGGTCGAGCTCGTAGATGCACCGAGTCAGCTCTTCGATTCGCCGCCCGACCTCCTGATACGCAAGTACGGACAATACATGTTTTAGAGTGGGTTGGTTAGCTCGGGGTCGAGGACGATGAAAGCTAGGTTCGATGAAGAGAAACGACGATGTATGCGGTGTCAAATACGTATATTTCGTAAACGATAATAAAAATTATAATAGGAATAGATGATCGACAATCGACTTAAAGCTAACTAGACGCGCGCTAATCTAGACGTCCCGCGGGGGATCGGAGTCCGGGACACCGCGTTGCATCAAAAGTTTAATTCGTTCGTTCCGCGCCTGTATTTTACTCTGCAGTGACTTGACTCGTTCTCGACACTCCTATCAGAGGATATTGACGAACGGATTAGTCAACGACGGGGACGAGGGGAGATAACAAAAAGAAAAAAAAACATGAATCGCGTGGTCGGTGATAATGTACATGAGGCGGTGATACTGCGCTACCGCTAAGCTTCGAGTGGCTCGCGGGCGATAAAAAAACGAACTAGCCTACGGGTGATGTGCGGAGAGAGAGGCTCACCTGTTGTTGCGTAGCAGCTCGCTCGGGGTCGCGGGGGCTGTAGTTAGGCAATGCGGCGTGACGCAACTGTTGTTCCGCCTGGAGTAACTGCGCCCTTAGACGTGCCACGTCCGCACAGTAGGCCTCGAGTTGCGCAAGCGCCGCGCCCAGCTGTGTCGCCTGCGCACTCGTCTGCGTTGCCAGCGCGTCTAGTGCCTTCACCAGCGAGTGCGCCGCCTCCTGCACTCCAGCCGGCGACGACTGTGCCGCCACGCCGTCCGGACCGAAGTGTACCTGCGATAATAAAAAAGCGATTGGTCAGCTATCCTGACATTTCGATTAATGACACATGAGACTAATGACGACCAGAGAGTACATCGAAACGTAAGAGTAACAACAATAGATCCCTAATGACTCCTCCTTCACACTCACGTTCAGTTTCTCGACCGCGTAGGAAATCTTAGTCTTTTGGGTCGATACATCATTAATCAACTTTTCTCTTAAGGCTAGTCTGTCGCGTAGAGGTTTCTTGGCATTCTGTGGCGCCTCTATTGTCTTCGTCGTTGCTTCGAGCCAATGTCCGACGTCTTTCAGTTTCTTCTCGCATCGCTCCCACTCCTCGGCTAACTCTTGAAGTAAACCATTCTAAAAAAAGGAAAATTATGATTATAAACATTTGAATATTTTAATAGATATATGACCCCTATACTTGAAAATACGGACTGTTTTCGCTAAACGTTTTTCTACATCGACCGTCGCATTTTCGGCCGCCTCTAGTCTAGAAGGTAAGTCTCCTGGACTGGTTACGCGTTCTATTGCTTCTAATTCCTTAGTCATATCTGCTAAGTTTTTAGCTTGTTGCTTGCAACTCTTGAGTGCGTTCTGAAACAAAAGAGGGAATCGTCATTATCGATCAAACATAAAAAAAGTAAACACATATCGAAAGTAAGACCCCGTACCCCATATTCAGTCTGTTTTTGCTGCGCCTCCTGCAAGTCGGCCAACGGCAGCGGCCGCGCTAGGAACGCTCGCTGCGTTTCTACCCAAAGCAGAACTTTCTCTAAGAGAGCTAGGAACCGAGCTACAGCATCACAGGCATCTTCAACGACTGCCTGGCGCGCTTCGAGTTCACTGCACACCGCTGCAAACTGGTCTGTGAGCGCCGTCACTGTGGACTGGATGAGCTGACGCTCGGCTGGGTCACGGCTGCCCTCAACAATGGCTCGCGCGTTACGTGTCAGGCGCTCCACGCGGTCAGCCACGGCTGGAATCTCGGCACGCTTTGCCACCAAACGCTCACGATAGGGCTCTGGTGGTAACGTGCGCTCCCTAGCGGTAATCTCGGCGCTCCGAACCCAAGCCTGTACGCTGTCTACGTCAGTAGCGTACTCGCTGCGGGCGGTGCGTGCGCGCTTCCATTCCCTTTCTTTCTCCTCCATGGCAGCGGCTAGTGCCTCTGCAGATAATTCAAGCGCAGCTAGCTCCTGCCCCGCGTCAGGGGGCGCGGAGCCTCCGTAACGCTTCCTGCTCTCTTCGGTGAAGCTCTTAGTCTTCCGAACCAAATCCGAGACTTGGTTGGCTAGGTCGCGGACTTCCGGTTCGTTGTCTTCCCCAAATACGTAGAAGGTTCCAACTTTGGCTACGTAGACCTCGATCTGCTGCCGGAGCTGCTCGATCTTCTCCGAAACGCGATCGAATTCGGAAACGATTTCGTCGATCTCCGCGAGTCTCGCCGCAAGAGTCTGTCGCAATCTGGAAAAGAAAACGTTCGTTAGCGAGCGTCAATTAGTATTCGAATCGGAGGAGCTTCTGGCGCATGAGGAGGAGCTGCCAAAAGGCGACGAAAATAATCCGGCGGCGCGACGTGACGCGGTGTGACGCGGCAAGGTCGCACCGCGGCACGCGTACCTCGTCGTTCGTGGCAGCGGCCTGCGGCGTTCCGCTCGCTTCGCCCGCCCGTCGCTCAATGAACCGAGCGGAAGATTTACCCGTCGCGTCTAATTTTATTCTACATTATTATGTTTGCAATGACATCAGCAAAGATTTCAGTGCACTCGTGTTTACGTTCCGCGCCGGCATGTGTGCACAGTTTATGGTGACGTGACAATTTCGACCTTGCGCCTAACTTGACAGTCAAAGTGCTGAAAAGTCGCATTTACCTATTGCGCAACGTAAACCACATGCGCTAATGAACACCCGTCGTCCATAACCGGCCGGCGCCGCACGGTGTGGGCGAAGTAAACATTTATAGAGCAGCTGCCAAGGATCGCCTAATACTCGAATCCCGAAAACTACGTTTCGACCTCGCTAAAATACGCTCGTACAGTGACTCACCGCGATAAATATGCACAGTCACATCGGTGCCGCGCTATGCGCCCCCGAGCACACGATCGTTCGATGCACGCACGCACTCTACCATCTATTCCCCCGGATGTTATAGACGACTATCTTGAAACCGGCCCGGCTAGTATCGGTCTGATCGCGGAAGCAACGCGGGATCGCCTTTTCGTGCATCGCTCACAAGTTTCGATCTTGAAAATCTATATTATGTTGAGTAATGGCGAACGTTCTATGTATAACCCTCGGTACACACTGCGAGGCCCTGACCCATTAACTGCGCGGTACGCATGCGCGGTGCTGTCTGAAATAGTCTACCAGTTTGAATACGTAACGATTACACAGACGTCCCCCGAGCCCGCGTCTGGAGCGGCGATCGATTAAAAGTAACCCCTATGCAGTCATCGGGAAGCTCCACAGTGCGTCCGTGGCGCCGGCACATACTGCCTTCTTGTTGCGTCGCGTCGGCTATCCGATTGATTCTATTTTTAGCTATAGGATAGCGATAATCTCATTAGAAATTCTTAGGAATTTTAAATTACATGAAAAAGTATTGATTTTTAAGTATGTTAATATTATTTACGACCGATGCGTAATTTTTAATATATGTAAACTAAAGTCAAAGTATTTTTTTATTATTCAATTAATATTTGCAACGGTATCGTCACTAACGTTTGTGACGTTTAAATTTTGTATATCGACACTTTTTTCATGCAGTATGTTATGGATAACTAGGACGACAAAGATTGATGATTGATTTGACGATATTATTAATGCACCCTCAAGTTGAATGACCCTGCGGAAATCAACTTTAGTTACGGCAAAAACTGAAAACCTATATCGCAAACGTATGTTTTAATATGCCATAATAAAAGATTTGGAGTTTGTAAAAAATTCCTATGGAGCGAAATTTAATAAAATTGCTTAGATTTGAAAATTGAAGAAAAAGTTATTACGCAAAAAAAATCGTAGTTTTTTAAGAATTGCCAGGAAACGCAACGATTGGTTTAACTTCACACTGTTTGAACTAGTCTGTCAAAAGATCTACGCAATATTTTCTAATATATAGAATTCTCGTGACGCAGTGTTTATTATCAAAGTCTTCCGAAACGTGTGGACTTATTATTATGAAACTTTATGTGCATATTGGGTAGGTCTAAGAATCGGCCAACATTTATTTTTCATAACCCTAAGTTATAATGGTGGGGATTTATAATATATATGGCAAAACGACGTTTGCCGGGTCAGCTAGTCGTCCTATATTTACGGCTCTCAGATCAGCTAGTAATATAAAAATAAAAATATAAAACCAAGCTACTCGAACAATATTTTTCCGGTAGCTCCATTAAAATATAATATCAACTAAATTATGCTTTAAAAAAAGTGACCTTGTCAACGTACTCACACCGATGTAAAATAGAAACATCATTGAATTTCAAAATTATGCCATCAATTATTTTTAATGAAATGGCGGCAAATCAAAATGTAGGAATATGAGCAACGCTACAAAAATGTATGGCGAAAATAAAACTAGCTCAATCATCGGTCATGGTTTCCTGTGACGTCACTTTATTGTCAGCTGCTTGGTTTTAAAATACGAATCTTTAATTCATAACGCGTAGCTGGGAAGTCGTAATTATATTTTTGTTCTTGAAAGTTCTATTTTATTAATAATTCATTCATATTAATGAAACATTGATTCAAATTCTGATGATATACGGATATTTGACGTGTATGTTCTTATGTAATTTATGAAGGGATATATAAAAAATACAATACAGTAAGTAACCTGTATGTCAAACTTAACTATAAAAAGTTTTTCATGAAGATTCTAATCAAATAACCCTAATTGAGGTACAAAACAATCACCGTTAACAAGCAACTAGTACTAGCTAGTAGTAGTAGCAAGAAGTACTCGTAATAACGATGATACTACATAAATCAACTGAATAAAATATCTACTTAGAGAAAGTTATGAATTATTGACGGTCAGCTTTTCCGTTTCAATTAATTCAACAACTATCTTATATTAATGAAGTTTCGAACTGATCACGTTTCGAATTAAATAATTATAAAGCTATACCTATATTTATCTGTTTATCTTTCATTTATATAAACTAGATAATTATTTAATCTATATTCTATTTTCAATTTGACCACAGACTAACAATAAACAAAATAGTATATATGCGAGTGTGGGTCAAATACATGTTAGAGTGTGTAATTTTTTTTCTATTGATTTAATGTACATTTTTTTCAAAAAATTTAAAAAATATATTATCATTCTGCACTCCTCTATATTCCATACCCCTCCGTCCGCGCAATTTTCGTAAAAAGGGGTAAAAAGTTGTTGCTTCACGTATTTAATATATATAGAATAAAAATTAATCGCCAAAATATCATATAAACACGCATAGCTTTCGAACATCTACACCAAATTGAATAATTCTTATTTCGTGTTCTTTAGTGTCAGAACAGGGTTTGCGTAGAATAAATTAAAAAATAATCTATTCAAGAAAAAAGTACGGTACGAAGTTGTTTGAACAAAATAAAATTAAAATAAATCATATTTTCACAAAAAAAATATGGCGGTTTGCTGGATCACCTAGTTCAGTTTAAAAAAGTTGCTCAACGCTCTGAGAGAACTCGGGAAATAAATTTGAGTATGCTAATCCAAAGTAATGTGAGATATTTTGAATTTAATGTTCATTGAAATCCGCTGAGGCTTATGATTGGGAAATGGAAAGTTCGAGTCTTACGTCCTTTTGATATATATGTGTATATTTGAAGCTAAAAAATTAAGCTCTGATGAAAAGTAAAAGAAGTTACAAACTTATGGATATTAAAGTTTCCCTATTAAAATTATAAAAAAAAATATATATTTATAAAAACCCACGCGTCAAAAAACTGGGTGAATCTTGAAATAATGTTATGGAATTCGTATTTAATATAATATATATTTTTAATAAGTATAACAGAGTCAATGTTGCTCTAATAATACAATCTATTTTAATATCTAGACTTTTTAAATATTAGCGCACTTCTTTCTAGAATCTATAAACTTTGAATATAGTGATGCGAAATTTAATTGTAGTCAATAAAATGTCGATATAAATAAATAAATAAAAATATTTAATATTCGTGTTTTATTTAAAATTGATTTTAGTATGTCAATTTTACTATTACGCATAAGCCTTTTTCTCTATTTAGAAAAAGAAGCTTAATCTAAAAATCTGTTGTAATGATTATATAACAGGCTTTTTCATTTCATATGGTTCAACAATCTAACAATAATTTCAACAAAGAATAGCATATGTACGACTTTTTTTAATATTAATTTATATTAACGCCTAAAATATGTACGACTTGTTTTAAATATCAATTTATATTAACGCCTAACATACCTCAATTTACTTGAAATAGTAGTATAATCAAGTTTTATTCCAATTAATATCTGTAATACTTCTTCACTATTATGTTGTCCATGTAAATATCACACTTATACCTTCAAACATTTTCACTCTTATCGACTAAATATTTTAAACAAATCGATACATTTACAGATATTTTTAACGAACATCACTAAAACCATGAACAAATATACGTTTCATGGCACATGATTCGCTGGTGACATCATAGGCCGGAATTATCTTAAAAACGTTGGACTGATGACCTAATGATTTAAATATTGTCATTGCAATATTTCTGACGTCATGTCAACTTGTTTCAATGTCTGTTGATTTGTGTGTTGCTCAGTGGCAGATGTACCAATAGGCTTAGTACGTTGGAGTCTAGGGTGGCAAATTTTAAGGGGTAGCAAATTTTGCCTAAATTTCTTTTTGAAACTTTATTGTTATACGAGTATGGCTTAAAAATGGGTCAACCGAAATAATCGCAACTAGAACTCGCGACTTCTTGTCCGTTTTTCGGGTGGCTGTGACTACAAATTTGGGAACTTGGTCATCGCCTGACTGTACACCAACTATTAAATAGGGTATCGCGTTTTAGAGGTCATTAAGGCGGCAAAAATTAAATAGCCTACATGGCAAATTTGTAAATCCACCAGCGGTGTCGCTCATATTGATTTTGGTAAAATTTATTAAACTACTAACTGAACCGGCGAAATTTGTGACGCCATATTTATCGTGAACATCACTCATCAACACTTTTGAAAATAACGAACGTAAAGAATTATCCAATTTGTTGCAGTCGTCTAGATGTTTTGCGCGTAAATATATTTCAACAATAATTTTTAATTTCTTTTCCAAGAGTTAAGATCTTGATATAATTAAAAAAATATTTATTAAATGTTACCATCCCACTGTTAGGCATAGAGCTCTTTCTCTGTTTAGGAAAAGAAGCTTAATCTAAATATCTGATGTAGTGGTTATATAACAGCCCTTTTCGTTTCATATTCTTCAACAGTCTAACAATAATTTCATCAACAAATATCATATGTATGACTTTTTTAACTATTTGCGTTTATGATATAAGCTTTATTTATCAACGCCTAACATACCTCAATTTACTTGAAATACTAGTATAATCAAGTTTTATTTCAATTCATATCTGTAATGTTTAAAGATACGCTTGGGGTCTAATATATATATAAAAACTACATGAGCCAATTGACCACAAATTTAAATACTCTGTTCTAAGCGGAATTGAACACACGAACACCGATGCTCGTGACACTTTTCCATCACAACACCAGAACGGTTATTAAAAATAAATTTTATATTACCGTAACGCAATAAAAACACAATTTATAATTTGCCTTGTAGTGTATTATCAACACGCCGATCTGCACTTGATAGTTTTATAAAGTATTTTATGTGCAAAAATAAATAAAGTGTGTTCCTAAGTATACCACTATATAAAAATGTAATTTTAACCGACTGCAGAAGAGGTTCTCAATCCTACTATATTTTTTTTAATGTGTCATAACGTTTTTCTGGGTGTACGATTCTTTTTTTTAAACCGAAAGCTGGTGCTTGTGGTCCCATTAGAGATCTGACGAGTACTTTTTGAGTAATCTCTAATAATCCGTACTAGTGGTTGCACGGTGGTCAAAATTCGACCACAATGAATTTAAATTTTAAGTTTGAACATTATTAAAGTTCTACTATCAAAGACTATACTTCTATGATAATAAACAAAAGAGTATGTATGCGTGTGTGTATCAAATATATAGTAGTGTGTGTAATGTTTTTTTTTTATTGATTTAATATATTTTATGCATAATTTTAAAAAATATTAGCATTCTGCACTCCTTATATATAAACTACAAGTTTGCGAAATTTCGTACTCTTCCGTTCGCGCAATTTTCGTAAAAATTGGTACAAAGTTTTTGCTTGACGTATTAATATATAATTTAGTTGACTATTTTTTGACTATGTGTATTCTTTTTGATGTAATTAATTGAAGTTTGTTCTTTTTGCTTGCGAGCAAACACAATTATGTACATGGTTAATATAACTTTGTAATAAACATTCTCACTTCCGGATTTCTCATTGAGTCATCATGATAAAAATAGTTTGTTTACATAACTATAGCTCTATTAACACGCAAAGTTTATACTAAATAATGTATGTAATAATAGTATATGTGTTTATATTAAACATGTAAGACTCAATAGTACTGTGGCTACGGTATTAAAGATTATAGCCACCCCCTCTCTTCCCGTAAGAGGCGACTAAGGGATAACACAGTTCCACTACCACCTTTTAACTTATAAAGCCGACCGATGGCGGGATAACCATCCAACTGCTGGCTTTGAAATACACAGACCGAAGATGGGCAGCAGCGTCGTCGGTGCAACAAAGCCAGCCCTGCGGTCACCAACCCGCCTACCCAGCTAGGTGACTATGGGCAACTCACATGAGTTCACGCTATTTTTGACGCGAACTTGTGGAGGCCTATTTCCAGCAGTGGATTGCGATAGGTTGAAGTAAAGACTCGATATACCGATATAAAAAGTATTGATTGGTTTCACTGTAATTTTGGTTTATAACTTACGTTTAATAATAAGAAAATTTACTATTCTGATATGTATTAAATAATAATCATTTTTGAGATATGACTTTATAAAAAATTTAATCTTCCATTTTAACTCTATAGCTAATTTTTTTATGCAACTAGGTCAGCAAACAAGCGTACGGCTCACTTGATAGTAAGCGATTACCGTAGTCCATAGACGCCTGCAACACTACAAGCATCGCAAGCGCGTTGCCGACCCCATCCCCAGTTTCCCCCAGGAGTTCTAGTTACCTTACTCACCACAGGAACACCATACTGCTTGAAAGCAGTATTATTTAGCTGTGTTCTTCTGTATGATCGAGGTACTTCCCCATTCGAGCTGCTTCAGACTTTGAGGATATTTCCTGCTGTGCTCTACCTCAGTTAAAGTTTTTTTCAAGTTTTAAGATTTCACGAAAACCAACTCAACTTATAACACGTCCTTGATAAACCTATCTGTTACGAAAGGTGTGACAGATAAAAGAAAACTAACCTTAAGACCTGCTTTACCTTATGCTGACATAGCCTATCAGTAACTTTGCTGGACAAAAAAAAGTGAAAAAGGCTCTTATGAGACTAACCTTTTCTCTGTTATCAAATGACGTGTATCTATTATCATGGTGCAGATAAGGATGTCATTTCTTATGTTTCGATTTTATATTTATTTGTAAAAATATTTGACTCTTACAGTTGAACGATGGCCACTACAGGAACACGGCGCCCTTGACCGCACCGTGTACGTCGCGACCATATTCGCAAATTATTATCAGCTTATACGAAAATAGCATTTATTACAATATGATTAAAACCCAAAATTAAATGCTTGAAGCTTAAATTCAATTTATCACGTTCAACTGAATCATATCGTGGTCTTTATAATGTAAGAAAAAGGTTTAAAATTCAATGTAAAATGTGAATAAAGGTTTTGAATGAGCTATAAAATTCGTCTGTAGAATTTTAAGTAAGTATTTTTCTTACTTTTTAAAAGTGTACTACAAAATGTCGTTATATTGAATTACACTTTTCCGTTTCGACTTTCGATCGCAGTCCACTGCTGGACATAGGCCTCCACAAGTTTGCGCCCGACATCATGGAGCGAACTCATGTGTGTTGCCCATAGTCAACACGCTGGGCAGGCGGGTTGATGACCACAGGACTGTCTTTGTTGCACCGAAGACGCTGCTGCCTGTATTCGGCCTGTGTATTTCAAAGCCAGCAGTTGGATGGTTATCCCGCCATCGGTAGGCTTTATAAGTTCCAAGGTTGTAGTGGAACTGTGTTATCCTTTCGTCGCCTCATACTTACAAGAGTATTTAAGTGTGTCGAGAAAATTATTTGAAATTTTAACGAAATGTCGTGTCAACTAGAAGAACGTCACTGAAGATTGTTTGTTTGTTTGTTTAAGTGCACTGATCTCAGTTCTTCAGAAAAAATCTTTTTACGTTGGTTCGTCCATTCACCGAAGAAGAAAGTACGTTCCCGAGTAGAAATTTTTTCGTCTTCCTTAGAAGGACCGGACCAGGCATGCCTGATCAGGACTAGATAAGGCATGTAACGCAGATGATTGGTCTGGACCTGATCAGGATGAGATGAGATTTCCTGATCTGGACCTGATCAGGAAATCTCATCTCATCCTGATCAGCGGGTTCGGTCCTTTTAAAAAACACGAATGTATATTTTTGAAAAAATTGTTTAACAAAAAAAAGCGAATTGATATAAATATGTATTAACATAATTATTATAATATTTATTTCCGTTTATTTTTTCCAATGTATTATTTATTTATGTTTTTACTTTTAATATTAATTATTTTTATTTATTTTTATGTTATTAATTAATTATTATTATTAATTAAATTTTATTTATTAACTTCTAATGATTAACTACTAACTACTATTTCCTATTACTTACGACTGCTCCACTGTGTAGAAATGGGCTCCCTGCTAGATTGTCCTGATAACTGTATATATACTAAGTGCGCTTAAAAACATTAATAGCGCGATTCAGGCTCAGTTTGCGTCATTTCTTTCAGGCCATCCTGATCTGGACCGGACCAGGTCCTGATCAAGTATGCCTTACCATACTTGGTAAGATTTTACATCAGGCTAGCCTTGTCTGGACCGGACCTGGTCCTGATCCAGTATGCCTTACCATACTTGATTATATTTTACATCAGGCTATCCTTGTCTGGACCGGACCTGGTCCTGATCCACTATGCCTTACCATACTTGATTATATTTTATATCAGGCTATCCTTGTTTGGACCGGACCTGGTCCTGATAGAGCTTGCCGGACCTGGCATGCCTTATTCTATCCTGATCCGGTCCAGATACATGATCTGGTTGAGCCTGACCTTTTTTCTACTCGGGTTGTTTACTCAAATTGACGCGAGTAAAACCGCGAGGTACAGCTAGTGATATAATAAAGTAGATAAAATTACTATACCTAAATAAATCATGTACAAAAATATATTTTTTTAATTAAGTCAAGTTGTTTGTCCCAATTACAAGTTAATAAAAATATATTATGAAGTGTTTTTCCATGCAAATTTTATGTACACTCATTTATTTCATAGTCATGTACTTACTCAACCAATTACTTATCTAATTAGATAAGAATTTTTTAAACGAAACATGTACTTGAACTAATAACGATAAAATGCACTATTTCAAGGTCATGTATTTTGGAATAATTGTTAAAAATAAAATCATTTAGCAGAATCTAACTTAGTTTTTCATCTATTTACATTTTTTAAAATTAATTGCTACATTTTTAAACCGGATGTTAATATTTTTTTTAAATTCAATACAGCTTCTCAGCTGACTCGCAAAACATATTTATCAATAACATTTCAACGAGAAAAGCAGATGTCAAACAAAAAAATAAAAATCACAAAACCTTGCCAACATAAATACTACCAGAATTTTTGACGCCATGTTTTTAGACATTGCTGTTGACACAATTTTGATACTTATCGTAAAGTCTTAAAGATGATTAGTTTAAATACTATTAAAATAATTTTTGAAAAATTGGTTGTGTTCGTAGTTGACAAGACGTCGATGCTGTGCCAAAATTCCTACATCTTCCGGATTAGGACAGACAGACATACATAATACTCTTGTTAATTAGTTCAGCTGTGATCTTTGACTTGATGATATTATTTAAAACTAATTTAGCTATTTTTAAATAGCTAGGAATAATAATGCCAATCAATAGTAGGATTAAATACGAATATCATATTTATATAAGTTGCATATATTAAAATTTTGATAGTGAAATCGTTACTGTTTCAAGCTAATTCTTACTCAGATTCATCTTATGCAGTAAAATCATTAAGGATAATACCTATACAAATAAATAAATTTAGTGTGTCTGTTTGTAATATTAAAATAACCGTTTTTTATTAAATGCATATGGCTGGCTATATACGGGACCATATACCAAAATAAAATTTTTTACAATTTTTGTCTGTCTTTCTGGTTTTGACGGGACTGTCACTGGCAGATAGCTGATGTAATAAGGAGTAAGTTAGGCTACTTTTATTTTGGAAATTTATTTATTTTATAACTCTGCGAACTGAACAATAACTTTTTTGTTAAATTCCATGCGGACAAAGTCTCGGGCCTAGCTAGTTTTTAAATAAAATCTTAAAACTTTATATGGGTATATAGGCATAAAAATATTGGTTCAGACGCCGTTCATATCGTAAGTCGAGTACTCTTCGTTTATGAGCCAACAATGGGAGGCCACGTCGAGCTCTCTTGTAAAAACTCCCCGCTACACAATCAAGTTTTACAGTCATCACTTCACATTGTTAACTTAAAGAGACAAAATTTTACAACGCAATTAATATTGAATCGATATTTTCGTGGAATAATTTTCGTTTTATTTACGTTCATTATTTTAAGCTACCATTATTTGTTAACAGAAAAGGCCTTTACTGGACCAAGAGATGTTTATAAATATACTAGCTGACCCCGCAAACGTTGCTTTGCCATATATCTTACTAACCTCCTTAACCCCCCCTACAACTTAGGGGTATGACAAATAGGTATTATTCGATTTTCAGACCTACCCGATACGCACACAAAATTTCATAAGAATCGGTCAAGCCGTTTCGGAGGAGTTTAACTACAAACACCGCGACACGAGAATTTTATATATTAGATTAGATAATATATGATTTAGTATTTATCACCATCATCACAGCAGCCCCTCGCAGTCTACTACTGGACATAGGCCTCCACAAGTTCACGCCAAAAATGGCGTGACCTCATGTGTTTTGCCCATAGTCACCACGCTGTGTGAAGTGAGGGGGTGGCTATATTCTTTGATCTATCACAGTCCACTGCTGGACATAGGCCTCATAGATATAGTATTCTATTTTATTGATAATTTTTATTGTTATTTAAATTTCTTTGATTCCATTGTATCAAATCAAATTATATTTTATAAATTTTAATTTTAATTTTTATGGCATTGATTTTAATATCGTTGATTTTATTATGTATATATTATGTTTATTAATTTGAAATTTATAATATCATTTTTAATTTTGTTAATTAATTCAAATTTGATTATTTTGTTCTTAACTTTAGTGTAATAATTTTGTTTTCATTGATAGTTCTCTTAATATAAAATCTTATTTTTTTTTCAGTACGTCGCCTTTTGGTCAACTCATTATGTAGGGCTTTAATTAGAATTATATTTCAATAGTTACGCCCTAAGCAGCTCCTTGAGATTCGCCAGAAATTATCGAACAACTATTAACTCTAACAGTAAATAAAACGATACAAACCTCCAGATGTCAGAGTAAACAAATTCCATTCTTTCGCCGTTCATCACTTACCTTTCGTATGACAGAACTATGAATGATGCTAATGAAGTAATTATTAATAAGAAAATATACGTCCAACATATTAATGTAACTAAAATGAGGTGTTTCAAAAAATATATTTAAAATATACGTTGTATCAGCGGGCCGACGATCTACGTAAGATTGCCGGTGTAGGCTGGATGAGCATCTGGCGCAAACTTGGGAACTTGGGCCTTTGTCCAGCAGTAGACTGCAATAGGCTGAACTGACTGACTTATTGACTGATACGTTATATCTATAATTAAATATTTTACATTGATTTAATTATAGATATAAATCGCTCGGTCACCAACCCGCCTACCCAGCGTGGTGACTATGGGCGACACACATGAGTTCTCGCATTTTTGGTGCGAACTTGTGGAGGCCTACGTCCAGCAATGGACTGCAATAGGCTGAAATGATGATATATTCAAATATTGCTTATATTTAACTAAGTCAACGTCATCTATTCAAACTACACCTCAAATTAGTTACATCAATAGTATCTACGACTAAGCTCTAAGACATCGACGACACACGCTCACGACACTGATACTCACATATCGTAGGCCTCAACGAGTTCCTTGACATTCCTTTCGGTGTCAGCGGCTACGTCCTTAGAGTGCGGCTTGAGGAGAGACAACACGAAGTCCGCGTGTTCCAGTAAATCGTCTTTGGTCTCTTCGAGACTTGACACTTCGATTTGCAGTTCCTAGACATAATAATTATTAATTTTTTTGGCTAAGATCTAGATTAGGTAAAACCGAATTTCGGGACCGTGGGGGGATGGGGGAGGGGAGGGTGGGGAACACTACCCCTGGTACCACTATCACACCTCGGAACCCCATGGTTATGGAGATATCGATGGTTAAAGTTTTGAGGTTAGAAGAAGAATTGGTCATTTGTTAGTTAAGTGGCCTCCAATTTATGGGGTGAAATGGGGGTGGGAGGGTAAAGGGTGGTGGGGAGGGTGGGTTTTTTAGCCCCCCGTAGTGTGCGTTTCGCGTAAACCCCGTGGTTTCGAAGATATCGTGTTTGAAGTTGTGGGGTTAACTTTACGTGATTCAGAGATATTACAATACCTTAGAGCTCCGTGTCTGACTCCACCTTAACTCCGGTGCAGCGGGAAGTGCACTCATATGCTCCATTCACCAACTTTCACATTTTATTTTCGAACAAATTTACGTAAAAACGATCTCGATTGCAAGATCAACAAACGATACGAACTGACGCTTAACGACTGACAAATCGACATTTTTAAACAAAATAACGCGTCAGACATAATATTCTAATAAAATTAGTAACATTGCGTGCTAGAATATAGGTTTAGAAATTCGAAAAATACCCAAAACCGAATCGGAGCACCCCACTGTCCACGTGGTCTTGGTCTGTCCTACCCCTAGAGTGTTTTTTTTGTGCCGCGGAGGCGCGGAGGGAGGGCAGCCCTCGCCCGCCGTGCGAAAGCGCGCGAACGAATGCGTAGAGGAGCGGCTGAGCCTCTGCTGCGGAACGGAGCATGAGTGAGCGTGCTTTCGCACGCAAGGGCGGAAGGGCTGCACTTCCCGCAGCGCCGGAGCCAAGCGTTCCTCTAACTTTCGAAATTCTTCTTCTAACCTCAAAACTTTAACCATGGATATCTCCATAACCATGGGGTTCCGAGGTGTGACAGTGGTACCAGGGGTAGCGTTCCCCACCCTCTCCCCCCCCATCCCCCCACGGTCCCGAAATTCGGTTTTACCTAATCTAAAGCTTTACCATTTTTTTCCTTGATCGTTCTCAAATAATTGACAAATGTAGTAGTTACATCCTAAGTTTTGAATTCAGGTTCGTCTATTGGGTAACATGATTGTATTTGGTCAAGTTAAAATTTTATAGGCCATTCTTAAATAATTGTCAAATTTAATGCATCCTAAGTTTTGAATTGAAATTCTCTAGCTTTATTATATTGGGAAATACATTTATTGTATTTGTATTTCAAATTTAGACAACAAAAAAATCTTGATGTTTCTAATCTAAATAGAAACATCTTAAGACCTGAACGTACTGATAACAAGGTTAATAATAAACCTACATTAGAAGCACCTATTTTTTTTTTATTAAAAAAAAATCCTCACCTGTAGCGCATGCCTAGTGTCTAAAGCACGACGCCTAGTAGCAGGACTAGCGTCCAGCTGTCGTAGGCGATCGTTAGCAGCTGTAACAGCAGCGGCTAGACTTCTCTGTGTGTCCAGAAGTTGATTCCAGCGCTGTAGCTGGGTATCTGCTGTCGCTACGCGTTTGGCTAAGCCTATGATAACAAGGAAAAGATTTATTTAATATTTTAGGCTTTCACTTTAGGTTCAATATATATTATTAGATGTGCTTTTTATTTTAACTGTTACATCTCTCTCTCGTAAAACTTATGCACATAAACATGACTAAGCTATTTTATCCATCAAATTTTATTTCACCTAAAATAAGTTCGATGACGACTTTAATTTTATTTTTTAATTGATTTAAACCAAAAACTTAATCAAATTTTAAAGGTAACACTTCAAAATTGTCGAATTAGTTACCTTCGCAGGCGACGTTCCATCTATCAGCGAGATCCCTAGTCTTCTGTTCCACGCGTTCACCGCTAGCGGCGTCAGCACCGCTGCACAGCTCACGAGCCCGCTCCCTGACTACGTCGAGGAGCGGCTGTTGATTCTATATAAGACAACCAAAAACAAAATAATATAAAAATTCAAATACCTAAAAAAACATTCGTTTTGCTCGTGAACTGTGACAACAAATAATTTATATACGTACTTTAAAAACACGATACCCTATATCGCGTTTATAGAGACAACCGAAGTCAAACCACTATGTAATGTTCAAGCACTAAATTAATAAATAAATAAGTATAACGAATAAAATACAAAACGAAGCGTAAGCAAAACGAATCGTTTTTTAATATAGAAATCAGACATATATTAAAAAAAATTACACAACTTCAGCATACTTACAAAATATAACAAGATGATATAACAATACTACAATACCAAGTTTATCTAAAATTCCAAATAAGACACAGAATTATTTAACCCAGCACACTCTAGCCAGAAAAATACTTTTGGAATGTGAAATGTGATTAAAAACAGCATGGGATCAAAAGAGCGTTGCATATCAAGTGTTTACAATGTTATCAGAGAACGCGATGACTGATAACGCGTTGATAACATAATTTTGTAGAAATTCTGCACGATTTCTAAGGCGTAACATACAAATTCTTTTCTTGTGAAGATTAATATGTAAACATACTTGTTTCACATTCAAATAACCCAGTCTATTTGTACCGAATTCAAATACCAACCGAAATTGTTATTGTCATTGTCATTTGATAACAGCAGAATCATATAATATTATCAATTGTTATTTTGATTCCTATTTCAGTGTCAAAATTCTTAATCAGCATGTAACATAACTGAAGGTGTTCCGTGACATGATTTAACATTCCTACAGCGGCAGACACCTTGAATACGACGAATCGTATGACTGTTTGACCTCGTCGTAAACGATTTGAGATGTTAATTTGTAATGTCGTAGCAACTGGCCGGTAATCTTATGCTTAAAAATTCAACTTTTATCTTACTTCAAAAAGCGGAGGAAGTCCTCATTTTAACCGTATTTTCTTGTGTAAGGTACCTCGTAACTTTTTAATGAGTGTTCCGATATTTATTTATTTTTTAATCGAAAACTGCCGCTTGTCATGTGATCCCGTTTAAGTTTGATCGCTGGACTTCTGCAACTACGAGTATCTCTTATAACGCATATTTAATTTATCTTTTCTTGACTACATACGTTGTTTTACCTGTCGATGTCAATTGGTGTCGACTTTTGTCGTTTACGAGTAAACACAATTATTATTGTTTTCGTTCTGTGGTAATCGTTGTTTTTAAATTATACTTACTATAAAGCTTATGTTGTTATTATTTTACGTTTGTCTATTACGCCATCTTCGTTACTTAAGTGTATACGGGAAAATCGTCGAAGCGACATCGGTCATGACCTTGAGGCAGGCGCTTAATAACATTACTATTTATAGCTACAGTGTTTCTTGGTTTGCATTGATTCATTCGATTACAGTCAAAATTTATTTTCCTGAATAACACGAAATTATATTTAAATAAAAATTATATATTTAAAAATATATTACGTATCAGTGATCTCACAGAAATGTTGCGCAATAAAAAAATAAAACTGAAAGAAACAATCAATCAAATCATGAAATCATAAGTCAATAATTATCAAAAAAAGAGAATCATTCAAATCATTAGAACATGTTAATTAGTGGACGTGAATTGTTAAAAGACTAGACTAGTCTAGAACGCATCTTTAAATACTTCAAATGAATAATAATTTTGTGTTTTACTAAGGGCCTGCTCCACCGGTGATTGATAAATTTTATCTGCACGTAAGTTACTAATAGACTTTAACCGCAGGATATAAAATAGGCCTGTTTCACCTCAACTGATAAACCACAACTTTATCCAACATATTTCATAAATAAATTAGAATTTGATTGTAAAAAATATATCATTACTTTATCTGTTAGATCGAAATTTTGTTGATACACTTAATGATGATTCACAAAAACAATCAAGAATACGACGAAACAGCAGAAAATTTTAAAAGGTTATAAATGGTATCAGGTGAGCCATTGTAGCCATATTATCAACCGCAGACAATGAAATATAACGAACACAATATGAAAACATTTATCACGTTACCGCATGTTTGGCAATAACAAGACTTGAAAAACGAAACTGGTTCATATGTAACCTATATTTTAAGTAAGTTGTTTTAGTAGCACAAATGCAACAACCTCACTCACTTTACTTTCAACTATTTACAGTTAGACGTATAAAGGATCAAAGTTGATTGGTTTAACTATAAGGTTGAATAATAAAAATATTTGAGATTTAGTTTTTAATTTAATAAGAAAGAAAACTATAAAAGGTTGAGTAGTCATTTTTAGAAAGGGGAAAAAGGGGTTCGATGTTTACATATTTTCAGTTGAAAAAAGTGAAAACTCCTTTCTAGTAATCATGATTACAACGCACATAAAAGATTAATTATTTTTAATTCTAATGTAATGTTTCGTATATCATTAAATAACTCGATAAGAATGATAAACATATACTTTAGATTTTCTTTTGTTTTATTTTTTACGCTTTTATTATTCAGTTAATATTATTCAAAAGATTACATCAAGCCGCTGAAGCACGAGTGACGCTTCGTAAAATATGATAATGACGGAATTTATGAGTGCCGGTTTTATTATTAAATGTATATTTAATAATATTACATTAAAAAGAATCTTGGTTATTAAAAAATGAATATATAACATCTAATTCATCTTAGTAATATTATAATGTAAATAAATATTTGTATTGTAAAAAGTTATAAAGATCCGTAACAAGAAAACATTCGCGATGGAAATCGAACCGGCGTAAAGCACGTGCACTCACCTTCCTTTTCCGCGGAATTTTTGTTATTATTACTAATATTTACAAATAAATAAATATAGATTAAATATAGCACAGATAACCTAAGTGGTAACGTAGATGCACTCGCACAATAAGAAAGCAATAAATAAATGTATGTTTTGATAGCGTTGCGTTCTCATTGCTGTGTGTACAGACTACGACTGGCTCAGGCCTTGACTGGCGCATGACATCATCGTCGTTAAGGGGAACCTACTCGGAAGTTAGGCAATTATCTTTGCCCTATGTAGTTTTACTTTCGCACATTACCGTTTATTGCAAAAATATTATTTTCAAAAATGGAATTATGAATAATTCTAATTGTAAAGTGTCTATTTTTTTTTTTGTATGATTACTTTAGACCTAAGATGGTTATTTATAAAATGTTATAATGAAATTTTGAATTTGATGAAATTCCTAAGTACCACATGATAATTAACTAACCTTACTTTTTGAGGTTTTTAAATATTCTATTTAGAACCTTTTTTGTTATTAATTGCTAAGAATTTATTTACATTTAATAAAATGAATTTATTACATTAAAGGTATATTGTTACAAAAATCATTAATTGTCAGTAGTTTTGTATAACACTTTATACAAAATTAAATAGCAAATATTTATTATAATTTGTATAACCATGTCTACTTTTTGAATTATACAAATGTTTCAATCATGCACTTCCCTTGGACAAATACAACATGCATTAGTCATGACTAGCGCGGTAAAATGACCAAAATTGCTTAAACGGTCTTAAGGGACGAAACAAACCTGTGCTATGAAACGAAAATTATAATAGTTTCGTAAAGAATAATAGGTATAATAATTGTCTGACACGGGTGATATCATGGTGAAAAGTATATAATTAATCCTTTGTTTTTTTTTCTCTTAAGATAAATATTGTAGTTAAAATCATCAACATCAACATCATCATCATCACTTCAACCTATCGCAGTCCACTACTGGATATAGGCTTCCACAAGTTCGAGCCAAAATGGCGTGAACTCATGTGTTTTGCCCATAGTCACCACGCTGGGTAGGCCGGTTGGTGACCGCAGGGCTGGCTTTGTCACACCGCAGACGCTGCTGTAGTTAACAAGGTATAAGATACTACATTGGTAGCTCTACTTTGTAACGCCAATTTGTATAATTATGTATATGTTAGCCACGGTACCTTTGGTAACATGTATATAGTAGATAAGGTTATTTTATAAGTTATATAGTACCTAACCTTTTTTCTTTCTCAACATGCTGTTCTTATTACAAAACATATACATATACAAACCGAAGTATGTAAATATTTTTTTTCTATAAGACAAATTACCTACGAATATGTTTAATAATGTACTTTAATACCTTTATACTATATGCAATTCTATCCTATATACGTGCTTACATATATAATAGAATTATGTATTTTTGAGCCTATAAACGTCGCTTTAAAACAGTAGTAATTGTTCGTGATTTTGGTTTCACTAACATGTTCAAAGAATCATGACACTAAATACCACATAATAAAAATCATATTTGTATGTTTCATACATATTAAGTCAATATTTTAACTGTATTCATGACGTTTCGTTTCGCTGGTCATTGCGGTTTTAATAAAAATGCTAATTTTATTTGTGCTGGAAATGCGTTAAATGTATACATTGCTACGATTAAATGAGATTTTAAAGATTAAATCCTTGTAATACACATTTCTACAATTATATTCTTGTAAATTATTAATAATGTAATTCGGAATAATTTTAGTAGATTGTAGTAGATTGAGATTAAATAATATATGAAAGTTTAAGTTAATGTTAACGTATGAATAAAAAAATAAATGTAGAAACATTGAGATACTTGTACATAATTATTCTCTTTAAAAGTTAAATGAAGTGTGAATTTTAAGTAATGAAATGCTCCGCAACTACACTTACACATAAAAGAATAACTGCGGAGATTCTTGCCAATTCTATCAACAGAAGTTACATTCCAAAGCAGCGGTAACTTCATATAGACTATGTTTAATTTATTAATAAGGTATATAGTTTTTATTGATAAAATGACGATTCAAAAGTACTTATAAAGCCCACTTGAATACCTAACGACTTTTTTTTTCTTATTGATTTTTTTAGTTTATACATATATAAAAGATACAGAACAGTGTACAGTTATTTTCTTTTAAAAAGATTTTAACTGACTTCAAAAAAAGGATCTGAGATCCGATAATCACTTTTTAAGTAATCTTTGATAACGCGTATGTACTTGACTATTTTTTTTGCCTACCTACGTTATGTTGCTTGTTGATGTAATTAAAATCCGTTTTATTATTCGTTTGTGTGCAAACACAATTATTCAAAATCACAAATTATTCCTTTTGAACCCAGTTAAATAATTGGAGGTTCTTATTTTGACGGTATTTTTATGTTTTAACTCAACTTTTAGTGGGTTTACCGGTTTTGATAATTCTTTTAAACGAAATCTGGTGCTTGTCGTGTATTGTTATTCAAATATCCACGTTGTATTACTTGTCGATACAAATCGAAGTCGGTTTTTATAATTAATTTTACAGAATTATTGTTAAGTCGAGTAAATATTCGGTACTGTATTCCCCTTAACAATGTCATAAACGTGAGGTGAATTCAATATGCGCTGTTAAGTCAATTTGGAGCTTCAATCGTCGTTATGATTTCAATAAATTGGCAACATCGTCGCAGATATTTATAATGGTCTGGGACTTATCATAAGTTTAAATGAGACACCATAATAATATAGAAGTCAATTTTAAACACTTGATTAAACGGGACTTACCATGATTGCCATTTTGAAACCCCGGTAAGTCCCGTACAGTCAAAAGTGTTCATAGTGGCCGTGAAAGTTTAAAATCTTATAAGATAATTTAATAGAAAGAAATTAGTGACGCCTAATTTTGTTTACTTGTCATAAAATTGCAACAGGCCAATTTTGTACATTAAAGATGTGTTGAAACAGTTTAAGGGGGTCATTATGTAGCCGACACTGAAGTCAAACCTATTTTTTTTCTTATCATTGTTTGTCTGCTTGTATCTCCATTTGTCGGTATTTCAGCTGTGCATCAATTTTTAACCGACTTCCAAAAAAGGAGGTTCTCTATTCGACTGTATTTTTGTGTTTAATGTATGTTACCACAGATCTTTTTACTGGGTGGATCGATTTCGATGAATCTTTTTTTAAATTGAAAAGTGGTACGTGTCATGTGGTCTAATTTAATTGAGATCTAAGAAGTACTTTTCGAGTTATATCTAATAATGCGTTTTTGCTTGACTTGACTTTTCACTGGGTATAACGATTTTGATGATTCTTGCTTTAATCGAAAGCCTCTCTTATAGTTAGTTCCATTTAAATTTGATCGAGATGTCTCATTTAAATTTCAATGAGATATAGTGAGTACTTTTTGAGTGATCTTTGATAACGCGGATTTACTTGACTATATTTCGTCTACTTAAATTACCTACATTACTTGTCGATGTAATTGAAGTCGGTTTTTTTTCATTTGTGAGCAAACTCAATTAGTTTTTTTTTTCATATTTAGAGAAATATCTAACTCTATATCTCTTTGTAAGTTAGCAGTGCATCAAGGAAACCACTTAATGAATTTAAGCTTCAAGTAGCAATATTTGAATTAATACAAAGAGTCAGGATACTTGATATGTTTCATCCCACAACGCTGCAGTTTTTTTGGAGCAAGGATAAACGAAATAAGTACATAATCGCAAATGTAGTTGTACGTACGTCTAGTTACTAGGTATACATTTTTGGTTACATTTTTTTTTTCTGGCAGTAAATTTCAAATACAAATAATAATAAAAAAAAATATATAAAATCTCTTAAATTGAATAGTCTAGCATTTAGTTTTATCAATGCCCGTATTATTTTATAACTATGTAACATAAGGTATAGATAGATGTGAATACAGGTTTTTCGTGGAAAACCCACATTGCGTGGAGTACTTTGTAATATCCTATACAAACATTAAATAATAAATATTTTAAAATTTGAATTTATAGACTGTCAAATGACTGGATATAAATGAAAAAAATCTGCTTATGCAAATAGTGTGTTATTTGACTTCTACTATAAAAAGGTTCCTGTTAATATTATGCTTAGTTTCGTTTTAATATCGAAAATGTTCTGTTGAATAGATTGATGTGAAATACATTATCTCCAGTTTTATAATATACTTATTGTAAGTAAAGATAAATACTTCGATGTTGCAACAACTCGATTATAACGTTTTCGAATAAAACGCGCGACAATGGATCAATGAAGTGCAATGACCTCGTTCAGTGAAATGTTAATAAAAACATCAAGAAACTACAACAAGCGGGATTTTATCGAATTCAATTTCAATTTTCTTATTTAATCCTTTCAGTAATAGATTTTATTAACAAATCGAGTAAATAACTATGTTCATAATCTAGCAACAATATAAATATTCAGATTATAATGAGGCGTACGATCAAAGGTTTCTGTAAATTCCCGGTGTCAAGGTATTTTGTTTTTTTTACCGAGCGTTATGTCTAATGGGACTATGCTGAGTTTCTAGAAAATTGTTCTAGTTTTCTACGCAACTCATAGTAAGTACAAACTTAATTTATAAATAAATAATGTCCCGTTTGTTTTTGTTTTATTTTGTCGTTTTTTATTTCGTTTGTTTTTTCCTCTTTTTTTATAATTATTACCTAATTTATATTACCTAACGACAAACGATTAAATAGTTTTACCTAGTGAGATTACAGGGATAAATCTAAGACGTTTACTAAAGTTGAAAATTTTATGAAAATCATTTACATCGTTTCAAAAGTAATTTTAGTATTTCCTTATGTATTAAATGACTTTATCAATATTGATTGTAACTTATCGAATTTATTTTTATGATCACTTCTATTTAATTTCGATGATGTAATCTTTTCATATGATTGAGCAAAATTATATCAATAAGTGATTAATAATTTGAACTTCCCAAGGGCATTTATTAGTTTAATATATAAACAAGCTTACATTACATTACAGCCTATGCAGTCCACTGCTGGACATAGGCCTCCACAAGTTTACGCCAAAAATAACGTGAACTCGTGTGTTTTGCCCATAGTCACCACGCTGGGCAGGCGGGTTGGTGACCGCAGTACTGGCTTTGTCGCACCAAAGACGCTGCTGCCCGTCTTCGGCCTGTGTATTTCAAAGCCAGCAGTTGGATGGTTATCCCGCCATCGGTCGGCTTCTTAAGTTCCAAGATGGTTGTGGAACCTTGTTATCCCTTAGTCGCCTCTTACGACACCCACGAGAAGAGAGGGGGTGGCTAAATTCTTTAGTGCCGTAGCCACACAGCACAAACAAGCTTGTTTTCTTTTAATTTGTTCACTTTCATCGTCTTTTGTTTTTGTTTTTCGTTCTCTAATTTTCATGTTGCTTAATTTAATTTTAAACGGATGGATGGTCGTAATTGGCCTTTATGATTATATTTTATTCTTATTTTTTTTTATAACTTTTTCTGTACTGTGTGTGTCGTATACAAAAAGATATTTGTTAGAATTTTTTTTATTGCGCTCAACTCAAGATTTACTTTAACAGATTTATGGATTTTTTTTTTTTTTGTGCTACATGACCTGTTTATTGAGGAAGACAATTGTTTAGAAAGATATATGGAAATAATAAGCGGAATTACAAACGGTATATTCACAGTTTGCAAATTCTTCACTAATTCTGCGTTTTATTTGGAAATTATTCAATAAATTTATAAATTGATAAACTCGTTTTGATTAAATGAAATATAACTTACCTCTAGATCATTCTTGGCATGGTTCAGCTTCTCGACGTACATTCTCAGGGCGTCCACTGACGTCACAGCCTCCTCCTCGATATCGTTCTTGCTTAAGATCGCCTTAATCTTCTCCACTAGCTGGCAGAAGTCCTTCCAAATCTCCAAATCCTGTTCTAACTGAGCTTGACGAGACTTAGCAGAGTTCAGAGTATTCTTCAACAACTGGTTATGTTTCTGATGTTCCTTGGATAGTTCCTCTTGTTCAGATGGCGTAAGGGATGACCAGATTTTATCCACTATATCCTGCATTCGCTTTCCAACCAAATCTTTCATTTCTGGCTCTGAAGTATTGAAGAAAGTCTTATGTTCCTCTAAATCGGATTCAATATTTTCAAAGTCGGTTCCGTTTTTACCCATTCCGATTCGAATGGACGCTTCGTTGACCCAGAGATTTAGTTTTTCCACCATTTGCTGATACTGTTGTCTGTATTTCTTATTATCTTGCAAGTGTTTCTCTCTGTTAGCTAATTCAGCTGGCAGAGATGTTTTGAGAGAATTGCCATCAGAGAGCATTTCTAATAGTGACCCAGGAACGCCATCGTCGTTTTTAACGACATCAGCTATTTTTGTAAATTTATCTAAATACGACTGAATATTTTTGGCCAGTGTTGCATGCTCGATAAGTTTCTTGTCAACGCTAGCAACGTCTCTGTTCAGAAGAGGTCTTGAGTGTACTATAGCTTCATTGTCGTGAAGCCATTGCAGTATTTCGGATAGATCTGCGGCAAGTTTTTTATGTTCCGCCGCAGCCCTTTCATGTTCTTGACGTTTAGCCTCAACTGTTCTTCGTAATGTCAATAGTTGTTGTTTCAGAGACTGAAGCAGTTCAGTGATGTTGTTCCTATCAATAACTGTACCTTCTGCGGCTATCTGTTGTCCCTTGTCAGTCGCTGTTGCTAACAAGGCTTCACAACCTTGGATTTTACCAATGATGTCATCGTAACGTTTAATTTTGTCTTCCAAGGTATCATTTGACCTTTCAATTTCAGATGTTAGATCAGTGTATTTAGAGATGAAGTCCTCGATTTCTTTTACTAGGGCAAAGAATTGTTCACGCAGTAGCAGAAGTGACTTAAGTTTTGAAATTTGATCTTCAATAGTGCTCATCAGTTCGTCTTGCTTAGATAATATGTCTTGAAGATCGTGCAAATTGCCACCTTGTAACTCATTAAGCATCGATTTGTTCTTCTTAAGATCATCCAATATAGATTCGTAGGCCTGAATCAATGGTTGAACATCTTCAACTTTACTACCAATTGGTTTGTTTAATGCCTTTAGTTTATTTTGAATTTCATTAAGGAACTCCAAAGCAGCAGCAATTTTAGCCGCTGCGTCCTTGTATTCCCTAATGTGTTTCAAAAGAATATTCTTTTTGTCATTTATAATGGCATTTATTCTCGCAAACCTGTCAGATAGTACATTCACTTGCTCTTTGAGTTGCAATTTGTTTGAGTCAGATAACGTGTCTATGATATCTTTTGACTTATCTTTAATTTTATTGATGTTCTTTGCGACATCTTCAGCTTCTTTGCTAAGTTTTTCAAACTTAGCCAGTTGTTCTTCTAACAATTGCAAACTTGTGGTTCGTAAATCAGGAGTTGCTGCTACTTCAGCCTCATTCAACCAGCTCTGGCATTTAGCCACGTCAGCTTCAAACTCATTTCTACCTTGCAATAGTTTGTTTAATGCCGCGAGTTTGTCGTCAATGTCTACTTTAGCAGATGTATAAGATTTGTTTAAATCATCTAATATACTTTGAAGCTTAGCCCTACTTTCACTTGAGCAGTCTTTGGACACAGCATTCCCTTGCCTCATTATTTCGCTAAGAGAGTCGTTATGGAAGTCTGATAATTCACTTTGATGTTTCTTGTGAACAGCAATTTCTTTCTCTACCTTTGCTACTTCTAGAGGTACAGGACCACCTAACTTTTTGATTTCAGCCAGTTTAGTCTTAAGCCAACCTTTAGCTTTCTCAATATCATTTTCTAATTTCTTCCTTATATCAGCACATCCACCAAGTCTTTCGATTTCTTGTTTAATCAGAGTAGCAAGCTGCTTTTGTTTGGAAGCTAGTTCGGATAACTCTGATTCTAACTGCATTTGCTCAGAAGGTTCAAGTTCTGATTGGATATTGCTTACCTTCTTTTCCAGTGAGTCAATGACAGTTTTCTTTCCATCTGTCTCTTTGAGCAAATTAGCTGCCTTCTTTTGTCTTTCTTTCACAGACTTGCTATCATATCCGAGAGGTTCAGGATGCAGCATGTTATCTATTTCTTTCTGCATCCATTCATTCTGTGCAGCTACTTCACTCTTTGTACCATCAATAGCTTTGTAAGTAATTTCAAGCATTTGTAATTTACGCTGAATACGTTTAGCGATATCATTATACCGACGCTCTACTGATTTCATCTAAAACAGAAATAATACACGGATGAATTATTATGTAGGTATAACAACAATGTACAACAAAAATAGAACTAGATTTTAAGTATATATCATAACATGCATATGTATGTAAATATACTCACTTGTTCTTCTACTTGCTGCGATTCCAGATTGCTTACGATATTTATAACTTGTGAACCTACAGTCTTGATACTATCTACTTTATCTTTTCCAGCTTGCCCGAAGTCTGATGACATTTCTTTAAGAGCGTTTAATTTTTGTGGGCAAGGCAAACCAGATCCTTTATCACCTAAGCACATCTTTTTTAGAACAGAGTCAAACCAGTTATGAATTTCTTGACATTGGTTACGGAAAGCATCAATTATTGCTTGATTGCTCTTTTCCCTTTCCATTGCTTTGAGGATTGTCTTTTCTAGATTGTCAAGATCTTCTTCAAGGTTAATCTCATCTTCTAAGCCTAAAACCAAATACATTAGGTATATGTTTTAAATACTTTATTAAAAATATAATATTGAGATTTAAAAAAATAAATTATTTACCCTCAGTAGGAATCTCGGTGAGAAGTCTATTTCTCTTCTCAGCCAGAGATGCTAAAGCATCATTCATTGCCGCTATATCTTGTTTAGCGGCTTCAGGACGCAATTTGGAAGGATTAGTAAGCCAGTCGTTTGCTAAAGCAGTGTTTACATTGATCCATTCCTGGATTTCCAGCACTTGTTTCATGGCATCTTCCATTCCACTAACTGCATCCCGTAATGTCTCAAGATGGCTTTGTACCTATGATGACATAAAACATTCAGTTAGTATATAATTAGACATTTGCAACACTTCTTTCTAAATAAACTTCTTTTGGTATTACAAATCTATAAGCGACTAAATTTGGTGAAAGATTCAAATATTTTACATGTGGTACGGTAATGCTATAAATATTAAAACTTTGAAATATAAACAATATAATTTTTTGCTATAGCTATCTATGGAAAAATACTGTCAAAAATGATAGAGTTGTTGTGAACAGTTTAAATTTTTTACAATTTGATTATATTTTAGCGGTGTTTGCAAGAACGACATTCAAAAAATAAATCTTTTTGTTATGTTTGTGCGTGAAGCCAAGCCTTACCCTTTTCTCGAAAGCCACGAGTTTCTGGCTGAACTCAGGCGCTTCGAGACTCTTTATTAAGGTGTCAAGTCTTGCGCTGCCTACCTCGCTTACATGTTTCTACAACAAATCATGCATCACACGAGTGCGGGTTAGTAAAGTGCAAACAGTGCTTTCGGAACTGTGTGAATATCATACTATTTTTTGTTCCATAAGAGTTGATTTAGTTGAAAAAAAAAATACAAAGCAATATATAAGTGATTTGGTTCAAATTTATCAAGGTCATTTAAAAGACACATATTTATTTTGTTTTAATACGATCTTACTCACTGAACGGAACTAATAAATATCATATTCACACCGAACATTAAAGTGACGCTCATAGTATGTACAAATAATTAGTGGTCAAATTCCAAACAGATGCGTACAGAAACATTCACACGGTGTGTCACACGTTTTTAGTGCTAATTGTATTTACAAAAGTTATCAAATGATAACTACACGTTCTCTGAATCAAGATAAATAATAAATAGTAAATAAACGCTTCACACTCAACGGCCCCCAGTAAGTATTTTTCCTGTGTTGGGGGCCCGACACGACAAATATGTTTATGGCTAGTAGAAATGTTATTTTCTGTCATTTGTCATATTGTTAAAATCTTGTATTGGTGTGTGAAGTGTAAGTAAATAAATAAAATAAATAAATGTTTGTCATATGCGGGAATCGAACCTGCGACCGCTAACGCAATAGCCGTTGACCGTTGCGCTAACGCGTCCTCATAGTCTGCAAGATTATTTTTACTGTTTGTGAATTTTAGTAATCTTGACATTAGGATTTATTTTAAATAAATTTTATCATTATCATTTAATATGCACTTCAGCTACTAAATCTTGATTCAGATGCGAAGATTTCACCAAAATTTTATTAATGTAATTAAAGTGAATTTTGTTGGGAACGGAAGTGAGATCTAATGTAAAGGCAAAGGATGATCCAGAGTGAATAATTGAATAAGAGGAATAGAAAATGAATCATTTATGTCAGGAATAAACATTTTGAATTGACACACAATCGTATTCACAGAACTGTAGTCCAAAATTCAAGACATTATTAGATTCAACTAACCAAACAATTGTGGTCCTTAAGGGAGAATGTATTCAAGGATTGGTTAAATTATGGCAAAATCTTCTATACCAGGTGCAAAAAATACATTGCCAACGTAAAGCCTGTACATTTTGTCTAACTACTTTTACTACCTACACAAATATCTTTACATTTAAAACATCTTACTTTAACTGGTACAGATTTTAACTCGTTGGTTCTGTTCTTTTTCGGACCTGGCAATCTTAAGGCTTGTTGTTATGAATCTAAATAACCTTTTATTAACGTAATTACAGAAGACATAATTATGTTGACTAGCATTTATTACAATTAGAAAAAAAAAATACAAAAAGATCTGAGTATAGATATTATGTTTAAATTGGCGATCTTTTTAAATTAGTAATTTAACTTTAAATTCAAATCACTAATAAACAATTAAAGGCACTAATTACATCAAAATTGTAAATATAAGAACACATAAAAATATAAACACAGCATAATAACGTGAACCACTAGGACCTACTTTAAGCCAAATATGGCCTCAGGCTGCTTACGATATTTTATTATTACTGATAAATTACAACAATTGCTCGTCTTTCCTCTGATGAAACTGCACAGATTGGCAGTACTTTTTAAAGATTGCTTGCTCTAAACAAAGTCGAAGAAGTTCACGCTTTACATACAAGAACAGGAGTTCTTCAAAAAGATGGTTCAACCAAGGAGATCAGAAGCAAGTATGGCACCTGTTAAACCCATTACCTGGTCGATGAGGTCTTCAAGCCGCGCCCGTACGTGTAGCTCACGTGGTGGTACAGGTAGGGGTGCGGTGTCCGCGGGGGATGAAGGACGCGATACGGATGCGGCTGCAGCCGAACACGCGGCTACGGCAGCTGATAGTCGAGACTTTTCTGTTTGTAGTCGATTGTGAAGTGCCTTGGAAAAAATAAAATATTATTAGCATTTATAAATAATGACCGCTCTTATGTAACGGCGCATATACCGTGTCAGCAGCGCCTAAACACCCAAGATCGCGGGTTCGATTCCCGCATTTCTTGAATCTTATTAAATTTTTACCTTGTTAATATGAAATACATTAAATATTCCTTTCTATTACCACAATGCTAGAAAGTTTATTTATTTGATAATACAATTTTAGGAATTTTTAATATCCAGCAGTTCATTCTGATCATATTTTATGCTGTAGAAAACCTGCGTATTGAGTAAATTTCCTGACTAGAAGATGTAATAATAGAAATCGAGCAACGGAAAATGATCCATAACATTTTAACAAATAGTGAATTAACTGCGTTGATTGGAACTTCAATTAACAAGTTGTATTAACATATATAATTAGGGCAGATGTTAAAAAATCAGATATTAATAGTATTATAACTACTCAAAGCTAAATTTCAATACATACCCTTGCTTTTTCCAATAGATCTCGTCCGTGCGACAATCCATCGACGGGTACATCTAATTCAGTAATGGCAGGTTCACATTCATCTAAATTGTTCAGAATGCTTTCTAAAGTATCTTCATATTCCTTAAATTTAGCAAGACCCTCTCTCAAACGACGCTCAATCTGTAGCGCGGTCGCCAGTAAACTCTTGTGACTATCGTTAACATTCTTTAGTTGCTTTCCAACAGTATCACGTATCGATGGAGTTGTTGCTTCGTACCTTTCAATTTGAGCTCGACCTTTAGCTTCCAAGTCGTCTAAAGTCGATTGATACTTCTGAATATCATCTAGTAATACAGCGTGTTGAGCTAACTGTTCTTCTGTTTGCTCACGATTCGCTATGTAAAGTGAATTATGGGCCATAAGTTGGAATGATATTTGTAACAGCCATTTCTCCGTGTCTTGCAACGATTGATGATATTGATTGTAGTCTTTAATTTCTGATTCCAGTTCAGCTTTTTTTGCTGCACATTTTGCTTTTAATGCATCGCATTTCTTTTCTATTTCTGCTACAGCTTCTTTCACAGCTGGTTTTCTGGCCCAACTACCAAGTTCGGCGGCTTCACATTTAAGCCGTTCTAATTCAGGTACCTTGTTTTTAATTTCGTCTTCAATATGCTTATATTTTTCAAGTAAAGTCTTCATTTCACCTAATTCACCGCCAGAGGGAGGTATTTTATCAAGATTTTGTTCAGTGTCTTTAATCCATTTGTTCATTTTAGTTTTAGAATCTTCGAAATCTTCCCATTTGCCAATTGCAGCTTTAAGCTGAGCGGTTATAGAGTTCAAGTCAATCTTAAGTTGATCCCAGCTTTCTTGTAGAACTTTAACGTCATTGCGTAGACCATCCTGTTCTTCAGGTGGAGTGTTGTTAAGAGCCTTCTTAAAGGCCTCTTGTAATACGACCAGTAAGTGGTGACCTTCAGTCATTCTGTTACTGACAAGTTTAACAGTTTCCAACTTGTCTTTCGTTGTATCAATATCACCAACTCCAATCGAGTCGTGTACTGTTCCGTGGGCAGTTTCTAACCAACGCTGCAATTCTTCCTTTGCTTTGATAAATTCAGTATGATCTGAAAGATTCTTTTCGCCGTTGGAAACTAGGCCTTGAATCTTAGTTAGTAAAACAGTGTACTCAGTTTGAAGATTCACAGTTTTATCTCGAACCCATGCACAAGCACTAAGCTCCATTAGGTTTTCACATCTATCATTAAGTTCTTCCAAAACGTGTTTATTAGCCAATGCTTGGTTGAGCAGATCCTATAGAAAGCAAAAATGTATTAATAATATTGAATCACAATTAAGAACAACGTATTGAATACAAATTAAAACGGCTTTTAGTAAATTATGTGATCATTTACATCCGCAATAAAAATATTTTTACTACGGTAAGGTTGTTGTTATCAATAAATATCTAATTCATTTATATACAAATTTGAAAATTCAAAAGAAATAAAATATTTTATCTTCACTTACCCTACACTTGTCCAAATATTCTGGAGTAATTTTATCAACCTTTTCAACGGTTTTTAATTTTGCATCAAAATCTTTAACCCACTTGCTCATTTTATCTAGCGTCTCCAAGAAGTCGGACCATGCTGCCAAACATTTTTCTAAGAGTTTCTTTGTATCTTTGCATATTTGCTGCAAGTTCTCCCACTCTATTTTCAGTTGTTTTATTTCTTGGTTGATATTGTCTTTGCCTTCATTTCCAGTTGTTTCAAGCACTGCCTCGCTCAACTGAATGGCTTTTTGGAGCAAAGCTTCTCCTTTAGGTAATGATCCAATAATCTTGTTAACATTCTTAAGTTTCTTCTGAACTTCTTCCTTGGCGCCGTGAGAGTCTGAACACTGCTGTATTTCAATCTTGCAGTTACGGATCCAGTCATAGAAATTGTCATAGGACTCCTTATACTGAATGTGGGAGTTTACGTAATCTTCAAGTTTCTATAAACAAAAAGAACACATTAAATGAATATATGTCATATATTTCTACATACTAATATTTTTACATAAAAAGCACTCACACTTATCATATCATTGACCGTCTTTTTGATGTCTTCATAACGTTTCAATGTGTCATCAATGTCTTTAGATTTCAATGAAGAATCTTCTTGAAGTTTCTCGTTCAGTTTATTCACAAGATCCTTGTGCGAGTCGATGTCTCTATTGAAGGTTTTGAATTTCTCTAGTTTAGCTTTCTTCTCCGACAGATCGTTTAGAAGTGAGTCATCTGATTGGATTTTATGATCGATGTCATCAAGCCACTCTACTAGCAACTTATGAATCTGTTTGAAAAACAAAATATTTAGTTTAAATTACAGACCTATTTTAAAGGACAGGTTTAGAAGGCGTCTTAAACTCAAATTTACAACAAAAAAAAATAACATTTAATTAACATCACTCTAATAAATGACATTGACTGTTGAAATTCTTTGAAAATATGTATATTTTGATACTTAATTTGGTACTGAAGGTTTGTTACGTCATTTTTATGTAAACTTTGAATCTGATGAGTCACGTTTACTTCAAAATTAGAATTACCTTTGAAATATCATCAAATTGTGACGCCCTGCTCGTCAATTTATTACGAACGTCTTGTAAATCAGAAATTAGTTTATCGAACTCTTGTTTGAGATTATCGGTATCTTCTTGTATTTTAGCAGCGCCTGCTTGTTCAGTGTTCATAATAACCTTCTCCTTCAATTCCAGAAGGTACCTAAGCTTATTCTGTCCTTGTTCTAGCGACTGGCGAAGTAATTTGACCGTGTTCAATTTGTTATTGACCTCTTGCAAGGTGTTCGGTATTTCTGCACATTGATTAAGTTTTTCTCTTGTTCTATCGAGCCAATCTTGGCATTCTCCATACAGGGCATTATGTTGCTGGTGCTCCTGAATTTTAAAATATAAAAAAATTAATTATTGAAATATTTTTAAAAAAATTAATTATTTCACATAAAAAATACTGATATATACTTTTATAAAAGGAATATAAATTTTTTGATTGGTATTATTTTATTCATTTTTACTACTTGTGTTGTTTATAACTTTGTATAAAAATAGTTGTTTATGTAGAGTTCGGATAACGAAACGTTTTAACGAACTTTTAAAATAGTTTTATTCTATACTAGCTTTCCGCCTCGGCTTCACACAGGTATTTAACAAAAATTTCCAATCCCTAATTTTTTTTTAAAAGCTTCTTTCCTTTTCGTTTCGAAATCGCTTGTTTCGCTGTTCAAATCGAACTTACTCTGGCGGGCGACACCGTCTTATATATTCAGAGAGCTAGGCTCTAGGATATTCAAGAAAGTTTGAGAATATTTTCTTTCTCACACCTTCTAGAATTTTCTCGACATTATCGTCCACCGTAACTATAGGTTCTGCAGCTGTAGCATACGTAGTAAAGGCTCGAAATTTAAAAAATTAAATTAAAAACGTTTTCAGAACTAATTTGAATAACTAAAATTATGTCGCTTTAACTCCAAAATATAAGTTAGCTACTGCTGTAACAAATGTAATTTAAGACTTTATTGAAATTGGAATTTTAAATTTCGCGCCATTACTACACATGCTCGCAGCGCCTTTCGAAATGCAACCCAAATAATCGTTGTTCTGAATGAAGTTCAAATACTCGACAACAGATGGCGCCACTACACTTAATCTCCAAGTTGAAGGGTTGAAAAAGCCCTTATATCTTTAAAAACGCGCACTTTAGGTTAAAACGGGAACTTTCTTGTTCGAGAGGAGATAAAGGGCTATCACACTATATAAGTCCCGTTATCGTGCCGGGACTCCTTTTTGAGTTTTATCGGCACGCACATTTTATCAACTTAGTTTTATTATATAATAATGATAATGATTTTTTTAAATATTATAAGTTTTTAATAATAGATTCAATTATATGTGTGGTACATACAATTGAATTTATTGCTAAAAGTAGATAGTTTTATGTAGAAACAAGTAACACTTAAATACCTGATAATGCAGTTCTAGTCTCTTCATCACCTCCTTTGCCAGCGATAACAGTGCATTATACTTAGTAGTTAATTGTGTAACACCGTTTGATACTCTTGTATCTGAACAAGTCTCCAGCAACGTTTGCGCACGCATATTAAGCTTGTCTAATTCAGCTTGCCAATCGAAAAGTGTTTGGAGGTGTCCCTAAAAGGAAAAGTTATAAATTGCATTATATAAGTTGTATATTTTTATTCTATTTTATGTATAATGTTTAATAAACTATTATTATTCTTCTAAAAAAATAAATTTTTAATTAAAAATGCGTATTAATAAATAATTACCTGGAATTCTTCAAGTACAACTTTCTTTTGTTCTAAGTTATTTTGAAGCTTGTTAAAGGATTGCACCAATTTCTCAGTCTTAGACAACCAATCCAAGGCTTCTTTGTATTGCTCTTCATATTCAGTCCATTTCACGATACCACCTTCGATCAAAGCTTTAGTGTTGTTCAGTTGTTCTCTACCAAAAAAGATATATTTAATTAGTAATAAATAATATAATATAAAAGAAGCAATGTTTAAACTATTTATTTAGGTACTTACACGTAGGTATCGTATTCTTCTTGCATAAGAGCTACTTCCTCTTCGATATCCTCTCTATCTTCCTCATCAGCAAGTCCACAGGAAATTTCTCCCTGCTCTAGAGCTTTTTGTAGTTTTGCTTGTCCCTCTGGTAACTCACTTTCTAATACTTTCAGCTGCGATATTTTACTACTCAATGACTCCTTATCTCCAGTTGCATCTGAACATTTTCCTAGTTTTTCTTTAGCTGCCCTTATCCATTGGACGAAATCTGTACCAGCATCAATAAATGCCTGGTGTTGTTCAACAGTTTCTCTTTGTTTTTCATATAAATCTTTAGCTTGTTTTGATAGGCTTTCATATTTACTGGTGATTTCAGATGCCGGAGCTTGTTGCATGAGTTCCGAAGCCTTGGAAGTCACAGATTGTATCATAGGTTCAAACGAAACGATATCTTGAACAATATTGTTTGTTTGACGAAGTGTAGCTTTTCTTTCACCAAGACTTAAACCTGTTGTAAGACCTGCAAGTCGGTCCTGTCCTTTTTTAGACTTGGCAACTTTTTGTTCACACACTTCTTGTAATTTTGCTTCTCTGTCGGAGATCCATTGTTGTAATTGAGAGTAACTTGAACTGTAATCAGCCCATTGAAGTAAGGCAGTTTCTAAATGAACTTTAGCTGTTGTCATCTTCTTTACTAGTCGATCCCATTCATTTTGCAATTCTTTAAGTTCGGTATTTATTTTATCTTTACCATCTGACCTCGTGTTTCTAAGAACTTTCTCACCACTATTAACAGTAGCGTGAACTAGATTTTGACCTTCTTCACGACGTTTTAACAAGTCTTCAATTTGTTCTAAACGTTTCTGTAAGGCCTCCTTACTACTATTACTACCTGCTTCACTTCCACTGCGTGTAATATCCCATGCATCGTTTATCCATTTCTTTGTCTTTTCGTAATTTTCATCATAACTCCTGTGTTGTTCGTAATTTGTTTCAACTTTTTTAAGAACGTCATTTGCCATATTCACCAAAACTTGGTACCTGGAATTTAAATGTCTAAGCTGGTTGTTGACATATGTATCTAAATGAGAAGAGAGTAGGCCTGAAGCTGAGGCATTAAAGTTATCGATATCAGCTTTGCCTTTTTGTAACTGATCAACTATTTCTTTTACATCATTAACTTGTGCTCCCTTTTCTTTCGCAGTTCCTAGTAATGCAAGTTTGTGATTCTTTATGAGAATTTCTTTCTGCTGTAGCCAGTCTGACAATCTTTCATACTCATCTTTGTATTCTCGCCACTGGTTAACAGTATCCTCTAACTGACTCTTTTGTTGCTTAATTTCATTAAACAGATGATCAAAGCTTTCTTTAAGAGCTTTCATCTCATTTTTAATAGTTGTTTGTCCTTCTGGCGATGTGCTTGCAAGTACAACCTCTCCTGTATGTTGAAGATGTTCTAACAATAATTCACCTTGCGCTTGTTTATTTATTAGGGCTTCAAGAGGGGCAACTGAGTTTTCTATTGCCAGTTTATCGCTTAAAGGCTTTGATTTTAATGAAGGTACTTTTTCTCTAGCTCTGCCTAACCACTGAATAAGTTCATCGTGAGCTTCTTTGTATAATCTATGATCTTTGTATTGTTCCTCACGATCAGCTAGAAGTTTTTTGACTTTGTCGTACAAAGAGTCAAATTTATTCAATGTTTCTTGAGCTTTAGATGCGGCTTGATTTTGTTGACCACTCGCTAACATTTCAGCTGCCTTTGCTTTAAGCGTATCAACTTCTAAACGGTCACATCGTGCTTTTTCTTCAACTTCTTTAAGTTTTTCAAGTTGGGCACGTTTATCGGTCATAGATGCTTCAAACGGTGTTAGCTCAGCTAACATGTTCTCGAGCCAGGTACTGCTTTTCTGTATCAATTGAATCTGTTCCAAGAACCCAGACCATTTAGTAACTGAATCATCTAACATGTTCTTAGTTTCAATCATACGTGATAGCAAAGCTGACCACTGCTCTTGTAATGCTACTAACGAATTATTGATCGCTTCGTGCCCAGCTGGTGCCGTATTAGCCATTACATTTTGTGCAAGTTCTACCAAAGATTGAACTTTTGTAAATCCTTCGTCTTTAGCAAGAAGCAGGTTTTGAATTAGAACTAATTTAGTTTCCAAATCATCTTGTGAACATGAGCTTAAATCAGCACAGAAATCAAGTTTGTCTCGTAATTCTTCGATCCACTGAGAACATTCAGCGACATTACTAGTAAATTCTTGGTGAGTCTTTACGTATTGTTGCCACCTATTCGTTAAATCTTTAACTTTCTGAGACAAAGTTTGATATTTAACAGTCAAATCAGAAATTTGCGAACCTCGAGGTCCTAATATTCCTGTGTAAAGATGTTGTGCTTTTTCTGTAATATTATCGATCTCAAGTTCCTTCGCTCTTACCTCTCCTTGTAATTCTTGGAATACGTTATACTGCTCTTGTTTTTCAGGCAAAGTTGCTTTTAAGTCAACTGCATGAATTTGATTGTCAGTATTTCTAATCCAAGCTAAACATTGATCTTTCATATTTTCGTATTCATTCCATTGCTGGATCTTATTTTCTAATGATTCAATAGTTTTATTAATAAAGGATACTAATCCTTCCCATTCTTGATGAGATGCATCAATTTGATTCCTTATATTTGTTTGACCGCTGCTTATGGTTCCCGGAATAACTTTTTCGCCTAAAGAACGTATCTTATCGATACGATTCTTTTCTTCAGGTAAATTTACTTGCAATGATTTTAATTTTTCACAATTACTGCTTAATGCCACACGCTCCAAATTAGGATCACCCCACAGTTGAGCTGTATTATGAGTAGCTTCAACCCATTCTTGTAAGTCCATAACAGCTTTACTATATTGTTGATGATTATTAACAATTGCTTCATATTGATCTACGAAACCTTTCGCTCGAGCAAGAATATTTTCATGCCTATGTTTGAGTTGATTTATTTCTTTCGTAATGTTTTTATTTACATCAGGTAAACTTTGTGCACGCATTTCCAGATCAGAAATATCTTGCTGATGAGCAATAGCATCTTGAAGATAATTTCTGTACACATTAAGTTGATTACGCTTTTCATCTAGGGTAGCTTTAAGTTCGATTTCCTTAGGAAGGTTCTTCTCGGCTAATAATAGCCATTCATTAACTGCTTTAAGATTTTCATCAAATGACGACCATTTGTTGAGTTCTGAATCTAAATCACGTTCAGCTTTAGTGATACTGTCATACAAATTGTCTACTGCTTGCTGCATGTCCTGAAGTTGTTGTTCGATCAACTCTTTTCCTTCAGGTGAAGTTGACGGATATAATTTTTCTCCTAGTTCAAAAGTGTTATTAACTAGAAGAGTAGCGTTGCGGCGTTGACTCAACAAATCATTTAAGCTTTCTCGTTTAGCATTAATACCTTCTGGAGTATTCGATGCATTTTGTTGGCATTCATCAAATTTATGTTGTGCCGTTTTAATCCAATCAATACATTGATTATATTTGTCTTGATATGCATTGTGGTCATTGACTGCTTGTTGGCATTTTTTGACTAATTCATTAGCCGTGGAGTGTACAGATTGGAAGCGGGATGTCATTTGCTGTAAATTCATTGTAATTCTTGTGTCGTTGCAGTTTTCAATTAGATCACTGAACTCATCGGTAAGTTTATCGACATCATTTTCTGTTTTCTTTAAGTTTGCTAAGATTGCCTGTAAAATAAATAAGAAAAATCAACAAATGTAATAAATATATTTTTTACATTTATAATATATATACGAGAGTACATCAATAGTATTCAATTTTAGAAACTAAAACTACAACACCTACAATTAGTAACATTAAAAGAAAATTTTCTGGAGCTTTTGTGAGCTGCTAAAGTTGTTATATGTTCCACATCCCTTTTTATCATTAGTAATTTTTTTTTAATATAAATAGAATATATATGAAAGGAAAATACATTATGTTGGTAAGTAATACCATTTTGTTAGAATTTCGTATTTTTATACGTGAGATTAGATCATATTCTACTGAAAATTAGACTACACCCTACGGTGTTCGTTAAGTTAAATTTTGTCAACATTTTCTTACTTGATCCAAGGCTTCACCCAAACTTACGACCGTATTAAGTTCAGTTTCACGATTATCAATTATTTTACTCAAATCCTGTTTAAAATATAATTCTCAATTAATTTACAAAATGAATATTCTAATGGAATAAAAAAGTAATGTTAATACTAACCTGATATTTGTTGAGTTGGTCAATCTTTTCTTCCAATGTAGCTTTAGGGGTATAAGTCTTTAAACTCATTTCAGTGTCACTTAACCAGTGTTGCAAACGATCATTTGCAGCATCAAATTCTATCCATTGCTGTATTTTCTCTTCTATGCCTCGTTTTACATCGTGTACAGTTGTAGTAAACTTTTCCAAATCAGCTTTCAATAATCCTAATTCTCTTGACATACCCTCTTTGCCACGAGGGGAAAGTTTTGATGTGTTATTATCAATAAGATCAGATAATATTTTTAGCTTATTTGTTCCATTTGGTATCGCATCCAAAAGTTCTTGTATTTTAACTAATTTACTTTGTAAAGCTGCTTTGTTACCAGTAAAGTCAGATAGTAAATGTAGACGATCCCATAAATGCTTTTGATAATCTTGAAGAGATTTTTGCTGATCAGCAAATTGTTGGTATATTTCGAATGCATTTTCATGCTTATCTATAACTGACGATAATCTATTTGTTAAAGCATTGTATCTATCCCAAACAGATTTAATAATTTCTGCCATATCATTATTCTCTTCTTTACCAGAATGAATACTAGCAGCTACGCTTTTAGCTTTCTCTGTGACAGTTTCAATAACTCTCTTATGTGAGTAAATTTCTTGTAGCAAAGTTTTATTTTTTAGCAACCTTGACTTAATTTCTTGAGGTGAATTCAAAACAACCTTTTCTTCACTTTCTAATACTTTTTCTTTTTCGTCTAACCACGATAATGTTTGTTGTAGTACGTCCTGAAAACTAGACCATTGTAACGTTTGCGATTCATATTCTTTTTGCTGTTGTGAAATGCTGTCAATTAGTTTGTCCCATCTCTCTCTCAAATCTCTTATTTCAGATCGTATATTTTCTCTGCCGTTCGCAGCAGTTTCAGGTAAAACTTTATCACCCGCTGTTGTTAAAATGCTCATCTTATGTTCTCCATTTTCTCTTTCCAATAAAAATACTTGTAATTTATTCCCCTTACTTTCAATGCTAAGTTTGTCTTCCTTCATTGTCATTTGTGATAACTGTTCTTCTAGAGGTTTTAGCCATGCGTCAAGTTCATTTCTAAGTTGGTCATATTTTTTATGGTCAGACACTAGTTCTAACCAGTGATTAACAATGTCCTTAGATATTAAATGTAATTGTTGATACCGACTACTTACTTGAATCACTAGTGGTTTTAATCTTTCAACACCGCTCATTAAGATAAGACTATGGGATTCATCCACAAACGCGTCTATTTCTTTTTCTTTTCCGTGAATTTCATTACGTAAATCGACATATCTCTGTAACTGAGCCTCTTTTTCAGATAGTGTTGAGCATAGAACTTGGTCACGACATTTCGACTCCATATCTTTAAGCCACCCATTTATTAATTCAATAGAAGAATCGAATTTGTTCCAAATTTCTAAAGTATGTTTTAACTTTTGTTCTGATATACCTATACTATTAACTGCTTTAGTTAGTTGTTCGTGTAGATTATTGATCTCTGCTTGAATAGCTTCATTCCCAGCTTCAGACGTGCTTTTGCTTACTGTCGAAAATATAGATCTTATTTCATCTAACTTACTTGACCCAACTTTCTCTATATCTTTCATAGCAACCGCAGATTGTAGTTTTCTAACTATTTCTGGTTTTTCTCCAACAGCGTTTTCTATGTCGAGTAGTTTTTCTGATTGAGACCCAAGCCATTCCTTAAATTGTTGAAGAAGGCGTACAAGATCTTCATGCCTTTTAACACACTCCTCTAAATTATCTTGGAGATTTTGTGACTTTGTCACTATGTTTTGGAATAATTGTTTGATAGACTGCAAATAAATATTTAAAGAAGCGTCATGTGTTTGATCAACCAGTTGCTGAGCTTTATCACATACAGACTCAACCAGTTGTACATGCGACATAATTTCTTGATGTAATATTTTATGATTCAAAAGTTGAGCCTTCTTTTCTTCTATTGATGTTTTTAATTCTGTATGGCGCTGCATTGCTTTCTCAACGTCTTTCAACCATTTAGTTAATTGTTCTTGAGCAAGAGAAAAGTCAGAAAATTGCAGCAGACATTGGTCCAACTTGTTAACAGTATCTTGGAAACTGTCACCAAAGCTGTCCCATAATGTTCTTATCTTACGGATTTTTTGTCTAATAATTTCTCTACCATCAGGACTTGTATGAGTATATAGTTTCTCTCCTAAACTCAAGAATTCTTCAAAAACTGGTGTTTTTTTGTTTCTTGTTTCATACAGTTCTTTTGCTTTATTTTGTTTTTCTTGCAAGACAGCATAGTCCCCTACGATTTCATTTAAGTCTTGTAGTTCACCTAACATTTCTGTTAGCCAAGCTTCCATATTACTATATTCACTTTCGAATGTTTGATGTTCAGAGACAAATACTTCATATTTGGAAATGATTTCATTAACCTGGTTGTTTAATGTATGATACCGTGTTGCTAATTTTGAAGTTTTTGTAATTAGATCTGACTCACTACTTAAATTTTGTTTTTCTGTTAAAGCAGCAAACTCAGCCTTTTTAGAACTAAGTTCTTTTTGTATTTCTTTTACTTTTTGTAAGTGTGCTGTTTTCGACTCGAGATTGCTCTTAAGACTTTGGTCTCTTATTTGATTTTCTTTAACTTTGAGCCATTCATCGAGTTCATCTAAAGCTTTTTGACTATCATTCCACTGTTTAATGGTATCTTTAAGTTTTTTATCATAATCGTTACATTGTTTTGCAAATTGTTCCCATGTTATTTTTAATTGTTCAAATTCACTTATAAGTACTGGGTGTCCATTAGGACTGGTGTTTTCCAAAACTGTGTGCAATTGTGATTTTACTTCATCCAAGGTGCTGTTAATTTCTGGAGCCTTTGATGTGACCTTTTCTATTGCTATAATTTTGGAATCAACATCTTCTTTTTGAGACACAACTGCATAGCTTACTAAGCTATTTTCAGCAATAATATGATTCAACCGGTCACGAATATTTTCAAACATTTGGACGTATTTTTCGTGATCTGCAACATGTGATTCGTAAGCAATGATTCTTTTGCTGAGTTCTGACGACATATTCTTATATCTGTCAATTATAACACTAAGACTTTTTTCGGCATCTTCATCAGGCATAAGTTTTAGTTTATCGGTGAGTTGCGATAGCATAGATTGATGCAATTCCACATCTTGATGTAGAATTTTAGTAGTATGAAGTTGAGCTTTCTTTTCTGGAAGATTTGGAGACAATTTAAATTCACCTAATTCAGTTTCTTTGTCACCGATCCATTTTTGTACTTGATTAAATGTATCATCAAATGATGATCTCTTATTGATAGTAGTTTCAATATCCTTTATCACGTTATTAAGCGAATCAACTGAGTCTTCAAAGTAATCTCTTAAAGTTCTTAATTCGTTTCTTATTTGTTCTCGGGTTTCTGGAGTAACGCCGCTGAACAACGCTTCACCTGACTCGATAGCGCTGTTAAGTAGTTTTTGACCAACTTCCTTATTATCATTCAATTTCTTTATTTGATCTAAATCAGCAGCTGTTGGTTTTGCAAATTTGCTCATTGCTGCTATATCTGCAATCTTTGCATTTGTGTCTTGTAGCCAAGTCTTAAAGTCTGCAATAGATTTATCATATTTGCCCTTGTTATTCTTAAGATCTCTCAATCTATTTAATTGATTTGACAGAAATTTCCCGACTGTTTGATATCTTGTTTCTAAATGATTAATGTATTGAGAAATACGCGAGTCTGGGTTACGCGATAGCACTTGCTCACCTATTTCTGTTAGTTTATTAACTTCACTCCCGTAGTCCTTAATTTCATCATTTAGTTTCTCAATTTCAGAAATTTTTGCATCAATGTCACTTACGTCAACAAGACTTGCAGCTTCTTGTCTTACTCTATTTTCTTTAACTTTAAGCCATTCTGAAACGTTTTCTAAGAGAGTTTCATATTCTTGCCATGCCTCGATATTCTCCTGTACTCGTTTTTTAATCTCTTCGTAATTTCCTGTAAGTACATCTAAGTTCTTTTTAGCTTTTTCCGTTTGTAACGCAGCTTCTTGTGCACTAGCTGGTTCAGCTACGATGCGTAATATCTCTGAAGCTTCTTCAAGCTCGTTTACTTTCTTTTTACAATCAGAAATTCCATTTTCTACGTCAATAAGTGCAGCATTTTTAACTTCCAGATTATATTTATCACTATTAACATCTGGCATGCACCATCTAGTTTTGTCGTCTAATATTTTTAAATTCCTATTAAACATACTCAATTTATCAGTAAACAACTTTTGAAGGAATGTAAGCAAGGTTGTTTCAGTTTTGTTTGCATGAATCAGGACACTTTCAAATCTTTTTTGTAAAGTACTCAATTCTTTAGGAACAAGAGACTCGTAAAATCCCGGGTAGTTAGCATTCATTTCGGATACATTCTGAGTAAGGTTATCAATCTCATCACTCAGGTTTTGTAAATCGACTTTACATGATTGGCATTTTTTTAGGCGATCAAGTATTTTAGCATTGTCACCTGACATATCGTCGCATTTTATGATGTCATCACGAATGTGACTTATTTTATCCGAAAGACGTTTAATTTGATCTTTCAATTCGTTCTCTTTAGTTTCTAAGGACGATACTGCACTTTCTAAATTACTCGCTAATGTCTGCAATGCATCAAATTCATTATCTAAGTAGTCAACTATTGAAGTTACTTGTTCCAGTGGAATATTTTTGTTTAAATTGGTAATTTGTTCGCATTTGGCTTTAATACTATTTTTAAGACCTAAATAAAGTGGCAGTTCTTCTTTATATTTCATAAGATGATTTTGTCCAAATCTGATTTCTAAATTGTCACAAGCATTTGCGAGATTTTGTCCTGTTTCACTTAGCCAAGTAACAACTTGATTTTTAGTATCATCAATTTGTCTCCATACCAAAAGCTGCGATTCTAAGTCTTGAATTCTTTTGATAGTAGCATCGTTGACCTTCTCCCAATGTGTTTGGGAGTTCAAAAATGCATCTTCTAAAGGACTTGTGTCAAATCCACCTAAAGTAGATGCTTGTTTTAGCACTGACTGCTTAATAACATCCATTTGGTCTAATAATCCTTTTGATCGTTTCAAAATTTCATATGATTTCTTTGCCTTGTCTAAGAATTGAGCAGTTTGTATATAATCATTTGGTGTTTCTTTGCATTCATTATATAATTGTTCTGCTCTTTTCATTTCTCTATCAAACGCAACTGTAAAGTTCTTAAGTTCTTGTAAAGTAGATGATAAAAGTACATACTTATTTTTAGTATCACGTACAGAATTTACTATTTGATCCCAGCTATTGTCAGCAACAGTGAGGTCATTTTGAATTGTACCCATATTAGCTTGATCTTCTCTCATCAAATGCAATCCTTCTTCTCTTAACTCTTTTCTAACAGATTGCTTTTCTTTTAATTCATTATCAAGGCTATCTAATTTTTCAGTCATATCTCGAATAGTTGATTCTGTTAAGGGAACGGGTTGCTGCGGCATCTCGCTTAAAACATTTTGTACGTTGTGTAATACTTCATTGACAGCCTTCTTTTGTACGAGAAATTTATGCCATCTATCCTCAACTTTTTCGGCTAAGTCGCGTTTTGATGTTACTAGGTTTAATAATGAGTTCGCTTTTACTTCTATTTCCTTAACTAAGCTGTTAGGAGGTATTATTCTACCCGTATTTTTATCTGTTACTTTAATCTTTGACGGACCATCTAACAAAGCCACATTACTCTTCCAATCTTGTAGTTTCGTAATAATGTTAGTAAGCTCTTGACGTAAAATCTCATAGCTTTCTGGTGATAATTTGGGACCTTCGATTTGGTACTGGATATAGTTTAGTTGATTCTTATTGTCCTCATACCAGTTAAGAAGCTCAGACCACTGTTGTAAGATACCTTTGTTTTGTTGTATATTTAATTCAATCACTTGATATTGTTCACTAATATTGGAATACGTGTCACTTAATGAACGTGTCTCCTCTGGGTGAGAGGCAAGAGTCATACTTGCAATTTCATTGTATATCTCGGTTAGTTCTGGAAATTTAGCCGCATGTTCTTGTAGCAGCACATGCATAGATTGCAATGTTGGTTCTACCTTGTCAGCACTAACTTGGTCATAACTTACAGTTTTTCTTCTAAAGTCAGCGACCCAATTTTCAAAATTATGAAGCTTGGTAAAGAATTCTTGTCGAACGATAATTTTGTCAGATAATTCATTAACTTTTGTCCTTACTACATCAGCAAGTGCATTTGTTCGTTCTTTTATATCTGTCACTTTGTTTTTCAAAAAAGCAGCTCCTTCAGGCTGAACACCATGGCAAATACTGTCACATATTTGAGAGAGAGTTATAATTTTAGCCTGTTGTTGAGAAATTTCGTTACCAAACGATTTAAGTTTGTTAAGCTCTCTGTCAAGTTTTTCTACTTGAGGTGTTTCGATATTAATCACTCGACCGTTAAGGAGTTTTGTCCCATTTTCGATCCAAGTTTCTAGTTTTTCTGCTTCTTTTTCAAAGTTCTCCCAGTTTGTAACTAATTTATCAAGTTTATTATTCCATTGATCAGCCAAATCGTGTACAACAGCCCATCTTGAATGAATTGCATCTACCTCGTCTGGCGCACTAGTTTTTCCGGATAATTGGTGACTGACACTAGATAAAATCTGTAAATTCATTAACTGTTTTTCACAATCAGTGATCATGGCGCGTGATTGTTGCTGCAATTGTTGAGCTTCGGGTAATGTAGTGGGTTTTGGAATATTACCCAACTTAATTTCAGCTTCTTCTATCCAAGGTTTGATTTCGGCAACACCTTTTTGATACTTCTGCCAACTAGCAAGATCGTGTTCTACAACTTTTGTCTGATGTTCTATCGATCTTTGCAAGTCTGCCATCATTTTTTCAAGTAAAGCTACCTCACCCTTCAATTTGTTAGCGTCTTGCATGCGATGCTCTACTGCTAACTTAGTTCCTTGGTCTGCCACGTTCCTGACAATTTGTAGTTTTTCTGCTATAACTTTCTGTAGTCCTTGTGATTTTTCTACGCGTTCTTCAGGTGTAATGTTTTCAGATTGAACTTGCGATATTAGTTTTGGACTTTCTTTCTTAATCCATTCACGTACATGTTCTAATTTATGTTCAACTTTTACCCACTCTTCATTAAATTTCTCCAAATGTTGAACTTTATTCTGAACTTCATCTTGAATTTTTCCTAATTTACGTTCAATAATTTCTATATCCTTTTCTAAGACTGGTTTTGGTTTATTTGCAGTTAATGTTTTTAATTCTGCATAGGTCTGTTGGAGCTGAGGAAGTTTTTCTGCCTTAGCTTTCTCCAAATCTATATTGATAGCCTTTGTTTCTTGAAGTTCTCGGTTGACGTTAGAAATTCCAAGCTCCAAACCTGGGTGAGCAACATAGCTCTCGATTTTGTTAATATCAGAAAGCAATTCCTCTTTTTGATATTCATAGTTAGACCAAACCTTATGTGTATCTTGAAGTTTATGTAAGCGGTCTGTGTTTGATTCATATGCTGTGTTCCAGCCACTTTCGAGATTTCTTACATCTTCTCTAACAAAGGCAGGTGCATTAGCATCTTTAATGAGTTCTTTGCCTCGGTGAAGCATTGACATTACAGAGGGACGTTGATGGTCAAGCTGTTGTACGGCTGCTTGTTGCTCAAGCACAAGTTGCTCAACATGTTGAAGGGAATGTAGATCTGGTTCAACCTTTGCCCTTTCTTTTGCCCCTTCGAGTATACATATTACTTCGTGCACTTCTCGACGATAAGTGTAACATCTAGTATACGTTTCTGTCTTAATCATGGTAATCTCTATAGTTGGTATAAGATTCTTATATCTAGCGATAAGATTTTCCAATTTAAGTTGTTCTTCTTGAGCTTCAGTGTCTGAACAGTGGTTAGAAAGCATATCTAATGTTTGAACAAGCCATTTCATGTCTTCTCGTTTGTGATCGGCTTCACGGCAGATATTCTATAAGTTATTTAAAAGATTATATAAAATAACACAATTAAAAAAATCATTCGTTTTTAAAAAATAATTACGTCTGTTTCAACAGATGCTGATAATTTTCATTTTACACATGAATTACAGACGGTTTTTATCGGCAAAACATATGCCAAAACATCATAAAAATCTAAAATCTAAAAAATATCATACACATTTATTTGAATATCATCACCTCAGATAGCTTTATCAACAATCGAAGTATGCCCCATGTATGTATATCGAAGTATGTAATTGAGCCTAGTTAAAACGCGACATGATACTATTTAATTTTAACTATGAATAAGTTTAAAATGACAAAACCTAATAAATTACAATAGAGATATAGTTACCATCAGTTCTTTTAACTGTTTATCCAATGAAAGCGTTTAAAAATAAATAGGATATTAAAAATCTAATGCACTAAACTTGAATAAAAATTTCGCTGAAAATTGGGTTCGATTTTCGCTCGGGCCACACATTTGTATTTGTACAAATATTTGTTTTTATTTTTGGTTTATATTCTTCTCAGTCTCCTCATCATGTTTTAAAAAGCGCGTAAAACCTGCACTTTCGATTGTTATCATGGATACCTGACAGCGATCGTAACTATTGGTACGGAAACTATCCACTAACCCGAAGTTGAGTAGGGCTCATGATTTAATATTTAAGACGCCGCGTTGGCGCAACGGTCACAGCCATGGATTGTGCCTGTTGCGCTGGCGGTTGCGGGTTCGATCCCCGCACATGACAAACATTTGTATTGGCCATACAGGTGTTTGCCAGGTCTGGGTGTTTGTGCAGTCCTTGTGGGTCTCCCCACCGTGCCTCGGAGAGTACGTTAAGCCATCGGTCCCGGTTGTTATCATGTACACCTGATAGCGAACGTTACTCACAGTAGGGAATATATCCGCCAACCCGCATTGGAGCAGAGTGGTGGATTAAGCTCTGGTCCTTGTCCTACATGGGGAAAGAGGCCTATGCCCAGTAGTGGGATATTACAGGCTGAAGCGAAGCGAGCAATGATTTATTCCCAACCATCCGATAGGCCGATTTAGTTCACCTTACTCCCAAAGTTTTGGGAACCCACATCTTAATAGTCAAAAATGCTATAGCTATTATATACCTCGAAAAATGTATAAAGGAACCCTTCTTAGATTACTAAACATTTAAGTAATAACAGTTATAAAATATTTATTCATAGTCCTGAAACACACATACCTGGAAGATTGTTTTTTCCTTCTCAAATGCCTCTGCAGAGTCAACTTCTCTCACAATACTGTCCATAGTCTTGTCCACATGGTCCATCCATTTCTCCATTTCTCTGAATTTTTCTTTATACGCATCCCATTTTGCAGGAATTCTTTGAAGCTGTTGTCTGAAGTTCTCAACTCTATGGACCGTGGACTCCCATTCCTGTTCACATTTTATTAGGGCATCTTCTAATGCTCTATCTTGAGTTTGCTGAGTGTAGCTAGTTGTAATTTTCTTTAGATTCTGTAAGCATTGTTCCACTTGCATAATTTTTCCTTGGTTCCGGAAATACTCTTCATTTCGGATTAGGATGCCGTCAGCGTTGTCGCTTTGATTGTATGCCTAAAAATATAGGGCTGTTATTGTAGAGTTTTGTTAAACTATAATAATTGTCCTATACACATGCTACTGCACATTGTACACGTATAATGATGAAGAAAAGAGTAGAGGATGGAGAATTGCAAATGTTTAGCATGTTCTAAAAGAAGGATCTCCAGAAATCCAGAAAAAAATCGATTTAAAAGGCAACCCAGCTTCTACATCAGCCAAGGGAAAAGAAATTGCAAAACCCAACATACTCAGCTACGTTGAACGAGGAAGATCTGCTTCAATGTCAGGGACTCCAAAAAACCTGTAATGACCACCGGTACTCGAAATCAACTCAGAACAATTAATACCAAAAGCACACATACAACAACTGAAAAATGCACCCCAAGCCGGTTGGTCACCGTGGGGAAAGAAGACCACTACCCTTCAGCAAATGAAACACCTGGAAAAAAAGAGAAACCTAACAATATACACATAGCCACCCTAAACACACTTTCATTGAGGACTGCAGAAAAACTTCTCGAATTAGAGATAGCTTTGGGTAATATTAAATGGGATATTCTTGGCATGAGCGAAGTAAGACGAAAAGGGAACTGCATCGAAGAGTATGACAGCTACATTCTGTACTATATCGGTGAAACCAAGGGTCAGTATGGAGTGGGATTTATGGTGAAAAAATATCTAAAAAAACAAATCATAGAGTTCAAAGGCATATCCGAAAGAAAAGCTTTACTAAATATACAACTACAAGGCTATAAAAACAAATGGACTATAGTACAGATATACGCGCCAACCGAAGCAGCGGACGAAACAATAAAAGATAAGTTCTACAACCAACTTACAACTACACTAGGAACTGCCCACAAAAACGTCATCGTCATGGGAGACTTCAATGGGAAAACAGGTAAACAAAAGCATGGAGAAGAGACAGTAATAGGAAATCATGGCATAGGAACAAGAAGCAAAAACGGCAAGAGAATTGTAAATTTGGCTCTAGAGAATAACTTAACCATACTAAATAGCGTTTTTAAAAAAAGAAACACCAGGAAATGGACTTGGATATCGCCAGATGGAACTTATCGCAATGAAATCGACTTTATAATTAGTAATCAACCTAAGTTTTTTCAAGATGTTAGCGTAATAAATAATTTCAATTTCAATAGCAACCATCGTATGGTCAGAGCTGTACTATTTCACAAACAACAAAAGAAACAACGAAAACACTTTCACCAGAGTGAAAATGCCTGCATGACTGATACAAGGTCTCAATACAACTTAACAACCGGAGAAATAGACAAAACACAAGAAATTTACAACATAGAAACAAATGATATTTATAGAAAAAATAAAACAACAAAAAACAAACATACACTGAGCTCGAAAACAAAAGATCTCATTCAAAAACGGAGAGAATTGCTTAAAAATGGCAGAAATAAAACAACATTACGTGAAATTACCGAACTAAGTAAGGAGATAAGTCGCAATATAAAACAAGATAAATCGAATGAAAGAATAAAATGTATCCAAAAACACATCATTAAAACAGGTGGTATCAGTAAAGCACTCAAAGAATTTAAAGAAACAACGCTATGGGTCCCGAAAATGAAAAGCAAAAACAGCAAGGACGAAATAAGAAGACAGCCAATTCTAAAGATAGCGACAGACTATTATCGGAAATTATATTCTACCGAAAACACCTTAAAATTCAACATAGACCTTGAAGACAAAACAGAAAATATCCCTTCGATTCTTGAAAGGGAGGTTCAGCATGCGATAGAAACACAGAAAAATGATAAAGCTCCTGGACCTGATCATATAACCAATGAGATGCTGAAAGCTTCATTGCCAGAAACAACGAAAAAACTTACAAACTTGTTTAATCTTATCCTCAACACAGAATCCATACCTTCACAGTGGACAATAAGCACTATAATACTCATATTTAAGAAAGGAGATAGATCGGAAATAGGAAATTATCGGCCAATAAGTCTCATGTCCAACATATACAAAGTGTTCTCAAAAATAATATTGAAACGCATCACCAAAAAACTCGAAGAACAACAATCAAGAGAACAGGCTGGATTCCGATCGGGATTTGCAACAATTGATCACATACATGTGATAAAACAGCTCATTGAAAAATGTCAAGAATACAATTACCCATTATACATGGCATTTGTGGACTATAACAAAGCGTTTGACTGCCTGGAACATCAGTACATTAGGGAAGCCCTGAAAAATCAAGGAATAGAAAATAAATATATAAGGATAATAAAAAATGTGTATTCCAGTAGCAAAGCACGAATCAAACTAGAGACAGAGGGGGAAATTTTTCCAATACACAGGGGAGTGAGGCAGGGAGACCCACTCTCTCCGAAACTTTTTTCATCCGTGCTAGAAGAAGTCATCAGGAAGATGGAATGGGACAACATAGGGATTAACATAAATGGAACATATTTAAATAATTTAAGATTTGCAGATGACATAATACTTATAACAGATAACCCGGAAAGCCTTAAAAACATGCTTCAAGATCTATCGTGTGAAAGTAAAAAGGTGGGACTAACAATAAACAATACAAAGACAAAGATAATAACAAACAGGTCCCAAATAAGTATCTCAGTAGATGAAGAAGAAATAGAATACGTGAATTCTTATGTATACTTAGGCCAGCTTATCGCTTTTAACAACCAAATGGATTCAGAGATTGACAGACGGGTAGCCAATGCCTGGAAGAGATTTTGGTCCCTCAAAGAAGTGCTAAAAGGCAATCAATATAATATGGCAATGAAAAGGAAAGTATACAATACATGCATATTACCAATCCTTACCTATGGGTGTCAGACTTGGGCAAACACACAAGAACAAAACCAAAAACTGATTACATGCCAAAGAGCCATGGAGAGGAGTATACTGGGTTACACAAAAAAGGATAGAAAGAGAGCCGTAGATCTAAGACAAATTACCAAAATCGAAGATGTAGTAATTAAAACTAGAAAACTCAAATGGAGGTGGGTAGGCCACATGATGAGAGAGAATAGAAATAAATGGACGAGAGATATAACAGATTGGACTCCTAGATATCAAACAAAAAGAAAACGAGGAAGACAAAGAAAACGTTGGTCTGATGACTTAAAAAAGCATGCGGGTCCAATGTGGCACAGAAAAGCTGAAACAAGAGCAGAATGGAGAAAGCTGGAGGAGGCCTTCGTGTCGCAAAGACACGCCGACGCGTCGCCCGACATATTTACCTAATAATATAATATCAATTAAAATTACAATTAAAATTACAATTAAAATTACATATATAGTGATATTGAGTATATATAATAGTAATTCAATAATGTTAATAATGAACTTTTATATTCTACTTTTAAAGCTATAAATTCTAATTTGCATGTCTAATTTTAACTATGAAATGATAAATCATGTATATAGTGTTGGCAATAAAGGCTTAATAAAAAAAATAAAATAAAAAAAAAAAAAAAGAAGGATCTAAAACACCGCCCACACTAATACAGTGGTATGTAATTTTAAATTTTCTCTAGTAATATATGAAATAATTAGTGAAAAATAGTCTTTAACTGAATGAAATTAAGCTTAATGGACATAACTTTGCTCAGTTTATCCATTTTATCTCCGTTCAGGTGCATTTTATTAGGTGTCGCTTTAGTCGTTTTTCAGGTTTCCAGACATAGAAAATTCTCTCTATATTCAAAATTGTTTCCTAGTTACTGATTCATAAGCCAGGCTTCTCTGTTTATCTTTCACGGTAGTTCTTTTAACATACCTGTTCTTCATAAACGATTTCCTTTTCGATATCCTTAATGCAGTGATGGAATACCGCCTCATCAAGCCTGAATTCCAAACGCATGAGGTGTGGCGGTGCCCTGTCGAGAAGTTCTTTCCATCTTCTTTGTAATTCCTCTACAGTTTGTACTACTTTTGGCCTATCTTCTTCATTGATAAGCTATAACACAGATAATTAAAAAGTAAATGAAATAAAGTTTGTCAAAATATTGCTATTGACTTTTTAATCATTAATTAGAACTAATTTTGATCTGTTTAAAAAAATTTAATTGTTGTTTAACAATTACAAGTATAACGTGAACAACATCATTATTAAAAAAAAACATTTTTCTGGTAATTGTTGTGTAACTTGTTACAAAAACTTAAAACACTAATCCAACGAGATTAGGCTTTTAAAATTTATAGTTGCATCAAAAGTAGTCAATGTTAATCGTCAAATTATGAACAATTTATCTCTACATTTTTAATTTTTAATTTAAAACCCTACCCCCAACACTTCCCAGGATTTCTAGCTACCTTACTCACCACAGGGACACAACACTGTTTGAAAGCTGGTCTTCTGTAAGATTGAGTTACCTAATCAGGCTGCTCGAGATTCTAAACAGGGTATTCCCTGCCTTAGCATACCTCAATGATGGTTTCGATCTTGTTTAGACTAAGTTATCTACCAGCCAGACTTAGCTGCTTTTGGATTTGTCCACTTACCTCAATCAGCTCTCTTCCAGATCGAACTAGTTCAGATACAGCCCTTTCATCAGCTCCTTGGAAGAAACGCTTGTGAAAGTCTACAGCCTGTTTAGAGTCGACTCTGTTGTCAGCAAGTAAGGCTTCTGCTCTAGACGCCCATTCCTCAACTGTTCTCTTCTTGGTTTCAAAATCATCCCAGGCGCGTACAAGACGTTGTAATTCAGCCTCCTTTTTAGTCGCTTCTGATGATACATGAGCGAATCTGTTGATAAAAATATATTTGGGATTTAATTAACTATATTGTTAATGAAATTTAGTAACTATTTTAATGATGAATTTATTATCATATATCACAAGTGCAATTTTATTGCTAGGCGCTGAAATATTTTTCTGTGAGTAAGTATAAGAAAGCTGTAAACGCTATGAATAATTATAAGACAGAAAAGATAAGCACGTGACAGAAAGCCCAAAACACTCCTAATCCTAAAGGTTTCATGAAAATAATCAGAAACGGTTGCAATATATTGTTAAATAGTAAAAAAAAATTGCATTTATCTCATACCTATCGTTGAGGTCCTTCATGAGTCGTATCTGGTCACTGACATCCGCGCTACGATCACTATCAGCTGACTTTACGATGTTCTGGAACACCTTGTTCTTGCTTTCCAGCATGGAGCGATAGTATGTGGTCCGGGAGAAGAAACTGCGATGAATCTCGTAGCGCTCTTCTATCACCTCGCTGAAATTTAAACTTTTATATCTGAATAACATTATAAAGATGAAAAGTTTGTTTGTTTGTTAGCTTGAACGTGCTAATTTCAGGAACCGTGAAAATCCATTTTGTATTGGATAGCCCATTGACAGAGATACTCAAGAGAAATATTTCCCGCTATGCTCTTCCTAAATAAGGGTCTAATAATCAATGAGAGTAGGAAAGATACTTCCCCTCAAAATCTGAAGCAACCCGATTGTGAAAGTACTTCAACCTTATAAAAGATCGCTTCAGCCTATAATATCCCACTACTGGGCATAGGCCTCTTTCCCCATATAGGAAGAAGGATCAGAGCTTAATCCACCACGCTGCTCCAATGCGGGTTGGCGGATATATTCCCTACTATGAGTAACGATCGCTATCAGGTGTTCATGATTAACAACCGGGACCGACTTATAAAAGATCACAGAGAAATAATACTGTTCTCAAGCAGTGTTGGGTTCCTGTGATGAGTAAGGTGACCAGAGCTTCTGAGGGGAGAGATTGAGGGTAGAGTCAGCAACGCATTTGTGATGCTTCTAGTGTTGCAGACGTCTACGGTAATCGCATACCATTAGGTGACGCTTCAGCCTGTAATATTCCACTACTGGGCATAGGCCTCTTTCTCCATGTAGGAGAAGGATCAGAGCTTAATCCACCACGCTGTTCCAATGCGTGTTGGCGGATATATTCCCTAGTATGAGTAACGAACGCTATCAGGTGTACATGATAACAACCGGGACCGACGGCTTAACGTGCTCTCCGAGGCATGGTGGGAGACCCACAAGGACTGCACAAACACCCAGACCTGGCAAACACCTGTATGGCCAATACAAATGTTTGTCATGTGCGGGGATCGAACCCGCAACCGCCAGCGCAACAGGCACAATCCATGGCTATAACCGGTTAGGTGAGCCGTACGCTTATTTGCCGACACAAATGTATAAAAAAAGGAGTCGTCAGATTATCTATATTTACCGTCTTGTGTCTGTCGTAGTACGCAGTGCATCCTCTGCGCGGTCCAGCCACTGGCTTATCTCACGCTGACCACTCTCCAGCGAGTCATGTTGCACTAACAGTTGCCTGAAGGCGTGTAACCGAACGGGTACCGCAGCCCGTGTTCGGACGAGTGCCTCCTTTTGAGCCTTAAGCTTTGCCATGTGTGCCTCGACTTCATCACGAGGAAGCTCCGCGATTGCGGCTTGGAACGTTCTATAAAATACAATTTTATTTATATATTTATTTTACATTTGAAATAATATAAGGAAAATAACAAAATTCTAGCTTAAAAAAGAGCAAAAGTGGTCTTATCACTAAGAGTGATCTCTTACAGAAAACCCCTAATATCATTTAAAAAAAAAAACTCTATTAATTTAATTATTTTTATGATTCACTATTTTTAATCCTAAAATTCGATTAAATATGAAAATGTACCATGAATTAGTGTAATATATAACCAGTTCCTATAAAGCCTCTAATGCTACTTTTTGTTTTCAACTGTACCATTTAATTATTTTGAAATTTTCACTAATATTGTATAAAAGTTTATTTTAAAAGTATTATAATGCTTTTTCGTGCAAAATTATTTGCTGGGTAGTTTCGAATATTTCCTAATTTAATCTAAAGTAAAAATTTAATTGGTGTTGTTTTTCGTTTTATCCGAGTGATAGTTTATTCAATAAATGACATGATTACAACAAATAACATACCTGCTTATAGATTTAAACAATTCTTCATTTTGTTCAATTTCAGAATTTAATTGCAGTAATTGGTCAATGTAAGCTTGAATATCGGCTGTTGTAGCACGCGGCTGCCGAGATAGTAAATTCTCAGCACCTAATAACCAAGCGTCTAGTTTTTGTATTCCTTGAGCCAATTCTCGTCTATGACGGAGAGCGTCACCACCTCGGACATAGCTAAAAAATGTTTAAAAATCGCATAAGTTTTAATTCATATAAGTAATTTTTCATTTTATTGGATTATCTGAAGAAATAAATGAAAAACTCAAACTCACCGCTCGGCTTCTTCCCATATGCGTTCCCAACGCTCTGTAATTTCCACGTATTTCCTCTTAATTTCAGATGTTATATCTTCTGAGCAAGTGGCCGCTAAGAAGCCAGCAGCGTCACCTAATAATTGATGTTTTTCTTTCCAAACAGTCAAATCTTGGAAGAACTCTAACCTCTCGTCTTCAGATACCCGCAGCATATGCTGAGCTCTGTCCAACCATTGCGTAAATTGGTCAGCTAATGTTGTCCATCTTTCCCAATGTGCGATTACCTCCTCTAGCACACTTTTTACACATCTCACATCTGACGCCACTCTTCTCCAATTCTCTGAAACATCTCTCAAGAACACGTCAATTTCTCTTGCCTCTGTCCTGTCTACCTCGCAGACCCTCTTATATTCCTCTGCTACTTGCTTTATATCAATATATGCTCTATCAAATTCTTGGAAAATTTTATTTTTCGTAACAAAATTGTCATAATCTTCTAATAAGGCACGTGCGTGATCGATGCGGCCATATTTGCCTGTCCACGTAGCTAACTTGGCCTTAGTTAGCTCAGTGAATGCGACAATACAGCACTTATGTTCCAGATATTTTAATCTGGCCTTCCTTTGCGGAGCTCTGCGATCGATTGCTTGCAAGCGATCTTTCATTTCCTGAAGTCTTTCAGGAGGTATTTGAGCTGCATCCGGCGACCTCATAGCTGCCTGGAATCTGTCAATTATATTCGGCAGGTCAGCGAAGAATGTAGTATGTTCCTCCAACTTTTCGCTAATGATGGCTGCAGTTCTATCATCTAAAGTTGTGGGTATTTCATCGAAGTACAACAAATATTCGGCTCTCGCCATCCATTCTCCAACCAGTTGAAAATCACCAGGTAGGTCGGAGTCCAAAAGCCAGAGCCATTTCCGATGAAGCCTCTCGAGTTCGATCCACAGATCGACAAGCTCTCTCCAAGATTTCGGTGCAATAGCGACCAGGCTTTGAGTATACATAAGTTTCTCTAGTTTCTGGTATATCGGTTCCCTGGCGAGGCGTTCGTTTTCGGCGCGGACGTAGTCCTCGTAGTGTCGCGATAGTGTCCGAGTGTCGTACTGCCGTTGCACGACGGAGACGCGCTCTGTAAGCCAACTCCTCAGCATCTCGTATTCTTCCTGTACCGCTGCGACTGCATCTGGTCCTGTTGTCTGTTAAAAAAATATTATACAATAAGGCTAAATGCTGTTTTATTATAATGCGTACGTTTACAATAGATTTTTGAAAAAAAATAACAACTATAGTAATCACGTTATTTGTGTTATTTATTACGATACATGATATTGTGTAGGATATAAAGTTAACTTTTAATATCAAGGTATATATCATACTTTAAACTTTCCAAAATATAGTGTTTTCATCACAAAATACACATAAAAATACCTTAGGTTCAGGATATTTGTGCAGAAATTGCGCCACATATGTCATTATGGATCTCTCATCCGGTTTCTCTACGTCTACGTCCTCAGCGTCCAACAATTTTGCGATGCCCAGTTCTGTTTCGGCTACATCAAATGCGTGTTCAAGACGTTGACGATTTGTTTTCCTTCTCATCTCCGCGAGATTGATCAAGTTAGCCTTGATGGCGTCGATTATTGCGAGGAACGCGATACCATCGCGCCAAGATGGGCCGAAATCTGTCACTTGGATATTAGAGTCCCTAGAGCAAAAATAAACTAATAAATAATCCCATCACCTTATACCTAAGCACTTGTGCGATGGAAATTCTGTGACAGGGTTCCAGAAATACACACTATACAAACAAGCGCCCAAAATTTGAAAAATATATGTATAAAGTATTAATAGAACTTTCATCATCGTATCGTATCAGAACACGTACAACATACAATAACGAACAATAAAATAAAATATGAAAATATGATTACAAAATTATCCATCCCATATTTTCTGCAACAATGAAAGTAAATAAATATAAGTCTCAATGCATCCTGAACAGGATTTGCACGTGTAAGCCGGTCCTTAGAACTCGCTAACCAGATTGAAATGGCTAGATGTTAAGAGGTCAGCGATCCCCGTTTATCTTTTACATAACTACATGATATTATTTTACTAAGAAACTAGTATTCTATTTTATCATTGGATATTGGTAATATGATCTGTAAAGTTAGATCATAAAGTTATTTTATTATGTGTATTTATTACAGTTCCTACGTTACCTTATTTATTCATTTATTTCCATTTTTTTTTAAGAAAATAGCTTAAAAGCGTGTTAATATTATAATAATAATAATTTTTCCTACCTAACCAGTCCTAATATTAAAACAAATAATCACTTACTTTGGCAGAGCGTTCGCCACCCATTGTAGTAGTGTTTTCTTGGCACCTTGTTTCCACCTATCTTCAGCCCTATGTGTCGGAGTTGCTGCTCCAGACTCCTGGGACATAACCGATGCACATCGCGATCCGCCAAGGTATTCGAGTGCTCGGCTATTTTCTTCGATCTAATAAAAAATATGTTCAACCTTGTAACACATGATTTTGGGATGCTAAATGCTACATTTTATGTTTTAGATTTTTTTTCTAAGCCTGCATTAGTCAGAGAGGATGCGGCTAAAATAAAAGAAGTTAGTGAAAGACAAATTAATACAATCTAAATAAATACTAGCTACCTCTGTCCGTCTATATTTTTGTCTGTTTGTCTGTATGTATGTCCGGGATAAACTCAAAATGTATATAATATTATTAACAAGTCGGGTCAACATATAGACTACATATTATCACGCTATCACCTACGGGGAACGAGCAGTGAACCTTTATTTCTTCAACGCATTCTGTAACAACGTGTAATCTAACGACGCATAATTGAATGTTGTTGTTATTATGTTAATAACCATGCTATAAGCTAGCTTCATACTATAAATAAAGACATTCAATAGTATATTTAGTATCAGCTTTGCAACCGTGCGAAGCGGGGGCGGGTCGTTAGTATATTATATACTAAAATCTTTTCCGGAACACGCTGCATATTATGACTTAAGTATTTGGTTCAGTAGTTTTCGCAGTCTAATCTAATAAAAAAACCGACTCTCCATTTATTTTAAATAAGAATTGCAATAATATTAATGCAGCTTGATCAAACCATTTTATAGCCTGCAGGTATATTGCCGATCTATTTCATCAGGGCATTTTTGAATACTTTAGATCAGATTAAACAAATGATAGCTCTGTGCAAACTCACATCCTTTAAATAAAAAATTAATAGACAACAATTTTTTTGTGCCATTAATGGGTTGAACACGAAGGTGTTATCCAAAGAGAAATATACCACATCATTCACAAATATAATACGAAGTGACATTATAACTATAAAATGATCAGAAAAATAAACATTGAGGATAAAGTTGTCGATCTAGAAGCTTGCGTTCAACCTACCTTTGGTCCTCTTTCCTGTGGGTCCAATACATTGAGTGAAGCTTGCGCAAACAAAATATATTCAAGCCAATTAAAATGAGAATATATCTAACGAAGGTACATTGATATATAAAATACAGGAGACAGGCAAAATGGATCGAGGCTTAAAAAGCGAAATGAGAAGAATATAAGGTTGATAAAAGAAGCCAAGTCCACACATATCCTGATGTAAATGTTTCGAAATAAATTGTTCTTTATTTGCTTGATATTAAAATAGTATAGATAAACAAGTTATCATCTCATTTAACATAACTTATTAATAATGATAATACTTTGCCGTGGTATGTTTGCCAGAAGTATCTGAAGATATTAGTACTTCAATGTTATTTTTAGAAATGCTTACTATATCAAAGTTTTTGTCCAGATTTATCCTCATTAAAACTGACTAAGGATTTGTGCAATCAACTATGTTGTTAAAATCATTAATTTAATCTATTTTATAACTATGTTCATCTATAAGTACTTTTGGTGTAAAACCGTAAAATTAATATAGTTTTCATTAATAGTGTATACGAGAAAGTGGTAAAGAAGGTGTTTTTTTAAATCTAACTAACAGTGAAGTATCCAGAAAGTTCTGTAAGTTTAAAATGTTATATTGTGTCCTTACGTGCTAATTCTACTTTTGTCATACGGATCTCAAAGATTAAATCTAGATAGGTATTTTAATGTTTTTTTTTTGTTATATTAGTTGTTATTTCTATGTTATTGACAAACGAGTGCTAAAATATATGCATTTGATGTGTGACTTTACAAAAATCTAAACAAAATTTGCCTCTGATCTTGATTATGTGTCTAAATTACTTTATAACTCAAATTCTATGTATCCCAAATTGTGTGCATATCATCAAGTTCTACAAATAACTCTAATCAACAGGGAAAGTGTATAAACTGTTGCAATCACAAAATATTCGCTATGTAAAAAACTTTTATGCTGTCTTCAAGAAAAAAATTTTTTTTTTTTTTTGAAAAAGACCCGAAATATTTTGACTCAAAAATTTCATATTTTATTTATTTACAAATAGCAATACAAAAAAAAGTTAAAATTGTGACATTACAATTTTAATAAATGACAATATGGCAGCTAAACCATATCAACATATTTCAAAAATCTTTATTGTCAAGTATCTAATGACCCGTAAGACAATTTTGTGACACAATTTAAAAAATATAAACATATTTTGTGATAGCAACATTTCTAACTATCAAAATTCAGATTAGAAGATCTCAATCATTACCTGGAAGTAAAGGATGATGGTCCAGATGAGACCCAGAACGACAGCGGGCCTTCCATCGACAAGATCGGCTGCGTTGATGTTAACCAACTTGATACGTTTTCCTGCTAAGAAGCGGAGTGCTGTGTTTGCGTTCGACAAGAAGTGAGGACGCCGTAATACACGACCGCGTTCCATTGGCTGTTGAAAGAAAGTTATATGATCATTATTATTTATTGAAGTGAAACCTTTTTACGCACGCTTGACTTGAGGAGTAAGCTGGTGAATGCGTGATGGGAGCATTACGAAAAGTTTGATCAGGCAAGGCGGACGGAAGAAGAAGAGAGGGAGACATAAGTTAGATGAAGCTAAAGAAGTTTTACTTCAGTCGTGTGGTCTAAGTCTTACTCGTTTTTTTTATATTTGTCTCAACTTTCTCACTGAGTTGAAACATATATATTTCTACTTTTGATTTGAAGCGTGCTTTTACTGGTATTAAATAAATTTTTACAAGTAGTAACGTATTTTCAGGAACTGACTGATGAATATTATGACGAAAAAAACTTAGTGCCCATTTGTAAGCAACTTTATTGATATGTAATTAATACATGATGGGCTCATCCGTTTGGTGTATAATACTTGGACAACCGTTCTTATGTATTGGCAGTAGTAGTCGCCTAGCGTCATAGGTTAAATGTTCGAGTCCCGCTGGAGAATACATTTTTTTTGTCTTGGTTTATGTCTTTGTGGGCCTCTCCACTATGCCTTGGAGGGCAAGCTATCGGCCCTGATTTTTATTGCAAATAACCGATAAAGATCGTAACTCATGGTGGGGAAATTATCTTCCAGTCCAACTGTTTATACAACAGTAGAATACAAGATAAATAAAAGTTAAAAACTCTAACCTGACAATAAAAATTTAGTACGCCACTTTGTCTTTTAGAGGGCGCCACATTTAATATAACATAACACCATAAAGCCTATAATCAGTGGACAATGAGACGCTTCTAATGATACCATATTTGTCTAAATTGTACACATCGATGAACATATTATACATACATACATGCATAGACTGCTAAAATTATAACCCTCCTTTTGGCTTTGCCGTAATCGGGTTACACATATACTGATTAGTTAATATTTTATTTAACTGAAGGGCACAGCAGGAAATCTATGCTCAATATAGGGAGTAGCCAGACTGGGGAAGTATCTCGACCTTACAAAAGATCACAGCTAAGTAACATTGCTTTCAAGCAGCGCTGTGTTTCTGTTGGTGAGTACGGTGACCAGAGTTCCTGGAAGGAAATGGGGAAAGGGTGGGCAACGTGGTACGGTGGTAATCGCTTACCGTCAGATGAGCCGTACGCGTTTGCCGACCTAGTTATACAAAAAAAATATACTTCTAGGGGTTAAACTTAATATCATACTTTTCACGATCACATAAAATACCCTTTATTTATTCCCGTTGAACCCATTCCGAACATTGCTAAATAACTCATCATTAATCTTATCAACCATTGCTCGAGAATGTTTGAAGTCAGTACAAGCGTTCAGCAATCATCGAAACCCAATTGATTCCCTGTCAAGTGGCTGACGGAGATGAGTTCGAAATATTTATGGACATTTGCCAAGACAGAAGGATCCTTAAGTTTTCTTCGTAAGACAAACATACTAAACCCGCTTCAGTAACATTAGACATGTCAGTTGTTACTAGTTATCTGTATTGTTTCATTGATTTTTTATTTGTTTATTTTTAATATTTAACAACTTAGGCCACAGACTACTACAGACTTGACTACAGCTGTACTGCTGGGGAGGTTCGGGTTAAGATTGGCGACGTGCTTATAATGCATCTGGTGTTACAGGCGTCCACAGGCTACGGTATCTGTTTACCATCAGACGGCCCTCTACTTTGCCAGTTATATAGTAAAAAAATTTTATAAGATTCTTACCAATTTCTCGCCAGACAATACTTCAAGTAAAGCGAGGAGCTTCGTTCCATCTCGTAGGTCGTAAATCAGGTCGTCGATCCGTAAGGGAGGTATGCGCTGGAAAATTTCAGAATTATAAATATTCCCATACGAAACATAAATAAAGATTTTAATATAATAATAACTTGTACACCACCAAGTACCTAAGTTTTAAAATTTCTAGATCTAAATTACATAATATTAATGTTAAGGCACGATAAGGCGCCCTTATCGCAAAGTAACGATCTCTTCCAAACTACCTTAATATGTAAAATGTTTTCGTTGATAGATCATGACGATAACTTAACTAATTAATGTTTTAAATTCCGCAAGACATTTTAACATCTCAACAAGTTTCATTAACGATTTATAAACTTATAAGCGCAATTTTACGGCTACATGCTTTGATCTATAAGCTTTTTTTTTACCCGACTGCCAAGGAAGGACATCTTGGACCAGATTATTCGTCCCATGGCTGACATGACAAGGCACTTAGATTTAGGAGTAAAGCTGTATTAGCTGAGAGACGTGTGAACAAATGCCGTAGTCACACGGTGCAATGACTAAACAAGGAGATGTATTGTTTAAATTATTATCTTTATATTATAAACTGAATTAGACTAGAAATTATTTTGATTCGTTTTTGTTATTATTATAAGTAAAAATAATTAAAAAAAAATCAATTTGAATTGTTTTAAGAAAAAGGAAATTTTTGAGCAAAAAGTTGGTATAAATAAATAAATATTTACAACATAGACACACGGTCATCTGTTCCTAAAGTAAACAACTTAATGTTTGTGTTATAGGTAATAGTCGACTGGTATAGCTACTTTTTTTCGATAAACATACATATAAATAATACATATATAAATAAGTATATATATTACACCCAGAGTCAGGGTGGGAATCGAACCCACAACGCCCGGAGCAGAAAGCAGGGTCAAACTGTGCCAACGGGCTAGTCAATTTTTCAATGTACTATACAAGTTTTAAAAATTCTCGTGTTTTACAGTTCATACGATACTAATTATAAAAATAATAAGACAAAATAGTCAAACAAATTAATAAAATAGTAAAATAAATATGAAAATATAATTAATGTTTAACAACGTAATTGTAAAAGAAATTCAATTTTCCACAGCTAAGATCACCTAACAATATACTTTAAAGTGCCAAGGTCAAAGGGCTTCAGCTCTCTGCACCATTGTTCCTTCAGCACTGGTTTTAAAACAAAGGAACGTGAAAAGGGCTACCACAAATGACACATTTTGTACCCATGTACACATTCAGGCAAGCATTGAATGATATTAGATTTGATATAGTTTTGTTTATTTTATACCCATAGTTAATTAATTTTAGCGTTATTATTATGTATGGCAAAATAATAAATAGTTATACTTAATTTAGTATTTACTTAGTTTAATATTTATATTTTGTACTGCAAAAATATTCGTTAGTATTCTTTTCCTTTAAGTTTTTTATTACTATTTGGCCATAAATTAAATAATTATAAAGAATACTTAATAATACCTAGACATTTAAATAGTATTATTTAGACTTTGTAAAAATATTATACAATGGTATAAAAATTAAAAAATATCTACTGGTCATAAACCGTCAAAATTACGCTATAACACTAAAAACAAATTAAAAATGTATTTGTATAAAATAAAATGTTTAAATAATATTAAATAAATATTAAATAAATATTATATTTTTAATAATTATTATTTAATTTAATTATTATTTATAATATATTGCGCTTTTTCAACCAACCTCTTAAAAAGGAGGAGATTCTTAATTCGATTGTATTCTTTAAGTGTTCGTTACATCAGAACGTTTGACTGGGCAGGCCGATGTCGATGAATTTTATTTTAATTGAAAGGTGTTGCGTGTCATGTCGGCCCATTTAAATTTGATTGAACTGACAAGTACTTCTAGAGTATATCTTATAATGCGTATTTACTTGACTATTTTTTCGTTGACCTACCTGACCACTGGGTTTATCGATTTTGATGATTCTTATTTTAGAAAGCTAATGCTTGTTATGTAGTTTTATTTAAATTTGATCAAGATCTGATTGCTACTTTTTGAGTAATCTCTGTTTTTTTTTGCATTACACCTCATAACTTTTTACTGGGTGCACTGATTTTGATGTTTTTTTTATAAATCAAAACCTTATACTTGTCATGTGGTTCCATTTAAATATAATCGAGCTATAATGAGCACCTTTTGAGTAATCTTTGATGATGTGTATTTATGAAACGGTACAACGTCCGCCACGCCAACGCCATCTATCTGAACTTCATCAAAACTACTTCAGTGAAGAATACATCCAAGGACAAATCTACTGTAACGTAGTGAGCTGTATTATCCAACGATTTATTCTTTATAAATAATTATGATGATTCTTGTTTTAATAGAAAGCGGATGTTTGTCTTGTGCTGTCATTTACATTTGATCGAGATCTGATAGCTGCTTTTTGAGTAATTTATGATAACGTGTATTTACTTGACAGTTTTTTGTATTATTCCTCCTAACTTAACTTTTTACTGTATGCCCCGATTTTGATGTTTCTTTTATAAATCAAAAGCTAATACATATTATGTGGTCTCATTTAAATATTATGGAGACGGTGCAACGCCACGTCACGTCAACGCCATCTATCTGACTTCATTAAAACTACTTCAGTGAAAAATCGATCCAAGGATGCATCTACTATAGTACCTTACCATTGACTTATAAAAAAGGTTTTTTTATAAATCAATGACTAGTGACCTGGGTGACCGAGCTTAGTTTTATATTTTTAGTAAATCGTGTTTTTTGGAAATCATATTTAAAAACGAATTACATATTGATAAAATAATAATAATATTTTCCGATTTTACCGAGATAATATTAAAAAATATGAACTAGTTATTGAAATAAAAAATGATGAGTGCGTGAGATTAGAAAAAAAGGAAAAAATAACCCCCAAAATGCCGTTTTTATTGCCTAAAAACAGGGATAAAACGACATTTTCTAAAAATAGATCCTCGCTATATCGATTTATCGCCGCCGAAATACCCTGCATACTAAATTTCATGAAAATCGTTGGAGCCGTTTCCGAGATTCAGATTATATAGGTATATATATATATATATATATACAAGAATTGCTCGTTTAATAGTATTAGATAGATAGATAGATAACGTAGTGTATTACCCACTAGGACTTTTTGAGTAATCTTTGATAGTTCGTATTTATTTGACTTTTTTTTCTTCTACTTATGTTATATTACTTGTTGATGTAATTGAAGTCGTTTTTTTTTAAGAAGTTATCGTAAAAAAATAAAAAAATAAATTACCTTTGATAAGTGCGAATTTATCCAATTGACGAATGTCTTCTTCTGTACTCTTTCCTGTTCATCTGCAACAAAACAAGAAAATGTTATCAATTTGTTTCAAAATACTCAATTCTATTAACCGACTTTAAAAAGGAGGAATTTCTTAATTCATCTGTATTTTTGTGTGTGTGTTACCTCATAAATTTTTACTGGTTATACTGATTTTATGAAATAAATGAGAAGCTGGTGCCTGCCACATCGGCCCAATTAAAATTCATTTAATGTAATATATTATTATAATTATGTGCATTTTACTATACTTGTCGATTTTAACTGAGGTAGATCACAGCAGGAAATATCCTGACACCTTACAGAAGACCACACCCAAATAATACTGGTTTCAAGCAGTGTTGTGTTTCTTTGGTGAGTAAGGTGACCAGAGCTCTTGGAGGGGTTGAGAGGTCGGCAACGCGCTTGCGATGCTTGTGGTGTTGCAGGCATCTATATGCTACGGTAATCACTTATTTGCCTACCTTGTTTTATAAAAAAAATGTCAATTGAAGTCGGTATTTTTTTTTTCTTTGCGAACAATCATAATTAGTAAAAGCAATATAATGATAATTATATACGCCTGGCCTTTCGCGAACTTAATAGTGACTCTATTCCAAAATTGTGGATTCCACTCCTGCTCTGAATCTGATATACTTACTCAGTGAAATTTCTACGAAATGTTTCTATTCGCTGTTCTAAATACAATTTTAATTATTTTAATAAAGAATTCTACAAATTTTGTTTATCAGACAGGAACTAGGGCATAGTATCAATTGATATCCTTTCAAATATCGAAATAAATTCAACTGACAGACCATAAAATAGTGTAATATATGTAACTTAACACTTGTGTTTAGAGAACTAACTTGCTGATGTACATAAATATCCTTTTTTGGAATAGATGCGTAAGCAAATAAGCAAACTAAGCCATTGGCACAGTTTGTATATTACACTCAGACTCAGGGCAGGAATCGAACCCACAGACCCCGGTGCAGAAAGCAGTGTCACTGGATATTACACCAACGGTCAATTTAAAAACAATTTCTTCTTTAAATAAATACTTTAAACATATCATCGCTAAATCCGTTCAACCTTCAAACGTATTTTTGTCATTTTCAGTCTCATAAATAAACAGTGGAAACAAGACGATTTCATACTTTCGTTTAATTACAAATACACAGCTAAATAGAACTCTGTCATCAGACTTGCATTGCAACATGACTCACTGAACCCGCTGCCAAGTCCAGTGCACCAATAAAATGTACTAGTTACGACAATATCGTAATATTTTGATTGTATATTTTGCCAAATATCGTGTTGTGGTAATATCTATTTTTGTTTTATGAGTTCATGTACTTTTCTTATGATGAGATAGACGGAAGTGATGATTATATCATTGCTTGATATTGGATCTTAATTGTAACATTTACAATGCCATTACTATGTTACAGTTATATTATGTTTAAGTTAAATATGTTATGTTTTAGTTCTATATAATAATCAAATATGATAATTTTTACGTAATATGTACTATGTGTTTACTGGTTTTTAAATTATTTTTAATTATAATTAATTCATAATATAACAAAAATAAAACAAAATAAACAAAATATACAGTTGAATTGAGAACCTCCACCTTTTTGGAAGTCAGTTGAAAGAAGGATATTATTTCCAAAATCTAATTTTAAAAATAAATACATATTTTGAAAAAGTATACATATATTAAGTATGTTTTCCTAATAATTATATTACTTTTTAAGTATATCCTAATCATAATAATATGCAAAATAAAGTAGTGTATTTTTTTTTAAATTAAAACATCAAATCTTTAGAATGTTAGGATAAAATTAAGTGTAAATGAGTCAAAGACTTAAATAGTATAGTGTCCGTATTAATAATAGAAAAGGTGTATAAAAGGGGTTAATAATCCCTTATCAAATCCATTTAATTATAGTAATAACTGACTTCATTGTGCAATTATAATATGTTCATAAACATTTAACTTAGTAAGGTTCAACCTAAATTTAGGTACCTCTTTTTTTTTTGTTATCGCAGGGGAACCCATTTACGGGTGATATCCAGGACGCCCGGGTAGGCAATCCTAGACCGTATGTCGGCTTAAGCACTTGGGGGTGCACTACCGACCAAACCCCTGCGGGAGCCTTCAGCCGCTTTAATTGGAGGGTCCCGGATCTGCAGGCAACAGGATCCCTCCAGCGACCGGCTGGCCTCGGCGAATTTAGGTACCTCTGAATTAAGGCGTACTAAAATTAATTTAGTGTAGCTGCGGCTCAATACCGGTCATTGTTAACGCGTCGATTTTTTTTTTATTTCTAAATGACGGGTTGACATGGTTGAAGTGTCAAGGTCAACCATGTCAACCCGTCATTTCGTCACAAGTAAAGGTTGATAATATTTCGATAGAAATTATAAATCGTTGGGTCTTTTTAAATTCAATAGGTTTATATTTTATGCCGTAATTTCAGGTCACTGGGCTGTCATGTCATGATTTTGAAAACAGTATTGAGCTGGAAAATGTACCAATATATTTTTGTTACAATAAGAAAAATTAAATAAATAAAAGTAAAACAAGAGTTCGTTTATAACGATTTTTTGATAGCCTTTTAGGCTTTATCATAAAAGTATGATATTAAACGGCCGCCGTCAGTCCTGCGTGCTTCGGTTCCTGAAAGCCTCACGCACACCGCGTCGACTGGTACGGACAACGATCTCGGTGCAAGGAATTATCCTTAAACGATAACTTGCAGCGGAAAACTTTATTTGTGGTTATATTGACGGTTATCTGCGACTTCACTCTTGAATTTTCGTTATAAATGCATAGTATGTGATTTTATTTTGTCAGTATCATAAATATAGGTATTCATTGTGCCTCGGAGAGTACGTTAAACCGTCGACCCCGGTTGTTATCATGTAAACCTGATAGCGATCGTTACTCATAGTCTGGAATATATCCGCCGACTCGCATTCGTAACATGGTGGATTAAGCTCTGATCCTTCTCCTACATGGAAAAAGAGGCCTATGCCCAGCAGTAGGGCATTACAGGCTTATTCCCATAGCGTATACTATTTTATGCCCCATTAATCAACTTAAAACACACCCCCATCATCATTGCGTTTTAACAAAATATACAACAACGAACAATATGGACAGACAATGGTTTAATCAATATAGGAAATGTCACGATATGACCTATTTTTTTCATCGCGTGCTTTGATTACCTTAAATATGTAAATATAGAATTTCGTATTTATTCCTTGCGACTCTTCGTAGGCACCGAATTACTGAACCAAATAAAATATATATTTTTTGTTTTGTTCATTATTAATCATATATATATAGTTATAACAGTCGGCTGTTACCTGTAACACAAGCATTAAGTTGCTTACCATAGGAACAGACGACCGTGTGTGTATGTTATAAGATTAAAAAAATGTCTTTAAAAATAATGTTAAAAATAGTCATGTATTAATTACAATTTATATTTGAGTGAGAAATGACATGTGAGGGAAGGTCAATGAAGTAAACTAAACCCAATGAAAGTCGATCTAACGCTGAATTTATTCATAGTAAGTATATTTAATTTAAGTAAGTACAGACATCATGTGTATAGAACGGACGTCAGTGGTGATTGGAAAAACGACAATTTCCTAAGAAATAACCCAAATTAAAAATGTTTTATTAGACCGCAAAGACAATGGCTGAGTGTGCGGTAACCCGTACATATATATTTATGAAAAAATTAATATCAGTACAGAATACGCCACGTTAAATATTTATTTTATACAAGCTTTGTAATAATAATAATAAACCCAACAAATAGAAATGGTTATTCAATTAGATGCAACCGTTTGAAAGTTATACGCGTACGTAGATTGCATTTATTAATTTCTATTTGTATAGATTAATAATATCTTATTTCAAGTTCTATTTTTAAAACAAATTTCTGCCCTATAAAGGCATTATTAAAATGATTGTTATATAGGCTATCAATTTAAGTCAAAAATGCTTAAGAGTCACGCAATCGTCTGATGAGTGGACAAAAGTCAATAAAATTTTTATATCAAGAAAAGATAGAACACGTTTTATTCTTCAATATACTTAACTGTGCGATAGACAACGTAAATGAGAAGAAGAAGAAGGTAAAAAAGAAATAGAATAAGGAGATATAGAAGGAGGTAGATATAAGAGAAGTAGAAGTTAATTACGCCTGAAATGATGTGACCTTAAAGTGTGACCTGCATATTTTTGCGAGATACTTGATAAACTTAAAACCTGGAGGAGGTTAAAAAATTTTATTAAAAATATTAGATAGTGGCCTTATATTGTATAATGTATACGATACAAGCACACTACACGTTTTTTTATTTCACACGTGTATGTCTTATTGACCTTTACGTTTTATTAAGACCAGTTTTGTCAAAAATAAATTATGTAAATTTTTATTACTACCCGTCTTTTATTAATTATTTATTTATTTTACTTCTTCTCCTTATTTTTATCGAAATATGATATACAAAACTAGAGAACAGTGCCTAACTAAAGAAAACCTAAGCTTGTTTACCACTTAACTAGCCCGTTGGCGGAGTTTGTAGTGACCCTGCTTTCAGCTCCAGGGTTATGGGTTCAATTCCCACCCCGAGTCTGGGTGCAATATATATATTTATATAGATATGTATTATTTATAAGTATCGAAAAAAAATATATATATGTAGCTATACCAGTCGGCTGTTACCTATTACACAAGCGTTAAGTTGCTTACTTTAGGAACAGACGACCATGTGTGTGTTGCGTAGATATTTATTTATTTACTTACTTAAAGATATAAAATATTAATCTTTTAATATAAGTAAGTAGGCTCATATTTCTCGAATTTAACGCATCTAATATTTTTTATTTTAATAATGAAGTTATTTATTTGACGTAACGTTTCTCTATGATCAAAATAAAATCAAAGTTTGACCATGAAAAAACATAGTTTTAATTAGGCCTTAACTTTTTTACTAGTAATCTTAAATTTAATTTAACTTTAAATGTTCTATCCATGCCTTGAGAAAATTTAAGATGACCTTGTAACTCTGTAAATATTTTGATCGTTTCGCGGATTTATGTAATGGTGACGAAAGACAAATATTTGATATCACTAGTGTACACGAGACATGTTAAATATTAGCGTAAAAACAAATTAGCGACAATGTACTGCGACTTTGCTGAAGTTCGCAAACGTTGACGAAAATTCTATTGTAGTTGTGATTAATATTACAATATAGATTACTTTAGCGTTTTTTACTTTACAACTAATGGAAAAATGAATCAGTATGACTTCATAGACTTGCAAATCACTGGGTTCTACAAATTACTACTTCTTCTCCTCAATCTTGAGTACCATGTACTCCATTGCATCTAACTAATTTTCGGAATGTGACCCTGGTCGAACGAGGCTTCGACCAAACTTCAGCATACGATATCTTTCTTACTGCCCTTAAAACTTTTATTGAGTTTGTAATCTCGATAGTACCGAAAAATTTCGTTCGCGTCTTTCCCATTCTACTAATGTTTGCAAAATTATCCATACCATTTCGGCATAAATAAAGGCTTTAATCTAAACGACTGAAAATAAAACTAATCTCAGGTAAATTTTTATCGACACGTGTAAAACAACGGCTCCAGTCTAACAAATGTCAGAAAAACAGTAAAATTCATTATCTATATCTTACTTTTAAAAGAGTAACGTAAGTTTAATGTCTCCTCGTGGTTTAATGTCTTTCGTGTCGAGTCAATGTAATTGCTTTCGAAGTATATCGATCGAGTTCGGAACACGAATTACCGATCAATTTTAAATTAATCGCTTCTTGAACCTTCGTTGGAGGCAGGATCATTCGTGGTGTCGAATGTTCCATTAATTCTGACATTGGTGTCAATATCCAGTCGAAGCAGACATATTGGCACTTTTATTTGAATTTGAGTGTTTGATTTCCTCTATCGAATTTCGCAAAACACGTTAAGCGATTCTGTTTACAACCAGTCAATTTGAGTAATTGTAGCTATTGAACAACCAAGTTTACGTTTGGTAATGAAATCAATAAATTATAGTGATGAAATTAACCTTATACCTTATTAGTTGTCCAACAGTGGGACGATACTCATAAAAGATAAATAAAGATATAAAAAAAAACAAACGGTCACGACTCGAGAAAGAGGACACAGAATCATACAAAAACAGTAAGCATATAATCACAGACGAATCATTCAAAGCAATATATTTACATTTACAGGTAGTTATAATTTGGCTCAAGCGATGGTCAGTGGCCGTCACATACAGGCTAGGTCATAATAGATATAATGCATGACGTAATGAGGCGCCAATGTCGGACCATTACGAGCGAGCATCAGGATATAAATAATTTAAATGCGTTGTCACCTTTGATGTCATGTCATAGTTATTACCAATCTCATTACACTAGTGACTAAATGACAACGATATAATCCTTTTAGAATAGATACTGCTTCATAATGCGTACTGTAAGTAAATGCAACAGTAGAAGTTGTAGAAAAATCGTAATCATGTGTTAAATAAAGGGTAGAACATCAGGTAACAAAAGATGAAAAAGGAGCTCAAAATCGAAATTAAAATTTACTTTATTCAAATAGGCTTAAAGAACACTTTTCCACAATCATTTTACACGATAAAATGATATTTGTTTTAATTAATTGAAAATAAGTTAAGAATGAAGCTACTACCGATCCCGAATGTACATTCTGCAGAGAAGAATAGGAAAGAAACTCCGGAGTTACTTTTTATGAAAAAAAAAACTCAATTTTATCATCGATAGGATCTCGCAATAGAAATAAACGGGATCGTTTAAATTTTCGTAAGCTTCAAAAATAACAATGAAATAATTCAAGCTAAAATGGAATCGTCAGCCCTATTTTACACATTAACAGACAAAAAACATTTTCTTTGCCAACAAGGTCAGTTCAGTAAACAGATAGGAGGCGGTTCACGTTTTACGATTGCTAAATATTTGGTATCGATATAGATTTTTTTTTTTTTTTTTTACTATCGATCATGTTACCACAGAATGGAGAAACAAATATTTACTTTAATTCTTTTACATCATCAGTACGTTGGATTTCTTGCTGATTCTATATAGCAAAATCTACATTCCGAATCGATTGCATCTTATAAGTATGTTTTTTTTTTATTTATTTTTTTTATATCACTAGTTCGGCAAACAAGCGTACGGCTCACCTGATGGTAAAACATTACCGTAGCTTATAGACGCCTGCAACACCAGAAGCATCGAAAGCGCGTTGCCGACCCAATCCCCTAATCCCCCTAGGAGCTCTGTATTATGTATATTATGTAGCTTTACATAAAGTAGTAAATAGAGAATATTATATACTTAGTGGAATGATGATTAAAAGCTAATTTTAAGATAGAAAATTGTAAAAGTAAAACAAGTTACATGAATACAGCGAAAATATTTTAGATCATGTGACACACGCACACAGTCACACATGAATCAAAACTTGACGAATCGATGCCAAGGTCGCTGCGCGTGCGCCGGCGTCTCATAAACACAGGTGGATGTTTAGCTTTCGATGTTACGAAATAACAATGTTTTTCTTTTAATGTATTTCTAAAAAGCTTCAACCTTCGCAAAATTTATTATATATGTGTATACGTATATTTATGTAATGTTTAAATTATTTAAAATTTAATTTGTGACCTCACTTTGTTGTTTCAGTATTTTGTAAAAATAACTAAATAATATATAAAGTAGCCGCAGCAAACAGAAAACTTTTAACCGACTTAAAAAAAAAGGTCTTCAACTGTATGTTTTTTAATATTGCGAATTTTAAAAAATACTATTTATTTACTTTAGTCTATTAAAAAAATCACCAAAAATACTCGATGGTTAACTTACCCATTACAACATACATTGTATGAAGCTAATTAATACGTGTGTTACACTGTATAGCACTGACCTTAAGAAGTCCATTAAATTAATGGGTTTAACTGCTGCGTAAATAACGTTTTAATTCATTTTCTAGAATTCTAAATTGACATATATATTAAATATCTTATATTCTAGATTGGATTGTTTGGATTGATATGTATTTATTTCACCGATCCTTCGGTTCCTGATAAGGTTTATCTTTTACATAAGTTATTGATAATAATTGGTCAGCAGGATATAAAACACTGGGACTGTATCGCCTTAAATAATAAAGTAGGTTTATATCTTTTGGATTCGCCTTTCGCAAAGAGAAATATCTGCCACATGAAATCGTAGCGTGGAAATCTACAGTTAGGTATACACCAAGACCAGAAACAATTATTTTGTCTAAAAGGATACTTTAAAATTTTCCATTAGTACGGATTCATTATAATTTTTTTTTAGGACATTACATGAATAAATATGGGTAAACTGGTAGAGATCTCTTTTATATATAAGTACGCCCTTGCCAACTGCCATTGTAATAATATGGTGTGTCTTTTAAGTGCAATAAAGAGTATATACCTAAATATTCTATGAAACCAACCCGCATTGGAGCAGCGTGGTGGATAAAGCTCCGCTCCTTCTCCAACATGTGGAAAGAGGCCTATACCCAGCAATGGGATATTAACAACTGAACTATGTATACAAATATTTGACAGAAAAAGGAGACTCACAAGCTACTCACTAGTCTAGAATGTACTCGTATATCATTGTCAATATGTTTTCTTTAGAATTATTGCTAAGGATAATAAATATATATATATATAGCGATATAGAGATCGCTTTTTAGCGATAAGGCCGCCCTTTGTACCTAATGAATATATTGTCAATATTTTCTTTCTTTCTTTGATATGTATTATTTCTGTTTTTGGTGTACAATAAAGTGTATTATTATTATTATTATTATTATTATTATTTTATCGAGTTTAGCAGTTTAATTAATGCTAAGGTTGTATACTAATAAAGTAAACAGTCTGAGAACACGGCCAGTCGCACCAAGGTCGCAGGCGTTAGATCATCGCTTTGGTATAATTCGTTTTTTCGTTACATGAAGGTCATCTTTTCACCGATTTATGGTTGCTTGTAATGACATGGTTCGTTATTGTTGAGTTAGCTTTGAATTGTAATAAATAGTAAATTAGTTCTGGTGAACTGTATTGTAGGATTGTAATTGTATTGTAAAGATATTTCTACTAATAAGTATGTATTTGTTTCTGATCTAAGTGTTAAGAGTTCTTTTACAGCATGTAGCCTATCGTGCAGCAGCAGAGCAGGTAAAGGAGTCCCGATTATTTTTATAACTATAATATAATTTGTTTTGTCTGTGGACTTTTTTAACCGACTTCAAATAGGAGGAGGTTACTCAATTCGACCGTATTTATATATATATTTTTATGTATGTATGGGGATAACTATATCGTTTATGAACCGATTTTGATAATTCTTTTTTGTTACAAGAAAGATATGCTAAGTGTGGTACCATGATAAGGAAACCAGGATCTAATGATGGATGTCACAGAAATCGAGAGAAACCCTCGAAAATCGGCATAACTTTTTACTGGGTGTACCGATTTTGATGATTTTTAATTTAATCGAAATTCGATGTTGATCATGTGGTCACGTTTAAATTTCATCGAGATCTGATTACAACTTTTCGAGTACTCTTTGATAATGCGTACCTATTTACTTGACTATTTTTTTAATCTACCTACGTTGTATTACTTGTCAATGTAATTGAAGTCGGATTTTTTTTGTTTGCCACCAAACATATTTTTTTTTTTTTTGTAAATCTACTGATTTTGCTTTGAAGAATACGTCAAAGTTTAATCCTACCTGTATGGAGGGGAGGCGCTTTGATTTTAAAAAGGTACGTTAAGAAACTGGTTCATTGATTCAATATTATGTCGAACATTTGAAGAGAATTTGAAACAAAGCGGCATAAAAATAATTTTCTTTGATAGGAGGTTTCTTAACTTGGATTATATAACAGATTACCAAATTATATCGACGCTGAATATAATATTACACAATCAGCATACAGTGTTTGTTTCATGTTTTGTTACAAAGGAGAAAAAAATCTAAACTTAATATTAGGTGTGAATATAAAACTCTCTGTAACGTTCTAAGCCGCAAAAATTTTATTCGCTAAAACGTATTTATCCTCACGGCAATCACGAAAGCGAAGAAACCTTATATGGTTACTAATAAGTTAATTATATTTGGTGCTAAGTATTTAACGACGACAAAAAATTCGGTCAAATAATGACTTATTACATTATTGAAGTTATACTTCTATTGGCTGGGGGAAAAATTATGAAAGTAAATTTTTACGAAGCGCGTGTACCCTGTCACAAAAAGACACCCTGTAGTTAATTAGGCAACGGAGAAGAAGTTAGCAACGTGAAGTATAACTTCTTACGTGCGTACATAGGTACACAAACACTTTTTTTACTTAAGCAAAACATGTTTTTACCATCACATGGCATAAATACTATTTTAATATTTATGAGACCAATAAAATCTTAAAACTACTTTTCGTAATTTGTCTGCCCATATATTTATACCCGCATTATTCAAAATCTACTCCAAGAAATTTGATGTTTTTTTTTTACAATAGATATCCTAAAGGTTTAGCAAAAAATTCTGGTTCAGATCCGTTTTAGTACTGCATAGAAGTGGAGTTCATCACACTTCAGCCCATCGCAGTCCAATGCTGGACATAGGCCTTCACAAGTTCGCGCGGCGGGTTGGTGACCGCGGGGCTTTGTCGCAACGAAGACGCCGCTGCCCATTTTCGGCCTGTGTATTTCAAAGTCAGTTGGATGGTTATCCCGTCATCAGTCGGCTTTTTAAGTTCCAAGGTGGTAGTGGAACTGTGTTATTCCTTAGTCGCCTCTTACGACACCCACGGGAAGAGAGGGGGTGGATAAATTCTTTACTGCCGTAACCACACGGTAGAGTGGAGTTATTATTGTATAAATATTTTAGTAAAATTGTAACAAAGTCAGATCGAACACACATTTAACACCGGTAAAACTGTAGGGTTCCTCAAGCCCAAGCTTGAAGAAGCTTTGAGAATAGACCACTAAACAAACGAAATAAACTAACAAGTACCCACATTTCTGTAAAGCGTGAGTTATCAAGGGCCATTAGTTATCAATCAGACGTAACTGACCAGTAGTTTACTAATGGTTTAAAAATAGCCAGACTATGCGTAATGCGCTATCGCGTTTTGGTATTCCCGTTTGGTTAGGCTTGTTTTAGTCAATTTTATTTTGAATGTGCCTGGCTATTTCAAGAGTATTGTTTTCAAATTAAATTCGATCGTAATATGGTATTTATTTAGGAGGGTTTAAAAGTAAAGTCAAAATTAAAAATTACTTGTATCGAGTAGGCTTCACAAGCACCTTTGAATCGCTATGTATATAGAATTATATTTGTGGTAATATTATATCAATTTGAATATATACTAATGAAAAGTCTTATGCAATGAATAAACTTCCAATAAATAAATAAAGTAATTCAATTTGTAATGTTATTAATCACTTCTGACGACAAACCGATTTTGATAATTCTAATTAATTTTTTTGTTGGAAAGGAGATATCCCAAGTGTGGTACCATGATAAGGAAACCAGGATCTGATGATGGAATCCCAGAGAAATCGAGGGAAAAAGGGAAACCCTTGAAAATCCGCATAACTTTATACTGGGTGTGTATAATTTTTAATTTAATCGAAAGCCGATGTTTATCATGTGGTCACATTTAAATTTCATTGAGATCTGATTACAACTTTTGGTAATATCTTTGATAATACGTATTTACTTGACTAATTTTTCGTCTACCTACGTTGTATTACTTGTCGATATAATTGAAGTCGGTTCTTTTTTCGTTTGCCTGCAAACACAATTATTAAACACTTTATAGTCATAATTGCTTATTATTTCATATATAATTTCTCTTCTCTATACATTTTTTATATATGTTAAATTCATAGTTTGTAATAACTACGATACATAGCATATATAACAAATTTGTTATTTGTTTCTTAATGTTAATTGGTCATCATAATTAATTTACATATAAAATTTTTATGTCACATTTGTTGTGGTCTGATGTCACGGTGCTTGTGGTCGCACTCCTCCGAAAAGACTCGACCGATTTTTAATTATTTTTTTTTTGAATAGTACATATACCTATTTGGTATGTATCAAAATAGGTTGCAAATTATATTTCATCCTTAAATATTAGAAGTGATTTATATGGTAGAACAACGTTAGCCGGATCATCCAGTTGATACTAGTACTAATACTTATGTATAAACATCTCTTACGTAATACCGATATATTCATATATAATAAAAAGCAATTTAACACGTTACACAGTGAAAATAAAAGTGATTTTTGTATGAAAATATAAACAGTGATGTCATCGCTTGCCGGTTACTCTGACGTCACTAATTAACATACTTAAATTGATATTGTGAGCTTGGAATTTTTGTATTATAGAATATTTTTAACTGAATTTGGTTTGAATATTAAGATGTTTATAATATTAAAGATTTTTCAAACCTTCAAAAAGAGGTTATAGTTTTAACGTTTTTAAAATTATAACATTCTTTCTTATTAATAGAACGGAAATTCTTGTGATGAATTTTTTATTCGTACCATTTTAAAAAATTTAAATAAATTAATTAACTAAGGTAGCCCGACTGGGGTAGTACCTCGAGCTTAGAAAAACGCGAGTATTATATAGCCACCCCCTCTCTTCCCGTGGGTGTCGTAAGAGGCGACTAGGGATAACACAGTTCCACTACCACCTTGGAACCTAAAAAGTCGACCGATGGCGGGATAACCATCCAACTGCTGGCTTTGAAATATACAGGCCAAAGACGGGCAGCAGCGTCTTCGGTGCGACAAAACCAGCCCTGCGGTCATTTACTCACCTGCCCAACGTGGTGACTATGGGCAAAACACATGAGTTCACTCTATTTTTGGCGCGAACTTGTGGAGGCCTATGTCCAGCAGTGGATTGTATTAGGCTGAAGTGATGAAGTGATGATACAATGTAAATATCGCATGAAGATAGCAAGAAAGAATACATGTAGTTTATTAAAAATTACAAATATAAACTGCACTCGTGTGAGGCCGCAATGGACACTTTGACAAAAACAAATGCACAGCTAAATAAAGCTAAAATTTCGAACAAGTTCCACGATCATGTGCACATTTAGACCATAAAAGGACTACGATAACCTCAAAAGAAACATCTTACATTGCAAAATCTACTTAACGACGTTTGAATAGAGTACAAAGATTAACATTTTAAAATCCTGCCACACCGAGGCAGGAATCCAAATATGACTCAAAAGCTTACGTAAGGCGCTTAGCTAAATGATTCATGGCTAAATACTGAATTGTAATTATTAATACATATTAAACGTAAAAACGAAACGTTGAATTATCAAAATGATCTTTCAAATATAATCTCATTAAATTTAAAATGGACACTACTTAAAAAAGAGAACGATTGTCAATGTACAATAATGATTCAACTTAACCATATCTATATAAATAAAAATAAATCGCAAAATATTTTTCTAAGCGCAAATGAAATGAAAACATTTATTTCGTCATAAGGTGATATACACACTTAAAGAAAGTCAAAATAATGTCAATTACAGAAATAATAATACAAATAAATTAAAAAAAAACTCAAGAATGCACAAACTGAAGAAAGCGCAAAACTCAAGGGTCCAGCTGGGCCGATTCAGCTATTCTTGTGGAAAGGAAAATTAAGAAAATTGTGCAGAAAATTAAAAAAAAATCAGAAAATCTTGCGTTTACTTAAACTTTAACCTTTCGTATGACTGTTCCCAATACAAGTACTGTCGGGTCATCTAGTATACAATAACGATTCAAGTCAACCATATTTAGAATAAATATGTGGAGCCTTAAAATGGAATAACGTCTATTCTCTATCTGACATCAGTCATAAATCCTTAGCCAAGGTATTTAGAATTTATCTGAGCACATTACCGTGTGAATCACCTTTGAAAAGGGAAAAAGGGCAAACGTTGAAGATTCTTTGAAATAAAAATGTAACATAGACACAGAACTCACGACACTAGTCTTAGTGTAATAGTTAATTGGATTCGGTAATATATAACTTGCTAGAATTTTAGTTTATTTGAAGCTAAGTGGTAATAGAAAACAAGGCGAGATGACATTCTCTGTTATAGCCAAAATCAGCGAACACCTTTAACTGACGTAGTGCACCACCTACCTACCTGAGATAGGTGGTGCCCTACCTCAGTAAAAGGGTGAGGTACCTCGACCTTACAGAAGACCACAGCTAAATAATACTGTTCAAGCAGTTTTGTGTTGGTGAGTAAGGTGACCAGAACTCCTGGGGAATAGGAATAGGGTCGGCAACGCGCTTGAGATGTTTCTAGTGTTGCAGATTTCTATAAGCTACGATAATCGTTAATATCAGGTGAGCCGTAAACTTGTTTGCCAAAATAGCTATGTTAAATAAAAAGAGCGAAAGTGGCAAGTCTTAACAGGTACGGCGCAGGTCTTACAAAAATCACTAATAAGTTCATTTTAAGCTTAGAAATTGAAATTTTGTTATAATGGTACATATGCCGAGATAGTTTTTCACGATACAGCCCCAGATCTGCGACTGGGACAGAAGCTTGATACTAGCTTATGCTTATGATTAACGTAACAATGACATTCAAAATTATAAAATCATTATTATGCTCCCGAATCCACCACCTGGAGCTAGAAGTTCCAGCTTATTACTAACTGAATCAGCTCCTCCCTGAATTTGGAATAGATATAATGTAGTCCAAATATTTTCCAGTACAAATATTCCTTTCTAGTATCCCCTCTCCCCTCCCCCTCGCTTCCTCTCTTTCTCTCATTACTAAAACTAATGTAAAATTACCTTTGATAAAAAAATTAAATGGTCAATATTTACAAATACATCACCTACACCACCTATCCAATTTAGATAATAAGTTTCCTTTCTATGTATGGGTTGTCTGGAAGAAATGGCTAATTAGCCATAAGTCCGCCCATTGTACTTCACTGTCTGTAACTATCTTTATGCTTTGTTTGTAATATATTTGTGGTGTACAATAAAGTATAAAATAAAATAAAATAAATAAATATATCTTCCATATATTATATCTGTTTTTAAATGAAGTGAAGATACTTTTAAAACGTACCGTGACATTCTGAAGGTGAAGCTGGTAATAAACGAAACCGGTGTTTTAAGAATCAGAATTTAATACTTTATCCCTTATCTTTATGATTATATTTGCTCCCACGTATTTTTTTTTAAATAAACATATTTTCAAAGAATAAATAAAACTAAATAAGCAGTCGCCAGTATCCAAGTTGTTATTTACAGATATTTATTAACCGACTTTAAAAAAAAAATATGTGTTACTTTATAACTTTTGACTGGGGTAGCAGATTTCGATGATTTTTTTTAAATCAAAAGGTGTTGCGTCCCATGTAGTCTTGTTTAATTTTCATTAAGTTCTAACAAGTGCTTTTCGATTTGTATCTAATAATGCGTATTTACTTGGCTATTTTTTCGTCGACCTACCTTGTATTGTACCACATAACTTTTTACTAGGTGTACCGATTTTGATGATTTATAATTTGATCGAAAGCTGATGTTTATTGTGTGGTTAAATTTAAATTTTATCGAGATCTCATTACATCTTTTTGAGTAATCTTTGATAACGCTTTAAAATCAAATTTAAATTGAGCTCTGGTCACCCTACTCACCTAGAGAAACATAACACTGTTTGAAAACAGGATTATCTTCTGTAAAGTCGAGGTACTACCCCAGTCGGGCTGCGTTAAAATATTTGCCACGTACGTTTCACCTTAAGCTGTTATTCATACGTTATTTTTGATCTAATTGTTAAAACAAAACCTGAAATTGTTTATTACATTCGAACACAAAAACGACCTTGAAAGCATTAGTATTAAGTTACATTACGTAATTCTCGTATTACTATTAAAGAACTAAATTTATTCAACCATAAAAAATAAGACAAAAAAATTACAAACAAGTGTGAGAAAATTTTGAAATAAGTATTTAATATTGCACTTATAATAAATTTTTAAAAGAATATCTGATGTTTCTTTTTAACTGTATTTACATTCCAAATCTGTTAAAAACCTCACAATAACCTTCCTATACCCGCGTGAAAAAGTATAACACGTATACCCGCGGACGGTCTGTGGGACCGAAAATATTAAAAATAGATTGGTTGGAAAAATATTATTTAAAATTTTTACTTTTATTACCAACTAACAATCATTCCGATCTATAGTTGTTGTGAATCAGACGTAGCACTTACAAGCGGTTGCGCTTTCTAATTGGAAGTTAGTTACGAATCATGAAGGTACCAAAAGTTCATAGTGCAAACGATTTCCGAATTATTTTGTTTGGTTTACTAACCAAATATGGACCTTGGTCTAAAATAAAGAGTTATTATTTTTTAAAGAGTAATTTTTCCTAGTTAATTTGTGCACACTTCTAACCGCTGCTACTGTATCGTGTCCAGTATCCAAAGGTTATCTGGAAGAAATCGCTATTTAGCGATAAGATCGTCTTTGTACATCTTGTATCTTTCTCTAGATATATCTGTATTTTGGTGTACATTAAGAATAAATAAATAAATAAATATTTTTTTTTTACATAGGCAAATGTATGTGGTTGGTCTGACAGAACAACGCGCGGGTACAGAAAGGTTAATAACGTATACCTCATTTTAGATGACGACGATTTAAAAGTACTCTTAAAGCATATTAAAGTAAAGTCAATTTTCATTTGATCTAAATAACCTAAGTACCTAAACCTACCTAAACTATTTCTAAAACTGTTTAAGTACAATGAAATTTTTTAATTGGTTATGTAAATGAGGGTCTGATTAAATATATAACGCTTCAGCCTGTAATATCCCAGTACTGGGCATAGGCCTCTTTCTCCACGTAGGAGAAGGATCAGAGCTTAATCCACCACGCTGCACCAATGCGGGTTGGCGGATATATTTCCTACTATGAGTAACGATCGATATCAGGTGTACATGATAACAACCGGGACCGACGGCTTAACGTGTTCTCCGAGGCACGGTGGGGAGACCCACAACTGCACAAACACCCATTAAATATATAAATCAGTTTGTAATACGAGAATTGAGACAAACAAACAATATTATTCATTTAATTATAATAACGTAGAATACACAAACAAATATATTATATTCATTAACAACATATGAATGCATTTGCGTCGCTCGTGAAAACCTAAACGTCGCGCTGGTGCGTAACTTCAAGGACAAGGTCATAGATTCGGACATTGTAAGCAATAACAATATTCACAATGTTTAATATAATCATTTGTGTGGTTTGCATTAGGTTAAAAATTTGTTAGACAAGGTCAAAGACGAAAACAAAACGATTAAGTCCTGTATTTTTGTCTCAACTAGATCCTGGAGCCCGTTAGCGCAGACTGCAGTGACCCTGCTTTCTGCTCCGGGAGTTGTGCAATATTATATTCCTGCTCCGAGTCCAAATCGAATACATGTATTTATTTGTATATTTCATCATTACAGCCTATACAGTCCACTGCTGGACATAGGCCTCCACAAGTTTACGCCAAAAATAACGTGAACTCATGTGTTTTGCCCATAGTCACCACGCTGGGCAGGCGGGTTGGTGACCGCAGTACTGGCTTTGTCGCACCGAAGACGCTGCTGCCCGTCTTCGGCCTGTGTATTTCAAAGCCAGCAGTTGGATGGTTATCCCGCCATCGGTCGGCTTCTTAAGTTCCAAGGTGGTTGTGGAACCTTGTTATCCCTTAGTCGCCTCTTACGACACCCACGGGAAGAGAGGGGGTGGCTAAATTCTTTAGTGCCGTAGCCACACAGCACTTATTTGTATATTTGTACAATAGAAAAAAATGTAGCAGTATCATTTGGCTGTTACCTAAAACACAGGAGTTGTCTACCCTAGGAACCGACGACCGTGTGTGCATGTTAAAAATTTATTCATTTTTTTTATTCATTATTTATTTTATTTTTCTTTATTTAATGAAGATGATCTCTGGTTCATATTATTTGTTCTGACCCAAGACTAGACGAGACTTTTTCATTAAGTAAGGTCAAGATCAACTTGCCTTAAGAGGTCATTATAAGAGGGCTTCTACATTCTTAAACATTTACCATTTGTATAAGAATATAACCAAAATCTTTCAAGTATTTTCTTATCTCCATTTAAAAAAAAGATATTTTCTGAATTTCCTACTTAATGAGCTACTTCCCGAATTTTCTTCCTCCAATCAATTTTCATAACTTTTTTAGTATAGGTGCTATAAAATAAGAAACTAACAATAATTACTAAGATACGGACTTGACACAACAAGGCTTCGACTTAGGGTGGCTAAATTAAAGGGAAGTTAAAGTTTAAGGGGTGCTAGTATTTGAAAGGGGTGTATGAAATCGATATGGTTTCTTGTCAAATGTTGAAGCGCTGTTGTTTGACGTTTTGAAAGATATTAGTGTCAAATGTAGTTATTTAGTAAATTATTTTGTAAAGGCGAACTGACGTCATTGTCTAATCTTAATGATTAAAAATCTAATCTCAGTCTTTTGTTAAGTAGTCCTGTAATCCTCATTAATGAGTTTTTGTTATTCTGTAGTATGTGTCATAACTCTTTCCTTTATCATAATTGTTTATATGTTTAGTTGTATACCCTTGTCCAGCAATGTCCATTGCCAAGTGAGTTGTCTGGCAGACATTGTTATCTTAGCGATAAGGCCGCCGCGCCGTTCGAATAAGTTAAACGCGTTTTACTCTTTTTGTAAAACTTTGTTGATGGTAAATCTTGGTATGCAATAAAACATATTTCATTCATTCATATCAATTACCAATTTTATGAAGTATAAAAGAAAACAATATAAGAAACTAAAACAAATGATAAAAAAAGCGTTAAAATTTTGTTCTGCGTAATGAACGTCTACACGTGTAGTCTAAGATACGAACTAGACGTGATCTTCACTCATCTGCTTAATGCATAAAATTTAAATAATTATCTTGTTTAGTATGTTAAAAATAGAATCGCGAAAAAGTTGGCTGGAAAATTTCTGACCAAGCCATATTATATTCGGCAACCGCCATTCAAAACAGACTTTTAGCAGACAATCCTGTCATCATATTCGCATTGACACAGCGCTGTAAGATTTATTTACTAAACGTGGGTAAAAGTAACTTAAACAATATATATTATAATACTATACCTGTATATACCTGCTTGTAGTTTTGCTACAGACTTTCGTACTGTCGGTAGGTTAAATTTATTAATTTAATCTTTAAGGTATATGCATTCCGTAGATGCATTTCTAAAATATTTTTTTTTTTTAATTTTGATTTAAATATAGCCTGGCCAGGATTTTTAAATTAACTCTTTCGCGATTATTTTTTCTAATATACTAAAATAAATATAAAATAATTTTTATCCATTTCACCCATCTGGGTGAAGTTCGTCTGTATTTCGGATCTCCTACTACATAAAATAGAAACATACAATTAACTATATAATTTATATACGAGTATATCTTATTGTGTACCGTTTGTTATCATACACTCGTACAACTGATAGCAATCGCTACTCAATTTAATCGTTACTTATTGACCTAGGGAATTTCATACCGGCACAATATTAAACAATGTCAAAGTTCAACAACCGCTCTGGTGTAATGCCGTGTGTCCCTTACTAAGACACTGGCTGTTTGGGATAGATTCTTATTCGAGGTGGATATTTGTAATTGGTACGATTTATTTTTGTAACCCACACATTAGGAAATTCTAAACATTTTTTTAAACATCATATCAAAAATCGACCGTTCCAGCGGGGATCAAACCTGCATCTCCGACTTACCTTGTCGGTGCTTTAGCCAATTAAGCTATGGAAGATGTACCCGTTAGATTGAAATTTTTGATATGATGATTTTATATTCGGTCTAAACGACTGTGCGCCGTCTATAGTATCGATTTTTGATATGATATTAAAAAAACTGTTTAGATTTTCCTAATATGGATATTTGTGTTTGCACTAATATTTCTTTCCGGTTTCGATATATTATCTTGTGGGTATCTTTACCGTGAATCTGAGAGCACGTTAAGCTGGTGGTGCCAATTTTCATTATATAGTAATAGTAGGGAATGTGCCAACCCGCGGTGGAGCAGCGTGTTGGATTAAGGTCAAATTTTTCTACTACATAGAGAACGAGGCCTATGTCCATAAGTGGGATGCTATAGGCTGTATCGTAATTGTGTGAAATAGTTCTAGTATATAATGTAGGTACCGTAATGTGTTTTAATAATGTATATAGAAGCACCGTATTAATAGGATCAGGTAGATAACTAATCTTGATCATGGATTAAGGCTTCAACTAAATATTTAGTATAATTTCAGTTACTAGCTATATAATATACATTTGAACAGATATATACAGATGTTTGCCGTGGTCTGGGTGTTTGTGCAGTTCTTGTGGATCCCGGAGAGCACGTTAAGCCATCGGTCCTGGTTGTTATCATATACACATAATAGCGATCGTTACTCATAGAGAATATATCCGACAACCCGCATTGGAGCAGCGTGGTGGATCTCTGAGCCTTCTCCTACATTGGGCAAAAGGTCTACCCCTAGCAGTGGGATATTACAGGCTGAAGAGATAAATTTAGACCCGTAATTTATTAACCGTAGGATTTTAATATACCTCTAAGATACCATTAAAAAAATAAAAATAATATATAAACTGTGTACAAAATTATTAATATCTTGCATGTAATACAGCGCCACTAATCTAACCTATCTTGAATACCTGCGACACCTAGATTATCGCGGATTACTGAACCTACCTTCCCTGTCAAAACAGCGTATCCTCAGAAACTTCGCCTACCTCATTCACCACAGGAACACAACACTACTTCAGGGCTGTATTACTTGGCTGTAATATTTTGTTTCTATCTTTTGGGCATAATAAGTATAAAGTAGTAAACAACGCTAAAAATAAACTATAATGTTAAAAACTCAAGGTCAAACAATAAGTATGTTTTTATGACGAAGATTGAAGTTATTGACAATATGACAATTTGATATGTCACAATTATAATAAATGACAATTATACGGGGTCAAAAAGGCTGAAATGATACGGGGTAAATATATAACCTTTTCACACGCCACGCAAGGCTTTGGTTTACTCGCATAAAATGAAAAATACAGGAAGCGCTTACTCTTAAACCTCTATATTTTTTAACGATGCATTAATAAAATACAATTTTTTATACAGAACTAGCCGTACCCTGTGCGCGTTATCCAACACACATATACAGTTCCACTACCACCTTGGAACTTACAAAAGTCGACCGATGGCGGGATAACCATCCAACTGCTGGCTTTGAAATACACAGGCCGAGGATGGGCAGCAGCGTCTTCGGCGCGACAAAACCAGCCCTGCGGTCACCAACCCGCCTGCCCAGTGTGGTGACTATGGGCAAAATAAATGAGTTCACGCCATTTTTGGCTCGAACTTGTGAAGGCCTATGTCCAGTAGTGGACTGCGATAGGCTGATGTGATGGTGATGATGTGACGATCCAACACAATCTACGATATTATTTCTAATCTATTAAAAATCTTTTATAGTTTCTGCATATTTTAAATTTTAATCACCGAAGTACTACGTTTGAATATATGAAGCGTTAAGAGGAATCAGTCACGTATGAAATCTAAACAATGGTAGAGAAATGTCCAACACGAGAGAAACTGACTTCTAAGCCCTTGAAATAGAGATGATATTGGTTTGGCAAGTTTTTTACTGTTTACATATTTCATTGCACCTTCAATTACGATTAAGCACGAACTATTTATGGCGAGGAATAAAGGACACTTAGAAACGCAATAAGTTATAATAAATCGTCTCAAACATAAAATTTTATCAATAAATCCATATACATACTCTGTCACACGATTTGCTATAATTTTTATCTCGTTCTTTATTCGACAGAGGTAAAACAGGCCTTTGAGATCGTTACACATGGTAGGCAAATTATCTGCCATCCTTCAATGGTATAGTGTCCAACCCTTCAGTACTTTAGTAGAATCTGTGTTGTCCCGTTCCAGGACAAATACAGAATTTCAATACAAACACCCATACTTACCCCGAAATGTTACGTTTTCTATTACTTACATCTTTCTTATTTTCAACCGACTTCAAAAATGACAAGGTTCCTATATCGGTTGGTATTTTGTTTCTTATTAGATTTCACCGATTACGAATCGATAAAAATCTAGATTTTTGTTAACTTGGCCGATGTATTTTTTATGTGCTTTACCTCATAACTTTATACTGAGTGTAACGATATTGATAATTATTTTTTAATCGGAAGCTATCTATTTACACGTAAATTTGATCGATATCTGATGACTACTTTTTGAGTAATCTTTGATAACGCGTATTTACTTGACTTTTTTTAGGTTGTACAGTTTTTTTCGTTTGCGAGCAAACACTATTAATTATTGCAATTATTTTATATTTATATATTCAGGTTTAAATTATTTACTAACCGCCTTAAAAAAGGAGAAGTTTCTCAATTCAACTGTTTTTTTACTGATTTTACTCTTAACGTTTTACTGGGTACACCGATTTTGATGATTACTTTTTTACTTGAAAGCTGGTGCATGACATTTAATTTCTTTTAAATTTGATCGATATCAGATTTTTTGAGTAAGTATTTAATTCGTTATTGTTTCGCCTACGTACGTTATGTTACTTGTTTATGTAAGTTTAAGTCTGTTTTTTTTTAAGTTTGCGAGCAAACACAATATTTCTGTCAACTCGATAACCTATATAGGTAAAAAAAAAACATTTCTTTCCAGAATTTTGATTTTAATCGTACCAATAATTACCTCACGACGTGATTGACATTGAAAATGTAGAACTCTCGGAGATAAATAACACTGTACCGTGTCCCAAATATCGCGGTTCACGCTCTTGACCTCAAGCGATAAACGGAATAATTGCTATAAGCGAACATGACATCATTACGTCGGCTGGTGAATGTAATTCTATTACCTAATAAAACGCTTGGCTAGCTGCGTTCGTATGATGAGAATTTGCATGTTTATATTTAACTTTGAAATATTTTTGTAAAGACAAGTTGGTGAAGTGTAAATTGTTGTATGGGTCATACAGAGTTTTTACGTATTCAGAGGCCAGGCCAGATTTTTTTTTTATTTTTATTTTTTTTTATATTACTAGTTCGGCAAACAAGCGTACGGCTCACCTGATGGTAAGAGATTACCGTAGCTTATAGACGCCTGCAACACCAGAAGCATCGCAAGCGCGTTGCCGACCCAATCCCCAATCCCCCCAGGAGCTCTGGTCACCTTACTCACCACAGGAACACAATAGTGTTTGAGAGCAGTATTATTTAGCTGTGGTCTTCTGTAAGGTCGAGGTACTACCCCAGTCGGGCTGCTCCATATTTTGAGCAGGAAATTCCTGCTGTGCCCTACCTCAGTTTCCATATTTTAATTTATTTATGTATATATTCTTTATTGCACTTAAAAGACACACATATGATTACAATGGCAGTTGGCAAGGGCGAACTTATATATAAAAGAGATCTCTACCAGTTTACCCATATTTATTCATGCAATGTCCTAAAAAAATTATAAGGAATTCATCACTCCAGTCGGGCTGCTCCATATTTTGAGCAGGAAATTCCTGCTGTGCCCTACCTCAGTTAAGAATTCTTTACTTTAACACAAAACTATAGGTACTTTAGTATCATTTTCGCATATACGGATAAATTGATTTTTATTGACATTTAAATATGTTTCAAACGAAAATTTCAAAATGAATTCAAATCAAGTTGTCACAATTCTTAGTAAAAGGAACTTGAATATAATGTTAAAATTGGTAGAGTAATGCGAAGCTAAATGCAATAATTATTCTAATTAATATCTGGCCTTTGTAATATTAAGACTCATAAGCATTAATTAGAACGGATTCTTACAAATAAGCTTACAAAATCAATTAAACCGTCATCGCTTGCGGAACAGCCAAATTCTGTGGCCACGGATATGATGTATTACAGTGTAATTTACATGTTAGCACCGATGAGCGAATTTATTTAAAAGAAAATTCAAAACTATACTGAGTGCAAAGGCGTTCTTACCCCTGACAGTGATTTTTCACTGCCTCTATAAAGATTCTCAATTCGACTGTATTTTTATGTTTTTTATCTGTATTTACCTCATAACTTTTTCCTGGATGTACCGATTTTTTTTTTATATTTTCATGATGGTAAATTTCAGTGTTGAAATTCAGCAAGACCTGGTGAGTAACTTTTGAGTCATACTTCAAAAATTATAATGTGTAATATCTTCTCCCTTGCATTTTTTGACTTCGACTACAATGGTGCTCTGATTTTATTACTTGACAATGTAAGTTGAAGCCTTTTTTTGAAGATGTAATCCTTTTGGCGCGTTGGGAAAAAATGATGAGTGTAAATTTTTACGATGCACGCGCACACCGTCACGAAAAACCGACACCTTGAAGTTAGCTATGACTAGCTACGAACGAACGACGATGAAGTTAGCAAAGTGAAGTTAGCTAGCCAATAAAGTATAACTCCTTACATGCGTACATGAGTACACACACACTTTTTTGTTTAAGAACGAACACAATTGCGAGTGGGTATTTAAAAAACTCTACCCATAAAGAAAGTGTCGCTAATCATCATTATCGTCATCGTCATCATCATCATCATCATCAGCAGCAGCAGCAGCGGCATCATCATCATCATCATCATCATCACCATCATCATCATCATCATCATCATCATCATCATCATCATCATCATCATCATCATCATCATCATCACCATCATCATCATCATCATTTCAGCCTATCACAGTCCACTGCTGGACACAGGCCTCCACAAGTTCACGCCAAAAATAGCGCTAACTCATGTGTTTCTAAATTAATAATATTACAATATTATAGTTACTATTAATTACAATACGCTAATATTACAATATTATAGTTACGCGATGCATATCGCCATAAAATCATATTTGTTAACGTGTTAAGTTTATTTAGAGTCACATTTACGTAATAACGTACCTAATACTTAAATCCAAGTAACTTTACACTACTATACTGTCTGCCTTGTTCTTTATTGAGATGATTAACCTTTAAAACGAGATCTTATCCCAATATGCGACCTATTATCTGACACGATATCGGCTACATTAAGATCACAGACACGCCTTAAATGTCTGAGCTTAGATTGTGGGCAGATATTTCCTATTCTAGACACTGCTAAGTTAGATTTAATGATATTTACTGTCATAAAGACATTACACTCTTACGTGGGAACACACTATCTCAGACGTTATTAAATTTTCGTTTAATTTTAAAAATGGACTTTCCAATGACATGAATGATAACTGAATGGAATGATTCTGTTTTGTTTGTCATTTTCCGGATATGATTCGTATAAAAAAAATTAAAACAAACCAAAAAAAATATATGATGGTACGTTGCTGTCACATTGGCCTTAATCCGTCTATAGCAGACGATTTAAACAGTGTCAGAAAGACACTGTATTGCCTAGGACATTCTTCAGGAAAACGCAGAGTTGCCTAAGCTCTGTGCCACCCTCTCGACCTCACTGGCCCACAGGAACGACGACTCGATACGTGTGGAGCCAGTTCGGCTGCAGGAGTCTTTTGCATTTTAGAGCTATGCCACGAATGTTTGATGGAGACCCCATTCCCGGTTTCAAATAAAGTTTTCCTTCTCCAGGACTCTGATGATTTTGGGCCAGGTTTATCCTTCGTTCGGCTTTTACGACCCCCACGGGAAGGAAGGGGGTGATGCTATTCTACTCGACCGACACCATGCGGCTGTATGAAGCTGTAGGGTCAGCAAAAACACACAAAAATAAATAATTTAGACAAAGACTAATTTAACACTATGCTCTCTCTTCATCGTGTGTCTTTCTGGTTATTGGGTCTCCATTATTTTTAAGATCTTTAATATTTACTGGACTAGTGCTGTGTGGCTTCGGCACTAAAGAATTTAGTCACCCCCTCTCTTCCCGTGGGTGTCGTAAGAGGCGACTAAGGGATAACAAGGTTCCACAACCACCTTGGAACTTAAGAAGCCGACCGATGGCGGGATAACCATCCAACTGCTGGCTTTGAAATACACAGGCCGAAGACGGGCAGCAGCGTCTTCGGTGCGACAAAGCCAGTACTGCGGTCACCAACCCGCCTGCCCAGCGTGGTGACTATGGGCAAAACACATGAGTTCACGTTGTTTTTGGCGTAAACTTGTTGGAGGCCTATGTCCAGCAGTGGACTGTATAGGCTGTAATGATACTGGACTAGACAAAAGACTCCAAGTATTAGAAATACAGTTATAATACTAGCTGTGCACCGCGGTTCCACCCGCATTTGAGGGAATATGGCCTATAGTCTTCCTCGCTATATGGGCTATCAAACAAAAAGAATTTTTCGATCCGAACCAATGGGTCCTGAGACTAACTGACCATCACACTTGTTTACCAACCTAGTCGTATAAAAAGTAACGAATTGAATCACCTTTCAAGTACTAGCTTTCTAGATTATATACAACTTACAAAATATATCTTATTAATGTATGTATGGACGAGTTCCAAGAAATATGGTCTACACCATTTGAATTGAGCAGTGTTTTGTTTGTGCGTCCATGTGTGACCACCTGCGGAGTTCACTCACGCCATTGTTCGCTGTTATATATTTAAAATCGGTTGATATTACACTGACAGTACAACGATATGTGGTTTACAATGCTTACATTAATGTTACGTAACTTTTCCTGGGATTTTTGAAGTTAATTTTTGACGTGACACGTCTAATATATCGATGAACGTCGGCTGCATGCACGAAAAAGATGAGTCATTGTCCCGTTACGCTTAATATACGCTTACGCCGAATCTATCTTCCACTCGATTGGCCTATGGTTGTGACGTTGTCACGTTAAACTATCGTCCGTAAACCAACTTTTCAGACAATCATTTTTTTTACGCACACTTGACTTGGGAAGTAAGGTGGTGAATGCGTGAATGGTGGTTAATATAAATCTAGTTTAACCATTATAGCAATTGTGTTTGCTCACAAACGAAAAAAACTGACTTTAATTACTTCGACAAGTAATACAACGTAAGTAGAAGAAAAAAATTAACAAACGCACTAGTCGTCACTACGTTTTTTGAGAGTTTCCCTCGATTTCTCTGGGATTTTTCCTGGTTTTCTTATCATGGTACCGCACTTGTTATATCTCCTTTCCAACAAAAAAATAATTATTAAAATCGGTTTATAAACGACGAAGTTATCCCCGAACATACCGTGTGTGTGTGTATATATATATACACGGTCAAATGGAGTAACCTCCTTTTTTGAAGTCGGTTAAAAAAACAGTTTGCAACTCAATGCTTTGACTTATTTTATGTGGCATTTACCGCTATTGTCATTTTGAAAAAAGAAGATAGAAGGTTGGTTATTGTTATTAAATTAGGTGTACTTTTTATCGTATAAAAGTTTGGCTTTCAAAAACAAATCTTAATTTTTCTTATATATAAAAGTCAACCTTTACTAAGTAAACCAAACTCATTTTACTTTTTAAATAATTCTTATAAAACAAACGCGTCTTGTGACTAAATTCAACGAACCAGCCGCATTAATAAAAGTACGCAGCGCCTTAAACACGGATGATATCATTGACAATCGCACTGCCACAGAGCATTCAACTGTCAGATGCCTCAACCCTTAATTAATGTCTTTCGTTTATAAATAAAATTGACTGCATCATTTCAGTTATTAAAAAATAAATTGATATATTCGCGAATAAATAAAATATGACAGTACGAAGTTCGCTAAGTCAGCTGATTTGTAATAAAATAAATATTATAAATACTTTTGAGACGAAACGGATGACAAAGTGGAAAAAATAACGCAAGCTCGTGTTCAATGATCAAGATTATTGGGTTCGCGTGTGTGACACTATTTTCCATGAACAAATTGCATAAGTGCACAACTCGGTCTACGTGTTTTACACTATGTCTTTAAAAATGAATTCTATTAGCGAGTTTGGGAATTTTGTTACTTTTTATTTCACAACGTTTCTATAGAATTTATATATTATATATTTGAAAAAAAATGTTAGAGTGAAATTATATGTAACAGTGACGTTGACCTGCCCTGACAATGACATTTTACTGGCCAACGTATCTTGCAAGAAAGAGACGAACAGATTTTTAAATACCACGGTAATAATTCTTAAAGAGTAAACTTCAATGGCTTTTCAGAACTGACACACACCGTTTTGAAGTAAAACCTCTTTACGTACTCTTGACTTGAGGAGTAAGCTGGTGAATCCGAGGCGAGTGCATTACGAAAAGTGTGATCAGGCGAGGTGAACGGAATTTGAGAGGGAGATATATTTAGATGGAACGAAAGAAGTTTACTTCAGTCGTGTGGTCTAAGTACATTGGTTTTTTTGTTAAATAATTAGCATAGTTTAGTTAAATATCAGATATTGTCATATTGTAAATACAGAATATACTGAATTTTATCGATCACAAGTTTTTTTGTTTACCTATTAGTTGCCATGGTTTTGTCTATCTAATTTGTTGCCTAGAATTTTTATCTCTAAAAATTGATTTATTGAAGTAAAACTTCTATACGGGCGCTTGGCTTAGGGAGTAAATTGGTGAGTTCGTGGCGAGAGCGTTACGAAAAGTGTGATCGAGCGAGACGAAAGAAGCAAAAGAGAGATGTGAGCACACATTTTTTTCTCTTTCTCTCATAGCCAGTAACGTTTCGTATATCTAGGACAGCGCAGGCATAGTTTTTGCTAAATAAGTTTTACTTCAGTCGTGTGGTCTAAAGCACTTTCTTTTTTATTTATTCATTTGACCATTTACTAAGAAGTAAATAAACAAACGACAAAATATTCTGTTTGGTATACGCACAAGATGACTCTCGATCTTCAACTAGAATTTAGTTAAAGGTCACACTAAAACTCTACACAAATATGTGTTTCTCTAATATAAATGAAAGATTCAACTCTAGGTAGCATCTTTTTCGTTAAAGTTATTTGAATTATAAATTAAGTTTCTGTTAAATATGTGATGGTTGACCTAAGATACAGTGCAATGGATAATTTGTCAATGTGAATTATTAAACTCAATTTAAATTAAACCGATTTCGACTTAAAGATAACCAAATCTATATTATATTTTCGATAACAAGATAAAACATTATAAAATCTTTATAAACTTGAAAAAAAAATCGTATAAATAACAAACAAGTGAGGATGAACAAACATTGATAATCAACGAATGGTGACATCACTTCAACTAATTGCCCACTGCCGACGCTTGACATAAAACACCAGTTTATTTCCAGCAGACTCGTTTTAAAATATTTCAATGTTATGGTAATGAAGAAAAAATATACTTAAGTAATTAATATTTAAAAATAATTATATACATATCGTTCTTTTTTTCAAGTTTTCATCCAAAGGTTGTTTGGAAGAAATCGTTCTATGCGATAAGGCCACTTGTCCTTATTATTATCACTTATGTTTATTTAATACACGCAATAACAAAAATATGCAAGTCAACATCCTACAATATCTATTCAATATAAATACGTCTATAATTGTTATTTACAAAAACGTTATTAAAAGGTAATTTTTTATAATCTTTGATATAAAGTATGTAACGTGTGTTTATCGCCATAAATTGACTAATTCTCGTTAAAACCGAAGAAACTGCTGATTGTGAAAAGTTAGCGTTGAAATTTTGAGAGTCCCTTTCCATGTAAGAGCAATTAATTGAGGCTTGTACAACACCTACGATTAGGTAGGTGTAATATAGCAGATCTGATAAGATAAACACTGTTTTCATATTATGTCATATACAAATTCCAAAATTGTATCGGCCTTTATTGCGATAAGCCAAAATACTCAGCGAGAGACTGGCTATCTAATCCAATTCGTACGAAAATTATTCAAATTCTTAAAAAATATACGCTAATAACCAATATCATAAAGTAGCTGATCCGGTTAAGTTTGAAGTGTCATATTTTTCTTTTTTTCCGTGAATACATCGATTTTTTTTTTTGTACGACTCCTAATAATAACGAATACAAAAAAAAAGTTGCAGTTATTCAAAAGCGATGATGTGGAAATCGGGAAGAATGTTTGTAGCTATTTCATAAAAAAAAACTTCTAATTCGTGTAGTATGAACTTATGTATGTGTATGTGTATGTATATGTAAACAATCTATCTATAAATGTATGTATGTCTTTTTATTGAGTTGTTTCACATTATTTTTTATAACATTAAACTGTACACCTACACCGTCAATATATCATCTCCTTTGCCCTAAGGTTGCCTGGAAGAGATTGCTTTTAAGCGATAAGGCCGCCTTTTGTACATTTTTCTACTAATTATTGTTAATGTTGCTTGTTTATTTTATTTCTAGTTTGGTGTACAATAAAGTGTAAAAAAAAGTTAAATATTAAAAAACTATCAAGCTGAATGAATGAAGATTGAAATAAAATTAGGCATGTGAATAGTTGAAGAAGCAGAAATAAACAGACAGGTTAGTTTTTATCTCTTCTTTATACTCAAGACATATATCCTACGGGATTAAAATTGACGCTAATAAGCGCTAGGTGCAGTGAGTATAATTTTAGTTTTTCCCTGTATTTCTCGTATTATTTTACGATAGTTCTTCCATAGAATATACAAAGCAGGATATATATTACATTTATTCTTAATTGTATTCATTTATATTTAATAAAATTCATTCAAACAGAATAATTAGTAAAAAATTAAAACGTCGACATGCCAAAGAACTCTCTGTAGTAGTGTAATCTATATTTTTTGTCACTTCAAACACAATTTGCATATTAACTGCAACACTTTCGATTGCTTGAGTTCAATTGTGTAATGTTTGTGTATTTTTTGCATTTAAAGTTATATATTTATTATGGAGTCATCATTTAAAGTAGATTATATGAATAGGTGTTTTGTTTAATATCGCAGTAAAAAATTAGCATTACAATCATAAACATATATAATCATAACAAGTACGGATAGATAAGAATAAGTCAAATAAAAAAACAAATCAAAATTCATTCAAAAGCCACTACAATAGCGATGTCATAAACTTGACCTTAAAAATTATTATTATTATTTATTTACCTCGTATTTCTGCAATGTGGGAATCATATTCCGATTTACTGCGTAGATAATCCTTTCTAGGTGCAGTGTGTAAGGTATGGTGTTTGTACTCGGAGTACCACTCGCTTTGCGGAGAGTCAGGACGATCCTCCGCCTGACTCTCCGCGAGAGTTCTTTTCACGGTCACACGTTCGAACTTGACGAAGCGGACACCGGCTCCCAGGTCACCCTCCTCGACCGGGCGCTGCTTAACCGCCTCCTCGTGTTCCACATGTCTCAACTTTAAATTTGGGAAAGGAGTTTCGAAACTCCTCGACGGCGACTGTGTGTCGCGGGTATGTTTCAACTTAACTTCAAACTTCGGCGATTCGGGATGCCTTTTACGCTGTTCTATCTTACGTTCTATTTCATCTACATCTGATGTTGCATCGACCGAGTCGTTCTTGGATCGACCAGACCAGACTCTTTCGAAGAAACTGACGCGGTCGCGGAGACCGCTATGCGACGGAGAGTCGCGTTCGTCCGACATAGCGACATGACCTTCCCTTGCGGAGGTACGCTCGATACTGTGAGCGAGTTAAGTTAAGGCTGTTCGCATGCGCGGGGCCACGTGCTACGAGACATCGTCCAGACGAAGCTTTTACACTAAAGCTCGGTGAAGCGAGCTTTGTAACTTTTTTTCTCTGTACCCCACTGACTTAATGACCTCTTTGCCGCTTTTTATAATCAAATATCTTTGCAATACACATCTATCTGAAATCATATACAACTTATATACATGTATTTACGAGACTTAGACACACGGAGCTCAAGTTATATATAAAGTTACTTAAATACTGAACTAATATAGAAATCGAATCACTATCAAATTCGCACGATATCAGGAGATAATTCATGCACCTGATAACATAATTGCAACTTATCTATCAAACGTTTATTATTTTTTAACGTAAGTAGATGTGTAAGATAATATTTATCGGACATTCTTTAGGAGCTTATAATGTATGTATTAGTAGCAACTGAGCGTTTGATATTAAAAAACCACGTACTTAAAATAGACTTCGACAAAAAAAACTTTTAAATCATCTGAAAACATTCTTTCATGTTCCGTCTGCTTAACATGACTTAGTGCAATTTTTGATTTTATTTTTATTAGATGAACAAATTTATAGTATCGGATGAAATGAAGTACACACTTTTTATAATTCAATATCAGAGCCATTATAGTTACGTACACACGAACCACACATATAACAATAATTGGAGTAAGACTAAAATAGTTTTTAGATATTTTACCACGTAATATTTACTTTTATTCTGAACCATTATCAAAACTAATTCGAAATTTTTGGCTGGACAAAAATAAACTACTCGCGCAAAGGAAAATAATAAATCGTGATCAACATAGTCATGTACCTTCGACTCGAAAACATCCTACAAATGTCGTGGATAACTTTTTACGGGATTGTGTTGTGGATTAGCTTTAGATTTAAGTCAACTAAAGTATATTTTGATATTAATTTTTGGTTTAATGTAAATATGTAGACGATGCGTTGGCACAACGGTCGCAGCACTGGTTTGTGGCTGTTGCGCTGCCGATTGCGGGTTCGATCCCCGCACATGACAAACATTTGTATTGGCCATACAGATGTTTGCCGTGGTTTGGGTGTTTGTGCAGTCCTTGTGGGTCTCCCCACCGTGTATCGAGAAGCACGTTAAGCCATCGGTCCCGATTGTTACCATGTATACCTAATAGCCCTCGTTACTCAAAGTTGGGAATATATCCGCTAACCCGCAATGGAACAGCGTGGTGAATTAAGCTTTGATCCTTCTCCTACATAGGGAAAGAGGTCTATGCCCAGCAGTGGGATATTACAGGCTGAAGCGTAAATATGTAACAATATAATTTGACAACATTATAATTTGACGACTGACTACGCCTCAGTCAAATATTAAAAACAAACACAGGTCAGCTCCGGAAGGTTAATAAATCTTAAATGTCAAACTAAATGATTAACATAAAACCATATTGTTTCTGTCAATAAGTGCCCCAGCAATAACTGCCCCAGTTATCTGTCTAAGCCTTGTCAGAGCGCCGTTAGTTATTATTGTTCTGTCAACCGTATTGTGAAAGTTGACTTTAACTCTGACTAATGATGAACATTTTATATAGGTACGCCTATGTAAGAACGATTATTATTCTATAACTAGGACAAAAAATCATTAGTTTTTTAGACATTTTGAAAAGGGCTTCAGGTTGTAAATTAGAACATAATGAATCTATATAATAGTTGCCGGTGAACACTGGATGGGGATCGCGTAAGACTGGAATGTTGTGACTGCGATAAGCTGAAGTGAGTGAGTGAAATATATATATAAATAAAAATGCTTGGTCAAAATATATGTACGCGCATAACGTTCTGACCGCGTTCTGAACGACTGCCCAAATAATTTTTTTGTTGTGTCATTGTCAAGATGTACTTACGAAAGAAATAAAATTCGATTAGAAAGTTCTGGAAAAACATCCAGAAAGTTATAAAGTATTATAGTACCTACTTGATAAAGACAAAATGAAAATACACTAAAAATGATTATAACCATTTAACTTCTAGTTTAAAATGTAATTTCAACACATTAGTTTCAAATTAAGATATACAAAATGATGTCATTAAATGAGTTTTTAACTGCAAAGAGATAACCAAGCGTTATTTATCACTATGATACAAGGACGGGTGTAACAGTATCGTTGTTACTTCAAATTTTAAATTTTTCATATATAAATGTTACAACTACTTTGGTGGCAAAAGCGTACGTACAGACTGTCTGGTGGTAATCAGGTGATTACCAGGATCTCTACAAAAGCTAGTTGAATACTAGTTTCATAAATTATATATTAAAACAGTAATGTTTTTAAGAAAAGGACCTTAGTAATAAAATTTACGAGACTTAATTTTAATCTATTTTTTAGTATTTTTTTATTTTTAATTCCTTTTAAATCTAGTCAGTTTTTTTGTAAAATGTAAAAGGAGGTTCGCGTAAGGAAAACATTAGAAATTAAATTTATTCATTTTTTTTATGTAGGTACAAAAATTAAAATTAGAATATAAAAAATAAGACGTAACAAGTACGTAAGAGTAAATTATAAGCGTTCGTTAGATGCACATATAGTGGACTCACCATAATGTTCTTTTTGTTTTATTATTGCCATAAAATGTAATCTGTAGGAACTCAAGTTCTGCTAAATCTTCATAGCTTTTAATGCTTACGTGAACCTTTGAAAACATTTTTTATATTGGTTCCTTTCCAGGTTCATTTTATAATAGTGGTATGCACTGAACAAACGTAAAATAAACCATACTTCATAAAGATTGCAAAGGAGTCATGGTATTAAAATCATTAACGATATCATTTTTTTTATAATTTAATTTTTCATTATTCGTCTTTTTTTCATTAACATGATTTCATTGATGAATATTCGACTTCTATGTATGTATGTTATAATTTCATTAAAATCGTATGAATGCTGTATGTTGATGTTTACTCTTATTAAGTTTCATTTCAATATGTTTGGTAATTTATGCGTACCGTAATGATCGGTGAAGATATAAGCAGACATGAAAAGTACGGATTCGGCTATAGCGCCAATTATAAATTGCCATTTTATAAAACGAAATGGAATGAAACCATTTAATCGCCACAAAGTATCTTAATCTTTATTTAAAACTAGCTGACCCGGCGAACTTCGTATCGCCTAACACAAACTTTATCGTATGGTATTAAAGTTCAAATTGACTTTTAAGTATTATCACAAATCTTTTGTATGGGAGTATAGAAACGTGTTGTTTTTAGACTTTTTCAGGAAATTTTTAATTTTTTTTTTTAGAATTTTTCTCTCCGTAAGAACCATCCTCGTACTTCAAGGAATATTTTAAAAAAAGAATTAGCGAAATCGGTCCAACCGTTCTCGAGTTTTGCGCTTAGCAACACATTCAGCGACTCATTTTTATATTATAGATAACTTAGTCATTCCTCAATATACCTATCTATTGACAATTATTATCGATTAATGAAACATTATGGAAATTAATATTCCGCTCTTAAACTTTTTTCATTTGGGTCTGTGAAGAAACGTCTGACACACAGTGTCACGTAGATTTAAATGTATGTTTTTTTTTAAATTATATATCATTGCGAATCTGTCAAGATACCTATTGTATCGTTTTATCTCCAATCGGCGACCCAAACAAATTCGAAAGAACCAGCATCCGTACAGTCTGAGTAGCGAATACAATCTCCTTAAAAATGAATGTATTTTAACAATAGGTAACATACTTAGGTAATGTACAAGCCACCATAAATTAATTATTTAAAAAACTTTTTTCTAGGCTCTGTTTGAACCCTCGGCGTCTATAAGTCTTATCCGATGGGCAATCTCGACTTAATACATTAACTGATCTAGGACACACTGATTGCTACCCACATTTTCGCCACTACCTAAAGTTAGTTAACTAAGCTTTATAGTAGATTTAACCCAAATAACGAAATGAGTAGTCTATTTTACCCATTTCCTCAAAGGGAGTAGTTAACAAATAAATATATATCTTGTAACATTTACACACGGTCGTATGTTTCTAAAGTAAGCAACTATTTTTATAAATAAAGCTTTTTTTTTACATATATATATATATATATATATATATATATATATATATATATATATATATATATATATGTCGCAGGGTATGAATACGGAACGTCAAGTGTTTGACTTGGGTGTATTCAGATAATGTCAGTTGTCAATTATTAGCTGTTAGAGTAGTGGGGTGATCGACGCGCCACCTAGCACATCGTTCGATAGTCACCTACCCTCAGTTATTATATTACTCGAATTGTTCTGACGTGTATAAAACGAACGGTGTCACCTCGGCTAAGGTAGTCTTGGCTCTGGCTTGGCACGATACATTTGTTGTATCCTGCTAGTAGCTTAACCTAGACTCATTCGATAATTAATTTGTGCATACGAATTAATTGTTACTTATTATGGCGGATAACTCGAGCAGTGAAGGTGAGCGTTGATACGTATCCCAAAGGAGATCTCCTTAAACCTACACCTGGGTCGCAAGTCCTAGGCACTGCTCTGAGTTACTCCCTCTGCCACACGATGGACTCGGTACCCGCACGGTGAACCGTGAATCCATCGAATGCTAAGAAGTTAGTCTTCGCCCCCTTAACTAATAACTACCCGCCTTCCGTACTGCGTTACCTTTCTGTTAACTGATTCCTGTGTTATAATAATTTGGTGATATCATTAATTGTGTTTACTTGTGTCAACATTACCCACTTATGCCCACAGTAGACTGAGTGAGTACTCTGAGAAAGAGAAATATACCTTCAAGCCGAAAAGTATACCTTCTTCTTCATTAATATCCGACATATATATATATATATATAAATATTACACACACAATTAGAAGGGAATTGAACCAACAACCCGCTACACTATAATCTGCGCAAACGGGCTAGTCTCAGTATTTCTTTATTGAAAAGAACTTTTACTTACGTTATTGATCGGCGTAGTTGTTAGTGATCCTGCTTTAAGCTCTAGTTTTATAGGTTTGATTGCCATTTCGAACCTAGATGTAACATTTATAAACGTACTAGCTGACCCCGCAAACGTTGTTTTAACATATATGTTATAAACCCCCTAACCCCCCTTCCCATAACTTAGGGGTATGAAAAATAGATGTTGGCCGATTCTCAGACCTACCCGATATGCACACAAAATTTCATAAAAATCGGTCCAGCTGTTTCGGAGCAGTATGTTAACTAACATTGTGACACGAGAATTTTATATATAAATAATGTACTTCCTATAAGATTTTTAGGCATTTTACCTAATACTTAATCATGTAGGCATGTAGGTAATAATTAAGGGATATAAATTTAAATTTAATTGTTTTACACAAACGAAGTCAAACAAAAGTCGAAAACCGACCTCGAACCCCATCAATTATAGCGTCCGACAGACTGTGACCCATTTCGACCCTTCTAATTTGACAAACAATACATAGGATATCTACTTGAATAACGGTCATGTCTTTCGGGTGTGTAACTTTATGAAAAAATTATAATCGATTAGTTAATGATTGTGTTTGTTCGAAAAAAAAACCGACTTCAATAACATCAAAAAGTAATACAACGTAAGTACGCGAAAAAATAGTTAAGTAAATGCGCGATATCAAAGAATAATCAATATAGTCATCAAATCTTGATCAATCTCGATCACCTTTCGATTAAATTAAGAATCATAACAATCGGTAGGTATACCCAGTGAAAAGTTATGCAGTATATAATACAACGTAGGACGACGAAAAAATAGTCTAATAAATACGCATTATTAATACATATACATATATAGATCTAATAATAGGTACTTTTCGAGTTATATACTCTATAGATTAAATTTAAATGGGACCACATGAGTACATGACACGCACCACCATTTTGAATTGAGAACCTCATTTTTTGGAAATCGGTTAATAGCGCAATTTATCATGTAACATTAAATATCCACATGAGCCGAAATTACATAAATAATACTGTGAACACATAGCCAGTAAAATTGCATATAACATATCGAGCACATTATCATATACACATTATCATATACATATATCATATACACATTTTTAAACTAAACGTATTTTTGGATAATTACGCAAGAACAAGTCGGATTCTTCGAAAAAAATCGAACAAAATAAATCCGCTCGTAGTCGGCGTTATAGAGTTCACTGAACTGTTTATATTAGCAAAACTTTTGATACGTTTAATTTTAAACTTTATTAAGTTGATGATAAGGTCGATAGTTATATCAAAGGCCGCTATCTTAACTTGCGCTAATCAAAAGCCATGTAGGTGCGGTAACGAATGGGGTTATAGTTAGTGGGTTATTTCTGTAAATGCAGTACAAAATACTATTATATAAATAAAGTCCTGAAAAATGAGTTATGCTATGTGTCTAACTAGATATATTTAGGTTTCTACTTTCTAAGTGTCATTAAAATCGGTTCATTAGTTTTTGCGTGAAAGAGTAACAAACATACATATGCACCCCGTCACAAGATTTGGATTTTATAATATCAGTATGATTTATAGTGTCATACAACTGTACTGTGTGATTATTATGCCGTGTAGATACTCGTAGTTTGAATATAAATTTCCACTTATACACAGTAACCCTTGCTGCGTCTTGGCAAACGCAGTGTAGGACGTCCTCCGGCCCGTTGGACCGACGATCTACGTAAGATTGCCGGTGTAGGCTGGATGAGGATTGCGGAAAACCGGGATGTCTGGTGCGAACTTGGGGAGGCCTATGTCCAGCAGTGGACTGCAATAGGCTGAGCTGAAGCTGACACAGTAACCCAATATTCATATTTTTATTGAGGTAGTGCACAACAGGAAATATCCTGCTCAAAATCTGGAGCAGCCCGTCTGTCAAGGTATCTCAAACTTACAAAAGATCACAGCTGAATAAAAGTTCTCTCAAGTTGTGTTCCTGTGGCGAGAAATAACCAGAGGTCCTAGAGAGGGTAGGTTAGGGGGGTAGAGTCAGCAACGCGCTTGCGATTATTTTGGTCTTGCTGGCGTCTACAGGCTATGTAAACCTCTTATCATCAGACGGACCCTACGATTGTTTGCCAACCCTAGTCGTATATAAATAGTAAATGGACCTCAAGTCGAACTAATTCCCATTTACGAGTATAAGTTCTCGAGTACATATTTGGCGAAGTATACAATATACTGTTTATGTGATACCGGTTCAACTGGTTTGTTGCCGAAGCATTGTTCGCGATACCGACGCATCCTGAATTATTTAACAGAACCTCAGAATAATGTATCTCAGTTTGCGTTCTTGATTTAAAAATAAATCAAGATTTTTAGGCTTTTGTAAGCTGTCAATATAATTTTTTCTCTCCTAGACCACAATTATCCCAATTCTTTATATGACGTCACAATAGTCGCAGCAATTCTACCATTTGAAGAAAAAAAATTTAAACATGATAATGCAATAGAGACATCAGAATTATACTTTTTGTAATTATTTTTACAACTTTTCAGTTTGAGAGTACTAAAATAAAATAAAAGATGATATTTTTTTTATTTTTAAGTTTTGGATGATTGTTTCTTAATGAATTAATTAGATTTCGTTTCATTGTTATCCAGATATATGTTCTATATTAACAGTAACTAAGCACGATTCCATAAATTGGTATAAAATTCAGCTAAATTGTCGAAATGTAAGCGTTTAAATTTTTTTTGCGTCAAAATTTTTAATAATTTCACATTATTAAATAGCCCTGAACACTTTTAAAGAGATATGCGATTATTGAAAATATAAAACCTTGACACATAACATAATCAGTAACTTCCCAGTCACCATCCAACATTTTAACTTCTTGACAGTCTTCAACGCCCAGTGACATCTATCCTGCAAACAATTGCTGGTCCATCATTAACAATGAACCAAAATTTAACTACACAGACAGCTTCAATATATACACATAATATATACCAAATCAGAACGCCTACACTTGAATGGAATGTCCAGAATAAGAATACGAGCCGCCTCGAACCGGTTGGACGAGACGCGCTAGAAATCCGAGCGGCCATTGTATGGGACAACCGGAATAGCCTAGAACCTAGGTCATCTGAATATATGTACACTTACCTAATACTCCCTATATATATACGAGTGCAATATTGTGTAAGATGAACGATACAGACAACGTAATTATAATGTAACTTACTATTTTTTTTTTCAAAATATTAACTACGGAGTTTCAGTTATTTTTTGCTGAACCTATATTCCGCATGATACGAATAGTTTAGTGTAATTCATTTATTAATTTTTAAAGTACGTACTTAATAGTTTACACATAAAAAGAAGTTTACAATTTATAACACAATAGACAAAAATAAATGTACATCAGGCGGTCTTATCACTAAACAGCGATCTCTTCCAGACAACCAGCGTGGAGGAGATAATGTGAAAAAAGTGGAGAGGATGTGCAGAGGTAAAATTACAGAAAACTTACTTAAACAGAGAAGGTTAGTTCTTCATTACAGCCTATACAGTCCACTGCTGGACATAGGCCTTCGCGAGTTTACGCCAAAAATAACGTGAACTCATGTGTTTTGCCCATAGTCACCACGCTGGGCAGGCGGGTTGGTGACCGCAGTACTGGCTTTGTCGCACCAAAGACGCTGCTGCCCGTCTTCGGCCTGTGTATTTCAAAGCTAGCAGTTGGATGGTTATCCCGCCATCGGTCGGCTTCATACGTTCCAAGATGGTTGTGGAACCTTGTTATCCCTTAGTCGCCTCTTACGACACCCACGGGAAGAGAGGGGGTGGCTAAATTCTTTAGTGCCGTAGCCACACAGCACAGCAGCCAGCAGCAGAAGGTTAGTTATTTTGCGTTATTATAAAAGTTTCACTTCGCTGAAAAAATTACACATTTTTACATAAAAATTGAGGACTTTAACCTTTGGTCATGAGGTTACATGCCTTTAGTTTATTGATTTCCGATTCGATTCAGCCTGTAATATCACACTGCTGGGCATAGCCCTTTTTCTGCATGTAGGAGAAGTATCGGAGCTTAATCCACCACGCTGCTACACTGCGGGTTCGTAAATATATTCCCTGCTATGAGTAATGATCGCTATCGCTATGATAACCACCGACACAAGCTGTCGGAGTTTAGCGTGCTCTCTGAGGCACGTTTTGAGACCCACAAGGATGGACATACAAACCGGAAAGAAATATCTGTACAAAAACAAAAATCCATTCCGAGCAGGAATCGAATCTGTAAACGGTCGGTGTTTCCCTTCACGCACCACTCCATTGGAGTTACTTTATTGAGAAGGTTACAAAAATATCACGTTATACTCTATATACTAAAACCCGTTTACTTAAAGATGTTACTTCATTTAATGAGTCATAAATCAAGTTTCGTAATACTTGTATCGTTTGTGACAAACGGGAAAAATATAATGTAGTAAAAATAACCTAAAAAAAACTTATACTTTCGCTATTTTGTTTATGAGATTACTGTTATTTTGTTTTTAATTTAGAAATATTTATTGAAAATCTAGGTTGTGTACACTTCTAGTGTCTTTTTCAGTATGGGACACATTAGAAATGTACTCAAACATGTAATGTTTGAAGATCACAGTTAAAGGACTGCTCTCAAGCAGTATTGTGTTCTTGTGATGAGTAAGGTGGCCAGAACTCTTGGGGAGGGTCAGGGGAAAAGTCGGCAACACACTTGCAATGCTTCTGGTGTTGTAGGCGTCTATAAGCTACGGTTTCCCGGGTGTTTCAAATCGTATAAGAAAATGTAACACTTTTAAAGCACTTTTCATGCTAATATATGGTGCTATACATATAAATCACTTCCCAGGTTTTCTATTGACCCGATTACAAGAGTCCCAACGTTTAGCTAAACTCACGAGAAACGTGACTTCGAGCCGACGTGGAATCACGAACGCTTACAGTCCTATAGGAAACATGGTTTCAGTTTTAATGAATGGAAACTATATTTAGTAGCTTGTTTTATTTTAATCCGACTGCGGTACAGAAGGCTAGAAACCTAAATTGTAATATAAACGGATTTATTAAAATGATATAGGTATCGTTGAACTATCACCAATTGGATATAACTATGTAATATCTAATCAAAAATGTGACGTAAATTTTCATTTAATAAGGAATAACTCTCAGTTATAATAAAAATTAATAGCCGACATATATGTACGCGCACAACTGTCGAACGACTGCAATTTTTTTTTTCATTATTGTCACATCAAGATATTTAGAAAATAAAATTAAAAGTTAATTTTGAAATGAAACTTCTCTGGAATCCTTACTTACTTTTCAGAAGCTTAACTTCTGCCGTGTGTGAATTACACACACATATACACTTTTTGTCAATATCTGAGTCATATTTTTGGACTCTACACCTCCTTAAGAATCGATTTTCATATAAGATATGAAAAAAATATATGAGAGACTATAATCTACTGAACGAATGACCTCGTTACGTTTCTCGTAACGCCATCTATCGGAACCCTATTTAGACGACGTTTTCAAATAACGCCTTCCGATAGATGGTTTTTTTATCACTATAGTACGATTTTTAAATATTTAATAACTGCTACATTTAATTTCATTGACAAACCTTATAAAACAAGTTATAAAACAGGCTATTACTCAAAAACTCATTTAGCTATAAATTAATGCTGACGTGGTCATAACTTCAGAGAAAATTATGGGTTTTGCGAACGCTGGTAGTATATCATAGGCTTGTGGCGTGGGCGCTTTTATTTTCAACTGTTGGTTTTAAAATCTCCTTTCATTGCTCAAGTGTTATATTTTATAAGCGAACTTTTACAATATATGAGTTGCGTTTTAAAACTTGACTTCATAGATTCAATTATTATTTATGAATTATGGATGTTTTACGTTTTTCATGTTTGTAATATTTGAATTGTTCATTAGTATTTTTGTGTAAAAACGCAGTAATGACATATCGCTTATGTTGTGGAGATGTTCAGTTTATATAAGTATTCAATAGACCGTACCAAATAACCGACTTCCAAAAAGGGAGAAGGTTTTCAATCCGATTGTATTTTTTTATGTATGTTACTTCAGAACTTTTGACTGGGTGGATCGATTTCGACAAAAAAAAATCTCATCGAAAGTTACTGCGTGTAATTTGGTCCCATTTAAATTTATTTGAGATCTAACAACTACTCTTTGAGTTATATCTAATAATGCATTTTTACTTGACTACTTTTTGGTCGACCTACGTTGTATTATACCGCGTAACTTTTTACTGGGTGTACCGATTTTAGTGATTTATAATTTAATCGAAAGCTGATGTTTATCGTGTGGTTACATTTAAATTTTATCGAAACCTGATTACATCTTTTTGAGTAATATTTGATAACGCGCACTTGACTAATTTTTCGTCTACCTACGTTGTATTACTTGTCGATGTAATTGAATGAACTCGGTTTTTTTACGTTTGCGAGCAAATATAATTATTTTATAACACACCTTGGCGTGAGCGAAAGCTTGAACACAAAAACATTTAAATTTGACTACTTTGTGTGCATATCGGATAGCTCTGAGAATCGGCCAACATTTATTTTCATACCCCCAAGTCATAAGGAGGATTATGGGGGTTTATAACATATATGGCAAAACAACTTTTGAGGGCTCAGCTAGTTATTTATTAATTAAACTATTATATTTATTGATTCAAACAAAAACAAAATGTTATTATCTGCTTAAAATAAGCATTCTATAATTGCTCTAATGAAAGTTGTTTCGGACGCTTGACTAAACGAAAAAGAATTATTAAAATAATGAACTTACTCACAGGTATTATTAATCAATATTAATCCAATATCTTGCCAAAATAACATAACAAATAATGCAACAAAATAACAAATGTTCCGATGCCCAAAGGCGGTCCGTCTCTAGGAGACTTAGGCATGTATATTTTACCAATTCCACATGATCAGATGACAGCGCTGATCATTCTGGTTTAGTGGCACCTCAACACCGGCCGGTTCAGTTCCAGCTCGGGGCAGATTTTATGTATAATATATGCAAATATTTGATTATGGTCTCAACATATGATCTTGTAGGTTTTTTCATCATACCTCGAAGGTCACGTAAAGCCTTCGGTTCATGTTGCAAACAAAGAAAACTGATTGCAATCACTACTCATGATAGCGAAATTATCCAAACACCTACAACGCAGAAGCGTGTCAATTAAGATCTAACCTTTCTCCTATATGAAGATGAATCCTTCGCCATAAGATTTTTACCCATTTATAAAATAAAAATATAATTCCTTTAATATCCCTCAACAATACCCCAATGATATGGTACTATAATTACCGTATTTCGTAATTTCATATATTTATAAAGACTCTAATCAAGATATAAATCGCCATACAGCATCATAATCCACTGCACACGGGCATCAGAACGTTTAAAATAAAGATGAGTGAGTCCTAAATATAATGTTATTAAAACAGAAAGTTATCGAACGCTCGGAACGCGAACGTGGGCACGACGATGTCTAATTTTGTTCATAGATCACGTCTTCGACTACGGGGATGTCTTGACGTTGTTAGGACGTTTTGAATAGTTTAGATTTATAGAAATTGTTTTGTTTGAAATCGAAATTGGTTCGTAACAGCGTGGAAATTAAACGGCTATCGATTGAACGAGATTCAATGTGAGTTTGGAAACAGTAGAAATAAATAATACATTCGCTTGAGTCATGTACATCGTCTTTAAGAATTATCGTAATACGTTTTGTGAGCTTAAATCGTTAATGCAAATTATTTACTATAACTACATATCCATGAAGCGTTTACTTAAATTTCAAAAGTAACCAACTATATACATACCTAGCGTGACCATTATTTTTTGGCTCAGAACGAGATATCGGTTTTTTTTTTTTGTTAACTTATAGTTTTGTTTAATTATTTACCTATTCTATTGCGGCTTGTACAGAGGGTTGCATATAGCTTAAAGTATTTGCACTGCAAGTATAGCACCTATTCCTATTGTGATAGAGGTGAGTTCAACACATGTATCATCAGATGTTACCATATTTATATCAACAGAATAACACAGTGAAATAAAAAACACACTTTTAATACGGTTACATTTTCATTAATTTTTATTTAAAAAGTTTAGGGACTCCTGTAACACCAGAAATCATTACAAGCGCGTTGCCGATCCTTCTCTTCTTAGGAGCTCTGGCTACGTTAGTCACCACAGGAAAACAAAACTGCTTGATAGCAGATTATTTATCAGTAACGTCTCCAAGGTTGATGTACTTCCCCAGACGGGCTGCTTCAGATTTGGAGCAACATATTTTCTACTGTGTTTCTATCTGTTTGGCCTATACAAATGTTAGTCATGTGCGGGGATCGAACCCGCAAGCGCCAGCGTAACAGCCACAAACCAGTGCTATGACCATTGCGCCAACGCGACGTTGTTTTACATAAATGTCTTTTATTTTATAGGTTGACCATAACACATTTTCCATAGTAAAAAGAGAGGTCAATGTCCGTATTCTCGGAGACAATTCTAATTTAGCTAAGGAAGCTCTGTAACGCGCTAAATGACATGATCAGTGAACCGATTGAGCGTGTCACTCCAAATGGACAACGTTTTAGTTTGTGAAAAAAAAATTAGCAGATAATATTTAAAGTATTTGTAATATTTCTATTGAGGTAAACTTTTTATCTTGTATTTATTTAATATAATTAGGAACAGAATATTAGTAATTATCTGACAGCTCCCCAAAAGAAACATATGGAACAAATGTCTTCTAAAACTATCTCATATTATATATATCGTTCTGTAAATTAACTACTCATATTTCCTTTCGTCCAATTTATGAATTAATAGTTTGGTAAAGACCGCGTTGGCGCAACGATCACAGTTATGGATTGTGCCTGTTGCGCTGGCGGTTGGGGTTCGATCCCCGCACATGACAAGCGTTTGTGTTTGCCATACAGGTGTTTTTACCATGGTCTGGCTGTTTGTGCAGTCCTTGTGGGTTTCCCCACCGTGCCTCGGAGAGCACGTTAAGCCGACGGTCCCGGTTGTTATCATCTACGCCTGATAGCGATCGTTACTCATAGTAGGGAATATATCCGCCAACCCGCTTTGGAGCAGCGTGGTGGATTAAGCTCTGATGCTTCCCCAACATGGGTAAAGAGGCCTATGCCCAGTTGTGGGATATTACAGGCTGAAGCGTAAAGAAATTAAAACTACAAAACTCAAATATTGCATATTTTTTTTATTATACTGTTGCCCCGACTTCGTTCTCTCATAAGTTAATAGATTTTTATTTAATATTTTTGTGTACTTACACCTTCCGTGGGACTTAAGGAATATACAATAAAATAAATTAGCCGAATTGTTGGAGCCATTCTCGAGTTATGCGATTAACAACATTCATTTTTATTTGTGTTAAGACGAAAGCCCGTAAACATTATATCTGAAACTTCTTGACAAACAAGTATTTACATTCAATCATTAGTATACCTAAATAAAGATTACAATAACAACGCTATGTTTTTATTTATTTAATTACTTTACACTTTACAAACTTAACAAAGTGCAAGGCAGCTAAGGCACTAAGGCACACAGTTTAAGGCACTCACTGATTGTGATTCCGCACAAACCCTGTTCATAACTGAAAAATTGGTAACATGACATAATATGGCACTATATAGAAAAATAACAAATATTTCGTTGAAATAATGATTTAATCGTGTTTGTCATGTTAAATATTTAGTAGTCGCTTAACATAACAATAATAGAAAATACTAGAAATCGAATCAAAAAATATAATTTGCATTCGTTGAGCATGTTTGCAGAATGACATCACGCAGACCGCTAGCAAGGCTGACTACATCGTAAAGGATAATACGTGAGAAATGACCTAACCTTGCACATATATGGACTTTTTAACAATAACTTTTAATAATAAATACTAACACAAATAACATCAATTTAGATATTTTCAAAGGAATATATAAACTAGGATTAAAAGAACAAATGTAACTAACCTTAAACAATAACCGGCAAAATAAGAATAGTAAGGAAATTGAATCGTAATAAAGTCTTTAAATTTGTTATTCGTAGAGCGTAGAGTTAGATAGAGTTTTTATACTTTAAATAGTTTTATAAATTTTTATCACTGTTTTTCTTCTCCATATAAATTCAAATTCAAATTCAAATTCAAAATATTTTATTCAGCATAAAATTATTACAATTTCTTACTGAACGTCATGAGTCTACTACCAGTTCGGAAAGAAGAAGCCTCTGACCTGAGAAGAACTGGCGGAAGAAACTCAGCGGGACTAATATCATATTTTTTTTTTTTTACAGTAATGTTTTTTTTTTTTTTTCCCAAAGCAAATCGAATTGAACAATAATTTTATAAGTTGAAATAGCCTGGAAGCGATCACATCATTCCCAAGGCGTACTGTCTTCTAGAAAATCATTAATCGAATAATATCCTTTACTACACAATCGTTTTTTCACAATTTTTTTAAATTTAGCAATAGAAGCTTTTTGAACGTTTTCTGGGAGCCTGTTGTATAAGCGTATACATTGTCCATAAAAGGAATTACTGACTCGGCGTAAGCGAGTTACAGGCACTGCAAGTTTATGTTTGTTCCTAGTATTAATGCTATGCATGTCGCAATTCCTGGGAAATTCGTGTATATTTTTATGAACATACATAACATTTTCGTACACATATTGAGAAGCAACAGTCAATATTTTTATTTCTTTAAACTTATCTCTTAATGATACTCTAGGGCCTAAACTATAAATTGCACGAATAGCTCTTTTCTGCAGGACAAAAATAGTATTGACAGTAGCTGCATTTCCCCATAATAAGATTCCATATGACATAATGCTATGGAAATAACTAAAATATACTACGCGAGCTGTATCTACGTCAGTAATAAGTCTAATTTTTTTAACCGCGAACGCTGCAGAGCTGAGCCTATTCGCTATCCCCTCAATATGAAGATCCCACCGCAATTTCGAATCTATAGTGATGCCTAGGAATTTAGTGGACTCCACCGGTTTTAACATCTCTCCTCCCAATTCTACACCATTATCAACAAGTTTAACATTAGGTGTCGTGAATTTTATTAATTTTGTTTTTTTTTTATTTAATAATAAATTATTTGAATCAAACCAGTAGACAACCTTTGAGAGAGCATCGTTTACATCGTCGTATATAAGTAAATTACGTTTCACCTTAAAAATAAGTGAAGTGTCATCAGCGAACAATACTATCTCATGCTTGTCCTGTACAAAAAATGGCAAATCATTTATGTAAATAAGGAAGAGAAATGGGCCAAGGATAGAGCCCTGTGGAACCCCCATATCCAGAGGAGCCCCAGGAGATCTCTTACCATTTATATCAACCCTCTGTATTCTATTATTCAAATAGGAATTCAGGAGGTCGAGTGCCTTATCTCTAATCCCATAATGATGCAGTTTCCTGATCAACGTCTCATGGTGCACACAATCAAAGGCCTTGGATAAGTCACAGAATATCCCAAGAGCATCCTGCGACCTCTCCCATGCCTCAAAAATATTTTTAATTAGCTCAACACTAGCATCTGTTGTGGAGCGACCTTTTGTAAAACCAAACTGTTTCTTATGTAGTAGATTGTGTGCATTAAAATGCGATAACATTTGCCCGAGGATGATTTTTTCAAAAATTTTACTAAATGTTGGGAGTACTGAAATTGGTCTGAAATTATTAGGATCTAGGGTACTGCCTGATTTAAAAATAGGAATTACTTTACTGTGTTTCATTAGATCAGGAAACACACCATGTTCTATACAGCCATTAAATATAGTAGCTAGATGAGGTGCGACAACATCAATTATCGAACTAACGACTTTTACAGATAAACCCCATAGATCAGCTGTTTTCTTGACGTCCAGGCTTCTGAAGGCTATTATTATATCTTTGGGGTTTACAGGTTTAAATGTAAATATTACATTACATTCTTTAACGTTTTTCTTTAGCAAAAATTCGGCAATGCCTGGAGACGAATTAAGTGATTGCGTTGTAGAAAGCGGAATGTCAGTGAAAAATTTTTCAAACTCAGATGCAACTTCTCGGTCTGAGGTAACAAATTTATCATTGACATTTAACTTAAAATCGAAGCTGCGATCTGTGACTCTTCCACTTTCACAAGCAATTATGTTCCATGTCATTTTAATTTTATTATGCGCATTTCTTATTTTGTCTTTAATATACAAGGATTTTGCCATGGAACATACTCTTCTAAACATTTTTGAGTAGGCACTTACAAAAGAAGCAAACGATACACTATGATTATAGGCTTTTTCACTGTACAATTCATAAAGCCTTTGCCTGCTCTTATATATGCCAGTAGTTGCCCATTCACCAAATGTCAAGAGACCCCCTGAATTGACTGTTTTTGAAGTGAATATTGTAGAAAATTCAGTTTTTACTAATTTAAATAAAGAGTTATATAAGTAGTTAGGGTCATTAATGTATGATAAATAAGGAAGTTTTGCCACAATACTACCTCTAAACTTCTCCACACGTGTAGCACTTATAGGTACAAAGGTCTTTTTTAAAATATTTTTGTTGACATTTAAAGAATAAGAAAAGGAAGCTAACTGGCCACAATGGTCTGAGCTTAACTTATTAATAATAGCTTTAGAATAAGGTTTACAGTTTGTAAATATGTTGTCAATACATGTAGCACTAGTAGCAGTGATTCTAGTGGGTTCAGTAAATAAGTTATGTAGGTTATATGATAGAAGCATAGACTTAAATCTCAGACTTATATTAGAATTATCTAATAAATCAATATTAAAATCCCCACATACAACAATAGCCTTATTAGAATTATTTGATTTTAACAAAACTTCTTCCAATACTTTCTCAAAGTACTCATATAACCCACTAGGAGGTCTGTATACGCATACAACAATGAAGTGCTCAAGCTCTACGCAGGCTAATTCAATAGTTTGCTCAACAGAGAGGCTCACAATGTCTTTACGTTCTTTATATTTAAAAAGTTTACTTACAATTATTAAAGAGCCACCGCGTATAGCTTTTTCTCTGTTGAACATACTAGCTACCTGGTGACCGCTGAAGTTAAATATGGACTGGGAAATAGAGAGCCAGTGTTCTGTTAAACATAAAATATTGATATTTTCACCATTCATAAATAACTCCAGTTCAAGATCTTTACCTAGCATGCCCTGTATATTTTGGTGCACCAGGTTTACAGTATATAAATTTTTACAACTGTGGGCTTTCCTTACCAAATTATTATGACATTTATCTGATTTAATGTCATGGATTATTAATATGCTAGAGGTTTCCTCTGTTGTCTTATATAACCAGTATAAAACAAAATTAGTTACTAAAATTGTCACAATAGACCCTAAATTAAAACTTTTAGCTGTATACTCGTATATATGGAACAGTTGACGCTAGATTAGATCTATATATATATATAAATGTTTTTCTGTATGTCCTTTATAGAATCCTAAACTATGCATTTGATCATGTCATGATCTTCAGCAAAGTGTTGTGCATGAGCCCACAAAGATTTCTGAGTTGGTACGGGAAAAAAAGCAAAGCAACGCGCGCATGGTACAGCTAGGAAGTATATAAAGACTAGTCGGTATCGTCAGTAGATTCTAGATTTTTGATTTAAAATGAACCAAAATAGAAATTAACAGACCTTCCAGCTTTTTTATATAAGTTCTTTGGAAATAACCCAAATAGAAATAAGGTTTTTAGCCACATATGTCTGAACAGCATCAAATTATTTCGGTAATGAGACGTGTACTACTTACGAAGAATATATAATGGATATTGGTCAATGTACTCGATATTGCAGACTCATCCAATTTCAAACAGTCATTTATATACAGAGAAAAACGCTTTTTTTTTAATTTTTAGAACTTTGCAAAAATGTTTTTGTGGTATTACAAACAGGAAAATCCAATATACACATAGAATAGTATGACTGATTTTTATTACAAGCTAATTTAATAACTGCGGTGTCAGTTTTGTAGGACATTAGCTGTGCCCTGCGGTTTTGCTCTCTTTAATTTAAGGAAAAAACGTAGCCTGTTTTAAGCAATGTCTAAAGAAGATAACTAGACTAAGATACGTTATACGTTTCAGTCTGTAATATACCACTACTGGGCATAGTGCCTCTTCCTCCATGTAGGAGCAGGATCAGAACTTAATCCACCACGCTGCTCCAATTCGGGTTGGCGGATATATTCCCTACTATGAGTAACGATCGCTATCAGGTGTACATGATAACAACCGGGACCGACGGCTTAACGTGCTCTCCGAGGCACGGTGGGGAGACCCACAAGGACTGCACAAACACCCAGACCACGGCAAACACCTGTATGGCCAATACAAATGTTTGTCATGTGCGGGGATCGAACCCGCAACCGACAGCGCAACAGGCACAATCCATGGCTGTAACCGTGGCGCTAACGCGGCGTCTAAAGAAGCATTATATATCGCTTAACATGTAATATTACATATTAACATGTACTGTGTGGCTACGGTACTAAAGAATATAGCCACCCCCTCTCTTCCCGTGGGTATCGTAAGAGGCGACTAAGGGATAACACAGTTCCGCTACCACCTTGGAACTTAAAAAGCCGATCGGTGACGGGATAACCATCCAACTGCTGGCTTTAAAATACACAGGCCGAAGACGGGCAGCAGCGTCTTCGGTGCGATAAAGCCAGCCCTGCGGTCACCAACCCGCCTGCCCAGCGTGGTGACTATGAGCAAAACACATGAGTTCACGTTATTTTTGGCGTAAACTTGTGGAGGCCTATGTCCAGCAGTGGACTGTATAGGCTGTAATGATGATGTAATGATGAACATGTAATATTTTCATAATTTAAACGTATATATTTTTTATGAATATATTTTACATTTCTACACGTATATTATACTATCTTGATCATTTATGGGTGAGTACTTGTATATGTGTTGGGTATGAATTATTGAATCTATCAAACACCATTATTATTCATCCTTAAGAATATTGTACACTTACTATCCATCACTACTATATCGTGTCCTGTGCCTAAAGGTTATATGGTTATAATTAAAATATTATATAGCCCACATTCTCTTCTTTATTGGTAAATGGACTATCCAACACCAAAATAATGTTTCGATTTGAACAACTAGTTCCTGAAACTATCGCGTTTAACAAAATGAAAAATATCTAGCAGCTAGATATGGTTCTAGCATATAGATATGGTTTTGTTTTGACCCAGACTTGGTTTTTTGTTTTTGAAGGACTTGACTGATTTTTATTACATGCTAATTCATTGTAATGAATTTTTTTAAGTCATATGATTTTATTCGTCTGGGTTTTTTGTTTCAATGATTTTTTTTTACTCGCAGCAGGAAAAAAATATTTTTCTCTGCGGTATAAGTTATTAGCTATAATTTGACAATTTAATAAACAAAAATATATATTACAAAAGTCACGTTAGCCTGTTTTGGTTTTTTTTTTTCAGAATAACAACAAAAAAACTTTCTTTTTCTAATACGTACACACAGGGTAACTGCTGACTGAAAAAGTTACATATATTTCTTTTTATATGGATATAGTAATATACACATAGATAATACAAATATAAGTAAATACATTTATTACACCCAGACACGGGGCTTAAATCCTATCCACATACATGGAGTAGAAAACAAGGTCACTGCAAGCAAAAAATATTCCTTCAGTTGGATTATCGATTTTTCATAACAATCAGTGATAAAATCTAAAGGTTAATCTAAATAAGCTACAGTCAAGTAATATCGTGTTATGAAATTACATCAACATTGTAGGTTCCAGGAAATTCTTCACTCATTCAGTATTCAATTCGCAAGTAGGTCAGTTGCCAAAAATAACGACGCAGGCGCCTTCTATATATCAGACTTAGCCGTTGTCGCTCTGTCGCTAGTCATTGCAACCTAAAGAACTACTGTATTAGAACGATTCGTTTCGTCTATTATATCAAATGTATCAACTAAATATTCATCAACACCCGCAGTCATCATATTTAGATAATATATCATGGTTTTATCCTTTTTATTTGATCTGAGTTTTCAATTAGACTAACTGTTCTAAACAATACTCTCGCCTGACTAATTCTGAATTTTTATTTTATTTTCTTATATTAATATATTGGCAAAAAAAACTTAAAACCATATCTATATAGTAATATTATACTTCTAGAAATTTTTCATTTTATTAAATGCGATAGTTTCAGGAACTAGTTGTTCAAATCGAAAAATTATTTTTGTGTTGGATTGTCCATTTACCTGATGGTAGGCGATAACCTCAGCAGACGTTTGCAATACCAGAAGCATCGCCGCAAACGCGTTGTCGACCATAACTCCTACCCTCCAGAAAGCAGTATTGATTTTCTGTAAGATTAGGGTACTTCCCCAGACGGACAGCTCCAACTTTGAGCAGGATATACACTAATAGAAGAAATTTAATAAAGAAATTTAATGAATTTATATCTAATAGTACAATAATTTTTGACGAAATGTCATTTAAATCAGTTTTAGTTGGTGTTAATACAAAAATCAATAGCACACACTTTACCATGATCTAAGTTAAGAAAGATCTAAGTGACTAATAACTCTTGACGCATGGAATATTTCATTTTAAAATTTATAATCTTTGTCTTCCATGAAGCCGTTGAAAGCAAATATGATAAAGATCAAAACATACCCCAGCTCCATCTTATTAGCTATTGGCGACATTTATTACGACTCGCATGACGTAAGTGAGACGTGTGACGTCAGCAGAATCAGCTGTATCAGATATATTTTTGTGATCGAGTTGTTGTAACTGAATTATTAAAAGATATGAATAACGGAGAATATTAGAATGTGTTCTAGAAGTTTCCGCTAGACAATATCAGTTACATTGTAATTATGATTGTTGCGTATACTTTCGGGTCATATTGCTTATTTTCCAAATTAATATATCAGCGAAATCTACACTTCTCCTACATATCAGAATACACAATACCTTAAAGTATATACAATTACATTATTTGCTTCTCTTATATCAGAATAAAAATTGCATTATGTTGATCAATTATATTCAAAATCATAAGCACAATACACACAGAACAATAAACACAAAGTTAAAAATGAAAGATGTCCTGTTAATTTCTGTTCCATTTTTCATGTAGACTTAAAAATGCTTCTAAATCATTACGATCTACTTTATAACGAGTTACGGCAATGTGAAGCCTCTTCTGAATCCAGTGTGTAGATTCCACAGGAAGGGACTGAGCAAAAAATTCAATAGATACACCACAACTAACTTAGGCCTTTTGCTAAAGTCACAAAATTGTACGTAACTTTGTCATTACTTGCTAAAATTGTCTAAGATACATGAATAAAAGCTAGGCTTTTTTTAACGAAAACAAATTATTTAGCCTTCACCCTTTTTTCATATCATGTTGAAATGATTACCAGATATTCGCAAGGACTGCTAATGAGATATATTCCAAGACACACATTTGTAAATTTGACCTATTTGGCCGAGGCGACATCTTTCGTCATCGTGGAATGCGAAATTATATATTTTACTCCGCCTTTAAATTTATATTGCACCATTAATATCTTTAAATAAATATATGCAGACAAAAAATTGACTTGTATAATTAGTTAAGATATAGAATCGGAAGGTTCAAAGCTGCCGTCATAGCGAACAAAAATTTGACAGTATCGAATATTCAGTTCAACAATATCGTTTTGTATAGCTCTATTCTCTTGTACAGCTTTTCCTTAAATCTACGTGAATACATTATTTATGCTTTAGCGATTGAACAATATTTTCGCTATTTTACAATTCAATTTCTTAAATCATTAAATTACGTCTCACTAGCCCTTGTTAAAATTCTTGATCATACGCCGTAGGCTCTTTCTAGATCGTTCCTTTAGAAATTGCAAAATTAATTTGTATAAAAATCGCGAGGGAAAGAACTAATGTCAAAAACCGCCGTATACTACGGGTATCGCGCGGTATGCTTGTTTATTAAATATATACAAAATAATAAATTAAATAGTAATAGTTAATATATATGTAATACAAATAAATATAATATACATAAATAAATAATGAATGCTAGGTAGCCTACAATGCTATAGACAAAACTATATATTTAGGTTTGGTTTACAGAACTTTAAAACCAAAAGAATGAAAAAAATCACACACAAAAAATATCACAGGTTTTCGAATGCGCGAAGCAAACGTTTCCTTTCTGTATCATGATGGTATGCGCATGTATAATAAGATCCTACAAACGATTTTGCAGTTATCTCAACATAAATTTAAAGTATATGTAGATAAAGCTTATTATTAGGTGCATGGAACATAGATGATTAAGACTTGTGGACTTAGTGACGCTGTATTTCATACAAGATATTACAAATTTTGTACCAAAACATAGTTTATATGTTATTTCTTAAAAGAGTAACTGCGAAGTTTCTTGCCCTTTCTTCTCTGCAGAATTTGAATTCCGAATCGGTGGTAGCTTCGTTTTTAAAAATAATAATCTATTTTAAAATTTTAATTTTAACGAATTAGAAAGTGCTTTTGTAACCCTGATTTTGATTTTGAGTGTCATAACGGCACACTGCTATTAACATCACATCACATCACACAACTGAAAAGTTAAATGCTATATTGGTTAATTATTTCTAGAAGGGCATGTCTTTTTTTATATCACTAGATCGGCAAACAAGCGTACGGCTCACCTGATGGTACTTTAAATTATTACCGTAGCTTATAGACGCCTGCAACGCCAGAAACATCGCAAACGCGTTGCCGACCCAATCCCCAATCCCCCCTAGGAGCTCACCGTACTCATCAACAGGAACACAATACTGTTTGAAAACAGTATTATTTAGCTGTGATCTTCTGTAAGGTCGAGGTACTACCCCAGTCGGGCTGCTCCATATTTTGAGCAGGAAATTCTTGCTGTGCCCTACCTCAGTTAAAGTCTTAGTGAGAACAATTTGTAATATTAATTGGGATGCTAATAAGACTTCTAAGAATAGAGACCTGACTGTGAATTTTCTTATATATGATCGAATTGAAAATGATTTAATCATAAGTTTAACTATGAAATTGTAAACGAATACTTGAAATGTATTTCAATATTCCAAGCATAAACATTTTTTGTGATTAAATATACGGTACTGTGCCTTTTAAATGTGAAATAAACCAGTAAACGTCTTTGAAGCTAACCTCTACACTATCTTCCCATTACCAGTAACCTTGACAAAATCTCCATTGATAATATAGTACATACAAACAACGTCGTTGCTGTCTTTTCTGAATTAAATGACCATTTAACTGTCTATCTGGCTTTAAGCCAGAGAGGGTTGCAAGGGAAGCAACGCTAACGACGACAAATAAATATGAAAATCCTTGAAAATTTTTAAGAAAAATTCGCTGCTTATGACTCTTTTAGATATAATATTAGAACATTTATTATACCGATGAATTTTTATCACATTTCTAACTATATCTATAAATATTTCCGAGAGTGGGTTATATAGAAATTCGTATATAAGCAAATAAAAAATAACTCTAGCAATCTGAAAGTTCAATCTCAATTTGAAATCGGATGAGTCGGTATTTAATACCATTCAACCTACGAATAATCTAAAAATAATGCATAACTTCATCAATCCAAAAATATTCGGTCCAGATCCGGAACACAATCATTGCATTTGTAAAACAAATTTTGCAAGAGGAAACTCGACCGCGGTCAGATCTGGCACAAGGTGGCTGATCTCACCAGTTCAGTGTTACAAATCTTACGTGTGCATCTCGATACATCAGAGCGTTGTTTATTTTGGACACCCACTACTATTTTCCTAGTATTTATATTGAGAATTAAGAGTTCGAATATGTTCTGCATCAAAGGTTATTTGTCAAGCTTGTCGTTCTTTGGCGCATCATCACTCGTATTGTTCTTTTTCAGAATATTCTTAAAGAATAAATTTATATAAGTTTAGAAAGTTACACGCTACACGTAACACATTTATATTTATGTTCACAAAAAAAGCACAAACAGAAGCTATTCGTGTATTAAGAAGTAAACATGCTTAAAAGTATAGAACCATAAAGTAGTCATCAAAAGAGATAAAATTAACTTTGAAAGACGATAGGTGATGGTTTCAAAATTAATTTAAGCAGATAAACAAATATCTCTGAAATAACAATTTTACTTATTGACGTATCTGCAGAAGATATTCTAATTTCATAAAATATCCTTATAGAACTGAATTTTGAAAAACCTCATATTCTAAAGATAAATCATTCACTTATATTTCTACTGCTACAATAGGCTAACTTACCAAACTTGTAAATTTAATTTAAAAAAATTGTATTTGTAATTGTAGTATAGTAATGTAGCAATCATCCACATTTATTGTTTGACTTCCAAAAAAGGAGAAGATTCTCAATTCGATTGTAATTTTTTTGTATGTCACCTCAGAACTGTTGACTGGGAGGACCGATTTCAATGATTCTTGTATATCTCTACTTTTTGAGTAATCTTTGATAACGCGTATTTACTTGCAAACAGAAATATAAATTTGTTTTCGACATGAATATTTCAATTGTTTTAAAATTATTGTCTTTTAATAGCAGCAGCGTTTGCTAATGTCATTGCAACTTGATGACTGACAGGCGCACTCCTATCTTGTGTTTCTAGGAACAGACTGACACACCGTCCTCTGGCTGACGACGCCTCTGAAATTATAGCTCTTGGCTTCCGACCAACGCGGTAAACTGACTGATTTGCTATACATAAACTAGATGCAGTACCTATACATCATAAGAACTAATGAGTTTTCATAATTCTTCCATTTAGTATACAATTTCTGGCAAATTTTTGTGTTTATACTGGTTAACATCTTTTGTCGATTGAACGATAATAATGGATAGCAATGATGCAACTTATTTGCTTTTAGTTAAGCTTATATTTCTTTATTTCATTATTTGATCGTTGTTTTAAATTAAACGTTTCTTGTACGTCTACATTACGTAATGTTTTCTTTGTAGACTTTCGTGATCAGACTGTATTAAACTATTTTTAAACGGTAGGTAAAGTTTTAAACGTAATAATGATGTTGCCGTTATTTCGATTAAAATTTACATCAATTTACATTTTAATTTATCGTTTTCAGTAAAGAGGTTGATGACATATTTTAGTGTAATTATATGCAGACCAAAATTACGACTGACCTTGTAGTAGTTGAATCGTCGCTTGGTATTCTGCTAGCTTTTCATCCACATAGCCCTCCTGTGACTGGTTCGCGATTATCTCAGCAGTTGACGGTCCTCTTTCCTCATCTTCCTCGTATATCATCGGACGCGGTGGGGGAGGAGGTTCTAACGGCGCTCCTGCGTACTCGTACTCGCGGACCGTTTCGTACGGAGAGGAATAGTAGTATTCAGGACTATGACCCAGTGTTGGGGACATAGGATAGGGAGATATCGAGAAGTGAGAGCTTGGAGATGGCGAATGCTGTCGTAAGTGTGGCGAATGAAGCGGACGGAATGGTTTCGGAGAGGGCTGGACTGGAGGAGGTGAGACGAGAGCTGTCGAGTGTCTCGGTCCAGATATAAGTGGGGGTGGGCTCGGAGCCCATGGTGAAGGAGGCCGATAGTGGAGGGGGGATGGGGGACCAGGAGGTCGCGCGCGACCACGACCCGGCGGCGGTTGCGACATCGTGCGAATTGATTCCTGTCAATCCGGTGTGTCACGCCTTACTCTGCATCGCTGCAACAAAAGGACTTAAATTATTTTTGGTACCTACATGTTGAATTGCTTTCACACTTAGTTTAATAATCACTTATTGTAATTGCAAAGTTTTGTTTATGACTACCTGTGCTTTGTATTTATCTTTTTCGCGATTCGAGCTTCATCTCCGGCTATCAGTTTACCTTGTTTAATTAGTTTCAGTACAACAGTGCGGGAAAAAGTAACATCACATAAAAATTATCTATCTTAACAAACTTTCACATTTATAATATTATATTTGTAGGATAGATAGGTGCTGTGTGGCTACGGCAGAAAAGAATATAGCCACCCCCTCTCTTCCCGTGGCTGTCGTAAGAGGTGACTAAGGGATAACACAGTTTCACTACCACATTGGAACTTGAGAAGTCGACTGATGGAGGGATAACCATCCAACTGGAGGCTTTGAAATGCACAGATCGAGGATGGGCAGCACCGTCTTTTGTGCGACAAAGTCAGCTCTGCGGTCACCAACCCGCCTGCCCAGCGTGGCGACTATGGGCCTAAGTCCAGCGGTGGACTGCGATAAGCTGAAGTGAATGAATCTACATAAACATGTCATTTACAGGCTAACGTTATCTACTATTTCCGTGACCCGCTTCTATCGAACCCACCCTTATATATTCTCAACGATTTCATGGTTATACTCATCAATTTTATGATATCACGTGCGTATCAACAAAAGAATTTAAGGTAGCGAATACTTTCGGTCGCGTGCGGATAACGGCTGTTCTATTTTTGGCGAGCCCTTAAAGGGTTACATTTCGATGAGGCCGAAATTCTGACATGAAACAGATGCCGACCACATTTATGAAGTTATCGTTTATTAAGAGCATCTTTGTAGTTATCAAGGGGTTATCTGGAAAATGTGCTCTCTATATTTCCTTGGATATAAACACTTCAAATATCGTAAATGGCGCGAACTATTGCGGTAACCGGTCGAAAATAAAAATAACTATTTGAAAAATGTATCGTTCGATGCCACAGATAGGTGAAAAATAACAATATTACCGCAGCAAAAAATAATCGTCATAAACAATAATTTTTATTGAAGTTTCCTGAAACTCTGGATAAAATCAAATATCGAGAATTCAATAGTTGTATGCGTATACGTTTTTGTTTGCGTGTGTTGTGTACATGTGTGTGCGTGTGTTGTGTGCATGTGTGTGTGTGTGTGTGTGTGTCTGTGTGTGTTTGCGTGTGTGCGTGTATGTGTATGAGCGTGTGAGTGTGTATGTGTCTGCGCGTGTATGTATTTGTAATTAAAATTTAAAAAGTTAAAAAAAAAATAATTAATATACAAATTTTGTTTTCTACATTTTTAAAAATTAATTATTGTGTAATTTAAAAAAGCCTGCAAACAAAAATAAGCATTGACCTTGAAATTTCATGTCGTTGCATCGATATTTTGAAAGACATAACCGTTAAATAAATTGTATTGGACAGTCGCCAGGGAACAACTCTGACATGGGGAAAGGCTATTTTCTAAAATTTATTGGACCATTCCAAAACAATATCTTATGTAATAAATTTCTAAGACTCGTACTAGCTTTAATCGATTCATGAGTTACTGTCATAAGACTGTACACTTAGCAATTATGAATATCATTACAGAGTTAGTTTATTAGAATTATTATAGTTGTTATTGTGACATAATTGGTATTAAAATTATATTCGAAAGCGGTTAGATCAACACATCAAACATCTAAAAATTTAATTCTTTAGTAACAAGTACGAATAACATGAAACGAGTATAAAGTTTACAAGAAAAGGTTATATTTTATTTCCATATATTTTCAAAACATGAAAAAGATCTACTCGTATTTAAGTGACTTCAAAATGAGGTTCTTCTAATTCGGAGAAAAGTCGTTATATTTTATGTGTACTTATAAAAATTTTGTAATCTTTAGCTAGTGTTTGTCTTGTGATCTCATTTTAATTTGATCGAGATCTGACAATTCTATTGACTATTCGAGTTATTACTAATGAGGCACATTTAGAGGAAAGGATACCGGATCTTTCTCCATACAAATGTAGTCGCCTGTTTTCTCCTTCGATAATGACTGGTCTTTGTTTTTTTTCATATTCTTATTGTCATGGGAAGTAGAAGTCTTCAAAAACTAGAAATATTACCTTACTTTTTTATACATTTCCAGACACTCATTAAATAAAAATTACGCATATTTACAAAAAACCGAAAACATAGGAGCATAGCTGAAAGTTTTTTCTAGTTATATAAAAAAAAAATATATATATTGGCATGTTTTGGGGAGAAAATAGTCGACTACGAAATGCTGTTTTGGTTAATAATTATGTACCTAAAACGGTCTGATTTGCAGTTGTCCCTTTCTTGTCTCTGGGCGCGGCGACAGCATACAGCGAGACAGGAACATTTTATTCAAATACCTACTTTCAAAAGTCTCTCAGGTACCCTCCTTTTTCCTCTTAATACAATATTTTTGACTATATTTCGTGTAAAGGCATTTAGGTATCTAGTTGTCACGTAAATTGAAATATTTTTTTCGTTTGCGAGTACAATTATTGTTTTTACATCTTAAACTTAAAATAAAATAAATTAAACTTTTAAAAATCTTTGTTGAATTATAGTCAAAGCTAAACAGTATTTTTATGCTCTGACTAAAGGGTTTTTTCTAAACATTTTTTAATATCATATCAAAGCGTTTTTTCTATACTTAAACGACAGTAGAGATGTATCTAAGAGAAAACCAACCAATTAGATTTAAGAATTCCTATTACCCGAAGATGAAACATTTCTACAATTAAAGCGAAAACTCCACTTTGCTTATTATTTAAAAGGTAGATTACGTTCAAAGCCAACGATAGTCAATGACCTTTAAATACTGCGTCAAAATGGCTGCCGTCCAGACGGTCACAAGTTTCACAAAAAATTACATCGCGACTAGCACGCGCTTTTCTGGCTTTTCTCCAACCATGCTATCAAGGCAGGGCTCCCCCACAAATCGATTTGATTTTGGCAAAGACACCACGAAATTCACATTTTACGTAAATAGAATTAACTAATTCGTCACGGGCTAGGAAAAATCTACAAATTCAATTTCTTCTGAGATACTCGATTTGATGATCGTTTAAAATAATTTTGTTACATAATTTACTTGCGTTTTTTGATACTAGCGAATTTTCGAAAACAACGATAACCTAAAAAGAGTAAATAATAAGAATATGACAAACATTTGTATTGGCCATACAGGTGTTTGCCGTGGTCTGGGTGTTTGTGCAATCCTTGTGGGTCTCCCCACCGTTCCTCGGAGAGCACGTTAAGCCGTCGGTCCCGGTTGTTATCATGTACACCTGATAGCGATCGTTACTCATAGTAGGGAATATATCTGCCAACCCGCATTGGAGCAGCTTGGTGGATTAAGCTCTGATCCTTCTCCTATATGGGAAAAGAGGCCTATGCCAGTAATGGGATATTACAGTTTATACCGTAATCACACAACACTTACTCAGTCCACTGACTATCTAATAAAAACGATAGAAAGATAAAAAACATAAAATAATAATTTTTTATTGTGCTACAGTGAAGACCAATTTGCCTAATCAAGCGAAAAAAATACTCAACTATATTTTCTGCTGTAGACGACTAAAAGAAGCTGATGGGTATCAAATGCGTATTGCCGAGGATCTAGATGGTTAGCGCTATGGATGACATAAAAGGTGAACTTTGCTAAAGCAATACATATTTCAGGTAAGTATTATTCATGTCCTTTTTCTAAAGGTTGTCTGGAAGAGATCGCTCTTTAGCGATAAGACTGCCTTTTGTACATTTCTTTTTTTTGTTATTATTATTATTTTCCTTGCTTGTTTCTTTTTCTTTTGTGTTACATGTATTGTTTCTGGTTGTACAATAAAGTATATTTGTATTGTATTGTATTATAAATCAAATTGCTTGCTTAACATATTCAACATCATATTTATATTATCACATAACATACGTAATTAGTTAAAAGCCTAAACCCAGAAAATACTTTGGCAAATACAAAACAATTAGCTTGATGGAGATCCGACAGGTGAGAGAGATAATAATAACTGAACCGCCTTAAGCGATCTATTTTAAAACAGACTAATGTATTTTGATTTTAAGATAGTTCTAAGCGTTATGTACAAGGGAAACTGCACTTTTAATACAGATATTCAAATGGATGAAAAATATACGATAAATTCAGAATAAGTTAATATTTTAACAGATTAATAAATAAATAAACGTTTCACACACACGGGTCCGGAAGCATACACAATACAGAAGCAAAATGCTCAGACCACGCTGCCGTCCTTTAACTAGAACCTCGTTAACCCTCAAATGGTCGATTTTGAGTTTTGAATGCAAAGTATTACAGTTTAAAATTCTCTATCTTTCTGTCTAAGAACCATAGCTCTATGACTTACAGTTTTAGAGATATTAAAACACGATATACCGTTAAATGGCAAAATATGCAACAAATTCTTGACTAAAAAGTGACTATACCACACTTCTTAGCTTGATGTACGTTTAAGTACCTTAGTTTCCAAATTCGCCTAATATTTTTTTAACGTTTTATTAGCTTAAACTACGTTATTTGATTATTCTTGACTAAAAATACGCTAAGGGCGTATAACGTGTTTATAGTTTAGGATCAATTTTCATAAAACACAATAAAACCACGCTATAAACTATTTATGACGAAAAACTTACCTTAATTCTAGTTAGTCCACCAATAACGGTATATTAGTCAAGTATTCAATACTGCGATTTTCTCAAAACAATTCATTAAAAAAGCGTTATTTACTTCTAACATGTAATTTGTTCAAAAAAATATCAGTCATTCTTAACTTAGTATCCGCTAACCCACGCTGCCTAACTAGAAACACGTTTTTCGTTGCTCGCGCTTCGTTCATTCCGGGAGTGTCCGGGGATGCGATATGCACGCGGGGAGCCTTGCCATTCCGTTCGGAGCGCTCATAAGGTGTGAGTGTGCGTCGTCGTAACGTGTACCCGCCAAAACTCAAATATGTCGGGGAGCATTACGAGGTAAGAGTTTTTAATTTTTGTGTAGCAATTAATATATTCCCCTTTATATTCCATAATATATTTGAAATACCGCGGACTGATTACATATTTTTAGCAAACCAGATACTTAAATTATTTACCTATTTCAGACGACACGGTGTGTCTCAAAGGATTCAAAGTATGATGATAGATCTAGCCGATCATGCAAACGGGCAGACGAACAATAAAACCACCACCCTAAAAAAAAATTGCAGTGTACACACCTTTGTTGATAGTCTCTACAGCATAAACCAGGAATATTCTATGACATCCGAAGTTTTCCAAAATTTCTGCGAAACGCAAATTACAGGTACCTCGCATCATTTTCATAACTTAAGTAATATAATTAATACTTTAAAAATGTCTAATAGTTACCAACCAGAATATGTTTCTAGTCAAGAAAATATAAACTTAATGTGTGATGAATCGATGCTAACAAGTCCGGCTCAGAGTTGCAGTTGTGATTATGATTCTGATGATTCAGTCAAAGATAAAGACTACATACCCACTGATAAAGATGACACAAACAGTGACGATACAGACGATGATTTTGTTAAAACACAAAATCCTCAAATCCTTAGAAGGCCTTCTGTAAATAATCTTGCTACTAAATTGGCTTCTATAGGACCAGTAAAACCTTTTCGACGGCATTCAATGAAAGCAAGGACATTACGGCCTTTTGTGTTGATATTGCGCCATTACAAAAACGTCGTATGACCATCGATGCGTCTTTTTTAAAAGGATTGGAAAAGACCACCCAAGAATCAACTAAAGCGCAACCCAAGCGGCGAAAGTATAGTACGAGTTTAAAAGAAAGAAAATTAGAAAAGCAGAGACGAAAATTAAATCAACATAAAGTAAAAATTTGTTGTGACAATAAGTGTAGAAAAAAATGTTCATCAGTCTTTACAACTGATGAACGTGAAGAAATAAACAGAAAATTTTGGCTAATGACACATACAGAGACTAGAATTTTTGTAAGATCTAATTATGTGGTGGCCATTCCTAAAAGGAAGTATACTAATGAACCAAAGCGTAATCCGAGAAGGTCTTTTACGTTGCCGAAAGGCGATGGGACTCTCGTTTCTGTATGTAAAATATTTTTCTTAACAACTTTAGGATTTGAAAAACACAATGACTACATTTTATCCAACTGCCTTGATACAAGTAACGATACTGACAAACGTGGTAAACATACTAAAACACCAAAATTTGACCGACAAATTATTACAGAACATATTGAAACATTCAATCCATCAGCGCCGCATTACCGTCGTGAACATGCTCCAAATCGTCGCTATTTGACAAGTGAAGTTAATGTTAATTACATGAACAAAGACTTTTGTTCAAAGCATCCCGACATAAAAATTGGATACGAATTGTACAGAACACACTTGAAAAGCATGAATATATCGTTTGTCAAACTTGGGAATGAGGAATGCGAGCTTTGCGAGACTTATAAGTTACATACTCGCGATACACGACATGATGCTCGCGAAGAAATAATAACCAATTGTGACCAATGTGCAACATGGGCTACTCATCACAAGAAATATAAGTACGCCAGACAAATTATATGATTCACATAAATCTTTGAAACAAAATACTGACGAAATATATTTTAGCAGTGACTTGGAGAAGGTCATAAAGTTACCAAGGCTCGACTCATTTAAATCCATCATATTTTGTCCAAGATTAACAGCATTTAATCAAACTTTCGCTCCAGTTGGAAAAATCACGAAAGATTCAAAGCCATTTGCAGCTATTTGGCACGACGCTATCGCCGGGAGAAAGCAAGAAGACATTATGAGTGCCTATTACAAATTTTTTTTACGTTTTCGTGATGTCAAAAAAATAAATATTTGGATGGATAATAGCATGGTTCAAAACAAAAACTGGCTTTTTTTTTCTCTGTTAGCTGATCTTATTAATAGTGATGTGATTGCTACCGAACAAATGACATTATACTATTTTGAACCGGGACATACATTTATGAGTTGTGACCAATTCCATCATCAAGTGGAGCTCTCTATGAAAAAAAAGGGCAGGATTTATGATTTTACTGATTTCGAAGAAGCTGTAGGGTCAGCTAATAATGGTAAAGTAATCTTAAAATCTCTACAGCCTCAAGACATTATTGACTACACAAATAATATATCAGACAAACGTATCCAAAATGCCAACCCTAGGGTTTATCTCAAAAATATATCTCAAATTCGTTTCATTAGATCAAGCTTTGGTCTACACTCCAAAAATGATTTTGCTAAAAACTACAAAACGATGAAATTTTTGAATGACAAGTTTTTAAAAATCCCGCAGCTAGGAATTAGATTTCGTTCACTACCCAAAGGAATAGAGAGAGATCAGAAACAAAATATAATTGATAAACTATCATCTATCATACCAAAGCATAAACTATTTTTTGGCAAAATTTACCAACTTGTGGCGATAGCGAAAGTTTTGAAGCACAAAAAAAGAAAACAAGATTCCTTAAAGCAATCTGTGATTTAAACGAATGTCTTTTTGATAATATTAATGAGTAGTGTTATGTGATTGAAATTTTTATTATTGTCAAAACGCAAATATTGCCGCTATGGAAATAGTGCCTTAAAATAACTTTCTCATATTTATTGATTGTTTAGTAAGTTAAGAAAATTAATCAAGGCTGTGCTAGGGGTAATTTTGAAATCCTATAATACTGTTGATTTTTAAGTGTTAAGGTGAAATAATAATTAATGATATGTTATTCATAATGAATAAAAGAAGAACTGTTAATTTATTTTTAAGATAACATTTTTTTTTTGTTGCTGTTTTTACAAATTGCTGCAGTTTATGTTTAATGATAAATGAAGGAACCTTTTATAGTTATAACTTTTTAATAAAATTTGATTTAATTTTCATACTGCATTTTATTTAATCTTTCAGTTTTTTAATATGAGATGCTTAGCTATAAAGATGTTAGTAACAATCGACGTAAGAGTTGCCTTTTTTTAGCTTAGTAAGCAAGTATATGTTTTTACAAAAGTTATTTTACTTTTCGGTAACACTTAGCTTAAAAGAGTCTTGGTGCTTTAGCCTCTTCTTACGAAAGGTATTTATGTATAAAATTAAGAAAAATCTTAGCTACAAAACAGTTAATTGACTTAACGATTTTATAGTTAAGCATTTCAGGATAAATCTATCAAACATTACTAACCTTACATATTTAAAGAAAATGCTTAACTAAAGAGTCTCTAAGTGTAGGTTAGAGACATTTTAGTGCGGCAATCAATGTCAAAAAATATGTGTATTGCTTAGCTAAACCAAAATTCCTTGTTTTATAAATAATTCAAAGTATATTTCTGTGCAGAAAACATCCTAAATGATGCAGGAAAGTATTTGTTTAAATTATATCCAACAATCACTGATCTATGTATAATAGTTTTCTAGAAACAACGATTCCCGCGTTTTTTGCGTTTTTCTCTAAAATCACTTTTTGGGGTTAACGTGGTTTTAGTTAAAGGACGGCAGCACGACAAACACCTATATGGCCGCTACAAATGCTTCTCATGTGCGGGATCAAACCCTACGTAACATGCAGTGCTGTGACCGCTGCGCCAACGCGTCGTCGAATCCTTCATAAGCTATCTTCCATGACTTGTGAAGGTAAAAAAGGAGACATAAGACAATGTATCTATAAGAATTCTGTTAACCAAGACCACGAGAAAAATATGTTTGACCAAACCCTGAAGTAATCAAATAGCTAAAAAAAGATGTCCCGCGCAAAATCGCTGTATTCACTACAGAATATAATGAACAAGGCGTGTAATTGGTTAAAATAATCATGTTTGCTAGCAAATTTAAAAAAAAACGACTTCAATTACATCGACAAGTAATACAACGCCAGTAGACGAAAAAAATTAACAAACGCACTAGTCGTCACTACGATTTTTGAGAGTTCCCCTCGATTTCTCTGGGATCCCATCATCAGCTCCTGGTTTTCTTACCCTTGAAATGCCTCCTTTCCAACAAAAAAGAATTATCAAAATCGGTTCATAAACGACGAAGTTATCCCCGAACATAAATTAAAATATATACGGTCGAATTGAGTAGCCTCCTCCTTTTATGAAGTCTGTTAAAAAATGAAATATAACAGTAATATTTTGAACGATGATAAATACTGATGGATAGAATTTATTTTAGAATTATTTTTTTACTTCACGTGGGTGACAATGTAGGAGTACATATCCAAACAACGAAAACATTTACAAAAGAAAACTGGGTCGAACTCAATTAATATTTTTATATCTAAATGAAAGTTCGTAGCCTACGCGAATATTTATACAATTAATATTGATTCGTTAGTGTTTCAATTAAAAAGATTTATGCTACCAAAGATAAGTAAATTTTAATTCAAATTGACACTACTTTTCAATGAATATCACATGTACATCCAAAACCGTCTTAGGAACATGATGACATCTTTAAGATGCTTAGAAATTACTTTAAGTACTTAAATTCTCTAACTTTTAATGCTCATTTTGAAATTTTAAGCATTGCATATAAAAAGTCGAAGATGCTTATGTATAAAATAATATTCTGTGTAAACTCAGCAGGGTTAAAATTATTTGAATAAATGAAAAATATCCCTAACTTGTGCTACTCTGTAGTGTCAATTATTTATCAATGATGCTGTTTTAAATGTATTTTATCAACCGCAGTGAAGCGACGTTGTGGATTAAGTTCCAACTCTTGTCACATGGAGAAAGAGCTTCATGCCCAGCTGTTAGATGTTGCAGGCTTAATCAATGAATCAATGAATCAATAAGTAACTGTTAGATAATGGAATACAAAAATACTATACAATCATAATTAAAACTGTCCTGTATTTTACTGTCTGTTAATTTATTTGATTGTATAAATAGTCCACACATCAGATCTATGTGTACAATTTTTCCCCTACTTTCATTTAAATCGTTTGAAAATCATCTGACTAATCTATAAATACTATTAATAATACTATTTATATGAAAATCACGTTATGTGCTCAATTTTTGCTGAGGTAATTTATTTTATACAAAAATGACTCGATCAAGAAACTCACTCTTACAAAAAATCTAATTCTTACTTTTATATTCTGATAATTATCACAGCAAATGCAATTATGGCCAATAAACCCCAAGTTAGATCATCAGAAAACGTGTTTTGTATAATAAGTGAGAGAGCCAAAAATCGTTATAAAGGAAATTCTAGTTCTCAACATTTACTCCCTTTCCATAGTTACTTTCGTCTGAAATACATATTATGTGGTCTTTCTGGGACCACTTATTTGGACCACTTATTACCTGGTAAACCAACAGCTTTTTGTTAGTAATTCCATTAACAAAGGCATAATTTGTCCTCATAATTATTGGTTAATTTCAATAAATACTTGTGCAATATCTATCTAGGATTTTCTAGTCACGTCTTGTAACAAACTGGAGTCAATAGACGAAACTATTATTAGCGTCTGTTGCTGCAACGACTCCAGTGATACAATCGACGAATTTAGACGGAAAAATCACTCCAGTTATACAGCACAGATGATCTATGGCTAATTTTACATTTTGAACGTCGAGTGTGATGATCTTTTGGTGTTAACGTGAATGTGGAGGCGTGAGAGAATCCAACATTTTGGAATATTATGTCTGCGTTTCATGGTTTTTGCAATGTAAAATAATAAAATACAATTGAACTTTGGAAAAGAAATTAATAAAGTTCCTTTAATTTACTTCTTTGTATATGTCGTGTTGTTGTGTGTGTGTTGGTGTCTCAAGAATCTCCATATTTGTTTAGATGTGAACAAAAAATATAGTCATCATAGTGGACTGTATAGGCTGTAATCAGCCTATACAGTCCACTGCTGGACATAGGCCTCCACAAGTTTACGCCAATAATAACGTGAACTCATGTGTTTTGCCCATAGTCACCACGCTGGGCAGGCGGGTTGGTGACCGCAGTATTGGCTTTGTCGCACCGAAGACGCTGCTGCTTGTCTTCATGGTTTCATGGTTATCCCGCCATCGGTCGGCTCTTAAGTTCCAAGATGGTTGTGGAACCTTGTTATCCCTTAGTCGCCTCTTACGACACCCACGGGAAGAGAGGGGGTGGCTAAATTCTTTAGTGCCGTAGCCACACAGCACACAGCAAAAGTATAGTAATACAATTTAACCATTGGTTAAAATTAATTTCATCAGAAGTTTAACGCCACTGAACTGAACTAAAAAAGCCTCACGTAGGACGTATAGATGATAGTTTGGATGTAAAAATACCAAAACGCTGTGTCCTCTTTCTATCTTCACTTACTTATATTTCCCTCTGAACTTCCATTCACCTCAACCGATCACACCTTATGTAACGCTCTCGACACGTACCAGCTTACTCCCCAAGTCAAACGTACGTAAAGACATTTTACTTCAGGGACTTTGTCAATTTATTAATTTGACTTCAAAGGCTTTTTCATGTTTATTATATTACAAAACTAGCGCCCCCCCCCCCCCGGCTTCGAATGGTTGCAAAAACTATCAGTTTTTCTCTACTATATTATGCATGTATTTTACATATAAACCTTCCTCTGTATTTACTAATGAAAACTGCATCAAAATGTTTTAAATATTTAAACCAGAGGCGTAGCTACCGCCGTATTAGACGTATCAATGATAGGCCCCGGGCTACAGAGGCCCCTATCGTGTGTAAGCAAAAATTAGTAAAATGTTAAGTTTATAAATGATGTCACTTAATCTCGTGCTTCCCGGGAAAAAAACTTATTAAACAACTCTCATACATGCCTATAGAGTTTTAAGGTTAAACATCTTTATTTTCTCATTTAAAACCATACAGTCATTTGCATGAGAAATAACAACATTATATGACAGATTTAGTTACAGTCCAGTATGTAGATGGCAGACCTGGTCTGTGATTTTTGTGAATCGTACAACTAACGCGTGTAAAAATTTTAAAAGGCGAAAAGAGGAAAAATTAAATTTGAAGTTTTCACTTCAAAAATAACAAAAGTCAAAAAAAGCAATCCCTTTTTCCCGGGTTAAGCGTGCGCCCAAAAGTTGGCAACATCCTACTTCGGTTATTGCGGAAGCGGGATTCAGTTAATCTCTATTAACAATTAATTGCTCTGAAAAGATGATTAAAATCCGAAATTTGTTTCTTTTTTGTTCCTTTTGTGAGAAATCTTTACCCTTCTTTAAGCCCCACAACTAATTTTGATCCAATGCACGCTACTCCTCTGATCTAAGCATACAGACAGCGGGAAGCGACTTTGTTTTATGCTGTGTAATGACAAAAGAAAAAACTAACGTTGTTTCCGTTCCAACTCATCAATATAAAAATCACAATTCTAAAATTCATCATAATATTCTCTTAACGAAACACATAATAATATCATTAACTAATCTAAACACATTTAACGATGAAAGTGAAACATATTAAGAATGAATCTGTTTTGACTGTTAAATATTAAACAATCCATGCATTGTTGCGATCGAAAACTCGTCTAATAATAAGTGTTACGTTTAAACGCCCTTGGCCAAGGCGCTAAGGTTGGCGCTGATCATGGATGCGTCGGCGCATGCGCTGATCGCTGACATCACGACACGCCTAGCCAAACGATGTTTGAACATTTGCCTGTAGTTCGTTCAGGGAACGTACAATATGAAAAAGTTATCATACTCATATCTAATTGATATTTGATTGATTGATATGTGAAAACTTGTTTACCCGCGTTGGGCACTTTTTGGTAGGGAAAATCTTATGGGTTCGCGTCACCGACATGCTTATAACAGTATATCTGTAGCTATACAGCTGACATATTGTGCAAAACATTATGGAATTTAAATTTAATACTAAAATTTCTAAGTTTTCACTTCTACCGGCAGTCTCTATATATGTCTTTTTGGAACGACGTTCCTTACGGCAGGCTTGACATTTGGCTGGGCGACCGAATTGAAAAAAATGTGATACTAAAACCGTAAGAAATATATATAACGGAAGTGACATTATATCAGTCATACGACTGTATAATATGACATTTGTAAAACCAAAATATTACTAGTAAACTTTTTTTAAATTATTTATGTAATTTTATACTGTCGACAAAAATAAATAAAGACATATGTTTTTTATTTCACTTAATAGTCTGAATTATTTTATTATTATTTTGTTTGATTCATTTTATTTTACGGTATTTGTTATTTTCTAAAATACTAAATTTCCTAAATACTTTTATGTACTTAATTAAAAAGCAATCAACAAAATTTAAAAAAAAAATCAAGAACTAGAAAATATATATAAAATTAAATATTTTTTTTTTTCAAATAGTGTTGCTTCTATACTATCCGAAGGAACTTCGTTCCTACCTGGTGTCCCATGACACCACATAATTTTTATATTTTTGTTTGCTTTTGATTGTGCAATGGCACAGATATATAGATGTTTGTCGTGGTTTGGACGTTTGTTGTTTGTGTATTGTGTGTGTTTCCGGACCCCCGACACAGGAGAAAATCCAACTGGGGACCGTTGAGTGCGGAGTGGTTATTTATTTATTTATTTAATGCTATTCGCGAAGGTTCACTAATATTGCTGTGTAATGATATTATAGATTATAAACCACGTAAAGATATTGTAGCACGCTCTGAGCGTTAGCAAATATAATGTAGATTTTTCATTCTAGCAGGTTGATTTATTAGATATTAATTGAAGAGTTAATATTATAATAAGTGTGTTTGCAGGCAAACGAAGAAAAACCGACTTCAATTATATCGACAAGTAATATAAGGTAGGTAGACGAAAAAATAGTCAAGTAAATACGCATTATCAAAGATTACTCCAAAAGTTGTAATCAGATCTCGATGAAATTTATATGTGACCACATGTTAAACATCGGCTTTCGATTAAATTAAAAATCATCAAAATCGGTTCACTCAGTAAAAATTTATGCGGATTTTCGAGAGTTTCCCTCAATTTCTCTGGGATCCCATCTGCAGATCCTTGTATCCTTATCATGGTACCAAACTAGGGATATCTCCTTTTCAACAAAAAAGAATTGTCAAAATCGGTTCATAAACGATGAGGTTATCCCCGAACATACAATATATATACGATCGTAGTAACCTCCTTCTTTTTTAAAGTCGGTTAAAAAATAGTAATAATCGCAGTGTATGTGTTAAGGTATTCTCGCAAGTATAAATATAATCCTACAGACGATTTTGTGATTGCCTCGACATAGATTTAAAGGGTTTATTAAAAAGAAATTAATTGCTAGCTTATTATTTGGTGCAGGATTAGGTACATAAATGATAAAGATGTGTGAATGCTGTATTTCGTGCAAGATATTACTAATTTTGTACTAAGACACAGTTTATATCCTTTTTTATAAACTGTTTACACTGAAACCCAAGCGTTTCGCAAAAACCGTACGTCATAAATTAATTTTAGATTTTCGCACTTTTTTCTCTTTAAAATCAAGACGATCTTTCCAGCCACGGTATTATGATTTATGTGCACAGCAATTACCACTCATGATTAACATTATAAAAGTGTGCCCCAGTTACCGAAACGAAATATGTTAACATGCGCTAATGTTTGATCTAAAATTACGGACCTGCCTAAACATCAGACGGAATGACCTAAAACTATCACTACGTTGAAAACTTCGACTACGATCCTTGAAATTTAATTTGACAAAAGTAAAAATAAACTAAAAACAAAAAGTAAATGGTTTACTTGAACAAGATTTTAATAAATTTAAATGTTTAATATCTCTAGTAATGATCTTGGTTACTGATTACTAATTCTGCTTATTAGAGCTATCTAATGAAATGATGTAACGTTTGTACCTATATCGATTTGAATCATCACATAAAAATATTAAGGGCATTTACGGTAGATTTTTCTAAAACCATTAATATGTACTGAAATATAAAAAAATATATATTCATATATTCCTGTAAAACTTAATCACTCTAAAGTTAATCCATTATAAAATATATTAAAAACATATTAAGTAAAGATGTGATTAAAGTAAGGGCAACAAAACCCATAAAATCTTATTTACCTATGTAGTTTAATACAGTACATTCATTTTGTTTAAAAAGGCTATCATTATTAACTATTCAAACTACATATTGAAATCTTTTTATGAAATTAACCACTAGAGAGTACTTTTATACATCAAAGATAAGATTTTAATTTTATACAGGCTACAGAGTTGTCTCCATCGTGACGTTCATAGAATATAAAGAAAAACCCGCTGGAAAAAGTTCCCAAAATCAATACCAGATTGTTTCCTGTTTCCGTTGTCTAGACTTCACGGCGGACATTAGTTTATCTCCTAGGATGACGCAATGCGGAAAAAATAGACTGCAAAGTATTTACTTAAAAGTCCCGGTAGTCATAGCATTATGTAATTCGGTCAATATTTACATTTATCAAAAAAATTTAGACTTTGCCTTTCGCATTACAGACACGCAAACTTTGGTTCACTTACATATATTAAAGTTCAGACAATAAGTGACTTTTCCGAGGAACGTTCCTCAATCATAAATACTTTTTAGGTAGTTTTGATGGGTAGTTTCATATATACGTGTAAAAAAATAGGCGGCAATACGATAAAATGAAAACCAATCTTTATTAAAAAAGCAAAACCTCTGCATACTATCCGAAGATATATGATTATTTTATGCATATCGAAATAATTAGGCCAGCTTCAAATATAATATATAACAACCCAAATAAAGCGAACGAGTATTTGAGGTTAGAAAAACACCGGCTATTTATCTAAATATGAAAGGAAAGATGAAAATAAAATAAAACGAGAGTGTGACAGATTGAACGTCACAATATTTCTGGAACATGCAACTAGATGAAACTCTATACTCGTGAATCCGTTACTCCAGGAAGCACGTGTAAGGATTTATTTAAGCGACAGTTTCAAATGTGATAGTACGTGCGACAGATAAAAAACGTCAGGCCAAAAACAAATATTTCTACATTACCGGTAACACGGAAATTCGAAAATCCACAAGTCACTTGTCACTGATCCACGTAAAAAAAATTTCGATTACACTTGACGTTATCACGGGCACGTCCAAATACGGTGTGTGATTTTTATTTGCCGTTTGCGAGTGTGCTCGCTCACCAAGTGAACTTTTCGGTACCGCGCAATCGGGATGGTTTTTGGGAATGTCGACGGCAGTTGACGATGGACTGAGGCGGGCGGGCGGATTCGTTCACGCTCGGGCGCTTTCGGTCTTTAATTTTAGAACTTGGCTCTCTCCCCGGTTTTATATAGACGTGAGTACATCGTATAAAGCGTATGCGAGATGCGGTCGCCGCCGCATATATTTAGGAATTACCGCTTTTTATTGAGCGGATTGGTAATTTTTGCATTCCAAACGTTGGCCGGCAATTTTCGACTGTGGACGGGACTTATTTGGCGATTGTTAAGAATTTTTTTTTTTTTTCATTATTTCTGCTAGCCATTTTGTAATAGTATTTTTGTATTTAAAATGAAGATATATTTTTTTTAATATATTTTTTTTAATATTTTATACAATTCTATTTTAAAACAATTTTTGTTATATTCTCGGGATACTATAATAACATAATAATAAACTACAAATAAATAAATAATAAATAAATAAACGATTCACACTAAGCGATCCCCAGTAGGATTTTCACCTGTGTCGGGGGTCCGGAAACACACAATACACAAGCAGAGACCCCAGACCACGCCAAACACATATATACAAATGGCTGTCAAACCCGTGACCACCAGCGCCAACGTTTCGTCAAACTATATAGCAATATTATAATTAACATTGCTCATATGAAAATTCATACAAAAATTTTAGACATCACGATTTTGGCACATAGTGGTACATAACTGCGTGCACATTCTGCTATTTCCAATACAAAAATTTAATATTAAAAAAATCTTTAATGTTATGAAAATGCAAATGAAGGAAAGAATAAATATTTCTTTAAATCCCGTTTATTATATTATTGTAATACACAAACACTATTTTAAATACAGGTAGTGGTATATATATATATATATATATATATATATATATATACCCACCTAATAAACATACCTAATCAGGGGCCATCGATAGATAACGTCACACGAATTTCACGATTTTTTGAACCCTCCCCTCTCCTTGTCACTGATAGTCACATACAGTCTCCCCCCCCTCCCCATTCTCACTTACGTAGTGTGACGTCACATATTTTTCAATATTGCCAATCAGTTTCGACATTATTTTTATTTCCGTTTTAATTAATGTCAATTCGCCAATAAAACAATTTAATATTTTTTTAGTAATTTTTAAAGATATGTAGTTGGAATATCATGTTTTAATAAGTAGTCTGAAATTGTAATGGCCCGTGGATACTAAATACTTCTACAATTAAATAAATATCTTATAACATTCAAACACATAAACTATGCATTTGATCATGTCGTGATCTTGAGCAAAGTGTTATGGATGAGCCCACAAAGGTTTCTGAGTTGGTAAGACTAAAAAAAAGCGTAGCAACGCAACAAGTATCGATGTAAAAAACGATTTGCTAATAGTGTTTAAAAACTATGGTAAACTAAAATGTTTCAATGTTAACCACAAAAACATAATATGTATGCCTTACACTAAAAAAAAAAATATGATTTCAAGACAAACCGAAGTGACAACACTTACCCAAAAATAATATTATCAAAATCCATAACAAAAGAAAAGAATTAAAGATTGAGTAGGGGTCTCCTCCATTTCAAATTTTCAATAAAATCGCTCTAAAATCGGTTATCTGACTTGTCGTTTAGGAAACAACATAATTGTAAAACTAATATAGTTGTTTCTTTACTTAAAAATTGTATCAAATTGCACTTTTATGGCTTAAAGCCTATATATAATATAATCATTTTAAAACAATTAAGCCTTATATAGTTTTGATTAAAATATTACTACGTTTGGTACTATTAAGTAATAAGAAACTACGTTTTTTCCGAACGTTTTATGTCAGTCAAATGTCAAATAGTACTGCACCATTATTTTGTTAAATTTATTTGATATTTACTTTGTTTTTAATAGTACGGATTAGTAATTTTGATATATCAATATATTATAATCATGTTTTTTTAGTGAAAAAGCACTTAATATTTTTTTTAATTTATTTCATTTCGAAATTGAAATGTTCAACCCTGATATAAACGATTACCAGCTAACTTCTATAGTAGCGGAGTGCTGTGGGGGAGTCGCAGTAGTATATTCAGCTGTTTACAAACCTTACAATCAAAATGTGGCAATTAAAAGATATTTTGTTGATAAAGATAAAGAAAAAGCCAGTTTAATACAGGTAAATATAAGACAAGCCTTCTCAAATTTTGTGTATTGTTTCTTAAAAATTTTGTTTACAAGATACGTGAAAACGAATTTTTTTTTGAACATCTATAATATAGATACTCTATTTTTTATCGGTTTTAAATATAGCCAGTTTGTCAATAGTCCTCAGTGTACCTTATTTAAAAAAAAAAAAATTTTAAGCACATTTCTTCACATTTCATATCCAATCAAATATTCAAGTCAAAGTTATTTATTTACAGCAAGATATTCTCACGAGAAAAGAATTACAACATCCGAACATCCTCCCATACCTCACATCATTTGTTTATGGTCGTGAACTGTATGTGGTGTCCCCGCTTATGAATCTTGGGTCCTGTAGAGATATATTGGACAGATATTTCCAAGAAGGACTGCCAGAGCTTGCCTGTGCTATTATATTAAGAGATGTTTTATTAGCGTTGCAGTATTTACATAAACAGTTTTATATACACAGGTAAGAAGTAAGAATAAGCAGCATTTATACTCACTTCAGCCTAATACAGTCCACTACTGGACATAGGCCTCCACAAGTTCGCACCAAAAATGGCATGAACTCATGTGTTTTGCCCATAGTCACCACGCTGGCGGGTTGGTGACCGCAGGGCTGGCTTTGTCGCACCGAAAACCCTGCTGCCCGTCTTCGGCCTGTGTATTTCAAAGCTGGCAGTTGGATGGTTATCCCGCCATCGATCGGATTTTTAAGGTCCAAGGTGGTAGTGGAACTGTGTTATCCTTTAGTCGCCTCTTACGACACCATCAGGAAGGGAGGGGGTGGCTATATTCTCACTGCCGTAACCACACAGCAAAGTATTTATACAGATAACTATAATTTTTACTTGTTAATATGTCAAAAATCTTAACACAAATAACGAAAATTAAACTAAACAAAGTAAGATGTACAAATATGGTCTTTTATATAGTAAAGAGAGATTTATTTTAAACAATATTTGAGATAAAATAGTGAAAGGATTAATTTTTATGTGATATTTGTTTTTGTTTTTTTATACAACTAGGTCGGCAAACAAGCGTTCGGCTAACCTGATGGTAAGCAAATACTGTAGCTTATAGACATCTGCAACACTAGAAACATCGCAAGCGCCTTGCCAACCCATCCCCAATTTCCCCCAGGAACTCTGGTCACCTTACTCACCAACAGTAACACAATGCTGCTTGAAAGCAGTATAATTTAGCTGTGATCTTCTGTAAGGTCAATGTACTTCACCAATCGCGCTGCTCCATATTTTGAGCAGAAGATATCCTGCTGTGTCCGACCTCAGTTTGTATGTTTGATGTTTAGTTTTATATGTATTTGTTTCTGAGTAAACTATGTGCTTTTTAATGTTTCAAATTGAACAGTCCATAGTTGGATGAAATTCTTTTAATTAACAAATGAATTGCACAAATACTCAGATCATGACAGGGATTTGTAACACCTTTGCAATAATTTATAGCAACTACTAGCTGACCTGGCGAACTTTGTACCGCCTTCTTTATTTTTTTCTTAAATATAATAATTAATATATCAAAATAAAATATAGCCTATCTTTCAAGTTGGATCGAACTGCACATGGTATGCGAATTTTATTATAATCGGTTAAGTGGGTTAGGAGTAGGACAAACATTGTGACACGAGATTTATATATATTAAGATAGGAGCAACCTTTAGCACAGCAAATCTTTTACTGTGACTGGTTTATTTTTCATTTCACTACAAAATACTGAAATTATTGGCTATGAATATGTAAATTATTGAATTTAAATTATGTTTTATGTAAGAATGTATGAAAATGTTTGACTCACCTTGACATTTGTAGGTGTTGTTGACGTACTGAATGTTTCATGATGCTTACAGAATAGTTTTGAAAGAAACAACTTTCTGATAGTTGAATAAATTTATTTTGCACTTGTGACTCTCCTTTAAAGTATATGAATTATTAAGAAACTAATACAGCTCATTCCTATAAAACTTATTATTTATTTGTTTTCCTTCTATATGTGTATTAATATGTTGTAGAATATTTTTATTATTATTATTTTGGATTAATTGAACTAAACAGTATGACAGATATAACTTCTAATCAAAGCTTCACACTCTTCACGCTTAACGGCCCCCAGTAGGATTTTCTCCTTTGTCGAGGGTCCGAAAACACCCACAATACACAAGCACAAACGCCCAGACCAGATAAACATCTATATGGCCAATACAAATGTCTGTCGTGAGCGGAGATCGATCCCGCGACCGCCAGCGCAACAGCCAGTACTGTGCTCGCTGCGCTAACCCGTCGTCGCAATTAGCGTGCATGGTATGTGAACATCACATTTTCACATTTCTTGTATAGTCTAAAACTATATTATTATAATTTGCAGAAGTGTCCGAGCAAGTCATGTACTATTGGATACAAATGGCACTGTTCGTTTATCTGGCTTACGTAGTGCAGCCTCTATGATGGTACGTGGCCGAAAACAGAAGCAGCTACACAGTTTGCCTCCGCCGGACCATGACAATGCTAACCTGATGTGGCTTAGTCCAGAACTATTAGAACAGGTATATAATTAGTAATATATACTATATTACTAAAATTTCTTTTAGCTCATGCAGTTTTATCCATGAAGAAATTTCGAAATTTTGATTAAGTACACCTAATTATACCTACGGATGTTATATGAATTTTTGTAAAAACGCAGGCTTTGAGGCTAGTAAATTTCATACAAAAGAAGTTTCACAATACTTCACTTCATAATAGGAGTGATTTCTTTCCAACAGTAGGATTATTTACAGGTTATGATACATTATGTATCAAAAATCCCAGTAGAATGTAAATCTTGTGCCAGAAGTCATCCAACACAAATACCAAGCCTGATTAATATTTATATCCAAAATAAATTAAGATCAAATCAGCTACTGCCAACCTACAGCAAGTGCTATGATCACTACCCAAATCCTACATATATTTGTTACCTTGAATAATTGTTTTTGCTCGCAAACTAAAAAAAACGACACTAATTACATAGACAAGTTATATAACATAGGTCTTTGAAACAGTAAATTAAATATCCATTAAGTATTAGGGATAACTCTAAACGTACACACTATATTTCGATTAAAATTAAATGCGATGGCACACATGTGGGACTACATCCACCAGCTTTCAATAAAAAAAATTAACCAACAAAATCGGTGCACCCCGCTAAAAGTTATGAGAATAAAGACTCTGAGAAACTTCTCCTTTTTTTGAAGTTGCATAAAAAACTGGGTTTTTTTTTAAATGATTGGTTTTTATCAATGCTTAAATTCGTAATTGGTTTACATCACTGATGTTAATGCTATGTCAAGATCCATAAACCTACAACATAAACAGGGGCGTAGAGTGGGGGGCAAGGGGGGCATCATGCCCCGGGCGCTACTAGCATAGGGGCGCCAAATGGTCCGCAAAACAAAAAAATTGTTCGACATATTATATGGTATGGTATGGTTTTCGTTTTCTTGCGGGCGCTAAAAAGGTATTGTGCCCCGGGGGCGAGATAAGCTCGCTACGCCACTGAACATAAACACAGTGTTAAACAAATATATGCACAGACATACAAATATCTGTCATGAGAAGAGGTCGAACCCATGACTTCTTCTTCTCAACCTTCTAAAATTTGAAAACTCTTAACTTTCAGAATCTCAAAGGCTATGACGAACAATCAGATATATATTCACTCGGTGTGTTTTGCTGTGAGCTTGCTAATGGTGCGGTACCATTTTCCGAAGTACCCACCACCCTCATGTTTACCGAGAAGGTGAGAGGCAGCCGGCCTCAACTGTTAGACTGTTCATCGTTCCCCGAGCCCCTGGATGATGGTGAGATGAAGAGTGAGTGACCGACTAGCGTTGTTGATATATTTATGTGTTAATATTATATGTTTGTTAGCAGTTGCGGGTTCGATCCCTACACATGGCATACATTTTTTTGGCCATATAGATGTTGCCATGTTAGCCGTGGTCTGGGCGTTTGTGCTTGTGTATTATGTGTGTCTCCGGATCCCCGACACAAAAGTAAATCCTAGTGACGTAGACGTTGGAGTGTGAGGCGTTGTTTATTTATATAAAAAGAAATTAAGATTTGTATATTTAAAAATAGCTAAATATTATTTTTCCGCCTACGTTAGACACCATTCTAATTGTGACAGCATTTGTGGTCATCATAGGTATAATAATAGGGACAGTTAGGTTAGTTAGTAGTTTTCTACAATTTCGTTTTTGACCCTAAAGAACTGCGAGACTTTTGATCATTTCGCTGTTACATGACCCTTATGTCCAACTAGTATGTACTGTCTGGTGAAGTGCGCCAACGTTGCAGAAGATCACAGTCAAATAACATAGCTCTTAAGTTGTGTGGTGTTTCTGTATGTAATTAAGGTGGCCAGAGCTACTGGTTCTAGTCCTGGTCGGGATAGAGTCGGCAATGCGCTTGCGATGACTGCTTACCGTCATGTGAGCCGTACGCTTGGTTGCCGACCTATTGTATAAAAAAAACGAGTACTTTAGGCCATACGACTGAAGTAAAACTTCCTTAGCAATAGCCCTGCTCTGCGTCTTAGATATGCTAAACGTAATTGCCTATGAGAGAAAGAGAGAAAATGTGTGCTCGTACCTCTCTCTCTTGTTCCGTTCCCTTCGCCCGATCCCTCCTTTCGTAACGTTCTCGTCACGCGCTCGCCAGCCTGCTCCCCGAGTGAGCGAGCGTGACGCAGTGTAACGCCGACCCGCAGGCATGTACAACACGGACAGCGGCGTGGGCGACAGCGCGGAGGGCGTGTCGCGCCTGCGCGCCGCCTACGCGCGCCGCAAGCTCAGCGACGCCTTCCACCGCCTCGCCGACCTGCTGCTGCAGCGGTACGCGCACGCGCACGCGCACGCACACGCACACACAGACACACACGCACACACAGACACACACGAGCACACACAGACACACACGCACACACAAACACACACAGACACACACGCACACACAGACACACACGAGCACACACAGACACACACGCACACACAACACACACGCACACACAGACACACGAGCACACAGACACACACGCACACACAGACACACACGCACACACAGACACATACGAGCACACACAGACACACACGAGCACACACAGACACACACAGACACACACGCACACACAGACACACACGAGCACACAGACACACACGAGCACACAGAGACACACACAGACACACACGCACACATAACACACACGCACACACAGACACACGAGCACACAGATACACACGAACACACAGCAACACACGCACACACAGACACACACGCACACACAGATACACACGAGCACACAGACACACACGCACACACAGACACACACGAGCACACACACACACGCACATACAGACACACACACAGACACACACGAGCACACATAGACACACACGAGCACACACAGACACACGCACACACAGACACACACGCACACACAACACACACGCACACACAGACACACGAGCACACAGACACACACGCACACACAGACACACACGCACACACACGAGCACACAGACACACACGCACACACGCACACACAGACACACACGAGCACACCGACACACACGCACATACAGACACACACGCACACACAGATACACACGAGCACACATAGACACACACGAGCACACTGACACACACGAGCACACACAGACACACACGAGCACACACAGACACACACGAGCACACACAGACACACACGAGCACACACAGACACACACGAGCACACACAGACACACACGAGCACACACAGACACACACGAGCACATACAGACACACACACAGGCACACATGGCTTATACTAAAAAATAGTCTATTTTAACCTTAATAATTCCAGTGACCCAGAGAAAAGACCGTCAGCCACTCAGCTGCTAAACCACCCGTTCTTCAAGCAGATCAGACGGACCGATTTCTTGCCCAGTCTCATCGGACGTGTCAAGCCGATTAAACCAGACCCTGGTAGGTTTTGTTTTTTTTTTTTAAACTAGGTCGGCAAAGAAGCGTACGGCTCACCTACGGTAAGCGATTACCGCAGCCTATAGACGCCTGCAACACTACAAGCATCACAAGCGGTTTTCGGACTCCATCTCCGAACTTCCCCAGGTCACAACCCTGCTTGAAAGCAGTATTATTTAGCTGTGATTTTCTGTAAGGTCGATGTACTTCCACAGTCGAGCTGCTTCACATTTTGAACAGGATCTTTCCTGCTTTTCTCTACCTCCGTTATGACCAAATTCTAATGAAAGAGCAATAGTCAAAATAAACGGCTTTTGCGCTAACCATTAGAGATTTGATTTGCACTCGTTACTTTTGTTTATATTGCTTACGTTAATAAAAAGGTGTTTGTTAAAAAAAAAGAGGGGGGTTTTGAGCACAGGACTGAAGTAAAATTTCTCTAACTCCATCTACCTTATATCTCGCTCTCCACTTCCGTTCGCTTCGCCTGATCACACTTCATAACGCTCTCGTCACGTATTCACCAGCTTAATCCACCACGTCAAGAAAGCGTAAAGAAGTTTGACTTCAAAAATTAAACTGAAAAAATTAACACTGAATCGATATTTTACAAAATTATAATTATGTTATTATTTCCTCAACGCATTCTGTAACAACGTGTAATCTAACGACGCATATTTGAATGTTGTTATTATGTTAATAACCATGCTATAAGCTAGCTTCATACTATAAATAAAGACATTCTGTAGTATATTTGGTATCAGCATTGCACCCGTGTGAAGCGGGGGCGGGTCGCTAGTACTTAATAAATTAATTGTGGCTCATTTGAAGCTACCACCAGTTGTCTCCAAAATGCTTTGAAGTGTACTTGGAAGGAATTTTTGATCATTTTTTTCATTGTATAATTAACCATTCTAACAGTGGTATTCAAATATCATATTTCAGATGACATATCAGCGCTTTTGCTTCAAGAGAAAATATCAGAAATGGAAATCGAGAAGACGACGGAGTGGGATTTCTAGTATTTACTACACGTAGCACAAGTACAATTAACAGATACGACAAAATAACACCAAATACATCTCTCACCCATTCCAAAGAAAATTGTAGTAAATGAACGATGTCAAGATTTATTTCTTCTTATTTAGGTTAAAATGGCTTTCAATAGTGCCTAGTGTATGAGCACAGATGTTTTAAATACACAATCAAAATTTAAATGGCATAATCTGTTAGGTGTTTTGGGGATCCAAATTCTGATTAAAACGTTAAAATCTGGATAAAAATGTAACATTGATAAATAAGTGAATTCTGCTTTATCTGCTTGCTGTGTTAATTTTTATATTAGTACTAGCTTTTACCCGCGGCTTCGCCCTCATTGATTTTTTAAAATAAAAAAGTATCCTATGTTACTTCTAATACCTATGAGAATATGTGTACAAAAGTTTCTTGATGATAAGGTAGTTTTCGCGTGAAAGCGTAAGAAACAAACTTACATCCATATTTATAATACTAGTAGGGATAATCAAATTAATATTAATTGTCTTAATACATACTTGCGTTTCAGAATATTCTAAATATTTACTTATATAATGTATGAGGGATTCAGTTAGAAAAGCTGTTTTATTTCAAATTTTAAATGGAACTTACACTAACATTTGCATTATTCTCTTTGGAATGGTCATAAATATGGAATTGCAGACACCAGATGCCTTATACCTTACAGCGCAGTACTATGACCAAATTAGCAAATTTTTGTGTGTTGTAACGTACGACCATTTGATATAATGAAATAAAAAGTATATATTTATTATTTAGAAGATTTAGGTCACTTGTATGCGGTGTTCGTTTGGACAAAATTTTATTTAAAAGGTGATTTTGATTTAACATAGTATTATTTTTAAAAGCATTTTTGAAATATAAGGTGTTTTCACTTTAATGTTAATTCTGGTGATCTAACACTTTCGATAACTAGATATTTCTAACAAGAAGTATTAATAATTTAGTCAATGTGACATTTATTTTAAGTTTTGTGTACAGACATTTTTTCTCAAGCCAGCCATGGTCTCCATTCGAAAACCATCTTACTCCAATGACCATTGATTTGCAGATGTGACCAGTTCACTGCCACTTTAGCTTGTAATACTTTTGCACTAAGTCAGTTACTTTGGTCTTCTGCCGGATTGCCTCACTTGGGACCTAATCCCTCAATAAAATCGATGAGAAAAAAAAAATTTTAAAGCATAAATAAACATTTTTAAAAATTTTATGTGAAGTAATTTTATTATACTTGCTTGATGACATATTCTGGAATGTTGTGTACCCCGTAATTGGATACATATTAGATAATAATGTTATGATGTTTTATATGTATTCTGTGGATGTAGCTATAAAATAAAATAATTCACTAACGATCTAAAAAATAGTGCTGATAAATTTGTCTTGTTATTTGTGTATTAATCTGGACTGGATACTCAACAATTATGGTGCTACCATAACGATGTTACATAAATAATTTAATGATCTTAAATTTTAATTAAAGAGATGATTATGACCATTATTCAATTTTCGTAAATTTAATTTTTATTCATTGTGAAAGAAGTGTTTTTAATATTAGATAATAATTTATGGTGTATTTCGATAAAATTTAAAGAGGCTGGCATATCCATTTTGCTGGCAAAACTTGTGCCAGTTGACACTTCCAAATGTTACTCATCATAGCATTGTTATAGAAATATCTTTAATATTAATTTTTTTCAAACATTTTTCGTTTATTTACTCACAAAATACCGTATAAAATTAATAATCAAATAGGTCGTAAGCAAATAACACATTGTCTGTGAAGTACGAAATTCAGTTCAGAGCAGTTTTGCATAGCTGTATAAAAATAGTACGATAGATGTTGTTGTTTTAAAATTTATCCCCAATGACCAAGGGAAAGGCAAAGGACCATATCCATACAGCCTAGTTTGAATTTTTTTATTATTGAATTAGTTTGAAGTTTCGTTCTGATATATCAAAAGGCCGGAGCCAAGTCTGAAGTAACTTTATTGTTCTTCTGATTCGATGACTGGTAACGTAAGGCCGAAGCCAAGTCTGTAATTTCATATTTTCGTCTTCTCTTCTTTGTCTATAAGTGATAGGCGAGGTCGAAACCAAGTCTATAATAGTCAGGCCGAAGCCTGATAGTACGATAGATGCTTTGACAGCGTATTAAAGCTTGACTGTTAAACCAAAAAATATATATGTCACAAATATGCATAAAATCGCAGTAACATTTACACAAAAAATAAATCACATTGTTTTTGGGTAGATTATATAAAAGGATAGTAATACTAATAAAATAGTATTAACTCCAAAATAAAATAGGGTATTACTGTTTTTCGTCGGCTTTGTAATAATAAAAAAAATATATATATTCTCTTTAAAATCAAATAAAATAATTAAAAAATCCATTTTATCACAACTAACTTTAATAGATGCTATAAACAATAATTTATGTGTAGCATAAATAATTAATAATTAATAAAAGAAATTAAAAAAAAAAACAGTCGAGCGCAACTCTAGAACGACATATAAATTAGAAAATAATAAATATAATTTTAATTACGTAACTTTTAGAACAATTATTGTTAATATATTGTGATGATTAAATATAAACGTTGGAATTCCTTGTTTTATTTATTATAAATCCTCATTTTGAAACTTGTGACTACAGTTATTCTACCACTACTCATATTTTATGACATTTAAGCAAAATTATAGCCAGCTATCGGTAAGGATATTAAGCGTTGACTTTCAACATGCGCAGAAATGAATTTCGGGTCTCTTCGGTGGTAGATTCCCTCCATAATAAGTTAGTCTATGGTGGTAGAAGTGAGGCACAAGCGCGAGGTGATCACATTATCGTTCAGTGATTGGTCGGTTGCTCTTTAAGCGCTTCCTGCGCCTTTCGTGATCCTTTAAAATGAGTATAGGATAGGTATATCGTGCCGGCCGCAGGGGTAGCAAACAAGACACAGTATTTTAATAATAAAATAATTGTGTTGGCAGGCAAACAAAGAAAACCCGACTTCAATTATATCGACAAGTAATACAACGTAGGTAGACGAAAAAAATTGTCAAGTAAATACGCACTATCAAAGATTACTACAAAATTTGTATACAGATCTCGATGAAATTTAAATGTGAGCACATGATAAACATCAGCTTTCGATTAAATTAAATTTCATTAAAATCGGTACACCCAGTAAAAAGTTATGCAGATTTTCGAGAGTTTCCTTCGATTCCTCTGGAATCCCATCATCAGATCCTGGTTACCTTATCATGGTACCAAGCTAGGAATATCTCCTTTCCAACAAAAAAAGAATTATCAAAATCGGTTCATAAACGACGGAGTTATCCCCGAACATACATAAAAAAAATACACGGTCGAATTGAGTAACCTCCTCCTTTTTTTATTTTGAAGTCGGTTAAAAATAAAACGTGTGTGCTTTAGGCCACACGAGTCAAGTCAAACTTCTACTTCTTACTAATTTTACTTACTGTATGAGCTAACTCATACAGTAATATACGAAACGTAACTCTCTCGTTCTATCTTCACTAACTTATATGTATATCTCCCTCTGAACTTCTGTTTGTTTCGCCCGATCACACTTCCCGTAGCGATCTCGACAAGCATTCACCAGCTTGCGTGGCGTGCGTAAAGAAATTCAATTTAAAAATATTCTATTAAGATTGTAATCTCGACCGCGCTAACCAATCTGATTCGTGTATCTCATTCTATGTAATGTTATTGAAATTGACTGTGCAATGTTGCCACCATTGAAAGTTGTTAATCCAATGGCTGTGTGAATAAACTGAATAATTACATTATTTCTCACTTCAAAATAAAACTAAATTTGTAATTTTGGTTCAACCTTTTTTGTTTTTTCCATTAAACTTGATATTCACAAACTCATTTGTAGATACTGTTTTAGACTATTAAAAGCCTTCAGACAAAATTAATCAATACTGTAAGTTAGTATTTTTGGTTTTCAATGGCGCCTTTTAGTTAATATATTGTTATTTTCTTTCTTTGTAATAAGAATATGGAAAATTTTGAAATGCCATTTTTAAGCTCTCTATTTGATATCTCTATTCAATTCAATTGTTCAAAACCTGTTTTAAGCTTTGCATTGAAAGTATTACAAACACAATTAAGAACAAATAAATAATAATAAATAAATAAATATCTTATAAGTATCTTAGAAGTTTCTAGTAAGAGGTAAAGGAAATAATTGTAAACAGCAATTATAAAAGCGAATATTTATTAAATAGAATAACGAAATATACAAGTATCTAACAATCAATAACATATTTTAAAATTCAGCGGCCCAGGCGTATAAAGTTTGCCTCCCCACAAAATAAAGGAAAAGGCAAAAGCAGCATATGTATTAGGGATGTGACATTTCGGAAAAAAAATCGATTTATTTTGGAAATATGATTTTTTTTTTTTTTTTTTTTTGATCACTAGTCAGTGTAGTTCCGTATAATTTCCACATTTTTTAATAGATAGGGTAAATTCGGTTTCCATGGTTCAGTGGTGTCCGGTGACTGTGGAGAGCGCGGCTTCGAGCCAAATGGCGACGCCGCGCGCGCCCGCGTCCTCGCCCTGCAAGTGCTCGCTCGACACGTACGACGCGCGCCCCGCCCTGCACCACGCGAATATAAATAACTAGCTGTCACCCCGCGGTTTCACCCGTGTTCATTTTAAGACGCTTCAGCCTGTATTATCCCACTGCTGGGCATAGGCCCGTTTCCCCATGTAGGAGAAGGATCAGAGCTTAATCCACCACGCTGCTCCAATGCGGGTTGGCGGATATATTAACGATCGCTATCTGGTGTACATGATAACAACCGGGATCGACAACTTAACGTATTCTCCGAGGCACGGTCGGTTGACCCACAAGGACTAACAACCAGATAAATATTTGTATAAACTCAAATATTCACTCCGAGCGGGAATCGAACCCACGACTGTGGGTGTTTTGGCGCCGCCGACACGCACCATTACACCAGAGCGGTCGTCGTATTTGTGGACAAACGTACTAAAATATTATGAAGCCTATAGTCTTCCTCGGTACATAGAATACCTAACAAATAAAATAACTTTTCAATTTGAACAAGTAGTTCCAAATTAGTGCGTTCAAACAAACAAACTATTTAGTTTTACGATATTTGTATAAATAGATTAATTGATAGTAGAGCCTATTATCCTGCTATATATGAAAGATGGAAAAGTACCTCAACCTCACAGAAAATCACAGCTAAATACTACTGCTTTCAAGTAGTGTTGTTGTGTTCCTGTGGTAAGGAATATATAATATAACTGAGGTAGGGCACAGCAGGAATTTCCTGCTCAAAATCTGGAGCAGCCCGACTGGGGTAGTACCTCGACCTTACATAAGACCACAGCTAAATAATACTGTTTTCAAGCAGTGTTGTGTTCCTGTTGGTGAGTAAGGTGAGCAGAGCTCCTGGGGATTGGGGATTGGGTCGGCAACGCGCTTGCGATGCCTCTGGTGTTGCTGGCGTCTATAGGCTACGGTAATCTCTTACCATCAGGTGAGCCGTATGCTTGTTTGCCGACTTAGTGATATATAAAAAAAAGGAAGCCAGAACTCCTGGTTGGCAACGCGCTTGCAATGCTTCTGGAGTTGCAGGCGTCTATAGGCTACCAGAACCGCTTACCATACCACATATGTAGGCTTTGCACTTGTTTACTGACCTAGTCGTACTTGTGAAAAAAAAATCTTTAATCTACAAACACGTAAAGTTCAGATGATAATGTGAATTTGTTTGTTCTCAAAAAGAAAAACGACTTCTACAACGCATTATCATCTCTCAGTCAGGTCATATCTGGCTCAAAACTTGAAATGTATTTTTTTGTCAACCTATACGTAGGCACCTACTATATTTATTAGTATTCTCAATATTTTGTTTTTAATTCATTGGCTTAAAAACGTTATATATTTTTTTACCTGGCTTCCATCTTAGCGGTATTTTCGGCTCCCTTCTGAGCGGCCTCGTTGATTCTAACAAGAAGCGTAATAATATCGACTTCCAAGGTCTCTTGAAACACTTCCATTACGGCATGGAGTGTGTCCAACTGTATTCGAAAAAATATGTATTATCTAAGATATTACAGTAATATTTTTTACAGTAATACTATTAACTGTAGCTACGAAACCTTTCACGATTGCCATTGATTTGTTATGCCTAAAAGATGAAGTGATTCTTCTAAATGTGTTCATTCTAAGTTTCATATTATTTGGACACCTAACTGAAAGTTATGTCAATAACTTCTTGTTAGAATTCCAAATAATGTTATTTGCAGATTTCATTAATATAATTCATAAATTAAACTCTATATTTTCATTGTACCTTCCGATGACTCGGAGATTGGACAAAATTTTCAAGCTAAACTATGAAATTACTACTTTCTATAAATAAAGGTACTCGGCGGAAAATTGACCTAAACCATATACAGTTGCTCAAACTCTTATGCCATTTTCAAGCATTCTTCTTAAGCTTAGAAATCAATTTTTTTCAAAAAGTAAAACGTTCAACTGTTTTCGATCTTTCTAATATACGTAATAAACCATTTTCCTCGCAGCGATTTCTATGCAAATAAGTGTACGTTACCATAGTACGGTCTCCTGGCTCCGCGCCGCCATACGTCATTATGGCTTTCATTCCACCCTTCAACGCCTTGAGCCACGTTTTTCTGTCGTTAGTAGTCGATCTAGGATAGTTACTCTTGATTATTTGACGTTTTGACAAATATTAAGTACACTCTTGATTATTTGACTTGACAAGTTTTGACAAGTATTAGGTAGGTAAATCTGTCATGTAACGGATATGAAATTGCGGATTCAGATATTTGTATAATGTTATGCTGGTTTCTGTTATGATTACGGATTATTTCGAATTATCTCGTAGTTTCTGTTACAGATACAATGTAATGTTTCCAATTTGATTTTTATCACTTGGTACTAAAAAGAGTCAAATAAAGTGCTGATAAAATAAAGATAGATACTTATAATAATATTATATAAGTATGTACTGTCAAAGAAGCTCTTAGATTTTATCAAACAGATACTTAATAATAACGCTTAGGGTAGAACGGTAAGTGTTAACAAAAAGATAGCGGTTCTTATGTTAGTTGAAAGGCCACTTCAGCTTATCACAGTCCACTGCTGAACATAGGCCTCCCCAAGTTCACGCCAAAAACGGCGTGAACTCGTGTGTTTTATCCATAGTCACCACGCTGGGCAGGCGGGTTGGTGATCGCAGGGCTGGCTTTGTCGCACCGAAGACGCTGCTGCCCGTCTTCGGCCTGTGTATTTGAAAACCAACAGTTGAATGTTTATCCCGCCATCGGTCGGCTTTTTAAGTTCCAAGGTGGTAGTGGAACTGTGTTATCCCTTAGGCGCCTCTTACGACACTCACAGGAAGAGAGGAAGTGGCTATATTCTACTGCCGTAATCCATATCACAGTAGTTGAAAAGGTCTCAGATTTAAATTTGAACAAATTTCAAGTTAGAGGCTTTTGGCCAATTGTAGGACATTTACAATTTGTTGTATCACAGATGGTAATACTCACGTAGCTAAGGCCTGTGACGCCGCAGATAAGCCTAAGCTATAAATCCCGCCCGACGTCCCACCCATATCTGTTTCTGCTATTTCTGACAGATCCCACAGTACGTTAGCTGGATACTCGAACGATGCCGATTCCAAATATTTTAATATCGCTGAAAATAAATAAAGATATACTTATTACATATATATTTGTTCGCCGTGTTTATCATAACCAGTTACAAGACCTTCATGCACACATTTTTATTGGCTTGTTTTTTATCAAAACAAACGAATTATTCAATACAATTATTGACTTATTAAAATCTAAATGACCCGGCGAACTTTGTTCCGCCATTTCTTTTTTCGTAATTAGAAATACTTTCTTTTCTACAAAACTCTTGTTGGCAACATCCAATTTGGCGAAACATTTTTTTTTACAGATTCAGATTACCTTTCCCGAAGTTCTTCAAGGTAATTCCACAGTCACCGTCCCCACATCCGGAGTCCAACTTGTTCAGTAACTCTTCGTTCTTTATTAACTCCGTTGCAGCAGCTTGAAGACTGTCACGTAACATTTTCTGATCGTTAGGTGGCAATACGGGACCGGAGTCGGCCTGGAAATTATTACCACTTTTGAGTTTTCTTTCCACTAAGAACCTATTTGACCGATTGGGGATAAAGTTTTCCCTTTTTTTCCTTGTGTCTAAATTACGAATAGACTTTACAATAGGAGATAGAATAAGTCATTAAGACCTGTTTCTTCTCAATTAATAAACTTCAACTTTTCCATTGACTTCAAAATTCCAATTCGATGGTAAAATACTTAAAAATGGTAGCATACTTATATCAGAAACTTTTATCTATTGGATATCGTTATCCTTCAAATAGCGATATTCACAGCCGGCGAGACAGGTTCTAATGCTACTAATATTATAAATGCGAAAGTTTGTGACAGTAGTTGGATGTATCTATGTATTATAATGAAACAACTATTTCGGATTCTATCGCGGTTTATTTACGTCGAAATCGGGCATTTAAAAAGCTGTTTCATTATAATAAGTGAAATTTGCTTCAACATTAGAAAACAATATATGTATGTATGTTTGTTACTCTTTCAGTAATGCGACTTGGTACGTAAAAAAAGATCTGGTTATAATTTCTACTGTATTTTTATGTAAGTAAGATTTTGACTTTTTTTTTATTCGAAAGGTGACATCTAACGTGTAAGTGTTGAGTTATCTCCAGTAATGAGTATTTAATGGAATTCGAATGACTTAATGATCTTATTTTATTACTTATCGATGATAATTAAAGTCGGTTTTCTTAGAACAAAGAACACGCAAAAACTTTTGAAATAGCTTACAATCTAATAAGTAGTTACATATGAATATCACTTTTACTAACCTTCCTTTTAACACTCTGTAGCAGAGTATCATCGTCGACATGTTCCCCCTCTCTTCTTTTAGACAAAACCCCCCCACTCCAAACTCCCACCTCCGTGGGAGCATCTAGTAACTCCAAGAATAACTTCTTATTTTCCTCAGGCAAGCGTAACAGGCAGATTTGGAAACCGTGCATTTCTAAAGACGTTTTATAATGCCCGGAGTAAATGCGTTCTAATTTGATCTGCTTTTCATCTGGAATTTATATTTGTCGTTCTTTTAAGGCCTTTTTTGTATGGTAAGGATACCTAGCTTACGGTACCAAACCTAAAGTAGGGACAATTTTCCCTAGCTATATGGTTAGGTTAAATTTAAAATGCAGAAATAAACGCATCATCTGCGAACGGTCAAATTTCCAATTTTTTAAACTTATGAGAAGAATTTCTTAAAATATTTAGGAAAAATTTCTTAAAATATTAAAGTAACACAATGTGTAATCAAATGAACAAAACGTATAATCTTTTGATTGATTACTACTATTTCATTTTGTGCGTAGTATATTGTGCTACTAGCTGACACCGAGGATCTAAGATTCTAAGTAAAGCATTAAGGTTAACCATGCATTATTTTTTAGGTAGGACCTCAAGAGAAACATTTCGGAAAACTGCATCAAATTTCATATAGGTAATTTTTACGCAATCTGCGGACAAACGTACAGTCAGACACAAATGCTGAAGTCATTATTACCTGCTATATACAGATGTAAATCGGTTATATTTAATATAGGTAACGAAATAATAAAAACCAATCATCATCCTTACTCAAATAGTCTTTAATTTCTGCAGCGATGATGTTCATTTCCATGAGCGACGTTCCGCCCATGTTGTTGATCATGGCGACTACTCTGTCTTCGGCTTCTATATTCCGACGAGCTATTACCTAAATGAATATTAAAAATATCATCATCATCATCATCATCATTTCAGTCCATCACGGTCCACTGCTGGACATAGGTCACCACGCTGGGCAAGCGGGCTGGTGATCGCAGGGCTGGCTATGTCACACCGAAGACGCTGCTGCCCATCTACGACCTGTGTATTTCATTGCCAGTAGTTGGATGGCTATCCCGCCATCGGTCGGCTTTTTAAGTTCCAAGGTGGTAGTGGAACTGTGTTATCCCTTAGTCGCCTCTTACGACACCCACGGGAAGAGAGGGGGTGGCTAAATTTCTTCATTGCCCTAACCCCACAGCAAATATTAAAAATATATATAGAAAATGGGAAAAGAACAGTGACAGGCAGAAGCAGGTGAAGAAGTAATCAAGTGAATAACTGTTTAAAAAACAAAATGTTATTAAATTCAATTGGATATTTATATATTTACCATACAGAAAATCACAGCTAATTAATTACTACTTTCAAGCAGTGTCGTGTTCATATGTTGAGTAAGGTGACTAGAGCTCCAAAGCGATTGTTGTTACATATAACAACTTTGGTGTAGGTATACATTGTAGAGATTTTTTCCGCCTGAGGGTAAACTGATAACGTTGCAATTACCGTTTATAAAACCACAAGAATCTTTATCTGGCTGTGATCTTATGTAACGTCGAGGAGCTTCCCCAGTACGGCTGCTCCAGATTTTGAACAGGATTGCTTTTGTTCCAATAATAAGAATAAACAATAAGAATATAGATATAAAGAAACCTTATCAAGTATCAAAGCTACAATTTCCTTCGCTGTTTTCATCTTCAGCTTTTCGATACCAGCCTCTCCGTGCACGCCTGCGCCTAATTCCATCTCGTCAGGCAAGATGTTGAACAGCGGGGGCTGACCTGAAGTACAGCAATATTAGGTTACAATACTTTTCATTGACATTAATTAGCACAAATCTGTAGCTCATTTCTTTTGAATAGTTAGCTTTTAGTTAACATTATTAAACAATATTTCAATACATTTATGTAAAAACTATTATAAAAATTGTAATAAATTACCAGGCAGAGAACAAGAGGTCAAGCAGACTCCGAGGGTTGCCATATTCTTGTGAATGATTTCGACCATGTTTAGTATGGCGTCCATGTCGTAGCCCTTCTCAGCCATCGCACCGCACATCTTTAATTAATTTATTACGTATCATTGATAGGTACTTATCTTACATATAAAATTCTCGTGTTACAATTTTAGTTAAAATACTCCTTCGAAATGGTCGGGCAGACTTTTATGACAATATTGATAGAGATTATAATGAAATTTTGAGTGCATATCGGTTAGGTCTAAATATCAGCCAACATGTATTTTTCATACGACTAAGTTATAAGGGGGGGGGGGTAGACTTTGGATTGGGGGGAACGAGGCATCAACGGCGAATACATCTCTCACCTTCATTTCGCCGACGATATCGTCATTGCGGGGACGTTGGATGAGCTGGGCCAAATGCTGGCCAACCTAAACGAGTCATCCCGACAAGTCAGTCTCGGTATGAACTTGGACAAAACGAAAGTTATATCAACCAAGTCATACCGAGACCGGTATCGGTCGATGATACTCTTCTCGAAGTTGTTCAAGATTATGTTTACTTAGGCCATACCATCCAACTGGGCCGCAACAACTTCGAAAAGGAGGCCGATAGGAGGATTCGGTTGTACCTGGGCGGCATTTGGTAGACTTCGTCGAGTTCACTCCGAAGATTCCGCAATGCTTGAAGACAAAAGTCGTCGAACAATGCGTCCTACCTGTGTTAACATACGATGCCGAAACGGGGACACTGACGAAGGGACTGGTCGACAAGTTCAAAGTCGCTGAGCGTGCAAGGAACATGAATGCTTGGGGTTTCTCTCAAAGATTGAATTAGAAAAGAGACTATTCGCGAGAGAACGAAAGTAACAGACATCGCCCACAGAATTAGCAAGTTCAAGTTGCAGTGGGCTGGTCATCTGTGTCGCAGAACCAATGGCCGTTGGAGCAGACGTGTCCTGAAGTGGAGACTGCGTTTTGGCGAACGTGGTGTAGGACCTCGTTCGGCCCGCTGGACCGACAATCTACGCAAGATTGCCGGTGTGGACTGGATGAGCATTGCGGAAAACCGGGATGTCAGGCGCGAACTTGGGGAGGCCTATGTCCAGCAGTAGACTGCAATAGGCTGAACTGATATAAGTGAAAGGGGGGGTAAGAATACCCATACAGACAAAAGCCAACATTCAGATTCCATACAAACATAGGTATCATATCCACATACATCCAATTATATAAAAATAAAAATATGTATAACTAAGTAATGTGTAATCTATGTGTAAGCCTACCGAAAAAAACTATCGTAACAACTACCTTAAACAGTAACACTTCTCCACACATGCCTCTGCCACCAGTTTTGTTTTGACACGACGCCACATCTTCACCTACAATATAACCGTCAACCTAAAACACCAATAAATAACACATTTAAGTAAAAATAAACCAACTGATTATCACGTTTATCGCAATAAAATGAAATCTATAGTAACAACCTTGATGCCTGCACTCTTCGCCTTTTCGAAAGCTTTACCGAAATTTAATCTGTCCCCTGTGTAGTTTCCAAGAAGTACCAGGACTCCACCTAGAAATAAAATTTTAAAAATAATAATAATAAAAAAATAAAAATAACATATTTCAAATAAAAAACAATGTTCAAAGGTGGTCTTATCGCTAGAGGAGCGATCTCTTCCAGACAATCTTTGGGCATATAGGACACAGCGTAGTGAAAGCGGTTGGGAAGTGTACACAGAGAAGTGACAATTAAAGTACCTACATAAATCGAGTTTATTTATTTATTCAAGGCTCATCAACGCAAGGTACACAGCAAATTATCTAGCGTACGTAATTTGGTTAAAATGTTCGTGTACCTGCAATTACAGGTGGGCACGGCATTTACAATAATGACGCTCGGACAATAAATATAATAATAATACATAGTTTTACATATCGTCACATATATTACTTTACAATACTGTTTACAAATTTTCAAAACGTCATATTTTTAAACTATAGATATATATAACATATAATTTATAGAATACATCAAATTACATCTTTGTGCCGTTTGCAATCGAAACACTTGAAACTTGAGTAGCAGTGCTAAAAATTTTTTAAATGAGATAACACCTCGCCTTATTGCCTCCACTGGTGACAAGAGGGCTGGTGCATTTTTTGCCCAGAGAATCGGCGTAGCGATTCAACGGGGAAATGCTGCCAGCATTCTTGGCACAATTCCACGCGGCCATGATTTATACCAAAACTATCTGTAAATATGTAGAATAGAAAAATAAAATTATTCTAGATCAAAAATAATTTACAGTCGGGCTAATTTAATAATTTAACAATTTATTTGGTCTTTAAGACAATTAAATATTTTTAAATAATATATCATATCAAACAATGATTATAAAAAATATAACAAATAGGGAATACAGAAAACAGCAAAAGTGCAACAAGATTAACAAAGGACAATTGCAGTCGATTTCATTAGTAATAAAAAAAACAATAAACAATAAGAACAAATATTTAAAAACTAAGAATCAACTGTACAACATACATTACATAATTGCTTTTGCAGGCAAACGAAGAAAAACCGACTTCAATTATATCGACAAGTAATACAAAAGGAGGTAGACAAAAAAAAATGTCAAGTAAATACGCATTATCAAAGATTACTTCAAAAGTTGTAATCAAATCTCGATGAAATTTAAATGTGACCACATGATAATTATATTAATTACACATCGGCTTTCGATTAAATTAAAAATCATTAAAATCGGTACACCCAGTAAAAAGTTATGCGGATTTTCAAGAGTTTCTCTCGATTTCTCTGGGATCCCATCAGCAGATTCTGGTTTCCTTATCATGGTACCAAACTAGGGATATCTCCTTTCCAACAAAAAAATAATTATTAAAATCCATTCATAAACGACGGAGTTATCCTCGAATATACATAAAAAATCTGTCGAATTGAGTAACCTCCTCCTTTTTTAAAGTCGGTTAAAAAATCAAGAGAACCCTCCTATATTTCAATGGATTTACACTATTGTTCTAAATTTCGTAAAATCGTCACTAAAACATTAATACAAATAATAATATCTATAATAATATTTTCAAAATATCACAAATTGTTCACAATTAATGACCAAAAATAAACTAAAAACATATAATTAAAAAAAAAAACTTTAAAAATGTGTAGTTTGTAGCATTTAAAAAAAAAGACAACTAACTAACTGAGCTATAGCCAATAAGGTCCTTTATAATCACGATAGAAACTGTTGCACATCTTGTTACGATTGACAATTCGAGGAAACAGGGTATTAAAGGATGACTGACCTTACCGTATTACAACAAAAACTATACTCCGAAATGACGGTAGATTTGTTTTTGCACTTGATTGTAAAACGATCATTCAAAGGTATATTCAAAGCCTTCTTAAATAAAGTATTATTTAACTTGTTAAACAGTAGAACTGTACCTTATTAGTCTTACGCTTTTCCAAGCTATTTGGAATTTCATTTATCATACCTTAGATGAAAATAAATGATAGATTCGCCAGCTTGGAATATAGTAATTGATACCTGAATTATATTTGTAAAGGTGTGCTATTGCATAAAGCACGTTTCCAGTGGGAGGGGACGCGAACACCCCTCCAGCCACTGCGCCGTCCAGCATGCCTGCCCCCACAAAGCCTGTGAACAATATGAAAAAATAATTACTTTAGTCCGTACCACAAAGAATAATTTTTATACCACTAGCGTGGCAATATGCGTAAATACGTCACATTTTCCTGTCGTGAATTAGGTAGCCAGTACCCCTGCGGTAGGGTCAGTAACGCCTTGTGATACCCTCTGTGTTGTGTCCACAAGCTATGTAATGTACATCAAAGCATGCGTCGTAGCAACACGATGATTACATTTAAAAAAAGTTAACAATTATGGACAAACCTGCAGCGAAAGGTTCATGGCCCGAACCACCTCCGCTGAGAATAGCCACCCTACCGGAATCATTCTGAAAATTCAAACAATTTTATTATAATCTAATGCTATAAATGTTGTCGTTTCATACACACTTATTATAAAAAAATAGAACTTCTATTTTATCTGCCTTCTTGATAACTGTCGGTTAATAGTTACACATTATCACGACCCTGACAAAAAAAACTTGATAGAAGAAAAAATAACGTTACTTTGAGATTTACAAAAAAAAATCCTATATAAAATAATTCTTTTTTTGTGTTCGTTATTAATTGTCAGGATAAATATATAAAAGAAAATTTAAATAAAGAATCGATGTAGTCCCGAAAATAAAAGAACAAATTAATTTGATATCGTTTAAAAATAACTTTAAATATAAGTTCGTCCTAATTTAAATATAGTAACATAGGACACCTTACCTTCCTCCTTACAGTTACAACTCGATGCTTGGGATGAAGTTGCAATTTGGGAAACAAAGTCACAACGCCGCGGAGATTGTCGTCAACGCACGTCTCAGGGGAGTTTATAACTTTCTTCGTAATTGGTTGACTAGACGTCATTCTAATTTATCTAAAATGTCGTTATATTTAATTGTAAAAAACAACGTATTTTTACAAGAATTTTAATCCCTTTTAGATAATAATGCTTTAGATAATAGATTAATTTAAGATTAAGTACTCGAATAAATATATAATATGACCGATTGATATGTTTAAATATATATTATTAGAATTATTATATTTAATAAATTAAATAATATTCAAGTTATTTTGCACACACGCCTGTTACGATCACCAATATAAGCTGTTTAAACTGTCAAGAGAACGACCGTTACCTATTATTTTAATTGAAGGTAGAAAATAATTTTAATATGTTAACGAACAACTTTATTAATTAACGCTTATTATTTCATTTAAAATGTAAACACTTTTTAATACTTCGCGTTAATTTGTAATAAAGTATAATTCAATAATAATAAATAGTTTTCGAATTAAAAACAAAATTAACAAGACAATTCAGGCGGCGGTGCTCAGAACTGACAAGAAATTAATTTTATCTATAACGTAAATAAAGGTCGCTGCATACGTAACGTGCACGGGACGGCGTTAAAACGTGGACGGGACGGGGACGAAACGTGGTTAGTAAACACTGATAGGGATGAGGTAGGGCACTGCAGGAATTTACTGCTCAAAATATGGAGCAGCCTGACTGAGGAAGAGTACCTCGACCTTGCAGAAGATCACGGGTAAATAATACTGTTTTCAAGCAGCATTGTGTTCCTGCTGGTGAGTAAGGTGACCAGAGCTTCTGGAGGGGGATTGGGGATTGGGTCGGCAACGCGCTTGCGATGCTTCTGGTGTTGCAGGCGTCTATAGACTGCGGTAATCTCTTACCATCAGGTGAGCCGTATGCTTGTTTACCGACCTAGTGATATAAAAAAGGGGGGATTTTTAATACTTACGCACCATGACAGTTAAACTCAGTCATCATCATCATCACTTCAGCCTATCACAGACCACTGCTGGACATAGGCCTCCACAAGTTCGCGCTAAAAATGACGCGACCTCATATGTTTTGCTCATAGTCACCACGCTGGGCAGGCAGTTAAGTCAGTAACAGTAGCTAAATGCTCGTGCTTCCCGTCTTTAGCTCTCCGGAGCGAACTGAGCTACTGCGCACAGTGCACACGCTGCGAAATCACGAACGAGACATGGCACGCGCGGGACGGGACGTGTTAAATATCGTCGCCGACGATTATTAGCCAACTTCCAAAAAAGGAGGACGTTCTCAATTCGATTGCTTTTTCAACGTATGTTATGTCAAACATTTTGACTAGGAGGACTGATTTCGATGATTTTTTTTTTCAATCGAAAGGTGTTGCATGTCATGTGCTCCCATTTAATATTAATTGAGATCTAACCAGTACTTTTTGAGTTTTTGACCTACATTGTATTATACTGCACAATTTTTCGCTGGGTAGCGTATACTGATTTCAATAATTCTTGTTTTAAGGGCGTACCCTATCTGAATGACCTCGCGCGTTTCAACTCGCTTGACCGCCCCCTTCCCGCTCTTCACCTGACAACTTTTACGTATTTAAGCGCGTGAGGAAAAATACGACATCTAGCGGATTTGTTGCGTATTATTACAACGCGCAGTCATCAATCGATTTTATAGGCCGAGAGTTGATAACGCAAACAGATTAAAATACCTAAATATATTTTATTTATTCACTTTAAAATATATGTGAATACTAACTTTGCAAATTATTTAAATACGCTACAGAGTTAATTTGCAATTAGGGATGGACTAAAAAGAAATACCTGGATATCTATTTGTTGGTAAGTAATTTAATTAGTATAGATGTGCTGATTATAGCTTTGGCCACCTTGACTAGCCGAATAGTCGATTGTAAAGAGACCACTAGTCAGCGGGCCGAATAAATTAAAAAAAATCCTACTCTTTTTAACCGACTTCAAAAAAGGAGGAGGACCGTATATATTTTTTTATGTATGTTCGGGGATAACTTCGTCGTTTATCGACCGATTTTGATAATTCTTTTTTTTGTTGGAAAGGAGATATCTTAGGTGTGGTACCATGATAAGTAAACTAGGATCTGATGATGGGATCCCAGAGAAATCGAGGAAAACTCGAAAATCCGCATAACTTTTTAGTGTACCGATTTTGACAATTTTTGATTTAATCGAAAGCCGATGTTTATCATGTGGTCACATTTAAATTTCATCGAGATCTGATTACAACTTTTGGAGTAATCTTTGATAATGCGTATTTACTTGACTAATTTTTTGTCTACCTGCGTTTTATTACTTGTCGATATAACTGAAGTCGGTTTTTTTTCGTTTGCCTGCAAACACAATTATTATATTGAGTACACATGATTAAACATACACTCATTGATTTAAAATTGTGATTTTTATTTTTAAATATGAATCGGTTACATTTTTGCTTTTATTTGAGTATATTTCTTAAATAATGTGTTCGGATCAATCAGTTCTGGAAGTATGCAGTCAATATAGAATTTTGTCAACTTTTGTTTTATTTCCTTCTGCCAAAAATTATCGTCTTTATTAATAATTTCGATTCTAAGGGATTCATTTTCACTGCCCCATACCGCATATATACATTTTTTACCATTCCATTCCACCATTCCATCCGACCATTCTTATTTATTTTCCAGACGGTTATTTTTTTCTTCCTAATAGCTTCGTCTATGCCGATTCTATGCGCTGTAATGGGACATTTCACCTCAATGAGATGACGATGTTTGCCAATAACCTTGTGATTGTGGTCGTATGTATTTTCAGTGAAACTAGGCAAATTTATAGCTGACAACACTTCTTCAAGTTGTGACCGGCCACATCCTATTGCGATGGTACCAGCTACTGCACATGCATTCAAATTTAAATAATTGTCTTCACAGATATCATTTTCGATTGTAAGAGTTACGTTATACATTTTACACTGAAAAGTAAATAATGATATCAGACTATTTTGATTTTCTCCTGTTAGTATTATATCATTCGATGAATACGCTAGATGGCCATGTTTACAAAAGTTGAGTAATTTTTTGCGTGAATTGAGATATGGCCACAATCTTCCTTTCGACGTGTTTATCGAATATAATTTCTTCCGGTTCCGTAGTAACAGTATACTGAAATTAAAAAAATAACTGAATCGAGAACAAAAAGTTGAACACATATTTTATTTGTTTACCAGAAAGAAAATGTGAAAGGTAAAATAATACAGTGATAACTAAAATGGAAATACCTCTTTTTCTTCACTTTCTAATCCCTTACAATAGGTTGAATTAAACCCATTAGTTGACTCTGCAAACTTATTCTTATGTGCCATAGGCGTAATTAAATCTAGACCTTGTGGCACTTTTTTGAAGGTAGTCCTAGAAAAAAATATACATTTACTAAGATAATAACATATTTTACATTTTGTACACATTGAATTAAGATAACACAAAGACACATATCTACACACACATCCACGCAAACAAATACTAGTACACTTATTGCTGCATTTTTTTTTTTGGTACTATATAGGTATGTTTGACACACTAAAACATACATTCATAAATAATATACATATACAAATACTTTATTCGTCGATTATAAGTAGGTCTGTCATTTCATTAGATAGTATGAATAAAGACAAAAAGAATACACAATATAACATACATACATACATACATACTTAATTACATACACACATACATATAACACACAAAACTTATACTATTACGTAATCGATGCCTACGATTAAAATGTCACTTCCTGGCTAGGTACTCATTTTTCATTTAAACTAATCCTAAGTAAAAAAAGGAAATTAAAAGAAATAAATAAAAACCGACTGCATAAAAACTGAAAAGAAAGATAAACAAGTCCAGTACTCAATCTAGATTCCTATACTGAGTACTGGACTTGATTTTAAATCACTCACAGCGATTTAAGCAGTCGGGTTCACATAACGATTTACTTTTTTTATAACCGCACCAAGTCCGCAAAGCCCAGTCAGGAAGTGTCTAATAATGCGGTGTGACTCTTAGCCTATTTTACTTACTGTGTGACATCGCAAGTTCGAAGTTGACAATTTTCTGAAGTTAAATCTTTTCTATATTTCCATCGAGTTGTTGTAGTACCTGTCTTTTTCTTTGAGCTCTGTAAATAAAATAATAAGATGATTATTTATATTATAAATTTTCCTATGCGCATAAATTGTTTAGCGTAATTGATATTATATTAATTTTATTAATACGTTCTATAGTATTGTAATAAACTTACAATACAATATAAAATTACGATAAAAAATCAGTACGTAATTAAGTACTTACACTGCGATTTTTATTTCCGTGAGCCTTTGTTGCTGATATCATTTCACTTTTGATACTTTCGGCATATTCAATTTGCACAAGTAAACAAATAGGTAGTTATTTCGTCCTTTCGCTCGCGTATAAAACTAAATAAACAGTATTTGCACAAGCAAATAAGTAAATGCGTCCTTTCGTTCACTTGTAAAACTAAAGTGTCTACAGTGTCCTATCACACAAATGTCAAAATTGTGGGGTCAATAAAAATAAAATAATAAACAATAAATGCGCGCGCGTCGCATCAAACGACACAAGGTCCTCATACAACGGCCGAGAGGCGAATGCTCCTCGTCGCCCGCGCAGACACCCGCTTGCCCGGTTTACTTACGAAATTCAATATTACAGATTTCTCAAAAATTATCTATTTAATTGAAAAATTGGCAGACAGTATTGAAGAGTAATGCATTATTCACTACTGGTTAAAGTTTCATGTCTATGCGTTGCATAATTAGCGAGTTTATACGGATTTTAGACCGAGAAAAGCGTTCACGAAAAATTCATTTTCTCGTGATAAGGTAAGTTTTTCAATATATCAGTAGACACAATTACAGATCAATTATCAAGCTAAAATATTGTCTTTAGAACTTTATTGTTTATTCAACGTTCAAGCATACTATAAGGAATGTAAAAACAGTAAATTCGGCCGGGTAGCCCCTTAATCGGAAGCTGATGCCTGTCGTGTAGTTCCATTTAAATTGATTGAGATTTAATCACTATTTTTTGAGTAATCTTTGGTAACACTTATACGTTGTATATCTTATCAATGTTATTGAAGTCGTTTTTTTTCGTTTGCGAGCGAACACAATTATTTCCTCCTCGTACGCTTCATGTTCACATCCCGTCCGTGCTTCCGTGACGTATGCTCTTTCGTACAAGTGTCTATAAAACGATATTTCCAAAACTTCACGTCCCGTCCAAAAAAAAAAAACCAAACACGTTACGTATGCAACGGCCCTAATTTTATCTTTCGCGGACTAAAGTTTACGACCTACCGCTAGATAATCAAATTTATCAAGAACAAAATAAAACTTTAAAACATAACAGTTATATAAATAAATAAAATCTTATCAAATAGTTATTCGAGTACTAATTTATACAAATATTACTTAGCTGAAAAGTTTGTTAGTTTAAACGCGCTAATCTAAGGAACTACCCTATGGAAAAAATCTCATAAAACATGGACAAATGCAGACCAAATTCTGATTCCGCGCTGGAGGGTACTGGGGTAGTCGGTATTACCTCGACTTTACAGAAAATCACAGCTAATTTATACTGTTTTCAATCAGTGTTGTGTTCCTGTTGGTAAGTAAGGTGACCAGAGCTACCGAGGGAATTGGGGAGTGTCGGCAACGCGCTTGCGAAGCGTCTGGTGTTACAGACGTCTATAAGCGACGGTAATCGCTTAACATCAGGTGAGTCGTAATACGCTTGTTTGCCGACCTAGTTATATAAAAAAGGAAAGTAAATACATACTTATTTTTTATATAGTCGTATTAAATAATATTATAAAGAGGGGTTGTTTGTTTGTTATCGAAACACTCTGAAGCTTATCCAGAAGTATCAAATTCAACTGAATAGTATAAAATTATGCGTGTGTATTCGTAAAGAGCGTCTAGTCTATTTTAGAAGGAACCCAAACAATAACGTGCATTAGTCATACAATAATAAATAATCAGAACGAATAACAATACTTATTTGTTGTTATAAAGCGTATTCAATTTCATTTAATTAAAATTTACGAAGTCAGATACGTTCGTATATCTGGTAGGTAGGTATATTCATATCTCATTACTAATCTTTGTAAATTGACAGTTACTAATGACATATTTGTTGACAGCTTCAAAACATCTTATTGACAGTTTCGTCCTTTAAAATTTGCAAAGGTTAACTGTATGTTTCGAACCACTACAATTATAGAATACAGTATTACTAGAGTTCTGACCTTGGTAAAACATAATAAAAGGAAGGTAGGAAGATAAACAAGAACATAATAAAATTAACGGTGCATACTTACTGAAGTCACTGAAGTTTTAGTCAATTCAAATTTATAAAACAAAAGATTTATCTAGAGATGTTCACCACGTTTAGTTTTCATTTCAAAACAACGCAACAGGCTACTATAAGAATAGACTAAGAAAAATGAATACTAAATGCTTCAATTCTATAAAATGACTTGAGTAGAAATAAATAAGTATTTAAAAAGGGTCTTTATGACACTTCGAATAAGATTTAAATTATGTTTTCTTCACACATGATTGTATTGACTTTGTGTTTTATTGAATAAGAAATCGACTTGCATTGTCAATAAGGATGTATATTATTTGTTCATTTTGTTGATGATATGAACACTATGAATTTATGGATCGTGTCGTTTGTATTAACATTAATAAACATTAGTCATTCGTTTACAAAATTTCCAAATAATTACCCATAATTATTTAATCGATATAGATAAATTATATTCAATTTATATTTAAATAATTGGCATTTTAGTGATTACACTCATTTTACAATTAGGGCCTACGAAAAATTTAACTAATATGGATATTTAAACCGTGTTTTTAATCGATGTTGTTATTGTTATATATTTCTAGATTATTTTTGTCTATATTTAGATCAATATTTCAATTTTTTCTGTGATTTCGTTCGTTTGAAATATTTGCTTTAGGCTGCATTATTAATTTTTTGTTGATAATTATTTTAGTAATAATAAAATTACTTTTTAAAAAATGGTTAGTAAAAAATTATTTATTTATTTAATATTTGGTAAACCAATAGCACAAGAAACAATACATAGCAATAGTTCTAAACAATATTTAGCTAATGATAGGTCGTCAACGAAAGCGAACGAAGCGAGGTCTTCACCTATAAGTACTAGTATATAAATAAACGTGTAATGCGGAACGAATGATAGCACGTTGAGATGTTACAGAACCCTTTTTAAACAATAAATACACATCAAAGAAATGCAAAGAAATTCTGGTTCAATACTCGCCTAGCCACTGCATTTAGCCTGTATCATCCAACTGCTGGGCATAGGACTCTTTCTCTATGTAGGAGAAAGATTGGAGCTTAATCCACCACGCTGCTCCACTGCGGGTTGGCGGATATGATCCCTACTATGAGTAACGATCGCTATCAGGTATTTATGATTACAACCGGGACCGACGGCTTAAAGTGCTTTCCAAGACATGGTGGGGAGAAGCACAAGGACTTCACAACACCCAGACCACGGCAAATATCTGTATGGCCATTACGAATGTTTGTCATGTGCGGGGATTGAACCCGCAACTGCCGGCGCAACAGCCACAAACAAGTGCTGTGACCGTTGCGCCAACGCGTCGTCAAATATGATGATATTTTATACAAACTATTATTGCTTATTTCAACCCCTTCATGACCTTTTTAAAACAAAAAACAAACTACGTCCTTTTCCAGGTTCTGGTCTATCTTTGTACGTATTTAAAATATCACGCAGTAGGGACATTCTACCGCTGTTTTATTATCTGTGCTGAAATGTCTAATTTTATATGCAGTGCTCCGTGCACTTTCTTTCTGCATGCTGCTTTAGAACAAGCAACGTCTAACTCGTCTAAGTTAACGCCTCTGCCAGAATTGTAAAAAAAAAAAAAAAAACAAAGATTTATATAAAGTTTATTTTACAAACATTATAATATACCTAAATAACAAAAAAAAATATTTACAATAATCCGAACTTTTATCCGTATGTTACAATAACTTTTTATAACTTAAAAAATATAGTTCATAATTGAAAATACACTACCCTTGTCGAGCCAGTCGACGAGCTAAAGTCATCCACCTACAAGACTACCAAATTACATTTAATCACAACACCGCTTAATTATTGAATAGAAACTGAACATTTTGCCATCAATTTGAGAGACCAAATCTGCGCAAATGTTTATTGGAAAAGCCAATGTAACGTTTTGTGTACACACAAGAAACCCGCGCCTGCTACGTCGCTGAAATATCGCGTATTTCAAATTGACAATCGCGGTTTGAATAAAAGTTCCATAGGAATAAATGTTTTAAATGGTTTCGTAGTGACCGTGAAAAACTGCAAACTTAAAAAAGCTGTTTTTTTTTACTTTGGTAAAGATATTGGAGACTCTCGTGAAGTGAAGCAGGTCGTAGTACGGTTTGCGTGGTACCATGGGATTTTCGTCAGAGAACGCTATATCGTTTGAGAAATCATATTTATACAAATATGGTTTCTCAAACGATCCACATTCCGAATCGGTGGTAGCTTCACTTTTACAAAAATAATAATTAATATTTAAAGTTTTAATTTGTAAAATGACGATTCGAAAGTGCTCTTGCCTATTTGAATGAAGCTATTTTTGATTTTGATTTTGATATCTAGAGAGATAATCCAATTAGTTAGACGATGGTGATTGGAGACTCTCGTGAAGTGAATCACGTCGTCAAGTACGGTTTGCGTGGTACCATAGGATTTTCGTCAGAGAACGCTATATATCGTTTGAAAAACCATATTTATACATCTAGAGAGAAAATCCAATTAGTTAGACGATGGTGAAGTTCCTGGAGACTCCCGTGAAGCGGTGCAGCTCGCCCAGCACGGAGCGCGCGGCGCCGCGGTACAGCAGGCGCAGCGGCGCGGAGTGCGGGGCCGGCGGCGCGCGCCACTGCACGCGCGCGCGGCTCATGCCCAGCACCGTGGTCTCGCGCTCCCACGAGAAACTAGACCGCGGAAGAAGTATTGGGAGACCGGAAAACTAGGCGAGAATTACTACAAAAACTCGATGTATACGCTTCAGCCTGTAATATCCCACTGCTAGGCTTTCCCCGTGTAGAAGAAGGATCAGAGCTTAATCCACCACGCTGCTCCAATAAGTTGGCGGTATATTCCCTACTATGAGTAACGATCACTATCAGATGTGCATGATAACAACCGGGACCGACGGCTTAACGTGCTCTCGGAGGCACGGTGGGTCAATTCGATATTATACGTGTAATTCGCTTCAGCTTGTAATATCCCACTACTGGGCATAGGCCTCTTTCCCCATGTATATATGTATCCTAGAGACATTTCCCCAGTGGACTTCCAGTGGAAGGCTGATGAATAAATGGATGAAACAAATAAACTCTTCACCGGAACATACACACAGCATATAAATTCTAATTTTAGCATTATAGAGATAGAGGGAATTCTAAAAAAATTAGGAAAATCGTTTTTGCCTTATAGTTATCACCAATTGAAATAATTCATTGAATCTTAAAAACCGTCTTTTTTTCAGAAGACACTTCAACCACGATATCCCATGACAAAACCTTGCTAAGTCTTATAACAGCGAGTCATGCTACGTCTTATAGTAGCCAATATCGGAAATCACGGCTGTAATAGTAACATATCAACTCACATGGTATCCCAATCTGAATCAGTGGCGATGGTGACCCACCGGTCCACTTCGAAACGCTGGACCTCCAAGTAGCTGGACTCTTGGAACAAGTCATTTCTAGGGTTTGCTCCCACCTAAAACGTAACAATGTGAAGAATTAGCCATACTTGGTGGCGAAAATTTGAAATCTTCTATGAATTAGGTATAAGAGATTAAAAATATTATCATTAGTCTCATGATAACTGGTAGATAATGTTATTAAGCTTCAGTCATAGTTATAATTATGTATATAAATGTATATTTTTAATTTAGCCCAGTAGATAAGTATATTAAAAAATTAACTTATGAATAATTTGCACAAGATCAATATTTAAAGAAAAAAAATTGCTAGTGAAAAAGTACAAACTTACAAAGAGAGCGCTAACGGTTTCCCCTGGTCGCACAGTGGCAGGGGGTTGTTCGATGACGTCTCCGAAGTTGGTTCCCAGTGGAGCGCTGTCCATGACCACGGGCAGTATGATAGAGATCGCGCTGCTCTTGTGGTCTTCAGGCTCAGGACCAGGGGGGACGGAGACGCCCTGTGAGAAGAGGGTTATTAATATTTGGTTTTAATGACGAAAATAAATTAAATACTTATAACATACACACAGGGTCGCCTGTTCTGTTGTTATAGGTAAGAGCGGAGAGTTATAGCTATTTCTTTTTTGATAAATGTACATAGAAATAACACATATATAAATATAAAAATGCAAATATAAACACCCAGACTCAGGCAAGAATCGAACCCGCAACCCCCCGAGCAGAAAGTAGGGCCACTACAAACTGCGCCAACGGGCTAGTCACGAAAGACTGAAAGATTAATTCTGCAATTATTAGGAAACTAGCCGCCCGAACAGACTTCGTTCTGTCAAAAGTTAATATTAAAAATTATTTCTTTTTTTGAATTTTTTTGTATTAAAATCTTTCGTGAACCTTAAGGAACATACAAAAAAAAATAGCTGAATTGGTCGAGCCATTCTCAAGTTATGCGTTTAGCAACATTCATTTTTATTTATACAGATAGATAGTAAAGTCCTTAGACGTACATTATAGTTGAAAAATTATAATAGTCATAGTTAAATAGTGTAACTAAAACTAAAAAAATCTGTTTATAATTAACATTCAATTAGTCTGAAAATAGATTGTCTTTTTCAAATGAATAATTTTTTTTCTTCCAATTTAATTGGGACCAAATAGAAAGTGCATCTACCCTCCCTCACAAACGAGAGAGTTCTGAGGTAACTTAAAAAATCATGCTAACTAAATATTAGATTTATATAGCTAAAATATGAGTAAAACTAATAACAAGAATACGAAAATTTCTCCAAAAAAGCAATATTTTTAGGTTACCTGTAACGCCGCTAACGTGAACTGCTGCAGTCTGTGAAGCATTATTTCGAGAGTGTGCGGGCCGAAGAGCGTTGAAGCTGCTTCGTAGCGTTGGATCTGTTATTTTAACAAAAAGTTAATTTGAAGCTGCTTCGTAGCGTTGGATCTGTTATTTTAACAAAAAGTTAATTTGAAGCTGCTTCGTAGCGTTGGATCTGTTATTTTAACAAAAACTTAATTTGAAGCTGCTTCGTAGCGTTGGATCTGTTATTTTAACAAAAAGTTAATTTGAAGCTGCTTCGTAGCGTTGGATCTGTTATTTTAACAAAAAGTTAATTTGAAGCTGCTTCGTAGCGTTGGATCTGTTATTTTAACAAAAAGTTAATTTGAAGCTGCTTCGTAGCGTTGGATCTGTTATTTTAACAAAAAGTTAATTTACACTTGATTATATTTGATAAGTGTAAGTGTATTGAAAATGAACAAAAATTAACCACTTAGGACGTTTTTATATCACTTAGAAGTAAGGTAACTAAAACACATTATAAATAAATAAATAAACACTAAAACACACTATACTAAAACACATTATAAATAAATAAATAAATATCTACACAATACACACACGGTCGTTTGTTCCTAAAGTAAGCAACTTAATGCTTGTGTTTTAATATATAAATAAATATTTATACTACACCCAAACTCATAGTGGGAATTGAACCCACAACCCTCGGAGCAGAAAGCACTACAATCTGCGCAAACGGGCTAGTCGAAATCATTATGTCGAAACAAGAATGTAAACAAAGCTCGTTGACTGTGTTCTAAACTGTTCAATTTAAGGCGAATCTTATGCTGATAAAAAAAAACGTAACGAAATCACATTAACTATCTTTTTAGTATGCTGGTGTACCAATTTCATATGAATGTTTGCTGTTTGTACAAACTCGACGTATATTTAAAATAAAAGTATCTGTAGTAGACTCTCGAAAAAACTGATATCTCCAATCACCTGATACTCTTCAAACGTAGACACGTAGTGGATATACTCATTAGTGAGAGCAGACACCGCCACTCTTGGCTCCAGTCCGTTCTGCACTAGTACATTACCCACTACGTCTTTAATCCGCCTGCCCGCCATAGTAGTTGGTTCGCCCGGAATACCTGCCACTACGAAACCTCCCAAATTTAGGACAGATAGAGAAATGATACGAGAGTGCCAAGGCACTGGGAAATTGGCCTGAAAGAAAGAAAAAAAGAAAAGTTTAATAAAGAGTAGAAAAGGGACTAATAAGTTAATTTATTGGGATTTTATTAAATCTTGAGCAGCCCTACTGGGAAAGTTTCTTGCACCGACAGAAGATCACAGCTAAATGATACTCCTCTCAAGCAGTTATGTATTTATATGGTGAGCTAGGTTCCCAAAGCTTCTAGGAAGGATCAGGGGTAGGGTTCACAACGCGCTTTCGATGCTTCTGGTGTTCAAAGGGTCTATACGCTACGGCAATCGCTTTCCATTAAGTAAGCCATACGCTTGTTTGCCAATCAGTTGAAGAAAAAAAAATTGGATACTGTCGCTATAACATTAAAACAAACAACTATGATCATTTGGGAAACGTTTAAATAGGTTAGTCAAAATTCGACGTGTAAGATTTTCACGGTTAAGATTTACGAACCTACTAACTAACAATAAAATGCCCATTAGCAAGACGCTACATTTTTAATCATGGCTTAAAGTAGTAAATGAGATCAGATGGTAAGGATTTAAATTAAGAACCGTCGAATTATCAAAGCTCAAAATTTGACCGTTTATTTACACAATTTGGTTACAAAAAAAAACTCCCTAACCTATCTAACTACCAAATTAGACTGTTTATCGAAAGAATTTGGTTACAAAAAAAAAATAACCCTAACCTATCTAACTTCAAAATGCGGTTCTTAATCTAAAGCCTAGCCGATCAGATTATCAGATATCAATCAGATTTTATAATAGTATATACACTTACTCTGCCCGTAGCGAGTAGGATGGGTTTAGGCTGGTGGCAGGCAACATCCTCATCAGTAGCGGGCGCGACAACGCCACCGATGGCGTCCAACAACGGGTTACCGGTCAGGGTACCCTGGAGCATATTTATTTATTTATTCTTCATTGTACACTAAAATCCAAACATATATAGCAAAAAAGTACAAAAAAATATATACAAAGGTGATCTAATCGCTAAAAGAGCGATTCCTTTCATGATGACAGGGGGGAAAACTTGTGCAGAAGTCATAATAATCATCTGCTGTATATTGTGCACAACGTGGTAAAGTTAAGGGACGTAGATATTTTAGTTACCAGGAATTTAGAGACTAGGAAACGCAAATGTAATGGAGAAAATAGATTAAATTATTTCAATTATATCCAAATGTAAGCGAGTATCTAGGACTAGTGTCATACCTGTGTAATATTCAGTATGTTGGCGCCGTCCGTGGTCCCTGAAGCAAAACTGTAACCCAGTGCGGGTACACAACCTCCGACAGTTTCATTCTGAAATTCAATATATAATTAGTACTTTATTCATAGTTCCACCTAAGCATCACCACTAATATTTCAATATTTTGTATACATGAATTATATTACATACTTTCCAAAATTAAAAAATCACCTACAAAAAAAAAACCGACTTCAAAAAGGAAACTAAAAAGTGAAAAATAAATTTACTTAGTACAAAGTAATTCGTATTTTGATTTAGTTAATCAGAAATGATTAAATAAATATTTTATAATTTTGAAGTCGGTGCCAAATAAAACAATAACTACTCTAGTATCTACTCGTAAGTTGTATTCAGTTTTCTTTCATAATTTGTTTCATTGACTATTAGGTTGAATACTTTTATTATTCTGTTATTGTTTTGACATATCTAATAATATTTTTTTACTTGTTTGTTGTGTGTGTGTTGTTTGTATTTGTTATTGTAGCCAGGTTGTATTTGTATTGTATTTACTTGGCACCAACTTCAAAATTATAAAATATTTATTTAATCATTTCTGATTAACTAAATCAAAATACGAATTACTTTGTACTAAGTAAATTTATTTTTCACTTTTTAGTTTCCTTTTTGAAGTCGGTTTTTTTTTTGTTAAAAAATATTTTATTTTACAATTTTTAGTGATGGGTAGACCTAATAAGGATGCTTTTTCTCTTGTGTCGGGGGACCGGAAACATACACAATACACAAGCACAAACACCCAGACAATGACAAACATCTATATGGCCAATACAAATATCTGTCGTGCGCGGAGATTGAACGCCAGCGCAACAGCCGGTGCTGTGACCTCTGCGCTAACGCGTCGACATACTATGAGTAAAGTTCGCTATCAGGTGTACGTAATAACAACCGGGACTGACAGCCTAGCGTGTTCTCTGAGGCTAGGTTGGGAGAACCACAAGGATTAACAACTAGACCGAAAATAAATATTTGTATAAACATAAATATCCACTCCGAGCGGGAATAGAACCCGCGACCGTCGGTGTTTAGGCGCCGCCGACACGGCACATGCACCATTATATCAAAGCGGTCGTCAAACAGCAAAAGGTAACTGCTACTATCTTTCGTCTCCATCATCAGACTGTAATGGCACTTGTAACTCATATAGGTGCAAAGTTCTCATCAATAGAAACGAATTAAGTTCAAACAGCAGGTAATTGCTATAAGTTGTTGAAGAGTTCCCTCAACTATCTTTCGTCTCCATCATCAGACTGAAATGGCACTTATAACTCATACATATGCAAAGTTCTCATCAATAGAAACGAATTAAGTTCAAACAGCAGGTAATTGCTATAAATCGTTAAAGAGTTCCCTCGACTATCTTTTGTCTCCATCATCAGACTGTAATGGCACTTATAACTCATACATATGCAAAGTTCTCATCAATAGAAACGAATTAAGTTCAAACAGCAGGTAATTGCTATAAATCGTTAAAGAGTTCCCTCGACTATCTTTTGTCTCCATCATCAGACTGTAATGGCACTTATAACTCATACATATGCAAAGTTCTCATCAATAGAAACGAATTAAGTTCAAAAACCAGGTAATTGCTATAAATTGTTGAGGAGTTCCCTCTACTATCTTTCTTCTCCATCATCAGATCGACTCCAGACCTTTATTAAATAGTAGTGCTTTATAGTACTTAATGAAAACATGATTAAATTTACTAGTCACCCTTACGATTTTTGAAAGTTTCCCTCGATTTCTCTGGGATCCCATCATCAGATCCTGGTTTCCTAATCATGGTACCAAATTATGAATATCTCCATTCCAACAAAAAAAGAATTATCAAAATCGGTTCATAAACGAAGAAGTTATCCCCGAACATACATAAAAAAAAAATGTATATATACGGTCGAATTGAGTAACCTCCTCCTTTTTTTGAAGTCGGTTAAAAAATTAACACAATTCAGAACGAAGAATGAAGTTTTGCGCGGCTTTCTGAGGTTGGCAGCACTGTCGCACTAAGCGGTTAATATGACAAGACTTCGACGCTTCGAACGACTGAGAGGAAATTTGTGAAAATCATTAAAATGAATATTATGGCATTTACAACGTACCTTCTTCGCTTGATTATTTATTCACTTGAATAACACTGTCTTCGAAATACGATTTATAAGTTTTTATAATGGCCTTGACGTTGGCCCTAACTTCAAAAGTTATAGATTCTAAGTATAAACTAACATCCCGGTTTTACGTTTTCTAAAGATAATTTCTGGTAAGTATATAAATTTCCTCTACTCCACCCTCCACCTAACACATATTTAAGTTTTTAACATTTTTAAGTTTTTGTAAACATTTAATATTAATTGAATTTCTATTATAAGCAGTACTAATCACCGTGAAGAAGTTTCTGGAAATGGGATCATATCGTGGCGCCGTCTGTAAAGGCATGTCCAGAAACTGATGCACCACCGCCACGTCATCGCTCAACTCGTCTCCTGGGTTACTTAGTGCTTCCTGAAAGTATTAAAGGAATTCTACATTTTAGTTCAAACTATCCCACTAGGCTGAATATCAACAGGATAAGGGGTCGTGCATTTGACCGAGTTGCAGACGGAGTTAGTTGTCATATTGGATGGAAATATCGTGTCATTATTTAAATCCATTTTTTTCACATACATACTTACAGTCTTAACTTTACATGTTCCCACAGTTAACTTTTTCACTTAAGGCAACTTAAGACCTATATTTTAGGTCATTAACAGCTAATTAATACATCATCATTACAGCCTATACAGTTCACTGCTGGACATAGGCCTCCACAAGTTTACGCCAAAAATAACGTGAACTCATGTGTTTTGCCCATAGTCACCACGCTGGGCAGGCGGGTTGGTGACCGCAGTACTGGCTTTGTCGCACCGAAGACGCTGCTGCCCGTCTTCGGCCAATTATACAATTAATACAATTACCTTTGAAATAAATAAAGATTGCTGGATTTATTTCGGTTCAAATGGGAAAGCTTAATGCCAAACGAACACGCATTTTTTATACAACTAGATCAGCAAACAAGCATACAGTTCACCTGATGGTAATCGATTACCGTAGCTTATAGACACCTGCAAAACCAAGAGCATCGGAAACGCGTTGCCAGCCCTACCCTCTCTAGTAGCTCAGGCTACCTTACTCAGCACATCACTAATTGAAATCAGTGTTATTTAGCTGTAATCTTCTGTAAAGTTGAGGTACGAATATTTTCCCAGTCGGCCTGGTCCAGACTTGACACGACAACAAAACTTGTAAGATATTTCGCGCTGTGCCCTACCTCAATAACTGAAACGCATTAACAGAACGGACGGAAACCGGTAAAATAATATCATATCTCTGGATAAAGAGTCTAAATACGATCAGAATGACACATTAAGTACAAAAAGGTAACTACAGTTACTACTCACCAAAGCGCCCTGATAGATCCTCTCCCCAATAATCCTGGTACTCTCGAACATATCCTCACCGGGTCCAGTGGAGAAGCATCTCTCGAACAGTGCACACAACTGGAACTGGTTGTCGCACTCATCACCACTGAACTCACAGCGCGCGCCTCGGGTATTTGGAGAAACATCACCGATACTGGATGCAAAAAAGCCCGCTACTATTTGGGGCTGGTACTGTTTGGAATGAACAAAGAAGCTTAGAGGAAACTACTCCAGGGGTTTAAACATAGAAAAACGTTATCAATTTCTGACAGAACTTTGTAAATATTGGTTGAATATGCAAAATATTTATTGGCAAGTAGGAAAGTCGTCGCCCATAAAATTAATAGAGGAAACCATTGATCGTTCACTGGTGCTTTACAGTTTACATTATTACATAAATAAAAATTCCTTTTATTCAATGGATTTTATTTCAGTGACCAGGCATTTTTTGGTTATCTTAATAAATAATAATTGTGTTTGCTGGCAAACGAAAAAAAACCGACTTCAATTACATCGACAAGTAATACAACGTAGATAGACGAAAAAATAGTCAAGTAAATACGCATTATCAAAGATTACTCCAAAAGTTGTTATAAGATCTCGGTGAAATTGAAATGTGACCACATGATAAACATCTGCTTTCGATTAAATTAAAAATCATCAAAATCGGTACCCAGTAAAAAGTTATGCGTATTTTCGAGAGTTTTCCTTGATTTCTTTGGGCTCTTATTATCAGATCCTGGTTATCTTATCATGGTTCCACACTTAGGATATCTTCTTTCGAACAAAAAAAGAATTATCAAAATCGGTTCATAAACGACAAAGTTATCCCCGAACATACATAATATATGTATATATATATATGCGGTCGCATTGAGTAACCTCCTCCTTTTTTGAAGTAGGTTATAACCCTTTTAGTGCAATATCAACACAAGATAAGTACAACTAGCTAAGCATTATTTAATAAGCTATATAATTTGTATAAGTGTTCCGTACGATTGATAAAACAAAATTAATAATGCATATGTCAAATTTTTAGCAAGGATACTGAATAAAATTACCCTTCCAACAGGTCTGCTAGGGTTGAGCGTAGCCTCAAGTTTCAAAGCTGCGTACCCTAGGTTATCTGACGAGACAAGGTGATTGCTCATGTTCATGCTGGTGACGTGCACCGAGAACCAGTTCAACACCCCCAGAAGGTCACCATTATTCTTCAAGATACGAACTTGGGTAAGTTCGTCATCGTAATTTGTTTCGTATCTGATTAAAGTTGGATTAAATTGATAATTTATTACACGCAAATATTCATATATTAAAAATAAAAATAAACGAGTGTGCTTTAGACTACACAATTAAGTAAAACTTCTTTAGTTGCTATATACGAAACGTAACTCTCTCTTTCTATTTTCATTAACTTATATCTCCCTCTCAACTTCCTTTCACCTCACCCGATCATATTTTTCGTAACGCTCTTGTCACGCTTCTCCCCAAGTCAAGCAAGCGTAAAGAAGTTTTACTTCAAAAACGCTCGCCAAAGTTAATTTAAAAATTTTAGCCCTTGAAATTAAAGAACTTGACCAAATGCCAATACAAAGTCGTGTAAGATAATATTTTGATAATTTAACTGAGGTAAGGCACAACGGGAATTTCCGGCTCAAAATATGGAGCAGCCCGACTGGGGTAGTACCTCGACCTTACAGAAGATCACAGCTAAATAATACTGTTTTCAAGCAGTATTGTGTTCCTGTTTGTGAGTAAGGTGACCAGAGCTCCTGGGGGATTGGGGATTGGGTCGGCAACGCGCTTGCGATGCTTCTGGTATTGCAGATGTCTCTAAGCTACGGTAATCGCTTAACATCAGGTGAGCCGTACGCTTGTTTGCCGACCTAGTGACATAAAAAAAATTAACTTAACTAGATTTACGAGGCATGTACAACGTGTAAGGGATATTTCTATTTGTCCAACTTCAAAAGGAAATAGAACTACTGGTATGGACATACATATATGAATGTAACATAATAACATCGGTATGATGTTGAAATAAAATCAAAGTTAAGGCAAAATTTTGCTGATGTGAATATAATTCTAAAACCTTACCTCGCTCTCTCCTCGGAAGGATTATGTTCGTATGAGAAAGGTGATCGATTCATTTGAACGTTCTCAACGCGAGACTTGCCAAAGATTAAGCGTGCCGGCCATAAGTTGGTATGTGCATTGATGATACTCTAAAATTATATTAAATCATTGATTAATTTCCTAACAACAGACAAAAGAAAAAATTAGAACTATTTACCGTCTTCAACTTACATTTGTTATACCATTAACATAAGCGTCATAAGTTTCTCTGGAGAATCCCAAAGTAGAAACGTCTAGAAGGAAATCCACGAGATGACCACCAGGTCCACTGTGCGTGTGTGTGCCCGTTATGATCACGTTTCGAAGCGAATACATCTCGCCGAAGCGCTCTTGGAGATTCTGAACTACCTAAATGGCGTAAATAAAATCAATGTAATGTTTAACCGAACCCAATCAGGTTTTACTTTGAAATGAATAAATAACATGTTGAATTGCGTCAATTTTTTTCAAACTTCTACATATTTTTTACAAGTTAATACTCTTTCTCGCAAAAATCATCACATGCTAAACATTATTCGGAAAATTGGCGTATGTCTATAGACTATACCATTCAATAGAATAGTGTCAATAAAGTAGACATGTTGTAATTTTGAATGATTTTTATACATCACATGATGATGACATGATTTTTATATGTACTTAAAAAAATTTTACCGCCCGTCTTACTGAGAATCCTACAGCTAACATTTCAGCTGTCACAAGAACTATTCTTGTATCCCCTTTTACGAAGATAAAAGTCCTAGCGAACTGCCTCAAATGAATTCCTTGTCCAGACTGCCCCAACTCCGCGTAGCCCATCTGTGAACAAGTTATTCCTGTAAATCCTTATTTCTTTGTTTAATTTTGACCACTGACTTACATTATGAAAAGGTATTAACTTAACAGACTAAAGAGAACAAGGATATATTATTATAATTTGCTTTTGTTCAGTCATTCAAATAGTGGATTTCTTTGGTCCAAAGAGTCTTCGAATTACCTTAAATTCTAAAAGCTTAAAACAATCATTGTTGATCGTAATACTTCTGTTAAAATAAAAATAATCTAATTTTGCCACACTGCTTTAATCCAGATAAGTGTGCAAGTGTGTTTGAGATACACCTTCATTCACCTTCATAACCTTCATTTACAAAGTTTTTATTCACCATATTTTTTAAGGAAATTTATACGTTTAGCATTTAGCCCAGTCGCATCTCATCCATAAACGTGGTCTGCTTAAAGTCATATACGATTTATCCATTAATATTCTATTGCTGGGCTTAGACCTCCTTTTCCATGTAGGAGTAGGATCAGAACTTAATCCACCACGCTGCTCCACTGCGGGTTGCCGGATAAATAAAATCATATGAGATTTTTAGATTAAACTGATAATTAAGGACTTATATCAGTTCTATGAAAAACAAATCACTCACGAAAGTAATTTCAACGCACGGTCCCGTCATATCCGCTATACCGACACCGACGTGGAGAGCATCAGGATCTATCGGGGGCGCTTGCGTCGAAGTGGTGGTGGGTACGGTGACTGGTTCCTCGTCTACTTCGGTGACAAGAAGCACGATCACAGCCGTCAGACCACCAATTACGGCTAACGTGACGAACGTTATCACTAATTTTCCCGTTAAAGATATTGCCATGTTTTTGTTTCAAATTAATAATGATTAACGAGCAATTAAATCAAGCACTTATATTAAAAACGTGTCCGCGTAGCATAATATTCTAAATCGTAATGAATTAAGTCGTTATTATGAAAACAATATCATCAATCAATGGCAGATTATCGATTGTACAACGACGATAATGGTCTAAAACAATCACTAATCTCTGCGCACTTACAGGGACTGATTAACCCTTAGGCTAATTAAGCTGCAGCCTAGGGCGCGAGGAACGAGGGGGGCGGGCTGAAATCGTGTCTTCACATGCACTAATCTAGCATCACTGTATCTACCCCACGTATTTCAACTAGACCGAGACAAAACATTAAAATTAAATGCGCTTGTAGAACAGTGCTTTAAGCTTTTGAAATAAAAAAAAAATTATAGTGGAATGAAATCTATTGTGAAAGAAAGAAAATATAACGCAAATGAAAGGAAAAATAAATTACGGGTGATCTGAGGTCGGGAAGTGGTAGGAAAGTGGGGGGGGTTTAATGGTAAATAATTGTGTTTGCTCGCAAATGAAAAAAAACCGACTTCAATTACATCGACGAGTAATACAACGTAGATCGACGAAAAAATACTCAAGTAACTGCGCGTTATCAAAGATTACTCAAAAAGTAGTTATCAGATCTCAATGAAATTTATATGTGACCACATGACAAACATCAGCTTTCGATTAAATTAAAAATTATTAAAATCGGTACACCCAGTAAAAAGTTATTGCGGATTTTCAAGAAGTTCCCTCGATTTCTCTGGGATTCCATTATCAGATCCTGGTTTCCTTATCATGGTACTAAATTAGGGATATCTTCTTTCCAACAAAAAAAGAATTATCAAAATCGATACACCCAGTAAAAAGTTATTGCGGATTTTCAAGAGTTTCCCTCGATTTCTCTGGGATCTCATCATCAGATCCTGGTTTCCTTATCATCGTACTAAACTTGGGATATCTCCTTTCCAACAAAAAAAGAATTATCACAAAATCAGTACATCCAGTAGAAAGTTATGCGGTAGAATACAACTTAGGTCGACGAAAAAAGCGTCAAGTAAAAACGCATTATTAGATATAGCTCGAAAAGTAGTTGTTAGATCTCAAATAAATTTAAATGGGACCAATTGGCACACACCACCTTTCGATTAAAAGAAAATTTGTCGAAATCGCTTCACCCAGTCAAAAGTTCTGATGTAACATACACTAAAAAAAAAATACAGTCGAATTGAGAACCTCCTCCTTTTTTGGAAGTCGGTTAAAAACGTTGCCGAAGGTTACACTGGCGTAGAAAATAATGAACTGGGTTTTTTTACCTGAAATTTTCATATTTTATATGTGTAAGTTACACTGATCAATAGAACGATATTTTTGCTAGTATTACGGCTTCAGTGATGTATATACTTGGTGTACTTATGCATATTATGACGATACTCTTTCAACTTTTTGAATCATTGGCTCTTAAAAAACGGTGACTCTTAGGAAAAAAAGTATTTAGACATTTTTTATAGATAATTTTCTGATCTACAATTTTTATCTGAGCTAATTTTATGACAAATCTTACCGTTTTGCTGAAAATAGCGAAAAACCCGTTTTTGTGACCTTTGACCCCGAATAAATTTTTTTGCACGTGCCGGATCAATGAGGACTTTCACATTTCCTTTATAATGGTGTATTGAACCAACCTACCAATATTCAGCCAAATCGGAATTTTTGTATCCTTGGATGTCTAAATTGATCGGACTATTATTATTTCATAAATATCGATAAAATAAAAATTATTTATCAAATAATTAGTTAATCTTATCGGAAAAATTTAATCCCATTTACCTATTATGATGCTACATCACAATAGCACGTTTTTTTCTGTATGTAATATATAAATCTTCTTGTATGTAATTATAATGTATATATGTATTTATATGTATGTATGCATGTACGTGGGTATATATGTATATATGTCAGTATGTATGTATTTAAGTATCTATTTATGTATGTATGTATGTATATGTTTAATTATTTGAATATTTATAATAAATTTGTTGTAACTTGTACACCTATGCTGACGCTAGACCATTTCCTTTGCCCTAAGGTTGCCTGGAAGAGATCGCTTTTTAGCGATAAGGCCGCCCTTTGTACCTAATGAATATATTGTCAATATTTTTTCTCTCTTTGATATGTATCATTTCTGTTTTTGGTGTACAATAAAGTGTATTATTATTATTAATGTTGCCGCAACGTTCACAGCACTATGTAGTGGCTGTTGTGCTAGCGGTAGCGGGTTCGATCCCCAAACATGGCAAACATTTGTATTGCCCACACAGATGTTTGACGTTGTCTGGGTGTCCTTGTAGGTCTTTCCACCATGCCTCGGAGAGCACGTTAAGCCGTCGGTCCCGATTGTTAACATGTATACCTGATAGCGATCGTTGCTCAAAGTAGGGAATATATCCGCCAACCCGCATTGGAGCAGCGTGGTAGATTAAGCTCTGATGCTTCTCCTACATGGGGAAAGAGGCCTATGCTCATTAGTGGGATATTACAGGCTGAAGCGTATATTTACACCGATTTATATCTAGCTAGCGCCCACAACTTCGTCTGCCTTGTTTATTCTGTGTACAAAACAACTTCGTTCCGCTTACTTTACATTTTTTATAAATTCTACATCGTTTTAACCGACTTAAAAAAGGAGGAGGTGCAGCGTGGTGACTATGGACAACACACATGAGTTCACACCAATTTTGGCGTGAACTTGTAGAGGCCTATGTCTAGCAGTGAACTGTGATAGGCTGGTGTGTGTGTGTGTGTGTGTTCGTGTGTATGTGTGTGTGTTCGTGTGTATGTGTGTATATGAAATATCTAGCTCAAAATCTATAAAAAAAAATCTGGTGTAGTACGTTAACCTTGCAAAAATTCACAGCCAAACAAATCAACTCTCCAACAGAGTTGTGTCATTGAGTAAGGCAACCAAGACACTTGAGGATGCGCTGTGTTAACAGCAAAAGACTTGGTATTGAAGGTGTCCATATGCAACGCTTACCATCAGACAGTGGTATTAAAAATATCACTAATATCACATATTAATTTTATTATAGCTTTTTAAAAGCTATTTTCAACCGACTCCACAAATAAGTGCTATATTATATACTTCTGTAATATATTCAATCCTAATAAGTAAGACACTTTTAATCGTTTTAACCGACTTCAAAAAAGGAGGAGGTTACTCAATTCGACGGTATATATACATATATTTTTTTTATCTATGCTCGGGGATAACATCGCTTGTGAACAGATTTTGATAATTCTTTTTTTGTTGGAAAGGAGATATCCCAAGGGTGGTACCATGATAAGGAAACCAGGATCTAATGATGGAATCCCAGAGAAATTGAGGAGGACCCTCGAAAATCGTAGCGACGACTAGTGCGTTTGTTAATTTTTTTCATTTACTTACGTTGTATTACTTGTCGTTGTAATTGAAGTCGTTTTTTTTTTGTTTGCGAGCAAACAATTATCCCATCGTATAATTAACAAATTGTTTTTGACTCTTTAGATAAGAAAAGGGGAATTAAACTCAAAGATAAAATAAAACAAAACGATTTGATAATGATATAATTTTTACATTATAATTAAGGCAAGTATCTTCAAAATATTTGACACCCAGCTAATTAAAAAATAACAGGCGCATATGAAGATAATGCGAAAATTAATGCTATATAAATTCATACCTATATCATACATACATATTACTTAGTAAAAAAATAGTCAAGCAAGTGCCGAGGCTCTAAATTTGCAAAATATGGAGCTAGGTCACTGGTTACACGGTTACTAAAGTTTTACCACTTTCTGTGGGTCTCCGATTGTGAATGTCATTATACTTTGGAAACAAAGGTCCGTACGAAAAGGAGATTGATTCTTTCGGACTACAATGCATTTTTGCAACAGAGTCCAGTTCCTGAATGTAACCCCTCAGAGAGCTTTTGCCATCACCCACGTTCCTATTCTTGTTGATTCTTCTGGCATCAGTCAGGATGTTGGGAAGAGACCGGATGGGTTGACGTGGATTCCTTGGGTAAGGAGAGAATCATAAGTGCTTAAACCGCTACAGTAATTGCTGAAATGACTAAACGGCACAAATACACACTTCTTTTAAATATATCTTCGTGTCGTTTGCAGTAAAAAAACTTAGACTTTGGGAAAAGGTCAGAAGCAGAGAAAAAATTCGAAAAGGACCTATTTTATAGTCTACAAAATCGAAGATGATTAAAACAACAAAATTAAACGGAGAAGTACTGCTAGCTAGCCTGGCAACATTTTACGCAGACGTTATTTAAATCAAAAATAAATATAATTTTTTCAATATTTCATTAAAAATAAAAAATATATATATTAATAAACATAATCATAAATCTTTCTTTTATTTTTTATTGTTAATAGGTTCGACGAGTGATAAATTTAATAATTTTAACCATGTAACAATAATAAAAATACATTATTATTGACTATCACAAAATAATTTTAAAGTAAATAATTGCCACTCGGCAAATATAATCATTCTTACATACTATGGCAACATTCAAGAAATGATTGTTTTGTTAGAACGATTTATGCGATGACAATGTCTCGTAAACAGAGATCACTAAATATAATAAATATTTTAATTTTATAAATAAAAATACATAATCATTTTGACCGATATCTTTGACTGTTAAAAAAAAAATTGCAATAGATTTTTAATGAAACTGATGGGATTATTTGGATTAATTTCAAAAAGAGAGCAATTTTTGGTATCGTTACTATTACAAAACTGTTTTAACTCTCAGTTTTTTTTTACATTATTTACTTTACATACAGCTAGCGGATAATATTAACGCTAAGATGTTTGCCAACAACAGTACACAGCTTAATAGACTAGTTACATCAATAAAATTGTAATAATTTAGTTCATTCGGACAAAATATAAGCTATGATTAATGAGAATCAGTTATATTGCGTATTGTGTAAAGCAGAGGACTGCTTTAAGATTGTCAGTAAATTGCTTCAAGCCAAATTTTTCCAGTTACTTTAGTGCTTATATTTCGTCCAAAAAAAAAATTTAAAAACACATAACCGGGCAAGTCGACTAACTATCTTTGGAAATTACTAATTGACTCTATTTACAAAATATATACAATTTTTACACCTAATTATGTGACTTCGAAGGGATCAGTGAACCCGTGGTAGGGGTAAATCCCCCCCAGAATGTACTTGTAGTTGCCGTAGTGGTGTAGTCGATATGTACCGGGTGGTGTCCCTTCTGGAATTTCCCATTCGATGACAGCGTGACTTGTGCCCAAGATTTTTGAGTTACGGAGCCATGTGAACCTGAAAAGTTTCCAAAGTTATGATGACAAAAACAAAAGTGGAAGATAAGAGATTCTTCTTCTTTCAGTTCTTTATTTCAGAGACAGATTGTCAAATAACATTGTGGACTAAATGTGATATATTTAATATAAGATTCTTGATGACAAGTCACAAATCTTATACTCTTATAGTCTAAATCATTTGTTCCTTCAATCGATGTCACTAGAACCGAATTATTCTAGGATTCTTTCCCAAATAATTTTCAAAGTTTTGAACGTCTGCAACACCAGAAACATCGCAAGCGCGTTGCCGACCCAATCCCCAATCCCCCAGGAGCTCTGGTCACCTTACTCACCAACAGCAACACAATACTGCTTGAAAACAGTATTATTTAGCTGTGATCCTCTGTAAGGTCGAGGTACTTCCCCAGTCGGAATTCTCCAGATTTTGAGTAGCAAATTTCCTACTGTGCCCTACCTCAGTTATATATAGTATATTATATATGTAACCTGGTCTCCCAATCGGCGTCTGTAGCAACAACTGTCCAGGAATCGTCGGAGGCGGACTCTTGTCGCTCTACAGTCGCGAACCAGCGCCCGTGTCGCACACTGTTGCGAGGGTGGCCGGACACCTGATCAGACACGCCGTAGTAAATAAATAAATAAATAAATAAATAAATAAATAAATAAATAAATAAATAAATAATATCATTAACACACACACAATGGTCTGTTACTAAGCTTCAGCTTGTAATATCCCACCACTGGGTATTTGCCTTTTTCCCCATGTAGGAGAAGAATCAGACCTTAATCCACCACGCTGCTCCAAAACGGGTTGGCGGATATAATCCCTGTTATGAGTAACGATCGCTATTAGGTGTACATGATAACAACCGGGACTTACCGCTTAACGTGCTATCCGAGGCACGGTGGGGAGATCCACAAGGACTAACAAACAGACCGGAGTCTGTTCCAAAGATAAGCTTAATGCTTATGTTATATCTCCCACTGATATAGATATACTTTTTTAATAAATATACAATATTAAAAATGGGTAGGTGGCTTTTGGTTTGTGAAAGAAATGGCTAATTAGCCATAGATAAGTCCGCCCATATACTTCAAAATATATAACTATCTTTAAGCTTTGTTTGTAATGTATTTGTGGTGTACAATAAAGTATATGTATTACGCATAGAAAATATGGTCATTTCAGACTGCGTCAACGGGCTAGTCAAGACATTTATTTAGTATTAGATCGCTTTTAACAATATTGACGCCCATATCAAATTAACTCAATATTTCATCCCAATAAACTGTTGATTTTTCAATGTTCCTAGACATTATAATTACTCAAAGATCCTGAGGGATCACGTACAGAATCATCCATTTGAAGAAACGCAGTAAAGAGTCGAATATTATTATATTTTAATATTTTGAAAGTTTACAATGTTAAGCTCCGTACAAGAAATGGCACATTTGAACATACTAAAATGTGCTTGAATGTGCTTGTACGGACATTACACAATTGGATGTATGAAATCAAAGTAATAAACAAACATGTGGACGAGTACAAAATATTGGTGTAGGTGTAAACTAAAGTATACTAACGAAAGTAGCAGTAACAACGTCATTGTAGCTGTACGACTTTTGCGGTTGCTTCACACAGTCACCGAACTCGTGTCCCCAGGGCGCGGAGTCCCACAACACCGGCGGCACGAGGGTTATGAGCTGATCGCTGAAATCCGGCGGTGCAGGACCAGGGTCCAGTTCACCACCCTAAAGAGAAAATGGTTATTTGTGACCTTTGCATTTTCTTAAACATAGATATTTGATAACTTGTTGATTGTTTGGGCAACTGACTGTTGCGCTAGCAGTCGATAATTCGAACTTGTACATAAAGGTTGCTTGTTACCGAAGCCACTTATAAAGAAATACTGCTAGAATGAGGCCGTAATTCATCGTACACTATTAATTTTATTTATAAGAATAAATTAATTAACAGACAATTTCTGTAATATGCGACGAGTTTAAGCTTGAATGAAGAAAGTTAAGATTAGTAAATAACATTACAAAAAATATACACAAAAACGTCACATAAAGGCGAATTTATATTTATTTAGCTGACGTGCCGGCGGTGTGTGACCGCCTTAATTATATATTAAATTGAAAATTTCGTACCACTTTCACTTTTATAAGAAAACTGGGTTCTATGCAAATTAATTGTTGTTTTAGATCTCCACGATATAAGCCATTTGTATTATAATATGTAAGCAAACGCAATTAACGGTATCTGGTCATTTTTAATTATATTGAAAAAAGTAAGAACTTCTCTAGATCAACTGTCTGAAAATGGGTAAGGTCCGCTAGACAACAATTTCTGATACAGTTTATTACAAAAAATTCTGGCAAAAGCATTGTAAAACGCATACGACGTTTGGTAACGTTATGTTATATTATTTATATTACTATGGTGGAAAGCAAAAGTGAGCGGTTACCATGGCTCACGAACGCCTGCAACACCAGAACCTCCTTTCGAGCAACATAACGCACCACATAACTCTGACCACCTTACTCACCACAGGAACACAATACTGCATGAGAGCAATGTTATTTAGCTATAATCTCTTGTAACATTGAATCACTTCCTCAATCGGCCAGCACCAGACTATATTCTGGCTTATAAGCCAGATCTACTCTGCTGTCTTATCAGTCATCAGTTCAGTCTATCGCAGTCCACTGCTGGACATAGGCCTCCCCAAGTTCGGGCCAGACATCCTGATTTTCTGCTATCCTCATCCAGCTTCCAGTGGCAATCTTACGTAGATCGTCAGACCAGTGGGCCGGAGGACGTCCCACACTGCGTTTGCCAAGACGCGGTCTCCACTCCATCTCCGATAAAATATATAACATATTTTTTTTATGACACTAGGTCGGCAAACAAGCGTACGGCTCACCTGATGGTAAGCGATTACCGTAGCTTATAGACGCCTGCAACACCAGAAGCATCGCAAGCGCGTTGCCGACCCAATCCCCAATCCCCCCAGGAGCTCTGGTCACCTTACTCACCAACGGGAACACAATACTGCTGAGAACAGTATTATTTAGCTGTGATCATCTGTAAGGTCGAGGTACTACCCCAGTCGGGCTGCTCCATATTTTGAGCAGGAAATTCCTGCTGTGCCCTACCTCAGTTAAAAGAAGATATATAGAAGTAATGTGAAATAGCAAGGCCTCACCGTCACCAGCGCGCCGGCCAACTCGTGATACTTGTGCAGATACACGTTCAGAGTGTTCGGGCCGAAGATCGTGGACGCCGCTTCGTAGCGTTGTGCCTACACACGTACACATACTTGTACATATTTACATACGTACGTGCGTGCGTACGTACATACATTCATGGTTTTCCTTCTAATTTTTTTTTAATTATTTTAAATATATGATAGTTATAAGATTTTAAATTAATATGGTTATTTTACCCGCCTGCCCAGCGTGGTGACTATGGGCAAAACAATTGAGTTCACGTTATTTTTGGCGTAAACTTGTGGAGGCCTATGTCCAGCAGTGGACTGTATAGGCTGTAATGATGATGATAATGATGATGGTTATTTTTATTACTAAGATAATTTAAAACGGGACCTGTATCATCTTTTTTGTAATTTATAAAGTTTAAGATATCCATCGTACCTGATATTGTAATTTATAAACTTTAAAATACAAAATTTCATCCTTACCTGATACTCTTCTGGGGTGGTGATATAGTCAGAGTAAATGTTGGATAATCCAGCGATAACCACCCTCTTGGCACCCGAAGCCTTCATAACTACGCGTCGGAGACGTCTTCCTGACATGGTCGTGAATTCACCAGGCACTGCCGCTATGAACAGGCCCCCTATACGAGCCACGGAGCATGATACTATACGTGGTTGCCATTCGTAGGGGAATTTGGCCTGGAATGAGAGAATTTTAGCTTTAGTGTGGATTATATGGACAAGTGGACAATACTGAATTAGGTTGTCGAAGATTTCGGCTTGAGAATCCAATAGGGATTAAATTATTATATTTTTGATTTATTACACATTTAATGCAATTTATCGTACAGGTGTGCAGACACGAGTTTTAAAAAAAACACGACCTAAAGTGTGATTGAATACTTTAAAAGTTTTCTCAAATATAAATTAAAATTGAAAGAATATATTTTACATTGCCAGCAAAGCCAGGAAAATTTTGTGCACGATGTAAGTGTAATTTGATTTTTGTTGTACTGTACATTATTAAGGCTTATTAAATTGTGATTGATCCGATCGGTACTACATGGCGGACTCGTATATAAATTGCTTTGTAGTTTGTACTGATTGAGATATCTCGAGTCAGTGAGTTGACGCGATTTACAAGATGGCCGTTACGATTATTTATTTTAAGCCGATAACTACGTGTCAATCCCTATCATTGAACGTTTCGTTTCATGCCTGTAATTTTAGGTTATTATTTTATTTTTTATTTTATTTTTTTCTGTATCTTTTTCATTTTTTTTTTTAACGTAAAAACGCATATTTAAATACAATTTCAATCTAATCAAGTATTATTGTTTGCTTTGGAAATTAATTGGTGATTTTTAAAAAAACGTATATTTATCCGATTTGTTGAAATTTTTCTGTATTCCGATTTTGTATGGTATGTGGTGTTGGTGCGACCGTGTTGTCACCTGACGGCTCAAGCGGAAGATCGGCGCTGACAGCTCTGCCAGCATATGCCGAGCTTGAGACCGGGTTTGCGATATCCTTATTGTTTATTTTAATTGTTTAGCTTAATGGATATGTAATATTGATTTGTGTGGATGTTGCAAATAAAAAAGTATTATTATTATTATTATTATTATTATTATTATTATTATTATTATTATTATTAAAAGAAAAGGGAAGCCCAAAAATCTCGTCTAACATTTTAAAATGAAATTATCAGTTCTCAAAACTAGTTGAGGATTGATATAATGAGGTTTTTTATATTAGATTAGGTCAGAATTATTTATAGTTTTTATACCTTAAACGCGATGGGATTTAGAGAAAAACAACCAGTCTTGATCAAGTGAATAACACTCTAAGTGAGTTTGTTACTCAGAACTCCTCGGGCTCTGTCCGAGGGAGGGGGTTAGGTAAGAGTAAAGAGCAGAATAAGAATGACTCACTCAGTCCGTTAACAGAACAGGTTTGGGTGTCTGACAATGTTCATCCTAATAAAATGGCATTGTGATGAAGTCATTTATGGTACCACATAGCAAAATTGTTCGAGGTTCTTCATTCTGGAGATAAAGAGAAGAGTAGAGAGAGAGAGAGAGTGCTACCGACCCGGCCCGTAGCCAGCAGGATGGGCTTGGGCGCGTGGCAGGCGACGTCCTGCGGCGCGGGCGCGGCGATGAAGTCCCGCACGGCGTCCCACAGCGGGTTGGTGCCCGTCGTGCCCTGCGTGAAGTCGAAGGCGCCGGGCCCGTCCGTCGTGCCCGCCGCGAAGATAAAGAGAAGAGTAGAGAGAGAGAGAGAGAGAGAGAGAGTGCTACCGACCCGGCCCGTAGCCAGCAGGATGGGCTTGGGCGCGTGGCAGGCGACGTCCTGCGGCGCGGGCGCGGCGATGAAGTCCCGCACGGCGTCCCACAGCGGGTTGGTGCCCGTCGTGCCCTGCGTGAAGTCGAAGGCGCCGGGCCCGTCCGTCGTGCCCGCCGCGAAGATAAAGAGAAGAGTAGAGAGAGAGAGAGAGAGAGAGAGAGAGTGCTACCGACCCGGCCCGTAGCCAGCAGGATGGGCTTGGGCGCGTGGCAGGCGACGTCCTGCGGCGCGGGCGCGGCGATGAAGTCCCGCACGGCGTCCCACAGCGGGTTGGTGCCCGTCGTGCCCTGCGTGAAGTCGAAGGCGCCGGGCCCGTCCGTCGTGCCCGCCGCGAAGATAAAGAGAAGAGTAGAGAGAGAGAGAGAGAGAGAGAGAGTGCTACCGACCCGGCCCGTAGCCAGCAGGATGGGCTTGGGCGCGTGGCAGGCGACGTCCTGCGGCGCGGGCGCGGCGATGAAGTCCCGCACGGCGTCCCACAGCGGGTTGGTGCCCGTCGTGCCCTGCGTGAAGTCGAAGGCGCCGGGCCCGTCCGTCGTGCCCGCCGCGAAGATAAAGAGAAGAGTAGAGAGAGAGAGAGAGAGAGAGAGAGTGCTACCGACCCGGCCCGTAGCCAGCAGGATGGGCTTGGGCGCGTGGCAGGCGACGTCCTGCGGCGCGGGCGCGGCGATGAAGTCCCGCACGGCGTCCCACAGCGGGTTGGTGCCCGTCGTGCCCTGCGTGAAGTCGAAGGCGCCGGGCCCGTCCGTCGTGCCCGCCGCGAAGATAAAGAGAAGAGTAGAGAGAGAGAGAGAGAGAGAGAGAGTGCTACCGACCCGGCCCGTAGCCAGCAGGATGGGCTTGGGCGCGTGGCAGGCGACGTCCTGCGGCGCGGGCGCGGCGATGAAGTCCCGCACGGCGTCCCACAGCGGGTTGGTGCCCGTCGTGCCCTGCGTGAAGTCGAAGGCGCCGGGCCCGTCCGTCGTGCCCGCCGCGAAGATAAAGAGAAGAGTAGAGAGAGAGAGAGAGAGAGAGAGAGTGCTACCGACCCGGCCCGTAGCCAGCAGGATGGGCTTGGGCGCGTGGCAGGCGACGTCCTGCGGCGCGGGCGCGGCGATGAAGTCCCGCACGGCGTCCCACAGCGGGTTGGTGCCCGTCGTGCCCTGCGTGAAGTCGAAGGCGCCGGGCCCGTCCGTCGTGCCCGCCGCGAAGATAAAGAGAAGAGTAGAGAGAGAGAGAGAGAGAGAGAGAGTGCTACCGACCCGGCCCGTAGCCAGCAGGATGGGCTTGGGCGCGTGGCAGGCGACGTCCTGCGGCGCGGGCGCGGCGATGAAGTCCCGCACGGCGTCCCACAGCGGGTTGGTGCCCGTCGTGCCCTGCGTGAAGTCGAAGGCGCCGGGCCCGTCCGTCGTGCCCGCCGCGAAGCTGTAGCCCATCGCCGGCACGCAGCCGCCCGCGGCCGCGCTCTGCGACGTACGTCAAAGCTTTAAAACTTCTCTTCAGACATTTCTGGAAAAGGTATTGAGAAGCGGCGAAAATTTGGTACCACCATCTTTTAAATTCTTACTAATTACTATTGCCCTATCTTACGCACTAATGTTAACAATCAACTGTCTATTTACTACATACTGTATTAAAAGTTTCGGTCACTGGATCGTACGGGGGCACTTCCTGCACTGGCATCTCGACGAACTGGTGTATGACTCCTACGGGACCGGTTAAATCTTCCCCCTTCTGGTTGAGGACTTTCTGAAACCACAACACGTTTTTATGTCAAAGACAATTACAAATATTGTGGTTTAAAATATTATTTAAAAGAATAAAGAAGAAATAAAATTAGTACAATTGTAGTTGAAAATGTTAAATTGTGTGTATACCCCATAATATAATCTATGATCTGTGCTATAATTATCTATGATTGTACTTGTCGGCGATACGCCAGAGTTTCCTCGTTCAGAGTCCATTAAAGTGAAAAAACACACTAAGATTTTCTCGGTTTATTAACGCACAATTGCTCGTATAGAACATCATGATCTTTTCATAAATCAACTGCTTTTATAGTTTACAATCAAATACAACTCCTTTTAAAATTAACAAATAAAATATGTATGGGTTGTCTGGAAGAAATGGCTAATTAGCCATAAGTCCGCCCATTGTACTTCACTGTCTGTAACTATCTTTATGCTTTGTTTGTAATATATTTGTGGTGTACAATAAAGTGGTGTACAATAAAGTATAAAATAAATAAAATTAGATACTGTAAAATAATTCTTGAAATACATCTTAATATTTATAATAGATGTTTTAACGAATTTAAATAAGTAAAAATGATTTATATAATATAAAGGTTACTTAATTTAATCTGAACAAACATTAATGTGAACAAACATTAGTCAGTGTAAAGATGCGCCATCTTTGCAAGCAATGCAATGATGCAAGCAAGATTCGAAATGAAATAAAAAAAACTTATTGTATAAAATAATAAAATTTAGTACAAAATAATTATATTAATTATAATAGATATTAATTCGAATATTTACTTAGTAAATTGAGTATTTTAACAATAAATGAAACATCAAACGTCTTCAAAACGTTCAAATAGTCAAAACAGTGTCTATTAAATATCAGATCTCAATAAGTAACGGTTTTATGTTTACAAAGTAACTATTTAAATCTTATACATTTCAGATATTCCTATAATGTATTCGCTTTAACAATAAACTAAAATATAAATATCAATAGTTTCCAATTATTGCCGATAGTCGGCGATTTGCGCCCATATACTCTTCCTTGTCTTCTCTCTCTGAGTCTCTGCGACCCGACTGTAGCAAAGTGAACGTATAATATTTTTTTCGTACCACTTGCTCAAAAAAGTGACATTCTATGCCACAAAAAGCGAACATAACAATAGTCATTTTTAATCTGTTAAAAACAGGGAAAGAAAATTGTACTGAATTTCATTCATCCTCTAGGGGGAGAATGTGATTTAAATTTGGAATACTTACCGAAATTTATACTGAACTACATCTGTGTTTACACCATCGAGTTTGTATATAAAGCATTATACATCTTTTTGAAAAAGGAATACGCATTTATTATGCAGTTATGATTATTAAATAAAATTACGAAAACAGACGAGGCCGTTTGAGCTTGATGCCTTTGCTTTACCGACAAAAAAATACTAGTCTAGGAATTTGCCGCGTTTTTGTTTTCTACAAATACATAAATGTTAAGTTTATTTTAATTAATTTTTATAAATAAGTTAATGTTCTAAAAATACTTTACGATGTCAAATTAAAGCGACAGTGACAGTGAATTGTCGGACTCCATCAGTGCAAATGCTGCCAGGGAAATACTCAAATCAACTCATCAACAATAAATGTACCAAACAAAAATGTAACTCTCTCTATCAATAATAGGACCAATGTTTCAAATGTTAACTTTTACTTTTAATTGTCATTATTTTTAATAAACGCTTATATCATATTATTATTATTTTATTTATTTATTTTATTTAACAATTTATGTACACTAGGATAGCAAAAAGAAGTAGCTCTTATAAACAATACTGGTACAAAGGCACTACTTATCCCATGATCGAATCTCTTCCAGTAGTCCTGCTACAGGAAACTTATAAAACAGTTGCAATTAGCGTGTACAATCTAAACATGTAGATAATAAAAATATAATATAAATACATAATTATACAATATATACATGCACACATACATAATAATTTATACACACAATTATTGTGTTAATTTTTTTGCAAATGGTACGAAAAGTAGAGTATTTTCCTCGGTGATAAAGCTGTCTCAGTCTTGGGTGAACTTAAATCCCTCGCTACACTCAGGACTCGTCTTAAATCCCTCGCTTCGCTCGTGATTTCAGTTTTTAACACCCTCGCTACGCTCGGGGGTAAACCTCGAGTCCTTCGTTACGCTCGCGATTTAAATCGTCACCCGCGACAGAAGACACTGCTTTATCCCCTTGGTTAATAATCTACTATTATTAACGTAAGTTTATAATATAATAAATAATACGCAGTGAACGTGTTCTTATTTCATAGCTCAGTGTCAGTAATTCTTGATAACAACGTTTATTATAAAAATCTCAATAGAAGAATAACTCTCTCTCAAAAAATACTTAGAAAAATAATTGGCAGTTATAAAGACTGCCAATAAAGGTGAAAACTTAGAACCTTTAGTATTTTGATATGATATTTAAAAAATGTTTAGAATATCCTAATGTGTGGTAACACAAAATAAAATCGTACAAATTTTAGTATTAAAATTTGTTTATCGGTGACGAGATGTCACCATCCAACAAGCGCCTAACGCGCACAACACACGGCCGCTACGTGTGAGTCGTGTGTTGCGAACCCATAAGATTTTCCCTACCAAAAGTGCCAGACGTAGGTAAAGAGGTTTTCAATTCAAAAATTAATGCTACCACAGACCAAATGAGATTCAGTTTTCATCATTCATAAAAAAAAGAAGTCCTTAATCACATAAGTCAAATTAATATAATTTCAGAAGCTTTATGTATTTCATATTCTTTGATGTTTTTTAATAGACAGGGAGAAACCTTCCCGTACATTTTTAGACTTCAACTGATCTCCTATATATATATATATATATATATATATATATATATATATATATATATATATATATATATATATATATATATGATATAGCAAGACAGGAAGAAACCTTCCCATACAGTTTTAGACTTCAACTGATCTCCTATATATATATAATATAGTTTGTGCAGTCCTTGTGGGTCTCCCTACCGTGCCTCGGAGAACACGTTAAGCCATCGCTCCCGGTTGTTATCACGTACACCTGATAGCGATCGTTACTCATAGTAGGGAATATATCCGCCAACCCGCATTGGAGCAGCGTGGTGGATTAAGCTCTGAACCTTCTCCTACATGGGGAAAGAAGCCTATGCCCAGTAGTGGGATATTACAGGCTGAAGCGTAAAAAAACTGATCTAATAGTTATTTGCTCAAAATATGACAGTGACTTTACCATTGCAGTGTCGAACATCTTAGTAGCGATGATCTTGGTACTCTCGAACATGTCCCTCCCGGGGCCAGACGCGAAACATCGTTCTTTGGGCAAATTACATAACAGTTTTTCCTGGTCGCAAACTTTTCCAGAGAACTCGCACTTCGGACCTTTTGTGTTTGGGGAGACGTCGCCGAGATTGGTCGATGCGAAGGCACAAACTATTCGACCCTGAAACGTTAAAGATAATGTTAATATTTTGAATGAAATTTCTGAAATATCACACGAAAATGTTTCAAATTTATCCTGATTCTACCTTTACCGTTTCGTGCTTTTAAGTTTTTCTTTTGTTGTTTGTTTCCAAATCCACATTAGAGTCACAAAGTAATTACATGCAATTATCACCAAAAATTGCTATCTTTTTCCGACATAAAGAAAGAGGGTTATGCCCAGAAGTACAATGTTACAGGCTAAATCGATCGATCGATTGCCAAAAACTAATAAGAGATGAAAAATTGGACTAACCCAAAGATAAGTTTGCAATATAAAGTTATACATCAGAACTTTCTAGAATATCACATTTTAAAAAACCTATTAAAAAATCAACGAATTTTTAAAGAATTTTTGAAAAATGACAATATCAGTAAATGTAATATTCTTTCGTACCTTCCCCGGAAGAGTCTTGTTTCCATTCAACGCCTTCTCCATGAGAATGGACGCATAGCCAACATTATCTGATGAAATGAGACGGTTGGTGTTGTTCATACTAGTGGGGTGCACCGCGAACCAGTTGATCACGCCTATTATCTTATTCGAAGGAGACACGAACCTGACTTGTGCAAGGGTTTTGTCTACGTCGTATTTGTACCTGAAAGCAATAGTTTGACACCTTTACTTTTACCTTTACTTGTACTGTGTGGCTACGGTACTAAAGAATATAGCCACCCCCTCTCTTCCCGTGGGCGTCGTAAGAGGCGACTAAGGGATAACACAGTTCCGCTACCACCTTGGAACTTAAAAAGCCGACCGGTGGCGGGATAACCATCCAACTGCTGGCTTTGAAATACACAGGCCGAAGACGGGCAGCAGCGTCTTCGGTGCGACAAATCCAGTACTGCGGTCACCAACCCGCCTGCTCAGCGTGGTGACTATGAGCAAAACACACGAGTTCACGTTATTTTTGGCGTAAACTTGTGGAGGCCTATGTCCAGCAGTGGACTGTATAGGTTGTAATGATGATGAATAATATTTTGCTTTAGTAACAGACAAACAACGTTCAGCGGAGTGGGGTATAAAATATTTTTATATAGTATAAAAATGGCATACAAGTATACGTTTCGCCTGATGGTAAGCGAATATAATATCCTTTGGTTCCTGCAATACCAGATTACAAAAGTGTTGCCAAGCCTAGACACTGACCCTCAGATGGTCTGGTTACCCTACTCACCACCGGAACACAAACTATTTGAGAGCAATGTTATTTTGCTGCGTTCTTCTGTAAGGTTGACGTACTTCCTCAGTCAGGCTGCTCCGAATTTTCTAGCAACATATTTAATGTCATCCATATCTCAATAACGTTCTAAAATGCTTTATAAAATTGTGATGTGTGTGTGTGAATGAATGCTTTATAAAATTGTAAATTATATAATATGATTCAGTATTACATTGAATCCATCCTTATACAATTTCGAATTGCATGTCTTAAGGTCAGATAAAACACAGAAATGTAATTTTATAACCTTAATAGTTGTGCAATAAATCCGTACGAAAATGGCAATAAAATACATATTTTTAACATACTTGGCTCGTTCTTCGGGCGGGTTCCGTAGATAAGAGGAAGGTGATCTGTTGATGTTTGCATCTAAGAGTTCAGCTTCCCCGTATTCCATACGCGCTGGTGTGAGATTGTTGTGGGCTATAATTATGCTCTGAAACAAATGAGAAACATTTTTCGGAATAGCCTTTTACGGAACCATGTGTGGCGACATCTATCGCGCGAAATACTAACGACTACAAACTACGTAATTAGAGACGTAATTACTGACGTATGCTACATCGCGCTATCAGAGTTTTCAAAGTGATTAAGTATATATACAAGATCCCGACAACAGCCGTCGGGCCGGTAGCCCGCCAGACACAACACCCGTCTGGTTGGAGGATCCTCCCTTTTCCTCACACCCGCCAAACATGTTTAGTACGTTTACGTAGTTGTTACCCAATTCCGGTTTCGTATTTTCACTCTCTGTTATAAATTAAGATATGGAGTATTGTTAATTAATATTTAAATATTATAACTGTATTTATTTACAATAGAAAACAAACCAAACGTACAACGCATATAGAAATTATTTTATTCTATATTTATTTAATCGATGAATATGTAAAGTAGGTAAATGGTAAATAAATATTTTTCTTTTCATATTTTCGAACTAAAATCATCAGTATATAAAATCTTGAAAATATGATCAAGTCTATTCTTTCAAATTCGCGAAATAAATACAGTAACAAATTTGGGTTTATAACTTCATACCCAAAGTCATCAATTTCAAGATCACTTACTTTAAGTATACCTGTTATGTAGGCAACATAGGTCTCCTTCACGAAACCCAGTATCGGCAAGTCAAAGAGGAAGTCCAGCAGGAATCCTCCAGGAGTTGAATGCGTGTGAGTCCCGCTTAGTATGACGTTACCCTCATTGTAAAGATTTCCATAACGTTTCTGCAGACGTTTCAGAACCTGAAATTTACAGAATTTTTAGTTTTTTTTTTGAGTGCATAAATAACCTAATGTCATTTTAGTATAACTATTCAGTTAAATCCTTCATTATTTGGCTTTTCGGTTGAGTCAGTTTAGCATAGATGATTTCACCAATTTCGCGTAAAATGGAGTAGACATGATGGAGATTGATCGGTGCGCTTGAGATCTTAAGGAATATAACATCTTACCAAAAACTGCCATTTTTCTTGTTATTTTCTTTTGGTCTTCTGATATAAAAGATATTTTGGATCGTTTTGATTAAAACCTATCCCATTTATGCATTATATTAACCTTACCTCTTTCCTTACACCATTGCCCATCATAGCAGCGTCCACTGAGACAAAAACAACGCGAGTGGAATTGGCATTGTCTTCTAAAACGAACGCTCTCGCGAACTGCCGTAAATGTATACCGTGGCCTGTTTGTTCCAAGTTCGCATAACCCATCTGAAAACGGAAAAATGCTTATATAAATAAAACAATTTAGTTATTATTTAGAAACGAACTGCGAGGTCAATATTCACGTAAATTAATTACTACTCAAGTAAAACTATAATATAAAAAAATGGCTGGTTTAGACCATTCGACTGAATTAAAACTTACGAAATGTAACTCTCTTTCTCTCTTTCTATCATCACTAACCTATATCTCCCTCTCAACTTCTGTTCGCCTCGCCCGATCACACTTTTCGCAATGCTCACGCATTCACCAGCTTACTCCCTAAGTCAAGAAGCGTGCTTAAATAAGTTTTAAATCAATGATACCTACATATATGTAGGAATACAATAACTTCGTTGAGCACTTCTTTGTCTATAAATATTACGTCACTATTCGACTATTGCCTATACTTCGATTAGTGACGCATTTCCAAATTTAAAACGATAAGTAATATAAAAAAAAAAAAACTACATTCGATTTCGTTTGTAACCGTCCAGTACGTTAGTTAGCAATATGCAATTATCAAAACTACAACGCATTAATTTTTTATAATCTATACATAATAGTTCGCTTGTTTTATTGAAATATTTCTGCCGTTCACTTGGTGAACTCTAAAAGCCAGTCTTTTCCTTGAACAACTTAGTAAACGAGCATAAAAGCGTTTCTCAAGGCGTTCGGACGTTGACACAAAATATTGCATTTATATGAATATGACGATTCTTGTGTTGCTTCACACTAAGCAAGGCAATAAAACAATGTGGATGAAATTTTATTCGTGTTGACAAAAATGAACAAGATTCTTTTGCAATTGTTTTGTATTTGTAGTAGCATTATTTCAATCCTGTCTTTCTTAGCGTGACACCTATATGTACAGGGACTATAACTTTCCTACATATATACCTATAATTATGTAGGTAATTGAATTAATTATTTCTCAATAAAAAAAAAATCTAAGACAACTAATTGGCTCATGCGTTTGCATTAATATACACAAAAAAAAAAAACTTTTTCTTTACTTTATTAATACAAATAAATAATTAAAAAAAATCCTACGACGAATAACCTAAAAAATGAAAAACAAGTTCTAAAATAATTAACTACACAAACATTACAAATATTCCATTCGATACTTTCATAAACTACATATATTTTAATGTATTAATAATATAAGTACCTATATACTTCAAATATTTAGCAGTGGAATGCAATAGGCTGAACTATTGAATTAATCTATAATATATATAAAAGCGAAAGGTCACTCACTCATCACGAAATCTCCGAAACTATAACACCTACAAACTTGAAATTTGGCAAGTAGGTTCCTTATAAGACGTAAGCATCCGCTACGAACGGATTTTACGAAACTCGCCCCTTAAGGGGGTAAAACGGGGGGTGGAAGTTTGTATGAAAGTCCTATGTTTTTGAAGTTAGAGACTTGAAATTTAAAATGTAAGCTCTATAGATGGTGAAAAGGTGTCCAAATAACATATCTTTAGAAATCAACCCCCTTTTGGGGTTAAAACGGGGGATGGTACGCTGACTCACTCATCGCGAAATCTCCGAAACTATAATAGCTACAAACTTGAAATTTAGCAGGTAGGCTCCTTATAGGTTGTAGACATTCGATAAGAACGGATTTCACGAAACTCGACCCCTAAGGGGGTAAAACGGGGGTTGGAAGTTTGTGTGAAAGTCCCATGGTTTTGAAGTAAGAGACTTCAAATTTAAAATGTATGCCTTATAGATGATGAGAAGGTGTCCAAATAATGTGTCTTTAGAAATCAACTCCCTTTTGGGGTTAAAACGGGGGATGGTAGGTTTACTCGCTCATCACGAAATCTCCGAAACTATAACACCTACAAACTTGAAATTTGGCAGATAGGCTCCTTTTAGGGCTTAAACATTCGCTAAGAATTAGTTTTACGAAATTCGACCTCTAAGGGGGTAAAACGGGGGTTGGAAGTTTGTATGAAAGTCCTATGTTTTTGAAGTAAGAGACTTGAAATTTAAAATGTACTTTCTTTAGATAGTGAGAAGGTGGCCAAATAATGTATCTTTAGAAATCAACTCCTTTTTGGGGTTAAAACGGGGAATGGTAAGTTGACTCCCTCATTACAAAATCTTCGAAACTATAACAGCTACAAACTTGAAATTTGGCAAGTAGGTTCCTTATAGGGCGTAAATATTCGCTAAGAGTTGATTTTATGAAACTCGACCCTTAAAGGTTTAAAACGGGGGTCGGAAGTTTGAATGAAAGTCTTATGTTTTAGAAGTAAGAGACTTGAAATTTAAAATATATGCTCTATAGATGGTGAGGAGGTGTCCAAATAATGCATCGTAATCTATATATATAAAAGAGAAAGGTCAGTGACTCACTCATCACGAGAACTCAAAAACCGCTGGATGGTCTATCCATCCAGGTTGGACAAAGATAAAGTTTGGCAGGGATGTAGATTATAGTTAGCAGACGTCCGCTAAGAACGGATTTTACGATATTCCATCGCTAAGGGGGTTTAATTTTGGTTGATAGTTTGTATGAAACATATACAGCCTGAAAATAAAACCAAAAATGTGGTGTATGAGGTGAGATGTGGTGAGAGGTTTTATAAAAATAACTATTAAATTATACTAAATTGTGCCTTTTAAAAAGTTACTCAGTTTGATAAGCATTTCAAGTGACTGAAATAAAAAAATAATTTGCGTTAAACATCTTAATAGTAATACATATCTTCATAACCACGAGGACGTAATCGCGGGCAACAGTTAGTGTATTATAAGTCCCCAAAAGTGTATGTGATCGATTCGCTCAAAATTTACTGAACGGATTTTCATGCGGTTTCAACATTGTAGAGAGGGCTCCACCATTGGCAAGAGGAAGGTTTACGGAACGGCTAAGCCGATTTTGATGAGAGTTTCACTGGGAGTTTGCCGGCAAAACTTTGTGACACACTAATTTCAACGCGGGCGAAGCCGCGGGCACAGCTAGTTGATACATAAATTTACTATAGGCGGAACACTCAGAATACAGAAACTGTATTCTGAGGCGGAACATTAACAAATCCTAAGTAAACTACTATCAATGCAGTAGTAGCATGTTTTTGCGGTTATTACCACAAGCTTAACGGAGGTAAAACCACGTGGTGGGTCTAGTATTATTTACATAACAGAAGAACTTTATTATTTACATTTTTATTAGATCTATAATAAACAAATTTTCAAAAACTTATCAATAACCTCAATAACGCATAAATAATATTAATTGACAGCTCTATACATAACGGCAAAATCATAAAAAGCTCTATACATAAAGGCTCAAAACCTGACACAATATTAAAGGTTGCAAAATGATAAAAATCATTTCAGGGAAAGGCAAAATCTATTGTCATTAAACAATGTAACAAAAATGTTCTATTTTTAAACACTAATTAAAAACATTACTAAATTCGTTCACAATCAAAACTTAGAAATATACCTAATAATATATTCTCAGCAATCATAAAAAAATAAGTTAATAATTCATAAAAGAAAAGAGCAAAAATCTAACAACACAAAAATATTACGCAACAAAAGACACAAAAATATATATAATATTTTTTATGAATAGCTCATATAAATTTTCTAACAAACGAAAGTTACCGAACGGTAACGAGTAGCGTAAACGATCCTAACCTTCACAACCGGTCAACCGTGAACGATGGGTTACGTTGAATTATCGATAAACAACGCAAAATTACACAAAGTTTCTAAATGATTAACTACATGTACATGGTGTTATGTTATAGATGTCATAATACTGTTACTGAATAAAAATTATCCTAATTGATTGATTGGCTTAATCCTATGTCAGGTAGAATGAAGAATACACGAACGAGATTGATCGGTGTGATTAAGATAACAGTCTCCCTCAACCTAAAACAACAGAAACATGTTCCTATTGCACGCCTCTAAGGAGGATGTGTTTTACTCTCACAAAATGAAAAATACGAGAAGTGCTTTCACTTAAACCTCTATATTTTTTATAACATTGCATTATTGAGAATACACGTCAAACTATAAAACAAATATCGTTTGAAGTCATTTTTTAATAAGATATATATTCGGAGTTACACACGCTAGAGGTTTTCACGCTTTCAGTGGTTCTCGGACGGGATCTCTCGGTGCCGAGTGTCGTAAAGGCCATGCTTGACAGCGAAAGATCGTGGCAGGCGACGGTCTCCTTCTGCGAAGAGGTAATGACGCAGAAGGAGACCACGGAGCGGGCCAGAGAGGAAGACACCTCTGCTGGCCCACTCCGGCGCAGAAGTATGGGGGCAAGGAGGAGACGGTTTGCCCACCTCCTCCCCCCCTCGTAATAGTGAGGTTGCCAGGTATCCATGATGGATTTTCCCCACGTAAAAAAAGGTAGACTATAGTAGGTTTTGTTGTTTTCCCTTAAAAACACCGCACACAAAGTATCGTGAAAAAGAAATCGTTCAAGTTAACAAAGATTGTCATTAAATAAAAACTCCCGAGCCAAACTAAATAAATTTTTTATGGGACCAAATGGCAACTATTCCGCATCGAACAAAAAATAATCCCGTAAATCGAATAAGAAATCTTGGCGTAATCGGTGTACATACATATAAAAAAATAGCCGAATTGAGAACCTCCTCCTTTTTGACGTCAGTTAAAAATTAGCCCTATTACAGTTTTAATATAATTTAAATATCACTTTTATCTGTACCTTAGAAGGTAATGACATAAAAAAAGCCGTATAAATGCAGAAATACATATCATAGGGAATAAGTTTTAACGCGACAAGAACCAGTTCTGAGAGAAACCCTTGAAAGTAGATCTGTTTTGACTAACTTGTTTATTTATTAGTAGAAAACATATATTACGTAGTTATGCTTACAGTGGCAACAATATTGGCCCGTGTTTGGATAATCACTTGAACCAATTTCCTTCAGATATAGGTTTCCTTCAGGTGTATTGGTCCAAATAGTTAATTGGACTAATAACAACTTGGACCAACATTCTGTTATTGGTAATTCACTGAGAATTCAATGAAATATATTGACCCAATCGCTTGGAACGATATATTTCTTTAGGTTCTCAGCAAACTCCATTTTTATCGTGTTTTACGTGGGTAACTCAAATCATCCCTTGTCATTGGAAGCAAAATTCTAATCTTATTTGATCAAAGCATGCACTTGTCTTCGGTTATCGCCCTTGTATTAAATTAAATAACCTGTATAAATAAAAAATAATAATTACCGAAATGCAAGTATATACCCGCACGACTTCCGGGCGACTGTACCAAATTGTAAATGCTAGCTTCTGTGATAGTTTTCGTCAGGACCATTTTTTAAATTTATTGTATTTGTATAAAGATAAAATTAAATCGATATATTTACAAAAAATATGGTACGAAATACGCTGGATAAGCTAGTATTTTATATATATTTTTGAAGTTATACTTTTGGCGCGTAAATAATGACGCGGAAAAATGATGACTAATTTTTTACGATGCGCGCGCACACCGTTACAAAAAGCCAACACCCTGAAGTTGCTAGTCAACGAAGAAGTTAGCAATTTGAAGTTAGCTAGCCAATTAAGTTTAACTTCTTACGTGCGTACACACTCTTTATTTTTATTTTTTTGGAAGCCAATTCGACCTTCTGTAATGTTAGCATCTATTACCACACAAAATGTAGTCATAATGATACTCTACTTTGTACGTACTTGTACTCAAGTTATTACTAATGAACTAATGGGTAATGTTTGTTTTGACAACTTGTGTTCTACTTAGTTAATCGAGCGCAACGGCGTAGTCACCTTTAGAATCTGTATCACCAGTTACTGACAAAGATATCTGATGTATAGTGGTAACTAACAGATAAATGAGAGATATGTGTATTATTTCTTTTATCATTCATTTTTCTACTTATGTTATGCTCAGATAAAATAGGTTCTATTCACAAACTGTGAAACCAAAAAAATTATTGGTTGAAGTGAAACAGAAATTTTCAATTGATTCATTAATTCTGTAACATCTCACTGCTGGGCATAAATCATTTAAATAAAACCTTTAAATAGGACGCGATTAAAACAGAATAAGGTGTTTATAAAACCAATCTTCCGCTGAAGAATAAATTCCATGGCTTTTAGGACATTCGCCGAAACAAAGAGTGTTTATAGAAGCCATTCAAGTTTGAAACAATAGTTACATTCGATAGTGTGCATAGACAATGTGGCATTATGCGTTTCGACATCATGACCGTCAACTCCAGTGACCCGCGTGGGCGCTCAAACGTATAACTTACCTTTCTTAACCGACTTTATAAAGAGGAGTATCGTACTATCGCTGATTTCAATGCTATTTACAACAGACTTCAAAAAAGGAGGTGGTTCTCAATTCGACTGTTATACACTAGCTATGCCCGCGACTTCATCCGCGTGGAATTTAACAAAAAAGTTATTGTTTCGTTCGCAAAGTTATAAAATAAATACATTTGTAAAATAAAAGGAGCCTAAGTCTCTGCTGCCAGCGAAATTCCCGTTTAAATCGATCCAACCGTGACACACACACACAGACACAGACACTGACACTGACACAGACACAGACAGACAGAATTGAAGTAATTTTGTTTTCGTTTCAGAGCAAACGCAATTATTTCCTAAGAAAAACAGCTTATGCCTTCAAAAGCGTTTAAGTGACACAGTTAACGCTAGGTTCCTACTGGATTCGAAACGTAGATTCTCTTGAGAAAAACCATCAAGAAAATCTAAACTCTTCTAAGAATGTTATTAATCCAGCATCTTTGTAATTTACACAATCTTGAACCAAATAACTTTTGACCATTAAAGACTTTGTAAGATAAATTTTAAATATTCTAACAGCAATTGTAAAATCGTTTATGGAAATTTAATGTGTTCAAATACCTTGCCCTAAAAAGGAATAATTTACTCCTTGTCGTAAATTGCAATAACAGTTTTATTATTCCTTCTCGAGATAAAATAATGTTTAGTGCTATTTTTTATCATAATTATCAATATTTTATACATATAACATTATTATAAACATGTCTGACGCAATTATAAATCTGCCCATCTTAATAAAAAGTTAAAATTCCGAAAGGAGAGTTCAACAACAGCCATCCGCGGCATTTACGGTCCAAGGCTGCCAAATCGGCTGTATTTTTATTTGTTTTACTTGGTATCTTTTTAATGTGTATTAATTTAGATTTTTTTTTATGTCACTAGGTCGGCAAGCAAGCGTACGGCTCACCTGATGGTAAGCGATTACCCGTAGCTTATAGACGCCTGCAACACCAGAAGCATCGCAAGCGCGTTGCCGACCCAATCCCCAATCCCCCAGAAGCACTGGTAACCTTACAACAAGAACACAATACTGCTTGAAAACAGTATTATTTTGCTGTGATCTTCTGTAAGGTCGAGGTACTACCCCAGTCGGGCTCTTCCATATTTTGAGCAGGAAATTCCTGCTGTGCCCTACCTCAGTTATAATGATCCTATGATATAGATGATCCTTCTTTGATTTTCCTTCTTTAATTATTTAAAATTAATGGCTTTCACTAATGCCAAGATAGCACATGATTTCGCCAATACCTTCCTAAATAAATTCTAGTTCAGAATGAATCGTTTTTGAATATAGGAACTAGGTATACTCATAATTTTAATATCGGTAGCGTTACACCACAGTACAGGTCATAACATGTGACCATTTAAAGATAATCTAGGCAATAAATGTAGACTCCTAAGACATTACTTACTTTTAACCATCTTGGAATTTAAAAAAATTTTGTAGTGACCATTTATGGATTAAGCTCTGATCCTTTTCCTATATGGGGAAAGAGGCCTATTGAAGCCAGCAGTAGGATATTAGAAGCTGAAGCGATTTATTAGATGAAATAAACTTAAAAATGTATATATTACAGCCTATACAATCTACTGCTGGACATAGGCCTCCAGAAGTTTACGTCAAAAATAACGTGAACTCACGTGTTTTGCCCATAATCACCACGCTCGGCAGGCGGGTTGGTGACCGCAGTACTGGCTTTGTCGCACCGCAGACGCTGCTGCCCGTCTTCGGCCTGTGTATTTCAAAGCCAGCAGTTGGATGGCTATCCCGCCACCGGTCGGTTTTTTAAGTTCCATGGTAGTAGTGGAACTGTGTTATCCCTTAGTCGCCTCTTACGACACCCACGGGAAGAGAGGGGTGGCTTCTTTGATGCCGTAGCCACACAGCACAGAACCGTAGCCACACAGCACAAAATGTATGTTATTGTTAATCATTCAAAAATTCACAGATGCGCAAATTTAATATACCTATAAATAAACGCATTACACATCTCGTCTGCAACATGTGTGACACAGATATCGTGTGATATAAAACACGGCGAGTTTGCAGTTCCTTTTTTGACTTTGCCTGGATACGCTGTCGCGTTTTTAATTAATAAGGACCTGCAGGCCTAGCATGCACGCCACGACAAAATTTTGTCGACCCCTTTTCTCGTATTATCTCTCTATGTCTACAGTAGCTAACATGCGTGCACGCGATACTCTTCTCGTTACGTCAAGAAGAGATAATCATTAAATTTTAGTGATCTGTGATATTTATCTCTACGGAAGCTAACATGACATCGTAATTTTGTCGAATTTTGTCGTTTTAGGAAGAGAAACTTCTCGTCTTCAATATTATCGACGAGAAAGACGATAAATAAAAAATAAATAAAACCGGGTGCCTATTTTTTGTATACCATGGCGTTTCCCTATTATAATTTTATAATTTCGGTATACGAAGAGCGGGAAATGCGAAAAGTCGAGTGAAGTGTGCCATATAATGACACAAAAAACGTATTTGCGCCTTGTTGCTTCTTATTCTAAATAATAATAATAATAATAAAGATAAATTCAGAAGATATAAGTTATGCAATCCGTTCAACGTCGAATTGGAAATGTCCTGGACTGGACGGATTACATAACTTTTGGCTTAAATGGTTTCATAGTTCGCACCCCATCCTGGCATCACAATTTCAAAATGCAATTTGTACTAATTCATTACCAAAATTTATGACGACTGGTACCACATTCCTGTTATACAAATCGGGATGTACCGCTGATCCTAAAAACTACCGCCCTATAACTTGCTTACCCACCATCTATAAGCTACTTACATCTGTTCTCGTCGCAAAAATTACAAAACATATTACTACAAATAATATTTTGGCTACGACTCAGAACGGATGTAAGTCTGGTAGTCGCGGTACCAAGGAACTTCTCCTCATAGACATGACCATATGCCAACAGGTACGTCGAAACCGGAAAAATCTGGCTGCCGCTTGGATTGACTACAAGAAAGCGTATGATTCAGTGCCTCATACATGGCTTATGAAAGTAATGGAGCTATACAAAATTGATGCTGCTTTGTGCTCTTTTCTGAGTACGTGTATGAGGCAGTGGAACACTTTTTTACGTCATCCGGGTGCGGTTGATGTTTCAGGATCGACTGAACCGATAAGGATTATGCGGGGTATCTTTCAAGGTGATAGTTTGAGTCCATTGTGGTTTTGTCTAGCCTTGAACCCTTTAAGCGCTTTATTAGAGGATTCAAGGTTGGGCTTTCACCTTCGTAGAGGAAGCAAAGCAATCTCTCACCTACTTTATATGGATGATTTGAAGCTTTTCGCATCCAAACTACCAGACTTATACAAGTTGTTAAAAATAACAGAAACCTTTAGCACTTGTATAAGAATGGAGTTTGGTGTGGATAAATGCGCTGTCATCCATGTAGAAAGAGGTAGAATTGTATCATCAGAAAATTTAGAACTTAACAACTCTTTGTCTTTTAGATCTCTCAACGAAGGTGAAACCTATAAATATCTCGGAATGTCAGAGGCATTGGGCATTGATGACGGAGCCATGAAACAACTGGTAAAGGAACGATTCTTTGGCCGGCTGAAGAAAGTTCTCAATAGCTTTCTTTCGGGCGGTAACAAGGTACGTGCCTTTAACAGTTGGGTTATGCCCTTGATCGTCTATACCTTTGGCATTTTGAGATGGACTCAAACGGAATTAGATACCCTTGATCGCCAAGTCCGTAAACTGTTAACAGCGTACCGAATACACCATCCTCGATCGTCTGTGATGAAATTATACATCCCACGAAAATGTGGGGGTCGTGGCTTTTTAAACGCTAAAAATCTCCACAATCGTGAGGTGTATAATCTCAGAGAGTACTTTTTAAATATGAAGAGCGATATGCACATGGACGTTGTTGCAGTTGATAGGGGCTTTACTCCGCTGTCCTTAGGCAAAGAGAAATGGCGTAAGCCTATAATAATGCGTACCGTTGACCGCGTGGCCGTATGGAAGAGCAAGGAATTACATGGCCGGTTCTACAAAGTTCTGACAGACCCAGATGTAGACCAGCCCAGCTCTATATCCTGGTTACAACACGGGAACCTCTTCGGAGAAACCGAAGGTTTTGTCTGTGCAATTATGGACGAAGTTATTAAGACGAATAACTACCGGAAACATATCATGAAAGATGGAACTCCAGACATATGCCGAGCTTGCCATAAGCCTGGAGAATCCATTAGACATATTGTTTCTGGTTGTAGTCATCTTGCTAACGGTGAGTACTTGCACAGACATAACCAAGTAGCCAGGATTATACACCAACAACTTGCTATTCGATACGGCCTCGTTGAAAATGAGTTGCCTTATTATAGGTATAACCCAACGCCATTTCTTGAGAATGGTCGTGCATTGCTCTACTGGGATCGATCTATTGTCACTGACAGGTTTATTGCAGCCAATAAACCTGATATAGTGCTAGTAGACCGATCAGCGCGCCGAGCAATTATTGTTGACATTACAGTTCCACATGACGATAATCTCGTAAAGGCCGAAAAAGAAAAATTAAGTAAATATTTAGACCTTGCCCACGAGATTACCGGCATGTGGAATGTAGACTCAACAATAATTGTTCCTATTGTTGTATCGGTTAATGGTTTATTAGCGAAGAGTTTCGACCAACACCTTAAGAAACTCTCACTTGACTGTTGGATCAAGGGTCGGATTCAAAAGGCAGTGTTGCTTGAAACGGCCCGCATTGTGAGGAGGTTCCTCAGCCTGGAACCTTAACTACCGGTGGCCTGGGCCTCAACCTGCCACCGGAGGACTACTATTTTTATATTTTTAAATATTTTTATTTGTTTTTTTTATAAATATATTTAAAAATGTAATCATAAGGAAAATATATTGAATAAAAGAAATAATAATAATAATACTTTATTTTAGACCAAAGTATAAGTCCATATTGGGTTAGTACAACAAGACAAGACAACATTCAGAATAAAAAACAAAACAAAATTATATTAAAAAAATCAATAACTAAAAATAAAATTAAATAGAATAAAAGTAAAATCAATAATAAAAAAAAAAAAAAATTCAAAAATTCAAAAAATTTTAAAAATTAAAAAAAAAAAAAAACAAACAAACAATGCGTGATAGAATTACAATTATCTAATGTGCGACAAGATATAAAGCACAACACGAGCATATTGTTTTACATATATAATTAAATTCATTTACTTACGCCGTTTTATTTTCCATATTAGAGTTTTTTAAATTAGATATTATACACTTTTTATCTTAGCCAAAAGGCCGAGAACATTTTTAAATAAAACATGTGTCACTCGTTTGAAATTGGTCAATAACCTTGTAAATTCAACTTTACGACATAAGAAATAAGAATGATATTCAGTTGTGATTATGGTTGATAACGTTTCTCTACTCGACAAGGCGAAGTCTTCGGAAGAGAATTTTGTCTCTCGTAGTGCGCATGTTAGGGTAATCGAGAAAATACTCGATGTAGACATTATCTTTCTCTCTCGTCAAGAGATATCTCGTTGTATGCATGCTAGGCCGGCTGGGTGACCGAGCTTAGCTCGGTATTTTTAGTAAATCGTGTTTTTTGAAAATCATATTTAAATACGAATTACATATTGATAAAATATGAATAATATTTTTCGATTTTATTTTTTTTAGAAAAAAAAAGAAAAAAAACGATAATCGATCTGGAATACGTGAGGATTCGAACCATGATCTTTTCGGCCGAGCGCGATCGGCCGATTTCCCCTGAGCTATTACAACTTAACTGACAGATGCGAAATTTACCTTCTTATTCTAACGATATTGTAGCCATTTTTTCATTGCCTAAAAACGCTACACGCTAGCGCAACGGTCATTTGCTGTGACCATTGTTTTAACTCATCTTAAATCCGCCTCTTGATAGTATAAACATGTTTATGGTCATTGATCTAAACTCTATTATAATCTTATTAAGCGTAAAAATATTGTACATTTTCCCACGTGTTATATGTCCCGGTCTTTCGCAATCTTCATCCTCACTAAGTTTGCCAACACGCGTTATCTTCTCCAGGACACGTCTGCTCCAGCCTTCAGCGGCTATCGGTCTTGCGATACAGGTGACCAGCCCACCGCCACTTCAACTTTGAGAGAGACCCCAAGCCAGTTCCATTGCAAGTCGAGTTCAACTTTATTGTTCAATGTTTATCCACGATAAATATTCACTAAACATAATTCTTACATTTGAAGTGAAACGTCTTTAGAATCATTTTGGTTTGGAACTCGAAATATCTTTAAAATTTGAACTAAGCAAATATACACAGTATAGCATAAAAGTGACGGTAAACTTACAAAAGCGATTTCAGCTGGTGGCCCTGTGACGTCAGCGATGCCGACACCCACACGAAGAGAGCTGACTGCGCACACGCAACCGAGAACGTACAACCAGTACAGTGACCTTGACATCTGCAACACACGAATCATCATTATATGGTAGAACTATTTTAGTTTAATGAGTAATATAACTTATTTATGTTAATTCCTACTTAAAGTAGGCCAATTTCTTTTAATTATATAAAATTAATTAATATAATTTGATTGATACTATGAATATCAAGTGTCATTTACTAAAAGTTTAAAAGAAATGTGAACTTGAGTGAATAATAAAAACTATTTTATTATCGACTAGCTTTGCCTCACAGTTCCAAACGCGTTAATTTCAAAAAATAGCCTTTAGCCTTCGGTAAATAAGCTATCGAACACAAAAATAATTTTTCAAATCAAACCAGTACACCCGGCATTACATGAGATTGCCGCGTTTAAACAAAGAAACAAAGAAACAAACAAACTTTTAAGCTTTATAATATTATTATGACACTATAAACAAAAATGTAAAATCAAAAATGTTAATTATTTAAAAAATAAACAGGAAATCTGCCTGCGTGAAGAGCAACGAATAGAAAATCAACTGAAAAGACTGGAACAAGATATAAATTTAATAATTACACAAGACTTATTTTGTAATATTTAAGGTAATCCGTGGTAAACGGTGTTGGTATTACGATAAGTACTTTTTGTATATATACTGATGTTGTTGATACCCATTGTAATACTGTTTGTTTTCCCAAATAAAAAAGAAAAAAAAAAAAAAAAAGCTAGCGAAATAAATCGAAACAATATCGAGCAATATGTACTGTACACATAAAATTATCAATACGGTATCGATCCTTCGAAATTTTATGCAACACCGTACATTACATGCAGTCGGAGACATACACAAATAGAGAATGATTTGACTTATCCTTTCATTTCATTTTCATTTGCCCTTCCTTTGTAGTCGGGTAATAAGTATATGATATGATAATAACTACTTCAAAAGCATCGTATTACGTATACATAATGTAGGTAATTTAGTTAATTCTAGTACTATAATAACGATTTATTATTTATTTACCTACATATTTCTCGATACTATTTAAGTGAATTAAACGAGTCCTCATTAAAACAGATTTTAATCTTGAATAACAATAAAATAATAGATTTTTTTTTTTAGTTTTATTATTTTTTTAAATTAAACTTATACATAGTTTTAAAATCTATTTTCTTTAAATCAATCTTTAAAAAAATAGCAAGATAATATTCAACCTGTACATTAATTTGTTATACTAAAATTATTCTGTAAAAGAAAAAATCCAAAAAACGAATTTAAATTTACTTTGCATTTTTAGGGATAACTCAAAAAGCACTAGTCAGATCTTTATCAAATTTAAATGAAAGCACATGACAAGCACCAGCTTTCGATTAAAAAAACTTGGTACACCCACACAAATATACCTACAGTTGGATTAAGAATATCCGCATTTTTTTAAGTCGGTAAAAAAGACCTACATCCATAAAACTCATAACCCTTACGTCCTTAGACAAAATTATACCACTGACTACAACTACGTCATTGGGCTCATAACTTTTTACTGACTGTACCGATTTTGATGATTCAATTTTTTATTCCGAAATTTCGAAATAGTGCTTATGATATGTATCTGTAATAATGTGTATTTAATTGACTTCGACTACGTTGTTAACGCTCTTGTTTTATTACTTGTCGATGTTGATTGGTCAATTTTTTTTTTTTTTTTTTTTGAGAACAAAGAGTCTATTATTGTTTCATTATATTTACGCTATTGACACAGTAGGTAACCTAATGTTGTGCTTTAGTTAACCATTGATTAGATAATCTCTCTTCAGCCTATTGCAGTTTACTGCTGGACATAGGCCTCCACAAGTTCGCACCAAAAATGGCGCGAAGTCATGTGTGTTGCCCATAGTCACCACGCTGGGCAGGCGGGTTGATGACCGCAGGGCTGGGTTTGTCGCACCGAAGACGCTGCTGCCCGTCTTCGGCCTGTGTATTTCAAAGCCAGCAGTTGGATGGTTATTCCGCCATCGGTCGGCTTTTTAAGTTCCAAGGTAGTAGTGGAAGTATGTAATCCCTTAGTCGCCTCTTACGACACCCACGGAAAGAGAGGGGTGGCTATATTCTTTACTGCCGTAACCACACAGCTATTATTAATAGGGGAATATTTTCAACACATAAAGATTATGTAGGTACTCTGTGGACATTTGTAATTGATCATATTAAAGTTATGCTCTTATACACTGAAGCATTTATTTTAAAACGTATATTGTTAGATATAATTGGCTTTCAGTATTGTAGTTATGAGGTACAACAATGCCATCGGTTTGTGTTATTATGTATTTAGTTTTTATTTTATTTATAATGTTAAAAAGTAATCGTAGTTCCGGTTTCGGCCAGTTTAGACCAAATAAGGTAATTTCAGCCAGTTTCGATATTAAATTGAACTTATTCAGTAAAATATTATACCTAAAAACTATGTCAGAATGACTTTTTTTTCGATTAAAACCTCCATAATAATACATATAAAGACGAATATAATATGTGCACATAATATGTGTGACGAATATAATATAATATGTGCGAAGCTAAGTTTGATTATAGTTTTATTATGACCAAACCTTGGTCTTATACACAAAATTAATAAATTTTATGCAACTTTTTCTTAATATGCTCAAGTATTTATATGTAAATCAATAGCTGTTCGTTTGTCTCGCTAAAAATCGAGAATGGCTGGACCGATTTGGCTAATTTTGATCTTGAAATATTTGTAGAAGTTCACGGAAGGTTTAAGCGATGAGAAACATAAATAATAAAAAACGGAAAATAGTAAAAACGACATTTTAATTTTCCAATACAAAATGTTCCCGCTGTAAAACATTTGATGTCTTGTGTCAAAAAAAAATTGTCATTTGGTTGTATATTTGATACATAGGTGATGCGAAGTTCACCGGGTCGTCTAGTTTTTCAATTATTATTTACAGACAGATTCGAAGATATTTGTTGTTTTTAGAATAATCTAGCTTCCAAACCCTATGTAGCCTCACAATGACTATCATTTATTTATTAAGAAATGTTATTGTGTAAAATAACGATTTCAACGTCTTTATGCGTTTAAAAAAACTTTTATTTATTTCAAGGGTGGCTAACAAACCTACGGTTCACCTGATGGTAAGCGGTTACCGTAGTTTATCGACGTCTGCCAGACCAGAAGCATGGTAAGCACGCTGCCTATCCTTCATACGACCCTTCCAAAGAGCTCTCACTACTCACCAGTCACTCACCACAGCAACACAGCACTGCTTAAGTATTACTTTCTGTAAGGTCGAGATATTCCTCCAGTCGGGCTTCTCCAAATTCCTAGTAGAATATTTTATTTGATGGATACTTAAAATATGAATATACTTAATTACTTATAGTTAAAAACGACACGTGATTATTTTAAGACGATTTTAAATTGGCTGTGACATCATTACTATAATTTGGTATTCTATTACTTACTTCATAACAACCTCCTCACAAACAAAGTCTAGCTTCAATTCATATTAAAAGCAATATAACCACAAGTATTAATTTATCTTATGCAGGAATTGTTTTATTTAAACATCATTATTAAATGATTTCAAAACAAGAATTTGTTGAAATTTTGACCGACTGTCTTTACTTTGTTGCGTATTAGATAAAGTTTACCACATGAAACTCGGTATTTATTTATGATCCTGGAAGATTTAATTAAAATACCCACCAAAGGTATGTTTCATAATAGGTACCTACTTATGTAAGGGGAATTTTTTACTCTACAAACAGACCTAGTGTAAAAACAAGTAAGTTACTAATTTTTATCTATTGTTGTTGAGTTGTCGTTACTATAGACCAAACAATTAAATAAATAATCATATTAATTTGCTGTCTGTCTGTCTAATTCTCCATCATCCTACGACACACAGACGCGGAGTAATATGCAGCAGTACAGTCAACGCAGGTAAAACAACAGGCATGTATGTTTGTTTATGTGTATGCAAGGTTTTGCATACATATTTTAATTAAATATTGATTAGCATACTAGAGGAAGTTTATATTGGCATAAATTAGAATGATTGACTCATTATTGTGTAGTCATTTAAAAAGTTTACTATCAAAAGATACAAAATAATATACCTATGTAGGTTCAAACGACAACATCAAAAAGAGTTTTGTCAAAGTTTAATCTATAATAACAAAAAAAGAAAAATTTGTATTTTTTTTTCTTTTGTTCAATTGTTCAACTCTAAAGCTACTTTTAAGAATTCTATCCTTAAGTGACATACCTACATAGTTTATAATTTATTGTGAGAAAATGGAACATCCAAAATCATGTAATCAGAAGTGCGAACAAATAAATGAGAAATTTATGTGCCGTGTTATGTAATTGTGTGTGCCGTTACAAATAACATGACTAAGCATCTCGCTTTAGAGAGTACAGTCCCGTTTACAAGGTCTGGGGGTCAACAGGTCGTGCGTACACCTTATATGTCCTGTTGACCCCAGCAAGGACAAAAGCTATCACAAACAGACTGCACAATAATTTCATTTAAGTATAGTATTTTTTTAAACATGTAATACCTATGTGGCCGTTACTTTAGCCTTGAAATATGAAGCTAACTTTTGAGTTTTCAGAATTCGAATTCGAAAGAAGAACTACTTAACTTACGAGTTTCAACTCAAAGTCTAGTTCATTACCTATTTTAAAAAAGTTCTATCTTTATAAACATAAGTACTTTTAAAACTAGGTATTTAAGACTCGAATTTTAAAATCTCAAATGTATAAAGTGTTTCGATTATTTTATTTTTTATTTGTTTGTCCGACTAATGTGTAAGATAGCCTACTTATCAAAAAAAGACTTGGTTACGGATAAACAAAAACATAAATAAATATACTGCGCTAACAGTAAATATTTTTTTAATAAAATAGTGTAAGAATTTTTTTAATGTATCGAAAGTTATAAAGGCACAAAGACATCACAAGTAAACGGTCATAACGCGCCAATTCATGATTCAGACTGTGAATGACATTGACAATCGCCCTCTTCCGCGCGACGTGATCTGGTTGAAACGCTGTAGGAAAGTGGAACTAGGCACGTCTATATGATGCGGAAACCCAGAGACTTTATAAGTTATATTAAAAAAGTAACGATTAATACTATTTAATTTAATTTAGAACTAAAAGTGTACAGTATACTGTTCTTTAAAAAAAATCAGGGAGAAGAGTAGTTGTGAAATTCACATGGTCACAGATTAAAATAAAATTACACTAGATAAAAAAAAGTTGAAAAAGCTAATTTTTTCATTTTTTATTTTTATTATTATTTTATTTATTTATTTATTTATTTATTTATTTTTTTGTTTAATACAGTAACATATAATTTTATCAATGGTAAATTTACGATCAGTAAACGAAGAAAATTAACTTTTTTTTAATTTCATTTGTTTGTCTTGTAATTTTGTTTGGCAATATTTAAAAATAATTATTTTATTGTATGTGTATAATCCTTCTACTACATAGAGAAAGAGGCCTATGAGTGTGATGTTGTTACAGGTGAATCGTGATGTGAATAATGTAGTTATACTTATGACATCTTCAATTGACGTACGTATCGGAATAATCATCATCTGCGTCTTAACATAATAATGTAGGTACAACATTTATTGCTCAATATTTTTTTTAAATAACATAAATGTATCAACGTTTTATTATAACAATTTCATGATAACAATAGTTTATAAAAATTATTAAAACAATAATAATATTCGATTAATTTTATTTTTAATGAGCAATTAATGTTTCGTCAACCCATATATACCTAGTACCTACTCAAAACAAACTATGTGTGTATGTGTGCACGATTCACACACGGCAGAAGTGAGACTTCTGAAAAGTACCCTACGAGAGATTGTTTTCACCGATTATATAAAATACTGTGTCGCTTCAGCCTGTTATATCCCACTACTAGGCATAGGCCTATTTCCTCATGTAGGAGAATAAACAGAGCTTAAATCCACGACGCTGCTACAATGCGGGTTGGCGGATATATTCCCTACTATGAGTAACGATCGCTATCAGGTGTAGATGATATAAATCGGGACCGACGGCTTAACGTGCTCTCCGAGGCACGGTGGGGAGACAAGGACTGCACAAACACCCAGACCACAGCAAACATTTGTATGGCCAATACAAATGTTTCTCATGTGCGGGGATCGAACCCGCAACCGCCAGCGCAACAGCCACAAACCGGTGTTGTGACCGTTGCGCCAACGCGACAACTGATAATAAAATACTGTGTATTATAATCTATCTCATTCTCTCCCGAACTAAATTCTATACATATGTTTGTTTCTTTACCGTGACGCATTTCCGTTTCATCGAGTTTAAAATCACAACGATTCTAAATAAGTTTCGCTTCAAAAACTAGCTTTAGTTATCTAAAAGTTTCATTGTGTTTTTTTATTGGTTCTGTAGTTTTAGCGTAAAAGAGTTAACATTTGTATATAAATTTCGCATTTAAACTAATATAATTTCTTCTTGGAAAAATAAAGTTCTTAATAGTTAATAATTATACACAGCAAGAGATAAAAGGAAAACACAGGATTTTATTAATAGGTTTGGTAATGATATTTTTTTCTTGATAAAATTTGGCAAAAAACAAATATTATAGTCTGGGATAGCACACGTTAAGTTTTCAATCTCGAAAAAGTTTAAATCGGTTTCCTTGGATAGGGACTTAGCGACCAATTTGATTTTATCCATATTGGTACTTTTGGGATCAAAAAATGGCATATAAGATTACGAAGTATAATCTTAATATATGTAAATTACGCGCCACTGTTTACTTAACTACTTAACCGATTTTAATCAAATTTGCACACCGCGTTCAGTTTTATCCACATCCAACTTGAAAGATAGGCTATATTTTATTTCGATAAAAATAATTATTATCTTCAACAAAAAAAAATGTGGTTTGGTACGAAGTTCGCCAGGTCGGCTAGTGTAAAATATGGTAGAATATTCAAATTTCGAAACGAACGAAGTCGAAGGAAACAGCTTGTTTGCGTTAATATAACATCAACATTAAACTCGTACTAACGATGATGTAATACTCTGTGTCAAGACTCATCGATCGACACCTCAGTTTCGTTAAATCATTCATATTCGTTCGTAGAAGTTTATTGCTTTTTACGTAAAATTCACTTTTTCTTCTCTCACTTGTAAGGCTAGGAGTTATCTTTGTGTGTGTTCATATAGTCTCAAAGACACACAGCCAAAAGTTACTTAGACAAATATTGATTATGAAAAATTCTATAACCAACAATTTAGTGCTCCTTATTTGAACCGGTTTGAGGTAATAGCGTCTATTAAGGTAATTACCGTTTCCTCATCTGAACGGGAAACGTTTCTCACATAATGAGTAACTTTAAAACAGTATTTTTGTATAACTAGGTCGGTAAACAAGCGTATGGCTCACCTAATTGTAAGCGATTTTACACACGCCTGCAATCCCAGAAACATCGCAAACGCATTGTAAACCCCCGACCCTTCTCAAGAGCTCTGGTCGCCTTACTCATAACAGAAACACAACGTCAATTGAGAGCAGTATTACTCAGCTGTGATCTACTGTAAGATTCTGTTGAGAATAATCGGCAAGAATTTCAACTAATATTTAGTACGCACTACGGCTGCGTAACGCGAAACAATACATAATTTTAATTGCTTAGTTGGTTTTCGGTTTTCAGTTGTGTTAGTAATAATTGTGATTGCAGGCAAACGAAGAAAAACCGACTTCAATTATATCGACAAGTAATACAACGTAGGTAGACGAAAAAATAGTCAAGTAAATACGCATTATCAAAAATTACTCCAAAAGTTGTAATCAGATCTCGATGAAATTTAAATGTGACCACATGATAAACATCGGCTTTCGATTAAATTAAAAATCATCAAAATCGGTACACCCAATAAAAAGTTACGCGGATTTTCGAGAGTTTCCCTCGATTTCTTTAGGATCCCATCATCAGATCCTGGTTTCCTTATCATGGTACCAAACTAGGGATATCTCCTTTCCAAAAAAAGAATTATCAAAATCGGTTCATAAACGACTGAGTTATCTCCAAACATACAAACATATACATATATATATATTTACAGTCGAATTGAGTAACCTAATCCTTTTTTGAAGTCGGTTAAAAATGTATGATGAAATGGAAGAAGACACGGATGAGATTATCTAATCGGTGTGGTTGAGATAACAGTCTTAACAGACAAAATATTCAGAATGTCCTACACTAACAATTAATGTGAAATGGAAACTACAACCTATTAAGACTTAATAATTAAGTACTAATAATATATTCTAGGACAGACAAAATTATGATTTATTTACAATTTAATTTTATTAGTCTCAATATAATTACGAGTATTATTCAATATTTCAAAATTTCTCAGAATCAGAAGAAGCGATTTCAATTTAGTTTTTTTTTTTTTTTTGTATGAAAGGTGAGTTACGGGCGAGTGTTTTGAGAAATGTTTGATGAAAATCGGTTGAGTCGTTTAAAAGTTGTGGGGGGTGAAAGTGGGGAAGAATAACCGAATGTCTGCAAATATAATCTAGTAGGGTCTCAAATGAAAGAGCATCGCGTGCACATTACAAAATAATGTGTTCAATGAAAATCGGTTGAGCCCTGAAAAAACTGGGAGTAAAAGTGGGGAAAATACCCAATATCTGCAAATATATGTATTTTTTTACGATGTATTTTAGAATTACTAATACTCGTACATACTTAGGTACTTTAAGATTGAGTTTCTTTAATCATTTTTTACTTTTCAAAGACAACTCAGGTTATTGTGTCGCGGTTTTTTTTTTTTAAATTTTAATTTAATTTTTATTTAAGCCTTGAAAATAAAACATTCATCCCAACAAGTAAATTAACATTACGTTTAAATCACATATGACAACATTAACCTTATTTTTATATCAACATTATATTCAGTTGAAACTTAAGGAAAACTGACGAGGCAATGAACTCCGGTCATTGTCATCAATGTTGCTTTATTGAGCTAATTATTAGGTATTGCTTGCACTATAAATAGTACGTTTGTGGTCTATTTTTTTTTTTTTTTTTTTTGTAAGTTTAAAAAAAGTAAAGTTTTTTTTTTTCAATGATTTTCATCACGTATAGAGGATTCTACTTACGTTTTGAAATTTATTAAGTTAAATTAATGAATCAGTTCATGCTGTGTGGTTACGGCATCAAAGAATATAGCCACCCCTCTCTTCCCGTGGGTGTCGTACGAGGCGACTAAGGGATAACACAGTTCCACTACTACCTTGTAACTTAAAAAGCCGACCGATAGCGAGATAACCTGATAACTGCTGGCTTTGAAATACACAGGCCGAAGACGGGCAGCAGCATCTTCGGTGCGACAAAGCCAGCCCTGCGGTCATCATTCACCACAAGGTCACCAAAGGAGTTCACACCATTTTTGGCCTGAACTTGTTAAGGCCTATGTCCAATAGTGGACTGCGAAAGGCTGCTATGATGTGATAAATGAATCAGTCATCAATAAATCAATCATCGTCCTTATTGAAAGATTTCTACTTGTTACAAAAATTATTTTAAGTACGGATGAAAAGGTATATTAAATTCGTGTGCTATTATAAACTTAATTTATTGTTTTACCTTAAATAATTTTGAGACACTGCTGGATTTTTATGACATTTTTTTTTTTCACCAAAAAAAAAAGAATAAACCAAAACAAAATTCACAATTCTTATTCGAATTCTCTCTAAACTACCTTCAGTTTAAAAATAAAAAACATTGAAACGAAGTCAGACGTAAAAGTATTTATTTTAAATGTAACTTGTAATGAAATCAACAAGTTTAGCAAGAACAACTTAAACTTTCATTAGTATAAAGTACCTAAATATAGTGAAGTCATTTTTCGTGTATCTTAGTTATCGATATATTTATCGAGAGACAACAAAAGATTTGATAATCATATTTGTTTTTTATAACAATGACCGATTGGTAAAGTATCTATCATAAATCGACACAAAATATTAAAGCTATCTACTTATTTCATTTAATAAATTGATAATGGATTTGGAAATCAGATATCGACTAGACAAATAAATATATAAGTAATACGTCGTATCCTGTGCCCAAAGGTTATCTGGAAGAAATCTTTCTTCAGCGATAAGATCGCCTTTGTACATCTTTATTTTTAACCGACTTCCAAAAAAGGAGGAGGTTCTCAATTCGACTGTATTTTTTTTTTTTTTATGTATGTTACATCAGAACTTTTGCCCGTGTGGACCGATTTCGACAAATTTTGTTTTAATCGAAAGGTGGTGTGTGCCAATTGGTCCCATTTAAATTTATTTGAGATCTAACAACTACTTTTCGAGTTATATCTAATAATGTGTTTTTACTTGACGCTTTTTTCGTCGACCTACGTTGTATTATACCGCATAACTTTCTACTGGATATACCGATTTTGATAATTCTTTTTTTGTTGGAAAGGGGATATCCCTAGTTTAGTACCGTGATAAGGAAACTAGGATCTGATGATGGGATCCCAGAGGAATCGAGGGAAACTCTCGAAAATCCGTAATAACTTTTTACTGGGTGTACCGATTATGATAATTTTTAATTTAATCGAAAGCTGATGTTTATCATGTGGTCACATTTAAATTTTATCGAGATCTGATAACTACTTTTTGAGTAATCTTTAATAACGCGTAGTTGCTTGACTATTTTTTCGTCGATCTACGTTGTATTACTTGTCGATGTAATTGAAGTCGGTTTTTTTTTCGTTTGCGAGCAAACACAATTATACAAATTATATTCAGTTTAAAATTTTAATTTGTAAAATGACGACTCGAGGGTGCTTTTGTGGCCTATTTGAATAAAGTTGTTTTTAATTTTTAGTTACTACTCTGTTTGTTTATATTTTGGTGTACAATAAAAAATATTATAATTATTATTATACTAAACTATTATAAGTTAGTCGTGTAATGAACAATAATATCACTAGATATAGTCAAAGTTTAAGAATTTATTTTTATAAATATACAAGATTTATAGCTCTGTGATAATTTATAAATAAATTAGAAGTAACGAAGGTCCAACAAGTTGAAACTATCAGCAAGTTAGACGAGATTTTTTTTATAATTGTCATTAATCGTTATGATGGAATTCCCTTATTCATCGGCACAAGGGCTAACGCTATAGTTCAGAAAATCTCGGTATTGAGGCAGGCATGTGTATCTGCCTATCTTTTTCCACAGTACCTCTACCTTCTTTACGTTCTTTAACTGTGATCATCTGATCACAGTTAAAGACCACTGATCTCAAATAGTATCTATTTAGATAGTAATAGTAGATCTCAAGTAAAGATATATTTCAATGCAGAGTAAGGTGCTCAGTCAAAACTCCTGGGGAGAGTCGGAAGTAAGGTCGGTAGCGCGCTTGCGATAAGCCGTTTGCCAACGAAGTTGTATGTAAAAAAAAAACATTGTTAGTGACAATGACAGTTTAAAATGTTATTTTAAATTCCAAGTTTAAAATTATTGAAGCTTTACAAAAATTAATCTAAAAAATCTGAAACTTTATAAAAGTTGTACTTGTAACTACTAAGTAGATGTGTGCACGAACGGAAAGCATCATCAAATTATTCAAACAATTAATTAAAGGATGATAATCTAACAGACAGTTGCTTTGATAAATATAATATTAAATACCACTACAGTTTCTGCCAGAACAGCGTTTATGGTAGTCAATTTTAGCAACCTAGTCGGCCTTTCCTATTGCTGTGATTTTTTTCTTTTTTCTTTTACTCTTTTATGTTATCAAAATATCACTTAACTTTTATCATTTGTAAACGGTTTCTATGAATGGCCGATAAACAAGTTATCTTTCTTTCTTCCGAAATATATGTGGAATACAATAAATAAATAGAATATCGAGAGTTTAGAATCGAGTGAGAAAGAACCTTAACTTATATCAATCTTAGAATATTTCTGATTGTAGAAAATTTAGAAAGAAACAAAATATCTTTCGTTGTTTCATAATTATTGTACCTAATAATAAATTATTTAGTGTTCCATTCAAAACAAACATCGACAAGTAAAAAAGTGTAAATTAAAAAAAAAAACCATTTTTGAGATAGCTCAAAATCTACCTGTCATATCCTAAATTTAGATAAGATCATATGACAAATACTAATTTTCGAATGCAAAAAGAAACATCAACATCGATACACCCAGCAAAGAGTTATGAGGTATCAGGTAATACATACACATAAAAAGAGTCGAATTGGGAACCTCATCCTTTTTTGGTCTTTCTAAAATAGTAACAATCCAAGAAAGATGTATTCATATCATTAAAAAAAGGATCTCATTATATATTTACATGTATCATAAATATATAAATTATAAGAACTTGTCGAATTTTATGTAAATATTTGTAGTTATTATAATCGTCTTAATTAGGACAATCTAATTAACCTGTCGCAGTAATAATTTTTTTCATTAATATTAATTAAGATATTAGTAAGATATTAGGTATAATACTTTAATTTAATTAAAACAAAAACAATAAATTAAGTAATTATATGCATATTGTTAAAATAAAAAATATGCTAAAATAACAGCTTAGTGTTAATATCGATATCGTCGTCTTGCCATCACTATTTGTACAAATCAAGAGGTAAGCCTAACCACAAAGCAGATTCGTTTACCACACTTAGCAGCTAATTTCTAAAATAAGTATGTATTCCATATATGGATCGCGTTTTTTATCATTATTAAATAAATAATGAAGTTGCCATTATAGGTTATCCCGAGTCATACGTCGTAGTACCCGAAAATCTATTGAAAAAATGTAACTCAATTTGTATTGTTTTTGGGTGACCAAGGAGGACATTAATCTTTCAAAATCGCGTTTTGCTCAAAGCCTTATGTAGTCTTATTATGCATGTTGTTTCAGGAATTTTGAAACCTAGTTACATAGTAGCAAAAAAGTGTTCGGGGTTATACTTTGCGTATGACACAGATCATTATCGTAAAATAACAGTAAATAACCTGGAATTCGATATTGTTGAAGTAAAACTTCTTTACGCATGTCGTCAGGAATAATTAAGAATTGAATAATATTCGAAAGACTTTTTTAAATAGTTGGTTGCTTTTTTATAAATTTATTCTATTTTCAAAGAAAATTAAATTGTATGTTTAATTTTATTCATATTTATCATACATATATAACATAAATAATTACTAACCTGTACTTCAATTGAGTAATTTTTTACCTTTTTGTTTTCTATAAATACACAATTTTAATTAATCAAATTATTTTAAATAAGTAATTCATATTATTAGTCGTGTGGTTACGGCACTAAAGAATTTAGCCACCCCATCTCTTCCCGTGGGTGTCGTAAGAGGCGACTAAGGGATAGCACAGTTCCACTACCACCTTGGAACTTAAAAGGCCGACCGATGGCGGGATAGCCATCCAACTGCTGGCTTTTTAAATGCACAGACCGAGGACGGGCAGCAGCGTCTTCGGTGCGACAAAGTCAGCCCTGCGGTCACCAACCCGCCTGCCCAGCGTGGTGACTATGGGCAAAAACCCCCATGAGTTCGAACCTAAAAATAAGGCCCTCAGTTCCCGGCAGCCCCACTATTCCCGGCTACGGCAGCGGCCGTGGTAACGGTGGGGTAGAGGGTGCTAAGAATCACCGGGGTACGGGAGGCTGCCATAGAAAAATATTCCTGGCTACGTATAATGGACGCACGCTACGGTTGGACCATCACCTCACCGAACTTGAGGTAGAACTTAGTCACATTAAGTGGAGCATACTGGGGTTGTCTGAAGTCCGAAGAGAGGGAGAGGACACGATGATCCTGGACTCCGGGCACTTGTTCTACTTCCGTGAAGGTGATGGGCTTTCCCAAGGTGGCGTCGGTTATCTGGTTCACAAGACTCTCACTAACAACGTTGTGGAAGTCAGTAGTGTGTCGACCCGGGTAGCGTACCTTGTACTTAAGCTCACCGACAGGTACTCCCTGAAAGTGATACAGGTATATGCGCCGACCTCGGCACACTCTGACGATGAAGTCGAAGCCTTGTATGAAGATATTACAAGGGCCATACATGGCACTACTTCGACCTTCTACAGCGTTGTTATGGGAGACTTCAACGCTAAAGTGGGAGTACAAGGCCGCGACGGATCGAGCATCGGACCACACGGATTGGGGCACAGGAATCACAGGGGGCAGACGCTTGTCAACTTCCTCGAATCGGAGGGGCTCTTCTTGATGAACTCATTTTTTGAGAAGAAGCCCCAAAGGAGGTGGACATGGCAAAGCCCCGATACTGTGACGAGGAACGAGATAGATTTCATCATAGCGGATAAAAGGCATATATTCAGAGATGTCTCAGTGGTTAACAGGTTTAACACCGGCAGCGACCACCGGCTAGTACGGGGCACTCTGAATATATGTCTCCGAAAGGAGCGGACCCGCTTGATGAAATCTACTCTCCGACCTACGCTGCCCCAAATACTATGTGGCTCCGAGCAGTTTCAGTTGGAACTCCAAAACCGATTCGATTCGCTGGAAACTACTAGCGACGTGGACGAGATAACCGACAACGTGGTGAAGACGGTGTGTACACTGGGTCGCAGACACTTTCCACCAACAAAGCCAACGAAGCAGTCCAAACTTTCTCCCGAAGCCTTGGATCTGATGCGGCAGAGGCGCGAGTTGCCGGCTGCTTCGCCAGAACAGAGGGCTCTTTCCAAGAGGGTACGGAAAATTATTCGCCGAGACCTCCGCTGCTCAAATACGAGAGAGGTTGCTACTCTGATTGAGCAGAATAGGGGGTCCAAAGTTTTCCAAAGACCATTGGGGAGAAGCCTTCTTGCGAAGCTTAAAACAGCAGATGGCAGAACCGTCTGCTCTCGCCCTCAGGTCCGAGAAGAGGTTGAGAATTTTTATGGACAGCTGTACTCGTCGAGCGCACGCAAGCCTGCGACTTGGGACACCGAAGATCCACGGGCACCATTGTTGCGCCATTATTTGGAGTGTATCCCGGACTTCGAAGAGGATGAGATTGGTGCAGCGCTCGGGCAGCTTAAAAACGGAAGGGCCCCGGGGGATGACGGAGTTACCACTGAACTCCTTAAAGCCGCAGGGCGACCTGTCCTGAAAGCCTTGGCAAGACTATTTAACGCCGTCATCCACCGAGGTACCACGCCGGAGGCGTGGTCCAGGAGTGTGGTGGTGCTGTTCTTTAAGAGAGGCGATAAGTCTCTGTTAAAGAATTACAGACCGATCTCACTTCTGAGCCACGTCTATAAGCTGTTTTCGAGGGTTGTTACGAATCGTCTCGCCAGAAGACTCGACGAATTCCAACCACCGGAGCAGGCTGGGTTTCGAAATGGCTACAGCACCGTGGACCACATCCATACTGTTCGGCAGATTATCCAAAAGACGGAAGAATATAATCAACCGCTGTGTATGGCATTTGTGGACTACGAGAAAGCCTTCGACTCCGTCGAGACCTGGGCTGTCCTGGACTCTCTGCAGAGATGTCATATCGACTGGCGATATATCGAGGTACTAAAATCTATGTACGACGCGGCGACGATGACCGTTCATGTCAATGACCAAAGAACAAGACCTATTTCCCTCCGGCGCGGGGTAAGACAGGGGGATGTAATATCACCGAAACTGTTTACCACTGCGCTAGAGGATGTTTTTAAGACCTTGGATTGGGGGGAACGGGGCATCAACGTCAACGGTGAATTCATCTCTCACCTTCGTTTCGCCGACGATATTGTCATCTTTGCGGAGACGCTGGATGAGTTAGGCCAAATGCTGGCCGGCCTAAACGAGTCCTCCCGACGTGTCGGTCTCTATATGAACTTGGATAAGACGAAAGTTATGTTTAACAACCAAGTCATACCGATACCGGTATCGGTCGATGGTACCCTTCTCGAAGTTGTTCAGGATTATATTTACCTAGGCCATACTATCCAACTAGGCCGCAACAACTTCGAGAAGGAGGCCGATAGGAGGATTCGGTTGGGCTGGGCGGCGTTTGGCAGACTCCGTCGAGTCTTCACTTCGAAGATTCCGCAATGCTTGAAGACAAAAGTTTTCGAGCAATGCGTCCTGCCTGTGTTAACATACGGAGCCAAGACGTGGACACTGACCAAGGGACTGGTCCACAAGTTTAAAGTCGCTCAACGTGCAATGGAACGGGCTATGGCCTATGTCCAGCAGTGGACTGCGATAGGCTGAAGTGAAGTGAAGTGATTATTAGTCAAAATTATTGGGGTCAAAAACAAGGCCTTGTCTTAACTGAGATAACTTGTTATTCCTTCGATAAAAGAAATAACGAAAATAAGATACATCGTAACTTTGTAAAAAGTTGAAATGATTAAATGTTATTGTACTTTAAAATAATGTCAATATTTAATTACTACCTAATATTTTAAACATGAACGTTTGTGAGGATGGATTTATTTTTGTTACCTACTCTTTCACGCAAAAATTTATTATTGATTGTTTTGATTGCATCAGCCTGTTACATTCCACTGCTGAATATAGGCATTTTTGTCCACGTAGAATAAAAGTCGGCGGACATAATATTCCCCTACTATGACCAACGGTTGCTATCAGTATTAGGTGTCTATGATAACCCCTATGAACCTAGTGATATAAAAAAAACAACCGTGACCGACAGCTTAACGTGTTCTGCGAGACCCGATACGAAGACCCACAAAGATGAGACCCAGTTCGACAGTGGCGTAGCGTAGTTGGGGCGGCAGTGAGTCCGAATAGAAATATTTGCACAAACGCAAGTATCCATCTCGAGCGGAACTCGAACCCCGAATCGCCATGTTTGAGCGCATACAAGGCACACGCACCACTACACCAAAATCTTACTGATTTCAATAAAACTTGATACGTAGATAGCCATAAGTCCGCTCGTTGTACTACATAACTGTCTTCAAGCTTTATTTGTATTCGTGGTGTACAATCATTACAGTATAAAACCAAATCGCTTCCCGCTGTCTGTACGCTTAGATCTTTAAAACTACATCGCGGAATTTGATGCGGTTTTCTTTGCTAGAGTGATTCTAGAGGAAGGTATATAATAAAATAAGTAGAGTAATATAAAGTAGAGGAACACTGATAGTTTTTGCAACCGTGCGAAGCCCGGGCGGATCGCTAATAAAGTATAAATAAGTAACTTGCGACATTGACCATAAAAACTTTTTTTATTTAAGTAACATTGATTTATATTATAAAAGAAGACGAAAACCTTTTACTGTGGCCATGGATTTTAATTAAAAATTTATTTATTTTTCTTTACATAATTGCGTTTGCTAGCTAACGAAAACAAACCAACTTCAATTTCATCGACGAAATAATACAACATAGGAATACGAAAAAAATAGTCATTATTAAAGATAACTCAAAAAGTTCTCGTCAAATCTCAATCAAATTAAAATAAGCCCACATGACAAGGACCGCCATTCAGTTACAAAAAGAACCATAGAAATCGGTCCAATCTGTAAAAAGTTATGATGTAGCACACATGAAAAAGTTTGATTTAAATTAAAGTCGGTTAATAGTAAAGAAATTAAATAAATAAATGTATGTTAATTCTTCTTGTACACAAAAAATGTTAATTGTCCATTAAACAATCATTGAAATCACGCGCTAATTGTATCTTGTCAGCAAAATAATATGTTTAGACCGCATCGCACGTAATATATGTATTTGTATTTATATTTTTATTTTTACGTTTATAAAAACTTTTTAACCTTTATTTAAAAAAATTTTAACCTTTATTTACCTTTTAATAAAAACACAATTTTTAGCTTTTGTAGCCAAATTTACTATTTAATTAAATTAAAATAAAAAAAAACTGTTCAAATAAGCTTCAAAAGCACTTTAGAATCGTCATCTCAGAAATTAAAATTTCAACTATCGTTAAAAGTGAAGCTACCACCGATACGGAATTTAGATTCTACAGAAACGAATTGGCAAGAAACTCAGCAGTTACTCCCATTAAAAAAATCTTAAGTTATTATCTATACTAATATTATAAAGCTAAAGGGTTTGTTTGTTTGCTTGAACGGGCTGATCTCAGGAATTTCTGGTCCGATTTGAGAAATTATTTCAGTGTTACGTAGCCCATTTATCGAGGAAGGCTTATTACAATATTTTAGTACATCTCTTTTCACAAATTAACGTGGATGAAAGCGCGAGGCACATCTAGTTACATTATAAACATACAAAATTATAACATTTTTGCATGTTGTTACTTTTGACAATTGATTTTTTTTTCTCATAATGGAGAAAGTCGTGTGTCTAGCTGGTATGTTACAGGCTGAATCAATAATCAAATTTATTTTTAATTAAAACTAATTATAAATATTATTAATTTAAAACTCCCTTACTTCTAAAGATAATGTAAGCAAAAATTGAAATTTTTATATTTATTTATATCGTATATATTGTTTTGTTTACCTTGAATTTCATCCAATCACGATTAAAATTAAATAAAATGTACATATAATTGCAGTTCTTGTAAATTCACATTTTACCGTTTATTAACAATCACTGAAAGTTAGTTATACTAAGTGTTATGTAGATTTCTAAACAAAGCTCGCGTTTAAAACACGCATATCGCGCGAACGTGTTCGGAAGCAAAACAAGCACGTCCTTCCTTTTATGCGTCTTATTTTCAACTGATTTTGTTTTTCGGTCAACTCGGCATCGGCACTCGCCATCATAGATTATACACTTATATACTGGTACTCGCCATTCTGCATTTCGCGTCAACCGTCTACTATTCATCCCAACAATAGTAGTCGATCAAAGCAGTAATAAATACTAAACTTTTTATTATTGATAAATTGATAAGCTTAAAATCATACTTTCATGACAATTTCACGTAGTCAATTAAAACGACCGGAAGATAATATGCAGCCGCAATAACATTTATGATAACGTGTAAAAATATTTTTGCACTATTTTTGATATTAAAATATATTTATTATACCAACAATAACAAGTATATTGTTTGATGTTAGAAATCTTTCTTGCAATTTTAAAATACGCGCTACTTATCAGTTGATTTTATACTACACAGATAATAAAGGTCAACTTAATAGCGACATCGAGAAGACGACCTTGAACCAGAAGTGTGCATTAATTTTACTAGATGTCGCTAGAAGTGTAGACTAAATTATATGCGATTTTTCTTTTTAGTAAGAAAATTAAGCGATCGTATTAACTATAAAGTTCCTCAAGCAGAGTAGATATCCATATATAAAATGTCAATATTTTCACGTAGTTATATTCTTTTGAAATTTAGTATTTTTTTTTAATTAAATACCTAATAAGATTTATTGCATTATCTGTTTAGTTACCTACATGTTGTGATAACGTGATAAAATAATATAATGTGGCAACTCGATTTTTTTTCATAGCATTTGTAATATTGCTTTTCGGAAATTCATGCTATCTAGCTTCAATGTGGACTACAAGAGTATAAATCGACATCGCTCAGCAAGTGCCTTTCTACGTGGATCTTCCAGTGATAACATCTTATCTTTTATGTAATAGGAATCAATGAATCATATAAAGCTACGAAGCAGCGAAATCTTTTTAAAATTATTGTAACCTGTTTGGCGATGCTACGGACAGCTTTTAAACCTCTAAAAGACAAATAAATAGGCTGAGGAAACAAAATAACGTTTTACTTAAAATCGGTTGTATTTACATTTCGTCCATCGTAGAAAATCAATAGTGTTCAACATCACAAATAAATAAAAATCGTACTAAGGTATTCACAGTAGTCGTATATCGTACACAACATGCGACAGCTCATTCTTACCATAAACGAAAAGCGACACGTTACAATTAAGAATTTGATTAATTTTTTATTTCATTTCAATGTTATCAATTTAAATAGAAATACAAAAGGTCAAGTATTCATATCGATGTGAATTATGCTAAATTTAATAATCACTCGTCTTTTAAGAGCGCCGGATTCTGAAGTAAAAAAATAGTCATTCACGATTTGTATTTATTGAATCGACCGGCCGCCCGGGCCGGTAGAGATCGAGGTGGACAGGCGGTGTACGCGTCCATCGCCGTTCCGGCCTAGCGGCCGTGCGGCGATGTACAGCGAGCGACGAGTGTTTTTCCACGCACGCGACGCGTTGCCGTGGCTTGGTGAGGGCCGGCAGACGCGCGGCGCTTGCGAGGTGCGGGGTACGGGGTACGGGGGCACAAGCCGGCGCGCGGCAAATCGAACGAGGCCACGCGCTCGCGGGAGGGGACCGACGCCGCTCGCCCTCCCTACCGGCCTCGCTAACTCCCGTCGCGTCCCTTCGTCGAATAACATACCAACCTACGTACTAATCATTTTTAAACCTAGAAATCTCTTTTTCCACACTTCAAACGATGGAATACAAAACTGCGGGAGTTCTATCCTAATTAACAATATGGACAATATTACAGGCAGGTTTTTAAGGTGTATCATCGCTATCGCGTTGTGGCCGTCGCGCTCTCTTTATCAGTCGCTAGGGGAGCGGGCGGCGGGCGCGCGATGTGCTTCAAGATAATGGCAAAATTGTGATGTTTTTCTAATATTTGCAACAAATGTAAGTATTCGTCGGCGATTGCAATTTAGTGATGCGCACTCGACGTCGGCACCAAACTCCTCGAGTGAAACAGATTCATTCAATGAGTTTTATTATTGTTAACGGTTAGAAAATATGTTTAGTATGAGGTAGGAGTTAGAGTCGACGAAGCAGCGGAGGTATAGGAAAGGCAAATCGCGATTTCTTGTAAACAACAGGAGCATTTAAATGAATGCAATAACCACGCTATTTTACATTACTGTGCATAAACTCTCAGGCTTCCCTTACACTAAATATGTACACACAAACTCTCATCAACAACAGGAAAATGAAGAATTGAGCTTTGTGACTTAATTGCTTATTCTATATTATTAATTAAGACAGCGGGCCGGGTTATTTCTATATTTCATTACAATGTCAATAATAATTATACTACTGTATATAGAAAAATATCACAACTTCACCATTTGGGCTTACAGGTTAACCTAAATACAGAGTGGATTTTCACTTAGAAATAAAGTTTACTTTCGAAAACACATTTGTACATTTCATGACAAAATTCAACAGTATTCTACTAAGTCTTAACTAATTATTTGTTGCAGTAAACTTGAAAAAAAATTGATACATCGGTACCGAACTTAAACATTAAACTTTTTTAACTCTGCACTGTATTAGACTTAATTACGTTTTTTTTGTCATTCAAATAGAAGTGCACCCGTTTTAGGTGGGAGTGATGTCGGCCACGCGTGTTCCCAACTGCCGCCTCTTGTGTTGGGGCTGTCGCTTGCAGTCAGTTGGGGCGAAGCGCGGCCGCGCCATTCCGGGGCGTCACATACACTATATTACTTCACTGTGACATTGTCTTTAAAAAAAGAGGCACGAGACGTATTACGCGTCATCCTCTTCTTCTTCACCTAATAACTCCTCTTCAACTTCCTCATCTGTAACAAAATTTCGCCTTCAATACAAAAAAAAAAATTCGTAACCAAGAAATTAATACAATAGGTAAAATAATTTGTGTGTTAAGTATTTCACCAATTTCAAGTTATAAATAACTATTAAAATCGACTGTACGCGTTACTTGTATGGTTTCAATGACCTCTTAGACTAACATAACAATGACGATGAAAACGTGCTTACTCCGATTACCGTTTACCGCGTGTGTCTATAGATTTAGAGAAAGGGCAAAAAATCGGAAGTCTTCCTTTTAAAAAATTATATTGATAAACAAATAATAACTTTTCTATTGCTTTTTTTAAACTACATTCTCTTATCTTTTTTACTCTACCTATTATTCGTTAATTGAAAAAATAATACGAATATTTAGAAATACATAAATAATCCAACAACAAACTTTTCGCGCGCTTTGAAAACTCGCGCCAAAATACATTATACGATTTCGTAACATTTTGTAACTTTATGTACTCTTTTCTTTTGTTAACGTATTTATTGATTCTCAATGTGCACCGTAGCTAATTATATTGCGACAGTTATTCCTTTTAATTATTATTAACGTCTAGTTTGTTTACCGTCGAGATCGTCGTCCTCTCCCTCCCCTAACTCCTCCTCATCCTCCTCGCCCTCCTCCCCCTCAACTTCCTCGTCATCATCTTCCTCTCCCTCTCCCTCTTCGAACCCTTCTACCAAATCTTCTTCCTCACTGTGGGCCTCATCTTCACCGCCACCTCCGTTCTCCTCCTTTCGGGCTTTTTTCGCCTCTGAAGGTTTTTCCTGAACAAAATTAACATTACGTTAGAACATGTTAGTACGTCTTACATTTCGTGTAATACATATTATATCATTCCGCATCAAATATTAAAAATTCATACTTATTATACAAGACCACATTCTGTACTTTGGTTATACCTCGTGTTTAACCGCTGTAAGTACATCTTCATATTTAAATAATAAAATTCACTGTACCTGGCTGTAAGCCAATAACAAATTTCAATATTTACATCAACCGTGAATTGTTGGCGGATAAAATAATTTACAAATACGGCGTACACAGCTTACGTGCAAGATAATAAAACGCAGGTGACAAGGATTCGTAACAATAAAGAAGCGTGGGTTATTAAGTACGGGGGAAAGAGACGCTGAACGTGGGGCCGGCGACATACGGCCTATTTTGCCATGACTATGGGGAGAGGATGGCGGTCAGTGCGCATAGCATATACGCTGACGTAGTCTTAAAACCGCCAAAACTACTATGAATCAACACCTACTAACAATTAATAGAAATAATCACGCGGTAGGATTCAAATTTTGACGAACCGCATTGATAGTTTCTTTTAAGCGTACTTTGAGGTTATGTTTGCTACGCGCTTGTTTGTGGCGAAATTTAGGTTACGCCGAGCGAAAGAGACGGGAGACTTCACTTCCTATTTTCAATTTTGGTTTAAATTATGTAAATATATCTAAATCTAGCAATCACAGCCTACTTTCGTCATACGAGTGCACTTATACCTAAGTCTAATCAATGTGGTTAAACAAAGCGAGTATAAATTACACAGAAAACTCCAACATGCAAATAACGCCGGGTCATTGACTACTACTTTAAGTGGAGAATGGTTTTTGAGAATTACAGCATCGTAGATTTTATTTATATTATGATATAAACGAATAAATGTTGAAATAAAATCGCTTTGTCTAGGACAATTGTTTGACGTTACATTACCTACATGACAGTCACACGCCGGCCATGTTACTCTACAGTAGCGTCACGCTACTATGAATGTAAACTGGGTACGATAGCAGGTTAAAAATAACTAATGCTACGCAATAAAATCAATAACAAATACGTCCTCAAAGGCATTTTAAAGAATGTAATACTATTTTATATGAATTAGCCATATTAACCAGTCAGCGTACGTTCCCGCGCCATGTTTTTTTTTCTGCCAAGGTCATACCTCTGTATCGAAAACGAGTAAACAAAACTTAGAACCGCCAAAGATTGTAGTTTTCATGCTCTAAAATCATATGATATGAAATGATGGAAGTCATGGTTAAATACCAATGTTCTGACTCATCGATTGCCTCACACGTTGTGAAGTTAGAACCAGATAGTCCAAAAATACGCCGGTATTAACGATTCCTACTTTAGCGGCAAACCAAAGATCATAGCAAACACGTGGTATATGAAACTCATCGAAGACACGAATGTGGCCCATATAATAACGTTCAATAAAATGGCGAGCGTCTAAAACGAATACATACAATTTGACATGTGCACTCACCTCTGCTGCCCTTTTGGCTCCTTTTAGGTCACTTTTGGGGTCCCCAGTCTTCTCATCGCCTACCTTGTCTACTGCCACTTCACTGTTATTTTCGCTGGAGCTCATGATTTTTCTGATATTTGTGTTAATTACTAGAAATACTCAAGTAATGTATACGACTGCCCCGAACCGACGCGCGACTGACTGATCGAGTGAGCGGGCGGGCGAGATGGAGATGAGTTTGAAAACGAAGATGGCGCGGGCTTCTACAAGCCTTGCGTCTGATTGGTTGAACGCGGCAGCAGTTTGACGAATAGCAAAAGACATATAGTCAAAAACTTTTTAATTATTTTCTTATACAATCATTTCTACAATAACGACCTCTATAAATATTATATTTAAAAAATATCTATTATTTCATTTAAAAATAACATATGTGTTAAAGGGTTTCAAACGAATTGTTCAATAAAATTAACTTATAATGACTTCCGGTTTATCGAAAGTCTTAACAATAGTATTCTATAGGAGCATTAAATAGAATCGGATATAGGAGTCAAAAATGCGGGAAAATAAAAAGTTGTGACAACTTAGGTAATTTTATGTTTTTTTTAAGTATTATTTACTTATTTCAAAACTAAACTACATGTTGTTATAATTTTTAAATATTTAGGTAAGTTAGAAAGAAAAATAATTAATCATTATAAATTTCAATCGTATTTTTAAAAAAAATATTGACACATGTAGACTTTAATTTATATCAAAAGACGCGAAATGTTTTACGTAGGCGATCAAGAGAATAAATTAATTATTTTTATATAATTTGAAATATCTTAGTATTTAAATTATACAGAAATGGTTTTGCTCAGGCAAATAGATCATATTATATAAGTGCAACTTCCTAATATACCTAAACTTAATATTTTTCCGCCAATAGCTTAAAAATGTACAACAGCATTTATCAGGTTACCTTCTTTAACATCAAAAATTATAAGCGTATATTTTATTTGGGCGTCTCAGCAGTAACAGTAGATAGTAAGTAAAATGCATAGTACTATGACAGATGGCTTCTGTTACTCGGAATATTGTTTAGTTTCTATTGTATAATTGCATGCTGTGTTTACTATTAATTGGTTTTTGTATTTAATATTAGTTTTTAGTTCTTTATTTTATAAATGTGTTAGTACAAACACCGTTTATGAATCATTTTGATAAATAAGTAAACTTTAATCATCAGTCTTAAATTTACACCCCCTTAGAAACAGAATTTCTCAAAAATCTTTATCGGGCACAGATTATAAGGCCTGCCTTACGGTACAAGTGACATACGACACCAACAATTTATACTACGCCAACTAGAATTTTCGGTAAGTTGATTTTTTTAATGCGAAACGATAAAATATGTTTTTATATGTAATAAAAAATTGTGAAATTGCAATCAATAAATTAACTATTAAAGATACCAAATTTCAAAAAGTTTCTATAAAAGGTATCAATCACCTTTTCCCTTTTATAAGCCTCCAATGTAAAGTTCACTTTTATGAGTTAGCTTACTATAAATTACTGGTGTCGGTTGTACTTTTATATAAGTACAACATATCGACATATAAGTCATAAAGATTCAAATAATTCATAATTTATTTAACAACAAAATCAGAATAAAGGAAAAAAATTAAAACGACTATCGAATTTAACACTATTTTACTATTTTTATTAATATTTTACAAACTGCATCACAATCATAATGAGCAATGCCTATTTTCATTTAAAAAATAATAAGCTATAAAAAATTAGCCTTCTCGGACTTCAGTAACAATTCAGTTAAAATGATCATTATTTAGTAATAACATGAGTTTATTGCGAACCAAAGAAATAAAACATTAAACATTCGTCTAGTATTATTGATAGCTAGCCTAGAAAATAATGAACTATGAGCGTACAAAAACGGCCTTATATTTACACATTCCATTTTCAAATAAACATATCACAGGCATAGATGTTCCACAATTGATTCGATGAGTCAAGTTACACAATATCCAAAATATAATTCTCATTTTTATTTAACTTAACAACTGTATGAGTATATCACACGACGAATAATTTATCGATATTTTTAAAACAGGACAATTACCTATATTAGCGCGTGATATGAACAAAAACTCATGTTACATTCTGTATATTAGGTACTAAGAGCTTCATCGGTTACTCTTTTAACATTGGCATTGTATGTGGTTTCTCTTCCTTTTAGATAAATTACATTGCCTGCTAGATTATATATGTATTATTTTGTACACATTTCTTTTATTGAATTCTAATATTTTTCAGATATCGTATTAATGGTATGAATAAGAGACAATTATTTTTTGACCATTTTATTGATGATTTTCATGCAATATTTTAATGTGAAGCCACGGTCCTATTACGTACACATTTAATAATATTTATACAGTATTTTGTTGCCATTGTACCACACATATTTGAAATAAGAATAAAGATTTTTATTTGGGGTTAATTATGTCAACTACATTATATGACATGTACAAAAAAAATCAAAAAAGTTTATTTCATTGTTTTATCAAGAAAACGTAACTATTTGATATTATTTTACTAACCTCAACTATAATAATTAAAAAAAAAAAACAGAAGTAGCCATAATACATAAAATGAGAAAGTTTACATTTTCACATCTACATACAGACTTACAGAGTCTATCGTTAAATTAACAACAACTAAATACTAAGCTAAGGTTTTGCTTCATTTTAATGAATGACCAATGACAATGACCATTATAATGGAAAAAGAACTTTATTACAGAGTAACAAATTCCACAAAACTCGTAATACAATAATTTTGTATAAGACAATACGCTCTTATTCTTTATTTTTTTTCTTAACTAAGTTACTTTCGTGACACAAAAAATGTTTTAACTTACAATACAATATAATCAATACAAATTCCTTTGCAAATCGGCTTACGACCGTACCTTCACACTTTAAAGTAGATAAAACAAAATAATGAAATTTACAAAGTTTAACCGTCGAACGCCTAAAAATATGAAACACCAAATTTAAAAACGGCCATATGTTCGAAAAATAACGGTTCGTGAACAAAACGATTTGTTTTTTAATATAGGAACCGAGCTTTTGTAAAGACAATGGAAAGCAACAAAAGTATACGATGAAACACGTGTTTAGTCGAGTACGTGGCGTTTTGGCAACAAAGTTTTTACTGTAAATATAATCCAGTTAAGCATAGTGCTTTAGTTTTCTTATCAACGCAATAAAATGTAAAAAAAAAACGTCCAAAAAGGCAACGTGACTCATATAAATAATCTAAGTAAATATTGTCAACTGGATTTTTGGACTAAAACAATCTATGGAAAGTTTCCATCAATGTCCCAGATATTAACGAAATAATTTGTTTCAAATCGAGACAACTAAACGCCATATAGAGTAACATTTAATTGAAAATGTTGCTTAGCCGCATCGCATCACTGCATGCCGTGTTCCTCGCACACATATCATAACGAATGTAATGCTAATGTTTCACATCAAAAATTTAAAGTATTTTATATACACATAAATAATCCCATTATGTGTGTAAAATTTTAAATGAAAATGTAATGAAAATTCAAAATTTTAAGAACTTAGTATAATGAAAATAATATCATTTATGTCGTATTCACCATGTGAACAAATTAACATATGAATAAAAAAATCTATACATAAAAAAATGGATTTTTCCATATCTAAGTAATGCCTCCTGTCGGTTTTTTTACATCATCGTTTCAAACAACTGCAAATTGTGTATATTTTCGAAAAAAATACGCCATTACGGCTTCGACAGCGCTATTCCCATGAAATATATTGTATATGACTATTTACATTATAAAAACCAATCTCTAAAAGGACTACCCATTGTTTAGAAGATTTTTTGTCTATCTTCTTTAATTTCAAATGAAAAAATTCAGGTAAGGAACCGACTATGCATTTATTACCTGTCTCGAAATTATACTGAATCTTCTTTTTACTTAAAAGGACTTTTTTTTCGCAAGAGAGAGTGAGAGAGGGAGACCCAGTGGATAGAATACGTGAATATTTACTATGAGGTTAGTTTGAAAAATATAGAGGTTTAAAATTTTATTTCAAGTTTAGCAAAGGAAACCGTCGATTTTCATTCATTTTATAGAAAATCTGAAATGTCTGCGGTCCTTAAATGGAGAATAATAAAGAAGAGATAATAGATCCCAGAATTGAGTAAACATTTTCTATAAATCGAGGGCTCGCCGTACTTTAACTTGGGTTGGCAAATATGTCTTGGAATTTTTCTGAAACTAATAATTATAGCATTACTAAGTCCGTTATTGACATTCAATATTTCGACACCAACAATTTATACTACGCCAATTCGACTTTTCGATAAGTTTGTTTTTCTAATGCGAACTTGATAAAATGTGTTTTTTATATATAATAAAAAAAAAAAATGTGAAATTGCAATGAATAAATTAACTATTAAAGATACCAAATTTCAGAAAGGTTTCCTAGTTAATATAAAAGGTATCACGTTTTTCCCTTTTATACGCCTCTATTGTAAAGTTCACTTTTAAGAGTTAGCTTAGTATAAATTGCTGGTGTCGATATATACCCACGTACATGCATACATACATATAAATACATATATGTATACATTAAATATGTCTTGGAATTTTTCTGAAACTAATAATTATAGCATTACTAAGTCCGTTATTGACATTCAATATTTGAGAGTCGTTCGAGTATAGGTAATCTTTCAGGTGTTCTATGGACTGGGGCCCCTCGGTTATCGTTTCGGTCCAGCGGGTGGTGTCGAGCCGGCCCTGTGTCGCGGGGCGGGCGGGGCGGGCGGGGCGGGCGGGGCGGGCGGGGCGGGCGGAGCGGGTGGTGTTGAGCCGGCCCTGTCTCGTGGGGCGGGGCGGGGCGGGCGGCTAGAAGGCGGCGCACACGTTCCCGTCGAACTCGAGCGCGGCGCCGGGCGGGTCGCGCGCGGCCAGGCGGCCGCCGTGCCACGTGCTGTACAGCGACGGCAGGAAGTCGTTGAACAGCGGGCTGGGCGCCGCGTTGTCGCGCACCACCTGCGCACGCACGGCTTACATCGCTATAGTCCATTAGCATCCACGGCACACCGTGCATCGTAATACCACAGGCCATCTGTTATTCAAACTACAAATCGACAGTCCTGCGACTGCCTAGTAAAGCTAGGACGTGGTCCGATACTTCGGCCACATCATGAGAAACTCTAAGTACCAACTGCTTCGACTTATTATCCAGGGCGAGATCCAGGGCAAGCGCAGTGTGGGTCGTAGAAGAACATCTTGGCTAAAAAATCTACGCCAATGGTTTGGGAAAAGCACCCGTTCGTTATTCAGGGCTGCGGTATCAAGGATACAAGTTGCCAAAATGATCGCCGAACTTCGTGAGAAGATGGCACTTTAAGAAGAAGAAGAAGTGGTCCGATGCTGACGATAAAAAAAATATACATATATATATATAATGTATATATATATAATGTATATATATAAAATGTATATATATTCTTTTATGTATCATATATTCACACTCATACATTTAAACAAACATACTTACACATATACATTAATATAATTATTTATCCATTTCTACACATATACCTATCCCTTACCAACAGGTTATAATACTTTCCATGAAGATCACACAAGCCACTTGTATCGCTAGTTCGTAGGCCTGCTGCTTAGTTATAAACTAAAATTTCTTAACACACGCTCGACTTTTGGAATGAACTGGTGGGTGCGTGATGAGCGTTACGAAAAGTGTGATCAGGCGAGACGAACGGAGTGAGAGGTGCGAGGACACGTTTTCTTTCTCTCTCTCGTCTCACCTAATGGTGAGCGGTTACGGCAGTCTGCAGACGGCTGGGCCCTTCCTCCGATCTCCCCAGGAGCTCCTTACTCACCACAAGAACGCGAACTGCTTGAGGGCAGTTTTTTTTTAATATACAACTAAGTCGGCAAACAAGCGTACGGCTCACCTTATAGTAATCGATTACCGTTTCTTATATACATCTGCCACACCAGAAGCACTACAAGCGCGTTGCCGACCCTATCCCCAATCCCCCCAAGGAGCTGTCACCTCACTCATTACAGGAACACAAAACTGCTTGAAAGCAGTATTATTTAGCTATTATCTTCTGTGAGGTCGAGATACATCTCACCTCACTTTCTACATGAGTTAAAAGTTACCTATTTAAATATGAATTAGCGCTTAGTACAGTTTTTCTTGTAATTTATTTTTTATGGAAGAGCGACTCCATCTGACTCAAGTGCTTTCTGCATCTAATTGAGAACTTACATACTTAAAATATATGTATAACCAATCACAACACCAATCACAGATTCACACAGATTACACAAATTACACTTATATATAATTTGTTGTAATCCACTGCTGGTTAGAGGCCTCCACAAGTTCGCGCCAAAAATGGCGTGAACTCATGTGTTCTGCACATAATCACCACGCTGGGCAGGCGGGTTGGGGACCGCAGGGCTGACTTTGTCGCACCGAAGACGCTGCTGCCCGTCTTCAGCCTGTGTATTTCAAAGCCAGCAGTTGGATCGTTATCCCGCCATAGGTTGGCTTTTTTAAGTTCCAAGGTGGTAGTGGAACTGTATTATCCCTTAATCGCCTCTTACGACACCCACGGAAAAAGAGGGGGTGGCTATATTCTATACTGCCGTAGCCACATAGCGAAAATCTCCATTTGGGTGTAAACGTTAACAATTTTTGGAGTACCGTTCTCTGTCACAAGGTGAAACGGAGCTATATTTATAGAACTCTGCTGTCTGTCTGTCCTCAAATAGGCTGTCCAACACAAAAATATTTATTTACTTCGAATCAGTAATACCTGAGATTTGCGCATTCAAACAAACAAACTTTACACCTTTACAATATTATAGTATAGATGAACACTTCATCATATATGTAGACATACATATAAAATTCGTACATAACATTTATATGAAATACTTGCTGACCCGGCGAACTTTATACCAGTTAAAAAATTAAGTAATGTCAAAGTTCAACAACCCCTCTGATGTAATGGTGTGTGTGCCGTGTACGCGCTAAGAGACTGGCTATTTGCGGGTTCGATTCTCGCTTGGGATGGATATTCGTATTTGTACAAATATCTCATTCCAGTTTGGATATCTGTTCTTTTGGGTCTCCTCACCCTGAATCTGAGAGCAAATTACGCCGTCAGTGTCGTTCGTTATCATATACACCTGATAGTGATCGTAACTCATAATAGGGAATATATCCGCCAACCCGCATTGGAGCAGCGTGGTGGATTAAGCTCCGATCCTTCTCCTACATTCATTCATCTAAATATAAAATGTACTGCGCAATAATGTATAAAAACATTTGACTTTCTAGTGTTTAGTTTCGTAAACAGATGAACTTTAAAAGTAATTAAAAATTACTACCTGCTACTCAAAGTAGCCCCTCATTATTGTTGCCAGTTCCAAATTCTAGTAATAAAACAAAATAAAGATAATTGTTTTTTTTTTTGCAAAAGATAATAAAAACCGACTTCATTTTACATAGCCAAGTAATTAGACGTAGGCAGTGTAAAATATATAATTAAATAAGCATTAATAATGCAAAAAATACTTGTCAGACCTCGATCAAATTCTTAATGAATGAGAAACAAACGACAAACACCAGCTTCCGATTAGAAATGAATCATCAAAATCGGTACGTCCAGTGAAAGGTTATTACGTACACATACAGTCGAATAGATTTTTTGAAGTCAGTTAAAAATGGTAACAATTCCAATTTTTTAAATGGTATACAATTAAACTCATTTAAGATTTGTTTTTTTTTTTGTAAATTGTAGATTGATCTAAAAAATACATACTACCCCGTGAACACATGACCTCAATTTACGTAAATGTGACATCAAAATGATATAAAATTAATGTTTTATATCACGCTGATATCACATTTACGTAAATTTACGTCATGTGTTTACTGGGTATGCAATAGGTATAGACATTCGAATAAACACCGAAGTTTACTTATAAACAGATAACTGTAAAAGTAATTACATACTTCTACCCGTTACTCAACTACTTTGCAATAAATATCAATGCGCTATAGGCTAGTAATAAAACAGAATATACAATAATATACCTTTTCCATTCCCTCGTACGTGGGATCCGACAATCTCTTCGGTATCCATATTTTGACATCTTTGTCTAATCCACTAGTCGCCATTACAGGGAAACGGGGATGTGTTTCTATACAATTTACCTGAAAATTAAATTAATAACTATAATTAAAATACTCATATTTAACGGCATTCGAGTAGGATGAAATCTGTGTAAAATCCTATTTTGGTTATGTGGAAACATACAACAAAGACTATGTGTAAGACAGTCATCAAGACAACGACAGAGAATAATTTTACTCTATTGTATACATAAAGAGAAGCACACAATTAATAATACAATAAATAAAATGTACAAACAGCGGTCTTATCGCTAAACAGCTCTCTGGATAAATATTTGTATTATCTGTACAAAAATTTTGTCATTAAAAGTTATCTGGACAGTCGAAGTCAGTGAAATAGTTGCTCGAGTGCTAACTTTATGAAAAAATATACATTACTTTGTTAATCTAAGGAATATAAAAAGGATCCATTGAGCAAAATGATAAACCTAATCCGAAGAAAAAGTTATATCAATATACAATGAAAATAAGTAAATTTTAAAACTTTCAATTACAAAAAAAAAATGGATTCCGTGCAAAAAAAACCTGAAGTAGTCAGTTTGTAGATAATAATACTATAAAACGAGTATTTTGTGGAATATCTCACCACTCCTTTCTTGTCTCCCTCCATCCACTGCACGATGGCCTCCGACTTCTTCTCCCACATGTAAATGTAGGAGCAGTCCGATCCGGATACTATGTACTCACTCTTTGGCCCGAAGAACGCCACACCCTTAAATATTAACAAATGTGGGATATTCATAATTTATTAATTTATATACATTTCATATTCACACATTCACACATAATTGTATAAAATATAGGCAATACGGAAAATTTATTTACTATATTCACATTTTTTTAAATACATATCAGTCAGACGAAATTTCGCATACCTTATACGTGGCGCTATTACAGTGACCACTGTATCTATGAGTGTATCCGTCGATCTCATCGCTTGCGTTCCTGTAATTTAAAATTTTCTCACTTAAAATTAAAAACAAACTAAAAACGCTATGCCAATATCGACTTATTAAGCACTAGCTTCTGCGCGCGACTTCGTCCGCGTGGAAGAGGGGCGCGCGCAATACTTGATCATTATTTTGCTGCGACGTTATTTTAAAACTGCGATATCTCCTGAGATACTCATTGAAATCGAATTATGTAAAAGGCTATTTCGTTTTAAATTAAATACTTGTGATGAATAACGTATTTATTTAGATAACGATTAATATCATGTTTATAAAAACATCTTCGCAAATAATGGATTATTTTAGAACGAACTTGGTTAGCATAAAAAAGGTTATAGTGAGCCAACCTTAAAAGATAGGTATATGCTGTCACGGACTTTTTTTTAGAACTTTTAAAGAGGATCAATTCTGTCATACATGATTTTTGCGAAACTTTTAACTGTTTTCACAGCACACGCAGGGAAACCAATCTAAAGGAAAAAAGAACCCCCCATTTTGAAACATTCTTCATTGGTGCTCCGCTCCTTTTGGTCTTAGCGTAATGATATATAGCCTATAACCTTCCTCGATAAATAGGCTATCTAACACTAAAATAATTTTTCAAATCGGACCAGTAGTTTTTGAGATTAGCGCGTTCAAACAAACAAACAATCAAACAAACAAACTCTTCAGCTTTATAATATTAGTATAGATATGTACATATAAAATTGTTTGCATTTTGGGTCTTCCCACCGTGCCTCGGAGAGCACGTTAAGCCGTCGGTCCCAGTTGTTATCATGTACACCTGATAGCGATCGTTACTCATAGTAGGGAATACATCCGCCAACCCGCATTGGAGCAGCGTGGTGGATTAAGCTCTGATCCTTCTCCTACATGGAGAAAGAGGCCTATGCCCAACAGTGGGATATTACAGGCTGAAGCGATTGCATTTAATGATTACAATGAAAGTTGGCAAAGGCAGTGACGTAGCGAGCTTAACTCGCGCCCGGGGCACAATACCTTTTTAGCGCAACCCCAAGTTTAAAATAGTTTGATTCTCTTTAAAAATATATTTTTTTATTTATTTATTTTATTTTTTCATATTTTTTATTTATATATTAGTCTAAGAAAAAAACATGACTTAAAAGATACAAATAAATAAAAATATTATTTCTGTTTAAAGTTTGTAAAGCTAACAACCTAATATTCATTTTTCTTCTACCCTACAACATGTAAGTTGTAAGTGTACATTCCGTAAATTGCTGATGGGCGCGGCCGCCATTTTTTTTGTGACGTTAGCACGTGACGAACACTACAAATAATTTGTACCGATGCTTTCGTATTACTTACAAGCTAGTTTAAAATTTATTAATTCATTAAATAATTGTAATTAACTATGAAAATGGTTCAATCAATGGTACTACTAGGGCGATGAATAAGTGTACGGCCCGTTTATAATAAGTACCATAGAACATGAACGTAATACCAGAAGCAACACAAGCCCGTTGCAGACTTTTTAGAAGTATTATATTTATACGCTATAGATGACAAACTTGGGTATGGCCCACCCGATGGTAAACGGATACCGTAGCTTATAGGAGCGTCGCATGCTCATTGTCGACCCTTACCCCTTACCCTCCTCCGGAACTCTAGCTACTTTACCCAGCTTAGAAACACAACACTGCTTAAATTGTATTGTATTATTTACATATAGAAAGAACTACTTACTCGTCGAAAACATCTTCCTTAGTACGAAACAGATAGATATCTTCATCATTGTAGGAGCCCAATATCTCAGTGCCGTCGTGGTTGTACACCGCGCACGTGAGATGCATCATAGACCGACGCTTGGCGGCCAAATCCTTATCCTGGAAATTAAGTTAAAATATCTCATTTAAATGTTTCGGCAAATCACAATTGACAAACTTACGATATAGACAAAGAGTATAGCAGTATAAGCATGGGTCAGATGCCCCTGGGGATATTTATGTCAAAATTTTGATAACGTAATCACCGTCTTAAGAGGTACATTTCCCTAAGTTACCACACCTCTGAACGCCCTAGTTTTTCAAAAAAAAAATTTTCAAATTTTGAAAAAAAATATTTTTTTCAAATAAATATTATATCGCAAGAGAAATTTTTTTTTTCAAAATTTGAAAAAAAAGACAAGAAAATAGAAGAATTTTAGAATTTACTCTTGTAAATGTCAAGAATGTAGTATGTGTGTGTGTTCAAGAGTTAGGTAACAAATACCACTTCGATCTCGAAAAACTTGCTATTAATTTGTTGAAATGAAACTGGTCCTAAGAACCACCGCATCATCGGCATAAACAATAAAGGTGAAGCCAAACGAGCGTAATTGTGTGAGTTGTCAGTTACGTAATTTCGGTCGCAGAAATGATGTTTCCTTTTACGTCGCCGTGTGGCACGAACTGGACTTTTGTATGAAACCGAATGCAGTAGAAATTACGCGACCGAAATTACGCCACTGACAACTCACAAAATTACGCTCGTTTGACCTCACCCTATGTCACAATATTGTAGAAGAGACAAAATGAATCATTTTATACTCGTCAAGTATGAAGAACATCCCTGTAATCAACATGGCTTTGAAGAAAGTTAGTATGTTTTTAAAGAGAATCAAAATATTTGCAAGGAAACTAGAAGGTCCTCTAGTCTTAAAGACAAGTATATTTTTTTGAAGAATACGGATATAATATCTAGACTCGGTCATTAGAACTTGTCGCGGCCGCGTGTATCCTACGGGGAGACGAGAGGAATGAGGAGTGAGGAGGGAGACGAGAGGAGTGGGGAGAGAGACGAGAGGAGTGATGAGGGAGACGAGAGGAGTGAGGAGGGAGACGAGAGGAGTGAGGAGGGAGACGAGAGGAGTGAGGAGGGAGACGAGAGTGAGGAGGGAGACGAGAGGAGTGAGGAGGGAGACGAGAGGAGTGAGGAGGGAGACGAGAGGAGTGAGGAGGGAGACGAGAGGAGTGAGGAGGGAGACGAGAGGAGTGAGGAGCGAGCAGTGAGCAGCGAGGAGCGAGGAGGTCACCGTGCTCTCCCGGAAGTGCGCGGGGCGGTAGAGCGCGAGCGGCGCGGCGGGCTGGCGCGAGTCGTACACGCGCACGAACTTGTCGCGGCCGGCCAGCAGCAGCTCGTGCCTCCGCAGGGGGTGGCCCGCCACGCTGTACAGCGGGATCGAGTTCCCCGACGAGCTCTTCACGTGGATCAGCCTGCAATGAAACTAGATTTAAACGAAAGTGACATGCAAAACAGTAAATGAACAAATAAAAATAGTTTAAGCATATTCGTGTATATATGTAGCGCACTGAAAAACTATGCCGTGCCAACTCGACTCTGTGGAGGAGAGGCGAGGGGCAGGCGAGCGACTCACTTGAGCGCCTTGTCCGCGCGCACGTCGGCGCACATGACGAGCGCGTCCTCCGCGGCCGACACGACGAGGTGCGGCTCGGTGCGCCACACGTGTATCTTGTGCGCCACATATACATACAAGTGGAGGAGAGGCGAGGGGCAGGCGAGCGACTCACTTGAGCGCCTTGTCCGCGCGCACGTCGGCGCACATGACGAGCGCGTCCTCCGCGGCCGACACGACGAGGTGCGGCTCGGTGCGCCACACGTGTATCTTGTGCGCCACATATACATACAAGTGGAGGAGAGGCGAGGGGCAGGCGAGCGACTCACTTGAGCGCCTTGTCCGCGCGCACGTCGGCGCACATGACGAGCGCGTCCTCCGCGGCCGACACGACGAGGTGCGGCTCGGTGCGCCACACGTGTATCTTGTGCGCCACATATACATACAAGTGGAGGAGAGGCGAGGGGCAGGCGAGCGACTCACTTGAGCGCCTTGTCCGCGCGCACGTCGGCGCACATGACGAGCGCGTCCTCCGCGGCCGACACGACGAGGTGCGGCTCGGTGCGCCACACGTGTATCTTGTGCGCCACATATACATACAAGTGGAGGAGAGGCGAGGGGCAGGCGAGCGACTCACTTGAGCGCCTTGTCCGCGCGCACGTCGGCGCACATGACGAGCGCGTCCTCCGCGGCCGACACGACGAGGTGCGGCTCGGTGCGCCACACGTGTATCTTGTGCGCCACATATACATACAAGTGGAGGAGAGGCGAGGGGCAGGCGAGCGACTCACTTGAGCGCCTTGTCCGCGCGCACGTCGGCGCACATGACGAGCGCGTCCTCCGCGGCCGACACGACGAGGTGCGGCTCGGTGCGCCACACGTGTATCTTGTGCGCGGCGCGCGCGTGCGTCGCCAGCCGCCGCGTCTCGCTGCCGCCGCCCGCGCTGCCCGCCGGCGGTAGCGACAGCAACCGCACCTTCGAGTCGTATTCGAAATATTCATATACCTTAGTAATAGAGGGATAGGGAGAGGTCAAAAGGCAAAAATTTTTTCGTGACGTATTTTATGAATGACCCCTAATTACTACTTAAGTAATTCATCATACTTGTGTTTACTCTCTAGAATAATTTTACTTTAAAAATATAATTAACAAATGCGATGTTTTGAAATTTTACCAACATTATTGTATAATTATATCTAAATGTGACAATTGTAAAAGTATGTACTGTTATTTGATTGATTATTCAAGCGTCATTATTGTAAATGCCATGCCCATCTGTAATTGTGGGTACACAAATATTTGAACAAAATGTACACGTACGCTAGATAGTTTGCTGTGTATCTTGCGTTAATGAGCCTTGAATAAATAAATAAATACTCTCTATACCGATCCATCAAAATTTCATCTCATTCCAAAAAGCTCTTAACTGTCACCGACACGATTGAACAAACGTTAATGATTAATATTGCACTACTCGTAGCATTATTTCATAAACTTTTCTAAATTAGTTCAACATTTGATCTGATTTGAAATATAGTTTCAACGACATTAATCATACTTTTTTTTTTTTTAATCTTATTTATTTTATAAGCCATACATCAAGTGATTAAGTCGACTTAAAAATAATAACAATGATACTTATACCCTAGGCGTTACGTTAACAGTTGGGATTGCAACTTAATGAGTATTTTTATAATAGTCATATCTAAGATTCAATGAATGTATCATGAAACCTACAAATCTATCACTATATTCGGCAGTGAACCCTGAACTTAAGATTCGATGGAGAAAGAAGAGAAACTCACCAGTAGAGCATCGAGTTTCATTTAAGAAATTCAATCTGGCTTGTTCGTTGATTTTACACTCGAGAACTAAGTGTAGGAGGTCCTCTTCTCTCTCACATCGTGTACAGTTTGGATCGTCTCTTTTTTTCATAATGAAGTTAAACTTGTTAAGTGGGATGTGGTAAGTACGGGCCCGGAAGCAAACAGTTAAATGTTTTCTGTTGAGGTTTCTTGAGGCAAACCAAGGTTCGCGTGGTGGTTCGTCTACAATGGTCCTGTACCAGAGGCCCTTGTTTTGAGAGCACTCATTGAAATAAGATTTAAATTTAATATAATTGTCGTTTTTTATTTTTGGAAGATGGTCAGTATAGTGCGGTACGATGTCGAGAGGTATGCCGTTCTGTAGAGCTTTGGATGCAAGTGAGTCCGCAACTTCGTTACCCTTGATGCCCACATGTGAAGGAATCCATTGTAGACGAACTTCAACCCCGTTACGTATCAATCTATAGATACATTTAATAATGAGGTAAGCTTCGTTTCTACCGACACAACCGCCCTTAGCACATCTCAACAAATATTGTAAACTACTCTTAGAGTCTGTAAAGATTACAATTTTATGATATGCTGTCGACTCTATGTAATGTACTGCTTCATTAATTGCTGTCAGTTCAACTCCCATGATGGGTATACATGAATTTTCAATAAGAAATTTGGCCCCAAAATCCGCAGCTACATCGTAAAACGCACAACTAGAACCGTCTCTTGTTTTGGACCCGTCGGTGTAAATTTGAATGTAATCTGAGAACTTTATATCTATCATATCTTCGGTATGTTGCTTAAGGTCGTGAATGGGTAGTTGAGCTTTAGATTTATTAATAGTGTTCACTCTATGCACGATAATATTATCCCAGGGGAATGTTTTAATATCAAAAGAAAGCGAAAATTGGGGCAAAATCTCGAATTTTGACATGGGTAAGTTGGAATAGTTTCTGAAACTCTCAAGCAGAAGTGGAATTTGGTTTTTGCGCCAATATCTTGTACCCGAATTCAAAGTCTTGTCTAATGCTTCTAATTGTTTTTTCAAAGGGTCGGATATTCTGGAAGAAAGTTTCAGAAAGTATTTATCGCTTAGATATATTCTTCTAAGACTCAAAGATGGAATACATAGTTCGCTTTCCATTGTAAAAATTGGGGTGTCCCGAATAAAGCTACCACAAAGCCGAAGACATTGGTTCTGTATCACGTCCAACCTCTGTAGGAGCCTAGAGTTGGCGTTACCGTAAATAATACACCCGTAATCGAGTCGGGATCGCACCAGTGCTAAATAAAGTCTTCTTAAGTGAGTTGGATGGACACCCCACTTTGAACTACTTATAGAGCTAAGGATATTGACGAATGGAATACATTTTTGAGCAGTTTCTAAAACTTGTCGGGTCCAGTTCAGGCGACTGTCCACCCATACACCCAGAAACTTTGTACAATTTGTAAGCTTAATTTCAGTGTTATTTATTCGTATACTAATAGAAGGCACTTTATATTTTCTAGTTAGGATGCAAACTTTAGTCTTCGAGAGAGATATTTCTAATCCAATTTCCTGTAACATTGTTATAAAGACGCTAAGACTTGATTGAAGGACACTAGCACACAAATCAATACTTTGATTAATACAGTAAAAAGCGAAGTCATCGGCATATTGTGACACCCTAACTGTCTTAACAAGTTTGTTGCATAATTTAATTGTGACTATATTGAACAAAATGGGTGACATTGGGTCACCTTGAGCTAAACCTTGCCTGCTTGTTCTTGTTATTTCTGTACCATCCCGTAGCCTATATATCAGAACTCTTTCTTTCAAAAATTCCCTAATGTATCTACATATGAGCGGATCGACATCAAATTCAACCAAAGAGCTAATAAGAGGTTCGATTGCCAAATTGTTATAAGCGTTACTTATGTCTCCATACGCGCACAAAACGTATTTCTTGTGTATAAAAGCAGTCTCTGTGTCTACAATAAACCTACTAAGATTGTCTAGACAAGAAAGTCCACGGCGGAAACCCAACGTGCTACCATTAAATAATTTGTTGCTTTCGAAATGATGTTCAAGACGACGAGTTATCATTAAGTTAAAGGTTTTACAAAGGCAATTCATGAGTGAAATAGGACGATACTTATCAGTGTTTCTCTTAGGTATGGCAATAAGTTTGATCCTACGCCATTGCTCTGGTATTTCGCCTTTTTTATAAATTGTGTTAAATATGTGTAAGAGATATTTTTTTGCGTTATCTGGTAAGTGACTAATCATAGAATAAGTAATAGTATCCAAACCCGCCGAAGTATCTACTCTTTTAAGAATCATGACAAGCTCTGAAAAAGTGAAAAATAAAGGGTTGGAACCATCAATATTGGAATCTAGGGGCTGGAAGGAAACACTGTCAGGAGTGAGTTCTGTTACAAAAGAGACTGCGGTACTTTCTGGTAAGTAATGTTTAGGGCTTCGGTAACCTTTAAGCCATCTGAGTTTCCTCCAAACCTCACGACTGGGCATGTTGCTGTCTATGCTGTCACAAAGCTCTTGCCAGGAATTCCTTTTAGCGAGTTTTATCAATTTTCGAGCAATAACTACTTTTTCTCTGTAAATTAAATAGTTTTCGACCGTGCGTAATTTCCTAAAGTTCTTAAGAGATAATCGTCTCTCAGCTACTGCCTTCGATAAGTCAGGATTCCACCACGGTTTTGGCTTAAATTTGTTAGGGTTAAAACCAGTTTTAATATATGGTATGTTTTTGTTGGCACTTTCCTCAATAATCTCTATGAGTTTATCGTAGTTACTTTGTACATTATTTCCATAATTTAATCCCTCACATGCAGATTCTATGTGTTGTGTGTACTCTACCCAGTTGGCCTTTTTGATGTTCCTTTTTAATTCGGGGCTATTTTGAGTACTGTCTAACGTTTTAATAGAAATAATGAGGTGATCACTGCCAAGAGATTCGTTAGTAACGTTCCAATCAAAGTCGAGTGTTAGATCGGAACTACAGAAAGATATATCAGGTGATGTGCATATTATACTATCATTAAGTTTAGCGCAACGGGTAAAGTCTCCATTGTTAAGAAATACATAATTATGATTTATGCTAGTGTCCGCCAAAAGTCTACCCCGTGTGTCAGTTGTGTATGACCAAGCCGAGTGATGTGCATTGAAGTCTCCGACTATTAGAGTTTTCTCAGAAAAATAACTGAAAAGCTCCTGGTAGTCCCCAACGCTCACTGTGACATTTGTGGGAGAATAGACCCCTATGATATGTTGAAGTTTATTAATATTAAGGACTTCAAGGCACAAAACGTCAATGTTATTATAATTACTTGGAAGAGTTTTAAGGCAACAATTTATAGATTGATGAACCAAAATTGCTAAGCCTGCATATCCATCTACTCGATCCTTTCTAAAGATAGAGTAACCGGTTAAGTTAATATGGTGTTCGTATTGCAGCCAAGTTTCAGAAAGAACGCATATATGTACTTTTTCATTATGTAGATAGGAATCCAATTCACTTAATTTTGGTATCAAACTTTGACAGTTCCATTGAATAATATTAAGCTTAAATCCTACAGTCAATACCATTAAATCCCACAAGAAATAGAGTAGTACTTACCTAAAAGTAATTTATTTATTTATTTATATCGGAATTTTTCTTACAAGATAAGTACTTTAGTTTACCTACAATACGTGAGAGTCTGTTTTTAACACTGCGATATGAGATGGTCGGTATCAAGTCAGTAAACATTTCGATCAACGCACCAATTTCTTCTGTGTAATTGTAAGTAATTTCTGATATGTCCTTAACTCCATATGTGTGTGTGAGATACTCTTTAACTTGTTTTCCGGATAGTGGATATGTTTTACCGGAGATGTTTATAAAGTTTTCCACGTGATCCCAGTCAATTGATTCCAAATCGTTATGAGGTGCTCTTTTGAGTTTCTTTCCACTCTTGGGCTTGTAAACTTCGTCTAAGCTGGACTGGGAAGATTTATCATCAAAGTCCTCATCACTGTTTTCGTTGCTAGGAATGCTGTTTTCTTTTGTTGTTTCGGATTCAATAAAATCAGTTGTAGTTGAAGATTCAGTGGGTGGATGAGGACGCTTGAAAATTGCTGTCTCAGTAGTATCCGGTGTTCTTTGGTTAAAAACATTCGTGTCGTTGATATTTTCCGGGCATTTAGAGGCTACGTGTCCGTCTTTTTTGCATATAAAACAAGTCATTGTGTCTGATGAGAAATAGATCCAGTAATTCGTTTCTTCAAAATTCATAGATATTAATAATAATAATAATAATAATACACTTTATTGTACACCAAAAACAGAAATAATACATATCAAAGAAAGAAAGAAAATATTGACAATATATTCATTAGGTACAAAGGGCGGCCTTATCGCTAAAAAGCGATCTCTTCCAGGTAACCTTAGGGCAAAGGAAATGGTCTAGCGTCAGCATAGGTGTACAAGTTACAACAAATTTGTTATAAATATTCAAATAATTAAACATATACATACATACATACCTACATACATAAATAGATACATAAATACATACATACATACATAAATAGATACATAAATACATACATACATACTGACATATATACATATATACCCACGTACATGCAGACATACATGTAAATACATATATGTATACATTATAATTATGAATTACTTGTAGATATTTTATCTGGAAGTCGGGTGAAATCCTCAGGAGTTACATAAACTTGTCTTCGAAAGCTTAGAATGTGGTTATAGCCCGTTTCATTGAAGCCAGCACGCAGGAAAGAGATGGGTGATTGTGGTGTAATATTCATTTCTAATAGTTTCTTTTCAATTTCGACGTGCGGTATAATGGGACACACATTGGATATGATGATACGTCTGTTTCTGCTGATCAGCGGTCGGATGGGTAGTTTTTGGTTTTGAATTGTGACATATTTTATTTTATCAATGATCTCATCAGCGATTACCTTTGATGACACGTAGATGCAAATTCTATTGTTTGATATTCTTGACAAAAAACGGATTTGCGATGGGTCGATTATTCTTCCTAACGCTTGAGCATAATCTTTGATTTGTACGTTTTCTAAAGCATCAATGATAATTGCTTGGTCCTTTTTAGGGAAAATGGTGTTTTGTGTCACAGTAGCGTAACTGGGATTATTGACTAACGTTTGGGAGTTCATTTTGTTCCTGTAGTCAGAAACAATAGGAATGTTGCGATGTTATCACTTATTGAAAAAACAAAAAATCCGATTCCATTATAATAATCACTTTACACAATGAGGGTAGAAATGCACTCGTGGAAAAATAAATCACTAGCGCACGCAGGTAACGACCGGTTTCGATGACAGATCACCGATGACTAACATTAATCATACTTATTCCTTGACAAAACCATATACAAAACTGACATTATTCATTGATAAAAATACCAAACAAATTTCAATTCCAAGATTTTTGTACTGACCAATGCAAGGGTAAAAGCAAAAAGTTATATATAAACAATGAAAAGTTAATTCTATAACTCAAACTTACCTGTCCATCTCTAGCGCATGTGGCAATGTTAATTTGACTCTGAGCATTTAAATATAAAAATTTGCTCTGAAAAACATTTGACTTGTGACCACTTTTGGTGACTTGTAAGGGTATTTTTTTCGCCCAATCCCATACCACAACATTCGTGTCGTCTGAACCTGAAGCTAAAAGCTCTCCTGAAAAGAAAAAAATATATATTAACTTATTAATATAAAATAAAATCAATAACCATTTACACAATGGCTTTGATAAATAATACCATGGTAGCTTGTCTTTTTGACATCACAGAATAAAACTTTTTAGGAACAGCCAACAGTAAAAAAAGGTATAGCCTAATTGAATATAATCTTTTTTGACCTTGAATGTAGTGTAGTGTGTGTTTTTTGTAGTGTGTGTTAATGTAGTGTGTGTTTTTTGTAGGTCTAGAAGAAAAGGAACAAAATGAAAAACACTATTGTCAATTTATTTCGATGAAGTGTAAGGCTCATTTCTGCTGTATTTTTTGATGTTAAATTTGTTCGTTTGTACTAGACAAGCCAATGATTAGTATATAAATCATATAATGTTGCTACATTACATTTGAACTGGATCCTGCCAAAATTCCAGTTATATGCTGGCAATTGCAATTACGTTAATGGTCAGAGTATTTTGTCTCAAGAATATCAGTATTTTGTATCTTTAATATGTAGAAGACAACAGTAACATCCTACAGTTGGTCATAAGCCTCTTTTTTTTCTTGTTATTTATATGATTAATTCAGCAAACAAGCGTACGGCCCACCTTATGGTAAGCGGTTACCATAAGCTGTAGACTCCTGCAACACTAGAAGCAACGCAAGTGCATTACCGACCCTATCCCCGACTCTCCCCAAGAGCTCTGGTCACCTTACTCGACACAAATGCAACACTACTTGAGGTCAGTATTAATAAAACAAAACCAATTTATAATAGATAACAATTTTTCCAATGAGGACTTTCAATTTTCAAATAGAAATTGTTGTGAAGTGTGAATATCAAAAAATATTTGGAAAATTACCTTCTGGATGAAAATTAATTGAATTAACGCAGCCTTTGTGTTTCGAAAGGCTATGAAGTTTTTCTAGTCTGTAAACAGCATGAAGTGAGCCGTAAAACTTTTGTTCAAACATTACGTCATTCTGTATCGTTTTGCCGCAAGGAAATGTCAATCCTAGTTCGCGGTTGATTATTTCTGAAAAATAAAAATTTTCAATGATCAGATAAGCAATAATTAGTTAATAAAACGAATTTTCTTTTGAGAATTAAAGACTTCTTAAAACTGAATTAAACTGTTAAATATGAAAGAATACAGGTTTATCAGTGTATTCAGTAATTTAAGAATGACAATAACAATAATTCAAGAATTTTGCTAGTCATAGTCATTGTAATTGCACAATATTACACATTTGCTAATGTGAAATAATTAAGATTATCAATACATAGAATAACAATGTATTAGGACCTTGAATAAGTTCTCGCTGTTTTTTACAAAATAAAAGTTTTATTTAAATTTATAAGTAACAAAAACATTTCATTCCAAGTATTATTCCTCTCTCTCCAACTTTTCGTCTTCAAATTTTTTCGGTGCGCCAGAACGTTCTTTATCCTCAATTCATCAAAAACATTATTTTTGAAGCGTCGAAACCAGTCTTTGCATGACGTATTACAAAGCATGTGCTGCAGCTGCAGATTTATTTTGAATAAAGTGGTGCAATAAAATTCCCCGCTAATACACTTTCAACACAAAAGTAGACATTTTCAGAACTAACAAAAAAAATTACTTTGTTTACACTAAAGTGAACTACCATGCACTGAAATTTAAGGTTAGATACACTATTGACTCGCATGTGTTACTTTTCGATATTCCACGAACGACGCACTGCTACTGCTACCTTTGAAGAAACCGGGAGAACTTATTCAAGGTCTAATAAATGTAATATGTTTGTGCATGCTAATCTCAGATATCTGATTTAGATGTGGTTTTCACCAATATACTGTGGTAAGCTTTACTTAATATTTTTTCTTTGTTTCATGTCAATCGTTCATAAATAATAAAGTTATGCCAATTTAAAGAATCACGTCGAACTTGTAAATACCCAAACAATGGTGTTTATAGTGTGAAATAAACCAAAAGATATATCCAACAAAATGCTGTCTAAAGTCGCTATTCCACGACGATGAAGTCGTGGGCACAGTTAGTACTATATAATATCATCATGTTTAAAAAAAATTTAAACAATAAAAAATATACCTACTAACTTCACCTTTTTTTAAAAATTATGATATTAATTAACTTAATGTGTGTTAAATATAATTATCACTTGTCATTACTAATATTATAAAGAGAAAAGTTTTGTTTTTTTTTGTTTATGATGGATAAACACAAAAGTATTGGCCTGATTTTTTTCAATTCTTCCACTACTATAAAGCTTTGTTATCACTGAGTCACGTCCATGGAGCCACAGATGCAAAGCACTAACCTCTTAAAATCAAATATGAGTGTTTCGGCCGAGTTTTGAATAGGACAGCCGGTGGATCACGCTTAACGTGATCATGCCGATGATTCCAAATCCATGTTTCATCATCACTGTCAGTCTCTCCAGCGAAAGGTGCACTACCATTTTCTTCATTACCAATTCCTAAGCTCAGACCACTTCCTGAAGAGCTGTCAGAGCTACTTCTATTTAAAAAATATATAAAATACAAATATGGTGTCATTCAGGAAATATAGTATGTTGCAATCAAATTTTACTATCAATAAGATGCAATCGAAATTTCTAAAAATAAGAGTTTTTAGATCTCATTTATCAGCTAAGAAATTGATAAGCAACTGAAAATGAAAAATGAAATTCAATGAAACTCAGAGATAACTCTGAGTTTCATTCATCTTCAAATATGTAAATATTTGATAATTGAAATTATTAGAATCAATTGAACACATTTTATAACTTACATGCTAGGTGAACTATTGGAGCAGTCTGATACTGAATCTCCAGATGTTTGCAGATGAATTTCTTCAAGAGCTATATCGTCTGAGTCTATAGAGGAATTATCACTATCAGAATCCCTGTCGGGAGTTCTTCGTTTTCTATAATTCCTTGGTCGTCTTGACTGCCTTATGTCAAGGAGTATAGCACCAATATTGCTACTCGAAGGACCTATGTTAACGATTTCGTTGGAGGGTCCCACCGCGGGATTGTCGACGTGACCTTCACTGCTCGTGCTCTCAGATTTATCAGCAGACACACCACTATCAACATTTTCATCCTTCTCGTCTTTACTTCCAGATGCTAAAGTAAAAAAACAAATAACTTCAGTACATACGTCACAATTACGATTCTAACGAGAAAACCACATTTACCTGTTTCTTTAAGACTATCTTGCGAACTACCGTCGTTTAATTTTTGCTTTTTACCCCCACATTTAGGACTCAATGATGAATCCTGATTTTCGTCATCGTTTGGGAAATTATTCTCCATTTCAGCTTACGTTAAGATACTGTATTATGCTACTGATAACGTATTTACACTACACTATGACTCCGTTAATGTTGAAAACTATAAATCATAATTACAAATATCATCTAGATTTGACAATGGAAATTTTTTCCTATTTTCACGACCTAATATGCAACTAATGTGTAAATCTATTTAGTTCTATATTTTGGCAGGAGCTTTAATTATACTGACAATCTGACTGACAGAGAATCCGACAGGAATAATATTTATTTTGTTAATGTTCATCATTCATGTTTCTCACCCCGTAACAGTACGTCAGTACAGCTGTCAAAAAATACTGTTAAAAATATTTTAACAAGTAATTAACAAAATTAATAATAAATGGTAAAATGATTTCTTATATTCTGAAACTGAAATTATAAATATATAACTGCTAAGTTAATTGATATTTTTTTTTACGTAACAATGCAAAAACGAAACGCCACCAATGTATTTATTTATTTATTTATTTATTATAATGCGCCAACAAGGTAGACACTAACAAGTTCACTATAATCATCAGCTCATGAGCACAGGGCAGGCTTGCCAGAAAGTTTTGATTCAAGTCGCCCCATCTATGATCGAAAGTCGCAAAATATTCTTAGCAGTCGCCCAATGAAAGTTTGAATCATGGAGCATAGAGGTTTGAATATACACTAGGATCTGTCTGTCAGTTTTTTATGACAGTCTATCATAACAGACTCGAAATTAAAAATTATTTATTTAAAATATTATTAACTTACATGATGTCCCAAGATACAAAAGATAAAATAAAAGATAGAGATAAAATATATTGACTCAATTTCAAAATTAAAGGAAGCTTATTGGGACATTAAAAAAAAAACAATATTTTTGTAACGGTTTTTGTATTTTTAACTTGTTGCCAACGCTGAGGATTACACAAGTAGCGTCGAACACCACCGGAGCCGAGAAGGAAGAAAAGCATTCCTAGCACGGCTATCGCTTTATATAGAGTTTTGATGGTGGGGGGTCGGTAAAACCTAACTCGGCCTCTCCTGACTATTCATCGTCCTCGACGCGCCGTTTTCATCCCAGGTGAACGTCCAGAGCTGTAGGTAGACTAGCCGTGTTGGCGTCGCTTGGCACCAACAGACTTTCCACGTCGGCACCATCAGCGTCAGTCCCTTCGACACTGAGTGGAACCCTCTCAGAAACTAGTGAAGGTTCCCGATCTATTTCTGAAATATCTTCATCCTCCTCTGAAAACAACATTACACATTAATTTAAGTTGCCTTTCCTTAAGCAACACGAGTTTGCATTCGATGTACCTACGAGGAAAAATTAAAACTAGGTACTTTGAGAGCTCACATAAAACCCCAATACGTTACCACCAGCGTTTTAGTTTTTGTTCAAATCTCGACATATTCGTATCAACCGAATCTCACCTCCTGTGAACAAACTAAGCAGACGGAAGGCGTCCCTACCGTCTATTATGATTTTATAATGGACAGAGGCGTCTCACAGTAGGCATCTCCGAATAACACAAATACATGGACAGAGGCGTCTCACAGTAGGCATGTCCAAATAGTACAAATACATGGACAGAGGCGTCTCACAGTAGGCATCTCCGAATAACACAAATACATGGACAGAGGCGTCTCACAGTAGGCATGTCCAAATAACACAAATACATGGACAGAGGCGTCTCTCAGTAGGCATGTCCGAATAACACAAATAAATGGACAGAGGCGTCTCACAGTAGGCATGTCCAAATAACACAAATACATGGACAGAGGCGTCTCACAGTAGACATGTCCAAATAACACAAATACATGGACAGAGGCGTCTCACAGTAGGCATGTCCAAATAACACAAATACATGGACAGAGGCGTCTCACAGTAGGCATCTCCGAATAACACAAATACATGGACAGAGGCGTCTCACAGTAGGCATGTCCAAATAACACAAATACATGGACAGAGGCGTCTCTCAGTAGGCATGTCCGAATAACACAAATAAATGGACAGAGGCGTCTCACAGTAGGCATGTCCAAATAACACAAATACATGGACAGAGGCGTCTCACAGTAGACATGTCCAAATAACACAAATACATGGACAGAGGCGTCTCACAGTAGGCATGTCCAAATAACACAAATACATGGACAGAGGCGTCTCACAGTAGGCATGTCCGAATAACACAAATAAATGGACAGAGGCGTCTCACAGTAGGCATGTCCAGTCGGTACCAGAGAACAGAGGCGTCACATTATAGGCATGTTCTAGAAACTACAATCTATCAGGACAGAGGCGTCTCACAGTAGGCGTATCCCGTAGATTCTACTAGCTAGCAAAAAAAACTCACCTTCAAATAAGGCGGCGCACGACTCTGGAAACTACTCTCCGTGCCAAGGCACCATATATTCGGCGGCTGCCTGTGTGGTCTTCCCGTAAGACCCACTTAACAACTTTAACTGATATCGCCCACTAGGCAATGCCTTTATTACTCGATATGGGCCTCTCATTCTGGGATCTTCCGGAATTCTTTACCACAAAGACCAAGTCATTTTCGTTGAAGTTACGTGGTGGCTGTCGGTTTCGGTTTACTTGTAGATCCTGATTTGTTTGGTTTTGCTGTAGGTGTTCACTAGCCCTGGCTCGACAGAGTTCTCTCCAACCACCTCGGTTTTGTGTCATCTCAACACATATGTCACGGATCAATGAGTTAATGACGGGTGTAGTAGCGTCGGTCCCAACTAGCAACGTTAGTGGCGATGTCCTCGTAGTCTTTTGCTGGGTTATGTTGAGAATAAGTTGAAGCTTCCATAATTACTCCGACCTACTTGCATGTTTATGGATAACTTAAATTCGAATCATATTTAAGACAGTCCTCAAGTATCTCTCGACTTTCCCGTTGGCTTTATGCATTTCAGGCGTGATGTGATGAATTTCGCAACCAAATTGAGAAAAAAGACTGATAAAAATCGGTGGATTCAAACATCCTCCCGCAATCGTTTACAAGGAGTTTTGGAACACCAAATAGAGAAACGGCATTAATGAACGTACGGGTAAGTTCGACAGCATCTTGTCTATAAATAGCGTACAACACGCAGTATTTGGTAAAAGAGTCAATCATTAACAAAATGTATTTAAGCCCATTTGACTCTGGTAGAGGACCCAAGACGTCAAGGTGTAATGTATGGAATGGGATATCAGGTTTCCCCCATGATGTTATAGGTTGGTGAGGGGCTCTCGGGATTCGTTTCATGGATACACACACTAAACAGTTTTTTATATATTTTGCAATAAACTGGCGCATTGAAGGGAACCAAAAATGTTTTAATATCAAATCTAAGGTCTTTTCGGGGGAAATATGTTCGTGTTCATCATGGAAGATCCTTAATAAGCTTAATCGAAAACCCTTTGGCACAAAACAAAGGAGTCGGGGCTTTTCGCCCGTGGGAGTGTAGCGATAGAACAGTAGATCATTTCTGTGGATGTTTCTCTGGGAGTCTAATTCACCAACTTGTAGTTTTTGAATTAAGATCTGGGTCTCATGATTCGCCGACTGGGCAATTTGTGCCCAATTACGGGGTTTAGTGATTTGGTGCACATCGGCAGAGATGGGGTTTCGGCTTAGACAGTCGGCATGCGCCATAAGATTCCCTTTTCTATACTCAATAGTGAAAGTAAAATCTTGTAAATAGAGCCACCATCTAGCGACTCGTGGAAGCAGGTCCTTTTTCTTCTCAGTGGCCCTAAGATTTTGCAATCCGTAACAACTTTAAATTGCAAACCAACTAAATAATGGCGAAAATGTGCCAATGCTCTCACGACTGCTAATGTCTCCAACTGATAAGAATGATACTTGGCTTCCGCGCCCTGAGTTGTCTTACTAAAGTACACTACATGTTTCTTACCGTCGGTCTCTTTCTGTATCATTACAGCGCCATAGCCAACGCTACTTGCATCCGTGTGCACTTCAGTAGCCAAATTAGGGTCAAAAATTGACAAAACAGGAGAACTTGTTAAAATAGAAATAGTTTCTTGTCGAACTCTTTCTTGGTGAGACCCCCAATGGAAAGGTACCTCATTTTTAAGTAAATTTGATATAAGCGAAACCCTTGTCGAGTAACTGGGGATATATCTTCTAAAATATCCGGCCAGACCCAGATATTGCCTAACTTGTCTAACGTTAGAGGGAATTGGAGAATGAACAAGTGCTTTTATTTTAGAAGGACTCGGCTTAACTTGTCCCTGACTTATAATTCGCCCCAGATATTCAATTTCGGTAAATAAAAAGCAGTATTTTACCAAACTTATAGAAAATCCAGCTTCAGTCAGCGTCTTCAGGACGTCTTTAAGTAACTTTAAGCCGTCATTAATGGAATTACTCATCAATAAAACGTCATCGACATAGACGAGCACATTGCCAGCCTCAATGTGCTTTAAAAGAGTTTTGTTGTTGATTCGTTGGTATACTATCGGCGAATTTGTAACGCCAAATGGCATACGAGTGTATTCGAAGTGGCCTTCCGGCATCCCAAAAGCGCTCTTATGTATTGACTCTTCATCAACCGCCATCTGATGGAAACCGGTGACCATATCTAAACTTGTAAAGTACTTAAAGTTACCCAGCCAGTCGATTTGATCCTCAATACGTGGTATTTAAGGCCCGATAATCGACACACATCCTGTCGCTTCCGTCTTTCTTTTTAACCAATATAATAGGGCTAGTATACTGTGATTTTGAATCACTTTACTCTTTAGATCTTTAATTATTTCTCTAACTTTTAGTTTTTCGGAATATGACAATCGGTAAGGACGGTTAGCAACAGGTGTGCTGTCGGTTAGTTCGATGCGCATATTTCCAGTAGTGGCAATACTTGACACGGTACCCGAAATCAAATAGTCAGAAAAGTCAGTGATTATCTTCAAAAGTAACTCGTGATCAGAGCCCAGGAGGGGCGTTTTAATTACTTCTGATTTTTGAGATGTTGTCAAGTGTATACAGCGCTCTAATTTTCGTATCAAGTACTGTCTGTCCTTTGTCCTCACGTAAGTTATACCATCGCGGTTAAGGCGGTCGCGGTTATAAAACACTACACAAGTCGCGTCGAATGCCTCCGGAGCCGAGAAGGAAAAAAAGCATTCCTAGCACGGCTATCGCTTTATTAGTTTTGATAGTGAGAGGTCGGTAACACCTAACTATATATACTGTAATGTGGATTCCACACAACACTACAATTTTCTAGAATACTACGCACGAGGCAAGTGTATAATGTAACTTTAGTTCTGGGATTCTTAAACTCCTTACAGTTGTGCAGATAGAAGCCCAACATCCAAAAAGATTTAATTAAATTAAATTTCGAACCACGGAAGCATTTAGCAATATCGTTGATGGAGATGTTAAATAATAATGGACCAAACAGTGAACCCTGACAGCTTGGCAAAAAAGAGTATAGAATAAACGAGGTCCCTTATATGTTATCGTTGGCAACCCGAAATACTACGTCTCGACACTGTTTGATACTTGCAATTTTTATCATTAGATATTTTGATGTAGAACAAAAAAAAAAAAAAAATTAAATCCTCGGGTGATAGTAGGTTTACAGGTCGTTTATGACTGCCATAAAAGTAATAAAAGAAGGTTTAGAAAAAAAAACATACTACATCTTTGTTTGAAAATTGTACGCTCAACGAAAATGATTACGTACGAATAACACGATTACACGATTGCTCATTAGAACCCGCTTTACCTAATATTTACAAAGCCAGTAGTTGGATGGTTATCTCGCCATTAGTCGGCTGTTTAAGTTCCAAGGTGGTAGTGTAATGGCGTTATCAATTAGTCGCCTCTTACGACAGCCACGGAAAGAGAGGAGGTGACTATATTCTTTTCTGCCGTAACCACACGACTAAAGTAAAACTTACGAAACATAACTTTCTTTCTTTCTATCTTCATTAATTTATATCTCCCTTTCAACTTCCATTTGCCTCATTCGATCACACTTTTCGTAACCATCTAGTCACGCATTTATCAGCTTACTTCACAAGTCAAGCGTGAAAAAAGAAGTTTTGTACTTCAAAAAAAAAAACATCAAACTGCCTTCCCAATTATAGGCAAATACAGCTATATATTTTTATGGGTTTTCTTTTGGAGTATACTCCATAAGAAACGATATAAAGCACGTGGAATAAAAACACATAAACGCGAGACAAATTTGCTGGACTAGGTATGGAGTTATCGAGGGAGGTGTGCTGATAAATGAAAAGTTTTATTAAAGGGTACGCAGAAAAAGTTTAGGAAGCACTGTTTAACAAAGTGACTAACCCATCGTCGATTCCATTTGTATGATAACACGTTTATTTTCATTTATTTTTAAACCCTCTATATAACCCTCTCGAATTCATCAGTTTACTCCCCAAATCAAGTGTGGTGTAAGGAAGTTTACTTCAAAAAAATTGCCCAAAGTCAAATTTTTAACAGGTTAAACAATCACAAATATAAAAATAAACTTTAATAACGGGTCAGATTCAAAAGGCAGTATTGCTTGAAACGGCCCGAATTTTGAAAAGATTCCTCAGCCCAGAGCCTTAACTATTCCGGTGCTCTGGGACTCAACCTGTCACCGGAGGACTACGGTTTTTATATCTTAGACTTGGCTTCGGCCTTACGTTACTAGTCATCGAATCAGAAGAAAAATAAAGTTACTCCAGACTTGGCTCCGGCCTTTTGATATATCAGAACGAAACTTACAAATTCAAACTAGGCTGTATAGATATGGTCCTTTGCCTTTCCCTATTGGGGATAAATTTTAAAACAACAACAGAAACTACGGTTTTTATTTTTTGAATATTTTTATTACGTGTACATATACGTGTCACGGTGCATGTTCCTAATAAACTCCGAACCTACTGAACCAATTTTTATCAAATTTGTAATTTGGTCAACTTGGGAGATAGGGTAGTTTTTATCTCAATCAGACCCGGTAGGTAGCGCTGCTATCGGAGTATGCAATCAAATTTGGTAGCTGTTTTCTAAGCAGGACAACGTCTACCAGGTCCACTAGTTATAAATAAATAAATTTAAAAGTGTAACAATAAGGAACTTGGAATTGCCTTTCCTTTTTAACCGACTTCCAAAAAAGGAGGAGGTTCTCAATTCGACTGTATTTTTTTTTTTTTTATGTATGTTACATCAGAACTTTTGACCGGGTGGACCGATTTCGACAAATTTTATTTTAATCGAAAGGTGGTGTGTGCCAATTGGTCCCATTTAAATTTATTTGAGATCTAACAACTACTTTTCGAGTTATATCTAATAATGCGTTTTTACTTGACGCTTTTTTCGTCGACCTACGTTGTATTATACCGCATAACTTTCTGCTGGATGTACCGATTTTGATAATTCTTTTTTTGTTGAAAAGGGGATATCCCTAGTTTAGTACCGTGATAAGGAAACCAGGATCTGATGATGGAATCCCAGAGAAATCGAGGGAAACTCTCGAAAATCCGTAATAACTTTTCACTGGGTGTACCGATTTTGATAATTTTTAATGTAATCGAAAGCTGATGTTTATCATGTGGTCACATATAAATTTTATTGAGATCTGATAACTACTTTTTGAGTAATCTTTGATAACGCGTAGTTGCTTGACTATTTTTTCGCCAATCTACGTTGTATTACTTGTCGATGTAATTGAAGTCGGTTTTTTTTTTCGTTTGCGAGCAAACACAATTATTTGTCATTTTGATTGCTGTGCAGCCTTATGAAGAGTATGTAAGATACTACAAATTGTTGCAAAAAAACTCGCATTCGGGGCTAAGACATTTTCGATTGGTTGAGCCATATTGACATTTGACATTGACCTTGAAAATTGAAATTTTATTGATTTCATTCTCTCTACTTCATAGTCAGGGGAAGATTTCAGAAGTTAGAACATATTTTATTAAATACATTGCCTTCTTGCGATGTGGTGGTGTTTTGTAATAACTACATATATGATTATTCAGTGTTTTGGTCACTTTCAAAAATCTACTTAGGTATTATATTTTTAATTTTCATTCAACAACTGTTCATAATATTAAAATGCACTCCGAAACAGAAATATTATCTTTCATCGATTTACTTGATTTAGACGAGGAAATTATAGATAGGAGAGCGAAAAATATTATGGAAAAGAAAAATTTTACAAATGAACATCTTTCTAATTATATCAATTTGCTCCAATATAAACAGTTAATTAATAAACGTGAAAATAGTGAATGCGAAAATGAAGAAGAATACAATTTCGTTGCTAAACTTTTATCTAATGTGACTGAAGACAACATCGACTATATATGTAAGATAATTCAACTGGTATTATTATTACATCCAAGTAGTTTAGTGAGTAAGTCGGAACACCTCATACAGCAAATATTATTTGATATATATCTACCATCACCCAAAGAAACGTTGATCGACACAGAAATTCAGAAGCTGAAAACTACGCTGCTACAATTAAAAATTATTACTAGCATTTTAACTGCAGTCACGTTAAGCTGCAACACATTGTCGTTACTTTTTGTAGACACTCCTCTTGAATGTATAGTATTTAGCAATGATGAAAAGTTACAAGTTTACTTCCTTATAAACACTGTGCCCCGGTTATGTGCTGCTGTCACGGGGTACAATATACTTGACAGAATATGGAATGTACTTAAAGAAAATAAAGATAACGCTCGGGAGACAGCATTGCAAGTATTATGTTGCCTCGCCAACTACTACCTGCCTGAAATTGAATCGGACACTGTTGAATTAAAATCAGAAGTCATTTCTCAAACCGAATTTTGGGAATTTGTCATATTTGGCATGTTAAATAAAGATTACAGCAATACCCTTCGGAAAAAATCAATTTACTTGGCCAAAAGAGCTGTAGAGTGTGCGGTAAAGAGTAATAAAAACATTACCATTATGTCCGAGAGTATTTGTTTCTTTTGGCATATCGATCATAAGAAGGTGCTCAAGAAACTGTGGGACAATTATTTTATTTTATTAGACAGTTTGGAGGAAAAACAGGGTAATATTGTACTTCCGTCTCTCAAATTATTTGATACTATAGTAAGCCTCGGCTGTTGTTGGAGAAACTGCGCATTTCTCATTGGTTTATCTCATAATAACACTCAAGTAAGATATCAATGTTTGAAATACCGTCTTCAAATTGGAATATCAAGCGAGCTGGAAGCTGCAATGGTATTGGAAGCTATAAATGATATCAATTTTTTTGAAAATGACTTACAGTGCCAAATTCTGAGAGATAAATTAAAATATGTCATGATGGACGTAGGTTCACTAATGAACATTCTAAAATGTGCTCCATCAATAAAATGGTCACCCGTACCTCTGTTCCACTTGACGACAACACTCTCAGGTATTGACGTTGAAAAACTACTAGTCAACATAAATCCTTTAGTACTAATGGATTTAATATGTGATGTGCTAAAGATACCATGTAATAATATAGTTATAAGAAAGGCTATACATGTCAATATATCTCGCTTCGTTGGAACGAATTGTAAAAAATTACCGTGGAAGGAATACATGAATTTATATATCCATTTACAATCTGATGTTTCACAGAGTATTGACAATGCCTGCAATCAATTTATTAAGCATAATCTTAATGTACCGGATATGGAAGAATTCTTGAAGTTCTTACCAACCTCTCATAATAATATAGACTTCGCTCTTTTATACTTCGAAGGTCACGATGCTGGTGATTTCTTATCATTTATAAGTAATATGGTCAATAATATTCAGAATATAAGCAGTAGACAGTATTCTAATAAAAATGAATGCTTAGATGAAGCTATATTTATTGTTCAACTTTATAAAAAAATAATACAGAAAAACCGTGGTATTTTTCAAGAATTAAATAAAGCTGTTCCGACTGCTTTGCAAACAATACTAGAATATACTTTAAGTTTACTCACAACTGATAGTAATTTTGATATTGAAAAAACTATTTTGTTCTTCGAGGGTCTAGATTGTATGAATGTGAATCTACCGCCGCAGGACAATCAGTATTTAGTTCATTTATATAAATCTGCGATACTGTTGTTAAAAGGTAACAATACAGACTTAGAGAAGAGAGTTATGAGTATGTTTGTTTGCAACACGTGTTTAAAGGCGCCTATTATGTTTAGGCGCTTCAGAAAAGAAGTAGTGGATTTAGTGGCGTTCATAAATATAATGAATACAATTAAATTTAATGAAAACACTAACAAAGAGGACAGTGGCCGTTTAAGGAATGTGTTTTATGAAAAGTCCGGAGAAATTGTCTACCTACTGTCTTTGTACTTCCAAGGTACTCTTAAGAATGATTTTGTGGTATACATTAACAACATATTAGACTCTGGAGGCTATGGATGCTTAAAATGGGTTTTTCGGATAACAAACCGAATTTTTCCATCTATACTTAAAAAAGATGATATTGAATTTGACGTGACTGACTTTTTGAATTTGGTGTGGAAGGAAATTGAGGAACTGAAATCGAATGCTCAGTACAATGTGTGTATTAAAGAGTTTGCCATACTAATAACACAGGATTCGCTACTCAGGTCACCGGAATATCATAATATGATACTTTCATATGCCAAGAAGATGATTGATTATGCTGCTGTTAAAAGTGCACCATTATATTTCTTAGTGAAGCGATTTAATGAAATGAAAGTTTCCTCTTATACTCCAACGATCTATATTTTGTGTGACATCCTGCTTTACACATTTCTCCCAAGGAAGGAAAATAGGTGAGTCTTAATTTATCTTTGTCTCTTATCTTATCCCTTAGCATACTGTTGCTATTTTAAATATGTATATTTTTACTATAGATTTAGTTTAAACCAGGGCCGGATTTAGCGATCTGGAGGCCTTGGGGCAACAAAGGAGTGGAGGGAAAAAATATAAAAGGAAACCTTTTAACTAGTGTTTACTAGTCTGAATTTAAATTTGTTTTTGCAAAGCCTATTGTGCGAGCCCTCTTGTGAAGGCCCCGGGGCTGTTGCCCCGGTTGCCCTCCCCCAAATTCGGCTCTGGTTTTAAAAGAAAACGTATATAACATCAATTTAAAGTCTAGCGTTAGACTAAAACTGGCCTATTCAGATTGATAAAATTCAGACTAATACAGATTTTACACATATTTTCGTCTACATTTTTTTTAAGGATTCGTAGGTTTAATAAAAAAAGAAATATGTTAGAATATGATATGTAATTTATTTGCAATAAAAAGGTTAAAAAAAAAAATATTCTTGACGAAAAATAAAATACTTTTAGATACAAAGCGTTGCATACATAAATTCATGGACGCATATATAATTTTTTAAAAAGTCCTAGTTACCTTGTCAATAAACGATATTGTAAAGGATGAAAATGTACGAAATAATTTAATTTTTGTCAAAAATAAAATTAACAGGCGCATTATTGCGTCTCTCTACGATATCATACAGCGAGAATAATACACCTATTATATATTTGTAACTATGTCGCTCTGAAGGTAGACTTATTGAATATGCATAGCTCCAACGAAGTCGTTAATAATTTACGTGTCTCAGTGATTCTGAATTGTTTACAGATAGGGAAGAGTTCATTATCATATTAATATTTTTGTTAATCAGTGCTATCTACGGATTTAACTCTGCGTGACATATAATCTTAATATATTATACGCTTCAGCCTGTAATATCCCACTACTGGGCATAGGCCTCTTTCCCCATGTAGGAGAAGGATCAGAGCTTAATCCATCACGCTGTATATATGATATTATGTACCTATTTAAATTTCGTGTCGCGTGTCACGCGATGGACTCCTAAACTACTTAACTGATTTTAATCAAATTTGCACACCGTGTGCAGTTTGATCCAACTTGAAAGATAGGCTATATTTTATTTTGATATATTATGTGATTATTATATTTAAGAATTAAAAAAATAGTAGAGTATATAAATGAGTATATATGAGTATATAAGGGGAAGTTTGGAAGTTTGAAAGTAGCACCCATGACGGAGAAAATGAGGAGCAACACGTTAGCGTGGTATGGGCATGTAATAAGGAGGGATAACGCTATGTTGGTAAAAGAATGTTAGGGATGAATGTCGAAGGACGAAGAGCGATCGGCAGACCAAAAAAGCGATGGATGGATTGTGTGAGTGAGGATATGAGAAAGAAAGGAGTAAGCGCTGAAATGACGAATAATAGAGAGGAATGATAGAGGAAAAATGTACCCTACATACCCTACATAAGTGGGATAAGGGCAGGAAGATGATGAAGAATTAAAAAATAAATAAATAATGCGGTACAAAGTTCGCCAGGTCAGATAGTTAACAACAAAAAAGTGTCTTTACAATAATCTTTCAGTAACAGTTTTTTCGACTATTTCGATAATTTTGGTGTAGAGGTAAGGATCAATGCGTGTATGCCCTTAAGTATCTACATCCATTGACAAGTTTGCGCTTTTTGTAGGTTATAGCTGTCCTGTGTGTTTTTTCTCTAATACCTATACCTACCTACCTATACGCAATAGCTAAATAAGTGTTTGGTTCAAGGCTATACATATTCTAAATATCTATAATATCTATAGTACCTGGGTAACCGAGCCTTGCTCGATTTGTTTTTAGGTAAACCTTTTTTTTGGAAATTATATTTTTACGTTTTTTTTTTTAAATATACTTAGATACGAATTAGATGCGTTGATAAAGGGCTCCCAATAGTAGTTTTTCTCACAAAAGAAGGAACTTGGAAAAAACAATTTGACTGGAGACATCTAGACACGAACCGGGGTCGGGTTTCGGGATCACTCGATTTCTCACCTGAGCTATTATAACCTTGTTGGTGAAATTTACCCTCGTATACTAATCATATTATAGCAGTTTTTCATTGCCTGAAAATACGGATAAAACAACATTTTCTAAAAATGAATCCTAACTAGATCGATTTGTCGCCCCATACATATTGAATTTCAGGAAAATAAAAAATTTGTAATGGTATTAGATAAGTCTCATCTTTAGCCTAAATTCATATAGATACTGTATTGTTACTGTAATTAATAAGCCAAGCGAATGATTTGACTAACTATTTTTGATATGTTACACATGCAGCATATGGGTATCTTCGAATTCCTGTAAGCCAACTATCTGAATGTACGGCAACCAATTTAAGATGAAAGTTATTTTGTCCTATAGCGGTAAGGAAGTAAAAAGTACCACTAACTACGCTATTCCAAAAACATTAATCGTTATTAAGCAAAATTAGACTGTTGATTATATATAAGCACTATCTAATTAGGGCTAGACAAAGCTATAAAGGATTTGTCAAATGAAAATTGTAAATGTGAATTCAATTTAATAACCTTATATTTATATTATGTTTAGACAAACAAAATCAACTTCAGTTGCTAAATATCTTTGTCTAGTTCCTTAGTTTTTTTGGTTACTTTTCTATCACGCTACAAATATTTCCAAAATGGATGCTTGTAATAAATATATAGTATAAATATGTACATAGTTTGGATTTCGTTAGATTTTAGTTTATATAGTTTAGCTAAAATATGAGTTAATCCGAATGTTTTACCATATAATTTCTGAATCAGCTTTTCGCTAATATTTTATGAACTGCTTAGATAAACATGTATTACCACATTAAAAAAAGCTATCAAAATAGAAGGCTGGCTAGAAGTAAATTGCTTAAATTTCAGAGTGGCAAAGTTAAAATATTTGCTTTATATAATATTTACTTAGACACTAAATGTCATTTAAAAATAGAAAGCTTGTTAAGCTTTTCACCGCCTACGTGCTCAGAACTCGGTGCGCCAAGCGTTAATCAATAAATCTGGGACTAGCAGGGTAGTTGCTACCCTGTATCTACGCCTACGTCGTTTTATTTTTAAGTATACAAATGTAATGAATTAAATGTGTTATATACCTATTACCGTTACTTATATAATAATAGTAAATTATTGATGAGTATCAACTGAGGTAGGGTACAGCTGTTTTCAAGCAGTATTGTGTTCCTGTTGGTGAGTAAGGTGACCAGAGCTCTTGAGGGGAATGAGGGTAGGATCGGCAACTCGCTTGCGATGTTTCTGGTTTTGCAGACGTCTATAAGCCACGGTAATCGCTTACCATCAAGTGGTACGTTTGTTTGCCGACTTTAGCTATGTAAAAAAAATCTTTAAATCTTTTGCGAAGTATAAGCATTTTAATACTATTAGCTATTTTTATCGCAATGAAATTAATTGTTGTACAAAAAAAGTAGAACCACACATTTCTTTAGTGTCTAGTCTTGAATTTTCGACTTTTCGGTAACCAAAAACCCACTGTACGTAAGCCTATGTTAAGAGTATTCTACAGTAATTAATTTACTTAAATATCCATCTTCTATACAACTAAATAAAATTGGAGTGTCTATTTGTAATATTAAAATAACCACTTTTTACTAAATGAATATGGATGTATACACGGTACATATACAAAATTAACATTTTTTTTATAATTTTTGATTGTCTGTCTATTTGTTCCGACTAATCTTTGAAATGGCAGAACCGATTTTGACGGGAATTTCACTGGCAGATGGCTGATGTAATAAGGAGTAACTTAGGATACTTTTATTTTAGATTTTTTTTTATTTCTATTATTTTATAACTCTGCGAACTAAAGAATAACAATTTTGTTAAATTCTACGCGAACGAAGTCACGGGCACAGCTAGTGTATAAATAACTCTGATTGTAAAATACTACTTAATCAATCAGATCTCTTTTGAAGTTCGAAATTGGTTAATTTATTAGTTATAACTAGCAATACCCGTGCGAATGATTCGCATTAAATAAGTAAAAAAAAAAAATCCTACCCTCAATCATGTTGACACTTTTATTTTAAAAATTTATTTATTTTATAACTGCGAACTGAAAAATAACTTTTGCTAAATTCCACGCGGAAAAAGTCGCGGACACAGCTAGTATATGTATATAATTTTAATAATTAATTAATTTACAAAAACAAAAGCAATAATAATTTTTTTTGTTGTGGATGCCGGTAGAGCAACAATTATGTATAAAATGATATATAATTTATGTGCAGCAATTATGAGATTTTTTTCTAAAAAGGGAGGCAAACATCTTAACCTTAGCGTATTAATATATATGATGAAATAATTAACTAATATATTACTAACTTCAAATTGTTTTCTAAGTTTCGTAACTATAAATGAAAAAATACATTTTAACATTCTGAATCGTTGTTTTTAAAAAAGGATTATTATACAGGAGCGCTGATGGTTCTGAGTTATTAATGTTCATGGCGGCGAAAAGGTTAATATTACGTCACGCAATACCACACTGTTTCGTATCTGCGGCGATTTGTAGATTTTTGGATTTCAATTTTTACTAGTTTCATTCCCAACGACGAGTTCTGATACTTAGCAAAGCTTAGTTTAGTTTTTCGTCTACTAATATGGGATTGATTATGTTTTAAAGCCTCTTCATTCCTCCAAAGACAAATAATTTGTGATAAAATGTAATATAATTTTAAATAATAAAAAAATTTTCAAGTGCATCTTGATCATTTGAAAATTAACGTGTTCGGAAAATTATTAGGCCAGCTTTATTTAATTGTTTCTAAAATTATATATATATTTGTTTCAGAATCACTGAACATTTGAGTATTGAAATTTTGGGAAATCTCAAATATGGAATCAAACATTGGTAAGTATATGGAATGGCTTTATTAATACATATGTGAAATTACAGGATGTGTGGTAATGCAATGATTTGTGGAGTTCACATTATTTCTCCTTACGTTTGTTATTTATCCGAGTTAGGTTATATTAAATGTATATCTTAGGAGACGGTCCGACAGGCGCATCAAATTGAGCGGTTCTAATTGTCATAGTTGTAGTATGGGTACTAAGCCAACCGCCAAAATACTAGGTGCCAACGCAGCTTCGCTATTATATAGATATATATACCATATTTATACATATACCATAGTTATACATATACCATAGTTATACATATACCATAGTTATACATATAGCCACTTACAGTTTAGCAAGCCACTTACGCTACTTACCCTCAATTTGACAGCCAACTGACAAGGCAACTGGTCTAGTGGCAAGTGTCAAAATGAAGCCTCTCCGTGTAAATCTAAGTTCAATTGTCGGTTTTATTTTTTAATTTTTTCTTTTTTCTTCTTAATTGTTATTAAAATTCGTAAAACGTAATATCTACCCAGACAGCAAAATTACGTTTTAGGTCAATTCGTATGGGCTCAGATTTATGATTTGGACTCCCTTAAAACTTCCTCAAGAAGTTGAATGCGTCACCTAACGGATACTTTCAGATCTCATCAAAAGGCTCTCAAAGGGCTCTTTTTTCTGAACTTGAAAAAATGAACACATAAAGAGCTATTTTATCTGATTTCACGGAGCAAAAGATATTCATTTAGACGTCAAAAAATTGACTTCCCATTTCTGAGTTTATTCATCATCATCATCATCATCATCATCGTCATCATCATCATCGTCATCATCATCATCATCATCATCATCACTTCAGTCTATCGCAGTCCACTGCTGGACATAGGCATCCACAAGTTCGCGCCAAAAATGGCGTAAACTCATGTGTATTGCCCATAGTCACCACGCTGGGCAGGTGCATGTGAGTTCATTAAGAACACTGAATTCTGAACTCATAAAAAGCTACTTAAGACGTCATGTTAGAACTTCTATAAGAGGTTTTTAAAAGACTTCATACTGAAATCTTTCTGATTTGGATGCTGGCTGGGTATGTAATGCTAGAATAAAACAAAATTTATATTTCGTATTTAATAATTTGACAAACCGCCGCGTTGGCGCAACGGTTACAGCCGTGGATTGTACCTGTTGCGCTGGCGGTTGCGGGTTTAATCCCCGCATATGACAAACATTTGTATTGGCCATACAGATGTTTGCCGTGGTCTGGGTGTTTGTGCAGTCCTTGTGGGTCTCCCCACCGTGCCTCGGAGAGCACGTTAAGCCGTCGGTCTCGATTGTTATCATGTACATCTGATAGCGATCGTTACTTATAGTAGGAAATATATCCGCAACCCGCATTGGAGCAGCGTGGTGTCTCTGATCCTTCTCCTACATGGGGAAAGAGGTCTATGTCCAGTAGTGGGATATTACAGGCTGAAGCTTAATTTGACAAAGCCAGTCCTGTGGTTACCAACTTGCCTGTCCAGCGTGGTGACTATGGGCAAAACACTTTAGTTCACGCCATTTTCGGCGTGAACTTGTGGAGGCCTGCGTCCAGCAGTGGACTGTGATAAGCTAAAATGATGATGATGATAATTTAATAATTATCATGTCCAGCGTGATGACTATGGGCAAAACACTTGAGTTCACGCCATTTTCGGTGTGAACTTGTGGAGGCCATGTCCAGCAGTGGACTGTGATAGACTGAAATGATGATGATGAGCTTGATGATGATTTAATAATTATCATGAATTAAAACTTATAATTGTTTTTATTTTTAAGAATGTGTATACCTACATTAAATTAAAAAAAATTTCTTATTCTTTGTATTGCTTTCTCTATATTACTTTTATTATTATATGGTATAGGACATGCAAAAAACAAAAACAATAGCTTGCGAACTATATATTAAAAAAAATTTCAGGCCAAGCTATTTTACTTGCAACATAAAAATAATAGCGGTTGCCGTACTCAGTAATATAGTGGATCCAGTCGTACTTAACACTATGACGGAAGTGATTATTAAGAGGTTGGAGGAATTATTTCAAAACAAACAGCGATACTACTCGAATTCGCTCCATGAAAGGTCACTGGAGGCGGCCATACAGACCTTGCTCTTTATTTTCTTTAAATGCAGGAAGATTAATTTGGACAGTATTTTGAATTGGGTTATGCAGTTCATGGGTAAAATGCCTCACCAACCCTACGTCAGAACTTACTTAGAGTGGTACGTCGCTCTAAATTATTACTACAAGGTAAGATATTTAAGTTTTTTAAAGCTCGTTTTATATTATTGAAAATAATGTTTGTCTGTATCACCTTTATAGAATCGTAAACTATGCATTTGATCATGTTGTGATCTTCAGCAAAGTGTTGTGCATGAGCCCACAAAGGTTTCTGAGTTGGTACGACCAAAAAAAAAAAAAAAAACAATGCGCGCAGGGTACAGCTAGTAAAAAATAAAATAAAATCTTTGTACGAGTATAAAACTGAATATAAGTATATGATTTTCATTTAGCGGCTTACGAAGATATCTTATATTCAATCAATAAATTTTTGCAAAACCTTGATGAATATTCTGATTTTTTTTTCTTTTGCTGGTCTATTGAATTTGCTTTATAACTATTCGAAATCAAAATATATTTGTTCAAATAGGCTTAAAAAGCACCTCCGAATCGTCATCTTACATTATATTTTACTATCGTTAAAAATTAAGCTACCACCGATTAATAACATTTTCAGGGAGACGAAATCAACGAAAAGATGCTCATGGAATTCAAGGAAAATCATCTGCCACTCCAATCTCAATTCATGATACTGTACTGGATCACGGCCCACAAAATAAAACAAAGAACTTGCCGACAAGAAGAATTCGAATATATTATGGACTTTCTTATGGAGAATATCATGGGACCGACATACACAACTCGGATGTACGCACAGTACTTTTGTTCAAGACTTCTCGAATCGAACTCACAATCAAGCAAACTCAAAGCAGAAAAATACGAGTACACAGTGAATGTAATAAATAGAACACTGGATGATGCTTTAAAATTGAAGGACAAAAGTTTTACGAAACTAACAAAAGATTATTATATACAGATTTTTGACATAGTTGAAGATTTAACGCCCTACGCCATATTTTGGGGCTTGCCACAACTATACGAGGGTTTTAATGATAATATTGATACGAGATTATTGGAAAGGTATCTCCAAGTGTTCAACGAGGGCGTGGTTGGTGAAACGGATAAATTCTTTGATGAATGGTTTATCGGGCATAAGCATTACTGGACAAGAATGAGAATAAATCTACCACCGCAATTGAAGAAAGATACTTGTGAGTTTTTGGAAGAATCGGGAACGATTCAGAAAAAATATGTCCCGTGGAGAAACATGAGTGACATCGATGTTTATAATATGGAAAAGAAAGTAAGTGGACGACTTTTTCAAAATTTTATTCAAAGCGTAACTTAAAAAAAAAAGATTTATTCATTAATCCAATAAACTCAATGTAGTTACCAGTTGTTTCTGGACATTTAGCAATGATTTTGTAGTTACAATTTATTTTTTCCGAATCATATATATTTTATTGCTATGTATAGTTTTATATAAACAATAGGGTATTCCACTATGTTCGAAAAAGTACTTCAAAATGTTGATTATCTAATAAAAAGCCACAAAAAATATATTTTGGCAAAATAAACACGCTTTCATGCCATAAAATTAAATAAGATCTTTAAACCTTTTTTTATTTCCGCGAAAACGCTTTCAGCCATTTTGGTGACGTAATATGGTTAATAACAAAAGTCGTGTATGACGTATGTAAGACCGAACTCGTTCAATACGTCAAAAGTTTAATACCTTATACATATACTCTTTGTCGTTCAACATTAATAGCTACAAATATTTGGTGTTTTTGTGTAAAATAATAAATTACAATAGCTATCGTTGGTGTGTAGTGTCTAGCTGTACAAATACTAGCATTAAAAAATATAAATCTTAATTTGGCAGTAACATAAAGAATAAAACATAACCTAACACTTTCTAACATTATTTTTCAAATTAAGTATACCTACATAAAAAAAGCAGTATAATGTAACAAGTAATACTTACAAAGATGTTTTAACATTCCGAAATTTGGCAGAACAGAAGTCTGGGTTATATGCAAAAAACTTTGCAACCATCATTGAATCAATTTTTGGCAGATTCGTACTATCTGCTTTTACAAAACCTTTTTGCATTTTAATAAATAAATAGGTACAAATGAAATGGACTAACGAAAGAGCACACTTACTCCTTGAAGTTAAAGTTGATAGATATGTACCTAGCTGTTTACAGCTCTGACAGAACTTTGTTTTTGTCATTGTTCGTATGACGTCATATCATGGCGGGTCGTGTTTTAGGTCACGTGATATACAGATTAAAATATACGACTTTTAATTTCAATATATTAAAACAATAATGTGCTTTTACGATTCCAAATCAGAATATTTAAGTGTATTTTTTCATAAATTTTAATTTTTATCAATTTTTACAATTTATTTTTCACTACCGAAAGTACCCTATTTATCAACACTAGTAATTGTGCTTTTTTAATCGGTAAAACTATTATTGTTTTTCTAGACAGACAAAAGTAATCTAATATTGGTAGCGTCTCTCATCGATAAACTACCAAATTTAGGAGGAATGGCTAGAACCAGTGAAGTATTCGGCGTTCAGACTTACGTTGTAGATAGTTTGAAACACTTGCAAGCCAAACAATTTCAAGGATTGAGGTAAATATTAGCCTAAGAATTTGTTCTGAGTCGTTTATTAAATAATGTTTCTTATAGATTTTTAGGATACTTTACCTTTACCTTTTATCATTTTTAATTTCAAGAAATAGTAGCGATTTTAGGAATTCTATATAAAAAACTAGCTGACTCGGCAAACGTTGTCTTGCCGCTAAACGCTATTTAAACATAGGGGTTGGTGGTAGAAGGGTGAAAATTTATTATTATTTAAAAAATATATATATTTAGGGGTGGACTACACTTAACATTTAGGGGAGTGAAATATAGATGTTGTTCGATTCTCAGACCTACCCAATATGCACACTAAATTTCACGAGAATCGGTCAAGCCGTTTCGGAGGAGTTTAACTACAAACACCGCAACACGAGTATTTTATATATTAGATAATTATTTTTTTTTAATACACTTGTTTCAGTGTATCAGCAGAACGTTGGATCAACGTTGAAGAAGTCCGTCCCGGGCAACCATTGAGGGAGTATCTATTGAACAAAAAAGCCGAAGGCTACACAGTAGTCGCAGCTGAGCAAACATCAAACAGTACAATGATTCAGAAGTTTAAATTTCCAAAGAAAACACTTCTATTACTTGGGTATGTTATTTTTGTTGGAGATATATATTGCCATTACAATTCTAAATATTCTAATGTGATTTATCAGGAAATTATTGTAATAATAATAATAATAATAATTCAAGACCAACTGTCTTATATATAATAAGAAACAAATGTACATTTACAGGCACGAAAAGGAAGGCATTCCTTGCGATCTGTTATCGTTAATGGACAATTGCGTCGAAATACCGCAACAAGGCGTCATCCGATCTCTCAACGTACATGTCACTGCAGCCATATTCATTTGGGAATACGCCAGACAGAATATGTTGTAATTGTCTAAACTATGTTATTGTTCCTTTAATGTCTATGATTAATTTTGGTGTTGTCTTCGATGTTGTGACATATATAATAGATGTTACAACAGATATTGACTTTGTAACTGTCACCAATGTTGTAACAGATATTTATTGTTGTTGATGTTGTAAAAGATATTTCGTATCGATGTTGCATATACTCTTATTGATGTTATAATCAGTGTTGTAGTTATCATCAATGCCATAACATGTCTGTTGTCTACGATATAATAGATGTTGTAACTTGTAACAGGTAATAATAATAATCAGCGATATTGTAATCTCATTGTCGTCAATGTTGTAAAAGATATTAATAAAATATTTGTTTAAAAGAGTAACTACTGAGTTTCTTGCCGGTTCTTCTCAGTAGAATCCACATTCCGAACCGGTGGTAGCTTCACATTTTAATGGAGTTGTTATGGACGTGTACACACTGTTATTGATGTCATAATAGATATTTTCATCGATGTTGTAATAAATATTATCACACATTCCGAACGAGGTAATAAGAGTCATCGATGTTCTAACACATATTGTCATAGATGTAACAGATACAATTATGTTGTAACTTATTTTTATTAAGGAGTTTATTTTATGTTTTTATTTATGTATAATTTGTTCGACTTTTAACTGCGTTCCTTCAAATAGCGGGGTGTGTAGATGTAATTAATCACGTTTGGCATTTTCAAAAAAAAAAACCTAGGTCATAATAACACCTACAGAACCCTATTCGATGGAAAGCAGTTGGAATTCGAACACCATATATAATGTTTATTTTATATACAACAATTGTTTTAAAAATTAAATTGAAATAAAATGGATACCATTAAACGGTTTTTCTTCTTTTTCTACTTATGGTCCGGGAGCCAGCGATAGAATTTCATGACCGATTTCCTGCCGATCGAAACTTCGTAAAATGCATTATAGATTTATATTATGAATATTCGTGACCGTCAGCTGCGACTCTGTGTATAGGACTGGCAGTTGCAGCCTCCCATGGAAGGAGAAAAAAAAAGTTTTGTTAGTTATTTCCGCCTACTTTAAAATTTTTCGAATTATAGTTTACCTAATATCTTTAAGGAAAAATAAAGTCAGCTGACTATAGCAAGGTGAATTATATATACGTCGGCTGGCTGTTTAAACATGAAAAAAATTATATAACATTTTAAATGATTTCCTCTCAACAAAAAAATTACCTGGTATAGTTTATATGCTACTATGAATTAAAATTAATGCCAGGTGGCTGTATCTCGGTGGAAAGTTCGTCAGCTGGTATTTTGATGTAACAAAAAGATTTAGTCATTTCCTCCCTAAAATTTGTCTGATTATAGTTGACCTAATATATTGAATGAAAAATAAAGTCAGTTGACCATAATACGGTGGATTATACGTAAGCTGTCTGCTTGAACGTGAAGAAAAATAAATATATATTTCAATGATTTCCTCTCAATTAAAAATTTACCTGGTGATATGCTACTGTAGTATCCCAATTCGCTACCGCTACCGCTTCAGCTGCCGTTTATGATATTGGGCCAAGCACGCAAATCATACGATGATCATTCGATAACACCTGCGCATAGCGAACACGTGCGCCCAACGTTACTTCGCCTTTAAGCAAGATTGATGCGCCTGCGCCTTTTGTTCTACGCCCCGCCTCCATGTCCGCGCTATTGTCTCGCACCCCTACGCAAGCGACTGACGTCACAGTGGGCAGTGTTCACGAGGATCACCTGATCATCCACCACACTGGATACCAGCCTGAAGAGCAACAGGGACTATGAAAGGATCTCACACCACATCAGCACTACACACTTCATTTTCTCCTCCAAATAGATCTAACCTTCAAAACTTACTTCCTTAACTAACTTCCTTTAACTAACTTCCGTTTTGTTGAAATTTATTTTCTTGTAATTTATTTATATTTAATAATTATAGCTAAAAAAATTCCGTCTTACACACAAAGATTAGCGCATTTTAAAATGAATACTCTTGCCGATCGAAGATGCTTGTTGGACAACATGTTCATGTTCAAATTAATTAATGGCATTCTGGATTGTCCAGAATTGTTATCAAAGATACTAATCACAGCACCATCCAAGTCTTTGCGAATGAGTAAACGTATGATTTTCTCAGTACATTCTTCTAAGACAAACCTGGGCCATAATTCCCCGCTAAACAGGATAATGAGGTCCTATGGTATTATAAGTAGGAGTAATGAAATTGACATATTTAATTCCAATGTATTTAAATTTAAGAGAGAAATCATGCGTATTTTGAGCAGTCATAAATGTTAATTATTGATAATTTTTATTAACCTAGATTTCGTCAATTTTTGCTTATATATTTTTTTTCTTTTTAAGTTTTTTGTTTCATTTTTTGTTTTATATCTTGCTTGATTATTGATTATTTTTAGTTTTTGTGTAATTTTTCTTATTTTTTGTTATTTTGGCTAAACTTTATGTAATTTTTCTTAGAATTTAATTTTGTAATTTTGTGTTGTAATTGTTTTATTTCTATTTTTTATCTGGAACTCAACGTTATTCATTTTTTTTGTTGTTTGTTACCAAATATTGTCAATGTTGTTATCACCTTTAATTAAGATACCACTTGCTTTTTTTTTTTAATTGCACTATTTATGTAACTGCAATGTTTTTAGTGTGTATTTTGTTGGTGATCTAATAAATAAATAAATAAATAAATAATTCTTAGTAATTCGAATTTCATCCCATCTCCCTAGTCTAGTAAATTAATCAAATAAATAGGTTAAGTTAGATACCAAGGATACCTAACCCGAGTCAAGCAGCTACACTACTATGGATGAAAATTAATGTCAGCTAGTTGTATCTCGGTGGAAAGTTCGTCAGCTGGTACCTTGAAAAATGTAACAAGGTTTTAAAAGAATTAACATAAAACTTTTTTTTCTCCATGCGGCTCCATGAGGCTGCCACTGCCCGCCCCACCCCAGGAGTCACATCTGACGGTCGCGAATATTCATAATATAAATGTCTAATGCATTTTAGGAAGTTTCAACTGGGAGGAAATAATTGAGAAATTATAGGTACCTGGTTTCCAGACTTTATTACTTTTTATTGTAATAATAGAATAAATCATTATACTTTGACTAACCCGTTGGCGCAGTTTATAGTGGCCCTACTTTCTGCTCCGTGGGTTGTGGGTTCGATTCCCGCCTGAGTCTGGGTGATTTTTTTTATTTCACTCACTTCAGCCCATCGCAGTCCACTGCTGGACATAGGCCTCCCCAAGCTCGCGCCAGACATCCCGGCAAGGAGGGCCGAAACTTCTGCTGCGAACTCATGAGGGTTTTGCCTATAGTCGCCACGCTGGGCAGGCGGGCTGGTGACCGCAGGGCTGACTTTGTTGCACCGAAGACGCTGCTGCCCATCTTCGGCCTGAGTATTTCAAAGCCAACAGTTGGATGGCTATCCCGTCATCGGTCGGTTTTTTAAGTTCCAAGGTGGTAGTAGAACTATGGTACCACCCACGGGAAGAGAGGGGGTGGCTATATTCTGTACTGCCGTAACCACATAGGCATTATTTATTTATACTAAATCAAGATTTTGTATAGAAAAAAATACAGAAAATTCAAGCAAGATATGTAAAATAGTTTGAAAAGAATTGCATAGAATACAATTTGGATTTGTAACGAGCTTTGAATTTTATTTGAATAAGAAACTACAGACAACCTCGCTATAATACTACAGTATAAGCCTCACGCAAAAATCAGCTCTTTATTCTTTTATTTCTTAACTAGCAACCCTCCCCGGCTTCGCATGGGTGCAACAACTATTAATGTTCCTCTACTATGTTACGCTTGTATTATACATACAAGACATTACATATTTATAAGATATGAATAATATTTTTCGATTTTACCGACATAATAAAAAAAATATGAACTGGTTAATTAAATAAAAAATCATGAGTGTAATTTGAAAAAAGGAAAAAATAATCGATTTAGAGACATGGGGATTTGAAGCGTGGTCTTCTCGGTCGATTCCGACCGGCCGACTTTCCACTTAAAATTTATGAACAAATGCGAAATTTACCTTCGTATTCTAACGATATTGTAGTCATTTTTTCATTGCCTAAAAACAGGGATAAAACGACATTTTCTAAAAATGAATCCTGGCTAGAGGATTTATCGCCCCTGAATCTCCTATATGTTAAATTTCATGAAAATCGTTGGAGCTGTTTCCGAGATTCAGATTATATATATCATCATCATTAGCTATCAGCCTTAGTCCGTCTATTGCAGACGATTTAGACAGGGTTAGACAGACACTGTGTCGCCTAGTACACTCTTCAGGAAAACGCAGAGTTGCCTAAGCTCTGCGCCACTCTCGACCTCACTGGTTAGGCCCATAGAAACGACGAGTCGATAGGTAGGTACGTGTGGAGCCTGTTCGGCTGCAGTAGTCTTTCGTATTTTAGAGCTATGCCACGAATGCTTGACGGAGACCCCATTCCGGGTTTCAAATGAAGTTTTCCTTTTCCAGGACCTGATGATTTTGAGCCCGGTTTATCCCTCGGTCGCCTTTTAAGACTTCCACGGGAAGAAAGGGGGTGGTGTTATTCTACTCGGCCGACACCACACGGTATATATATATATATATATATATATATATATACAAGAATTGCTCGTTTAAAGATATTAGATAAACCTTTCTCTGGAATCACTCTATTCACTAAAGAAAACCGCATCAAAATTTGTTGCGTAGTTATAAAGATCTAAGAATACAAACAGCGGGAAACGTTTTATACTATGTAGTGACATGTTTTCCAACAGAACCACCTTCATATTACAATGTATACTGATATATGTAAATTTTATTAAAATGAAGGCACCAAATGCCAATACAATCGTAAATATTCTGAATCTTTCGGACTTGTGAAACTGAATTATATGAATTTTAAACTGTAAAGGTGCAACAAAATATGTAAATAAATTAGCCGACAGTGTCTCTCTGCCTTGAACTGAACAAACGAGTGCAGTTTTAAATATTCTTTAAGTTTTCTGAAAATTTCATTTTTTTTAAACTTTTATTTTATTTTATTTTATTTTATTTTATTTTATTTAGGAAACATACAGTACAATAATACAGTAAATTAATAAATTCATACAGCCAATACACAAACCAGCAAAGTTTCCAACAGTAAATAATTCATAAATGAGCAAAAAGAACACATTAACAAGAAATAATCGATAAATCACATACAGAAATATAAAATATAAATAATTCAAGCAACACTAAAATAAACAATTAAGACAAACAAAAACAAATAGAAAAATTTAATACAATCATCAATTAAATAATAAAGAATTGAAAGATAACAAATTAAATTATACAAAATTACAAAACTAAATTATACCAACTACTGATTGAATACAATTAGGCATATTTATATATAATTAAAAACGATTAAAAAATTGTAATCGATAATTCACATATTATTATTTATATGGCATTGCAAAATACAAACATTGATCAGTTAAAGTTTTAGTTTTTTTTTTTTTTTTAATCAGTCAGAGTTACAACACAAAATAAAAACAATTTAATTAGACAATCACAAAAACAAAAAATAAAAAACAATAATTATCTTATAATGTTATTCTCAAAACTGATACATTAGAAATGGGGCATTCCATTGTGACTGGTGGGACATTTGACTCCAGAATTTGACCTACTTTGAGTTATAACTATATCATCGGAACTTACAAAATAGTGAAATATACATTTGACACCTAGATAAATAACTAATGCATCAAATCCCATTAAAAAGAAAACCAAACAGTTAATAAATTCTTTGTAAATTTTATTTAAATGAATGTGACTGGTGGGACACTGAAAAATCCCTCCCTTCTACCTTTGTGCACTCAATGACGAATTTCAGTCAAACCACTTAATTTTCAAATCTGTTTTTTCTGTGTTGTAAAATATATACTATATGCTTTCGTTTTCATTAAAAATTAGACTGATAACCTTCATAGGAACAATAAAAAAAATATTTGAAATTGTGACTGGTGGGACAGGTCTTTGTGACTGGTGGACAAGTACAAAATATGTGAAAATAGTTGCTTATTAAAATCAGTTTTATTATCGTTTTTAACATTATTAATCTCGTTATTTCTAAATTTTACTGAACAGTATAAAAAAACAGCAACTACAAACAAAAATAATGCAAATAAGAGAAATAAGGAAATTTTAATAACAAAATCTCAATAAACTCTAGTTATTATTAACAAAAATAAATGAAACCTTTTGTTCACAACTAAAATAAAAGAAAACGAACATGCCTTGTTCAAAAGATCCTTAAACCTATTAATATTTTTCAAAAATGTTAAGATTTTCTGGAAATTTGTAGAATATTCGATCTCCCAACTGCTTTATTAAGGGATCAGGAAGGATTTCAATTATTTGATCTACATGGACATATGATACATCAGTTTCGTCTATGGCGAAAAGATTTGGTTCATTGCCTGGAGTCGGTTTTAAAAACATAACATTTATTTCTCCGTCTTCTTCTTTTTCATTTTGACACACTGCTACATATCTGTGCTCTTTCATTTGACCTGTTCTTCCTTTTGCCTCTAATTTAACTATGACGTTAGTTCCATTCTTGATATCTTTTGCATTTGAAATGCTTTGGGAACTTGCAGTTTCTGAATCGATTTTTGCATTTTCACTTTGCCCAAGCATTTCTTTTGGATCAATGTTCAGTTCCTGTTCACTGTGACTAGAGTATACATCAGAGTAACTTAACTTTCCTTCTTGGACCATCAGAACCTTTTCGGACTGAGAAGATGTTGCAGTCAGGGCATAAATGATGCATTTGTTTCCTTGGGATTTAAAATGGTGGTGTGTCCGTATATATGGGATCGGTTTAATGAGTTGCCATCTTTCGTCAAGGTTTTCTCGATGTTCTTCAATATCACCAACAGCAATAAAGAGAATATGCAATCGATTGATATCTTTTGATACTAAGTATTTGTAACAGTCCCAGCTATTTTCAATTACTGCTTTTCTTGTCATTATAGCAGACCAAAGTGTTCTTTTTGCTGTTGCTCCGATGCCGTCAACTGCCCCCTTACCATGGCCAGAGGCAAAAAAACTCCAAGTGATTTCAACACCCCAGTCCAATCTAGAGTAGCACAGGGTCGACAAAGTAAATCGATTTTTAAATTGTGCAGCACATCCATCAGAGCAAATTGTGACTTTCTTAAGGTTCGCAAACCGAGATTTTAAATCATCAATATTTTTTTTTATAAACAGCCATACAGAATATTTATCGTGAATTAATTCGTTGCTCACAATAACATATGAATGCTTTTCTTGGCCTTGGTTAGCCCATGCACATCCCGTAAACAGAGTCACTTGAAGATGGCTCCAATGTGCAGACTGAATTTCATCTTGATTTAGAATTGCGAAGTTTTCTGCGAAGTCGATTTGCAGTACTACTTCTTCCTGCGTACTTTCTTTAATTTTTGTATCAAAGTATTGAGATTGTTCGTTTTTTGCAAAAACATGGAACTTGAATTTTAATGTTTTGCTATCGAGTTCTTTGATAAGATCTTTTACGGTTCCTGTAGCATTTGTTATTTGACATCTTTTTTCGACTGATTGCCACTGTTTCCATGCTACTTTCAGTGTTGTATCTAATGTTAGAGGAAGAATATCTGATATTTCGTAACAGTTCAAACATTTACCAGTCATACACTTTTCGTTTGATATGTCACAAGTTATAGTTTTTAGAAATTCTGTAGAAGAAGTCGGAAGTGTTGGCATAATCTTTTTTAAAGCTTCTAGCAGAAAGTTGTAGTTTGCATGATGAATACACACACAAACATTGTGTGGCATTTCGTTCATTGGTCTCACATGCAAGGGTCTGAATTCAAAAAATTTGCTCTTACCGAGTTTTATATCAGGGTTGTCAATCACGAACAACGAATACGCTTCAGCAACTGTCATCATCATGTGCCTCTTAGCTACGTGAGTACGTTTACCTGACTGCAAATCTTTTACCGACATTGTATCTTTTCTATTTGGAGAAGCACGGCTGATGTCATCTTTTTCGTAGAAACCTTCAACTTTTTTCTTAATTTCATCTGTAATAGGTGTGCTTCTATTATTGTCACTCTTCTCGTGCAGTTCAACCATTTGCGGCATAATGTCCTTCATCATGTGCCACAGAACTGCTGTCTGTTTAGTGGGACACTGAAGAAGAGCTTTCTTAGCTTTTGCCACTGCTTTTTTTAAAGTATTCAAGGATTTGTAAGACCCTAGCGCTGAACTGCTTTTCTTAATACCTAGTGCTATTTTTTTATTTTCTCTTTGCTTTCTTTTACGTAACCTTTCTTTTTCTCTCAAAGATTCTCCCTTTTTATCATTTTCGTCACATTCACGTCTATTTTTTTCTCTCCGTTTTCTATCCCACTCTTTTTGTTTTTCTTGGACTAAGTTCCATTTATCCTTGTCCTCCTTCATCTTCTCTCGAGATTTCCTCTTTCTCTCTGCGGCATTCATCTAAAGTAAGCAAACAATCACCCAGTCAACGTTTAAGTTAAGCAAAAGCATGAATTCAAGTTAAGATCAAAGTTATCTGAAAATAAGCAAACTATCGCCCAGTTAACATTCATGTTATATGCAAAAAGAAGCTTACACTATTCCATTTTAGGTTAGAACAGAAAATAAAGCTACAATCAGCAGCATCCAAACAAAATCCCGCTTTAAATCAATTGTGAGCGAGAGTCCCACCAGTCACATGTGACTGGTGGGACATATTTCAAAACCGTCTCGAAACCATAATATGATCATTTTATCTATATAAAAACACGTTAGAATAGTACACCACGTGTTTATTGTTACTTCTGGAAAAAACTGCATTCATGAAGTCATATTTGAGGTTAGGAACACAACTTTTAGTATCTTTTTGCGTGACTGGTGGGACATGCGACATGCATCTGTTCAGGGAAGAATTACACAAAAAGTAACATACCTTTTAACCTTATTTTTAGGTAGTTATTAGTCTTTTCCACGCTTTCTGTAAAATACACGCGTCAACTTTCTACAACTGACAAAATGGCCGAGAACAGTGTTGTCAACGTAACCTAAACTTGTCCGCTGAGTAATTCTGTATGAAGTCAAAGTTTCCATAGACAAAAATGTCAGTTTTTTAATTATTTCTTTAAATATTTTTCTACAGATTCATAAAATATAGACATTTAGCTATAGGTTCTGACTGAATTAGGGATAATTAATGTAATTTTAAAATTTACGTCGTTTTCCTTTTTTACGTGGAATGCCCCAAATTTAGAACACTAACATTTAGAGAGGGCTTTGATTTTTTTTTTAACCAATCTCAATGGTACTGAAAAATAATCTATTTCTGCATACACTTCGTTATATCGAGCACATGAACGAGAAATAAAATTGTTTTTAGCGTATCTCGTTCTCGTAAGGGGAATGTTAAAAGTGGACTTACAGCGCGAAGAATAACTGGGGCATCTAAAGTTTAAGTAACTTAGAAGAATCGGTGAATCAATTGTATTGTTAAGCAACTTATACAAGAATATTTGGTCCTTCTCCATACGACGCTGTTCGAGTGAAACAAGGCGCGCATCTAAACTTTTGAATCTAAAAGTAAGAATTTTCTCAAATTTTCGTTGGATCTTTTCTATTTCATTAACGTATATTTTATATTGAGGGTTCCATATGACTGAACTATATTCCAAAATTGGACGTACTAAGGAGTTGTATAATGTAATTAGAGTATCCATGTTTTTAAAATCCCTACTAGCCCTCAGAACAAAGCCGAGAGTACGAAAGGCCTTTGCAACAATGATATCTACATGTGGTTTAAAAGTTAATTTGCTATCAAGATGTACACCCAGATCTCTCACCTCGGAGACACGACTCAAAACATTTCCATTTAAGTTGTAATTAAATATAACTGATGTTTTCTTACGCGAGTATGAAATAATGTTACATTTCTTAATGTTGAGAAGTAGATGATTAACAACGCAATATTTGCAAAGTTCGTCCAGATCAATCTGTAATTGCACGCAGTCGTTATAGTTGGTTATATTCTTATAGATTTTCATATCATCTGCGTAGAGAAGTATTGATGAGTATTTAAAAACGTAACGAATATCATTAACAAACACGTTAAAAAGAAGAGGTCCGAGGTGAGAGCCCTGGGGGACACCTGACGTAACTGGGACAAATGTTGAACAAAAACCTCTGATCGCAACAGCTTGGCTTCTATCACGTAGATAAGAGGACAACCAACGTAGGAGGTCACCGTGTATACCCACTTCCTCGAGTTTAATAATAAGAAGATCGTGAGATATTTTGTCAAAAGCTTTAGAGTAGTCAGTATACACGGCATCCACCTGGTAACCTTGATCCATAGCATTCGATACGTGATGTACAAATTCACAGAGATTAGTGTCGGTTGATTTTTTACTTATAAAACCATGTTGCTGGGGAGCAAGTATAGTACGTAAAGCAGGAAAGATGTTATCAAATATAATCTTCTCGAAGAGCTTAGCAATAGTAGACAACTTTGAAATTGGCCTATAATCTTTAACATTATATATATCACCGGATTTAAAAATTGGGGTAACAAGCGACTTCTTCCATACTTTTGGCACTTCACCATGGTTGAGTGATTTGGAAAATAATAAAAATAAGGGATAAGAAAGTTGTTTACTGCACATTTTCAAAAACAACGGGGGTAAACCATCAGGACCTGGGCTTTTATTAATGTCCAACTTTTTCAGATATTTCTCAATAATTTGAGTTGATAGAGAGATCGTACCAATAGAAATGTGAATGGGTAAAGTGGGCTTGTTTTTCAAAATAGGATTAGAAGAATCGCTGTACATAGAACTATCGGTAATAAGTTCCGCAGAATTGTACACCGACTTAAAGTATTCATTAAATAAAATACACATTTCGTTCCCCTCAGTAACAGATTTCTCGTTATACGTTATATGATTTGGTATGGAATTTGAAGATTTTTTCGTCTTAATGAAGGACCAAAAGTATTTACTGTTTTTTTTAATTTTTAACTCTGACAAGCAAATGTAACTTTCGTAGCATTTCAATTGAATTGATTTTTGACGTTCTCTCAAAAGACTAAATTGGTTATAATCCGCTAAACTATTGTACTTCTTCCATTTCCTGTGATACTTTAATTTCTCACGAACAATTTTTATTAGTGGTTTAGAGTACCAACATGGAAAGCCATTCGTATATTTAATTTTAGTTGGAACCAAATCTGAAACTATTTTATTTATTGTTTGATAAAAGGTATCCACAGCTGCGGCAACATCACAATCGCTTAAAATATCATGCCAATCCACAGTAGCAAGAGCCTCATTTATTCTTTCATAATCCGCTGCATGAAATAAACGTATAGTTCTACACGAAGGCTTATAACGGAAAAGGCTGCTATAATGTATAGCTTCAGCCTGTAATATCCCAATGCTGTAATATTCCTCTTTGTCTCAACATAAATTTAAAGTTTTTATGAAAAAGAAAATAATAGGTAAAGCGTATCATTCGTTGTAGGATTATATATATAGTTGATAAAGATGTGTATATTTACTGACGCTGTATTTCATGAAATATATTACTAATTTACTAAAACACAGTGTATATTTACTAGTGACCGGCTCCGGCTTCACACGGGTACAATGCTTTACTATTGATATAACCCCTGCTGAAAATTCCAAAAAAAATCCAGATTATCCAGATCCAGTAAAAATTGTATGAAACTTTTTTGTAGACCTTTTTAGGTGTACCCACTGTAGTACATTATTTTGATCTATCTTGTAGGGTTCAGCCAGCGTTTGTAATCTAAGCGCAAAAATGTGTTTACAAAAACTATGTTTATTTAGGACATCACATTAGAAACCTCTAAAATTGCCAGTGTTTATATGTATAATACATGCATGTATTATGCATATAAACCTTCCTCTTGATTCACTCTATCTATTAAAAAAAACCGCATCAAAATCCGTTGCATAGTTTTGAAGATCTAAGCATACATAGGGACAGACATACAGACTTTGTTTTATACAATGTAGTGATTTTTTAAAAGAGTAAATCCCCTTCGAATTAACTTGAGATCTAGGCCGATGACGTCATATTCAATGTACGGTGTGCAAAATGATGCTTAGTATTTTTATTTAAATTTTTTGAGATTTGCACGAGATTATTGAGAGTAAAGGGTACCTGAAATACTTTTGAAAAATAAATTAAAATTCTTATTTGTAAAATGACGACCCAAAGGTGATTTTGAAGCCTATTTAAATAAATTTGTTTTTGATCGATTGATTACTTAACTATTTTTTCATGTACATACGTTGTAATACTTGTCGACGTAATTGAAGTCAGTTTTTTGTTGCGTTTGCGAGCAAACACAATTATTCAATATAAATCATAAACATAAGTAAACATTCAACAATTTAATTCAGATTTACAGAACATTTTTATCATTTTCGGTAATAAAGTAACTTTAACTGGCTTAACATCAAATTCTTCTTGGTCTATTGCTATGACGACGTCAGGTTTACTCTCGAGGGGACGAAACTCAATCGTCCTCGCTTTGACTACCTCTGGTACATCACTTTCGCCCCTCAAGCGTCTCCAACCTTCCGATACAAACTCCGTATAATTATATTTATTCTTTCCCAAACCGACACTTAACGCTGGAATACCATTAGTAACTTGAGTTTTAATCCTAAAATCTGTCGATTTAAAACACAGCTCATTGACAACTGAACATTCTGGATTTATCATACTTTTCGTGTCTGCTTGGGCCGCTTGGGCGTTTGGTATGAAAAAAGTCCATTTTCTTTTAATTTCCGGCTTTTTCGTGATGCAGTTCTCACACCCGGGACACGGTGGAGTATATTTGATCGTTCCACTACAGTCCCAAGTTAAAGAATCTTTGTATCCATTGAATATATAGGAAGCGTAGCCACGTAGGGGTCCATATATCCAGTACTTGTCTTTCTTAGCCATGTTATCCCTAAAAGCTCCCCATTCTATTGATGTCAGGGCATACACCGGCTTGCTAGGAGTTTCATCACCAGTGTCTATGGGTTCGATCTTCATCACATCTTTCCAAGTGGTGTTGTTTTCTATTATAGCCATGCAGGATTGAATCAGTTGCTTTACCTTCTCGACGCCATCTCCGCCGGGAAATAGAACATTCCCGACGCTGTTGGTGCGGCCGAGTGGTAATACACCCAAAGGGAACCTGTTTGCCTCATCGTTTCTTCGAAGCAGGCCTGAAAAACAAAAACGATCTTTAATTTACTAAGTATTGATTAATAAACGAACTTTACGAAATTTTTGTCACCCCTACTGCTTCAGCAAAAGAGATAATTATAATTCATTATATTGTGTTACGTTGTATTGTATTATTTTATTATATTATTAGTATTATGTTATGATTGTTATATTATTTTTCTTATATTGTTTTCTAATGTTTACGCGAATTTTACTCATTTAATGAAACAACTTTTTTCGGATTTTATCGCGGTTTATTATTATCTTTTGATTCCCGACGTTTCGGATACTTTACAGCAACCATGGTCACGGGAGGACTGAGGTGTCAGACGTCCCAACGTTACAAAGTTATTCGAAACTACCCGACATACATCAATATCTTATATAGTCCTATCTACGCAGAATGTGCTAATTGAGTCTTTAATCTGTGGTGAATTATGCTTGGTTTTTGATTTAATTATATTAATAATGGGGTCCCAAGCAGGTGGTAATTGCCAGCCATCTTCTCTATTGAAATTTTGATGTTTTTTAATTTCAATAGCCTCACGGATCATCCTTGGTTGGAATCGGTGTTCTTTTGCGAGGATCTGTGGTTTATCGAATCTAATATAATGGCTAGCTGTGTCTAGACTGTGTTCACAGATTGCGGACGTAGTATAGCGACGATGTTTTAAGTCAGCTATATGTTCCTTAACGCGAGTTTTGATCGATCGCTTTGTTTGTCCTATATAAGAGAGACCACAGTCACAATCAAGCTTGTATACTACTGCATCTTATAAGGGTATATGACACTTGACAGATGGTAAAAATTGACTTATCGTTTTTGGCGGCTTGAAAAAAGTTTTTATAGAAGCTCGCTTTAAGATGAAGCCAATCTTGTCAGTGACCCCTTTCATAAAAGGTAGCACAGCAGGTACTCGTTCGACGGTGGCTGGTTTCACACGTTCACTGCGATGAAATGACATGATGAATGAAAATGACATGCCGATAGAATATGCTGACCTTCTCAAGCATTGCCTTACATCTGGCTACATGTTGTGGAATAATCAGTTCTACAAGCAAGTAGATGGCGTAGCGATGGGCTCACCAGTATCCCCCGTTGTTGCCGACATATTTATGGAGGACTTCGAGGAGACTGCTCTGCGTACCTCGCCCATAACACCCAGGTTCTACAAACGGTATGTAGATGATACTTTCACAATATTACCATCTGATAAAGTATCCATATTCTTACACCATCTTAACTCCATAAATTCCAAAATTCAATTCACAATGGAGTTGGAGGCAAATAAATCTTTAGCTTTCTTAGATGTATTAGTCATCCGTAATCCCAACAATACCCTAAGCCATACAGTGTATAGAAAGCATACCCATACGGATAGGTACTTAAACGGTGAATCACACCATCATTCAACACAGTTAGCTACCGTGGGTAAATCTTTGTTTCAGAGAGCACGAGGGATCTGCGATGAGCGACACCTGGAGACCGAACTTCAACATGTCAAGCAAGTACTGCGAGACAACAAGCTTCGGGTACCGCGTCCTCATCGCAGTGAACGTGTGAAACCAGCCACCGTCGAACGAGTACCTGCTGTGCTATCTTTTATGAAAGGGGTCACTGACAAGATTGGCTTCATCTTAAAGCGAGCTTCTATAAAAACTTTTTTCAAGCCGCCAAAAACGATAAGTCAATTTTTACCATCTGTCAAGTGTCATATACCCTTACAAGATGCAGGAGTATACAAGCTTGATTGTGACTGTGGTCTCTCTTATATAGGACAAACAAAGCGATCGATCAAAACTCGCGTTAAGGAACATATAGCTGACTTAAAACATCGTCGCTATACTAAGTCCGCAATCTGTGAACACAGTCTAGACACAGCTAGCCATTATATTAGATTCGATAAACCACAGATCCTCGCAAAAGAACACCGATTCCAACCAAGGATGATCCGTGAGGCTATTGAAATTAAAAAACATCCAAATTTCAATAGAGAAGATGGCTGGCAATTACCACCTGCTTGGGACCCCATTATTAATATAATTAAATCAAAAACCAAGCATAATTCACCACAGATTAAAGACTCAATTAGCACATTCTGCGTAGATAGGACTATATAAGATATTGATGTATGTCGGGTAGTTTCGAATAACTTTGTAACGTTGGGACGTCTGACACCTCAGTCCTCCCGTGACCATGGTTGCTGTAAATTATTTTTCTTTTTATCGTACACCTACACAGTATACTTTCTTGCACATACCAGCGTTGGCTGGTAGAAAATGCATTAGCGTTTAGCCCGCCTTTTGTACACACTTGTATTAGTGTATTTATTGTACAATATAGAATTTTAATAATAAATAAATAATAATAATAATTCACACTACTATACAATATTTAACATAAATTACATTTACACATACATTACATATTTTAGATTAGTAAGTATCAGATTCAAATTTCATATACTAAAAACTTAAAATTGAAATAGCTTTATTCAAAAAGGTTTCCGAAACACTAACTTTAATTATTAAAATAGAAGCGAAGAAAAACCGACTTCAATTATATCGACAAGTAATACAACGTAGGTGGACGAAAACATAGTCAGTTGTAATCAGACCTTGATGAAATTTAAATTTGACTACATGATAAACATCGGCATTCGATTAAATTAAAAATAATCAAAATCGGTACACCCAGTAAAAAGTTATGCGGATTTTCGAGAGTTTCCCTCGATTTCTCTGGGTCTGGTCTCGACCCCATCATCAGATCCTGGTTTCCTTATCATGGTACCAAACGAGAGATATCTCCTTTCTAACAAAAAATAATTATCATAATCGGTTCATAAACGACGGAGTTATCCCCGAACATACATAAAAAAAATATGTATATACGGTCGAATTGAGCAGACCTCCCCTTTTTTTGAAGTCGGTTAATAAAATATTTTGATAGAATGAGTACCTGTTACTGTCTCAGACAATGTTCCATCCCCTCCTGCGACTATTATAGCTTCTGTACCACGAAGATTTTCCACAACCTCCTTAGCGTTACCTTCTGACGTTGTCTGTATGACATCTACCTGCAGACCAGCAAGTAACAGCAATGGCTCACAATATTTCTCATAATCCTTCTTAGCTTTGCGTTTGTTAGCTACAGGATTGAGTATCACAGTTATCACTGTAGGGTTCCTTTCCATAGGTATCGAGGCGTCACCATATTTAACGGCTTCTTTACAGGCCGCTTGCATTAAAATGTTTATTCTAGAAAAATAAAAAACAACTTTTTTATTTTTATGTATTAAGGTGAAGGTAATTTTTAAACATGCCTGTATGTTACACCTAACTTGCTGCTACTGATTATTGTAAATAAAAGATATAAAAATAAAAGTTAAGATGGTAAATATATTTTGTATATTTAATTGCTCTGATTGAGCTCACGAATGCGCTGTATGATGATTATACGTGTTGTATGAAGCTAATAAATTGTGCTACGCTTCAGCCTGTAATATCCCACTACTGGGCATAGGCCTTTTTCCCCATGTAGGAGAAGGATCAGACCTTAATCCACCACGCTGCTCCAATGCGGGCTGGCGGATATATTCCCTACTATGAGTAATGATCGTTATCAGGTGTACATGATAACAACCGGGACCGACGGCTTAACGTGCTCTCCGAGGGCGTAAATTGTGCAACTAGTGTATAATGCTGTAGGGCGATATGTATGTGCGGTTGAACTGTACAATGCCAATATAAGAGATATCACATACATAATAAAAGAAGTATATTAAGTTATTTCAACATGTCAGAAGTTTAGATATTACAAATATCAATTGATTTTACACAAAACATAATATTCATATTAGTTTTAAAATAAAATAGTTCAATAAGTAAATAGTTCAATTTTGAAACCAATATGCCTCAATGTTTGACACTAAAAATGTAAATTATTATAATTGTGTTTGCTCGGGAACGAAGAACGAAAAAAAAAACCGACTTCAATTACATCGACAAGTGTTACAGCGTAGATCGACGAAAAAATAGTCAAGTAACTACGCTTTATGAAAGATTACTCAAAAAGTAGTTATTAGATCTCGATAAAATTTCAATGTGACCACATGATAAACACCAGCTTTCGATAAAATTAAAATTTATCAAAATCGGTACACCTAGTAAAAAGTTATTGCGGATTTTCGAGAGTTTCCCTCGGTTTCTCTGGGATCCTATCATCAGGTCCTGGTTTCCTTATCATGGTACCAAACTAGGGATATCTCCTTTCCATCAAAAAAAGAATTATCAAAATCGGTACATCCAGTAGAAAGTTAAGCGGTATATAACGTAGGTCTACGAAAAAAGCGTCAAGAAAAAATGCATTATTATATATAACTCGAAAAGTAGTTGTTAGATCTCAAATAAATTTAAATGGGATCAATTGACACATACCACCTTTCGATTAAAAAAAATTTGTCGAAATCGGTCCAGCCGGTCAGTTTTGATGTAACATACACAAAAAAAAATACGGTCGAATTGAGAACCTCCTTCTTTTTTGGAAGTCGGTTAAAAAGGCACGGGCACTTTAGAACCATTGGATGTTTGTTACGTATAAAAAAAAAAATTTAGTTTCTTTTATTTCATACATTGGAGTCATTTTTTCTAAAAGCTAATGTATGTATGTCACAGTATTGTTTACTTAATTTATACATTTACAGACATATAAAAAGGATAATTAGAAATTTTATTACTTACTGATATTTTTCTTTTAATTTTGATGCGCCATAATAAACGATTACCGCTCCAAATATTGATTTTTTCCAGTTGTTCCTTAATGTTTTTCCAATTTTGATGATCCTCTCCATTATTTTAACCTAGTTTAATTCACTATTAAAATATTAAGTTACGATACCTATTGGCATCATTTTAATTTTTATTAAAGGTTATAAATCAGCTGTTTTGAAAGAAACAGTAGATGTAGCCAGTATATTAAGATAATTTTTCCTTCGCACTTTTATGTGCATTGTTTATTGACAATTTAAAATTTTAAACAAAAATGCTTTTATGTATTTTTCTTTGATTTATACTATTATTTAAATTTAAATGATTAATCTGATACATATATATATAATAAATTTGTGTCATTTTATATACAACCACCTTTTTTTGTATTTGGAGAGTTAAATGACATTAAAAAAAAAACATTCTTGAATCTTTAGATGTTAGAAATTTAGAATGCATAATATTACATTTTGATAACGCGTAGTTAAAATTATAAAGATTATCTTAGACGTTTATAAGGTTAATAGTGTTTTAGTAGTTTTATAGAGTAGTATGAAATATCTTTTCATACAATAGTTATGTCTGGATTGATTGGATTGTCTGGGGCTCTGGGCTACTGAAATGTTATGTATCTAGCAACACAAAATATTTGTCAATTAGATCAACACATCCAACGATCTTGTTAGGTGTGATGGTTTTTGTTTAAACGTTTGTTGTTATTCGTTATGAATACCACTAAAAATGAAGACCAGAAACTGCCAGATGGCTGGGTGTTATGCCAGTCGAAATCGATTCCGGGAAGGAAATATTATTTTAACAAGAAAACCGGAAAATCTTCTTGGTCGGAACCACAGGTGAATTTCGTAATTTTTGTTTAGTATAGTTTGTTAGTTTTTTGTTTTTTTACCATTTACTTTTAGTTTTACATAATAATGACGTTTCTTTTACACCTTACCATAATTTAGATCATGAAATTTTCACATTTGAAAAGGATTACAACTTTGTAGACTAAAGTACGTTCTTTTTTAAGGACGATGACAAGTCTGACAAGAAATCGTATAAGAAGGAGAAATTTAAAAAACAGGAGAAGAGAAGGAAGGAGGAATTAGCAAAGAGAGGAACGAAGCGAAAGAGTGATAGCCATGAAGAAAACGTTTCAAAAAAAAGGGCGAAACTAGGTACGAAAATTTATGTATTTTAGTGATATTTTGTTATGACTAATATTCATTAAATTATACCTCCATTATTTTATGATTATAATTTATGTTTACTTAATTTTGAAGTTTTAATTTAATTTTATAAAAGTCGTTATTTTTTAGACATTATTATTGTTTCGAAAGTTAAGATGTATGATTTGGATGGCCTTGAATGTGGTCTAATTTATACAATATTTTATATATTTGGATGTATTCAATCCTTATCAATTTTATACTGAATGCTTTTCTATCTAATTAATTGTATTATTAAATTTATTAGACACAACTGATGGAGCAAGTGACAGAGCTAATAAAAGTGATACTTCACTTAACCAACTTAAAAGACGAAGAGAGGCTTCACCGAAATCAACCAGTACTCCGAAAACTACTCCTTCAAAGAGTACTCCAAACAGAAGGACAGCGACACCAAGTAAAACTTCTGCTAAAAATCTAGCTAACACAAGACTATCTCAGTTACGAGCATTACTTAATGCTGAAGCAAATGAGGAGGAAGAATCAGAATCTCTGAATAAGAAGACTAGAATTAGCCCAAAAACAGGATCCAATGAATTATCACAACGAATCAGTAGGACTGAACGTAAAAGTCCTAGTTTCAACGATTCAAGATCGACCCAATCACCTAGTAGTGATAGTTTACAGTCTATACCATCTCCTTCTCAATTCTTTGCAGCAAATAAAATCATATCATCTATGAAAGCTCAATTACCGGAAGAATATTGCTGTAAAGAGAAACAAAAAGATACATATGCCGATATAGAAAAGGGTATATGCAGTCAGATTCCCGAATATCCATTTTCAAAGCATCCAGCTACTCCACCACAGTTCTCCGAAGCTAGCAAGTTAATGTCAGCTATAAAATCTAAGCTAGCGTACAAAGTATCGACGTCGAAAGATAGCATTATAAATTATGCGTCAGCTAAGGATAGAATGAATTCGATAAGATCTAATTTGAGTTTAGAGGCAGAACGTGATATGAATATTAGTCTCTTAAGTAATAGTAGTGACTTCGAGGCGAAATTAAGTACGGAAGCTATGGAGGTAGAAGATACAAAAGAGGTACGCACATAAAAGTCAATCATATTATGTTTAACACCAAGTTTGGGGTATTACAATTATCTTTTTTTTTTATCATGTGTTGGTATTAAATTTTTAGGATAAATTATGATAGATAAATATATGTATAGTTTTTCATGAGGATTGTATTATAGTTTTTATGGTAGTAAAGAGGAAGTCCTAAAAAACAGGTTCTATATAAAAATTATAATAATAGAAAAGATTTTTGAACCAAAATTATTGGGCATTGTAGTTGTTTTAATAACTTTAACAAATTGTATGTCGCTCAAAGAAAATTAAAATAAAATAATTTTTTTTAAAGTTTAATTTTTGTAGCTTAGGCGTATTTTTAATTCTTTCAATTAGTCTGTAATGTACCACTTTTGGGCGAAGACCTCTTACTTATATCGGAAAAAGATTGGACCTTCATACACCACTTTGGTGTGTAATTTCCATATTGCGAGTAATGTGTGCTAGGTATCAACACTTGTGTATGATAACAAACGGGACCAACTGTGCACACTCCCTAGGTATAAAGAAGAGATTGTACCCCAACTAGAAGCTAAACAATCGCTACCAGGTGTTTATTTTTATCAACTGTGTATTACAGCTGGACAGTTTAACATGCTCAGCTAGCTGATATGAGGAGACCCACAATGACATACACAGACTAGAAACAAATATTTTTGCAAATACAAATATCAGCACCGAGCAACAAATTAACTTTAACTGAGGTAGGGCACAGCAGGAATTTTCTGCTCAAAATATGGAGCAGCCCGACTGGGGTAGTACCTCGACCTTAAAGAAGAACACAGCTAAATAATACTGTTTTCAAGCAGTATTGTGTTCTTGTTGGTGAGTAAGGTGACCAGAGCTCCTGGGGCAACTGGGGATGGGCTCGGCAACGCGCTTGCGATGCTTCTGGTGTTGCAGATGTCTTATAAGCTGCGGTAATCGCTTACCATCATAAAAAGCAAAAAAAAACAAATTCAACACAAAAACTCCAATGTTAACACGACTATTTACACTATTAAACCCAAATGGCGACACTAAATCGTTTTCTTGCTTCTCTACACTAGGATGTTTATAATTATTCTAATTAACGTTTTTTATTTTTTTATTTTAAGGCAAAACAAAACATTCCCACAAATCCAAAGGATACCATTGGTGAGGGTGATAACATAGAACTGGTTGTAGATACAAATATATTTATACACGACCTTGACTTTATAAAGAATGTCCTTAATTCACATATAAAAGGTAAGAGTTAATATTAAAGTAATTATGAGTTATTAAACATTCACAGTCACGGACACTCTAAAGCTTGCTATTATCATCTGTAATTGAGTGTTCATTTATTGCATGTTACACTGTGATATATTTTTATTACGTAGCATTCACCATTCAGCCTGTAACATCATGATGCTGGGCATAGGCCTTTTTTGCCCATGTAGGAGAAGGTTTGGAGCTTTATCCACCACACTGCTCCACTGCATGTTGGCAGATATATTTCCCACTATGAGTAACGATCGCTATCCGATTTATATGATAATACCTGGGAACGACGGCTTAACGTGCTCTCAGAGACATTGTGGGGAGACCCATTTGTACAAATACAATATCCATCCTGATTGAGAATCGAACCCTCAAATCCTCAGTGTTTGAGGCGACTATTGGCATATAATACACCAGAGCGGTTGTTGTATAATAAAGAAGACGTCGTCAAATCTTTTACTAAATGGTGTTATTAATTTACAGGTTACAGCGAACAACCTACACTTTTAGTACCGTGGCGTGTAATAAACGAATTGGATAGGTTGAAAGACAACAACAATGGGAATGGAGCTCTTTGTAAACGTGCCAGGTCAGCCATGGACTACCTCTACAAGTCACTGCCGGAGAATAGTCGTATCAAAGGTATGTTTAATTACTTGCAAATAAATAGTAATTTTTTTTTTACCGAATACTGGCTGACCCGGCGAACTTCGCACTTTTTTTAAAGATCATTTTTTTTTTAAATTTTGTTTGATGTAAATCTTGTCCTGGCCAAAATTATTACAATAAAAATATCCAATTTGGTACAGTTAAATGATTTACCTTACTCAGAAGTTATGGGCGTGCATTTCGTCAAATCATTCCCGTTCCCCGTATTTCTGAAAAGAAATGAGATGAAATACAAGTATGAATGAGAGTATAACAAATTTTTGGGTGACGATTAGACCATAAGATGTTGGTTGTGGTCTAGGCGTTTGTGTAATGTGTGTATCTGGGTCCCGAGATGGAATTGTCAAATTCTCGTGAGGCTGTTGAACTTGGAGCATTTATTCATTTTGTTTCAAACTATTAAAAAAAGGGTAATGTTTGTAAGTTTACTTGTAGATATCTACGTTACTCTTGGAGGAGGTTTTCAATGCAACGGTATTTTTTATGTGTTCTCATTTTAATTTGAATGACTGTCAATGTCAACTGAAGTCAGTTCTTTTTTTCTTTGAGAACAATCACAGCAGATTAGTAAGTTGTAACTCCTTATAACAGCTATATCTCTCTATGCCATGGGGGACACTATGTAGTCGACTTGACACACAATTTTCCGTTGGTTCCGCGGGGCACACCGCATGAACGTGAGCCAGAGTCAATTTAAAATATATGACTTGGAAAAATATGTCGTATAGTAAGTAGTGCAATAAAAACTTATCATAAATTTTTTGTAAATAAGAACTTTTAAACTGGCCCCAAGGACTAAACAAGTGAGGCCCAACTGGTGTCCCCCATGGCGTTCAAGGTGTTAAATAAAGTGTCTAACTCTATGAAACTGCTCCTGCGAACTCTTCGAAAGTGCTCCTGGAGCCTATTTGAATAAAAAAATAATAATAATAATAAAATTAAAGCTATATATAAATTTAAAGCTATTTTTGATTTTTGTTTTTTTTTTTTTGAATATTTTCAGGTCAATCGTTACGCGATGCGAATTCCCACATCTATCCTTGTGAGGTTCCGGACGATGAGATACTGAACTGTAGTCTGCAACAGATCGAGAGAGGCAGGAATGTAGTGAGTTATTTTAATTTGCTTACGAGGCGAGCTTTGTAGTAGTTAGTGATTGTGTAGCTCATTCTAATTATACTTCTTTTTGTTATTAATTATTTTTGATATATGAGTGTGTTTTCTCCAGATTCTAGTGTCAAACGACAAGAACCTATGCAACAAGGCTACCATCAACGGAGTGAAAAGGATCAGTGTTGAAGAGCTGAAAGATCTAGTGGAAAATAAGCCTCAGCCGAGCGACCCTGACTTGCTGTCCAGTGTAAACCACTATACCCAGACGTTGTATCACTTGCTGGCTAATATACTCGAGGTCAGAAACTTCGTTTTTTTTATTTACTTTCGAAAACCAACAGAAGGTACACTACTAGACTTATAAAAACAATTAAAAAAATGATTGTTCTTTAGACCACACGACTGAAGTAAAACTTACGAAACGTAACTCTATCTCTTTCTATCTTCACTAATATATCTCCCTCTCAACTTCCGTTCGCCTCGCCCGATCACACTCCTCGTAACGCTCACGTTACGCATTCACCAGCTTCCCAAATCAAGCATGCGTAAAAAAGTTTTACGTTTAAAAACAAAGTATTTTCCCAATTCTAGGCGAATACAACTACAGCTTTTTAGGGGTTTACTTTTCAAAGTATGTTCCATAAGGAGCGATATAAAGCACGTGGAATAAAAACGTGTGGTGTAGTACACATAAAAGTGAGACAAATTTGCTGGACTAGGTATGGAGTTATCGGGGGAGGTGTGTTAATCAAAATAATAATAATACGCTTTATTGTACACCAAAAACAGAAATGATACATAGCAAAGAAAGAAAAAAAATATATTAACAATATATTCATTAGGTAAAGGGTGGCCTTATCGCTAAAAAGCGATCTCTTCCAGGCAACCTTAGGGCAAAGGAAATGGTCTAGCGTCAGCGTAGGTGTACAAGTTACAACAAATTTATTATAAATATTCAAATTACTAAACAGTTTTATTAAAGGGTACGGGGACACAAAAAGTTTGGGAAGCACTGTTTAAAACAGACTAACCCACCATCAATTATTTTTTTTTTTTTTTATATAATTTTAAGAAGGACATATTTACCATGTTGTTTATAATGTCGAAATATCGAGCTCCACAAAATAAAAAATTAAAAAAAAACATAGTAAATAATTAATGTTAAAAATATTTAATGGTTTTAAATAATTGTATTTTTTATTCTTAAATTAAAATAATAGTTATGTAAATAAATTAATTAACAAAAACAATTTTCAGAATGAAATGCGAGCTAAATATGATAATCTCTGGCTGCACGTATTATTCAAAGCGCCGCCTTGGACATTGGTGGACGTTCTCCGATGTTTGCTCAAACATTGGTTCGCTGTATTCAGCGAAGTATTTCCTCGGATAGAGCAGCTTCTAACTGATCTCAAGAACAGCTTGATCTCGATAGAAAGGAAAGGTAATTAATCATCATCATCTCCCTGCCCTTATCCCACTTATGTATGTCACGCCTTCACCAGTTTATTTCAAAAATCTTACACGAAAATTTTTTAAAATAAAAATAAAATCGTAAAAACTATTTGTACAATTAGTTGTGCTCCGCGGTTTCTCATGCTTTGAGTAATAATTGTGTTTGCTCGCAAACGAAAAAAAAACCGACTTTAATTACATCGACGAGTAATACAACGTAGATCGACGAGAAAATAGTCAAGTAACTACGCGTTATCAAAGATTACTCAAAAAGTAGTTATCAGACCTCAATAAAATTTATATGTGACCACATGACAAACATCCGCTTTCGATAAAATTAAAAATTATCAAAATCGGTACACCCAGTAAAAAGTTATTGCGGATTTTCGAGAGTTTCCCTTGATTTCTCTAGGATCCCATCATCAGACCCTAGTTTCCTTATCATGGTACCAAACTAGGGATATCTCCTTTCCAACAAAAAAAGAAATATCAAAATCGGTACATCCAGTAGAAAGTTATGCGGTATAATACAACGTAGGTCGACGAAAAAAGCGTCAAGTAAAAACGCATTATTAGATATAACTCGAAAAGTAGTTGTTAGATCTCAAATAAATTTAAATGGGACCAATTGGCACACACCACCTATCGATTAAAACAAAATTTGTCGAAATGGGTCTACGCGGTCAAAAGTTCTGATGTAACATACATAAAAAAAAAAAAAAAACAGTCGAATTGAGAACCTCCTCCTTTTTTGGAAGTCGGTTAAAAACAGTCTATAGGCCTCCTCGGTAAATGGGCTATTCAACAAAAAATAAGTTTTAGTTCTTGAAATTAACGCGCTTAAACATACAAATGATCTTTTCAGCTTTATAATATTACACAAGAGTTTAAAACCAATTGTTATCTGTATATTTTTAGATCCGGACACATTAACGCAATCGGAAGTGGCGAACTTTAAGGAGCTTTGTTTAGATGTAGCGAAGAGGTCTCAAATCATTCCAGAGTATATGGAGTTGGCTAAGGCGACAGTTGAGCGATTGTTGTGCAATCGTGTGAGCGAGACAGAGAACAATGAGAGAGACAGCGTCGTGGAGGCGTTTGAGAGCCTTTGGACTGTATTATCTAGTTATAGGTGAGGTTTTATTTTGTTTGAATTGGTGATAATTATTTATTTATTTAGGCCAGGTCTATTGTGCAGAAGCTTTACTTCAATCGTGTGGTCTAAAGCACTGCAACTGCGACGCCCCGACTTTTGGCCACACGTGTTGCGGCCGACTTCGTCTATTGTCTCGGAGTAGAAAGAAGAGGGACTACGGCAACATGGCCGTAGCCTCCTCTGCAGCTTGATGGTTTTTCAAATGAGGAGGGGGGATCTCTTTTTACCTTATTATTGCGAATGTACAATACGGCGTACCGGTCTAGGTGCGGGCGATGTGTCCTTCCCGCACCACAAAGCACAGCCTGCTTCGGTCGACCGCGAATAGATTTAGACCTTTGGTCGAGTGTGCCCAATGCCCAGGCATTTGTAGCAGCGCAGTGTTCGCTGCTTCAGCACTCTGGCTCTGGCGGAAGTCCAGCTGACAAGGAGTCTGCCGTTCTCAGCCAGAGCCTTCATACTTTGCAGTGGGAATCGTGCAGAGAAGCACCGAAGTGCCCATCCCTCACAGAACCAGTGTCATACTCTTTTTGTGGTATTGCCATCGTGTCGGAGTCGTCCAGTCCAGAGATTTCGAACACTTGCGAGTTTCATGAGCTCTTGCCAAAGTTCCAAGGACTTGAGCTCTTCCGCTAGATACTTCGCCTCGTCCGGGGTCTTCCCCTTCGCCAGCTCTAAGAGCCTGGACCTGTAGACGCACGCCGGATTTCTTAGACCCTTCTTTATGCCTAGGTCTCTTCTTCTTTTTGCTCTGCTTCCGTTGCTGCGCGACTGGTGAACAAGTGATTTGCCAACGCTATCCCGACCCTTTCCAGCAGGCCTAGCATGCGCGCCACGATAAAATTTTGTCTACCCCTTTTCTCGTATTATCTCTCTATGTCTACAGTAGCTAACATGCGTGCACGCGATACTCTTCTCGTTAAGTCAATAGAAGAGATAATCATTAAATTTTAGTGATCTGTGATATTTATCTCTACGGAAGCTAACATGACATCGTAATTTTGTCGAATTTTGTCGTTTTAGGAAGAGAAACTTCTCGTTTTCAATATTATCGACGAGAAAGACGATAAATAAAAAATAAATAAAACCGGGTGCCTATTTTTTGTCGTTTCCCTATTATAATTATATAATTTCGGTATACGAAGAGCGGGAAATGCGAAAAGTCGAGTGAAGTGTGCCATATAATGACACAAAAAACGTATTTGCGCCCTGTTGCTTCTTATTCTAAATAATAATATTAATAATACTTTATTTCAGACCAAAGTATAAGTCCATATTGGGTTAGTACAACAAGACAAGACAACATTCAGAATAAAAAACAAAACAAAATTGTATTAAAAAAATCAATAAGTAAAAATAAAATTAAATAGAATAAAAGTAAAATCAATAATAAAAAAAAAAAATCAAAAATTCAAAAAATTTTAAAAATTAAAAAAAAAAAAGAAAAAACAATGCGTGATAGAATTACAATTATCTAATGTGCGACAAGATATAAAGCACAACACGAGCATATTGTTTTACATATATAATTAAATTAATTTACTTACGCCGTTTTATTTTCCATATTAGATTTTTTAAATTAGATATACACTTTTTATCTTAGCCAAAAGGCCGAGAACATTGTTAAATATAATTGTGTTTGCTCGCAAACGAAAAAAAAACCGACTTCAATTACATCGACAAGTAATACAATGTAGATCGACGAAAAAATAGTCAAGCAACTACGCGTTATCAAAGATTACTCAAAAAGTAATTATCAGATCTCGATAAAATTTATATGTGACCACATGATAAACATCAGCTTTCGATTAAATTAAAATTTATCAGAATCGGTACACCTAGTATAAAGTTATTACGGATTTTTGAGAGTTTCCCTCGATTTCTCTGGGATCCCATCATCAGATCCTGGTTTCCTTATCACGGTACTAAACTAGGGATATCCCCTTTCCAACAAAAAAAGAATTATCAAAATCGGTACATTCAGTAGAAAGTTATGCGGTATAATACAACGTAGGTCGACGAAAAAAGCGTCAAGTAAAAACGCATTATTAGATATAACTCGAAAAGTAGTTGTTAGATCTCAAATAAATTTAAATGGGACCAATTGGCACACACCACCTTTCGATTAAAACAAAATTTGTCGAAATCGGTCTACCCGGTCAAAAGTTCTGATGTAACATACATAAAAAAAAAAAAAACAGTCGAATGGAGAACCTCCTCCTTTTTTGGAAGTCGGTTAAAAACATGTGTCACTCGTTTGAAATTATACAAACGTTGGCTCATCCCGGTTTGGCACGATTGGTCAATAACCTTGTAAATTCAACTTTACGACATAAGAAATAAGAATGATATTCAGTTGTGATTATGGTTGATAATGTTTCTCTACTCGACAAGGCGAAGTCTTCGGAAGAGAATTTTGTCTCTCGTAGTGCGCATGTTAGGGTAATCGAGAAAATACTCGATGTAGACATTATCTCTCTCTCTCGTCAAGAGATATCTCGTTGTATGCATGCTAGGCCGGCAGGAGCTCTCTTACTCACCACTACTTGAAAGCAGTATTATTTAGCTGTGATCTTCTGTATGGTCGAGGTAATTCCTCAGAAAGGGCTGCTCCAGATTTTGAGTAGGATATTTCCTGCTGTGTACCACCTCAATTTAAGTGAAGTTAGAGAAGCTATGGAGATATTATGACATAAAAAAAAAAAAAAAATATGGTCACAGGCGATTCTGTACAATTTGCGGAAGATATTTTGTATATTTTGTTGTTGTCGATTTTAAAAGTAGGTGTAGGTTTACTGGTATGATATCTAGTCTACAGTTTTATAAAGTCATCTATCAGCAGTATCCTCTTTTTTCCTGCCTTAGTCTATTTTAATTTTCCTTTTGTTTCTTTTCCAGCAAGGCTTGGATTTTTGACATTACCAATTTTTAATTGGTGGTGATTACTTATGCTATGTGCCAATACAGAGTATCATTTTTACTCATTTACAAAATGTGATGTGCATAAATTTATTTATTTATTTATATTATAATTATTTATAATGTAATTATAACAATTATGACGTGTACATAAATTTATACATATTTTACTGTACACCATAGTCAAGTTGACAACACAAAAATTCATTGAACAATTAATGTATAAAAAATGAGTTTTGTTTTACAACTTTGAAATACATATTTATAATTTTTATTTCTAGCGCTAAGCTAGCGACAGCGCTAGGCATTCAACACAGTATAGAAGATAAGTTGCCAGGAAATGAATCCTTAGACGTTCTAACAAGCAAGTGGAGCTTCATCAGCGGTCATGTTAATGATCTCACGGAGGCTATGAAGGAGTAAGTGAATTATTTATATATATTCTTTTACACTAAGTAAATTTTACAATAATCATTATAATAATAATATATAAATCATTATACTAAGTTGGCAAGGGTGAACTTATCTCTAAAAGAGATCTCTTCCAGTCAACCCATGGCAGTGAGAGATAATGTCAACGCGGGGCAAAGTAGTGCAGGAATAGAATAATAATAATAAAAAAACATATAAAATATTAATACGGAATTTATAATATTGATACAGAATGGATACAAGCGAGAGGCATCAAATTAACCACATATGATAAATACAAAAGTTTCATCATCATCACTTCAGCCTATCGCAGTCCACTGCTGGACATAGCCCTCCACAAGTTCGCGCCAAAAATGGCGTGAACTCATGTGTCTTGCCCATAGTCACCACGCTGGGCAGGCGGGTTGGTGACCGCAGGGCTGGCTTTGTCGCACCGAAGACGCTGCTGCCTGTCTTCGACCTGTGCATTTCAAAGTCAGCACTTGGATGGTTATCCCGCCATCGGTCGATTTTATAAATTCCAAGGTGGTAGTGGAACTGTGTTATCCCTTAGTCGCCTCATACGACATCCACGAGAAGATAAGGGGTGGCTATATTGTTTACTGCCATAACCACACAGCAGATGTTTACTTACTGTTAATGTTCATTTCCGTTGATATTAGTTTCTGAGTTTAGGGTGATATATGTATAATAATAATTATACTTTTTCTGTTCCTTTTAATAGAAATCCCAAAATAAAGACTATATTTGCGTTTCTCTAAAACAAGAAATTTATTTATATTACCACATATTTTCTATATTTACAATTCTTAGCATTTAAACTTAATTATAATTACAATATTCTCTTACCTAAAACAAGAAAAACAACATTTAAAGCCTTTATTTAAACTAATTTTCTCACAATCTTAATGTAAAAATATTTCTGTCATCACAACAAAGTTTTATTTTTCTGTCCTGACAATAAAATAAACAAAAAGGTTCTAACTAAAAAAAAGTAACGAAATATAAATTGAATGTTGTGTTTTCTTTACATCTCCCCTCCAGAAAGAAACAATTGCAAGTGGTAATCCATGCAATTGTTCATTTAACAACCAAAACTGGAGTCAGTTTGGTAATGTGGTAGAAATTTGATTCCGATTTTCTATGTCCAGTATTAACTTCAAAGATTGATTTGGAAATCTTCAGAATTTCATACGGTCCAATTCTTAACTCATCTGTTTTCTTCCTATTTAATCGATTTCCGTTTTCCACATAGACTCTGTCTCCCACTTTCAATACACATTCTTTTCTATGTAGGTCGAAAATTTTCTTATCATAATTGTGAGAATTAATTGTATTTTTTAAGGCTAATTTTCTATCTCTTTTTAGATTTTCTTTTGTAGATCTTGATTTCAGTTCAGTTGGTAGAATATTTACATTTTCTCCTTCCAAAAGATATTTTGGGGCAAACTTTGTTACTGTATGTTCCGTTTCATTATATTTTTCTACACATTTATGAGCAATTGTTGTCCATGATGTTTTTTTATCACTTTCATTTATTTTACATCTTATTTTATTGACTAAAGTTTGGTTTAGCCTTTCATTAATTCCGTTTGAGAATGGTGTATCCACAGCAGTAAAAAACATTTTTATGTTATTTTATTTTAGTAATTCCTTAAAATCTTTCGAATTTATACCAGGGTATTGGTCCGTTAATATTATATCAATATTGTAACTTTGTGTCACACGTTTTACAAGTCTAATGAAATCATTTGGGCTTTGAGTTTTGAGGTGAAAATAAAAGCATATCTAGTAAAATGATCAACCAGTAAATGAAGGTACTTTTTTGTTGACCGTGATCCTCCGAAATCTCCAATAGTATCAATTGATACAATTTCAAATGGACGTCTTGCTGGACCTAAATATGACAATAAGCCATACTTTGTCTTTTTCCTTGATTTGATTTTTATACAAATTTCACAGTCATTACAAATTTGTTTAATGTTTGTAATGATGTTTTTTGCTGTGTAGAATGGTGTTATTTTATTTTCATTCTCCAATAGAAATTTTCCTTTTTCATTTTGTAAGTGCATATTTGTTTTTTGATCATGTTTTATGTCTTCTAGGTTTATTAAATTTACTACTTTCAAAAAATCATCAGCATTCTCATAACAATCTAAGACTGAATTTCTGCTTAAACTATCTGCTTCTTGATTTGATTTTCCTGGATTGTATTTAATTTTAAAATTATATTGTGATAGATAGTAAGTCAAATCACCAAGTTCTTCATCAGTTCTAGACTTGATGTTCAAATTTTCTAATGGTTTATGATCTGAGTATACTGTAAATTCTCTTCCCATAAGCCAGAGCTGCCAATATTTCACAGCTTCTTTTATTGCCAAACATTCTAGGTATATAGTCTTTTTCTTCTTTTGAGCTTCAGTTAATTTTTTTGAAAAATAAGCAACCGGCTTATTGTCTCCTTGTTTATCTTCTTGTTTTAACACCGCTCCCACTCCCTTAATGCTTGCATCTGTGTAAATGCTTATTGGTAGTTTAGGGTCAAATATCTTCAAAATTGGTTCTGAGCATAGCAATTTTTATTTTATCAAATGATTCCTGACATTCTGTAGACCATATGAATTTCACATCTTTCCGTAGTAAATTATGTAAAGGTTCCAGGATGATTGCGCTGTTAGGTATAAACTTATGATGAAAATTTACTTTTCCAAGGAATTGACGTATATTCTTCCTTGTTTCTGGAACTGGGAAGTTTTTCACAGCAGTTAAGTAGTCTTTCAAGGGTTTAATTGAATTGTTTTCTATTATATGGCCTAAATACTTGGCATAATGATTTGCAAAGATACATTTGGAAAATTTTAGTCTAAAACCTTCAGTAAGGATCGCTTCCAATAACCTTGATAGGTGTATTATATGTTCTTCAAAACTTTTTGAAAAAATTAAAATGTCATCTATAAAATTTACTGCAAAACTACAGAGTTTGTATTTTCTAATGATATTACTCAATATTCTCTGGAATATAGCCGGAGCTGTCTTTAATCCAAAAGGAAGGCACGTCCATTGGAAATGACCATCTTGTGTCAGAAATTTGCAATGCAGTTTTGTATCTATCTTGAATTTTTAATGGAATTGACCAGAATGCAGAATTTACGTCTAAAGTGGAAAAGTATTTACAGTTAACAGTTTTCATTATTAAATCATCAATTAATGGAAATGGTTGTAATTGAGGGATTACAGTTTTGTTTAATTCTCTAAAATCTATACATAATCTTGGTTTTTTTTTCATCTTCGTTTTTATATGCCAGTGTTACTGGAGCAGTAAATGGGCTATAAGACTCCTCAATCAATTTTTTTTCTAGTAGTTTTGATATTTGACTTTCTATTTCTTTTCTATCTTCTGCTGTACATCTATATGGACGCTTGCAACAATATTTATGTACCATTAAGTCAATGTGAGCCTCATAATCCCTTACAGTGCCGACGTCATATTTATCCTTAGCAAACACCGTTTTGTATTTTTCTATTAACCTATTTATCTCTGATTGTTGAAATGAATCTAGATGGTTTACTATCATTTCAAATTTATCCACGTTTATATTTTCATTAAAATTAATTTCATATTTACTTACCAATTTTATTTCTTCTCTATTTTTGTCACCTAGTACATCAGGAATTTCGACATTTTTATTTTGAGCATCTCTCCTTAAGTATTTATTTCCCTTCATATCCTCTTCATTTGAAGTTAACCCTTCTTCATTTTGATTATCACATTGTGTGATTTTTAATTCTTCATTTTGCATTAATTTGAAATTTTTAATGCAATCCAGACCAATCAAAAAATCATAATGAAAATTTTCACTATCTATTACAAAAATATCCATAGTTTTTTCAATATTATAAATTTTTATTCTTAATGTTACCATTCCTTTTACTTTTTTCTCACCATTAATAGTTTTTAAGTTTACCATTTGTATGTTATTTGTATTTTCTTTTTTTTGTATCTTCAGTAACTTAGCATTTATTAATAACACATTTGAACCTGAATCATAAATTCCAGAAACTTCTAAAGTGTCATTTAAAAGTAACCTTAATTTCATTAATGGTTGCGTTATTAGTTTTTTGGATTTTTATCATTTAGTTCAATTTCTAATTCTGAGTTATTTACATGTTTTACCACTGCGTTTTTATTTTTCTCTCGGCACCAGCAATTTTCCTCAGGATGGTAACGTTTTCCCCTTTTTTCATAACACAAATTTGGCAGGGTTGTTTTGCTTCAATTTGTTTTTGTTTAGGGTTCAAATTTGTATATATATATTTTTCATGTTTATTTCTTCCAATTAGATATTCCAATTTTACTATTTCATTCTAGAGATCTTCCGTTGTTTGTAAAATTTCTCTATCAATTTAATCAGTGACATAATTAGGTAAACCTAATGCTATAAGATCAATAAGCGTCCCAGTATCAATAGATTTTCTTACTTCTAACAACAATTTTTCTTTTTTTAAAGCATATTCAAGTAGCGAGCCTGCTTGGTATTTAAAATTAAGTGCATATCGAATGGGCGACCATCCTTTGCTTGCAAGTCTCACAAAATTTTTTCTCCCATTTGTCCCATTCTGATTCTACTGTATATTTAATTATCATACAGCTGTACCAATCAACACCAGAGTATTCCAAAAAATTCTTTAATATTTCGATTTTTTTCTTGTCTTCGTTAATTTGGAAACGTTCACATTCTTTATTAAAATCTTTAATCCATTGACAGGCATTTAGGTTTCTTCCGGTGAATTTTTCAATCTTAAGATCCTTTGCAATTTTTCCCAAGGTTTGATTTTCAGACTCTTTTTCTTTTCCTTCAAGTATTTTTTCTAATAGTTTTTCCAATGTTTGATTTGAACCGCCAGGTATAGATTCAACCTTATCTATTTTTTCTACAATTTTTTCCAAGTAAAAATCATTAAACTGCAAATTTTGTTCTTCATCTAAATATATTTTTGACATTTGATCTGTCAATGTTATCCATATTTTCCTTGTTTGATGTCTTTTATTTAGTGATTTTTTTACCTTTACAAAGTTTGTGGTATTAGTAATTTCTTTATGTAGACTTGTAGGTTGGTATTCGGCTGGTATTTCAAAAACTCGACCATCAGGTGTACCTATTGAGGTTATGCATAAGATATTTGATTTTCCATCTGCTGCTGTCTTGACAGCGAAATCAAATCTTAATTTATCCTCCTTTTTTATTTTATTTTTATTCCTTTTTATCTTTGTTACTTTTAATAGAAATCCCAAAATAAAGACTATATTTGCGTTTCTCTAAAACAAGAAATTTATTTATATTACCACATATTTTCTATATTTACAATTCTTAGCATTTAAACTTAATTATAATTACAATATTCTCTTACCTAAAACAAGAAAAACAACATTTAAAGCCTTTATTTAAACTAATTTTCTCACAATCTTAATGTAAAAATATTTCTGTCATCACAACAAAGTTTTATTTTTCTGTCCTGACAATAAAATAAACAAAAAGGTTCTAACTAAAAAAAAAGTAACGAAATATAAATTGAATGTTGTGTTTTCTTTACATATGTATTTTTTTATGTATGTTATATTAATATGTATGGATCAAAAAAAAAATGTATGTAAGTCGGCTTGTTACTTATAACTAAAGCATGAAGTGGTTTTCCTTAGGAACAAATGACCGTGTGTACACACGGTCATTTATTTATTACTAAATTTTAGCGTGTTTGTGACAGTGTGTTAAGTGAGGAGGGCCCAGCGCGGGGCGAGAGGGCGATGCGACTTCACGGAGCGTTGTTACGAGCGCGGAGCGCCACCGCAGGGGACCTGGCGGCGCACCACGTCGCCGCCTTCTGTCTGCGGTGCGAGTGAGTACAGTGTGCTTGTGGCAGTGTGTCGAGTGAGGAGGGCCCAGCGCGGGGCGAGAGGGCGCTGCGACTGCACGGAGCGTTGTTACGAGCGCGGGGCGCCACCGCAGGGGACCTGGCGGCGCACCACGTCGCCGCCTTCTGTCTGCGGTGCGAGTGAGTACAGTGTGCTTGTGGCAGTGTGTCGAGTGAGGAGGGCCCAGCGCGGGGCGAGAGGGCGCTGCGACTGCACGGAGCGTTGTTACGAGCGCGGGGCGCCACCGCAGGGGACCTGGCGGCGCACCACGTCGCCGCCTTCTGTCTGCGGTGCGAGTGAGTACAGTGTGCTTGTGGCAGTGTGTCGAGTGAGGAGGGCCCAGCGCGGGGCGAGAGGGCGCTGCGACTGCACGGAGCGTTGTTACGAGCGCGGGGCGCCACCGCAGGGGACCTGGCGGCGCACCACGTCGCCGCCTTCTGTCTGCGGTGCGAGTGAGTACAGTGTGCTTGTGGCAGTGTGTCGAGTGAGGAGGGCCCAGCGCGGGGCGAGAGGGCGCTGCGACTGCACGGAGCGTTGTTACGAGCGCGGGGCGCCACCGCAGGGGACCTGGCGGCGCACCACGTCGCCGCCTTCTGTCTGCGGTGCGAGTGAGTACAGTGTGCTTGTGGCAGTGTGTCGAGTGAGGAGGGCCCAGCGCGGGGCGAGAGGGCGCTGCGACTGCACGGAGCGTTGTTACGAGCGCGGGGCGCCACCGCAGGGGACCTGGCGGCGCACCACGTCGCCGCCTTCTGTCTGCGGTGCGAGTGAGTACAGTGTGCTTGTGGCAGTGTGTCGAGTGAGGAGGGCCCAGCGCGGGGCGAGAGGGCGCTGCGACTGCACGGAGCGTTGTTACGAGCGCGGGGCGCCACCGCAGGGGACCTGGCGGCGCACCACGTCGCCGCCTTCTGTCTGCGGTGCGAGTGAGTACAGTGTGCTTGTGGCAGTGTGTCGAGTGAGGAGGGCCCAGCGCGGGGCGAGAGGGCGCTGCGACTGCACGGAGCGTTGTTACGAGCGCGGGGCGCCACCGCAGGGGACCTGGCGGCGCACCACGTCGCCGCCTTCTGTCTGCGGTGCGAGTGAGTACAGTGTGCTTGTGGCAGTGTGTCGAGTGAGGAGGGCCCAGCGCGGGGCGAGAGGGCGCTGCGACTGCACGGAGCGTTGAGCTTCATGGAGAAAGAGGCCTATGCCCAGCAGTGGGATGTTTCAGGATGAATCAGTCAATCAATAAATGTTTCTTATTAACTTTCCAGGAACATGCTACAGGAAGCCTACACCAAGTTCTCTCAGTTGGCGGATTTACTGAACGTATGTAAAAGTAAATTTTCCGATGATAATAATTAATTGCGTTGTATCGTCGCAGTCAACTGTTTACTTAATTTTTTTTTTACAATATTTATACTCAGTTGTTTTGTAATTACTATAACTACTCTTTTTTTGATTTGTTTAATTCTATGATCGCATTAGAAAATGATATTAATGACTATTTACATGATAACAGAAGGCCAGTTTCCATATTAAATATACGACTTTTAGACCTTTTCAAGGAAAATATATAATACAAAGTCGACTACACATACAGAAACACAGAGACATATATGTAGTCTATATACACAAGACACTTGAAACGATAATTGTATACATTACATCGTTATATGAATTATTTATATATGCGTGTTTGTATATAATTTTGCGGCTATTATGTACATCACAGGTAGATTAATTTATGGGAGGTTAAATTTTTGTTATTTCTGACTCTACCTTAATCCCGGTGCTGCGGGAAGTGTACTCATGCTCCGTTCTGCGACTATCACGCGTTATTTTCGAACAAATTTATGTAAAAACGATCTTTACTGCAAGATCAAAATACGATACGAACTGACCTTTAACGACTTACAAATAGACACTTTTAAACAAAATAACGCGTCAGACATAATATTCTAATAAAATTAGTAACATTGCGTGCTAGAATATAGATATAGAAATTCGAAAAATACCCAAAACCGAATCGGAGCACCCCACTGTCCACGTGGTCTTGGTCTGCCCTACCTCTAGTGTTTTTTTAAGCCGGAGGCGCGGAGGGAGGGCAGCCCTCGCCCGCCGTTCGAAAAAAAAGAAAGAAGAAAAGTTTCAAACATATATTCACTAGCTGATCCGGCAAACGTTGTTTTACCAGATATACGTATCGTATATCATAATTTATATTTTATAATATAAACCTTCTACCAAACACGCTTCATCTTATGGTATAAGTATTATTCCGATGGGTTTAGTAGTTTTCGCAGTATAACCAAACAAAAAGAACCGGCCCTCCATTAGTATAGATTTTGATCAGTACGTGTCTTTCCAGTTTCAATTTTAAAATGTCACTTACATAAAGTTTGTCTCAATAAAGATAGCTTTATGGATATTAATTTGCATGTATTCTCGGGATTAGGGATTATGCCTGTAAAAAGAATTGACTGATACAAATGCTCGAAACTATACCCAAGCTTTTTTGGTATTGAGTAAAGAAAATGGCGCGGGCTTTAATTTTGGTCAGTGTTGCTGAATTCGAATTTATTTAGAAAATTTGGCTTCGTGCTCTGCGGTAAAAGATTTGCAGAAAACGTGGCAGATGTAACGATATTGATTAAGAGTAATTTGATCATTGTAATGGTATTGTAAGAAAGACAGTCTATAAGAATGGATAGAATACGTAATACATTAAGTAATGTCGGTTTTTTTTGTATTTTTTAAAGTAAATCGGTTTCATTAATGACTAAATATTGTCTGAACATGTTTTATCTGAGTATGTCTCAGTCTTTTTGTTTGCTTCTAAACAATAGAACAGACACGAGATCATTATAGATTTTGAAATAATATAATGAGCTTATCTTGTCAGCTAAATTAATTGTTGCAGTTTGCATAAGCTTTTTTAGATAAATTTTTCTATATTGTATATGGTATTGAAATGGCCACCGAGTGTTGTCATACACATCAAAGTATCTTTTCGAATGCACTGAGCATTTGCATGTCAACATTTTTTTAATGATCTATGAGGTAGACTTGTTTTAGATGCATTAATAATAATAACACTTAATAAGTTCATGTGCTTAAAATTTCCAACTTAAAAAACCATCAGGTGAGCCGTACGCTTGTTTGCTGACCTAGTGACATAAAAAAAAAATTATAAATATTCTCTTAAAATATTCTTACCTCATTTAATCTAAATAATAAAATAAAAAAAACTACAAGTATTAAGTTATTGTTAGAATAACACAAAAAAAAAATCGAGATCGATGGTAAGTGATTACCGCAGCTTATAGACGCTTGCAATACCAGAAGCATCGGAAGCGCGTTGTCGACCCTATCCCCAATCCCCCAGAAGCTCTGGTCACCTTACTCACCAACAGGAACACAACACTGCTTGAAAGCAGTATTATTTGGCTGTGATCTTCTGTAAGGTTTAGATACTACCCAGTCGGGCTGCTCCATATTTTGAACTAGATGGAGCTTTCCTGCTGTGCCATATTATAGAATTTTATTCACAGTGATTCATAAAAATGTATAATAATGATAAGTTATCAGACTGGGGACCGACCGACCGTAGACCAGGGGTTCCCAAACTTATTTTGTCTACTGCCCACTAAGAGAATAAATTATTTTAGCAATCTTTTAATGAATATTAGTTGATGTTCACAACTTGTAGTCGAGAGTCCTTATAGATTAAATGACAAATCCCCCCCCCCCCCAAGCCTCTACACAACGGCACCCTTTTTTTTCTAGATCTCTTCCCAAAAGCCCCCCTTTAGTACTGCAGCGCCCACAAGGGTGCGTTATCGCCCACTTTGGGAAACACTGACGTAGACTATACATTAGAAACTGTATAGCGAAAATACATAAACTATACATAAAAATCTTATTCCACGCACCTTACTCACGCATAATAGAGAAAGAAAGGATAAATAAGGAACTTCGTTCCAAAAATATGAAGTAAGATAAAACTCAGAATTTCCTACTTTTTTAAGTCGGTCAAAAAGTAATATGATTCACCGAGTTGGTATTACTTCTATGCTTACTTGTAAATCCTTTTCATAAATATACGTTTATTTATTTTATGTATGTATAAGCTGTGACTCGCGGTTTTACTTGTAATTTCAAACACAGTCAAGAAAAATGTAGTCGATGCTATTCAGCTATCTGCGTACCAAGTTTCATTGGAATCAGTTGTGTAGTCAGTAATTATACTATAAGTGTTAAATGTCATAATATTATATCAGTAATATTTTTTTACTGGAAAGTTGGCAAACAAGCGTACGGCTCTCATGATGGTAATCGATTACCGTAACTTTACCCAACCTTGTAAAAAGATGGTATTAACACTTTTAAAATATATTACACTCTGAAAATCTTAAATATTTTTTTTCTTTTTTTTTAATATTAAAGCAGTTGACTGTGACTGTTCTGGTATCTAGTCGCAATTTGTACAAACGTATTTAAAATATTTAGAGAAATTTGTATAAAATATTTATCTTCAATTTATTTATGAAGTTCCTTTCATAAACTCACTAAATATATACAAAACGCTGTATTATCTTTGAAATATGTTCAAAGAGGCGGACTTAAAAATTATTTATTAATATTGCAAATAATTAAAAAAAAATATACAGATGGATATAAATGAGAACTATAAATTAAACATAGCCATATGCAATAATTGTACAAACGAAAATACAAAATACCGATTACAATTACATTGATTAATACGACATAGGTAGACGAAAAAAAGGTCAAGTACATACGAGTTATTGGTGATAACTCATAAAGTACTTGGTAGATTTCGATCGAATTCATATGGGACCACAAGACAAGCATCACCTTTTGATTAAAAAAAATTGTCGACAAAAAAAAATTGTAAATAACGCATTATTAGCAATATCTCAAAATGTATTTACCAGATCTCAATAGAATTTTAATGGGACCACATGACACAGACCACCTTTTGATTAAAAAAAAAAAAAACATCGAAATCAGTCAAAAGTTCTGAGGTAACATACACAAAAAATACAATGTAATTGAGAACCTCATCCTTTATTTTTGAAGTCGGTTGAAAATCAGCCAAATATAAGCTGTTTAATTTTAGTTGTAAACCTATCTTGTGTCCAAGCTACTGCTCCTTTGTGACTAATTTTTTGTATATAACTTTTAAATGCTGTGTAGTATAATGTATTCCCATTGAATTCCTCTCGTTTGTATCCACTTGTATAATAACAAGTCTTGTTAGGAAAACATTTTGATGGTATTGCACGCCATTTTCTCTTTCTATATTTTCAACTGTACAGTCCTCTGAATACCACCAATAAATGTTATTAAGATACATATATCTGAGACGTCAAGATGAGAAGAAATTTTTATTGTAATCATCTATTTTGACATGACCACGTCTAATAAATAGATGAACGACGGCTGCATGCACGAAAAACGACTCATTGCAGCTTTACGTTCATTGTAGCGTTACGTTCAGTGTCCCGTTGCGCTCTTCCACTCGATTGGCCTACGCGTCCGAGGCGATCTTTTGTTATGACGTTGTCACGTTAAACTATCGTCCGTAAACCAACTTTACATACAACAAATTTTTTGAAATAATTATTTGTTTAAAAGTTAATCAACATGGCAAATTGTAACATACTATGATTGCAAATAATTATTGTAACTAAACCAATAACTGAAATAGAACAGTCTAATATGTATTCAATAATTTTTTTTTGCATAGTAACATGAAAGGAACTTTATTGTCTTCCAAGACTGACTAATCGTTATATTTTGGTGAATGTCACCTTTACTAAGTTCTAATAGATCTACCAATATTAGAGACATCTATTGAAAAACATCTCTAGCTCAAATAACATAAGAACGTAGAACTCCCCTCCCCCCTATAACTTAGGGGTATGAAAAATAGATGTTGGCCGATTCTCAGACGTATCCGATATGCACACAAAATTTCATAAAAATTGGTCCGGACGTTTATTAGAACTATTGTAACTAAATTCATGACACGAGAATTTTTAATATGTGATTTAAATATGACAGCTTAGAAATGTTTATATAATATTTTATTAATGAGAAATGTTTTTTTTTGTTACATATAACTATGGAATAAAACTTTAAATATACTCCAAAAAAAAATTATTTATTTAAAATTTAATTTTGATAAAAATACCATAATTTCGAACCAATATTTCTTTTTTTTTGCTACATATCGCTCGTTTAATAATAAACCGTAATAATTAAAAAAACCAAGATTTTGAGATTTATTCATAAAACGAAATATATCCACGCTAAGAATAGGTACAATTCAACTCCGGCTACATTTGTATGCAAGGGAGCGAGATAGAACATCTTACGTCTCTTTTTGTTTGACGAATCGGCCCAATCAGTATTAAAAAAATGCTTCATTTTGTATTGCGCCGGCAGTGATAACAACCTGACGTGTTTACGTGTGTCCTAATAGTCAATAGTTCGTTTTATTTCAAATAGGTAAGTGCTGAATTTTCTTTTATTTGAGTATAAAACTAAACTATTAGGAATTGTTTCGTTTTAATTTTAATCGATTGCTGTTTTCTATGACAAAATTTTGACTTAATTCATTTTATGTGCAAACCCGATGAAAATGAATACGAAATTTTAGTACTTATTGCGTTTTATTTTTAAAAGATTTTGATAAATACGAAATTATTCGTAAATAGTTCTCTATTCTAACTACATTTTTATATTCAGTGTTTTACTTTCTGAATTGGTGCACTTTATTGATAAATCAAATAGCTAGTAAGTTTGTTTCATTATTTTAAGTTATAATTTCATTTTTGGTTGAACAGGATATCAAAAGGTGGTTATTATGTCACATAGAAGCCAAAGAATTTTGAGCATGGCTTTAGAGCCTGGAGCTTGTCGTGCAGAACAATTAATACCTTCAAGCTCATCAAAATCTGTAAAACAGCAGAACGATGACATTGTAAGTATTTTAAAATTATCTTCTATCTATGATGTAAACAAAAGAAAAAAAAAATGTTTCTATACAAGCTGCGTGATGACGTATGGTTTTATTAGTAATTTAATTTGATAAAATAATATATTACTTCATTTTTTCTCATTATTTACCTACTCAATATTTTCAGATACTTGCAGAAATAAATCAAACTGAGTGTCTCAACGAAACTGATTCCTTTTCGCCTTTCACTAAAACGAAAATAAAACTTGTGGCAGACTATGAAAGTGACCATAGTACGATCATAATGCGACGAACATCTTCAAGGTCATCAAGCTCTTCTTCTAATTCGTCTGCGCCAGATACCTTATCCTCTGCAAACATTACTGACCAGCAAGCTCAGGAACTAAATATCAGTCCATCAATATCTAGATTGGGCGAGTGTAAGGAGAATATTGATCAACGTGCCAGAGTATGTTATTTTGCTACCATTGTAATAGTTGTTATTGCATATTATGTAAGTTTTAGTACAGTTATTAAGTAAACGCATTTGTTTTCAGATATCAATTGAAAGTCAAGCGCACGCATCTAGTTCGCGAGAACCAAGAAATTATCGTGCTAGAAATGAGCCAATCATAATTTCCCCTCGGTTTACCGATGAAAGTGATGTAGACGATGATGTTGTTGACCCTACCTTCGACATTGATGACCAACAAGCCGCTGTATATGGTAACAGACGTAGGAATTATTTATTTCCGTCAAACACAAATATTAATTCTAGTTCTGATAGTGATTCTGTTGATCATGGCAATCAACGTGGCAGAAAGAGGGTAAGGAATCCTACAAAATGGAAACAAAACCGGGCTAAGAGATTGCGTAACGAAGGTCAAACATATAATTCAATGTCGAAGACACAGAAGACCATCCCATCTCGGTGTTTGAAAGTTCCATGCTCAAATTGTAGGCTGCAATGTAGTCAACGCATTAATGATGAAAATAGATACGAAATTTTCAAAAATTTTTGGAAATTAGGAGTCTTATACAAGCAGAGATTATTTATCACTTCTTGTATGTTGGATGTTCAACCTAGGTACAAGTACACGAATGCCGAAAATCCACGTCGTCCTAATAAGGCTTTTTACTTTACTGTCAATGATGAAAAGGTAAGGGTTTGTAAAACTTTTTTCAAAAATACTTTAGATATAACGGACAGAATGATATTTACTATAAGGTCAAATACGAATGAAAACGGGTTTGCGTTGGAAGAAAGACGTGGAAAACATGGCAATAATAAAAAAATAAGTGCTGAATTGGTGGCAGATATAAAAAATCATATTGATTCTATACCTCGCATGGAATCCCATTACACCAGATCCAAAACTGGTAAAGAATATATAGATGGTAGTAAAACTATTAAAGACCTATACACAGATTTTGCAAACAGACAGAAAGAAAATAATAGAAAGACCGGCAATTACATAAATTATTACAAGATTTTCAACACTGAATATAACCTAAGTTTCCATCATCCCAAAAAAGATCAATGCGATATGTGTGTCAGTTACGAAAATTCCAATGATAGCCAAAGAATACTCATAGAAGATAAGTATAGAACACATTTGAAGGAAAAAGAATTAAGTAGGAAAGAAAAATTGAACGATAGGATAAATGCAGACACCGTTAATAAAGTTGTAGTTTACGACTTGGAAGCTGTTTTGTCTTGTCCTAGAGGAGAAACATCGGCGTTTTACTACAAATCAAAATTAAACAGTTACAATCTGACTTTAACAGAACTTAACAATAAAAACTGTAAGACTGCGTACGATAACGTCCACTGTTACTTTTGGACAGAGTTTAACGCTAAACGGGGAGCCATAGAAATAGGTTCTTGTGTTTGGGATTACTTAAAGATAATCAGTACAGCGAGCAGTGGTGAAGAAGAAAATAACGTTATATTTTATTCCGACAATTGTTGCGGTCAGAATAAAAATAAATTTATAGCAACTATGTATTTATATGCGGTACAAAATTTGAAAATTAAAAGCATAACCCATAAGTTTCTTATAAGAGGTCACACGCAGAATGAGGCAGACAGTGTGCACAGCCTCATTGAGAAGGAAATAAAGAAAAATTTAAAAGGAGGTCCAATCTATACTCCTGATCAGTATATCCCATTAATAAAATCTGCAAAAAAAAGTAGGCCAGCCATAAATGTACACGAATTTACTTATGATTCATTTGTAAATATTAAAGAACTACAAGAAGATTGGGGATACAATTTTAATGTAGACATTAACGGAAGAACAGTTAACTGGAACGAAATAAAACAAATGAAAATGATTAAAGGAAATCCTTTTTCATTTTACTATAAAAATTCATACGAGGATGAATCCTATATAGAAGTAAACGTAAGAAACAAGAGAAAGAAAATGAAGCCTGAGCGTGAGATACACCTAAAACCAGCGTATACAGGGAATCAACCCTTAAGTGAGAATAAGAAGAAGGATTTGAAAGAACTCCTCACGAAAGGGTTAATCCCTGCTTACTATACCAATTTCTATAATACAATATTGTAGAAATATTCATATTAAGTATCATCGATCTCATTTTATGCCATTATAATTATTAATAATTGTGATAGTTGATTTTAAATAGATTTTTATGATTCTTTTCTTTTAATAGTTATGTAACTATGTTCGAATTTATATTTTTAGGTATTGTCAAAACGTGTTCAATTGTGCACCAACTTTTGTAAGAATTTTATGTTGTGACTCAAAGAAGGGTAAACTGTAATAGGATTCCAAGCTAAATATTTGTACTGACTGATTTAATTAAACTGTTAATAATTATTATAATATTGAAGTTTTTTTTTTTAAATTCCTTTAATATTAAACAGGTGCATTATGAAATAGATTTAAACATTTTAACTTTTTATAAAGTAAAAAAGCATTATTCCATAATAAATGAAATTTTACAAATTGTTAATTAATAATAAAATGCATTAATATGTTTTATGTTGTAGGATATTTTAAATACTAAGTTGCATTTTAATCATAAAACGAACTAAGTAACTAGTGTCTTTTTACAAATACTGTATCTTTTAAAATATAATGAACACTAATTATATATACATATTATTTGAAAGATTAGTTCATAGACAATATATAAGATGTACTATCATATCTAGATTGCGTCTAATATTAAAGATATAAAAGCTTTTTATGACCGAGTCGGCGTTACGAAACTTTAAACGCGATTTCCCAAAAAACTTGTTTTTTGGATTATTGCAGTTTATTATTAAATGAGCGATATATTATTACTAAATAGTTTTTATACTATTTTAGAATCAATGTCATTCGACTTGTGTTCTTTGAGCTGACAGGTGTCTATATATTATGAATTTATGGTTTAAGTTTTTTTTTTAAATGTAAATCTGTTAAGTTTTGTATATAAAGTTATTTTACGTTACTCGTTAATTTCTAAGATGTAAAATAACTCCTTTTATCTTTGTATGCTGTAACATAAGGAGTTATATGTAACTGTTTTGTATATATAATGTAAGCTTTCATATACGAGTGGATTGTATGGGAGTATTAGTTGTGCTTGTTTGTGATTGAAGTAAATACGATTTTTATTAAATTGTTGTTCATCGCTAACTTTTCAATTCTCTTTTGTATTTTCATCAATTAATTTTACCGTTTTTCTATAAAGTGTAAATTAGTCTTAAGTAATTTATTTATGTTGTAAGTATATTGATTAACAGCTGCTTTATTTGATTCATCGTTATATTTTTTTTTTTGTGACTCCCGAAGATTTTAGACTTAACGTCATATAGTTTAGTGGAATGTCGACTGAATTGACAAAATACTACAACTGAATACGAATTCAGAAAAAATTTGGGTACTGATATCCTTTTAGAGGCAATAGCATATCTCCTTTTATTGTAAGTCAACTAAACTATCTGGTGGTAAAAAATATGCAGTTTACAATTCTCTGTTAATTAAATGTTAATATATAATAGGTGTTTTTTCTAGTAAATGGTGAAATTAATTGTTTAAAACATACGATTTTCTATATTGTTTTTGATTGTATAAAACAAGTGTCGAGATCTAAAATAAAACTCAAAAGGAATCCTGTAAAAGTACTTTTATTAAACCCGTCCTTTAAAAGGTCATATGCCTTTTTTAACTATGTAAAACGATAAACACAACTTCGCCATGACAAGGCCTTCAAAAATTGTAAGGGTGACTGATTTCGTTTTTGGTTTTATGCATGCCTTGTTCTTCAATTTCTACCCCTTTTAGTAATAAAATGTCATTTAAGGAGTTAAACTCTTTTCGCACAGGCATCAAAATGTTGTACTTCACTCTTATCACTACATTGGTCACGTAAGACATTATCACTTTTAATCATATCGGATGCTTTTTCAGCAATCATCAAAACTGAAGCGTATGTATTACCGCTTATTATTGTTGGCATTATACTCGCATCGACTACTCTTAAACCTTTAACGCCTCTGACTCTTAATTTTTCGTCTACCACGCCTTCTCCATCAGGACCCATTGCGCATGTTCCTGAATAATGAAATTGTGACGCTGCCAAATTCAAAACATAACATTCCCAGTATTCTTCGCTACCAAATTTAGTTTTCTCACACTCTTTAACGTTTAAATCAATAATTTCTGAATTTATATCTTTAAAATATTTTGTGCTTGTAATATCAGTGAAGTCTTTAACGCTTTTTGCAAATTTCCTCAAGTCATCGTTGTTTGAAAAATATCCAGCGTTAATCATTGGTCCATTGTCTGGATTATTAGTTTTGAGTTGGACAGTTCCTCTCGATTTAGGGTGGAGAAAAGATATCAATGTGAATAAGATATCTCGATGGGTTGTGGAGTTTGCCATAGCGATACAAATTTCATCATTCCATTCGAATACTTGGGAACATATCAGCGCTGGTAATAAAGAACCGCTTTTGATGGGAATCGCCGTAACTTGGTAGTCTGGAAATTTTTGGTCCTTGTCTAACGCCACTAAACCCATTATAGTAGCAACAGGTAGATGGTCAACTTGAGTCAAAACTCTAAAATTGTCCATGAAAAATTTCGAATCATTTCTGCTTGTTAAAAGAAGAGGGACTAACATGTGATCTTGCAAATTATAGCCAACATTAGGAATATCAACCCGAGTTTCAATGTTAACTTCTTCTAAATGTTCTTTTGGCCCAATTCCTGATAGCATTAATAATTTAGGGCTATTTAAAGAACCAGCGGAAATTATGATTTCGTTTTTTGCAAATATTCTTTTTTTAACATTATTTTCATTAACTTCTACGGCAATAGCTTTTTTATTGCTGTCCAAAATTATTTTGGTGGCAACTGTTTTTTTAAGTATATGTAAATTTGATCTGTTCATGATTGGTTTTATGTATGCTAGTGACGAGCTTTGGCGGCGATGTTTTTGACTATCGATCGTGAAGCTTGGTACATAATACCCAAGCCGATTGAAGCCGTTTGTGTCAGCTAAGATGTTGTGCCCCTTTTCTTTAAATGCACTAAAATATTCTTTGGTTTCATGTTCCCACAGTGGTTGTGATACACTAAGGTAACTGTTAGAATCTGATTTTGTGTTTGATCGTTCGATTTTTATGAAATATTTGATAACTGTAATCCAATCCCATCCTGTATTCCCTCGTTCCACCCAATCTTGGTAGTCTTCCTCATTTCCTTTCACGTAGTACATGTAATTGACACTGCTAGAACCTCCGAGGCTTTTTCCTTGAATGGTGTGGATTTTCTTCCGCTTATGCGTCTGCCCGGAATAGCCATCGTCTGTCGTGTAGTATCCCCAATCGGGTAATGTTGCACCAAGCAACACAGATACACCTGGGATCTGAAAACCAATTGAAAAGAAATAAATTACTAATAATTCCAACCGACTTTTAATTTATTGATGAAATATAAACATCATCTAAGAAGGCATTTATTCAGTGGCGTAGTGTGGGGTTTTGTAGGGGCCCACCGCAAATTTAGTGCCCCTACCTAATTGTATTTTTTTTATTTAATTAGGGATCGTTTATTAATCACCCGATATGTTTATTAGCCACTTTTTGAACCCCTACCAGTCCTTAGTGATATGTGGTGAGGCTTTAGATTACCCCCTCATCTGCCCAAAATCACGTTTCTTTTTGCAAACCCTATCTTTGTTGGATGATCAGGTATAATCTGATTAACTCTTGGAAAATTAGGCACTTTGTAACACGATGTTACTTATTTTCAGACAGACATAAAGCGTGGTATATGTTGATTGTTTTTTTGAAATTGCGCTTTTGATGATCAATAAATACACGTGATGTCTCAGTAATGTTATCCCTTATCTGTTAACGTTACTTAAAATTTGGACGTGTATTGGATTTATTTTTTTGTCAATCGGGGTAATTTTACCCTTTGGTTTCCTCCAAGGGCCATGGCTCCCCCGGCACCCCCAGGCTACGACGCTGCATTTATTTAATGAAACTGACATTTAGAGCGCAACATAAACACGTTATTTTTAAAAATTTTACGTTTTGGACTTTATAATTACTTCTGATACATATGGAGGATCATCTCCAGCCTCGATGAGGAGCACGCTCCAGTTGCGAACTTCTGTGAGCCGGTTGGCGACTACGCAGCCCGCTGAACCTCCGCCCACGATCACGAAGTCGAAACTTTGACCATCTAAAATGAATAATATGGTGTAGGTACATGAAAATACTCGTTGCAAACCACATTCAAATTTAAAAAAGGAGATATTTATATTTCACTTAGTGGCTATTTTATATTTAAATCAACCCACAATAGTCACATTTTTCAACGCTTTGCATGTAATATTTTCCACTTGAGTGCCTTCGTCCACGTTTTAAACAAAATCTCATGCAAAATTTAGGTATGCGAGGTCTCACGAGATAAGATTGTTCGTACCTTGATATGCGTTTTTTTATAGTATGTTATTTTTGAATAACAAAACTACCAGTTCCCACAAAGTCTAAACGCAAAATTAAAATGATTTTCGTTTAAAACTGAAAGTATTATACATTTTTTATTTCTTTTATAAATAGAAGAACACAGGGTGAAATTGACTTGCTCAAAACTTGCAGCTTCAATATTCAATATTCTTACTGTTACTGGCATCCATAGGTTATGGTATTCCCTTGCCGACATGTGGATCGTAATTTTGTTTATCGCCCAGCGAGTTAAAAAAATAAAATGGTCTTAGTAAAGATGACTAATCTCTTCCTATATATAAAACAAGTAGGTATGCCATTTTAACTAGTGTTGTATTGTCGCTTTAATTCGACATAGGTTTTGTAACTAATTTTGAACAGACGGTTATTTGAAATATAATGAAAGGTTTTAGAAAGTCTTGTTGAAGGCTTGTGTATTTAAAATGAATTACGATAGCAAAAAAGATTTTAATAATTAAATGGTCCCTAAATTCCGAATCGATGAAGTAAATGTCAAGCAACAGTTCTACTGTCAAATCGTAAGCTCTGCTGAAATTTTTTATTTGGATCCAGATAACCCAGATTTATAAATTGTATGAAAATTTGGTTTTTTTTAAATGTATAGACTAGCGCTTGACTGCGATCTCACCTGATGGTAAGTGAAGATGCAGCCTAAGATGGTGCGCGCTTGCCTAGAAGATGCCTACTCTTGATTTAAATCCCTGTTTCAAACACACAATAATTTACAATAACTTCCCATACAAATCATCGTTTTTTATTTGGAATTTTCAGCAGGGAGTTCATTTGAAAAGTTTAAAGATAAATTAACATTTTATCCCTATAACTTATATAATAAACGTTTTGTTTGTCATTATTCTTGTTCTCTAAAATAAATTTTTGATGACCTTTATGAAAAAAAAAAACCGTTGGCGCAACGGTCACAGCCATGGATTGTACCTGTTGCACTGGCGGTTGCGGGTTCGACCCCCGCACATGACAAACATTTGTATTGGCCATACAGGTGTTTACCGTGGTCTGGGTGTTTTTGCAGTCATTGTAAGTCTCCCCACCGTGCCTCGCAGAGAACGTTAAGCCGTCGGTCCCGGTTGTTATCATGTACACCTGATAGCGATCGTTACTCATAGTAGCGAATATATCCGCTAATCCGCATTGAAGCAGCGTGGTGGATTAAGCTCTGATCTTTCTACATGGGGAAAGAGGCCTATGCTCAGTAGTGGGATATTACAGGCTAAAGCGCGACTATGAAAATGTGTCCTTGATTGTTTTTTTATTTTAATGTTACAATTCATCGTTTTGGCGCCGCGCTAAACGCAAATACGTAATATAATTGTGAAGGTATCCGTAGTAAATATATATCTCAGGGAACTGGAAGGCCGATATTTTTGTCTTCTATATACTTTAAGAAGTAACGTATTTAGATGAATCCTCTAAAGTACAAATTCAAGAGCATGTATTATGAACAAGTGTTCGTTAAAAACAACACTAATAATAAGATCATAGTAATTAATCGATATAATTTCGAAAACAAAGTGTCTAAGATCTGTTGACACAAAATTCAACCAATCAAAGGCGCAAAATCTTTGCAGAATCTTGGTGTGACACTCGCATACAGATGCTAAACAATGTTTTAGAAACAAATTGTAATAAGTCATAAAATGTTATTGGTAGAGATGCCACGAATATTCGGCAATTATTCGGTATTCGGCTATTCGGCCTCTTTTTTTCGGTATTCGGCCGAATATGGTTAACCATTTGGCCGAATACCGAATAGCAATTTTTTTATTACTTACTAACTGTTTTTCCGCAACTTCGCGTAAATTATAGCCCATGTCCTTTCTAAGGCTCTAGAGTATCTGTGTACCAAATTTCATTTAAATCGGTTCAGCAGCTTGGGCGTGAATTCACGATAAACAGATTTACTTCCTTATTTATGATAAAATACAGTAAGGATTACCAAATAAATTATGAAAAAACTCAAAATATTACTCACAAAGATATTTATTTAACCAAAAAAGAACTTACAAATTAATATTTAAAATCTACCAGTGATAAGAAACAAACACAACAAACAAACTGCCAGTTTATTGTCTTCACTATAAATTTCATAATAGTTCCAAATAGGCGATTTCTTATTAAATTGATTCATTTTGCTTTTTTCGAACAAACGGTGATATTTCTTATGGTAATCAATAACATTAAATGTTATAAGTATTTCAGTAGGTATACAGTACGTACGATGCACCAACGACCAACAAATAAAGCAGGTTGTAACACGACCGTGAAGTACGTATTACTTCAGCGATGCAAGTTTAAACTCGTACGATGACGAGTTGTGTCTTGTCGCCCGCGAAAAGTACTAAGTGTGGCCGAATACTCGGCTGCCGAATGTTCGGCGCTTCGGCCAAGAGCCTCGCCGAACATTCGGTATTCGGTATTCGGCCAAATTACTATTCGTGGCATCTCTAGTTATTGGTGTCAGATAAGATAAGATAGGTCAAGGATTTGGCTCCTCGTTTAATAAAAATATAAAGAATCTATTGATTTTTGTTCGCCTGGAGCGAAGTAGGAATGTCAAATAATAAAAAAATTAAATAGAATTAGACGCAAAAAAACTCTGTCGTTTTCTTACTATATGGTGACAGTTTGGCTATAAATAAATTGGATTTAATAAAAGATATTGAAAATATAAAGATAAAAATAAAAGTTAACGCATATCTAATTGAAATCGAATCACCTTATTATTTTTTGCTTATTTTGCGTAAATCAGTGTATATCAGAATGTTACTAATATAAAATGTATCGCAATATTGTAACGTTACATGCAAGAGTACACAAAATGCATAAATCGCCAACTGGTTTAACAACTATTGCTTACTTACGAAGAGTAGGTACTGAGACTATCTTAACACTTTACGTAGGTGTACTATAGGCCCATTCAGTTGTTGTAAAAAAAAAATTAGCAGTATCACATGGTTATAGCACCGCAGATCCGCCCAAACCGGGGCACCGTACGTCGACATACTCCGGCAGACTACGAAATATAGCTGCCTGCAGGAGCGCTGGGTCATCCGAGGTATGGTTATAGCACCCTACTCCAATAAAATTTAATTGCGCTGGGCAACCTACATTCGAGCTACAGCCACAGAATAAAAATGCTAACATCTTCCTCTGAACGGATATTTACACCCGAACCGAACCAAAATGAAATCGCCTGCAAATATTTCATTGCTTGTCATAGACTAACTCTCCACAGGGTGTTGGAGGTTTGGTATCATTATACTTACCCTACCCTTGGTACGCAGCTTATAGTATATCAGTTCAGCACCACATTTATACAAGACAAATATTTACAAAAAAAAAAATCTGATCCAAGCGGTCAGAAAATGTAGTAGCGTCGTCGAGGAAGCCTCTGAACTACTACACCAGAAATATTTTCCAATGTCTACAACTGTTAACATACGCTACGATTCAACCTATAACATCCCACAGCTGGGCATAACCCTCTCTTTCTACACGTAGGACTAAGATAAATGCTACAAATAATTAAAAGTAAATATGTATAACATACCTATAACATTCGCGTTCTTTGGGTAATTCTGTGGATACAGACTCGATGTTATTATGAGAACAGCGATCTGGACGAACGTGAGGACTGGCACAAGGATCTTCACTTGAAAATGAGCCCATATGAACCACATTCTGCAAATTAATTGATATTGATTTTATAAAGTTTATTGATAGATTTATAAAAATTAAACTTGAACGTAACTAAGTAGTACCTAAAACTTATTTATTGTTGTATCAAATTCAGTAACTATGAGAAATATGCAAAACAACCGCCACACACTCCAAGTCATTTAATATTGTTACATATTTATCAAATTAAACTCGTAACCAGACGCTAATTTGAAATAGCTATGACATTGCATTTATAATTGTTCAAAAAAAAAAGAATCATAAAAACGCTTAAAATATAATTAATTTAGATCATCTTTGCTATATGTGCAGACACGTGCAGATTTTTAATTTGCCAGCTTAATATAATAATTATCATGCAATTATACTTTTGAATTATAATATTAACTATATTATTTATGTTATTAACGAAAAGATTAAAGGAAAGAGAACCAAAATATCTTAACTCTTGATCTCATAAGTCTCGCGATTGTCAATACGTCATTACTTTCGCTATTATGAATAAAAACTTGCTGTGCCCGCGACTTCGTCCGCGTGGAAATTAACAAAAAAGTTATTTTTCAGTTCACAGAGTTATAAAATGAATAAATTTCTAAAATAAAAGTAGCTTAGGTTACTCCTTACTACATCCATATGCCAATGAAATCATATCCTTATGCCAATGAAAGTCCCGTCAAAAATCGGTACAGCCGTTTCAGAGATTAGCCGGAATTAACAGACAGACAGACAGACAGACAAAAATTGAAAAAATGTTATTTTGGTATATGTACTGGGTATATATCCATATGCATTTAGTAAAAAGCGGTTGTTTTAATATTACAAACAGACACTCCAATTTTATTTATTTGCATAGATACAATTTATTCTTGAATGTTTAATAGACTTTAATGAATGTATATTTAAATGAAAGAACAATCATTTTTAACTGCTGTAATTATCAATATATCGTCCTTTTAGTCAATTTGAATATTTTTTATGATAAAAATATATTTAATTACAATACTTCATTAATTTATAGAACATAGGTACTAAATTTCGAAGTAATATTATTGAAAGAAAAAAAAAATGAGCTAAAAACACAAGCAAGAATCTAAAATAAAATAAAATATATTATTTATACATATAACAACAACAACGTGAATTTAACGTAAATCTTGAACACTATTTTGTGCTTATAATTAGTTATATTTTATTTCAATATCTACGATTTTATTTTTGTGTTACCCACACATTAGGAATTCTAAACATTTTTGAATATCATATCAAAAATTGACCGCTCCATATTTTATTTTATGGCATATAATATACTCTATATGATAATAAATTATGATCAAAAATTACAAATTGTTTTATAACAATTGTAATATTTTGCTATAAAACAAACAACATCTGCAAAAAACATATTTTAATAAGATATATAAAACCGGAAAACTTTACGTAGGTCATGAAAAAACCTACTTATATCTAGAATTCTGGTATAATCACTTATGCAAATTTATTTAGTGACGTGAACTAACGAATAATGGTAAAATCATTGTTATAAAATTGGTGGGTATAATAAAAATTATAGTTTGATCTACCACGCTTCTTCATTGCGAGTGATCGTTAGTATGGGAAACACCTATGATTTATCATCATCTATACTAATGTTATAAAGAGGTAAAGTTTATGACTTTGTTTGTTTGTAGGGGGTAATCTTCGCAAATACTGATCCGATCATGAAAATTCTTTCACTAACAGAAAGCTACACTATTCAGGAGTGCTATAGGCTATTTTATTGTAATTGAACAAAAAATTCAGTAAATAAGAAAAAGATTAAAATATAATATCAAAATGGTAAATAAACTAGCGCCATCTATCGCTATTAGAAAACAATTTATTAGTCTTTCGACGTTATTAATTTAGTCTTATTTTAGTCTATCGACGACGTTTTCTCGATTTTTGATAGATGGCGTTAGAGCAACATATTATTTATTTAAGTGCTATAAAATTTGTTCTTTAAAGTATGTTATTTGGTTAATATAATAATAATTAACGCCCAACGAAGTGGGCACGGGTCGGCTAGTATCAAATATTAAATAAAGTTCTAGATAGAAAAACATCGATTTTATAAAGGTTTATCGAAGGAAAACTTCTTTATGCACGCTTGACATGGGGAGTAAGCTGGTGAATGAGTGACGAGAGCGTTACGAAAATTGATGAAATAAAATGATAGTTGTAAGTTATGATTGAAATAAATAAAAATAAAATTGTGATCAGGCGAGGCGAATGAAGCAAGAGAGAGAGGTTTCGTATATCTAAGACACAGTCATTCAAGCTGGAAATCTAATATAATAATCGTTAGACGTAATGATGTAAATTACGTGTGTACTCATATTTGTATTAGAATATATTTTTAATTAATTTGTTCCATAACTTAAACAATTGTATAAGTTACAGTAAACTAAACGTTTTTTAGCTTTCTTACCAATTATAATATAATATATATTATCAAAAAATACTGATTCGTCCGTTCATTTAAGTTGTGTGTATTGATGTGATTAAATTTTCTGGCTATTAGATCGACCGGTGAATTAATAAATAGATAATAAATCACTTAATTGTATAAACGTAGTATGATACAACGATATATTAAAGCAGTAAGAATTTTTTAACAGTTCAGTGTTTTAAAATATAAACAAAACATTAATAACGTATTTAAATTCACACATTATGCATTCGGGCAAATAAATCACTTTTTTTTAATCCAAATTATAACTATTAACAATTACACTATTCTTTTTTTTTAAACAACGTTTTAATTTTAACACATATTACTTTGGACGAACTGGCGTATGTAGCAGGCAAGCCTCGCGAAAGCGCGTTGAACCGGGAAGCGGTGCGCGTGCGCAGACACTACGTCTAACTATACTATACTAAATAATACTAATATTAAAAATGTTTCGAAGGATGGATGGAAGGATGTTTGTTACTAAACTTATTCATGTAAACACAATTGACCTGATGAAAATGAAACTTGTTACGTAGATAGCTAGAAATATAGAATGACACAGGCTACTTAATTGGTGCGAAATAACAATAATATAAACTAACTTGTTAAAATGTTGTGAATTTTAATACACAGATGTCATATTTTTTTTTTATCTAGACTGTTCCTTACACGTTTTTGCAGAAGGTTATAAGGTACGAGAGAGAGAGAAGAGAACCTCACACTGACACGACTGTTCTTTGTTACTTTCCAAACCGATTAACGAGTTTATAGAATTAACATATCTTTAAGTTCGCCGTGATAACTTGTGTGGTGACATTAAAAACAATTTTTTTTAACTTTAAAATATATCGTGACGATTATGAGAAGCTATATTTTCAAGTAAAAAAATCTGCATACTACAATATGGGCAGGTCAAATTAAAGGGCTCATCGTAAGTTTTTAAAATATCATGTCGTGATGGGACATTTTTGCTTCCCAAGGCTATTTTCGGGCATACCGTGACACACCACCGAAATACGGGACGGTCCCGTTCAAAACGGGACGTCTGGTCACGTTAGTCATGACCTAATAATAAAAGAAACAATAACTTTTCTATTTTTAGTTTTTATTTAAATTATTTTTACGTAGTCGGGTTTATTTTATTTATTTAAGAATAACTAACTTGTCTTACAATTGAAACAAAGTAAAATTAAAAGTCACAAAGCCGATAAGTTAATGTTAAGGAGAAGCAGTTTTTTTTAACATGTATTTTAAAATTATTATATGCATTTTCTAAAAAAAAACATTTAACATACATAGTGATATATATATTTTTTTACACCATCAAAAAGTAATGATTTCAACAAACAAAAATCCCACTGAAAAAACTTTTTAATAAATCTATCTAATAATTACTTTTCGAGTTATATCTAATAATGCGTTTTTACTTGACGCTTTTTTCGTCCACCTACGTTGTATTATACCGCATAACTTTCTACTGAATGTACCGATTTTAATGATTCTTTTTTTGTTGGAAAGGGGATATCTCTAGTTTGATACCATGATAAGGAAACCAGGATCTGATGATGGGATCCCAGAGAAATCGAGAGAAACTCTCGAAAATCCGCAATAACTTTTTACTTGGTGTACCGATTGTGATAATTTTTAAAAAATAATAAATTTAATCGAAAGCTGATGTTTATCATGTGGTCACATATATATTTTATCGAGATTTGATAACTACTCTTTGAGTAATCTTTGATAACGCGTAGTTACTTGACTATTTTTTCGTCGATCTACGTTGTATTACTCTTCGATGTAATTGAAGTTTCTTTTTTTCGTTTGCGAGCAAACACAATTATCGATATTGAGCTCAAAATAAGGTGAAAAAATAAGAGAGGTTATGTGAAAAAAATGTTAATACAAAAGTTGTAGATCTTTTTAATAACTAAAACTTTACCATTGAACTTTTTTCAATAGGATTTTTAGCTTAGCAGGAAATCGAGATAAATCGTTTTTTACCTTTAAACCCTTCTTTCTTTCTTTCTTTCTTTCTTTAAATCCCCTGTCCCTACCACTTCCCGAACTCAGATCGGATCAGATCAGATTTATTTTACATTTAATTTTCATTGTATTCTAGTTCTTTTACAATGGGTTTCGTTCCACAATATTTTTTTTTTGGTTTCAAAAGCTAAAAGCACTGGTCTAACAACAAAGCTAGTCAAATTATTCACATAATACTTACCTAATTAATATTAACACGAATACTTGACTAATTACAATTAACTAAAATTAATCATAATAATTAAGCATTCAGTTATAATAATTATGTTGTTGCTTATTTCGTTTTATTAGGTAATGCGTCGTTTTGTTTTCTCTCTTACTGTACGTATGTTATTTATATATATTTTTCTATATTATGTATTTTTTTAATTACCTTCGTTATAGTTTAGCAACCGCTATCAACTCTTGTATAGTGGCGTGGCGCGTTAGCCGTGCGGTGTACCATGTACGCGTCTAAACACAGCTGGTTGCGCGTTTGATTCCCGTTCGGAGTGGATTTATATATATATATATGTTTAAATATTTGTTTCCGGTTTGGGTGTCTGTCCTCCCCATCATGCCTCGGAGAGCACGTACGTTATCAGTTCTGGTTGTTACTATATACCGCAGTGAAGCAGTGTGGAGCCCTACATGGAGAAAAAGGTCTATACCTAGCAGTGGGATGTCGCAGGTTGAATCGTACATTTCTTTATATTTATTTAATAATTATCATTAATACACATTCTTTCCACGTTATTCTCTTCAAACATTTTGGCCCAACCTTGTATTGAAGATATCACTTATTTAGCGATATGATCGCCTCGTCTATATTACATTAAACTAGCTATACCCGTGCAAATAGTTCGCACTAAATGAGTATAATTATTATCACTTTAAAAAATTATAGAAAAGTATTATTATACGTGAGTTGATTTGAGTAATTGTGAGGTTTTTTTTTCTAAAAAAATAGGCAATCATCATAACAAACCTTAGCGTTTTAATATATTTGATAATTTGTATAATATATTCTTATTGTTCTGTACTATTTTTTATTTATTTTTTAGAACACTAATTTAGATTGTTTTATTTCGAATTCAATGTCATTGGTAGGTAACTTAACAAAAAATATCAAATAATCTTTGTACTTTGCATTGTTTTAGTCATAAATACTTTAATATGTTTTTTTATTTTAATCTTTTTTTTTCCTTTAGTTTAATTGCTAATTATTACTATATACATATAACATTATCGACCTCTGCCCGTCCATATTTTTTTACATAATAAGTAATCACCAACATTTCATATACTAAAACCTTCTCCGGAACACACTGCATCTTATGGTATAAGTATAATTCCGATCAGTTCAGTAGTTTTTGCAGCATAACCGAACAAAAAACTGGCTCTTCATTTATTAGTATAGAAGGTTATGTTATTATACAGTCACTTTTAGCTTAAGTTTATTTATCCAGAGTCGTTTCTGGGATAGTTAGCACTTCCGGCGAGATTTTAATATAGCGCCCCTTAAAAATACCGAAAAATATTTTCAAGTAGGTACTTTTTCATCTTTATTTATCATCTTACCTAGTATACGTGTACGCAATGATACAGCACCCACTTATATTAATAAAATATTTATTGACTAGCTTTGTAACATTGTTTTCGTTAAGACGGAAATGGCAAAAGAAAAAACAATAAAAAACTTAGAAGATTTTACGCCAGTTTTCACAGATTTTTTAATTTATTTGAAGAAATTGAATCAGAAGTTGAAGACTTTGTTGTACTGATTTTTGACTCTTCTTCTAATAGTTACCGAGCATATTTATTGCTCGACTAATTGCTAAAAAAATGCGTAACCAATTGTATTATTCATTGCTAGACTAATTGCTCGACTTCCATGACGTTTTTCTATCTCGTTCGCTAGTATTGTCACAAGTAAGCTTAGACTCGCTCATTATTTCTGAATTTTGCTGTTGGCATAAAAGTCTACCAATTATCATTCGTTTTAACAAGGAAGGACCTTGATAGAACATATCACTTTAATATTTAACAATATAAACTTAACTTCGATAGATGATTCCTCGTAGGAGTTGCACGAATCATACGAAATAACAATATTAAGCAAGTAATGTTAGTGCCCAAAAATTTTTTAACTACCAAATAATTACAGTATAATGTGGTCAAAGATAGGTTTTTTATATGTGAATGTATGTAAGTGTGTAAGCATATGTATGTATGTATGTATGTATATATGTATGTATAATTTTATAATCTATTGTGATGTATTCTAATTTCTATAACAATTATTTGTACACTTCCTAACCGCTTTTCTATGCGCTGTCCTATACCCAAAGGTTGTCTGGAAGAAATCGCTCTTTTAGCGATAAGACCGCCTTTGTACATCTTCCTCTAATTATACTACTTTTGTTTGTATCCTTTAATGGTGTGCAATAAAGAATATTATTATTATTATTATATTTCATTTGTATTAAATAATGGAACATACATTTTAGTCTCATCCCGAAAGTCTCGTTAGATAACGATCAGCGTGACCAGATTTAGTAGATTTTTACTTTTTTGGTAGATTTCGAGGTATTAGTAACACTATCTAGTAGGTAAAAATTATTTGGTATATTTTGGTAGAATTCACGCTTTTCAACTATTTTGGTCCTTTTTTTTTCTTCATATGGCAAACCTCTCGAAAAATTGCGGGATACCTATTCTTCTTTTCATCGAATGTATTGTAACTATCGCTTTCTACTATTAATTATTCGAGAAGGAAAGCTGTTGAGGGAATCCCACATGGTTTAGGATATGAAACTTAAATTATACGAGTTTTGAGATTGTAACACAGTTTGTACCTAAATTAAACTGTACATAAATGGTAATTCCCGAAGGCATTTTATACCGGTCTCTTATTAAACAAGCAAACCTAAGCTGTATTTCATAGGCACTAAGGTTTAAATATTATTGTCTCTGGAATGAAGGGTTTCCCACAGTTATCAATTCCGAATGAAACACAAAATTTCAATAAAAAGTAGAATAGATTAAAGATGCTAAGAAATAGGGCTTTCAAATTAAATTAATGGACTAAGCTTTACGACAATGTTACCCAACATAAAGAAGATTAACCATAGCTCGATCACAATATAAAAATACCTATATTACTTTACATTTTAATTTTAAGTAATAAACATTGATTTATGAAATTTATGGTGTTTTCTTAGTTCATCTTATTGTATTATCGTTATAATCAAGAGAACAATTATGTTTCTTCGTTGTAACACAACAGCGAAGAAATGTAATAGATTTTTAGTATTTTCTCGTTCTCTTTTGGTAGAATTTAGTAGTGTTTTTAACCTCTACTAGCAGAAGATTCGTTAAATGAAATCTGGTCACATTGATAACGATTATGTCAAATTTCTTTTTGACAAAATATGATACTTGACATTGATGTAAATCGTTTAAAATGTGCGTTTCGATAAGTTGATGAAATACTTAATATAATACATATTGTCATGTCTAAATTACGGCAAATATTAAAACTATCATATTGCCGGTTTTATAGTGCTGAAGCAAAGAAGAAATTGCCTATAATATCATGTAAACGACCGGAATTCAACCACTATGAGGGTCAAAGTTACAGCAAGTTTGAGGGTGTAAAACTCGCTTCTAAAGGCTGGTTGCATTCGAGATCGAAAAACGATTACTTCATTGTTTATGGCAATGCCAATAAAAAGACAGAAACCGAAGAAAGAGAAGGTTATAGGAAGAGTTTTGATGAAATAGGATTGTGTGATGAATTAAAGGATGTTGTAAGTCACTTGGGTTATACTTTACCTACAGCGATACAAGCTAAATCATTCTCTCCTATTATCGAAGGGTACAACACAGCAATGACTGCTGAAACTGGTTGTGGAAAGACTTTAGCGTATTTGTTGCCGATCCTGCAACATATATTGCAATGGAAGTCACACGTACCAGAAGAGTTTAACAGTCCTATGGCTGTCGTGATAACTCCGAGTAGAGAACTGGGTAAGAAAATAATTGATGTTGTAACTTAGGGAGGCCTATGTCCAGCTGTGGACTGTGATAGGCTGGAGTATGAGTGTGTGTGTGTTTTTCAAAATTACCTTGCTGTTGTCAATAACTGGTATAGTTGTGAGATGGTAGAGTGCATATTTCTGACAATGTGTTAGAAAATTTATGTTCACGTGATATGAAAGAGGATATTTCTAATTAGAAAAATTAATCTACAGAATATATCTTTACAAAAAAACATGAACAATTAGATAAGATTTTTTATGGAGGTGTTTTGTTCAATTCTTAATTCCTATTATTTATACATAAAACTATTTTTCATATCTTTAATCAACCTTAAATTTTTGTTACAGCAACTCAAATAGGGGAAGTGGCACAGAAGTTGACAGAAAACTTAAATATAAATGTATCAACTCTAGTCGGTGGTAAAACTAAACAAAAGATGTTAAATCCACCGGTAGAGTACTGTGATTTACTCGTGACCACACTTGGAGCGTATAGCAAGCTCATCACTACTGGAATCTTTAAAATACACAATGTACACCATGTTGTTTTAGATGAAGCCGATACACTGTTAGATGATAGTTTTATTGATAAAGTATCTAATTTATTGAAGAAATTTAATGTAAGTTGATTTTTATCACACACACTTAATCTTTGACATTTAAAGATTTATAATTGTATGAGGACATTTGATGTAGGTTTTTGTTAATATTATTATTTTAATATTTTTACTCTGGTAAATTAATAAAAAACAAGTTATTTTTAATATCACTAGTTCGGCAAACAAGCGTACGGCTCACCTGATGGTAAGAGATTACCGTAGCTTATAGACGCCTGCAACACCAGAAGCATCGCAAGTGCGTTGCTGACCCAATCCCCAATCCCCCCTAGGAGTTTTGGTCACCTTACTCACCAACAGGAACACAATACTGCTTGACAACAGTAATATTTAGCTGTGGTCTTCTGTAAGGTCGAGGTACTACCCCAGTCGGGCTGCTCCATATTTTGAGCAGGAAATTCCTGCTGTGCCCTACCTCAGTAATAACGATAATGTGATCCAAAAATAAAATAAAATAAAAATTGTGAGTAGTATAAGAAACCTTAAAAGTATTTTTACTCTGTGCTTATTTGCAATCAGTCTTAAGACTATGAGCAAATCTGTGTCTATGATGTTGTAAACCTTAAAAGTAAAACCAGTAACCTTAAAACTAATGAAAAAAAAAAAAATGAAATACTGTTTGTTATCCTAAATTATTATTTCAACAGATTCATTATAAAGTGGAAATTAAAACGCCACCAAAAGGATGTCAAGTGACATTAGTGAGTGCCACTCTGCCGTATGAGCTACCCGAAGCCGTCAACTCTTTCATGGACCCTCAGTCGTTACGAACTGTGACCACTAGTAATATACATAAGATATTACCTCATGTGCCACATAAGTAAGTAACAATTTTGTTTATCATTTAATAACAAAAATTAACAGTGACCTTGGCAATTTTTTTCTTTTCGATCTGCAATCAGATTGGTTGTTTCTTTAGGAGATTCTTCACACCCAGCAATGCGTTTGTCGATTTTGAGTCTATAAATAGAATCTGAGGACTCCAAAAGTGTCACAGCTAGCTCATTTTTATGTTGTTGAAGTCTTTTGCTTATATCTCCTATCGATTTCTCTGTCGATCTTAACAATTGACAAATATTCATACATTATACATTTGACATGGTCTGGGCATTTGTGTTCATGCTTTGTGTGTGTGTGTGTGTGTATGCCACGCCTCCAACACAGGTATATTTTTTATACAACAAACAAGCATAAGGTCTCATCAGTAAGCTGTTACCGTAGGTTATGGATGTCTGCAACCTTAGGAGTTTTACCCACACAACAACTGACTAATTTACGAATCATAGAAACAACACAGATTGAGAGCATTATTTATTATTGTGTTGTGTTTGAGTTATTTTACAAAATTTTTAAATAAATATAATCCCAACTAGTTTTCTCTATTGTTGGAAAAAAAAGAAAAAAGAGTAATTACAGGAATATACATATAAACATACAAGGGCCGGAAATTTTGGAATGAAATATAACTGCAGTGGCACTTACTATATTTCAAGATCTTTCCTATACATAAAAAGAGAGAGAAATCCAGTATTGGGAGTCTAAAGACTGTTTTTCAGCTAATACAAACGATTAAATTATGTTTCAGATTTATTCGTCTCGGCAAAGCTCAAAAACCAGTTGAATTATTGAAATTAGTACAAGCTGACGTTAACCTTAAGAGGCCTGTCATGATATTTTCTAACAAAACAGCTACATGCGACTTTGTGTCAATGTTTCTTAACGAAAATAACATTGAATGTGTAAATATTAATGGACAGATGGCGGTGCCTCTGAAACTAGGGAAGTTTGATTTGTACAGGAACGGAAGTGTTAATGTATTGTCTTGTACAGATATTGCATCGCGTGGTCTTGATACTTTAAGAGTAAGTCCTTTTTATAATGATAAATATGATCGCCATGTCCACTGCTGGACTTAGGCTTCCCCGAGTTCACGCCAGACACCTCAGTTTTCTGCAATCCTCATCCAGCCTACACCGGCAATCTTACATAGATCGTCATAACATGATATTTTATTATCTACTCTTGTAGATTTTCACTCAATAGCCTATGAGTTCATTTATTTTCACAGTCCTAAATGAAATATTGTCATACTTATAAAGATTTGTTGATAGCCATTTTGACTAATTAAGTAGCAGAAAGTCGAAGGATAAGTAAAATTGGGCACAGCAGGAAATTTCTTGCTCAAAATATTGAGCAGCTCGACTGGGGTAGTACCTCGACCTTACAGAAGACCATAGCCTAAATAATATTGTTTTCAAGCAGTATTGTGTTCCTGTTGGTGAGTAAGGTGACCAGAGCTCCTGGGGGAATTTGAGATACGGTCGGCAACGCGCTTGCGATGCTTCTGGTGTTGCAGGCGTCTAAAAGCTACGGTAATCGCTTACCACCAGTAGAGCCGTAAGCTTGTTTGCCGACCTAGTTATATATAAAAATTTCCATTTTGCGTCAACAACTGTTTTTAAGTACCTGTAGATATTTGTACCAAATCCCATTGGGGGCGTCCATAAATTATGTGAGGTGACTTTTGAAATTTTCTGTTCCTCCCTCCCCCTGGTGAGATGTCGTGAGATTTTATTCAACCCCCCCTATCCCCCAATCTCACGTGAGATTTTTCAAAATGTGGGTTTCTTACGTAAACGCGTTGGATTGTTATTGAAATTATTTTCTTTCGAACGAATTAGTGGATGATCTTAATCGTATTACGATTACGCTTAAATCTTAAGCATGTACAATCTGGATTAAATGGACCAAAATAGAATAGTTTTTTTTTGTTTCAATCAGAAAAAAAAATTTGCGTGATATTTGTCGAGGCCCTCTTTCTCCAACGTAAGATTAGATGAGATTTGACTCGAACCCCATTTATCTACTATGAAAATGTGTTGTAAATTGAAATGTAACGAACTGTTAGTTTTAGGTGTAATTTAAAAAACTCATAGTACACAATATTGAGTGATGTCCATGTTAACTAATAAATATCTTATTGTGTCAAGTCGAAGGGATCTACTCTCAATAAGAATTTTCCATTTAAAAGCTCACCTGTGTTTATTCATAAATGCATAATTATAATATTTTTTAATTTTAGACTCGCCATATAATAAATTATGATTTTCCTCTATACACATCGGATTACATACATCGCTGTGGAAGAACCGGCAGGCTCGGTTCAGCAGATGACTGTTCTATCACTAACTTTATTGCTTGGCCCAGAGAGATACTACTCGTTCAGAAAATAGAAACGGCTATCAGGAAAAACAATGAATTGCCAAATGTGAATGCGAATATTAAGAGACAAATTGAGGCTAGAATAGCCAAACTTTCGTCTGCTGGTATTTAATAAAAAAATGTTGAATATATTAGAATTAGGATGAAATAAATACTTCTTTGAAATATTTCTGTTTTATTTTTATTACTAGCCTTTATATTTACAAATAAAAATAGGTAAAAAAACTTTTTAAGTTAAACGGTTTTATGTTAAACATACATTGCAATGTTTAAGATAAATGTACTAAAAACCAAAAAATAATAAAATAGATACAGTCGTGGGAATTATAAACATATGCATAGACTAGACTAAAATAAAACCGTGGGGCACGTCAATTGTCTACAATCGTTGATTAAAATATTTGTTTTGTAATGTTACACTATAATTAGGCAGTTGTTCAACCGACAAAGATAGACGTGTGATAAGTAGGGCTAGAATGTGGAAACAAGCTAGCAAGCTCGATTATAAGCGAGTTTTAGGGTTTCATAGTGGTGAGCGAGTAGTACTTTTATCATATGTTTTGTCGATTAAAGACAAACTACGAGCAGTGAAACGATTCCTCGCCAGCCAGCAGTGTGAATGTCCAACGATAAACTAGTTGAAACATCTCTTTTATTTACATGGAGTGTATAACTATTGGAATTTCCATGAGCAAGAAAATAGTAAGTAATTCCCTCACCGTCTGCGGGCCAACTGCCTATTTTTAACGACGAATTAAACGATTCTTCTATCGCACATTAAGTCGATAATTTGTAGACAATTGACGTGCCCCACGGTTTTATTTTAGTCTAGTCTATGCATATGTTTATAATTCCCACGACTGTATCTATTTTATTATTTTTTGGTTTTTAGTACATTTATCTTAAACATTGCAATGTATGTTTAACATAAAACCGTTTAACTTAAAAAGTTTTTTTACCTATTTTTATTTTCTAGTTTTTAGTTTTTATTTCGCATTCTGTTTAATTCATTTAGTGCTTCATTATTGCAAGGCCCATCTTAAATATTGAGGTTGTATAGTGCACTGTATTCTTCTTGTCAAGCCCTTTTATTTGATACCCATATTGGTGGGATTGATAAAAAATTGTTATCAGACATTTGGTAGCGGCGGCCAGCTTAGATTTCAATTTTGCATAGTAAATTGTATTCTACTTGTTGAGACCTTTCATTTGATACCCATGTTGATGGGATTGATAAAACCTAAGTTATCCGCCATTTTGTAGAGGCCGCCATCTTGGATTTTAATTTTATATAGTACATTGATTATACTGGTTGAGCACTTTCATTTGATACCCATATTGATGGGATCGATAAAACCTACGTTATCCGCCATTTTGTAGCGGCCGCCATCTTGTATTTCAATTTTTTATAGTATATTGTATTCTGCTTGTTGAGCCCTTTCATTTGATACCCATATTGATGGGATTGATAAAACCTACGTTATCCGCCATTTTGTAGCGGCCGCCATCTTGGATTTCAATTTTTTATAGTATATTGTATTCTGCTTGTTGAGCCCTTTCATTTGATACCCATATTGATGGGATTGATAAAACCTACGTTATCCGCCATTTTGTAGCGGCGGCCATCTTGAATTTATAATGATAATGAATAAACATAATTGTATTGTCACCAAAATCCAAAGTGTATACAAAATTTCAGATTAATCGGTTGACAGGAAGAGGGTGAAATTTGAATTACTAAATTTGACCCAAGAATAAATAATAAAAAAAAAATAAAACAAACGGGGTGAGCTAAATAAAACCGTTTAAATATATATATATTGTAAGAGACATTGCGTTTTTATTTCCTGATAAAAATTAGAGTTGTGGCTCTTATCTCTTTCACGCGCGTGTCCTTTCTGTCGCACGATGTCGAAGCATCGGTTTGTTGTGCTGTCGGTTGCAGGTTCGATCCCCGCACATGACAAACATTTGTATTGGCCATACAGGTTTGCCGTGGTCTGGGTGTTTGTGCAGTCCTTGTGGGTCTCCTTACCGTGCCTCGGAGAGCATGGTAATCCGTCGCTAGATCCACATTGGAGCAGCCTGGTGGATTAAGCTTTGATCCTTCTATATGTGGAAAGAGGCCTATGTCTAGCCTTGGGAGATTACAGGCTGAAGTGAAGTGCTAAAATAGTGATGGTAAGGGTTCTGGTAATGTTTCGGTAGCCACAAATCATTTAGCTAAAGGAGATGTCGAATATCTTACAATTCGTACATACAGCCATGACTGTAACATAAACACAAAAGGCAATAGACGGTACTTATACCGGCTGTCATTAATTATAGACTTAGCTAAAATTAAACTTCAAAGAGACTCAATATAAATAAAAAGCCACAGTTCAAAAAGTTTATTGATATTTTTCACACAGTAGGTACATTCTAAAATAGTATTCTCAGATGTAGTTCTATAATTTATTTCATTTTATAAAATTTGAACACACTTCTCTATTAGATATTTTAATCAAAAGTATATTTTATGTAACATTAATAAAATCTTGAAAAATAAGTCTTTCTTACTTAATAATACTTTTATATATTGCTTTCAAATTTAGGTACTTCTTATACTTATTTACACACAGTTAAATTATGTTAAAATTCCTAAAGTAATTAAAATATAAGTACTATCTTCAAAGTAGCTACGCTATTTTTAAATTACATGTCAAAATTGTACCTATTTTATGGTTTAAATGATTAAGTTATTTTTAAAATAATTCTTTGTATTATATTGATATTTTGATATGATTATAATACACCTACGAGCAAAATCTTTTACATCTGAAGTTCGTTAAAAAAAAGCATTATGATTGCTTATGGGCGTTATTATTGCAGACCTATCGCACAGCGTAAATGTCACGTGTTAACTTCAGCGGCCGGATTTTATCAAAAGCGTATTAGCGCTTTTTCAAAATAAATACTTTAAACACTTCAGTTAAAGACACTATAAGTAACTACCATACTAATGTAAATACCAATTATTTTTATATCTATCAATCTATATGTATTTAAATCTATGTTATTTGGTGTTATTTCTCACAGTTTCATAATAATTGTATTTAAATAAAGTTAGGTACAGCGTACACTTATATATCACGTACTACATCTACCCAAAACAACACATAGTTTAGTTGTACCATTGATAATAAACATTTATCAATAATATATGATATTGCTATACATTACATAATTAAAAGGAAGCTATAAATATTTGGCACGCTATCAATTCGACGTCGACGGACCTGGCCGTGCATCCTCCGTAGACCTCCATCTATTTTCTAAAGCTACGCTAATTTTACGTTCTTGATTGCAAACATTCTGATGACTATACCTTCGATGTTCGTCAAAACCACCATCAGATACATGAAACACGCTATCTGCGCTTGTTTTTCTCTTACCATGCAATGCTGTCAAACTGGTAGCAGTTGGTGATATCCGATGAGGAAACCTTGGAGAGCCCTTAATTCTTTCACACGAACTCTGTTGAGACATGGGCCTCTTGTTGATCGGCGGTAACACGAAATTAACCTTAGTTTCCGGTTCAGCTACGTATTTCTGTGTTCCGGAAGATATGCTCTTGTCTGAGACATATCGTGAACAAGTCGGTTCATCATCCGTTATACGAATAATGGGACCGCTTCGTGCGTACGATTCTCTTCGCAGTTTCATTTCTGGGTGTGGAACGTGTAATGTGTTACATGACAAAACCATTGAGTTCTTTCTATTACCAGGCACAAGACCAGCGATCATTCCTACATGCAATTTTAAAGCAGCGGCAATACTTTGTCCAGTAGGATCCGCTATCGAAATTGTCGATTCTTTTCTGCTTGATGCTCTGCTGCCAAAGAAACTTTTTAATTTACTTAGGAAACCCTGGTTTTCTTCGCGTCTATTTAGACAAAGGTTATATAAATCGATTGCGGGCTGAGATTTTCTATAATTTAATTTTGGTTGAGAGCTGAAACTAACTGAATTTCGTCCTCTGCAAGCTTCAGCCGAGGGCCAGCTCGCTCGAGGTATGACGGGAGGTAGGACGGAAAGGAGGAGCATCGGTAGACCACCGCTGATGCTGGGTGTCCTTTGTTCCGTTTCAGGCGGTCGACCTTCTTCTTCAACTGTATTGAGTTCCGTCTGGAAAGTTGCATATTCTAGTTATACTATTATCTTAAATACAATGAGTAGGTTTAAAAAGTTTCACCTTCATATTTGATGTTAAAATACATGTGTCGTAAATTTAATGGTTGTAAAAGTTGCGTAGGTAGCTCTTTTAGCTAATACTTAATATTCAACATAAACACGACTTACTCGTTTATGTAGAACGGCAGAAGCATTAGATCCTAAGTCCAACGGTTCGGCTAATAACTTTTCGAGCCTCCCAATTTCTCGATCTAAAGCGGCAACTTCCCTTTTATAAACTTTGTTTTGTATTTCGATACGAAAATGTAGTTCACGAGTTTCATCGGTCACGAACCTTCTAGTTTTACACTCGAGTCTTAGTCCCATACTTTGTATAACGGGATCATCTTCAGCTAAAAATATTTTCATGAATATTAAACGAGATTTTACATTTGTAGGATAAAGTTTAAATGAGAATAAATGTTTTAAAGAATTTGCATTTTCACTAAAATTAAGATATAAACTCTTAAAGAATTTAAATAAATAGAGTCATGATATAAATTAACTTGTTATCTAGAATATCGTACATTTTTTAAATATATAACTAGGCCGGCAAAAAAAACATACGGCTGACCTGATGGTAAGCGATTACCGTATCTTATAGACGTCTGCAACACTAGAAGAATCGCAAACGCGTTGCCGACCCTATCTGCATTTCCCCCCTGAAGCTTACTAACCAACAGGAACACAACACTGCTTGAAAACAGTATTATTTAGCTGTGTTCTTCTGTAAGGTCGAGGTACTACCCCAGTCGGGCTGCTCCATATTTTGAGTAGGAAATTTCCTGCTGTGCCCCACCTCAGTTAATATGAGATGAGTCTAAAGTTATGACTAGTAGACCATGGATTTAAACTTTTAAACTACATTACATTTTTTAAAAACGGAAAATTAAGTTCATCTTTTATTTATTCTAAGTATAGATTTGGTAGATTATGCTAGTATGTATGTATGTATGTATGAAAAATAAAATTATGTGCTTGAATATAAATGTAGTGTAGATACATGAGGCATTATGTATAATTTTAATATATATATAACTGACAAACCTTTACTCCTTATAGCAATTATTTTCGGCAAAAACAGAAGACAAAGTGTCGAAGTTGTTGCAATTAATATCAAACTTGTTATTGTTATGTACGCCAAAGTAGCTCTTTCTGAAATGATCGTTCCAATGACCACCACACTCGCACTCGTAATTACAACGGAATATACACTAATTCCAATATATTTAGAATCATTTAGGGCAGATATTTCAACGTTCCTTGTCTCCCAAGCCATGTAAACACCAACGATTAGGAGTAGACCTTTGTACGCGTAGAGGGCACACAACCAACCCGTTGTATTTTGTGATTTACAGACTTCTATCTGAAAAGAAAAAGTTACTGCTTAGTATTTAGATTCTACGATGAAAAATTTAACAGAATCTTAGACAGTTAAAATTGTTAAGTTTAATTTTATTATCCAAGTTAAAAGATTTACGATCGGAGGAAGATACTTGTAGTACGATCAAATAATTTTCGAATAGAGTTAAATTTATGTTTTCGCGTGAATTTACTTTTCGGAGACAAAGGAAAAATATGTTTTTCAATTGGATCATTTTTACTATCTCATTTTCTATGCGTTAAAATGGTACTTCAAACATTTGTAATATGCATAAAGCCACCTACAAACCTGGGGTTGGTAAACCACACTTCGGTCAGTAGAACTAATTTCAACAGTCAGATTCTTCAAATGCCTTTCCATTGGGTCAAGAATGGCCCACAAAGTTACTATTAATCCGTCGATTACGAGAAGCGCACAAACTAATGATATCAAAGGAGTATCTTGTAAAAGTTTAGTTTTGCATACACCACTCCGATTGCTGAAAATTATAAAATTATTACGTATTATATTAAAAACAAAATAATTCTCTTTTGTTTAGTATTTATTGTTTCTGCCGTGATCATGAATCAACAAATGGAATCAGGCAAGAGGAATTGTAAGGAGCGTGTAGCTATTGCTACGTATAACATGGTCAAATAAATATATAACTTAGAATGAATATTATACAGTAGAAGAATAATATTCTTTGAATAAATGCGAAAGAAACGGTAAACTTGTTATACCAAGTTTATTATTTTGCGAAGTTAATGTAAGTTTTGCGTTTGCGTATATTTTGCAAACATACCTTTTTTATTAAAAAAATAGGCTTATTACTTAAAAAAGTCTGATAGATATATTGCCTTAAACACCACTCAACTAAATTACCTACTAGGGCCTAGCAGATGTGAAATGTTTTAAATAATAATTTAAAAGCAAAAAGTTTTAAGGTCGACAGCTAGACGAAATCGCAAAAAACAGTATTTTCCGAGTAACAATAATAAAGTAGTAGACAAAACGCCAAACTTTCAAAGGACGCTATTATAAAAGCACTTATATAAAATTTTTAAAGGTCATTTGGTTATATATTGAAATATATTTTCTGTTCCACAAAAATTTTGAGACATAACGTCCGTAGTATAAACGTGTCTAATACACCCATCTTTTTCTTAAAAAGGATTTTTATGTACCAGCTGAATTGACAGACTTTTTTAACTTAAAATATGTTTCATAACTATTTTCATCGAATATCAATTAGACTGTAAAAATTAATTTATAGCTAAATTGCCTATAAATGAAATGAAATTAATGATAGTTCTCAAGTACAACGCACGAAGTTCGTGACGTGATTAAATTGTAATTTAATCACGTCACGAACGAAAGTCACATTGTAATCTTACTACGATTAAGTCTGTTCAAATCATCATGGCGTTATTATTTTTAAACTTTTTGTAGGGAAAATTATTATAAATTATTTTGCCGCTAAAAGTTTAGTAGTTCTGTATTTCATGCAAGGCATTACTATATTTATAATCATTGACAGTTTCTTTAAAAGAGTAATAGCGGAGTTTTTGTTCGTTTATTGTCTGCAAAATTTACATTTCGAATCGGAGGTTCTTCACATTAACCATAATTAATTGGATTGAAATTGAAACTGACAAACCAAAGTTCTTTAAGTTAACAAAAAAATTATTTAGTTTTTATTTTTATTTAATTAGCTTTAAGTTTATTGGCGATATGTGTACTTGAGTATATTCTTATGTATGTTATTGCTAAGGATACTAATAGATGTTGCTTATGACATGGTTAAGGTACAATTTAGGACAGGGTTCGTCATTAGTTATTTCAGCTGCAAAGTTTAGTGGAACAAGATACTCTCGTACATTACAGCGTAGGCGTTTCAGTCTTATCTTATTAATAACTCACCTTATAAATATTCTATGAACCCTGTACGTCTTAGCAAACATCGATCCGAAAGCAAGTGAAAATCCAGCTGACAGAATGTACACTCTACCCTGAAACGAAGACGCTATTTGATTTAATTGTTTCATTACAAATTAGAATAATTTAGCTTACAAATAAGTTATATTAAATCATTGATTGGTTATTATTATTAATTACAAACTCTTATGGAATATTATTAATGATAGAACAGAATAATTAAATAAAAAAGTGGAAAATGATTTTTTAATAGTAGGATATCCGAACTAGAGCCAAACTTAACCCATCTGCTTAATTCCTGGCCAGGCTATATTTAATTTTAATTTTTTTCTTTGTTTCTTCATTAATTATGTTTGTATAATGCTGTTTAATTGTATGGACTTATAACGACAATAATAAGGCAATTATGACACAATTTGACACGCGGTAGCCCCATGGTCACATCACTGGCTTATGGCTGTTGCGCTGGCAGTAGCAGGTTCAATCCCTAGACATGGCATACGTTTATATTGGCCCCAAAGATGTTTTCCGTGGTCTGGGCGTTTCTGCTTTTATGTCCGGACCCGAAGTACTCACAAGTTTTCGGAGTGTCAGGACTTAAACCTAGTGGAGCCATTGAGTGTTTGAAAATTATTTATTTAAATAAAAGTCAGCGAAACCTGTCACAAAAACGATTATTAGTTTATTGATCTACTACTCATTTAAAATTTTGGAACGATTCCGGTAAAGGAGGCAAAAGAAATACAGGTCAAATAAAAACAATGCACTTTGGGATTTGGCAAGAAAACGTCAATATACTAAAAACGCGATTGATTTCTTGATTTGATGAATGTAAAAAATATGTTTTTCATCCTAAATTTAATACAAGATACTTACGGTACACATGGCAGAAAAGGGTATGTATGAAGGTAGGATAGCGTTATCGACTCCCAAAAGGGCCACTGCTGTGTACACCAGGACGCAACCTATTAGCGTCATGTTGTTTAATCGAGGTGATGAAAGCTTTATAAATCTGCCGAAAAATGTATTTATTTATTTATTTATTTATTTATTTACATAGGAAGCCAGCGTAGTATACAGTGGTTTCTAACATAATTATATAGTTAAACAGAATATCTTACACTATACACCACACTTATAGGCTAACTCAGCATGCAATACACTTTAAACAGTTGCTTCGAAACTTATACTAACAATAAATATCTATCTTATGAAAAATTAACTCATCAATAAAAGTATAAAACCAACTATCAAAAAAAAAAAAAAAAAAAATTACAACAATTAAAACCCGTGCTAAAACAGTAAAAAATATTTAAAAGAAAAAAGTTAAAATATGTAGGTATATGTAAAAAAAAAACAACGAAATACAACAATTAATATGATAATACATCGGGAATTCTATGAATAAATATAAAAATTATAAATGTAATATATCTATAAGTAAACGGTTTGAGGTACAAGAAATCAGCTAATTTAAAGTATAATATGGAAAGAATGTTCATAACTTCATACAGTAGGTAACTAATTTGAGTTCAAATGTAAAAAAAGCATCTTAACTTTTCTCTTGAATGCTTTCCCAGAATATCTAAAAATATTAATATCTGCATCCTCTTTTAAAATTGAATTATACAAGTTTATGATTCTATTTAAGCATGTATTCATGCCCAAATTGGTTCTAGCAAATCTGCTCACGAATGTTTGTTTTGATCTGGTAGTCCTCATAGGTTTTCTAGGGATTGCCAGTTTTAATCTTCGGACCAAATCAGGACAGTCAATATCTCCTCTAATAATTTTATTTAAAAAGCAAAGATCCAAAACATCTCTTCGTGTAGACAATGACAATACTTTATAGTGTTTCAACATTTTATTGTAGTTATATTCTAAATTGTCTTTATAAGATAATGCACGTAATAATTTTTTTTGTATTCTTTCTAATCTATTTTTGTGAATTTGGTAGTATGGGTTCCAGACAATTGAACAATATTCGATTTTACTCCTGATATATGAATTAAAAAGTACTATTTTTGTATATGATTTTTTGAAATCCTTTGTATTTCTAAAGATAAATCCCAGCATTTTAAGGGACTTTTTAACAATATCTTCTATATGTGGGATAAAACTTAGCTTCGAATCCATTAAGATTCCCAGATCATATATTTCATTAACACATACCAAGTTATTACCCCCAATATTATAATCATAATAAAAATTTCGAATTTTTCGACTATATGTAATTTTATAACACTTTTGGTGATTTAATGTTAAGTGATTCCGTTCACACCACGATACAAGTCTTTCTAAATCTGCTTGCATTTTTATGGAAACATCTGTTGTTGATATTTGTTTGAACATTTTTAGATCATCCGCATATAAATATATTTTAGAATGCTCGAAACACGTTAGCACGTCGTTTATAAAAATTCCAAAGAGTATTGGACCAAGATGCGATCCCTGCGGTACACCGGATGCAGCAATAAAAGTATCAGATTGATTTCCACCAATTACAACGTTCATTTCTCGATTATGCAAATACGACGTAATCCAATCAATAAATTTTCCACAGATACCGTAATTCATTAACTTTTGTAGTAAAATATTGTGGTCAACCACGTCAAAAGCCTTGGCCAAATCTGTGTAGATACAGTCTATTTGCCCGTTACTGTCCAGTACTTCAGATATATCCGTTACAAATGAGGCTAAATTAGACATTGTGGATCTATTTTTTAAAAATCCATGTTGATTATCAATCATAACAGGTTTAATGTGCCAACTAAGCGATTTACATATAATGATTTCAAAAATCTTTGAGAAAACAGATAGTATACAAATGGGCCTATACTTAGTTATGTCCTTTCTATCTCCACTTTTAAAAATAGGTACAATTCTGGCTTTCTTCCAAACATCCGGAAATATACCATCTGCTAGGGATACTTTATATAAAATACTTAATGGATTTGCTAATGCCTGCGAGCAATTTTTTACAAAAACGGGTGGTATATTGTCTGGGCCTGCGCCCTTGTGTATATCAAGTTTATTTAATTGATCTATTACTTCCTGCTTTTCTATACCTATATTAGGGAGTTGTAAATTCAAGTTAGATTGAAGATTCGGGTGTTGATTTAAGTCTAGTTTACTGTCGTAAGTTACATATGCACTTGAAAAATGCAGAGCAAATTGATTACAAATATCTCTCGTATCAGTAAATTCACAGTCATTAAATGTCATTAACGCAGGATAGTCACATTTATTATTTCTCATTCTTTTTATGTATGAATGAAAATATTTAGGATTTATTTTAATATTATCTTCCACTGTCTGCAAATAATGACTATATTCTAACTTTATAATGAGTTGACATCTTTTTCTAAGTAGGTGGAATTCTATGTTATCAAGTGGATTCTTATATTTTTTATACAAAATTCTATATTTATTCTTCTCTGCTAATCTTCTAATTAGATTTTTTGAGTACCAGACAGGATATTTGTTTTTAATCTTTGATTTTGTTTTTGGTATCATTGTCTCTATTACCTTACGCAACTCCATATAAAATACATCTACCATTTTATTTATATCATCGCAATTTTGAAATAATTCGGTCCAGGGTATTATTTTAAGTTTTTCATTAGTACTAGTAGTTAGTTTAGTTTTTTAATAGCACTATAATCTGCTTTCATGTAGTTATATCGTATTGTTGATTCCGGCTTCGATGATAGTTGAAGACTATCATAATTACAGATAACTTCCAGAGACAGTGGTGGATGATGTTTGTCAACCTTACATGCTGAAAAATCGCTAATATCAACTTCAATATTACTTACGTTACTAAATACTAAGTCTAATTTTTTATTAAAAGCATTACTAGTACTATTATATTGTTTTAACCCTGACACGGATATAAAATCATTTATCAATGTGCTAATTGTATTGAGGTTACTAGGGATCAAACTAATTAATTTAGCTTCATTTTTATATCAATGATATCATGATGTTTATTCTACTTCTCTTATATATATATATATATATTGTTACGGCCCTAGCCAGTCCAGCAGAGCCTCAGAGGTCGGGGCCCATCAGCGACCTCCCGGCGGACTGCCTAGGGTCGGGTACGGAATACCTATGGCTATCAGGATATGCGGCGTGAGCAATGAATACAAAAAAGGGGTTGAAAAATAAGCTCAGGGGAATTGCACTTACCTTCGAAGGGCAGCTAGGGTCTATTGGGGTCGAAGATCGCCAGGGAACGTGTGTAGGTCGTGTGGTGTAGTGTGACGTTAAGTGTAAAATAGGTGTCCTGACAGTCCTCGAGAAGGAGGCCCCAGGCCCCCAGACTTCGACAGTGAGTAGACACCCCCAGTCACTCGCCAGCAGACACGTCACAGAATTGATTATAACGAAATAAATAACTCAGTCAATACACAAGCAGTTACAGTCTCAAGCACAGCAACAAATATTTATAGTTACCAAATAAACCGTTAGATATATTCACAGGACCGCGTGCGGTCACGCCAGCAAAGAGTCCAAACCCAACATTGGGGTTCTCACAAAGCTACACAGAAAATTGCGTTCGTGCAGAGCGAACTCGAGACCTTACAGTTAAGTTATAAGTACAGCAATTAAAACGGTAGCAGTAAAGTAAGTAAGTAAGCAGTTAATAAACCACGAGGCACGCGCAAAACAATAAGTCCAACAATAGGAACTGGCCGGCCGTCGAGCAGCGATACGGCCACACCTTGCAGAGCGGACGCGAGACTTTATTCGCCGTATCGAGCAGCGATACGTCCGCTACCGTGAGAGCGGAATCGAGACTGTTCGCCGCTAAGCGGCGCGGGCGACGGCGACGGCGGGGGGCCGTGCCACCTGGCGATAACACCGATGAAGCCCATACAGAAAAAAGCGTCGCTAACGCAGCGAAATGGTATTACAAAATCATAACTAATAAATGACAGAGCCACGGTTAAACTAAACCCTAAGGCAATCGCTCTAAGGCGCGATTTGGCCTAAACAATCCCCCGTCCCGGACAGAATGGCATTATGTCCGCGAGCAAATTGGTAAACGAAACAGGGTCGGATCGGATCAGGTCAGGGACCCCACGGCGAAAACAAAGCAGCTAAGTGCGGCCACAAAGGCTTCAGTGCTGAGGGCACTTACAAGTTTCAGATGAACGGCCTTAGTGGAGAGACACACGAACACGCACAGGTAGGCTCCATGTGAGCACGCGTTACGAAAGCAGGACGACTTGTCTAAGACAGGGCCAGCGAAATTAGTTCCGACTCCAGCGAATGGTCGGATGGCAGTGACGCGATCGGCTGGCAAGTCGCCCATCATAGGGTGAGAAATGGCGGCCTTCAGTTTGTAGCACGGGATACATTTAAAGATGACGCTCCGGATGGTGCGTCGGCCCTAAGACAGGGCCAGCAAATTAATTCAGCTCTTCCCCTAGGAGCGGGAGGCTCCAGGCCTCCGATGCCAAACATTCGACGTGATTCAGAGCTCCAGGGGAGCCCTAGTCTTCCCACCAACCAAATAGAGGCCACACAATGTTGTGAACCCGAGTCCAACAAGGCGCGAGATGTTAGACAGTCGCCCTTCGGGTTGTACACCTGCACTGAGGCTGTCTGCAAAAGGACAGTTTGACAGCTTAAAGGCTCAGTGGAGGTGGCCGTGGTGGGAGATAGGGCGGCAGCTACCTAGTTGGAGCTGCCTCCATCGGACCAGTCCTCGCGCCGGGGGTCCTCGTAGCGGCAGTCAGGTGACAACTCGACCACCGGCGGCAAGGTAGCGCTAAGCGGAGAGGCCCGGAACTCAGAGGGCCCCGGCCTAGCGGGCCGGGACAGATAAGAGGTCCTAGGGACCTGGTAAGGTCGCCGACTCCGACCAAGGGGGGGAGGGTGGCGCTCCAATCGCGGCCACTTAGCTAAGGGAGGAGACAGTGGTCTTGACGACAGCTGAGTGGCGGCGAACTCTCTCTCGACCCGCTGAGGAGGGGGGGTGCAGACCCCCCCGCCCCTGGCAGGGTGACCCCCCAACTGCTCAGGGGAATGTCCCCTGTTCAAGCCGGGGGAGCAGTGGTTGGTGGGCGAGCGAGAAGCGTCACGCGCCAGAGGGGGCTGACTAGCGCCCCCGCCCGTGGCAGAGGCGCGGTCGGAAGGGGCGCGAGGAGGAGCGCTGAACGGGCCCAGGCACAACACCTCATGATGAGGACCCGAGCAGTGCGGACAGGGCCGCTGGTGCGGACAGTCCCTCTGAAGGTGCCGCTCCAAACAGGAGAAGCACCAGCGGCGTTCCCGAGCTATGGTCCGCCTCGCCTTTGCAGGCTTAGCCCACAGCTTCGGGCAAGCCGCGGATCGGTGCTCAGACCCGCGGCAGTAGTTGCACGGAGGAGCCTCCCTGGCCACTAGGCCGGTATACGTAGGAAGAGGGCGGCGCCCTCCTGAAGAAGCTCCAGTAGGCTTCTGCGGAGTCGGCGGTGACCTCCCGGGCGGGTTCCGCCTTTCAGGTGCCCTGGAGGTGTCGGCGGCGCCCGCCGCGTTTGCGACCTGCCTACACTGTTGCTCTAAAAAGAGCAGCAGGTCTCTAAAAGACGGGATATGATCCGCTCCGTCCCCGCCATAACTCTCCTCAAAATGGATCCGCAGATCGAGGGGTAGGCGGGACAGTACGAGGTGGAGCAGCAAGAAAGAACCTCCGGCCCCTTCATCGACCGGAAGCTCCAGGCGCCTCAGTGAATTGCACGCGACTACGACAGGATTAATAATATCCTGACGTAGCCTCGTCCTGTCAGTCAGTAGCGGGAGATTCAGAAGCTGTCGGGCATATTCGTCAGCCAGCAGCCGGGTGTTTGCGTACCTCCTCTCGAGGAGGTCTCTTGCGATCAAATAGGAGTTGTCGGCCAACTTCAAGTGACCAACGACCGCAAGGGCCTCCCTTTCAAGAGAAGAGAGCAGGTACGCCATTTTTTGACCGAGGGACAAGTCCCCCCGGGCGTGGACCAAGCTATCAAAGAGGCCTATGAAGGCCAGCCACTCACCAATAGCACCCGAGAACTTAGGCAAGTCCAATGTGGGCAACATACCTAATAGCTCAGCTTGAGCTGGATTCCGCCGCGGAGACTCCAGTTTCGCCAGACCCTCCATCTGGCTCTCACGCGCCTCATGCGCCAGCTTGCCCCTTGCCTCAACCAAGTCGTCCGTGAAGTCGACGAATTGCTCATAATCCCGACGAGCGGAGTCCTTGACTCCGCTCTCCACATCCGCAGACAAAAGCTCAGTGTATGCGCTCTCGACCAAGGCCAGTCGATCCCGAACCTGATCCGCTCGCTGCGCTAAATTATACACTCGGTCGGCGCGCCCGATCAGTGTGTGGGCATGCGCCGCCCAGCGCAGCTGCTCCTGAATTATCAGCGCAGGTGCCTTGGGTTGCTTGTGAGACGGCATCATATATAACGATAAACAAATGCAGTGATATAAATTCCAACAACCAATACAACAATAAAAAATACAGATACAAATCACAGCAATAATTACAGTAATAACAGTAAGAAAATATAAACAGTAAAAAAATATAAACAGGGATGTGCCACACAGGCTAAACCTACCCGAAGCTACTCAAATACAAATACCCTAAACAAATATAACCCCTATCAGTTAAACTCACGCAGCTCAAGGCGTGGGGGGCTCTGCTACCAAAATGTTACGGCAACCACGCTCTGCTACCAAAATGTTACGGCCCTAGCCAGTCCAGCAGAGCCTCAGAGGTCGGGGCCCATCAGCAACCTCCCGGCGGACTGCCTAGGGTCGGGTACGGAATACCTATGGCTATCAGGATATGCGGCGTGAGCAATGAATACAAAAAAGGGGTTGAAAAATAAGCTCAGGGGAATTGCACTTACCTTCGAAGGGCAGCTAGGGTCTATTGGGGTCGAAGATCGCCAGGGAACGTGTGTAGGTCGTGTGGTGTAGTGTGACGTTAAGTGTAAAATAGGTGTCCTGACAGTCCTCGAGAAGGAGGCCCCAGGCCCCCAGACTTCGACAGTGAGTAGACACCCCCAGTCACTCGCCAGCAGACACGTCACAGAATTGATTATAACGAAATAAATAACTCAGTCAATACACAAGCAGTTACAGTCTCAAGCACAGCAACAAATATTTATAGTTACCAAATAAACCGTTAGATATATTCACAGGACCGCGTGCGGTCACGCCAGCAAAGAGTCCAAACCCAACATTGGGGTTCTCACAAAGCTACACAGAAAATTGCGTTTGTGCAGAGCGAACTCGAGACCTTACAGTTAAGTTATAAGTACAGCAATTAAAACGGTAGCAGTAAAGTAAGTAAGTAAGCAGTTAATAAACCACGAGGCACGCGCAAAACAATAAGTCCAACAATAGGAACTGGCCGGCCGTCGAGCAGCGATACGGCCACACCTTGCAGAGCGGACGCGAGACTTTATTCGCCGTATCGAGCAGCGATACGTCCGCTACCGTGAGAGCGGAATCGAGACTGTTCGCCGCTAAGCGGCGCGGGCGACGGCGACGGCGGGGGGCCGTGCCACCTGGCGATAACACCGATGAAGCCCATACAGAAAAAAGCGTCGCTAACGCAGCGAAATGGTATTACAAAATCATAACTAATAAATGACAGAGCCACGGTTAAACTAAACCCTAAGGCAATCGCTCTAAGGCGCGATTTGGCCTAAACATATATATATATATATATATATATATATATATATATACATATATATATATATTATGTATATGTAAAAATCATGAAATTCTCTGAAAAAAATACAAAGAAAATTATATAATTTTCTTTTAAAAAAAATGTTACAAAGAAAGAAGTAAATAATAGTAGGTACTTGACTGTACTATGGCAACCAGATAACGTTACACTTAGATATTGTTCTTCTTATCCTAAAGCGATGGGTTAGAGCCGCTTTTGGCACCACTATTAGTTAGAAGGCATCCTAATGAAGAAATTGGATTCGCCATATCATGTTTTATTGGAATGTGTGAGAAACAAAACTTAAAGAAGTTTGTTTTTTTCGCAATACCCAGAATACAATTTAAATAATATGGGGATATTCAACAGTATCTTGGCTTCTGCAACTTCTGAAAAGGCTAGAAATGTTTATAAATTGGTCCTAATATATTTAAAGAGATGGAAGTTGATTTATTTAAGAACGATGGACGTGACGTGGTCACTGTTTGACAAAATCTCCTATTTTTTTAAAGACTAAAAGAAAAATATTAGTTGGAAATAGTAGAAGTAGTTAAAATTACCTTCGCTTACTATAATGCAAGTTGAAAGCCAAGAACGCTAGTGATAGAGCCACTCCAGCAGCTGACAGCGCTGCAACAGCCAATCTAGCAGGAGCCCAGACTGAATCCACTCTTAATACTAGGACTCTTCTAGCAGCAGGGATTCCCCCTGCCCACTGAGGTCTGGCGCATTCTGGGCATATCATTTCTCGGCCATGTGTGTATAATGCTACCGTTTTTGGCCGACCACCTTGATAATAAAAACATCTTAATGTAGCACAAATACGCTTAGTTCCTTTAAAATATTTAGACCTGACTTGACCTATGGTGTTTAGTATAGACTGTTAGAGGCAGATAATACCAAAGAATCAATATCAAAAAGAAGATAAATTCTAAGCTCAAAGGATTCGAAATTCTAAAAGGGAGATTGTCACGGTTGAAATCCATAGTCATCAGTGAAAAGATTCATGCCTTTCTTAGCTTTTTAAATAGACAAGTTAAACGACCTTATAAAAATGGCAAAATTTACGTTCATTTTACGCATTTTTTTGGGATGAGTAATCTGACTATTATCCCCTTGATGTTGAGGCAAAAAACAAGGATTTACAGTTTTTCGTGATCCACGGTTGTCGTAATAAATCTTACTCGGCTTAAAAATAATTTTATAGGGGATTTCAGCTGTAAAAGGGTGCAGTAAATTAATTACCTCATACCTTGTATTTGGTAGAATGCGGACGTGCCTATCCGGTCCGCTCCGTTAAAGGACACCGGCCCCTGAAAAATATATACGATGAAATTGCGGGCTACCTTAATTAGCTTTCATTAATCTATGTTTTAATGAAGCAGGAGGTATAATAATGACTATAAAAAATTACTCTGGGTGTTATTTTATTTTTCTAAATATAGACAAATGTTTTGGATGAATAGTGAATAAGGAAACAATATTTGGATAGTAACTGAAAGTAATTATATTAATATAATAATTGTTTTAACCAAATCAGTTTAAAAAATCGGTTAAAAGTGGAAGTAAATTTAAAAGATAACATAGATTTATTTTGTACTGTGTGGCTACGGTACTAAGTACTGTGTGGCTACGGTACTAAAGAATTTAGCCACCCCCTCTCTTCCCGTGGGTGTCGTAAGAGGCGACTAAAGGATAAGACAGTTCCGCGACCACCTTGGAACTTAAAAAGCCGATCGGTGGCGGGATAACCATCCAACTGCTGGCTTTGAAATACACGTGCCGAAGACGGGCAGCAGCGTCTTCGGTGCGACAAAGCCAGTACTGCGGTCACCAACCCGCCTGCCCAGCGTGGTGACTATGGGCAAAACACATGAGTTCACGTTATGTTTGGCGTAAACTTGTGGAGGCCTATGTCCAGCAGTGGACTGTATAGGCTGTAATGATGATGATGATAGATTTATTTTAAACAGTTTCCTATTAAGATTCACGTAAGCGAATTATAACTTTTCGTTTTGCAATTGGCGTTTAGAAGATTGTTAACTCTCGGTCCTGGTATTAGGGAAAATCTGCACGTGGGCAGTTCTCAAATTTGATGTCAATACAAATAAGGTTAGGACTTGGAATAGATTCCGTTCAGCACAGAAATAAACTTAACTTTCTAGACAGATGTTCCCTCGAGAATTCCTTAGTGGATATACGAATAAGTCGGATGCTTGGATAAATAATAAATGTGACATCTCTATACGTACTTTGGTATATGAAAATGTGTTATTATTATATTCTTTTATATTGAATTGAATATTTTATTCGTGTATTTTTGATGATGCTGAAAACAGAGTTTTTGGTTTTATTTATAGTACCCATAACTGTTATAGTCAAGTGTTATGGAAGTTCCATCAACGCTTGTTGCGGATATTTGTTTAAATATGTGTTTTTAGTTTGGGCGTTTGTTTTTGTGTGTTATAGTTGGTTCATCATGAACATCTGTTAATAAGCGCTGTTCTTGTTATGGGATTATCTGTCACTGGATTGAAATGGAACTTACGTTACCTCTATACCAGAATGTTCGTGCGTAGAACACCTGGAACTTCATAAACGTAATTTAAGCTTTAGTTGTTTTGAAATTGGATACTTTATTATTATTATCCATAACTAGCGACCCGCCTCGGCATTGCACGGTTGCAAATACTATCGATGTTCCTCTATTATATTACCTTGTATTATACATATAAACCTTTCTCTTTAATCACTCTATCTATTAAAAAAAACCGCATCTCAATCCGTTGCGTAGTTTTAAAGATTTAAGCATACACAGGGACATAGGGATATAGGGATAGAGAAAGCGACTTTGTTTTATACTATGTAGTGATAAACCGAAATTATTTCATCATTTAGTTTTTTAGACCATTAATACATAAGTATAAATTTGAATTTCCAAATCCAATCCTAATGTATGGTTGTGAGGCTTGGACACTTACGCTCAGAGAGGAGAACAGGCTTCTGGTTACGGAAAGGAAAATTTACCGTAAAATCCTAGGACCAACTAAAGGACAAGATGGCAGCTGGCGAATAAAAACCAATGCTGAAATTGCAAACCTGGTGTCTGAACCAAACATCATTGGAGTTACCAAATCCCATCGGTTGCGGTGGCTCGGTCATGTCGAACGCATGGGGGAGGATCGAGCAGTTAAGAGAGCGTATCTGGGTCGACCAACTGGACGTAGATCAGTGGGTCGCCCCAGGTACCGCTGGAGGGACATGGTTGAAGCAGAATTGAGTGAGATCCAAGCCAATAATTGGCGGGAAAACGCGCAAGATCGTGCAAAGTGGAGAAATCTTGTTTCGGAGGCCAAGACTCACTTCGGGTCACTGAGCCAGTTGAGTTAGTTAGTTAGTTATAAATTTGAATTTAGTTAAATAATCTTAAACACGTATACAAAAAGCAATCAAAACTTTGCTGGGTTTGAATTTAAATTAGTTTCAATTGTTTTTTAAATATTCAGTTTACAAAATTGTGTTAGGATTGTACATTTAGTTAGAGTTTTCGTTTATTTTAATAACTTTAAACATTGAAATTGTATTATAATTTACATACATTAGTGATAATAATATTAGTAAAATTGAAAATTTTGTTAATATACTTTGTGAACGCGATATTTTAGAAGTTATCAGTAAACAAATAAACGCCTTACTTTGAAGAGCTACTGGGATGAGAATGCTATCTAGAGGGTTCGACAATGCACCTAACACGAACACAAACGCCCAGACCACGACAGACACATGTATGGTCTAGACAAACATCTACACAATCTGTACAAACGTCTGTATAAGTCAGGTAGCTGAGCCCACTTACAAGTACTATGACAAAAGTTGTTCATACATAATAGGAACAATTCCAGAAAATGTATTAGTAATATAAACAATGGGATAGGCTGTCTACAATCGTCAGACGTCTTGTATAATGCTGAAAAAGAGTTTACAGGGTATTCGGTTGAATATGGGTTATTTCTGCTTCATTAACCCCTGTAAGATTATCTTCATTTCTTCGTGACAAGGAGATCTGAGTAATAAGGTGTTATGAAGTATGAGGGAAAATCTACTGATAGAACAAGGTCATTCGACAGCGTGTTTTGTTCACTTCAAAAGAGGAGGTGAATTTATGATCGTAGTTTGATTTGTGTTTGGTCGATATCTTAATATATTTATTATTACTAGTGGTCGCCCAGTGGATGAAATTCGACCAAAATTAAATTTTAAATTAAAAAAATAATAATAATGAAAATAAAGAACCGTTTTTTTAAATTTTCAATTTGACTTACATTCAACAAAATCAACACGTGACAATCAACAAAAGAGTATAAATATCCATATGTGTACGTACATGGTAGTGTGTGTAATGTTTTATTTATTGATTTAAAGTATTTTTATGCATAAATTAAAAAAAATATATTAGCATTCTGCACTCCTTCTCTATATAAAGTATAAGTGTACGAAATTACATACTACTCAGTCTACGCAATTTTCGTAAAAAGGGGTACAAAGTTTTGGCTTCACGTATTAATATTCAGATATTATTGTACGTGTCAATTGTATATTATATATTTACTAGCTGACTCGGCAAACGTTGTCTTGCCGCTAAACGCTGTTTAAAATTAGGGGTTGGTGATAAAAGGGTGAAAATTTAGGGTTGTATGTATTTTTCAATGCCAAATCATTATAAAATAAAGAATAAATAATTTGTCTAAAAATTTAAAAATAAAATAAAATTAGGGGTGGACTACCCTTAATATTTAGAGGGATGAAAAATAGATGTCGTTCGGTTCTCAGACCTACCCAATATGCACGCAAAGTTTTATGAGAATCGGTCAAGCCGTTTCGGAGGAGTTTAACTACAAACACCGCGACACGAGAATTTTATATATTAGAAACGTACGTTTTCGATGACGGGCTGAGAATACTAGAGGTTTTTACTGTATTGATAATAGATAAATAATTCTCATATTGAGTGATATTTTGTTATATTTTGAACACATATGACATGCTTACGTATTAGCTTATGCTATATTAATTAATATGTTGCTATATTAATTAATATGTTATTATATTAATTAATATGTTATTATTATAATTTATATTATAATATTATTAGAGTTTTCTTAAATTTCATGAAATGAAGTGATGTAGTACATGAATGAATGATGGAGAGGTAGTCCTAGTATGCAAAGAAATGTAGATTAATTAATAAATAAGTGAAACACATATCTAACAAAATAACCATAAAACAGGAATAGAATAACAATATAATGACCTACTAACCTAATGTTGAATGCAGTTAAAGATTTTTTATTAATAAAAAGAAACTTATGATATCTTAGAAAATTAATAAAAAAAATGATATATTAGAAAGGTATGATCAGATGGTTTGGTCATGTCGAGAGAATGAGTGAAGAACGATTAACGAAAAAAGTGTATAAGGCGAGATGGAAGGGTTGGAAGGGGTAGACCTAGGCGGACGTTCCGAGACCAAATAAGGGACGTCTTGAAAAAAGGCCAGGTCAAGAGTACCCTAAACCGAAGAGCGTGTATGAAGGGAATAATGAAAGTGGACAAAGCGAAAGAAGTATGTAAGGATCGTAGCAAGTGGAAAGAAGTGGTCACTGCCTACCTCTACGGAAAAGAGGCGTGATTATATGTCTGTATGTAAAAAAGAAACTTACCGAAACACCAAGAAAATTTAGACTCCCAAGCTGATTCAGAAATTCTTCCGCCATATCTTTCCTGTCATAATCGAAGAGATCTAAGTCCAGTTTAGTAGTATTGCTTTTGGATTTTCGCCAGAGCTCCTGGGCTCGACTTAGGGCGAGTGCGATCGCCCATACTGCGTCGTATGTGTGTGGGGCGAATGGAGATATTGGTACACCAGCTCCTAACATTTCACGATGAAACATTTCATTCGTCTGCGAAATATTATTGTATTTATATATATATATATATATATATATATATATATTGTCATTGTATTTTACTTTATTAATTTAAAGTAATATTTTAGTGTCATGATAATATTATGAAATTATTTGTTTTGTATTTAAAATTTATGAGGGTTAATGGGGACAACGTGGAGAACTGGGATGTTTGCCGTGAACTTAAGGAGGCCTATATCTAGCGGTTGACTGCGATAAGCTTAAAATTAAACAGTAAACTGTTGCATAAGACTAAAAAGATCTAATAAAAGGTGATACCACAATAACATTTTTGGTAATATTCAAGATTATGAAACTTTCCCCTTAATAGAGAGGATGACTTTGTCCACTTGTAGGATGTTCACCTTGTTGTAGGACGTTCGGCTTGTTTCATGAGAATGCTTTAGTGTTAGTGTAGTTAGATTGGCAATGTTTCTCTCTTAAATGTTGAACATACCACGGTAGTTTTTTCCTACGAAAACACTGGCGAAGGAAGCATGGTCATCCACAAATAGCTCTAATCGGCCAATCATTCATCGTTTCTTATATTTAAAAGGAGTAGAATTTCAAAACAAAGAACTGAATACGACTTACAAGTCCAGAATAAGAAACCATATCACCCACGATCCCTCGATGTGCGGTGACAGAAACCAGTCCTTCTAGCGCCCTGGCAAGTTGAACGCGGGCACATGGTGCAACACCACGAATCCGGGGTGGCGCTCCTGCCACCAACCACGCGTACTCCGCTCCAAACATGCCCAGTTGGTAAGCCTACGTACCGAAAGAAAGGAATTGAATGGTTAAGTAATTTATAGTAAGTTTGCCTTTTGAGGTAGGGCAAAGCATGGGCACATACGTCCTGCTCAAAATTTGGAACAACCCGTCTGGTGAAGTAGCTAACCTTAAAGAAGATCATTGCATCGGTGTGGGATTATATACTTGATAAAGATGTGTGGACTTAGTGGCGCTGTATTTTATGCAGCATGTTACTAATTTTGTACTTAAACACAGTTTATATATTATTTTTCAAAAGAGTAACTGCTGAGTTTCTTGCTGACCCTTCTCTGCAGAATCTACATTCCGGATCGGGGGTAGCTTTACTTTTACAAAAAATAGTAATCTATTTTTAAAGTTTTAATTTGTAAAATGACAATTCGAAAGTGCTCTCGGGGCCTATTTGAATAAAGCTGTTTTTGATTTTGATTTTCAAAATCAACATGCTTTACCATCATGTGAGTCGTACGATTATTTGCCGCATTAATCGTATCAAAATATAGTTATTTAATTTTTACGTAATATAAAAAATATCATCTGTCACCTGATTCTCATTTGCTGCTCGTGTTTTGGCTTAAAGAAGAAAAATAATTTACTCATCCTAAGAAATGCAATATTAGCAAGTTGAAGTGACAGTGGGCTGGTCATCTGTGTCACAGGACCGATGGCCGTTTGAGCAGACGGGTCTTGGAGTGGAGACCGCGTCTTGGAAAACGCAGTGTGGGACGTTCTTCGGCCCGTTGGACCGACGATCTACGTAAGATTGCCGGTGTAGGCTGGAAGAGGATTACGGAAAACCGGGATATCTGGCGCGAAATTTGGGAGGCCTATGGCCAGCAGTGGACTGCAATAGGCTGAGCTGACTGACTGAGCTAAAAAAATGCAATAGCAGAAACCACTTCCACTTTAATTTTGTAAGAGTAGAACTTGGGTCGAGTTAGTACTCAATTGTCTGTGCAGGGGATCTCTTTATGCAGGGCTTCTTTTAGAGACGAGGGACCATATGTGATAATGTATGTTTTGCGACGGACGATCAGCTGTTTTGGGGAAAAACATGACCACTTAGTTATTCCTAATTAGTACCATTTGTAGAACCTACTTAGTTATGCCAAGTGAGCTTTGCTCACTCTTTCGCTGACCACTTTATGTGCCTTTAGGGACCAACAGTGGCCGCGTACTGTGGTATAAAACTGGTTAACCAGTGGTTTTTTCACTGGTATTAATAAAATTGACGTGTAACTTAAACCACATAAATTTTAGGTTAAATAATCCTTCTCTCTGCCGTCATCCGATCCACTATACAGCGAATATATTGATAAATTGAAAGGTTAATACTAACTTAATTGGAATTTAACCAACAACCAACAAACGCGGATCCATATTTACCTATCTTAATATTAATACCTCTATAGTACGTGCATGGAATATTACATAAACTAGAATCCAATGAGTTACCTTCCAGTATTGAAAACAAGATCTCTATAGTTTAATTATATAATAAGTAATTATGTTAAATTACAGCAAATGAAATAAATAATCATTACCAAAAAGAAAGTTTACATAAAATAGTCTATTGTAAATCATGGATTATTAAAACAGAAGAAAAACTCACCTCGCAAAATATTTTCGGTAGCATTTCCTGTGAGAAACTTCCTATAATGATCCTCGTGTCCAGTTTCTGTAACAATACGGGTTTAGTCAAAGGCAAACTGTTCTTAATTGTAATTACAGCACAGAAGTAAAGTTAATATTTACCGGACTAGAGCTTTATCGCTTAATTGTCTTAACTAGCAGATAGCTAGACTAGCTAACCAATATATTTCGTCACTATATATTGGTTATATAATTTTGGCTATTCCGTTTTCTCTGTTTAAAATATAGCCTATTTTAAAAAAATTAAAATGTCGAAAAACTGCATTCATACATTCATGCATTCAGCCTGTATTATCCCACTGCTGGGTATAGATCTCCTTCTCCACTCAGGAGAAGGACTGACCTTAATCCACCACCCGGCTTTACTGAAGGATGGCGGATATGTTCTCTATTATGAGTAACGATCGCTATCAGGTATTTGTGATAACAACCGCGAGCGACGGCTTAAAGTGCTGTCCGAGGCACGGCGGGATGACTCACAAGGACAGACATTCAAAATGGAAAGGAATATTTGTATAGATACAAATATCCATTCCGAACGGGATTCGAACCCGCAAACCGTCGGTGTTTTAGGCAAGTACTTGCACCACTACACCCGAACATTTGTTAATTGAAAAACACACAACATAAATATATATTTTTCTTTTATTTCATCCAAAGATTTTCGGTGATATAAACCTTAGTCAAATACACTTGAAAATTTAGTGGCTTAAGCTACGACCCTTAGTTTAGTAGTTCCACTTGTTCTGAACCCTAAGAGCCGGTAAAACAGCACCAGTCGTTGATAAATTTTATCTTACACATAAGTTAAGAATATAGTTTAAGCAGTAGGAGTTAAAATACACCATTTAACATCATTTAATAAACTATTTTTTTTTAATTCACACGTAGAAATATCCTATAAATAAAGTGGAATTTGATGATGAATATAGCATAAACTACTATCTGTTAGATATCGTCATAAGTAAGATAGCTTTAAAGGAAACCGGTGAGACAGATCCTAAGATATATCGGCTCATTATACGAGTACAATACATTACCTACTTAATGTTCTTCTTTACCTTCATGAGTTTTATTGAAGCTTAAATATAAATTGATTCTCTTGAGTATTAAGACAAAGTCAGTATCGTTTGTCTAACTTAAGCGTAAACTCGTTAAGCGGTAAATATTCATCCTTTTTGACAAAACGAGTATTGCTTTTGAGTATTGTTATTTAGCACATTTATTCTCATAGCGGAGTAAAAATGAGTTTTATAGGGATCTTTTACTTATCTACTATATTAACTGGTATGTGCTGGTTATTATGTATTATTGGAAGAATTTTGCACTAATAAGACTGCCGAATTAGCTGGAATTTATATAATATGCAGGGCTTGGCCATTAATGAAGGTGCTCGAAGTGGAAACTCCAGATAGCCAAGCGTATAGAAAATAGATTTTTATGTCGCATGCATATATCATCCTTTGCCAAGCAGCGGGTAGCGTAGTGCTAAGATAGTCATAAGTTTGATTCTCTATGTGGACTTTTTTCAAGTTCTTTCTTAATTTTTACAAAACACTCGACAGTAGCGGCAACACGATGATACGTATTCAACATACACATATTTTGTATATTTTAACCGACTTAAAAAGGAGGATTTTTCAATTCCACTGTATTTATTATGTGTGTACCTCATAAAATTTTACTGGGTGTACCTGATGATTATTGGTGGTGGTGATTTTGATGATTATTTTTGGGCGAAATCTGATCGATATCTTTCGAGTAGTTTTTGAGTTACCCCCAATAATAGTTCTTTTTCGTCTTATTAATGGTTTCAACAGTGACCAAATGAGCATAATTAATTTCGCCAATGTCACATAGAACTACGTTGAAGATGTTCTTGGACTTGGCAATGTAAATTAGTCTGTTTTTTTTTTTTTTGTTTGAAAACAAGTACAGTTATTTATTTTACCAGAGACCTAACGACCAATGTACTCTCATTACGCCCACACAATATTATCACATTTTGTAGATGAGATACCAAAATAATGTATTTAAGCCGTGTACCTTTTTATATTGGAAAGGAGGATTTATTCAACTCACACATATTTAAAGGCAATGGAACCTTTTTCGTATAAATTTCGATCTGGTATCCTAAATCTCTTCACTATTATTCTTTCTAAAGTAGGGTTACTTTAACATGTTCTAAAGTAAAAAACGTATTTTTAGACTTTTCTTTAGTAAATGTTTTAAAACCTAAAATTATTTTTGAAACTCAGCTATTTGGCAGATAACTATCTAACGGGTGACGAAAGCTCTGGTGTGATGGTGCGTGTGACTAAACACCGACTGTCGCGGGCTTGATTCCCACTCGGAGTGAATATTTGTGTTTATACAAATATTGATTTCCGATCTGGTTGTTAGTTCTTGCGGGTCTCCCCACCATGCATCAGAGAGCACGTTAAGCTGTCAGTTCTAGTTGTTATCATGTATACACACCTAATAACGATCGTTACTCTTCGTAGGAAATATTTCCGCCAACCCGCATTGGAGCAGCGTGGTGGATTAAGCTCTGATCCTTCTCCTACATGGGGAAAGAGGCCTATGCCCAGAAGTGGGATATTACAGACTGAAAGCGCGTTCATAAACGACGAAGTTATCCCCGCACATACAGACAAATATCTACCTGACGGATAACTATCTGAATGATAGGTCTCTGACAACCAACTATCTGATGCATAACAAATAAATTGTGCAAAAATTAAATAAATAAATAATTTTTTTTTAATAAATTTGAGTACATTCGGCTTATTGGTATTAAAGAACATTTTATTAGGCCTACACTAAAACACTAATAATAATTACATTATTATTGAGAGCTTTATTGATATCATGAATCCATTTTCAATGTACATAAGCGAAATTCTGCTCAATAAGTACCTTCGCTTGTAAAGTCAGTAGAGATTTATCTAAAGTTCCATTAATCCAAATCAACATCTGCTCAGAAGCATTACATCAAGTGAGCCACTATACGAAGAGAGGATATAAATAAGCACTCAGGACGGCGATGAATTAGCTCTAAATAGTAACCCACATAGTCACATATAGTCTTCACATATCATTGAGTCTGTTACGTGACTTAGTAGTTGGCATTTAATTTTCTTTTTAGAACTTAAAAAATGATATAATGTGAAGTGTAAAAAATATATGGAGTGCAAAATTTTGTGCAACAACGCTGAGCTGTGGTGCTGAGAGTGACACTTTATAGCGCTTTAAGCTCAGTACCTGGGTGACCGAGCTTAGCTCGGTATTTTTAGTAAATCGTGTTTTTTGGATATCATGTTTGGAAATTATAAAAATGTCTATAATTCATTACGATATTGTAGCCATTTTTTCATTGCCTAAAAACAGGGACAAAACGACATTTTCTCCTCCTCGTTCGAGCCGTTTCCGAGATTCAGATTCTATATATATATATATATATATATATATATATATATATATATATATATATATAGAATTGCTCGTTTAAGTATTAGATTATGTAAGATATAATTAGATATAATAAAATGCATATCAGCATTTAATGTATTCAAACGAGCATCAATTCATGTTTTTGGCTTTATAGTTTTATTATTTTAATTAATTATAATTTTATTTTATTTAATACTAGCGACCCGCCCCGGCTCGCAGGGTTGCAAAAACTACCAGTATTCCTCTACTATATGCATGTATTATAAACCTTCCTCTTCAATCACTCTATCAATTAAAAAAACCGCATCGAAATCCGTTGCGTAGTTTTAAAGATTTAAGGATACATAGGGACAGAGAAAGCGACTTAGTAATTATTCTTGAGTAATATACAGAGTCGCGTATCGGATCTGACACACAGTTTATTTTGTGTTTTTATTTACACACAGATGGGTTAAAATGTAACACAATTACTACGGATAATGATTTATGTATATTTTTGTTCAAACATAGTTAAATTTTACTTTGTATCAATTAATAAATGTATATATTTTAACTAATGTGGAATTCAACACGCAATTGCTATCGATGGAGATTTAAACATTATTTATTTATTACAATTTTTTATTATAAAGATAATAACATGAAGTTTCTTTTTAGCCAAGTAATACCTTCTATAATTATACTTTTGAAGTGAAACTTCTTCAAGCGTATGAGGGTAAAATTTTTACAAATGAAACGGCAGCGTTTCGATGAAACGGCAACGTTTTTGTCGATGGCGCTGGAATGGAAATCTAAAGCTTTAGATTTGTATAACGAGACTTAAAAATTAGTTTGCCAAAGAGGTTTCACTTCTGACATGTGTACTTTGTACGCTTGGACTTTTTTTAACACATAGTCATATTAACCGGTCAAGGTCTAAGTATTTTATATATTAGATAATCTCAGCCCAGCTAATTATTGATCCTTAAATACAGCCTATTCTTTTGAAAGCCTAAATCTAGTCGTTAAATATAATTATACCTTCAGTTGCTGTAGCTGCTCCTTGAAGTCCGTTTCAGCGAATGTGATAGATGCTGCACAAGTAATATTCGCCGCCTCCAGCTGCGTCACAAGTTCGTTAACAGCTAAAGAGTAAATTTCCTCGTTTTGCGAGAAAGCCGTCACAGTGTCCCAGCCGAATTGTCTGCGAAGTTATTTATTATTTTATTTATTTAAATAAATGCTGTCAACAGAGCAAATTATAAAATAATTATACTACAATATATATTTGTTTCATGATTCGTTGCCGCTCTAATTATGAGCATCATTATGTTCATAGTGATAACGACATGTTAAACATTTGAAAATGAAAACCAAGTTTTGTAGTAAATGTATATAAATAAACGCTTTACACTTAACGACTCTAATCTGGATGTAAATTCTATGTCCAGGGTCCGGAAACACACAACAAATACAGACATTACTCACACGTTTGTCTTAGGGTGCCAGACAAATGTGATGTCTATACACAGAATTGTTGTGTACAGATATCGAATGATTCAAAGTTGTCTAACAAATATCTTACAGCTTGGCTTGGGTTAAACAATTGAATATTGAAGATTAATTGTCAATATACCTTCAGTAAATATCAGGCTTAGAATACACGTGTAGTTATCATCAGAATCCCTATTACCTACTAAAAATTTAATTCGTAACTATCAATTATAAAGCGTTATACCAAATAATTTGAATTCAAAGTCTCTCAACGTTTCAATAGAGTATTCGTAAACGAGTATAATCACTTTTCCTGGATAAGCGACGAAATATATTTAGAAGCGACGAAATGTGATTCCTCATAATTGTGGTTGGTAGACGAAAAAATAGTCGCGATTTGATACGCGTTATCAAAGATTACTTAAATATAAGTCATCAGATCTCCATTAAATTTTAATGGGACTACAAAAAAGCATCGGCTTTCGATTATAAAAAAAGTCCTTAAAATATGTACACCCAGTAAAAAGTTATGAGGTGTACATACACATATAGTATAACGTACTTCGACGATATAACGCGAAAAGTACTTGTGAGATCTCAATACAAATGTAACGTATATACGATAGGTTGAAAATTATTGCACTTATAAATATTAATTATGCAGGCAGAAATTATATAATAAGCACAAAAGTGATAGTTGCATATTTGCATAAATACACTTCTAATGTATTTAATGTTTGCAAATGTTCTGGAAAATGAAAGACAATACACAATGACATTTGTGCAAGCTGAGCTAGAATTCAGATTGGCTTTTATGCAACGGTTTGCCATTCTGAATATTGTTTCCCTTTTGTTTCAGTGCTTTGTACACTACAAGGGACAATTTACACAGTTTATGAAATGGGAATGAAGTGGCTGCGTACTGCCTCTTTGATCGTTTATTTTTAACGAACCAAATCGACTGCGTCATATCACATGGCTTTTAGTGTAAAAATTTAACGTTTTATAATTGTAAAGATGTTTTTGAACAGTTTAGGTATAGAATTGTTTCGTTATAATAGGCACATATAAAAAAATATTTAACTTTGATGATGGGATGAAAGAGATGTTCCTTTTTCTTCATTATTTACTTTAGAATTACTTTTTACAATTAAAAAAAAACAGCGATAAACTAACTAACGTTATGTTTCAGCAGCAATTCGTGTAGGAATCAGGCATAATGACAATGTTTTGAAAGACAAATGTTTATATGGAATATCAAGGTATTTCTCGGTGACTGGCAATTTCTATTTGTGTTGTGTTTGTTAACGAAGCCAATGATTCATATTCTACTAAGGAACGTTAATAACGGAGTATATTTAAGAAAAAAGTGTTAGGTGTCTTAAGAATTATAACGAATGTTACCTTATAAAAGCTATCCTTGCGGGGTTGTGCGAGGAGTCAGGTGCTACAGTTCTGCAGAATAGCGGAAACTCGGAACGGTCACTCAATGCTGGTGATGTCGAGCCAAATGACACCTGGCGGAATTGATATGATTCATTTTATTGATTAAATTTTATTGTCTAGGCAATAAAACTTTGTACTTTTTTCTACTTCAAAAAATTAAATCTCTTCTTATTTATTCTCTCTTTATCTAAACTGTAAGGTATTTTGAAAAGTTTAGTTTGAATGGTAATTCTATAATAAATAATTATTCAATTTAATTAACAAACATAATGTTTGTATATTATGACGCTTTTGTTACCAGGCAGCGATTTGTTAAATTTTAGTCACTGTTAAAATCTATCTTTAATCCGGAATATTCCGAATATCTAACATTGAACCCGAATGGAATAATTGAGTGATTCGGATCGAATTGAATAATTCGGGATTAAAGAATCATTGGATCTTAAATAATGCAGAAAATTAATCACAGTGAAATGTGAAATAGAAATATATATAGAAAAAACTTAGGGGTATTAAAATTATTTTTATGATTTCTGATGAAGATGAAAAATATCGCAGTATTTATATAACTTATTTAAGTCGGATTAACAAGATTGAGATGATGATTTCAAGAGCAATATCTCTAAATCATTTATTACACTTTAAGTGCATGGCACTCTCAAATACTTAGCCACTGTCCAATTATTAGTCCTAGAATAATGTTTAAGAGCCATTTCACAATTTTACGCTCTGCAAGTTTAGGTAAATTTGGTCGCATCGCGCGAGTCGTACGAGCCGCGCGATCTTTGTGCTAGTAAGTATAGTGTGACAAACAAAAGACCATCTTGATCATTTTCTAATGTATAATAAAAATAATAACTATGGTATAAAATGTTTTTTACATAATTAATTTGTTAAAAATTTCGAGTATGTTATATAACAACAGTCAATAAATTTAAAATAAAAATAAAAAATCAATTTTATGAAACAATTTTTTTTTAAATTGATTTAGTTTTTTCAGTTTACGAATGATTCTCATATTTACGATATGAATAAAATAGCATTTTATGACATCGACACCGACAAACATATTAATTAACAAATAACAAGACAAACAGATTGAAATGCCTATTTGTATTGATAGTGTGAGAAAAGAAAATTAAATTATACATTTGTTTACAGAAATTATCATTATATTATTTTACAGTCATTTTCGTAATATGTTTATTTTATTTATATTTTATTATGAAAGTATCAAATGCGGATTATCCGCTATAACAACAGGCGCTTGGCGCGTGTGAGCGAAAGAGACGGCTACGCAGAATTTGGCGTGGACCTTACCTCTAAGAGCGCTAGCGCTCGACTGATTTACTGGGCTTGATGCGTGGTAATATATACTATCTTTTTATTATTTAATATAAAATGTATTAAAAATGATTAGATCTTTTAATTATTTTTTTTGTATTCCTTAATTATGAATGATGTAGTTCACTTTGATGAAGATAGTTCGTTAAAATTTCTTAGTTTTCTAAGGAAAATATCGCTTTTAAAATTATACTTATTTGGAAAATATCCGTAACTTTAATTTTTTTTTTATCGATTAATAGAGATACAAATGGAATAAAACTTTGTTCTATTATTCAACAAAATTATATTCCACATATTACGTATTTTTTAAAATGGTTTCAACGTAAAGGTTATTGAAAAGTAGGACTTCAAAGTATACATTGCGACCGTTTACTCAGGGAGGAGGCTGATGAAAAGGTTAATAATTTTATACACATAATATAAATCAAAATTCTGATCTGACTATCGACTACAAGAAAGGTTGCTCTATTATATTTCAAGAATATAAATTACATTATTGCATCCAACACTGAGATTAACGACGTCAAAATATTACAATTTCGCGGATAGTTACCGATTTTTGTGAAATGGCTCTTAATAGCCTATATTTTTTTCTCGTTAACATAGTTTTCTATTGAAATTATTATCGAAAGCGGCTTAAAAGGAAGCTTTTGAAGCTAAAACCTTCAAACAAAAACAAACCTTACTATTATGAACAGTGTTACAGTTTTATCAGAATATTTTTGAGATAAATTCCAAGTTACGCTAAAAGAGTGACGAAATGTATCGACTTTTGGATATTCCAACGATTCAAATTCATTTCAGTCAGGAGCGGATTGATTGCACTCAAACAAGCTTCGTGACGTATTCGGACGTTACAAATCTCTCTACGAGAGTTCGAAACTTGGGTATCGACAATTAAAAGACGCAAGTTGTATTGAATATTTCCGTTTTATCTGCCTTCAGAAATAAATAAATGAATAAAATATAACCGATAATGGATGAATATAATATAAATGAAGTATAAATTTAATAAAACATAACCAAAAAAAAAAAAAAAAACTTTAGAATAGAATAGAATTTTTACGTATTTTTATGGAAAGATTCTTAGATATATATATGGCTTTAGTCTCAAATTTATGGTTTTAATATATGTGATTTGAAGTCAATTTGAAGACATTGGTTGCAGGTTTTTGAGTGCAAAATTGATGTAGATATAAGATAAGTTATACGAGTTGTCTTTTTTAAAAAATAGTAATTTCTGACGGTATTATATGATTATTTTTTTCCACGTTTAAAACCAAACTATTTTACTTAATAAGTTATATACTTTTTAGTTTAATAAATTCTTAGCCTTCCTAACTGACAGTTTGCACTATCGACGGAAGTTTAGCAAAAGACAATGAGTGACAAAAATAATGTACTTAAATGTATGAACTGCACCATGAGTCGTTCATTATCATTATCATCATTACAGCCTATACAGTCCACTGCTGGACACAGGCCTCCACAAGTTCGTGCCAAAAATGAGTCGTTACGCTCAGCTAAAATGGAAGCGATTTGAAGTGCGCATTACTACAGCAGTATAGAGTACAGATAGGAAATTCCCACTTAATCTTTTGAAGTAAAACTTCTTAACACACGCTTGATTGAGGGAGTAAGCTGGTAAATGCAGGACGAAAGTGTTACGAAAAGTATGATCGGGCGAGGCGAACGGAGCAAGAGAGGTGCGAGTCCACATTTTCTTTCTCTCTCTTTCTCATCGCTAGCTACGTTCCGTATATCTAAGACAAAGTGCAGGCCTATTGCGCAGAAGTTTTACTTCAGTCGTGTGTTCATTAAATCTTGTAACATTTATTTGGGTCTTTACTCCGTAACTTTATTCTTTGTGTCACTTGATCGCAAGCATTGTTACATTAGGTCATGCCGATAACTTTTAACGAGTGACAAAGAAAATTTTTTACTGTGTAGAACAAAGAAATGTTCAATATTGTGTACATTTCATTACTTTCACATGACTAAACTCACACTTATTATTTTTATTATGATTCGTATTTGTTAAGACTACATACATGGCATAACTGCATTTATATATGCATATTTTTAACCACAGCAGTTTTACGCTATGCACCTATTCAATTCTTAACATCATTTTGTAAAAGATTTTTATATTATAGAACTTTGTGCAAAATCTTTTTGTGATATACAATCTTTACTAATATTATAAATGCGAAAGTAACTTTGTCTGTCTGTCGTGCTTTCACGTCAAGACTACTGAACTGATTTAAATGAAATATGGTACGCAGATAATCTTGAGCCTGAGAAAGGACATAGGCTACTCTTTAATGTGAAAAAAGGGATGAAAGGAATGAAGGAAAAGGGAAGGGGTCGAAAGGTGGGGATAAAAGGTTGTATGGAAGTATCGTTATTTTTAGAACTAGAAGATTGAAATTTATTTTTTACGCTGTTGATTCGATATAAAAAATATGACATTCAAAGTTTGTGAAAGTTTTACTTTCAAGGGTGTAAAATAACAATGGGGAATAGAGGATGAAAGTTTGTATGGTAATAAGTAAGGTTTATGTGAATGTTTTATAAGTTTGCGACAAGAGACGAAATATTAGCTATTCTTATTTCCAAAATAAACCAAAAGATACATCCAAAAAATGCTGTCTAAAGTCACTATTCCACGCTGACGAAGTCGTGGGGACAGCTAGTATACTATAATTATACATCATCATATCATCATCATCACAGCAGCCTTACGCAGTCCAGTACTGGACATAGGCCTCCACAATATGCCTATAGTCACCACGCTGGGCAGGCGGGTTGGTGACCGCAGGCCTAGCTTTGTCGCACCGAAGACGCTGCTGCCCATTTTCGGCCTGTGTATTTCAAAGCCAGCAGTTGGATGATTATCCCGCCATCGGTCGGCTGTTTAAGTTCCAAGGTGATAGTGGAACTGTGTTATCCCTTAGTCGTCTCTTACGACACCCATGGGAAGAGAGGGGGTAAAGGGAGAGTATATATACATATATATAATATATATATTTATACTTTACTGATTTATAGTATAATCAATCACGATCGCGAGTCAGCCTGTAGCATCCCACTGCTGGGATCCACGTAGGAGAAGGATCGGAGCATAATCCACCACACTGCTCCACTTGTTGGATATCATATTACCTATTATATTATAAGCTGTGTGGCTACGGCAGCAAAGAATAATAGCCACCCTCTCTGATAGACTGAAGTGAGTGAGTGATGAATTATGATAAACATTTCTTGCACGAAAACACAGTTCTGAAATATAGGCTTTAAGAAATGTGAGACAACTGACTGTTGATACTTATCGATCACATATATTTTACGGATTTTTCACTGTGAAATTCATTTCAACATTATGTATTTCTTATAACATACAGTTTACTGCTTCTAGGTCAGTAGCGCAGTCGTTGAAGCTATACTCGTATTTTTACTGCAAACACAGAACTACACAGGTAATGCTATTTTAAAATTAGAATTTCTTCTTTTCGTATTTATAAAGACTGCTTTTATAAGTTTACCATTTACATTAATAAATAAATAAAAATAAAATGTAAATGTGCTTAGTATTACAAATTTTATTTCAAAAACCTATTTTGGGAGGAAGAAGTTGTCCAGAGACAGCGACAGGTATTATTTATTATAATAAATAAAAATAAACTCACGCTTCACATTTTATATTATTATAATGTAGAAAAGACTATATTTAGCAAAAGGTATTCGCATTCAAAATAAAAAAAACCGATAAAATTGTTTTTCAGCGACTTCAATTAAAAAAAAAATCTCACTTAAAAAGTTAATAAACGTGGTTCATTAAGCTGTACAAGATTATTTAAATAATAATTAGGACAAATGTGCCTTAAATTTTCAGTAGGGTTTCAGCGTCAAATGTGATTTTTAAGTACAAGTTAATTTTACATATTATTTTTCCGTGAGTAGCTCTCTAAATATTAAATATTTATTAACACGGCAATTTAAAAATTACTATCTTTCAACCCAGAAATTTCCTATTTATCTTCATATTTAGAGTATTAAACAAGCAAAAAAAAAAAAACCTAAAAAACCCGATAAACCCTGTGATAGCAATCTTAATCTAGTTTAGGATAGAAATAAGAAAATAAAAGGATTCCTGCGTAAATAAGAAAGAAAAGCTGAAAAGTGTGGCTCATTTCTAAGCCTTAGTATTTGCTGCAGCTCTAGTGCTCTTGTAAAGGCTAAAATTTTTAGCGACCTCTGCGACTCATTTCAGCACGAACGTCAAAAATTGTGTTCTTTTATTAAAAAGCAAATGCATTTGCATAGAGTTTTCTATTAGGAAAGGTTTTCTTATAAGTGAAACGGAATGGAATCCTTTTGTTTAGGTCATATTAGGTATTATTATTGCGACTAGTCCTAATTATCTATATATATATATATATATAAATTTCGTGTCACGATGTATGTTCCAGATAAACTCCGAAACTACTAAACCAATTTTTATCAAAATTTGTAAGCATTTGTAATTTGGTCCAACTTGCGAGTTAGGGTAGTTTTTATCTCAATTGGACACGGTAGGTGGCGCTACTATTGGTATGTAACTTTCAAACTACTGAACCAATTTTTATCAAATTTTGTAAGCATCTGTAATTTGGTCTAACTTGGGAGATAGGGTAGTTTTTATCTTAATTGGATCCGATAGGTAGCGCTGCTATTGGTATGTTGTAATGTTACCAAATTTGTGGTAGCTGTTTTCCGGGCATGACAACGTCTCCGCTAGTAATATTATATGTTGCTTATAAAAAATATTTTTGTTATTCAATAGAGAAGTCTAAGTGACCAGTGTTAAATATTCTTTATTTATTAGATTCAGAATTAGATACAAAATTATCAAGATAATATGTTTTGTTGATTTTATATATAAGATTTTATTTTAAATAATCAAATATTTATATAACCTAGGTTTTAGATTGATTGGTTGATTGGATTTCAGTTGAGGTTTTACATTAAAAGATAAATTAGAATTCTAAAACATTCTAGCGATATATTTGGCAAGCGTTATTTGTAACGAACTTAACTATTTATTTCTACAACCAAAATTAAAAATTCTAAACATTATTTTAGACTAAACATAGATTTAAAAAATTTCAACAGCATTAATACGAATATTATTTTTCAAAATGTACCTGAACAATATTCCAATACGGCACAATTTTAGCGATGCTTTCAGTGACTTCAGAGCAGGCAGTTCCGAGAAGCATCACTAGTCTTGACGCTCTTTCCGTGTATAGGGCGTGGAAGAATCTGTCTACACCAACACCTGGATCGCACTGCACAAAAATTAACTTAAGTTTCAATGAGAACTAATGAATGAAAATCTGAGTAATCAATCATTAAAAAGTTTTTCAATAGTTTGACAGATTCTTGTATTACACATTCGTGAAATATAATAAATTGAGTATTGTAATGCCTTAGATGTAAATGTTATTAGACTATTTCGACTGGAAAAAAAATAATGTCTACACTTTAATATTTTTATAAAGTTTTACTAGTCAGCGTTAAACTTCTATTCTGTCTAACACTATTTTTTTTTATGTCACTAGGTCGGCAAACAAGCGTACGGCTCACCTGATGGTAAGCGATCACCGTAGCTTATAGACGCCTGCAACACCAGAAGCATCGCAAGCGCGTTGCCGACCCAATCCCCAATCCCCCCAGGAGCTCTGGTCACTTTACTCACCAACAGGAACACAATACTGCTTGAAAACAGTATTATTTTGCTGTGATCTTCTGTAAGGTCGAGGTACTACCCCAGTCGGCCTGCTCCGTATTTTGAGCAGGAAATTCCTGCTGTGCCCTACCTCAGTTATTACGGTGATCTGTTCAAAAAGTTTAGTTATTCCTCTCCGTGAACTGATAATCCGCTTACCTTGGTATCATTAGTAATAAGATGTAACTTATATCCAGGCAGTAAAGCTCTTTTATTCACATGATCCACTGCCAACCTTGCGGCAGTTAGCTCTGACATACCATCAGCTCTAGGGTGATCCCCGACGGACAGTTCGAAGAGACCCAGAATTGAAACTATGCGACTCGTGTTTCTTGAACCTGTTTGAAAATAACACATTTATAATTGGTATAATGGAACATTAATATTATGGAATTACGAGGCTGAATATTTGCAACAGTCCAGCTGGGAAGGACTTCAACTATAGAATAAATAATAATACTGCTCTCAAAAAGCGTACTGTTTCAGTGATGAGTAAGGTAAACAGGACTATTTAGGACTGTCAGGGTAGAGTGAGAGGTCCTAGTAATGCTCCTGATACAGGCATCCGTAAGCTATGACATCTGCTTATTATCAGGCGAAACGTTTAAGGCATAATACAAACATATTTTTTTTCGCTAACGTCGGGTACAAATTTTACTAACATCCATTAAATCATCTCAATGTTTCTGACCTGACAAACATGCAGACACAACAATAAAGAACGTTAACGGCTTCAATATCAAAATACAAAAAAAAAACTAACACCTTCAATGCATAAAATTAGGTCGGCTAAAGTTTTATGAAAAGTATAGACAAAACTTACGATGTCGAAATAAATGGTACTTAGAGAACTGTATTAAATATATTTTGAGAAATGATACATTGACCATCATAACTTTAGATTGATTGTTTTTGTTACATTCCCTAGACAAATATCTATATATAGATATCAAACTTTCCGGAACGGTATTCAAACTTTAAGGTAACAGAGAATATTCCCAATGTTGTTGAATTAGTTCGTTTTTGAACAGGAGGACAAAAGCATAGTTAATTTAACTTGTTTCATAGTACCTGTATACCTGACTAGCTTAATCTAATAATAGTGTATTCAACATAACCAAAATTAACCAGATAAGCCCGACAGTACATATAAATACTTGATGAACTATTCTGATATCGAATATAATATCAATCTTATTACCAAAATTGTTATTTGATTACCTCGTTTGTCATTTTCAATACTAAAATTATATATCTTTTTTCATACTTCAAATGAACGAGTCCAGTGAAACAAATTGGAGCTAATTTAAATTGGACGATTGGTAATTTCGAAAGGCTACCTTGTTTTTTTCAGTCTTTTCATTTGGATGTACGGAACTCGGAGTCTACTAGAGACTCAAAAAATATAGTTGGCTTTAGGAAATTACTCCAGTTGTAGTTTTATAGAAAGTTATAATATTCTTACTGATTTTTTTTATCGTAATCAGGTGCATTAAAATAACATTTTTATGGTAGAAAAAAAATTGCAAGGAATTTCTTAACATTTCTGGCTTGGTTACCATTTTGTTCGACAGTATAAAGATTGAATGAATTGTTATTAAGATTCTAATCTTATTAGAATCTTAATAACAATTAAATCATATATAATCATATCATAAATATAAATAACATCTAATCTTATTCTAATTCTTAATCAGTTATTAAGATTCTAAAAAACAAGTATTGAGATAAGATAACTCTGTTGAGGTACAGCAGGAATGCAGGATATTTTATTATTAAAATTTTGAGCGGGCCGTCTCGAAAATTGAGGTATTTTGCTTTGCTTTTATGTAATATTTCAGCCAAATAATATTGGTCTCAAGTAGCATGGTCTTATGGGATAAGGTTTTATGTAATAAGGTTTATATAACTGACGTAGGGTACAGCAGGAAATTTCCTGCTCAGAATCTGAAGCAGCCCGACTGGGAAAGTCCTCAGTTACCTCGACCTTATAAAAGATCACAGCTAAATAACTCTGCTTCTGGTGTTGCATGCGTCTGTACAGGCTGTTGCAGGTGTCTACGATAATCGCTTACCATCAGGAGAGTCGTAGGCTTGTTTGCCGACCTTGTTGTATAAAAAAAAACATTGGTAGCATAGGTAAGGTGGACACGACATCGACACGCTTGTGAAAATCCTGTTGTTAGCGTCTATAGACTGTGGTAATCGCTTACTAAAAGGCGAACCGTTATCCGCTTTAGTAGTACAAAAAAAAAAACGCAACCAGAATAGCAAAGTGTGTAGAGATATAGAATGGTACAATAAACATATGTATTTCGAATTGAATTTAATAAATTAATTACATAATTTTCAGTTTTATTATGTTAATTTCTAAATAACACACACTTGTGATACATTGTTAGTTGTGATAAAAATTGCAATTTGTCAATACAAGTTTAAGCGTCTATTGTAGTTTATACGATAGTCATAAAACGGCAAATGCAATTCCTATTTAATATCAATATCAACACAGTAATCTTACAAATAAATATGTATTAGAATTTATGTATTTTAAAAAGACGTTTATTTAATGAAACCTAATTTGTAAGTAGTTATTTGAGATTTGTGTAGTTAATTTTGCAATTATGATAATGTCATTTATATTTAAAGTAATTGTATATTAACTTTTCAATAACATAATAAAAAAATCCAAACTGCACGCCTCCACGCACTCCTTTAGAACTATTGTTTTCAGGTAATATTTAGCAGCGCCCTCTAGTAGTGTACAAAATTGTAGTACATAAAGCAACAACGCTAGTTCACGCTGGGAACGTTCAGCTCCGATAAACAAGTACACCAATTTAACGAGTTAATAAGTGCCAAACCCCAGCTGTGTTTCATTCTATAAACTAATAAAAATAAATAGAAATTCGACAAGTAGCTTGCTTAGGAACTAATGATCGACAATACAACAATTATAAGTTTGATTATTTGATTTGACTCTTGCAAATAATCATAGATGGCTCTGATTCATTCATATCACAGTCATGATGTTTAGTATTTTTCAGCCTTCATATGCAATAGGCTTCTTAGTTGATAATTTCCTGACACGATAAAAAATACAGATTATTTCGTCAAGGTGGTAAAAGTCAATGGTTTTCGCGTTATTTTGCTATCATCCGTACATGCAAATCTTAATATATATAAACTCGTGTCACAATGTTTGTCCGCGATGAACTCTTAAACTACTTAACCGATTTTAATCAAATTTGCACACCGTGTGCAGTTTGATCCAACTTGAAAGATAGGGTATATTTTGTTTTGATATATGTAATTATTATATTTAAGAAAAAAAATAAGGCGATACGAAGTTTGCCAGGTCAGCTAGTGCTTATATGTAAACTTATTAACGTGATTAATGGGATTGCTTATATGTAAACTTATTTAATTAATTTATAATTTATTAATAATTGTTGTACTTAGCTATTAAAAAAATTGTGTTACTTGACGTGATATTGCGTGTTGTGATAGCCTTTAATTAAAAGAAAATTACCATTATATTGTAAGCTCTCATGTAAGAAACTGTTTTAAGTTTCTTTTTTGGTTATCCCGTAATGAATAAATATACGATTATATAGATAAAGGCTCTAATTATCCATAAAAATTGGCCAATTATTTGATTATTGTCACTAGATTACCAATTACTTAGGTAAAATCGCGCGGCACTACCAGTATTATTTCAGTTTCAATTTTAACTCAGTCGTAAGACGAGGTCTTGTTTAAGATTCCGAAAACAAATAATCGCTTTTGAAGTCCAATGTAAATTAACAAAACCCTTTTCAATAAATAGCCCATTTCGATTGAGTCGGTGGCAATCAAATGATATATATCATTCAAGCAGTTCACTTGAGCGTTTCCGAAAACAGTTGACCTAGAATTGTTTCGGTTACAGCATATAATGACATATGACGTCACAAGACACGTATGTTCAGCTGTTTATGTTATTGGTGTTATTGTGTTATTATAAGAGGCTTCCTGATTGTATTAAGCAAAAAGTGTTCGTAAAAGGCATTTTAATAAAGCCAACGAATCTTGTTCACGAAGAATTAATTTCACTTTCTTTCGAAACACTAATTGACGGATATTATAATTAGGAAAAATTAGAATTATTTGTTAATTATAATTGATTTCCTCTATTAATCGACTTTTTGCGATGTTTCATAGTCTATATTCTATTCTATCGTCTATATTCTATTCTATTCTATCGTCTATATTATTGATATACAAACTGTCGTATAGACGCAGTTCCTAATGATCATTTAAACATCCAAAATATTAGCTTTAACGTATTGTTCTAAATAAATTAATAAATAAAAAATATTGTTCGAAAATAAATTGCTCCAAAATTCTCTTCCATTGTGTAACAGAATTTCTTTTGACAAACGCAAACGACATTGTAATGGCTTTAAATAGCTTTCTCAAAGTCTAATTTTTATAATTGAATTCCTTGGCGCCATTTCGTTTTTGTCATTTAGAATTACCGTCACTATAACGACAAAACGATTTCAGGTTAATCATTAAGAAACCGTAATTGGAGTTCTGAACGATTCTCCGAATATTCTCCCGAGGTTAAACGGGATGAATATGTGTTTATTTTCTTCGTGTGGGCGTAATTGTGTAGGAGCTAATACAAAAGAGCTTCGCAAACAATAACAAAGTAAAAGAGGATGTTATTTAAATCGAAGATAATATTTATCGGGCTGTAAAACTATATAAAAGCAGCTGAGAGACTGGTTGATTGTTTGAAAATAATAATAATAATAATAAACTATACTTTAAGTCATCTTATGTATATGGACGATATTAAATTATACTCTAGCACTGAAAATCAACTAACTGAAATAACTAAAATAACAGAACAGTTTACAAAGGACGTCAAAATGAAATTTGGTATAGATAAATATAATCAGAATCAACTCAACTAAGGCAGGAAAAAATCACCAACAACAGTATGAGCTAAGAACAGAAGAGAAAATAGAACCATTAAATGAAGAAGACACCTACAAATATGTAGGATACGATCAATCTGTACAAATACATCATAAAGAAATTAAGACTAGACTTACACAAGAATTTCAACACAGACTAAACACAATTCTAAAAATGCAGCTATATTCACGTAACACTATAAAAGCAATAAACACCTATGCAATACCTATGCTCACATATTCTTTTGGTATTAAAAAAGGACAAAATCAGAACTCAAGAGCTTACAACGAAAAATTAACACTACTATGACTAAATTTCATAAAAATCACCCCAGATCATGCTTACAAAGACTACTACCTAGAAAAGAAGGAGGCAGAGGCCTCATAGATATTTTAAACTCACACAATTAACAGATTTCTACTCTGAGAAAATCCTTTTTTACTAAAATAGACTCTTCCAGACTTCATAAAATAATAACAAAAATGGATCAAGAATTTACGCCTCTTAACCTTAAAAGTAAAAGTGATCAGAAAAATGAAACACTAATTGATGACAGAACTAAAATCACAGAATGGGCCCAGAAATCTCTACATGGAAGACATCGCCAGGATCTATGCCTTTCAAACGTCGACAAAGAGGCGTCGAACGTGTGGCTTTATCGAGGTGTACTCTTTCCGGAGACTGAAGGATTCATGATAGCTATAGAGGATCAGGTCATTGAAACAAAAAACTATACAATAGAAAATATATAATTAAAAATACAACTACCACTGACTTCTGTAGAAAATGTTAAAGTAATCCGGAAACTATCCAACATATAACCGACGCGTGCAAATCAATAGCCCAAACGGACTATAAACACAGACACGATCAAATTGCCAGCATCATTCACCAATAAAATTGTTTATGAACGTAAATTAATAAATACGTTATTACCGTATTACAAATACACCCCAGAGCCCGCGTTGGAAAACCCTACTTACACGACTGTATTTTGACCGAGGCATCCTTACAGACCACACAATCCATTTTAATAGACCTGATATAACACTAATCGACAAAATAAGCAAGACTGGTTTTCTTATTGACATAGCAGTACCCAACACACATAACTTACAATCAACAATAGCTGAAAAACTATCAAGTATACCGAATTAAAAAATGAAATAACCCGAATTTGGCATTTACAAAAAGTAACAATAGTCCCAATAGTACTTTCTACAACAGGAGTTATACCTGCCCAAGTACATACATCTCTACATACACTAAAACTACCAGCGAACACTTACCAACTATTACAAAAAGCCGTTCTAAACACATTCAGATTGGTAAGAAAATTCCTACAAAGTGAGCCAAATCAATCTGATTAACCACTAATACTCATACATCAAACTAACGCTTTTAAAATATATTGAAGAATAGTCTGTTAAAAATTTAATAATCCTTTATTCGCTAACCCGTTGATCTACATTTGGCTTAGAAAATATGGAAAAAAAGAAATAATAATAATAATAATAATGATGATTTATTTTCCATCACAGTCGTGTTGATACAATGAAACCTTATTTTATTAATGATGTTAACACAAACACAAAGTTTGACAACACAATTAGCGAAGGACTGGTGCTCAAAATAGAATACATAAATACACATTCTTTTATATTTAATTAGCTGCAGCTTTTGACGTAGGATTATCAACGTGTATTGTGGTAGGGCACAGCGGGATATAATAAAAGCCTTATATTATTTCTTACAAGAAAAAAATATTAAAGTTATAAATCTAACTTAATCCTAAAATACATACATGCTAATTTGTAAGAACCCCTCCGCGGGTGAAGGCCTCCTCCAAGGAATTCCAGCTTTCCCTGTCCTGAGCCGTTTGCAACCATCCTGGACCCGCTACTTTTGTAATGTCATCAGTCCATCTACTGAGCGGTCTTCCTCTGCGTCGTTTACCACTTGGGCCTCTCCACCGTGTCACCCTTAGGGTCCAACGCTCATCTGACAATCTTGCCACATGCCCCGCCCATTTCCATTTTTGCTTTAGAGCATGTTCTAGTGCATCGGTAGCTCTGGTTATGCTTCTTATCTCGGTGTGTCTTATCTTGTCGATTTTTCTGATCTTGAGCATGCTGCGTTCTAGGCCACGTTGACAAGTTCTGATTTTTCTTTTTGTTTTGTCTGTGTATTTCCAAGTTTGGCAGGCATACGTCAGACACGGTATAAGACAGCTCGACATGATTTTAGTTTTAAGTTCGACTGACATATTACCTTTGAAAATTTCTTTTAAGCTCCAGTATTTGTTCCATGTATGCTGAATTCGCCTTTCAATTTCTGAGCAGTTGTTGTCCTTATCAAAGCTTATTTGTTTACCTAAGTATACATATTTACTCGTGTAATTTAATTGTTCACTATCAACAAATATTGTCTGTTCGGTGGCGTTCGTCATTATCATTGTTTTGGATAGGTTCATCTCCAATCCTACCTTCTTGCTAGCTGAGTTTAGTGCTTGTATCATGATTTGCAATTGCGAGCTTGATTCCGATAGGAGCACCAAGTCGTCAGCAAATCGGAGGTGGCTTAGGTATTTACCCTCAATGTGTATACCACTAGTATTCCAGTCCAGTTTTCTTATAATTGACTCAAGGATGGTAATAAACAGCAACGGAGAGATTGGGTCACCTTGTTTCACTCCTCTTTTGATGGGAAAACTTGGGCCGACTCTCTCCAGTTTAACTCTACCTACATTGTTGTTATATATGCTTTGTATTACTTGTATGTATCCCCTCGCTACCCCCTGCTCTATTAGTGCTTTCCAGATGCTTGAATGCGAAACGGTATCAAAGGCTTTTTTGTAGTCGATGTAGGCGATATACAGAGCTCGTTGTTTTTCTTGGTATTTTTCTATCACTAATTCCAGAGTGTGAATATGGTCTACAGTCGAAAAACTCTTCCTAAATCCCGCTTGTTCTATGGCTTGTTCTGCTTCCAATGTGATACTTATTCTTTGGTTTATTAGAGAGGAGAATAGTTTGTATACACATGGCAGCAAGCTTATCGGTCTGTAGTTCACAACATCACGTGGGTCGCCCTTTTTATAAATAAGTATGATATCCGACTGTGACCACTGAGTCGGTGTACTAGAATTTTCCAAAATGCGATTGAACAATTGAGTGAGCGGTAGGGTCAGAAGGAGGTGAGCTGATTTTATAGACTCGTTAGTAATGTTGTCAGAACCAGGGCTCTTATTTATTTTAAGTCTATCTATTGCTTGTATAACTTCTGTTTCGGAGAAATGCATACAATTTAATGGCATATAATTTATTGGTAGTTTGTCTGACTGAAAGTTAATGCTATCGTCGATATTTTCGTAACCTTGAACGCTGTACAGTTTTTTGTAGAAGTCTGTTGCAATTGTTATAATGTCATTACGATTATTTAGGGTTTTTCCTTTGATCTCTAATCCGTCAATCCATCTCTTGTTTGTCCTCAACTCATTGTATGCCTTTTTTGAACTTCCTGACTGTGTTAAATTTTTCTCTATAATTTTCGATCTGTAGTTTGTATAATCGCTTCTAATACGCTTGCCTACTAACTTGTATAATGCCGAGAGTTCGTTTTTCATTGACCTAGATTTGTTCTTAGTTCTTTGCAATATTTGTCTCCTCTTCAAGAGTGCCAGAGTATGGTCCGATAGAATTTTATGTCTTGTATTTTTATTTGATAAACGAGCGGCTTGAAGGCTTTCTGTGATGGCCCTTATTATTTTATCATATTGGGTCTGGACTGAGATATAACCCTGAAAATTCAATAGGTCTGGTAGGTGAGCTGAGATGCACTCTTTGTATCTATCTAATTCGTCTTCGCTCTTCAGTGTGGCGTTTTGGGTATTTTTAAATCCAGTTCGATTCTTTTTTGTGTCTAACAGAGTTATTGTTGCTCTAACTGGTCTGTGGTCTGAGGAAAAGTTCAGATTCAGAACTTCCATGTTTTGTACCATACGAGGTTTGTTGGACATGATGAAGTCGATTTCGTTTTTGTACTCACCATTAGGTGAACGCCAGGTCCATCTACGGTTTGGTTTTTTCTTAAAATATGTATTTAAAATTGCAATTTTATTTTCGAGTGCAAAGTCGATAAGTTTTTGTCCCCTTGGGTTCCGTATACCATAGCCGTTTGGTTTCATTATAAGGTATTCATCTGCTCTAGGATGGCCTATTTTGGCATTAAGATCGCCCATAACTATATATGTACTATGGGCAAGGTCTAGTGCTTTATACAGGTTTGCATAAAATATTTCTATTTCTTTTTCCGTTGCTGCTTCTGTGGGTGCGTAGACTTGTATAAATGAGATTTTTTTACTTTGTATATTACAGTTTAGCAATGCAACTCTATCAGAAATTCCTATGAAACTTTCAATAAATTTCTTCAGGTGTAAGTTTATTAAAAAGCCGACTCCATATTGTCCTTGAGTAAGTCCTGAATGGCAGAGTATATAATTATCATATTCTTCAATTTTTGTGCCCAGACGACGTGTTTCTGATAATCCGATTATATCATAATTTATATTTTTCAATGCCTCTGACAGTTCCAGAAGTCGTTCGTAAGTAGACAAGGTTCTGACATTGTATGTTATAATGTATAGTTTGTTTGCTGCTTTATTAATAAGTTCTTCTGATTTTGAATTTTGTAGATTTACATTTATTGTTTTCCTTGGAGGGTTAAGGTCATAATCTCCCACGGTGACCAGCCGGGTTGGGAGATATTTATAGTTATTCGTTTGTGCAAGTTCTTTTATACAGTATGTTCGGGAGGGGGGCCTTAATTGTTATAGGTTATTATCTCTGTTATCGGCATCCTGCTCTGGTGTTGTGTTACTGGTATTTTTATTAATTAGGAAATTTAACATGCTTGGTTTCAGGACTCCTTCTGAGACACTGTGCGATCTTCTTAGTGAAGCAGATGTTTTAATAGTTCTGTCTTTTACAGCGGGATATACTTAGCTCAAAATCTGGAGGAGCCCAGCTGGGGAAGAATCAACCTTTCAGAAGATCACAGCTAAATAATACTGCTTTTAAGTAGTGTCGCGTTTCTGTGATAAGTAAGGGGGCTAGAGGGTCGCGGGTTGTGTCGGAAACGCGCTTACGATGCTTCTGGTGTTGCAAACGTTCCGTAGGCGGAAGGCGGTATCCGCCTACCTACAGGCGGGCCCTTACGCTTGTGTTACATTTGTAGTAGTAAAAATATATTTTTTTTTTTTTTATAAATATGTTGAATGGGTACAGTAACTCAAAGAAGAATTTAATAATAATAAATTATATAGGTATGTATATATTTTTAAATATAGGTAAATATAATTGTATAGGTTACCGAATATTTAGCAATGTGATTGTCTTGGAAACTAATTAACCTTTAATTTAGGTTATTTCTTACGAAATCGTTGTTTGCCTGATGCGGAATTCTTGTAAAATTGCTGTTTGGTTGATGCGGATGTCTGTACTTCTGCCTATATATCAGTATATACTCAAAATAATGTCCTTTTCTCACCTTTCCTCACATGCCGTCTCTCACTCAACCATAGACTGTAACATACAATAATGTTTCAATTATCTTTATTTTCACAAACTAAAGTATTACTCTGTAGCTATCACAGAATTTTTCAGATTTGAATTTAGAAATAAACACTGATAAGGCCATTTAAAATATTCAACACGTAATGTACGGGCGCAAAGGCGGCTCGTTAGAAAATAATAAATTAAACGTTTGAAGCAGCCAGTCCGCAAATGTCGAGATAAATATCAGAACAATTTAGTCACGTTACCTTTGTACAATTTACTGACGATGCTTAAAAGAAAAGCACTATCATAAAAAATTCAATTACCTAATTTTTGTCATACGTAGTAAATATACAAGAAAGAAAAAAAAGAAAAAAAAAAAAAACAATAAATGATTTTTTTCAAATAGCACTTCTGTTCTTGACTTTCTAATTCAGTTCCAAGTTGTACGTTCTGATGTACGTAAGTGGTTTACGCCGAGCGTCTGCGTCATCTGTTGTACGTAGCTTTGCTTGCGTCAAAGCACCAATTAAGTGCTTGAGATCACAACTAAGCTCCGAGCCGACCTAAGTCGTTCAGACGTACTGTTTGACCAAGTCACACAATCTTAAAGACTTACTGAGTTCCTGTCGAGTAGGTACTCTGTTCTGTTGTATTATTAACTAGCTTATAACTATGGTTCTGCTTGACATTTGATTTTTGGAATAGTTTTTAGTTGCTTAAATATAAACTAACTAAAAAAATAAAAATAGTACAGTTAAACATATTTAATATATGTATTAACAGTAAATAAATTAATGCAATAAAATACTTAAGATGTTGGTAATATATCCTCGTTGTGTGGTCAAATTTAACAGTGTACCGGGAAAGTTCACCAGCGTAAGACTCTTGAGACAATATTTAAAAGTGAATGAGCTTCTAGCACATACGACCCTATTATCGGTCCCATATATACTCGATCTTTTTCAATCAATGCAAAAATAATTTCTTCCTGATGACTTCAAATTGAGATTTATTTAATAATTTTTTTAGTATTATCTTACAGCAAAGCTTTAAAACACCTAAATATAAACGTATATCACAGCTGTGAATTACTATGGAAATTGTGGAAATAGTTTTTAATAAATCTATCATTTCAGCCTAATACAGTCCATACCTAATACAGTAATTGTTGGACTAAGGCCTCCACAAGTTCGCGCCAAAAATGGTGTGAACTCATGGGTTTTGCCCATAGTCACCACGCTCGCTGGGCAGGCGGGTTGATGACTGCAGGGCTGGCTTTGTCGCACCGAAGATGCTGCTGCCCGTCTTCGGCCTGTGTACTTCAAAGCCAGCAGTTTGATGGTTATCCCGCCATCAGTCGGCTTTTTAAGTTCCAAGGTGGTAGTGGAACTGTATTATCTCTTAGTCGACTCTTACGACACCCACAGGACGAGAAGGTGTGGCTAGATTCTTACTGCCGTAATCACACAGCATAACAAATCTATAAAAAAAATATTCTTCCTTAATACTGTTAGTATTTTAAAAACAATGTTCGTCATAACTTTGTACAAATGGGAATATACAAATATACGTAACAATTTTTATACATACAGATACATAAAATTCGTGGTAGCAGTTTAATGGCAAGGTCGCATGAGAATTTTACCTTTTACCTGCTCTCGGCACTTATTCTTTGCCGGAGATTCTGCAATAAATCTCTCCATGAGAAAAGTATACCCTTTTGTTTTGTTTTTATAAATATATTTGTGTTATAACGAAAACGAGGGATGAAAAAGTTTCCTGATTGATGTTACAAAAGATGCTGACGTAATTTATCGAAATAAAAAGTCAGAATCACTTGTTTCATACAAGTCTCAATTTTGATAAAAACAATGAACAACGTCTTCGGTGCGACAAAGCCAGTACTGCGGTCACCAACCTGCCTGTCCAGCGTGGTGACTATGGGCAAAACACATGAGTTCACATTATTTTTGGCGTAAACTTGTGGAGGCCTATGTCCAGCAGTGGACTGTTTAGGCTGTAATGATGATGAATGAACAAAAATAATATTGTTACTAATTATTACTGCAATTTAACGAAAACTTCAGATCAATGTGTCTTTGTATTAATTTATCTAGATTCACGGATTTAACCCTAAATAAATATAATTATGTTTGCTCGCAAACGAAAAAAAAAACTGACTTCAATTACATCGACAAGTAATACAACGTAAGTAGCCAAAAAAATAGTCAAGTAAATACGCGTTAACAAATATTACTCAATAGTATTAGATCTCAATAAAGTTTATATTGGAATACATACAAATAATTGGAATACAAGAAAAGTATTAGCTTTCGAATCAAACAAAAATCATTAAAATCGGTATACTCAACGAAAAGTTACACGGTATAAGACAACGTGGGTCGACGAAAAATTACTCAAGTAAATACGCATTATTAGATATAACTCAAAAAATACTCGTTAGATCCGTAGACCATATGACACGCAACACCTTCCGATTGAAACAAAATTCGAAATCGGTCCACCCAGTCAAAAGTTGTAAGGTAACTATATAAAAAAATACAATCGAATTGAGAACCTCCTCCTTTTTGAAATCGGTTAAAATAGCGTTAACGAGATGTATCTTTTATTTTTTATTTGAATACGCTTTGTATACGAGATTTTATAAAATGTATGTTAATAGCTAGAATTGAAAAACCACACTTAACTGAGGTAAAGAGTGAAGAGGAGAGAGGTGAGAGTACATCAGGAAATATCCTGCCCATAGTCTGGGAGCAGTCTAACTGTGGAAGGACCTAAACTTTACAGAACATCACAGCTAAATAATACAGCTCTTAAACAGTGTTGTGTTCCTGTGGTGAGTGGTGACCAGAGCCCCTGGGGTCAGGGATACGGTCGGCAATGTATTTGCTTCTGGTGTTGCAGGTAATTAGCTACGGTAATCGCTTACCATCGGGTGAGTCATACGCCTGTAGGCCGACATTGTATAAATAGATACAACGGCTTTAATTACTTGTACAATCATTACAGCCTATACAGTCCACTGCTGGACATAGGCCTCCACAAGTTTACGCCAAAAATAACATGAACTCATGTGTTTTGCCCATAGTCACCACGCTGGGCAGGCGGGTTGGTGACCGCAGTACTGGCTTTGTCGCACCGAAGACGCTGCTGCCCGTCTTCGGCCTGTGTATTTCAAAGCCAGCAGTTGGATGGTTATCCCGCCATCGGTCGGCTTTTTAAGCTCCAAGGTAGTAGTGGAATTGTGTTATCCCTTAGTCGCCTCTTACGACACCCACGGGAAGAGAGGGGGTGGCTAAATTCTTTAGTGCCGTAGCCACACAGCACAATTAATTGTACGACTAGTGTTAATCCAAGAAGAAGAGTCAAATCTAAGTAAGTAGGTAACTACATTTTCAATCTAATTTTAAGAACGTGTATGCATAAAAATAGTATCAATTTTTTTTAATTATAAGCAACATTTAATGGTCGCTAATGCATGATAAATTATAGATTTTTTTTTAAATGGTCAATATCTTTACAAGAAATATAGACAAATATAGTTACATTGGTAAAAAGTTAATTGAGTATCACACTTTAACCTATTGCAGTCTACTGATGAACATAGGTCTGCCCAAGTTCACGCCAAACATCCTGGTTTTCCGCTATCCTCATCCAGTCACCACCGGCAATCTAACGTAAATTGTCCATCCAGCGAGCTAGAGGTCCGTCGTCCTAAATTGAATTTCAAGAACTAAGTTAATGATTTAATTCGGATGCAGCTTTAAATATTTGATTGCATTTGAAATAACGCTATTACTGTCATTTGCAGGTAGTAGTGCAGTTGAACGTACCCTATAATAATAAACTATAATGTTTGTATATTAAGGCATACGCTTTTAGTAAAGATTGTAGTTTAAATTTTTAAATTCAATATAATTTGCCTATTTTACTGTTATTAGGGAAACAAACAGTTTAGAATTCGTTAAAAGTTTGCAATTAATATCAATTTTTTGTTTTGATTCAAACGTCGAAAATAATATAACTTCTTCTAACTTTCAAAAAAGAAAACATCTATTTTCATCGACAAGTAAATAAAATGTGACGTCAAATATGCAAAAACTTCTTGTTACATGACAGTTAAATGGACATATTGGATGGAATTAACAAGCTTAGTACACCCAGTAAAAAGTTGTGAGCTGACACACATAAAAATAAGGAAAACCTGATTTTTTTTTAAAGTTGGTTAACAACAATACACAACAATACTTTGTGTAACCGTAATAAGCCGTAACTTACGCTACGGTAATAACGATCTCAGAGACAATACAGCTGTTAGAATATACTTGGAATAACATTTTAATTCTCCTTTGTTGGAACTCTGTTTTGCAGTCTGTGACCTAACCTTCATTATTATTAGAATAATTATTAATTTAAACTTGTGCCAATATAGCAGACACAATTTCGTCAGGTAGAAAGAAGAAGACACAAACGAAATAAATCGTAACGTTTGACGTTATAGCTTCAATAGAACTAAAAAACCATAGAGTAATTGAGTATTCTATGATTTTTAGTCTGTGAATCTTAACCTTTAAGTATGGACGTCATTTTTTCTTAACACTACTCTGGACGTGTAGTCTCACAGGGTTCTGTATACACAAAAATTTTTTTTGGAGAATTTGATATAAGATCGCTTTAAAACTAATTACATATTAAAGTTATGTAGTTTAGCAATTAAATAACGTGCTTATATAATCAAATTTTATTTAAAAAATTATAGAAATATTAAAAATCCAAAATTATGGCTCTTTTCAATCGAAATCTACTTAGGTTACATTTTTAGGTAATAAAAGCAGCCAAACTTATTCCTATAACAAAATAAGTCTTTTTTTCTCAAAATATAATGTATATCAAACCAAAAACACAAAAGAACTACTTCATATAACAAATATAAAAAATTTTGACAACAGTCAAATAACGTAAATTTATTGGCAGTCAGTGCACAAAGGTCTAGAACATTGGAGACACACAGGTTTGTTGCACCCAATACAAACATGGATAATCATCCTATGTTTTTTCGTGGCACAGATTTTATATGCTCTTCTGGCTTCTTGACTGGTTTCTTGATCCTAGACATCTTCTGTAACCATATAAATACCTAAAACTAGAGTCATGGTCAACCTCAGCTCTATTGGCAGTCGTGTATTTATAAAACGTCTTTGCACAAGCACATGTACTAATTTTTTAAATCTCTTTCCGCAGCTTTTGTTTGGTGCATCTTATATAAGATGTACGCATTCATGGTACTCAAGTCTAGGACACGATATAGCAACACCATAGACTATCTCTATAACTACAAGATTCTTCTCCTATGTCTTGGTCTTGGTCCTGGTCATCATCACTGTCACTTTCATGATTTTGTATCAGTTTGGACTCCAATATAAAAAAAAATCTTCAGTACTCTCTTCATTGTCAGACTGATCCGAAGCTAATAACAACTAACTCACTTCACCACAAAAGTGGATCTCCTGCACAAATTTTTTTCTCACAGGGTCCTGAACAGAACTCGTAGATGGTCGTTTTGATTTAAAACTACCGGCTTTATTGTTTTTTGATATTCTGTACTTCAAAATCTGATACAAACGTAATCGCTCTTGTAAAATATATCATAGGGCAAAAATGGACGTGTAGCCTGACAGGCTCCGGTCAATATTTCGATGGTCATAACTTAGGTGATATTCATTGGAAGACGCAAACTCCTCTCTCGTTGGTAGTTTTAGAACTAAAACAAAAGCTACTGAGCCGCTCAACCGCTGGGAGTTAGGGCAAATAGGTGAAACTAGGAAAACGAAAACTTCGAGTAGCCTGTGAGACTCCACGTCCATACTTAAAGGTTAAATATGCAAAAGTATTTAACACAAAAAACACAAAGTTTTAATTTGGAACGTGTAAAAATCCTATTTCAGTGGTCAATATAAAAAAAAAACTGATTAATTTTATCTGAGTACGTTTTTATTTCACTACATAGTATAAAACAAAGTCGTTTTCTCTGTCCCTATGTCCCTATGTATGCTTAAATCTTTAAAACTACACAACGGATTTTGATGCGGTTTTTTTTAATAGATAGAGTGATTAAAGAGGAAGGTTTATATATAATACATGCGTAATATAGTAGAGGAATACTGGTAGTTTTTGCAACCATGCGAAGCTGGGGCGGGTTGCTAGTATAAAAATATATATGTACGAACAAAACAAATTTCTTACTTCGTTGACTTCCGCGTGACTGGCACACAGATAAAAGTTTTACATTTATAAACACACATTCACACAAACACACCTAAACACAAATACTAACACAAGCTTCCTTCACACGTTGACATTATGGCGCGCAGAGATCTATTTATTTAACTATATCAAGTTTCATGGATTCGTACTTGTTACCTTATTATATTATTATGAAATAATTAAAGTACACTAATGTAAAGGTCAGAGAGAATTGACAACAAATAAGAGAATTATGTAAATTACTGGTGGGAACGTTATAGAATCTACATATATTACGTTTGATTAAAGTCCATTGAGGCTGTCTTGATTCATATGAGTAAACTTTTTCGTTCTGTTGCTACGACTCATATTACGATGGCTCAAGGTGAATTAGAGTTTGATCGGTTCTTTTTGGATACGGATCTGAATTGAATCAGCTTCTAAATGTTCCACTGTTCGCCAAAAGCCTTTATTTTTCTAATACGAATCAGCCTCTGCAACAGCCTCTTCTCCTTACATGAGAAAGGTTATAGCTGAATATACAACACTGTTCCACTACGGATTGGCTTACAATTTCTCTACCTTTCATAAGCAATGATCACTATATTTGACTATGATAACAGCAGAAGTTTCTCATCGTCTCCGAGAGAAGGGAAACCGGATACTCAGACCAGAATAAAATAATTATAACAGATACCAGCGACTGAACGTTTGGCTGACTGTAGAGTGTTACAAGACTTTTGTACCTGGTTAAAATTTAATTTTGGCAAAAATAATTTAAATAATTTTGTTTGTTTGCAAACGATGACGACTCCAATTACATTGACAAGTAATACAATGTAGATAGGCGAAAAAACAGTCAAGTAAATACGCGTTATCAAAGATGACTCAAAAAGTACTTATCAGATCTAAAATATATTTAAATGGGACCACATAACACAAAAAAAATATCGAAATCAGACCACTCAGCTTAATGTTCTGAGGTAACATAAACAAAAATAAGGTACATTCGGACTGAGAAAATCTTCCTTTTTTGAAGTCGGTTACAATATATATTAATTAAGCTATATGGTACATCTTTTACCCGCGACTTCACTCGCATCGATTTTTTTTTAAATAAAAAGTATTCTATGTTACTCTACTTCCAAGAATATGTGTACAAAGTTTCATGATGATCGGTTAAGTAGTTTTCGCGTGAAAGCGTAACAAACAAACTTACATTCACATTTATAATATTAGTAGGAATTATTGATGTGGTACACCTAATTTAAAAAGTACCCATATTCCTTTATTATTCCTTTTATACCCTATTATTTTATTTCTTACAGGAAAAACTTTAGCTTCACCCAAGTTCAATTTAAAAACTTGCGTTACCTTATAAAACTTGTAGGCTGTTGTTATTATGTGAATATATGGTATAGAACTATACAATATGTGGTGTAGAATGGTTTACCCTTTACACGCTGATAGGAAAATAAATTAGGAAAAAATTGTATTTTTAACCTCTAATCCCCATAAAGGTATTTATTTTCCTCTTCAAGTGTCTCTTCGAGTATTGAAGGTTTGGAGTCTGTCAGTATAGTTTTTGCTTCTAAGTAGGACAGATAGACGGCATTCGTGATTATAGGTTCTGATGATTTATTTTGGAACTGTTGACGTTTTAGCGAATTAGCTATTTAACGGTTGAATTAATGATAAGATCTTCACTATTTCCACCGACTCTTTATTAAAGAATAGTAATAAAAATATATAATATATAATATAATTCTATAATAACTAATGAAAAAATGTAGAAAAAATATATTTTTAAAATGTATTTTAGATAATAATAATAAACAATTATTGTTTATTGAATGTTTGAATTCTGCTACTATCTTTGTGGTGGTTTCCAAACATTGTCACGACGCACTAAACTAGCTTATAGAATCACCGAAAAGGAGCATGTAAAATAGCTAAATTATTTATCTTAAAATCCGGATACATGCTATATATGCTGAATAAACACTTTGTTGGAATTTCCTGCAACTTGTGCCGAGCATATTTAAGAGAAAATTAAATATGTGTTTTCTGAAAACGTGCTTTCCCTTCTGGTCTTCGTAAGGCCTATACTTTCTATTAGTTATGATCACACAAGAATATATTGTAATACTAGCTGACCTGACGAACTTCGTATCACCTTATTTTTTCCTGAAATATAATAATAACATAATATATCAAAATAAAATATAGCCTATCTTTTAAGTTGGATCGAACTGCACATGGTGTGCGAATTTTATTATAATCGGTTAAGTGGTTTAGGAGTCCATTGCGGACAAACATTGTGACACGAGATTTATATATATTAAGATAAACATTAAAGATAATAAACACAAATATATATAAATAATCTAAAGAGTTTTGAGATAAGGAGATTCTCGCTAATTTTTCTAAGAAGAACTTACTTTACTTTAAGCATAGATCAAGTAAAAAAAGGTAGATAACGCACCTAGAACAGAAAACTGAAGCCACTTTTTTAAAGATGTGTGAGTGAGTGAAGTGTTGACACGTTTTAAAAAAAGTCCCTAAAATTTTTATTAAACAATTAATTTAATATAGGTAAAATGGGTATGTGAAAATAAAAACCTGTTTATAGTTTTAAATAAATTTACTAAAAAAAAACAAAAAATCGGTAGAATAATAAAAAAATATATTCGTAAGATAATCGTATATATGGACACTTCCTATCCCCTCTGTTTATCTGTTTTCAGTTTGCAGTCGGTTTTTTTTAACTATTTTTCTTAAACCTAGAATCCTTTATGTTGTATAAGTTTTTTAAATTTTTGTCGCTTAGAATTCAGAGTCATCGTCATTGTTGTATTTTACTAATATGATGTAGTCTTATGTTCAAATATTTTTCAATCACTAATCGTATTAAATTGACTTTATGCGCATGGCCAGCATAATCGTGGTCATTTTCTCAGTCTTACAGCCGCTACCCATTCACCTCTTATTAAAATATTCGTTGGAAACCTAAAACCATGAAATTTGATAGTAAAATATGGGTACCTAGTTTACTCAAAAATTGTAAAAAGTTAAAACATAAAACAAACGAGTTAATAATTCATAAATATATTTTGATTTTTTTTATTTTCAATTTATGTAACACAAAATAACACGAGAAAAAAAAAACAATAACTATATCTACTTTTTACTTAATTATTTTTCTGATTGCGTACAATTTACTTACCCACATTTTGGGGTATTGATAAAAAGAACTACTGGCAACACTCCCGTGGTACGTCATTTCGTGACATTGAAATTATAAGTTCCGAATAACCTCAATATTATTTTGGAATAACAATAAATTTAAAGTTTTATATGTACTTACGTGTGAAACGATATTCCTTCAGATTTTTTGTTTACTTTGGTATTGTTTTTGCACCATTTAATCACACAAGACGGCATTTTATAAGCAAAGTTACTGTATGAAGCCTCGTGACATACTAACGAAAATGAGCGTAGTTTGATGCATATGTGTGCGTGAGCGCGTGTATTTACTTGAAGGAGCCGAGTTTTGTGGCTTCACTAACAACAAAGGCCGTGCATTATCTACTTTTTTTTACTATATCTATGACTTTAAGTTACTTAACAGGAAAAACTTTAATAACAATTAAAAGGTTTTTTAAAAGCCTGCCCGAATTATTTTGGATTTGAACTAATTATTTATTCATTACAATTTTAGTAGTCAGAGGAACGTGGTGTGAAGAATCACGTCCGCCATCGAAAAGTGAGGATCCTCCGGCCAGACGGGTGTTGTGTCTGGCGGGCTAACGCCCCGACGGTTGTTGTCGGGATCTTGTATATATACTTAATGACTTTGAAAACTCTGATAGCGCGATGTAGCATACGTCAGTTTTTCTCTAATTACGTAGTTTCATAGTCGTTCGTATTTCGCGTGATAGATGTCGCCACACAATTAATCAACCGCGATAGAATCCGAAAAATTTGTTTTATTATAATGGGTGAAATTCGTGTAAACATTAGATGAAAATTATAATTCTATGTTGAAAAATTCTGTCAGCAATAAAACGACACGAGACCTCCAATAATAACTTTCATAATAAACTTTAATATAATTCATTGTAATGAGTTTACATTCCATGTGCTTGTAATCTCATGAGTAAGAGTGAAATATTTAATCAATTTTAAAGATATTTATTTTGGACAAATACGTGAGTCGCTTATCAAAATGACATATACACTTAGACGTGGAGCAGCCCGACTGTGGTAGTGCCTCGACCTTACAGAAGATCACAGCTAAATAATACTGCTTTCAAGCAGTGTTGTGTTTCTGTTGGTGAGTAAGGTGACCAGAGTTTGGGCTTGAGCTTGGAATTGGGGATAGGGCCGGCAACGCCTTTGCAATGCTCCTGGTGTTACAAACGTCTATAAGCTATGGTAATCGCTTACCATCAGGTGAGGTTGTTTGCCGACCTAGTTGTACAATATATATATATATATATATATATATATATAAGCTTCTTCTTTAGGAAATTTCGATAAAATTTAAACAGCACCAGCTTTTGAATAAAAAAAGAATCATCAAAATCGGTACACCCAATAAAAGGTTATGAGGTGACACATAAAAATACAGTCGAATTGAGAACCTCCTCCTGTTTTTCAATATTTTCAATGCAAAAAATAAAAAAGTAAAAATAAATATAAAAATAAAAAAAGCTATAACGACTTTAGTTATCCATGAAATTACTAGAATAAATAATAAAGAAACTTATACATTGCAGCGATAGCCATACGTCAACTAATTCTATTAGCAAATACGAAAACGCTAACACTATCGAGTAATCGTATAAAAGCTCATTACCGATGACATATATTAAAGCCCCATCATTACCACAGTCATTTATCAAATTGTTATGTCGGTGGAACGGGTTCTTTTTGTTGATGAAAAATAGCTCTAATAATTAGAACATTAGAGTCCAATAATGTGTGCAATAATTACGAAGTTTTCATTGAAGTGTGTATTAATACAAATAAATGATATGTATTTGTGATTTGTTTTCTGTATTAATCTCGAAATATTATGGAATTAATGTTTCGTTTAACAGTTGTTCCAACAACTGAGAAACGAATTTTTTGAATAATTGATTTACGAACTAAATAGTAATAAGAAAAAAAAAACAGAGCTATTTCGTATTTCTATTTGAAAAAAAAATATTTACGACAAAAAATTAAATTAAATTACATTCTTTTATGACTTTACAAAGCTTTGAACTCCATTATTATTGTATTAGATAGAACAAAAATGAAGTAAATTTTTAGAGATGAAATTTAAATCTCGAGAAATTTGAATATGAAAACTAATATCTTTTTTTTAGACTTGGCTGAAAATTGTTTTTTTACGAAATGAAATAAAAATATTTAATTTTCCATAAGGTAAATACTTAAAGAAAAATATAAAAAGGCACTTGTTTTTTATGATAAACTATAAGAGATTAATGTAAGATGATAGCAATTAATTGCAATTAATTAATTATTTATTATACCATATTATACCACAATTTTATTGTATTCAGTTAATGGTTACTTACGTAAATTTAAATTGAAAACTGTAGTTTAATTAAAAGGATTCATTATGAAATTTAAAATATAAATAACTAAATGTTATTATATTATTAAAATAACGAATGTATTGATGTGTGAAGAGTCGACTGAGGTATATGTGTATACACACTAAGTATACACACTTTTTTGCATGCTTTTTGTTCCGGGGATTGTGGGTTCTATTCTGGATGTAATATATACTCGTATTTATTTACATATATAGTATTTATATGTATATATATCGAAAAAAAATGCAGCTATACCAGTCTGCTGTTACCACATAACACAAGAACTAAGTTGCTTACCTTAGGAACAGACGACCGTGTGTTTGTGTAGATATTGATGTTTATTTATTGACTGATTGATACGTGATATGTGTGATAATATGTTCAAAACACGTTTCAGTACAGATAAGATGTTAAATGAGGAAGAAGGCAAAAGATTTTCATTCATGTTTAAAAAACATTTGTAACTATTGAAGGTTAAAAGTTAAATAAGGGAGTTGTGGGGAATCGAAATATCAGTCGATGAAACAAAAAAAAAAGGTTTTTAATTTTGAGCAATACTGGTATTTCAATTGTGTTCATATATTTGTGATTTATTTTACATATTTTTTATACAACTAGGTCAACCAAACAAGCGTACAGCTCACCCGATGCTAAGCGATTACCGTAGCTTACATACGCCTGCAGCACCAGAAGCATCGCAAGCGTGTTGCCGACCCTAACCCGAATCCCTCCAGGAGATCTGTCCTCACAAGGTGACCTTACCACAGGAACACAACACTGCTGGAAAGCAGTAGACCCCAGTCGGACTGCTCCATATTTTGAGTAAAAATATTGGGTTTGTAATAGCAATCTCGTTTAATTGTTATCATTGAGACCATTGACACAATTACTAAATAGTTTTTGATTTTCCATTCTATATCATATAAGTAAAATCATTTGTTTTTTTTTTGGTATCATTGAAAGCCATTTAATAAAGTGAATGAATAATATAACATTTTTCATTGATTTGACACGATTGTAAAACAGTAAACTCCGAACTAGTAGGTACCTTGGTTTTTAAATAGAATGTTACAAATACTAGCTGTAATGCTTTGTATGTGTGACTAAAAATTTCATGAAATCTACATAGATATATATTATATATTTAAAAATATATACTTTTGAGAAGAAAGACGCATCCGTTGTTATTAACCACAGCCAAAGGGCCACTTTTAAAAGAAATATCCTTACCATAATAAAGTTGAAATCTGATCGAAATGATTCTCGAAACGAATGCAATACAAAATTCATGTTTTCATTCGTAGCCCTTGTTCGTATTTCAATGTAATATTCACTTTCAGTTACGGAAAGAATGTGTTTTCAATATTATATCGTGAGTTATTTGTATATACAAGGGGTCGCCCAGAATTCGACCATAATTAAATATTTTAATTAAATAAAACGAAAAAATATATGAAAATAAAGAACCTTTTTTGAATTTTTAATTTGACTACAGACTTTGACAATCAACAAAACCATATAATATGCGTGTGTGTGTGTCAAATACATGGTAGTGTGTGTATAACGGTTTTTTTATTGATTTAATGTATTTTTATGCATAATTTCAAAAAATAAATTAGCATTCTGCACTCCTTCTGTATATAAACTATAAGTATGCGAAATTTCATATTCCTCTGTCCGGGCAATTTTCATAAAAAGGGGTACAAAGTTTTTGCTTCACGTATTATATATAGATTCTTTATTTTTTATCAAAATAATTACATTTTCGATAAAGATGACAACATGCTTGTAACCGGTTTCCAAAAAAGGAGGTTCTCAATTCGACTGTATTTTTTTCATGTATGTTACCTCAGAACTTTTTACTGGGTAGACCGATTTCAATGATTCTCTTTTAAATCGAAAGGCGTGCTTATCGTGTGATTCCATTTCGACATTTGACAGGTACTTTTCGAGCTATATTTAATAATGCGTATTTACTTGATTATGTTTTCGTTGACCTACGTTGTATTATACCTCATAACTTTTTACTGGGTGTACCGATTTTAGTGATTCTTGTTTAAATCGAAAGCTGATGTTTATCTTATGGTCTCATTTAAATTTGTTCGAGTTCTGTTTAAAACAAACAAAAAAAAAAAAACGAACAGCAACTGAAATTTCCACCAATAAATAATAAGTAATTACACTACCTTCTTTTTTCCTAATACTCCTTTTTTTAAATAAGTTAATCTTAATTCTGATCTTTAGACTTAAAAACTTTATATACATACTAGGTGACCCCGCAAACGTCGTTTTGTTATGTTAGCTTCCTTATCCCCCCCTTTATAACTTAGGGGTATGAAAAATAGATGTTGGCCGATTCTCAGACCTATCCGATATGCACAAAAAATTTCATAAAAATCGGTGCAGCCGTTTCGGAGGAGTATGTTAACTAACATTGTGACACGAGAATTTTATATATAAGATATGTAGAGGGAGTTACGTAAATATTAAAAATAAGACTACAACTTAGTAGCGTAGTAATTTTATTAAAATAACTAAAATGAAAACAGGTGAAATGGCAAGGAACAGGTATTTGTTATGATAAAATGAACGTGTACCAACAATAGTTCTGTTATGTCTTGCTACCAAGTTCCCACACAAATCTCCGCTCAAACTCTTGAACGCTTAAACAATATTGTTCGCTCGCCCATATTTTATAACCTCAAGACGACATTTATTTCATAAATAAAAGAAATTATTATCTACTGACTTTAACATTGTATAAAGTTTGTTTGTAATTTATATGTCAGTATAAATCCTTTTAAACGAAAGGATGTGATGTTAATAATAATAATAATAATAATAAAAACTCTTTATTGTACACCAAGAGTGAGCAAATTTACAAAAATAAAAACAGGAGATAAGTACAAAAGGCGGCCTTATCGCAAATGAGCGATCTCTTCCAGGCAACCTTTGGGCAGAGGAAATGTTATATATGTAGATGGTTTAGGTGTACAGTTTTAGCTAATTTATTATTATATTTATACAAATAAATAATTTAAAAATAAAAAAATAAAAATAAAACATATGTATGTACTTTTGGTTTCGGAGCGTTTGTCGTAATTATAACTACGTACATATGATGTTGTTCAACTTTAAACCTTCGTGTGCTAATTCTTTTGTTGACCTTTCTAGTTTATTTTCAGGCTTAATCATAGGAGATGGATCTAAATTCAAACTACTTCCTTTTTTAAATTTGAGTCACTTGATAACTTTTTATTGCGTGTATTGATTTCAATAATTCTTTTGTTCGAAATTGGTGTTATATGGTCCGATTTCAAAATGTAAGACAGATGAATAATTATTCATAGTTCTAGTTATTAGCTCTACCCCGCGGTTTCGCTCGCGTAATTTTGAGAAAAGAAATAGTCTATAACATTCCTCGGTAAATGGATTATCCGATAAAATAATTGTGTTTACAGGCAAACGAAAAAAAAACCGACTTCAACTATATCAACAAGTAATACAACGTAGGTAGACGAAAAATTAGTCAAGTAAATACGCATTATCGAAGATTACTCCAAAATTGGTATCAGATTTCGATGAAATTTAAATGTGACCACATGATAAACATCGACTTTCGATGAAATTAAATATTATCAAAATCGGTACACCCAGTAAAAAGCTATGCAGATTTTCGAGTTTCCCTTGATTTCTCTGAGATAATATTATCAAATCCTTGTTTCCTTATCATGGTACCACACCAGGAATATTTCTTTTCCAACAAAAAAAGAATTATCAAAATCGGTGCATAAACGACGAAGTTATCCCCGAACATACATAAAAAATATATATACGGTCGCATTGAGTAACGCTCTCCTTTTTTGAAGTCGGTTAAAAAGAATATTTTTCACTCAACATTTCAACAGCTTTAAAATTTTCGAGCACGATTTCAGACTAACAATGGGCCTTCTTGAATCGATTTGAGATATCATTATTTTCTTAAGTGCATATTCTTGATTTTAATTCGAATTATTTTATCAGGCTTTGAATTTGTTCTATTATTGAAATTAAATCTAATAAGGCAATATTTCAAGTGTCCTTAAAGTTTTGCTACATTTTTGTATAGATTTTAATAGCCAATTTCAAATCAATTTTAACTGAATCCTATAACGCTGTCTTATATATATTGTTGGATCATTTATAACCGAATTATAATCATAGTAAAATGAATTTATTGCTACACTAGCGACCCGCCCCGGCTTCGTACGGGTGCAATGCTGATACTAAATATACTACAGAATGTCTTTATTTATAGTGTGAAGCTAGCTTATAGCATGGTTATTAACACAATAACAACAACATTCAAATATGCGTCGTAAGAAATAAAGGTTCACTGCTCGTTCCCTGTAGGTGATAGCGTGATAATATGTAGCCTATATGTTGACCCGATTTCTTAATAATATTCATGCCAAATTTGAAGTAAATCCATGCAGTATTTATTGAGTTTATCCCGGAAATACATACAGACAAACAGAAAAACAGACAAACAGACAAAAATTCTAAAAACTATATTTTTGGCTTTGGTATCGATTGTAGATCACACTCCAAGTATTCTTTAAAAAAAATATTCAATGTACAGTTTTGACTTTCCTACCATTTTATTATATGTAAATAGATAATACAGGTTAAAGTAACACGTTTAAGAAACATGCCTATATATAAATCAATGTTGACAGTAATATGAATGGGCAATAGGAAGTGGCTCAGCTTAAGCTAATACAGGACCAAAGACCCCACAACCATACAACGCTTTTCAGTCACTCAGTGAGGTAAATTAATCATAATCGATTAAAATCCACAAAACAGTATTTTTAGATGAATAAACCCGATAGAAAAATTTCGTTTCCGAAAGTAATTTAGTCAAAATTAAGAACATAATTGGTTGTAATTACTGTAATACATAAAATTGTATTCACTTTTCTTGGATGGAGATTGCTTACTGTTGCTCATTAACGTTGTATCAAGTGGAATAATTAGTCAAGTTGTATATCAAGCAATATCCTGTTTTTGATAATATATAATATTTATCCAGACTGGTGTTTTTGTAAGTTTTGATAGGTAGGAAGATAATAATAGAAATTTACAATCCGAATCGGTGGTAGCTTCATTTTTATTTATTTATTTGTTTATTTACTTGGAGAACGGTACAAAAATCATTATAAGAATAACAGTGTAGCATAAAACAGAAAAATGGATACAAATCGTCTCCTTTATGTCTCACTAAGAACATAAGGATAAGGCTATACAGCAAGGATAGTAAAGATGATTAGTTATTACTATTAATAGTTTACAACTGATGAAAACACCAAGGCAATTAATTGATCTAAACAAATAATGTGCTGTGTGGCTACGGCACTAAAGAATTTAGCCACCCCCTCTCTTCCCTTGGGTGTCGTAAAAGGCGACTAAGGGATAACAAGGTTCCACAACCATCTTGGAACTTAAGAAGCCGACCGATGGCGGGATAACCATCCAACTGCTGGCTTTGAAATACACAGGCCGAAGACGGGCAGCAGCGTCTTAGGTGCGACAAAGCCATTACTGCGGTCACCAACCCGCCTGCCCAGCGTGGTGACTATGGGCAAAACACATGAGTTCACGTTATTTTTGGCGTAAACTTGTGGAGGCCTATGTCCAGCAGTGGACTGGACTAGGCTGTAATGATGATGATGAAACAAATTAATAATTCCTAACTTTAGTTTTAAAAAGGTGCCGGGAACATGAAAACATATCTATTTCATTAAATAAACTATTGTTTACTATATATTTAACAATAATTAAAAGTAATATAATTTTACTTCCGATAGCTTGTAATGTCTAAGCAGTTTAATGATTAGCTAAGTTCTCGAACCACCTATAGTTTAGTTTTGTTTTACTCTCAAACTCTTAATTAATACACTCTTTAGTTGTTAATTGTAATAACTTCTCAATGGATTTTAGTTTTTAATTGTATTTCTAATTTGTTATGTATAGCTATAATAAGTTTATAGTTATTCTGAATAAATAAAAATAAATTAAATAAAATTAATTAACACTAATATACATACATACATATAATCACGCCTCTTTCCCGTAGGGATAGGCAGAGACCACTTCTTTCCACTCGCTACGATCCTTACATACTTCTTTCGCTTCGTCCACTTTAATTATTCCCTTCATACATGCTCTTTGGTTTAGGGTACTCTTGACCTGGCCTTTTTTCAAGACGTCCCTTATTTGGTCTCGGAACGTCCGCCTAGGTCTACCCCTTCCAACCCTTCCATTCACACACGCCTTATACACTTTTTTTGTCAATCGTTCTTCACTCATTCTCTCGACATGGCCAAACCATCTGAGCATACCTTTCTAAATTTTCGTCACTACATCTTCTTTCAGACCACAACGTTTTCTTATCTCACTATTTCTTATCCTGTCACTCAGTTTAACTCCTATCATACTTCTTAACGCTCTCATCTCAACTGAATTTATTCATATCTATGATTTTAATTTGTAAAATGACAAAAATACTTTTGAATCGTACTTGCATATGAATTTTTTTGATTTTGAGAAAAACAATGTTACGTTTATCTTGCTCATAAATTCCTTCTTTGTTTTGCAGTTTATATACCAACTGAATTGTAATAAAGATTTCAATTTTTTTATTGAATGTAAATCGGCGTCACTATTATCGCAAAAATCTCCTTCGTTTGTGAGTTCGATCATTAAAATACCGTGACAAGAAGTTACCAATTTCATACTTTCCAATATTCCATAAAGCCTATCTTAATTGGACGAATTGTAACGAGACTTTTTAGAGAATTAGAGTTTGCAGAAACGAAAATTCTTAATCTTTGACCAATCGTTATGAAAAGTAAGATCTCAAAGCCGCGATTGATCAACGCAGATATCAGTTAAACGGTTGTCACTAGCAGCCGACCAAACTTCGCTAAAGTTTAATTATATTGAAGCAATTTTAATGAACTTCGCTCATTCTTTAAGTAAATAGCTTCACGAATTTTAGATTCTCTGTAGAAGTTTAAGAAATAATTTTGATTGAAATTTTCGTAAGTAGTAAAATAATATTAGAATTTTGCTTGAGCTATTTTAAATTATGGCTTTTGGTCGCTTCAGCGTGTAATATCTCACTACTGGGTATAGGCTTCTTTCCCCATGTAGGAGAAGGATCAGAGCTTAGTCCACCACGCTGCTCCAATGCGGGTTGGCGGATATATTCCCTACTATGAGTAACGATCGCTATCAGATGTACATGATAACAACCGGGACCGACGGCTTAATGTGGTTTCCGAGGCACGGTGGGGACACCCGCTAGGACTGCGCAAACACCCGGACCACAGCAAACACCTGTATGGCCAATACAAATGTTTGTCATGTACGGGGATCGAACCCGCATCCGCCAGCGCAACAGTTACAATCCATGGCTGTGACCGCTGCGCCAACGCGGCGTCACAGCCATGGCTTTTGGTAATTTTCTGTAATCGATCACACAGGTGTGGATCAGGTCAAAAGATAGAAGAGAGAGCTGGTTGAAGAAATTTCTTTTGTAATATGATTTGAGAGATAACTCATGAAAATCTACTTCAGTAGGTTAGCAAAAGCTAGGCTAAGAAACAAAATCTTGTCAAATTCTAAATTTATTACCTCCGTTATTATTTATATTATATTATTATGCTCGAGATCGTCACTTGCAAAAATATTTTTGCCATTACCGCCAATTCTTGTATATCAAAGCGAGAATTTTTAAGTGAGTATTTTTTATTGTGGCACGTGCGCCGCAGAATATTGTATCATTCATGTTTCTTAAGTGTTTGTATGTGGCGTATTCGTACACTGTACAAAGAGATGTTCATTTTAATTTACAAAAAAGACATTACCTGCTATTTTATTACTGTTCATTTTGGGATGGAAATTAGACTGAACAAAATGTAAATGTGCTTGAGACTGTTATATAAATCTTTTTGGAACTGTTATCCCTTGACAACTGTACACTTCGTTCTTGTTAACAAAATATATCCGCCATTTTGTCAAATATTGATTGAAAACTTTGATAAAAGAATCGACGTCTGCTGTCGTGGTCGATAATTATCAGATATCATTTTTCATTCACAATTACAAAACATTACTATTTTTAATACAATCAAAATTTAAATCATTGTCATCTTAATATATTGTTTAATTTTTATTTACAAAACTCTTGTTGAAAATGTACAAACATGGGCATCCGAGTTAAGTAAGGTCCAAAAAATGTATAAAATTATGTTTCATAGAACTGTATTCTGGTTTTGTTTAAACTGATAAATAGCTGAAATAATTTATTAAAATAAACTTCTATTTAATAATATAACGTAACAATTTCTCAACCGTTGTACATACTTTAAAAGGATATTGTCTCAGCCAAGTTCCGCAGTAATATTTCGCTGGAGCTAGCTGACACGTCACACTTCGTGCTCGTTTGTCACCGACTGTACGTGGACGAATGATTTTAACGAGAATATTATTTGCATGTTCACTGCGGGAATGTAATTACTTATGAATATTGCTTTGTAGTGACATCTCTGCCAATACTTGACTGAAAACCCATTGGCACAGTTTATAGTGGTCCTGTTTTCTGCTCCGAGGGTTGTGGGTTCGATTCCCGCCTGAGATGTTACTAATTTTGTACTAAAACACAGCTTGTTTATTATTTTTTAAAGTAACTGCAAAGTTTCTTAACGATACGAAAGTGTTTTCGAAGCCAATTTGAATAAAATTATTTTGTATTGATTTAATTTTGTTAATTCCACAAATAATACATTTAATACAACATATAATTTATTATACAACATATACTTATTAATTTAACTCCCCTTTTAGTATGAAAAGTAATGATCTTTCATATTTTCCTATACGTTCCCATTGGGATGAAACCTTTTATATAAATGATTCCGAATATCATTATATTTGATATTTATTTATAAGATCACCAACATACTGTACACTGGTGCTACATAAAATATTATAATCAACAAAGATATAACTAAGTGCCAGCACAATTACAGATGACGACAACATGCAAATGAATAATAGTAAAATTAAGACCGCGTAAGTTACAGTGACAAAGATATTCTATTTACATAAGGAGAACAATGTGAAAAAAGAACAGTATAGAATAGAACCAGTAGTCGCAATAGTTTTCATCATCATCATAATTACAGCCTATACAGTCCACTGCTGGACATAGGCCTCCATAAGCTTACGCCAAAAATAACGTGAACTCATGTGTTTTGCCCATAGTCAACCACGCTGGTAGTTATAGAATAGTTTTTGGAACAGAATAATAATTCACGATTACTCAAATGATAGTGACATGAGTGATAGATCATGACTTACTAGTCATCTCTTTAGAGACGAAATGATCTAGTGAATAGAACCACATTTCAGCTGTTTAAAAATTTATCTTCTATTCGGCGGCGAAAGAAAACATCGTGCAAAAAGTTGACTTAAAAAAATTTTAAGTATGGAAATCAATGAACAGTTAAGATAAAAAAGGGGGGATAAAAAGGGGAAAAGATCAATGAGTGTATGTGAAGTACGGTGCAATAGTAGGTACAGTATGGTACGATACGCTGCAGTGCAGCATAGCACACATGCCTGCTTCCATTACTATGTGTTGTGGCGTGATATTTCAAGTTATGAACCTAGAAAACGTAGATTTCTAATACTGAAAAAGTTCGTTACATCGGGTTCTTCAGTTCCATATTTTCAGAAAAAATTCAAAAATTCTTTTTTTATACCTCTGATTTTTATGACTAGAAGTTATTCTAAAAATAAATTAACGATTAAGTACTTTATGTAGTTTATGATTAAAATTAAATTACATTCGCTTCAGCCTGTAATATCCCACTACTGGGCATAGGCCTCTTTCCCCGTGTAGGAGAAGGATCAGAGCTTTATCCACCACGCTGCTCCAATGCGGGTTGGCGGATATATTCCCTACTATGAGTAACGATTGCTATCAGGTGTACATGAGAACAACCAGGACCGACGGCTTAATGTGTTCTCCGAGGCACGGCGGGGAGACCCACAAGGACTGCACAAACACCCAGACCACGGCAAACACCTGTATGGCTAATACAAATGTTTGTCATGTGTGGGGATCGAATTATTACATTATTTAATTTTAAAATAATATGAAAATGTAATATATCGCAACACACAGTATCACATGAGATTACAACATAATTATAATTTACGTAAGATATTTGTAGCTCACTACCTTTTGCGTAGGAAATTTTATTAAAATTATAATGTTCATTATTTCGGTACGACCTCGTATTTTACTTATACTCGTAATATAATTTATTACATATAGCACTAGCGGTAAACATCAACGGGGATGAAAGTACTGTAAATGTGTAGTTATCTATGTATAATAAAGATCCGGTCTGTTTGTTTGATCAGGATAACAATAACAAGAAAAAAAATAGCAATTATAAAAAAAAAAAAACAAAACAAAAGAAGGTAATGTTTACTTCGCAACTAGCGACATGGTGGATTTTATTTGGAATTTACTTATAGAAGAATTTATGAATTTTCCCTTGAATGGAGTCAGATCAATCAATTACTTACAAAGACTGGTTATGGAGGTATGGCACCTGCAGCCGTTTTGAAAGACATGTGCGTAGGCTGGTGGTTTTTTATTCATTCTTTATTTTCTCGGAAGCCAACAAAGTAGTACATCAAACAAGATAGTACATCTTGTAAAAAAATTAAAGCAATAAAAATGTGAAGTAAACTACGTTATAGATAAAGAAATTTAGGAGGAGGGAAAAAAATTATAATATTCCAGATTTCCGAAAAGAAAATTAGAAATACTATATTAGCATTAAGCTAATCATCCATTCTTTTTTCGTAGATTCGTATCATAACTATAATTTATGACTCTTTCTGAGTCACTTACCCACTCACATTTGCGAGCAAGCGTACTACAACGTTAAGAAAGTATGAAAATATAATATAAATCCACACAAAGACGGGGGATGCCACTAGTTAAATATGAAAGTTAAAATAACTCGGAGTCGTCGGAGTGAGAATGTATTAGGTTTTATCGACGGCTAATTACTTGCTGGAACTTGATAGCCTTTTAAAGTATTAATCGGAGATAAGCCTTTATTACTTATTGGCCTTTTAGTTTCTTAGAAACATTAATGAGAAAACGTGCGAACGTTTTTACACGATACGATACGATATTGTTTTTATATACGATATTTTATGTAAAAACAATTTTTTTCATAAGTATTTTATACAATGCAAGATAATAGCGAAGATGAATATGTTGGCTTTCTTGCCCATTCTTCTCGGCAAAATCTACATTTAGATCAGCGGTAGCTTCACATTAAACATAAATAGTTTTCATTATTTATCGTTGTGTCCATTTGTTATAACTATTCTTTGACGGTTCGCAAGAAAGTGGACATAAGGTGCATTACACTTCTTCAATGTTTGTATGTATTTTAGATGCCTGATGATGGTCCAATAAAGGATCGAAACGTCGCATGAATTTGCAATTAGTGGTTGTGAACATAAGGTTTGGCACCTTATGTCTACTTTCCTGCGAACCGTCAAAGAATAAATAGTTTTGTTATACCTATTTAAAAATTGCTTTTGTAGTCAACTTCAATAGAAAAAAAACCCTGTGGTGTCGTGAGACACCAGATAGGAATGAAGTTCCTTACTATAAAATATTAATTTCAAGTTCTATTCAAGGTATAAAAAAAAAATATATATTCGGGTATAAATTTTTCATTGTGCTTTTTTTATTGATAAAATACTTTACAAAATTATCTTAACACGTTTATTTTATTTACAATGATTTATAAAAAATATATAATGATTATCGAATGATATTTTTTATGATATTTTATATATAATAATAGCAAACTGCAATAATAATAACAGTCATCACGTAGACTATACGTTAGACACTATATAGCCATCATACATAGTAGTCCAGTCATTATATACATTTGGAAATGCAAATGAACCGAGAAAGCCAAATTTTGGATATTACGTGGGGTATGGCTAGAAAAGCTTAAGTTCAAATTGTCGACCAAAATAACCTTGTGGGTTTTCCGCCATCTTGAAAAAAGAGTTAAACTCAGTTTTTTTATCATAACTCGGTTCCCCGTTGAGATACGAAAATTTTTATACAGTACTTTTTTGTTGCTTTTTTTACGATCTACAATTAACGTCCTATACATTTTTCACGTATCGATAATCGTTATCGAGATATCGTTAAAAAAAGCCACAAATTTTGGGAGAAAAAATTGTTTTTCGCTATTTCCTTTTTTCTCGTGAAAAATATCGAAAAATGTTTGAAATAAAACTTGTAGAGCCTGTTCAGACCTACAAATTCGTTTTTTAATTTTTCATTTTCGAGAAAAATTACGACCTCTAGCGCGCCGCAAAGTGAGTAAGACTGTGCCCGGAGTCGATTTAGCCGCTCACACGGTTGTATCCACAACGTAAAAATGAATGAATTATTTGCTTAAGGGAATTATTTTTAAGAGAATTATTGGTTAAGGGAATTATTGCTATACGAAATAAATGAATAAACCAGCCAAATTATAAATCAAAAACATGAAATTTATTAATCAAAAAATTTTTATGCAGCAAAAATAATAATTACACGTAGTCATTATTGTCACACGTTTTTCTCAGTTTTGATGGTCCTGGCTGGTGTTGAAGTTCCTCCTCGGTACACTCTTCGAGTCGCGTAAATTCTTCAATCGCAGGAAACGATGCTGTGACGGTCCAAAATTCGTAATCTTCATCTTCGTACCTAATCATCGTTCAAGAATTCAAAGTTCATGAAGATTACGAATTTTGGACCGTCACAGCATCGTTTCCTGCGATTGAAGAATTTACGCGACTCGAAGAGTGTACCGAGGAGGAACTTCAACACCAGCCAGGACCATCAAAACTGAGAAAAACGTGTGACAATAATGACTACGTGTAATTATTATTTTTGCTGCATAAAAATTTTTTGATTAATAAATTTCATGTTTTTGATTTATAATTTGGCTGGTTTATTCATTTATTTCGTATAGCAATAATTCCCTTAACCAATAATTCTCTTAAAAATAATTCCCTTAAGCAAATAATTCATTCATTTTTACGTTGTGGATACAACCGTGTGAGCGGCTAAATCGACTCCGGGCACAGTCTTACTCACTTTGCGGCGCGCTAGAGGTCGTAATTTTTCTCGAAAATGAAAAATTAAAAAACGAATTTGTAGGTCTGAACAGGCTCTACAAGTTTTATTTCAAACATTTTTCGATATTTTTCACGAGAAAAAAGGAAATAGCGAAAAACAATTTTTTCTCCCAAAATTTGTGGCTTTTTTTAACGATATCTCGATAACGATGATCGATACGTGAAAAATGTATAGGACGTTAATTGTAGATCGTAAAAAGAGCATCAAAAAAGTACTGTATAAAAATTTTCGTATCTCAATGGGGAACCGAGTTATGATAAAAAAAACTGAGTTTAACCCTTTTTCAAGATGGCGGAAAACCCACAAGGTTATTTTGGTCGACAATTTGAACTTAAGCTTTTCTAGCCATCCCCCACGTAATATCCAAAATTTGGCTTTCTCGGTTCATTTGCATTTCTAACCCGATTTTTCCGACGTAATGACTGGACTATAGACTGACTATACATTAAAATCTTACGACAGGGTACCGCTTCGCAACGCGTAAAGAACATCGTTGCAATAATTTTTTATTTTATTTTTGTCAATTATGTTATATTTGATGCAGTATGAACTAGGCTTATGTTATGGTAACATATGTGTTGTTTTTATCACTTGACATGGTTCATAATTATGAAAATAACTCACTTTTTAAGAATATTAAGCGCCGAATACGCGCTACGTCGACACTCAATATACTTTGTTTTCATTACACAAGGAAAGGCCATATAATAACAGCCTTAAAAACATTGAAAAACGCTAAATTTATCTAATTATAATATTCATCAAACAGTGTTTCGAAAAAAAGTGAAATGAATTCTTCCTGAAAAAGTTTCGTTGGCATTATTAAAATACCTTTTACGAATAATTTTGTTTAGACGCTCACAAAGCCTCTACCGGTTTTTACCAGATTACTAATTTTATGTATTAGGCTCAGTTGAAATTTAGAAAAATACAATACAACCATTCTGTTGTAGTGGTGCGTGTAGACGCCTGAACACATCGATGGTCGTGGGGTCGAAATATTTTTAGAAAATATTTGTATTTTTACAAAAAAAAAAAAATCTGGTCTTGAGTTACGCGACCCATCGACGCCACCGGCTCAAGTTATAACAATGGCTGCTGACCAAGCGTTTCCGTGGGACAATTCAAAATTGCATTTAGTTCATAAGTTTTAAATGTAATGTTTTAATTAATTATTATTTTAAGATTAGTCTTGTAGAACATTTGTAACTATAAACATCTTGTAATTAATAAATAAATATTTTTTTTAAAAGAAATTCGTTCGCCGTTATTTAACTGGCGCAGTCGGTAGGATCGCGACACTCGAACTTCGAATAAAACTCTCCGAATAGAGTGAACGATATCTATCGTTATTTTCGCGATCCGCTATAGAAGAACCTACGAACGGCGATATCCTGCGGGAGTCCTGGCGAATTGGGAGTCCTGCTGTTCTACAAGGCCCGGCAAGAGATGCAGAGAATCCTTGGGTAAGTACGAATCGTTTACCCAGTATCCTGTGCTATATCTCATGTCGTTATATTATATTTATGCATACGAGTATAGTGTTACATGTGATTGTCTTTGTGCTATAATCGCGATTAGACAATTAGTTTAACAATAACATATTTTGTGTAATACTTAAATATTTTTTGTTCTTATGCTAAAATCGCATTAGACAATTAATTTAATAATAATATATTTTGTGTGAGACTTAAATAATTTTTGTCTTTATGCTAGAATCGCATTAGATAATAAATTTAATAATAGAATATTTTGTGCTATACGTAGTTATAGTTAGCGTAACGCCAACGCTATCGATAATCATAAACAAGTACTTTTCTAATTTTACTCGATTTCTTTTTATTATTCAATATGAATAGTTCAGACATACATAATTTTAAATTTGTAAGGGATGTTATGCCCAGGTATGATGGTAATCCAAAAATACTTAATTATTATATAAGAGAGGTAGAAAATATACTGTGCATGCTCGATGCACCTGCTAGAGTAAGTCCGCCACTTATCTCTCTCATTAAAAGTAGGCTAAGCGGAACCGCGATAGATGCCGTGGCCTACGAAGAGTCACTCGATACGTGGGATAGCATTAAATCAGCATTAATACGTAGGTTAGGAGAGCCGCGTAATGAGATTCAAGTAATGCAGGAGCTAACGCGTGTCCGTCGTAATAAAAATGAAGACGCGGAGGCTTTCGGCAAACGTCTTAGAGATATATTAGATACGTTAAACTCGGTAGGTAGGCACAGTGATAAATCGTATTACGAAAATATGGTAATCGACCAATACATCAATAACCTTGAATTTCATGTCTCGATCGGGGTGCGTATTTCACAACCTACGACCCTGGAGGTAGCGATAATAACAGCTAGACAAGAGGAGGCACGATTAGCTCATAATAAATTTAATAATTTTCATTCACCTCCCATACAAGCCAAACCAAAAGAGATGCCTAGACCTAATATTCCCATAAGTCAAACTAGCCTGCCGTTTAGGTTTAGTAATATACCCAAACATAAGTTCTTCGATAATGTTGGACCACAACAAAGACCACAGTGGGTACAGCCCGCGTCACCGTGGAAAAACAAGCAAGCTGCAGGTAATTTTACACCCCAAAGTTCTGGTAATTTTAGGAATTCTGGAAACTTTAGGAACTCTGGAAACTTCAGACAGCAGCAGAATATGCCACATCAACAAGTTAACCAGCCACAAAATATCTCAGATGTTACAATGAGGTCAGTAAATAAACCACCTAGACCTCAGTTGGGTCAGGAAGAATTTTACTACACAAGTAACGAGCCAGATTTCGACCAAGATAACGACGACCCCTATTGCGAACAAGGTGAGTACTTTACCACACAATTTTCTGACCAAGATTACGCAGATACGTCCTCAGATCAGACAAACCACCAGGATTTTCCCGAGGACAAGGAAAACGAAGATCACAGTTAAACACTGTTGAAATAAAAAGACAAGGTAAGTCCCATCTACCATACATTGACCTCCCAGAGTTTAAGGGTAAATTCTTATTAGACACAGGAGCAACTAACTGCATGATATCACCTAAAGCATTAATAGGAACTAGTTTTGAACATTGCATACAATATGAACCGTTTTTAGTGAAAACTGCACACGCTACTACTAAACATGACTATGTTGCATATTTACCTTTACCCCCTCAATTTAATACCGATAAGTTTCATAAGTTTTTAGTGTTCGATGTTGATCCGAAGTATATAGGAATAATAGGAATAGATTTGTTGAAAGAATTAGGCTGTACAATTGACTTAAATAATAAATTATTGATATCTCCTACTTGTGAAATACCTATATATACAGATTATCCAGTTAAGAAAGTTAAAGTTGAACCTAAATGTGAAAAATTAATTATTGTCAAAACAAACTATACTGATGGTCAATATATTTGTGATGAGTTCTACTGGGATAAAGATCTTAAATCGCCAACAGCCCTAGTTACAGTTAAAAATGGCATTTTTAAGACATCCATAATTAATTTTAGCAATGAAAAGAAAATTGTCACCAATAATACCCAGGTAGCTCTTGAACCTGTACCTGAATATGTATTAAATAACTTGGAAAGCGTCTCTAGTCTGAATAATTTAAATATTCAAGAAAATTTTGACCATGAATTAAAACAAAACCTAAATAAAATACGTACTGAGCATATGAATGACGAGGAAAAGCGAGAAATAATTAGACTTTGTTATAATTATAGAGAAATTTTTCATTCAGACAAAATTCCACTGTCCTTCACCCATACCGTAAAACACGAACTAAGACTGACTGACCAGACTCCTATTTTCGTTAGAAGTTACAGACAGGCCCCTCAACAGCGTAAAGAAATTCAGAACCAAGTCGACAACCTTTTAAAACAAGGAATCATTAGAGAAAGCATATCCCCATGGTCTTGCCCAGTACACATAGTCCCTAAAAAACCAGACGCCTCTGGAAAGGTTAAGTGGAGACTTGTTATTGACTATAGACGACTAAATGACAGGATTGTAGAGGACAAATACCCCCTTCCCAACATAAACGACATATTAGACAGAGTAGGACGAGCACAATATTTTACTACCCTTGACCTCGCGAGTGGCTACCATCAAATTGAGATGCATCCTAACGATATTGAAAAGACTGCCTTTACAACAGAAAGAGGACATTATGAATTTTTACGAATGCCCTTTGGCTTGAAAAATGCCCCTAGCACTTTTCAGCGTCTTATGGATCACATTTTAAGAGGCTTAGATAACGTTTTTACCTATTTAGATGACGTAATCATAGTGTCGACGTCATTACAAGACCATATAGTTAAATTAAAACAAGTTTTTGATCGTTTCAAAGTCCACAATTTGAAGATTCAATTAGATAAATCCGAATTTCTACAAAAACAAGTTAATTTTTTAGGACATGAACTCACGGACCAGGGACTTAAGCCTAACAAAGATAAAATCAAAGCCGTATTAAATTTCCCTATACCATGTAATCAAAAGGATATTAAGTCTTTCCTAGGTCTAGTAGGTTACTATCGTAAGTTCATTAAGGACTTCGCGAAATTAACCAAACCATTAACAGCATGTTTAAAGAAAAACGCTAAAGTAATACATACACCAGAATTTATAGACGCGGTAGACAAATGTAAGCAAATTTTAACAAACTCTCCCATCTTACAATACCCAGACTTTGACAAACCATTTATTTTGACAACTGATGCCTCTGATATAGCCATAGGAGCAGTCTTATCGCAGGGAAACGTAGGATCTGATAAACCTGTTGCTTACGCATCTAGGACACTATCAGATACAGAAAATCGTTATTCAACCATAGAGAAAGAATTGTTAGCTATAATCTGGGCCATTAAATACTTCAGGCCGTATTTATATGGTAGGAAGTTTACCATCTACACTGACCATAGACCTTTGTCATGGTTAATGTCCTTGAAAGATCCAAATTCAAAATTAACTCGTTGGAGAATTAAGCTTGCAGAGTATGATTACAAAGTAGTATATAAAAAGGGTAGTCAAAACACGAATGCAGATGCATTATCTAGAGTTAAAATTTTTCATAAGAGTGTTGATTCATTAGCCGTAAATCTTGACGACAACGATGACGATGAAATAATCAATCGCATTTTTGATAATGTACGTAGGGAAGCGCAAAACACTGACATTGACAATACGACTGAAGCGCAAAACACAAACACTGACAATGCAAATGAGTCACGAAACACTGACATTGACAATGCGACTGACAATACTGACAACGTTCACGTACAAAATCAAAGAGAAAATGACATACAAACTCACAATGAACAAATGAGTGTTGACCAAGACCAGCTGATCTCCACTAATCATACCCAACCCGACAACGAAAATAGAGGTATACCAATTTTATCAGATGCCATTGACAGACAACTTAAACAGTTTCATATAAGGTCTACACCCGGTTCAGAATATAGAGTAGAAAATAGGTCGACAAACTCTAGAATTGTTATCAAAGACGTATTTATCCCCATAAACAACACTGAGTCTGAAATTATTAGATTTCTGAAAGAACATACTATAGCAGATCGTATCTTTCACTGCTATTTTTACGACGAAAGTTTATATTCAGCCTTTGCAAGGGTTTACACTACTATTTTTAATGACAGAGGACCAAAATTAATTAGGTGTAGCTCGCGTGTGACCTTAGTCGAAAATAAGACAGAACAACAGGAATTAATAAAGAAATACCACGAAGGCAAAACAACGCATCGCGGTATTCAAGAAACATTTAAGCAACTCCGTAGAAACTATCATTGGTCTAATATGTTGCTTTCGATTCAAAAATTTATTAATCAATGTGATGTTTGCTTAAAATCTAAGTACGAGAGAAATCCACTCAGACCCCCTTTGACCTTGACCCAGACACCAACAAAACCTCTTGAACATCTGTTTATGGACCTCTATTCTACAGGAGGTGCAACTTTTCTAACAATAATAGATAATTTTTCAAAATTTGCACAAGCTATGCCCCTGAACGCTGCAAGTAGTGTACATATCGCTGAAGCATTGATACAAGTTTTCTCTGTCATAGGCTTACCATTGAAAATAACAACCGATTCAGATAGTAAATTCGATAACGAAGTTATTAAGGAAATATGTGCATCTCACGACATTAACATTCACTTTACAACACCATACAACCCGAATTCCAACTCCCCCATAGAACGATTCCATTCAACCATAGGTGAGATTATCAGAATACAAAGAATGACAAATAAAGAAGACCCAATTAATTTAATAATGAATTACGCTATAATTGCCTATAATAACTCAATTCACTCTGTAACGGGTTATACACCACGAGAACTGTTATTTGGTCACACAGCTTCTCGAAATCCTTTGGAATTATTCTATCCTAAAGAGTTTTACCAGGACTATGTCATCAAGCACCGCAGAAACGCAGAAGCAGTACAAGAATGTTTAGCAGCTCACATGTCTAAAAATAAAGAGCAGGTAATTGAAAAACGTAACCAGGCCGCCAAGGAGATCACATTTAAGGTAGGAGAAATAGTTTACAAACAGGTAGCCAAAACTGCGCGCAATGACAAAACCAAACCAGTCTTCAAAGGTCCATATAAAATAATTCACCTTCACCCCAATAATGTTGCTGAAATAATAGGTAACCACCCCAATTCAAAATCTATTAGAGTACATTTTAAGCTTTTACGAAGACCACATCTTGTTACAGGACCTTCATCGCAGGAGCCTGGGTGCTCTTCGCAACAGCCAACTTGACCCTTAATCCCGTAAATAATGAAAATGGAATATTATTACTTAAACAAGGACTAGTTCTCAAACAGATTGATACTTTTAGTCTGGCTTGTGTCTATAATATCACCTACCTTCATGAGGTTACTATAAAAATTCTAGCACTATATGTTAGCACGAAAGAAGCAGAGGATAGGTCGTTATTAGGTAGTAAGGATATACGTTATCAAACATATAAGAACCAGATAGAAGCTAGTTTAAGTTTAATAAATAAGAAAATTATGTTTATAGCACCGCATTCAACTAGAGTTAGGCGTGGTATAATAAATGGGTTAGGATCTGTGGTTAAAGCAATTACAGGAAATTTAGACTACGAAGATGCGATTAAATTCGAAAATGAAATATCAAACTTACGAAATTCAGTTTATAAAATTCAAAATTCTCAGAAACAATCTTTATTTTTAGCGGAAAATACAATTAAAGAATTTAGCAAACAAATACAAATAATTAAAGAAAATGAGGAAAAATTAGTAAACCTGTTGAAAAATGCCACTATTAGTAATAATTTAGTAATTAATCATATGAACTTTTTAGATTTATACATTCAAATAAATTTTAGTTTAGAGTTCCTATTAAATAAGCTCTTAGTTCTAGAAGATGCAATGACTTTTGCTCAGATAGGTATAATGCACCCAAGTATAATAGCTCCACATAATTTAATAGCTGAGATTCAGAACATGCAAAAGTCAAATAGATTTAAAGCAGTAGATAGCATAAGCATCAAAAATATACATAGTATAGAAAAGTCAATTAGTGTAAAAGCTTATAGCACAGAGCACGCATTAACATTTATCCTGGAAATACCCTCCGTTGATCCAAACGTTTTTGACCTTCTCCATATCTATTCCATCCCAGATAAGCAAAATTTAACTATTATTCCCAAATCCAAATACCTAGTACTGGGTAGCGAGGAGTACTCTTACCTGGAGGACAGCTGCAAGAAGATCACGCAAGACACCCATCTCTGCGCGACACTGAACACTCAACCCGTAGATAAATCTGAAGACTGCGTTATATCACTCATCAAACATCAAAAAGCAAACTGTACAAGAGCGAAAATGAATCTCAAGCAACAGAAAATACAGAAAATAGAAGAAAACAAATGGCTAATAATTCTGCAACACGATGAAATTTTAAGAATTCATTGTGGTTCAAAAACAACATACAAAAGGATATCCGGTATTCAAATAGTCAGCATCACAAGTGACTGTCAATTGGAAATATCAAATAAAATATTGAGAACAAATTCTGACACAATAACAATAGATGAAATCATTCCATTACCGAGTACTCCAATCACACCAGAGGAAAAGATACATTATAACCTTCAGCTCGAAGACATCTCACTGGACAGTATCCATGAGTTGATGGAACGTGCAGAAGACATCCCAAACGAAGATGGCATTAATTGGCAAGTTATGATGGCTACCCCGAGTTGGCCCACCATCGGAATATACATCATCTGCGCTGGGATTATATGCTGGAAAGTATATCTATGGAGGCAAAGCCGAAGTAAAACATACAAGACGGCGGAACCTGCAGTCAGACAGAACAGTTGCAGCGAGGACGCTACAGGAAGCTGCAAAATGCGCTTCCAGCTTAAGGAGGGAGGAGTTACGCGACCCATCGACGCCACCGGCTCAAGTTATAACAATGGCTGCTGACCAAGCGTTTCCGTGGGACAATTCAAAATTGCATTTAGTTCATAAGTTTTAAATGTAATGTTTTAATTAATTATTATTTTAAGATTAGTCTTGTAGAACATTTGTAACTATAAACATCTTGTAATTAATAAATAAATATTTTTTTTAAAAGAAATTCGTTCGCCGTTATTTAACTCTTGGTGTGTTCTTTTTTTGAGTCTTTCTACCGTCTCTTTGAGAGCATGTTAATCTGTCGGTTCCGGTTGCTATCACCCCTCAATGCACACAGCATACAGCATTTACCGGGTTTTCAATAAAAAACCGGTTGGTCAAACGAAAATCGTAACAACGGTTTATGATTAAATTTTTATTAAATAATTATATGCCTTTTAATGTTTTAAAACATGTGTAAGTTATATTTTATCTTATAATAAAAACACAACGAAAATATTTGAGATTATTTACTTCAACTAGGCAGATTAATGTTATGTACTATATTTAAGTAAAAATATTTTGAGCTACGCATCGTTATTTATATCTATATTTAGCACCTTATTCAAACGAAATATATATATTTTGAACATCAAGGTCGATAAGAAAAAACTGCTGAGAAAAAGAAATGTTAAAATGAGCAACGCCATTAGTCTCCGTCATATGAACTTTTCATCGGTTTCCGCTTTTGCTTTAACTGTTTATCGATCTTACAATACATGTAAATATGCATAAAGCCCTCCTTTACGCTTCAGACTGTAATATCCCACTACTGGGCATAGGCCTCTTTCCCCATGTAGGAGAAGGATCAGAGCTTAATCCACCACGCTGCTCCAATGCGGGTTGGTGGATATATTCCCTACTATGAGTAACGATCGCTATCAGGTGTACATGATAACAACCGGGACCGACGGCTTAACGTGCTCTCCGAGGCACGGTGGAGAGACTCACAAGGACTGCACAAACACCCAGACCACGGCAAACACCTGTATGGCCAATAAAAATGTTTGTCATATGCGGGGATCGAACCCGCAACCGCCAAGCGCAACAGGTACAATCCATGGCTGTAACCGTTGCGCCAACGCGGCGTCTCCTTTACATATACACTATAATATTTATTGTTTCAATTAATTTATTTTTACGCAGTACGGTTTCATTTGTGTACCAAATCACTACATAGTATAAAACAAAGTCACTTTCTCTGTCCCTATGTCCCTATGTATGCTTAAATCTTTAAAATTACGCAACGGATTTTGATGTGGTTTTTTTAATAGATAGAATGATTGAAGAGGAAGGTTTATATGTATAATAACATCCATTAAATAGTGGAGAAACACTGTTATTTTTGAGGTTTCTAATGTGATGTCGTAAATAATTACATTTTTTCCGCTTACATACAAACGCATCCTGAACCTACGAGATTTATCAAAATAATGTACTAAGTATTGTACATATTGAAAAGGTCTATAGAAAACTCCGCTATGGTATATGTCTATCTCTGATGGATATCCCAGAATAACATTTTTTGTCATTTACTTTTTACGACAAATAATGGCTAATTTTCAAAGCAATTTTAACCGATACAGCATTAATCCTTATCTAATTAAATACCTTAAATACATTGTTGATTTAATATAGATCTATATGGCCCTTTACAGCATATGATTTAAATCAATATTTTCGAAGATATTACAGATTTAAAAAATTCGGTACGTAGCGTTTGCGGCTGTTCCATCCGGCTTTTACTCTAAAGTGCGGGCCACGGGCAGTAATGAATAAATCAAAACTACTGGATCGATTTTAATAATTTTTTCAGTGAATGACATATGCTATTTATACCCTTGCATTACATTTTATACCCTTGCGAAGCCGGAGCGGGTCGCTAGTTACAAATAATTTTATAAAATATCCTTTATATGAGGTTGTTATGTTGCTTTAATGCTGGAGTAGTTTTAACGTTATATCTATAACGTTAAAACTACTCCAGCCGTTAAACTACTTGAAAACAGTGATTACTTATAATCACTGTTTTCAAGTAATGTATGTTCATAAAATGAAATGAAATGAATTATCATTTACATTAATTATTAAATTAATCTTGATGATATTAACCGAGGTAGGGCAAAGCGGAAAATTTCCTGCCCAAAATATGGAGCACTAGTATAACTGAATATTTTTTACTCTATCTATTTACAGTAGAGGTCATAGACATATCCTGATCGAGCTTTATTCCATCCCATGCTTTTTCATTACTAAGGTATTCATTGATGCCATCAATATATAAATATAATACATAATTTTGTTTCGAGTTAGATAGCTGGATTTCCTGGGTAGGGACGAGGGTAGGGTCACCAACGTGCAAAGGGTGTGTTACTGTTATTACGATACTTAGAATACCATATTTCGACAATAAACTGATGACTAAATATAATTTGAAATATGATACATTATCCATATTTGTATTAACAAACAAAAAATGTTTTCTCGAGTTAAAAATATGCGCATGCTTTTATAAAGAAATAAACATTTTAGTGTGAAAATGAACTAACCTGTAGCCAAAGGATTAGTTGAGAATGAGAGAAAAGCCATAAAAAGTCGTTAGCTTAATGTTGTTCATTAGCCAGGTTATTAATTAGTGAAACCTTTGAGCTTCCGGCCGGATCTGAATGGATTACGAGACTAACCTCTTTGTCCTTTCGATTGAAAGTCAGAAAGCAAATACTGTTTTGATCCAGTTAAACCCGGAGTCATACCGGTTCAAACTAGTTATAGGTAGACATAATATGCGACCCTTTTCTTTGATATTTATGGTTATCCAAGAGAGGATCTGTATATTAAAGTTCTATAATTTAAAACAGAATAGTAGATTTAATTTTGTAAGGAGGATAAAAAGAGTTTTGTTTTGTTTTTCCTTTTTTTGCATTTATTAAAAATACCTTAAAATGCTATAATTTAATTAGTACGAGGCCTTCATATTGTTATGGTAATTATTACATATTTTTATAGGTAAATTTTAACTTTGTAAACAGAAATATTTCCATCAACGTTATAATTAAATATAACGCATAATATATATAAGACATACCTAATAAATTACACCAACGTACTTTAAGTATGAATTGTTAATTCCATTTTCCGTCCATCCCCTTAAAACGTTCTATGGTACTCTCCTCTAATATATGTACACTGTATGTATTAATTTCAGTTCATATTTGACAAAAATGTCAGTGTAAATATGGAAATACGAATTTATGTTTCTGGATTTCACCGTCAATTTGGACTGATTTTGACAAGCTTTTTGTTCTAAAGTTTGTGAGAATCTAATGCACCTCAGGAAAAATAGGAACCCTTACAAAAATTATTGTATATAAAAATTAGCCTGTCATTCTTTTTCAAGTAATGCATTTTTGTGCCATTATCAATGGTAGCAAAAATTATAAAGGTAGGTCACAGCAGAAAATATTCTGCTCAAAATTTGGAGCAGCCTAATTGGGGAAGCACGTTAATCTTCCAAAGAATCACAGATACAAGATGCTTGTGATTGACCAAATGTTGCAGCCGTCCAAACGGTATTATAGCCGCTTACCTTTAGTTTGACCACGATTTTAAAACCCTAGTAGTAAATAACGTAAATGTACTGTTTAACTGATTACAAGTGATTACCGTAGCCTTAAACGCCTGCAACATCAGAAGCGTGATGCTCGTCCTTTATCTTGTCAACATTTTCTTATCTTATTAACATATTTTTTTAACATATAAGCGAATTTCACTCATTATAATGAAATAACTTTTTATCGGATTTTATCGCCAGTACCTCCCGTGACTATGCTTACTGTAATGTATCCGAAACGTGGGGCATCTAAAAAACTTAATAAACTGCGATAGAATCCGAAAAATTTGTTTAATTATAATTATTAACATATTATTATCAACATGTATCATATGTCAGCTCTGACGAACGACTGGAGTTTAGTCCTTCAGATCGACTGTCTCAATAGGCACAAAAAGGCTTAATAGTTTAAGAAAAAGATTAATACCATATCAAATGGTAAACAATCGAATTAAATAACGCCATCTATCGGAACCTTATTGGGATATTAGAAAACGTCGTCGTCTATCGGAACTCTATTGGGTTCTGATAGTTGGCGTTACGAGAAACGTAACGAGGTCATTCGTTCAGTATATTTTAATCCTCATATTTTTTTATACCGGGGGTCTTATATGAAAATCGATTCTTATGGAGTTAAACTCCAAAAATAAAGTACAAAATAAATCCAAGTTAAATATGCTGATTAAAGAAAACGAACATAAGTATTTACATTAATTTCTCATTTCGTTGCCTACTTTGTTGAGAAGTTAAAATTGTTTATAAAGCCCTCCTAACAAAATAAATTGAATGAACTGAACTTGAAACTCGAAGACAATATTGCTGTTTCAGATTTGTGGAAAGTAACACAACGTGCCTTTTTACACACAAATATTATTTGTATTTGTAATCGCATAATGATAACAAAATTGTTACCATTAACAATATTGTTTACAAAAATGTTAACATTGTGGCGACATCTATCGCGCGAAATACGAACGACTACAAACTACGTAATTAGAGAAAACTGACGTATGCTACATCGCACTATTAGAGTTTTCAAAGTGATTAAGTATATATACAAGATCCCGACAACAACCGTTGGGGCCGGTAGCCCGCCAGACACAACACCCGTCTGGTGGAGGATCCTCCCTTTTCGATGGCCGACGTGATTCCTCACACATAACTCTAAACTGGTGACCCCGACGTGATTCCTCTCACCCCCATAACATCAACAATTTATTACCATTGTTTATTTGTTGATATTAACTTTGTTATCATTATACGATGAACATGAAATCGGCCTTTAATGAGGTATATTCATCTGAAATTGTGAACGTTCCTAATTGACGAATAAAACATTGATTAGGTTATTTAGTTGTAATACATGTTAATAATATATAAGCTAAATAAAAAACCAATGTTCACCACAATAAGATGATTTTTTTATACAATTAGGTTGGCAAACAAGCGTACGGCTCATCTGATGGTAAGTGATTACCGTAGCTCATAGACGCCTGCAATACTTCAAGCATCACTAGCGTGTTGTCGACCCTACCCCCAATTGTCCCCATGAGCTCCGGTCACCTTACTCACCACCGGAACACAATACTGCTTGAAAGTATTATGTAGCTGTGATCTTTTGTAGGGTACGAGCAGAGCTGGGCACCGTTAATCAAATGGTTAGCTTCGTTAATCGCTATTCCGCTAATACAAAAATTAGTTTCGTTAAACGTTAAAGCGCTACATTTTAGAAGATTTAACGCAAGTTAAAGTTAATCGTTAATCGTTAACATATATGACTAAAAAAGCATTATATTAATTGCTGATTATTTAATGCCGATAAAGAATGAAGTATAAAAGCAAATTTTTTAATTTGCTTAATGGAAGTTCTCCCTAGTCTGTAAAATATTATTGTAAGCTCTAGTTAAAGAAATAAACTTTATTTTATTTTTTATTTATTAATTATTTTTATAAAACAATAAAATACAGAATGCAAATTTAACTAAATCAATTGATTGATTTAACTAAATTTGCATTCTGTATTTGCAGTTAAACGTCTTTTTTCAACTAAATTTAGCTGTCCGGCACTATGTGCATGTTCCCTTTCATGAACATCAACATATTAAAATTTTCATCAGAAAGAGATGCTCTTTTCGGTGCTAAAATATCTTTTCCCGTTGAAAAAAGACGTTCAACTGCTGCGCTTGAAGGTATTGCCGTGTTATATTTGATAAAAAGATTAATCAAAATCTGGTCTCCAAAGAATGCAGCGTCGTCAAGTGAGTCCTTGGATGGTGTATCTAGCCACATTTTGACTATGCTTTGAGCTTTTGTCTTCAAAGAGTTCTGCCTCGTTGGCCTTTCCTTGCACTGGGTAGTTACCGACTTAAAAAAGTCTTCCTCGTTATCACTACTCCCTCCATTACTTCCTCCGCCACTAACACTGTCCTTGGGGTTTTCCTAAAAATTATTCAGAAAAATAAACAATTATTCCATACAAAATCAACATACTCACTCAAATGTGGCCATGGATTTTCTTCAGTCTCACTGGAATCTGAATCCATGATATTTTTTTAATGATCACACACTTTATTTATAAACTTACACCACACCAACTGCACTGCTCATATAAATACGCAATTTAGCAGGAAAAGACAAGAAAACAAAACAAACACTCGTTAGCTCTTGACCGTAACCGCCGATATTAAGTAATGAAACCAAAACAAAAACAATGTGAAGTGAATTTCATACAGTGCAGTTTTCCCGCTCGCACGCGCCACACCTAAGCTATATTTGTTTCACTCACACCGCGGCACGCGCTCCGCGCTGCAAGTGCCGGCGCGCTCGACCAAACTTGTCGAAACCTGTTTTTCCCGCCGCGAGCGGTGCGTACTTCCATTAGGTTAACTGTTAACGGGTTAACCGTTAACCATTTTATAAGTTAGCTTAAAAGTTAATCCGTTACTCGAAGTGTTAACTTCGTTAATTAACTGTTAACGGATTAACGAGTTAATGCCCAGCTCTGGGTACGAGGTATTTCCCCAGTCGGGCTGCTCCAGATTTTGAGTAGGATGTGTTCTGCTGTATCCTACCTCAGTTAATGACATATAATATATATATTATATATAATATTTCGTGTCACGGTGTAAGTTCCAGATAAACTCCAAAACTACTGAACCAATTTTTATCAAATTTTGTAAGCATGTGTAATTTGGTCCAACTTGGGACCAACTTGGGTTATTTTTATCTCAGTTGGACCCGGTAGGTGACGCTGTTATCGGTATATCAGCTATTAAATTTGGTAGCTGTAGGGTCCGCTAGTGATATATAAAAGCAAAAATGTCAATTTAAAAATTTTTACAATTATGAACAAAGACCCGTACTTAAGAAACAAAGCAAAACTTAGTTCACAATGGAGTTAATTTTGAAGTGAGAACAATCGAGCGGTCAAGGTTACTTGGTGGCATATATATGGCAGTAGCTTTAAACAATACAATTATGAACTATGGTATATGCATTGTCTAGGCGCGATAAATATAATTTAATTATCTTCTAGATTTACGTTCACGCTTGCGCTTCAGCATGCAATAACCCACTGCCGGGTATAACCCTCTTTCCCCATATGGGAGATGGATCAGAGCTTAATTTACCACGCTGCTCCAGTGCCGGTTGATGGATATATTCCGTATTATCAGTAACAATCGAATGTACATGATAACAACCGAGAGAATAAATATTTGTATTAACACAAATATCCACTCCGAGCGAGAATTGAACCCGCGACCCTTGGCGCTTAAGCGCCGCCGACACAGAGCGGTCGTCAGACAAGTCGTACTATACTTAATGTAATTTTTTTTTGAAGAGCAATTAGAAATTAAATTGTTTTTTTATGAAATATCTAATTTTAAACTTAAATACAAAAAGTACTTGCTACATAAACAAAAAAGTGCTTAAGAGTGGATCTGTTTAAAAAAAATTACATATGTACCTATATATACCCATTTTTTTTACTAGGTATATTCAATTTTAATTAGTTTTGATGCTGCATTTTAGTCGCCTTATATTATTTATTGTTATTATTTTTTTTAATTTTGTTTTTCCTTACCATAAGTATGTTCCTGTTTTCCTGCTGTTTATTTATTTTTTATAATTTCTCTTTTCAATGTTATCACTGTCCGTGCTGCACTTTTTGGTGTCTGCATATACACGCTGCTCACTGAAAATCAGTGCTGGAGCAACGACGCCGACGTCTCAACGATACTGGCATCCGATTGGTGACATCACAAATTCATTTTTTAATATTTATATTTTTGTATAATGCTTTGTAGTTTAGTATTAGGATTGAATTTTGTTAAATTGTTTGTTACCAATAAAACTTATTTTATTTTTTATTTATTTTTTGTTTGAATATAAATAGCCAAATAATGAGTTTAACGATAATAGCATGATAATAATATTTTGTACATCATTACAGCCTATACAGTCCACTGCTGGACATAGGCCTCCACAAGTTTACGCCAAAAATAACGTGAACTCATGTGTTTTGCCCATAGTCACCACGCTGGGCAGTCGGGTTGGTGACCGCAGTACTGGCTTTGTCGCACCGAAGACGCTGCTGCCCGTCTTCGGCCTGTATATTTGTGTATATTTTGTACATCTTATATATATATACACACGCGGTCATCTATTCCTAAGGTAAGTAACTTGATGCTTGTGTTATAAATATGCATAGAAATAATACACATCAATAAACAACAAATGTTACACCCAGACTCAAGCAAAATTGGACCCAAAACCGGCGGAGTAGAAAGAAGGGCCACTACAAACTGCGCCAACGGGCTTGTCAAACAAGTACATTTTTAGTAATGATCTTATTTTTAAAATTTAAATTCGAAAATCATCCTCAACATACCACAACAAACAACTCAACATACTACAACATACAACCAAACAACTCAACTCCAACATACTTATGTAGAAACAAATTCCTTAAACGAGACATTTAAGAACGTTTTAATTATTTAACTCACACCAATTATACGTGATGAGTTCCCATTACGACTTGAAATTCTATTAACCTAAACGCTTAAAGGGAATCTAATATTATGCCTTTGATTGAATTTTCAAACATGCCATCAACTCCACCGGCGCCGATGAATGTAGCATGGATTTAATACATTAATATGATTATGATTAATGTTAAAATGTACTTAAAATTTTGTTGAGTGAAGTTGTTGATGATCAAATAAAAGTTGAGTTTTTGGGAAGTTCTAAAAATACATGTATATTAAGGTGTTTGCGTATTCTCATTATAAAGATTGTTACAAAACACAGTTGTACAGAAAAATGTGAATTACGACATCAAATATTTCTATTAGAAAACTGATGCTGCCGAACTTTGACATTTTGTGGTAAACCTACTCCAGTCAAGTGGTCAGATGTGGAACATTTTCTAGTGGATGAAATAGCATTGTTAAGTGAGAAAAGCTGTAGGTGGTTTGCCTTTGTTTTACAAACTATTTATGTACTTAAAATGAAAAATTTTCTTCTACTTTTTGTTGTAAACAATTTTTTGAATCTGTTCAATTTTTATTGAGCACTAGCTGACCCGACAGACGTTATCCTGTCTTAACCATGTTATTGAATTCGAATTGGTATAATTTATAAAAAAAAATTTTAATACATACTCTTTGACGATATTTGGAGCACGAATTCTGTCAATTCTATGTCAAACGTCATAAAGTTACATTAAAAAAGTTTATAGTATCCAAAGCGCTAAGGTTAGAATTTTCTAAAGTTTTTCTTTCATAAGAACCTTCTCCTGAGGATAACAAACAAAACAAAAAAAAAAAAGAATTAGCGAAATCGGTCCAGCCGTACACGCGTGACAGCATGACTAAGGGAAATAGGGATTCATTTTTATACAATTATATAGACAATCATTGGACTGCAATTTCTTACGCTGTTTAGTTTTATCGCCTATATTCTTATGGGGCCAAGTACTTGCGCGTAAAATTTGGCACTATTTTCACCAAAATTATATAATAATAGCTTTACTCCTAGGTATCTCAAGGCATCGAACTATTTAGATCTTAAATGAGATCTCCAAAGAGAGAGTATAATTTAAATAAATTTTTGGCCTATGTTTGTCTCTTAAACATTCATAGTAAAATTATTTTTCAATTAATTTGTTACATTATGGCAAACTGTTACTGGTAATGATTTCATGCAGTTCGTACCGAAAGAGTTCCAAATAACCATAGATCAAAAAATAGTAGAGCTATATAATAGCTAGCGTCATTTCTTTTGTCGTTAATCTTGTACAATGTTATATTATTATGATGTTTGAAATAGAGTATTAAATATTAAAAAAAAAAAAATTGTAAATTAGTGACCCCACAAATACGTTTTTTTTTTCATAAGTATTAAAGTAGATAGATCTAAAAACCGTTTATACATTTTTCGCATTACAGCAGTGCGGGCTGTAGTCTGACTTGTAACTTACCAATCGTATTTTTTTGTATAATTAGGTCGGCAAACAAGCGTGCGGTTCACATGGCGATCAGCGATTACCATAGCTTAAGCCGCATTACAACTCTGTCACCTTACTCACAACAGAAACACAATACTGTTTTAAAACAGTATTATTTCGCTGTGATCTTCTGTAAGGTCGAGGTACTACCCCAGTCAGACTGCTCTAGATTGTGAGCAGGATTTCCTGCTCTGCCTTACCTCAGTTTTACTATTTATGTAGGATTAATTATAAAGTCAAAAGGCTGAAATAATTAATTCAAAGTAAGCAATAAGCAGAAGCTACCTACCATTGTCTTATTGTGACCGATACAGATACAATATGAACTTAATTAATTAACGATGAATTCAGAATAATAATGATGGATGCTACGATAGAAGTGGTAACCTATATATAACCATTAAATAAATATTATTTTTCTTTTTACGTTTCAGTCTGTTGTTGCAATCATATATTATATTATTATAATCAGTCCTGGATTAGCCTATAAGCTATTTAAGCAATTGCTCAGGGCATCCCGTCTAGGTCAGGCACCTGAGACGACCGAGAAAAAAGGAAAAAAGAAAAAAAGAGCACACGGAAGTTAAAGCCATTTCAATTCATTCTTTGTTGTTCACTTAAGAATGAGGGGCCTCATAGGGGAAGATTACTTAGGCCATCAATTTACCTTAATCCGGCACTGTTGATGATAATTCTCGGGCACAATACTAAGGCTTATTACAAAAATCCAATCACCTTATGTACTAGACGTTTACAATGATGATAATTCTGTCAGGGCTCTATAAAGAGTGGATGCGTCTCGAGTGATCATTTTAAAATAATAAAATACATACAAACAAAAGTCAATTACATTGAGAGTTAGATGTCGTTCTTATGTCAAGGTACTCCTTCTTTCAAATTTTTATGACGATTTTTCAATTCGTACCCAATTTTTGTTTGATGAGTATCTATGAATGATATGTATGTGTATAGTGTAGTAGATGTAGTTTTATTTTGGGGGGAAAGTATCATAGCAATAGATAAGAAAATAAAATGTCCACACGTAATTTTTAGATGAATGAATTAGTGGAACTTTGTGAGAATACAAATTTGAAATTTAAACATTCCATTTGATACGTATATATCGTTTTAGTAACGTTTAACACAAATATAAAATTTTTAAAAGAATGGTAATTTGAGTATATAAATTAATAAACAGCGCGGTTAAAATGCAAATATCTTTAATTTCAAAGGAATATTTGATCTATACAGTTATGTATTGAGCCTTGGGACCGTCTTGACCTTATGCTGAACAAGCGTGATGTACTTTGATGTTGAGAGTTCGCTATTCGATGGATAAGGAGTGGGTTAAATCCAATATCCGTTCGTCTAGTATGTTTCTTGAACAAAATTTGCGCTCTATATTGTACGACAAAGGGAAATGAAGGACAGAATTATACAGGCGTAAATCTATAATATAAGATGCGGATGTATTTGATTTAATACATAAATATATATTATTTTTTTTTTAGTAATGGTAAGGGTCACTACCCTATTTGTATTGGGCTCGATTTTCCGCATTTAGACGCAAAGGTGGTCCATTATGCGTGAAAAGTGGGCTGACTAGTTCAGCCAGCCCAGCTCCTTCCAGAAGCTCAGAAGCCTCCTGGGGCGTTCACAGGCTTCTCGGAGCGTCCTTATATCCTTAAGGATGGTAGCCCGGTGTGCGGCCACTCCCTCGCATTCCAGGATTACGTGGGCGGCTGTTTCTTCAGCAGCCAGACAGCCCCTGCAAAGAGGGCTGTCTGTTGCATTCATGATGAATAGTTGGTGATTGAGTGCCATGTGGCCGGTAATCGGTCACTACCCTATTATAATGATATATATTTTTTTGGAATTTGCCCTCAAGAATCGATTTTCATGTATGGCCCCCGGTATGAAAAACTATATGGAGAAAAATCTACTGAACGAATGACCTCCTCGGTTAATGTGCTATCAAACACAAAAATAGTTTTTCAATTAGAACCAGTAATTCCTGGGATTAACGACTTTTCAGCTTAACGTTATTAGTTTAGGTATATATAAATAAAGGTGAAGTGTCTTTCGTTCAACTGCAACGTTTGCAAAGTATTACAAAGAACTGTTCAGGCTGCGGTAAAAGGGTACGAATAAACGACCGTATGCATATTTGATACTCTAGTGACCAAAAACAAGCTATACAGTAAAAAGTGAACATTGAAAGTTACTAGGAAGTTTGTACAGTTCTATGTTGGTCTAATTTTAGAAATGATTGGAGAAATATTACATTACGTTCGCACTTTATACGGGAATATGAGTGTGCTTTAGACTAGACGACTGGAGTTAAAATTATGCACAATAGGCCTGCACTGTGTCTTAGATATACGAAACATAATTGGCTGAGTGAAAGAAAAAAATAATATGTGCTCGCAATTTTCTTTCTTGCTCCGTTCACCTCGTCCGATCACACCTTTCGTAACGCTCTCGTCACTCATTCACCAGCTTACTCCTCAATCAAGCGTGCGTAAAAAGTTATACTTCAACAAATTCTGGATCCACGTTCTCGTATTAACATGATTTGAATAGATAAACATATTAGTTTTCGAGTTTAACTTCGTAAATGAGAAGTTTTGATTTAGATTTCCGTCGGTCCTTGCGAAGTTCGATTTGCTTTAGATCGTAATCAAATTGGAATTAGTTCCATTAATCGATCTTTAATTCTTAGCTGATAGAAGATCAACCGTTAGGATCATTTACATTCAGTGAAAATATCGCCTATCAAATTATGATCATTGTTATGTATGACACTGTGTTATCAACAAGTATTTTTGAACATTTGTGTTAATTATCTAATTTCTCTCTTGAAAGAGTCCGCCAACCAGCAGTTGAACGGCGTGTTGGTTTAAGCTTCGACCCTTCTTCTACATTAAGAAAGAGGGTTAGGCCCATATAAAGATCCGTTAAAAGATAGAAGAGTGCATAGCGGACATCAGAATAACTGTATACGATTTTCTGTAATTTCTGTTTAGCGATAAGACCGCCTGTTGTACATTTCAATAAAGAGTAAATTAAATTAAATTAAAATTATCAGAAATAAAAACCAATGAATAATATTATAATTATAAGTAATAATAGAATTATTGAGACCATATCTATGACCAGTTAATGCTGAATCGTCTATCTTGTCTACGATTTTAAGCTTATTTCCGTTTCAAGCGTTGGTCGTAGCATTTTCGTTACACAACTAAAATCTTAATTTTCCTTTCCCATGAACTGCTGAACAATTCCTTTCAAGAGCCACTTTTCAAAGGCAATGTTGTTAAAGCGCTTAAAATTACCCTTTTCTTAAAATTTCATCCAAAATACACGCCTTTTTGAGTCTGAAAATTGATTTTGTATTATGGAGTACGGTTGGTTGAGGAAGATTTTAAAGAATGAAAATAAATCTTTTGATACATTAATTATTTAAATAAATTTCATAAACTTTTATTTAATTCTCAATGGTTCATTTAGTTCATTTTTATTGATAGAGTACAGTATACATCCTGCTCAAGATTTGGACAGTCCGTCTGGGAAAATACCTTACAGAAGATCAAAGCTAAATAATATTGGTCTCAAGCAATGTTGTGTTTCTGTGTTGAGTAAGGTGGGCATAGCTCCTAGTCTGGCTCCGGGGTAGGATTGGCAACTTTTGCAAATTGTGAAACTTTTGGTGTTACAAGCGTTTATAGGCTTCAGTAACCGCTTGCCATCAGGTGTGTTTTCCGACCTAGTTGAGTAAAAATAAAGTTTGAAATTGCGATCCTATTTTGATAGCTTGGTCCAATCGACCCTGAGTTAGTTTTGTAGGTGATGTGACGGTGTAATTTCGTTTATTAGTAGTTGGTTCACGTGACGTACGTTGTCTGAATTTCATTAGTAGTCAGTCCCTCCTTCAAGTCTTTTGGCCGCTATAAAAGGTTGCCTATATCTTTCTCAAGGTCTAAAAAAGACTAAAAAAAGATATAATTAGTTATCCAGTCCTCGGTTACTGTAATCCATTAATTACGTGAGCTATTTTTCGATCAGTTTAGACCCTCCCCCCTTATTTAAGATTTAGTGAGATTTGCCTGGACCCCCCCTCCCCTTACGTGACATTGACGTTGAATATTATAGAAATTGACGGGAAATAACAAAATGTTCAAGTGTAGTTCGATACTTAATTTATTTAAATTAAATAAAATTTAAAGTAAATACTAAATGATTTTAATAGCTATGAGATTGATTTTAGCGAACATAATTGTGTTTGCTCGCAAACGAAAAAAAAACCGACTTCGATTACATTGACAAGTAAGATACAACGTAGATCGACAAAAAAATAGTCAAACAACTACGCGTTATCAAAGATTACTCAAAAAGTAGTTATCAGATCTCGATAAAATTTATATGTGACTACATGATAAACATCAGCTTTCGATTAAATTAAAAATTATCAAAATCGGTACACCCAGTAAAAAGTTATTACGGATTTTCGAGAGTTTCCCTCGATTTCTCTGGGATCCCATCATCAGATCCTAGTTTTCTTATCACGGTACCAAACTAGGGATATCTTCTTTCCAACAAAAAAATAATTATTAAAATCGGTACATCCAGTGGAAAGTTATGCGGTATAATACAACGTAGGTCGACGAAAAAAGCGTCAAGTAAAAACGCATTATTAGATATAACACGAAAAGTAGTTGTTAGATCTCAAATAAATTTAAATGGGACCAATTGGCGCACACCACCTTTCGATTAAAACAAAATTTGTCGAAATAAGTCTACCCGGTCAAAAGTTCTGATGTAACATACATAAAAAAAAAATACAGTCGAATTGAGAACCTCCTCCTTTTTTTGAAGTCGGTTAAAAATGTAATGTTTAATGTGTAATATTTTGTATTTTTGAAGTTGATGTGAAATTTTCGATTATCCCCTCTCGGTTTAAATGAGATTTGGTGAGATTTTATTCGACCCCCCCCCCCTCAATCTGAGCTCATGTTATTAATGGATCTCCCCAAAGTATCCGTAAATTCGGGCATGTAATAAACCTAATAAACCGCGATAAAATTTAAAAAAGTTGCTCCGTTATAATAATTACCTTTAAAAAAAATCTTCAAAATCTCATTCAATATCATTCATCATCTTCATTCTTTCGTTAGGCGTGAAAGTGATATATTCGAAATTCGAATTTATAATATTAGTATGGAATAGAAGTTTGAAAATATAGAACGCGGCTAGATGCAGTTAATTATTTTCTTATGGTCTTACATTTTCTTCAGTAGGGAAGCAAATGAAAAAAAAAAGAATTTACCAAAATAGATTGTCCGGATAAACATGGCAAATAAAAGAGTATTGAAGTCAACCCTTGCTCAGAGTCATAAAAGCGACTTAAATTTTATAACGTTCTTTTCGTCGAGGTTAAGGAAGTTAATCGAAAATTGCGATCTTCAAACAAAGATAGTGGAGAAAGGGGATCGTTTCGATGTCTTTTTTCACTGCAATAGTTTCATTGAAATGAGATTACAAAAACAGCAACGGAAATTGGATAAGGATGTCCATTGCCTATCGTAATTTCAAACTATACTGCCATTTTTATTTAGTTCCGGTAGATCAAACTCTATCTAGTATATCGTTCTAAATCACACACTTCAACAGTTTATCTTACTTACCAGATGTGAATATTGAATGAAATAAAAATGGGTAATTTATTATTGCATTTATAGTGATAACGATTTTAGGTTCAACATTGTAAATGCTTTTTACTAAGGGTTAGAGCATCATCATTTCCTGACCACTACGTTGTTTGAAGTACTACATCAATGGATTGTCAAGTAGAAAAAGGAAAAACAAGGCTGCCTAAAATATCATTTTTATCATTATATATAGATTGAGTCTTTCCCGGTTGTTATCATGTACACTTGCTAGCGATCATTACTCATAGTAGGGAATATAGCCGCCAACTCGCATTGGAGCAGCGTGGTGGATTAAGCTTTGATTCTTGGTAAAGGCCTGTAATATCCCACTGCTGGGCATAGGGCTCTTTCCCCATGTAGGAGAATCTGATGGTAAGCAGTTAACGTAGCTAACTTATTGAAATACGCCGGCAACACCAGAAGCAATACAAGAACGTTGCTGATCTTCCCCGCGAGTTATTGTGCGCTATGTAAATACATTCACTATTTCATAAGGCAAATGTTAAACTCCTTTCTACATATTTACATTTTTAGTCATTAATTTACGTGTTACGAAACGCTCTACGCCAGGATTTGCTGACCGGAGTTTGCTTCGAAACATTCCCACGTCTCGAATCGGTAGCCGGAGCTTGTTACGAAACTTTCCCACCATGGCATCGCACCTGAGCATCGCACCTGGGCACCGTGTGAAACGACCCAACATGAAGAACCAAAAACAACCCGATGCTCCGACTGAGCGATCTTTAATTTTAAGTCACTCTTGTTTCTCACATCGAACAATTGTCACGTGTAATTAATTATAATTTAGTAATAATAAATTTAATTTTAAATTAAACTTTGCTTTTTTTTTGCAACCTTCGGCTGTCGCTTTATAATTTACGTACGTATTTTATAAATAAAATCATGTATCTGCGTACCTAACGCAGTGTACGGCAGATAATTAAAACAAAACAATCAATGTTTACTGTTTAATTTTACGTAAAAACTACGCAAACAAGACTAAATCACTATACACGTATTAATTAAAATGAGTGGATTCTGGTGAGTACTGAACTAATGAGGTTTTAACCGTATGTAGGTTAGTTATTTGCTTAGTTTTTATAAATGACGAAATATTTTTAGCCTTGGTTAATAAATAATTTATTGATTTGATTTGTTAAAAAAGTTACCGTATCTATCGAAAATTGAAACAATTACAAAGGGCTTACAACTCTACAGGATGAAATTAGTGTGGTTATCTATTTATTTATTTATCTATTTATTTATTTATTCTTAATGTACTCCGAAATACACACACATATAAAGAAAGATACAATACAAGATGTACAAAGGCGATCTTATCGCTAAATAGCGACTTCTTCCGGATAACCTTTGGGTACTGGACACGATATAGACGCGACAGTTATGACTTAATGAGCGACATATAATGCTTTTTGAGGCGTTGCTTGAAGTAACCTTGCGTTGGAGCTTGTTTTATTGAAAGCGGAAGAGAGTTCCATAGACGGACAGCTTTAACAGTAAATGAATTGGAGTAGAAGGAAGTAGAATGGAGGAAGAAATATCTATGATTACAGATTAAAAATTATTTCTAATAAGCGCGTATAATCTTAATTATGACATTAAAAAATATTTCAGTATAGAGAAAAGGACTTTTCGTAGCTTTGTTTTTCGAGGTTAAACTTAAAGCCTAGAATATGTGATATCTTAATAGACAGTTTTCACATGAAACCTACTAAATTATTTCGATAAAACTTTGTATTTAGACAGTTCTGGATTCACCTAGGCTCTTTTTATCTCGAAGTTTTATCACATAATGCGTTGCGTAAAACGGTAGAACAAAGACTGTTTTAATAAAGAAATTTAGTTTCGAATTTCGTGCGTAGAAAGTTGCTAAGCCAGTTGAATAATAAATAAACATTTCATACCTCTAAGCCGACCGGCTTAGGCTGGTGACGTGTTAAATTTTGTCCATTATTTATAGAATCGTTTAAATAGTCGAGTTTCATTATAAATTTACAGATCATCAGTTTGTTTTAATTGTGGTAACTCACTCACTGATAACAATAATTTATTATTGTATTTTATTGTAATATTTATATTGAGCTTAAGCCTCTTTCTCCATGTAGAAATCCATGACGCTGACACCAGAAGACTAGTCCATTTTCTGAATTTTATTATTTTGATTTTAACTAAATTTATGTGTTATCGCATTAGGTAATAAACCTGTAATGGTAGTATATTTATGGTAATAAATGAATAAAAAAATAAATGAATAAAAATTTGAATATATTAGATTAGATTTTCGATTATCCTAGATCCTCATTCTACGAAGCCTTTAATAGAGGTTTTATTAGGTGTAACCAACGTGTTACATATAATAGTATTATAAAGAAAACTTTTCCTTACGTTAATATATAAATAAATAAAAAATATATAGATTGATAGAAGTTAAAGCTGTTGCGCTTCTAGAAATATTTTTCCACCTTTAAAACAAAAGACAAAAGTGACTGTATTTTCCATTATCTTTGTGACTAAAGTCCTGAAACGCTTATCTTGAAGCCTCTTTTAGTCCTCATATTTTATAGAAAAGCTTTCTATAGCAAAGCGATTACGGTTTTTATATTCAAATGACGCTATAGCTTTAAAAAAAACTGCAGTTTATAATTTACCCGAGTTTTCATTTCGAGGTTTTTGCATTACTACGTCATTTTATTTTACATTATATATTTAGTATAATACTAGCTGTCCCCGCAAACGTTGTTTTACCATATATCTTATTAACCCCCTTAATCCCCCCCTCTACAACTTAATGGTATGAAAAATAGATATTGTTCGATTCTGAGACCTATCCGATATGCACACAAAATTTCACAAGAATCAGTCAAGCCGTTTCGGAGGAGTTTAATTACAAACACCGCGACACGAGAATTTTTTATATTAGATAATGTTAATTTGTAAAATGACGATTTTAAATTGCTTTTAAAGCCTATTTGAATAAATTAGGTAGTTTTTGATTTTTATTTTGATTTTTTTATTTTTCCAAATTGAAAAAAAAGATTTTTTTATATTTTCTAATTTAATTATAAAAAAATCTAGTATAATTTTATATCTATTATAAAATAAAACAGAACATTTCTGCGCTAGCCTAAGATGGGCTTTACTCTTCCTGCAGTAATTACTTAACTTATAAACGAAATACTGAAGTATTTACGGGAACTTGAAATATTTATGGATCTGTAAATTGTAACTTTAGGATGCTGAATTTCAGGCTTAGAAATATCCAATGTTGTAACTCGTAGAATGGAGTAAAATGTCGGTAAGTTTTATTTCACTGAACGGTATAATTATTATTTAATAATTATACCGTTCTAAATGGCAAAGAAACAAACGCACAGACAAAAACGAAACAAACGCGTTTTTGACTTCAATGTCTATACTAAAATTATAAAGCTGAAGAGTTTGTTTGAATGTGCTAATCTCAGGCACTACTGGTTTTAACTGAATTTTTTTGTGTGTTAAATAGTCCGTTTACCGAATGAGGCTATAGGCTTTATAATATCTTAATTACGTTTTTTTTTCAAACTAACGCGAGTAAAACCGTCGAGCACAGCTAGTCATTTATAAGGCGATCTCTAAAATATATTTAAAATACCTTCTATATGTAGAAATTTATGTAACTATTTTGTTATAAATTAGGGGATCGCCCCTGCTTTCTCAGGGGATATGTAGTAACGGATAACTTTGTTTTGGAATATCTTAATATATATAAATTAGATGTCGCGTTGTTTGTCCGCGATGGACTCCTAAACTATTTAACCAATTTTAATCAAATTTGCACACCTGTGCAGTTTGATTCTACTTGAAAGATAGGCTATGTTTTATTTTGATATATATAATTGTTATATTAAGGAAAAAAAATAAGGCGGTTCGAATTTTGCCAGGTCAATTAGTGCTATATATATAAACTATCCAAATTTATAAAACTAAAAGTGTTACATGTGATCTTATTGTTTGATAAATGTATATAGTCATATCGGTAAAAACTGAATTACTAAATTTGAACAAATTACCCCTAACATTCCTTTATTTTTTTAAACAACTAAATCGTCAAAGAAGTGTACGGCTCACCTGATGGTAAGCGGTTACCGTAACTTGTCTGCAACACATCGGAGGCGATTAATTTTTATAATTTAAGAACTGTAAAATATGGCTAGTAAAAAAGTTTTCGTTCTTTGTAATGTGTAAATTTGAACTGTTTCTAGACAAAAACATATAAAACATAGTACACACAGGAGTTCGTCAACATACACGCAAATTATATATGTATGATGATAGCATGATAATCATTAATTTAAATTTAACCTTAGTTAAGCTGATTCTGTTCAGGTGAAAGATCAAACATTATTTATTTTTGCACGCTAATTAATCATACATAATTTAATTTATCAAATTAGATCTATTATTCCAGGGTGTAATATACTACAGTAAAAACAGTTCACTGACGTAATTAACCTGCAATTGAAAATGTACGTAATTACGTTGGAATAAAAGCTAAATTTACTTACCATCGTCGTCGGGTTTTGTTGATTCTGAAATGTTCTTAATTAAAGGATGGGTAAGGTTAGCTGGATGGTCTAATGAATCATTAACTCTCGTAAACAAATCTCGTTCCGTCTGATTTTTATCTTTGACTTTAGATTTGTCATCCAATAATTCGTTTGGATATATTTCTGAACGATTCTTGTGTATTTTTATATCATCAACATCAGAACTTCTATTGAATGTTGATGAATAATCGTGAAATAGCTTTGATCGCGTTTCGTCATCTATTTTAAGTTTACCCATTGTCTCATCTTTTGTGTGACCCATTTTTCTACTTTGCCTTATTTCTCTTATTGTTGTCTTTTTATAATCATTGGCTATATTATTTGCTTCTGTTCCAATTAAATTGTCTGTATCGTTATAATCTATATGATGTATATCTGTTTTAATGTTTTTTGCTAATTTAGTATCGTTTGGTAGTAAATTTTTAGAGTCATTCTCATTATTATATGGATTATTTAATATATCATTAAACGTTTCTCTGGAGTTTTTTTCTTTTTCTATGTTATGTTTTCTTCTAAATCTATTTAAGAGAGCCTGATATGTGCTCACTGTATTAATATCATTTTCTAATGAATTCGATTTTGCTTGATATATATCAATACTAAAATTTGATTTATTTGTAACATTCCTTTCTTCTATTTTGTTTATAGAATTGTTTGGCTTAGCAAAGTTGAGACTATTCATTTGTGTTTGAACCATAGGAAATATTAAAAGGATTAAGGGTAGGGTAAGGATAAAGTGGGTAATGTTTAAGGCGGACTCTTGAAGGGACGAACAGAGGTAGGTTGGCCGACGTGGACCCCTCATACCAGGCCGGCGGTCAGCGCCGACTACGCTGAAAGAAAATACAGTTATTAATTATTTATACGTTTTAATGTTGAGATCCGAAATAGATTGGTTCAAAAATTTATATGTAAAAGTCCAAAGAAGAGTTTTCACTTTTTCGGTATTATATTGCTAGTATTTTTGATTTCATTAATTAGCTTTCAATTAGTATACAAACGAAATAGTTGTTAATGCCTATTATCTCCACCCTCTTACCAATAAATAAAATTGGAGTGTCTGTTTGTAATATTAAAATAACCGCTTTTTACTAAATTCATGTATACGGTACATATATCAAAATAACATTTTGGTATATGTATAACATTTTTTACAGTTTTTGTCTGTCTCTCTGTCAGTCTGTCTGTTTGTTCCGGCCAATCTCTGAAACGGCTTGACCGATTTTGACGGGAATTTCACTGGCAGATAGCTGATGTAATAAAGAGTAACTTAGGCTACTTATATATTTGATTTTTTTATAACTCTGCCAACTGAAAAAAACTATTGTGTTTATTTCAATACAGACGAAGTCGCGGGCACAGCCAGTATAATATAAAAAATTCTTGTATACAGATAAAAAAATAAATGCAATTTTTTGAGTAAATAATAATATTTAACGTAAATATGATTGTTAAACTTTTAAGGGAAAAATTCGTATAACCTTGCTTAACAAAAGAGGTCAAATGAAAAGGTACATTTGCTTTTTATTACGTTAGCATTTTCACGTAACAGGGTGTTGATGGAAGCTCCGTATATCAAGACTATATATAGACTATAGCATAGACTATGTACGTGACGAAATTATTTTCAAAATTCGGGGTGCTTGGGACGGCAACCTCTACTTTTAAGATGAGTGTATGGTAACGAGATTTGTTGAATTAATACTAAAAATAAATACACGAAAGAATTTAATGAGTACACTACTAGATATGTCTTGTGGTTTTACTTGTTTATTTTGCAATGCTGGCGAATACATTTAACTGATTTAGATTCTCAGCTATATACATAAAAAGATGTGTAACAACTAATTCTGTAAATCTGTGAATTTACTGGATTTCTATTCACATGCATTAGTTGTCTACAAAGTGTTATTGTAAAGCATTTTAGTCAAGAAGATATGGACGTGAGACCAAATTATTAGAAATATTATGGGAGTAATCCTAAAGGGAAATAATAATAATAATAAAAAATAGCTTAGTATAAGAATCTCGCAATAAATAATTACGCAATATCTGTTTTATTTCTATGTGTTTATGTATTTGTTTTGACGCCGCGTTGGCGCAACGGTTGCAGCCATGGATTGTACCTGTTGCGCTGGCAGTTGCTGGTTCGATCCCCGCACATGACAAACATTTGTATTGGGCATACAGGTGTTTGTCGTGGTCTGGGTGTTTGTGTAGTCTTTGTGGGTCTCCCCACCGTGTCTCGGAGAGCACGTTAAGCCGTCGGTCCCGGTTGTTATCATGTACACCTGATAGCGATCGTTACTCATAGTAGGAATATATCCGCCAACCCGCATTGGAGCAGCGTGGTGGATTAAGCTCTGATCCTTCTCCTGCACGGGGAAAGAGGCCTATGCCCAGTAGTGGGATATTACAGGCTGATGCGACGTATTTGTTTTCCTATCAAGTCTCTAAAATATCTTTTGGAGTTTACTCAATATGAGGAGAAAATATGAGGATTAAAATCTACTGAACGAATGACCTCGTTACGTTTCTCGTAACGCCATCTATCAGAACCCAATAGAGTTCCGATAGACAACGACGTTTTCTAATATCCCAATAAGGTTCCGATAGTTGGCGTTATTTAATTCGATTATTTACCATTTGATATAGTGTTAATCTTTTTCTTAGACTTGTAAGCCTTTTTTGTGCCTATTTAGACAGTCGATCTGAAGGAGTAAGCTCTAGTCGTGTGTCGGAGCTGACACAGACTCTCTTTTTCTTATTTTTATTGGTATTGTTTAATGAAAGGTAAAACATTGCCCTTTAAAATGAATGGCTTATTTGTGTCTGTGTTATATTATTATTGTGAATTTAACAGGAACCTTTTCATCATTCAAAATCATGAATTCAATTGAAGTTTTATAACGGAAGTTAGGACGAAGAAAATCAATTTCAAATCAATTTCAGAACTTGAACAGCTTGTTTGTTCAACATTATGAAATTACGATTGAATATTCAGTTTTCTGAAATCATTAAAATCTGAAATCTACGAAAAATTTAAAATTTGTTAGTCCTTTTTCCAATATTTTTAGGTTAGTGGTGGCAAAAGTCGCTCAAAGTGAATACTTATATTTATTTTTATATAACGTTCAATAATATATGTTTATAATTTGATTGATACTTAATTGCAAAGCAAAAATATTCTTTTTGTACTTACATAGAAAAACTGATTTAAATACGTGTTATTAGTGATAACTCCAAAGCTTGTTCTCAGAACTCAGATCAAATCAGAGTAGATCTCGCTCAGATCAGAGTAGATCAAATTTCAATAAAACCACGTGAAAAGTACAAAGCGTATAGCTATCGAGTACAAAAAGAATTATCAAAATCGGTAAATCCAGTGACAAGTTTTGGGGTGTCAAAAGAGTTGTTAAATTATATTTAATTTGTCGGAATTGTCCAAATATTGGACTAGGAAGGTCAAACAAGCGTAGGACTCACCCGATTACCGTAGTTTATAGACAAACCTCTGCAACACCAGAAGCATCGCAAGCGCGTTGTCGACCCTATCCCCAATTCCCTCTAAAAGCTCTAGTCACCTTGCTCTTTATTAATAACATAACACTGCTTCAAAACAATATTATTTACCTGTGATCTTCTGTAAGGTCAAGGTACTACCGCAGTTGGGCTGCTCCATATTTTGAACAGGATTTCCTGCTCTGCCTTACCTCAGTTAAATTAAAAAATAAAAATAATTTATAGATATTGGTTCCAGCTAACGTTTGTCAGGTAAAGTATTTTAAAATTTCTTTCTTTAACTCCGCTAGAATATTTATTGTATATTGATAAACAGTTTAATAAGCCTGTTCGTATTTTAACAAGCTCTAAAGAAATCAAAACCAATATTGCAGCGTTGAAAGGTAGCCTTTGACATTTAAATTTTAATTCAATTCTCGTTATAGCCTGAATAACGCAAGAAACAGGAGCTTATTAAAATTTATTAAATTTAAAATGAAAAGTAACATTTAAATAGAATGAATATTGTTCAATAAAGTGATGCCAGACATTGATTTTCATAATAATTTACATATGATTGTTAATTTTATCACTACAAAATAAGTTTGATATAGAATGTTAATCTGTCCTAATATTAAGTAGGAAAGCAACTCTGTCCGTCTGTATACCTTTATAGGCTTTCATACTAAAGTTAATAATTCGATTTTGATAAAATTTGGCAAAGAGACAGGTTAAAACTTGGGAAAGGACATTGCATATCGCAAAAAGGCTTGTATGTAATAAACACAATTATAACTTACAAATTTATAATTATTAAATTTATATAGCGTATTGAGCATAAATTATTTATTTTGAAATTATTAATCTCTCAACGCAGCTCTCAGCAAAAACTGACATTCTTTGAAGATATCTGTTTCTACTTGGTTGGTTTCTCGATAGATTTAGATCAAAAAATAGATAAAAGATTCAACTTTGACCCATTTAAAATCTGTTAAGATAATACATCAATAATATTACTGTCATGATCTGTAACTTAAAATTAACTGCAACAACCGAGTAATTTCAATATTGGAAAAATACATTCTCTCAAATAAGTAAATGTTAGGTTAGAGCTTAATACACTAAGCTACTATACTTCTGACAAGCGATTCATATTGCAGATATTTTCCTATTATTCTCTTTTACCAATTAGACACAATACATTTTTAAACTGTATTAATTTTAGTAGTATCCCTCGGTATAGTTTTAAATATTCGAAACAATACCATCAACTAACTCCCAAGCAGTAGCACTGACATATAACTGGTTTCAAAGTTTTCATGGCCCATAAGCTGTTATAATTTTATGAATGCATTTTATATCAAAATACAAAGAAAACTTGAAGCAATCTTCGCATCGGTATCAGCACGCGCGCAAACAGCGTCTTACATTATGCATCGTCATTCCAGTGCAGCGCATACTAATCACGAGACGACGGACTCGAACAACTCGAACAGGCATCGTATAATTTTATGTATAGTTTATATAATTTGTGTCTTGTATAATTAATTTGAGGATGTTTGTTAAGTTAAACAATTAACGATGCGTTGATGACGGTACGTTTTGTAACATATTTTTAAAACATTATGTAATGACACTATTAAATTAACAGTAATTTCTTTTTCCAAATTTGACTTCTGTATTTTCACTACAGTTTAAAATTTAAAAAAAAAATAGTTTATAATTGATTTTTTTGCCTAAGGCAACATTGTTAGTGTATTTTTTTTCTATATGAAGGAAAATATTGAGTGTGTGTACATCGGAGATCACTTAAAAACAGAAATATCAACCACTGCCTGTTGACTTCTTTTAAAATAATGGCTCAGTTAAGGTATTGTAAATTTACGTTAGAATTTAACCTGCCTAATGAATGTTTGATAGAACCAATGCAATCTACGTTATACTCCACATATCCTTACCATAATCAAAAACAGTTTTACAAACTCATTGCGAAGAAGTCGGCTGACATTGAACGATGGAGTTTTGTGGAACATTTATCAGGATTTCCTCAAAGATGTGCCTTCATTTCCTTTTTTTTAAATAAAGGATTTTGAGTGTGTAATTTTTTGGGTTTCCGTTTTGATTTATATGAAAATAATGTCTTAATAAAAATACTCGATTTTACTACCCCCAATCCAGTTTGACTACGTTTTTTTTAATAGTTTATCTCTAATATAGATCAAGGGCACAATTAAGTTTGGCGTTACCAATAGGAAATTGACATGTAATTTTTAATGTGACTAACATAACATAACAATACACTTTTTTTTGTTGTTGTTTGTTTATTAAAATCATTGTTTATTAAAATTGTTTATTAAAATCAATTTGCTATATATTATTTATTTTTTCAAAATAAATAATATATAGCAAATTGATTTTAATAAACTATCATAAGGGTCCAAAGGACGGCCTTATCGCTGAAAAGCGATCTCTTCCAGGCAACCTAGGGGCAGATATGACGGTATTGTGTCGGTGTAGGTGTACAGATTGTGATCACATTTAAAGTGAGATTTGTTTATTTAAACGTTTAAATATACTTACATAAATATATATAAATACACACACATACATATATATAGTTTTATTCTAGTTGAATATCAAGAAAATGCTTCCTGACAGTCTTTTTAAAAAGAGAAAAAATTCCAAAGTCGAGAAACTTAAATAGTGAAAGATTTAGTAAAAAAGGAAAAGTACAATGTTAGTTAAAATTAATACTCCTCCGAAACGTGTGGACAGATTTTTATGAAATTTTGTGTGCATATTGAGTAGATCTGAGAACCGGCCTAAATTTATTTTTCATACCCCTAAGTTCGGGTAAGGGGGGGGGGATAAATGAGGTTAATAATATACATGGCAAAACAACGTTTGCAGGGTCTGCTAGTGATGATATAATAAATAAAATTAGGACGTTGTTCTTATTCGCAAAAGTAGTGTAAACATGAAGGAATTTTCATAATCTTTTGACTTTTATGTTAGCATATATTTAGCTCAACAAAGGAGAGAAATAAATCTTCACATGATAATAAGAATATATTACAATTTTATGAATATCGCCGCCGAAATTGGCACAATTTGCCTATTTTTATTGTCAATATATTTTGTGCCTCTTTAAAGCGTAGGACGTGACTTTCTTCTTTTCTCCTCAAATAGCCGTAAAAGCGGCACGACTTAGTACGTACACCAATAAAATGTATCATAAAAATATTACATAAAATCCATCTGAATTAATACCTCTTTCACACAAAGGGTTCTGATAGGAAATACGTTCAAACGAAACACGACCTTGTATCGACAGAATAATGTCGATATTGGTATGACTGTTTTATCAAAGGAGTACATTTATTGGGTGGCGATGCTTCACTTGATTTCACGCTTCAGTTGAGAAATAAATTTTTTCTACTAATATCTTTTTATTTCGTATCAGGTCTGGTTTTAGCGTCAGTTCTTGATGTTACGGTCTTTTGATGATATTAAAACAATGAAACGATGAGGGTAGTTTGTAATTATATTACAATCCTATCAGACTTGTAACGGGTTTCATTATGATTATAATGTTATTTCTTTTGCGAAATTATTATTATGATTTTTTTTATATTTTATTCTGAGAGGACCAAAGTGGTGAGTGTTACTTATTTTATTATTGTTTGATATACAAGTATGTGATTACTGCACCAAACTTTATTGTTCTAAAAGTAAACGAAAAAAAGGGTAAAAAAACGTAAATTTGTATAATATTTTTTATTCACTTCAGCTTAATACAGTCCACTGCTGGACATAGGCCTCCAAATACTCACGCCAAAAATGGCGTAAACTCATGTGTTTTGCCTATAGTCACTACGCTGGGCAGGTGGGTTGGTGACTGCAAAGCTGGTTTTGTCGCACCGAAGACGCTACTGCCCGTCTTCGGCCTGTGTATTTCAAAGCCAAGCAGTTGGATGGTTATCCCGCCATCAGTCGGCTTTTTCCAAGGTGGTAGTGGAACTGTGTTATCCCTTAGTCGCCTCTTACGACACCCACGGGAAAGAGAGGAGGTAGCTATATTCTTAATCTTAGTAATAATTTTTATTACTATTAATTTTTTTAAAGATGTGTGAGTGAGTGAAGTGTTGACACTTTTTAAAAAAAAGTCCCTAAAATTTTTATTAAACAATTAATTTAATATAGGTAAAATGGGTATGTGGAAATAAAAACCTGTTTATAGTTTTAAATATATTTACTCCTTTTTTCGATTCAAATTGTTACATAAATCTATTGTAGCCGTGTTTTGATTTATTTAATTATATAAATCTGTGTCAATGAAAACTTGCGTTTTTAAGTAATTGATGATTCCTCTGAGGGGCAAGTTCCTGCTTTAAAGACGTCTAACTCTTTGCTGTAATAAATTGATTTTATTTTTACATTTTTTTTAAAAATTAAGTTCCTGTTTTTTTATCTTTTCTCTTAGTTTATGTTTTCTAGGTGTATCAAAGATTGAATCTTGGTTAAGGACTGATTTAGACTCCTCCGGTAGGTCCTAGAACAAAAAATATAACATTAAAATACGTAGTAGTAAGTAGCAGCATGTACTTGATGGTACTCTGCAAAGTCCACGTTTTGTACTGTACATGTCAGCTTTATTAAAATGGTTTGAACAAACCAACTAGATGAGGATGGCTGTCGTTGTAGTTCATTTCGGCTCAGTCGTAAAGCAGCTACCCATTCATCTCCTATTAAAATATTCGTTGGAAACCTAAAACCATGATATTTAGTAGTAAAATATGAGTAGTTAATTCACAAATTTAAACAGAAACAAACGAGTTAAAAATTCATATTTAACTTGACTTCAATTTAGGAAAAACATAAAAATCACACAATAAAAAAAAAAAAACAATAATGTTGTCCACTTTCTACTTAATTATTTTTCTATGATTGCCAACAATTTACTTACCCGCATTTTGGGCTAATGGAAATAAAAATTACTGGTAACACTCCCTTGGTACGTCATTTCGGGACATCGAAATTATAAGTTACGAATAACCTCAATATTATTTTGGAATAACAAGAAATATAAAGTTTTGTATGTACTTACGTGTGAAACGATATTTCTTCAGACTTTTTATTCACTTTGGTATTGTTTTTGCACCATTTAATTACATAAGAACGGCATTTTGAAGGCAAAGTTACTGTACGAGGTCCCATGAGATACTAACGAAAATGAGCGTAGTTTGATGCATATGTGTGCGTGAGCGCGTGTGTTTACTTGAAGGAGCCGAGTTTTGTGGCTTCAGTAACAACAAAGGCCTCGCATTATCTACCTTTTTTTACTTGATCTATGGTTGGAGTCATACAAAAGTTACGCGCGTACATATATTTTGGCAGTTTATACCTATTTATATGGATACTAGCTGTGCCAGGCAGTTTTTGCCCATATCCATCATACCCATGTCATTTGAGGAACGAAACGCACTAAATTATTATATATTTTAAAAACTTCTTTCGTAAATAGAATATCCAACAAAAAAAACATTAAATTCGAGTTAGTATTTTCTGAGATAAACACGTCAAAGAAAACAAACAAAGCTTTAGCGTGGTGATAGAATAATAATAATAACAATAAGATTTATTTATTTTCTCACCACAATATTGTAAACTATAAAAGTTCTATAATATTGCACAGATAATTATATAAAACGTTTTCAAATTGGAAATCCGTGCAAATACCATTTCCATCACACTGTTTCCAATCGTCGTGTTCTCGCAATTTCCCCAAGGCTTAGCGAATCTTGAAATAAATTATGCCTCTATATGTTTCATATTTTCGTGAGTTAATTTTATTTTCATACAAGTGTCTTAATTCTACACTAAACCGTCAGGAAGGAAAACAATACTTTGTTTAAGAGTAGTACGGTCAGAAAAACTAAATCACTAACACATTTAACATACAATGTAAAGCGTAACTAATAGAAGTAAAAACATATGTATTTAAAGAATAGAATAGAGTAGAATAGAATAGAATAGAATAGAATAGAATAGAATGGAATAGAATGGAATAGAATGGAATAGAATGGAATAGAATGGAATAGAATGGAATAGAATAGGATAGAATAGGATAGAATAGGATAGAATAGGATAGAATAGGATAGAATAGGATAGAATAGGATAGAATAGGATAGAATAGGATAGAATAGGATAGAATAGGATAGAATAGGATAGAATAGGATAGAATAGGATAGAATAGGATAGAATAGGATAGAATAGGATAGAATAGGATAGAATAGGATAGAATAGGATAGAATAGGATAGAATAGGATAGAATAGGATAGAATAGGATAGAATAGGATAGAATAGAATAGAATAGAATAGAATAGAATAGAATAGAATAGAATAGAATAGAATAGAATAGAATAGAATAGAATAGAATAGAATAGAATAGAATAGAATAGAATAGAATAGAATAGAATAGAATAGAATAGAATAGAATAGAATGCAATATGATGGAATACAATGGAATATGATAAAACAAAAAGTAATAGAGCAAAACAGAATGAAACAGAACGGTACAAAACCGAAGATAATATTTTTTACAGTAACGTAAGTAAAAGTAACTTAGGCTACTTTTATTTTTGATTTTTTTTTATAACTCTGCGAACTGAACAACAACTATTTTGTTTAATTACATACTGATGAAGTCGCAGGCACAGCTAGTATAATATAAAACTTTTTGCATACAGATAAAAAAACAAATATTTTTAGTTTTTTAGTTAGTTTTTTTATTCTTAGTTTAGATTTAAATATATTTGAGTGTACTTTAGACGACTGAAGTAAAACACATACATTTATTACATTAAAAAGGAAAGACGATTTACCGCTCGACTGCAATAACCCTTTCAAATGCTATACAAATTAAATAATAGGTGCTATTTTAGGATATTTAAGTTTGAAGTGTTTGATCACTTGTAATTAGTCCCTAATACATACACATATAGTACACATACATACCTATACCTACATCAAAACAAACTAAATGGAAACAATCCAAACAAGTGGAACAAATGCTCACACATACATGAATACACACACACAAAGAGTCCGAAATGTATTGTCTTAACCATCAATAGACGTATTTTTATCAAAACGAAATATAATAACAAAACGCATTGCCCCGTTCGAGAGTTATCAAAGATATATTAATAATAATGTAAATAAACTATTTAAGTTTGAAAAGACGCGAACGTTAAAAAAATAAGAAGTCGACGCCTGCGACAGACGTACCCACTGACGGGGGAATGTTGCTCCAAGCGGAAAATCAAACGTCCATTTAAATTGTTCAAGGTATTGAAAACAGGAGACAAGGGTAATATAAAACGACTTCGATGCGGTTCTTTTAAAATATAGTTTCCAGTTTCTTTAGAAGAAGAAAAGTCTAGAAGTACACTTAATATTTATAGTAAATGTTTATATTATGGACATTTCAGTCAGTCTATATTTTACTTAGCTTTCTATTTAGGTTCCTTGAAGTGTATTTGATGGTAAGGTTAATAAAATAATAAGAATAATTGTAGTGATAACAGATTTCTTTTTTCTACAAAATTAAACAATTAATAAATTTTAATTTTAGTGTTAATTCAAATAAGAGAAATCCGTCAAAGAATTAATGAAAACAGGGTGTATTCAGTAGTACAGATAAACAGGTAAACGGTAAAAAATTTACTCTTATATTTATTAACATTATAAATTCAGAAAAACATTTACTTATTTATTTATTTATTACAATAATTAAAACGGTTGACACCAGTTAGGTACATTAATTACTAAGAGAAATATAAAACATAAACATAAACACAGCAATCAGATAATTTATACATAAAAATGAAAAAGAAAAATACAACAGTCAATACAACAATTATACACCTCGCTCACAAAACTTCATGCATACAGATAGTATTTTCGACCATTCATCCATACATAGCAAACGATTTATTCAACGACCACTGTCCGTTTATATTTTTACACGACAAGTAATCACCAACACCATATACTAAAACCTTTTCCGAAAGATGCTGCATCTTATAGTAAGAGTATTATTCCGATCGGTTCTGTGTTTCGCGGTATAACTGAAAAAAAAACCGGCTCACCGTTTATTAGTATAGATTTAATTTTAAAGTTTTGTTAATAATGAAGTAAGTATTTAAAAAATTTTGTCGTATTTTGCTTTTTTACTAAAAAAGTTTTACTTGCTTTATTTCAAACACAAAAAATATAATCATACTAAAATTGTACGTGCTTTGCACGTGTTATTTAATGAATTTTAAACGAAATTCCTGTCCTTGTTCTTTTTAACCAACATAAGAAGCAAGAGTTTCTCAACGACAGTTTGCTCTTTTGGAACTGTCTATGTTCCTAGATTTAAACAAAATTTAAAACGTACGTCTTAAAACGTAAAAATTTGAGTTTATTAAGCTGCCAACTAAAAAAAAGCAACTAAACTTCTTAATGTGTGTAGTGATAAGGAAGTGAATAAGCCATACTACACTTATGATAATCCATTGGCCATTTTAGCGCTAGTTTGTTAGTAATGTGTATAACTCATTCATAATTTTTGCTAGTATCAAGGATACAATTGAAGAAAAATTTGTTGTTAGAATCGTAATCCTTTAAATAATAAAAGATATTTGTCTAGATACTTGAAATTTGACATTCAGAGTAAGTTTAACATGAAAGTGTGGTAGATTCAGCTCTGACTTTTCTCCTAAAACCACATTTTTTTATTGCAATCTATATGTTATCAAACTTTTAAAATAAAATTTGCTAACGGTATTTATTACTTTTGAGTCAACTGACTATTTTTATGTAATCCAAGGAGAGAGCAGCTTCTACTGTATGTTACTTTCTGCTCTAGGTATACGTGTCTGTATTTAGTAATTTTACTTTGTCTGACAACAGCAAAGTTTCGTAAGCCCTTTGAAATGTAATGAAGTATGTTCAAATATAGTTTAAAATACAGTTAAGTGTGAGTCAGTCGAAATCTTCTTAAAATCCTTTTAAGGACTCCTTGCCGACGTAATATTCTATTTTAGTGAGAAGCTTTTCATCGATAAGCGGATCGTTTTCCGAAAATAATGCTTAATAGAAATTTATATTTGCTACATTTCATTTTACGTAAATTTGATTTATTTGACTTAAATATAATTTTTTTTAAAAACATTTATTGTACTGAACTTAATTTACTCGACTTATTTAATTATTAAGAAATATTTATTTTTGATATGTAAAATTATTATTTAAAAAGTAACTTCAATTAATTCATAATTTTTTAATTTTTTTATTATTCACTGTAGGTGTCGTAAGAGGCGACTAAGGGATAGCAGTTCGACTACCACCATGGAACTTGGAACATGAACCGATGGCAGGATAACCATCCACCTGCTGAAATACACAGGCAGAAGACAGGGCAGCAGCCTCTTCGGTGCGACAAAGCCAGCCTTGCGGTCACCAACCGCCTGCCCAGCGGGGTGACTATGGGCAACACACATGACTTCACGTCATTTTTTGGCGCGAACTTGTGGAGATCTATGTCCAACAGTGGACTGCGATAGGCTGAAGTGAGTGGTGAGTGATTATTCATTTAAAAATAGTTACAAATTTTGTGTGACTACAAAATCGCCAAACAAAATAAAACATCACTGAGGTAGTATTTGCATTATCGACAACACTAAACATTCTCAATTGTAATAATAATAAAAATTATTATTATTATTATTATTTTCAATTGTGTCTTTTCTATACTACATGACAAGAAATGACACACAAACAATATTATGTGTCGAATTAATACATTTTTTTACACAACAAGCTCGGTAAACAAGCGTACGGCTCACCTGATTATAAGCGATTACCGTAGCTTATAGAATAGCTTGGATACTGGACGCACAATTTATTATTGTTACAACTTCCTATAGCAGAGGGAATGAAAATCGAATCATCGTCGATACAGTTTCTATAGAATACAAAAATTAACCTTTGGCTTGTATCGTAAACATTATTTTGATATTTTAATAAACATCATCTTTGACCTCTATTGTAAACATTAGACTCAGCTAAAATTTAATATCGAATTTTGAATCGAGGCACTTGAATCGTACTATCAATAAACAATTTTTTTATATATTAATTTTTTAGCAGTATCAATAAAACTGTGACCATAATATTGGTTTAAAATCTATACATATTATTGAAGTCTTACTAGTGAAGTCCGATACTGAATGTCATTTATTTGAAAATAATAATTCACTTTCAAATTTTTTCATTGCATAATTGGGACAAATATAGGCTCTTACTAGAGATTAAATGTTATTTATTTAGCACTAGCTGGGCCCGCGACTTCATCCACGTGGAATTTAGCAATATAGTTATTGTTCAGTTCGCAGAGTTATAAAAAAAATATCTAAAATAACAGTAACCTAAGTTACTCCTTATTACATCAGCTGTCATCAGCAGTCAGTGAAATTCCCGTCAAAATCGATCTAGTCGTTTCAGAGATTAGCCGGAACAAACAGACAGACAGACAAAAATTGTAAAAAATGTTCTTTTGGTATATGTACTGTGTACCAGAAACTCCAATTTTATTTATTTGTATAGATCATTGTACATCATATGGCTATTATTTGAGACGGTAACTTTTTTACCATTATGGCGTTTATATGAGTAGCTCTGTTCATCAAATTTCGCTCTAAAATAATCTAGGAAGTTCTACCAAATTGCCAAGTCTTCTAAGTAAATGTCACAAGTACTTTTACGTCTTACGGAGCGAAGTCTAATTCGTGACTAGAACGGCCTGACACTAACCGGATTAATTGGGGTACTTTTGTTATTTCGATGGCAATTAAGTAAGTAATACATTGTGATATGAGAAAAAATATAACATTTTATATTTTGATGATAATTAGCGCAATTATTCGGAAATAAAATGGTGTATTTATCATTATCATTTCGATTCGGTTGCAAGTGTCAAAGTTGTCAAATGAAATGTGTCATGTAGTCAAAATGAAAATCTGAAATGACTTTATTCAAGTGAGCTTCAAAAACCCGAATTGATATTAAAATTTTTAAATAACCCAATTTTAAAAATACACACATTGATTTGATAGATAAAAGGAGTATAAAATAAAAATGCTTGCACGCTGGATTTAGACAAATTTTGGGTTGGTTTTCATTTATTTAGGTAATCGTTTAGAGAGTAAAATTGTCAATTTTTTGATTGTTGATAAATTTTGTTATTAATTGTTATTATTTGCTTACAAAGTTTTTAGTTATTATTAGTTGTTATTTTTTGTTATATTTAAAATATAAAATAGTTATAGATTTATATTTTGTAATGGATAATAAGTATTGTATTTGTTTCGTATCTATAGTCTGAAACTGTAAGAATATTCTTAACAATTAAGGTCTATTCTATTTATATTTGTAAGACTTTCAGTTTGCTAAGTGGCTTGAATACTATTAGGCTATTGAAGCTTACGAGGTGTGTAATCAATTACATTTAATTAAATTACTCGGTAATAATAGATTATTATTAACTAACGCCGCGTTGGCGCAACGGTCACAGCTATGGATTGTGCCTATTGCGCTGGCGGTTGCGGGTTCGATCCCCGCACATGACAAACATTTGTATTGGCCATACAGGTGTTTGCCGTGGTCTAGGTGTTTTGTGCATTCTTTGTGGGTCTCCCCATCGTGCCTCGGACAGCACGTTAAGCCGTCGGTCCCGGATGTTATCATCTATGCCTGAAAGCGATCGTTACTTATAGTAGGGAATATATCCGCCAACCCGCATTGGTGCAGCGTGGTGGATTAAGCTCTCCTTCCCCTACATGTGGATAGAGGCCTATGCCCAGTAGTGGGATATTACAGGCTGAAGCGTTAATAGATTATTAATTGCTTAATTCTATTCACACGCTCCAGCCTATCGCAGTCCACCGCTGGACATTGGCCTCCATAAATTAGCACCAAAAATGGGGTGAATTCATATGTTTTTCCCATAATCACCACACTGGGTAGGCGGGTTGGTGACCGTAATAGGTAATTCTATTCAGTAAATATAACTCCAATTATTAAAAACTAAAATTATGTCAAACCGCTCAAAAATTTATTTTAGACTTCCACATCTTTTTATCTATTACTAGTAGATCAGTCGTGAATTTTATGTTGAGTCATGAAAATATTTTGGTGAGTTCATACATATGTTTGTTGTAGGCTGTGTGTTTGTGCCTCTATTGTTGTGCTTTTAGAAGTCCAGACGTTAGTGATTATGTGGATTTTATATAACAATTTTAGCTTGACAATGTCAAACGTATTTAACTAAACGATGGCTGATTATGGTGAAAATGAAAAATACTTATTTAATTGAATTTATACTATTTTAATAATAATAATAATAATAATAATAAATTCTTTATTTGACCAAATAATATACAATTTTATAATACGCCAAACTGCGTAACAGTTTATCGTCCGAATTAGTACTTGTCAATATATAATTATTGTACGATATTCATTTTTTTTACTATATATTTATCATAAAATAATCTATATCTATCATAAATTAATCTAACGTCTTTAACATAATTAAACATTTTTAAAAATAAAACTTAACTAAACTTAAAACTTAAAAAAAAAATCAATGATTTTTGCGAACTCGGCTAGTTTGTTTCCAGCAATCCCGCAGTTCATTTAAATTCGGGTCGAGGATGGCCATCTTAGGGATTTTGATAGGTACGAATGCCACACAAATGTTCTGTCTCCAGGAACTAAAATCTTTTAAGATTTTACCCCTGTACAGATAAGTATTTCTCCAACGTATGTGTTTTGTAGGATAATTGTGGTGAACATTTTTTATTAATAAAAGTATGTCTTTAATCTTAATAATAAAAAAAAAAACTAACGTAGATGAGAATACGAAATTATCATTCGATAAAAAACATCAAACATGTATAAATACACGTACAGCAACCAACTGATACCTATCAAACAAAACAGTTACTGGATAGACATAGTGACCTCATAAGGCCGGCACTCTGATAATTTCGTTTGTGTCAAACATAGGAAATCATTGATAGCACTACTAACTAGTTATAAAATTGTATGCTTAATGAAAGTACTTGTGTAGTTATTAATAAATGAAAAATTATAATGTCATTGTTATTTATGTGTTAAATCGATACGCCTGAATAATTTTTAATTTATCTGTAAAATCGAACGTGTTGAATTTCGATGCACTTTTTCTTTCATCAAACACACGTCTCCGTTACATATTTCACAAGTAAACTTGCTCATCACTAACATATTAATATTTTCACTAATAACAAGAACGCACAAACGAAAAATTCAAAGTGAATTGTCATAATATGACTCTGTGGAATGTTGCGATTACGCGACCGTGTCAAAAATCGTAATTATTAGTACAGACTGTATCGAATTCAAGACAACTTAATTTCACAGGTTTTTCTTAGGCTGTGCCTAATTTCGTTGTTAAGCCGACCAATTTAAAAAATACAATACTTTGTTCGTATTCTATATGACGCGCGCGACATTATAAAATTGTAGGATTGCATAACTACTACTACAATACTGTCATTGCTAACATTTCTTATGCGATTATAGGCAAAAGTTTCATAAAAGGCCCGTTGTCGATGCGCACGAAACACTGATATCGCAAATATGACGGCGGGTTTTTTAAAGCGGATTTAAATTGAATTATGATTAATGTCTTTTTCAAAAATATGTATTCACTATTCAAAAATAATTGTAATGTTCATGTTTTATATATCATTTTTTGTAACATGCCAGGGTAGGCAGTGCCTTTCTGCCTATGAAATGCACGCTATGGTATTATAATATATTAAGAAATATTGTAATGAATAACTAAAAATCTACCATTATTATTATTTATTTAAGCAGATTTTCAAATAATCTATATCTATACATCTATACAAATAAATAAAATTGGAGTGTCTGTTTGTAATATTAAAATAATCGCTTTTTACTAAATGCATATAAATGTATACACGGTACATGTACCAAAATAGCATTTTTTACAATTTTTATCTGTCTGTCTGTCTGCTGTCTGTTTGTTCTTGCTAATCTCTGAAACGGCTCCTGGACCGATTTCAACGGGACTTTCACTGCCAGATAGCTGATGTAATAAGGAATAACCTAGACTACTTTTATTTTAGACATTTATTTATTTTGTAACTCAACAATATATATTTTTTTAAATTCCACGTAGACGAAGTCGCGGGCACAGCTAGTTTATAAATAATACAAATACTTATTATTCTACGAGACATACAGCGATTGTCATTTTGAAACTTTCGTCGCAGACGCCATGGTCCCTTACAAAAAAATATGTTCAAAATTAAGGTAAAGATGGGTAAAACTTTAATAACCTATACTTATAAATACAAGTTAAATTTGTGTCAGTTCTGAATTTCTGTTTCATTGTGTCCGCCGATGACAGGAAGGCGGGTTTATTTTTCGTAGAGAGAATCGTAATTACGTTTGAACAGAGAAATACTGTCAGCATTCTTACAACCATTTCAAGCGGAAATGATCTGTACAGTAATTAAGCTTAAGCTTTTTACTTTAAAGATTTCTTTAACAGTCTTATTATTATGTAAACAATAAATTGACGAAAAGAAATACGGTTGTTATCTATTAGAATTAGAATTAATAAGCGCTTCACACTCCCATCCCCCAGTTGAATTTTCTCCTGTATTGGGGGTCCGGAAACACACACAATACACAAATACAACGCCCAGACCACGACTAACATTTATATGGTCGATAAAAATGTTTGTCGTGGGCGGGAATCGAACCCGCGACCGCGAGCGCAACAGCCAGTGCTATTACCGCTGCGCTAACGCGTCGTCAAATTCGTCGTATTAGTTATATTAGATAGATATAAGGGCATTTTATACATATTTCCTTAGAACATAAGCGTTCTAGGTCTGATATGGCTATTGTGTTCTAGTTTAAATAATTATTAGGCTTTGTTATTACTATAATTAGTTTTAATAACTCATTAACACTTAATGGGTATGCCATTACTGTATTGGATTACTAACTAATATCAAAGCTGCAATAATATGTTTGAACTTTTTTTTTTTTTAATATAAAAACAAAAATAGTTTATTAAACATTATACATATTTACAATTCAAAACTTAAGAACTAAATATTTACAGATAGTTTTGGTATAAATCGTGTCCGCGTGGAAACGTGCCAAGAATGCTGGCAGCATTTCCCCGTTGAATCGCTATGCCGATTCTCTGGGCAAAAAATGCACCAGCCCTCTAGTCACCAGTGGAGGCAATAAGGCGAACTATAAGAAATAAACTAACTGAACTATAAGTTGCCTGTGGCTTCTCTCGCGTAGAAATTGATAAAAATTACATAGAGGGACTAAATGAGTGTATATACATCAACTATTATATTACAACGATTTAGGGGCTAGTTGTATAACAAATTTGTGGTTCGCCTTTCGTGCGCTAGAGCTGCCAGACTGTTCGCAGAGCTCGCTCTCGATCACGCTTCATGGAACATTCGTGCAAAAAAACGATTCCCTTAGGTCTTCGCAATCCAATAATAATCTACTATTTTACCATGCGAAATTTTTAAAAAAGCTGGAATACTTCCAGTCCATCCATTCCAGCCTATTGCAGTCCACTGCTGGACATAGGCCTCCACAAATTCGCGCCAAAAATGCGTGAACTCATGTGTGTTGCCCATAGTCACCACGCTGGGCAGGCGGGTTGGTGACTGTAGGGCTAGCTTTGTCACACCGAAGACGCTGCTGCCCGCCTTCGGCCTATGTGTTTCAAAGCCAGCGGTTAGATGGTTATCCCGCCATCGGTCGGCTTCTTAAGTTCCAAGGTGGTAGTGGAACCTTGTTATCCCTTAGTCGCCTCTTACGACACCCACGGGAAGAGAGAGGGTGGCTATATTCTTTGGTGCCGTAGCCACACAGCACTGGAATACCTACATATTTATAAATAAATATTAAATAAATATAACTTATTAATTATGTCAGTCCGACAGACAAGTTGCAAAAAAACCGAAATTATTACAACTAATTTATTTATTACAATTACAATTTATAAAAATTAATATTACATGACAATCGTGTTCGATGTGAGAACAGAAAGTGAGGTAAAAATGCCGTGAACTTGATTCCGTTGTTTGTCGCAACTGCAGGTCACGTTGAGCCGATTCAGCGTTCCCATACTCGTCGCCAGGCTGATGCAATATTTATGAATAATGTAATCATTTCCCTTATCTTGCGTAATCCATGGAGTCGGGATACTTAACATATTTATAAATAAATATTTAATAAATATAAATATCTTGTCACAAACACACACAGCCGTATGTTCCTACGTTAAGCAACTTAATGCTTGTGTTATGGGTAACAGCTGACTGTTATAGTTAAATATTTTTTTTTGGATAAATAAACATAGAAACAATATATATAAATATATAAATACACATATTACACCCAGACTCAGGCGGGAATCGAACCCGCAACGCGCGGAACAGAAAGCAGGGCCACTACAAACTGCGCCAACGGGCTAGTTAACCTATGTTATATATTATTTATTAGTCAAATTTATGTTATATGCAATTAAAAGTTTAAAAATAATATTTTATGATTCTAAAATTTCTAATTCCGATATGAAGGAACAACGTTTAAGATATATTGATAAGTAAAAAATACATCAAGACTAAAAAGGTTACATAAGAATAATTATTATTTATTTGTTTATTTTTAACCAATACTTAACCGGGTATAAGAAAAAAGGGTAAAATTATATTTATAAGTTCAAAAGCAGTGCATAAATAAATATTTACGCAAAAATAAGACGAATTTTTATATCAAATGTTAATGATTTTGATGTGAGTGATTTTGAAAATGCTGATCAAAAGCCTAAGGAAAAGTTTCAAACTCAATCATTCGAATTTCAGAAATGTCGGATATACATACTTTCATTCCCTATTTCAATCATTTAAGGTTCGAATTCCCACAAAACTGAAACACCTACTCATTTTTAAGTAGTAGTCCAGAACTAAAATTTTATACATCCAGCTTCAAAAATAGGAACTTTATAATTAAAATTTCAACCCCTATTTCACTACTTTAAGAGTAGATTATGTTCAAATGCGTAAACGCGTATTTATATCATTATATATGGTATATATATATTATTTTTAATCAATAGTGTAAAAATAAAGTTTCATGTTTGTAATTAAAAATAATGAGGGACTTCTCATACAAACCTTCAACCCCTATTTGATCCCTTTAGAGGCATTACTTCTCAAAATCTGTTCATAGTCAATTTTTATTAACAATAAATTTGTAGTTCAGAAAGACTTTCACACAAATTTGTTCCGTTCCGTTACTAATCCGTTCTTAGCGGACGTCTACAAACTATTAACTATCTCTCTGCCAAATTTTAAGCTTGGCATAAAAAATGATGGACTTTCATACTTGCCTTTCGACCACCTTAATCCGGTTCTGTCACAATGTCCGTTCTTAGCGGACTTTTACTAAGTTTAAACTTCATCTTGAGTGAGTGAAAAATGAGTGGGTTTCATTAAAATTTGTGAGAACCCTTAGAAAACTTTAATACGGTCCTATTGAAAAAACCGTTCTAGGCGGAATTAAATATAAACTACCTCTGTTACATTTTAGTTCGTAGCATAAATTATAATTGTGTTTGCTCGCAAACGAAAAAAAAACCGACTTCAATTACATCGACAAGTAATACAATGTAGGTAGTCATGTAAATACGCATTATCAAAGATTACTCCAAAAGTTGTAATCCAGATCTCGATGAAATTTAAATGTGACCACACGATAAACATCGGCTTTCGATTAAATTAATAATCATCAAAATCAGTACACCTAGTAAAAAGTTAAAAAAAATATATATTTAAATCGGTTCATAAACAACGAAGTTATAAGAACAAACATTAAAAAAAATTTTTTTTTGATTCGTTTGAGTAACCTCCTCGAGTCGAATTGACTAACCTGCTCCTTTTTTGAAGTCGGTTAAAAATTAAGGTATTTTACTAAATAAAAAAATCAAAGACTATATATTATATAGTACAAAAAGGATTGAGAATTATTTTAGAAAACTTGTGAGACCCTTGTTTGACCCTTTAATGTGGCATTCGTCGCGAAATCTACTGTTCTTAAAGAACTTTTAGTTTCTCTCTGCCTTTCATCTTTATGCGTCCATCGGTTTTTGAGATTTCGTGATGTAGACTCAACGATTTTATATATAGACTAACTATGGCCGCGACTTTGTCCGGTGGGATTTAACAAAATAGTTATTGTTCAGTTCGCAGAGCTATAAGAAAAATAATCTAAAATAAAGTAGGCTAAGTTACTCCTTATTACACCAGCTATTTGCCAGTGAAAGTCCCGTCAAAATCGGTGTAGCCTTTTTAGAAATTAACCGGAACAAACGGACAGATAGACAGAAGGACGGACAAAAATTATAAAAAATGTTATTTTGGTATACGCACCGTGTGTGTACATACATATAAATTTAGTAAAAAGCGGTTATTTTAATATTACAAACAGACACTCCAATTTTATTTATTTGTATGTAAGATATGTAGATAAAACTATTGATTGCCATAAATCGCTATTCGATACAATTATAACAGGCAAGTTTCGTTCCAATTTTTGCATGTAAGCTCATTTTAATACAAATTAACCTGTATTTTTTCAAAATGACAGGCTCAATACGCTGGAGTAAATTTACTATTTTATTACTAAGTTATTTATATTTTATTACTAATATCCTCTTATAAATTAAACACTATTTTAATACGTTACTGTTTTATAAGCATTTAGGACACATTAACTAAGAAAGATAACACTAAACTGAGAGGGCAAATGTTTACCACACCACGTCATGTGTATGTGGTGTTCCTCGTGTCAACGTTAATTTGGGTCAACGCTTCAAATCGCCTCTCCGGATGTAAAGAGGATGTATGACTGAGCTCAGCCGCAACATGACATTAACTAGGTATGTTTAATTTGGTTTTGATTAAAAAAGTCTGTATTTATAAACGGATCATTGAACGTTATCCAAAACTCTATTGGTTTTTGGTTACTGTTATATCAACATATTCTAATTTTTATTATTTGATTACTGTAAAAGTTCTTATTATGAAAATTATATCATGAACATAGTAATTAAAAAAAATATTGAAATGTTTATATGAAATAAATTTACTCACAAACGAAAAAAAAAACCGCCAAGTAATACAACCTAAGTAGACGCAAAAAAATTGTCATGTAAATACGCGTTATTAAAGTTTGCCCATCAGATCTTGAGCTAATTCAAACGGAACTGTATGAAAAGCGCTAGTTTTAAAATAAAAAAAAGAATTATAGATATCGGTCAACAGAGTAAATAGTTCTGAGGTAACATACAAAAAAATACAGTCGAATTGAGAACCTTCTTCTTTTTTTTTTAAGTCGGTTAATAACAATAATAAAATGGTTCTAAGCTAGCAAATAGTAATATAACTAAGCATAGAGGTAGATTAAAATTCTAATATCATTTGGTACTTTTTATTGTTAACCCTTAAATTGGAAAGTTCATCTTGTTCTCAGTAGTTATGGAAACCTATTTAGGCTTACCGACAATAAAATGTCCCCGGAGAAGCCTTTTGACAGTCTTATGACATTTTTTATGCATCGAGCAATTATAATTGTTTTAATATTGCTCTCTGAGCTCTCTTGAATGTTAGGTTTTATTTTGTATATTTATATTGATAAGTATTTTGAATTGGTAATGTTTGTTACATGATTTATCGGTTTATTTTACGTTTTTAATATTGTAATTTACGAACACCTGTAAATAAATTCCGTTCATAATATAAAATATCTTCTAAATTCCGTTGATGCTCACTTTTACTACATTTTTATAAAATGTTTTTGATGTCATTTTTTTTAAATTTACTTTTCATAATTTAGTTTTTGATAATAAGTTCTGAATTTAATCTCGAATATTCATTACTGTATGCTAAATGGACAATCTTTAATTTGACTTATTTCGATGTTGACGATATTCTTAGTAACTTAAGGACACCTGTAAAAAAGTAGGCGATTATCTAGATACCGATATTTACTTCATTAATTTTGTATTTGTTGTCGTACTACTTGTTGGTGTTGACTTATGAATAAATAAATAAATAACATCTATATGATTATATAATATATAAGAGATTAATTCTAGTTTGTCAATTTGTTGCAGTAATACGATATCGCAAATGTTATGGTAGGGTAAATATTATTCGACCGCTCTGGTGTTAGGACTGCTCTGGTTTAAAGGTTCGTGTGTCGTGTCGGTAAACACTGACGTTCGCGTGTTCGATTCCCGCTCGAAGTGGATATTTGTGTTTATACATATTTGTTTCCAGACTGGTTGTTAGTCCTTATGTTAGTCCTCTGAGAGCACGTTAAGACCCGGTTGTTATCGTAGATACCTGATAATAAAATAGTTTTATTCAAATCACAATGCCATTTATATTGGACTAGTCCATTGGCGCAGTTTGTAGTGACCCTGCTTTCTGCTCCGAGGATTGTGGGTCTCGATTCCCACCCCGAGTCTGGGTGTAATATAAATATTTGTCTGTGTATTTATATATGTATTATTTATAAGTAAGTTTATCGAAAAAAAAAACATGTAGCTATAGTCGGCTGTTACCTATAACACAAGTATTAACATGCTAACTTTAGGAACCGACGACCGTGTGTATTGTGTAGATATTTATTTATATTTGTCAAAGAGCTATATCTACTGATGTGTAAACAACACAAAATTACATTTCGAAGTAAAATCTGACGAATCTCTATTCCACATATGTGATTTTATGTAATTTAGGTGAGATCACATTAAATTAGGAATATTTTTAAATTATATCTTCATATCAAAGAAGAAGAGATACAAATAGTAATTTATTGGAATACGTTTACCGTGTCGATTATTTGATATCTTATAATGTCTTTGAATGTCTTGAATGTCATATTACGTCTTTCAGTCTGAATTTATTGCCAATTCGCACAATTATCGGTAACGTAGCTTTGTAGGTGTTTTGAGGGTTCTTAGGTAAACATTTTCGTCTTTCGACAATTTTAATATTTTGGCAATTTATTTAATTATTATTTTTAATAGCTATTATTGGATATTATTTTTTGTGATATATGTAGAAATTAAATTTTAAATTAACATACATCTATATCCATAATTATTCTTTTTAACTGTTCTTCTGAGGGATGTAAATATTACGTTAAATTTGTTTATCTACAAATTTTCTTATTCATTTGTTAAAGTTTTTTATTTGGTACAATATGATATAAATACAAAAAATCATTCACCAAACATATTTTTGATAAACACAAGTCATCATCATCATCATCATCATCATCATCATCATCATCACTTCAGCCTGTCGCAGTCCACTGCTGGACATAGGCCTCCCCAAGTTTCTCGGCAGATATCCCGGTTTTCCCTAATCCTAAGTAATATCAATCCTAATCATAAGTCGCCAAAACATAAAATTGACAATCATAAAATATAAGTTACCAATTTTGTTTTTAAACCTTCCAAAGCAGCTAGACTCACTGCAGAGAGGATTTGCACAAAAAAATGTGCAGGGCGTACAGAACGGTGTCTCTGACATCGGCACTAGTCCTCACTGGCTTGCTCCCGTTAGACCTTCGCGTCCGAGAGGCGGCCATACTATTCAAAACCAAAAAAGGTCACAGCACGGATCTTCTTCCACCGGGAAGAGAGCTAGAGCGCAGGGTGGGACCAATGCAAAATCCCCACCCTTCCCTACTCATGACAACAGAGTACGAGCGCTTAGAGAATCTGAACCCCGAAGTCCTTGAAGAACACAACATCGTCGGGCCTTTCATCTTTACCGACGGAAGCAAAATAGAGGGTAAAGTAGGAGCCGCCCTCACATGCTGGGACCAAGGCAGGGAAGTAAGACACTCTACTTTCCGGTTAGAGCCGCACAACACTGTCTTTCAATCGGAGATGTACGCACTCTTCAGAGCCGTGGACATGGCAAAAACCTCAAAGTCATGCTCCATTAACATCTTGAGCGACTCGAGGTCATCTTTAGATCTGCTGAGGAGCCCCTCAGTGACTCACCCTCTGGCCCTGGAAATGAAGAGTCGAATCAGACAGCTCCGAGAGGAGAATAAGACAGTGCGGTTCTTTTGGTTGAGGGCCCATGTTGGAACACCGGGCAATGAGAGAGCGGACGGGTTGGCCAAAAAGGCGGCCTTAACAAAAAAGACGGCACCTGACTACGACAGAGTACCCATCTCGTATGTCAGAAGGCAGATCAGGGAAGAGACTGTCAGGATGTGGCAGGAAAGATATAATTCTTCGGAGACGGGCTCGGTCACGAAAATATTCCTACCGGATGTAAAGACCGCTTGCAGGCTGGTAAGGAAATCGGCACCAACAGCTGTCGACACAAAAATTCTGACCGGCCACGGAGGATTTGCGGCGTATCTCCACAGATTCCACCTCACTGACAGTCCTTCATGTATCTGCGATCCGAATTGTGAGGAGACAGTTCTGCATGTTATACTGGACTGCCCGAGATTCAGTAAGGATAGGCTAGATCTAGAACTCAAACTCCAGATCAAACTTGAGCGGACATCGCTCCATACCATCCTGGAGAGTGAAAAAAACAGAACTGCCTTCCTCACATTCGCGAGAAAGGCCGTCAATATAGCCGCAAAAAGGAACAGCACGACCGCTCCACCACCTGCTGTAATACCCACGCAGAGCGCTAACACCGTCGTCCACGCAACACACACCCAAACACACAACGCACAACTACAAACACAACAAAACTGTGTCCAACAAGCCACTCAGAGAAACAGCTCAACGGCTCCGCGGATTTCTCCTGGCCGCACCCTTCTGGGTCAAATAACAAAGGTCATGCTCTCCTCGCTGCAGAAACTGTTCAGGAATAGAGCCGACCAAAACGCACCTCCACAACCGACCCACAGCGGGATGACACAATCCTCGCTTAGCGAAGGGAACGGAAGCGAAGTAGTGGGAATTAAAACCAGATGCGTGGCTCTGTTCATGGACAGCGAAGTAGAGAGGATGGGAATAAGTTTCTGTCGTTCCGAAGGACGCGATAGGCTGGCGATTTCGCCGGGGCTCGCTTTACTGTTAAAGGGTAGCACGCAAAAGACAAGTATAAAGCGCACTAAAATCACAGCGCTATCGCAAGAACAGAAGGGCGACTCGACCTACTGTCTGGTGCGTTTGAATAACAAATCCATCGTGCTGTTCGAGTGGGGAGAGACGTCCCCCTTTACGCAGTCTAGTGTGTGGCTACGCCGGTTGAGCGAGACCCCCGGTGGAATCCCCAAAAGAATGAGCGTGGATTCGATGAGGGTCGGATATGATAGAGGTGACGTATCTGATAGGTACGGTTGCCTAATGGCCTCCAAGTACAGTGAGGTCATAGTCTACGAAGACAGGGGGGAGGATCTCGGATATCTAAGACCGAAATCCATAACACCAACACCTCCTGCATCTCCGGCCGACGACGAGTCCACGCTCTGCGGCTCGGAGCGCCTACAACAACGGATCGAGACCCAGAAGGCAGAGCGAATTAAGGCAAAGGCCACACCTGAACCTAAGCCGAGCTCGATGCCATTGGCGACCTTTATCCACGCAACCATCTCCCCAAAACCAGGCAAGCTCCCGCATCACCTCTCTCCCAAAAAGGCTGGACAGGGTGAGCGGCAATCGGCGGCGCTGAGCAGGTTCACCAGAGACAATAGTCCGAGGCACCCGGAGGCGTCACCGGCCGCTCGTACTAAGGCCGACATGGGACATGTAACACCGCCGAGACTTCGACCTGCCTCCACACCGCTACAACATGCGGAGAACGCCCTAATCGAGTTCCTGGCGATAATAAAGGCAAACCGCGAGGTAAGCCTGGCCACCTGCAAAAAGATCATGCAGGCCTACCAGTACGATCACCAAAGATTACTGGAGGTGGAACTTGAGGAAGCCGAAGCGGCCATATACAACAGTGAAACCCGACAAATACTCAAGGGCAAGATGTCGGGTAGGTATATGGCAGCATATAACAGCACAGCAGGCTTCGTGAGCGCAGTCGAGTCGGAGGGGAATGACGAGGAGCCACAAACCTTCGAAACACCTGAAGGGGACCCAGTGGTGGTAGTGGCCAGATGCACGAAAGTAATGCTGGGGGACCGGATGCTACGGATGGCGAAAACCATCTCGGGCGACCAGGACGGCTTACCGACCGTGCCCTGGGAACTACCATCACTGGAGTGGATAAACGGGGTACCGGGATGCGGCAAGACAACTCGCATAGTCGGGGACTTCGATGAGGACACGGAGGTCGTGATTACGACCACAGTCGAGGCGGCCAAAGACTTAAAAGAAAAACTGGCGCACCGCTACGGCAACAAAGCCAAGCAAAAGGTGCGCACTATGGCCTCCGTTCTAGTTAATGGGTTCAACGAGGGCTCAAAAATCAACCGCCTAACGGTGGACGAGGCCCTCATGAACCACTTCGGAGCCATAGTAATGGCCGCCCGACTATCGGGAGCTCAGAAGGTAGTCCTTATCGGAGACATAAACCAGCTGCCGTACATCGACAGGGACAACCTGTTCGAAATGCGGTACTGCGGACCAACCCGGATAACAACCATCTCGTGCGAGTTGTCATGCACGCATCGAAATCCCAAAGACGTAGCCCTTGCCATCAGCGAAGTTTATAAAGACGTATACAGCTCAAGCCCAAAGATCCGATCTTTGCGAGTGGAGAGCCTCACGGGCGCGCGTATTCCTGCAAGAAGAGACCGAACCTTATACCTGGTCTTTACGCAAGAGGAGAAGAGGTTGCTGACTGACCAGGGATACGGATCCGGGGAGGGATCGCGCGTCTTAACCATTCACGAGGCGCAGGGCCAGACCTACGGGGACGTCATTGTCCTCCAGACGAAGGCGAGGAGGCTCAGGATCCACGACAGCGTTTCGCACGCTGTAGTCGCGGTGACTAGACACACCAACACCTGTGTCTATTACACCGACGACCGTGACGACGCAATTGGTCGCTTTGTGGCGAGGGCAGCGGAGACCGCGGATAAGAAAATACTCGAGCACAGTCTCAAGATGGCGATTCATCACAGAGATGCCGCCGTCACTGAGAGTGTGCTCGACATGTTGAAAACTATTGACGTGTGAAGACACTTGTTGAATAAAAAAATAGTGTGTATATAAACATAAGTACTAAGTGCTAAATTAAATACGATTAATTATATAAATATAAATAATAATTACTAAATTAAATAGGATTAATTACATATAACATAACGTGTACAAATTATTTATACTTAACATGTGTAACAAATTAATTAAGATTAATTATATAATATTAATTTAAAAAAAATACATATATGGTGATAAATATATAAGAATATATATAAAAAAGAAACAAAAAACGAACAAAAAAAAAAAAAAACTTACTAACAGTAACCTAGGCTAAGTGTATATTGTAAGTAGGCCAGTAGGCCATAAGTGTATATATAAGGTAACTAGGAAATAAGTGTACATATATGATAACTAGCATATAAGTGTAAATATAAACTTAGATAATAAAAATAACAGTATAAATACAAAAATTTCAAGGAATGTACACAGCTTCTACCCCTGGACAATTGTAAGATAAAAGTGAAGAAAAGGAAAAAGTAATAATAAATAGTAGTAATTATATATATAAGTAAATTAAGTTAGCATAACTTTAAATTTTGGTCGGTGGACTCACGTAGGATTAGTGATACTAAGCTTAGTTTAATTAGTCTCTAAGTTGCATATGTAGGTGCCAAGGTATCGAGAGTAACAAACAAATAATTGGAATAACAAGAGCACGGGCATTATAAGCCCGTGGATATATATCGTTATAAAAAAAAAAAAAAAACCTTCCAAAGTAATATTTAGTACCTAATACTTTTTTCTGTAAATTTTAAATTTGGAACGCAACGATAGATTAATTTTTCATCCCATGTTTATCGAACGTAACTTTGACATACATAATCGAGCCGAAGTTGAAAGTTTGTTCACATTTGCTAACCTCGTCAGGTACAAAATGGTCGATTAAATAAAATAAAAAAAAATGTTTTAGCACAGTATTTATAATGAATGCTACCTAGCGCATACCTTGTCGCTCGGAGTTTATATAAATTATCCTTACACAATCTAAAGATTTATAAAAACTAGTTGTGACCCAGGGGTTCGAAATTCGATCATAATTAAAATTTTAAATTAAAAAAAAAACCAAAAAATAATGAAAATAAAGAACCTTTTTTTAAATTTTTTAATTTATCCAACTTTGACAATCAACGAAAAAGATATAACAGATAAAATATACGCGTGTGTGTAATGTTTTTTTTTAAAAATTGATTTAGTATATTTTAATACATGATTTAAAAGAAATTAGCATTCTGCACTCCTTCTCTATATAAACTATAAATGTTAAAAATTTCACACGCCTCCGTCCGCGCAATTTTCGTTAAAAGGGGTACAAAGTTTTTGCTTCACGTATTAATTATAGATATTTATTTTCGCGCTGGTTGTCTGTCCTCGTGATTCTCTTTACCTTGCCTCAGACACCACGTTAATTTGCCAGTCTCGCTTCTTGTCATAAAAACTGATAGCGATCGTTACTCATAGTAGGTAATATATCCATCCGTGAACCGGAAGTGGAACAGCGTGGTGGAATAAGCTCTGATCCTTCTCCTACATGGGGAAAGAGGCCTATCGTCTGCTATAGGCTAAATTGTGTTATAGTACAAATTAAATAGACGCTAAGAGACCGCGAAGGTTATATATAAAGTTTTATAACCAGAAATTGACAACATTCATCACTATAATTTGCTTGTTAATCGAACAAATGAGTTCGGAAATTAACCAAATAAGTCCATTGTTAGGCGAGGATTATTGTATCGAAGTGGACGTGGAATGGGGTCAGCGACTCATAAATATTTCACTAGCGCTACGCTTCGATTTTTAACTTATCTGTAACGGATGTTTGATGAGATCAAAATGGATATTGGAAATGTATGTCGACTTCGCTAAGGTTTTCTATCAGTTTTCCTATACTAATATTATAAAGATTACACACGGTATTCACTCTTATATGTCGGTAATACATTTAGTTACTAGGAGTTTGTGTGAATATGTATGTAATGTATATGATGTACACGTTTTTTAATAAATAAATAAAACAGAAAAATATAATTTATCGACTAGTCTGTTGACGCAGTATGTATTGACTCCACTTTTCCTCCGGGGCTGTGGGTTCGATTCCCGCTCTGAATTTGATGATAACATATATTTTCTTATGCCCTTTGCAGACATTGATTTAATAAGCCCCCAACGAAGCACACCTTTATGCATATAAATATACGTCACAGAAAAAAAAAATTAAAGTTATAATAATTTTGAACAGTTCAAGTAAAAACAAACTAGTTTTCTTTCAGTGAACTAGGTTTGTGTCAGGTGAACGAGTTACTATTTTTTTGCATCTAAAGTTAAAATGACGCTAGCGTAAAACGCAAACCCAAGAGCAATCGTCGAAAAGCGAGTCATTCAAAATCTCGTCCCTTATTATGACCTAAAAAGATGGTGGTACATTCATACTGTGACTCAGTTTACAAATGAAAAAATCATTTTCGAAATTCGTTGATGGTGACAGAAAAAAGAAGAAACCTGCATGTCTTTATATATATATTTAGTGGATATCCTCATAATTCTAATAAAATCAAAAACGACTATTCAAATAAGCTTCAATGTACCTTTGAATCGTTATTTTAATAGTAATAAAATAAACTTTACTGTACACCGCTCAAAAAATAATAATAACATAAAACAGTTATTTAAACATCGAGATAGTAATGTACAAAGGCGGTCTTATCGCTTAGTAACGATCTCTTCACATTTTACAATTTATATATTAATTAATTATGGTTAGTAGAGAAGCTACCACTGATTTGGAATGTAGATTCTGCAGAGAAGAAACGGCAAGGAATTCCGCATTTACTCATTAAGAAATAACTCGATTTTAATATAAAAATTGCTAATATCTTGCCTGAAAGACAGATTCAGTAAATCCACGCATCTTTATCGTTTATGTAATCTAGCACCGAATAATAAGCCTAAGCGATTCGTTTCTTTTCAATTCAAACTTTTTACTCTTAGTTATAATATACGTTACGTATATTAACGTTGTTTTGCATTACACAAAATTTCAAATATTTTTCTCAATTTGATCGCAACACCAACTGTCGGGAAAAACTGAAATTAAAATAGAATAATATTTAATACTAGCGACCCGCCTCGGCTTCGCACGGGTGCAATGCTGATACTAAATATACTACAGAATGTCTTTATTTGTAGTGTGAAGCTAGCTTATAGCATGGTTATTAACATAATAACAACAACATTCAACTACTTATAAATGAAAAATTAGTTAAATAAATATTTTCCAGTGGACCAAATTGTGAATCTAAACCATCCTCGAATCCCCTTGAACTTACACAAAAAATTTCATCAAAATCCGTCCAGCCGTCTAGGAGGAGTTCAGTGACATACACACGCACACAAAAAAAAAATATATATATATAAAGATTATAAATGCGACGATAACAACTAGAATTACTAATTAAGACAAAAGAAGTCATATGGCAACATATACCTTATATTCTATAACTTTCACGTGATCAGGATAACGCTGTTAAAAAATAATGAGTGTCCATCTTCCACGTAAACGAAGTCGCGGGTACAACTAATCACGGACGATAAATATTAACGGTTAATAGATCTAACGTAAGCAAGCGTGTTACTTGATCCTTCTTTGTGTAGGTTGAAAGTTACAGAAGCTTAAGTGGTTTGACAAACAAATATTTGTTATTTCTTGTCATATTTCGAGGAACTTATTTTGTTCCCGTATTTTCGTTAAAATGGTGCAATTTAGAAAATACAGAATAAGCTCCGAGACGTGTGTTAAACTTAACATATATTATTTATGTATGTATATATGTATGTATGGATGTTTGTATGTATGGATGTTTGTTTTTATATGTGCATGTATGTGTGTGTAGTTAAGTCTGTATGTATATATAACTGTAAGGTTACGGCAGTAAGGAATATAGCCACCCCCTCTTTTCCCGTGGGTGTGGTAAGAGGCGACTAAGGTATAACACAGTTCCACTATCACCTTGGAACTTAAAAACCCTACCGATGGCGGGATAACCATCCAACAGCTGGCTTTGAAATACCCAGGCCAAAGACGGGCAGCAGCGTCTTCGGTGCGACAAAGCCAGCTCTGCGGTTACCAACTCGCCTGCCCACCGTGGTGTCTATGGGCAAAATATACGAGTTCACGCCGTTTTTGGCGCGAACTTGAAAAGGTCTATGTCCAGCAGTGGACTGCGATAGGCTGAAGCGTGTGTATTTTATATTTATAATTTTGAATGTATATATTACAGAACAAGTTTATAGCTTAATTATCTATAATATATATACACGCGAAAGGTCATTCATCACGAAATCTCCGAAACTATAACACCTACAAACTTGAAATTTGGCAGGTAGGCTCCATATAAGACGTAGGCATCCGTTAAGAACGGATTTTACGAAACTCGACCCCTAAGGGGGTGAAATGGGGGTTGCAAGTTTGTATAAACGTCCTATGATTTTGAAGTAAGAGACTTGAAATTTAAAATGTGTGCTCTATAGATGATGAGAAGGTGTTCAAATAATATATCTTTAGAAATCAACTCCCTTTTGGGGTTGAATCGGGGGATGGTAGGTTGACTCACTCATCACGAAATCTTCGAAACTATAACACCTACAAACTTGAAATTTGGCAAGAAGGCTCCTTATAGAGTGTAAACATCCGCTAAGAACGGATTTTACGAAATTCAACCCCTAAGGGGATAAAACGGGGGTTGGAAGTTTGTATGAAAGTCCCATGATTTTGAAGTAAGAGACTTGAAATTTAAAATGTATGCCTTATAGATAATGAGAAGGTGTCCAAATAATCTATCTTTAGAAATCAACTCTCTTTTGGGGTTAAAACGGGGGATGGTAGGTTTACTCACTCACCACGAAATCTCCGAAACTATAACACCTAAAAACTTGAAATTTGGCAGATAGACTCCTTATAGGGCGTAAACGTTCGCTAAGAACGGGTTTTACGAAATTCGACCCCTAAGAGGATAAAACGGGGGTTGGAAGTTTGTATGAAAGTCCTATGTTTTTGAAATAAGCTACTTGAAATTTAAAATGTATACTCTATAGGTGGTGAAGAGGTATCCAAATAATGTATCTTTAGAAATAAATTCTCTTTTGGGGTTAAAACAGGGGATGGTACATTGACTCATTCATCACGAAATCTCCGAAACTATAACAGCTACAAATTTGACGTTTGATAGGTAGGTTCCTTATAGAGCGTAAACATCCGCTAAGAACAAATTTTATGAAACTCGACCCCTAAGGGGATAAAACGGGGGTTGAAAGTTTGTACGAAAGTCCTATGTTTTTGAAGTAAGAGACTTGAAATTTAAAGTGTATGCTCTATAGATGGTGAGGAGGTGTTCAAATAATGTATATTTAGAAATCAACTCCTTTTTGGGGTTAAAACGGGGGTTCGTAGGTTGACTAGGTTGACTCACTGATCACGAAATCTCCGAAACTATAACACTTACAAACTTGAAATTTAGCGAGTAGGCTCCTTATAGAGCGTAGACATCCGCTAAGAACGAATTTTACGAAACTCGACCCCTAAGAGAGTAAAACGGGGGTTGGAAGTTTGTATGAAAGTCCTATGTTTTTGAAGTAAGCTACTTGAAATTTAAAATGTATACTCTATAGATGGTGAAGAGGTATCCAAATAATGTATCTTTAGAAATAAATTCTCTTTTGGGGTTAAAACAGGGGATGGTAGATTGACTCATTCATCACGAAATCTCCGAAACTATAAGAGCTACAAATTTGATATTTGACAGGTAGGTTCCTTATAAGGCGTAGACATCTACTAAGAACTGATTTTACGAAACTCGACCCTTAAAGGGATAAAACGGGGGTTGGAAGTTTGAATAATAAATAATAATTAATTAATAATAATATTTAGAAATCAACTCCTTTTTGGGGTTAAAACGGGGGTTCGTAGGTTGACTCACTGATCACGAAATCTCCGAAACTATAACACTTACAAACTTGAAATTTAGCGGGTAGGCTTCTTATAGAGTGTAAACATCCGCTAAGAACGGATTTTACGAAATTCAACCCCTAAGGGGATAAAACGGGGGTTGGAAGTTTGTATGAAAGTCCCATGATTTTGAAGTAAGAGACTTGAAATTTAAAATGTATGCCTTATAGATAATGAGAAGGTGTCCAAATAATCTATCTTTAGAAATCAACTCTCTTTTGGGGTTAAAACGGGGGATGGTAGGTTTACTCACTCACCACGAAATCTCCGAAACTATAACACCTAAAAACTTGAAATTTGGCAGATAGACTCCTTATAGGGCGTAAACGTTCGCTAAGAACGGGTTTTACGAAATTCGACCCCTAAGAGGATAAAACGGGGGTTGGAAGTTTGTATGAAAGTCCTATGTTTTTGAAATAAGCTACTTGAAATTTAAAATGTATACTCTATAGGTGGTGAAGAGGTATCCAAATAATGTATCTTTAGAAATAAATTCTCTTTTGGGGTTAAAACAGGGGATGGTACATTGACTCATTCATCACGAAATCTCCGAAACTATAACAGCTACAAATTTGACGTTTGATAGGTAGGTTCCTTATAGAGCGTAAACATCCGCTAAGAACAAATTTTATGAAACTCGACCCCTAAGGGGATAAAACGGGGGTTGAAAGTTTGTACGAAAGTCCTATGTTTTTGAAGTAAGAGACTTGAAATTTAAAGTGTATGCTCTATAGATGGTGAGGAGATGTTCAAATAATGTATATTTAGAAATCAACTCCTTTTTGGGGTTAAAACGGGGGTTCGTAGGTTGACTAGGTTGACTCACTGATCACGAAATCTCCGAAACTATAACACTTACAAACTTGAAATTTAGCGGGTAGGCTCCTTATAGAGCGTAGATATCCGCTAAGAACGAATTTTACGAAACTCGACCCCTAAGAGAGTAAAACGGGGGTTGGAAGTTTGTATGAAAGTCCTATGTTTTTGAAGTAAGAGACTTGAAATTTAAAATGTATGCTCAATAGGTGATGCGAAAGTATACAAATAATGTATCTTTAAAAATAACCTCCCTTTTGGGGTTGAAACGAGGGATGGTAGATTGACTCACTCATCACGAAATCTCCGAAACTATAACAGCTACAAACTTGAAATTTATCAAGTAGACTCCTTATAAGGCGTAAACATCCGCTAAGAACTGATTTTACGAAACTCGACCCCTAAGAGGATAAAACGGGGGTTGGAAGTTTGTATGAAAGTACTATGTTTTTGAAGTAAACGACTTGAAGTTTAAAATGTATGCTCTATAAATGGTGAGGAGGTGTCCAAATAATGTATCTTTAGAAATCAACTCCTTTTTGGGGTTAACACGGGGGATGGTAGATTGACTCATTCATCACGAAATCTCCGAAACTATAACAGCTACAAATTTGGCATTTGATAGGTAGGTTTCTTATAGGACTTAAACATCCGCTAAGAACAAATTTTACGAAACTCGACCCCTAAGGGGGTGAAATGGGGGTTGCAAGTTTGTATGAACGTACTATGATTTTGAAGTAAGAGACTCGAAATTTAAAATGTATGCTCCATAGATGGTGAGGAGGTCTCTAAACAATGTATCTTTAGAAATCAACTCCCTTTCGGGGTTAAAACGGGGGATGGTACATTGACTCATTCATCACGAAATCCCCGAAACTATAACAGCTACAAATTTGATATTTGATAGGTAGGTTCCTTAAAGAGCGTAAACATCCGCTAAGAACAAATTTTACGAAACTCGACCCCTAAGGGGTAAGGGGTAAAACGGGGGTTGGAAATTTGTATGAAAGTCCTGTGTTTTTGAAGTAAGAGACTTGAAATTTAAAATGTGTGTATCCTCTATAGATGGTAAGAAGATGTCCAAATAATGCGTCGAAATATATATATAAAAGAGAAAGGTCAATGACTCACTCATCATGAAAACTCAAAAACCGTTGGATGGTCCATCCATCCAGAATGGACAAAGATGAAATTTAGCAGGGAGGTAGATTATAGTTAGTAGACGTCCGCTAAGAACGGATTTTGCGATATTCCACCGCTAAGAGGGTTTAATTGGGGTTGATAGTTTGTATGAAACATATACAGCAGCTATAAGTTCGCCTGATAGGTTATTTATACTGCAGCCTGAAAATAAAACTAAAAATGTGATGTATAGAGAGGTTTTATAAAAATAACTATTAAATTATACTAAATTGTGCCTTTTAAAAAGTTACTCAGTGTGATAAGCATTTCAAGTGACTGAAATAAAAATAATAATTTGTGTTAAACATCTTGAATGCATATCTTCATAGCCACGCGGACGTAGTCGCGGGCAACAGTTAGCGTATTAAAAAACAAAGTCCCCAAAAGTGTATGTGATCGATTCCCTTAAAATCTACTGAACGGATTTTCATGCGGTTTCACCAATGGAGAGATGATAATAGCTTCAAGAGGAAGGTTTACGGAACGGCTAAGCCGATTTTGATGAAAGTTTGCCGGGAAAACTTTGTGACACACTGATTTCAACGCGGGCGAAGCCGCGGGCACAGCTAGTAATTATTATTAACCTTTAGTTACTTTATCACTCTTGCCGGTAGCCGTATCCCGCGGTAACATCGTTTTCTCACCACCATGCGTAGACTGGTAGACATTTTTTATAGAGATAAATTCGCCCTTGCCAACATTATTAGTAATCATGATTTATAATTATGATTTTTAAGTGCAATAAAGAATATATAATCTATATTATCTTATATATAAAATTCTCGTGTCACAATATTACTTACAATATAAATCTCCTCCGAAACGACTGTACCGATTTTTATGAAATTTTGTGTGCATATCGGGTAGGTCTGAGAATCGGCCAACATCCATTTTTATTTATACCCCTAAGTTATAAGGGGGGAGGATTAAGGGGGTTAATAACATGTACGGCAAAACAACGTTTGCAGGGTCAGCTAGTTCTGTTATAAGTTTATAAACTTCTAGACTCAACTGTCAATTGTCATTTGAAACTAACAAATTTAAACAAAAATACACAATAATTAAAAAAAAAAATCTTACCCCACATAATTTTTTTGTATATATATATATATATGTACATGTTGTTAAATATTTCATTTTTATATGGAACACACTGCCACACACACAATCATAATAATTTTTACAAATATTACTATTACATTGACATACAAATCATTTATCAACACGCTCCCAAAAATACACTTACTCGAATACGAAGTCATTCATAAATAAAAACATAATCGTAAGCAATCAATAATACTTCTAATAAACTACGAGCTGCTTACAAAAGGGATGATCAAGCACCAACACATATTAAAAGGTTAAACAACAAATCATCAAATACTCACACGTACACAATCATAACACTTCATACATTCACACAAGCACACTTCTCCAAGAAACGAGGATCGCTAATAAAAGCCTTGTATTCAAGGTGGATATTGAGAGTCTAAGATCCGATGAGATAAACGTATAATACTTCTAACAAAGATTTGACCCTCAACGCCTGGCACCTCTTGTGTACGAGAGCACTTTTCTTCAACCCCGGCCTATTTTTTAATGCAATGAATTATTTATGTAACTTTACACCCTATTGCGTTATGATAAGGTATATTTTTATTTGTGAATATTTATTTGAAGGCTAGCAAAAATTGTGTCAGCTATTTGATGGCCATTGATTTAACGAAATAACAGTTTAGCTATAGACTTTTTGCGTCGTTCTTTTGTACAGAACTGAAAGACCTTCTACATACTTCACTTATTATAATTACGAGGAAAGTAAAGATGTGAACTAAGTAAGACTTTCCAGAAAGTACCAAAGTTGTAAGTAGAGATAAAAGGGCACATCAGGAAATTTCCTGCTCAAAATATGGAGCAGCCCGACTGGGGTAGTACCTCGACCTTACAGAAGATAACAGCTAAATAATATTGTTGTCAACCAGTGTTGTTTCTGTTGATGAGTAAGGTGACTAGAGCTCCTGGGGGAATAGGGTTGGCAACGCGCTGGCTATGCTTCTGGTGTTGCAGACGTCTATAAGCTACGGTAATCGTTTACCATCAGGTGAGCCGTACGTTATTTGCCGACCTAGTTGTATATAAAAAAAGTAGAAATAAGAATAGTCAGGTCAGCGTTGTACATCTTAGCAGTTTGTTTCAGAATCGTGGATTGTTTAAAAAAACTACAGTAGCTTACACATTCCAAAAAGTTCTGGGAGTCTTACAGGATCATCATTTTTTTTATCAGTTTTAACAAATGTGCAATGGTTATTGAGACACAGTAACAGATGATGCATAAGTAACAGCTTATAGTTAAGAAGGCGTTTTATTTACTACATAGTTTCTTTTTCATAGTTTTAGTAAGGTAAGCTTTTTCTTAAAATAATTATATTCACTTGAGTCATTCGCAGTCCACTGCTGGACATTGGCCTCCACAAGTTTCCAAATATCCCTGTTTTCCGCAATCCTCATTAAGCTTCCATCGAGAGTCTTACGTAGATTGTCAGTCCAGCGGGTCGGAGGGCGTCACACTGCGTTTGCCAACACAAAATACTAATAATAATAACAATATTAATGAGAAATAATCCAACATGAATAAAAAACGGTTACCTCAACGGACCCCATAACACACACAACACAAAATCAAAGTCAAACATAACTTTATTCAAATAGGCTTTAAAAGCACTTTCAATCGTATCGTATCGTATATCGTAAAAGGTATTGAGCTGGTTCATTATGACTTATCTGATGATTATTTTTATGACAAAAAAACCGGGCAAAAAAGCTTTGCATATTCTCCATATTACGTTACAGAAGATAAAAAATGAAAATTTATAGTTAAATATCATTTCCGAACGGAAATTGACTCAGCACCCATTAGCGATAATGAATTACTGCATAACTTTGTTTAACCATAACGCAAGTACGGTCGTACTTTTATTTAAAACTATTACTATCTCGCCAAGATGACACCTTTACTGTATCTTTTTAAAATTAAAAATGTCTTTTAGAAAATTAATTTCAACGCCTTAAACTTTGTAAAGGACATCGTAAAACTAAAATTATTTTTTAAAATGTAAAACACTTTTGATAAGGATGCTTATACAAAAGCTATTAAATTTAAAGAACGTTAAGATGAAAAATAAAAAACTAGCTTATTTGATTTTTGATTTATTCTTAAAAAAATTTAAATATATTTTTATTATTAAAATGTATGTTATAAGAAGTAATATTTTATGTCTTGAAAAGAATTAAGTTAGAATTATTTATATACAAAGCAATTTAAAAATGGCTGATACGTGGGTCTCCCCACCGTGCCTCGGAGAGCATGTTAAGCTGTCGGTCCAGGTTGTTATCATAAATATCTGATAGCAATCGTATCTCATAGTAGGCAACATATCCGCCAACCCGTAGTGGAGCTGCATGGTGTATTATGTTCAAATCCTTCTCCTAAATACGGAAAGAGGCCTATGAATAGCGGTGGGATGTTATGTTAGATATAAAATAATTTTTATCCATTAAGTAGATGTATGAAGATCGTACCTAGTAACCTTAGACTATTATACGTTATATTCGATATATAAGAGATTATAAAGACGAGACTCTACGCTAAATAAAATATTTATCCTTGATAATGTTAGGGATTTATTTGACTGTGGATGATTTCCATTAGACTCCATTATTATAAAATATAAATATATTCAGGTAATACACGACGATGCTATTACTGTTGGTAAGTTATATATATATATATATATAGGTAGGTATATATCTCGCTTCAGCCTGTAATCTTTCCCCATGTAGGAGAAGGATCAGAGCTTAATCCACCACGTTGCTTCATTGCGGCTTGGCGGATATATTCCCTACTATGAGTGACGATCGCTATTAGATGTACATGATAACAATCGGGACCGACGGCTTAACGTGCTCTCCGAGGCACGGTGGGGAGACCCACAAGGACTTCACAAACAACCAGACTACGGCAAACACCTGTATGGTGTCCCAACCCGCAACCGCCAACGCAACAGATACAATCCATGGCTGATAATATACGTTATGGTGATATTTTTTAAATTTCTAGTAAAATACCTAATTAAAATTTATATCCTATTATAAAGTTATAATATAAATGTACCGACTAGTGCGGTTACTACGAAAAATGTTTGTATTAAAATTATTATGTTTAATGAAGGTAACATAAAGTTCCTATATTTTAATATTATTAAATACTTAAATATTTATCAAGTTAATATAAAAAAAAATGTTATAAATATCGTTTTAAATCGTCCAAAATTATACGTTTTCTGGTGTTAAAAATTAACTAAATTAAAAAAAATCTTATCTTTTTTACAAGTCTAAATTAAGCCTTTAATTACCAAGCAGATTAAGCGAGTACAAAATAAATTTGGATAACTAATTTAGAAAATTAATTAAGAACGACTGTTCAGATGAACGGGATTGTTTGAAATTCACAGGTTTAATTATGTTTAAAATATAACTGGATGCTTATTAAACAATTTGTCACAAATATGAGATACGAAAACCCTGAACAACTTTCAAATGATTCTATTAAATTATTGTAATTAAATGGCGCCACTATCTCATCACAATCTTTATAAAATTTTAGCTTATGTAATAATTTGTCATCAAGACCTTCTTTTTGGCCAAAACCTTTCTATACCGGTATTCAGACGCGATCTTATTCCTGCTACAATAGTTTTTTTAATATTGAAATCAATCAGACTGAAAACATTCCACTATTGGCACTTGCCTTCTTTTCATATAGAGGAAGGGTCAGCAGTAGAAAGCGTATTTAATTAGGCTCCAACCTTATATACATATATACTAGCTGACCCGGCAAACGTTGTTTTGCCTTATATGTTATTAACCCCCTTAATCCCCCCCCCCAAGTAAATAATTAGTTAGGGATATGAAAAATAGGTGTTAGCCGATGCTCAGACCTACCCAATATGCACATAAAATTTCATAAAAATCGGTCTCACCGTTTTAGAGGAGTATGGTAACTAACATTGTGACACGAGAATTTTATATATAAAACTAGCTGACCCGGCGAACTTCGTATCGCCTAAGTCGATTCTTTAATTTTATTAATTTTTTTTTAGAATTTTTCTCTCCGTAAGAACCATCCTCGTACTTCAAGGAATATTTTAAAAAAAGAATTAGCGAAATCGGTCCAACCGTTCTCGAGTTTTGCGCTTAGCAACACATTCAGCGACTCATTTTTATATTATAGATTATCTACATACGTGGTGTGATTATATACGCTAAATCGATTGATTGATTGGCGATGATATTGTATAGCAATCATACATAAATGTATCTTCTTCTACTTAATTTATTCGTATTCATTTTTCGTGTATTATAAATTTTGCTATTTTAAAATCCATATTTTGTACGCTGATGTAACAATAATAAAATGATAGAAACATTTTATCAAGACATTACTGACAAGTGGACTTGTAATTTTATTCTAATTTCTATTGATTATTGTCTTATAAGAGTCTTCTATACAAATAAATAAAATAGGTGTGTCTGTTTGTAACATTAAAATTACCGCTTTTTATAAAATGCATATGAATGTATATACACACGGTACATATACCAAAATAATATTTTTTACAATTTTTGTCTGTCTCTCTGTTTGTTCCAGCTAATCTCTGAAATGGCTGGACCGATTTTGAGGGGGATTGTCACTGGCAGATAGCTGATGTAGTAAGGAATAACGTAGGCTACTTTTATTTTAGAAATTTGTTTATTTTATAACTCTGCGAACTTAACAATACTTTACAACTTTTTGGTTCAATTCCACGCAAACGAAGTTGCGGGCACATCTAGTTTCTCTAATAAATTAAGAAACTTTAGCTTAACAAGGGTCGGATATAGTATTAGTGTCAGAGAGTACTTATTTTGCGAATATTCATACAAACTTCATTACAGGTAATCTTTCTCAAGGTATAGTCTATAGGTATATTTGTGTACAAAATTTCATCAAAATCGATTCACAATTTGTGCTTGAAATTGTAACAGATAAAACTGATAGACCAACCACTGACAGAGCTACTATAGTATTGGTAGTATAATATATTATAATACTAGTCATAAAAGACCTGTATCTCTTTGTTTGTTTAAGCGCACTAATCTCAGAAACTACAGGTTCAAATTGAAAAACTATTTTTGTGTTGGATAGTCCTTTTCGAGAGGAAGCCTATAGGCTAATTTTTTCCTTAAATTAACGTCTGCAAAACTGTGGGGCTGCGGGGCGGGGGTTAAAGGGAATGCAAATTCCTATACTTATATATATTACCTGTGTAACTGACGCATTTTCAACGCAAATGGACGGTCATTAAAAATACTAAATACAACCATTTCAAATGAATGTTCAGGGTTCCATTACGTTATTTTATGTATGTGTTCATGGTACACGTTAAAATTGTTAATCTCTTTTGTAATAAAAAATGGGTTTGTCAATGATTATTACTAAATTCTTAAACGATGAAATAAGGATTTTCAGGTCTACCTGAAATTATAATGAAATCTACCTGAAATTGTCAATTAGCACGACGAAATTAAGATTTTCAGGTCTACCTGAAATTGCAATGAAATCTACCTAACATTGTAATTTATCACAGTAGGTAATATCTTGCTTAATATGGAGTAGCCGGACTGGGGCAGTACCTCAACCTTACGAAAGATCACAGTGATTTTACATGACTGCGCTCAAGTGTAGTGGTAAGTGTGGTGGTAAATAAGGTACCAAAAGTTCTTGCATATATGCTCTCTATATTGACTGCAGCAATGGGATTCTGTAGTCACTAAGAGACGTCCGTAATCTAACGTAATCGCATTAGGCGGTAAAAAAAGGTAATTTTAAAAGGTATTTATGGTTAAAATTACGTATCGTTTTTATGTAGGACTAGCTTTGCCCGCGACTTCGTCCGCGTGGAATTTAACAAAAAAGTTATTGTTTCAGTTAGTAGAGTTAAAAATAAATCAATTCCTAGAATAAAAAAGGGCCCAAGTTAATACTTATTACATCAGCTATTTGCCAGTGAAATTCCCGTCAAAATCGGTCCAGAGGTTTTAGATATTAACCGGAACAAACAGACAGACAGTCAGTCAAAAATTGTAAAAAATCTTATTTTAGTATATGTACCGTGTATACATACATCCATATGCATTTAGTAAAAAGAGGCTATTTTAATATTACAAACAGACACTCCAATTTTATTTATTTGTATAGATATAAAGAAATGGGTAGATTTAACTGGCTACTACAATACAACAGTTTTCTAAAAAATAGTTTTACTTAAAATATTTGCGGTCCTTCGGTAAGTTCTTCGTGTAGCTTTGCTCCCAGTGTATCGTAGCCCTTACACTAGACGTTACCTTTGACAAATGGAATTTTAATGTTGATGAAATATGAATTCGAAATGTAGAGATTTTCATGAAACAAGCTTTTACTCTTCGGTTTATTTATGCAAGGTCGGTCAGTTCCCATATTACAGTTTAAGTAATCATTGCTTCAATTTTTTTACTCGACAATTTTTTCTTTAATAATGAGCGTATATGTTGGTTTTAAGTTTATTAATTACTGGAAATACACGTTGGTTTCGGTTGTACCGATCTAGAAATGATGATAGCTTTATTAAGGCTAACAGTCAAACCTCGTTTAACAGTCCCGATCATTATCATAAACGTTTAAAAATTTTTATTTATCATGATTTGAAGATATGATAATGATCTAATTACGGACGGAATTGTCCTCTTCTTACGCCGCCTCACATGTGTGTGTGTGTGTGTCTGTGTATGTGTGTATGTGTCAATTTAACTGTGTAGTGAGTAAGATCTTTTATTTTGTTGATATGAATAGATTTCCCATTTTTTCATAATATTGTTTACTGTTTTTTCGTTCTGCTAAGAAGTTGTTACGCATTGTGTATTTAAATTGTTCAAAACTGATTTCAATTATTCTTTTCACTACTGCTACTTTGATGTATGTTTGAATCAGCCTGTAGAACCACACCATTGGGGTAAGACCTCTTTCTCCATAGAGAAGGGTTAGAACCTAATCAACAACATTGCACAACAACAGGTTGAAAGAGAACCCTACCATGGGTAACGATCGCTATCATGTGTCTGTGGTGATAACTGGGACCGACAACTTTTCATTTCTTCCTATATGCGTACATTCCAAAAATTTCCAATGTTCAAATAAATCTTTATAAATAAATCTTTATTTCTTCAAACGTTAGTACATAATATTAACACATATTACATCAGTTATATTTAGTCCCAAGAAGAACAGTATGTCTCTGGTCCCCACACTAGGATTCCCTGTGTCGTGGGGTCCAGTCCCTTCCATTAGCTTAATACGATTCCGTTAGTTTAAACAAAAACAATCCATTTAATGTTTATAATTTAAAATAATAAAATAAAAAAATTAAAGTTTATTTAATTGGAACATACAAGAACTAAGGCAACAAATGGTGAGTGTGTGTGTGTGTGTGTGTGTGTGTGTGTATGTGTGTGTCTGTGCGTGTGGGTGTGAAATAAAAATATCTGCCTCGAGTGAGGATCAAACCAGTAATTGCCAGCGTTTTATCCATCTACACTAGAATGGTATTATACATTAGATACTACGCCAGAATGATATTACTACATTACTCAAAAACTATGGACTATAAAAAGTAAATACAATAAATATATGAAAGTAACAACATAGTAGCGATATATAATGTACATATAAACGTATTTGAAAAGCTGATTGTTGTTTATTTTTCAATAAAAGATTCGTACGAATAAATCTGTCTCATTGTTAGCGTTTCTTTCGTAAGCTCTGAGTATTTACATAGTAATTGATTTCCGATTTGAACTCCTTTCAGCAAAGAGGTCATAAGTTTACAGTGTTTTGATTTATAGCGCTTTTATATATAAAAAGGAGAAGCGTTTGTGTTTTGTTTCTTTTTTATTAAATATCACGCGGGGTTGTACATGTTTTGGGTTGAGATATTTGATTACTGCTTTTTAAGAAATATGTATTCTACTAGTTCAATGGTTTCATAAGGACGTTAAAAATGTGTTGTTATGTGTGTTTGTACAAATAAAACAAATACTCTAAAATATATTTTAAAACTGCTCGCATAGTAAAAGTTATTACTTACACACAATATTTTGATACTGCATACGTTTATTAATAATATTCAAGTTTTTCGTAGTATTTAAATGTCAAAATTAAAATTTTGACATATAATATTTTTTATTTGTAATAGCTTATTACTAGAATAGCTGATTAAATTTAGGACTGTTTAAATGCAGGAATATTGTAGTTTTCATAGTTGGCTTTGTAGGTGTAATTTCCACTTGTAAAGTAGCAAAAAATGTCCGAAAAGCTACGACATTATCAATAAAATTAAATTGAGTACCCACTGACAATATTATTAACTTTTACGCAAATAAAATCACCGGGAATTGATATAGAGAACAATTCAAACATCTATTCACGTGAGCATTTGACATTTGAAGATAACCTTCAACGCTACCCACATCTACGTTGCTTTTGGAATACAGCAACAAGGAAATCCTATCGAAGATTCTAGAATCAGTATTTTCGAAGAATGAACGAGAATTATCGAATTTGTTGAAACCTCTTTTATTTACAACTCGTTACGTTTGGTACATATTGTACTGGAACACTCTGAAATGTCGACAAGTAACTTGCCTGTGACATCAAATATTGGATAAGCCCTTTGAGATGATGAATTGTTCCCGTTCAAATTTATTAACCATGTTCTTGTGTTAGTTTTATTCATCAGCTTTTTCTGTATATAGCTTGAAGTTACTTTGATGTTTTGATTTATTTTGTCTAATTTATTTCGATTTTCTCATTTCAGCCTATCGTAATTCACTACTGGACATACGCTTCCCCAAGTTCGCACCTTATGTGCCTGTTTTTTATAATCATCATCGATGGCGATCTTGCAAACCAGTCCAGCGGATAGAAGGATGCCCAGCACTGCGTTTGCTGAGATCCTGTATTTTTGAGTCTCCACTTATTGTAGATTTAAATAATTATTACTTTGCTTGAAATCTACGTAACTTAAAAATGACATACTTCACTAACGGACTTACTTCATTAACGGAGAACCTTTGAAACACAATGGTATGATCCATTCTAGGAGTAATTAGTCTTTATGAGTTGTTTAAAATTTATAAACAATAGTTCTTTTTACAAAAGAAATTGCTAATTGTAAATTTGCTTGGTATTTGAGTTACGTAGTTTGTTTTGCTATTTATATAGTAGCATTAGTAAAAACATCACAACATAAGGATGCAATTTAATTTCTTGCTCGACTGAGTCCGCAGACGCTACGAGTACTAATGACCAAAGTTACTGATTGGTATACTGTATGGTTACAGTGACAAGTGAGTTTGTTAATTTTAAAAGTTGAGGGCGGTTTATATTGAGTTTTAGCGCAAGTCGATCTTCATGTGAGCTCTTAGACATGTATATTTTGCATTGAAACCAATTTCGTCGGTTTTAAGAATTGACCTGATATCTTCTCGTATGTAAAGACTAGAAGGAAATTGATTTTCAATTCGAGATGTGTTTGAGTAAAGCCAAGATAGTAGGTTGTATGGCATGTTCAGTATCGTATCACACTCTTAGAGAATATTTGTATCAAAGTGCTACCATACTGCAGTCACCAACCCGCCTGCCCAGTACGGTGACTATTGGCAAAACACATGAGTTCACGCCATTTTTAGCGCGAACTTGTGAAGGCCTATGTCCAGCAGTGGACTGTAATAGGCTGAAATGATGATGATACCATACTACGGTCATAGTACAGATCGATAGCTGAGTCTAATCAATAGAATACTACATTTTTTCCCATTTCATATGCTGATCATCTGATCATTGCCATTGGATCTCTTCTGGAAATACTAGTGTTTATGGATATCAGGTTAGGCGCAGTTTAATTTTTTAGTTATTTACATAGAATAAAATAACGAATTTGTAATTTACTATAAAATAATAATGAAGTTAAAGTTGTTTCCAATTTTAGAATTGTTAACATAAACAAGGAGATAAATTCTGTTGTAGAAAATGAAAGACTTGTTTTAGTGTTCCACGAAAGACCTATTTCCATTTTGAGCCGTGGCCGCCACCATGTAATAACGTCTTTATTTTGTGACACTATTTGTTCTATATCACGGTCTTACCGAGCTAGTACCGTGAAATCACCCTATTTAGAGTACCACAATGGATAGTACGGCAAGTCGGTTAAATTTCAGACCATATATTTTTAACCGACTTCCAAAAAGTAGGAGGTTCTCAATTTTATTGTATTTTTTTTCTTTTTTTGATGTATGTTACTTCAGAACTGTTGTACTGTGTGGCTACGGTACTGTACTGTGTGGCTACGGTACTAAAGAATTTAGCCACCCCCTCTCTTCCCGTGGGTGTCGTAAGAGGCGACTAAGGGATATCACAGTTTCACTACCACCTTGGAACTTAAAAAGCCGACCGGTGGCGGGATAACCATCTAACTGCTGGCTTTGAAATAAACGGGCCGAAGACGGGCAGCAGCGTCTTCAATGCGACAAAGCGGTCACCAACCCGCCTGCCCAGCGTGGTGACTATGGGCAAAACACATGAGTTCACGTTATTTTTGGCGTAAACTTGTGGAGGCCTATGTCCAGCAGTGGACTGTATAGGCTGCAATGATGATACTTCAGAACTTTTGACTGAGTAGACCGATTTTGATTAAAAAAAATTGGTTGAAAGGTGGTTCGTGTCATTTGGTTCCATTTAAATTTATTTAAGATCTAAGAACTACCTTTTGAGTTATATCTAATAATGCGTTTTTACTTGACTATTTTTTCGTCGACCTACGATGTATTATACCGCATAGTTTCTTACTGGGTGTTCCGATTTTGATGGTTTTTAATTTAATCAAAACGGGTGTTTATCATGTGGTCACATTTAAATTTCATCGAGATCTGATTACAACTTTTTGAGTAATCTTTGATAACGCGTATTTATTTCACTATTTGTGCTGGCGGTTGCGGTTTCGATCCCCGCACATGACAAACATTTGTATTGGCCATACAGGTGTTTGCCGTGGTTTGGGTGTTTGTGCAGTCCTTGCGGGTCTCCCCACCGTGCCTCGGAAAGCACGTTAAGCCGTCAGTCTCGGTTAGCAGTGGGATATCAGAGGCTGGAGCGTAGCGTTAGTTTTACTATGTAAACTGTTTATAATAAGGCTTCGTTTGTGTGGAACTCTAGTTGTTGCTGACTTAAACTGTTTAAAATCTGAAATTATAGTCTTTAAGTAGGCTATAAAAGCTCATTTGAAGCGTCATTTTACAATTTAATATTGTGCTAGTTGTAATTAATTAATTATAGTTGTAATTGAGACTACCATTGATTACAATGTAAATTCTGCAGAGAAAAGCATGCGACATACTTTATTTAGGAAATGTGATGGATTTACCTATAACATATTTCGTTTTGATACACTTTGACTAGCATATATTCAACGTACCTATAATTATGTTTTCTTCACGACTAGCTGTGCCCGCGGCTTCGTCCGCGTGGAATTTAAAAAGAAGTTATATTTCAGTTCGCAGAGTTATAAAATAAATAAATTTCTAAAATAAAAGTAGCCTAAGTTATTCCTTACTATATCAGCTATTTACCAGTGAACGTCCCATCAAAATCGGTCCAGCCGTTTTAGAGATTGGCTAGAACAAACAGACAGACAGACAAAAATTGTAAAAAATGTTATTTTGGTATATGTACCGTGTATACATCCATATATATGCATTTAGTAAAAAGTGGTTATTTTAATATTACAAACAGACCCTCCAAATTTATTTATTTTTATAGATAGGGATATTCCAAAAATGTTAAGGCTGATTTTATGCCGTAGCTTTAACTTTTTCTGGACTTTTAAAGTAATTAACATCGTTATTTTACCCTTAAATTTATTAAAATAAAATGTATTTTTTTGCCACTCCGCCGCCGCAAACGTAATTAATTGTTAAAACAATGTTTTGTTCAGAGTTTTTGTTCTGCGTGTTGTTGAGCGTCCCATGACTGTTTTTCTTACTGCGAATTACGCTTGACTCCTAAAGTTACCGTTCCGCTGAAAGGTTAACCAAACGTGTGATTTGTTTTTAAAAGGAAGTTTAATGAGATTAATTTAAACCTTCATTTGAAATATATGTCAGCGAAAAATCTTTTTGCACTTTTTATACTCTTGGAAATATATTCAGTAAGTAGGTACCCAGTTCCCAACCAAGCCTTGTCGACAGCGTGATATTGTATACCTATATTAGATACATTTATTTCTTACAATAAAAAAGTGCAAACACTACATTTAGTAAACGTTTTAATAAGAAATAATATTGATATATAAATATAATAACACAACATCATAGAATAAAAAAAAAAAACCAGAAAACTTGTAAAAAATTAACATGTAAAATTTTCAGTCATGTAATAAACATATAGATGAAGACTTACCATTGTTTCTACTGACGAAAATTTAAGATGAATACAATTTGAAATAATTATATTCTTTAATCAGATCTATTTCTTACCGGAAAATTACTTCTACTTTTAAATAATAATTAAAATAAATAATCTAAACCGAAGTTTAGACTATTTATTTAATCTGTTGTCGTGAGTCTGAATTAATCAAAATGCAAATTTTATCGTTTCCATAACATAATTACTCCAATCGTGGGAAATTTAAATGAAAATGATCCCAGCATAATTAAATCTTGAAAATGAAGAAAATAATCATTATAAATTCGTTCTAAGAGCCAAAATTCGATAGCTTTTTTGTTTTCCTAATTCTCAAATCTTTAGCAGAACTCACTAGTCCATTGGCGCGTTTTTAGTTTTTTTTTTATGTCACTAGGTCGGAAAACAAGCGCACGGCTCACCTGATGTTAAGAGATTACCGTAGCTTTTAGATACCTGCAACACCAGAAGCATCGCAAGCGCGTTTCTGACCCAATCCCCAATCGCCCCAGGAGCTCTGATCACCTTACTCACCAACAGGAACACAATACTGCTTGAAAGCAGTATTATTTAGCTGTGATCTTCTGTATGATGGAGGTACTACCCCAGTCGGACTGCTCCATATTTTCAGCAGGAAATTCCTGCTGTGCCTTACCTCAGTAAAGTAGACGACCGTGTGTGTGTGTGTGTGTGTGTGTGTGTGTGTGTGTGTGTGTGTGTGTGTGTGTGTGTGTGTGTGTGAATGTGTATGTGTCTATGAATGTGTTTGTGTGTGCTATAAGTTATAGTGTAGTGTGATATTAATTTTTTGGAATTTTGTAAGCGATTCAATTTCGCACATATTCAAATCAATAATACTTTATTTTGTGTGAAAGTCACAAGAGTTCTGTTTCGTAATCTATACATATTATAAAATGGTAGGAAAGCCAAATAGCAGATAAAAGGCATATATTCAGAGATGTCTCAGTGGTTAACAGGTTTAACACCGGCAGCGACCACCGGCTAGTACGGGGCACTCTGAATATATGTCTTCGAAAGGAGCGAACCCGCTTGATGAAATCTACTCTCCGACCTACGCTGCCCCAAATACTATGTGGCTCCGAGCAGTTCCAATTGGAACTCCAAAACCGATTCGAATCGCTGGAAACTACTAGCGACGTGGACGAGATAACCGACAACGTGGTGAAGACGGTGTGTACACTGGGTCGCAGGCACTTTCCACCAACAAAGCCAACGAAGCAGTCCAAACTTTCTCCCGAAGCCTTGGATCTGATGCGGCAGAGGCGCGAGTTGCCGGCTGCTTCGCCAGAACAGAGGGCTCTTTCCAAGAGGGTACGGAAAATTATTCGCCGAGACCTCCGCTGCTCAAATACGAGAGAGTTTGCTACTCTGATTGAGCAGAATAGGGGGTCCAAAGTTTTCCAAAGACCATTGGGGAGAAGCCTTCTTGCGAAGCTTAAAACAGCAGATGGCAGAACCGTCTGCTCTCGCCCTCAGGTCCGAGAAGAGGTTGAGAATTTTTATGGACAGCTGTACTCGTCGAGCGCACGCAAGCCTGCGACTTGGGACACCGAAGATCCACGGGCACCATTGTTGCGCCATTATTCGGAGTGTATCCCGGTCTTTGAAGAGGATGAGATTGGTGCAGCGCTCGGGCAGCTTAAAAACGGGAGGGCCCCGGGGGATAACGGAGTTACCACTGAACTCCTTAAAGCCGCAGGGCGACCTGTCCCGAAAGCCTTGGCAAGACTATTTAACGCCGTCATCCACCGAGGTACCACGCCGGAGGCGTGGTCCAGGAGTGTGGTGGTGCTGTTCTTTAAGAGAGGCGATAAGTCTCTGTTAAAGAATTACAGACCGATCTCACTTCTGAGCCACGTCTATAAGCTGTTTTCGAGGGTTGTTACGAATCGTCTCGCTAGAAGACTCGACGAATCCCAACCACCAGAGCAGGCTGGGTTCCGAAATGGCTACAGCACCGTGGACCACATCCATACTGTTCGGCAGATTATCCAAAAGACGGAAGAATATAATCAACCGCTGTGTATGGCATTTGTGGACTACGAGAAAGCCTTCGACTCTGTCGAGACCTGGGCTGTCCTGGACTCTCTGCAGAGATGTCATTTCGACTGGCGATATATCGAGGTACTAAAATCTATGTACGACGCGGCGACGATGACCGTTCATGTCAATGACCAAAGAACAAGACCTATTTCCCTCCGGCGCGGGGTAAGACAGGGGGATGTAATATCACCGAAACTGTTTACCACTGCGCTAGAGGATGTTTTTAAGACCTTGGATTGGGGGGAACGGGGCATCAACGTCAACGGTGAATTCATCTCTCATCTTCGTTTCGCCGACGATATTGTCATCTTTGCGGAGACGCTGGATGAATTAGGCCAAATGCTGGCCGGCCTAAACGAATCCTCCCGACGTGTCGGTCTCTGTATGAACTTGGATAAGACGAAAGTTATGTTTAACAACCAAGTCATACCGATACCGGTATCGGTCGATGGTACCCTTCTCGAAGTTGTTCAGGATTATATTTACCTAGGCCATACTATCCAACTAGGCCGCAACAATTTCGAGAAGGAGGCCGATAGGAGGATTCGGTTGGGCTGGGCGGCGTTTGGCAGACTCCGTCGAGTCTTCACTTCGAAGATTCCGCAATGCTTGAAGACCAAAGTTTTCGAGCAATGCGTCCAGCCTGTGTTAACATACGGAGCCGAGACGTGCACACTGACCAAGGGACTGGTCCACAAGTTTAAAGTCGCTCAACGTGCAATGGAACGGGCTATGCTTGGGGTCTCTCTCAAAGACAGGATTAGAAATGAGACTATCCGCGAGAGAACGAAAGTAACCGACATAGCCCACAGAATTAGCAAGTTGAAGTGACAGTGGGCTGGTCATCTGTGTCGCAGGACCGATGGCCGTTGGACTAGACGGGTCCTAGAGTGGAGACCGCGTCTTGGCAAACGCAGTGTGGGACGTCCTCCGGCCCGTTGGACCGACGATCTACGTAAGATTGCCGGTGTAGGCTGGACGAGGATTGCAGAAGACCGGGATGTGTGGCGCGAACTTGGGGAGGCCTATGTCCAGCAGTGGACTGCGATAGGCTGAAGTGTGAGGAAAGCCAAATCTGTACATTGAATATTTTTTTCAAAGAATACTTGGGGTGTGATCTACAGTTGATACCGAAGCCAAAAATATAGTTTTTAGAATTTTTGTCTGTTTGTCTGTTTGTCTGTTTGTCTGTATAAATTTCCGGGATAAACTCAAAAAGTACCGCATGAATTTACTTCAAATTTGGCACGAATATTATTAAGAAGTCGGGTCAATATATAGGCTACATATTATCATTCACCTACCGGGAACGAGCAGTGAACCTTTATTTCCTCAAGGCATTCTGTAACAACGTGTAATCTAACGACGCATATTTGAATGCTGTTGTTATTATATTAATAACCATGCTATATAAGCTAGATTCACACTATAAAAATCACGCAATATAAGTAACTAAGCCGATAAACATAATTAAATGAATATAAGTAGACAAGACAATTTTAAAGCAGCGCCATCTATGAGAATTTTCTGTAGGTATGAAATGTAAAGAAGAAACGGGTAAATGAAAGTTATTTTAAAAGGTATAATCGTAGGTATTTTTCGTGCTGTATAGCGTTCACGCAGACGACGTCGTGGGCAACAGTTAGTAGGTATATTAATAAATATGATTGAAATTCAAACACGAATAGTTATGTAAGTAAATTTGTGTTGTTATTTTTATTGTTTACAACTTGACCCGGTGAACATCGTACGCCATATTGATTTTTTGTGAATGCATCGATTTTTTTAAATTTTTTATTTTGTACAAACATTGACATACAATAAATAATATAAAAAATATCAATTAGTGCAGTACATATATTTCAGCGATTTTTTACATAGAGTAGATAAGATTAAATAGATATATTTTAAGCAATTATTCTTAATTACTACATTTACCAGAATGTAAATTATTTATTATACAATAATCAATATAAGAAATCAAAATGATTAAAAAGATTCTTATGTATGTACAGCATGGTCTTATCGTTAAATAGCCATCTCTTGTCACATTATGTGTTTTGAAGAGTATATACCTATATGTATAATATCATGCTGTAAATAAATAATAAAAGTCTCTTTATATAAGTTTCGCGCGAACGAGCACGTGAATGATTGAATGATTCTTAACGGGTCGGGTTTCATTCTTCGTATCTCGGTCGATCAGACCGGATATTTCCTATTGTGCTATTTTTTCTTGTTTCGTACTATTTTCAGCGAAATTATTTATATTTATAATTGTTTTTGATTAATTCAGCCCGTATTATTCATTATAGGGCAGAGGTCTCTTTGTCCCCTACATATATCCCTATATTTCTTACTATGAGGAACGATCGCTATCAGGCAACTATGATAACTCCGTGGTACTTGTCATGAGAGCTACAGTGATAGACATCTAGACCGGAAACGAATATTTAGACAAATAATACAAATACACACCCCTATCGGGATTCGAATCCGCAATCGCCGAATTTTCGGTACGTGCACGCACCATACGCGCATAAACCAGAGCGGCTGTCATCATTAACACATTACACTATTTTCATATCCATTTTTAAACAACAAAACCTAACTAATTCGTTACATATGTATGTGAAAAAAACAAAGGAAAACAAAATAAAGCAAGAATTATGATTATATACGATCTTTTTTTGTATCAAAAAGTGTGAAGCATTTTTTTGATGTTAATATTTCAAGTAAAAAATAACTCTGTTAAGTTTTTTTTCTATCTACAAGATTGTGTCATTTTAACCGACTTCCAAAAAATGAGCAGGTTCTCAATTCGATTGTATTTTTTTAAATGTGTTACTTCAGAACTTTTGACTGGGTTGACCGATTTTGACAAAAAAAATTTCAAACGAAAGGTGGCATGTGTTAATTGGTCTTATTTAAATTTATTTAAGATCTAACAACTACTTTTTGAGTTATATCTAATAATACGTTTTTATTTCACTATTTTTTCGTCGATCCACGTTGTATTATACCGTATAACTTTTTACTGTGTGTACCGATTTTGATGATTTTTAATTTAATCGAAAGCTGATGTTTATCATGTTCATCACATTGAAATTTCATTGAGATCTAACAATAACTTTTTGAGTAATCTTTGATAACGCGTATTTACTTGACTATATTTTCGTCTACCTACGTTGTATTACTTGTCTATGTAATTGAAGTCGGTTTTTGAACTTTTTTTGAACTTTTATTAGAATGATACGTACATAAATATGTCTAAAAGAGTATGAAGTCGATATGAAAGTTTTGTCAATTTTAAAGCTTGAAACGGAAAGTTTGTAATTGGATTTTTGGTTCAAAATATACAACATATTTTTCTGCGTTTTCAGACATAAAATTTGTACTCTTACAAGTCATATATTGGTGATAAAATAGTGTGTAAATGTAGCTGTTAAAGGATCTATATCAATTATTATGTTAACAGATCAAATAGAAAAAAATAAAAAGCAAATATTTTAAAATGATTTTTTATTGAAAAAAAAATCTGCAATATTTTTTGGATGTAAAAAGAATTCACGCCCCGTCCAAAATCAACTATTCTGCTTTTATGAGTAACGCTTTGACAATTTCTTAAGCATATAGTTCTTAAAAATTATTTAGAAAAATACTTGAATCATGCTGTGATCAACAGACAGTTAAGGATACAAGATGACAAAGCCGTGCCTGAAAGAGTTTGAATCACGAAAATGAGCGAATAATTAAGAATTGAATAAATCAAAAATTACTTTCTATACAATTGAATGAGTGAATGAAAAGAATCTAAAATAAGAAAAATGTTTATTAAACTCGGAAAGGCATTGTAAAGGTACGAACACAATGAAACCATTGTTACTGCGATTTCTTTGTAATGAATTAGTTAGGTAGATTTGAGTCTCCCTAATTATTATTTTTGTAAAAGGTGATTACAACGATCTTAAACGACTGATTAAGCTGTATGAAAATTGTTATTAATAATTTTTTAATTAACTGTTAATGCAATGAAATATTATATAATTAATATAAATATAATATATTTACAACACACGCACGGGGTCATCTGCTCCTAAAGTAAGCAACTTAATGCTTGTGTTATAGGTAACAGCCGACTAGTATAGCTACATATTTTTTTCGATATATATATATATATATTACAGCCAAACTCGGGGTGGAAATCGAGACCACAATCCCCGGAGCAGAAAGCAGGGTCACTACAAACTGCGCCAACGGGCTAGTAGTGATTGTGTTTTCATTTCAAAGTCCATTTATATTTCAAACGAATTAAAAACGGACTTCAATTTACATCGATAGGTATCTAATACAATGTAGGTAGTCGAAAAGATAGTCAATTAAAGACTCACTATTATGGATAGCTCAAAAAACTTTCTTGTTTTAAAAATTATAAATATGCATTTGAGATTAAGTAAAAATTAACGAGAGACCCAGTACGTTCAGAAAGTTTTGAAATTTCGGCTCGACATAAGCTGGCGTACCTACGTTATGTAACTGTGTATGCTATATTTATTATCAAGACTTGATTATAGCTAAATAATAAGAAGCACCGGTACTTAACCAGTTGCCTATTTTTCCGGGTATTCCTAAAAATTATCTAATCAAGCGACGTCGTAAATGATTGATCGTCAGCTGTTACAATATTTATAGTAATAAATGATAAAAAAATACAAAACAAAGTAAATGAGTTCACAACTCAATTCTGTTTACAGCAACAATGTTATTATGCCTTTTTTGACTAGCCCGTTGGCGCAGTTTGTAGTGCTTTGATTCGATTCCCACCCCGAGTCTATCATCATTACAGCCTATTGCAGTCCACTGCTGGACATAGGCCTCCACAAGTTCACGCCAAAAATGCGTGAACTCATGTGTGTTGCCCATAGTCACCACGCCTGGAAGGCGGGTTGGTGACCACAGGGCTGGCTTTGTCGCACCGAAGACGCTGCTGCCCGTCTTCGGCTTGTGTGTTTCAAAGCCAGCAGTTGGATGGTTATCCCGCCATCGGTCAGCTTCTTAAGTTCCAAGATGGTTGTGGAACCTTGTTATCCCTTAGTCGCCTCTTACGACACCCACGGGAAGGGAGGGGGTGGCTAAATTCTTTAGTGCCGTAGCCACACAGCATAGGATAAACATTATTCAAAAATATTTATAGCAAGTACACAATTATGAACCAGACTTAAGAAACACTTCCAAAATCAAGTATAACTTGACAGTGTTTGCAAATTTTCAATCAACTGTATAACGGCTCCTAACACCCCAATAAACTTTCAATTTTTTATTCACAGCCAAGTCGAACAGGGGCCTTCGATCTTTTCAATTTCTCACGAGATCCGGAGTAATTCATTTGAATAAGAAGATATTTGAATAAGGGTCCACATCTGTCTACGGGCGTCACGTTTGTTACGAATTTTAGATGAGATGAAAATTGATAAAAGGCTCTAGCTAAAAATATCCGTTAGCTAATTCCTCGTCTGCGTCACGGCTGCTTATATTTTGTATGTTTATTATGATTTGCATAATTTTTATGGTTTTGTTTTTCTTTATGTGACTAGGTCGGCAAACAAAGCGTACGGATCACCTGATGGTAAGCAATTACCGTAGCCTATAGTCGCCTGTAACACCAGAAGCATCGCAAACGCGTTGCCGACTCTATTCCCAACACCCCCAGAAGCTCTGGTCACCTTACTCACCAACAGGAACACAACACTACTTGAAAACAGAACTATTTGGCTGTGATCCAATTGTTTTGTTCATCTTAGACTACACATTTTTGTTTTGGGTTGTAGGGAATTAGTATAATATAATCATGATTCAACCTGTAACATCCCTGCTGGGCACAGGCCTTATTCTCCATGTAGGAGAAGGATTGGAGCTTAATCCATCACGCTGCTTAACTTCGGTTTAGCGGATGTTTTCCATACTATGAGTAACGCTCGCTATCAGGTATTTATGATAACAACCGGGATCGACAGCTAAACGTGCTCTCTGAGGAATGGCAGGAAGACCCACAAGGACCGATGTCCAAACCGGAAAAAAAAAATTGTACAAATACAAATCCACCCCGAGCAGGAATCGAACCCGCGAATCGTCGGTGTTTTAGACGACACCAGAGCGGTTATAATATTATATGGCAGGCTAAATCCTAAATTCTGACATTTATTTTTTTATTTCTTCATCGTACAGATATTAAAAACACGTGCATTACTGTTAACAAATATTTATAAATTAGATGTAGGTAATACGATAATAGTCCATTTATTACATTGCCATTTATCATGGGAACATAACAGTACAAAAAAAAAAAAAAAAAACTATAAAAAAGAGTAATCGTATTGTCATCGTAAATAATTTTTTGTAAATTGCGGGTAATTGTAAATACACGGCCGCCAGGACCGACTATTGATAGTATTTCGCAATTATTTTACGGCTAAGTTCCTTAATAAAACAGATATAAATTTATAATATTATTAAAAGTTGATGTGTTGTATGTATTGACATAAATGAAACTTGATCAACTATAATGAACAAAAGACTATTGAAGGGAATCTCCAAACTAACCTAGTTTTAATTTAAAGGAAAATAATTTAAGTGTTAAAATATTTAAAATGTTAGTTTAAAGTCTGTCTGTTTACCTTTAAAAAAAATTATATTTTACAAAATATTAAATAATATACAAAACATTCATCAGTTTTGATGCAATTGTGCCTCATGTATGTAAAGATCGTCGAGATTACGACGAATGCTTAGATAAATTAATCGCAAACCCGTAGGGCAGTTGCGTGGTTGCCGTAATCTTACATTAAGTGTCAAACGCTTTTCTTATATAGAGAAGGGTTAACTCCAGTTAACTCCAGTTTAGTTCAGACAATATATTTAATTCTTCAATCGAAAATCGCTGAGGCGTTACTTTACGCGAAGGAAGTATGTTAAATAAAAATAAAATAAAAAAAGTATATTCAATAAAAATACATTATAATTTTTTGATAAAATATGTAACATGTTCGTACGAGGTGGATTAAAGTTAGGCGCCATATTCAAAAACAAAAGATTGATAATTGTATTTGCTCGCAAATGAAAAAAAACCGACTTCAATTACATCGACAAGTAATACAACGTAGGTAGACGAAAACATAGTCAAGTAAATACGCGTTATCAAAGATTACTCAAAAAGTTGTAATCAGATCTCGATGAAATTTGAATGTGACCACATGATAAACATCAGCTTTCGATTAAATTAAAATCATTAAAATCGGTACACACAGTACAATGTCGGTCGACGGAAAAATAGTCAAGTAAACCGCATTATTAGATATAACTCGAAAAGTAGTTGTTAGATCTCAAATAAATTTAAATGGGACCAAATGACACGCACCAAAAATTTTTTGTCAAAATCAGTCCAACCAGTCAAAAGTTCTGAAGTGACAAAAAAAAAATACAATCGAATTGAGAACCTCCTTCTTTTTTGGCATCCATCACCGCAAGAACTCCGTTCGCCGTATACCCATTTGTCTTTAGATATGTATAAGAATCTGTTTTTTTTACCTAGACCTAGGGGCTGGGGAGTTATAGTTCATTGCTACCAAAGTTAGTAGAAAGACATACGAAAATATTGAAATAATGTTTCAAAATCAAAATAAAAACTAAGACGAAAACAATTACGATTTCACGTTAGCGCGACGGTTACAGCGCTAGAGCGGCTGTTGAGTTGGCGGTTGTGTGTTTGATCCCTGAACATGGCATACATTTGTATCGCCTATACAGATGTTTGCCGTGGTCAACGCGTTTGTGCTTGCCTATTGTGTGTGTTTCCGGACCCCCGACACAGGAGTGAAGTCTAGTTAGTGCGAGTCGTTTATTTATTTATTATGTATTTATTAAACTATTAAATTTTTTGTGATTAGTTAATCAAGACTTCAAAATAACTATTTATCATATAATTAATTAAATTAAATTATTGTTATTTCGTCTTCGGTGCGACAAAGCCAGTATTGCGGTCACCAACCCGCCTGCCCAGCGTGGTGACTATGGGCAAAACACATGAGTTCACGTTATTTTTGGCGTAAACTTGTGGAGGCCTATGTCCAGCAGTGGACTGTATAGGCTGTAATAATGATGATTGTTATTTCACTACTTTATTCTTTTAATACAGATATAGTACACGTAGACAATATTAAATTACCCAAAAGGTCGCTCGACTTCATCCAGTATTTTTGGTACTACGCGTGTGATATATGACTTGGACATTTTCATCTTCTATTGAATTAAAAATAATACATTTAAAAACAGAAAATCAAACTATATTAGACTTTTAATAAATTATACTTATTATAATCAATAATACGTTCAATTAAGATCAATTTTTTCTTTATCTATAATGTTATTCTATACCACACGATTCAAGCAGTTGAACGTATGATAATTTGTCAGTAAACAGTTGATATTGGGTTTAAATAAATTAGCAATCACTGGTGTACTCCCTAAACTACCATATTATAACTACAAGTTGAATTTTAACAAAAAATTTCAACCATATTAAATCATCCAAATATGAAACACAACATTATTACATATATTTTTTAAAGTAAAAATAATATAATAGAGAAATTAATGTCAAAAAGATAACAATATATATACAAAAAGATTAAAAATTAAAAACAACATAGATTAAATAATTGATATCACTATAACAGGAAACACCACACCTGCATAGAGCATATAATTATTATCAGCGAGGAGGACGATATGAACTAAAATTGATTTACATCAACAGTGACAAGAAAATATTTGATAAGACACAGAGAATGCAAAATTGTTGCATGACATAAAAAATTAAAGATAGCAATATTTATTAACGTGTTCTACGTAGAACATTAACTATTAATATTTAACCGACTTCAAAAAAAGCTGGAGGTTACTCAATTCGACCGTATATATATATATTTTTTTTAATGTATGTTCGGGGATAACCCCGTCTTTTATGAACCGATTTTGATAATTCTTTTTAAGCTATTGCATAGCTTCTATCGCACGCCTTGAGCGCGGGGACCGAATCCAGAAATTCCGTAACGAAAAAAACCTCACGCTCCCCACTCCGACGGGCACGGAGGTGTGGCTTGAAGGCCGTGCATCGTCTAACGTCGTTTCAGTTCGGCAGTCTTCGACACGGCGTTGTGTGCGTGCGATCAGAATATTTATAGAGTAATACTTATAATATAGCAAACTTATGTTTCTTATTTCAGTTATCATAAACCTATAGTTTCAATGATAAATATTCCTGAATAACCAACAGCTACTGTAAGATAATAAAACCCACATGTATTGTAAAATAATAAAAATATTTTAAACAATATTAACTTTTTATTTATTTGATAAAAGAAAAAAATTTGTTTTCTTATCGGTCACCACGCTCAAAAAGTGTAACTTGAATTAATATCAAAGAAAAAGATATACTGCATAAATAAAATAAATAAATAATTATAATTGCATAAGTTGATACAAAATGCTATGCAATAGCTTTACCGCGGCAGTCCCCGAGTGCCACACGTCTTCTTTTTTTTGTTGGAATGGTGATATCCCTAGTTTGGTACCATGATAAGGAAAACAGGATCTGATGATGGGATCCCAGAGAAATCGAGGTTCTCTCGAAAATCTGCATAACTTTATACTGGGTGTACCGATTTTAATGATTCTTAATTTAATCGAAAGCCGATGTTTATCATGTGGTCACATTTAAATTTCATCGAGATCTGATTACAACTTTTGGCGTAATCTTTGATAATGCGTATTTACTTGACTATTTTTTCGTCTACCTACGTTGTATTACTTGTCGATATTATTGAAGTCTGTTTTTCTTCGGTTGCCTGCAAACACAATTACCTAAGAACAGATTCGAGCAGATGCATGATCGTTTGTGTACTTTAAAGATATTTGTAATCACTAAGTACATGGATAACTTGCGTCAGGGGTCCATAAACAAACACAGCGACAAGCATCCAGACCGTGTCAAAGATATCAACAGCCTAAACAAATATACTAGCTTTCCGCTTACGGCTTCGGCTTGGCAAAAGGACTTTTTAAATAAGTCTAGTAGTTTTTAAGTTAATCTATCAATTAGATGGGTACAGAGTACACATGTCCGAAGTGAAACTTCTTTGGCAAACTAATTTTTAAGTCTCGTTTATATTTATATAAATCTAAAGCTTTAGATTTCCGTTCCAGCGTCAGCGACAAAAACGTTGCCGTTTCATCTGTAAAAATTTTACCCTCAAAAAACGTTGCCGTTTCATCGGTAAAACTGTTACCCTCATGCGCCTAAAAAAGTTTCACTTCAATATTTTTTTCTCTTTAAATTAATGTTGATTTATTATATACACGCGTAAAAAAATAATCAGCTACTGTGTATGGCATTTGTGGATTACGAGAAAGCCTTTGATTATGTCGAGACCTGGGCTGTCCTGGATTCTCTGCAGAGATGTCATATCGAGTGGCGATATATCGAGGTACTAAGTATGTACGATGCGGCGACCTTGACTGTCAACATCCAAGACCAGCGAACAACACCTATTTTCATTCGTCGCGGGGTAACACTGGGGGATGTAATGTCACCAAAACTGTTTAGTACTGCACCGGAGGATGTATTTAGGATCTTGGAAGGACGAGGGGTTAACGTCAACGGCGAATACATTTTTCACCTTAGTTTTGCCGACGATATAGTTATCTTTATGGAGAACTTGGAGGAGCGAGGCCAAATGCTGGGCGGCCCAAAAAAGTCCTTCCGACGGGTCTGTTTCGGTATGAATTTGGACATGATGAAAATTATGTTTAACGACCAAGTTATAGTCATCTCTTGCTCCGTTTGCTTCGCCCGATCACAATTTTCGTAATGCTCTCGTCACACATTCACCAGCTTAATCCCCGAGTCAAATAAATCTTTAATTTTTAAAATATTTATCTAGATTTCAATAACCTATGGCAAAAACACAAAACGAAAACAATTAACAAGAACATCTAGACTAACAGTTGTGGAATGTTTACGTCGTGGGTACACTGTGATTAAGTTGAGTAACCTTAACGGAAGTTTTTTTTTTTATATCACTAGTTTGGCAAACGAGCGTACGGCTCACCTGATAGTAAGCGATTACCGTAGCTTATAGACGCCTGCAACACCAGAAGCATCGCAAGCGCGTTGCCGACCAAATCCTCAATCCAGGAGCTCTGGTCACCTTACTCACCAACAGGAACACAATACTGCTTGAAAACAGTATTATTTAGCTGTGATCTTCTGTAAGTATAATCGAATGATTTCACATATTCAAATGCAGTGGTCCTCAAATGAAGCAATGATCAAAAAACTAGTAAGACCACTTCAAGTATTTTAAGTCAAGATTAAGAATATAATAATAGGTTGTTCGTAGTTGTATGAATTATTGTTTAATAATTATGAAATAATTGTCAGTCTTTCTTTTTGTAATTCGCTAAATATTAACAAAGTCGCGAAACAGTTGTATTCTAAATGTTCTGTATAGTAAAAATACATTTTTTTTGTCAAGTAATATTAAAAATTGAGAAGCGTTCTCATAACCAACCGAGGTTTAGTTAATCCAAATAGGGCCGGATTTTCTGGTCACGTAATGGTCTATATTTTCATGACAATGTAAGCTATTACAGCGATGAATCATTATTTATTAATTTTATTTTTATATATCACGAAATACGGCAGGTATGTGGCACATTATGTGAGTAATTTATGTAAAAATATGTTTATATTGTTGTCATCAAAAACACTGCTTTTCTATATATCCAATAAAAAATATAAAATTATAAACAAAGGTTAGAGTTAGCTTGATTATAGTCATCATCGATATTCAATAATTTCATAAGAATGTAATGTATTATATATAGTGCTCCGAGATTTTTCGAGCTTACTAATTATTAATCACTTCAATCTAGTTCTCTCTCGTCGGTTTTAATTATGAAATGTTTCTAAATAAGAAACACGTATTTAGCTCAGGATGAACAGTCTGATTAGGAAAGCTCTTTTTGTGTTGTAAAGTATGTTTATATTCCTATAGGGCAAGGTCAAGTAAATCGAAATTAATTCGCTATAAAAAATGAAATCTTATACCATACCATGGCCATTTCATATTTTCTAAGACATGATGCGGAAATTGAACATGAATTATTAATACCAAACAGTGATATGTGTATCAGTGCAAAAATATAATTAAGTGACTATTAACTTAAGTGAATCGAACCCTTAATTGTCGTGAAGGCAACATCCACCATCCACTAAAATGATTGTCGAATAGACAAAAGCGGAGAGATCGTAAAACATCGTACATGATTTTATGTATTAAAATAAATTCTCAACAAGAGAATAATAATGAAAAAAGTTTTATCAGCTCCGATGAACGACTGGAGTTTCCTCCTTCAGATCGACTGTCTAAATAGGCACAAAAAAGGCTTACTAGTCTAAGAAAAAGATTAATAGAATGTCAAATGGTAGATAAACGAATTAAATAACGTCATCTATGACGATGAGATGGCGTTACGAAAAACGTAACGAGGTAATTTGTTCAGTACATTTTACTCGTCATATATTTTTCACTCCGGTGGCCTTATATGAAAATCGATTTTTAAGAAGTAATTTCATTCATCATAAAATTAAAAAAAAAAAAAAAAAAAAACTGAACGGAGAACGAAAAAGAACAAAGATCCACGCGAAAGTAGTATCGCTAATAAAATCAAAATATAATAGTTTCACTACAGTTCCTAACCGCTGTAAATGTAATTTTAGTATTCAATTCAATTGCATTATTAGACAAGGTTGAAAGTGGTTCTGTTCTGCGGGTAATTGCATCACAGCTGGCATTAAGCCTACCTCTTAAGCTCACCCTGCTCTCTCTGACAGCAACTACCTTTGTTTTAATCAATTGTGGGACAAAGAGGTTTGGTAGACTATTTCTATTTATCATACTATTTACTATATAAGTTTGTTTATTTCTAGACTTCTAGAAGATTATTATCACATATCTGTGTAAATAATGCTGCTGATTTTATTGTTATTTTCCGAAAATAAAATTCCGTTGTATTTTCAGATATAAAGAGGTTTCTATGTCATTCTTTGACCTCTAAGCGACCCATGCAAAACATCATGTCGATCCCTTGCAATAGAAAAAACTCGAAATAATCAATATCACGGGATACGTTAATGTTTCCGGGATAGATGTAGCCTTGCATTATTACAGACTATTTACATATCTTATGTTTGACGACCTTGTTTTATGAAAAAAAAGAGTAATTATTGAGTTTCGTATTAATTGTTGTTCTTAACTATATTATACTAAAGTATATTTTTATTTAGGAATAACATTAATCTTTTCTTTTAATATTAAGGTTGAATATCGTTTTTTAATTATGAGTAAGCTCCAACACGAAGACAAAGGTCCAGCAGTGGATGTTACTAGTTGAATCAATGATGCGGAAGACTAAGGAAAATTGGAGCAGAGTCGGTTACGAAAATTTTGTACGTCACCAGATTGATGCAACAATGCTTTCCTATTTTTCTGTTTCATATTTAGGCCATTATATAGGCCAAGATTGATTTAGTAAATTGTTTTCTTTTACCTATTATTGATTACGGCGATGCTTGCTACCCTGATTTAAGCGAGGAGCTCCTGATCAAGCTGCAAAGACTGCAAAATACTTGCATTCGCTTCATTTATGGGCTGCGCAAATACGACCATATTTCGTCCTACCGGTCTCAACTGCAATGGCTGCCGATTAAAGAAAGGCGAAAATTGAGAATTCTCTGTACCCTCTATTCTGTAATTTCCAACCCTTTTGTTCCTTCTTATTTAAAATCTAAATTTAATTTTCTCTCTAACACTCATTCTAGGGATCTTCGTTCTTCTCTTAACCTTACTCTATGCATACCTTCTCATAAATCTGGTTTTGTGTCTAATTCTTTTACAGTTAATGCCATCAGACTGTGTAATGAGTTACCGGTCAACATCAGGAACTCTCCTTCTCAACTTTCTTTTAAAACCCAGGTTAAAAAGTGGTACCTAAAAAAACTCTGTCAATAGCCCCTCCTTATTTATCTTTTTACTCTCCTCATCTTAGGCTTACATTAAATATAACTTCATGTCATGACATTTCTTCGTGTGTTTACTTTTGTTTGAACATTTTTTTTTCTCTTTTTTTATATATTTTGTTTGTAATATGTATATATGTATATATATAAGTATATTTATGTATTTATATGCGTATGTTTATTTTGCTTGTATTGTTTTATAGTCCTACCTCAACACTTACTTTTACTATTTTTTTTTACGCCTTAAGGTTGACTGGTAGATAAGGCTGTACGGCCTTAAGTCCGCCTTTTGCGCAACGTGTTATCTTGATGTGTTGTTTTGTTGTTTTTTTTTTTTTTTTTTTTTTTTTTGGAGTTGTGTAATAAAGTTTAAATAAATAAATAAATAAATATTTCATGTATAAGACCGATTATGAAATCTCCTCCTCCTGATTTTAAAATCTCCTCTACCCCAAGGTTGTCTGGAAGAAATCGCTTACCTAGCGATAAGACCGCCTTTGTGCATAATATTGTTTTGCAAATTTTATTTTTAAAGATGTATGTTATGTTAGCTTGTAATATGCACAATAAAGTATATTTCTTCTTCTTCTTCTTCTTCATTATTTGACTAAATCGCGTTAGTAAAAAAAGGTAGTTCTCTCCTTGATAATCGGACGATTTCCGACATTTCACGTTGACGAAGTTAACGGAATTTTGAGTTCGAAGCTATTTCGGTATACATCCTAAATGACATATTTTTGTTGGAAGCACTTCAGTCCATTAGTAATTGATGGATAAAACGACTACTATGTAATAGCTATTAGGTTTCCATACTTCAATAACTCAATAATATCGACATCCAACATCTGACCCTAACTAAGTGCTCATAATGGCGTACATTCTCATATTTCGATGGAATTGTTTTATGCACTAATTTCTTTTTGGTCCCCATAATTAATCAGGGACGATTGTTACTTTTAGATGAGTAATAGTGATAAATATACTTAAGAGATATTCAGGGAAAACTAATCATATTTGTCTGTATGTATGGACGGTAAAATATATATTTTTAGTTCTGTCTGTCTCTGCGTTTTGATCGGCACCATACAGTTTTTGTTGCAAGAAATTGAAAACGGTTCTCATAAGGATTCTAATCGTCTTAATAATCTTAGCATATTAGTAATTGCGTCTATCGTGAGTGGAATCGCGGACCGAAGCTAGTTTATAACCGATATAATAGGTAGTAGATAGAAGTTAGACTTAAATAAATAAATAAACAAACGCTTTACACTCAACGCCCTCCAGTATCTTCCGTGTTGGGGGTCCGGAAATACACTCACTACACAAGCACAAACCAATACCAATGTCTGTCGTAAATAGAGATCGAACCCACGACTGCCAGCGCTATACCCAGTGCTGTAACCGCTGCGCTGCGCTAACGCGTCGTTAGGGATTAATAAATTAGTATTTATTACTGGGGGATACTATTTTTTAATATTTTCAGTGCTTTCAGTGTGTTAACAAGTATAGGACACGTTTTTACATAAAAAGAGTAGTTTAAATACATTCAATTTTAAGTATTGAATTCATTGTTTTAAAGATAAAATTGAAATTTCTTTTTACGTAATCAATTAAAAATACGAGAAAATAATTTTAATTGGGAGAAATAGAGCGACATTGGTACCTATTATATAATAAGAGGTTGTAGGTGCCAATGAAAATTAGTGAAAACTTCTGTGACCCATTTTCAATCTAACTCATTTTTGTGGTAAAGAACCGCTGCGGATATTACATTACAAATATTTAATTTAAACCGAATAGTTTTGTTTTTAAATTTTTATGTGCAACAAATAAAGAATTTTATTTTTTTAAAATAGTTATTGAAGTGTTTTATCATTACTGAAAGAGAGAGAAGCCAAATTAGATGAGAGAGGATTATGTTACAAATTGTATGAATATGTTGGTTACGTACATATATATACATACGTACATATACATTAAGTTACTTATCATTACATAGTATAAAACAAAGTCGCACTAAATCACATTTCATTATCATTCATTATTACGATTACAATAAAATTGAACCTATAATATTCCACATAGAATTCTTACTCTATGTAGGGGAATGTTTGTATACAGAAATTTAAAAAATTTAATGTAAAAAACAAAAATAGCCTTACGAAGAAGCAGCTTGTAAATCATCAATAAATAGTATAAAACGAAGTCACTTCCCGCTGTCTGTATGCTTAGATCTTTAAAACTACGCAACGGATTTTGATGCGGTTTTCTTGGTAGGTGTGGAAGGTTTATACGTATAATGCATGCATAATATAGTAGAGAAACATTGATAGTTCTAGAGGTTTCTAATGTGATGCCGTAAATAAGCACATTTTTTAACCGACTTCCAAAAAAGGAGGAGGTTCTCAATTCGACTGTATTTTTTTTTATGTATGTTACATCAGAACTTTTGACCGGGTGGACCGATTTCGACAATTTTTTTTTGATCGAAAGGTGGTGTGTGTCAATTGGTCCCATTTAAATTTATTTGAGATCTAACAACTACTTTTCGAATTATATCTAATAATGCGTTTTTACTTGACGCTTTTTTCGTCGAACTACGTTGTATTATACCACATAACTTTTTATTGGATGTACCTAAGTAAAAACAAACAAATACATAACACAAATCTCCAAAACCAGTTAAAACAGGATATTGTCCGATGGATATTTCAGTGGAAATCAGAAAACTAAAAAAATTCACGTCCACAAAGCCTTCGCATTTCGTGCTGGGAAACAAGAATGACGTGACTGGGAAACGAAACAGTATTTTTTTATTGGACTGCGTTGAAGTTCAAAGGAGTGAAAAAATACACCTTAAAATAAATGAAACGTTCAAAAGCGTTCACTATTTTCGTACTGCAAATATCAAAAACATATGATTGCTGTTTAACGGTGAACATCTTATAGAGTTAAAAATATATATTTTCAAAAAATAAGGCGTGAAAGAGGTGTTAAAAAGGTTGATATTTCTTACTCGAGGAAATTCTAAAGCTTCTTAAATCCCTTCTTATATAAGGGAGAAAATAGTTTTCCCTTATATCAGGACATTTTCAGACTATCTCAGTCCGACAGTGAGTCGCTCAATCGTGTTTCGATTGAGCCTTTCTTAGCATTATAAAAACTTGTCTATTGGGCTGAGGAATATCTTTTGTTATTAACTTACTCAACACTAAACGGGCTTGAATATTACAGAAACGTAGATTAGTATTTCCAAATACTCATTTATTTGTTATAGTATAAAGATCTTTACTGCCAACTAAGCTAATACGGATTTTAAGCACGGTTCAAAAACTCCTTACTCTCAAAAATGAAAGAAACACAGGCGTCGGTGCAATCATGATACACAATTAAATCGTAAAATATACACAAAAATGATCATATTTAAGTAAATAATTGTAAATAGCCATACAAAGCTATGATACTGCATTTATACCCACTGCTAGGCCTCTTTCCCCATGCAGGAATAGGATCGGAGCTTAACTCACCACGCTGCTCCTATTCAGGTTGGATTATATTTATATGATATTAAGGAATTTCATATTCATGCATTAATATAAGAAACATAAAAATTTAATCTAACTATGAATGAATATTGAGATCTAGAACTTTAGTCAATTAGTGGAATTTAAAATTGAAAAGTTTGCGTCGCTAAATTAAGACACTTAGCTAAGTGCACCATAAAATGTGCTTGGCTTCGAATAGTACTAAAACACAATTTATTACTTTACAGTTTGAAGTTGTTTGTACGTACGTATTTTACTGGAGATATATATTATTGAATCAGCTCGTAAACGAAAAAAAGGACTTCAATTACATCGATAAATAATGCAATGTAGGTAATAATAAAATAAACCACCCACCACCGCCCACCCAGGTCACCAACCCGCTTGCCCAGCGTGGTGACTATGGGCAAAACACATGAGTTCATCCCATTTTTTGCGCAAACCTGTGGAGGCCTATGTCCAGCAGTGGACTGTAATAGGCTGAAATTATGATGATGATGAATAAAATAAATATGTGTCGTCAGACTTCTCAAAAAGTACTTATCAAATCTTGATCAAATTTAAATATAATCTCGCATGACAGGCGTCAACTTTCGATGAAAAATTAATCATCAATCGTTACACCCAGTAAAAATTTATGAGGTTATAATACGACGTAGTTGGACGAAAGATTAGTCAAGTAAATACACATTATTATTAGTGATAGCTGTAAAGATTACTTTTGATTAATCATTTGGAGCAGTTTACGTGAACTGACTTTCAGCTCAGGGGTTCTAAACATTTTTTAATATCATATCAAAAATCGACCGTTCCAGCAGGGATCGAACCTGCATCTCCGACTGACCGTGTCGGTGCTTTAGCCAATTAAGCTATGGAACGATGTACCCGTTAGATCGAAATTTTTGATATGATGATTTTGTATTCGGTCTAAGCGACCGTGGCGCCGTCTGTAGAGAGTTCTTTACAGAAACCCGTAACAATTCAAAGTTTCATATTACAATGAAAATCTTTGACAGCAGACGACACCATACTATTTTTAATTTGTACGATTTTATTTTTGTGTCACCCACACATTAAAAAATTCTTAACATTTTTTAATATCATATCAAAAATCGGCCGTTTCAGGCGTTCTAGGGGTTCTGTTTGATTTTTACCCGAGTCCAGTGTGGTTGTAAAATTCGTATACCAAATTTTGTGTACAAAATATTATAATAATACCAAATATTGTATTATTTTTTTATTAGTATAAAGATAATCCACAGACTTGTAAAAATTACAGAATATTTGTACTAGCTCGCCAATAGTTTTTTCATTTTTTGTTTTTGTTAAAAAAAAACTGCACACTGTTTCTTTATACTTTTATAAATATACTTTTTTAAGTCACTAATGACTTTGACTCGTATGAGATTAAATGTTGCTTTATTTAGTCATTAATTAAGATGTTTGTAGTTTTTATACGTTTTTGTTTATATATTTAGCTATGTATGTGTTTAGTTACGAACTAGGAAAAAGAGATCATTTTACTTGCGTTAATTAAACTTTTTTTTAATAAATTAGAATAAAACGGGTCCTTTAATGATAAATTAAATTCCACTCTTCAGATGTTCCCTGTGAAGTCACTAACACGTTGCTTAAGACATGGGAAAAAAATGACGAAAGCAAAGAAAGGCAAAAAGATTATGTTGTAACTTTATATAATATTCCTTGATAGTATGCTACTACTCAATCAAGTCAATCAAAATTTGATTTGCTAAGAAAGTAAACTATATAACTTTCTCGTGTGTGTTGTATATAAATAAGCTTCATGGTTATGACTCGTATATACACAAATCAACAAAAGTAATTCAATTACAATGCATTGACCTAACTTGAACAAGTGAACACAGCACAAGACAATATAAGTAGTTGTTAGGGTTTCCAATAATCCTCTTTCAAAGTAGTACTTACAAGTAAAGTTAGGGGCCGTAACAAGTCTATCGACACTAACAAAGTTGAAGGATGAATCGAATATGGTATTTCTCTCAGAAATGTTCGACGTAGCGTTTGGAACGATAATTGGGAGCTAGATGTACAAACTTCACGTTCGGAGCGAAATCAAATGTGTGTTGCAGTGAAAAGAAAATGTATTTATTTTTAATTTTCAAAAAAAAAAAAAAATACAAATGCATTAAACTTCTAACATTCAGCACTATAGGTGAATGATTGATGTAACAAAAAAATTCTGTTTATTTTCAACATGACATTGTCCCGGTTTTTATTGGGATTCGCTAATTTTATATTGAATAAATAAACCAAAAAATATTCGTTATTTTGGACAAAATACTATAATAGTTTAGCTACTGATAGCTTTTTTTACGTTAAGGAAAAATGATGAGAGTATAAGAGCGCATACTGTCATTAAAAAAACCGACACCCTGAAGTTAGCTAGTCAACGAAGAAGAAGTTAACAGCGTGAAGTTAGTTAATCAATGAAGTATAACTTCTTACGTGCCTACATTCAGATTGATTCTTTTATATTTTATACATTTTGACATCTTTAATACTTTGCTGTGGACTAGTTTTTCTAAAGCTGTAGGCACTATTACTCGCTCTAAAATTATATCTTGATATCAACATGAACTGTTGAACTCTGGTGAGACATGAACCAACTAAACTATTATTACATTAACAGACTTAAAGTAATATTAAATTCAATATTGCTATTAAAATTTACCCATATTCCGCATCGAAATTTTAATCAACGTGGCACAACACTATGATCACGACGCGCTGTTGGTATACCTGTTAAATGCACGTCAAATATCAATCAACATGTGACAAAACCGTGTATCGTGTGCATTGTTCATTTACAATATGTTATATTGACACACGCTTGTTATAGCATTATTTGGTAATATAGATGTCCAGGACTATTGTGTTGACAGTATTAATTGTAAGTTTGAAGTTACTATACATGCACACATGTACATGATATAGACGTTGTTATTGACGATCGTTGCTCATGCGCGTGTATTGGTGTGTGTGTGTATTTGTACGTGTGTGTGCGTGTGACGGTATGTGCATAAACTGTAAATAGCGTTGTTATTGACGGTCGGTTACTTGTGTGTGCACGTGTGTTGGCATGTGTGTAAACTGCAAATAGACGTATTTGATTTGTGTATTTAATGACGTAGCAATATTAATCAAGTATATCTAAATATTCGATTAAAAGATTTTGTATAAGTTTAAATTTGGAATGGAATATACATAATATATTATATATGTTTAGGTAAAACTGTACACCTAAACTGTCTACATATATACCATTTCCTCTACCCAAAAGTTGCCTGGAAGAGATCGCTCATTTGCGATAAGGCTGCCTTTTGTACTTATCTCTTGTTTTTATTTTTGTAATTTTGCTCACTCTTGGTGTACAATAAAGAGTTTTTATTGTTATTATTATTATTATGGAATGCAACTATGAGCCTACGTTGCTTGACAATAAAAGATTTTTATTTTATTTTATTTATTTATAAAAAAAAAATTGAAACGAGTGTTCTTTAGACCACATGGCTGGAGTAAAATTTACGAAACGTAACTCTCTCTCTCTTTCTATTTTCACTAACTAATATATCCCTTTAAACTTCCGTTCACCTCGCCTGATAACACTTTTCGTAATTCTCTCGTCACACATTCACCAGCTTGCTCCCCAAGTCAAGCGTAAGGAAGCTGCGTAAAGAAGTTTTACTTCGATAGTAAATTCTTAAGAAACATTTAATTTTTTTTTCGTTTTCGTTTCAACACACAAATACGTGTGTGATTTTAAATAATAGTAGTATTTCTATTGTGTATGTCTACACACGGACGGCACTGTGGATTGAGATCACTTGAAACGGCCCATGTCAGTAACACTGACAGCTGGAGACCACAAAAAAGCTAATATATATTAGTAAGTAGTTGTGGCTGTTTTTGTTCTTAATGAGCCGCAATGGTCAAGTGGATAGATAGAATAAATTTTATCCAAAGGATAGAAAATAAAGGGAAATAAACAAAAATGACTGCCAGCATTATCTGAAAAATAAATCTAATTTTATTACATACATATAAAAATTCAGTATTAATTGAAGAAACCTTTTACTGATTCATTCTCACACACAAGATAAAAGTAAATTCATTTGCTGTAGTTTTTTTAAATATGCACACGCGGTCGTCTGTTCTTACAGTAAGCAACTTAATGCTTGTGATATAAGTAACAGCCGACTGATATAGCTACATATTTTTTTCGATACGCTTCAGCTTGTAATATCCCACTGCTGGGCCTCCTTCCCCACGTAGAAAGATCAGAGCTTAATCGTCCACGCTGCCCCAATGTGGGTTAGCGGATATATTCTTTATTATGAGTAACGATCGCTATCAGGTGTTCACGATATCAAACGGGACCAACGGCTCAACGTGCTCTCTGAAGTAGAGAGACCGACAATGACTGTACAAACACCCAGACCACGGCAAACATCTGTACGGCCAATACAAAAGTTTGTCATGTGCGGGGATCGAACCCGCAACCGCCAGCAGAACAGCCACAAGCCAGTGCTGTGACCGTTACGCAAACTCGTTGTTTTGTTTTTGATAAATCAATATAAATGATACTTATATATAATTAAATACATATACACCCAGACTCGAGGCGCGAATCGACACACCACCCCCGGAGCAGCAAGTAGGGTGAATGAGCTAGAGGTTAGACTATAAACATGAAAAAATACACTACAAGTCATTGAGATTCAGCAGGATGTAGAACATTTTACAATAATCATAACTCAATGCAAATAAAATTACATGAAAAGAAAGACGAAAGATTTATCTAAATAAAATCTCATCTATTTATAGAGTATTAGTAGAGTAGTATTTGTACTACTCTATTAGGTTGTTAAGAAAAGGTACAAAGAAATTTTCCAACGTTTCTCTTCGACGAGTTTCTTCAGGCGAAGAAAACCTGAAGATTAAAAAGATCGTCGCTTTCTCCATAAAACCGTAACGATGAATGAGCCGACATTTTTTTTAACGAATAATTTGCTTAATTGTTTCCCTGAACTTTATCATTCTTGTTTGTTGGATTTGAAATTAAAAAAAAATATACGATTTTGTGCATGTTTATTTAGGCAAACGAAATTTAATTTATTATTATATTATGATTACTAAAAAGACTGTTTCTCAACCTATAGTTTTTTTAAACAAAATATTTTTTATGTCGACTCAGATAAGAAAAAGTAAAATGTCATAGTAATTTGTGATTAGAGTTAGTGAGTGATAGAAGTTCGACTGTCCCACAGAGCGGCTATCCTTATTGTATATTAAATTGATTCAATTCCAAAACGAATCTTATATTAACAGTGCCAGATTCTTAAAGAGAAGTAGCAAGATAATAATAATAATAAAATAATAATAAGAAAAAACGTAAATATCTGGATCTGGCGCACGAGATTGTCGACATGTGGGGTGTGGGGTCTGCTGAAATAATTCCTATCGTAATATCTGCCAATGGTTTGATCCTGGTTAGCCTCGCTCACCATCTGAGGCAACTGGGGATTCGGGACGGTTCGCTCGCAGCCAGGATGCAGAAGGCGGTGTTACTTGACTCGGCTAGGATTGTCCGCCGGTTTCTCAGCCTACAGCCCTAACCCCCGGCCGTTTGATCTCCCTGCCGGGGCGTATTCCTCCACCCGCTTATATTTATATATGTAAGTATAAGCAAATTTACTATATTATTTATATAAGTAGTTATTATAATATATGTATCTATTATGTATTGGGCGGGCGGAGTGACATTCAGTAAGATAATTATAATAAATACCTACACAACACACACACGGTCGTATGTTCCTAAAGTAAGCAACTTAATGCTTGTGTTAGAGGTAACAGGCGACTGGTATAGCTACATATATTTTTTTCGATAAACATACTTATAAATAACACATATGTAAATAAATATATATACACCCAGGCTCGGGGTGGGAATCGAACCCACAACCCGCGGAGCAGAAAGCAGGGTCACTACAAACTGCGTCAAAGGGCTAGTCAAAAGATGTTTGCGAAACCTTTTAAAACTAAACAAATAAAAAATACCAAAATGAAATGATAGAATAGGTTAATTTGATTCGAAAAGGTAGATAACTAAATGGAATAAGGGTATTATAATTATAGGTATTTAGAATATGTAGGTAGTGGAACTGTAGGTAGATAGTAGGTATAATGAGGACAGCTGCTTTAAAGTACTTGATATAGAAATGATAATAATAGTGTTTGCTCGCAAACGAAAAATAAAATAGGCTTAAATTGACATTGATAGTACGATTAATAATTGAAAAAAAAAGTATTTGACAGATCAATAGGTATTTGACAGATCTCGATCAAATTTAAATAAAACCACACGACAAATGCCAGTTTTTGTTTAAGAGAAAAACGAATGTTCTTTAGGCCACACAACTGAAGTACTTACGAAACGTAACTCTGTCTTTCTATCTTCACTAACTTTTATCTCCCTCTCAACTTCCGTTCGCCTCACCCAATCACACTGTTCGTAACGCTCTCGTCACGCATTCACCAGCTTACTTCGCAATTCACAAACATATATCTCCCTCTCAACTTCCGTTCGCCTCGTCGGATCACACTTTTCGTAACGCTCTCGTCACACATTCACCAGCTTACTCTGCAGTTCAAGCGTGCGTTAAGAAGTATTACTTCTCAAAGAGTTATAAAAATTAGTACACCCAGTAAAAAAATTAAGAGATAACACATAAACAAACAGTCGATTTGAGAACCTCCTCTTTCTTAAAGCCGGTCAAAAACTCTTCTAATTTGGCAGGCGAATTTAATGTTATAGTAAATTGAATAAACTAAAATGTATATATTTATTTATATACTTTATAATACTCTGTAAATATTTAGTTCTTAAGTTGTGAATTGTAAATATATATAATGTTTAATAAACTATTGTTATTTGAAAAAAAAAAACTTTATATATAACTAAATACATACATTTTAGTTTATTCAATTTACTAGAACATTAAATTCACCTGCCAAATTAGTAGACTTTTTAGTTCTTTTTTTTCTTTGTAGTATAAATAATGATGAAATAGAATAAACAATTAGATTTCATGTTTTTATTAAATTAAATTATAAATCAGCGCGCAGTACAAACGATAATATTTCAAAAACATAACTTTGCTGCAAAACTGCGGTCTGTGCATTTACTATATAATAAATGCCGTCCCACCAGCTTTCGTTAATTTTAATTCGGTATTATGGACATAAGTGAAACCATTCGAATGTTATGAAATGAAATGAAATGAAATTTATTAAACAGAAACAGAAACAGAACAGAAACAGAAAATATTTTACAATTTCAGACATATAGTTGTAGTAACGTTATAAAATACAGACAAAACAGTATATATGTAAGGAAGCTCTATTTGTTATCTATTCATAACGTATTTCCTTAATCCCTCAATCATATTAATTTCTTTTTAAGTGCTCGCTTATACTATAAAGAACCTTATTGGTGTCTTTTAAGACTCTTGGATTCATAAACTTTATATGCTTATTTATTTTGTATATGCTTATTTTAAATATTTAATAATATATCTGTGCACTGAAATTTTAAACCCCTGCCGCCTAAAGTAGGAAAGTCCTGTATCTTAGGCAGGCAGTGATTCCTCCAGTAATTATAGCACAAGTTAGATATATACATGTTTGGTGTTTTGTCTTATTATACAAACATTTTTATATATATTATTTATATATATATATATATATATCTTTTATATTTATGACATGTATCTGGAGTGATGTGTGCCCGTCCGCCAGTAAAAGTGTGGGTGAAAGAGAGAAAGAGAGAGTGAGTTTGTGTATGTGTGTGTGTGTGTGTGTGTGTGTGTGTGTGTGTGTGTGTGTGTGTGTGTGTGTGTGTGTGGGTCTGTGTATGTGTGTATGGGTCTGTGTGTGTGCATTGTATCTGCGTGCCGCCCCTGCCAGCCCTACGACTAATTTCTTGGGATCGGGTTAAACCACCGACCAGAGCGGACCAAGATACAGATTTCAAATGCTTTCACTTAAGCAGTTCCTCGGTATCATTGTAGTTCAATGTAAGTAGGAAATTCTGAGCAACCTGTTTGACTTTTCTGTAGGTAAGTGAATAAATATGTATAATCCTGTCAATATTATTGTATACTTTGGAACTCAAGGCCCCACTTTGGTTACTGGCCCATGATGTACGACATCTAATATGTGGAATTGATGGAAGCTGTATTCTTCTTGATTTAGATTGAACAGACGCTTGCATAAAAGGGGATGAGGAATGTTTACGAAGTATCATACGAATAACGGCCAACTGTCTAACGGTGAGTACTTTACATTGAGAGTAAAGTTGGTCAGTTGGGTATGTTCGCTTTTGTCGTGTTATGACCTTCAGGGTGGCTCGTTGAGCACGCTCGAGTGTGAGCAAAGAAGACTTATTAGCACAACCCCAAACTGATATACAGTAAGACACAATTGATTGGCATAACCCACGGTAGACCAAGAAAAGGGTGTCACTATTAGCTGAATTGCGGAGATTTTTGAAAACATAAATCAGTCGCCGAACTCTCATTGTGATATTATTTACATGGACATGCCAATCAAGTCTCCTATCCAAAGTTACTCCCAAATATTTGACAGTGCTTACTGTTTTAAGAGCTTTACATCCGCATAGATTTGAACTCTGCTTACAGGAGTGCATTATTATGTTGTCAAGAGATGCATCCCTTTCATGGTTTGTTTTACTTATATCAAATTTAATAATTTGTGTCTTATCCAAATTTAGCGTCAGACGATTTTCAGCAAGGTATTCCATAACGACCCCCATAGCATTTATGACATGATTCCTGGCAGCCTCAAAACTATTACCAGAAACCAGTAGGGCTGTGTCGTCGGCATATGTAAATATCGAGCAGTTATCAATATGCAAATTACATAATTGGTTAATATAAATAAGGAAGAGTGTGGGTCCCAATATGCTGCCTTGGGGTACGCCGCATGATATAAATTCGTCGTCGCTCACTAATGATTCAATTTTAACACACTGCGTACGGTCCGATAGATAGCTGGTGAAAAGACTAAGGTTTACACCGCGGATTCCAATCGATTCCAGCTTGTTGAGTAACATCGGAATAGAAACCGTATCAAACGCCTTCGAGAGATCCAGGAAGACACCGTAACATTTTAGTTTGCTGTCAATGTTCGAAACAAGAGTTTCGGTGAATTTTGACACGGCATCCTCAGTGGACATATTACTTCTGAAACCGAACTGGTTATCTGACAAGATCTTGTGCTTATCCAGGAATTTTGACAGAGACATGTTGAGATAACGTTCCAGGATTTTCGAGAAAGCTGTAAGTACCGAAATGGGTCTATAGTTGGATACGTTATCCTTGCTTCCTCCCTTATGTATGGGATGTACAATGGCCTTTTTAAAGGCAGTTGGGAAGACACCCTGAGAAATACAAAGGTTTATGACGTGGGCTAAAGGTGCAGCAAGAACATCACAAGATAATTTAAGAACACGTGGCGGGATGTTATCCCAACCTGTGGCACAGTCACTGCGAAGCTTCATAATCAGCTTTTTAACCTCAGCCACATCAATTGGGAGAATAACCAGTGAGTTAGGTAGGGATTTCTGCAAAGTGATGGCAATATTTGGTGGTCGAGGTAGTTTGGCTGCAAGGTTTTTACCCACATTCACAAAGTACTCGTTGACCCTGTTCAAAGAGTGTTTTGGGTCACCCGAATCAGTAGGTTGGAGAAGTTCAATTGGAGGACTCTTTATATGCTTGGTGGAGGTTACAGTTTTAATGACGTTCCACAAAGCCTTGGGGCTATTTTGAGCCTTATGAAACTCCTCTTGCTCATAAGAAACTTTTAAATTATGTAAAAGAGAATTACAAAAATTACGGTATCTATTATATTGGGTTTTTAGACTAGCGTTATTAGGGGATTCTCTAAGTTGAAGCTGCATTCGATTTCGTTTTCTTATACAGCGTAGAATTCCAGGGGTTATCCAGGGCTTAATAGTTTTGTTTTTGCGGGATACTTTCTTGACTACCTTGTTTTTATTAACGATTGTTTGAACAATGTCAACAAGAGCATTAGCGGCCGATTCGGGATTGTCATCATGCAATACAGAAGAAAAATCAGAACAGTCCAACTCTTTCTTGATTTCTTCATAATCTAAGGAAACTATCATTTTATGCATATTCTTAATGATTGACTTACAGTCCGATTTTAATGAGAGGACTAACGGATAATGGTCAGTAATATCGGTCACCATAACTGCTACAGTAGCAATGTGCTTAGATTTTAAAAATATATGATCCAGACAATTGGCTACCCTAGTGGGGAGATGATGGGCTGGAAGAAGACCCAAGGAGGACATCAACGTCAAATATTCATTGGAGTGACGGCTTTGATTATTGATTTTTATGTCAATATTGATGTCCCCAATCAGAGCTATGGTGGGGCAATTTAAGGAGGAAATGATTTCCTCAATACTACAAAAGAAACCATCTAATCTATCGTAGGATGGTGAGCGATAGATAGAGACCAAAACCGTGTTACCAATAGTACATATAAGACAGTTAGCATCTAAAATTTTTGGTTCACAAACTAGATGCTTAAGATCCGCTCTAACATAAAGTACGACGCCATCATTTTGAATTAAATTGTTTTGTGTACTGTACCCCGTGTAACCATCAAGTTGTGGAATGATTTCGTTGTTTTTCAACCAGCACTCAGTCAGCACTATCACATCAAACCGGATTCTCGTGAGTTCGATGGTAGCTAAAAGGTTATCTAAATTTTTTCTAATACTTCTAATATTCAAATGTATCACCTTAAGAGCCAAAACGTCAACATACTCAGGACAGTTTTCCGGAGAGCAGTAGAAAGCCTTAGCGACATTAATGTTATCAATGTCGTTTGTTATATCTTCTATGTCGGCCATTTGTTATTTTATTATTTTTTTTCCTTTTAAGCAATCGAATTGATCCAACTCATTTACTATAGAAGTATCAAACAAACATTTTAATTCATTAAGTAGAAAATGACCAGAAATAAATTTACTAAATATAATGTAAACTATTATATTATCTAAATAAGTAAAATTCGTGTAAACGGTCTTTGTGTATAAGCAAACCGGTTTGATAAAATGTAAACAAGATGTGTAAAAGTTGTGTTTATAGTGTATGAACGGGACAGTTTGAATAAATGGTAAGTTAGTAGTACATGAGTGCGTTGTTTTTGTGTGTATTATGTAGTTCGCCAGCAGATCGAACACAGATCCCTTAATATTTTTAAACTTATCTAGTGAGTATACTATGTAGCAAAGTTTTTGTATGATAGGTCGGTCGTAAATTATACAGATATACATTACATAACAAGTCCAATACCGAGATACTAAGAAAACTATAAATATCAACTTAAAATTAAATGTTTGTAACGTAGAAACTACGATTGTTTTTACAAGACGCGAGTAACCCCTCGAAACAAGTGTGACGCAAAAATACATTGTGTCTATAAAGAGATGAGTTATCAAACCCTGTAGTCACGCAGTGTAAGGTTCTTCATGTGACGACCCTATGGTGTCCAGTTTTGTAAGCTGCTCCTCAGATCGGATAAGAATGTAAGGTTGACCCTCCTTTTTTCTAATATAAACTTTGTCGTTGGCAGTCCAACAAAACTCGTAACCCTTCGATTTAGCAGCCACTCTTGACAGGTAAAACAACTTCCTTGTCTTATCCGTGAGGCTCTCTGACACATATATAGGTGCCACGTTCCCAGGAAGGCCAAGATGAGAAGTATTCAGAGGTGGACCAGACTTATTCTTCTTATAATTTTTTATAGCATTTAGAAACTCTGTTTTTACGAGTGTATTGGAATATTCGATTATTAGTGTTGAGTTTAGCTGGTCTCGCTTGCTCGGAATTCGTTGCACGTCCCGAATATCATATGCATTAATATTTACTTTTAGGTGGTTACATAGTTTTTGGATTAGAGAAAACAAATCTTCTTTTGTTTCTGTCTTACGCTTAGGAACGCCTCTCACCTCTGCAAGGAACTTAATAGAGTTTCGTTCGTAAATTTCAATTTTATTTCGGAGAGTATTACAACTTTCTATCAGGTGTTCTCGATCCTTTTCCAAAACTTTTATTTTCGTCTGTAAATCGGAAATTTGGTCTGAAATGTAACCCAGGGACGTCTCGATATCTCGTCTCGATATTAGTAGTTTTAATAAAATCACTTTGCTGTTTTATCTCCTTAATATGTTTTTCTAACGTATCTAAACGTGCAGTTTGTTTTTCCATAAATGACTTTAGCATTTCTCTCATTTCGGTTTGAAATACATCGCCAGGCTGGTCATCATTCATACGCTTTGTGCGCTTAGAACGCGTTTGCGTAGTCTCTGATGTTGATGACTTATTCGGGATGTCAGAATCCGAGGCAAAATGAATTTTATGTTGTAACTGAGAGGGCTCCATTTCGTATGGCAAGACGTAAGAGTGTCGAAAAGCAATAAGTGGGTAGTAGCCGAATCGGTGCTTGTGTAGTGCGATCGTCGCGGGCGCCGCGTCGTTGCGAGAGGTGAGGACAATGACGGTAGTATTAACGTAACTGTAACGTACTGCTGCACTAAAATAGCGATGCGCCTCCGATTTATTATTAAACTTGAAGTCGTGTATTTTTTAATGTCTTGTCACTTGCTCGTACTGAGGTACATACTGTAGAACTATATTGTCTTTAATTAAGTATCACTTTTATAATAAACTTAAAACTTAATACGTTGACAAGTAACACGTCCACACTGTACGGAGGTCTGGGAGGAATGGAGGTCTGGGAGGAATCGATGATGATTATGAACGTTAGTAATATGTGTTTTAGATTAATTCACGTTTTAGTAACTTAATACCTGCGGCTTTGCCTTCGTGAATTACACGTTTTTGTCTATTCCGTTTTCTTACGTTAAAATAAAGCATATCTTACCAAATTTCAACGCAGCATTCCCTGATGATAAAGATAGATTGTATAATCACGACAAACAGTTTAAACAAAATAGAAAAATAGAATTTTTTCTCTTTATAATTAATTTCGTCAAAAAAAGATTTCTAAAAGGTTCAATCGAAGGGTTGTTGCGTGTCATGTGGTCCCATTTAAATTTAATTGAGATTTTACGAGTACTTTTGCCTGCTGTGTGGTTACGGCAGTAAATACAGCCACCCCTTCTTTTACCGTGGGTGTCGTAAGAGGCGACTAAAGGATAGCACAGTTCCACTACCACCTTGGAACTTAAAAAGCCGACTGATTTCGGGATAACCATCCAACTGCTGGCTTTGAAATACACAGTTGCGACAAAGCCAGCCCTGTAGTCACCAACCCGCCTGCCTAGCGTGGTTAATATGGGTAATGATGATGATGAGTGATGAGTACTTTTTGAATTATATCTAATATATATAGCCCATATCTAATATTCCATAGCTTAATTGGCTAGAGCGCCGACACGGTCAGTCGAAGACGCGGGTTCGAATCCCGCTGGTGCGGTCAATTTTTGATATGATATTCAAAAAATGTTAAGAATCCCTAATGTGTGGGTAACACAAAAATAAAATCGTACATATTATATCTAATATAGTTTTATATTTAATTCCTTCAACATTAGATTTAAATTCAAGGTGTAAGATTGTTTAATTTGATAATCTGTAACTGTAATGGACTACAAATGTTATGCAAAGGGCTCTGGTCCTATTAATTAGCTTAATATAACCAAGACTTAATATTTAATCCCTTAAACGTCCAACTTCTAGACAAAGGACCCATTCTTAGTTTAGTTTAGTACTTAAATGGTCACGCATGCTTACTACGTTGTTACTGTTACGCTATATTTCAAAATAGTCAAGTAACACATCTGTCCGTCCATATATTTTTACACGATAAGTAATCACCAACATATCATAAACTAAAACCTTTTCAGAAACACGCTGCATCGTATGGTATAAGTATTATTCCGATCGGTTCAGTAGTTTTACCAGTATAACTGAACAAAGAAATCGACTCTTTATTTATTAGTACATATTAATAGATTTAGATTAATTTTATTTAAGATACTGTATATTGTTCGACATGTGTATCAGTGTGTTCCATAGACCAACTTCCAATGAAAAAAGTGCGTGCATACAAAGTGCGCATGTTAGAAGTGAAACTTCTTCGGCAAAATAATTTTAAATCTCGTCTATATTTATACAGATCTAAAGCTTTAGATTTCCGTTCCAGCGCCATCTAGTTAGTTTGCAATGTAATACTATCGATATTAATGTAACAACCTTTGTGCTTTCTATAGGACACGCTAGGTGGCTCTGTTGTTCGACAAAAACGTTGCACATCTTCGTAACGCTAATATAATTATTATTGCGTTTCATCCGTAAAAATATTACCCTCATGCGCCTAAAAAAGTTTTACTTCTAAAAAAAAAATAGGTATGAAATATACTATTAATTTAAAAATCAAAGAGTCTCTCCTGAGTTAATCATGGCTGGCAATAAATCCTGAGTTACTTGTGGGATGATAAAATAATTTCAGGACGGATATTACAGTCGGATATTATAAGACGCTTTATCAGTATTTATTAAAGAGTTTTTAAAGTATTAAGCCCATAAAACATTAAAATTTAGTTTCACATAGTATACTGTATTTACTTTTATTAAGTACTTATTTAGTAAACTACTAACGCTGTGTTGTCTATATAATATATTATATATATATATCATAGAATAAAATTTCATTAACATCTTAATGTGATATAAATTAAAATCAAAAATAACTTTATTCAAATAAGCTTCAAAAGCACTTTCGAATCGTCATTTTACAAATTAAAATTTTAAAGTAATTATTATTTTTAAAAGTGAAGCTACCACCGATTCGGAATGTAGTTTCTGTAGTAAAGAATCGGTAAGAAATTCACTCTTTTGAAAATAATATATAAAATGACCCCTTAGCATAATTATTTGAAAATAATTTTTATTTAAAAAATGAATAATTATTTTTTATAATGCTTCAAATCGGGCATGATAATTTGTGTCTCAAAAATTATATTAATTATATAAATATATTAAAATTATAAGAAAAATCAGTTTTTAAGCGTAATAAGAGCATGAAAAGATATAATAGAAAACGTGATTTTTATACACCTATGCAATTTATATGATTTATACGAAATAACTTGCTATGACGTAGAAAAATGCACATTATGTCGTCACTCTCTAACATTACCTGAAGAAATATTGTGAAAATATTATTTGTTTAAAAAATAATAATAATAATAATATTCAAAGCCGTAATTATATATTTAATTATAATTTTATTATTTAACAAATAAAACTTACCATATTACACAAAATTAACCAAACAACTCACATTTTTGTGTCTTCACGTAAACATCACATGTTTAATACACAAAGGCATAAACAAAAAACGATGATTCCCTCTATTGATCAATTTTTTTTACGAAGATTAACTTAAAGTTTACCGCGTAGCCCGTAGCGCGGTCGTAGCATTCGTTCGCTACGGTAGCTACGTTACGACTGAGACGCTACGGTTGGTAAAGATTCATCTCAAATGTCAACTGAGGCGACGTTTATCGCTGTTAATTATTCTTTTTAAGCTCGTTTTTATAGGTTAAACTTAGCGAGTGGTGTAGTAAATGAAAATATACATAAACATTCCAGGTCATATTATATAGCTGTTTTCTTATGTAGCCTTGCCTAGATTTTTATTGCGTTAGCTAGTGTTAAAGGCAACGTCTTATATAGCTTGATATAAAAGACATAGTCCTATATTAGACTTGAAATGTTATCATAATAAATTAACCGTTTAAAAATTCTCGATTTGAAATTAAATATTTCATTAAGAGATTTGTTTGTAATTTGTATTTCTTAGATTTAAGATTATTACTTGTTATTAGTATGTAACATTTTTTAAACAACAATTTTGTGCAGTTTTATTTTATGTACCTATGTTGTTAAAGTTAAAAAAAATGGAACTATTATACTAAAAATTATGTGGTGTCATGGGACACCAGGTAGGAACGAAGTTCCTTCGAATAGTATAGAAGCAACACAATTTGAAAAAAAGTGTTGTATTTTATACATATTTTCTAGTTCTTGTTTCTTTTTAATTTTGTTGATTGGTTTTTAATTAAGTACATAAAAGTATTTAGGAAATTTATTCTTTTAGAAAATAACAAATACCGTAAAATAAAACAAATCAAACAAAATAATAATAATAATTCAAACTATTAAGTGAAATAAAAAAACATGTGTCTTTATTTATTTTTGTCGACAGTATAAAACAAATAATTAAAAAAAAGTTTATTACTAATATAGATAATTTTTACAAATCGATTCTCATCATTAAATTCTATTACGTATTGAAACTATTGGCTTGTGGTAACTATATAAAATAAGATATATACGAGTATGCTTGCGATTCTATTTTGTGCAAATATCTTGAAAAAATAATATCAATAGTAGTACCATATCTCGTTGTCAATTCTTTTGGATTGTTGTTAATACGTAAGTTAATATTTTCTAAAAGAAATGTTTTAGTGGTTCTGATTTTTCATCTGCAAAATTGGCGTTAAAATCACCAGACGAAATCATCGGAAGCTGATGGAAATTTTCACCAAATATTCAGAAACCTCTTCAGTATATTCTTTCAGTGCTCGATAGATTAAACGTTGAACAAACAACTGAACAAAGTTTACAACTTCTGTACGTCTAACATTCACATTGTCAGTATTGTTTAAGATTATGTCCATATTTGGTGTCTAAAATATTAGTAGCTTGTTGATTTCTTTTTCCTTGCTGGAACTCTTTTTGACGCTGTGCATTAGTTTTTGGAACATTCTTGGTTCTAAAAATTATTCAACATAGTGATAAAAATAAAATAAATAATGTATTGAGAGTGTTGAATACATATTATGTACACATTTATATACATTATTATGTACATATCACGTTACAGTAATCAGTAATCTTATCCTTATTGCAAATGCAGTAATTGCAAAATGGTGGCTTGGAGATAAACGCGATAAACATATTTCTTAATCTTATTATCACAATCAAATTTTTGTTTTTTGATTCGTATTTATAATCAATCTGCGAAACTTGTTTCAGAAACAATTTTTATTACAGTTTTTAATTATAGGTTATATAATATAAAGTAATTATAGGTAATTAAATTATTAAATTATTTTATTTTTAATTTATTGTTTTAAAATATATTATTATAATCTTTATATTTTTAAATAGTTTATTTTATTTTTTTAAATAAATACCTTTATTCATGAAGTTATCATTCTTTTGAAATATACAATCTCAACAGACAACTGTTTAAAATATTTTTTAGAAACATAAATGAAATCAAAAATATGTAGAGTCAACTTCCAAAATCTATTGGTCCACAATTCTAAATTATAGCCATCACTTCAGCCTATGGCAGTCCACTGCTGGACATGGGCCTCCCCAAGTTCGCGCCAGACATCCCGGTTTTCCGCAATCTTCATCCAGCCTACATAGCCCAGGATGGCAATCTTACGTAGATCGTCGGTACAACGGGTCGGTGGACGTCCCACACTGCGTTTGCGGTCTTCACTCCAGGGCCCGTTCGTTCCAATATCCTCTAGAAAAGCAAATAGACAATAATTTCACTTTTTATTATTTATTTAATTTAATATAAAATAATTTTAGAACAAGAAAATAAGATTATTTTTTTAAAAAGCAGTAAATACAATGAGTATTGTAATTAAACAGTTCTCAGCGTTACAAGCAATTCTTAATTAACTTCTAACTAGTACAAATGGTCTCACAAGTGGTTTCAATAATCTTAAATGATTATAAAATCTTTCGTATTACTCTTTTGAAGTACTTCATAGTTTTATAAATAAAAACTGATAATAGGATCATATAACACATGACCTATAAGGGATTACTATATGATTGGAAAATGAATCTCAAGAATGAGTCTCAAAACTCAAGAGCGAATCAATTCGGCCATTATAAAGGCTCCCTAATACTCTCTGAAAGCAAAGAAAAAAGAGCGACTACATCAATTCGGCTATTATAAAGGTTCCCTAATACTCTCTGAAAGCAAAGAAAAAAAAGTGTGATTATCAGCTGCGACGCACGATTGGAGTTTACTCCTATTGACTATCTAAATAGGCACAAAAAAGGCTTATTATTATAAGAACAAGATAAATACTATATCAAATGGTAAACAAACGAACCAAATAATGCCGTCTATCGAAACCTAATAGGAAAACGTAACGACGTCATTCGTTCAGTAAAATTTACTCCTCATATTTTGAAAACGATTTTTAAGGAGTAAACTCCAAAAATACACAGAAAACACGAAAATTAAAAAAAAAAAAAAAATTCGTTTAACAGTTCACAATGTCTAATCCAGTATAAAATAAATTCTTTAACGATTTTGGGCTACACACCTATTTTGTATATTTTTATCATTAAGAATTCGTAAAGCAAACGTTTAAAGAAGTGCGTGCCAAAATCTCATGCGGTAACTCTCACTAAGTAACTCTGTAAACATCTTATATTTAACGCCTTCTGTATGATAATTATATGGGTCATCGCACTACACTTGCGGTGGATGTCAGATTATTTTGGGGTCTGGAAACAAACAAGTTAAATACGATCGCCTAGATGAGCATGTGTTCATCTTTATGACATGACCTAGAATCGAAGCCATCGTTAGCGCAAAAGCCAGTTTTTAATCACTACATTTAAAGGTGTAAAATTAATTTAATAATATTAATCGTAAAGTTCAAGGTTGAATATAAGTCTATTAATGTTTTGAATAAAATTTAAGCTAATTAGGTTAATTCTTTATTACTAACTAAGGAGTCAACAGTGATTGAACTTTATTTAAACAGTCTTTTTGTGAAAGATCGACTAGATCGACACAGCTGTTTATCTATTTAAGACCGGTTTTTTTGATTTAATCTTTCTGTAATTAAGTTTATAATGTTTGTGATTAAACAATAAAAAAACAACATCAATCTACATTAATGACTAATCAATTTAAAACATCATTAACGCAGCTGATAGCAAAAAATATTCGATTAAATACAGATTTACTATATATTACTTGTAAAACCTCGAATCGAATTTACTGTGAAGTACAAGTTTATTTACTTGTGAAACTACACGACAAGCGTCAGTTTTTTAAATAAAAAAAAAGAAACATCAAAATCGGTACACATAGTAAAAAGTTGAAAGGTAATACACTCACATAAAAAAAAAACAGTCGAATTGGAAACCCAAATGTTTCCCTCTTTTACACACAGCGTAAACTAGAATCGAATTAGTATTAGAGCAGCCAACGTGCCTGATTTATATAACTGATATGGTACGTGAGAGAACCGGAAGCAAGCGTCCCCATTTCCCCATCATGTCCCTTCTACAGCGCTTGATAATTCGAATTTATATTTCAGATATAGCTTTACTGATGCTTCATTTATATGTGATAGTCAAAACTTATCATCAAGAGATTTTTAATTTTCGTGTTAGGTAAGAATATATAAGGATATAATTTTGTTATAATTATTTTTGATAAGCATTATAACGATAGTCGCTAGTTTGATGGGATTGAAAGATTAGGCCATACATTTGTAGAAGTATTTTACTTATCATGTGGGTGGTCTTTGTGAGTTTCTCTGTCGTTCCTCGGAGAGCTCATGAAGACTTCGGTCTCGTTTACTATCATAGTTAACTGGTAACGGGTTATTTGCTAATATGCAGTGGAGAACACTTGCTTAAACAGAGACTGGGCCTTTGAACACTAAGGCTGTAAAAAAGCGAACGGCCTACCAGATACTAAGTTACGTAGCTTAAAACGTTTGCAGTACCAGACACAAGGCAAGCGCGTTGTCGATTTTAACCTAGCTGTATATATCATTCCCCAGGCATTTTTTTGCCGACCAAGTTGTATAAAAAAATAACTCCAGTGGTTTTTAGCTACCATTTGGCTGTGATCTTTCCTAATGTTGAGATACTTCATCAATACAAGATTTTTGGTCAGTCATTTGTAGTTGTACTTTAACTCATAAGGTAGCTAATTCATTATAAGAATATGACACCACATGGAAGCAGTTTATTTGGGTGTAATCTTCTGTAAGGATCTAATAGTCTGTTGATTCGCCAATTGGGCTGCTCCAAATTTTTACCAAGTAATTTACTGCTGTGCTCTATTTCATAATATACTATATAGTAACAGACTCACACTTATGGAATCGATTCGCTAATGAATATGTTACTTTACTTCAGCAGAATACTAAGTGGATACAGTCGCAAGAGACGCTGAAGCATTTGTTGTGATAAAAGACAAGTCCAGTTATGTGATGGCTGGGGCGAGTTCTTTGAATGCTTCAGGGTGAAGATGCAGTCGCAAGAGTAGCAGACATTCGGACTAGCAAAGGCGACCGTCCGACTGTAAATATTGAAGATACACTTTAACAACGGGAGCATGTTGTAGCACCGACTTCTGGTGTTGCTCGCGGGGCGCGTGCGTCGGGAGGCGGTGGGGGCATCGGTGACGATGAGAGCGCAGCGGCCGCGTATGCGATTATCATCCACGACACCGAGCCGTCATTACTCCTACACTTTTACATGCAACGCCAAACCATCCATGGTTCTTGTTCGTAGGGTTTGGATACCCAGTTTTCCGTAACCATCGTGGCACAGGGCACTGGCCCTAACATATGGTGAAAAGGTAAAGGTAGGTAAGGTAAAGTGTGTTACAATATAGTAGTGGGAAATTCACAGGTTATTTAAGTGGATAATATACTGAAATTATTTAATGCAGTATTTTATTTATATGATATTGTTATGTCTACATGTATTGAAACTTTTAGCTTTCATCTCAAACTCATTCTGCTACAAGCCGCAAGTCTGACGCGAGACCGGGTGTAATTTTGCTTGTAACTTCTAATGAGGAACAGAATGAGAATATAACTTTTATTATTTAATACCGGTTACTGCGGTTACTCTAGCTCGGTTACTCGCGTTTCGACTTGTTTCTTCGCAAACTTTTTAACTAAGAAAAGTGACGTTGGCAACGCTGCAATGAGCTGCAATACTGATTAAAAAAAAATTAGGACAGTATTGCTCATAATATCACTACTATGGTACTATGGGTAAAAAACATAAGTTAATGAAGTTTTTGGCGCGAACTTGTGGAGGCCTATCTCCAGTAGTGGACTGCGATAAGCTGAAATGTGTGTGTGTGTGCGTGCGTGTGTGTGTGTGTGTTCATAATGGCTGAATTTGACTTATTTAATATCATGTTGTTTAATTATATGTAACTAGCTATGCTTTGCGGTTTCACACAGGTTATTTAAGGAAACATAATTGTGTATGCTCGCAAAACTAAAAAAAAACCGACTTCAATTACACCGACAAGTAATACAACGAAAATAGACGAAAAAAATTAATAAATGCACTAGTCGTCACTATCTCTCGTTTTATCACTCGTCGATTTTCGAGGGTTTCCCTTGATTTCTTTGAAATTCCATCATCCTAATTTTCTTATCATGGTAAACTTGAAATATCTCCTTTCCAACAAACAAAGAATTATCAAAATCGGTTCATTAACGATGACGTTATACTACTTTTATTTACTAAGGGAATATAGTGCAAACCCGCAGTGGAGCAGTGCGGTGGATGAAACTTCGACCCTGCTCCTTCGTGAAGCAAGAGGCCTATGCCCAGCTGTGGGATGCTACATATCATGATTCTTACTTTAATCAAAAGCTGATTGATGCTTGTCGTGTTATTCTATTAAAATTTTATGGAGATATAATGTCGACTTTTTGAGTAATTTTTGATATAGCGTTTATACTCGAAAAATTTTTCTCATAATAAGCCTGTGGATATATCACATAATTAAAAAACAAAAAAAACACTCGTGTAGATGTACTCGTATACTAAAATAAGGAACTTAAGAAGATAAATCCTGCAAATATTATAAAAGGGAAAGATTACGAGAATGAATGGATGGATGAATAGATTATATCGAAAAACATAGGGTTTATTTTATCGTTCCCATATGACTGAAAATTCGGCGAGTAAAGCCGCGATTCGTAGCTAGTAATAAATAATACTTGTTTACCATTTAAACCAATTACAAGCCTAAATATTTCATGTAATTATAGTTGTTTGTATTCAAATCGAAATGTATTTTCAATTCGGAGCTGACATTTTCGATCGTCGCGCCAATTTGTTACAAATGTTACGTAATCACGCCTACGCCGCTTTTCTGATTCGAATACGAATTTAGCGTAAGTACCTAAATATAGCCTATTGTGATATTAAATAAAATCGGAAGAGTATGAACTAATAATGGTAAGAATTGAAGAGGTTATTTGTGTTTTATCTTTTTTAATTTTTATATTTGTTATGCTTCATCGTAATCATGACTTTTTTTTTGTGCTATTTCATGAAATCTCTCTCCTAACGGATAAAAATCAAACTGATATGATGTTTGATTCGCTTGTTACTTTTAGTTGAAATAAGTGTACTTTATTATTGAATACGATCGCCTACAAATATAAATATTTTGGCTACTACTAGGTATAACAATTTTTGTATTCTAATGTCTCGTTGAAGTCTGTTCTTTTGTAATGCGAACCATATGAAAAATAGTAATGATAAGTTTCCTAACTAGTTTTATTATTAATTTTAAAGGCAAGATATCTACCGGCTCTTAATATGTATGTCCATGATTATTTTCAACCAGCATGCAGTTAGGACGTAGAATAGAATATATCTTATATATAAAATTCTCATGTCACAATGTTAGTTACAACACTCCTCCGAAACAGCTAGACCGATTTTTATGAAATTTTGTGTGCATATTGGGTAGGTCAGAGAATCGACTAACATCTATTTTTCGTACCTCTAAGTCGTAAGAGCCCCCCCTTAGTAAGGGAGTTAATATCATATATGGCAAAATAACGTTCGCGGGGTCAGCTACTTTTTATATAATAACATTTTCAACAATGATTCGTAAATCTTAAAGACTTTTTACGTTACAATCAAGACTAAAAGACTTTTAGCCTTTGCCTTTGCCTTTATCGATAAATAAATAAAAATTCAAATATAGAAAAAAGGTTGCTCCTAAACCAACATCATAACAATTTATGTTCTTTATAACATGACAATGTCAATGGTTTCGAAAGTGCTTTTAAAGTGTGACGTGTCTAAATTATACGCTGTACTAAATAAATAAGCCTAGTGTTGTTAGGAATAAAATTTCACCATTATGAAAAACTTCGTGTTGCCCACGGATATGCCCGCGTAAAATAATCTCTTCTTTTAAAAAAATCCCTTAACCGTTTCCAGAGTCCTATCTATCTCTTGACCAAATTCCATCATAATCGTCTAAGTTGTTTTTTTGTCATTTATATATAACTAGGTCGGCAAACAAGCGTACGGCTGACCTGATGCTAAGCGATTACGGTAGATTTATAGACGCCTGCAATACTAGAAGCATCGCATACGGGTGGCCGATCCTATTCCCCATTCCCCCCAGGAGCTGTGGTCACCTTACTCACCAACAGGAACACAATACTGCTCGGAAACACTGTGACACACTTTAGCTGTTATCTACTGTAAGGTCGTGGTACATATATTGCCTCAATGAAAGTTTTTGCTTATCTTCATCCCCCCTTTTTTTAAAGGGGTGAAGTGATGATGTGAAATATTACTATACCTAGTACATCATCGTTTTAATATTTTATTTATTAAATTATTGCATCTAATTATGTTTTACAGTTACACCTACACTATAGCTTTATGTATAAATTAGTAATTTAGTAACGACGGGATAAAAAATGTATGCACCGTCATCTTCAGCCAAGCGTTAAGCCGCTGTTCAAATCTAGGTCAATATTTTCTGAACCTCTAAACAAAAAACTATAAACCAGTAATCAATATATACTAATAAATATTTCGTTATGTTTTTGTTTTTCAGAACAAGATTGAAATCAAAATTGTATTTGCTCGCAAACGAAAAAAAAAACCGACTTCAATTACATCGACAAGTAATACAACGTAAGTAGACGAAAAAAATTAACAAACGCACTAGTCGTCACTACGATTTTCGAGGGTTTCCCTCTATTTCGCTAGGATTCCATCATCAGATCCTGGTTTCCTTATCATGGTACCACACTTGGGATACCTTTCCAACAAAAATAAGAATGATCCAAATCGGTTCAAAAGCTACAAAGTTATCTCCGAACATACATTAAAAAAAATATGCATACGGTCGAATTGAGTAACCTCCTCCTTTTTTGAATTCGGTTAAAAATAGATAAACAAAAATACAATGCTTCTTATTTTAATAAGAAACCCAATTACGTTCCATCAATTGCTTTCATTGATGTATATAAATATGAAAACTAGTGTTCATAAAATAATTAAGTACACGAATCCATATCAAGTAATAAACACACTCAAATGAACAATCTCTAAAAATGTATTTGCATTCAGAATAACGAAATTATTTGTTATTCTGTTAAGAACGTCTTTGTTTATAGATTAAATGTATTTAATTTCTCGACTGTCTATAGGCTTTCATTTGTAGATGGCGATTAGTTCTGATACCAATTAGATTTCCTTGTTTACCAATAAAATTATTAGCTCCTTCGTTTATTTGATATTAATCGTGTCCTACTTCTTGATGTTATGGAGAGAAATTCAACAGAATTTTAATGAGATTATTTTTTGTTTACGTCGACGAATAACATGAGAGCTTAGATGAGATAGATTTATTTGTTTTTTTTTTAAATTTCATTTCGTAAAATTTTCAACGTAAATTTTTTTTCGTAAGTTAAAATTAACAGTTTATTAAATTATCATTATACATAGCAAATATAGGCATACTTAAAACATCTATGAAAATATGTATTACAAGGAAAATACAGGGAAAAAACTACGTCACATATAAAAGAAATAAATAAAGTTTTCTCATTATTTTAAACACGAAAAATTAATCTTTTACTATTTTACACCTACAAAAGGTAAATATATTCGTCTTTGAGTTTAATTTTGTAGGTAAATTATATATTAATAACGTCAAATCAGTTTGCTCCCGTCTATTAACATCATGGAGTTAGATGAATATATTACAGAAGCAATTACGATTGTCCACCGTAATTGACTAGACATTAGGGAATAAATATACCGGATACTGCTGCGGCTTTTCTCGTAATACGGGAATAATTGAGGTAGGACACAGCAGGAAGTAATTTTGCTTAAAATCTGGAGTAGTCTGAATAGGAAAGCAGCTCAGAATTACAGAAGATCACAGTCAACCAATAAGTGAGTAGGGTACGGCAGCACGAGTAGAGCTGAAAACGCGCATATAAAAGGACTTACTGAGAATAGCTCGAAATATTAAGTGACGTCACTATAAATCCAATATGGTGGACTATCAAAGATGGAGTATTAGGAATTTTAATGCTCTCCTACAATATCCGTACCAAATGCTTGGCTTGCTGAGAATAACTCGAAAAATAAAGTGACATTACTCTAAATCCAATATGGCGGACTTGTAAGTTGGTGCACTTAGTTTTTATATTTTCCTACATTATGGGTTGCAATTTGCTGAGAATACAAGACTGAGAAACCTGTCAAGCGATGACTAAAAAATAAAAATAAAACATTAAATTTAAAAAACAAGCTTTTATTTTATATGAGTCTAAAAAGAAAAAAATAAAATTTCCTTTGAAACTACAATATAACGTCATACACAATTTATATAAAAAAAGCTTGTCGCGAGATTAAAGTATAAAGTAATAGTAAGACAGACACATACATACATTCAGAAATACACTCGAAGAACACTACCCTCCGTTTGCAGTCGAGTCGGCAAAAATATTCTATTATATAAGTTATGGGAAAAACTGTAATATTCATAACATAAGACCCCAATATATCGAAATAATGATAGATCCTATAAGCGACACTGTTTTCGATGATCTGTAATGTTACTTACTTTATCATAACGTTTCCTAAGAAACATAAAGTAGGAGGAATAAAGAATCGTAAAATTCGACTAGCTTGGGAATAGTATCTACTTTAAAAAAAAATATGAAAAACTATTTCATGATATATTAATATAGATAATTGAATGATAGTACGTATAATGTGCTACATATATACGTGGCACGTGAACAAGATACGCACAACTCCTAATTAATCTGTATTAACACGGTAATATCTACGATTTATGTACTATTATTTATTATTATAAAGTATTAATTTTATTGCATATTTGAAATTACATAAAGCAAATGGCGCAGTGGTGAAATGGTCACAGCACTGGCTTGAGGCTGTTGCGCTGGTGATTGCGGGCTCGATCCCCGCACATAACAATCATTTATATCGGCCATACAGATGTTTGTGCAGTCTTTGTGGGCCTCCCCACCGTGCCACGGAGAGCATGCTAAGCCATCGGTCCCGGTTTTCATGTACACTTGATAGCCATCGTTACTCATAGTAGGAACATATCCGCCAACCCGCATTGGAGCAGCGTGGTGGATTAAACTTTAATCCTTCTCCTACGTGGGAAAAGAGGCCTATGCCCAGCAGTGGGATATTACAGGCTGAAGATAAGGAAAACAGCAATATTCTTACTTAAAGAAGATGCAAAGGCGGTCTTATCACTAATAGAGATCTTTTACAGACAACATCTAACAATAGAGAAAAAATAATAACATAAACAATAAAGAATGAAAAAAAAAATTAATCAAAATATTATATTATAATACTCGTAAATAAAGTAAGTTAAATTCAAATAAGCTAAATATATATACAAAAACCATATACACATACACACATCAAATACAAATGAATAATTATGTAAAAAAATAATACGAATACATTCATACGTATAAATAATCTAATATATAAAATTCTCGTGTCGCGATGTTTGTAGTTAAACTCCTCCGAAACGGCTTGACCGATTCTCATGAAAATTTTTGTACATATCGGGTAGGTCTGAGAATCGAACAACATCTATTTTTCATAGCCCTAATTTATGGGGGGGGGGGTTTAAGACGGTTAATAAAATATTATGAAATTTTGTGTGCATACCGGGTAGGCCTGAGAATCGGCCAACAGCTATTTTTCATTTCTCTAAGTTATAAGGGGGGGGGGGGGGGGGATAGAAGTTTAATAAAATATATGGCATAACAACGTTTGCGGGGTCAGCTTTATAATTTCAACTCAAGCTCATTATATTCATTTATTGGTTTTTTGTTATATCAGTATATATTCCGTTAACATTGAAATACTGTTTCTAATGATCAAGTACCTCGACAAGAAAATTGTTGTTTGCAAGATTGTGATCAATACTAACAATAATTAATTTCTCTGACGTGTTTGTTCAAATTAAGATGTTAGTAAACAAAACACTTGATTAGAAGGTCGCGTAGCATTCTACTAAATATATAGAGATTTCGATTAAAATACTACATTCAAGTTAAATAATTCACTACATTTATTACTATCATTGTAAAAGTTAAAAAAAAACCTATCATTTATAATTAAATATGAAATATAATTAACAAAAATCACAAAGTCAATAGATCAAAGAAATTAAAAATGTAAATATTTTACTAAATTTGTTATCATCATTACAGCCTATACAGTCCACTGCTGGACATAGGCCTCCACAAGTTTACGCCAAAAATAACGTGAACTCATGTGTTTTGCCCATAGTCACCACGCTGGGCAGGCGGGTTGGTGACCGCAGTACTGGCTTTGTCGCACCGAAGACGCTGCTGCCCGTCTTCGGCCTGTGTATTTCAAAGCCAGCAGTTGGATGGTTATCCCGCCATCGGTCGGCTTCTTAAGTTCCAAGGTGGTTGTGGAACCTTGTTATCCCTTAGTCGCCTCTTACGACACCCACGGGAAGAGAGGGGGTGGCTAAATTCTTTAGTGCCGTAGCCACACAGCACAAATTTGTTATAATATTTTATAATTATGTTCGGATATGAAATTATGCTAGAAAAACAACAAATACCTACTTCTCTTTTTTTAACATTCTTCTAAAACCTCTTTTTTATTTTCAATTCGATTGTATTTTTTTAGGTATAGGTATGTAGTTTACTTCAGAACTTTTGACTAGATTTCGACGACTTTTGTACCGAAAAGTGGTGCATTTCATGTGGTCTTATATAAATTTAATTAAGATTTTACAAGTACTTTTCGATCTATATATGATAATTATGCGTATTTACTTGACTATTTTTTCGTCGACCTACGTTGTATTGTACCGTATAACTTTTCACTGGGTATACCGATTTTGATAATTCTTGTTTTACTCGAAAACTGATTGTCTTGTGGTCCCATTTAAACTGTTTATCGAGATCTAGAGACAATATTTGAGTAATATTTGATAAAGCGTATTTACTTGACTATTTTTATCGTCTACTTACGTTGTAATTATATAAAAATTCAAGATAAGATTTATTTATTTACATTAATTATAATATGTATGTATATATATATATATATATATATATATATATATATATATATATATATATATATATATATATATATATATATATATCTATATATATATCAATCATCTGTTTCGATAACTTACCGCCATCTCGTAGGCGAAGACAGGATTTCGTTGCAGTAGAAATTTCGAAACTTTTGAAAAACCGCAAAATGCATCTTCGACATCATGTTATGACTAGTCGATGTAATTGAAGTCAGTTTTTATTGTTCGCGAGCAAACACAATTATTAAATTTATACAAAAAATACAAACATATTTAAAGGACGTTTATATATTCATTAATTTTAAAAATTATCTTCAATGATATAAATTAACTAGTAGGTATTAAAAAACAAATTACATTTGCGTAATAAATGTTGATTGAGTAACATAGGTCTGAAATATTGTATATATGTATATGTGTTGTATATATGTATATGTGTTGTATATATGTATACCTAAATAAATAGAGTCATAGAAACTGGTTACATAAACAACGAATAGTTAATGAACTGTTTACATATGTTTATCAAACTATATTTAGTTAGGTAATGATATATACAAAGGTTTTGGTATAATGTTATTAGAGTTTAATTATATTACCTACATTACTGGGTCTTCGAGTTTTCCCTACGGATATTTTTCAGTGAGTCAAAAAGGACAGGTGGAGAAAAGCCCTTTGAGAAGAGAGAGGCTTCTGAGCTTACAGGCGCTAAATTAATTTCAAATCGTGTGTGTGCGACTGAGACAGAAATAATGTGAGGAGTTGGGCTAGACTCGAAAAAAATAATTAAATTATAAATACATACAAATCTGTTGCAAATCAGTAATCTGTTGTCGAGAAGCGTGTGGGACGTTCGTATTATTTTCCAGAACTTCACCTTAACATGTACAAGGCGCTCAAACTGATTTTATTATTAAGTTTAATGTTGGATAGTTATCCCGCCATCGGTCGGATTTTTAAGTTCCAAAGTGGAACTGTGAACACCTTGCGAACCTTGACACACACTTTGGAAACCATCCAACTGCTGGTTTTGAAATACACAGGCCGACGACGGGCAGTAGCGTCTTAGGTGCGACAAAACCAGCGCTGCGGTCACCAACCCGCCTGCCCAGCGTGGTGATTATGGGTAACACACATAAGTTCGCGCAATTTTTGGCGCGAACTTGTGCAGGCTGAACTGCAATACGCTGAAATGAAGTTTAAATTATAGATGATTATTTTTTTATAAAATGATAATAAACTAATCTATACATATAATAAAATGGTGGGAAAGTCAAAACTGTACATTGAATATTTTTTTTAAAGAATACTTGGGGTGTGATCTACAATCGATACCGAAGCTAAAAATATAGTTTTTAGAATTTTTGTCTGCTTGTATGTTTATCTGTATGTATGTCCGGCATAAACTCAATAAGTACTGCATGGATTTACTTCAAATTTGGCACGAATATTATTAAGAAGTCGGGTCAACATACAGGCTACATACATATTATCACGTTATCACCTACGGGGAACGATCAGTGAAACTTTATTTCCTCAACGCATTCTGTAACAATGTGTAATCTAACGACGTATATTTGAATGTTATTGTTATTATGTTAATAACCATGCTATAAGCTAGCTTCACACTATAAATAAAGACATTCTGTGATATATTAAGTATCAGCATTGCACCCGTGTGAAGCCGGGGCGGGTCGCTAGTTATTTAATAATTGAAATGATAGGTATTACGATAGAAAAAACTTCAGTACGACCAAGGATCGTTAAAAATGATTAATGTCCCACAAAAAACGGAAGAAAACGTGACCACTTATGAAAGATGATTCTCGAAGATGTAAAGAACAGTATAAAATAGGAAAAATATTGTCCGTTTGTACGTTTGTCTTGATTGACGGAGATTTAAATTGGATGGCCATTGTACGGTAAATTGCCATTATGAAAACTCGTTCTGCCGATAAATCTTGTTAGAGCTACTCCTTAACATTATTCACTCGAGCGATTGAATCTTGCGTCCGAATACTGTCCAACTATATTTGTGGGAAACGAACCAAATATTAATTGTTAAAGTTTTTCAAGGCCGTGGAATGTCCCGGAATTTCGCCAAATAATACATAGGTATATGTCTGTGATACAGTGAAAAGATTATAATATATATATATTGTTTCGGGTCTTAAATAATATTTCTTTAATGTGGATGAAATTCAGTTTTGTTTTTGTACCTCAGTAGCGCTGTTAAGACCTGTAGTGTTGATAATTTACCAATAAGATTTGCAGCTGTGAGCATCGATGGTCTCTCACTTAATCACTATTTATCAATTACTCTTTATTTGTTCTTTGCAGAGAGGATTATTATTTATCTCGTATACCTTTACACCTAGATAGGATGATTCGCATAATCTTTAGTAGAAATTTATATTCCTTTTCTCGTTTTCATCACTAGTTTTCCCGCACTCGTCTTTTCCGATTAGCAACGCATTCGTGTCTCCTCTTGTGCTGCAAGTGCTTTTAACCGAGGTAGTATTTTCACTTTCATGTCTACGAATTTTTTTTACTAATTCCTTAAAAGTATCGTTATTTCTTTTTTATCCTGCTTTTTGTGAATTATTAAAATAATCAGAAACTAATTATTTAAAATTTTCGAATTAAATATTTAATCACAAACTACATTTTAAATGTAATTGCATTCGATATTAATATACAAAGATAACCTTATCTCTCATGTCGAGTGATTTTCCATAGATCACTGCAAAAATATTAAATCGAAGAGAATAATTAATATAATTAATAAATAATCAATGATAATAATGTAAAGATATGGTATTTTGTTCATTCATTCAAGGTCTCCTTATCAGATGTGGCGTGACATGTGGTGTGTCGTAAGAAAATCTTAATTTAGTTTTTATAATTTTTTATTTTTAGCTACTGTATTTAGTAATAAGCTAAATTATTAGTATGTCAGCTGTGTATTTAGTAAATGCTGTGTGCCACGGGAAGAAAGGAGGTCCTTTTTTCCCGTGGGTGTCGTAAAACTTAGGGATAACACAGTTTAACTCCCAACTTGGAACTTAAAAAGCCGAACGATGGCGGGATAACCATCCAACTGCTCGCTTTGAAATACACAGGCCGAAGACGGGCAGCAGCGTCATCGGTGCGACAAAGCCAGCCCTGCGGTCACCAACCCGCCTGCGCAGCGTGGTGACTTTGGCCTACACACATGAGGTCACACCATTTTTGGCGCGAACTTGTGGAGGCTTATGTCCTGCAGTGGATTGCAATAGGCTGAAGTGAATGAGTGAGTAAATGATTGAAACGGCTTTACATTAAGTTTGCGCTACACACCCCGGTTTACCGCAATCATTATCCAACTTACACCAGCAATATATTAAATATAGAAAACTAGCTTCTGCCTGCGACTTCGTCCGCGTAGAATAGGAACAATTCTGTCATACATGATTTTTGCGAAACTGCAGTGCACGCAGCGGAAACCTAACAAAAGGAAAAAAAACCGATTTTAAAATATTCTTCATTGGTGTTCCACTCCTATTGGTCTTAGCGTGATGATATATAGCATTCTTCGATCGTGGTTATCTAACTCTGAAAGAATATTTCAAATCGGACTCGTTCGGAGTAGTTCCTGAGATTAGCGCGTTCAAACAAACAAACAAACTCTTCAGCTTTATAATATTAATATAGATGATCTAAAGTCCGATCCCTGAGATCCATTTTAAATGCCTATTTTTAGTTCAGACACAGAACATACAGTAAAATATTATAATAGTAATGATATTCTACATGAGTACTGCGTGTTGTCGACCCTATCCCCGACAATCCCCAGGAGCTCTGGCCACTTTATTAACCATTGAAAAAAGATACGTAACTGATATCTATGTGATTATATAATGAGAATATAGTTTATATATTATTTATATATTGCTGAAAATTATCCAAACCTTATGCTTGGGCGATGCTTGCGCGAGAGTGTAATGGACCTTTATCATTTCAACACTCAATATCGTTCAAATTTATAGATAACATATATTCTCAAACATTAACAAGGATTTAAAGGAGGTATTAAGATATAAGGCATCACGTGCTTTTTAGATCTCACAGTACAATGTTCGTTTAGATGTTGTGGTGTCTGCTATGGTTCTTTCCACCGATTATAATTTTCAGTCAAGGTTTCCTGATTAAAGATATTTGATAACTCTCGTCGTTAACTGGGCCAAGACTAAACACGAAAATAATTTCATCATACTGATGACATCTGATTATGATTGTTTTTTTTTTTGTTTAATTTGCTGTTGATAATGGTTTAAGCTACTTTATATTTATAAAGTTCTTAGTTACCAAATTTTATGTCTTTTAGTTAAATTTTTAAGCACTCAATATCAAGATAATTGGATGAATGTAGTAGTGTTGATAAACATTTGAGAGACGAAATTTAAATCCTTCACAATACTAGAATGTATTTAATATAATTAAATAAATAAAATAAAAAAATGTTTACTTAATTATAATATTTAGTTATAGAGATTTTTATTTTGCTTGATGGCTGATAATATATACTTTTAATATATATTTCTATCCTTAAATATAAAAACTAAGTAGGTGACTAGCTATTTCAGTGAAATGTCATATGTATGTATGACATGTACATATGTGTATAGAGGTTTATTGATTGTTTATAGTACAAAATACAATGTTAAATCATTATTAATGACGTTTTAATTTATTGATTAAATTTTTTTTGTTACAATTGCAAAAATTTGGATAGTAACTGATGATTTTGTTTTTAACTTTTGATTTGTCAAATTGATGGGATCATCCCGGGATCTTAGGATTGCTTTTCGACAATCCCGAATCCCAGGATCAAAAACTGATCCGGAATCGATTCCTATAGTCATTAGGCATTTCACTATACTTTTTGGTTGAGGTTGTTGGAATTTTAGAATCTTTTAAATATCAGAAGCCATTTCTAGAAGTTTATTTGCGGATATGATGTTATATTCCAATTTAGTATTAAATAATCAAATTGGTTTCCAGAATGCTTTTTATTGTTAAAATATTTTTTTTCGTTTTTTTTTGGCATAAATATTAATAAAAGTCAAGATATACATATAGAGATTTATTACTTTTGAAGCTTTGATTCATTTATTTATGATTATAAGCATGTTTTTATATTTTTTTATTACAAGATTAAGTAATAATGGCTTAAGGTAATTTACTGTCGGTCATTCAACTGATAAATACTCCCTGTCAAGGTGTCCCTGATTAATTAAATCCTTTGATAAAACAGTTGTTGAAACTGGGCCAAGACTACTTGTGTTACTTCATAATATTTAATACTAGCGACCCATCCCAGCTTCGCACGGTTGCACGGTTGAAGTAATGACAGTTAAAAATATGTTTATTTACAACATCACATTAGAAACTTCTAAAACTATCAGTGTTCCATTGCTAAATTATATACGTATTATACACATAAACCTTCCTCTGATTTCACTCTATTTACTAAAGAAAACCGCATCAAAATCCGTTGTGTAGTTTTAAAGATCTAAGCATACAGACAGCGGGAAGCGATTTTGTTTATACTATATAACGATCATTTGCAAGCTGACTTGGAAATCTTCTACTAAGCTACTTTTGCTTTTTACATTTAAATTTTTAAATTTTTGTATACAAACATTCTTCTACATAGAGTTAGAATTCTATGCCCAGCAGTGGAATGTTATAGGTTCAATTGTGATCGTAATAATAGAAGTGACAAAAAATGCATTGATTTGGTGCAGTCGCTCTAAATTAATGCGCGTACATATATTTTGCCGAGTCATTTTCTTTTATGTACATTTGATAAAAAAATAAAGTAGAGAAAGATAGTTTAACGTGACAACGTCTTCAAAAAAACATCTCCTCGGACGTATGGGCCCAATCGAGTGATAGTATACGGAATATAGAGAGATGCGGCGCGAGCTATCACTGAGCGTAACGGGACAATGAGCGTAACGCAATGAGTCATCCTTTTTCGTTTATGCTACGTGAAATTTTTGGTGCTACGTGACTGCGTTTCTTATTTTAAAATCCGAGTAAATATTTGTATTAAATTTTATAATTTATCACACTTTATATGTTTTTACTAATGAAATGAATGTAACGTAGAAATCCAATAGGAATACCTTTGTGTAATTAATTTAATATAACTTGAAAAGCTATTTGTTTGAAAGCGATAATCTCCGGAGACGCAAGGTCATATTTTTTTTTTTTAATATTTTAAACATACGGTTACTTGAATGTTTTAAATCATCATGGGGTCAGAACGTCATAATTAGGCAGTTAAGAAAACTCAACTGCGTGAGAATCGCTAGGAACTTGTTTCGACTGTCCTGTAGAAGCGTGTTTTTCTATTGTTGAAGAAAATCAAAATTAAAAATCCCTCTGTTCAATTTGGTTTAAAAAAAAATTTTGAATAAAAAAAAAATACATGATTGTATTAATCTTTAAAAAAAATGTTATGAACTATATAAATATACTAGCTGCCCGGACAGACTTCGTTCTTACAAAAGTAATTTTTTTTTGGTATTAAAACCTTCCGTGGGCCTAACGGAACGTACAAAAAAATTAGCCGAATTGGTCTAGCCATTCTCGAGTGCTCTGTGTCTCAAGCGCATACGCTTAGCAACATTTATATATTTTTATTTATATAGACAGAAGATAACCTACTTGATTGTAAAATGTTCAAAGAAGTATTAACAAGAAAATCCACGGTAACTTTAAAAAAAAAAAATCCTTCAATCATTGTTTCATTTCATGCCTTGTTTTGTGGTTTCGAGTTATACATAGATGCCTTGCCATAGCTAAATCCCTGTCACGAATAGGTCTGATTAGTGTTAGGAATACCTACTTGCTTGATACATATTTACAACATTGAAATTAAGCTATCTAATAGAACAAAAAGCATTATATTAACAAAAAAGTGTATTGAATATAATTTTATATTGTTAATAGGAGCATAAATTATTTTTAAAAGTTTTTAAATAACACAAAAAAAAAATTAGCTTACTGTTATATAATTTATACAAATAAATAAAATTGAAGTGTCTGTTTGTAATATTAAAATAACCGCTTTTTACTAAATGCATATGAATTTTTACACGGTACATATACCAAAATAACATTTTTTAACATTTTTGCCTGTCTGTCTGTCTGTCTGTTTGTTCCGGCTAATCTCTGAAACGGCCAAACCGATTTTGACAGGTCTTTCACTGGCAGATAGCTGATGTAGTAAGGAGTAACTTAGACTACTTTAATATTTAAAAAAATATTTATTTTGTAACTCTGTGCAATAACTTTTTTTGTTAAACTTCACGCGGACGAAGTAGCGAGCACAGCTAGTATGGTAAATAAATGTTTAAATTTTTAAATGTGGGTATGTATGTATATATGTCAGTATGTATGTATGTTTTTTTTTTTTTTTCTTGCGTGAGGAGGAAAAAATCTTTCAAAGACTACGCCATGAAAGATGGTGGTCGGTAGTGTGGGATTTCCACCCACTAAAAAAACCCCCTCGCTCTCCAGCCTCTGATCCCCACGGTACCGCCGTTAGACATTACTTCGCAGGGGGAGGAACCAGCTGCCGCTCTTCCTTCAGGTACGTAAGATCTTATATCTCTTTTTAGCTACTGTCTTTTGCTCTCTCTCTTTCTATGGAACGCAAGTCGGTGAGGACCTCTGTAACAAACGTACTGATAGATACAACATACAACATTGCCTCCACTACAGTCTCTGGTTGGATTCTCCGGCCGAGGACGCTCTCCAGTTTATCACGTTGAGGGTTGTACCGTGGACACACAAAGAAAACGTGCTCCGCATCTTCAATGACTCCCAGGCAAGATGGGCACTCCGGAGAATCATCGTGTTTGAAGCGATGGAGGTAAGCTCGAAAGCAGCCATGTCCCGATAACATCTGTGTAAGGTAGTAGTTGACCTCGCCATGACTCCGGTTCAGCCAAATGTCGATCCTCGGAATGAGACGGTGCGTCCACCTACCCTTCACCGCGGCATCCCACTGTTGTTGCCATCGGGTTATGCTGTTCCGCCGCTCTTCAGTTCTGAGCTCCTCAGCGCTCAGCGTGGTTGACCTCTTCTGTTGGTATAGGGTTCGCCTTTCCTCGACTAGAACTTTAAGGGGTAAAGTTCCGGAGATGACAGACACTGCTTCCTCTGAAACTGTGCGGAAGGTACTGGCCACTCGTAAGGCGCCCCGACGATACACCGGTCCAGCCTTTCTCCATGACTTCTGGGTGTCTAGTGCGTCCGCCCAAATGGATACCCCATATGTGAGCACTGATGTGACCACTGAAGACAGTAGTCGTCTCCTACTCTGCTTTGGGCCTCCGATGTTAGGCATCAGCCGTGCTAGGCTAGCAACCAGTGTTGATGCTTTGGCACTCACGTGTTCGACTTGTTGCTTAAAGTTGAGTCAGGCATCAACCATCACTCCCTGATATCGGATATATGGTTGCGATGTGATTTCTTGCTCGTCGACTTTCAGCGTAATCGTTTCCACCACTTTTCTGCTGGTAATTAGAACAGCTTCAGTTTTCTGTTTAGCCAGTTGCAGGTTCATTGACTCCATCCACCGGTCAATTTGCTCGAAGGTGATACCGAACATATTGTTAATTTCATCAAGGTGTTTGGCGACGATCACTACGGCTACGTCGTCCGCATACGCTACAAATTTGACGCTTCTTGGAAACGGTAGTCTCAGGAGCCCGTCATACATGACGTTCCACAGCAGTGGGCCAAGAACCGAACCCTGCGGCACACCTCCAGTGATACGATACTCTCTTGGGCCGTCCTTCGTGTCGTACCTTAGGACTCTATTCTTGAAGTAGCTTGCTACGATTCAGTATGTATGTATGTGTGTATGTATGTATGTATGTATATATGTATGTATGTATATATGTATGTATGTATGTATGTATGTATGTATGTATGTATGTATGTATGTATGTATGCATGTATGTATTTATGTATGTATGTATATGTTTAATTATTTGAATATTTATTATAAATTTGTTGTAACTTGTACACCTATGCTGACGCTAGACCATTTCCTTTGCCCTAAGGTCGCCTGGACGAGATCGCTTTTTAGCGATAAGGTCGCCCTTTGTACCTAATGAATATATTGTTAATATTTTTATTTCTTTGCTATGTATCATTTCTGTTTTTGGTGTACAATAAAGTGTATTATTATTATTATTATCAAATGCCGATGATCAATAATTTATTTGTCTGATCGATGTCTATCAAACTATTCAAAATCAAGTCAAGTCATTCTGCGACTAGAACGCTAGTAATACGATTGATTCTCTTATCTATTATATCTATCATTTAATTTCAATACTCCATTCTTTATTAATTGATATATGATAGAAAACAGGTGTCAAACTCATTACAGCTTAGCGTAATCTTAAAACGGATGTAAACAGATATGAAGAATAATTATCGATATAAAACAATGCGATTCAATTCGCTATCGCTGGACGTAGTGAGGCGATAAATTTCATTCAAACTCGCAGATATCTCAAGTATTATCCAAAATTACTTCCATAAACCCTAAAATCACGCATTTATAACGTGAATTTAGATAAATAATAATACATTTAATTACATATTAATAATATGTAATAGAAGATATAGATAATGCTGATTGTTATATTCACCCACTTTTTACCACTATACGTTTATGTAAAAATGTTTTGATTTCAGACAATCTTTGTCGATATATGAAATTTTTTTATTTTAATTTTAAAAGAGCCAACCACTGCCAGTAAATAAATTTAAATTTTATATTAAGAATAATTCAATAGTCTAAGTACGTTATTCAGTTCAAGATTATATTAATGATGCAGATGTGTATGTAAAAAAAGTATGTCTTGGGCTATTAAATAAGATAATGCGGTCTCTGACAGGCTTATCGCCATAAAAATAAATGTGAGACCGAACTCATTCAATATCGTCCAAATATACTTTTCCATTGAAAATGCCACAGATGACATAAATGAAAACTCTTGTAAGAAGTTACAGTCATCCTGGGTGATTGGAAAGCGAAGGTTGGAAACACTACCGAGAACGACCGAGATTGATAACGGAGGCAAATTCGGTTTGGGTATCAGAAACGAACCTGGGCAACGGTTAATAAAGTATTATGTTGAGAAAAGACTTTGCTTAGTCAACACATGTTTCCAACATCATCCGAAATGACTCCACATATGGACTTCTACAGGCGGTCGATATGGGCTGTAGGTTAAGTAAGGTAAACAATCCTAGTCTAGGTGAGCAAATGTTCTCCCTGCGTTATGGCTGCGATCGTGTTGTCACCGATTTTTTAAATTTTAACTAGCTAACCAGGCAGATGGCTGTGTGGTTACGGCAGTAAATAATATAGACACTCCCTCTCTTCCCGTGGATGTCGTAAGAGGCGACTAAGGGATAATCCAGTTCCACTACCACCTTGAAACTTAGCCGACCGATGGTGGGATAACCACCCAACAGCTGGCTTCAAATACATAGGCTGAAGACGGGCAGCAGCGTCTTCGGTGCAACTCTGCGGTTACCAATCCGCCTGCCCAGCGTGGTGACTATGGGCGACACACATAAGTTTAAGCCGTTTTCGTCGAGAACTTGTGGAGTCCTATGTTCGGCAGTGGACCGCGATAGGCTGAAGTGAGTGAACCAGGCGGACTTCGTGCCACCACATTTTTTACCTGAAATTATTATATATTTTTTATTTTCTTTTAAACAAACCTTACTAACTATACAAAATTGGGATAACTAGACTAGGATTGTCTGCCTTTCTAAACCTGCAGCCGATACCTAATCATCTACCGTCTTATATATACAGGAAAAATTATCATCTAGTATCAAAATCAAAACAAAAATAAAAAAGTAATTATTTAGTTTTAGTATAATATCATAAATAATACCATGTACTACATACTTATCGCAGTAATTATCGATCTCCATTTCCGTTGAGTTTTGTATTGCGTACAAACAAATGACCGATAAATATGTTTTTCAAATTAATCTATAATAGGTACAAGGCGGAAATTTTTTATTTGTGTATTAGTTTATTTGAATGAACTTATCACGAGACGTAAACATGCGATTTATACAATTGAGTTTGAATGAAAACGTATTTTTATCAGAATAAGAAGACTGTACTGGTATATATATACTTCAGACGACTTTTTTAATATGTAACACTACGATAATGAAGTTTTTATGGAATAAAAACTTAAAAAAGTGAGAACAAAAATGTGGAAAAAATCTGACAAAAGTAACGTATACTGCGGACAACCTCTACTAGGGCAGCTAGTGATAATAAAAAATAAAGACAAAAAAAGAAAGAAATCAGAAATTTTACATACAAAAACGGGCATACAAACAGTATTAAGTCACACCAAATTAGGAAACACGTCGGATCTCCATAATGTTACGTTCGTAACAGTTTTAGTAATTAAGCAAAGTGTTTTTATGTCCAATGCTATATGTGGTAAAGTGAAATAAATACCAACATCAGAAATTACTGATTCATTAATTACTACCGACCCTTCAAGTATAACAGCGTGATTCCCCTAATGATAGTTGTCGGATTTCATTTGTAATTATACTAATATTTGTTTCTTGTCTAGCGTTCTTTGCTCTATTTAACAATGAAACGCGTACAAAGTAGTTCAGCATATCATATTTTATTTTAACACTGTATTGTATCGTTTCTCAAAATCTGCAAGCTGAATTGGCAATGCGCAGGTGATATTGCTAGGAGAAGAAAGTTTGACGACCACATCTTTGTAAATGCACTACAGGTCACCCTCCATATCGTGTCTAGATAACATAAATAGCGTTTCTAGTATTTATAACTTGTTCCACTATCGAGTAAAAACCACCGTTAGAATTGTCAATCCCTTCTCTTAAAATTCAATATTTTTGATGTTTGCTAAGACCCAACCTGCTACCTACGAAGCTACAACCTGCTGCAATATGAGATCTATTCCCTTTGTAATCTGGATTCACGACTAATTATCAATTGAGGTTTACTCATAGTTAGCAAAATCAAAATCAAAGACAGCTTTATTCAAATAGGCCCCAAGAGCACATTCGAATCGTCATTTTATAAACTAAAACTTTAAAAATAAATTATTATTTTTGTAAACGTAAAGCTACCACCGATTCGGAATGTAGATTCTGCAGAGAAGAATCGGAAAGAAACACCGCGGTTACTCTTTTCAAAAATAATATATAAACTGTGTTTTAGTACAAAATTATTAACATGTTGCATAAAATACAGCGTCACTAAAGTCCAGACATCTTTATCAATTATCTAATCCTGCACCGAATAATAAGCTTTATCTATTATTATTATTTTTAATAAAAACTTTAAATTTATGTTGAGACAATTCTAAAAACCAGGAAGGAGACGTTCATTTTGCGTAGTCGGAAACTTGGGGTTACAATTTTGTTATTCCTTCTTGTATTTACAGTGCGATTATTACTATTTATTTCAAAACAATGAATATTCTGGTGAATATAAACAATATTGTTATAAATATATTGCGACGCAATTATTTATATGTCTACCGTTTGAAAAACATCCCGTAGGGAGCCCTTTAATGGCCCTTCTTTGCAAGACAAGTACAGTGTCAAAATCTGTAATATTACTCTACAGTAACAGGCCGTAAGACATAACACTATGGAAATAGCTAAGATATATTAAACGTGCAGTTGCAACGTCGGTCAGTTGTCGTACTTTTCTAAATCTACCTGCGAATGTTGCGGAGCTGAGTCTACCATTCAAGGATGACAAATAGGAATTTCACTGCAGTTTTGAGTCCAAATCCTTAAGAAAACTGTAGTATCATTGACAATAAGCCTCCCGTTATTTATAACAAAATTATAATTTAGATGCTTAACATTAGGTAACGAAAACACAAGGCACTTGGTTTTTTTGGCGTTCAAAACCAAGTTGTTTATTTTACCAATCAATCTTGAATTCGTGATAAAGAAGTGTTCACGTCATCATAATGGCGTAGGGTCTATTGGCAATTTAAAGGTTTTATTTTAAAATTTTAAACTTCGTCCTTATTTTCTATTCTATTCTATACAATCTGCTCAACCTCGTAAGAAATGATCTTATGTTTTCTTTTCATTCTTCTTGATCTACACGCATCCATCTCGATGAAGCATTTTTTTTCCTCCTTAACTCAATCTCATTTTTTCTTATATTGCTGAATCAAATTATCGTATCTAATCGAATGCCCTCACAATCTTACCACTTCTCCTGTCTGTGTTTTGAAAACTAACTTTCTTTTTCTATTTGCTTTAGACCTTCCAATCCAATTTTCTTGATTAATTTCTAGCACAATATTTCAGACGCCATTAGTAATTTCCATTTTGAAAATTTTGGATAATAATCTTTGTAAATGTACAATGCTATATGTAAGCTATATTTTTATTATCAGGTTTTATGTTTAAGCAGATAAGTAAAGTAGTCCGTCTGTAAATATTTTGGTCACAAATTATTCATGTTTAGTAAAATGTAGCGTTGAATTGGAAATATGATATATGATAACACGACAAAAAAGCGTGCAAAGAGGATTAATTAGTGAAATCCAAAATTTAAATGCTATCAGTGAGATTACAGTCAAAACCATTTGTAAAATATTGTTCAAATTAATAAATTAATATGTAACTGTTATTTAAAATACAATGTTTGTAAATTTCTAACATCGGTTATTTTTATAATAATGCGACCGATGTGGTTCGAAAATAAGGTTGTTTGAAAAAAACCTTAAGGTTATATAGCTGGCCTTAAAGTTATATCTTTAATTATCATTCAGGCCAAAGAAAGGAAAAAAAATATGAAAAGGAAAGTTATAAAAAACCCTCTTGTACTCGAAGTTCTAGACAATCTTATTGCTTTATTCGGTTGGAAAACAAGCGCACGGCTCACCTGATAGTAAACGATTACCGTAGCTTATAAGCGCCTGTAACACCAGAAGTATCGCAAGTGTGTCGCTGGCCCTACCCTTAATTCCCCCAGGAGTTCTGGTTACCTTACTCACCACAGTAACACGACACTGTTTGAAAGCAATGTTATTTGGCTGTGATCTTCTGTAAGGTCGAGGTACTTCCCCAGTCGGGCTGCTCCAGATTTTGAGCAGGATATATTCTACTGTGCCTCTACCTCAGATAAATAATAATATATTTAAAGTAAATAAGATAATGAGTAACGTATACGTATACAGTGTTTGTTTTTTACATTACGTGGGAGTGTCTCTGTTTGTGTATTTTCTTCGTTCTCACTTTGGAATTCAGTATAAATATAAGCAATAAATGTCAAAACAGAGAAATCAATCTAGCTACCTGATAATTGTAATCTATAATTAGGTGCTCAGTAAAATTGATTTTTTTATCGATTTAAATAATTAACACCGGATATTACTATCGCGAATTTGATAGATATCATTTGTCCAGTTGTTGCTATCTTTTACATGAGCGGAAACATATATGTTGAAGATATATTATTTATGTGATAGCTATCTTAACACTGGAAGAGAGCGTGTCCCCCTCTCTTCGTGTCGGGGGTGTCGTAAGAGGCGACTAAGGGATAATGCAATTTCACTTCCACCTTGGAACTTAAAAAGCCGACCGATGGCGGGATAACCATCCAACTGCTGGCTTTGAAATACTTAATAGCAATCTATATATATAAAAATGAACGTTTGTCTGTATGTCTTTTATAGAATCGTAAACTATTAACATTTGGTCATGTCATGATCTTCATCAAAGTTTTGTACATGAGTCCAAAAAGGTTTCTGAGTTGGTACTACTAAAAAAAGCGTAGCAACGCGCGTAATGTACAGCTAGTAATATGTAAAAAAGAATTTTCAATCAATGTAAGAACAGAAAAGTGTAGATTTATCTTACAGACATACAAAAAACAAACAAACAATAATGCACTAATAGAAAATAAAATAAATTGAAATGCGACCTAGGAAAGCGCAGAAGGCGCAGGCGTAAGTACAGTTACTTTCAAACGCTCTGACACGTAGACTTGATCAATAATATTAAATCATTAATTTCTAGACACAGTCTTATCTAACTATTTAACAAATTGTAATAACTGTTCAATGCTAGGCTTATTATTAAACATAACATAACAATACACTTTATTGTACACCAAAACAGAAATAATACATATTAGACTGATTTTAAAAGAGTATCAATAAGGTACAAACGGCGGCATTATCGCTGAAAAGCGATTTCTTCCAGGGCAACCTAGAGGCAGAATAGATGGTATTGTGTCGGTGTAGGTTTACAAATTGTTATATACCATTAAAGTGAGACATAAACGTGTAAATATATATTTGTAAACACATATACACATATAAATACATACATACATACCTACACATATACACATATTCCGTAGCGTGCATTCCATATAGGCAGATAGGCACTGCCTACCTTGTAATGTTACTAAAAATGATATATAAAACATGAACATTACATATTAAAAAAAAAAGACAAACCGTAATTCAATTTAGATCCGCTTCAACTAAAAAACCCGCCGTAATACATATATGCGATAACAGCGCTTCGCGCGAATCGACGACGGGCCTTTTATGAAACTTCTGCCTATATTCGCACAACAAATGTTAGCAATGACAGTAAGACAATATGCAATCCTACGATTTTATAATGTCGCGCGCGTCATATAGAATACGAACAAAGTATTGTGTTTTTAAAATTGGTCGGTTTAACAACGAAATTAGGCACTGCCTAAGACCTGTCAAATTAAATTGTCCTGAATTCGATACCGTTTGTACTAATAATTATGATTTTTGACACGGTCGCGTAATCGCAACATTCCACAGATTAATTTCGTAATAGTAATAATTCGCTTTGAATTTTTCGTTTGTGCGTTCTTGTTATTAGTGAAAATATTAATATGTTAGTGATGAGTAAGTTTACTTGTGAAATATGTAACGGAGATGTGTTTGATGAAAGTAAATAGTTCATCCAAATTCAAAACGTTCGATTTTACGGATAAATTAAAAATCTTCAGGCGTATCGATTTAACATATAAATAACAATGACGTTATAATTTTTCATTTATTAATAAATAAACAAGTACTTTCATTAAGCATACAATCGTAACTAATTAATAGTGTTATCAATGATTTCGCAATGATTTCCTATGTTTGACACAAACGAAATTATCAGAGGGCCTTATGAGGTCACAGTCTATCCAGTAACTGATTTGTATGATAAATATCAGTTGGTTGCTGTACGTGTATTTGTATGCCTGTATTATCATAAGTATAAATGCACTTTACGTGTCCAATAATTTACTTGTCTGTTTTTGAAATTATCTAAAAGCCTCTATTCCCAACAAAATTGAAATAAATTAGGAAAAAATTACGAGAAAGTAGGTGCAGTGTGGCTGTTCATATTTTTTTTTGACTGCCTACCCTGTCTAAAAACTTTATGCACGCCACTGCACATATTATATATTTACTTAACCGAATAATATACTTTAGCTAAATAATACTCATTTCAAGATTATATTATCGATAAGATGTTAGTTTCAGTGACGCTGTACGCCATGCGAGGCACGATTAAATGGAGGAGTTTCTTGGTGATTCTTTACAACGGCACCTTAATTCCAAATTAGTGGTAATTTTACATTAACTATAATTAATTTATTAAAAACGAGTATTAAGAATAGAATATAGCCATCTCCTCTCTTCCCGTGGGTGTCGTAAAAGGCAACTAAGGAATAATACAATTCCATTTCCATCTTGGAACTTAAAAAGCCATCCGATGGCGGGATAACCATCCAACTGCTGGCTTTGAAATACACAGGCCGAAGACCGAAGACGTTCAGCATCTTCGATGCGACAAAGCCAGCCCTGCGATCACCAACCCGCCTGCCCGGCGTGGTGGCTATGGGCAATGTATGAGTTGGAATGGCTCCCCAAGTCAGCGCCAGAATGTCTGGCGCTGACTTGGGGAGCCCTATGTCCAGCAGTGGACAGCGATAGGCTGAAGTGATGATAATTTCAATTTCAGAAATGACGATTCAAAAGTACCTTTGAAATGAATGTAATTTTAGATTATTATTTTTTATTATAGTAGTATAAAAAGATTTAATGGTTTGTAATAATGTCTTCATAACCGTCTTCGATATTTCCTGGACTATCATTATTATTATTCTGTTTGCGACATCGTGTGGGTTAGATACGTCAGTAAATTAATAAATTCTTAGTTAATTTGTCTTATATTATATTATTTATCTTATATTTATAAATCGATGATTGCTGAGATAAGCTTGTGTCAAAAGATAATTTACTTATCGATGAAATCAACGTCAAATAAATAGGAGGGTCCAAAACAGCCGTTAGTAGTTGCGGAATTGTCGTAATGGTATAATTATACACCTGTGTAAAACAGTATTGAATTTAACGTTTCGTTCTAGGTAAGACCTTTTAATAAGCGATTTGTTTTTAAGTTACTTTAAAGTATTTTGTTGTAGCGGTGTGAAACGTTGATTGGGTTCGATAAAGCGGAAATTTTGGACTTATAAAATTAGTTTTTTCTAGTCTAGATATCAAGGCAGAATATGTCAAAGTAATGTGCTGGATTAAGCTCTAGTTGTCCTACTTTACAGTAGTGGAGATTTGCGCCCAGTATGGGGATATTTACTGGCTTCGTTTGCATTTTTTTATAAGATAAATTTTTATAAACAGGATAAGAGATTTTGAATTAATTTTGTTTATTGTACAATAACTAAGCGCTACAAGTAGATGACGCTACAGCTTTCGAACCGTAGCTCTACAGCCCGACATAAAGCGTCTCCGGTTGGAAAATGTGTACTATACTTGTAGATGATATTTTATTATAGTAAAAAGTAATAATCCCGCTGGAGCGATCAATTTTTGATATGATATTCAAAAATGTTTAGAATCCCTAATGTGTGGGTAACACAAAAATAAAATTGTACATATTAAAAAGTAATAATGTTTACTGTAAGGATATTGTCAGCCTTCGTATTCAATAGGCTTCTTAAATAATAGTTGTCGATATAATATATAAAAAAACAGCTAATTTCGTCAAGGGGTTCTTACGTAATTTTATTATCATCCATACATCCACAACGTTGACTTCCAACATAATATTTATTTAAACGATTCTTTTTCCTACAAAAGTATTGAAAAAGACATCAAATGATATTTAATTTATAGTTTGATGTGTATTTTCTATAAAAGTGTGTATTTTATAGCATATTAATGTATTGTTATAAAAATATAGAGGTTTAAGAGTAAGCTCTTTCCGTATTTTTCATTTTGTGAAAGTAAAGCGCAGCCTCCAAGGGGACGCATACAAAAATAGAAAACAGTATTCACTTTATTTTATTTAATATTTCGTTAAAGTATGTGACATATAAAAATCTATGTATGTGACATATATCATCTAATTATACCACCTAAAAAACTGTAAAGCAAAAAATAATAAACATTTTTTATTTAACCTTAATAATTAACTTCTGAAAGTAATGAAACTATATCTAACTACTCGTATACATTATTGTAAATAGTTGAGTTTTTAATTAATCTGCATAACTAAGAACCTAAACTAATGTAAGTATAGCTAAGTAATTTTGAGTCGGCGCCAACCAACTCTTGGGGTGGCTATATTCACGAAGTTAATGTCAGCGAGACAACAACCCGAACACGTGACGTATGCAAGAAAGACAAAGTATGAGGAAGAAAGTGCTAGAGGCATGAAAGCGGGAACTGGTATGGTAGTCTAGATAGTCATCGATGTTTTAATAAATATCTTTAAAAGCATATAAAATAGAATAAATACATAAACTAAAATTTAAACTTATAAACTTTTTTATGAATAAATTTAAATTGATAATTTTCGTTACAAAAGATATTTTTCAATGCTCAAGTGTATTTCATTTTATTTGATTTTAAGTGTGTTGATTGATTAATTTTGCACCTTGCATCTAGAGCTTGATATTTATTTATTTTTCATTGTTAGATTTCAAATTTTATTATTTTTCACACTTGATGTATTTACATATATACTTTAGCTTAGTAATTAAAATGTATTGTTTTCTAATGCTTACGCGAATTTCACACATTATAATGAAATAACCTTTTGGAATTTTGTTGCGATTAGGAGTCCTCCCGTGACCATAGTTGCTGTAAAGTATCCGAAACGTGGGGCATCTAAAAAACTTAACGAACCGCGATAAAATCCAAAAAAGTCCTTTCACTATAATTAATATGTATTTTGTTTCAATCTCGCAAGTACTTGAGGTTTAAGTAATTTTTTTATCAAACTATCTCAGTGACGTAAATGGTTTGACGACTTAAATTATCATAAGCAATTGCAATTATCAATCATGTTTTATCAATTGCAATTGACAAACTCGGGGGACTTTTAAAAAAATATCACATAGTTTTTTATTATTTAGAAATATGTTGCAATCGAATTTTGCTGGGGTTTTTTTTTATTATTTAGAAGGATCGGATCTTAATCCACCATGCTGCTCAACTGTAGGTTGACGGATATTTCCCCTGCTATGAGTAACGATCGCTATTAAGCCTACATCACCACTATGTCATGTGTGTATGTATGTATTATCCCTATTATTATTACCCAGACAGACCGATGAAAAAAATATATTTGGACTAATACAAATATCCATCCCGAGGGGGAACCGAACCCTTAATGCATACATGGCAGATGCACCGCTACACCAGAGCGGTGTACGTTGTAATTAATTATTTATCTAATTAGGATTTCATGTATTAATCAAATTTATTTCAACTGTTTGTTTTATTGAATATTATGTTAAAATTTTACCATCCGTTACAGAAAAACTGACAGGATGTTTACCAAAACCGACAATTACCCTCCGATATCCGACTACTACTCCGGCAAGTCAATCTTCATGACTGGTGGGACTGGATTCCTTGGAATCGTATGTATACTATATGAAAACCCTAGAAATACTGCTTGTAATATAATAATTAATCAAATATAATTTTTATCAATAGTAAAAAATTTAATTTTTTTTTTATATCTTTGACCTGAATAAAATCACAATCACCATTCACGATTTAGCCTGTAAAAACCCAGTTCTGGGTAAAGGTCTCTTTCTCCATGTAGGAGAACGATTTGAGCTTAATCCACTACGCTGCTCCACTGTGATGAGACCGGCTAAGTTAGGTTAGTAGGTGTAGCTAGCGCGACTCCATCTCGCCCCACCCAGGCGGACTGCTCACACGTGGTGGTTTTTAGTCAGCAGGAGTCTGACGTAACCCTCTGGCGCGCTGGAGGGTATCCATGATGGATTTTTCCCACGTAAAAAATAAATAAAAAAAAGGTTAGTAGGTGTAATATGATAATAACCGGGACCGACGTTCTCTCCAAGGCACGGTGGGGGACCCTGATTAATTTTATAAAATTTTATTTTATACAATAACATTAAATGTTACTAACAATATCCAGTGAATTGTATGTAATTTAAAGAGCAATATTTTTTTTTTGGTTAGAAATTTTAATAAAGTTTTTGAAGCTACAGATGTGTCAATATTTAATCACAGCATTTAGTTCTAGTTATAGTGCAACAAATTTTTCGGATTTTATCGCGGTTTATTCCTAGTACCTGGGTGACCGAGCTTAGCTCGGTATTTTTAGTAAATCGTGTTTCTTGGAAATCATTATTTATAAAATATGAATAATATTTTTTTTACCGACAGTGATAAAAAATATAAATAAATATAAAAATCAAAAATAAAAAAAATATTAAAAAATAATAATGGTAAAATGTAAATAATATTTTTCAGTTTGACATATTAAATTATTAAATAAAAAATAACGAGTGCAATTAGAATAAAAAAGAAAAAAATAATAATCGACCGAGGATTTGAATCATGGTCTTTTCGATCGCAACCCGACGACTTCCCACCTGAGCTATTACAACTTTACTGACGCTTGCGAAATTTACCTTCCTATTCTAACGATATTTTTTCAGTGTCTAAAAACTGGGATAAAACGACATTTCATAAAAATACATCATAGCTAGTTTTATTTATCTTCCCCAAAACTTCCTGCATACTAAATTTCATGAAAATCGTTGATGTCATTTCCGAGATTCAGATTATTTATATGCGATATATTGTTTCGGATACTTTCCAGTAATCACGGGGAATTTCCGTGACAATGATTGCTGTAAAGTATCCGAAACGCCGGGCATGTAAAAACCCTAATAAACCACGACAAAATCCGAAAAAGTTGTTTTATTATAATGAGTGAAATTCGCGTAAACGTTAGAAAACAATATGTTTAGCTCTTGTGTTAATTGAGTTGTGGATTCAAATCCTTCATATATGCTTTAATGTTACAATAGTAAGTTTGATAAAAATAATCTCATAAATTCAAATGTTCCATTTCTATTTCAGGTACTAATAGAGAAATTATTATATGCCTGCCCAGATGTGGGTAATATATATATTCTTGTCCGTGAGAAGAAAGGCCTATCGCCTGAAGAAAGAGTCAAGAATTTAGTAAACAGTCCTGTAAGTACATTATATAACGTGTTGTATATCTTGTATTTTTTTGTCAATTTTGAAATGAAATTAAATCAATTTTATTTCACAGATTTTCGACAGACTTAAAGCTGATAATCCAGAAAATTTGAAGAAAATAATACCAGTTGTGGGCGAATTGACCGAAATGAACCTTGGAATAAGTACCCAAGACCTGCAAATATTGTATGATGAGGTTTGTTTGAAATTATTTACATTATTGAAGTAAAACTTCTATGGAATCGTTGTAATTTGAAACTCGATGAAACAAAAAATGTGTCGGGATAGAGAAAGAAATAATGTATAAAAATAAATGTACAGATATCATAATATATATAATAAGATAGGATTGATTTAATGGATACTTTGTATAGTACTTGTATTCTCTTTAATAAACTACTCGAATATAATGTAATATTTTTAAATAAATAAATTATAAACGCTTCACACTCAACGGCCTCCAGTAGGATTTCCTTCTGTGTCGGGGGTCCGGAAATACACACAGTACACAAGCAAAAATATCCAGACCACGACAAACATCTACATGGCTGATACATATGTCTGTTGTGAGCGGGGATCGAACCCGCGACCGCCAGCGCAACAGTCACAAATCAGCCACTGCGTCAACGCGTCGTTAAATAATACAAAAATAAAAGAGACACACAATTAAAAAAAATGATTGCTAGTTTGTTCGGTATATAAACATGATATTAATGTCAATTCTCTACGTAGAGCAGATTTTATTAATTAAAAAACATATTTAATTAAATAATTTATTTTAATAATTAAAAATATTTTTCAGGTATCAGTTGTGTTTCATTTAGCTGCAACAATTAAGTTCAATGAACCGCTATCTGTGGCTGTCAAAGTTAATGTCGGCGGCACTGAAGAGGTCATCAAAATTTGTAAAAACATGAAGAATTTGGATGTAAGTATATAATTATGGTCATATTATTCTGCGATTTCACACAAAATATATAAAAAAAAGAAAAATCTACCCAACTTATCTAACGCTTAGCAGTGAAGGGATAATCTTAAGGAAACGTGCTTGGCTTTAATTCTAAGTTCTAATTATTTTCTTTTGTATTACGTAGAGACCCGTTGATAAGATATAGAGTCACTACAAATATTAGTGGAATAAAAAGAGAGAATATTAATTAAGAAATATCCATTACAGGTCTTTCTGTATATGTCCACGATCTTCTCCCACACCGACCATGAAAGAAGAACCATTCTCGAGCAACTGTACCCCAACCCGAAGAGTATGGAGGAAGTTTACAGAATGATTCAGGAAAATGACCCCAAGGAGACCTTCAGCCCACGACTTTTAAGTAATTATTTTATATTATTTATTCGACATTTTTGATTGATGATTATATATAAATGAATCACTCCAAAATTTTGTAATATTTTCTAAATCATTTATATATAATTGCATATATTGTAATTTTAATTTGACCATACGTATGATATTTTTTCCTTTTCTCTATATTATCTATTACTACAAAAGAAAAAGTCAAAAGAAAAATAGCTAAATTAAGGTTCACAGTGCACAAAAACTGTCATTATGCTGATAGCAATTAAGTTTAATAGTATACTTGCGGGCAATTAGTATTAAGTGAGCTTAATTCGGCTTTTTTTCCAACAGATGGTCGTCCAAATACTTACACATTCACGAAGGGGCTTGCTGAAAATATCGTTGCTGAGAAACGTGGAGATCTACCGACGGTTATGATTCGTCCATCCGTAGGTAAGCTATCATATGGATATCCAATTATGTTTGAATATTACTTTTTATAATAATTTTACAACGATAAACTAAGACAGGCGAATAAATTTGACATTAGTACTCGCCTGCTGTATTTCATTCTAGCTACTCTATTCATGCTCTACCGGTCCATTAGTTAGAAACATTCGAGTTTTTTTTATACAACTAGGTCCGCAAACAAGCGTACGGTACACCTTTTTTTTTATCGCTGGAAAATGTATTTACGCACTGACCCCGCCACACGTCGGCGACGGGTGTGTGGGATTCTCGGAGGTAGGTGCAATGCCGGACTACCCACCAAAAACTAGCAGTGCCCTCATCGTCGTTGTGTGGGGCGCCACGGGATCGCTAATGCACGCAACCGTAACGCCCCCGACGGTAGGCCTACCAGGGCAGGCCACCTCCGACTGTAGAGCGCTCACGGGTACCGAGAGCGCTCAAGCGTCAAGCGTACGGTACACCTGAGTGTAAGCGATTACCGTAGCTTATAGACGCCTGCAAACCAGAAGTATCGCAAATAACTTAACGTTACTACTCCCCAATCCCCTCAAGAAGCTCTGGTCACCTTATTCGCCACAGAAGTGCAGCACTGCTTGAAAGCAGTATTATTTAGCTGTGATTTTCTGCAAGTTGGAGATACTTCCCCAATCAGGCTGCTCCAAATTTTGAGTAGAATATTTTCTGCTGTACCTTACATCAGTTAAGAGTTTAATTTTGTATTTTATTACAGTCACACCAATTAAAAATGAACCTGTCAAGGGATGGATAGCAAATTGGATGGGCCCCACTCCGTTACTAACATTCGTCGCAAAAGGCTGGCTTAGGACGTTCCCCGCAAAAAATGATCATATATTCGAGATAATCCCCGTGGACTATGTTGTCAACCTGACGTTAATAGCCGCTGCTAGACAAAACAAGTGCGTATTACATATTAAATGAATTAAAAATATTTTGATTACTATTATTAAACATTTTTGAAAAGAGATTTTGACTAGCCCATCGGCGCAGTTTGTATTGACCCTGCTTTGTGCTCCGAGGATTGTGGGTTCGATTCCCACCCCGAGTCTGGGTGTAATATAAATATTTATTTATATATTTATATATGTATTTTATCGAAAAAAATATATTTAGTTATACCAGTCGCCTGTTACCTATATCACAAGCCTTAAGTTGCTTACTTTAGGAACAGACGACCGACGACTGTGTAGATATTTATTGATTAATAGTTTACGACGTCGTTATTGCTTGCTTGGGAAAGATTAATGACGTATAGTTTTTAGAATAGCATATAAAATTAGAATCATAATCAGGACAATATTTTCACAACGTCATGTAATAAATATTTTACTATCTAAACGTGTTTGTTTATTTCACAGATCAAAAGAACTGTCGATATATCATTCGTGTTCTTCTGGCGACAATCCGCTCACGTTATTAGATGCTACAAACGATTACTTAAAAGAGAGTTCGAAACACAATCACAGTAAGTTTTTTATCAACATCATCATCACTTCAGCCTATCGCAGTCCACTGCTGGTCATAGGCCTCCACAAGTTCGCGCCAAAATGGCGCGAACTCATGTGTTTTGCCCATAGTCACCACGCTGGGCAGGCGGGTTGGTGACCGCAGGGCTGGCGTTGTTGCACCGAAGACGCTGCTGCTCGTCTTGTCACAATAAATAAACAAGCAATTCAATATTATTTTATTTTATTTTAAGTGTATTTATTAAACACATAATTTAATTTAATTTTGAATATGGATTTTTTCTGAAATAAATGATTATTATTATTATTATTAATAATTAAATAACGTTAATTTAGAGATACTGGATGATTTGTTTAATTTATCACTTTTTGTTCATCATCTGAGAAATGTAACCATGTCAGTTCACATTTTTATAGATAAGGAAAGGCAAAAATATAAAAATATTTTCTGTACCAGATCAAGAAACAAAACAAAGAAACGCTAATTACTCAAGTAAAAAATAATCAAATGAAACAATCAAAAATAGGTATCAATTAGTTTCACAAATTAAATTAAATCTCCAAATTGTCAATTTTCAGACGAAATACCTTATCCTGGCATAGTTTACACATCGTCGACCTGGCTGTATATGTTAATAGGATTCTTGATGCAAACGATTCCGGCTTACATCGCTGACTTCTTCTTGATTATGTCTGGAAAACCCATCAGGTACTTACCGTCTATTGTTAAAGTTTGATTTATTTTAAATAGACAATTTTATATACAACTAGCTGACCCCGCAAACGTTGTTTTACTATATATATATTATATACCCCTTAATCTCTCTTATAACTTAGGGGTATGAAAAAAAGATGTTGGCCGATTCTCAGACCTACATGATACACCGTTTCGGAGGAGTGTTTTAACTAACATTGTGATACGAGAATTTTATTTATGTATAAGATTAAGATTGAAACTTTTAGTTAAACATTTGCCAACCCTAACAATTTCAGCGAAGAACCCTAAACTTGTTTATTTTGTGTAAGATTTTACACAGCGCTTGCAGCTTAAAACGTATGAATAACTTACTATTATGACAGAGTACCTGTAATTTCACTCTTAAATTATTTTAATACAAATAGTTTTGCACCTTTAAATTATTATATATACATCTATGTGTCATTTACACAGTAATATCACTTTTTTAATTTTATCAAAACCACCTGAATACTTACCTAACATATTCTAATTTAATTGTGAATTGTATTGTGCTTGTGTATTGATTATTGTATGTTTGCCAGATCCGCGACACAGTAGAAAATCCTACTGGGGGCAGGTGATTATGATGATTTTATTTATTTATTTAAAATATTATTTCCTTTTTTAAACAGATATGTAAAAATGGTGAAGAAGATGGAAATGTGCATCGATACTTTAAAATACTTCGGTTCGTCGTGGTCGATGAAAGCGAACCGAGCGCAGGAACTAATAGCAACACTAAGTGATCAAGATAAGAAGAAGTTCTCATGTAACCCTCGGGATATTGACTGGGAACAATACATGGCCACTTATTTCCACGGAGTCAACAAATTTTTATTAAAAAACAGTTAACTAAGACTAAAAACGATATACTCAATATGTAAGCGGTAAACAAGTTTATTTATATTTAAAAAAAAAAAAATACATTACTTTTACTATTGAACATTTCTATTACTATTAGTAAATTTCTAATTTTTTCTGTGATACTTTTGACTTTATAATCTTTCTATCTATAAAGATTTTAATTTTGAAATTATTATTTTTTTAGTTTTGTAATGTTAAGAACAAACTTGTTGTTATTTATTGTAAATATTGTCTCGATATTGTATGTTAATTATTGTTAATTGTATTATAATAGTTATTATTTCTTTATAATTACGTTTTTCGTAAGAAAATCGAATTCCTGAAGAAAACAACTATACTCATTTTAGAATTAGGATCATTCCATTTTCTACAATGGAAAGTTTTAAAATTGTACGTTAAGTTGATACTTTATGTCGAGCTTTGTATAATAATGAAAATTATTGTTTGTAAGCTCATCTAAATTTGTATAAATTTTCAAAATATACAATAAATGGGTCAAACACAAATTGCGTAGTCCATAATTTCCTAAAATTAAAACATCGAATTTCGTTTTGAAAATCAGCCCTTATTTACATTGTACTCTTTGATCATTGTTAATAATATGGATACAGATCAGTCTTACACACTTTCGCTAAGAATCACAGTTTTTATTTTTATCTGTCCACAGAAAAGACTTACTTGTCTACAGTTGATAACATAAACCTTGTTTAAGCATTTACATTATTACGATTCATTTGAAAAGTATTATTAAATGTGCTCAAAACAATATTTGCTATCATCACTAAATAGTTAACATTTGATAATACGTGTATTTTAGATATTAAAAAATAATCAAAAGTTAACCACAGAAGGGACCTGTCCTTTCCTGTCGAAATTATACAGAAAAATCTAATTTTCTAAAAATAAACGTTTCATAATAATAATGTTATCGTGCGCTTGAAAACAAATGTTCAAAATAAAGTCATTGCCCATAGTAAAGAAAATAATATTATAAAATTGGTATATATTAGAAAATAATGAATAATCATCACATGTCATGTCATCACAAAGGACAAATTCCGGTAAAAATTAAAGAAAAAAATATATATTTTTATCGTCAGAATCGTCTGATATGATAGGCTGGCGTCGTTTCTTTGGTTTTATTTCTACGGAAGAATTGGAAGTCTCTGAAACGAAGCGACGTACTCTATTTAGGGGTCTTTGGCTTGGTAAATTTAAGTTTTGAATTAAGTTATCAGGTGTTAATCTTTCAAAGTAACCGGGTGTTATTGACTCAGTAGTAGCTTCACTAGTTCCTGGGCTACCAGAATACTGAATAGAGTGAGCTCCAGCAGGACTATCGTGATGATTCAGGGTCCTGCTTGAGAAGAAACAGGCGAAAAATTGGCCAAATGAGGCTCAGATAACACAGAATTAGTAAGGGAATTTGGGACTTTAAACTGTATTTGAATTTATCCTAGTTCGTAATGCGAACATTCTTCATGGGCTGTGCAGTTTAAACAGCTTAGTCATCTAGCACGGATAATATTTGAGTTCTGCTGCACAAAGTTTGATGTATTTCATCACTTTTTTTAACGTTTTTGTGTTTGACCCAAATCTTAAAACATTGAAATCACGATTTTATTTAAATACATTGTCTTTACCTATCACATACAGCTTGTTTTTTAATTTCAAACATGTTTTATCTGTCATCATTTTTTTTGGCTTATTTACACTTGATTAACAATCAATTACTAAAATTTATTTCAATACATATGTATTATATATAAATACATATATACTTTACGAAGTATAACTCATATCAAAACTTCTAAGCTAAAATATGATATAGATGAAGCCAATTATTTGATAAACTTCAAAAAAAATATGTATGTGCTTGTATTATAAATACCTGTGTTATAAAGTTTTATATAAACTTAGGTTGTACATAAAATTTCTAATAACTTCAACTGAACTAAATAAATTAATATATAAAATGATAATAAGAATATAAATCATGCTACCTCAAGCTAGAAGCAAGAACGTTAATATTAAATTCCTATTCCGTTTCTCGTAAAATTAACAGACATTTCTCTCAAGACGAAATAACGAGATTTATTTTTAATCAACTTCAAAATGGGAGGATTTTATATTCGACTGTCATTTTTTATATGTGTTATTTCATAGCTTTTGATTGGATGTACCGATTTTGATTAGTTCTTTTTTATTTGAAAGCTAATGCTTAATAAAAACCGAATATACAAATAAATATAAAAATTACCTTTTTAATATAATAGGTTGTCTGGAAGAGATCGCTCTCTCAGGGATAAGACGGCCTTTGTACATCTTTCATTTTATATATATTTTTATTGTTTTTTTTAATGGCGTATAATAAAGAGTATAGTGAGTAGAACATCTCACTATTATGAAACAACTAGATGCCACCCGTGGTTTTGGCTGCGTTAATTTGAGAAAAAAGGCCATAAAATTTCTTATAGCCAATAGCATCTAAGTTTCTGGCGCACACAATCTGTTTATTACTGACATTATTCTACATTTATAAAATCTAAAATACGCTACTATCCGAATATTGTGAATCTTGTCGATTCGAAACCTTTATTTGAATACGTTCTTACATTTGAGGGCAGAGTTTACCGTATCGACGGGATAAACATTAAAAGTTTGACAGTTAGGAAACATATGAACATTTTGTATTGATTTTTTTTGGCTACGAAACATATGAACATTTTGTATTGAATTTTTTTTTGTCAATTTTAAAATATTTTTAATAGTTACTCTGCTATCCGGGACTGAGAAAAATACATCAAATCAAAAACTATAAAAATCGGTTAAGCCGTTCTCGAGTTATAAGTGTTCGAACAAACCCGACTTTGTTTTACATATTAATATCAAATGCACAGTTTTTTTCTTTTTTTTTGGAAGTAAGACTTTTTTATGCACGCATGAATTGGTGAGTAAGCTGATGAATTCGTAACGAGAGCGTTACGAAAAGTGTGATCGGAGCAAGAGAGAGGTACGTTCTTTCTTTCTTTTTCTCATAGCCAGTTAAATTTCAGATACTTCGAAGGTTTTACTTCAGTCGTGTTGTCTAAGGAATACTAAAGAAAACTCGTTTTTTTTTTTAAATTCAAAACAAGAAGCAAAGGAAAAATAAGCTATAAAACCTTTTCGAACAAAATGAAAAAAAAAAACTTTTGTTTCAATACCAGGTAAAAGAAATTAATAAAAATATTGTTTTTTTTTTTCGTAATATGAGTTATATTAAGCTATAATATATATATATTAATACTAAATAACATGACAAGTTTCTTATTATAATAATTTTCTAAGAAAATATAAAATTTTCAAGTTTTTCTTTGTATACTGAGGTAGGGCACAGCGGGAAACTTCCTGCTTAAAATATGGAGCAGCCCGACTGGGGTAGTAGGGGTACCTCAACCTTACAAAATATCACAGCTAAATAATATTGTTTTCAAAGAATGTTGTTTTCCTGTGGTGAGTAAGGTGACCAGAGCTCCTGGGAGGAATTGGGGGTAAGGTCGGTAACGTGCTTGCAGTGCTCCTGGTGTTGCAGGCGTCTATAAGCTACGGTAATCGCTTAACACCAGGTGAGCCGTACGCTTGTTTGCCGACCTAGTTGTATACATAAAAAGTATAAACCTTAACACGACAAAAACAAAATAATAATATCCTATTTTGTGTAGTCTAATACAGACAGATTATTACCTTTTTGTAACACCGTAAAAATTGTTAGTAAGATTTTATCAAGAGTATCGTGATTACACTTCGATACCCCTAAAGATTTGTTGATTACATCGAAAAACGTTATTCTCACGCCTTGCTCGTTGATGGCATCATTTCAACGGCCCTTAGACCTATTTTACTTTTATTTTGTAAATTTAATATAGTTGGAAGGGGATGAAAATGGGAATGAAGCAATTACATTTCGGCCCTTGTGTTTGTAAACTTAAATAAAAGGAAAACATGACATAAAAAAAAAATCAAACAGTCCTTTTTGTACCACAGTAAAAAGAGAAAAAAATAAACGCCTTACACTGACGTCTTCTACATGGATTTACTCCCGTGTCAGGGATTCGGAAACTCACGTGACACACACAGACCACGGCAAACATTTCGGTGGTCAAAACAAATTTATGCCATGTGGAGGTATCGAACCTGTAATCGCCATCGCAACACTAGTTATGACATGGCCGCTGCACTAATGCGTCATCTCGTTTTTAGCATATTATTTTAACTTCCCCTTTATTCATTTTATGTAATGAATATCATAAAGTAACTGACTCGGCGAGGTTCTTACCGCCATTTTGTTTTCGTGAATTCGTCGACAAATAAATACGACTATCTAGTCACATATTATCTCCTGTCCTCATTTTGAATCTTATCAGAATAATTCATTTACTATATATACGTCTATGTATGTCTATTACAACTTTCCATTTATATATGCCATGTACGTACATATGCCTTTTTTTACAATATTTATTTTTCTAAATATATTGTATGTGTTTAGATAAAACTGTACACATAAACCATCTACATATATACCATTTCCTTTGCCCAAAGGTTGCCTGGAAGAGATCGCTCATTAGCGATAAGGCCGCCTTTTGTACTTATCTCCTGTTTTTATTTTTGTAATTTTGCTCACTCTTGGTGTACAATAAAGAGTTTTTATTATTACGAGTAATGCTAATGACTAAGGAAATAAAAATAAAGAAGATTTATATCTAACATAATCGACAACGATTCTGCACATTTTCAAATAAATTCTATCATTTTCTAAGATTTTATTAAGAAACGAAGCTGAAATGATAATTTTGTTAGGAATTTGCTTTGATAACATTTGCCGTACGTGCTAAAACTACAATATTTGGTTCAAACTTTGCACAAATTCGTTCGAACTATATAACTATGTAAGGGTTTCAGAATGTACGAACAGTTTTATTTGACTATTATGTTCTCGTCATTAGTGATGTATAGTAATTGTGACATAGGCAATGTGATGCTCAATTTGTAATTTTTGAAACGTAGTATATTAATCTATACAAATAAATAAAATTGGAGTGTCTGTTTGTAGTATTAAAATAACCGCTGTTTACTAAATGCAACAGATGTAACAACATGTACACACGGTACATATACCAAAATAACATTTTTTACAATTTTTGTCTGTCTCTCTGTCTGTCTGTCTGTTTATTTCGGCTAATCTCTGAAACGGCTGGATCAATTTTAGCTGGACTTTCACTGGTAGATAACTGATGTAATAAGGAGTAACTTTTACTTTTATTTTAGTAGTAGTTTTTATATAAGTATTTTTATTTTATAGCTCTGTGAATTGAACAATAACATTTTTTTTTAATTCGGAGGAAAAAAATAATTTCAGAATTTAATAAATTCGTGGAATTTAAAAATATAGATACATATATAATTTAAAAATATATATACATAGCTAATCTTATATATATGTAACTAAATCATGAAATTCTCTGTAAATAACGACTCAGCATGAACATCTCTCACTCTATCACTGCTGGGCACAGGCGCCTTTCTCCAGTAGGCGAAAGAATTGGAGTTTAATCCACCATGTTGCTCCACTGCGGGTTGGCAGATATATTTCTTACTATGAGTAACGGTCGCTATTATACTATACTTATGTAATACTCAAACAATAGTAATGTTAATAGTGAGACGACTCGAATAAGAATCACGCCAGCGCGACTGTCCTACGGTATTTAAAGCTACAGACACCATACATATATAAAATAGTTACAAAAAAAATGTATCATATGTTAGTATAAGACGCCGCGTTGGCGCAACTGTTACAGCCATGGATTGTACCCGTTGCCCTGGCGGTGGCGGGTTCGATCCCCACACATGACAAACATTTGTATTGGCCATACAGGTGTTTGCCGTGGTCTGGGTGTTTGTGCAATCCTTGTGGGTCTCCCTACCGTGCCTCGGAGAGAGCGTTAAGCCGTCGATCCCGGTTGTTATCATGTACACCTGATAGTGATCGTTACTCATAGTAGGGAATATATCCGCCAACCTGCATTGGAGCAGCGTGGTGGATTAAGCTCTGATCCTTCTCCTACATGGAGAAAGAGGCCTATGCCCAGTAGTGGGATATTACAGGCTGAAGCGTATGTTAGAATAAGAACCGGTCGGTGTCCGGTCGGATTAGACATAACAGAATAGTTACCAAAAAAAAAGATTTTTTTTTCTCATATGTTAGAATAAAAACCGGTCGATGTCTTTGTTGGAGACATTAAGTTAGTCTAACTTAAACAATGATGATGCTGAGTAACGCCTACTTTGATTTAAAAAAAATGTATGTTTTAGAAATAAAAAAGGACATGAGTTCAAAAGCCGGTGGATGTATATTACTTATGTTAAAAAAAGGAACTTCGTTCCAAAACGCTAAAGACACCGCACCAAACATAAAAGCATCATTCTTTATTTTGTAAAATCGAATGATATAGAAACATTTCGTCTCATATTTCACCTATTTTCGTGTATCACGAAATAAGGTGATATTAGTCACTCGATAGTGACTATTTGCAAATATGTATTTGATTAATTGATATTGTGATATATACTGAAACTGGTATTTCAAAATATAAGGATGATTAATATGAAATTATGTGCTTATTCTTTTATTTTTAGTAAATGCTGTTACATATGAAGTGACAGGTAAAAATTTAAATATTTTTTAATTATTTATATTGAAAAATTTAATACTTGATAGCAATGTGATGAAGGTATTATCGTCTGTAAGGTCGAGGTATGTTCCCCTGTCGGTAGCCACCATGTTTTGGACTCGATTTTCCTAAAATTTATTGACTGAAAAAGTTTTTAATTTTCTGTTTGAATATTTTTTTGTGAGCAATTCAATATGAAAATCATCTTTTGTAACTCACATTTAATAGAATACAATAACAAACTTTCTGATTGATTGATCTATTGACAGAGTTTCGTGAATACTTCCCGTTGTGCATAAGGCGATAAATAATTTATTTACAAAATATATTAAATTAAAATAATTGTAATGAAATGAAATCACAAATTGTAAATACGTTTTACGTATTTTATTGATTAATAATGCGATATTTTACAAATAGCCTTTAATCGTAACGTTATAAGTTAATTATACATTATACATAAACAAATGCCATTACAATTTTCAACTGATTTTAAGGTTTTCAATACCAAAGATAGAAACAAAAGATGGAAACAGAGACACAGAGAGAGACTTCGTCAAACTAAACAAAAGTGTAAAATGTTAGAAAGGATCTAATTACTTTTACCACGCTTTTATTAGCTTGGGTTGCTTGATATATTAAATGTAACAATTATTCTACTTGCAACTATCAATAAAAATAGTTATGAAAATATAGTAAAATGGGGGTTCCCACGTTTTTTACTCTGAATTGAATTATTCTCTTAATAACTTAAATTTTATTTTAATTTTATTTTGAAGTAATTAATTATGATTGGTTGTTTGATCTCCTACTACTGCAATACTAACTACTACTACTAACTATAACTACTATAAACTCTTTGTAATTAAAAATTATTTTAAAAATTAAAATTACTAAAAATACTAATAAATACTAATAAATACTAATAAAAATTACTTTTTAGTTCGATTAGCTATAAAAGCGTTGTTTTTTAGTTTTAACTATAACTTATTTTAATATGCTGAAGTTACAATACACAATTTTAAAAACTTTTCGTACATAAATAAAAAAAAAACTTAAACTTTTAAACAAAAAGTAAATTGTTAAAATAAAAACAATGTATGTGTGTATTAACGTGTCAAAAAGCGCACAAAGCACTTGGGTTTGTTATAAGACAATCGGCAAGATTTTCTAACAAAGAATCAATTTTAATATTATACTTTGCTTTTATTCGCAGTACATTGGAATACAATGCTTTAATTTGGAATCCACACGAAAAACTTTATAAAATCGTTGGGCGAGTGCAAAAAAAGTTTGCCCGTTATTTGTTCTTTAAAGTATATGGTTACTATCCTTATTTGTATCCCTCTCTTTATGTGAATGGTATGCTGGGCTTGGATACACTTGAGCTAAGGCGAAAGTGTGCCCTTGTGCTCCACTACTACCATCTACTAAATAATAAAATAGATAACCTTACGATATTGGGGGCATGTGGTATATGCGCACCGCGCTGTACGGTCATGAGGCGCTCCCGGCCGCTGTTCGCGGTGGAGTGTGTGCGGACGCAAGCGGCTCGGAGCGCCCCAACGCAGTCAGCCCTTCGCTTACTTAATAATATGTTGGCCTCCAATAGTAGTATTGATATATTCGCTATGAATTCGTCTAAATTTGTTAAATCTTGCTTTAAGTATTTTGAATTTTGTTAATGTGTATACTCGTATTATAAGATAAATTGTTATTTCTTTAATGTATTTGTTGTAGTGTTATTAATTTATGCTTGTTTATTGTACGCTTTGGTTGTAAACTGTAAGTGCAATAAATGTAAACTGTAATCAATAAATAAATAAATGGAAAATTATACAATTTACCCTCTTGAGCACAACCATATAAACCTACCTAGTTCATAAAACAAATATTACTTAAATAAAAACTCCCGTATACCGTTCATATAAATTTTAATATATTCATCCCAATCCATATCCGAGGGATAGCAAGGAAACGTTGCTTTATCGCTTGCAGACAGTGAATTGAACAGGACTTTGAGTTTCGACGAACGTATGATCCAGCTGTTTGAAGTGAAGTATTCCAAAGAATCACGGACTAAGATGGCTTTGGACAATATTTTCATATACCTGTAAAATAAGATTACGATAAATACTACTTCTTGACTAGACAAGTCTTTATAAGACTGCAGCTAAAATATAAGAAATACACTCTTGAAAATGAAGAAAATACGAAAATCATTAGGTTTTTAAGCTACTTTCGAACTTTAATTCAAAATCTCCCTCTCTTTTTTTGAGCTATTTTTTTTTACAACTAGTTTGGCAAACAAGCGTACGGCTCACCTGATGGTAAAAATGATTACCATAGCTTACAGATATCTGCAACACCAGAAGCGTCGCAAGCGTTTTCCCAACTCTATCCCTAATTCCCCCAGAAGTTCTGGTCACCTTACTCGCCAACAGGAACACAATATTGCTTGAAAACAGTATTATTATTAGCCTGGGCTTCTGAAAGGTGGAGGTACTACCCCAGTCGAGCTGCTCCATATTTTGAGCAAGAAATTGACTGCTGTGCCCGACCTCAGTTAAATGTGTGTATGTCATGTAACTAATACAAAAACAAACTATATTTTCTTTTGATATTTAAATTTTAGCTAACATATACCTTGTCCTTTTTCCTCTTATGTATAAATATAAATCGCCCAAAAAGGCTGGTACTGTCCTAAATAAGAACGTTAGTATAATCACGATCCATTTAAACTTTGTGTGGTATACGTATGGTGTCCACAAATTATCTGCAATTGTACATATTATTAATATATTAAATACCATAGACTTTTGTTGATTATTATTTGAATATAAAAAATTATAATTATGCTTCAGCACTTATCGTTCTCAGTGTTAAAGAAATATAATATATTTTTTTATAATTAGGGCGGCAAACAAGCGTGCTTATAGATGCCTGCAGCACCAGAAGTATCGTGAGCGCGTTGCCGACCTTATCCAATTCCCCCCACGAGCTCTGGTCACCTTACTCACCAATAGGAACACAACATGGTTTAGAGTGGTGTTATTCAGCTGTGATCTTCTGTAAGTTTAGTAAAATTTGAGTAGGGAATTTCCTGATGTGCCCTATCTCAGTTAAGACTTTTTACTAACGTCCAATTTGATTAATCATCATCATCATCATCATCATCATTTCAGCCTATCACAGTCCACTGCTGGACATAGGCCTCCACAAGTTCACGCCAAAACTGGTGTGAACTCATGTGTGTTACCCATAGTCACCACGCTGGGCAGGCGGGTTGGTAACCGCAGGGCTGGCTTTGTCGCACCGAAGCCGCTGCTCCCCGTCTACGGCCTGTGTATTTCATTGCCAGTAGTTGGATGGTTATCCCGCCATCGGTTGGCTTTTTAAGTTCCAAGGTGGTAGTGGAACTGTGTCCTTAGTCACCTCTTACGACACCCACGAGAAGAAAGGGGGTGCCTATATTCTTCATTGTCATAACCACACTGCAAATTTGATTAATGTTTAAACATAAATAAAAACTTGTTTAGTTTGCGTAAAGAGGCACTGCTTTTCGTAAGTCTGGGTAACATGGGTATATATATTTACTTACAACATTCGTCTTTTCTTACGTTTGCGAATATCTGATCACGTAAATGTAACATTGTAAGTGGATTACAATCACTGGTACTGCAATTGTAAACCGGAACATCCTCTGAACTAAAACGATAAAATTGCACTCCTTAATATAATAAATTTGGAGAGTGTTGTGAATACGCAAATTTATTGGGTCTACAAGGGTGGTAAGCAAGTGTATGGTCCACACAATAGCAGGCAATTATCTTAGTCTATGAATGCTTGCAACACTAGAAATATCCTAAGCGCGTTGCTGACCCAACCTTCGCTGTAAATACATCTCATCTCCAAGAGCTCTGACTCTACTCCACGTCACAGAAATATGACATTATTTAGAGCAGTAATATTTGGCTATAATTTCTGTAAAGTTTAGGTGCTAACAAACTCAGTTTGCTCCAAATTTTGTGCAAGATGTAAATTAGAGCAACGTATTTCTTACTAGACGTATTAGTTCCTATATGCATTGGGCAATGAATAATTTTATGTAAATTAAAAAAAAAATGAAATTTATAATATTGTCTTAGTTCGAAAAGGTACTTTTCAAAAATTTACTTACATTACTTACATTATTTAAAAAAAAAGTAATAGTAATCTAGTTAAAAATAATAACAAAGTTTACCTATAAGACCGAGATGCGGCAACAATTGTCGTGTTTGAAACATAGTCAACGGGTATAAGGTCTAGGAAATTTTTAAGCTCCGTGTGAAGAACACACGTCAAGCCTTTCATAATAGTAATGACGAGGCCAGTTGCGCCAAACCAATTGTCTACCCAACCAGCTATCGGCTCCACATAACTGGACGTTACTGCAACAGTTTAATGAATCATAAAGTTGTGTTTTTTATTTCAACATTATAGGAGTTGCGGATACGTTGCCAGCCCTTAGGAAAGACATGGCTGTACATTTAACACTTAAATAGTGTTAGAAAATATTACCAATCTTAAGCCTTGTTTCTATATTTAAAAAAAGACGATTTATTCAGTAACTGTTTAGTAAGATTGTTATCTAACTAAGCACCAAAATAATAAAAAATAAACGCCACAGAAACCTTTAGTTCCGTGTTTATTAATTGATATTTACACGTGTGTGTTTTATGCAAGGAATCCACACCAATCATTCGTAATCAATAAAAAAAATATTAACGTTTATGAGAACACTAGCTTGTACCCTGCGCGCGTTGCTACGCTTTTTCTATTTTTTCTTTTTTGGTCGTAACAACTCAAAAACCTTTGTTGGCTCATGCATAATACTTTGCTGAAGATCATGACATGATCAAATGCGTAGTTTACGATTCTATAAAGGACATACAGACAAACAGCCATTTTTATACATATAGATGATACATGACTATTTTGAAAATCTGAAGGAAAAAAAAAAGAAATGACTATAGTGATATATTTCACTGAGGGGCTGAAAATTAAAAAAATACATTATATGACAATTAGCACGCTTCATTGATTTTTTTTTCTTAAGTAACGATATGATGCCCGTGGCATGAAACATAGGGAGTCAAAACGTGTGATACAGTGACACCACCTGTCCTGAAAGTGATACCTACCGATATACAGATACCTACTCACATAGGCACATCGCCTGTTTTTGTTTCAATTTCACTAAACTCACCTATAGATGGTCGAATGATCACAGCTGGCATTTCTCCATGACAATCAGCAATTAAATTTTCTGCTAACGCTTTCGTTAGTAAATATTTATTTGGTCTCTTTCCTATAACAGTAACAAAATATGTTTTTAATATTTATTAATATTATTATATTATTTATATTATTATTGATACGTTTGTAGATTATTTATTTATTTTAAATCATATTGTTAATAAAATTTTAATCCAGTTAGTCACATAAAATAAATATTAGAAACTTTTTGAAGTTAAATTTCGTAACGAACGCTTGGATTGAGGTGTAATTGAAGTGGTGAATGCGTGATGAGAGCATTACGAAAAGTGTGATCGGATGAGGCGAACGAAAGTTGAGAACACGATAAAGGTTACTGAAGATAGAAAGAGAGAGTTATGTTTTGTATATTACTGTAGCAACTAAAGAAGTTTGACTTCAGTCATGTTTCCTCTTTTGTGCCTGTTTCTTCTGGTGCCCCCCTGGGCTCGCACCTTGGTCCTCTACTCTTTAATATTTTTATAAATGATAAACATAAACTTTTCGATAATTCAGATATACTTCTTTATGCTGATGACATGAAGATTTTTAGGTATGTATCTAAAAACTCTGACGGCATACTACTTCAGAGTGACTTAAGCAAATTATATAAATACTGCTCAGTGAATTCCATGTATCTGATTATAAAAAAAATGCTACGTGATATTTATTTTGCGTGATAAACCAGGAGACAATAGGACGAGTGTGCGAAACTTGGCTGTTTACATCGATAGCACTCTTTTGTAAGATCTATCTTGAAATATTGCTCAACCGTATGGAAGCCATTTAACAAATGTGATGTTGCTCAATTAGAAAAATTAATCATCAATTTATAAATATTTTAAGTTACAAAGCTTTGCCGCATCTTCAAGATATCCCGTATTTTCCTTCTTTAGAGATTCGTCGATTAGAGAGAGAAGAACTAATTTTATTTAAGTTACTTTGTAACTTATTGCTTCCCAATGTATCATTTCATCATCATCACTTCAGCCTATCGTAGTCCACTGCTAGGTAAATGACGTGAACTCATGTGTTGTATTGCATGTATCATATTTAGGTATGCATGTAAAATGTACAACCAATGTTTTCATCACATTAAGTTAGCTACTTGTTCAGTGCAATCTTTAAGGAGTGAATTAAGAAATGCAATTTTTTTTTAATTAATTATTAATTATTTACATATTTCACAAATTTCTAGTAGGTTAGTTTGATTTTCTTTTAAATTAACTTAATTGTAATTGTATTGTAATTGGTATGATTGTTTTTTAACGTTGTATATAATGTAACATATTGTATAATGTTGGTAATTTATTTTGGGGCGTATTTGCTCTTTTCTTTTGCTAGGCGTTGTCGTTTATTAGCGCGATCCTTGTGACGTGTAGTTTTGCGTATGGCGGATTAGGTGAGTAGGGTTTAGCTCATGAGTATGTAAGCGCTTGCGGCGAGTGGCTCCTTCTTTTCCTTCGTCTCCAGCCACGGCCAGGTTCGGGGTGTGATTTGTTGGGGTCCTTGGCGAGATGGTCACGAACGGTGCCGGATGCTTCTGGTGTGACCACGTGGCGAGTCATTTAACTCACCATGTGGCAGTCGGCGACGCTTGATTCACGTTGCCAGAAATCGTGGGGAGCTGTGTGAGCTTTACCTCGTGGTGCAAGGTGGTGCTACGGGCGGTGCTACGTGGTGCTTTGAAGCGTGATCGGCTAAGTGACCTTTTATAACATCCACCCATGTGCCAGAAATAAGTCGAACCTTAGATAGCTAGTGCTATAGTTTTTTTTTATTACGAGTTTGTGTGTTCATAATTTTAATTTTAATATTAAAAATTGTCATCTTTTATTAAACTACAAGAGTGTGTTACATTAAAGTATATACTATGCAATAAATTAATTTCAATCTGTTATCATTTGATTTCATCATCCTTTTATTAAATTATAATTAGTTTTTTTAGTTCGTCGTTTAAAAAAAATTAATTTCTCTCTAGATTATTTTTTTTAAAGGGCGACATATACTTCATTTGTTATCTTTTAATTATTTATTAATTGATTGATAATTGTATGAAATTTTCCTATTCGTATTGGTTTACTTTATTATTCAATTTACTACTGCTTGGGTTAGTTATATTTCTGTATGTAATTTATCGATTATTCCTTATTAATGTGTACTTTTTAGCTCATTTATCAATTATTTACTGTGGGAAACTTTATTGGTTTTTGTATTAGTATAAGTTTTTGTTTTTAATTTTTTGTATTATTGTACTGCTTGTTTCCTAAATAAAAAAATAAAAAAATATATAAATATTTTAAGGATAGTAATATACGTACCAATAACTTTTTCGACTATTTCTTCAGTGATTCCAACTTCAAGTAACTTCTCGAGTTCATTAAGAGATGCTTTTGGAGGGTACAGCATTTCTTCAACAGACTCCGCAACATTAATGTTAGAATAAGCCGTTGAAACGTAAACAAAAACCTATAAAAATAAAAAGTTTACGTTACGTTCTCTCATTTCCGTTAGAGTTCAGCCACCGCCGAATTTTTTCTGTGAAAATTATAATTGCGGGCAGAGGTGGAGTAGGGTGAGGCCTAGTCTGTTATAGTAATATCAGTTATTAGTTAATTATTTATCGTATATCAATAATCAAAATATGAGATTAAATAAAATGATGTTTAAATTTCAATTTTAAAAGCAAGCTCTCATTTCAGTTTATTTGTTTACTCACAAACAAAATAAGAATCTATTTTATTTTCGACCGACAAGTAATGCAATATATGTAATCGAATAAATACCTAAATATATGCAAAGGTATAACTCGATAATTCTTCCTCAGATCCCGATCAAATTTAAATAAGACCAAATGACGAGCACCAGCTTTCGATTAAAAATCATCGTCAAAGTCAGTACATCGAGTAAAAAGTTATGAGTACAAATAAAAAATACACTTGAATGGTGTATTCCTTCTCCTTTTCTTTCCTCTTGAAGTCGGCTAAAAAGGTAGGCATTTAAAACTAAACTTTATTTAATGCGTACGTTAAGTTCAGAAGTGTTAGGTTCATACCCTTACACTATTTCAGAAACCTTTTTTTCTTGTACCCCTTGTTCAATAAAATATGTCCTATAAAAAGTAAAACTTTATGACGAGAACGTATGTATTATGGAAAAAAATTTTATTCATACGTGATATCATAATTATATAACGTGTACAGAACTATACATAATTTGATCGTTAGTTTATAGTCAAGAACCTACCTTAATATTTTTCATGCGCTTACTGAGATCTAGCATCTTCTTCGTACCAACTGCATTAACATTCATGGAAACTTCAAACGGCTCATTAAACTTGACGGTTGCTGCGATATGAAATACTACTGATACCTGTAAAGTTATCAACGAGTCAGTTTATACTATTTATATATTCTTATCATCATCGTCAGCCTATTACAGTTCGCTTCTGGACGTAAACGTCCCCCGAAATATGGGACAAGACCCTGATCTCCCACTGCTCGAAATAATATGATTGGACAATTCTTTTTTTTGTGATTATTATTCTCAGGAAAATGTTCGCATTCAGAAATTTTAAGAGCAAAAAAATTATTTACAATAAAAGAATAAATATTTTTCTATGAAGTTTGCCGGTTGACCATAACATATAATAATATGAATATTTCACAGAGTTTCATACTTTTCTACACAACAGCTTCAATTTTATTTTGGCCATTTAGACAATTTACGCCGTATTTTCAGTTTATTTTTCAAAATTACCTTATTGACTAAAATTTCTTCATCTTCAGCCTTCAAACCCATACGTGGTTCAGTAATATCACCAACAACTATTTCAATTTTTTTGATGGCTTTCGGATTTTTCTCCTTTAATCTCGAAAATAGCTAAAAAGTAAAAAAAAATCTTTATTTTTAAATTGAGAAATAATTTTAAACTTGTTAATTTGTTTGAAACAACTCACACTGAAGGTGACATCGTATTTAGGCAATCGGACATTTTTATGCAACCAGAATACATTAAAGCTTCAGCCTGTAATATTCCACTGCTTGGTATAGGCCTTTTCCCCCCTGTAGGAGAAGGATCAGAGCTTAATCCACCACGCTGCTCCAATGCGGGTGGCGGATATATTGCCTAATATGAGTAACGATTGCTATCAGGTGTATATGATAACAGCCGGGACCAACGGCTTAACGCGCTCTCTGAGGCATGGTGGGGAGACCTACAAGGACTGCACAAACACCCACACCACGGCAAACATCTGTATGGCAAATAAAAATATTTGTCATGTGCGGGGATCGAAACCGCAACCGCCAGCGTAACAGTTACAGACCAGTGCTTAGCACTAACACTTTTTCTACTTAAATTTAATAATTAAAATAAAATATTTCAAAACGGAATCTGTTCGTTTATAACATTTCAGCCATCATCTATTAAAAGTACAATTTGCTAAGAGCGTCACTTACTGGCTGTTCCAAAATCTCATTTAGTCTTTCTTGGGCGGTCATGCTTTTCTTTTCCCGCATTAAAATGTAAACTTTATCCAAACCAGGACAGCTGTAGAGTAATTTTTCTAAGACAACCTGAAAAAATAACACATATAATATTAGCTATTTTACGATTCTTAACCAGCTTTAATGCCCCTATATTGCAAATACAAGAAATAGAAATGAAGGAAATTAATTTCAATACAAATAAAATAAAATACAATACAATGCAATACAATACACTAAACAGCAAAAGTATTACGAGTACAGAGTAAAAATATTTACAAGAGAAATGTAAAAGAGGCGGCCATATTGCCAAAGAAGCAATCTCTTCCGGGCAACCTATACGTTTGGTTTAAGTATTTTAATTTGAAGGAATCGAACCTATAATTCCCGGAGCAGAAATCAGGATCACTGCAAACTGTGTCAACGAATGAGGTAATCTGTACATTATATGCATTGATGTATTAAAACATAAACAACTTTAAAATACGAAAAAAAAAATCAGTACTTTTCCCAGAAATCCTGTGCATCCAGTCAAGAAGACGGACTGTCCCTCGTAAAACTCTCCAACCGTTTCATGCATTTTGAAGCTTAGTACCACTCTACCTCGACTGATTTGAATAAATGAATCGCGCAACCCTATAGAAAGAAAAAGTTTTATTATTAGCTCAATTCAGAAAACCTTTATTGAGTGTAACTTAGAAGGCTAAAAACTAACATTTGTCTAAATATATAAATAAAATAAACCTACACCAAGATAAAAATAGTCATAAGAATAACACATTTTTTTTAACATTATTACATGTTAAACGAATTTTGTAAAATGAGATGTAATGTAATTTATACACAGGCCGTAGACGGGCAGCAGCGTCTTTGGTGCGACAAAGTTAGCCCTGCGGTCACCAACCGATCTGCCCAGCGTGGTGACTATGGGTAACACTCATGAGTTCACACCATTTTTGGCGTGAACTTGTAGAGGCCTATATCCAGCAATGGACTGTGATAGGCTGAAATGATGATGATGATGTAATTTATAGAAGGAGGAACCTCAAAAAAAAAAGCCTACCATAATTCTGAACTCATTCAGACATGAATTTTTTACAATAACTTTCAGTGGAACCAAAAGCGTATAATGTCGCCTAAGTACCGTAAAATGAAGAATAATCGATAGAAATTGATCAGCAATGCCGTTCTTATTAACACATTTGAACCTCTTTCTGACAAAGAACAGTATCAATTATTCATGACATTATTTACAATATAACTGTGACTTGTTGTGACTATTGCTTAAATCGAGAATAGTAGTGATTGCTACGTTTTATTAATAATTATAAATCAAATATTATTACAGTTAAAGTTATCTAAGAAAATAGGTAATATGATTAATAAATGGATAGTGATTAAGTTTTGAGTAAAGTAATGACGATATGCTGGACAACTTCAAATGCACGAATTATTATTAAAATTGCCAATAAGTCTATTGTGAATCTATTGCAACTAGTCGTCGCCCAGAGGTCGAAATTCGACCATAATTAAAAATTTAAATTAATGACAATCAAAAAATAATGAAAATAAAGCAACATTTAAAAAAAAATTCTATTCGACTACAGACTTTGACAATCAACAAAAGTGTGTGTGTGTGTGTGTGTGTCAAATACATGGTAGTGTGTGTAATGTTTTTTTATTGATTTAATATATTTTTATACATAATTTAAAAAAAATATTTGCATTCCGCACTCTTTCTCTATATAAACTATAAGTGTACGGAATTTCATACTTTTCCATCCACATAATTTTCATAAAATGGGGTACAAAGTTTTTGCTTCACATATTAATATATAGATGTATACGTTGAAAATTTATTCAGTCACAGTATTGTAAGAGAAACAAAAGCAAAGCTTATCAAAGCAGAAATTTCATATTAAAAATGAATATTAACCTAAATGGTTAATGGTTTCATTTTAATGTTTAATTTATGTTCAACATAGCAAAACGTGACAAAATTTTCACCTGTCTCTACCAAAACCAGAACCGCAAACTGAGCTGTGGGTAAATTCATTTAGAGATAACTTGGGTTAACGGTGAATATTCAAAATAAAGTGTAGCTTTTGAACAATATTTATTACATTATTCTACTACTCCATTGATTTATATTTTGATAATGATTGTAAAGTGGTTAACAATCATGACAGTTATTGACCGCATCTTGAAATAAAATATCTATCTTTTAAAAGAAATTATAAATGGTGTCTCAAAAGAAATTACTAGAATTTAAGCACTGATGAACCTACTTATTTTTATATAATAATAATAATAATAACTTTACATTTTTTGAATATCATATCAAAAATCGGTGACACGGTCAGTCGGAGACGTGGGTTCGAATCCCGCTGGAGCGGTCAATTTTTGATATGATATTCAAAAAATGTTTAGAATCCCTAATGTGTGGGTAACACAAAAATAAAATCGTACAATAATAACTTTATTTGATTTATGAACACGTTGGCGTTAAAATGGAATAAATTTTGTGCTGGAGCTCTATCGTTTTCTAAGTGTGTAATTGTCAAAGATAAAGAAATTTAATTCAGTTATCTTTTCGTATTTCTTTTTTGAGAGAATGTAAAATGGCAATGAATTATCATATATATGAATACGCTAAGGTTATGATGTTGGTCTCCCTTTTTAGAAAAAAACCTTACTCCATATAAATTATATATCATTTTATAGATAACTGCTGACCCCGCAAATGTTGTTTTGCCATATATCTTATTAACCCCCTTAATACCCCTCCCCCTATAACTTAGGGGGATGAAAAATAGATGTTGTTCGATTTTCAGACCTTCCCGATATGCACCCAAAATTTCATGAGAATCGGTCAAGCCGTTTCGGAGGAGTTTAACTACAAAGACCGCGACACGAGAATTTTATATATTAGATTACTTGCCCTACCGGCATCCGCAACTAAAAAATTTAAACTATTTAAGAAGGAGGGTGAGGTATACTTTAAGAAGAAGAAAAACTATTTTTACTTCAAATCAACGCGGTCAAAGAAACCGCGGCCAAGCTAGTTTTTTAGGAATTACGTAAGTTATAAGTTTTATGTGATAAATTCTTACCCAAGTCAGGCTACAATCTACATGCTATATTTAGTAGAAATGAAACCAACTTATCAGAAATAATATTTCTTAGTAAGTTAGGATGTACCGTTTACCGAGTCCACAAAACAAGTTCATATATTATTATCTCCGAGAGGTCAACTTGACATTACGTAGTCTGTACACTACAAACGTTAATTACTAATTATTTAACAAACAAAATTGGACATTACAAATTCTAGTCAATATATTAAATATACGCTTATGTGTCTTTGAACTGGATAACCTAAGATAAAGTAAACAGTAGTGTTTTGCTTTAGTTGAGCGTAAAATATATTGTGTCGCATTCGAATTTCTAAGCGTATTGAAAATAGTCGACGAGAATGAAAAACAGAGTGATGTATCTAATTATTGTTTTGTTCACTGGTTTAATAGTAAGTGTTTGTGGTGATGAAGATTTTGCTCTCGATGATAATTCCCTTTATTTTGGCTTATTGAATGGCGATGAAGATACTGGCGTCGGTAGAGATGACAAGGTTGAAACTGTTCAAGGTAAATTACAGACAGTCATGCAACTAAAGTAAAACCTTATCGTATATAAAAATAGTCGTAAAAAGTGAGATTTGCTGCAAGTGGTTAACTGCAAATATGAAACAGTGTGTGGCTAAAGACGTACCATGATATCAATCAAGTGAAACAGTTATAAGACGGTTCAAATTTGTAAAATTCTGTCAAAAGCCTTACTCTTTTACATATTTATACAGTGTCGTAATGATTCTGAATAGTATCCCTACTAATATTATAAATGTGAATGGAAGTTTGTTTCTTACGCTTTCACGCGAAAACACATATTCTGGGTCGGCAACGCGCTTGCGATGCTTCTGGTGTTGCAGGCGTCTATAAGCTACGGTAATCTCTTACCATCAGGTGAGCCGTACGCTTGTTTGCCGACTTAGTGATATAAAAAAAAATATCGGAGGTATTAGAAGTAACATAGGATACATTTTACTAAAAAAAAAAAAAAATTCAATGCGAGCGAAGTCGCGGGTAAAAGGAGTATTTTATATATTTCGAAAAAATTTATGTACCCTTTTCATCGATCTAGCGCACCATTAATAATTACAAAAGTTTTAAATACGGTTCGTAAAAAGCAGTCGTGTCCAAAACAATTTTAAAATAAAACGGCATATTTTTCAAGTACACATTTTCAGCGTTTAAGGTGTTATTTTGTCAAAAAAAAAATTATTAATTTTGTAAAAAAATTTAATAATTTGATTTTTTTAAAATATGACAACGAATTTCCAATGATTCTTTTTTATTTCGTAAACTATTATTATTTATTGACTAGGATGGCAAAAAAAGCAAACAGCTCTTTGATGGTAAATGGTGACCGTCTTTAGAAATCTGTAACACTATAAGCATCCCAAAAGCTTTACTGACTCTATCCCCGACCATCCCGGAGCTCTGGCTACCTTTTTCACCAGAGGGACAAATTACACAATTAGTAATATGTGGCGCTTGATACATCCCCAGCCGAGCTGCTCCAGCTTGGAGTAGAACATTTTCTGCTATGCTATACATCATTACAGTGTACACATTGTAGTACAGTATTGTGCTGTGTGGCTACGGCACTAAAGAATTTAGCCACCCCCTCTCTTCCCGTGGGTGTCGTAAGAGGCGACTAAGGGATAACAAGGTTCCATAACCATCTTGGAAATTAAGAAGCCGACCGATGGCGGGATAACCATCCAACTGCTGGCTTTGAAATACACAGGCCGAAGACGGGCAGCAGCGTCTTTGGTGCGACAAAGCCAGTACTGCGGTCACCAACCCGCCTGCCCAGCGTGGTGACTATGGGCAAAACACATGAGTTCACGTTATTTTTGACGTAAACTTGTGGAGGCCTATGTCCAGCAGTGGACTGTATAGGCTGTAATGATGCTATACAACTATGACCAATTATATTTTATTGTGATTTTGCAGAAGAACAACCCAAACTAATAGATGGATTATGGAAGTGCGGCAATTGTACTAATATAAATGAATCAAAGGTTTTATTCAGCGAAACCTTAGAGCTTGACACAAACTATGAGGATACTGGATACGAATTACAGGTTCGATTTTAGAAGACCTAATCTAGGCCTTTTTAAGAACAGTAAAGATTTTATTTCCCGTATAGAGTTACTTGAGCTCCAATAAAAACACATTAAAATTTTCGTATATACAAAAGATTATAATATGTAAATACAGATATGTGTTGCTGTATGTATTGTTGATAATTTATAGCCTAATATGTTCGTACACAAATATATGTAAATACTTACATAATAAACCAATTAAAACTAAATATAGAAAAACTTAAAAATAACAAATTTAAATTGCTAAAACAATGTCTAAGATAATAAAACGTAAACAAAACAAGCCTAATTTTTTAAACTAAATATGTAGAGTATTGTTATATTCAACAAAACACTTATTTAGAATGTTTCCACAATGATTGGATTGTGTTACGGGTGTATGTTTTTCATACAATTAGATCAGCAAACAAACGTGCAACCTACCTGATGGTAAGAGTTACCGTAGACTATAGACGCCTGCGACAGCATCCCAAGCGCATTGTCGACCTTACCCCTGACCCTCCCCATGATATGGTAATATGATGCACAAGATAAAAATAATGAAGTAGGAATCACGTGGGTCGCTAAGTATCACTTACTATAATTGCAATTTTTTAATCCCCGACGCAAAAATAGAATTTTATAAGTCTAATGTTTGTTTGTAGCATCGAAGGACCTTAACAGATGGACAAATTTCAACGCGGTTTTTTTTTGGTAAACTATTTTGGTAAAAATCGTTTTAGTCGTTTGAAAAGTAGGAGCACTTTTTCAAAATCATGTCAGGAATTTTCGATTTCATGGGGGTTTTCTTTTTTGTATGATTATTCAACTAATTGCGTTACATGTGCTAGTATAATCCTTAGATTGACCCTGAAACTTTGATCTTATGCTGCAACTAGCTTGATCTGCAGGAAATCAAATTTTTCGAAAACTTACATCAGTTATGTCGTGCTTATGTTTATTAGGTTGGCTACAATGATTAGTTTCCCTGCGTGTTATTATCTTACGATATCCACCACCCACCCTGACCTGGTGTTACAACAAGGTTAATCTGCATAGGAGCCTAAATGGTCTTTTTGTCGGAGTGGGCTCTTTTAAACAAATATGATTTAAACATCCAATTTTTTCGTTTACAGATTGAATTGGCGGTAAACAATATGAGATGTATTATTATAGATGCTGGGGCGATTGATGTACGGCGAATATCCGGCGCGTGCGCTGGTGGAGATGTGACCTTGAGTATTACTCAAAACTGTACCGTTGATGTGAAGATATACGAATAATATTGTTATCTAGGCATTAAGTTGAAGGACTTGTGATAGATTCTTTAATCTTAGAAAAAAAAAACATGATTTTCAAGAACTATTATGTATATCATAAACTTATACTATCACTTCACCCTATCACAGTCCACTGCTGGACATAGGTCTCCATAAGTTCGCGCCAAAAATGGCGTGAACTCATGTGTTTCTACCATAGTCACTACGCTGGGCAGGCAGGTTGGTGACTTTGGTGGCATTGTCGCACTGAAGACGCTTAAGTAACTTAAACTTATATATTAACTTACTAACTTAAACTTATATAATTAAGCTTATATATACTACATAAATGTATTTAAGCTGTATATGAACCAACCAATATCTGTGTAACGTATGTATTAAATATTTTTTAATATTATTTCTAAAAAAAAACAGGTTTTTAATTTAAATTGCAATGGTACATATTAAAAATAGCATAGTGTCATCTCCTGTCAAAGATTTTCATTGTAATATGAAACTTTGAATAGTTACGGGTCTCTGTAAAGAACTCACTATAGACGGCGCCACGGTTCGCTTAAACCGAAAATAAAAATCATCATATCAAAAATTTCGATCTAGCGGGGTACATTGTTCCATAGCTTAATTGGCTAGAGCGCCGACACGGTCAGTCGGAGACGCGGAATTTTTGGTATGATATTCAAAAATGTTTAAAATTCCTAATGTGTGGGTAACACAAAAATAAAATCATACATATTAAATTGCAGTGTATCGTGTTTGTTAGGGTGGCATCTTGTAACTCAATTTTGAAGAAAATACGATGATGCAAATACGATGGCATGTTGCGGGTTCTACTTCCGCTCAGGATGGATATTTGTATTTGTAGAAATATTTCTTCCCGTTTTGGATGTCTATCCTTATGGGTCTCCCCACCGTGCCAAGACCATAAATACATAATAGCGAATCGTTACTCATAGTAAATAAATAAATAAATATCTACACAATACACACACGGTCGTCTGTTCCTAAAGTAAACTTAATGCTTGTGTTATAGGTAACAGCCGACTGGTATAGCATATATACATATATATATATATATTTTTTTCGATAAACATACTTATAAATAATACATATATAAATATATAGATAAATATTTATATTACACCAAGACTTGGGGTGAAAATCGAACCCACAACCCTCGGAGCAGAAAGCAGGGTCACTACAAACTACGCCAACGGGCCAGTCGAGTAGGAGTAAGGAACGTAGAGTAAGGAACATATCTGCCAACCCGCAGAGGACCAGCATGGTAGATTGAGCTCCAATCCTCCTACACGGAGAGAGAGAGGCCTACGCCGTGTCACTTCCTTTTAACACTCTGTTAGTATTTTTTATCTTAATTTTTTTTTTGCTTCTTTACAGATATCAATTAACTGATTTCCTTCAAAATTTCAAATGCATATAATGTATACGAGTACTCCATTAATATTACTTACGATGGTCAAATGGACTAGTTTATTAGTAATAAGAAATCTCAAAAACACATAATTGTCTCGTTATATTTGTTCGTATGTAATAAAATGCTCATAGAAATACCGTTGTATTCCGTACCGTCGTATGTACCGTTTACCCTCAGTATTACAAACACAGGTGTTCCATACAACAAATAATTTAGTTTCTAAGACGCAAACGCGAGTTGTAATTATTTAGGAATACGTTAGATGAATAAAATATTACATTTCGCCCAGTTTTTTTTCTGTCTGCATTGATCTTAGCAGAAGGGTCGCGGTTTCTATCACACATCTGCTAAATTCTTAGGTGTTTAATTTGTAAAAATCTGTCAGTCGAAGAAATTGTGACGGATTTTAGAAAAAAAAAAATGTGATATGTAGCATATCAGTTCATTTACTATAAAGCAGCTGGAATTTATATTGTCTTTCTCTATTTAGAATAGAAGCTTGGAAATCACCCAGCAGTACATATGAGTTTTAGTCAAAAGTTTTGCCTTTGGTATTGGAGACCATCGAAAGGTGAAAAATATTAACTACACCATCATCATCATCATCATCATCACTTCAGCCTATCGCAGTCCACTGCTGGACATAAGTCTCCACAAGTTCGTGACAAAAATAGCGTGAACTCATTTGTGTTGCCCATAGTCACCACGCTGGGCAGGTGGGTTGGTGGCTGGCTTTGTCGCACTGAAGACGCTGCTGCCCGTCTTCGGCCTGTGTATTTCAAAGCCAGCAGTTGGATGGGTATCCCGCCACCGGTCAGCTTTTTAAGTTCATAGGTGGTAGCGGAACTGTGTTTTCCCTTAGTCGACACTTACGACACCCACGGGAAGAGAGGGGGTGGCTATATTCTTTAGTACCGTAGCCACACAGCTTTTTAACTACTGACTAAAATTTTATCTCATGTAAATTGCTATATCATAGAAATTTTAGGTTAAAGTTGTCCTAAGTGGTAAACTGAATTTAAACCATCTAGCTGAATTTCTATTGTCCCGGATAATTAATTATCTTTTGACATATTTAACAAATACTTATATCATGAATAAATTGCGCTGGTGGTTGCGGGTACGATCCCCGCAAATGAAAAACATTTGTATTGGCCATACAGATGTTTGCCGTGGTCTGGGTGTTTGTGCAGCCCTTGCGGGTCTTCCCACCGTGACTCGGAGAGCACGTTAATCCGTCGGTTCCGGTTGCTATCATGTACACCTGATAGCGATCGTTACTCATAGTAGGGAAAATGTCCACCAACCTGCATTGGAGCAGCGTGGTAGATTAAGCTCTGATTCATCTCCTACATGGGGAAAAAGACCAATGCCCAGCAGTGGGCTGACGCGAAGAGTTCAGTACAAATTCATCCATCCGAATATATATCTATCTATCATTTCGAATCATTTTGGAGATAATCCTAAAGCTAAAGCTAAGAAGCAATTTTAAGAACGCAATACAGCTCATGAAAACCTCTGTCAGCAGAAACTGAACATGATAAATATTGTCAGAGATGAAATTGCGAAAAACTACTTACTGTTTATTGAAAATTGTACCAAGCTTAAATTATTTTTTGTATTAAATTGTTATATCTATTAAAACTTTAATTGTTTTTAAGTTTGTATTTCCTAAATATAATACTTTTATAAAAATGAGGATAAAAACAAAGGTTTATTTGTTAATAATATTGCAATTTTTATTGATGATTAATACAATAATCTTTGTACATGAAAATTTTAAATAATAAAATAAAAAACAAAAAAAATTAAATTTTATGTCTAGTTAAATAAATATGGAGCATGATTCAGTCTGTAAAATCCCACTGCTAGGCATAAAGCTCATTCTACAGTAGAAGGAAGAAAAAAGTGGATATTTGTACCAATCGGATTTTATCTACGAGTAAAACAAGTTGCCTTACCTTAAGAACAGAAAATGTTTGACATTTAATTTTTTAACATCGTTCGGATTTGGCTTCAACCTTTAACTAATGCGAATATAAAAAAGGTATTTTCTTAGCAATGGAATATTTACAAGTTGTTTAATTAAACAGGCTCTGTACATGATAAATATTTTCAATGGTATCAGATTTGTGGCGTGTGTATTTAATATCTCCATGCCACTATTATGTAACTATTGTATTAATTAATATTTTACTAGTTTTTAGTTCATATTCTATATCATATTCTTGTAGTATAAGATATTTTGGAGGAGTGAGGGGATCACGTCGGGGTCACCAGTTTGGGGATGTTAGGAACGGGGTGTTGAGTTCCTCATCCACCATCGTAAAGGGAGGATCCTCCGATCAGATGGGTGTTGAGTCTGGTGGGTTACTGTCTATTGTTGTCGGGTCCTTGTATATATTGTTCAATCGCTCTGACAACTTCGATATCGCGATGCAGGATACGTCAGTTTTTACGTTCGTAGATATATTGTTCAATCGCTCTGACAACTTCAATATCGCGATGTAGAATACTCAGTTTTTACGTTCGTAGATAGATGTCGCTACAACATCAAACAAATGCTTGTGAGATTAAAAGTTTGTCATTTAATACAAACAATACTAGTTTCCACGAAATCGAGAATGACGCAAGTAAAATAACAAAGTAGAACTTGTTAAATATAATTGACACAGGTGAAAGGTTTAGGTTATAAGTACATTATTGCAAGTAAAATATCAAAAGACTTCACCGATCTCACGAGTAAAAAACTTTTTCAACGGTCTAAAGGTCAAATATTGTTTTTTAAGCATTTTTCTCTTAATCGTTAAGTGTTCCGAAATCCGTTTACTAATATTAGTTTAGATTCTTATGTTGATTTTTTGCGTCAAATATGAAGTTTATAAGATCTCTGGATGGAAAATATGATTGATTGATTGATTCAGCCTGTATCCCACTGCTGGGCATAGGCCTATTTTCCATGTGGGAGAAAGTTGGTGGATATAGTCCCTTATACGAATAACGATCACCATCAGGTGTAAAAAGTCTTGATGACAACGATTGGCCTGCTATACGAGTTCTCCGAGACACGGTGAGGAGACCGAAGGATAGACTCTCAAACCAAAAACATGAATCTTATCAGAAAGGTTGCGGATTCAGAATCAAATAAACATGAAAATATTAAAAATATCTACAATTTTTTAAAGTTGTATACCGATAAATAAAGTATTAATCAATAACAATCGTTTTTTTTTTTAAGTTAACACTAAAACAATAATGAGAAGTGATGTAAGGAATCGCTTTCTTGTGCTAGGAATCAGAAATTATAGAAATATGCCTCTGGAAATATAGGTAAATGGAAATTTTCCTAGTATGACTATTTAAATAGTCAAGTAAGTATTTGATCAGACACCAAACAATCTTATATAAATGAAAACACAAGCTGTAGTTGCTGGATTATTTATCTTTGTTAACTTATCACTCTTAGTAAATATTGAAAATAAATATCTATAGGTATTGGTGAGAAAAAGATGTTGACGGAGATTTATCCAGTTATCTTTTTAATAACTAGGACTTATAACAAGGAGACACAAGCAAAGCATTGTTTATGCGTACTTTCTATTCTACTTGTGTTCGTAAGGTAAGGATTAATAGGAACAAGGGTGGGGTGCTAACTAACTATACAGCTAGCCGAAATTTCAAGTCGCTAGTGTAAATAGTTAAAAAAATATTACCCACTAAACACAAACTGGGGTCGCGAAGACATTGCGCGAATAATTAAGCTTTCGATTAAAGAAGAATTATAAAAATCGGTACGGTACATCCAGTAAAGTCATGAGGATTACGCACATAATAAAAAAAATACAATCGAATTGAGAACCTCCCCTTTTTTTAAGGCGGTTAAAAGAAGTTAAAATGTACTAACGCAAAAATCTTCATAACAAAAAAAGGAAAACGGAACTGAAGTTAAACTGTTCCGTACCGGAACAAGATCTTTGTTCGAATTTCAAAACTTTTGTTTATTTCGTATTTTCGTACATTTACAGGATAACATAAATTGGACAATTTCATTTTTATTATTTTTTTTTTCTTTAATTGTTAATGGGTTGCTTAGCGATATATTACTGTATCCGAACGCACCGTGTTGCGCGCCCTCTAGTGTGGGCGCATGGACAGTCCCGAGAGAACCGTTGCCGCAAGCGCATACGATACTGTTACCTAACGTTTAACTCGATCGAGGATTAAAACATATATCTTTCGCTGGAGATCCGAACTGGTGTGTCCCTATGGTGGTGTTCGCCATATGAATTGGAACTATTAGTGAACCTGCCGAGTCGCTGATCTGCCCAGACCGAGCCAGCTCACGTGTTGCATCGGAAATCGGTAAGTCGCTAGTGACCCCAGTTTAATAGCGAACATAAGCAATTACGAGTTCTTAAAATATAATTTATCTCTATTTCAAATTAAAAAGGATTGACGTAATTGTAAATAATTAAAACCATTGTACAGATAGAATCGTATAGATCAACTTAATTTACATTAGAACTGCAATTATAAAAGGATTTAATTCTGATAGGTAAAATGATCAATCAGATATGTTCATGGTCCTTGACCATTTAAGGATGGACTCACTGAGACCTTTTACATCGACAAGTAATAAAATGATAATTGACTTCTCATTTTATACGCATTACTAGGGATGACTCAAAAACTACTGAAATCTCGATCAAATTAAATGGGACCATATGAGAAGCACCAGATTTCGATTCCTCCTTCTTTTGAAGCTAAAAAGATATACGTATTGTATTTACGTATGTGGATGAATTGTAAGAATTTTTTGGTAAATGTATATATGTAGAAGGTGTTTAATTTATCTGTAGATATATCATGTGGAGTTTTTTTTATTACAATGTAAATTATGGTTCTGAAATAAAATAACATTATCGTTCTTGATTCCGCATCATTTTAAAAGTCAACGACTATTCAAGGAAGTAACCGACAATAAAAATTGCCGAATTCAGCACAATACTACAAATAATTGTGTTTGCTCGCAAACGAAAAAAACCGACTTCAATTACATCGACAAGTAATACAACGTAAGTAACGTAAGATGAAAAAAATTAACAAACGCACTAGTCGTCACTACGATTTTCGAGAGTTTCCGTCGATTTATCTGGGGTTTCATCGTCAGATCCTGCTTTAAAAAAAAGAATTATCAAAATCGGTTCATAAACGACGAAGTTATCCCCGAACATACACAAAATATATATACGGTCGAATTGAGTAGCCCCCTTCTTTTTTTGAAGTTGGTAAAAAATAAGGGTCAAATGTAAGGAGTACTTTCATTTTAAGATTTGGACCCTTTCGTTTAAAATAAATAAAACTTTGTAATGTAAACAACTGTTTTTTAAAAATAATCCATTACTACAAAATATATTACCTTAAAATTTGGCACGCAACGAAAAATATCTCAACGGCAAGCTATACTGTTTAACAAACTAATTAATATCCAAAATTAATTTAATTTATTAAATTAATTAAATTTCAAATCGGTTCTTCAATTTAATTAATTTGGTTGTTATATAAAAGTACAATAAAAATTGTCTACTTACAAGTTTTAGTATCCAATATGAAAGTTGATGTCTTACGTTCTCACTTTAGTAGTACTTGCAGTAAACTGATTTAAAATATAGTGAAGGTGGTTATTTATAAACTTACACCTTGGTATATTATATAAATAACATTAATTGTTAAGCTTAGAAAAATAATCACGCATCAGATGATTGAAGTATTGAGAAATCCATGCGTTTTAATTATCAAGATGAAAATAATGTTTTATTTACCCATTGAATTTATTTGTTTATACTACAAAAGTAAACACTTTTTTCGGTTTTGAACTGGCAAGTAATTGCTATCAGAGAATTCCTTAAGGTTGCCCACCCAGAAAAACCAGATAGGTCGAGAACCGTTCGAACCAGGGCCGATAAGGGGCAAATTAATCCACCTACGCTGAGATCGAGGTCGAATCAATTAGACCATGCTAAAAACGTAATCGTCGAGTTCTTGACAATATTGTTCACGACTAGAGAAGTCAACATGGTCACCTGCGAAAAGATCCTGAAGAAAAAACAGTGAGGAACCGAAATACTGCTCTATGTGAAGTCCAATGATGCGGAAGCAGCCACATATAGAATAAAGACTCAAAGTTGCAGGTAGGTAACGGAATGGAATTTCGGTAAATTATATGGTCGCATATAGCGGCATTAATAAAATTTGGGCGCGTTTGAAGTTGCGGAGCCAAGAGAAGCGGGAGATCCGATTGTGATGACTGCAAGTACACGAGTATAATGCTAGATGATGGGATACTTGGGATAGCCAAATTTATCTCCGCCCATCGTGACGTCGATGCAGCCTTCGAAGGTTGTCAACTATCTGTCATCATAATTGGTCATTGTCCGTCTATTACAGACGATTTAGTCAGTTTCAGACAGACACTGCGCCTAGGACACTCTTCAGGAAAACGCAGAGTTGTACGCATCTCTGCACCACCCACTTCATTGGCTAGGCCCACAGGAACGACGAATTGATACGTGTGGAGCCAGTTCGGCTTCAGGAGTCTTTCGCATTTTAGAGCTGTGCCACGAATCTGACCACTGACTCCAAGACCCTGATGATTTTGAGCCTGATTTATCTCTCAGTCGCCTTTTACGACCCCCAAGGGAAGAAAGGAGGCTATTCTACTCGGCCGACACAACGCGGCATGGCTACTGAACTATCTACCAAGATTTAAGTAAATACATAGGGTTACAGGTTGTAGGAAGACGGTCTACACCGACGAAAACTTCGATAAGATGATACCATAGAATCCAAGGAAATCTAAAAGGAAACCCAGTTCACCAGTTTGGCAAAAAGGTCTAGGGTGCGCGCTATGCTTCATTTTAGTAAACGGATTTAAAAAGGCCATAAATTGTAACCGTTTACCGGTGGATGAAGCCCTCATTGAATATAACCAAAATCAAATTAACGGTATTCAAATAATCTTCAAAAGTACTTTTGATTCGTTATCTTACAAATTAAAATTTTAACTATCATTAAAAGTGAAGCTACCACCGATTCGGAATGTATATTCTGCAGTAAAGACCGGCAAAAAACTCCTATTTTTTTTTTATGAAGATTTTTTATGAACTTTATTGAAATGTTTTAATACAAAATTTTTGTGTTACCCACACATTAGGGATTCTAAACATTTTTGAATATCATATCAAAAATTGTACATATATAATAAAATTGTACATATTGAGAATAGCATGGTGTCATCTCCTGTCAAAGATTTTCATTGTAATATGAAACTTTGAATAGTTACGGGTCTCTGTAAAGAACTCACTATAGACGGCGCCACGGTTCGCTTAAACCGAAAATAAAAATCATCATATCAAAGATTTCGCTCTGGCGGGTACATCGTTCCATAGCTTAATTGGCTAGAGCGCCGACACGGTCAGTCGGAGACGCGGGTTCGAATCCCGCTGGAGCGGTCAATTTTTGATATGATATTCAAAAATGTTTAGAATCCCTAATGTGTGGGTAACACAAAAATAAAATTGTACAAATTTATATCATTTACTAGCAGTTGCCCGCGGCTTCGCTGGGGTAGAAATTGATAATATTTACAAAGGCCGGTTTCAATCAGTATATAATCATTATCCCAGGCCTTTGGAGCCTAGGCCCAGACTTAGGTCTAGGGCCTAGGCCCCAAGGGGAGGAGTTTCTGGACTCCTACTAGGCGCGTCCCCCGAGTGGCGGATAGGGGAGGCTGCTCGCGGCTTAACCGCCGCGGGTGGAGGGGTCTTCGGACCCCCGCGGACCAAAACCGGACGATGCGCTCCGGGTACCGCTTTGGTTATCAGAGTGGACTTGTGAGTGCAGGTGTATTGGCACGGAGGTGCAACGGTGTGTGTGGCGCTAAGACGGCGTGGAGACGTGGGGGTCGGGTATTTCCTTCCCCCCACGCGGTGGACGGGGTGGGCGGGTTCAATCGCCCGCTCTAAAGCGCGCAAACGCGGTGTGCTGGCCGGGTTGTACTGGCTCCCTGGAGCTTGCTTGGTTGCTGGTGCAATCCGGCAGACCAGTTGCGTGAGGGCCGGGCTGTGCTGGCTTCCTGGAGCTTTTAGCTCGGTTGTCGGTGTAGTCCGGCGGACCCGTGGGGTAGTTGCCGGGTCGCGCTGGGCTTCCTGGAGCTTGCTCGGTTGCTCTGTGCGATCCAGCGGACCTGTGGGGTAGTTGCCGGGTCGCGCTGGGCTCCCTGGGGCTTTGCTCGGTTGCTCTGTGCGATCCGGTGTTGGAGGTCGGGCGGGCCTGACCTCCAACGCCGCACAGCCGGGCGTTGGAGGTCAGGCCTGCCTGGCTTGGAGGGGGGACGCTCTTGAACATGTGTGTGAACGTATGTGAACCTGTTCTGCAGACGGTAGACTGGTCCGGTTGAGTGTCCCTTACGTGGTGTGGTCGGCTGGAGGGTCAGGGGACCTTGAGCTGGCTTGAGACCCCATGCGTCTACGGGAGGGGTGGTCTTGTGGGTACCGCCCCTCTCTGGGTGCCGGGGCCTGGATGTCTTCATTCGGGCCGGCCGCCAGGGCGAGGTGGTGTATGCTAACGCGACCCTATCTCGCTCCACTTAGGTGGAGGTCTGCTCACATGTGGATGGTTTTTATTCAGTATGTGTCTGATTCCCCTTCGGTGCCCCCTCGCCGGAGGATGTCCATGAGTATTTTCCCCACGTTTAAAAAAAGTATATAATCATTATATTAAAAATATTTACGACCTCTTTGTTTGTGACATTTATGGTTTATCTTTCGTGCGCTAGTGCAGTTTTTATACTGTACTAGCTGTGCCCTGTGCGCGTCTCAAGGTTTTTTTTAGTTTAATTATTATTTTTTGATCGTACCAACTCAGAAACCTTTGTGGGCTAATGCATAACCCTTTGCTGAAGATCATGACATGATCAAATGCATAGTTTACGGTTCTTTAAAGGACATACAGACAAACATTCATTTTATACATATAGAGGTTTCTTTTTTACCATACGTTATTGATTAAAAATTTCGTACAACTAAATTTGGAAATCATTTACGTTCAAATTCATAATTTAAATTAAAAAAAACATACCGATTGTTTCATTTTGTAGCCAAAAATACTTTACTTAACAAATAGAAAAAATAATTGCCTTTGTAACCGACAAATATTATTTTTCTGCGCATTTCTTTGTATTTTCTGAGAACATTTATCATAGTATTGTATATTTTTTTACCACCATCATAAAAAAGAGATTTCAAAGAACAAAAAGCAAACTTTTTTAAAGAAACTGATATTTTGAAGTGAGAATTTTTGATTGAAAATAAGGGTCTTTTTTGACATTGAGGTCAAAATAAGGTGAAAAGATATATATTTTAAGTAAAAAAAAAAAAAATACACAATGTTTGGCACATAAAAAGGTAAGTTATCACAAAATTTTGTAAAAGAAATTTTTTTCTAGTAAAACAAAAATTAAAAAACCAAAAACTTGGTTTTTTGAATTTTACACATGAATTTTGAGGTTGGTTACGTGAAAAAAGTGTAAATACGAAAGTTGTAGATCTTTTTACTACCTACAACTTCGCCATTGTATTATTTCCCTAACACTTGTAGTTTAGCCGGGAATTGAGATAAAGTGTTTTTTATCCTTAAGTCCCCCCTCCACCACTTCCCGACCGCAGATCGCCCATAATTTATTTTCCCTTTTATTTTCGTTTATTATTATCTTTCGTTTACAATGGGTTTCATCCTACTATCATTTTTTTCACTTTTTATCATTTTCAACGGCTAAAAGCACTGGTCTACTATGTTCAATAAAATTATTATGGAAATTTAGATGAACTAAATAGTGTTACTATGTGTTAATTTATACTAATATTATAAAGCTGACAAAATTGTTTGTTACTGGATAGAACTGTTATATAATTGATATAACGCATTTACCGCGGAAGACTATAGGCTATTTTTTGCTCAAATGAACGCGTGTGAAACCGCGGAGCAAAGAAAAAGAACAAAAATGTCGTCCATCAGTCTAGACACTTCTAAGTAATGAATATAAATTCATATAAAAATTGCGTAATATTTATTAATTTTGTACATATCCTCAATGCCCAGAGATTCACTAACCGCATTTGGAGTGTGTAATATATATATAATCCATGAAAACATTATTGGGCTAAGCGCAGTTTTATTTTCTAGGTGTCAAGAATAGGTACCGTTGACATAATAACTCCAAATGTAATATATATATAATGTCTATAATGAATCAATACTGATAAAAAAAACATCGGTTGACGTCAGTCACACACATTTGACAAAGATATGAAATGGATGGAGATACAAAAAAAGTGTGTGGAGCTGACGCACGACTGAAGTTTACTCCTTTAGATTGACTGTCTAAATAGGCACGAAGGCTTACTAGTCTAAGAAAAGAAAAAACATATCAAGTGGTAAATAAACGATTTAAATAACACCATCTATCGGCGTTATTAGAAAACTTCGTTACGAGATGATGATGTAGTAGATGGCGTTGCGAGAAACGTAACGAGGTCATTCGATCAGTATATTTAACGCTTCATTTTTTTTTATACCGGGGGCCTTATATGTAAACCGATTCTTAAGGGTTAAACTTCAAAAATATGTTTTTTAAATTTGTGGGGAAAAGGTTTTTGGAAAGTTTTTATGGTATTTTTTAATAAAAATAATTATTTAAATATTCTTAGTTTTATACAAAAATTGTAAAAAATCATATTTTTAAAAATAAAAGTCTTTTAATATCGAAATAAGTTACTTAAAGTAAGTAATATAAATAACTTACAATGTTATTAATCTTATTGTTCTTATTATGTATAATACAATTTAAATGATTATCAAAAGGTTACGTTAAAGTACTACGTGACGAATTATATTCTATTATAGATTTCAGTCAGTTAATCAGTCAGTCAGTCAGTTTAGCCTATCGCAGTTTACTTTTGGACATGGGCCTCCCAAATTTCACGCCAGAGATCCTGGTTTTCCGCAATCCTTATCCAGCATACACATAGATAGTTGCGTAAATGTAGTAGCGGGCCGTAGGGCGTCCTTCTCGGACGGACTTCTGCTGCACCGGCCATTCTATAACCTTATGTACACCAACCATAATGGTGATGATCAGCAGATCCTGGCTACTGAAGTGGCTTAGGTAATGGTAGAACAGGGCAAGAAACCTCTTTCAGAAATTTAACTACCACGTGGATACCTGGCTATGGTAACAGACCATATTCGCACTTTGAAGTCTGATGAAAAAATAATTGAGCTGGTACTAAAAATTAAAAAACGACAGGAATATGTTGGGGGTTTATTGAAAGTCCAAAGTGAGATAAAAACATTTTGATCGATTCTACCACCAAAAGAGGAACACTGAGAGCCGAAATATTTGGCGTGAACTTGGGGAGGCCTATGTTAAGCATTGGACTGCAATAGGCTGAAGTGAACTGAATTGAACATATGCTCGCACCATTATGATTCTTGTTACCTGTTATGACAGTTTGGCAAGCAAGAAGTTGAAACTCTGCAATTCACCGCATGGTCATCGCAATTATTTTTGCCATATTTATATTTATAATAAGTTGATGTTTGTAATAAATAAGTTTTTACACAAATAATATATTAAAAGTCGTTTTATGCTTTCCCCTATTTCTTTGGTCCTTAAGTTCAGAACATTGGTATTGAGATGACATTATTTTTTATCTATACAAATAAATAAAATTGGAGTGTCAGTTAGTAATATTAAAATAACCGTTTTATACTAAATGCATATATATATATATATATATATATATATATATATATATATATATATATATATATATATATATATGTATGTGTGTGTGTGTGTGTGTGTTTGTGTGTACATATACACGGTACATGTACAAAAAGACATTTTTACAATTTTTGTCTGTCTGTCTGTTTGTTCCGGCTAATCTCTGAAACGACTGAACCGATTTTGACGAGACTTTCACTGGCAGATACCTGATACAATAAGGAGTAGCTAAGGCTTCTTCTATTTTAGAAATTTATTTATTTTATAACACTGCGAACGGAATAATAACTTTTTTGCTCAATTCCACGCGGACGAAGTCACGGGCACAGCTAGTCACATATATATCTTGATGTACGTAAAAAAAATTGTCACAAGTATAAAGTTCAGATTTCAAATTTAAAAGGTTTTCACATCCATCTCCACGTTACATATTACTGTTCAGAATAATAATATTCAACACTTCTAGTCTGAGTCATCTAAAATTAATTCTTGTGACGATAATTCTGCGTTTGATGAAGATAATTCATTACTAGATGATTTCGGTTCTTCCGTAATTTCCTGTTCCTGTAGTTTCTTAAAATCTTCTAATCGGTTTCTGGAGAAAAATCCATACTGAAATAGAAAAAAAAAATTTTTTTTTGATACTTTTCAATTTTTTTGAAAAGACAAGTATTTTATATAATAAAAGAGCATAATATACTAATTTGGAGTCACTTAAAAGCAATAGGAGGATTAAGTACTTCGAAAAATCGATGAATGCAACAAATGAGGAGGACTACTCAACGACTAGAATAGCAGTTTTGGTAGAGCTATATAATTAGGTAACAGACAACATTGAGAAAATCGCCTGAAATTCACGATTTTTGGTGACGGATGACTGGCAGTAATTTGTTGATTGACATTAGTTGATTACAATGTCTTTAATATGTATATAGTTATTAATATTATATTTATTGACACAATAAGATTTTTATTACAAAAAATACTGCTTTCTTGGAGTATCGTATTCATGTGGTGAGTAAGGTGATCAGAGCTCCTGGCAACGATGCTTCTCGTGTTGCAGACGTCTATAAGCTTCGGTAATCGTCTATCATCCGATGAGCTGTATGCTTGTTTGCCGACCTTGTTGTATATAAAATCTGTATCAAGCAAACTACTACGAAAAAATAATTTAACAAGTGACTTAAATAATATAATGAAAAATTAAAATAAAGAGAAGTTGTTCGTTTTGTTTTAGTTCGTCCATAGACATTTTTTGTTAGGTTAGCATTTTAATCAACAATGCGAATATTGAACTCATCACACGAAGTTTTTACTTATTATATAACATTTGTACACGAACTGAATGCTTCACCTTCGTCAAGTATAATATTTAGTAGATAAATAAAATAAAAAAAAAAACTATTTTTAAATTAACAAGTTATTATTTTTTTATGCATAATTTTAATTTTAAATATAAAACTTGTAATATAGATAAATATTTAGGGGTTGATTCAGGGTTTTTTGATAAAACTATCTAAACTGTGACGGTATCCAGTTGAGAAAAATAATGACATATTTTTCTTGTTCACCCTCAAATTCCACTTAATGTTTAGCCCTTTTATTTTCAACCAGTAACCCAAAAGTTATACTATATTAGTTAAGGTAAAACGTTATGCAGGCTTGATTTACACTCTATTGATAAAACCTAACATTTACTTATGAGCGAAATATTATTATAGTTGTAGCTCTTACTTGATTTTTTTTTATACAATTAGGTCGGCAAATAAGCGTATAGCTCACCTGATGGTAAGCGATTACCGTTGCTTATGGTCGCCTGCAACACCAGAAGCATCGCAAGCGCATTACCGACCCTATCCCCAATCCCCCCAGGAGCTCTGGTCACCTTACTCACCAACAGGAACACAATACTACTTGAAAACAGCATTATTTAGCTGTGGTCTTCTGTAAGGTCGAGGTACTACCCCAGTCGGGCTGCTCCATATTTTGAGCAGGAAATTCCTGCTGTGCCCTACCTCAGTTAACTTATAGAAGTTTCAAAGATTTTATTCGACGTTTAAATATTAATCTTCTATTTTAAAATGGAAAAGCTTTAATGTATTGCCCATTTAAATTATAGTAATAAATCAAGATTATACTTACTTTATAAAGAGCCAACACAATTAGTGACAGCAACAACAAACCGGCCACACAGCCAACAATGATTGGCCATATTGGCGGTTTTGGTTCCAACACCAATCTAGTTGTAATTGAAGCCGATCTGTACATGGAAAAAAATGTAAGGTTTTACACTTTTACGATGTTACACTAGTTTGTATGCATGCATATTTGTGCTGGAATCCTCAGAGCTTTACCGTCCTATATTGTTATGAGGTATGTGGGATAAAATAAGGTTTTAAGTATTTTAAATTTTTAGGCACAGTTTTAGTTTAACTCACAACGCCACACACATTGCTGGTTGATGTATTAATGTATGTATGTATGTATTTATGTATGTGTGTATTATTTACCGTGTACTTATATTTTATTGTTATGTACGTATATATTTATACTTATAGGAATATTGAATAGTTTACTATATATAATTTATTTATATTATTTGTAGCTTATTTTGTTAGGTGTACGTTTGTTATACACCACCTACTTATTTCTTGTTTTTTCTCCTCTAATCCTAACCCTAAGGTTGCCTAGATGAAATCGCTATCGAGCGATAAAGCCGCCTCATTGTGCATTATACTTCTTTTTTTCTTTACAATTCTGTATTAAATTACTCTATGTGGTGTACAATAAAGAATAAATAAATAAATAAAACGATAGCTATCAGATATCTGTAATAACAACCAGGACTGACAATTTCACTAACAGGAAAATATACAAGGACATTCATCCCGACCAAAAAGAAAAGTCCAAATTAAACATCTGTTCCGTTTATACACGTGTATAACGCTTATATCTAATTTATTATGATTATTTTATTTTACATAATAATCTGTGCTAAGCTGATGTTAACTAAGCATACTGCAATAACGGAAGCTGTTTTTATTATTATTTTTTTGTTTCATTACGTAGGAAGCCAACACAATGCATTGCAACAACATTGCAACTTATTTTAAATGATAATTACCATTATTGACAATCACAATTGTGGGCTAACTCAACACATCTATAATAATTTGTATTATAATGAAAAGCATATAAATCTGTTTTCTAAATAAAATAAACAAAATTTACGTTTTCTATAAAAATAATTATCTCTCTTATAATCAATTTTATCCACATCGTTAGCTGTAGATACGGTGATCTATTCAATACACGTACATAATGCTGATTAGCTTAACATTTTCTAAACAATATATAATCTATACAAATAAATAAAATTGGAGTGTCCATTTGTAATATTAAAATAACCGTTTTTACTAAATTCATATGTATGAATACACTGTACATATACCAAAATATCACTTTTTATAATTTTTGTATGTCTGTCTGTCTGTCTGTTTGTTCCGGCTAATCTCTGAAACGGCTGAACCGATTCTGACGGGACTTTCAGTGCGAGATACTCGTGGCTAATGTAAGAAGGAGTAACGTAGTCTACTTTTATTTTAGAAATTTATTTATTTTATAACTTTGCGAACTGAACAATAATTTTTTGTTAAATTCCACGCGGACGAAGTCGCGCGCACAGTTAGTTCATACATAAACGTACTTACTTATTTTGACCGTTAAGTAAAATGATCATAGATGTGGTTACGTTGAATTCATTCTGTTTCTCAAGGATGTCACCTAAAACAAAGAATTTACCAAAAATAATACTTATATTTATTGAATATTTCTAAATCAAACTTAAAAGTGACGTAAAATGGAAAATAATCTATTCCTGAATGATTATTTAAGCCATTCAGTAATGTTCCCCTGCTGAACATAGGCCTTCTTTTCTACGTAGGAGATCGTCGTTGGAGAAGGTTCTGAATTATTTGAATGTTACAACATTTTTGTAATGTATTATCTCATAACAATTTTATAAGTTAGTGCGATTTCATTACATATGCACTGAGTCGTAACAAAGCGAACTCAAAGTGAAGAAACTAACATAGTAGATATTTCGTCAGCCATAGATGTAAACCATGATCATGGCTCGACAAACATGGTGTTGGACGCCGTCTATCCAGCAACATGGACCGACGACTTAAAGACTGGTAGGCACTGAATGTCAAAAGTGGGAAATCGGGGCTTGTGGAGAACCCTGGGGAAGGCTTACGTCCAGCAGTGGACTTTGTTAGGCTGATGATGATGTTTACAGCACCAATAATAATTACAAAACAATTATAGACTTATTTTTATTAACAAAGAAATAGATAAGCAAGATACCGTGTTCGGCCAAATTGAATCTTAATGAAAAGATTACTGGTGTAGAAACCTTTGCTGATAACGTCCATTCACACTGCGAGCCATCATACGTACAGCCCTTGATACGACTTGACAAATTCACCTGTAAAATTCGTCAATATTACTCGAAAGCAATTTAATATAACAAGCGATATAAAATACTTTTTTAATGAAAAAAAATAAAAGAAAGTTTTTACATAGACAAACCTCTTTCAGTTTAAAACTTTTTATTAAAAATTATTGAGAATATAAAGTTGAATAACACTGTATAAGTTTTTATTAGTATGTCGTTTATGATTATATATTCACGCCTACAATAATCACTAGGCAATTTGTGAAAAAAAATTTCCTCGAACTGAGATTTAAAAAAAATAGCACTCTTAGCTGTATTATATAGACGTCGATAAACATGTAGTAATAATGAAACAACAAAAAAAAAACAATACAATTTTTTTACATACCTTATCCGGTATATTTACTTGCACAGGTAAGCGGAAACAATCGGAGGGACCGAAATTGGTAATCTGTTAAAAAAAAGATATATAAATACAATTCTTATACGTTACAATCAAATGTTTAAATATTTATTTTAAATTCCATGTCATCTGTTTCAAATTGGCGTTAATCGTGTCACTTTAATGTACTGTTTAAATCTGTGTATAAATAAAAACGAATCGCCAAAATTTATGTACCCGCGTAAATTCCAAACGATTGTACTGGATTGGATGACCATTTTTTATGTCCTTATAAAGGAAAATTAAAAATTGATATAATAACGGAAAAGAAAAAAGGCAGTAAGAAGTTAGAAGTGGATCAGATAGTAAGAGATAAACTGAGTATTGTCGTTTGAATATTGTGCTTGTTTTAACATTTGATTCTGGGCTAGGTGTTTGTCCTTGAGAGACTTCACAGTGTGACTCGGAGAGCACACTAACCCGTTAGTTTCATCATTACAGCCTATACAGTCCACTGCTGGACATAGGCCTCCACAAGTTTACGCCAAAAATAGCGTGAACTCATGTGTTTTGCCCATAGTCACCACGCTGGGCAGGCGGGTTGGTGACCGCAGTACTGGCTTTGTCGCACCAAAGACGCTGCTGCCCGTCTTCGGCCTGTGTATTTCAAAGCCCGTTGGATGGTTATCCCGCCATCGGTCGGCTTCTTAAGTTCCAAGATGGTTGTGGAACCTTGTTATCCCTTAGTCGCCTCTTACGACACCCACCGTTAGTTTCATTCCGATTTAATTTTCACTTTCTATTCTAGAGGTCTTTTTCCAGCAGTAACAGCTTAGTTTTTTTCAGTACAGTCCTGTACTTTTCTGTGTTTGAGGACTATAAAATTTTGTACTTGTTCCAGAGAGCTTACAAATTAATTATCATATTTTGAAGGAAAGGTTTTCGTTTTTAATGTCGATATTAAAGTTTTTATTTTCCGTTTTTTCATATATTCTTTATAGCTTTTATAAGCCTCGACCCCATCTTGACGGTACTTTCGTAATAGGTTGAATAATTTGGAGATTTCACGAGGGTTTTGAGAGCAATATAATTAAGAAAGCGGATCGTTGGGGATAATATCTTTGTGTATATTACGAAACATTCCCATTGTGTTGTTCCCATGTTTAAAAAAAAAAGTCTACCTGTAATCGCGCCACCAAGACAAATGACAAAATAATATGATTATCTATTCCTGTATTATTTATTATTTTATTTTATACTTTATTGTACACCAGAAATATATTACAAACAAAGCATAAAGATAGTTATAGACAGTGAAGTACAATGGGCGGACTTATGGCTAATTAGCCATTTCTTCCAGACAACCCATAAGTAGTATTACTACAGGTTACTCGAAAAAGTGATAAATCAAAAATTACACGTTTCAATCAAATTTAAATAGAATCACATGACAAGAACCAGATTAAAAGATTAATTTGCAAAATCGGTTAATAGTGACACAACCAGTGAATAGTTATGATGTAAAACACAAACAAAATACACTCGAATAATTTTTTGAAATCAGCTAATTAGTGATTACACGTAAAAAGATTTGTATCTGTTTAGGATTTTAGTTCTTGTGGGTCTTCCATACTTCAAAGAGAACATAAAGCCGTAGCTAATGATCATTACGAAGAAAATACGGTCGAGCCGAATTACTTGATAACCCGCAGTAGAACGGTACGCCGCTAGTGTAATAGCATCGTAGCGTATTAAGTTAAATCTATTTTCTCCTCTGAGTTTCAGCTCAGTTCAGTAACGAATAAAAAACTAGGAATAGAAATTTATTCAAAGTGAAAAATAATATAAATAATACATTATAAAAAATTAACGAAACGTTATCAAAAAAATAAAAAAATAAATAAAAAATAAGAACAGTTGAAATGAAAATAAAATTACCTCATAATAATGAACAAAAGTCACATTTCCTGCTTCGTTAAATTTGTCCCTCGTTACTGCAACGGTCGCGTTTGGCAACGCTTTCCTGAAAATTGTAAGCAATTGTAAAACTTTGATAACTGTTGCTTTAGTTTCAATTTTAAAAGGCAAGTTCTGTTTTCGTTGCGTTCGTATAAATTAATGTCGGCACACTCTAGTGGAATACACAAATTTCTGAATACGAGGATTTGCATAGTTACTATGTAACAAATATTGATATAGGTCAGTATTGGGTACAGGATTTCCAAATATAGCGAAACAATACTGAATAAATTTACTTTATTGGACTGAACTTTGTACTAAAGTATATATGTGAGTCTTTAACACATATCATTAGAAAATATAAGAAAAAAATTGGTGTTTCGATATGTAAACAAGTTTTTGATTATTGTATTGTGGAAAAGCTTTGATACTGTAAAGAATGTATATAAAATAATTCTACGTGTTATATACTTTTCAAGTTTTGTAATAAACCTAAAGTAATTTAAACTTACTTGAAATACGTAATTATGTAAAAAAAAATATTTCTTTCACTTATAAATATAGATATATAATTTAATTATTCAGTAACACTGCAAATAATTTATTAACATTTTGATATTTGGTTTGCAATTTGAAGGAAATGTTTTTAGAATTTACAAGCCGTAGTTCTATTCTTCAAGAAAATTTATTTTTGCTTACATCTTACTTACCCACTGATTGAGAAATTCGCTTTTGGTGTTATCAAAATCACAGCTTTCTTCATGATCCTGTCAATATCTGTATCATTGTAAAATGGATCGTTAAGCTTTGCTTCTATTACTAATTCCGTTTCTTCTGAGTCTCTGTATACGTATTCAAGGTCTATCTCCCATTCTACAGATTCTAAACGCTTTAATGGAGAGGGTACGACACAAGTTACGTTAAGTTCTTCCAAACTACATTCTTGAGGTAGCCTTTTAGGTGAAGATGGTAATGAAAGTTGAACTTTTGCTCCAAATGACGGTTCTTTCTCATTAACAATAGTTATTTTTACGCCTACTTTATCATTTGTTCCAGGTGTATATGTACTGAAAGAGACAATATTCATTCATTTAAATCTATATTTTAAACTTCATAAGACAATTAGAATTTTATGCCCAAATAAAATTTCACATAAGTTATACGCTTTTTATTTTACTTTTTAGTTTAGTAATTATCTAAAAATTTTCTACTTCAATCAATTTAAAAGATTTTGGTATCAAGTTCAAAAAGTTGATGCGAATTTTACAATAAACATAATAAAAATAGTATTTTTTATTATTATATATTATACTGTTTTTGTAATATGCATTATTTTTGTAAAATTTTATAGATTTTGTATGTATATGTATTCTCATGAAATAGCTTACTTAAAAGTTCTATTAAGAAGTATAGAAACATCAAAGGAACGACCACAAAACCATTTTTTTTTATTTCACCACAACTGCATACTTAAAGTTAAATAATTACAGCGTTACCTATTTAAGGGTACCAAAGTCATTTGAAGTAAGGGCTTGCAGATGAGCTCATCGTCCTCCCCACAGTCCCTCATTAGTTGAATACGGAAGGATGACTCCAATACTGAATCATTTGATAGCTTGGCAACGTGTTGATGGGACGCTGATTCATCTAAAATTTTAAATTTTTGAAAAAATATTTTTTTTCCGTTGACAAGTTCTTTTTGTCCAAAAAATAATCTAAATAATATTATTCTCATTACTATTAAATCTAATGTGTCTAGCCACTCTAGCAGCTATAAAAATAGTATCAAAATTACAATTTTATCGAGGTCAAATATTTAATCGAAAATAAATAGAAGCTTCATAATATCTTTTTATTCTTATTGGCAATTTTCAAGGTTTACGTGTTTTGTTATTTTTGTAATAAATTGAGAATGAATTTACCTCCAAAGTCATTTACTTCCAAATTATATTTCATCGAGATTGGTTTGGATAAATCGGCTGTTGCCTGAAATGGAATTTATTTTATTTTATATTTAGTATAATATTTCTTTATTACGTATAAACATGTAAACTATGGCACAAAATTAAATGTCCTGCTCGATATCTGGAGCAGGCCGACCTGAGGAAGTACTTCGACCTTACAGATGATCACAGATAACTAATACGGCTTTGAAGCAATGTTGTAAACTATACCTTCACTTCAATAACTTGTTCGTCGCAGTTCTCAGTACCAGGAATAATAGATATGTCATAGTCCGTATCTCCTTTAACGTTTGCTCTTTTTTCAATCGGATCAATTACTATGTGAGCTGTAAGGTCTGTTAAAAATAAAATATATTATATAACACTATTTATAACAGTTATAAAATTAATTAATAGAAAGCCAGCTATGCCTTATCCATTGAGGAGTTTTCTCTTTATACTTAGTAATCTAACCTTTATGTATTTTTTTCTAATGTTTTCACAAATTTCACTTATAATGAATCAACTTTTTCGGATTTTATCGCGGTTTATTAGGTTTTTTACTTTACAGCAACAAAGTAAAGTAGCCGAAACGTTGGGCATGTAAAAAACCCAACCTTTATAGTTAATCTAAAAGAAAAACTAGTATAATAATATAATTGAACACCTACACGCTACTTTCTTGCACATACCAAGATTTGTTGGCAGAAAATACAGCAGCATTAAGCCTGCCTTTAGTTAACATTTTCATAATCAGTACATAATAGTTTTTATACATAGCACATATTTCGTAAATCATGACCAAAATAGTGTCCAATAATTATTAACACATAATAAGAACGTAGCGTAGATGCGCCTTACGAAACCAAGAAAATATAAACAAACTTGAATTATTGTGCAAATAAATAATTTAAGCAACAATATAATATGTATATGCAATAACCTTGCTTAAAAAAGCAGTTGGACTATTACAGTTATTTTCATACTTACTTATTTTCACCTCTGGCCACAATTTACTTTCAGCAGCTTTTACACAGAATAGAGCAGTAAAATTAGTAGCATGCTGTGGTAAATTAACTGCATCTGGTACTTTTATAGATGCATCTACATGAATAGTAGGTGTGCATTTGAAAACATAAACTGCGCCAGTATTATGAGCGCCCACAGCTAAATCTGAAATTATAGTTTTGTCAGTAAATATATTCCCTACTTTCAGTTTATAATATTCTATTTAGGTTCTAATAGAAAACGCTAGTTTATCCTTCTTGAAGACTTTTCGTAGAACAACAAAAATATTTATTACACTGTTGGTATTTGGGGTTTCCATATTTATTGCAGGTCAATAATAGATGAAATAATTATCCTTAAACTCGAATTAAGTTAGATAATTAATCAATATTATCTTAATAAGAAGACTATTATAAATTCAACTAACTAATTATTTTTTTATTTAAATTACTCATTCAGATTAAATAGGTTACATAGACAGGATATAGATAGGTTTACGTGTACATACCATTGCACTTATCTTTGTTAATATCGTAACCTCCAGATATAGAAAAGCCAAAAGCTTTAGTATCTTTAACTACTATCTTCTGTATATACTCTTTTTCTAATCCTTTCTTGCTACCTTTAAATATATACACAGCACCTTTACCACCATCTTCCCATGGAGCTCCAATAGCAACATCTGTAAAATCAATTACTATTATTAAGTAAGGCAAGACTGATGTGACTGAGTGACGATTACTCTAACGTACTGACGTGTGCCGTACAGGCGCCTAAGCACCGGCGGTTGTAGGTTTGATTCCGGCTCATGATGGATATTTGTTGTCCGAACTGTTTGTCAGTCCTTATGAGACTCCACATCGTTTCTCAGAGAACACGTAAAATTGTTGGTTCTGGTTGTTATCATAGATATCTAACAGCGATTGTTACTCATAGTTGGGAATATATCAGCCAACCTGAAGTAGAGCATCGTGGTTGAATCAACTCCAAGCTTTCTCTTATATGGTGAAAGAGGGCTTGGTCCAGCAATGGGATGTTACAAGCTAAATCAATCATATAAAAAATAAGACAAAAAGACGAAAACAGTGACTACTGCTCAAATTTCTTACCATTGTAGCCATCACCATCAATGTCATTCAAATTTTCTATAACGCTTCCAAAACGAATACCATTTTCGTCTGAACCAGAAACATAGCCGGCTGCTTTTAATGTAAAATTATCATCCTAAAAATTAAAGAAAAAACAGTGACAATTTTACTAAGATTGTAAAAATTTTGTTGTTAAAAATAAAACTGGTGTATTAGATGCTGCCGAAAATACCGTAATTTTAAACATTTGAAATAAGAACATCTTTTAACTTTTAGTTTATATGGCGTCACAAAGTACATTTATCAAAGGTTTAAATCTAATATTTTACAGTAAATTATGGTACCAAATTTAGTTGCCAGGTCTTTGAATAGTTAGCAAAACATATTTAAAAAAAAACATTTATTAAAACAATGAAAACATACCTTTCTTTCGGTCAAATAAACAAATACAGCGCCTTGATCATAGTGCAATCCTCCATCAGTATTAACGAACATCGGTGCTCCCACGAGAAGGTCAGTGACACCATCTCCATTAATATCAGTGCAACACAAACTAGCACCAAAATAGGAACCCAATTGTGGGCCACGAACTTTCGCTTTTATATCTAGAGGGTCTGTTTCTCGAAACGATGGCTTATAGATGATGACCTAGCAAACAAAAGAGTTTAAAGTAAATCTACTAAAAGTCCTATTTTATAAGCACAAATTCTTTTATACAATTTTAGTTATTATTCGAGGTTTTATTTGCACAGAAACGAATCGTGTGCATATGTATATCAATTTTGAGTCGTCTTCAATTTATCAATACACCGATCATAATAAATCTGGTTATTCGTTTTTAAATAGGAATAAAATATGATTATGCATTATGATATCTCCAAAAATTATATTCTCTATGTGGTAAGTACTTGTCCGTATCCTGACTTTGATCTCGGAGCTCCGGCAACGTGTAAGGTTGTTCCACTCTTCTCAAATTCACCAGATTCAACGCTGTACCCTAAAATATTTACCAATCCTTGTCAAATTGTTATTCGTACAATATGTTATATTTATGTACCAGGTCTTTAAACAGGCTGTTTGAAAGAAATTGTTCTTTAGCGATAAGACCGCCTTTTGTACATTTTTTTTTATTAATTTGTCTTGCATATTTTATGTTACATGTATTGTTTCTGGTTTTACAATAAAGTATATTTGTATTGTATTGTATTATATGTTTCATTATGCCAAAACACAATAAAATAATTTAGGGAAGAATCAACTGAGTAAACTTAACATCTCCAAAGTTCCTCTACTTAGTTTATACAATATTTGACTTACACAATAATCTTTCTGTTTGTATATTCTTGTTTCGTACGAGATATACCATATTAAGTTTTATACGGTTTTTATAAATGTTTTTGAACGTCTAACCTAAGATTTAGCCTATGATTTAATATTTATAGATTTTATCTAGCGTGCAGTTTTAAGAACATTAATAAAGTAATTAATTTCAAATTATAAAACGAAACGGCTTGTAAAAATTAGATTTTAATACCTAAGTAATCATCTGGCCCAACATCTAAAGTGTAAAATGGATTAATTGTAGGCTGTAAACTCAAGTACTCGCTTGCATTTGAGTACTTATACGTTGCCAAGCCACCTGTGAAAAAAAAATTGTTAAATTGTAAAATATAATGTTTTTATACTTTCAGTCAAATTAATATTTGCTTGAAACGAAAATTTAATTTTGACCGAAAACAGCCGAGTAGTTTTGAGTTATATAACTCATTTGAGCTATATCACTCGTGTAAGTTGAAGTCGTTTTTTTATAAAAGATTTTCAATTTAAATGGTTATTTTTATTGCTAAAATTATTCAAAAACGGTAGATTTATCATGTTTTTTTTGTGGAGTCTCGTGAACAAAACATTCGTAGCTAATGCCGAAATATCGAATTCCGCAAAATAAAAATTAAAAACATTGTAAATATCCCGTTTTTGAATAATTAAAATTATTTTTAATTGACTTCAAAAAAGGACGTTCTTAATTCGACTGTATTTTATATTTCCTCAGAAGTCTTACTGGGTAAACATAATTATATTTCGATGGTTCTTTATTATCGAAAAGTAGTACTTGTCAAGCGATCCCACTTTAATTTTATTGAGATCTGACAAGTAATTTTCGAGTTATTTATAATAATGTTTATATAACTGAGTTGGGGCACAGCAGGAAATTTCCTGCTCAAAATATGGAGCAGCCCGACTGGGGTAGTACCTCGACCTTACAGAAGACCACAGCTAAATAATACTGTTTTAAATCAGTATTGTCTTCCTGTTGGTGAGTAAGGTGACCAGATGTCCGAATGGGGATTGGGTCAGCAACACGCTTGCGATACTTCTGGTGTTGCAGACGTCTATAAGCTACGGTAATCGCTTATCATCAGGTGAGCCGTACGCTTGTTTGCCGACCTAGTTATATATTAAAAAATAAATAAATAAATAAATATTTTTTCGTCAACCTATGTTCTATTATACCTCATAACTTTTTGTTGTGTGTACCGATTTTCACATTTTTGTTTTATTCGAAAGCTGATGCTTGTTTTATGGTCCCATTTAAATTTAACATTACTATTTTTTCGTCTACCTACGTTTTATTACCTTGTCAATGTAAAGTCGTTTTTTTTTTTCGTTTGCATTAATTATTGAACAAAAAAAAATATATTATTACCAGTCCACTGCAAGAGTCCAGGTGCCCCAACAACTATACTAGTTTTGGCGACGTTCACTGAAAACCCAGCTTGACCATATGCGTAGAAATTAAGATGGGTTCCATATTCTCCGTACTCTTTCCTGTCGCCTTGTGTCAAAATTGCTTGACGACCTTTTACAAGAAAAATTGAATTTTAATAGAGTGACATTGTTCCTGATAAACGCTTACAATAAGGAATGTGCTCGTATGTTAATCGACTTAAAAAAAGAAGGACTTTCTTAATTCTCTGTTATGTGTGCAACTACATAACTTTTTACTGCATGTATCGATTTTGATGATTCTTCATTGATTCGAAAGCCGATGAGCGACATCTGACAAGTACTTAAACTTAATTATATGTACTGTACTATACTTGTCGATGTAAACTAAAATCATTATATTTCGTTGAAAAACACACTTATTTTAGATAATAAGGCCATCTTAATGTTAAAAATTCACAGTACACTATGCTAAAGGGCTAGTCAAATTATACTTATAATCGCTTCAGCGTGTAAGGTCAAACTGCTGGGCATAGGCCTTTTTCCCCATGTAGGAGAAGGATCAGAGCTTAATCCACCACGCTGCTCCAATGCGGGTTGGCAGATATAATACTTACTATGAGTAACGATCGCTATCGGGTGTACATGATAACAACTGAGACCGACAGCTTAACGTGCTCTCCGAGGCACGGTAGGGAGACCCACAAGGACTAACAACCAGACCGGAAATAAATATTTATATAAACACTAATATCGAGCGGGATTCGAACCCGCAACCATCGGTGTTTCGGCGCCACCGACAAGGCACACGCACCATTACACCAGAGCGGTTGTCATTATCGTATATTTATAAAGTTATATATTATTATTATATTCTATATTGCACTTTAAAGAATGTTTACAGTTTTCAATTATAAAAAAATAAGTTAGCAACGGTGAACTTATCTCTGAAAGAGATCTAGTCAACCCATATAATGTACATATAACGTAATACTTGTAAAATTTAATATATTTTGCGTGAGTCACGTTTGATAATATAACTACACTTTTTTAAACAATAGAATATGTCCTGTATTGATGATGACACATTGTCTTAGAAAACAGATGGCTTGAAACACAAGTTTCCGTTCAATTTTTATTAAATCATAAATATAATATTTCATACCCATTTCCGCTAAAGGATACAACGGAACGCCTCGTCGTTTGGACAGTAGGTAACAAGCGCCATTCGCTAATAAATGCGTATCTTTATACGGAGTAGTCCACCGAGGAGCACACATCTGGAATTATAATATTAAGTGCTTGATGATTATGATTATGAAAAGCATGATTTAGTCTATAACGTCATTGAGGTGGGGCGCAGCAGGAAATGTCCTGCTCAAAATCTGCAGCAGCTCGTCTGGTGGTGGTACCTAAACCTTCCAGAAGATCACAGCTAAGACTGCTCTCAAGTAATTGTATTTCTGTGGTGAGTAAGGTAGTCAGAGCTCCTGAGAAGGGTCGAAGTTAGGTTTGGCAACACGCTTGGGATGCGTTTGGTATTGCAAGCATATACAAACTACGGTAACCTGCATTTACTATCAGGTCGGGTCGGCTTGTTGGCCAAATAAAATAAGGTAAGGCTACTGGGCATAGAACTGGTTCTGAACTGTTCTACTGTTTCTGTAGGAAAAGAGTCAGAGCTTAAACCCATACGCTCAACTAAACCTTTCCGAGGCACGTTAAAAGTCTCTCAAGGACAAGATACCAGATCGGCATCAAATTGGTACAAATAAAAATATCCAACCCGAGCGTTAATCAATTCCGCTATCGCTGTTGTTTAGACACCTACGGGCACCACCACACCAGGACAGTTGTTTGGTTTACAATAAAGTATTTTAAAATATTTTTTTTTACCAATTCCATACGTGATAAGAAAAACTGATGAACTTCTCTCTCGGATAAATAGAGTTTTTGATGTGAAATATCTATAGATGAGGGGTAAACCTGATTATGCGCGTGACGATCCAGGCCGTGGCGACACATCACCACGCTATATGATGGAATATATGTACTATACTATATAATAATTGAGTTGTCGAGATTTTAAGGAAATTTTTAAATTAAATATTTTCGTATATAAAGAATATAAATGTTTATTAAATGTTTGACATCTACCAGCCGTCACGTGACGGCTCACATATTTTTTAGTTATTTCACAAACACCATATATATTAATAAAATATATTAGCTCAAACCTTACCAATATTTTCATGTTCGGAACATAAGCTATTGTTGCTCCAAACCACATATCATTTTTGAAAAAATCCGAACGTTGAGTGGATATTCGGAAAACCTTATCTGCGACTGTAAATACAATAATCACGTAATTAGGAGTAAATTAGTATACTTATATAGCTGTGTGGTTACGGCATCAAAGAATATAGCCACCCCCTCTTTTCCCGTGGGTGTCGTAAGAGGCGACTAAGGGATAAGACAGTTCCACTACTACCTTGGAACTTAAAAAGCCGACCGATGGCGGGATAACCAACCAACCGCTGGCTTTGAAATACACAGACCGAAAACGGGCAGCAGCGTCTTCGGTGTGACAAAGCCAACCATGCGGTCACCAACCCGCCTGCCCACCGTGGCGACTATGGGCAAAACACATGAGTTCACACCATTTTTGGCGTGAACTTGTGGAGGTCTACGTCCAGTAGTGGACTGCGAAAAGCTGTTGTGTGTAATATACTTATATATATATTTTGATTGAGTAACAAATACTGTTTTAAACACACATTTAATAAAGAAACGTAAGAAGAATATCTAAAAAGATTTATTAATTATGTTTCTACTTAAAATGTCTGAGACGGTGAGATATCTGAATTAGAGACAAACTTCATCCATTTACTTAACGGATGAAAATTACTTTATATTTGTTTTTGTATATTATAAAGCTAAATTAGTCAGGCTATATTTATTTCAAAATTCATGGATATTTCCCATGTACTTATATATACGTACTTGTTGCATCATTTATCCCTAAGGGATGACAAGTAATTGTCTTCACATCTAAGTTTCCCAAAGGGCATGTGTACACGAGTCCTGAATAAATTGTGGTATTATATCTATTCCTTGCTTTTGGAGCTCCGACAAATAATCTGAAATCATAACAAATTTATCGTAAAACAATTCGTCATTGCTGTATTCATCAATCAAAATTACGAAGACATTTTCTACTTTTGCAGTTAAATCGCTTTTCTGGTGTGTTTCGTAGACACATCTCAGCTGGATTGTTGTGTCTGGAAAGTTTTGCGAATATCTGTACGAAATTAGCATTGCTTTGACCATGCTTTGGAATAAAAAAAATATGTGACCTCCGATATGAAACTAGAGTTTACTTCTTAAAAACGATTATTGCCATATTTCGAAACTAGCTGAGACCGGAACTTCGTCCGCGTGGAATTTAAAAAAAAAGTTATTGTTCGGTTCGCAGAGTTATACAATAAATAAACAATACATCAGCTATCGGCCGGTGAAAATCCCGTTAGAATTGGTCCAGCCTTCTTAGAGATTACTTGGAACAATAAGACAGACAGACAGACAAAATTGTAAAAAATGTTATTTTCGTATATGTACCGATATAGATACAACCATATGCATTTAGTAAAAAGCGGTTTTTTAATATCACAAACAGACACTTCAATTTTATTTATTTGTATAGATTAAAATTTTCTGTGACTTGAAACATACGTTGACGCTTTCTGTTTTTTTTTTTAATATAAGTTTTAACATCCATAGGCTCTTAAGTGCCCATGCCTTTTTTATTTACTTTTTAATTTTCAAAGCGTTCAGGCGTATTAATTTCAACATTGCATGCTTCAAATTACGAACTAAAGCTTATTTTGTCTAATTCGATGGTGACTCCAAAACTGATCGCGAGAGACATATATACCTATATATACGTATATATATTAATGTAGGTTAATAATTAAGATAATAATTTACAACCATGGTTGGTTTTCCTTATTTTTTGCTACATTCTCCATGCATTACTATTTTATAACAAACACACTACATGCCTTACATGTGTAACTCTACAATGTTAATTTACCGCATTGTCGACGGCCACTCTCATTTTTCTAAAACAGCGCCCGCCGCCAGTTTCGCGAGCACATCCTTAATAATATTCGCATCCCTATTATGGATCGCCATTTTGAGGCTGTGCTCGAGAATTTACCTACGGTTTGCCTCCACCTCCTCCACCACTTCTGACGAAGTGGCCGATTGCGTCGTCCTTGTCGTCGGTGTAATAGACACAGGTGTTAGTGTGTCTAGTCACCGCGACCACCGCATGCGAGACACTATCATCGATGACGTTTTCTGTTCGTATTGATACAGCGTCATTCAGCGTCAGTGTTGGTTGGTTCATACGATTTCACTCTCCGTCACTTAAGTCGTTTATTAAGTGGGAACTGGGAAGAACTGGGAAGTTATTGAGTGGTTGGGAACGATCTCTGATTTAACCTAACTTTATAACACACTTTTCAACGGGTTGCAATAGTAGCTTATATGGTATTTTTATTGTGGAAAACATGGATGCGGTCTACCTTAGAGAGAGTTACTTAAACAGTAACTGAAGCCTGTCGATGTCTGCAGTGCCAGAACTATTGCAAGCATGTTGCCGACCCTAGCCCCTAACCTACACTCCACGAGCTCTGGCTATCTTAGTCATCACAAGAACACAGTAACAATACGTCAAAGGTGGTAAAAGTGTCGCTAAGTAATAAATTAATAAAAGACACTATAAAAAAAGTAATAAATCAATATATAATAAGATGAGAGATGGATTCAATAAAATCGAGATTAGACATCGGATTAATTTTAAAACTAATATTCAGAGCACGGGGAAACTAAATTACAAGATAGTGTAATCATCCTACAAAAACCGATAAATTGTAATTAGGTTTTTATATGGATAAAGTAAATCGATTTCGTTTTAATTTTTATAAGAATACTCGGCGATCTTGATACAGTCAATTTTTCGTGAAGTTATCGTTTTTTTTTTTTTAAATAATTATTAATAATATACCAACCTTGGTAACCTTGTCCTGATAATAACAAACATAAAAATTTGGCCACTTCGGTGCAGTCGTACGAAAGTTTCGCGTGAACATATATCAAAGATCGTTTGGTATGTACGCATAGATTATTCACAATACCTACAACTAGTACTGCCGTTATAACAAATTACAGATTTTACCATAAAACATATATTTATTTACAGATTGTCACAGAACACAAGAGGTATTCCATAATTCAAAAAGGAGTCCCATATGTGTTTGACAGATTAAAATTTCCCTCACGAAAGAAAATACGCCCAAAACAATTATACAAAGCGAACGCATGGGAAATCAATTTTACGACTTGGTTGTATCTCAACCCTAATCTGTAGCTCGTACGATATTGGTTAGCGGACGTTATGTTCTGTTTCTTTCCGTTTTTAAAGAAGGTTTATAAATTTGTAATTAAAAACAATTTCGAGAAAAATTCTTTGTTGTCGCATTTTTATTTTTGTCATTTTTGTGTTTTTTTTCGCTACGAAATTGCGGCAAAAATATTACAGAAGTTTATTTTGACAAGTTGGTATATTAAAAAAAATTGGCATGCAATGTTAGAACTTTGTTTTATCATACCTACATTTACATACACCTTCTTATTATAGTCGAGTGAAATTGTTTTTAACAGTTTCAGCTAAGCCTACTATACAATTAAATTAGCTGATGCCCGCAATTTATTTGTTGATATTTGTTAAACATAATAATATGTTGAATATAATTAAAATTTGATTAATCGTCGTGTATGACTCGGTATGACAATCTATGTTCGATTTTTTTTAGCTCGAGTGGCGCTCTAGGTTTTATTTTTTATTATTAATACAATTTTGGTAATTATATTTATATATTATTTAATTTTATAATTGATTAGTGTAATGTGAAACTTTATTGCGCTCTTAGCTCTTAGCAAAATATAGGTACTATACTGATACGAATAGCAAGCGATTTTAGAGTTTTATAGTTTAAACTAGCTGACCCCGCAAACGATGTTTTGTCATATATGTTATTAGTCCCTTTAATGTCCCTTAAAATCCCTTACGGGTGTAAAAATAGGTGTTGGCCGATTCTCAGACCTACCCGATATGAGCACGAAATTTCATTAAAATCGGTCCACCCGTTTCGGAGAAGTATTGTAACTAACAATGTGATATGAGAATTTTATATATAAGATTAGTTATAATTTCACTAATTTTAAAGAACATGTTAGTTTTTAAACGTCATGGCAACTGTTCTAAAAGCTGACACATACATTTTTTTTTTGCTTTATTGATTATATCTTTTGGCGCCTTAGGGAAAAATGATGATGGTAAAGATGATCTACTGTGTGGCTATGGTAGTAAAGAATAGAGCCACCGAGGGGGTCTTCCCGTGGGTTTCGTAAAAAGCGACTAAGGGATAACACAGTTCCACTACCACCTTGGAACTTACAAAGCCGACCGATGGCGGGATAACCATCAAACTGCTGACTTCAAAATACACAGGCCGAAGACGGGCAGCAGCGTTTTCGGTGTGACAAAGCCAGCCTGCGGTCACCAACCCGCCTGCCCAGCGTGGTGACTATGACGCCAAAAATGGCGTGAACTTGTGGAGGCCTATGTCCAGCAGTGGACTGTGATCGGCTGAAATGATGATGATGGTAAATTTTTCCGATACGTACGCACACCGTCACAAAAAAACCGACACCTTGAAGTTAGCTAGTCAACGAAAAAAAAAAGTTAGCGACGTGTAGTTAGCTAGCCAATGAAGTATAACATATATATTGTTATATATTTTTTTGACTATAGTGTTTTCTTTCGTGGATTTTTAGGAAAGTAAATGTTCAATTTAAAGGTTTGTACATATTTCATTACAGCCTATATAGTCCACTGCTGGACATAGGCCTCCACAAGTTGACGCCAAAAATAACGTGAACTCATGTGTTTTGCCCATAGTCACCACGCTGGGCAGGCGGGTTGGTGACCGCAGTACTGGCTTTGTCGCACCGAAGACGCTGCTGCCCGTCTTCGGCCTGTGTATTTCAAAGCCAGCAGTTGGATGGTTATTCCGCCATCGGTCGGCTTCTTAAGTTCCAAGGTGGTTGTGGAACCTTGTTATCCCTTAGTCGCCTCTTACGACACCCACGGGAAGAGAGGGGGTGGCTAAATTCTTTAGTACCGTAGCCACACAGCACTTGTACATATTTATAACTGTCTATTTATCTGCTTTGCTAGTATCAATAAATAATTAAAGAAATAAAGTAAATAAAGTTAGTAAATTGCTCACGGAGAAAGCAGGGCCTTTCGTTAGTATACTCACTTACAAATTATTATTATTTGTTTTGGGTATGACTCACGAAATTTTAAGTAACAAAAAAAAAACAGGTTAATAATTATAAATAATGAGATAAAAATAGTTGAGTGAAATACAAAGTAACAACGCGATAACAGATATTAATAAACAATTTTGATTTTTAAATTAAGGTATAGCATAGATTTTTTGAATAAATAAAACTAAAAAAATAAAATAACGTACCTATCTTTAAGAACAACAGAATAACCGAAGTATTCAGAAAATTCATCGTCAGCTTTGAATGTTATTACTGATTCTTCATTAAATATGCCACTTCCATCGCACAATGCACACAATTGAATATACACTATAATTACAAAACTGACATTTTTAATCATATTTACAATAAAAAAATTATTCTACCCACGAACGTATAATTTTATTCACTTCTAGTTCACTTACAGAAGTTGCTTTTTAGACTGACGTTGACACTTTTGAAGCATAAATATAAACATTTATTTAAACAAATGCGTGATTTATTTGTGTGCGTGAACTTAATCATGCTAATAAATTGATATAATATATTTTAATTTATTGTTATGCGCTTAAGGGTCATTTTTGCTTGCACATAAATTACATTGTTACGTTGCCTTATAACATAGTCAGCCTCTATTTGTGAATAATTGCTCGCTACAAATGCAGTTGTGGTGATTCATAGTAAGTTCTGATTATATAATCGTTACATCAATGAATTTTAGCTGCAGTCAGTGTACTATGTGACTTACGTTACGATGACTTACATGACTTAATGTTCTATGGCTCCTAGTTGGGGCAGAGGGCCTCCACAGTGCTTCGCCATCGCATTCTGTTCTGGGCAAGCCGCTTTGTCTCGGGTCATATCAGCCCGCACGCCTTTAGTTTCGCTACCACTAAATGTTTGCTTAAGAGGGCCACGATTCCTTTTCCCTTGTGCTGTCCATTCTACTGTTTGTCTTGGAATATCTAAGGTATACTTGTAATAAAACTGTACCTTACCGTTTTAATTTTGTATAATAGGCTTTAAAAAAATATAAAGGTCACTGATAATTAATCACTAGTTAAGGTTACATTGAATCCACTTTTTTTCATTATATCTGTCGAATTACCAATCCGTATCGTAACCAAGGCTGTGTGTAATGTGAAAAGTATTAAATGAACACAATTAAAACGAGCAAAATTTAAGTTCATTGCTACTTTTATCTCGATATCAGCGCGGTTTCCTTGGGAAGAATGAACATTAAAAAAAAAGCTTAAACAGAAGAGATTTTTGAATTTTTTGCCCGCTCTTCTCACCTGTATCAACATCCCACATTGCACTAAAAATTGTTAATGTAAGAGTGAGTACAAAGGCTATTAAAACATTAAAGAATTTTAAAATACTTCGAATAGAGTAAATTTTAAAGAATAATTTACAAAAAAATCGTTCTGTCTCTGTCTGTATCAAAACGTTTGTGTTTCGAGATAACACCGGAAGGACAATGCAGACGTAACGGGAATATACTGTTATCACTCCTTACGTCCCGTCAGTTATCTCACAGCTTGGTCACCGTAATTATGACTCATTAATTTATGTTTGTTTACCATCAATACGTTAATTGACAAATTTGACTGTATCTGTCACTTCTTTGTGTCAATAGTTTTTTTTTTATATTTTATATTAGAATCGATTTTCATATAAGGACCCCGGTATGAAATATTAGGAGTAAAAAATAATGAACGAAAGACCTCATTACGTTTCTCGTAACGCCATAGATGACGATGTTTCCTAATAATGCTATTGTGTTCCGATAGATGGCGTTTTTTGATTTCTTTATTTACCATTTGATATGGTATTAATCTTTTTCTTAGACTAGTAAGCCTTTTTTGTGCCTATTTAGACAGTCGATCTGAAGGAGTAAATTCCAATCGTGCGTCGGAGCTGACAAACATTTTTTTTTATTTCTTTATAAGACTAGGGTTGTAAAAATAGTGCACGGACCATCTGTTAGTAAGCAATTACCGTAGCCTATAGACGTCAGCACCACCAGAAGCATCGCAAGAAATTTTGAACAAGGTACATAATTATATCCTCCTGTATCCTACCTCAATAGATATAGAGGAGAAGCACTGGCTCAGTGATGGGACGCCAATAGGTGATCTAGTTGTACTGTGCAGATCAGTGGCTATTAAATTAAACACGTCCGAAGGCTTGAAAATATACTTTATTACTACTACAATAAATGGATTACATACTCTTATATCGTAGGCACACTACACGCCCCATAAAATGAAAAAAAAAAAATATACTAAGGTTACATTTTTTTTTCTTAACTTAAATTAACAATACTTATATGTAAGTAATAATTTGTATTATAATACAATATTAGGATTTACACATGACAGAAATTTCGAATAAATTTATATAATATCAAGTGTAGTAAAGTTTTGTACGATTTTTATGTAAAATTTCTTCTTTACCATTTTTCAAAATTTTCACATTTGATGACATGTCTTCTAAAACTTTATAAGGTCCTGAATAAATTGGACAAGTTAATTTATTTCCTGTTACATTCTTAACTAAGATCAAATCATCTTTATTATAAGTTATAGGATTTACATATTTATCAAAAATACATTTTCTATGCTGTTTGCTTCCAATTAAATTTTGTCTAGCATCAAATTGAGATTTTTGCAAACGATATTTTAATTCTTTAGGGTAATTATCTATATTATACAAAGGTTCTATTAAATTATTATTCAATAAATTGCTCGGTAAATTACATTTTTTGCCAAAAACAAGTTCATAAGGTGTATACTTTGTTTCACTATGTACGGTTGTATTGAACGAAAAACACCAATATTGCAACCAATGACTCCAATGTCTAGAATTGTTATCTGTTTGTATTCTCAAAAAAGAATTAAGAGATTTATGAGTATTTTCCAAAGATCCTAAAGATTCGTGGTGATATGCAGTGGATGAAATATGTGTGATATGCAACAACTTGCATACCTCATTCATAGTACTATTCATAAATTCAGTACCACGATCACTTCCAATTTCTCGCGGTACCCCATACCTAAGAATAAAATTTTCTACAAAAGCTCTAGCTACACTAACACTGTCCTTAGTTTCTAAAGGATAAGCTTCTACGTATTTGCTTAATTCGCACTGAACAGTTAATATGTATGAAAAATTATCATAATCTTTCTCTAATGGTCCAACGATATCTAAATAAATTTTATCAAAAGCGCTTTTAGCTGTTGTTGTTATTTCCATAGGTTGTTTAGTTGGTAAGGAGTGCTTTTGCTTTTGACAGCTATCGCATCTTCTTACGAACTTTTTAACATCTTCACACATGTTTGGCCAAAAATAATATCGTTTAATATTATTTAGCATGCGCCTAACGCCTGCATGTCCACTTGTGGGTAGTAAATGAAAATCATTTAAAATCACTCTTCTATCGTTGACGTCATCTACTTTCATTACTCCATTAATAACACAAAGTCGTGGTCCGGACCACTTTGGATTATTATTTATTTCTTTGGTTAACCATTCAATCAATAGATTGTTTTTATTATTTTTTACAATATACAACTCGTCAACATTTATTTTTTTACAAAAAGACTCTAAGCCCCTCACGAATGCGGCTCGCGCAGAACATGATCGGGTGTCTACATCGCTATAGATTGTATACTTTGATGGTAAGTATAAAAATTGTTTATCTTGTATACATACATCATCATGACAACTAGCTTTATATTTTTCGTATCTAAATTCGACTCCCGAGTTTGGTTTTTTAAGCAATTCCACGACATTAGGGTGATCAATCCTGCAATCTGTGGAACTGTTATCGACCAAATCGGTATCTTTACATTCATCGCCTTGCATTCTCTTCATCCGTCTAGTCATTACAGACGCGATATGTTTATTCATCTCTTTCAACTCATCTGATGTCACAACTATGCGAGATAATGCGTCTGCAGCCACATTATTCGCTCCTTTCACGTACTCTATCTTATAATCATACTCTTCTAAACTAAGCCTAAATTTTAATAAACGACTGCTGGGACTGTTTATATTAAACAAATATACTAAAGGTCTGTGATCAATCCTAATAGTAAAATTTTTACCAAATAAATAGGGTCGGAAGTAACGTACTGACCATACTATAGACAACAATTCTTTTTCTATTGTGGGATAGTTAATTTCAGCCTTGTTAAGTGTGCGACTTGCATATGCTATGGGTAGATTATTTTTATTACACAACATTGAACCGATTGCCACCCCAGACGCGTCAGTGTGTAAAATAAATTCATTATCTTTTGATAAGTCTGGGTATTGTAATATGGGTGGGGATGCAAGACAATTTTTAAGTTTTAAAAATGAGTTTTCACATTCATCCGTCCATACAAACTCAACTCCTTTACGACTTAATTTATTAAGTGGTATGGTGATTTCAGCAAAATTAGGGATAAATTTTCTATAATAGTTGGCAAAGGCAACAAACCGCTTTACTTCATCACTATTACATGGCCTAGGATAATTTTTTATTACTCTTGTTTTTTCAGGATCAGGACTTATACCTTGCGCCGAAACTACATGTCCTAAGTACAATAGCTCTTTTTTTAAGAAAACACATTTTTGTGGATTTAGCTTTAGATTTACCTTTCGTAGTCTTTCTAAAATATCTATTAAATTTTTGTTATGTTGAGCTATATTTCGGCCAAAACATACAAGGTCATCCAGGTATATAAGACATTTTTCATAGTTTAATCCAGACATTGCCACTGTCATTGCTCGACTAAACGCACTAGGACTAGTTTTTAGACCCATTGGCAACCTTTTTAATTGATATTGTTTATCGGTTGTGAATGCGGTTACTTTTCGACTATCTGGATGAAGGCCAAGTTGATAATAAGATTGTGTTAAATCGAGATGACTAAAATATACGGAACCGGATAAAGCGTCTAATATGTCATTGATATTTGGTAAAGGAAATTTGTCGTCTTGTATTCTTTCATTCAACTTTCGATAATCAATTACTATGCGCCACTTCTTATCGCCTAAAGTCTCACTTTTTTTTGGTACAAGAAGAAGGGGACTAGACCATTCACTTTGACTTTCTTCTATTATATCCTCTTCCAACATTTTACTAATCTGACGATCTACTATGGGTTTTAATGATTTTGGTATCCTATACGGTTTACTATAAACTGGCATTACATTATCTTTAAGATGTATAGACTGATTGTATATATTAGTTACTCCTAACTTATCTCCATCAATATAAAATACATCTGAATACTTCGCGCATATATTCTCAATAGATATTCTTTCCTCCTCATTTAAATGATTTAATTCTAATAAGTTGAATAATTTCTTTACTCGATTCGCGTTAACTAAGTTTGGTCTAAAAGAACAAATTTCATAATTACTTAATAAATCAAACGTTGGCGTAAAATAACTTAATTTTACTACGTCATCTCTTGTGTTTAAAATTTTTAACGGTATTTTTCCCTGTTTAGGCGTTACTAATGTACTAGCTAAATAAATTCCATCGCATAATTCTTGTGGTAATATTACGCAATCTTGATTTATATCTGTGTCAATATAATGCAAGGATTCACATCGAGGTGATAGTATTAAATAATTGTTGTAACCAATTTGACCCATCTGTAACTTTATAACAGTAGTTCCGATATTCGTACTAAGTAATAGGGTATTTAATTCAAAATTTAAAATACAGTTATATTTACTTAAAAAATCCTGACCTAGGATTCCGTCGGTTCGACAGGGTAGATTTTCAAATACGTAAAATTTATGCGTTAATTCAATATCATTTACTTTTAACTTTAAATAAACATATCCCTTGGAATGTATGTTGCCACCTATACCTCTGATACAAATTTTCTCAATTTGGAGTGGAATGTTAAGCGCGATCAAATTCTCATACTTTACCGCGGACAACGAGGCGCCGGTGTCAATTAACCAATTCTGAGGAACGTCTAATACGCTCATAGTAACAGAGTTAATATTATTACATATTACATTATCTTTATTATGGACGAAAAAAAATGATCTGTTTTAATTATATTGCAATTATTTTCCTGAGGGGTTTCCTCAGCCGATTTAATCATATTCATATGATTTTCACGACCTTGAACCCTATGGCCTCGATTAAAAGTATTTGTATTGCTACGGTTCCCGCGACGAGAATATGAACGACCCCTATTGTTAGTACGAGTACTATGACGTGAAAAATTTGTTACCGTACCTCTACCGCGAACTGTAGCCAACGCCGTTGAAGATGAATCGGGGCGTCTGTTATAACTGTTAAAATATCTCTGTCTATAACCACGACTATTATGGTTATTATAAACTGATGACCTACCTCTTGTGTTTCCATAACTCATAACTGTTCCTTCTGGCTGCGCTGATAATTCCTCGTCCATTGCGCCTCTAATTGCGTCTTGTAATGTGACATAATTTCGCGCCGCTATAATAGTACTTATTCGACTATTTCGCAGGCCGTCCGAAAATCTTTTAATAGCATTTTTCTCATTAATAGTTTTCAAAATTTCGTATTTTTGTGAATCGCCGTCGGCCTGAGAAATAGTTAAATCGACAAACATAGATTCAATATCCTTACCAAAGTCTTCTATAGTCCTCCCGCCTTGTTTTGCTCGCTGCAACTGCGATTGGATCGCAGTATCAGACTTTTTTGGTAGTAAAAAAGACTTCATATCCTTTATCAAGTCTGAAATTGATGTATAATTTTGAGACATTCGTAGCTTAGCACTCTCTGACAGCCTAGACTTTAAAATAAAAGTTATTAGGGAGGTTTTTCCGTTTTCATCAATCATATCCGAATACATTTCGATATTACTAATTAATTGCTTTGTGACGTTTTCGTCACCTGTCATAACTGGCAGCAAAGATATTGCAGTTTTTAAATTAAATTTTTCCATGTTGCTAGAGGTGTTTTTACATTCAACGACACTACAATCAGTAGAAATTGAACACAGTTCCTTAATTCTAAGAAAAATATGGTTTATTTGTCCATATGTTAACTCTAAATCTTTTAAATCAGAGGATTTAATTTCCTCCTTAGTTACGCCCTCTTTTATATTCTTAACAATACACAAAAAATAATCATATAACTCATGGGCCTTCTTATATTTACCACTTATATCCTGCGTCGACCTCCGAAAAGGTCCTAATTTAATAAGATAATTTTTAATTGACTTAAGTTCATTTAAAATACGATCAAGATCTTGAGCCATTAACAATCATATATTATTATATTATAATGGTATATATTAATGGTATTATCATAATGGTATTTATATAAACACAAACTAGTTTTAAATAAACAAGCTAAATAAAATAAGGATTACTCTCCACTAAATATTTTCATACCTCCTTATGCGCACTGAACTACACATTATAAAAGCACCTTTATATGTATTACGCACTATAAAAAAAAGAAAACGCACTTCACAAATTCACTAATCACTTGCTACTTGCTGGGTCCGCTGGGCTGGGTCAAAAGCTCGCATACATGGGACGTTCCGGTCTTGTCTACCAAAATTCCTCGAACTTCTAAACGTCGTTGCAAATAATTCTTGTCTTATCCATCGCGTATGGCATTTTTTATATAATTTGTAAACGTAGTAAATTAATATAATGCCACTCAAAATAGTGAAAATAGTTAAAATGATAGTATGGTACCCCAAATTCCAGTGCAACATTTGTACATCGTTTCCACTGTTTGAGTTAGAACCGGCTGCGTTCTGGTTTAAAAACACTTCTTCTTTATTCTGGGTTGATTGGCACATTTTTATTAAATATTGTTTGCAGCTTTAATATAATTGCGCAATTGCACTCGATAGCACAATCTAATTCTTTGCACTGTGACACGAGCATTGTTTTTTATTAGTCACTCCACGTAAGGTAAGGTATGCGGTGCCCGAGCGCGCTGATCTCCTGTTACAGGCAGGGTCGCCATGTACTGTGCAGATCAGTGGCTATTAAATTAAACACGTCCGAAGGCTTGAAAATATACTTTATTACTACTACAATAAATGGATTACATACTCTTATATCGTAGGCACACTACATAGTTGACTCTAATGAAGCTATACACATCCATCACGGATGAAAATCGAATTATTTTCATTTTATTCTGTTGTGTTCTGTTCTTTGATATGTAGTGCCAAGACGATACACATGATTTCACCACACAAGTAATTAAGAGAATACAACTTCCTTTATCGTTTTTTATTTTTATTTTTGGAAACCGGTATGTCTTGCTCGAATTTAGGGAGGTCTTTGTCTTCAGTGGACTGTGATAAGCTGATCTGTAACTATATTTTCTGCTTGCCCTGTATTTCTACTCTTTCTGAAAGAAGTGAAATATTTACGTTGCGTACGCAACACAAATCACTGTAGATGTACTTCCTTGACATACTGTGTTTGTTAAAATATATAGATGTCCGGAATGTTTTACTTCTAATGCGACTGACAAAACTCCATTTGTTTGAGTGAAAAATATTTCAAAAGGTACGTTTTCTGCGCTATTAAATGGAAGGATAGAGAAATGCGACTATTTATATTGCTCAGTCGACTTTCTTATTAGGAGAATATATTATAACGAAAAAGTTACAAAATCTACATGGACATTATGGATACAGGCATCCTGTTTGTTCTGACATACGGTGCCGAGACGTTAACACTGACGAAGGGCTTAGTTCACAGGCTCAAACTCGCTCAAAGGGCAATGGAACGAGCTATGCTTGGGGTCTCTCTCAAAGATACGATCAGTAATGAGCATATCCGCGAGAGAACCAAAGTAACCGAAATAGCCAGTAGAATAAGCAAATTGAAGTGGCAGTGGGCGGGTCACCTCTATCGCAGGACCGATGGGCGAGAGTTTATGTATCGAGGAGTGGAGACTGTATCTTGGCAAACGCAGAGTGGGACACCATCCAGCCCGCTGGACCGAAGATCGCGAAGAGTAAGATCGCGAGTGAGGGCTGAATTTGGACTGCGGATAACCGGGAAGAATGATATGAAAAATGATGCGATAAAATTAAATGGATACAATATAATTACAATGAAATGAATACAATTTAAATTACAATCAAAATTGGAAATAAAATTAAATAAGGAAAATTTAATTATTTAACAAAATTAAAATTAATAATAGGATAAAACTAAAACTGATACAATACAACAATATATAATATGTTAACGTTATGAAACTCAAATTTATATTAATTTAATTTAATCTTTAAAAAAAACCAGACTAATTGGTCCAGTCGTTCTAAAGGTAAAGGTTTTTGCTTGGCGATTCGTTTTTGTGTATATAATTATACAGTTAGTAGTGAGACAGAAAATACTTTGCTACTCTATATATAAACACACATTACTTGAAATCTGTTACCAGTTTACGGTCGAATATTAAAAGAGACGCACCTGTTAAATACTGCTTACTCGTTTCTAATAATTATATTAATATTATTAATTGTTGAAATTAAAAGCCCCAGCGATGCACAAAACCGTTGCTGATTTTTACGAGGGTCAATCAATATTTATTACCGGGGCTACAGGATTTCTTGGAAAGGTATTTTGTTTGTATATTTTATTTATTTATTATTTATTTATTTGTGTTTTTGCCTATTGTGTTTGCTTGCAAACGGTGAAAAAGTTGACTTCAATTACATTGACAAGTAAGAATTAACGCGTTTGTTATGCGTTTGCTATTCGTATCAGCGATGTTGCAGATGCCATGGTCACGAGTGACTCCTGTCACCACAGCGTCTGCAACGTGATCATAAAGCTTGTAAACTTATCTTAACTATTTTATCTTATGGATTTTAGTAAAATTCTAGAGTGTTAGAATTACGTAAGTAGACGATAAAATAGTCAAGTAAATACCTATCAAAGATTATTCAAAAAGTAGTCATCAGGTCTCGGTCAAATTTAAATGGAACCACTTAAAATGCACCGGCTTTTGATTTTAAAAATACCATCACAAAGTGGTCCACCCAATCAAAAGTTCTGAGCATATAGCTCAGACAGTGTTTGCCTATCTTCAAGAAGTCGGTATCATTACATGCAGTGGCCAGCACGCAGCCCGGACTCAAACCCCATTGAGAAGTAAGGGAAGAACTGGGACACTCTAATAGAAGAATGGCAGAATATTCCGCAACATTGCCTCAAAAAACTAGTAGAAAGTATGCCAATTCGCATAACAGCAGTATTGCAAGCTGGCGGAGGCGCCTCAAAATACTAAAAGTGTGAAAACGGCACATCTGTAACCAATCCACACTTACGAAAATACTGGAAAAACTACGCATTTTTATTTAGTTTATATTCATTAAAAATAAATAGCTCTAATTCATTTTTTAAAGTTTCATTTAGGTACATTAAAATAATCTTCAATTTAGTTTTCTAGGTCAGGTATTTTTAAAGATATTGAAGATTTTCTAACCGACCCTTTTTCTTTGCGGTCCAGTTTATTTTTAATACGTAAAATGAAGAATCAAAGGTACCTTTTAACCTTTTTATGATATCTTTTACGACCAGTAGTGCTATTCTGTAAGAACATTTTCGTGTCTCGACAGCGGAATCCGCGGTGAGATAATTATCAAATTCGTATTCATTAAAACTCGACAGTCTCGTAGCGCCACACTTGTGAGTGCGGTGACGAGTCGAACCCTGTTGCGTGAGAACGTTGACATTTAATAGTATGAATTCGGTATTCTGTAAGGGAATTTACCGCTTCACACATCACAATTCGAGACTTGATTCGACACTTGACTTCATGCACATATTCTAAAATAAAGTCATAAGAAAAGAATATGGATAAAATAAACACAGCTCTAAATTGCCGCTCTTCGATTCGACACTCACTTCACATCGTTTGTGCGTACGGAATGTTTACAGAATTCCAAACCAAGGTCAAGTGGATTCGCTTTCGAAGTGAGCGCTGTCACTCAGGTGAAGCTCGATATCGAAATGGTTATTTACAGAATAGCCCTGCAGTATCAGTGGCACCTAAACACCGATGGTCACGGGCTCGATTCCCGCTCGGAGTGGATATTTTTGTTTATAAAAATATTTACTTCCGGCCTGATTATTATTGAATCTCATGGCAGTTCGATAGTACACTCACATGACAAACATTTTGAAATGTCGACGCATACATTTAAGCTCATTATTAAAATGGCTTTAATAATAAGTGAGGTAAGTATATATCAAAATATGGAGCAGGCCGACCGGTATAGTACCTCGACCTTACAGAAGATCGCAGCTAAATAATAGAGCGGCGTTGTATTCCTGTTGGTAAATAAGGTGACCAGAGTTCCTGCGGGTGATTGGGGATAGGGTCGGCAACGCGCTTGCGATGCTTCTGGTGTTGCAGGCGTCTATAAGCTACGGTGATTGCTTACCAGCAGGTGAGCTGTAAGCTTGTTTTGCCGACCTAGTTATATATATTAAAAAAAATGTGATTATTTGCGGGCAAAGCCTCCAGTACTATTTATTTTTGGTTTATTCAGACTTTAGTATTTATATATTTTATCTGAAATGATGCATTATTTAGTTGCATGGACACATAAAAACTTATTAATTATTTTATACTCGTCCTTGGTAGTTTCCGAAATTTTGTTTTATAAATTAATTTTATTACCGTTTTTTTTCCAGATTAATTGTTCTATCGAAACATATTTTCCCAAGGTATAAGACAAAGTTGCATCGTGAGAGACTTTGAATACAATATTATAGTATGCAAAAACTGTAGAGACGTTTTAATTTCCGCTTTTCAACTACTAGTTGGAACGCAAATATATACGCGTTATTTTGTTCTGGCAATGATCCATAAACAAAATCGAAATAAATTATAAATAAAATTGAATCCTGCGAGAATTCTTAAATGATCTTAACAAAAAAATTAAATTCAGATTGTAACATACATATTACATCCATTTTTGAAGTGAAAACTTCTTTTGGCGGACCGCACACACATTTTTTCGTAGATAGTAAGTTAGGCTGATCCGTTACGCTCTGACTTGAAAGGCTCGATCGGGTGAACTCGGGACCGCCGAGTGTACCCGAGTAAGAAAGATATAGACAGTTGCTCCTCGCTGCTGAACTGTGGTAATCTCAATCGGGTGAACTCGGGACTTATTTCGTTATTGATTTATTGATTAATTATTGTCAATGAAGTTTTACTTCTGCCGTTCTCTATTTTTTTTCCTATGTAGTGTTACCTAGCTGAATATAATAGATTGAACTTTTGATTGCTTAAATAAACATTCCCTTATTATATCCATTAAAAATATAAATATATTTTTTTATTAAATGATTAAAAATTTTTTTTATTAATTTAAAAACAATTTAGTATAATTTAATAGTTATTTTTATATAACCTCCGTATACACCACATTTTTAGTTTTATTTTCAGGCTGCAGTAAAAATAACCTATCAGGCAAACTTATAGCTGCTGTATATGTTTCATACAAACTATCAAACCCAATTAAACCCCCTTAGCGGTGGAATATCGCAAAATCCGTTCTTAGCGGACGTCTACTAACTATAATCTACCTCTCTACCAAATTTCATCTTTGTCCATCCTTGATAGATGGACCATCCAGCGGTTTTTGAGTTCTCGTGATGAGTGAGTCAGTGACCTTTCTCTTTATTTTATATATATAGATTACGATGTATTATTTGGACACTTCCTCACCATCTATAGAGCATACATTTTAAATTTCAAGTATCATACTTCAAAAACATAGGACTTTCATACAAACTTCCAACCCCCGTTTTATCCCCTTAGGGGTCGAGTTTCGTAAAATCTGTTCTCAGTGGATGTTTATGCCTTATAAGAAACTTATCTGCAAAATTTCAAGTTTGTAGCTGTTATAGTTTCAGAGATTTCGTGATGAGTGAGTCAACCTACCATCCCCCGTTTTAACCCTAAAAGGGAGTTGATTTCTAAAGATACATTATTTGGACACCTTTTCACTATCTATAGAGCTTACATTTTAAATTTCAAGTCTCTTACTTCAAAAACATAGGACTTTCATACAAAATTCCAATCCCCGTTTTACCCCCTTAGGGGTTAGTTTCGTAAAATCCGTTCTTAGCGGATGCCTACGTCTTTTAAGGAGCCTACCTGCCAAATTTCAAGTTTTTAGGTGTTATAGTTTCGGAGATTTCGTGATGAGTGTCCTTTCGCTTTTATATATATTATAGATATTATAGATATAGATAGACAGATAAAAAGAATCGCCTATGTGTATGTAGGGAAAAATTGTGTTGAAACATTTGGCTACAAAACAGAATAGTTGTATCATCAGCAAACAATAAATATGATTGTCTAACCCTTGTTGGGAGCTCATTAATACATGTTAAAAAATTAAAGGATCCAATATTCTACCGTGTGGAACACCGTACTCAATTACCTCAGTTAATGACTGAAATAAAATTGTATTATTAATTAAAAATACAATTTTAAAATTGAAATTATTGTATTTTAAAATTTATTTATTTAGTTGTTTTTGAGGATTGAATTTATTATATGATACTCCAAAAATAGCACATTTGATTTCTAAAATATTATTATAAATAAGATGCAAATAATATGGTGGTGTTATGAAATCCAAAAATTCTATTTAAATTTTTTATTTCAGGTTTTATTACAGAAGTTGTTATACAGCTGTCCAAATTTAGATAAAGTTTACATCTTGGTTCGAGACAAAAAAGATGTAAACATACAAGAAAGACTTAGGAGTGTTTTAGAAAATCCGGTAGGTTACAATTTTTTAATTAATTTTTATATACATATAGGATGCAGATATAGAGAGACAATTTATTGGTAGATTGGTATGCGTAAAAATCTCACACTCACAAGAGCCATTATATCTGAGTCACTCAACATTGCTCAACCTTCAAACTCGAATAAGCAGTGAAGTTTTTATACCAGATATTAAAAAAAAAATAGCTGGCACTTTTGTGGTTAAGTACACAAAATTTATTATGTAGTAAATAATGCTGATAGTACTTTCAGTTGTTTTCCAAATTACGAAATGAAAGACCAGAGGCCTTTGAGAAGATCGTACCAATAAAGGGCGATATCACAGAGTCAAAATTGGGATTATCATCTGAGGATGAAATTTTCTTAGTAAAAAAGGTATTTATCAATTTTCGTTAGTTACGGCGATTGTAGTTAAAATATTATTATTCTACCACTAATAACTAATTTATTGGTTACTAAGTGTGCGTGCAGGGCGTTAAAAACCGGGTATTCAAGGAAGTTGAAATAAGAGACTCGAGATCTTACTATATTGATTTTAATTCACCGTCGCTTATTTGATCAGTTGACGCCTGACCAAAAATAAAGGTAATTGTGTCGTAAAGCGAAGTTGAACCTGATGCTTTAACACTAAGCTAATAAATAGTATTTCATGGTATAATGAATAATGCTTTGATCCTTCTATTATGTGGGGAAAGAGGCCTATGCCCAGTAGTGGGATATTACAGGCTGAAGCGTGATATATATATATATATATATTTATATATAAATTGATAATACATTTAAATGATTAAAACCACCTACTCGATAACGATATTAAGTTTTCATTTTGTGTATGTTGTCTGAAAGAAATAGCAAAATAGCTATAAGGCCATTCATTATACAACAAAATCAGTAACTGTCTAAGATTTGCATATATGTATATGTAGGTTACAATAATGTAAATAAATATTATTTCAGGTGTCAGTAGTTTTTCACTTGGGTTGCTCAGTAAATTTCAAGGAAAAACTCGATGTGGCCGTGAATACTAACGTTGAGGGCACAGTCCGAATACTCGATCTTACTCAACGCATGGAGAAAATCAAGGTTAGACCAGAACTTAACAAAGTTTCACGATTAATATATTACACCATTTTTTTTTATGTAAGTGATATGTCCACGGGCTTATAATGCCCGCGCTTTTGTTATCCCATATTTTTTAATTTAAGGTTAAAGAACTTTATTCTCAAAAAGACAATGTCACTTACATGAGAACAATACACTACAATAAAAGTAAAACATACATATCGTCGTCTTATAAATCCTAGTGCTCAATTAACGAATAGTTTAAATGGTTTCTTATAACGATAAAGTGTTATTGAGAATATATTGCGAAAGCCGAGATTTAAATTCGTTAACTGAGCTTACATCTTTTACTAGACAAGGTAATTTGTTGTAAAGCTGTGCTCCTTCGAATGTGATATCCCTTTTGGCAAATTTCGTCCTAGTCTTAGGCAGAACCAATAAGCTGGGTCGTCGATTGCTGCGCTTCGTGATACGTTTTATAAAGGACAAATTTGAACGAATAGATTTACTGATAATTTTTTTTATATATTTATATTATTATTATTTTGTTTTGTTTTCTTTGAAGCTCTTGTAATTTTGTTTTGGAGGAATTACCCCATACTTCAATCAAATATAACAAATGCGACTTAACCAATGAGTTGTATATAGAATGGCGTAATGTTTGAGGAATGCACTGAGAGATATTTTTTAGGCATATGATCAAAGAGGACATTTTTTTAATATGATCTATACGGTTATTAAAACTTAACTGGTTATCCAATCTTAGGCTAAGGTACTTTTCACAGGTTTTTTCTTCAATTGGAGTATTATGAACTGTTAGTGGATTGTGTTGTGAAATAATTTTATTTTTTGGTTTAAAGATAATATAACACGTTTTGGAAGCATTTATAGTTAATGAATTATGATGAAACCAATCATTTAAAAGATCTAGATCTTCCTGTGCGTGACTGATAATTTCATTTATTCTGTTTCCAAAATAAAATAAACATGTATCATCTGCATATAACGTTAGATGACCATGTAGTTTCAAATTTGCGATACCATTCATATATATTAGGAAGAGAAGTGGTCCTAAGATTGAGCCCTGTGGGACTCCACAAGTATTAGGTAAAGCACCACTTTCTTCGTTACTAATTTTCACTATCTGTAGTCGATCTGTCAGATAAGATTTTAAAATTTTGAGAACACTACCTTTGATACCAATGTTTTCTAGTTTTCGTAATAAAAGTTTGTGACTAATAGTATCAAAGGCTTTTTTCAAATCAATAAACACACCGACTACAATGTGTTTTTTATCTATATTTTGTCTTATAGTTGTTATCAGATCTACGATTGCAGCAGTAGTATTGCTTTTAGCCCTGAAACCGTATTGCCGTTCGGATAAGAAATTGAAAGAGCCTAAGTGTGTAGTTAAGCGGTTGTAAATTAATTTTTCCAATATTTTAGAGAGAACCGGTAGTACAGAGATTGGACGGTAGTTTCCTGATCAGTTTGAAGGCCAGATTTATATATAGGTGTTATTTTTGCAATTTTTAGTGATTCAGGGAAACTTCCTTCAGACAAGAGTTTATTAAAACATTGCATCAATTTTTCTGAAATCAAATTTTGTAAGCATTTTACAGCTTTGGTGCTAATTCTATCTATGCCAGTACTTGAATTAGAATCCATGTCTTTTATGATTTTATCAATTTCATTAGTGGTGCATAATTTTAATGTCGACAGTTCAGGGTAATTATAATTATTTTTTGTATGAATAGAGTGAAATATATCGTGGAATTTTTTTGGTACATTTTCAGCTAAATTAGAACCTATTTTTGAGAAATACTTATTAAAAACCTCACAAATTTCTCTCTAATCCGTAATTTCTTTTGATTGTAGGATGATTTTCGAGGGAGCACAACTCAGTTTTGTTTTATTTTGAGATAATTTGTTTAAAAGTGTCCAGGTCCTTTTTGAGTTATTTGCATAGTTTTTAAATAACTTATAATAGTATGAATTTTTTGTTTCCCGTATCAATTTAGCCGTATTACTCTTCTTTTGGTTAAAATCTTCTTCTATCTTCTGGCATTTTGGATTGTGCTTATGTTGGACCCATAAATAGTTTCTCTCACTTATTCTGTCGATAATCTCTTTATTTATCCAATCTTCACGCGTATTATTCAGAATCTTTGTTTTTATTACTTTGCTGTTAAGTATTTGTTGTTTCAATATAGTTTCTAGCTCTGTGAAGTTATGTGTTGTGTTACCTAGTATTGAAGATTCAAAGCATGTATATAATTTTGTGTAATCTATTGCTTCATAAGTAGTACGTAGTTTTTTTGGTGTTTTAAATTTATTCATTTGTACATAGATTTGTTTATGATCTGACATTGACGAATTAATAATAGCAATATTAAAATCATTTGTTTTTAAGTTGGTGCTTACATGGTCCAAAATCGATTTTCTTGTAGCAGAATCTCTTGTACTATATGCATTATATATTTTATTCAACAGTCTATGGCCGGATTCCTTTATTATTTGTTTATATTTTGTAACTTTGTTGTTATTCTCCAAAAGATTAATGTTGAAGTCTCCAAAAACTATAGCTCTCTTTCGTTGTTGTAATTGGATGTCATATTGTTCAAGAAAGTGCTCAAAATTAGTATCACCAGGGTTGTATATTACACCAACATCCAATGCAAACTTTTCAATGTGTATCCATAGATAGTTGATGCCACCTTGATAAATTGACTCAATTTGATAGTGTTTTAAGTTGTTGTGAATATAGGCTGATACTCCACCTCCTCTAATTGATGTTCGATAGTTATAGTAGTGAGTGTTATTATCTATTTGCAATTGCAAAGCCTGCTCTTCTGATGATATCCAAGTTTCTGAAAGTAGGATAATATGGACAGTTGTAGGTAATGCAAGTAAAATACATTTTAATTCGTCTAGTCTGCCTTTTTTCATTTATTTCTTTAAACATGCATCGGTACTTCACTGCAACTTCAGAAAACTTAAGATCTAGCCTCGATTTTTAGAGATTATAAAATCTCTAAAAATCGACGCGAGTCCACTGCAAAAAACAACACTTTTTTGATTATAGTACAGACATTGTGATGAGATATATTGATAGGGATTATGTGTTAGCTGAGGATATGCTACTGACTTTCAGGATTTTTTTTAGATACTCTAAGAATTTTAGCAGTGACGCGTTTTAAACCAGGACAACAGGTATGCAGATAGCTATTTCGTAAAACAATTGAAATTTAGAATTCGTTGTGATGAGCGATGGGAACTTATGTGTTTGTATTTATGTTCGATTAATTTGGTCGACGACTTTGGGCAACGGTCATAGTGCTGATTTGTGGCTGTAGGCCTAGCGGTTGCGGGTTCGATCCCCTAACATGCTAAACATTTGTGTATTAGTCGTACAGGTTGCTGAGGTTTGGGTGTTTGTGCAGTACTTGTGGTTCTCCCCACCGTGTCTTACACGTTAAGCCGTCGGTCCCAGTTGTTATCATGTACACTTGATAGCGACCGTTACTCGTAGTAGGGAATATATTCCGTCCACCTACATTGAAGCAGCGTGGTGGATTAAGAAAAGGTGATTACGGAAAGAGGCCTATGCAGCATTGGATATTACAGGCTGAAGCGTAATTTGGTCGCTATAATTAACTGTGTATCACTCGTAGTCAAATTATTCGAAATAGGTAGTGTTAAACTTAACAAAGATTAAATCATATTCAAGAAGAAATAAGAACATAGGATATTATACAGTACGGACTTGACTTCACAGTCATCTGACTTCAGACGGTGGGATGCTGCTGGCCTCGTCTCCTTCTTGTAGACGGCGATGGGATTGACTTGGACCGGTTGAGGGTCCTTCTTATGGGGCCGAAAGACCAGCACCGGGGGAGTGGTGGTAGAATGCGAATGCGATCGCATGGCGTCCCCGCTAAGGTGCCGCCGGAAAATAGATGGTGGTTTTGGTAGACAGTCTGGCAATAGGATGGGAGCTCCACACACTCATCGCCCTCGGATGGCGGGGCTAGTGCGTAAACAGCATTTCCCCATCTATAAATAAAAAAGAAGGATAATACAGAATGTTTAAACTCGTCAATACACTCGATTCAAAACCAATTTAATGCTTAGAACATAGTCATTAGAAAACAAATTTAATCCTTAAATAATGTAATTTATCTTATACTGTCATTTAAGTTTATTATTTTGTAGCGAGCTTAGCTCACACCTAAGGCACAATACCTTTTTAGCGAATTCGAAAACGATATAATATATCCACCAATTTTTTGTTTTGCGGATCATATGGCGCCCCTTTGTTACTAGCGCCCGGGGTATGCCCCCCCCCCCCTCTTGCCCCTCCTTCGCTACACCATTGGTTCTCTATAAGCGTATTTTAAAATTATAAGTGAAGGTGATATGACTTTTTTTTTTCTAGTGTTTTGTATACGTGTCAACAGCATTTTCAAATTCAAACACGAAAGTTATAGAGGAAGTGTTGTACCCAGAACCAATTCCACTAGAAGAACTTCGAAAATTGTTAAAGATTGGAATGACTGAAGAAGAATTTCAGGAACTTTTAAGCAAAGGTGCTATTCTTTTACTTGTATTTAGTAAAGAGCAGACGAGTACGAAAACAGTAATTATTAGATAGTGAGAGAGGTGTAATCCGTTATGTTGCGCTAATAAACATTGGTTGACAGATACTCACATGTAACGAGCAAAAGGTTGTTTCTGTGTTACCTGCAGGTTTCTTAACGAATTTCCATTTTTTTACTCATTATCGACCTCGAGATAAAGTTTTTTGTGCATAGTAAGTTTTTTTGAGAAGTAAATCATGAGTCGTTTATTAGTTTGTGATTGTTATCAAATATTAAATTATATTTTTATTAAAATTAATTTTTATTATTTAACAAGCTGTCCGAACAGACTTCGTTCTGTCAAAAGTTAATAGTAAAACTTTTTTTTTAGTATTAAACCTTTCGTGGGCTTTAAGGAACAAAAAATAAATAATAAATTAGCCGAATCAGTCGAGCCATTCTCGAGTTATGCGCTTAGCAACGTCCATTTTTATTTATACAGATTATTTATATTAAATTACCTTAAAATTTATTGTCACTAGTCATTGTTACAAAATTTTTCAATTAGCTATATATATATGACTATAAAATATAAAATTATATTAAAAAATAAATTGAAATATTTTTTTTGTGCAAATAAAGTTTTGTAACATTTAGTTGTGCACCAGTTCTCTTAATTCGTCTTATGCTTTTTTAATATTCATTTTTTAGAGCATACTTCAGTTTTATTCGACTTGAAAAAAAATAATGGAATAATCACTTCAGTCTATCCACAGTCCACTGCTGGACATAGGCCTCCACAAGTTCGCGCCAAAAAAGACGTGGACTCTGTGTGTTGGTCATAGTCACAACGTTGGGCAGGCGGGTTCGTAACTGCAGGGCTGGCTTTGTCGCACCGAAGACGCTGCTGTCCGTCTTCAGCCTATGTATTTCAAAGCTAGCAGTTGCATGGTTATCCCGCCATCGGTCAGCTTTTTAAGTTCCAAGGTGGTAGTGGAACTAGTAGTAGATAGGGGGTGGTTATATTCTTTACTGTCTTAACCACACAGCTATATATAATGGAATAATATTACACAGTATTATAAATTGATTTATTTTTTTATGTTTTGTATATATAATATAACTGTTATAGGGAATAGACCAAATACGTATTTGTTCACGAAAGCGTTGGCAGAACATGTGGTAGCCAATTACCATGGCAATGTACCTTCCATTATAGTACGACCGTCCATAGGTAAGTACTTTGAAGTTAATACTTATTGATTTATTTTGATTAATGGCATAAACAATCATCAACATGGAGAAGACATACAAGGATGGCTCTTCAAATTAAGGCGTTAAATTTTTTGTGAATCTTTAAGTATAAATTTTCTGAAATATGATCCGGTTATTACTTTTGCGAATTGATTTTATTCCAAAACGAGGAACAGGTCATTAAGCCTGTAAGTTTCTTTTGCATCTGTACTGACATTGTATATATATATATATATATTTTTTTATATAACAATATATATCCACGGGCTCATAATGCCCGTGCTTTTATTATTCCAATATTAGTTTGTTAGTTTCGATAACTTGGTACTTACACATGCAACTTAGAGGACTAATTAAACTAGACTTAGTATCTCTAATCCTACGTGAGTCCACCGACCAAAAATTTAAAGTTATACTAAATTTACTTCTATATATATTAATTACTATATAATATATATTTTTTGTATTCCTACTGTCAGTTTTATTATCTAAGTTTATATTTACACTTATATATCTACTAGTTACCGTATATGTACACTTATGTCCTAGTTACCTTATATATACACTTATGGCCTGCTGGCCTACTTACAATATACACTTAGCCTAGGTTACTGTTAGTAAGATTTTTTTTTTTTTTTGTAGTCAATATTATATAATTTATCCTAATTAATTTGGTACACATGTAAAACTATTTTGCACACGTTTTGTAATATGTAATTAATACTATTTAATTTAACACTAACTTTATATGTTTATGTACACCCTATTTATTCACTGAAACAAATTTCTTCACACGCCAAAAGTTTTCAACATATCGAGCACACTCTCAGTGACGGCGGCATCTCTATGATGAATCGCCATCTTGAGACTGTGCTCGAGTATTTCCTTGTCCGTGGTCTCCACTGCCCTCGCCACAAAGCGACCAATTGCGTCGTCCCTGTCGTCGGTGTAATAGACACAGGTGTTGGTGTGTCTAGTCACCGCGACTACAGCGTGCGAAACGCTGTCGTGGATCCTGAGCCTCCTCGTCTTCGTCTGGAGGACTATGACGTCCTCGTAGGTCTGGCCCTGCGCCTCGTGGATAGTTAAGACGCGCGATCCCTCCCCGGATCCGTATCCCCGGTCAATCAGCAACCTCTTCTCCTCTTGCGTAAAGGCCAGGTATAAGGTCCGGTCTCTTCCTGCAGGAATACGCGCGCCCGTGAGGCTCTCCACTCGCAAAGATCGGATCTTTGAGCTTGAGCTGTACACGTCCTTATAAACTTGTATATTATGTAACGACATTGTATATTATGTGCTCATAAGTATTAAGGCATTAAAATAGGGCACAAATTAGGATATATTCTGCTCAAAATATGGAGCAGCCCGACTGGGGTAGTAACTCGACCCTACAGAAGATCGCAGATAAATAACACGCAGTGTTGTGTTCCTGTTGACCAGAATATGGTGACTGAATAGACTAAAGTGACCAGAGCTCCTGGTATTGGGGATAGGGTCAGCAACGTGCTTGCGAAACTTCTGGTTTTGCTGGTTTTGCAGATGTCTATAAGCTACGGTAATCACATACCATCAGGTGAGCCGTACGCTTGTTCGCCGATCTAGTTAAAAAAGTAAATTAATTGCATTACTATCTATTCCAGTTTCGTCTATTAAAACGGAGCCTGTCGTTGGTTGGATAGACAATTGGTTCGGTGCAACAGGCCACATAGCAACAGTGTTTTTAGGCTCGAGTCGTGTAATCCTCACTCAACATGAAAATAATTTGGATTTAATACCCGTTGACTATGTTTCTAATTTAATCATCGTTGCCGCATCTAAATTGAAAAGGTTTGATTTTTTATAATGTTCCCATTCATGTTTATAGCCATAAGCGTCTAATTCAGTCAATGTATAGAAAATTTAGTTAATATGGTCATTATCTATGTTTAATGCATGCACAGAACGCAAGAGATGGATGTTACGTTTTGACGTGACAGCGTCTAATAAATCGATGCACGATGGCGGCATAAGCGAAAAAGGACGCTCAGTGCTTGCACCGCATCTATCTATATTCCATACTAGCTGACCCGGCGAACTTCGTATCGCCTAACACAAACTTTATCGTATGGTATTAAAGTTCAAATTGACTTTTAAGTATTATCACAAATCTTTTGTATGGGAGTATAGAAAAGTGTTGTTTTTAGACTTTTTCAGGAAATTTAATTTTTTTTTAGAATTTTTCACTCCGTAAGAACCATCCTCGTACTTCAAGGAATATTTTAAAAAAAGAATTAGCGAAATCGGTCCAACCGTTCTCGAGTTTTGCGCTTAGCAACACATTCAGCGACTCATTTTTATATTATAGATACTATCACTTGATTGTGGCCTATACGTCCGAGAAGATGTATTGTTTGTCGCGTTAAACTATCGTCTGTAAACCAACTTTACAGACAGCCATTTTTTTTTTCTTTTGACAACTGATGATAAGTATATTGTTTTTTATATTGCAGTTCAGAGGGTGTTGCCGTATATAATTGCGCCACGAGTGCTGAAAATCCACTGAAAATGTATAAACTTACAAAAACACTTATCGAATATGCCTACAAATATAAAGCCTGTAAGTATTATCTTTACATAGTGGGTGAGTGAAGATATTACCAAGTAAGATTGCTTTTAAGTAATGTTATGTTTGTGTGGTGAGTAAGGTGGCCAGAGCTCGTGAGGAGAGTCTGCAACGTGCTTACGATACTTCTAATATTGATGAGAGTGTTACGAAAAGTATGATCGGGGGAGGCGAACGGAGCAAGAGAGACAGGTACGAGCACACATTTTCTTTCTCTCTTTCTCTCATAGCCAGTTACGTTTCGTATATCTAAGACACGGTGCAGGTTTATTGATAAAGAAGTTTTAAAACAGCGTGTGGTCTAAAGTACAGTCTTTTTTTTTACATCGCTTTTGTACCTAGAATACCTAGAAAGCAACATACGATATAATGTATATTTGTTATAAGCGCTATGTTTTGTATGCATCCTGTCATCATCAATCATGTCACTAATCAGTCACTCACTACCAAGCCGACACGTCCAAATTTACTGTAAGTATCGCTGTGACTAATTTTTTTTTTACAAATAAATAATAGTAAAAAAACAAAAACTAAACAAACACGCTTTTATAAATTAACCAAACTAAAAAGTAGAAAATATTAATTTTTAATGAAATCTGAGCCTTTGAAATGGGTCAAAATAAAGTCAAATGAATCGGTTACAAACATACAAATATACAGGTGAAGATAATACAAAGCATGTAAAAACACTTCGCTTTCTAATAATAATAATAATAATAATAATAAGGATCGACTACAAAAAGGCTTTCGACTCGGTGCCTCATTCATGGCTCCTGAGGGTCCTCGAGCTGTACAAGATTGACCAGGCAGTTCGAGACTTCCTCGGAGTATGTATGGGGCAATGGAGCACGATCCTATGTCTCCAGGGCGAGCGACTGACGGGTGCGGATGACCCAATCAGGATACGGAGGGGTATTTTCCAGGGTGATTGCCTGAGCCCACTATGGTTCTGCTTGTCCTTGAACCCTCTAAGCACCCTGCTGGAGCGTTCGGGGACAGGCTTTCAGTTTCGGAGAGGAGGTACTAAAGTCTCCCACCTTCTCTACATAGACGACCTCAAATTGCTGGCACCTAACGCTGCACGCCTGCAGGAACTACTGAAAATCACTACGGAGTTCAGCAGTTCAATCAGGATGCAGCTTGGAGTGGATAAGTGTGCGGTCGTGCATGTGGACAGGGGTCAGGTGACTCAATCGTCGCAGCTTAGTCTCGAATTAACATCATTCAAGACCCTTTCCGAAGCTGAATCTTACCGGTATTTGGGTATGTCACAATGCATAGGGGTGAAGGAAGTGGACATGAAACAGGCAGTTTGCGAAATCTTTTTTGGACGGCTAACAAAAGTTCTTCGGAGCTATTTGTCAGGAGCCAACAAGGTCCGAGCCTATAACGTCCGGGTCATGCCCACTCTCTTGTACACCTTTGGCATACTCAGATGGACTCAGACCGAACTTGACGCCCTGGACAGAAGAGTCCGCACAACTATGACGCACCATCGCATGCATCACCCTAAGTCGTCGGTCATGAGACTGTACATCCCGCGGAAGTGTGGTGGTCGAGGCATGTTAAGCGCTAAGACCATGCATAACCGCGAGGTGTGCAGCCTCAGGGCCTACTTTGAAACGAGACGGGACAGCCCTTTGCATGGTGACGTTTCAATGTGTGACAAAGGACTAACCCCCCTAGCCTTGGCCAAAGAGAACTGGCAGAAACCGGTCGTACTGAGCACCTCTGACCGGGAGACCGTATGGATGGAGAAGGAACTGCATGGACGGTTCTACAAGGCGCTTCACGCGCCTCACGTGGACAGTAAGGCCTCCGTGCAGTGGCTGCGATTCGGCGACCTCTTTGGGGAAACCGAAGGTTTTGTCTGTGCAATACAAGATCAGGTGGTCAAGACGAACAACTACCGAAAGCACGTCCTGAAGAATGGCACTCCCGACTTCTGTCGAGCCTGTCGTCATCCCGGTGAGTCACTCAGGCATGTGCTTTCGGGTTGTTCCGCGCTTGCTAATACTAAGTACTTGCACAGACACAACCAAGTGGCCAAGATTCTCCACCAAGAGCTTGCTCTTATGTACGGTCTCCTGGAACAGAGGATGCCGTATTACCAATACTCACCGGTGCCTGTACTCGAACGCGACGGAGTCCGGCTCTACTGGGACCTGCCTATCGCCACAGACAGGACGATACTGGCGAACAAGCCTGATATCGTGGTGATGGACAGGGCACGGTCGAGGGTATTTTTAGTGGACATCACTGTCCCGCATGACGAGAACCTCGTGAAAGCCGAGACTGAGAAAAAACGTAAATATCTGGATCTGGCGCACGAGATTGTCGACATGTGGGGTGTGGGGTCTGCTGAAATAATCCCTATCGTAATATCTGCCAACGGTTTGATCCCGGTTAGCCTCGCTCACCATCTGAGGCAACTGGGGATCCGGGACGGTTCGCTCGCAGCCAGGATGCAGAAGGCGGTGTTACTTGACTCGGCTAGGATTGTCCGCCGGTTTCTCAGCCTACAGCCCTAACCCCCGGCCGTTTGATCTCCCTGCCGGGGCGTATTCCTCCACCCGCTTATATTTATATATGTAAGTATAAGTAAATTTACTATATAATTATATAAGTAGTTATTATAATATATGTATCTATTATGTATTGGGCGGGCGGAGTGACATTCAGTGAAATAATAATAATAATAATAATACTTTTTTATTTGCAACATCCACACAAATCAATATTACATATCCATTAAACTAAACAATTAAATTATACAATAAGGATATCGCAAACCCGGTCTCAAGCTCGGCATATGCTGGCAGAGCTGTACCGATCTTCCGCTTGAGCCGTCGGGTGACAACACGGTCGCACCAACACCACATACCATACAGAATCGGAATACAAAGCTACGTATACAATACGTACTACGTACGTTCTAAGCTACGTAGGTATGTGTTCTACATTCCTAATTTTGCAATATTTATTTGCAAGTTATAAGAAGGTTCCAACCTATTAAAGCAAGTAAATTCTACTAAGCTAAAATGTATATATTTTACACCAGCTGTGCCCGCGACTTCGTCCGCCGGAATTAAAAAAAAAAGTTATTGTTCAGTTCGCAGAGTTATAAAATAAATAAACTTCTAAAATAAAAATAGCCTAAGTTACTTCTTACTACATCAGCTACCTGCCAGTGAAAGTCCCGTCAAAATCGGTCCAGCCGTTTCAGAGATTAGCCGGAACAAATATACAGGCAGACAAAAATTGTAAAAAATGTTATCGTGGTATATGTACCGTGTATACATCAATGTACATTTAGTAAAAAGCTGTTATTTTAGTATTAAAAACAGACACTCCAATTTTATTTATTTGTATAGATATTCAGGCTGTAACCAATACAGTCCTGAATTTTATTTCTTCTTAATTTCTACAGGCGCTTTGCCGTTTAGTCGTCGCTACTGTCATTTGAAGAAAATTTTTATATTAATTTTTCAATGTAACGCCATTAACACATTAATATGCCATTATATCACCGACACGTGAAGGAACTTTGTTTTATTCTAAAAATCAATTATTCATATACGCGTAGACAGTACAGCAAAATTGCTTACACGTAATAAATGACAGAGGCGGTTACACAAGCCTGTTTGACATTTTTATACTTTATAGTTCAGTAATGTAAAAAATTAATTATTAAATAAACAATAAAAATATCTTATAACACACACACATACACACACGGTCGTCTGTTCCTATTGTACACACCCTAATAAAAAATCATTTTAAATTTAATACTTCGAATCACAAATTTTATCTTTCAGATGGTGTCCCGTTGCCATTTATAGTCATTACAAGATTCAGATGGCTGTCATTACTTTTGTCTCTAATATTTGAAAAGATACCAGCCTATGTAGCAGATGCGTTCCTATTGTTGAGAGGGAAAAATGCCAGGTAAATTGAAACAATTTTGACGTGTAAGGGTTTACTAAAGTAGATATGATCTACTTTTAAATAGAGGTTTTTTTTATTAAGTTTTAACCCAACCACTTAGATAGATAGACCCACAACCTCGATAGTTTATCAACAACTTATAAAAATAATAATTGTGTTGGCTCACAAACGAAATAATTGTGTTTGCTCGCAAACGAAAAAAAAACCGACTTCAATTACATCGACGAGTAGTACAACGTAGATCGACGAAAAAATACTCAAGTAACTGCGCGTTATCAAAGATTACTCAAAAAGTAGTTATCAAATCTCAATAAAATTTATATGTGACTACATGACAAACATCAGCTTTCGATTAAATTTAAAATTTTTAAAATCGGTACACCCAGTAAAAAGTTATTGCGGATTTTCAAAAAGTTCCCTCGATTTCTCTGGGATCCCATCATCAGATCCTGGTTTCCTTATCATGGTACCAAACTAGAGATATCCCCTTTCCAACAAAAAAAGAATTATCAAAATCGGTACACCCAATAAAAAGTTATTGCGGATTTTCAAGAATTTCCATCAATTTCTCTGGGATCCCATCATCAGATCCTGGTTTCCTTATCATGGTACTAAACTTGGAATATCTCCTTTCCAACAAAAAAAGAATTATCAAAATCAGTACATCCAGTAGAAAGTTATGTGGTATAATACAACGTAGGTCGACGAAAAAAGCGTCAAGTAAAAACGCATTATTAGATATAGCTCGAAAAGTAGTTGTTAGATCTCAAATAAATTTAAATGAGACCAATTGGCACACACCACCTTTCTATTAAAAGAAAAGTTGTCGAAATCGCTCCAACCAGTTAAAAGTTCTGATGTAACATACATAAAAGAAAAAAAAAAATACAGTCGAATTGAGAACCTCCTCCTTTTTTGGAAGTCAGTTAAAAAACGACTTCAATTACAAAAGTAGTTATCAAATCTCGATCGAATTTAAATGGGACCGCAAGACAAGCGTCAGCTTTCGATTAAAACAAGAATCATCAAGATTATTTATAAAAAATAAACTCCCACTGCTTGTGGATAATATAGCTCACATTTTATAGTAGATCCGACCGTGTAACAATAATTTAGTAGTTTCTAATAACGCCATCTATCGGACACGCCCAGAGTATGACACGCATCTGCATGGCCCGTAAAAATACCTTTTTTCTTTTTTCCTTGCATTTAGTTTATAATGGAAGAGCGTCTCTTTCTGGCTCAGGTGCTTTCTGCACCTAATTGAGGGAGTCGATCACAATGTGTAAAATAACTCGATGGTACTGAAATATATATTTTTTTCATTTTCATTTTTTCACCTGCCATGGATGGGAATTGAACCCGCGCGAACCCAAGTACAACAGTCAGTGCTTACATACATTACAACTTATTTATATTATTATTCTTAGAAGCACATTGAAATATATATTTTTTCTTTAGCATGATTGCTGACCACGTTTTTAGCCAACGTTTAATACAAAAGTCTTTATGTATAAGTACTTTGTCTATAAAATATGGATGGTTATTAAATCTTCTATATCAACGTAAATATTTGATTAATATTGAGTAAGGAAGGCCATCCTATGACTCTATACTAATAATATAAAGTCGACGAGGTTGTTTGTTTGCTTGAACGCGCTAATCTCGGGAACTACTGGTCCGATTTGAAAAATTCTTTCAGTGTTAGATAGCCTATTTATAGAGGTAGGCTATATAATATTTTAATTCCTCTTTTTTTTATTTTTTTTTTCTTTATATGAAACTTTATTTATACAAAATATTATACATATTTACAATTAAATAATACTCTTTTTAACTATATCTCTTTAACTATATATACTCTTTTTTATTTTTGAATACTCTTTTTCTTAAATTAACGTGTGGACATCTAGTAGATAATACAGTTGAATCAAGTGTATTTTCTGATGCATTATTTATTGTACAAGATATAGAGGTCGTGTTGGGTGTTGATTTTTATTTCCAAATTTCAGGTTTTTGAAATTTCAAGAGAAAGCAATCGTCGTTCGCAAGAACACGGAATATTTTACAAGAAACAGCTGGATCATACATGCGTCGAAAATGAGAGCTCTGTCGGGTTCTCTGTTACCGTCAGACAAAATTATATTTCCTTTTAATCCAAAGGATATCGATTGGGAAGAATATATTGTCTCTTACTGCCAAGGTATAAGGCAGTTTTTAATAAAATAACAGAAGTATTACAACATAAAACTGCGTGTATATAATAAGTACTGTGAACTCTTCTATATAATAATAGAAATAATAATATAATAATAAATGTGTAAATAAAAATAATAATAATTGTTTTGGATCACAAACGCAACCAACTTCAATTACATCAACGAGTAATAATACAACGTAGGGAGATGAAAAAATTAACAAAGCGAATAGGTATGCACAACTCAAAAAATACTCTTCAGATGTCGGTTAAATTTAAGTGCAATCACGTGACAAACACCAGCTTTCGATTAAAAAAGAATTATCAAAATCGGTACACCTAGTAAACAGGTATAAGATAACACGCATAAAAATTACATCGTATATATTAGCAAAAATGTTCATAAAAAACGACAGAGCCAAACTGATTCATCTCTATATATATAAAAGCGAAAGGTCACTCACTCATCATGAAATCTCCGAAACTATAACACCTACAAACTTGAAATTTGGCAGGTAGGTTCCTTATAAGACGTAGGCATCCGCTAAGAACGGATTTTACGATACTCGACCCCTAAGGGGGTAAAACGGGGGTTGGAAGTTTGTATGAAAGTCCTATGTTTTTGAAGTAAGAGACTTGAAATTTAAAATGTAAGCTCTATAGATGGTGAAAAGGTGTCCAAATAATGTATCTTAAGAAATTAACTCCCTTTTGGGGTTAAAACGGGGGATGGTAGGCTGACTCACTCATCGCGAAATCTCCGAAACTATAATAGCTACAAACTTGAAATTTGGTAGGTAGGTTCCTTATAGAACGTAGACATTTGCTAAAAACGGATTTCACGAAACTCGACCCCTAAGGGGGTAAAACGGGGGTTGGAAGTTTTTACGACAGTCCTATGTTTTTGAAGTAAGAGACTTGAAATTTAAAATATATGCTCTATAGATGATGAGAAGGTGTCCAAATAATGTATCTTTAGAAATCCATTTCTTTTTGGGGTTAAAACGGGGGATGGTAGGTTGACTTACTCATCACGAAATCTCTGAAATTATAACAGTTACAAACTTAAAATTAGGCAAGTAGGTTCCTTATAGGACGTAGACATTCGCTAAGAATGAATTTTATGAAACTCGACCTCTAAGGGGATGAAAAGGGGGTTGGAAGTTTCTATGAAAGTCCTATGTTTTTGAAGTAAGAAACTTGAAATTTAAAATGGTGAGGAGGTGTCCAAATAATGCATCGTAATCTATATATATAAAAGAGAAAGATCACTGACTCACTCATCGCGAGAACTCAAAAACAGCTAGATGGTCCATTCATCCAGGATGGACAAAGATGAAATTTGGCAGGGAGGTAGATTATAGTTAGGAGACGTCCGCTAAGAACGGATTTTGCGATATTCCACCGCTAAGGGGTTTAATTGGGGTTGATAGTTTGTATGAAACATATACAGCAGGGTCGGCTTAAAGCAAAATAACCGCGTTGCAACCCTATGTGTTCAAGAAAAATTTATATTGATCACTTATAACTTTTAACTGAGGTAGGGCACAGCAGGAATTTCCTGCTCAAAATATGGAGCAGCCCAACTGGGGTAGTACCTCGACCTTACAGAAGATCACAGCAAAATAATACTGTTTTCAAGCAGTAAGGTGACCAAAGTTCCTGGGGGGATTGGGGATTGGGTCGGCAACGCGCTTGCGATGCTTCTGGTGTTGCAGGTAATCAGTACGGTACGGGCTACGGTAATCGCTTATCATCAGGTGAGCCGTACGCAGTAGTACAAAAAAATATATTTTTTACAATATCTAACCTTTACGTTACTATAATACTTTTTATTTACCCCTGTCGTCACGGAGTCACGAAGGAGCGTGCGTTACGCTATTCTGTGGCATATAGTTACGTAGAACCATATTAAAAACTAAATTGCATGCAGTATATTTAAACATATTTACACTACAATACTCTATATTATTACTACATTATTTCATACCACAATCCTGACGAATTCAACAAACCATTTTGTTAAGCGCGACGCGCGCTTCACGCGCACGTAGTCCCGGGCAACAGTTAGTGTATTATAAAACAAAGTCCCCAAAAATGTATGTGATCGATTCCCTCAAAATCTACGGAACGGATTTTCATGCGGTTTCATCAATGGAGAGAGGGCTTCAAGAGGAAGGCTTCAGGAGGGAACGGCTAAGCCGATTATGATGAGAGTTTCACTGGAAGTTTGCCGGGAAAACTTTGTGTCACACCGATTTCAACGCGGGCGAAGCCGCGGGCACAGCTAGTATAAAATATTTATGGAATAAATATATGGCAGCTATTTTGCATCGAATAAAAAATAATCACGTAAATCGTATTAGAAGTATTGGCGTGATCGATGTAGGTACATACATAATCATGGTACCAAACTAGGAATATGCCCTTTCTAACAAAAAAAGAATCATCAAAATCGGTACATCCAGTAGAAAGTTATGCGATATAATACAACGTAGGTCGACGAAAAAAGCGTCAAGTAAAAACGCATTGTTAGATATAACTCGAAAAGCAGTTGTTAGATCTCAAATAAATTTAATGGGACCAAAAGACACACACCACCTTTCGATTAAAAAAAAAATTGTTGAAATCGCTCTACCCAGTCAAAAGTTATGAAGTAACATACATAAAAAAATACAGTCGAATTGAGAACCTCCTCCTTTTTTGGAAGTCGGCTAAAAAGTGAGCGAGAATTAGCTACCTGTTTTTTTGCTGTAGTTGTTTTTAACAACCTGTTAAGAGATCTATTCTAAGACTTGAGATTCTAGACCTATTCATGCACGCTGGAAAGAAATTTAGCGCCCATGAAGAGGCAATCACTGAAACTTATGTTTATTTTGAGCCCAAAGACAAATCGTACAAAAAAATGGTATTGAAAAATGATTGGACCGCTGTAATCCTGATATCGCCCTCAAAGGCAACTAGGTATATTGAATAATAAAATCAACTTTAATCAAAAGCATTTTTTTTTCTATATTAGCTTACGAACTTTTCAGCCCAACTGTTAGCTCCCTCATGCTACACTCTGTTTATTTTTGTCAACAAAATTACTGCTTATTTTATTACTGTAATATTATGTATTAATTTTATTTATTTTATACTTTATTGTACACACAAATACAAACAAAGCATAAAGATAGTTACAGATAGTGAAGTACAATGGGCGGACTTATGGCTAATTATCCATTTCTTCCAGACAACATACTAAACATTACTGTGTATTGACCAATATATTGTTTTTTTTTTTTTTTTTTTTTTTTAATTCACATCCACTAGCTCAAAATGCCCATGGCTTTTGTATTAATACCACAGGCGATTTATCATAAAAACTACAGATCGACAGTCCTGTAGTCACAGGACTGTCGATCTACTGTCTAGTAAAACTAGGACGTGGTCCGACGCTGACGATTTTTTTTGTTTTTTTTTTTTTACAACTACAAATCCACGACAGTGTGCCTCATGCGGTAGTAGCGTTGACAAGACACACTAATACCTGTGTCTACTCCACTGACGACGGTGATGACGCAATCGGCAGGTTCATTAGCCGAGCGCTGGGTACCTCGACGAAAACCATCTTGGAGCACAACCATATATTGTTAAGACTACTTACTTTTTAAGATTGTCATACACATAGTTATCGCAATATTACCACAAGTTATTCTCGACGGTTATCGGATGCAGTCATAAAAATTGTCTAGTTTTAGAAAATTGCAATTACAAATAAGCTGGATGACCTTGCAATTGAATGAAAAAGTTCTAAGAGTCGATGCTGGCTGCTAAAGACCGTATCAAAAGTCCCGTAACCTCAGCGCCGAGCATACGCGACCTGGGAAACTTATGTACGCAAATTAAATTATTTCAAAATCGACCTTAACAGTTAGTATTTATCTGTAGTCGCAGTATAAATAAGAGAACGAACACTCGTGTCTGTTACGTAGGTATTTATACCAAACTCGAGGAACCTGTTGAAGGCGATATTACGGCTAAATAATTTAAAACCAGGTATGTACCAATATTTCATTGCATTACACCTACTGTATTAAAATGTCACAAAATTTTGTTGTGATGAAATTCTAAAATCATTTACCATTATTACCCTACTAGACGCAATAGTAAAATACAATAATATAAATATATGGATTTGTCTTAGTTAATTTTTTATCAAGCGTCACAATATTCGGCGGTGACAGGTTATCGAGGACGACCTATTGTTATCATTTGCGCATCGAAATTTATAACACAAAATTTAGGAAGTGTAATGACACAGTAATTAAATATGATCACGTACACATATATTCATATTTTGTAAATCAACATGCTATGTCATTTCATAAGTATTCTTGCATATTTGTAATTTACGTTTACCCGATTCTTACAAAAAAAATTGTGTATTTATTATAAATCTTACATTAAAATTGCTTAAAATGTATAATTAAAAAAAAGTAACAAAAATCTCGCAAATAAATTTGAATACGCATTATTCAAACACATTTTTGAGATACTGAAATCATATTTAAATATTATACCTGATTAACTCGTACCATGGCAGAGCTCACTGACGAAAATAAAAAATTGACAAACAAAGTAAAAAGTCTTATCCTAATCAAGGCAAAAACTTGTAAGTTGTTAATGCGCAACAAAAGTTTCTTACCTCGATTACATTAATTTTGATTAAAATACCATTCAAACAGTAGTCAAAAAACTTTAAGGAGGAAATTAAGGAGCTTTACTTGCAATACTTAGAATGAAATATTCTGGACTTGTTATAAGAGTGGACTGTTAAAAGACAAATGTCCACAGAATTCATGTGAGTAAACAGAGTAGACAGAGAAATATAATACGTTAAATGGTATTAGAAAAAAACTATTTATAAAATATATAATACGAAAATAAGACGACCAAAATGTGATCCCTGCGACATACCTGAGAAAACTGAAGTATGTGATACGTGTATATGTAGGAACCATTGAGTGTACCTGCTACGCATTAATTACAAAGATATGATATTGTAAAGGTATGATTATAATTAAAGAAGATAACTGTTACAATTGACCTGTTTAATTTATGAATAAAGAATTTCTAGAAAAATTTATTTAATGCTAGAAATTGGTATGCACAATGTTCACCTTAGAACCCTTGTCTTTGTTAACAGTTTCTCTATAAACTGGTTTTAAAACTTAATTAAGATTTAATTTAAAACACGTCTTCTTATGCAAACTTTACTATCTATAATAAAATACTATTTATGGTATGTGCTACCTACTGTCCTCTGCTGTCTGTACCTGGATTTGAAGTCACTGCCAAGCTAAATGTATACATATTCTTTATTGCACAAAAAAGAAACAAGTAAAAATCATGTTTACAAAGAAAGTTGACAAGGGCAAAATTATCTCTATAAGAGATCTCTACCAGCCTACCCATAGTGGTGAGTGATTTATAAATACATATATTGAGAGTATATTCATTATGAGATGATCATGAATTCGGAAAAAAGATGATTGAGGAAATTGAAGTGCTGTCTTGGATCACTTTCGGTAAACGATTATAAAGCGTTGCAGAACGTATAGTGAAAGAGTTGAGTAGAAAGTTGGTGTTGTGTCTGGGGACTTCAAGCATTGATGTGATGCAAGACCTCTTAGGATGTTTTGGGGTAGGAAGAAGATGAAAACGGGACCGAAGGTAGGAGGGAGAATTTTGGTCATGGAGTATGTTATTGGAAAACAAAGCATGAACATATCACGGCGAAGGTGAATTGGGAGCCACTTAAGTTGAGTACGAAATTGGGAGACGTGATCATATTTTCTTAAACCAAAGATAAAGTGTATCGCAAGATTTTGTAGACGCTCTAATTTATTAAGTAGCTCTTGTGTCACATCTAAGTAGCTCTCATTTGCATAGTCGAGGATAGGCAAAAGAAGGATTTGCGCAAGCACAACTTTGGTTTTAAATAAAAGAAAGTATGGAAGACGCTTAAGAGAGTCAAAATGTAGGGGAATTTCTCCTCTTCGAAGTTTTTTTTTTTTTATGCCACTAGGTCGGCAAACAAGCGTACGGCTCACCTGATGGTAAGCGATTACCGTAGCTTATAGACGCCTGCAACACCAGAAGCATCGCAAGCGCGTTGCCGACCCAATCCCTAATCCCCCCAGGAGCTCTGGTCACCTTACTCACCAACAGGAACACAATACTGCTTGAAAACAGTATTATTTTGCTGTGATCTTCTGTAAGGTCGAGGTACTACCCCAGTCGGGCTGCTCCAAGTTTTGAGCAGGGAATTCCTGCTGTGCCCTACCTCAGTAGTTAGTCAAGTTATTTTACTAAATTACTGATACATTTCTCTAGAGTATCAAAAGAGAAGGTTATTGACGTATATGACGTTTTATCATGTGTAGACTTAATTGGTAAATATATGTTACTTTATTTTATTTTTAATCTGTATCAAAATTGTATGCCTTGCTAATAAACACAAATAAAAAAATAAAACAAAAAAATGACGGCAGTATAAATCAAATCACTAAATATGTCCTAAATTGTAAAAATCAAATGCCTGTGTTATATCGGACTCACTAAGCAATTTCAACCAATCAATATTATTAGGAACTATACTGTTTACTCCTTGTACGCTTCGTGAATAAACGTATTGTGTGTAAGCGTTTTTTAATATTTGGGACGTAAGACAAAGTTGGAAGTAATATTTGAAATGATTGAGTTTGGGAAACGTAATGAAAAAAAAAATAATTAGATGGAATTACAAATATAGGATAACACGTGAACACACACACACACACACATATACATACGATCAAAGATCAGCATGTAACATCCCACAGCTGGGCAAAGATCTCTTCCTTAATTTAGGAGAAGGACACACACACACACACACACACACACACACACACACACACACACACACACACACACACACATATACGGTATTTTCTGTCTAGCTCCGTGTAACTGTACATTTTGAAACTATGATTGTAATTTGGATCCTAGATATTTTTGATGATCTCCGTTCAACCTAGCTTTTCGTTCTGTTAATGCACTATGTTGTGCTGTTATATAAGTTACCTATACCTTTTGCTATAATATATAATGTATAATATAAACTAATCTATTAATGTTACTTACTTCCATATCATGTATTGTAACCTTTAGTCTTTAGTTAGTGATAAGCAATATTTACTATTTACTTCTATTAGCATGTAATCAGTTAATCACTATTAGAATGTGAACAATATGTATTATTTACTTTAATATTATATGTACTTTAAACCCTTAATTGTGTGAGAGCGGATTTCTTATGTAGAGTGGTTAGTAAGTAAGTATCCCCTCCTATTCCATCCTATTCCGTCCTATTCCAAGCCCCATAAATACTCCAGGACTCCCGAAATCACGCATTCTATTTCCAACTCCTAACTATATCATTACTCTGTTTCTTTGATCGTATTACTATTTCTATTAATTAAGTTTCTTTATATCAAAAGTTACTATTAAAAGTGTTAATAAATAAATTAGTTTTAAAAAGACTATTTTTGCTCTCGCCACATAACAGTGCCTTATCTCAATACATTTGCCTAATCGGCGTTCCAGCAAACGAACTACAGGTATTAAATAACCCACTTACCTCTACTAGTCTCTAATCACTAACAGGAAACGCATGGAGAACAACGCGTGTAGGGGACACGATTGATGGTCCAGTCCTGAATATTTATCTGTCAATTTATTTTTTATTTTATATTATAGGTATATGTTGTGTTGTGGTTCGTTCTGTTTCAAGATGGTAACAGACCCTGATTTCTGATAATATAATTATTTGTAAATTATAGTTACTAATAAATAAAAAACTGAGTGTGTGCTTAAGGCCGCACGGCAGAAGTGAAAACTTCATTATGAATATATTAAACACAGCTACATAACAGCGAAGAGCAGCTGACTGTATCTTTCTCGCTCGGGTACATTCGTCGGTCCCGAATTCACCCGATCAAGCCTGTCACCTCAGAGCGTGACGTACAGCCTAACTTACCTACGAAAAAATGTGTGTGTGGCGGGCCAAAAGAAGTTTTAACTTCAATTTAAAAAAAAATACTGTTCACAAAAAAATATTCGGTTACGGTAATTGATTATCATTATACAGATCGTTCGATTCTATGCCACCTGTAACACACTCGTATAAGGTGGCAAACAAGCATACGAGGTATAAATAATAGGTACGATTTGCTATGCATTATATTATTTGGAAATCTGGTTGAGGATTTTACAGTTGCCTTTTGTTTTAGTAAAATCTGTAATTTCACACTGAATTAGATTTTAGCATTTGAATAAACCCACAACTAATTGATATTATACACATCATAACGACAGAACGTAAAAAATATATAGTTTAACAATAATTTTAATAAATTTATTTTCGTTGTTAGATCTTAAAGTAGCGGAATGGACCACCTCCAATCTAAAGAAATCAAAGCAAATAGAACATAATCATATTCTTTGATACTAGTGTCACGGCCACACTTGAGACAAAGTCGTCGAGGAGTGTCGCTATGTAAATGTAAATATTTTTTATCGTAATAAAATTCAATATATAAAATAAGTCTGCATTCGACTTTAAGTTTTTAGTCTCATTCTTCAAGAAGAAGATTTTGATGTTCGTGAAAGAAATAAAAGATAGTGTAAAGATAGTGTAAGTTTTATTGTTCTTTTATTAAGGTTAACAAATAAAACTTTATAATTATAATAGTTAGTTAACTTACTTTCTGTTTTCAATGAAAAACCACTTATAAATACCACTAGTACTAACTTAACTTGTAAGTATATTTTATTCAAAGTACTTTGGTAATGTTGCAATTATCAACATGTTTGCTATAGAAGCGTGTGTTTACAATAGATCCAGTTTGTGCGGTATTATTTAAGGGTGTCGAAGGGGTATCCAAATTCTTGTACTATTAGAAAAATGTCTTAATATTTGTCTATAAATTGTATTTTAAAGCGCTTCTAAACGGTTAGTTTACAAATGAAAATTATATTTGTTTAAATGAACAAATTTTGTGATATTATCAATTTGCTATCGTAATATCCACAGAACAGTCTGTTCAATATTACGAAATAAATTTTCTATACGTGTAATATCACTTCCTTCACCGGTTTCTCTTTTCAAACAAGTTTAACAAGCTTTATAAAGATTTTCTTTTTTTTTTTGTTACGTTCTCATTATGTGTGGGGTAGTAAATAATTTAGAATAAATTATCGGTTATTTACGTTACTAGAGTGTTAGTGTAGTATAAGTAATCAGTAAAATGGTTACAATATAGTCACCGAATAATGTTCACAACGGTTCAACTCATGAAACATCGTTTTGTCATTTATTTTCGTTAGTTTCACAGCATTAGGTAGGTATTTACCTATATATAAACCTACCGAGAGGCCGGGGCTTCTAAAAAAAATCTTAAAAATATATTTCATTTATTATTTTGATATATCACAGATAAAAGTTTCAGATTTTAAAGTTCCATCATCCATGATTAATGTGTTTTATTTTGTATGTGTGTTTGTATTATTTAAACTTTTCAATTTTTTTATTCATCCGTTATTTCCATTAATGGATTTTTAGTGACATCTAACGACAAGTACGCTAACTACTAAATTGATAAAAATGTAATATCGTAGAGCAAAGCTAATTTTGCTTAGTAGTTCTTGTTACCAGTCATAGATGGCGCTACTAAGTAGATTTTAAATGGATTATGTCCAATTCAATTCATATTCTATACTATACTTCCAATATTATTTTAGCTAGTGGTCGCGCAGAGCTCGAAATTCGACCATAAATAAAAATTTAAATTAAAGAAAACCAAAAAATAATTAAAACAAAGAACTTTTTTTAAAAATTTTCAATTTGACTACAGACTGACAATTAACAAAAAAGTATACCTAATAACCGTGTGTGTATTAAATACACGGTAGTGTGCGTAATCTTTTTTTATTTATTTAATGTACTTTTTATGCTTAAGCATAAAAAAAAAATATGAGCATTCTGCACTTTTTCTCTATATACCTAAGCTATAAGTGTGCGAAATTTCATACTTCGTAAAAAGGGGTACAAAGTTTTTGCTTCGCGTATTAATATATAGATAATAAAAATTATATTTTTAAATAGCTTTCCATTACTATCAAAGCTCTTCATTGTACACCAGTAGTGATAATTAGATGTGTTATTGTTTTGATAATTAGATTAATCTGAAGTAGGACAACATTGTGTTTAGGTATTATAAAAATACTTTTGAAAAAGTATATATTTTACACAGATTTTTAAAAGTTCTTTATATTTTGTTTGTTGGAAATAATAAATATGGAGAATTTAATCGCGCTCAATTAAAATACGATTAATAATATTGTAAGAGAATGGGATCAGTGCAAAGTCTGCTTTATCAAATATCATGACGTGACACTGTTTTTCTTAAGCCTATTAAACACAATAACCGCCTATCGATGGCCATAATAAATGTCAATGCAACCGATTAAAATAGCCTTGTACTTCATGCAGTCACGTGCATTTGGCAAATGCACTCGCGTCTCGCTTCCGTTCCTAAACGAATATATAAAAAAAGTGAAATTCATAGTTTGAGAAAAGAGTTTTTATATTAATTTAACCGCGATTTTGCAGTTAGTATTTTTTTCGTGTTTTCAACTTTCTTTCTTCTGTTCTTTGTGAAAACGGTGTTGATTTAGCTGAATATTTATCTGAAAAGTTTTTAAATGTGATTGAACGTGTATGTGCTTTCTTTAATTAAAATAATACATATTTTTAATTATAGTTTAAAGTTGTAGTGAACAAAAGCTTTCAAAATTAAACAAATACAGGGTAAGTTCAGCTTGATCTTTATTGTTTTGCAGTTATTTTAAGATATCTTTTTAATCCCATGATCTATAATTACAAATATTGCCATTATAACTTAAGCTTAAACACCATTTCAAACACTTCACATTTTCTATATTTCCCTTTCTAATACACTTGACTTTAGTTTTTATCGCGTATGTTGCTTCTGAAAATTCTAATATTGAAAACGATTTTACAGTTTATGTATGAGAAAAAATTAGACCCCTTTCACATTTATAATGAGTATTAGAATGCACATTATAAGTGAGATTAATGGAATCAAAATGTGTTCACTGTCTAACTGATATCATTTTTAGTCTAATCGATTCATTTTGAATAATTAATGACATATTATCGTACAAAGTAGTAACAAAACAACTTTTAAGTTTAGTTAATATTTACAAAATTTGATTCCTACTATTCAATCGTTCTCAACCATTCTACTCGTATATCCGTTATACTACGGTACTAACTAGCTGACCCCGCAAACATTGTTTTGTCATATACGTTATTAACCCCCCCAATCCCCACCCTTATAACTTAGTGGTATGAAAAATAGATGTCGGCCGATACTCAGACCTACCCGATATGCACACAAAATTTCTTAAAAATCGGTTCAGGCGTTTCGGAGTAGTATAGTAACTAAAATTGTGACAAGAGGATTTTATTATTTTTTGAGATTATGACTAATTGACTACATTGTCTAAATTTGTTACAGTGTATGTAATTCTAATTATAAAAACATTGACAATATTTCATTTAATTGTGTTGTCAAGATTTGTCAGTTCGATTTCAAAAATTATATTTATAATTAGCTGTGCCTGCGACTTCGTCCGCGTGGAATTTGACAGAGTTATTGTTAAGTTCGCAGAGTTATTATTAGATGTCTAAACTAAAAGTAGCCTAAGTTACTCCTTATTCCATCAGCTATCTGCCAGTAAAAGTCCCGTCAAAATCAGTCTAGCCGTGTCAGAGATTAGCCGCAAGAAACAGGCAGACAGACAAAAATTGTATAAATGTTATTTGATAGGTGCATGTAGCACCGTATACATCCATTTGCATTTCGTAAAAAGCGGTTATTTTAGCCGCAGGCGGGTTGGTGACCGAAAAAGTCCAGATAATCAAACAATATATTTAACTACTTAATCTACTTACCTATTATATTTTTCTTACCATAACTTCGATCTATAACTGATATACTGTCGGATATAAGGTAACGTAATAGTTACGAAGACATAAAAAACAATTTATCGTTGCATACAAAAATATAAAATACTTAAAAATATAACAGTACTTAACTAGTCTCAAAAGTAAGAAGTTATACCTATTTCATTGGCTAGGTATCTTCACGTTGATAATTTATTCTTCTTCGTTTATCGTTTCTCTTCTTTCTCTCTCTATCTTTCTTCGTTGATAGCTAACTTCAGGGTGTCGGTTTTTATCGTCACGGTGTGCGCGCGCATCTTCAAAATTGACTCATAATTTTTCCCTTAGTCCACGCCAAAAGAAGTATAACTAATAACTTAAAAAAAAACTAGGTTTAATAGTTAAACGAAACTTTATAGCTAACACAGTAAACCCGGTCAAATATTGAATAAACTTTTTATAAAAATTAGTCCATCCACTTAAAAGAAGTTTAGTAGCGAACTAATAGGTACGGGAAAATATATATTACACAGTAAATGTATTATGTAATAATGATAACTAGATGCCCAGTGGTGGAAATTCGGCCAAAAAATTCACTTCAATTACCTATAAGTTTGATTATTATTAAGGTTCTGTTGTCAAACACTGCACTTCTATGATAATAAGCAAAAGAGTATATATGCGTGTGTGTGTGTGTGTCAAACACATGGTACTGTGTGTAATGTTTTTTTTTTCACTGATTTAATTTAATATATTTTTATACGTATTGTTAAAAAAATATTAGCAGTTTGCATTCCATACACGTGCCTTCGTTGGGCGTTAATTATTTTTATGATGCAAATATATAGTAAAGTTTTCCATCTCGCTCGTATTTCTGCGATTTGATTTAGATATACTATTATATTTTTACTGTTTTTTTTTTTCCTAACAATAAAATATAGCCTATATCACTTCTGAATAGTGTAGCTTTCTGTTAGTGAAAGAATTTTCATGATCGGATCAGTATTTACGACGATTACCCCCAACAAACAAACAAAGTTAGAAACTTTACATCTTTATAATATAAAATAAACTATAAGTGTGCGTAATTTTGTATTCTTCCGTCCGCGCAATTTACAAAACAAGGGGTACAGAGTTTTTGTTTCGCGTATAAGTAATACGTAAATAATATATAGATGATAAGAAAATTCTAAGAAAGATAAAGTCTTAATTTTTTTGTAAGTTACCGTAAAGCTAGCTCCAATATTTGAAAGCATTTATAATTCACGTAACCTTCAATAAAATATTTTTGTCATATTTATTTTGTGGCTTTAATTAGTACATGAAATATTCTTATTATAAACGTAATTTATTTAATTGGAATTTATAAATAAATATTCATAATTATTATAAATCCGTAATCCGGGTTAAATGTAATAATAAAATAGATTGATAATATTATTTAAAACAATCGTTTTTAACGTTACTCACGACATAAAGATCAACGATCTAGCCGATGATGCAAATAATAATCTATTAATATTTAGGAATGTTGGCATGTTCGTTTGTCGTGATTGAGACAAATTATCTAACACACGCGAAGAAGGTTAGTAATAATAACTTAACAAGCAAGCGTGGTTAAATTTGAAGGCGGAAATGTTAAAATGTACCTACACGAAATGATTTCTATTCTTGATGTTAAATGTGGTTTTATTCGCGATGTGTTAACGGAAAACTTCTTTACGCTTGACTTGGGGCGTAAGCTGGTGAATGCGTGACGAGAGCGTTACCAAAAGTATGATCAGGCGAGGTGAACGGAAGTTGAGAGGGAGATATAAGTTAGTAAAGATAGAAAGAGATAGAGTTCAGTTTCGTATTTTACTTATTCCTTAGAAAACAATTTATAGACCTGACTCAGAAGTGAGATCAGAGAAAAAATTAATAGATAAAGCTTATTATTCGGTGCAAGATTACATAGTGGATAAAGATGTGTGGACTTGGTGGCTCTGTATTTTATGCCACATGTTACTAATTTTGTACTAAAACACAGTTTATATATTATTTTTTAAAAGAGTAACTGCGGAGTTTCTTGCCGATTCTTCTCTGCAGAATCTACATTCCGAATCGGTGATAGCTTTACTTGTACAAATATAATAATTTATTTTTAAAGTTTTAATTTGTAAAATGACGATTCGAAAGTGCTCTTGGAGCCTATTTGAATAAAGCTGTTTTTGATTTTGATTTTGAGATCGGCCTGTAATTCTTTTGCGAGACTTCTCCCTCTTTTGAAAAAACAGCACACTTCTTCTCCACGCCTCAGGCGTGGTACCCCGGTGGATTACTGAGTTTATGAAGAAACTGTCTAATTAAGCTAATCTATTTAAAGCACCAGAAAACTCAAATTGGCAGTTCCTCGTCAATGAAAAATATGATTTTAATTTACGATTATTGTGGATACCATTTGATTTATGGAACGTTAGAGGGAGAGCACAAAAGCGTTGTAGCTTTGTTCTGCAAAACAAGCTACAAGACGTTATTGAAGAACAATTAATTCATCTCGCTGCTGAATCAAGTCTGTAGCTTGATTTGACGTCAATAATGTATCTCGTTTCTTTCATTTGCTATTTTTGAAGAAATATTGGTTCAAAATAATCAGACAAAAATATGTGATACACAAATATAGCTCAGGGTCACAAAAGAGCCGATAGAAACAATTGTTCTTAACGTTCTTTGTGATCGAATGACAAATAAAAATAAAACCAAAAAATCTATATCATACCACACGTACCAATAATTAAATGACAATGGGTGGGGCACGTCATACGGGCGAGGCATTGGCAACCCACACAAGAAGCTTACGTTACGATAATAACGATAATGAACCGTTCCGAAAGCATTAATTTTCGAAAACAAACATCGGCATAGGTGTACTGAGAGTCGACAATACTGTAATTCTATGTAAAATAGGGATCAGGAAGTTCGACTCCTAAATACGTTCCTTCAAATCGGGGGTTCTGAAGGTGTAATAGATAAGGTTCCGCGAAAAAATAACAATCAAGCCTAAATTTAAGCCTCTCAAATTCCTTTAATGTTCAATAACCATTTTATTTTTAGTATTAGCGTAAAATCAACAGCCAACTGCGCATGTCAAAATCAATCGAAGTAAAATCTTTTCCTTGACGTACCTATGTTGTGTAATACAAAATCTATAAATAAATTACGTCGTAAAAAAATAAAAAGCGTAACCTGTAATTTAATAAGACATACAAATCTATATAAGTAAGTGAATGAAAGCAAATCGATGTATGCGCGCGCATACCAACACAAGGCTTCTTTTACTGCGAACAGCGATTCTAGTTTCATTCAGACTAGTTTGGTTCCATTACCGAATCGAATCGGAGAACGAAAACAAGTCTAAGAAATAAAATAGTAATGGAAAGCAGATCTACGAAAGAAAATTTCGAACGTAGATATAAGTGTACAAAGATAGAGAAATACGGAAACATAAATATAGAACAGTAAGTGAACAGGAAGGCTGCACTGAAAACAATGCTTGCATTCCTGTAATATCGATTTGGATACCGCATTAAGCATTTAGTTGAAACGCGAAGTGTATATATATATAATACTAAAATATAAACAAAATTAACTAACCATGATTATGTAAACTTAGAAAACCAAAACCGGAAAACCGTCTCATTTGTTTTATAAAATAAATTAATTCAAAAATACGCATAACATAATACACAAAAGATAACAAAGAGGGTCCAGTAATCTGGACTACTAGGCTGAAATTTGCCTGTAATGGAGAAAGGTGAACGCTTTTCAGAGTACCTGTTCGTGAAGATGGGCCCAGGAGATAGGGGCCCGAAGACTACAGAAGACCGGACGGCAGTGGTAGATCACACCGGTGTAAAGAAATGGTTTATAGACAACACTCTACTTGTGATCACTTTGGCTGGAGTTTTAGCTGGAATTTCAGTTGGTGAGTAAGATTTTAGATAGTAAAAGACTTCTAATGATACCTATGATAAACTAACATACATCTGTTAGTCATTTGCTAAGGATAATTTATTAAATAATCTAAGTATTTTCTTGTTATATTAAAGTAGAAATTATATGTGTTCAAGTTATTATGAAAAAACTTAGAAGACTGTTCTAAAAATGTTTTGTTGATAGCATTTATATATTAAACACGCAACATGACTAAAGATTGGCTTGGTAAATTTTTCTTCCTTTTAATTTTGATGTTAGAGATGAGATGTCAAACTTAGCTCAAATAATGTTTTCTTAACGAAATAGGCTGTAGATGTTTCAAATAAAGTTGTTTTAATGGTTTTCACAGGTTTCGGTCTTCGTCCCTATAATCTTGGTCCAGATGCGTTAATGGTTATATCGTATCCGGGAGAATTATTCATGAGGCTTTTAAAGCTTATGATTTTGCCTCTTATAATTGCCAGTCTCATTGCTGGTTCTGCGAGTTTAAATGCTCGGATGAGCGGAAAGATCGCTGTGAGAACATTGCTGTTTTTCATACTGACTTCCATGTTTAATGCATTCCTTGGTATATCACTGGCTATGTTGATTCATCCCGGACAACCAGACTTAAAAGATGATTCTATTGCTACCTTTGAAAACAAAAGGGACCACAGCATTTTAGACAGTCTTCTAGATATTGGAAGGTTTGTTCCATTTCTTTTTTTTTGTGTCTCAATTTTAATGTATTTCAATTTTATCTTGTAAAGGTTAATTTGCTTTTTGAATTGGTTGGGTGTATGTCACGTAAATAACTTTATTTAAATATAAATTACTCTTAATGCTTTTAATATCTAGTAGAAAATAGATAGTATTACATAGAAACTTAACTAAAAAATTTTACTCCAGAAACATTTTTCCGGACAACATTGTACAAGCTGCGTTTCAACAAGCGCATACAGTTTATACGGAAACTAAAACAAATTTTCCGAAAAATGAAAATGTCACTGGTAATTACCGAGTCCTAGTTCGAGATATTAGATACAGGTAACTTAAAAACTTTATTAAAAACATCCTAACGCCAATTAAAGTAATTTATTTTTGGGTAAATAATGGAATTACTATTTACAGGTCAGGCACTAATACCTTGGGTCTGGTGTTCTTTTGTCTTGTCTTCGGTAGTTTGTTGGGTACTTTAGGACCGAAGGGTAAAGTGATAATTGACTTCTTCCAAGCCATTTTCGAAGTGATAATGAAAATGGTGACAGGAGTAATGTGGTTTACACCGATCGGGGTCAGCAGCGTAATCGCTGGAAAAATACTGGGAGTTACAAATGTTGGTATGTTTATAAATGTATTCGTTCTTTCATTCCATTGTTTACTAATCAATTACAATTTCAATGTTTAATCGTATTTTAGCAAAATTTGCTTATAATGTTACAAACACTGCATTGTTACTATTTCTCTTAGTAATAAATATATACCTTATTACGTGATAGAGAATTAACTGTAAAATATTTAAAAATTTGATGTTTCTTTAGAAGTTATTTTAAGTTAATTTATGCTGCTGGTTATATCTCCATAGTGGTTATTGTACAAGATAATTGTTGCTTTCCAGGGCAAGTAATGTCTCAACTAGCCTGGTTCATCGCTACGGTCACAATCGGAGTATTCCTATACCAGTTAATTGTGATGCAATTGATATACTTCATATTCCTAAGACGAAACCCGTACAAGTTCTACTGGGGATTATCTCAGGCGATGTTGACTGCGTCCGCTACGGCTTCAACGTATGTTAATAGCGTTTTGCTGAGTTTTTAAATTGTACGTTTTAAGTTACATATACGTTAATTTGCGTAATTGTAAATTGTATTTATGTAACTTTAGTACTTATGAAAATTAATTTGATTCTCCTTTGATAGGAAAGATACTTGATGGCTAAAGTCATAGATTACAATAAAATAGTTTGATTCATTTGAATGAATCCAATAGATGCAGTTTCTATAAGAGAAACATATTTTAATTACAAATCTTTTATATATTTTGCAATAAACACATACTAATTATTTAGAGCACTTTTATTATCAGTGTCCAGAAAGTCAAAAGTTTAATTAGGTTCAAGTTTTTTCTTATCGTAACTTTTTGTTAAAAAAATTACTTTGTTTCTTGTAACTTCATTACATCACCAATGGTTTAAGTATTATAATGTTTTTTTACGTGTACATTATAGTTCAGTATTAGACATAGGTACATCTTTCTTTTCGATTCTAGAGCCGCAGCCCTTCCTGTGACATTCCGCGCAATGGAGGGTCCGCTGCGCATCGACCCACGTATCACGCGTTTCGTGCTGCCCATCGGCTGTAACATCAACATGGACGGCACGGCGCTGTTCCTCGCCGTTGCAAGCGTCTTTATCTGCCAGATGAATAGTATGGGACTGGGATTCGCGCAGCTCACTGCTATATTGTTAGTTTCTTTTTCATTACTGTTGAATTGGAGAAAGAAGCCATTGCTCTGCAGAAAGAGAGGACAACAATTAAAAATTTAGCTGTGCACGCTTCTTCTAACTCCACTAGAAATTCGAAAGTTGGTTTTGACTTTATCAACAGTTTAGTTGATTGACTGATTCGGCCTGTAACACCCCACTGCTGAGCATAGGCCTCCTTCTCCATGTAGGGGAAGCAGAGCTTAATCCACTACACTGTTGCACTGCGGTTTAGAAAATTTAGTTAAAACTTAAGTAACTAAATACTATTCATACATATCAAAAAATTTCAAAGCCTCGTAAATACCATTTCAGTGACATTTTGTTATTTAGTAATAACAAAATAATATTTCTTAAGCATTCTAATAAAAATTAAAAGAAAGAGGTAAGCCGTTTGATGTAGTGGTGAACATAGTTCCCACAAACGTCAACACTCACAGTTTACTTAGCGCAAATATTTATTTTATTTATTTATTTACACTTTTGCACACCAACACAAGAGTAAAATAAGTTTAATGAGGTAAAAAATAATAATAAATTTGCATTAGTTGCAACAGGCGGCCTTATCGCTAAAGCAGCGATTTCTTCCAGGCAACCTTTGGGCAGAGGACTAGAATTGATTGTTATTGGGGATTGGGATTGGTTGATTGGTAATAAATATTCATGTTTGTAGAAATTTTTATCTATATTAAATATTATATCTTATACCCTCATATTGGTTCTTGAGCATTTTTGGTCTACCATCGGTCTCAATTATTTCATGAGCTCCTGTTGAGGAAGTAATAGTTTTAGAAATGGTATAACGATATTGTTCCTGTTTCCAGTCTAACGTCGACCGCCGCGTCCGTGTCGTCGGCGTCCGTGCCGTCGGCGGCGATGGTGCTGCTGCTGGTGGTCCTGGCGGCGGTCGACGCTCCCACTCACGACGTTTCTTTACTATTCGCGGTTGATTGGCTCGTGTAAGTACTATTTGGGCTATGACTAAACTGACTTACTATTATTACTACCGCCGCGCCGCGTTGGCGCAACGGTTACAGCCATGGATTGTAACTGTTGCGCTGGCGGTTGCGGGTTCGATCCCCGCACATGACAAACATTTGTATTGGCCATATAGATGTTTGTCGTGGTCTGGGTGTTTGTGCAGTCCTTGTGGGTCTCCCACCGTGCCTCGGAGAGCACGTTAAGCCGTCGGTCCCGGTTGTTATCATGTACACGTGATAGCGATCGTTACTCATAGTAGGGAATATATCCGCTAACCCGCATTGGAGCAGCGTGGTGGATTAAGCTCTGATCCTTCTCTTACATGGGGAAAGAGGCCTATGCCCAGTAGTGGGATATTACAGGCTGAAGCGTATTATTACTATACGAGAGTAACTCTTTAAGTGTATTTGATTTTCAATGTTTTATTTTATCTTTTTGATAGTTTCCTTCAATAAAAAAAATCTTGAAATTGTTTAATAGAAGTATCAGTCAAATTAATTTTCATAGTACTATATCAGTATTATTTTGGTTTATTTTGTCCTATACTTTTGTCATATTATATTCTTCATTACGTATCTGATAAGAGAATTAGAAATTCCTTCAATTTATTTCTAATTTTTTACAATAGATAGACTGCTTTTAAGGACTTGTAAAAGTGATCATCATTTCATCATCATTTCACCCTCTCGCAGTCCACTGTTGCATATAGGCCTCCCCATAGTCGCGGTAAAAATTGATAATGACCTTTAAATTTAATTAGTCACAGAATATAATTATTTAATTTTATTGAATCTAAATATGAGTTATGAATGTTACGATCGATCCAAGCAACTGAGAACAGTTGGCAATGAGCGCAGCAGTGATGTATTATTCTCGAATTAGATGTGATTTTTAAAATGTCAAGGTTTTTTTCCCGTTAGTTTATAGTTATATAGTAAAGTTTCGATTAATTTATTTTACAATTAAATAGCCATAGTGACAATAACTTATGAAAAAAAAAACACGTTTTAGCATTGTATTATAGGTTACACATTTGAGTATTTTAACTAAATACAGGTCAAAACGATGGAATGCATATTTTTAATTGGTAACATTTATATAATGCTAGCTGTGCCCGCGGCTTTGCCCGCGTTGAAATTAGTGTGTCACAAAGTTTTGCCGGCAAACTTCCAGTGAAACTCTCATCAAAATCGGCTTAGCCGTTCCTTAAACCTTCCTCTTGCCAATGGTGGAGCCCTCTACAATGGTGAAACCGCATGAAAATCCGTTCAGTAAATTTTGAGCGAATCGATCACATACACTTTTGGGGACTTTGTTTATAATACACTTACTGTTGCCCGTGACTACGTCCTCGTGGTTATGAAGATATGTATTACTATTAAGATGTTTAAAAACGAAAATTATTTTTTTATTTCAGTCACTTAAAATGCTTATCAAACTGAGTAACTTTTTAAAAGACACAATTTAGTATAATTTAATAGTTATTTTTATAAAACCTCTCTATACACCACATTTTTGGTTTTATTTTCAGGCTGTATATGTTTCATACAAACTATCAACCCCAATTAAACCCCCTTAGCGATGGAATATCGTAAAATCCGTTCTTAGCGGACGTCTGCTAACTATAATCTATATCCCTGCCAAACTTTATCTTTGTCCAACCTGGATGGATAGACCATCCAGCGGTTTTCGAGTTCTCGTGATGAGTGAGTCAGTGACCTTTCTCTTTTATATATATAGATTACGATGCATTATTTGGACACCTCCTCACCATCTATAGAGCATACATTTTAAATTTCAAGTCTCTTACTTCAAAAACATAAGACTTTCATACAAACTTCCGACCCCCGTTTTATCCCCTTAGAAGTCGGTTTTCGTAAATTCAGTTCTTAGCAAATGTTTACGCCCCATAAGGAACCTACCTGCCAAATTTCAAGTTTGTAGCTGTTATAGTTTCGGAGGTTTCGTAATGAGTGTGTCAACCTACCATCCCCCGTTTTAACTCCAAAAGAGAGTTGATTTCTAAAGATACATTATTTGGTTACCTTTCTACCATCTATAGAGCATACATTTTAAATTTCAAGTCTCTTACTTCAAAAACATAGGATTTTCATACAAACTTCCAACCCCCGTTTTATCCCTTTAAGGGTCGAGTTTCATAAAATCAGCTCTTAGCGGATGTTTACGCCCTATCAGGAACCTACTTGCCAAATTTCAAGTTTTTAGTTGTTATAGTTTCGGAGGTTTCGTAATGAGGGAGTCAACCTACCATTCCCCGTTTTAACCCCAAAAAGGAGTTGACTTCTAAAGATACATTATTTGGATACCTTCTCACTATCTAAAGAGCGTACATTTTAAATTTGAAGTCTCTTACTTCAAAAACATAGGACTTTCATACAAACTTCCAACCCCCTTTTTACCCCCTTAGGGGTCGAATTTCATAAAACTCATTCTTAGCGAATGTTTACGCCGTAAAAGGAACCTATCTCCCAAATTTCAAGTTTGTAGGTGTTATAGTTTCGGAGATTTCGTGATGAGTGAGTAAATCTACCATCCCCCGTTTTAACCCCAAAAGGGAGTTGATTTCTAAAGACACATTATTTGGACACCTTCGCATCATCTATAAGGCACACATTTTAAATTTCAAGTCTCTTACTTCAAAAACATGGGACTTTCATACAAACTTCCAAGCCCCGTTTTACCCCCTTAAGGGTCGAATTTCGTAAAATCCCTTCTTAGCGGATGTCTACGCCCTATAAAGGGCATTTCTGCCAAATTTCAAGTTTGTAGGTGTTATAGTTTCTGAGATTTTGTGATGAGTGAGTCAACCTACCATGCCCCGTTTTAACCCCAAAAGGGAGTTGAATTCTAAAGATACATTATTTGGACACCTTCTCATTATCTATAGAGCATACATTTTAAATTTCAAGTCTCTTACTTCAAAAACATAGGACTTTCATACAAACTTCCAACCCCCGTTTTACCCCCTTAGGGGTCGAGTTTCGTAAAATCCGTTCTTAGCGGATGCCTACGTCTTATAAGAAACCTACCTGCCAAATTTCAAGTTTGTAGGTGTTATAGTTTCGGAGATTTCGTGATGAGTGAGTGACCTTTCGCTTTTATATATATTATTATAGATATAGATTATATGTAGAGATACCAATTCTGTACATCGAATATTTTGAGAAAACTTATTATCTATTAGTAAATCTATATTCTCTGTCTGGCGCGAACTTGGGGAGGGCTATGTCCAGCAGTGGACTGCAATAGGCTGAAATCACAGACAATTGACAAATCTAAATACCAATCTTGAAATTACGAGGGATTGTAAAGCACGTACGTTGTTAGCCACAAGCATACTATAACAGTGAGTTTGCTAATAAGTTTGTAAAGGCGCATTATCATCTATGATTCAAATTTTGCTAAGAAATAACACATTAGTCCTTACTTTACTTAAATTGTATAATATATTTAATATACAATGAATATAATTTACATAATAAATGTCTGATACAAAAATATATGCTGAAGTCTCGAGGGAAATCACGTCGTTTATTGCTGTTACTACAAAATTACTATTTCTATTTGTAAGAAATATTCTCTTTTTAATATCTTGGCTCATTATGCTCTTAAAGAAGCTATAACCTAGCCCTAGGGCTAGGCCTTATTAGATTTTTAAGAAATGTTAGAAAGTATCAGTAAGTAGTAAAGTGAGTAATTTTGTCATTAAAAATGAATAATTAGTAAAACAAGATTTTTTTTGTTTTTTTTTTGTCCTCAATTTTGAAGACAAAATTAGGTACAATGCACGTGAAGGTGTAGACGTTTTATTGTAGGTAGGAGGCCTACAAAGGCTTTAAGATATTGGTAGTATAAATCATTAGTCCATCTGGTTTATTTTGTTTTTGGTAATCTTTCAGGGATCGTATTAGAACCACTAATAACATGTTGGGCGACTGTTACGCAGCGGCGGTTGTGGAACATCTGTCCAAGAATGAGCTAATGGCTTGTGATGCTGCTTCCATGGTGAGATTTATTATGTATATAATTTAATAGGTTCTTTACTAAATGTGATGATCTATAAAAATACTAAATCTCAATCGTTGTAAGAGCAATAACATCAAAAAAATGTAGTCGTTTATCTTCTTTTTCTTAGGTGTTTGATTATATGAATAATATCTCTGAGGAAACGTAGTAAGGCTTTTTTTTATATTTTCATATAGTCGTCTGTTGCTAAGGAAAGCATCATACTGCTTGTGTTATAGGAAACAGCCGACTGTTATAGCGATTATACTTATTATCTTCTTAATCCGGACTACGCCTGGTAATTATTTATTTGTGTTGTTGAATCCCACGACACAGGCATTGCCTAGTGTGGGATTCACTGTTCATTTTATGTAACGTGTGTCTTTACAGTTAAATAAACTATTTTTGTTTTTTTTTTTGATTATTTATTTCTGCTACGCCAACTACGCCACTGCGCCAACGGGCTAGTCAAAAAATATTACAAATAGTAAAAAAAAAAATTAACAATTTCTTGAATAGTAGGTATATAGGTACGTTTTGCTTAATTGGTCTTTGTATATTTTCATAAAAAATAAAAATCCACATCATAATTTATGACGACGTTAAAATTTCTAAACCTGGTATTTTTACTTAAATCTCATAAGCTTATTATCAAAGCTAGATAAAGTATTTATTCTAATTAGTGCAACAATTGTAAAATTTAATTGATTATAATAAAAAAAAAAAAACTTATATTTCAGGATCCGTCACTCCCCAATGGCTTGCCGACATCGAACACGGAAGTGGAGATAGGTATCATAACGCCTAAAAAGTCAATTGCTTCCGATGACGTCATTGTCGACATGCATTTACACAACACTAATAGGATATAGTTCAACTTTAGTATTATTAATATTTGTATTAATTTTAACTTTACAGGAAATACGTATTATTTACCAAAAATGTAAACAATTATATTATTATTACCACCAACCACATCATGTATCACTTCACCTTCATTACTTTTAGTATTCTCGTCAATTTTTAAATGATCATCTAAAATGACATGCACCAATTTTTTATTGTTATATATATTTAAAAACATTTTTTCTTTTCAAAATATAACCAAATCCTCAGTTGGTGGAAGTTTTCACCAGCTGATCAATAAGGAATAATAGCTGTTATAGAATTATCATGTTATTAGTATTTTAAGAAAATGAAACCATAGTTAAGATTAATTTTTACCTATTCGTAGGAAATTGTCAATAAAGATTGCTCACAATATGAAATCACGTTATAAAAATGCACGATATATTTAAAACAGCTGTAAAGATAGCGAAGCATGCATTATTTGATTTTGTAATCGGTGTTTAAAATTTCCAGCAAAATCAAAAAATGAGTCAATCAGATTACGAATTAGTAAGATAGAGAATGAAAAGAAATTTGTCTACTAATTATAAGACCGTGCCTCGGAAAGCACGTTAAGCCTACGGTCGCACCGTCGGTCCCGCTTGATATCATGCACATCTGATAGTGATCTCACAGTAGATAATATATATTAAATTTGCCAACCCGCATTGCAGCGGCGCGGCGTGATGGATTAACCTCTGATCCTTCTCCTACATGGGGAAAGATGCCTATGCCCAGCAGTGGGATGTTACAGGCTGAAGCGAATTATAAGACATAATTGTCAAACAGTTCGGTCTTGGAGAATAATTGGTAAAACGACAAATATTGTATTATTTATAAGAGTAGAATTTGATTAACATGAAATGTTTATGGGATTTAATATGTCAATCATTTACACCGACATCTTCAGAATATTTCAATTTTTTTTTTTCAAAATTGTCATGACGATGAATTCAGATATCCATTAAAAAATTTACGATATTCAGTTGTTAAACTATCCCTTTCAATAAATTATACCTCGGCCTAAAATAGCATACATTTAATTATTTATATTTCGTATAAAATACAAAAAGCTGACTATATGTAGACTGTGCCATAATCAATTTCAATATAGTATAGTATAGTAGAATAATACTAAATTTAGAATATCCTTTATCGAAATAGATCAGTACCAATTTTTTAATAGCAGTAATCTTGACGCCTATATCAATAAATTATAGGGTTGGATCATTAGTTGTTAATTCTTCACCTATTCCAAATATGCCATCTTTGTTAAATGTTTTAAGTTATTTAGACAGAAATTCTGATGCACGATAGATAAAATTAAATCCAGTAAATATAGGTATTTTTAATAATTAATCATTTTTATCACTGTAATGATTGGATTCTGTTACACCAAATATTTATTAAATTTATTTATTTTGCAAATGAAACATTTGATAAAATAAACAGTTATTTCATTTTGATTAATTTTTAGTGACATCAGAACATCCTTCAAAGTTGATTTTCGTATTGCTTAATAAAGGAGAAGTTTCGACCGTTTGTATTGTTGATGCATAGCATTTGTAGATTAAGTGTATTATTATTGTATTTTAATTAATGGAATAATTTTACTTTAAATAGACATATATGTATCGGCCTTGTAGTTAACTGGAACTTACGTTGGTATCTTTTATTTCATTTATTTTTCAAAATTGTTTATGATATCAATTTTATAATCTTGTAAAACGTCAAAACTTAACACTTGAGATTTACTGTTTGAATATTGGTGCTAAATATTTGGATTTATTTTCTATGTTATATTTATGAGCCCTGTATTGAAATAATTCATTTATAAGTAGCGTTAGATCCAACTGTGATATGTGGTTCATTATAATATACGTTTTCAGCGTCTCTTCATATCGAGACGTTAGCAGTAATATAGATGTAATGTTTAAAAAATATTTCATATGGGATTCTCGCGATTATTATCACAGAAATAAAAACGATGATCAATTTTACAATTTTGTTTAATTTTCTTTAAACATCTTGGACAGTCGTTTGTAACTTAAACATAGTTATATACAAATAGTATCAGCTTAATCTGAAATAATTTGATATTTTAATAAAAATACAATTTACATTAGACAAGATAGTTATCAAATTATTTCAAATCGAGCACCTAAAGGCGTTTTCGATACTTAAACGAAAATCACAGTACATAATAGTTCTACATATATCTGATACTATCGTGGAGCCACAGAATATTGTCTTAAAGATAAAAGTTCATAGTATTGCATCGATGATTTCGTTTTGCAATAATGAAAATATATTGTTTCGAATATAAAGTAAAGCTTACAGTAAAATTGCTTCTAAGAATAACCTTATAGCTTACAGTAAAGCTGTTTCGTTTGTTTTATACGCTATTATAAAATGGCAGTCTTCATTTCATTTTCTTTACAAGGCACTATAATATACAAACTAATATGTACAATTAAAGTTATGACCCGAATGAAGACATTATTTACATTTACCGTAAAATCGGTAAAGCGCTTATAATCACTTTGAGCACATCCAGGAGAGTAAAATACAAATAACATGCACAAAATGATGCTAAACTATAATAAAGACACTAATCCGATTACATCGGTAATCAATAAATACTATTTAAACAATACTTATAAGGCAAAACAGTCAAGTACTAAATTATGTACAGTTTTATTAATACAAAAAATAGACTACGTTACATTCTCATGGTGGAGTGCGGAGGTTTTCTACCTCCTGGCACAGGTGGAAGGCCTGGCCCTACCAGTGGTGACATAGATGGCGATCGAGTGGCTAAAGGTGAAAGGGACGGGGAAAATGATGGTGACATAGCAGCAGCAGCGGAAAATCCACCAGGGACATCGTGACTAATAGGTGATCTTGGTAGTAGATGTTGTGGTTGTCTGCAAGATAAGGATGGGGCAGGACAGCTTCTAGGCGCTACTGTAGTAAGTAAAGGTGGAGGGACACTTTTACCACCCGATATTGACGTCCCTTTACTTTTAGCACTCGATGCACCACTATTACCACTTTGCAATGACACAGCATCGTCTTTTAATCGAGCTATTTCAGAGAAAACATGCGCCAAAGGTTGATATTGCGGCCCCCAATCAAGTAAGTAATCCCAATTATAGCTTCCGGTTAATTCTTCTTCTGAATGAACAATGGAGCTGAGACTTCCTGTCATAGATGGACCAGCAGTGGGTACAGCGGTGTTATCTCCCGATGCACTTGGAAAAGCTCCTAGAGCCATAGCTCTATCAACTGCTGCACTTGCTTCATCGGCACTGCTAGCTCGTTCACTTCCAGTAACTTCATTTAATTTAGCATAAATTAAATTTGTTATATCATTTTCATGTGAACCGTCTTCGTCGAATATATGCATAGTATCTATTGGGCCATGATGTAACATGGTATCTTTGTTACCAACATTTTCCGAACACCTTCTGGATGAGGTCGATGCTCCTCCACCGGTACCAGTGTCCACGATACCTAATCTAGCTAAATATTCTTGAGTGTTATGGACAGAAACATCTGAAAGGTTGTCATCATCGACACCGTTTGCTTGTCTATGTATACCTGACTCTCTTTGTAATGGTCCTTCATTTATCATTCTTATTTCCTCATCTTCTCCGTCTTCACCATCTTCTGCCGATCCACGGCCACTCGATCCAGATTGATCAGAACCAGATAATTCGGAAGTCGTTGCTGCCCCTGAATTAGAGCTTGCTGTATGTGCTCCGTATGGAGGTATCTCATCATATTTCGGAGGAGCAAATTGATTGGCAGAATTCACTGGACCAGTATTTCGTATAGGAATTGTATCAAAGGCACTTGGATCTACATAACTGTTTGAAGCTCCAACTCCTTCAGAACTAAGGCCGGGCTTATTTACCTTCTTATGTCTTTTATTTTTCATATGTAAAAATAAAAATGCCGCTGCGAATATTATAATTATAAATATAAATGCAATTAATAAACCTAATGCCCAATCGGAAAGACCACTACTCTGTGCAACAGATGTGTCATTAATTAGATTTGTGTTGTCGGAGACAACTGCTAGAGGATCAAGTAATATCTCAACTGCAGTTTTATTCGTAAGAGATCCTTGCCGTCCCGAGCTGGCTGTAACCACTAAACTTATTGATTTATCGGATCCAAATAAATTTTTAACAGATTCAACTTTCTTTTTCAAAATAATTACGCCTGTGGTTCTATTAATTTTAAAGTATGAATGTGAAGTTGAAAGCTGATACACTATGCGACCATCGATACCCTTGTCTCGGTCTGTTGCCGTCGCTTGTCCGATAACGTACCCGGCTGGTAATGACCCAGATTTTGGGACACCGAAATTGTATGTTTTCTGAGTAAACTGAGGATAAAACTCATCACGACTTTCTATGTCAATTCTTACTTTTACTGTAGAACTTTTGCCGCCCATATCAGATGATTTAATTGAAAACTCATATTTATTCTTTTGTTCGTAGTCAAATACCGCATTAGTATTTACAAGGCCTGTTGTGGAATCTATTTGAAACATTTTCCAGGAGTCATCGTTTCTATTGTAATTTGTAGACAATGGAACTATGGAGTAATTTAGTTTTCCATATTTGCCTCTGTCAAGATCTGTAGCTCTTGCTGTGAATACCGATGTTCCAACACGTTCGTTTTCCCCTATTGTTTCGAAATACTCACTTACGGGGAATGTGGGTATATTATCATTTTCGTCGAGAATTTCTACATCTATATAAGCAGCGTTACAAAGACATGAACTGCCTTGATCGCAAGCAACTATTACTAACTTATACTTTGGTTTTCCTGTATCGTAATCAAGAGTTTTATTAACAGTCAAAATACCAGTAGTTGGATGCACATAGAAATAATTTTCGTCGTCCCCAGATGTGATGTTGAAAATAATGGCTGAGTTTGGTGTTCCATATAAATCGGCATCAGTTACGGTAAGTTGAGTAAGTGTGTGGCCAATTTTCACATTTTCACTGACAGTAAGTGCAACATCGTTTATCGAAAATATAGGAGCGTTATCATTAGCGTCTGCTACAGTAACAAATATTAAAATTGACGTCTTGTTTTGATTGTAAGACAACGTCTTTCCTGGCTCCACAGCAGCTAAGCCAAGAACGTATGAATCTTGCACTTCTCTATCCAATCTGTTTACGAGTATCAAAGCACCCTCTGCCGTCACGTCAAAAGCATCCGCCTCATTTCCTGATATAATCTGAAAGTCGAGATTGTATCGCTTGAGGACGTCGTTAATTCCGCCGATTTGAAGAAGTGATGAACCTTTCTCCGTATCTTCATTGACAGTGATTCTGGAATTAAGAGGTGTTTTTATTAATATTTAAGTTGTGCCAATTCATACAATAATACTTACATATTTTTGACAATATTGTTTACATAGGAACTTGTAATGTTAAAAAGAAATATTAATAGCATACTACAAATTTATTCATAATATATCTAATATAATTATTACCTTACATACATTTTAACTATTTAATATATAATATTAATGAAATAGAAGAGTAGAAAGTTATGACATTTTTATAATTGAGTATTATGTATATATTCAATTTTATTAACTGCTTAAAAATTACCTGTAGGTATCTTGTCCGATAAAGGGTTTGATTTCAGAAGAAGCGCCAGTACTGATCCTAACTGATGCCATGGCGCTGCGGTTTGGTTTCCCATTGTCCGTTGCAATCACTGCCAATTGAGCATCACTTCGATGAGGTGGTAAGGCACTATAGTTTACGTACAGAACCCCGGAATCGGCGTCAATGTAGTAGCCAGGACTTGGTTGAGCGATAGAGTATGATATCCTCCCATTGTCATCATTATCTTTATCCTTCGCTTTCACTGAACCGATTTCTATCGTTCCACTGCCTTCTGGAATTGGAGAAAATAAAATATAATATTTTAGGTTTTTATTGAAAATACAACACAAAAAAAATTAATGCAATTAAAATAACCACTTATAAACTAATATAATAAATTCATATTATACCAGTGCAGTTACTTACGAAGTATTGTAATGTTAATTGATTTATTAATAAAGTAAACACTTACCAGGAAGCACTCTATTATAAGATATATCATCGAAAATCGGTGTATTATCATTAACGTCAATTACTTTAATGGTTAGAGTCGTTTTTGCAACATGTGCACTATCAGATGCGCTTATATCGACTTCATAAACTTTTTTGCTTTCATAATCAAGTGGCTTGTTTAAAACAATCTTCCCACTATATCTGTCTATTGAAAAAGTGTTATCTCCCTCGACAATCGCATATTTCAGAGCTGGATATGTGTCAACATCATTTGCAGTAACAGATGTAAGTACCGAACCAACTTCCGCTCCTGTAAAAGGTTAAATAAAAAAATATAAAAAAAACCGCTATAAACGCAGACGCTACTCTGACTGCCACTTTAAGGGTTCGCAAAATAAAAGTCTCTAAAACAAAACACGGCCGCAGTACAATGATATAAAAACAAAGAAATAAAAAGAGAACGGACCGTTGTTCGGGGAGGCACCAGTAAAACATGCACTCGAAAAAAATGTAATACCATCCAATAAATATTGATCCTAAAGGAGTCTCTTTTATTTAATCTCGGCGCTGGAATCGGAAAGTCGTAAGCCAGCCGCGGAGTCAAGGATACAAATTATGTAAAATGCTTGCCTCTTTGTAAAGCGCTTTTTATTCTACCAATTTATATCGAAAAGCCGGTAAGGCGCTCTACCACATTTTTTAAAAACGAATATGTAAACAGGTGCTAAACATTGAAACGTACCTTCTGATATAGAGATGACATTTGGCGGTGGGAATGTCGGTTGATTGTCATTAACGTCAACGACATTTATTCTCAGCGTAGCTGTCCCTGTCATTTGCGGATTGCCTTCATCAGTTGCAATAACTGTTAGTTTATATGTCTCTCTTATCTCTCTATCGAGTACTATGTTAGTTTTTACCTTGCCTGAAAATGCTGGATCGATTATGAAGGCATTATCGTGATTGCCATCAACGATATGATAAAGTATTCTTGCATTTGCCCCTTGATCGTCGTCATTAGCGGATAATTGAACAACAAACTCGCCCTTTGTATTCCCTTCGAGGACATTCGCTATATATTGTTGTTGCGTAAACCTAGGCGCGTGATCGTTTTGGTCCAAAAGATTAACAATTACATTGCAATAGCCATATAAAATGGGAGCACTTTCTGTGCGAGCTACAACCACCAGCTCCCGTTTTGGTCCTGAATAAGATTCGTAATCTAAATTTGCAGAGTTATTAATTCGTATAACACCGGTATTAGAATCTATTTCAAATGCGCAATTTTCATTTCCATTTCCGAATTCATAAATTATTCTTTGCCTACGTCCGTCACTTCTTAGTGCTGTCACTTGTAAAATTTCTTTTCCATATTGTAAATTTTCTTCGATCGTAACATTATACGTGAAATTTTGGAAATTAAGAGATTGTGTTTGGTCAGAAGAATCTCCCACACGTAATTCGATAAGGCCTATTGAGCTCTGCGGTGGGTTGCCTTTATCTTTAGCTATTACCTTCAAATGCATTAATTTACCATTTTCACTTGCTAGACTTTGCGTAGCCGTTAGAACCCCTGTAGTCGGATTTATACGAAATTTATGATTAGATGTGTCCAAAAGTTCAAAAAGTATTTCAGCATTAGTGCCTATATCGTTATCACTAGCTGAAACTCGTATCAAACTTTGTCCTGGCGGAGTTAATGTGGCTATTTGCTCTTTGAATGGATATTTTGTAAATATCGGTTTGTTATCATTGACATCATTTATTGTAACTTCTACTGAGACTCTCTGTGACCGTGCTACATATCGCCCTTGATCAGTTGCAACGGCATCAAAACGATAACTATTTGTTTTTTCTCGATCAAAATGTCTGAAAATTATAAAAATTGTTTTAACAAATAATGATATGCATTTTTTATATTTTTTTAACATAATTTTAAAATCTATAATTAACACTTACCCCGTAGTAAAAATAATGCCAGTCTTATTATCTATTCTAAATAGTCCTTGACTTTCATTTGCAAGCGAATAGACGATTCGCTTATTGTAGCCTAAATCTGCATCGGTGGCTCTTACTTTAATAATTGAGGTATCAATAGGTGCATCTTCTGAAATTGCAGCAGAATAATGTCCTGTGTCAAAAACAGGATCATTGTCATTCTGGTCTTCAACAATTATAGTCAAATTACAAGATCCTTGTAGTGCCACTGGTGAACCGTGATCATAAGCAGATATCGTTAAGTCATACCTCGACTGAGTTTCTCTATCTAGGGTTTTTGCTGTGAGGTTACCTGTTGTAGCATCAATTGCGAATTTATTTCCATTATTGCCAGAAATTATACTGTATGTAATAATTCCATTAGCCCCGATATCTTTGTCTGTTGCTGCAACTGTGTGTATCACCTCAGGTTCGTTGTTTTCAGGCACTGTCAATGTGTAACAAGATCCTTGTTTAAATGTTGGTGGATTATCATTTACATCTAAAATACTGATCAACACGGTAGCAACATCGAAGTTGGTTGTAGATTGAAAAGTACTTGAATCCGTAACGTATACAGGAAAAATGTATTGATCTGTTTCTTCCCTATCAATTTTAGTTTTAATGGTGATGGTACCGAGACGTTCATCAATTGCAAATTTATCACCAGCTACCCCTGATGGTATCATGTAGCTTAGGTTGCCTGTAATAAATATAAAACATTATTTTATATTATTATTTTGTTCTCCAGGAATAGTGACTAGTTAACTGTAAATAGTAACTATATTTGTGTTATAATAACAAAAGAACATACCTGTGTTACCTTTTGATGACTTTGCTGAAAGTCTAGTTACAAAACTACCGGGTCGAATATCTTCGCTAATATTAGCTCTATAGTATGAATCAGTAAATCTTGGAGGTACGTTTGTCGACTCTTGTAAATTTAAGACCAATGTCATATGACTTTGTCTGGGAAATGGAACTCCGTGATCGGAAGCAGTTAAATTTAATTTATATTGACCGGGTCTTACTCTTGCTACATCTGAAGAAAACTTCTTTGCTAAAGTAAGTTTACCGGTATCATACTCTATTGAAAAATAAGCGTGGTCATTTCCACCAGATATGTAATACGATATTTTTCCATTATCACCAGAATCTGTGTCAACAGCTAAAGCTTGGTATAGAATGCCCGATAAAGTATTTGTCGTGACTGACACTTTACTTGCTGATACAAAACTAGGTGTATTATCATTTGCATCAATAATAGATACATGAACTGTCACTGATGTTACCATTCTCTCTGATATATTAGTTGCAAGATCGACAGCTTCAATAACTAGCCAATATTCTTTCAAAGTTTCGTAATCGAGTGGTGAAGTTAATTTTAGAGAACCAGTAAGAGAGTCCAATTGAAATACATTCTTGTTAACTGGTAGAGTAGATATTATATGATAATTTAGTTCGCCATTAGGACCAGCGTCTGCATCTTGAGCAGTGAAGTTGTAAATAATGGTACCGATAGGTGTAATTTCAGAGACTTCTATGTTGATCGGATCTTCAGCCCATTGTGGTGAATTATCGTTTATATCAACAATTTCAATACGAACAGTGACAGCACTACTTTGAGGATTGTTTGTTGCCGATGTATCTAACGCTCTTACTTCCAGTCTGTATTCATCTTGTATTTCTCTATCTAATTGTCTTGCGACAACTAAAGATCCAGTTCGTCTGTCAATTTCAAATGTACCAGGAGAGTAATCAGATGTAAGAGACATGAGTAAGTAGGAAATTTGTCTTTCATCGTCACCGTTTATTATATTTTCACTCAAATCGCTATCACAGCATGCAACTACACCTACTATATGACCAATTTTCGCATCTTCTTTGACCTACAAAACAAAAGTTAAACACAAATTATAAATCAAGTATATATATTTAAAATAATTATGGATTATAGTTTATGGGATAATAGTTTTTTTTTTTTTCATTTCAACATTATATTAGTTTTATACTTACTTTGAAAGATAGACTTGAACTTGTAAATGTAGGTCGATTATCGTTTAAATCTAATACTTCTACTTTCAGCTGTCGTACAGTTTGTCTTGGTGGAAGCCCTCCATCTGTAGCTGCTACAGTTAGACGATATATGGATCTTTCTTCGTGATCAAGAACTGTAATAAATGTTAAATTTAATGCTTAGTTTATAGAAAGAAAATTTTTATATGAAAATAGTAATAAAATATTTAATTACCGGTACTTGTTTTGATAACGCCAGTGTTTGAATCAATTACGAAAACACCAAACCCTTCCATGTCTCTTTCATTTAAAATAGAATACACCACTGTAGCGTTTACTCCATTATCTCTGTCAATGGCTTTTACTCTTGCTACTTCTGCCCCAGGCTGTTGTTCTTCTCGAACACTGACTACATCTTCACGGGGGTCAATTATTTCTGGCGAGTTGTCATTGACGTCAGTGATTTTAACCGAAATTGGAACTCTGCTTGATCTAGGAAGGGAACCTTGGTCTCTTGCTTCAGCAAACAATGAATATGAGTTTTTGAACTCTCTGTCTAAAATTTCTTTTGTAGTTATAACACCTGTAACAAATTTAGTAATTAATAATTGTAAATTAAATTGTAAAACCATAATATTCGTACTTGTGGTTAGGAAAATAGTATAACTTATAAATTATGACGCCATCATAATTTAAATCGTAAGTTATTTTTCTTACAATTTCGATATATTTAAGGAACTCAAAACAATTATAAGTATCAATTAGTTAATATTTACTACTATTTACTAGGTACTGTGTGGCTACGGTACTAAAGAATATAGCCATCCCCTCTCTTCCCGTGGGTGTCGTAAGAGGCGACTAAGGGATAGGAGGGAAGGGATAAGGTTCCACAACCACCTTGGAACTTAAGAAGCCGACCGATGGCGGGATAACCATCCAACTGCTGGCTTTGAAATACACAGGCCGAAGACGGGCAGCAGCGTCACCAACCCGCCTGCCCAGCGTGGTGACTATGGGCAAAACACATGAGTTCACGTTGTTTTTGGCGTGAACTTGTGGAGACCTATGTCCAGCAGTGGACTGTATAGGCTGTAATGATGTAATGAGTTAATATTTATACTGATTTTAAAGCATCATAGGCTGTTGATTGGATTACAAATCACAAAGAAAGGAAAGGAAGAATGAAATCGAATATGTTGCATCGTCATAAACTGTAATGCAGGAATTTATCTAATATTCAGCAAATCAATTTGTATTGTTGATCTTTTATCTATCACTGATATTATAATGTGAACATTTCATTTAAATTATGAAATAGAATTAATTTAAATCAAACCGATCTACACAAGATAATTCATATCAAAACATGTAAAAATAAAAGATTATCCGTCAACCGAACGGGTTGAACGTGTACGTCCTACACGTACATTTGTAACGTATGAACATTAAATACTCGACGACAGTATCTGGCATGGTGAGGCTCGCAACAAAACATGGGAGAGAATCGCGAGGCTCCTACAAAGCAATATTTTAATAATAGTTAATGGTGGGTCAAGGCAAATGCGCTTGCAACGACGTTTATAACTTGTATTTGACGCGTATTATTTACTGCATCTGCCACTAGTGACAGGGTATAAAAACAAAGATTTATTAAATCTGTAGAATTTTGTTAGACAACGTTGTATTAATATAAGTAAATAAAGATGGTAATATTTGAATTTAATTTCTTATTTTATGGTTACTTTTTAGTTTGTATACATATATTCGTTTTGTATACTTTTCGGGAAATATAATTCATGTAAAATTATTATATGCAGTAAAATAATTATTTGCAACGATAGGCATGAAAATAAAAATACACAAATTAGTCTTCGGCTTGAGCTATATGACAGTCATGTATGAAACACCGAAAACAATATTCATAAATATGTATAAGTAAAATTTACCGTACGGATTGAAATCGTTCAATAATTGGCATAAAGAATTGATTCAAGTATCCTCAATACGGCGTCAAACGCAGTCTTTGAAACGCCGACGAATAAAACAAACAAGTCACGAACGATTATGGACATAAGAGGCTGAGTGTTGCCCACCGAAAAACCACCTGTTGAAATTTGAATTGGTACCGACTGCATACAGTTGTCAGTGGCAATGATTTACCGATTTGCATAGGGGTTCGCTCGCTAAAGATGCGCTAACTAGCTTGCGGGGTGTCGATCGCTGATAAGCCAAATTGAGATAGAACGCCCCACCATTGATCAGTCAGTTAGAGGTAATAACGAATAACTCCTCTTTTATTAGCCCACCATCGATATACGAATAAAATTAGAACTGGTCACGAAAAGCGAGCCTATTACTGTAATTATGTAACAAGGTATTCCACATATGGATATTTAATTGACGTATATATAATATAAACATTTAACGGGTTAAGCAAATCGATGTTATTTTTTTTTTTGTCCTTCGAATATTAGTTTAAAATACAATGAAAAGATTCCAAGAATACATAATCGAAAACGATATTCATGAGACGGTCGACAAACATTCCCCAGGCTGCTCCCTATTGCTTTAAATTGTGCAGGTATTAATGCAGTTTTGTTTATTTTAAGTATATTTATTTAGTCGACGAGTCTTAAGTCAAAACATACTTCGGGTTTTAACTTTCAAAGGTACCGACTAGTTAAACATAGTAGAGTGGTTGACTGCAGGGATAATTCTTGGACTGATCAAACAGTAATGAGGATGCTCGTTGAAGTTACGGTATACCGCATTGTTTTAAACAAAATGTCGTATGAGTTACGTCATCTTAATTACAACCTTTTTGTGAGACGATATGTCTTTGTACTTAGAAAGATTGGTGTAAAGTCTTTGAATGCATGCCGTTGTTTTCTTGAATTTTTGTTTTGTAATATATTTGTGAAAAAAAAAAAGTATTTTAGTCATTGTAGCTGATGTAATATTTATTTGGGTTTATCTTAAAGCGCAGTAAGTATAGTAATTAATATCTTACCTGTAATAGGATTGACAAGAAAGCTCGTATTAGAAGGAAACAAGCTGTACTTAATTGCCGCATTATCTTCCAAATCTGCATCAGTCGCTGATATCTTTCCAACGAACGCACCAGCCTTTTGATTCTCTTCAACGTAAAATTCATAGCCGTTTTGCGAAAAAACTGGATCATTATCATTAGCATCTACCACATTGACAATAAGGCTGGCAGTCGCTGACAGCGGCGGGATACCATTGTCTGTAGCTATTATTGTCATTTTGTGTTTAGCTATCGTCTCTCTATCGAGAGGTTTAGCGAGGTACACCCAGCCCGTGGTCGGCTGAACTTTAAAATGCTCTTCGTTTGTATTATTCTCAGATACGACGCGATAGGTTATGCGCGCATTGTTACCGGTGTCCTTGTCTATAGCTTGTATTTCTAAAATCTGGAAAGGAATTGTTCTTTAAATAAAATTTTATAGAAAACATTTTAAATGATACAATATAACTTAAGGTACTGAATAATTCAAGCGATTTCTCACGAAGATAAATGACGAACTGTGACTTTTTTTTACAAAAAACCTATTCACGCAAATTAAACCAATATCGGGAACTTGTTTTACTTAAGTGTTTTTTATCGATTATTATCAATAGGTTGCCGTGAGAATGAAAAAAGGTTAATTAGAGATAAACTATCATTGATGATTTTGATTGCTAATTATCTATCGCGTAATTATGAAATTAATTGACGAATTTTGAAGTCTAAGAAGTTTTTCTTAAATTAAAATCGAAATACCTGTTTTCGAAATGAAAGTTGTCATAAAAAAAAATATTCTTGAAATACGTATATCCAGATTTCTATTAAAACCAATGTATCGACTTACCTTAGTTTTTACAGCATCTGATTCTAAAACGCTTGCACTATAAGTATCATGTTCGAAAATTGGAGCATTGTCATTGACATCTTGAACGTCCACTGAGAGCGTCAAATTAGCACTCAGTTGCGGGCTTCCATTGTCTTTGGCAGATATTATGAGAGTGTGCCGAACGAGATTCTCATAATCCAATGCCCTGTTAATAAGGAAGAAATAAAACATATTATATATATTAAAAATGTTTAATATAATTATAGTACAAAACATGGTATAAAATTCTAAGAAAGATAAATTAATCACTGTCCAATCGGTGGATAGGTAGGTAGGTACTTGTACACGAACGCCTACATTCTACGTCACTAATACGTACGAGACGTTTAATTATGTATTTTAATAACGTTAAGAAAACAGTGCAAAATAGGGGTGAAAAAGATAAATTTTAAAAGTATAATGATACCAGCATATTTTGTCTATTTTGCAAGATAGTCATTTGTATAATGAAGACTTACATTTCATATTTCTCTCAACATATAGAAATTCAATTCGTATATTAAAACTGGTCAAAATCGGTATATATTACCTCAATAACGTAACTAATCCGTGCTGAGGGCTCACAGCGAAAGTGTTTGGTGGTCCAGTAGCAGAGACCAGGTGGTAGGTTATCTGACCATTCTTCCCCCCATCTTCATCAGTCGCTCTTGCAGCGTACACCACAGAGCCGATTGCCGCTGATTCAGCTACAGATACCCTTACTGATGATGTACCGAATTCTGGTGCATTGTCGTTTACATCTTCTAACGTTATTTGAACCTGCAAAAAGTAATTGTTTAGGAAAATTTTTGCAAAAAAAAAAATGAAGAAAAATGTGATCATATCTAGAGTAAATTGACGTGGAAAAGTATAATTTTATTCTTACATGATTTATATTACTGTACAAAATTAAATAAAGGGTTAAATTAATGATAACGATCCATCCTGTAATATCCTAATGCTGGGCATATGCCCCTTTCTTCGCGTAGGAGAAAGATTGGAACGTAATCCACCACACAGCTCCACTGCGGGTTGACGGATATATTCTCTACTATGAGTAGTAACGATATCTATGTGGTATTTATGATATTAAGCGAGACCGACGGCTTAACGTGCTCTCCGAGGCACGGTAAAGAGACCCATAGGGACAGACATCCAAACCAGAAAGAAATATTTATACAAATATATATCCATCCCGAGCGGGAATCGAACCTGCGAAGTTTCGGCGTTTTAGGCGCCTACATGCACCACTACACCACATCGGCTGTTAAATTTATGATAAGTTTTTTGTAAATATCAATCGCTATAAAATTTATTAAGGTATAAAATGGTACCTGTGTCTGATCATAGCTCGCTGGGTTGCCAGTAGCAGCTTTGATGTTTAATAAGTATGAAGGCGTAGTCTCCCTGTCCAGCTGGCCTGAAGTCCTGATGGCACCGGTGTGGGGTTCGATAGTGAAACGATTATCCACATCACCAGACACGATACTGTACCGAACTAGTTGCTTTCCTGTTAACAATAAAAAATAAATTTATAAAATTACGCAAACAATAATGTTACAAATTGAGAATATCAACAACAAAAAAATTGTTAGGTCTATAAAAGCTTATTTAACGAAAAAAAAAAAAAAACACTATATGAGAACAAAACCACTGTCAAGAAGAAATTTATCATTTATTATACACACGTTTATTCTCAAATCAGTTAAGGAATTAATTGAAACATCAAATGTTTTATTAGCAAGACAATTATAGAACAATGAAGTCATCGAAAGCTTTAAGCAAGCTGAAAGTATGCACTAACTTTGTTGCTTGATAATGGACGGAATATTTGAGATACGTGGTTAATTAGGTCCCAGGTGGTATACTTCAAAACAATGGACGATTTACGATCGCTTAAAGGACATTTATACATACATGTTTAAGAAAGAAGTTATAAAGCAATTTGAAAAAACTTAATTCAATTTTCTGAAACTAAGGCTAATTATTTAACATTAACTGCTACTATTTTGAAATAAAAATAAAACTATTATGACACCGTAATTTTTGGTTTCTTAGTTAATTCACACGGTTTCCTTGGAGAACAAGTAAAGACGCTTTTCTTAGTAGTGAAACTATCAGTTAAGCGCTAATGATAGTTTAGCGTAGGCTGGAGAATAAGCCCTTGTTCAGCAGCGATATATTTATAAGCCGTTTCAGCTCAAGTGGAATAGTAAATTGTTTTAATTATACAAAAACTTAAATCAATAATAAACGTCAGTTACACACACATGCGAATCCATACAAGTCAAGCGATATTAATAATAATTGACATAAGAAAACATTGTCAAAATGACTCGACAGAATTACTGAGATCGATGGACTAGCGGAGCACGAATTAAAAATACGTTTTCGTCTTGAAATACGTCAATTTGCAGCATTGCTATAAACTCTCTTAATGATCAAACGTGACAATTTAAGAAATAAATACTCCAAAAATCTATTTACAGAAGCCAAACTGAACGACAGTCGAAAACCGCTTTATATCTATCAAAATTTAATTGGCACTTCTCACAGTATAAGCGATTCAATGTCGTATATTTTTTCCGCTCAGCCTCTTTTTGCTGGTGCGTTTTTTCGCTGTTCGTTTTCGGCAGGACAGTTGACGCAATGAGATTGATATACGGTCTTATCCGACGACGTGCCGGGCAGTCTTTGTTTCTGTAACTGGTTCACGTCCCCCTGCGGCACTCCCGCGTCCTCCCTTTGTCCCTTCCTCTTTATACAGTCTGTGATGCGATTGTCTTATTTTCGAAGATTTTACGGCGCGGCTTCAATGTTATGTTTGTTTTTGAATTGAAAATTTACGGCATTCGTGGTGGTTTCAATAGGTTTCCAGTATAATACATAATGTCGGAAGATGAGCGTTTATAGGATCTCATTATTAAAAACTATGTGGACGATAAATCCGAGGAAAATGCTGTTTTATATATGTATATCGTAATATATACATGAATCTTAAGTCTTGTTATATTCATGTGGTTTTTATTGCAGAACAAGAAATAATTTATCAAAATAAGCCTGTCAATTTATAATAAAGATTAATTTACGTTTAAAACGATATGAGGTTTTCAAGAAGCCTTTCTAACTAATATTTATAAGTTAACAGACAGGTGTGTTTAACCTTTTGTCTGACACTCAAAACAATTCATTAGTCTAATGTGGTATACTTGTCCTCTTTCAAAATATATTCACAAATGCCCTTCTAAATTGAAATCATTAATGGACCCGCGATTATCTCGCTCACGAGACTACATTTGGCTTCAATTAAGAGTTGTAAAGATCTTCTATGCGAATTATTCGATTTTCGATTTGAGTTTAATGAATTAATTATCTGAAAGTTCGATTATCTCTAAAGGGCATTGGGATCGAGAAAGCTTGGCTCATTTATGACGCTTATCGGAAATCAGCTGGCCTTTTTAAACGTACAATCGAAAAACGTAAATGAGATACTATTTCTTTAATTGTACTACCTTTAGTAAATTTTATTCTAAAACGTTTACCATTCGAAAACGAAAAAAAAACCAACATTTTTTCTCGAATGAAGAACTTAATTGTTTTTAACAATTGTAGCCATTATCAACCAATTTGTTTCTGATGACGATTCGCGACCGTCGTGGATGTCTCAAGTAAACAGTTAAACACTAAGCATTTTAACACATAAATCGTGTAAACAATTTCAGTTCCAGTCCGCCCAAATAACGTCGGCTAAAAAGTTGAAAATAATTGAGCTGGTGTTCAAAAAAGAAGTATAGAAATTTCCAGGCAAAAAGTGTCGTTGAGGGTTCGGTTTGTTGACCTCGGATGGAGGTTGAATTTATTCGGTTGCTCGGGCGCGTTCGACTCCAATCCGACCGTATCCTTGGATTTCTCGGGATTGAATTTCAAATTTTCAGTCGTGTCGCATTGCAAGAAAGCGTGAACCACATTTTTATTTTTTGAGAAATAAAAAAAATATATATTGACGCTCAACGGCACACGTTAGAACATTCATAGACATCTGAGGTATTATTATAGTTTAATCTTCTTCTCCCGTTTGATGTAACATGTCAAATTAATTTTTGAAGATAATTAAACCAAATTGAATATGTTATATTAATATTTTAGATTGTGATTTACACTTCAGCCTGTAATATCCCACTACTGGGCATAGGCCTCTTTCTCCATATAGGAAAAGGATCAGAGCTTAATCCACCACGCTGCTCCAATGCGGGTTGGCGGATATATTCCCTACTATGAGTAACGATCGCTATCAGGTGTACATGATAACAACCGGGACCGACGGCTTAACGTGCTCTCCGAGGCACGGTGGTGAGATCCACAATAACTGCACAAACACCCAGACCACGGCAAACACCTGTATGGCCAATACATATGTTTGTCATGTGCGGGGATCGAACCCGCAACCGCCAGCGAAACAGGTACAATCCATGGCTATAACCGTTGCGCCAACACGGCGTCGACGATTGTGATTTACCTAATGCAAATTTCATTTAAAGTTCTTCCGAAATTTTGAACGACTGCAACATCACAAGTGCGCTGCCAACAACAATAGGGATATAACTTTAGGTGCTCTCCTTAACACACTTGGAATACTACTATGGACAAATATAGAATAGAAAAAAATATTTATACAAATTTATCTGCTCAGCTCAAACTCAAGGTTGAGGAAATTTCTGTTACTCAGAATGATCATTATTAGTATCTTAATATCAAAATCAAGTATTCCAAAGATCTGCAAGTACAAGGTTCTATGGCGATATAATTTAATATCTTATTTAATTTTAATATGTAACTGTTTTAGACTAACTAAATCTGTGTCCAATCAATATTCGATTGAATAAAGCGGGACCACACACGCGTTCATTAAATTATCAGTTTGCGTAACTTTAATTTTATTAGTGATATTTTCTAAGATAAATCATAATTAGTTTTGGTTGTAAAATTAGATTGTTTATGTGATTCCAATTGTTGAGTGTTAGGAAACTGTCTCAATATCTGAAAAGGTGATGGGGAAAGCGGTAGAGTTCGGTTCCAATGTGTTAGACTAGTAAACAAATTTTTGTCTTTATTAAATCATATACAAAATTGACACAACTTGAAAATATCCCATTGCTCTCTAAGAGACGGGTTACAGTTTAACCCGCCATTTTTCTCAACTGCAGATTTTCAAGAGGATAAAATAATTAAGAAAATAATAGATAATATTATTTTTTTGTTTTTAAAAAAAATTGTCAGTCAGTCACTCAGTTCAGCCTATTGCAGTCAGTGCACTAGACATAATCCTCCCCAAGTTCACGCCAGAAAATAAATTTACTATTATTAATTAGAAAAAAAATTATTATTAATTATTTCTATTTTTTATAAAAAAAAAATGTAATGCTTTTTTGGCCAACTTAAGAATTATCATATTGTACATCAACTTAGGATTTACTTTCGAAAATTTAATAATTCGAAAGAAATCTTTTAGATTCCCATAGTAAAAAAAAATAACCTCAAACATTCGTTAGTCTAATCTGTAACTGTTAAACATTGTTACAGTTGAGGCAATCATAACACTTGGCTCGCCTGTCCGAGCTCATTAAATTACATTTTTTTAATTAATGGACATTTATCTCCAGGCGAGTTAGCTATAAATCTGACGGGGGCGTGCGTTTGGGCAATGGTGTTCAATATTATGGTGCTCTTTCTAATTAAACTCTGAGCTGCACTGTCCGTCAGTTCGTGTGGTCTGAGTCTTAACACTTTAGCGTTAATAGGTTAGTATTTTTTTTTTTTCATTATATAAATATATTCCTAACATTTTGTGGTGTAAGAATACTTAATAACAGCTTGTATATTAAATAATTATTTTGTTGACTCCGTATTGACCTAAGAAGATATATATGTACATTACTTTTAATTTGATACGGCCAAGTGCATACATCCAATCTGTGGTTAATTTTTATAAGCCAGCACTTACCTTTGGACACTATTCGAAGACTTTTTTTATTATCTATACAAATAAATAAAATTGGAATGTCTATTTGTAATATTAAAGTAAGTAACCGATTTTTACTAAATGCATATGGATATACACGATACATATACAAAAATAACATTTTTACTATTTTTGTCTGTCTGTATGTCTGTTTGTTCCGGCTAATCTCTGAAACGGCTGGACCGATTTTGACGGGACTTTCACTGGTGTATAGCTGATGTAGTAAGGAGTAACTTAGACCACTTTTATTTTAGAAATTTATTTATTTTATAACTCTGCGAACTGAACAATAACTTTTTTTGTTAATTTCAACACGGACGAAGTCGCGAGCACAGATAGTAAGAAATAAAATATTTCTATACAAACGTACAATATGTTAATATTACTGTTTCAATAAATACGATTCCTTTATAAATGTGCTTAGAACTGAATATTAAGTTTTTAGTTTCGAAATTTTAAAATAATTCACACTTAAAATTTTAAACTTACAATAAAACAATCCAATATACTTTTTTATTACATCAATTAGTATTTAAATAAATTCGTTAATATTATTTTATCAGTGCGTTTCCTTGTACCACGTCACACGCAATACATTACTGTATTATTTTTAACCACTATCTTCTCCATCTAAAGATTTGATTTGCAATATTGCTTCCACAGATCGAGGGTTAATTGCTTAAAAATTTATTGATATCATTGCCGTGTATTGTATTGTTTTGTTTTTAATTATTTATTATATTTAAGAAATATTTTTGGTCATTTTGTTAAATGCGTGTCATAAATATGTTTTAATAATTCAAAAAATTACAGTTAAAACAGTCTAAATGTTCTATTTTCGAACAAAAAGAAAATTAAGTTTTTTAAATTCTTATATTAACACGATTTTATGCTATAAAAGTCTAAACCTTACGAGCTATGACTTACAAATGATTTGACTAACGGATTAAGGGAAGTATTTAAAATTAAATTACCTCATAAATACTCTATCTAAATTATTTATTCTCCTCAATTCATTTCCATCGACCCTACTTAACGTGACAAATGACAATATAATAGTAGTTTGTATATAAATAACATTAACAAAGAGACGATACACGTCTTCGATTCCCTGAGAAACAAGTACTTTTCATCACGATTTGTCTATTTAGGCCTGTTACTTTGTTTCTTAAATTTATTATGAGAAGCTTTACGAGTCCACATTCGATATTAGTGACTTTGATCAAAGTTATAACATATTTTTTTTGCTTTTATAAATCTAGTAAATAATTGGGAACTTGATATTTGAAAACAAAACGAAAAATATGGCCTTATGTATTTTAATCGGATATGTATACATAATAGCTGTTTGTCTTTGTAAAAATAATTTTAAATTTCAAATTCATTTGTTACCTCATAACTTTTTGCTGGGTGGACCGATTTCGATTTTTTTTTTTTTTTTTTATCAAAATGTGGTTCTTTTTTTGTGGTCCCTTTTGAATTTAGTGGAGACCTGACGAGTATTTTTTTAAATTATCTACAATAATGGGTATTTATTTGACTATTTTTTCATCTACCTACGTTGTATTACTGATCTATAAAATAAGTCGTTTTTTTTTCGTTGGCGAAAAATATAATTTTAGTCAGTTTATATAAAAGAAAGATTTGTCAACTTTAACAAAAATATCAGCAAAACGTGTATGCATATATTTATGTAATAATACAATTAATGATTAAAATTGTATATATCTAGGACTATTTTCTTTATTAGATAACCTTATATTGAGTGAGTTATGCAAATACTCCGAAACACTACAGCTAGTGATATCAACGTTAAAATACAAACTCTTGGTGATCTATTCGCATAAAGAAACGTCAGTTTATAAAATAGCTCAAAGGAAAGGCGTACACCGATACACGCAAGCTAAACTATGAATCTTAAACGCGGGAATCTGAAATACACTTAGAGTTCAAACATCAGAAGTGGCGTAAACGTAAATCGGCCTATGCCTTGCAGACATTCCGCTCAATAATCAGAAATAAAAGAAGACAAAAAATACATAAAATACAAAAAATGTTGCCGTCAGTTCTTTATAATATTAATAGTCTCAAAAAATTAATCTCAAGAGAATTGTATATCAGTGTATATGATAACAACCGGGACCAACGGCTTAGCGTGCTCTTCGAGGCGCGGTGGGAAAACCCACAAGGACTGTACAAACATCCATACCACGACAAACATCTGTATGGTCAATAATGGGATCGAACCCGCAACCGTCAGCGCAACCGCCACAAACCTTTTTATATTTAAAATATTTTAATTAAATTACAAGAAAAAAAATTTCAACAATTCATAACATAGCATTAGTTACATCTACCGATAATCACAAAATCATTTTATAAACCTTTCATTCAGACTAGTAGACTTACTATCACAAATTTCTTACTAAACCGTCGGTATAATAAAATTTACACGGGAGGTCGGCGAGAGTTCCCGTCCTAAATATTCCGATGCCACGTCTAATATATGCCCTCGTCTGAGACAACAATGGTCTGCCGTGGAATTCCCAGGGACAAGTGCTCCGTAGGTAATATAACGGTGGAGTTCGCAATTCAGTGATTTACGGGCCCTCGACTCACAACAGAATAAACGTGGCTTGGGTAGAGTAGATCTCTCTTACACCGTACTGTTGATGAGCTGATGTAAATCTATACAAATATAAAAATGAATGTTGCTAAGCGCATAACTCGAGAATGGCTCGACCGATTCAGCTAATTAATTTTTTTGTATGTTTCTTAAGGCCCACGGAAGTTTTCATTCTAAAAAAAAAATTAAAAAATGTTTGCTATCAACTTTTGATTGAACGAAGTCTGTCCGGGCGGCTAGTACTGCGGCGGCTGAAATATTTTTGTATTTCTAGTTTTATGATTGTTTAGCTTTTTGCTTATTTCTATGTTATGTTCCTATGTACATATAAACTGTTTTCTGTATCATATATTATATTATCATATAAGTATATAATTTTTTGTATGATACGTTATTTTACAATGATAACGTGTAAGTGATTTTGTAACATGTATAAATGGAGTAAATTTTAATTTAGACTTAATTTTGTATTAATTATTTGACTGAGTGAAAAAAAAATTATGTACAGATTTACTTTGACGTATAGTTCTATTTCAACCTTTTTGATACCGACTAAAAACTAGGCCAATGTCACTTTCTTCTTCTTCTTCTTATTTAAAAAAAAAAATAAACAGTTACCAGAGACAAGAAAAAATATTACAAATATGTTATTTCAAATTTGGTCTTATTCTGGCATTGTATTTCTAATTAACTTTTGCAATATATTTTTTTACTTAAAAAAATTGAATATAAAATACACTTCGGTTACGTTACGGTGTAAGATACAGTCGTACGGAAAGTCTAGTTGTATAAATATTAGTGAAACCCAACGCAACGCCGAGTGATACGGCGATCGCAGTTTATGTTGGATTTTGATTTAGAAACGATGCTTCCATAAAATTTAATATTCATTTAAACTATTGAAAAGGATCACGTTAAACCACTATAATACGTTACATAAAAATATGTATCACGATAAAATTTAATGACACAATAAAATTTAAATATTATCATAAAAAGAAATAAAAAAAAAACTTAATAACGTAAGACGTAGAATCGAATGAAATTCGAAAGCAAATCATACGGTGAGCCATTAAAACCATCGCGTGAATTTTTTTACTCGTTTTAGTTACACCGGACCCGATCGTTGGGATTCCATGCATATTAACAATAATTCCTTTCGATTAATTGAGCTTAAATTACATACACTCATCGGCAATTATGTTACAAAACATTACATTGTTGTGATTGCTAGATGGAATATACCGCATCTGTGTCACTGACAACTCTACGCTCTCACAAAGATTCTGCAAGTTTTATTTTATCTGTGTAATCTATTACATTCGGCTTATATTGTCTGTAATTTCATGTAAAATATAAGCGTTTTGAAAGGCATTTTTTAAATAGTTTTACTAACAGAAAACGAAAATGTTTTCAGGCTTTTTCATTTCACACGATATCATAATTTATTTATGATTATAGATAATGTTTGGGTTACTCGGCTGGTAGATAATATTTTATAATTTTTTTTAAATATAAAAAGAGGTTTTAAGACAAAAACAAAAGCATTTTAAAGACAGGCCACATGAAAATAAAAAGAATTCTTTTATCGATCCGAAAATATTTCTCATCACGAGATAAAATCGACGTTAAATCGAAATTAAACCGTTGATATCGCTTGGAGAATACAAATATCGTAATTTCAATATATTTATAACCGTTTCCAGTGTCGATGATTACAATACAAAGTTATTCTGATATTAGAAAGTATAAAGAGTCATATAAAAGAGGTGGAAGCCGGGAAACGACGACTACTCATCACCTGGTCGTGATTCCCCTTTAGACAAAGGCCGATTATGTATTTTGTGTTTAGATATGTCGTTTGAAGTGTGGTATAATGGGGAGAAAGACGTTAGAGAAGATATACAGATCTCCAATCGAGTTTTAAAGTTGTATTAAATTATTTATTTCGGACACCAAATTCCACGTAACAATATTTCGAAATGATTTTCAAGGATATATTTTTAGTGCTTGATGGTTTACGTAACATAGGATTTAAAGTGTAAACAAAAACAAGTGAAGAGAGGTTTTTTTATTACAATCTATAATATTTAACTGTTTCTTTTTTTACGAAACGTAATAATTAATCTATTATAGGATTTAAATATCAAACAATATCATGCTATTTTGGAACAGAAGTGAGCTTTAACAAAAACATAAAATCTTCAAATTTATAATGTGACATTGATTTAAGAAATCGCTTCAAAGCATTAAAAAAAAGTTACTAAACTGGTAATAATACACTATGAATGTTATCTCTTTGATATTTTGTTCCCAAATAATTTTATAATAATCTGCTAACATATCACTGCCAAGCGTACCGTTTATTGTATTACAGCTGATGTCGTTGATCGTCATTGTACTCTACCTAACAAGATAGTCTATCTTTTCGCCACCGCCTTTACCTTAGGTAGAACTAAAATTGTCACGAATTCAATAAATTTGTTGCGAAGCAAAATGAAGCTATAATGTAACTCGATTCCCCAGTAGTCCTCAGTATTCTAGCATTAATATTTACTCAGTCTCTAAGTGATTTTCTTTGTATGTAATCCCAAACGTCTGTCGTGTTTGCTTATGGTGCTTTCTATTCAAAGAATGTTATCGAAATGCATTGTGGTTATAAATCTATAAGGGAATAATTGTATCTTATTTTATCTTTTGTCACAATATCTTGTTCGATCATTAATAGACATTCGTGTAAATCTTTATCATTTGCTTGATATGTGGCATCTATTATTTGAAATTAATTATTATTCAAATGTCAATCAATATTAGGTTTATAATTTTAATATATGAACTCACCTCCAGATGTAGCTTTAATGCTGCCAACAATGGTACCGCTTCTCACGTCTTCTCGTACACGAAAATTGTATCTTGGTTTATCGAACAATGCTGAACCGACCCCAGCAGGCATCACGTTCACGTGCACTGTAGCCCCTTGCGGCGCGGCCAGACCACCGCCATCAGTCGCTGATATTTCCAAATCAAACTTCCCGTTCGCTTGAATCAGAGCTGGCTTCGTAACGAATATTTCTCCTGTACTTCTATCTATACGGAAAACGTCATTATCGTTTCCGTTCACGATTCTGTACGTAATAGTTCCGAATCTTCCAGAATCAGCGTCACTAGCGGACACGGCTACTATCGGTTCGCTGCTCGATATCCTACCCTCCTTCAGAGAAACGTCGTAATCTTTCACAGTGAAGGCCGGAACGTTGTCGTTTATATCGAGGAGTTGAATCTTCACCATTGCGGTCGTCGACAGGCCCCCTGCGAATAAATAAATAATTGGTCTCTTGATTGTCTGTGTATTGTTGTAATACTATGTTTAATTGACAGCCGGTTGATTTATGCGGATGTCAACGCGTTTTCGTTACATGTTTGCGATAATAAAATGATGTCCGCTATACTTCGTAATGTTTTTTTTTTTTATATTGTGGTGCAAATAACTCCGAACAGAACATGGTCTTACATTATATTCGAACAGGATGGGAAAATAATGTTTTGCTGATTAACGACTCTAGATGAGAGAGATTTAAAAATTCGCTTAAAAAAAATTGTTGTTGCTAGCAAACGAATAAAACCAACTTCAATTAAAATTATATCGACAAGTAATATAAAGTAAGTAGACGAAAAAAATTAACTAACGCACTAGTCGCCACCACGATTTTCGAAGGTTCCCCTCGACTTATCTGGGATGCAATCATCATCTTGGTTTCCTTATGGTACCACTCTTGGGATATCTCGAATTGAGAAACTAATAGAAATTAAATCGTATTTCAATACAATTATTCTAAGTACTTAGAATAATTATGTATATTAATTATGAATCACCAATTAGTCCAACTTTGTAAGTAAAATTTAGGCTTATTAAACGAAACATGAAGGATATATAAATCAAAAGCCTGCCAAACGAGACCAAGAAAAATACAGCTAGATACTTTTTACCCACCACACAACTTTAATTACACCAAACAAACTATAAACAAAACAAAAATCGTTTTCACTATCAAAATACGATATAACTACCGAAATTCCCGTCAGCGAAATACAAAGTCGCCGCTCGGTATAAAAACGCAAGTAATAGTTCTGTTTTCTCGCCCCATAAATCAGCTGTACGACAAGAGTCGACATTTGCGGAATTTATACCTTCTCCAATACGCCGGTGCTTTATTTCAAGCCATATATGCATAGCTATACACTCTGTCACTACTAAACTTATTGCTTCCAATTGATAACGAATGGGAGGACACAAAAAATCAACAATGACCATTCATTGTTCTTAAGTACTATGAGTAATGCGATATAGTCCGCTCGGGGTGATATTACGCCAGTTTAAAGTGCGTTTTTAATGTTTTATTGCTTGCTTTTTTTGGTGTGTGAGTGTGGGTTTTTTAATGTGTAGGATATAGGAAGAGTTGTGGATTGTCATATACTGTTTTTATTTATGTATTTTTTTTTACTTTTTCTTATTTTGCAAAACAAGTCAACAGCTGAGGCAGAGGAAAACAAATTATTGTTATAAAAGTATTCTAGATATTAATAATGTGCAGTTACTTGAAGACACTTTGGCGTTTGACGGAAAAATTACTCGAATTCCTACCCTCAAGAGTAAAGATGAATGATACATTTGGGCTGTTTACGGTTTTCAGTGCCATGAAGTGTGGAATTTATTACAATTTGCTAATTAGTTGGCTTGATGAATAAAATAAAACATAGATAGCACAATTTAAAAAAGTAACAAATAAACGATTTTAACATTAAGCACTAAATATATAAAAAAATATATTACCTCGATCAGTAGCAATAACGGGAAACTCAAAATCACTATTGGTTTCATGGTCCAATGGTCCAGAGACACACAGATCCCCTGTATCAGCTCGCACGGAGAACTGCTGGGTCACTCCGTCTCCCAGGGTGTAGTTGACGATAGCATTCACTCCGCAGTCCGGATCAATTGCTGACATCTGGAAAGAAAAACACATGTTGAAAATTATCACAATAACTTAATTAGTAAAATACCAGTTAGTACAACACATGTATCAAAAGTGTTAATTTTTTTTTCAAAAAAGTAACTGCAGATTTATGCCGATTCTTCTCTGCAGAATCTACATACCGAATCGACGGTAGCTTCACTTTTAACGATAGTTAATATTTTAATCTGTAATAAGACGATTGAAAGGTGCTTTTGAAGCCTATTTGAATAAAATTATTTTGATTTTAGTACAATTTTATGCAAGTTATTTATGTTTACATTAGTGTGTATAATCCAATGGTTACAAAAACATCTTTATTCCAAGTAAGGTTAGTATGGTTTACTACGCTTCAGCCTGTAATATCCCACTACTGGGCATAGGCCTCTTTCCCCATGTAGGAGAAGGATCAGAGCTTAATCCACCACGCTGCTCCAATGCGGGTTGGCGGATATCCCTACTATGAGTAACGATCGCTATCAGGTGTACATGATAACAACCGGGATTAACGGCTTAACGTGCTCTCCGAGGCACGGTGGGGAGACCCACAAGAACTGCACAAACACCCAGACCACGGCAAACATCTGTATGGCCAATACAAATGTTTGTCATGTGCGGGGATCGAACCCGCAACCGCCAGTGCAACAGGTACAATCCATGGCTGTGACCGTTGCGCCAACGCCAAAAAAAGTTTTTAAAATCACACTGATAACTAACATATTTAGTAAAAAAATCATTATTTAATTATTCTTTAAAATTAAGGCTTTATTTAGTTTAATTAGCGCGTATAAGAATCTTTGTGCACCATCTATCTTTCGTAGATGCTATTTCAAATTTTATTTACAGTTAGTACCTATCTTTCGGACTTTTTTTAGGAAATAACGTTTTATTATTAAAAATAGTAGTATTTTCAATCAAATTAAAATGATAGTTCGTATATTAAACAGAGACAACCTCTTTTGTCGATTTCCAAACCCGTTCAAAACGGAAAATCCTCGACTGTAAATGAAGGCTATCACTAATTTATTACATAAATACATGTTTCATTAATATCCACGACTGTAATTCTATTTCAAATTAGAAATATAATCGTTGTAACAGTAACTTTAGCACACGATTCAATAAATGAATTATGGTAATACTTTTATCATCATATTAACTATGCAACCTACAATGTGTTATTATACTTTGAAACGATTCTATACCTTATTACATGTGATATAGGTGTGCCTTTTTTGTGTTCGTGTGGGGTGTTCGATGTTAATAATCCTTGCGTACGAGCTATCATATTCGGATTTCCTTTACGAATACACAAATAATTGTCTAAGTCCCGTCTTTAAGATATGTATCGTAATTAATAAGAGGCGTTTAATTCTGCAAAATTGACTCTCCTTCTGTGCGGTCCGTAATGTTCTTTGGTAAGACTTTAGTGATATATCCCAAGACGAATGAGATATTTTAATCATTTATAATACGGTTTTATCAATATTACGGGCTGAATGGTAATTTTTTAGGTTTTAAAATACTAGTACAATTTAAAATAAAGAGTAGAGTCATACGTAAATATCCAATGGACAAATACATTCATCATCATCATTCCAGCCTATTGCAGTCCACTGCTGGACATTGGATTCCACAAGTTCGCGCCAAAAATGCGCGAACTCATGTGTTTTGCCCATAGTCACCACTCTGGGCAGGCGGGTTGGTGACCGCAGGCTGGCTTTCTCGCACCGAAGACGCTGCTGCCCGTCTTCGGCCTGTGTGTTTGAAAGCCAGCAGTTGGATGGTTATCCCGCCATCAGTCGGCTTCTTAAGTTCCAAGGTGGTAGTGGAACCTTGTTATCCCTTAGTCGCCTCTTACGACGCCCACGGGAAGAGAGGGGGTGGCTATATTCTTTGGTGCCGTAGCCACACAGTACATTAAAGTCTATTTATTCATAAAATATAATTTGTAAAGTAAGAGGTCAAATATCCTTTAAAAGCCTACTTGAATCAATAAACTTTTGATTTTAAAAGGCAAAGAGAATAATTCTCGATTGAGACGCGTTATAAAAATAATAGTTTGTGTATTTCTTTTAGTGTAATTGTTTTAATATCATGAGCAATCGAATTATTTAATTATTTAAACGAAATAAAAGTCAAAAAGCTAAGCCTTGTTATTTAAGTATATTTTGACCGTGAATATGAAGCTAATAATATTGACAATATTGTAACTAAGGCTCTAGAATCACATAATTAGAATTTATGATGACAATGTAATTTAAAATTATGGACAAACAAGACGAATATTCAGAAATGTCAAAATTAAATATACAAAGAGGAATAATAGGCTGTAAATTATTTAAATACCTGCGGGCGTTAACAAAGTACGTCGAAATTTATGTATTAGTTAATAGACAAGAGAAGATGAATGGGGATTAGGTACTTTAAAATGTTCACGTGATAATCTAATTAAGATAGTGACTATTGGATAATCCGGATCTCAGTTATATCCGGTTTGTATTTGTGATTATTCAAAGCGATTATGAGAAAAAATTATGACCTTTTTATATGATGTGAAATGTTTTTAGAGAATTGTGGCATAGTTATTCTATATTACGTTCTGCGCTTTATCTGAAGTTGATCTGATTCTACGTGTTAGTTGGTTTAGGTATTTACCCTAAATAACAAGACGCATAACGGTAAGCGGTTACCGTGGCCTACGGATACTTGCAAAGCCAGCATTGCTGGCCAAGCAGCCAACAGAGGATGTTTAATATATAGGAATACAGCAAAATTTAAGAGCAGCAGGTCATATATAATTGGCTGTGATCTTCTGTAAGATTGAGGAACTTCCAAGATTTTCTTTTCTGCGTTAAAATGAAGCACTCAAAGGAAAGTGTCCTTAAAAGGAAGTCGTAATTATGTAGCCAATTATGAAGAAGTAAAGTAAAATGTTTGTCGAGACAAAATTCGAAACATATATATTCGTCAATCCTCAAAGCAATTTAGGAGTTCCAAACGTTAGCACGAAATGAGCCGATGGACATATCGGCTCGTTTACTCCTTCAATAACAATATCCAGACTTTTAAAATGTATTCCGATTGCATCGCAAATAAAACAAATCGACATTTGAGGTGTTAAGTGGTAAAAAAAAATCTACCGACAATGTCGATAATTAGCCCGAAATCATCTTTTTCTCTTTATCGCACTGTGCACGGTGGGCGACACATTAATTTGTATTTGTCGAGAATATTCGCAGGAATTTCGCTCTTACGTACAAGTTTATTAAGAGTGTAATTCCGTTTAAGATTTTGACAGCTCCGTAAAACCAGTGCGGAGGTATGCATGTGACAACGCCTGCTGATTAATTGCGTCTGAGTGTAAAGAGAAGATAAATGGATGGTCTCGCAGAAGTAACATTTCCACGAGCGATTTTCAGATTTAACACTCAACGTTTAAGAGTCAAAATCGTGATTAAGCAAGCGTGCTAGTAATATTAGTCATTTAACACGTTTTCCTCTTGTCTTCATTGGTATGAATTATTTTACGTTTTTTAATGCGATCGCAATTATCGTATCCTAGAACCCTGTATATGGAACCAACCTTATTATATGTTATGATACCTCAATACTTCGATTTTTAAATGGCACGTTATTTTTACCTGTGTGAAAAATATCTGTCATGCGATTTTATATTAATTATATGTCGTGTTTTTACTCGTGGATTTTTTTTTTATTATTTAGTTTTGGATACAATCACTGATTATGTTACCTAAAGGTTTAATATCAAACCTGTTGCTATTCTAAAGAACATATTCGTGTATTGTCACTATTAAAAAAATGTACTTCGGTGTTTTGTTTTAATTGAAGCAATAAAGTTATTTATTTAAAAAAAAAACTTAAATAAAGTTATTTTAAATTAACGTACATGTGCAATGTTTGTAAAAATTAAAGTTAAATTTTGATAAGGTATGAACTCCTCAGGTACTGTTCAAAATAGTTTAGACATCTTTCTCGGTGTAAAAAAAGGAACTTAATCCACAACGCTGCTCCAATGCAGGTTAGCGGATTAATTAATAATTATAACAAAAAAAAAAAAAAAAATACAAAATATAATATTACCAACATTTTAAAAACATATAGGTGCCGCTAAAAATATGACGGTTCAAGATAAAGTAGCGGTCGCATTTTAAATTGATACTAAACTACTTGAGCTGTTTATATTTAAATTTTCGACCAAGTTGACAGGAGCTATTATCAGCTACCTCGGTCTGAGAGATAAGAATGGCCACAATAAGATTTATTACACACTCGCGGTAGCACGGTGTGTTTATGAGATATATATATATATATATATATATATATATATATTTTATATATAAAAGTGTTGCTACTTTCGTCTCGCACGTCTCAATTAGGAACTTTAATGGATCGCGATATTTTTTTATTGCAACACCTTGATGTTTTAATCGGTGATAAGTATATATGAAGATGGTATTGTTATTGATTTATTTGACAAAAAAGTTATATTTTTTTTTTGTTATCGTCAAAGGTATATCAAAATAGGTTTAAAAAAATAGTGTTGCATTTGCACATTTTTATTATGGTAATTTATAATGTAAGTCATAAGTATAAAATGTATGTGTTTGAATATTCGGTTTTTTACATTTGTACCACTGATGTATAATTATGAATCACCAACACCAATAAAAATGGTGTGCGTGCTCGACACGCTACTGAAATTCCAAAATGATTATATTTAAGTGTTTGTAGACAATCGATACGATACGATTCAGCCTGTACCATCCCACTGCTGGGCAAATGCCTCTTTCTCCACGTAGAAGCAGGGTTGAAGCTTAATCCAACGAGCTGCTCCACTGCGGGTTAGCGGCTATTTTCCCTACAGTACTATGAGTAACGATTACCGATCCACCGAGACCGACGGCTTAACGTAAGACCCACAAGGACAGACATCGAAGCTAGAAAGAAATACAAAAATCCATCCCGATCGGGAATCGAACCCGCAAACCGTCAATATTTTAGGTGACTTTACGCATCACTACACCAGAGCGCGTGTGCAGGAAATCGCATGAATAAATTAAACACTGTATTAAAACAAGAAGTAACTATATAGTATGAGAACTGTCAATCAATAATCAAAATGTTGCAATGAGTAAAACATTCTCAAAAATGTTTACCCGTCAAGACTGCATATTACAGACACCAAAGTCGGCATAACGAACCCTGTAAACAATGTAGATGATAACAAACAAATTATAGATAACAAGCCTTTATCCTTATTAGGAGTTAAAAATACTTCAAACCATTAACTTTATAACAATACCCGTATACCTTTTAAAGATAAATGTAAAACTAGATCCGGTCGATCAGCATCGCGAAAATAATGTATAATTCATCGAAAACGAGCCTGTACACTTGCTGGTGTTCGCAACTGTACGTCAGATCAACTTACACGACCATCCAATCTAAATGAAGCCTACATCTGCCTTGTTTACTCGTTACAAAAAAGTATAAATAAATGATTTGTTACAAAAAAATAATAATAAAAAGAACAAACTCAGTTCGGTCCTTGGCAAAGGACATTGTAATTCAGCCTGATTGGCACACAATAATGAAATCAAACATAGCCATTTAAAAATTGTCCGCACTAAAACGAAAAAGGTAGCTCGGTTGGAACAAAATCGAGACGGACAATACCAGGGGCCGATTCAGAAGGATTTGTAGTGCCATTAGTTGTAGCGTTTTATGGACTGTTTTTAAACGAAAATGTACTTTAACGTTTTGGGAATAAGACTAATAATTGCGTATATAAATGTGTATTGTAATTAAAGCGAAAATTTTGAGTCACATGCCTTTGCTATCGTCTTGGAAATTTGTCGCCAAATGTGTAACGTGGTTTCAACAGATAAATATTAGGGTAACTTAATTGCGCAATATAGCAATTGTATCAAAGTATTAAGTTACGCATTGGTATGAAAAAGGAGTTATGTTAGTTGTTTGTGCAAACAAGATGATGATGAAGATGAATGATGAAGTGTAGCTTATTAAATTTAAAAGTTGCAAACATTCTAGAGAGTTGTTCACTTCATTCCCATTCAATTATCTACACACCTTATCTATCCACACAAACATATCCACGCACAATCGCATACAACTTTACAAGATCGTAATCTAGAATCATACTTCAAAAACTTTTGACTTTTAAGTTAAAACTTTTCGGTGGGGGAAAATCTTATAGGTTCGCGTCACCAACATGCTCATGACTGGCGCATGCGCAGCGACCGTATGCTGTGCACGTTAGACGCTTTTTGGATGGGTGAAATTTCGTGCATTCGCTTCACCGACATGCTTAATGAAATTTCAAATTTTAATACTAAAAGTTCTAAGTTTTCTCTTCTATGGGCAGCAGTCTTATATAACTACCACTTTTCTCCAAAAAGCCGCAATGATATAAAATATTACTTGTTTTAGGCTTTTTTATCTGTGTCCATAATAGTAGCTTCTGATGATACATGTATTATTATCGAAAAAGTTATCATAGGCTTGCTTTTCTATAAAATATATAATAATATTTATAATACTTTGATATGCATTCAACCTCTAATATCCCACTGTTTTTTTTTTTTTTTTTTTCTAAACCCCCGATATTGTGGTCGGAGCCTGTTTCTACAATGTTCTCTTTTATACCAGTTCTATCAATCATGCCTCTCGTACTTTCATTCTTCATACTAATTTCTTCTGTCATTCATCGTCTTTCGCCGATCAGGGTGAGTTCCCTTACTAATTTGACTAATGCTACACTATTTTATCTATTTATTACTACAAATATCCCACTGTTAGGCCTCTTTCTCCATTCGTGGATTATACATTATCATCATCATCATACATATGTAGATTCAATGCCCAACATCAAGGTCAAAGTCAAATACGAAATGGAAACAAATCTCTTAATCAAAGTAATTAGCAAATTTTGTTTCGCTTACATAAAAACAAACACACCTTGCCTTGAAAGGAAATATTAATGACTTCTCGAATCCCATAAAAAATATACACCGTTAATAAAGTGGATAAAGACATAGTCGTTCATTAATCTCATTTAGTTGTATAAAAAGTCATTGTATGAGCAATGATAGAATGCGCCAAGTTTCCCCTTTTGAATGTAGTTGAAATGTTAGGAAAAAAAATGCAGTAAATTGAGGAACCGTCGTTAGACGAGGCTTTTATAGTTTGCGATGTGTCGTACGATTTAGAAATCAGTTGAATTGTTTGTGAAAGTGTAAATGTTGCATTTTGATTATCCAATTATTTTAAGAGTATATTGAAAGAAGAAATCTGTGAGAAATCAAGAGACGAATATTTACGTTTTCGTTAACGTGGTTTCTTCTTACGTTTAAAATTAAGACATGTTAAAAACATTATCCGTTAGAATTATCATTAAAAAAAAACTGGGGAACATTTGCTAAATAAATATTTGAGTTATATATTTTTTATAAACAAATAGGTCGAAAAACAAGAGTACGGCTCACCTGATGGTAAGCAATTACCGTAGCACTAGACGCCTGCAACACAAGAAGCATTGGAAGCGTGTTGCCGACACTAATCGACTCTAATTCCAACTCTCCCAGGAGTTCTGGTCACCTTACTCAACACAGGAATACAACACTGTTTGAAAGCAGTATTATTTAGCTTTTTTCTTTTGTAAGGTCGAGGTACTTCCCCAGTTGGGCTGCTCCAGATTTTGAGAAGGATATTTCCAACTGAGCTCTACCTCACTTAAAATTTTAGGGTTAGACAAATTAAACATTTATTTTAAAACTCTGGGCATTGCAAATTAAACTGAGTACTAACAATTAACAGTAGGGTTATACTATGATTATTCATATTTCCCCAGTATTGTGTAAATCTTATATCGGGGGAATGGATCCACAAGATAAAAACAAACACCGAGTCCACAACAAATATCTAAATGGTCTTTATAAAAATTTGTCTTATTAGTGATGAAAAACGATACGATATATCGTCACTATTAATTAATAGTAACGTAAAAACAGTCTTACTCTGACTGAGTCGTCAAGGCGTACCTAGTTTGACAAGTCGTGTGCGTGGACAGTTTTTGCAATTTCATCAATAAACCGTGACTTGAACAACAAAACGACAATAGTGATGTCAACAACAACATTGTTGTTGATACTGTAGCAACAGTTTCAAATTTTATTAGACATCATAATTAATTTTATTCCACATGTATCAAAATAAAAATTACGTCATATCTCCGAATAACTATGATTTGTACAAATATTTTTTTATTTGATTGATGACTGAAAAAATTTACTTAGGTTTATCGAGTAAGACATATTAAGTAAAACATTTTTTTTTTTTTTGGGAAAATAAATTAAATGATTCATTAATAAACTTTTTGCTAGATTATGAACCTAAGCATAATGTAAACTAGATAATATAAAAAATAAAATAAAAATCATAGTAAAATCGAATATAAAAAAAAACTTTTTTAACAAACAATTAAAATTAAAGCTACGAACAATTATTTCATATTTGTATTTTATTTATTATTGAAGTAAAACGTCTTTACGCACGCTTGACTTGGGGAAAAAGCTGGTGAGCGACGAGAGCGTTACGAAAACTGTGATCGGGCGTGACGACCGGAGTAAGAGAGAGAAGTGCGAGCACATATTTTCTTTCTCGCTTTCTCTCATAACCAGTTACATTTCATATATCTAAGACACATTGTGCAGGCCTATTGCTAAAGAAGTTTTACTTCGGTCGTGAGATCTAATCACTCACTCGTTTTTTTCATAGGGGAAACGTATTTGTTAGAATACTCATTCAATAAAAAAAAATTGTTAACATAGAAAAAAAACAAATCAATTAAGTTCCCACATAAAATTTGCGGCAACGACATTTTGTTTGACAAAAATTATAAATTAACAAAAACAATGGGTACAAAAATTCGCGTTTTAATAATAAACATTAAGTGGCCTTTGCTCGTCTCCTTTTTAACTTTAACTTCAATATTAAGTTTCACTGTCTCGATCGATTTGTTTTATTTCGCTTAATCGGTGAATTGATATTCGCTATACGATCATATAACCCTTAGATAACTGTTTTTTTTTTTTTGTTTATGATGTTTTAATGTGTGATTTTTTTTAAATATTATTATAGACAGGGCAACCGTTTCAGTGTAGTGGTGCATAAGACGTGTAGGCGCCTATACACCGGTTTGCGGATTTGATTTCCACTCGGGATGGATATTTGTACAAGTCTTAGTTTCCAGTTTGGATGTCTGTCCTTGTGGGTCGCACCACCTTGCCTCGGAGCACGTTAAGATGTTGATCCCGGTTGTTATCGTATACACCTGATAGCGATCGTTATTCATAATAGGGAATATAGCCGCCAACCCACAATGGAGCAGCACGATGGATTAAGGTCCGTTCCTTCTCCTACCTGGAAATAGAGGCCTATGCCCAGCAGTTACTTGTTACAGACTAAATCGATCGATCGATCGATATAAAATTAAGTACTAGGTCGATTACATGTAAGAAAAATATTGTGCAATTAAATTTCTATTACAGATAAAATAAAATAAAAACTGGAATTTTTATTTGAAAATTCTCGTCAATGTTAAGCTTATCGTGTTGTTTAGGCTTATTGTCACGATAGTTGGCAGTATAGAGGTCAAATGTTACAGTTTATTACTACTAATTTTATTGTGGTAAATTACTACAGTCGTCTATGATCAAGAAAGTGTTTTTGAACTGGAGCCATCGCTTAACATAGGGTGACTTTATCATTTCGTAGTCACGGGACTTGAATCGAACCCACGAACATCAGAGCATAAAGTAAGACTACTGAAAACTACTCTAATTGGTTAATAATGTGGAAAATAACGAGTTTTAAGCTGTTAAACAAAAACCGCATATAAGTGCGTTAAGAAACAAAGCCCCAGTACGGTCAACATAATATATCATCCAATAAAACAAAAATTACCCACACCGTGTCCTTTGTGGGGATTAATTTATCTTGTAGCCTGTAATGTATACGGGACCGTAGCCGCACAGATCGCGCATAAGTACAGCGTCTTGAAGTGTGAAATGTACCGTCGACATAAAAATGGCTTTTTTAGGTTTTTTTAATTGTAAAAATCCATATTTATGATTGTTAACGTTAATGCTTGTTTTGTTAACTTTAATCTGTGGTTAATTATGTCTTTTTATATTATGCTTAAATGGTTTTCTTTGATGATGCTTTAATGAGGCATAAATGTAAGGACAATTTTTTTGTTTGTTTTTTTTTTGTTGATAGAATTTTGCTGAGTGTTATTTTTGAATTTGTATTACAATTTAATTTATGTATGTGCGTGTGTGTGTTTATTAATATATACACATACATAGAAGCATGAACTTTCCACATAGAGACCCATATCTAAATAGTAATATAATAATTGAAACAGTTTTCAAATAAATAAAATACATAAATATATACTTTATTTTTTTTACTAATTGCAACAAAGCGTATTTATGCAGGTATATTTTCAATCTGTTTTATTATTTATTTATTTATTGTTAAAACATACATATTATTAAAAAGTATAACCTTACTCTGCGCACTCATTTGCGGAAGGGACACTTGATAGCCGTGCGGTCTTGGTTAATGCATAACCTCGCTGAGCTTCGATTGAAACTGAACTAACGATGTCTTTTTATTGAGATTGCCATTGATGGACGTTTAATTTACATGCAAGTGTTTCAATACACCATAAACTATGTTATCGAGATGCAAATTGATCGAGTTAATTACAATTGTGGTATTTTTTTTTGCAGTAGTAATAGTAAGTAATTTATAGTGCTGTAATGTTAAGCAAATAAGGAAGAATGGTTGGTTTAATTTTTTTCTTGAATTAAATTATGGACAGTGTGTAAAATACTTGATTTGGTTTAATTTATTTTAAAATGGTAATCAAGGATCCGGGACTTTTTGATTCATATGAGTAGTAAATAATAAAAATGTAATTCTTTTGTCATTTCCTTTTAATGCTAGAGGTTGTCTGGAAGAGATCGCTCTTTTAGCGCTAAGACCTCGTTTTGTACATGTCTATATTCTCTTTCTTTCTGCGTAATTTTTTTTTCTCTGATAGCGTACAATAAAGAGTATTTATATTTACATTTGTACATAGTCTAAAATTTAATTTTATCCAACTTAATATTGTAAAAGGCAAAAGTTTAGATTGGTATATGTTATTTCACGCATACAAAACCTGCTACTATTCAAATTCTTATGTAAATAGCTGAAATATACAACTTTATATGACATTCCCACTGATTGAGTATTTATTCATACAAAACTACGAAGCGTTGTTACTTCGAAATATTTATTAGACATATTTCAGATGTTCATACAACATCAGTTGTGGGTTTTATTCGCCTCGAGTCTGGGTATGATAGTTGTATTTATTTTAGTAATTATTATTTATATGTTGTTACCGAATATATATATATATATATATATATATATATATATATATATATATATATATATATATATATATATATATATATATGTATATTAATCGGTTGTTACCTATAACACAAACATTAAGATAAGGACACGTTAAGTGACCGTGTGTCGACGACCGCCTGTTCATATTTTTATTTATTATTTTTTTTTTTTTTATTTAGTCAGTAATTATGAGCATTTCAGATATACAAAAAAAAACATGCAAATTTTAAATTGTAATACTTAATTAAAGATGGCTTATTCGACAGCTTTACGCATAAAATAAATTCAATCTCCATTTGTATCGATAAACAACACCAATCCGTATAAACGTATAAAAGTTTCTTTTATCGTATAAATAAGGTTTTGCGATCATTATTCTTTATTTTCGTGTGATTAATTACAGTTTTTTGAGGTCCACACGTAAATATATGTAAACAGATTCGATGCGGCCTACGCGGATCGTGTTTCTTGATACTTAAGGCGTTGACGTGTAAAAAGGAAATTAAACTGACGTTGATCAAAACGATATCATCACGCTACAGGCATTGATACGTTTATTGTCGTATGTAAAGCTCAGGTTTACCAGGTGCAAATTTTTTTTTATCTCATAAAACTAATATATTGTACAAATAATTCTACACCAGTAGTCGTATAATTTCAATTAAAAATTAATAAATATTACACGCATAAAACTTGGAATAAAACTATTCTTCTTTTTTTACATTGTCAACCTTATAGTTCGTTCATTATCAATTACTATAGTTGTCAGTTTGCGGTTTGATCGTTGGGTACTATTAATCAAATGAAAAGTTACTTAACAGGTTTCAAGGTGTACTAAATAGCTGAATACATATTTAATTGTGATTAAATTTATTTATATCGGTATGTAGATTATTTTTGATGTAACTAATAATAAAAAAAAAAAAAAATCTAGCAATATTATATTTTGTAAAATGACAGTTCAAAAGGTGTTTTTATAGCTCAATTAAATTAAAAAAATGATTTTAATTAACATTTAACGCAATAAAATTCACGTGCTAGTATTTAGTACTCTCCGTAGCACGGTGGGGAGACCCAAAACTAACCAGAACCGGATATAGACCGGATTTTTTTTTTATGTCACTAGGTCGGCACGCAAGCGTACGGCTCACCTGGTGGTAAGCGATTACCGTAGCTTATAGACACCTGCAACACCAGAAGCATCGCAAGCGCATTGTCGACCCAATCCCCAATCCCCCCAGGAGCTCTGGTCACCTTACTCACCAACAGGAACACAATACTGCTTGAAAACAGTATTATTTTGCTGTGATCTTCTGTAAGGTCGAGGTACTACTCCAGTCGGGCTGCTCCATATTTTGAGCAGGAAATTCCTGCTGTGCCCTACCTCAGTTGAATATATTTGTACTAATACAACATATAATCTGAGTACGATCGAATCTACGACCGCCAGTGTGTAGGCACCAACACGAACGCACACGACTAGATCAGAGCTGTCGTCTTTGACCTGTCATGTTTATGATTTTTATACTAATAATTTTATGTTAATTTTACATCAATAGATACATTGTTTTATAATAAATGTAAGGCATTTAAATTAATTATTAAGCTTATATTATTTTATTAATCATAAATCGTTATCTCACGTCTAGGATATCTTTATTACAATAATTTATATAAAGTTCAATGAACTAAACTAATTATTTATTCGTAATTAACAAAGCAAAAATTGTCATAATATAATATGTAAATAAGTCTATCGAATGTGATTTATTTAAAACGTTCAATATATTGCATCTGGTTTTTGTAACTATTTTTTTTATATATTTGTAACATACACACACAGTCGTCTGTTCCTAAGGCAAGCAGCTGCGTTATATGTAACAGCCGACTGATAAAACTGCTTTTTTATTAATATACATATGAATTATACATATATGAATCACACTTAGAATACTTAAACACGTCAAATATATATAAATATATTGGTCTACACAATTATAATAAGCCCTATCCGGGGATTGAACTCATATTTTTAATGCTTTAGCCAATCGCTTTGAACAACATGCAAAAAAATACCTAATTTGTCAACTATAATTATGTGGCGATTTATTCAAAGAAATCATATATGTAACAATGTAAATACGCTTAAAATCTACAGCAGTCTGGCTACAGAAGAACAATAATTTTACAGAAGATCCCAGCTAAATAATACTGCTTTCAAGTTGTGCTGAGTTTCTGCTGTTAGTTAGCTAAATGTAAGGTTGCACTGTTTTGGCAACTAGTATTCCAACCGTGAGTTGGCTACGGTTACTGCTTAATTTGCAAAAATAATAATCATCAATAACAATTAGTTATTTTAAAGAAAATAGCAAACAAAGACATAATTCATGAAGAGAAAAACTTTTTTGACGTTAGATTTAGAGCAATTAACGGTAAAACAAAATCGAAATAAAATACGAAAGCCGTAGTGATAAGTTTCAAACAGTTCTCTCTGACGATAAATTGCAACCCACGCTGGTGTTTTCATAACCAGTTCGTTTGGAGATTTTTCATCGGTTGCATCTGCAATTTTACTTATATAATTATTCTTTAGATAGATATTAGATATTATTATTCTTTATTAGAGTTCCAGATATGATTATCGAATGTTGTTTTCCAAATTCGAATTTTCAAATTTGGGATTTAAATAACTATTGGTAAATTTGTGACGCCAGTCTTAAAAATTATACCGCAGACATAAAACGGTGTTAATTTTGCTACGGTAATGTTTAAGACCTCATAGTTTACCGAAATATATATATACATAATCGATGAAAAATAGAAATACATTATACACTATTTCCAAAAGGAATTATTAAGTATGTATTTACAAATAAATAACTGCTTCTCCCAAAAAGCATTCAAATACTCAATACTCCTAAAACAACTTTCCGGAACTTTCTACGCCCTCAGCTACCCCCCTATATTTTCCCATACTGTCCCACTAAGAAAGAAATGATATCTAACCAGTGCGAGTAGCGAACGTTTCAAAATGGCGTTGCGCAACGTCGAGAGTAAATCTAATCTCCAGTATGATAACTACGACACTAATGCGAAGCTGATTATTGTTTAATCCCCGATAAAGGTCCATACTTCGATTCACAGTAATGAATTACCATGAGAAATTAACTCTGATTTAGTTCAAAAATAACTCCGTATTGTGACTTTCGAAATTTTCTGTTAGCGCTGTTACTTCCGCCATGTACTAATAATGTATAATGAATAGTAATGTTTATACTTGCGAAAGCAACTAAATGGTGCTTAGATATTTCCTTTTTTTAAAGCAATTGTTAACATGTATCACTGTATGCGTTCCTAATAAAACAAAATAAAATAAAATAAAAGTTTGATGAAATGACATATATTACTGTTTTAAGCGTAAAAACACCACCGAATCATATTAAAACCGAGAAAAAAAAACTAAAAAGCTATCTCTAGTATGCACCAATAATGTTAGACTTAAATTTTTTTAGATTACCCTATTAGACCTTTTTTTAGATTTATTTAATGGGTAATAACAACACTTAATGTAAGTTTTCGTAATACTATAGAAGTTATTTTACCCGTATTATGTCTACAATTACACACAAAGTAAGATTCAATTACTACACCATTTGACCATGACGAATATAGATTTATATTTAAAATAATTATCAACTTTTTAGCCAGACAAAAAAGATGTTACACCACATTTGGTTAGAATTTATTATTATTAATTGCACCTACGTTGCATTTAGACCAGGTTTTTGAATGTCTAGACATTCTGTAAATTTATTCTGTGTGATTATTTTTGTAGCGTTCAATTAAGTTATTTTTTTTTAATTAAGTTATTTTATTTTATCAATAATTAACAATGTGGTTGACATTTATATGTAAGGAGGTGTGTTTCGTTGGTATAAATTTGAATATAATTATGATTAATAAGTTAAAGATTTAATTTTGTATGATATGTATTATATTTAAAACATATTTTAATAAGAGTTTACTAATACATATAATACGAAAGTGTAAATGAATGTTTGTTACTTAATCATTAATTTAGTACCGAGATATGTTAGAGTTTAAAAAGCATAAATACATTATATGTATATTATTTATTCCGGAAAATATGCATTGCGTTTGATCTATTTCAAGGCGAATAAAGTCGCAGGGTGATAATAGTCAATTATAACTACATGAGATGTATAATCTATTTATAAATATTATCTAGTTGATTGGAGCAATGTGTAGGGACCTCGCTTTCTGTTCCCATTGTTGTGAATTTGATTCCCTTAGAGCGAGTGTGGGTGTAATATATATATATATAGTTGTTTGTCTTAGAAACAGAAGATCGTGTGTATGTTAAAGATTTTTATTTATTTATTCAATTAATGATCTCTTATAATTATGTTATTTACTATTAGACGATAAATCTAATAAACGGGAGAAGACGCATTATTATCTATAAAAATATCTTTTTTATTTTCACATCATTAATAAAATCAATTCCTAGTAAAAATATGACTAATAAGTATGTTAAAATTCACCTCACGATCGTTTTCCTCATTTGATAAAATGCTTATTTTCTCATAAATTGACACACTAACTAACTAAACTAACTAAATAGGGTCGTTTTTCTAGTTTTATCGAAAATCAATTTAATTTGAACGAGTACTTTTTACACACTTTTGTGGGGATTCGGGGTAGGGTCGACAAAGCGTTTGGGATGCTTGTAGCGTTGCAGGCGTCTATAAGCTACTGCAAGCTCTTACCATCAGTTGAGCCGTACGCTTGTTTGATCTACATTGTTGTATAAAATACTGCTATATGAAACACCATGACCATGGGTTGACTGGAAGAAATCTCTTTCAGAGATAAGTCCACCTTTGCCATAAACCTTTCTATTATTGTATGTTTTATATCTATTTTTTGAGTGTAATAAAGTATATAATAATAAAAAAACTATGATTTTTAAAATAAAACTTGGGGAGTAAGCTGGTGAATGCGTGACGAGAGCGTTACGATAAGTTTGTTCTGGCGAGGTGAACGGAAGTTGAGAGGGAGAAATAAGTTAGTGAAGATAGAAATAGAGAGTTACGTTACGTTAGTTTTACTTCAGTTGTGTCGTCTAAAGTACACTCGTTTTTATTACAGCAGTGAGTTCTTTGTTAAAATCCTAAATATTCTTACCACAATTTCATGGACGTGCAAAGGATATTACACTAATTGATTAGTCGTAGGTATCAAGAATTTCTAAAAAACAAAATAAAATATAAATAAATAATATAATATAAAAAATAATTCCCAAATAAAAATAATATAAAATCAAATAAAAATGTGCTACTACTTTTGTTGGTGTACTTAGTTGGTCATGACAGAACATAATATTAAGTCTGGTTAATACCCTTTAAAATAGGAATTCATGTTAATTATTCAGTTGGTGTGATATTCCTTTTAGTTGTCGATGTGATCGTCAAGTCAAAGATTTTAAGTGAAACTCTTGTCAAAACAGCTATCAAACTGGCAAACCGCTAATATACTGGCTAAACGGATGAGGAAAGAATGTATGAAGTAGTTGAGGATAGGAGTTGAGAAGAAATAAGACGCTGTTTTTTTTAAACTTGACTAGTATAGCTGTTTCACGCATGTATTTTATGATCATCGGATACTTCTCTATCGAACCAGCTTTTTACGAGCTGAAGTCAATTACTTAAGATTTACTCTACCACAATAAAACCGGGAATTTAGTCAATTTATTGCCATGTATTAAAATTATCCATGAAGTAACGAAATTACAATATCGAAAATTCACAATACCGTGTATAATAACATTACAAAACCAATCAATTCTATGATAATGCGGCAAAAATAAATTGAACATGCCGACGTATTAAAATCTCTAGATTCACGTGAATATTGCACTCGGAATCTGTATACACGGGTCCCATTAGCCTTATCTCATTATTCAGTACTAGGTATAAATCTCGCTAATGCTTCCATATCTTATAAATCTCTTGCTGGCTGCTTAATTAGAATGAGCTGGGTTGCGCGCGCATTGCTGGCTAACGGATTGAGGAATTGTGGATGCGGTAATTGTCCGAAGTTCGAGTTTTTCTTTACCTGCCATATTGTCGCGGTTTGAGGAGTATTAAAGAAATAAATATAATCGATACGTTTGTAGTTGAGTAATTGTGCGTGTGTGGGATAGTATTGGTGTGTGCCTACTAATTATTTAGATGATATAACTATATACCAACAGAAGACATAATATAAGAAAAAATCTATATATATATATATATATATATATATATATATATATTGTATTATAAAAATGTTTGTATAATATCACATATAAAGAATAGCTGAGAAAATATTGAACGACATATAACTATACGAAGCATACAATTTTTACTTTTTTGAAACATTATACGGAGAAATAAAACATTTCAATATATTATTTTTACTTTAGTTAAATGAAATAAAGTCACATAACAATAATAACAAAACAAATTATACATCCAAAGTTCGTAGCGCAACGGTCTCATACAATGATGCATTACATCGCCAGATGAAAGATGGCCACCGCGAACGCGAAAAGCCGTTGTGTGTATTACATTGAAATACACCTTTAAGCACAATACAATAAAATATTATTTACTTTAAAAACATAAGAGAAAAATTTTACTTTGCTGTAATTTTTATTTTCTTTTTTTTCTGACGACCGCTCTGGTGTGTGCGCATGTCACGTGTCGGCTGTCGGCCGGTCGCCGGTTCGATTCCCGCACGAGGTGGATATTTGTGTTTATACAAATATTTATCTCCTGTCTGGTTGTTAGTTCTCGTGGTCCTTCGGCGTGGAACACTGTGCTTCGGAAAGTGCGTAAAGCTGTCGGTCCCGGTTGTTATCATGACTGATATCGATCGTTACTCAAAGTAGGGAATATTTCTGCCCTAAAAAATACGCCTAGATGTTAAAACACGTTCTCAACTAATTCGAGAACTCGTTACAACACTATTCGAGCGTTATAACAATGTTTTGTTGCAGCAGTTTGGAATAAATTAAGAATGTTTAAAAACAAGCCCAAAATCTATTTATAATTTTTTTAACTGTAAATTTTATTATTTATTTTATTATTTATTAATTAATATATTTATAGAAATTATTGATAAAATACGTGTTTTGCTAATTACACTCTGGCATCGCGTAAGAATTTTTTAACTGAGGTAGGGCACAGGAGGAAATTCCCTGCTCAAAATATGGAGCAGCCCGACTGGGGTAACACCTCGACTTTACAGGACCTAAATATTACTGTTTTCAAGCAGTGTTGTGTTGCTGTTGGTGAGTAAGGTGACCAGAGCTCCTGGGGGGATAGGGTCGAAAACGCGCTTGTGATGCTTCTAGTTTTGCAGGTGTCCATAAGATACGGTAATGCCGTACGCTTCTTTGCCGACCAAGCTACATAAAAAAAACTTTCCTACATATGTTTCATTTAAAATAAATGATAAGTTTTAAAACAGTTCTTTCTCTTTGCAAATTTATCACAATGTAATGTATCTATTACACTGTAAATTATAAAATGTGTCAGAACTGCATAAATATCAAAGCGAAAACAAAGTCACACAAAAACTATCAATAATGTTTCCAACAGTAAGTATTAAATTAAACTCGAAGCAAGCACTTTCACAGACTTAGAAACTCTAGCAATAACTTTTGCGTAGGTATTCCAGACGTGAAATCAAATAGTCGACTCCGATGTGCGAAATTAAACTCAGATTAATGACCTGATGAAAACTGTTACAGGTTTACTATTATAAATCAGACTTATATTCCGCAACACTTAGAACGCGCCGATAACTAACGATATTTTAAATTAAATGTTGCATACAAATATATATATATATTACTACTATATTTTCTTCGCTAAATAGAATGACTATTTACATATTGACGTCATGAAATTGACATAAAACGTCGGGCATAGGAAAAACCTAACAAACCGCGATAAAATCCGAAAAAGTTATTACTATTTTCGTTCAAAATTGTAAAGCTGTTTTAATAAAAGCCTGCGAATTTTCTCGGCTGGACTTTGAATGTTACTTTTTAATTGAAATTAAATATATTTAATTTAGTAATAAGTCCGAACTGATCCAGATGCTGATTCGTCTTTAACCATCTTAGTAATACAACGTGAGTAAACGAAAAAAATTAACAAACGCACTAGCCTTTACTAAGATTGTCGAGGGTTTTCCTCAATTTTTCTGGGATTCCATCATCAGATCTGGATATCTTCTTTCCAACAAAAAAACAATTGTCAAAATCGGTTCATAAACGACGAAGTTATCCCCGAACATACAAAATACGGTAGAATTGAGTAACCAACTCCTTTTTTAAACTTGGTTAAAAATAGTTTAAAATGCAAAATGCTTAAAAAAATCCGGTCATGTTCAACAGAACAATCTAGATAGTCCGTAGTCATAGATATTTGTACCTTTATATTGTATACACACCTAAGCACTTGCCTTAAGGCGACAGCCATGCTGAATGTAAAGCAGCTACCGTAAACATCTAGGTCAGGTTTTAGTACTAAAATATAGGTACAGCGAATACATCTACAATGCCTAGATTTGCGAGATTATAGATACTGTTTTGACTTCCGTGCTTAATGTTATGACAGATATGACAGCCGATATTTTAAAGGGCTACTTGTTTGTGACCAACATTGTAGAAGAACGATATTTTATTGAAAATTGTTAATCGGAATGAATGAATGAATGTTTTACTAAAGAGTTTTTAATATAATTAGCAAAATATTTTAATTTTAATTAAATAAACATCTTCTTCAAAATTAATATAAATTTAGCTATATAGCTCATATAACTATTTTTTTTTTTGAAAACAGAAACGAGATACGACCCAAAATTCCGGGTGAATTAGACCAATATTTTCTATCTCACAAAAATGAGACTGATGAGTTATTCAATTCGTGTAAACAGTTGCAATAATTGTATTTACTATTGAAACAAACTGTATACGCTAATATCCAGTACGCTAACGGTCCCACATCTTCCTTGTAACATTTGTATATGTCACGGTGGACTTTCACATACGTATATACAAATATACGATATTTATATCAGCATATAAGTGTGCTACTTTAGAATAGAGCAATTTTCTATTTTACAAAAGACAAACAAAATTGATTTAACAAGTAGGTACTAATGACAGAAATCCAAAATGAAATTAAAATGAAATACAAAAATTTTATTATCTTAAATTAAGTAAATTAAAAATAATATCTATCTCTAAAATAACCAATCAATCGTAGATTTTTAGCTGAAATAGAGACGTAAAATTAACTGTAAATATTTCCCTAAATATAGCAATTTAGATTAAAATATCCTTAATAATCGATGGCATAAATTGTAAGGCTTAATAGCCCGCCCTTCGTCCTAAAGACCTGCATTGCCCCTGGCTGTAGGTCTCAGAGCCGAGAAATTTAATCGAAACGCGTTAAAATAACTGGACCGTGGAGATAGAACGTTAAACTTGTCTAGATTATGTTCACTCATGATACAATCATAGACATTTCTAGGATTTACGTATAATTTATTTCTCTACAAGCTCTTTAAGTAAGCGTAGGTGGTAGGCAGCGAAGTCCAATACACTAGAGAACAGAGAAAAACTGCTCAAAGGAGGTTGAGATCTATTTCCATATATTAAATACTTTTTGTTTACATTTTTAAAAAAGCACTATTACTGGCCAGTAATTTTGGTTGTTTAAAAAAAAACTCATTTTCCATACTATCCAAAAAAATTTTTATAAAGCCTAAATTGTATAAATAATAAAACTAAATATGATAAAATCTTAAACGAAAGAAAAAAGCAATTGATTATGATATACTAGTAGGTGAGCGCCTTGTGTTTTTTTTTTAATTTTGCATGTTCGATATAATTTATTCATATTTTATCCATTACTATTAAGTACAGTAAAAATAATTTCGACGTTGATTATATTTTGTGAAAAAAATGTGGATTCGCAGAACAGCATAACGTATATCCGGCTTGAAGTACAAAAAAAAAAACACCAAAGCAAATAGAACCGACACAATGCCCACAAGTTGGTCAAAATGTGTAATTAGAGTTACGACAAATTTAATTATGCAACAATTATTTTCCTGTAATCAAGATCAGTTAACAACAGCTCTGGTGAAGAAGAACCGCCCTGGTGTAGTGGTGCGAGTAGTCGCCTAAAACATTTAGGTTTCCCGGTTCAATTCCTGTTTCGGATGGATATTAATATTTCTAAAAATATTTCTCCCTGGTTTCGATGTCTGTCCTTGTGGGTCTCCCCACCGTGCCTTAGAGAGCACGTTAAGCCGTCGGTCCCGGTTGTTATCATAACTACCTAATAGTGATCGTTACTCATCATATATTAAGGTACAATCCTTCTTCTACATGGAAAAAGAGGCCTATGCCCAACAGATGCCCAACAGTGGAATCTTACAGATAATGCAATTGCGAAGATCAGTCATTCTAGTATCAAAACCTGAACTTTTCTTTAAGTTTCTCAGGAATGAGTGATTTAGATTGATCCGTTTGAATAATACTCAAAATGGTATATATAATGGTAAGGATCCCGGGATGTATCGGGATCAAGAATTACTTATGTAAAGAAGCGAGACTTAGTTGTATTGCAGATATGAATATTAAATCATACTAAGAAAGGGTACAGCCAAATCCCAATGAAATAGAATCCGTAGTTCATTCGATGATTGCGCCACCTTTTTTGATGTCAGTAAAAAAATTATTGACGTTATTTAAAGTCCAAAAATGGATTTTGGTATTTATTCGCAGACAAAAATAATAAAAATTAATTATGTATTACTTTAATTATAAACGCAGTGAAAATGTTTCAGCAATATCAATATGCAGTTAATCATTAACGTTGAGTTCTAATAAATCATTCAATACAAGGCTAGTTGCTTTATTAAGTTATCACGAATTGAATATAGGTTTTGAGTGAAATGGAACAACTGGTGTTAATTATTCCTTTATGTACAATAAAGAATATTTGTTGTTATTGGTGTTGAATTAACAAAACTCTGTAACGTCCATCAGAACTTTCGAGGTCTAGACTTTTGTTGTTTTAATGTACGTGTTTCAAATACATAGCAGTGTGTGTATTGTTTTTTTTTTTTTTTACTGATTTAATGTGTTTTTTATGCGTAATTTTAAGAAAATATTAGCATTATGCACTCCTTCTCAATATAGACTATAAGTGTGCGAAATTTTATCCTAACGCGTCCGCAAAATATAAATACCTTTTAGATGCAATAAAGTATTTTTACAAGTTACTTGCAAAATTCTAGCCAGTAGGTGTTACTACAGTCTCAATATTGAATAAGTCAACATGATTAATACATCTCCATTGCTAGATTTAATTGAATACCTTTGATTTAGATCCGACCAATTAAATATGAATATTTGCATCGCCAATTAAACATAGCCGTTTTCATAATAATTGGCCGGTGGGGTAATATCATTTGATAATCTCCAACGTTTTCAACTATCGTATCGTAAATCTTAACAACCATAATTCGCATATTAAATTGAATAATTATTATAGTGACTGTACTTAATTTTTGTTTGCGTAATGTTAAATTTATTATTTAACTTCCTTTATAGAGATATTGGTCATACAGGTGTTTGCCGTGGTCTGGGTGTTCGTGCAGTCCTCGTGGGTCTCCCCACCATGCCTCGGAGAGCACGTTAAGCCGTCGGTCCCGGTTGTTATCATGTACACCTGATAGCGATCGTTACATAGTAGGGAATATATCCGTCAACCCGCATTGGAGCAGCGTGGTGGATTAAACTCTGATCCTTCTCCTACGTGAGGAAAGAGGCATAAGCCCAGTAGTGGGGTATTACAGGCTGAAGCGTATCTAAGCATTTGTATTGGCCATATAGCGGTTTGTTGTGGTCTTAGCGTTTGTTGTGCGAAGCATATGTGTGTGTATTGTGCGTTTCTGGGCCCATGACACAGGAGAAAACCTACTTGGGGACGTTGAGAGTAAGTGTTTATTTTACCGTTTATTTATATAGAAACCGCGAACCCGCATTGGAGCATCGTGGTGAAGTAAGCTCTGATCTTTCACTCCTACATGGGGAAAGAGGCTTATGCGAAGCAGTATTACATGCTGAAGCGTTATATAAAAAATGTATCAGAACTGTTCAAGGCATTACATACTATATTAAGTAAATAAGTATTTTTGTAATATCTAAGATTTTATTTTTGTGTTACCCACATTAGGAATTCTAAACATTTTGAATATCATATCAAAAATTGACCGCTCCAGCGGGGTTCGAACCCGCGTCTCCGACGTACCGTGTCGGCGCTCTAGCCAATTAAGCTATGGAACGATGCACCCGCTCGAGCGAAATTTTCGATATGATAATTTTCGGTTCGCTTAAACCGAAATTAAAAATTCGGCGGGTTCGAACCCCGCTGGAGCGGTCAATTTTTGATTTGATATTCAAAAATGTTTAGAATTCCTAATGTGGGTAACACAAAAATAAAAATCTTAGATATTAAAAATAGAACGGTGTCGTCTCCTGTCAAAGATTTTCATTGTAATATGAAACTTTGAATAGTTACGGGTTTCTGTAAAGAGCTCACTATAGACGGCGCCACGGTTCGCTTAAACCGAAAATTAAAAATTATCATATCGAAAATTTCGCTCGAGCGGGTGCATCGTTCCATAGCTTAATTGGCTAGAGCGCCGACACGGTACGTCGGAGACGCGGGTTCGAACCCCGCTGGAGCGGTCAATTTTTGATATGATATTCAAAATGTTTAGAATTCCTAATGTGGGTAACACAAAAATAAAATCTTAGATATTAAAAATAGCACGGTGTCGTCTCCTGTCAAAGATTTTCATTGTAATATGAAACTTTGAATAGTTACGGGTTTCTGTAAAGAGCTCACTATAGACGGCGCCACGGTTCGCTTAAACCGAAATTAAGTATTTTTGTTTTTCATTCGAACATTTGTAGATAAAGTTTGGTCTTATTTAGCTTGAAATAAACTTAAAGTAATGACTGGTGGTATTACTTATAATTTATGTAAATAAAAATAAATATCTAAATATCTTGTAATGCGTAAAACTCGAGAGTTCAGAACATTTTTTTTAAGATTTTTCATACTTGGAGAAGGTTCCAACGAATAGAAAATTAAGGAAATTGAACAGAAAATTAAAAAAAAAAACAAAAAAAAACAAAAACAGAATGATTTGTTTTATCTCCACGCGTTCGACAGTTCACAACATTGATCTCTACGTCTTTTACATCGAAACTATTTTTTTTTAAACTAAAAAAAGCCTAAGAATAATCCTGTTACAGATACCATTCACGTACTTAGTCTTAAACAAACCGACAAGACAATTTATAGCCCACAGCGACATCTGTTTCAGCGTCTCACCATATTTATATGTAAATGTGGTACCACATTTTTCCGCCCGTTTGTTTGCATCTAATATTTCACTAGGCAGCGCATCTTATTTATGTAAGACCTGAACAAGACGTCTACGTCTGGGATTCGGTTCACTAATGATGTGGCATAGCCTTTTTTGAGTCTAACAAGATACGTGTCACTTTTAGTTGGCTTCAATCGACTTAGGGCCTGTGTCACTAGTTGCTGTTAACGCTATTCGAAATATGACGGTATCCAACGGATAAAAGCTTACATTATTATTTTTCACCATCAAATTCTACTATATTTATTGTATATTTCAATACGAAATCGTAAATCTAAAAGTTATTGTTCCTTAACTGAGACAAAAGAGATATTAACGACTAATTCTATCTCCTGCTGTTAAAGTCTATTCGTAACTTATGTTCAGGATAAACTGTATCTGCAAATGGAGTAGCAGGGCCTTAAATTTATACCGTTAGGACAGGAAAATGATATGAAATGAGGCTCAGCATGTGGACTGGCAAATCGTTGACTTGGGATTCTGGCTTATTTAAATACGTCAGATTATGGCTTTCAAAATGATGAAATGGAACATATAATGTATATTCCGTTTGAGATCGTTAGAAGATAATATATACTTCTGATTATTTGTTAAACATACATATGTTTAAAGACACAAGAAATATTTATATGTAATAGCAAACTGACATGTTAATGTTTTTTTAATACATAACTAGGTCGGCAAACAAGCGTATGGCTAACTTAATGGTAAACGATTACCGTAGCTTATACAACTGCAAACCAGAAGCATCACAAGCGCGTTTCTGACCCTATCCCCAATTCCCGTCAAGAGCTTTGGTCACCTTAACCACCAACAGGAACACAACACTGGTTGAAAGCAGTATTATTTAATTGCGATCTTATAACCAATTAACCAACATATTATTAACCAACATAACCAACACGCCAACCTCCAGTGGATCAGCGTGGTGGATTAAGCTCCGATCCTTCTCCTATATGAAGAAAGAGGCTTAAACCCAGCAGTGAGATGTTACAGGCTGAATCGTATAGTATCTGTGTATTTAATTGTGTATTAACAAACTTGTCAAACCTTTTCTTGCCCAGTACATTTTCTATCTCTCTTACCCTAACAACCTACTTAACGCATAAGCATTTTAAAGTGTTGGGCAGTTTTTGGTTTTAGTCTATACCAAGCATTTACGATAGTACTATTAAATTATAAATATGTTAAAGCTACATTATTCGTACAGAGGAATATGTTACTTAGTGAAATACAATAGACACTATATTCGTATGAACTAAATCAGATATAACCCAACGGTCACAGTGCTATCATTGGACAAAATCATAATGTATGCACAAAGTGGTCCTATGCGAATGAATGGCAGTCATTATAGGGTAACAATTACATCTCTACAATGGGACAAAGACGCGGATAGCGTATCTCGCATAAGTGAGAGCAATATGCTTAGGGTGTCTATAATAATGGTAGTTTAGAGACTTGTATTTTGACTAGCCCGTTGGTGCAGTTTTTAGTGACCCTGTTTTCCTCCCTCCGAGGGTTGTGGGTTCGTTTCCTGCCTGAGTCTGGGTGTAATATATAAATATGTATTTATTTATCGGAAAATAATATTTGGCTATATAAGTCAGCTGTTAACTATAACATTAAGTTGCTTAACTTAGGCACAGATGACTGTCTGTATATATTAAATATATCTATTAAAGATATTTGTATTTGATAAGACATTTTTATCTGTATTAATAAAATAATAACTACATAATTATAATACAATTTTGTAAACCTCACCAGGTGATAAAAAATAAGAGCTTATAATAAAATATTAAGATTAAATATATAATTACTTCAGCGTGTAAATTGCTTCATAAAGAGTAGTTTATGCTTTATTCTGGAACATTTAGTTTCATAGTTTTTTGTACCCATTTGAGAGCTGAATTATTTAATATTGAAATCATCAATCTTTCATCATAACATAATATATTTTTATCATGTTACTGTTTCCATACTGTTACCATTGTTTTCATGTTAAAGATAATAAAAACAATCGAATATGTATTTTTATTCTCATTAATAACAGACATCCTAATTAGTGTGAAACTACCGTCCTTGACGAGCTGCTTTCTATACAAACATAATTGATAACGATTAACTCAAATTATACGAGTAGGATATCAATCGACGAACCTGTATGAAGCGAGATTAAGTACAGAAAAATGTAGTTGTGGTTTACAATAAAGTATAAATAAATAAATATTATTTTTTTTTATTAAAAATGATCCGGCTCTACGTTCATCATCATCATCATCATCATTTCAGCCTATCACAGTCCACTGCTGGACATAGGCTTCCTCAAGTTCACGCCAAAAATGGTGTGAACTCATGTGTGTTACCCATAGTCACCACGCGGGGCAGGCGGGTTGGTGACCGCAGGGCTGGCTTTGTCGCACCGAAGACGCTGCTTCCTGTCTACGGCCTGTGTATTTCATTGCCAGTAGTTGGATGGTTATCCCGCCACCGGTCGGCTTTTTAAGTTCCAAGGTGGTAGTGGAACTGTGTTATCCCTTAGTCGCCTCTTACGACACCCACGTGAAGAGAGGGGGTGGCTATATTCTTCATTGCCGTAACCACACAGAGGCTCTACATTACCGTGCCATTTTGTTAACATCATGCATTACGCTTATCTTACAGGCGATTTATTACGCAAGACTGCAGATCGATAGTCCTGTAACTGTCTAGCAAATCTTGAACGCAGTCCTACTCAGATGGTATTTATTTTTGAGGTATTATTATGAATTTGGTGATGAAATAGCGCAGTGGTTAAAGCGACTATGACACGCAGGCCCAAGCACGAATCTGCTCGTGACACCTTAACCGTCGAACAATAATTTTTATATTTTAAATAGAAAATTAGTCAAAATCTCATTATGAGGGACGAAAACAAGACAAGGTCATTTGAAGTAATAAAAATTTACTGACAAAAATAACAATAACTATATAATTTATTATTTATAAATTTTCTCTTTTAGATATTGTTAAATGTATTTTATTTATATAATAATTGGTTTTTAAGCCTTATTTTTACTTTAATTGAAATTTTACACTTATGATGTATAAATGCTATTAATTAGCCATATATAAATAAGTTAATACGTTTACAACTAATCAATAAACATAAACAAATATATTTAAAAAATCATTCGTTTTCAAAACATAATTTTAATAAGCTTTGACGTCTTTTTTGTAACATAAGTATGAAGCTTAAAACGGGTTGCTAAGTATCATTCATGAGATGAGCTTTTTCATTCCGTTTCAATTAACAATTATACGCCAACCAGTTATCATTTCCAAGAGTGTACGATTCGGGATCGATTCGATACGTTCAATCGAATCGAATGATCGAATTAAAGAGGAAAATTTAAAGTTTTTTTTTTATAAAAAAACGGGGAGGGGTGCCAAAGGAGTAGACAGCACCTGTACCCCACGGACATCTGCAAAATCGGCAGAGTTGCGAGTGCGATGATGGCCTTTATCGATAAGCATACTCTCGACCCTTAAAACCCCCCAAATAAGTTCCTATAAATATATCCTATATATATAAATAATCTCAATACTTTCTAAATATATATACAATCCTACCACTTATCCTTTTCAAGGTTAATGAACTCAAGATTATTTTGCTAACTATTCGATTTTAAATATCATTCTTTTTCAAATAGTTTACAAAACAAACACAACTTCTTTTGTACGAATTTACCTTTGCGATTATCCGTTTAGAACTTCAGATAAAATGTCGCAACAAAAATCTGAACACTTAGCTGGCTCAGATAGTGGTAACACTACTTATATTCGATTAAACTTAATCAAATTAACATCCGTGGATCGAATTAACCCGACCTGTTTCGGTGAGCACTCAGTTAATGAAATTGAAGATAGGTTTACAACCAAATGCATATATCTTCAACTATTTACATAAAAGCGTCGCTAGTTTAATTTATCGCTTTGTAACTGCTACCACGTTTATATTTATATTTCATTTTCGTGGTAAACTTAGAATTTAATTTGCATAAGCAGAAATAATAGTAGGCTTAATTTTATTTGGTTTTTTAATGATTACAAATCCCTTTTTTTTTGAAGATCGTGTAAACATATCATTTATTTGATTACTTTTACAAGTTTTCAAGCATCAAATCACGATCTACACTATTTTCGCAAAGCTAAATAGTATGTTTAAATGTACTGATCACAGGCACTACTGCTTCATAATAATTTAATTCCTTGTTAACGGGAGGCTTACTCCAGTTAGTGTATATAGTTGAACACGACATTCTATTTTACTATGATTTACTTTTTCTCGTTGCGTGGCAAACACGTGACAGTGATGAGTCACTAATTTCTCAACAAGGACTATGGACTATAAGTAAATCCTTGTAAAAATGTCAAAGGAAAGACAATATGTGAATGTTTGACGCAGTGCCAGAGAACGACGCACCCTTGTGGTTAGGATTCTTGTTCTGACAGATATGGGTTTTACATTTATTTTCATTACTGACAGTGTTTTCCTTATTTCTATTTTTGTCTTACCATTGTAATGTTCAGGTACCTTCTGTCAGTGTTAAAAGTGTTTTGTGTCAAGCTATAAGTAGTTTAAGTATACCCTTAGTTACTTGACTGTGGGCTTTTGTAGAGCACTTAAGGTCGTAACAGCTGCAGGCGTATGTACTTATGCATAGTTTTTCTCTAATTATCCATTAATAATTATCTATTATTAATAATCTGAAAAATAACCAAAGCTGAACTAATAATAAATAATCAGCGAGCACATGGTTAAGCCGAATTTTCGGAAACTCAAAATGATACAGATCTTTCTCTGGTTTCCCAATACTGCGCTATTGGCGTACATACGTAGATGTAGTTATACGTAGGTGTAGTGTGTGTGTTAGTATTAGTACTGGCATATAATTACACACTCGCAAACCTATACACGCACAGACATAACATTTCATGTTTGTGCGTGATTGGTTTTCTAAGTGACTAATTACATAAAGATGGGGTTTCCCATTAATGCGTATCAGTCGATAGCAGTTTGTCTAATTTCACCGTTAATTCAATTAAGGATCTCCATCATTAATTCTGTCCGCGTTAGCCTCGAGATAGCGATGATGGTGAAAGGGTGTTGTATCCCTTCTAAACATGTATACATATACAAACACATCTTATTAGATATATCGACATCTGATATGAAGAACATTGTATCTTATTTTGTTAAGTTTTCAGGAGAGCGTTTTACAATTTTGTTGCATTTAATACGTAATGTTGTAAAATTTTCTACTATTCATTTACTTCACTACGGATATATATTATTATTTTCGTAACCAAATCTTGAATTACAATAAAATGTTTTTTTTTTTTCATATAGAAATTGTTCTAGGAATTGTATAAATACGGTTCTTAAATTGAAAGATACCCTTTTCCTCCTCAGTATTTAGTTAGAAAACATTGTTTCATTAGTTACAATGTTCTTCATATCGGGTGTCGATTATAATGATCTAAGATTTATTGTCTATTTAATATTTGACACAGCTTACCTGATACTAGACTCATGTAAAAATGATATGTATGAACTATAAATAAATAAATAAATAAAATAAAAAGCCTTTTATTCCATGCAAAAAGTAAAATACATACATAGTTTAAGAAAAAAAGAATAAGACAAGAAAAATAATGATGTTATTTACATATATTTCACTTATTTTAGAAAACTGTTTAAATCTAGCTATAATATAGAAGTTTGTCTTGCATGAACCCCTCCTCAAGTAAGGGTGAAGGCTTCCTCTAAAGAGCTAAGTTCAATTAAGCGTTCATAAGTTGATAAAGTTCCGACGTTGTATGTATGAACTATACTAATGTTAAAAAGCTGAAAAGTTTTTTTATTTGTTTGTTTAAACATGCTAATCTTGGATAGCCTATTTCCCGAGGAAGGCTATAGGCTATATTAGTACCTATTTTTCTCAAAATTACAAGGTTAAGCCGCGGGGCATAGGTATTGGTATATATTAGTCCACAATTTCTGGTATTGCCAAATAAAATAATAATTTGTTAATCGACTGCGTTATTCTTCCGTAACCCCGTAGTCGGCATACGTTATAAGCGTAGATTTTACTGTGATATTTCATGGTAGATCTCTATGATATAAGACTTGGAGGGATAAGATTTTTGCAATTGAGTTATTATATGTAAGGTGAATAAGGCTAAAACAGGCTACCGTTTAAGATGTTAAGTAATTTTTCTGTTTCTGGTGACACCGTCTTTTCATTAAGGAAAATCAGACTTAGGTTAATGTACTGAAGTTTAAAGTAATGAAAAGATATAAAATATAAAAATGGTTTTTGCTTACTCGAATGAAAAAAATAATAATTGAATAGATAAATGAAATAAAACCGAATTTTAATTACGAAATATAATCATATTTTTTACTGAGTAATCTCAGAGATATTTCCTTCCTTTTTTTTTAAATAAACGAATAATTTATATATTCTCAGAATCCGTCGGCTTCTTTGATATTTATCGATAAAAATATCTATGTAATTATGTTAAATTATAGGAAATTTTACCGAATAAAAAATCAATGTACTTCCCTTCACTTTTTACGCGTCTCTATCTTATAACAGTTAGAATTATAAGTACATATGTGTGTTAACACAGTTGTCAGAATTTAAAATTAATTTCAATTAAATAAGAAACAAAGTGAAATTCAAAAAAAAAAAGGTTTATTCATGTAGTCTGGTAATTAATTAAAATTTTCTTAAAATCATAACGAAACTTTTTGTTCAGACATGCTCCGTTTGATCATTTCGTACCGTATAATTACAACTAATTAAAATAATGTTAAAAAACAACCGACAAAAAAAAACTGGGTTTAACGAACCGACAAATTTATGATACGCGAACGTACAAAAATATATACTTATTCATACAATTGAAATGATATCAAAAACTTCATTTACACCTGTTGGTTGTATCGTCAAAATAACCATATCTCATACATCTTTCCATAACATTTTTCCACGCTTCGTAACATTATAAACACGAAAATTTTACCCTTGCTTCTATGAAGATAAAGTTCAAAAACGTACGGAGGTACTTAGAACTGAAGCTAGTGAATTCCTTTGAGAGACTCGACTATAATAATAATAGTGATGACAGAAACCCGGCAAGCTAACGGAGTTATGAGCCACAAGTTGTTGGTTTCAATTTTAAACTCACAGAACTAGGAGTAGGTAGGTATTAAATTATAAACAGCGAACGTCGTATCTAACTTAATATTGTTTATTCTATGCAGCTTCCGCCTATAATATAAGAGCAATATTTTTCGCTAAGTAAGTAAAAAGTTTAACATGTTTCCTCTGTTCGTGTTAAAATGTCGATAAAAGTTTGAATGAAAGGCAATGTATCAAATAAATACATATATTAAGCCTTTTAAAGGTAAATTATAATTCTTTAAATATTACTTGGAATTTTAAAATACTAAAATAATTACTATTGAAACTTCTAGAACATACAATCGTATCGGTTATACCATAAAATTACATAGGCTTTATATTTCTAGAAAAATATATTTTCAAAAAAAAAAAAAACATAAATAGTATTTAAAATTATAATATGTACTTGCAAGTCAGTATACATAACTAAATACAATCACAAAATATATTTGTTTTCGACCACACACAATTACAACCTTGTTTCCATATAAATCACCTCGCACTGTTCCGATATAGATAATGATAATTTAGATTCGTAGGTACACCGTAACAAGACTAAGGAATTTGTCAAGTACCTACACGATACAAGTTTGAAATGGCAAGATTTTAGTGAACTATTAGGAATAGAGCTAATATCTGATATTTAGATATGAATAATGAAATAGAAAATGTTTAAAATTAAACAAGACAATGAGTTGGAGCAGTCCGACTGGGAAAGTACCCCGATCTTACAGAAAATTACAGTTAATTAGTACTGCTTTAAAGCAGTCTTGTGTTTCTAAGGTGACCAGAGCTCCTGAGTGGGATTGGGGATCGGCAAAGCGTTTGCGATGCTTCTGATGTTGCAGGCGTCTATAAGCTACGGTAATCGCTTACCATCAGGTGAGCCGTACGCTTAACCAGTTGAAAAAAAAAACTGGCTAATGCGCTAACAATTGCGAGTACAATACTTACCGGCGAGATTAAACAGACTAAATGATAAAACTCATAGAGATTTTAAATAATAGTAGAAACCCATAGAACACATAACAGGAAAAATGTTGTTTTTACCCGACTTCAAAAAAAGAGGAGGTTACTCAATTCGACCGTATATATATTATGTATGTTCGAGTATAACTCCGTCGTTTATGAACCGATTTTGATTTTTTTTTTTTGTTGGAAAGGAAATATCCCTAGTTTGGTACCATGATAAGGAAACCAGGATTTGATTATGGGATCTCAGAGAAATCGAGGGAAACTCTCGAAAATCCGCATAAATTTTTACTGGATGTACCGGTTTTGATGATTTTTAATTTAGTCGAAAGCCGATGTTTATCATGTGGTCACATTTAAATTTCATCGAGATCTGAATACAACTTTTGGAGTAATCTTTGATAATGCGTATTTACTTGACTATTTTTTCGTCTACTACGTTGTATTACTTGCAAACACAATTATTGTATTTGAAATAATAATAAACTATGTCTTTAAAGACAGGATATCATAATGTGAATTATAAATAACATCCCAAGTAAACTAGGCACTGTCGTACTAACAGTCGCTAATCTATACTTAGAACAATTTATACTAAATTATGAATGTAAAATTGCTTAAGCATGAACCACGGACGAACAAAATCAATTATCTTTGAGTTGTAAAACACACGCGATGCAGGAGATTATTAAGGATTAACCTTCACTATGTTCTTATTATAGCATCGCATTGGTCTGGGACTGGTATTACAAAAAGAAAATAAAGAATAAAATATCGAAAAAAAAAAAAAATTGACTAACTTTTTTTCTAGTTATTTAATATGTATTTACTGTTCTCTTATATTATGTATGAATTGTGCTACCATACGTTATTGGGATAAAAAATTTTTAGTTGCCCCTACAGTAATATACGAAACGTAACTCTCTCTCTTTCTACCTTCACTAACTCATATCTCCCTCTCAACTTCCGTTCGCCCCGCCCGATTACACTTTTCGTAACGCTCCCGTCATGTATTCAACAGCTCACTCCGCAAGTCAAGCGTGCGTAACAAAGTTTTACTTCAATAAATTCACCAAAACTTCTTCATTGAAAGCTGAGAAATAAATAACATCAAAATTGGTTTTGTAGGTAAGTCATAAAACATACCTACAGCGTTCCAAATTAATTACTTTTAGCAGTAACCTATAGTTTACATGTAAAATTAATGACTTAGGTGCAAATCAGTTATATGATTAGCAAGCTACTGGTCTCACGTGATTTTAGCAATACTAAAATCGATACTCATCGGATATGAGACGGGATGATTGATGTTGATTGTTAGTCATATTGTAACGTCTCATAGTCTATAAAATTCCTTAATTAACATAATTTAAAATAAAAACGAATAACTTCTTTGTATTAGACATTTCAAACTTAGAACGCTATTATAAAAACGTTAATTTAAAAAAAAATAACAACTTACGAGTACACTGTCGATATAATAAGTCTCAGTTAAAATTCAATCACAAAAAATATCAAATAAAAAAGTTTTAAATATTAATTGTGAATACTTTAAAAAGATATAAAAAGAAAAAAAATGACAATTAATGTTGCATCAACATAATAAATCTCAGCTACAAATTAAAGTCATAAAAGTTATTAAATAAAAGAATTAAAAGATTAATTATAAAGTCGTTAAAAGAGCATAAAAAATAAAAGAAAAGATAATTGAAGAATTAAAATTGTTCAATTAAATAGCATAAAGTAGTCAGCCAGTCTTAAAGTGTACGCAGTAATTTTTCTCGGTGGCTTAAGTCAGACTTGTAGGCTGTGATTGATAATAATAAGTGCCCTTTAGATATAAGAGTAATTTCAATTATTTGTCGCCGCAAAACGTTCGAAATCTACTGGATGTAATGTAATCGCTGCTGATAGTTTATTATCGCATTTGTGACCAATTAGGCTTTAGTTAATTTTTTTCATTTATTATTTATCTGTTTCGTATAATGGAAGGCTTGATTTGTGAATTTTGTACTCATAATGAAACAACTTTAATATTGTAGTTTTAAAATAATGTTTAGAAGAAAAAAAAACAGTATAAGTGAAGATAATGCTTAATAAAAACGCTAGAATTTGAGAACAATATCAATTTCTTATCTATTAAAAACTCCCTTTTCAGATTATTCATATTATTCTTGTAACAACAAACAATTTAATTGGATCAGTTTATTTTCGGGAGGCACATATTGTTGTGATTGAGCAATTAAACGAAATGGCGGAGCGCGTTCGTGCGTCTACGTCGACGCTCGGGTATTTTCGGGCAGACATTTTTGTACTTTTAGGCGCGGTAATTCTTAATTAAATCACGTCGCCTTTTTATGAAAACTATGTAAGTATAATCAATGTTTTTATTGCGAGGGAAAATGTTTTTTATTTGTACGAAATATGTCCAGTATGTTGAGATTTTGTGGACAAGTGTTTTTTTAAGTACTTTGTGTAAACGTAATTTAAATTGTTTATTTTATGATACTTCGAAACCTTTTTTAAAATATAGTTTAATAATGCCGCTTCAGCCTGTAATATCCTACTGTTGGGCATAGGCCTCTTTCCCCGTGTAGGAGAAGGATCAGAGCTTAATTCACCACGCTGCTCCAATGCGGGTCGGCGGATATATTCCCTACTATGAGTAACGATCGCTATCAGGTGTACATGATAACAACCGGGACCGACGGTTTAACGTGCTTTCCGAGGCACGGTGGGGAGACCCACGAGGACAATTTAATGCCCAATTCTATTAATTCAATTAAACATATAACCCGATTACATTAATTTTAATTGAAAAAGTATTCGTACTTATACATTTTTTGAGACAGTAGAAATTTTTGGTTAACATTTTAAATTAAAAAAAAAACATAGTAATAGGCTGTAAATACATAAATTACCTATTCTAAGATTGCACATTAATAAAAATAAAAAGAGGCAACGGGCAGAACGCGGGCGGTTTTCAACGATCATTGTTTAAAATTTTAATTTCCGAACAACGTTGATTGATCGGTGCTCATAACTGAGATAACGCGACACGGCGCGGCTGACACCTCTTTTTTAATTTTTTTTTACTTTTTACTGTTTACGCGCCGATGTCCCTACAATTTTATCAAGATTTTAAAGGTTTAGCCAAGTGCAAAACGATGTATATGACATTTTAATGAAGTATTTTTATAATTATCGTAAATACAAAAAAAAAATGTGTTAAAAGAATAATTTTACGAAAAAAAAATGTGGCTTTTTGATTGATCTCAATTATATGATTACTAAATAAAGATCATTAACTACTCATAAGTCATGCCAAATAATATATTATGTATTTAAGAGTACTAATTACTACGTTACACGACGTTTACAAATTAAATAATAAAAATATCGACATATTACAAGCTAATAAATCAAAAAGATCGTAAAATAACTATAAATAAAATAGCATATTACGTTTCAATGACTCAGAATCTAATTGAAATATGTGCCTTTATAAAAAAAAAATCAGTGTGAAAGATGGACGAACGCGGGAACCATTAAAAGACTATAACTCAACCTATGAGAATGGCTGTTAAAGCTCAAAAAAGACAGCAAAACTGTGTTTACCTTGTAAATGTACATTTTTACGAGCGCCTTAGCCGAGCTACTGCGAAGGTAGGACGTTATAAACGGAGCGGTAGCGATTATTACTCCATTTAAAATATCTTATTCAGAGAACACTTCTATAATAAAGTTTATTTGTATGGAAAAGGAAAATAATTGCAGAAGCTATTAGTAAGATTGGAAACGATATTTTAGTGTTATGGTTGATTATATGGATAGCTTATTAGCCATTAAAGGTTAAGTAAGATATAGACAGCAGAGAAGTAAAAAAGGAAGAGACGATAAATGTAGAATAATCTTGCGTGGCTAATCCCGAAACATAACACAGTCCAGCTAGTTGATACAGAAGTACCAACTAGCTGGACTACCGGACAAAGTTTCATTTTTAGTATTAAGTGATTCGTAGTTCGATGAGCTTCGAATAAATCCTGATTTTATAGTAAACCAAGACTTGATCAAGATTTTGAGCGTGAATAAAAATGATAGCAGGTTATTATTTTCTAATGTTTACGCGAATTTCACTCATCATGATGAAATAACTTTTTTAGATTTTATCGTAGTTTATTAAGTTGGTCCTTCCAGTAACGCCCCTGTGCCCGTATCGGGTCACGATGGGAACCCGGTCCTGCTAGACACGACGTCGTCGGGATTGTTCAGAGGTGAGCCGGACAGTCCCCATGGAGGAGAAGTCTGGCCTTTTCGCTGAGGCCAGCCGGTCGCTGGAGGGATCCTGTTGCCTGCAGATCCGAGACCCTCCAATTCAAGCGGCTGAAGGCTCCCGCAGGGGTTTGGTCGGTATTGGCACCCCTAAGTGCTGAAGCCGACATACGGTCTAGGACTGCCTACCCGGGCGTCCTGGATATCACCCGTAAATGCGTTCCCCTGCGATACCAAAAAAAAAAACCGAAACGTCGGGCGTTTAAAAAACTTAATGAACCACGATAAAGTCCGAAAAAGTTGTTTCATTATAAAGGTTATTATTATTTTTTAGGAGATACTCTAATGTTTAAGTCTACATAGTATTAGACGTAACATATGTTTTTTATGAATAACATTTGTATTCAAATAACTTAAAATAATGCAAATCGCTGAACCTCATAACTATGTTCTGAGGTTTAGTAATATTAAGAGGAGGAAACTTCAGAGAGAGCTGCTCAAGCACGGACGAGCTTCGTACGTTCTTGTATAAATTGTACATGTTGTTTCCTACTTAATATGTATGACGTTATGTACATAACACAACTCGGGACTATTTACTTTGTTGCGCTAATATCTGGTGTCAACAGTCCAATGTTAAAAATGTCTATACGTTTCCTAACTTGCGCATCAAAGAAGATTATGCACTAAATTATGATGTAACTGTAATAAGACATGTGATCGCGTGTGGTTTTACTCGAGGTAATTCATATTAAATACTCTTTAGAGTTGTTGAGATTTTTAATACGCCTATAAATCTAATACCTTTAAGCTTTACCACTCAATAAACAACTTAAAAACACTTTCAAAATTGACCCCATATAAAAAGACTGGGATTTTAAGCAAACAAATAATAGATACTTCAACTTTAGAATCAGTTCGAAGCTTTACCTGGTCAATTTTTTATTTCAATGAAATGACAAAGACGTGTTCCATAAAATCCTAACCCAACATAACTACACACATACCTAAAATTATAGAATCATTTCGTTACACTATATTTTAATTAATATTGTTTTTAACAAAAAAAATATTTTTTATAAATATGAAAACAAATTATCGTATTAAAATTAAAATTATTTCAATTATCTAAATCTCAACAAGGCGCTTTCAATTACCCAATAAATAACCCTCGCAAATAATATTACTACAAGCAATATGAATATCAACAACAGAATGATATCGCAAGCTCATCTAAAATGTGTACATTTGTCTACCGTTTATACGTTTACGATTTCTAAGTATTCTATTAAGTTCCTCATCTCTGTAATGACTGGGTAAGGCAATGCATTCTGACTTCAAGCTACGTCAGGTTACGGAATGTAAAAAAGCATTTGCATGGGTGACTTTGTCCTCAAGAGCGGGTCCTACAAAGTGATCAATTAGCATTTCTGTTAGAAACTCCGTTTATACCTCCCGGTGGGTATATTTTTGCTATGAAGATCTTACTGTTTGTCGATTGTTGGGATTTGAATTAAATGGCAGAGATTTGGTATCGAAAATATAGCAAATAAGACAGATTTAATTATATAATATCGCTAGGATCTTCGCATTATTCATGTACTGTATCTATATGTATTTACTTACGGCCAATTTCAATAACCTATCTATCTCTGACAATAAGAGCTTACATCAAAATTCTATCTCTAGAAAATTCAGAGATAGATAGAAAATTGAAACTGGCCGTTTATAAAAAAAGTTTTTTTTTATTTATGCCAAAATATTATTCAAATATATAATCGAATGTAGGTTTAACGGAAATGTCGCTTACAATCACGCCTTTCATATTAATTATGAAGCAATGATTCAAATGTGTAACATAATGTGGGCGTTGCATTTCGTCGACGCGTAAAACTGGATCTTGTGTCTAATTAGTATGCCAAAAACCTGTTAGGGTAATTTAATAAATCTGAAACTAAGTTATCTACAATGCATACAATTCAAAATCGAGTTCTAAACAATTATTTAATTAGTAATTACTCAATGAGATTAATCAATAATTTATTGTGGTCAAATGTTTGACTTTGCAAAGTGTTATTGTTTAGTTCTGAGACGGAATGTGTTTTGAAATGCTAGAAGCTTCTTGCGAACTTTTTCGATGTATAACTTTAAATTTAACAATCTTTACAGAAGCATTGCCAGTTTTTGTAGAGTTTAGACATCCACGTTTAAGTCTTCACACTTAATTTAATTTAAAGATTACTAACTAATTATGTTACACTATTTATGTACTTTATATTCTGTTGTGAAATGCTAGAAGCTTCTGGCAAATATTTTTGTATTGTAACTTTAAATCTAACAACCTTTACAGAATTGTTACCATTTTTTAAGTTTTATATTTTATAACAAGTGCTTCATTCTTAATTGACCCTACTTTGGTGAAAGTTCGGAAACACACATGTAGGAGATGGATCGGAGCTTAATCCTGCATGCTGATCCATTATAGGTTGGCGGATATATCCTATATTACTAGTACTACTAGTACTGATAGTAACAATCAGGTGTATATTATGTATATTATGGTAATAATTGGTACTGACAGCTTAACTTACTCTCCGAGGCACGGTGAGGAGACGCACAAGGACAGACATCCAAACCTTAAAGAAATATTTGGATAAAACAAATATCCATCCCGAGCGGGAATTGAACCCGTAAACCGCGAGTGTTTGAGCGAGTACATGACACACGCACCACTTCACCAGAGTACATCCAGCAAATGTATAAAAAAACATTAATTTACTATTATACGGTAGAATGATTTGTTTGTTTGTTATCGATAAAATCTGAAACTATCGTGCCGTTAGAAAGGCCACATCATCTACAAATAACATGGGCCATAAAACATTTACACTACGATTCAACAGCAGAGGCCATAAAATGTTTACGGTGCTCGAAGAAGCTCTATGATTTGTTGATAATAAAACAATTCGAAATTTGAATTCGAAAAAAATATATTTAAAAAATTGTTTTTTTAACGACTTACAAAAATGAGGAGGTTCTTAATTCGACTGATTTTTTTTTACGTGTGTTTCACCTCATAACTTTTTATTGGGTAGACCGATTTCGATGATTTTTTTTAACCGAAAGTTTGTACTTGTCACTTAAATTTGATTGAGATATGACTAGAGTTTCTTATCTTATCCTTAATAATGTGTATTTATTTATTATTTTATCGTATACTTAAGTCGTACTACTTCTCGATGCAGTAGAAGTCGTTTTTTTTTTCTTTTGCATTATTATAAATCGTTCAGTATAAACGAACTCTGAGTATAAGTTTAAGCTCTGTGAATAGGAAAACTCTTTTTTTTCTGTCTCAAGCTGCCCGCTTTCCAAGTTAACATCAATTCGAAAAACATAAATGTTATGTAGAATAAATTATGTTAATACCTCCAGCCAAAGATGGATTTTGTATCTACGCATGATTTGAAGTCATTTCTTACGATCTCACTTTATATAGCCTGGTGTATAAAAAAAAAAAACAGTTCGTGACGAAAATGTTTAGTAACTTGTAATGTATATAAGGTGATATCGTAAATCCTAATTAAAAATGATTGTTCCATTTGCTTTATCTACCTGTTTAACGCGGGAATTAAATAGAGTAGAGACAACGAGTTGACCACTATTTTAAATAATCTGTTTCATATATAATTAAAAATATATAACACAATAAAAAATTCTATATTAAAAATTAATAAATTTTTAATTTATTATAAGGAAAAAATTAAAATGAAGTTTCTGCATATTCCTACCAATAAATACTATTTTAAAAATTTAGGAATGATATCTCGTTACGTTGGCCTTGTAAAGTCAAAAACATAAAATATGATTTTGGAACAGAATCTAATATTTTAATTTGACGTAAAATATTATGTATAAAAAATGCTTCAGCCTGTAATATCCCACTGTTGAGCATAGGCCTCTTTCCCCATGTAGGAGAAGGATCAGAGCTTAATCCACCACGCTGCTCCAGTGCGGGTTGGCCAAAGGTGTTTGCCGTGGTCTGGGTGTTTGTGCAGTCCTTGTGGATCTCCCCGCCGTGCCTCGGAGAGCATGTTAAGCCGTCGGTCCCGGTTGTTATCATGTACACCTGATAGCGATCGTTACTCATTGTAGGGAGTGTAAAAATAACTTGAATATTTTTATATACAGTCAAGCTTATTTTTCGTGCTCGAAATAATCTACAATTACAAGATCAATTTATTAAATTCTTATATTATTTAAATAGTAAATGACCACGCAACACAGGCTTCACACTGTGAATTATTGAAACGATCTACCACAATCATCATCACCAATTAATCTCATGCTTCAAATGCTATCATGAGTGAATCCACGGAATAAGTATAGCCTAGAGATTACGTAAGTACATATACGATGTTAATTTAATTACTCGTACAGAATAAATTAGGACACTAAAAAAAGTTAATTAATTCATAATTTAGTTTAATTAGGCGACACTCATATTTATATATGTATAGGTACAGTTGGAAACAAATTGAGGTAAATTATTGAAATTATATTTTTGTTGTACTCGATGCGAGTTTTAATTAAAGCAAACGTACTGTATGAACAATGAAAAACGAAAAAGTTTTTAAGAAATGATATAGGCAATGTATTAATTTTAAAAATATACATACACATAACAACATTTAAGCCACAGGAAAAATCAGTAGTGTCTTTACAAATGTTTCCTATGAACGCTGGATAGAAGCCACGACTGCGCGACAGCGTTCGCGACACGTTCTTGTTGACTAACTATTATAAAAATGTATAGAATTTTTTTTAACTATAGATAAGGCTACGGCCCGCCTGGAGGTAAGCGGTTACCATAATCTATAGACCCTGCAACACCTGAAGCATCGCAAGCTCGTTGCGATCCCGTACCACTCCCCTGGAGCTCTGGCTACCTTACACCACAACAGTAAAACAACGCTACTTGAAAGCAATATTATTTAGCTATGATATTCATACTAATAGTCCCTTAATTGATTTGATAATATTACAAAAATCTGGTTGATTCCAGTTAAAACCGGATCAAAAGATATACACAACATGCCGCGCCGACTGTACGCGGATAGAGACTGTACCTTATCGTGTACACGTCAATGGTATGTGTATTAACGTTGGCGCTTTATCTCGCCTGTCAAATTTAAAATAGATTGGATAAGGGGGGTTATTATTGAGAAACGCGTAAAAAATAACGCAAACGCCTTTGATGTATAACGAAACGTTCCAGCGGCAGTGTGTCGCTACTCATACGATAACGTTGTTAAAGTTTTGCTTTTATTCTTAACCGACGACGGATACAGTAAGAGTAATGCGTTTGGCACTTATGACAGAAGTTAACTGAAGCAGATGAAAACGCTTAATACTCCTCGGAACAAAGTAGGATAAAAATCCTTTGTTTGGGGACGAAGACAATTCTTTGCCTACATTTTTCGTTCTCTACATTTACTTTTAAGTTCTAAATTTGCCATAAAACTTTCAAAGTACATTTCTATAAGAAACTAACTTCAGGGTGTCGGTTTGTAGTGGCCGTGTGCGCGCGTTTCGTAAAAATTTAATTTCATTATATTTCAGTCAAAAACAGTCTTCACTAACAAATGGTTTAAAACAATATAAACCATTTGGTTCATTACTTATCGTCAAATATTTGTCTCCGTTGCTTACCTGAAACAAAACACAAAAAAAAAATATAAGTAACAATATTATAAAAAATCACACGTTAAGTATAAGTAAATTCATTATTATTATTTTATTAACATTTCAACAGGTGTATTTTCAGGTGTTAAGGCTTTAATAACATATTTTGTCATAGGAAAACGGCTTATTAAGAAATCTTATAGGTTATAGTAGCAAACCCGTCAACACGGTGAAACTGCGTGTTTTTCCTTGTATATAACAAAAGCATTAAATTCTTTTAGCCAAGTTCATACAAATACTACGGAATAGCGGATTGTTCTAGAATGTTGAGGGTAGATACACATCTCTATGTTTATGAGCTACGGTTGTTGAGATAACAAATTTCTCAAGACCGCAACATACATGTGACTTGGAACGTCGTAATCATGATATAACATGTCACGACTCGGTTTCTAATTTCGTAAATTATTTTTTTTTAATTGTAACAAAAATGTGAAAGAGTTCATGTCATAGACAATCACTTAGTAAAGTATGTACATATATTCGTATTTATCGAACCTATTCAAAATATTTATATAAATATTTTGATCCGTCTCTAGTATTTATTTCTGATGTGGTTTTTTATCGTTAGGAATCACCCGTGCCTAAAACCACGTAAACCCTAACCGGCTATAATCATATACTCGAGATTCTATTAAATTTATCCTTCCTTTACTTGGGTTGTCTGGGAGGCTAAATAGCCATAAGTCCGCCCATTGTACTTCACAGTCTGTAAATGTTTTTTAAATGTGTTTATTGTTTAAAATGTACTTGTGGTGTACAATAAAGTATAAATAAATAAATAAATAAAAATATACAACAATATTATAATTCGTCGATTCAGGGGTGTTACTATAGAAAAATACAATAATAATCTTTACTGTAGGTAGAGAAATTGTCATCTTCAGCTTCAATTTGTCTTCAACATGGAGGTAACACCGCGTTGGCGCAGAGGTCACAGCCATGGATTGTACCTGTTGCGCTGGCGGTTGCGGGTTCGATCCCCGCACTTTACAAACATTTGTATTGGCCATACAGGTGTTTACCGTGGTCTGGGTGTTTGTGCATTCCTAGTGGGTCTCCCCACTGTGCCTCAGAGAGCACGTTAAGCCGTCGGTCCCGGTTGTTATCATGTACGCCTGATAGCGATCGTTACTCATAGTAGAGAATATATCCGCCAACCCGCATTGGAGCAGCGTGGTGGATTATGCTCTGATCCTTCTCCTACATGGGGAAAGAGGCCTATGCCCAGTAGTGGGATATCACAGGCTGAAGCGATGGAAGTAGAGGAGGACTATCCCACCAGAACAGAGGGTGATTAAAGACAGTTTTAGTTCAGAATAAGTCAATGCAAGTTTCGTAACTTCTTAAAACGTAACCGTATTAACACGGCACATATTTCAAAATTGCGTTTGAAACGTGTAAAGCATTTTAAGTTAGTAAAACTTGTTATGTCCTGAGAACGATAAATTTTGGCTGATAGTGATTTCAATTCTCAGAGTTCAAATGTGAATAACAGTTATTTATATAGAGTTAAATTTTGTTACTGAGTTATTACAGTTTAATACTATAGGTTATTACTTGTAGTTTAAATTAATTACGTTGTACTGATATTAAAATTAATTTGAACTGCTTGAAAGTATAAATTATATCTACGAACACGATTTTAAATTGTTTAAAAAAACAGTACTTTATACAAACGTATACTTTATACTTTAGGTACACTTAATACAAACAAACACATTATACATGTGTAAGTGTATATATTAATAAAAAAACACTACCTTTTTTTTAAATATACAATACAAAACCAAAATCAAAAATAACTATATTCAAAAGGATTCGAAAGCAACTTGAAATCATCATTTTGAAAAATTTAATTTATATCTGTCTCAAATAATTATTTATAGTTAAAAGTGGAACTACCACCAATTCGGAATTTAGATTCTGCAGCTAAGAACAGGCACGAATTTCGACACTTGCTCTTTAAAAAAAATGCGCATTGTATAAAAATGAGAACTATTTCGAAATGAAAAAAAAAAGAAATCAATTAGAAAAACTTGGTGCAATTACGTGCGTGTGAGAAATCATTAATCCCCCGTAACATCAGTCAATTGCCACAGTACTGAGTCAACTGAGCACAAGTTCAGATCGATCCATCACGCAACTCCGAGAACCTGACCTGCGGACTAGCGATGTGGCCGTGTTAGGGTGGCCGTTCCATGATTATAGCTTGATATAGCATTATTTGATGATATTTTATATTAATGCTAATAATAATAACAGTTATCTATACAGACAAATAAATAAGATTAATCTGTTTGTAATATTAAAATAACCGCTTCTTACTAAATGCACATGGATGTGTATACACAGTACATAAACCAAAATAACATTTATACAATTTTTGTCTGTCTGTCTATTTGTTCCGGCTAATCTCTGAAACTGATGGACCGATTTTGACGGGACTTTTACTGAAAGATAGCTGATGTAGTAAGTAGTAACTAAGGCTACTTTTATTTTTTGAAATTTATTTATTTTATAACTCTGCGAACTGAACAATAACTTTCTTGTTAAATTCCACGCTGACGAAGTCGCGGGCACAGCTAGTAAGTAATAATTTTGTATTTGTGTAAAGCTTGTTAACAGCACTTTTATTTATATCCTAACACTAGAAACATTTTTTTCGCCCACGTGTAATTAGGTAGACTTGTATTTCTGTTCACAAAACTACAGTCTCACATAACTATAAGAAAATTTTAGTTCGTATAAAAATACTATGTTTTTTATTTTAATTTTCACAAAGTCAGAGTAATTCTATTGTTTTAAGGTTAATTAATTTTATAGAATGTCAAAAATTAGTAGGAAGCATAAGTAGTAATGAAGAAATTTGAATAATGTTTAAAATGCTTTTTTTCGACCAATAATATAATAATCATATCTAACTGATTAATCTATTGTTATCAAAATTTTGTTGGTAATTAATGATTTAAAATTACATTACTATATAATTTGAATTTAACATAAGTATAGCATTAAAAACACAGTATTACAAATAAGTATATTACAAACAGAAATAAAAATAAGTATAGCATTGCATAGCGTATCAACTGCTCTCTTACAAGGTAAACAATCAGTCTTAACATTGAACCGCTTAGTGACGTGGTAACATCGTTTAAGAATGCAATCCAAATGAAGAATTACAGTGTAAAATATACTTGAATTTAACTTTATCAAACCTTAGAGAGTGTATAAAGTCTGACTTTATAGAAATTCAATGATGAAATATTTACTTTAAATTTTATTTGAATAACAAGCTTAGGAATAATCACGCAATTATGAGGTTTGTGAATGTTTCGGATTATTGTATGGTTATGTATATTTAGGTAAATTATTTAAAAAAAATGAATATGTACATTTGAATTTCTCTACGACCGAATTAAAAAAGTTTTTTTTTTTCATTTTGTCTACTATAATTTTTCTAATTTTATTACCATACCATATTTGACTACAATAATTTTAATATCCGAATAATCAATATACAGTTTTCTCCATTACACTTCTAGTATAAATTGAATAAAAAATATGAAATAGCGAACAATAAAATTATCATAACACGCGCGAATGGCGATGTGAATCGGAATTCATACTAAATTTTCATTGTTGCCATATTTGTTGCATGTGAGTATATTGTAAAGGTATACAAACCTGGTTACAATACAGTGGAAGGGCGGACCGAGTACTACTTTTAAGTCATATAATTATCTAATATATAAAATTCTTGTGTCGCGGTGTTTGTAGTTAAACTCCTCCGAAACGGCTTGACCGATTCTCATGAAATTTTGTGTGCATATTGGGTAGGTCTGAGAATCGAACAACATCTATTTTTCATCCCTCTAAGTTATAAGGGGGGAGGGGTGTAGGGGGTTTATAACATATATGGCGAAACAACGTTTGCGGTGTCAGCAAGTATATTTTATGATTTTGTAGATTTTTATTAATTATTTTTTTTTTTACTAAATAATAGATTAATTATATCATAAAGCGCTTTAAGTTTATTTTTATGTATCGTAAATTAAGTAACGAATAAAAAGCGCTGGATCGCTTTACACTGTTCTGTTTCGCCAATTGTTAAGTGAACTACTAGTATTGATTTCAGTCACTAGATCCGTGTGGTATAATTTGCAAGATATTTTTGTAAAATTATTTTTATTGATTTTGACATCACTCATACATCTATGTGAAGAATATATATGAAAAAATTTCACCGTTCTGTGAAATTCTTAAACTTCTTCTTCTCGTCTTAACTCTTCATTTTGTAAACGCCTCTTTTATTCATTAACAAGACATTTCAATATTGGTAAAATATTTAATACTAAAATTTGGAGTTTTCAGCTGGATATTTCCTTTCACCAAATTTTAAATTGACTTATATTTAAATAGTCAACACTACTAATTATATTTTAACAAAGACATATTCTATTTTCTTTCTTTTCCCGCTATATATTAGACCATACCAATCACCGCTAACTCTTATAAACTAGACCTAACAACAGGGTGTTGTACAAACGGAACGTGTTTAATATTTATGACTTTGGACAGATTAAATTATTTCTCGCGACTCGGACAGTACTTCGCCTGACGTTTATATAACTGCTTTAAAATAAATCTAGGGAGTTGCTTGTTGAGCGGGAACGTTCCGCGCTTGTAATACGCGTGTATACAAAGATAATTTGGATTATACTTGTTAAAGTAAACAATATACTTGGTTTTTGTTTTGATTAACTTTATATTGAATTATACTTCATGATATGTTACTATCTTTAAGCTTTGTTTGTAATTTATTTGTGGTGTTTAATAATACGGGTACAATAGTATGGCGTACAAAGTATAAAATAAATAAATAAATATATTATACATATTTAGATATGACCCGATCAGGAAATTTCATCTCATCCTGATCAGGTCCAGAAAAATCTTCTGTGTTACATACCTTATCCGGTCCAGATCGGGTATGCCCGGTCAGATCCTTCTAAGGAGCACGAAATATCAAAAGAGACAGTGAGTGTAATTATAGAAAGAATTGATAATGTAGTGTATAAAAGAATGCTCATAGCATCTTTAAAAATTATTTTGTTTTTTAATGTTTCTATAAAACCTTTTAAGTATTTTTCCTTCGAAAAAAAATAAATAAACGTTACAATAAAGACTACGTCACAGAATTGTATTGCTTAATTTTTTTTAGTAAAAAATTTCGCGATGCGATCTACAGAGTGAACAGTTTTAATGCACAAAATCTTGTACGTACCAGTCCGTTTAGAAAAAGTATTACCATATATGCTATTTTTATTGCGTAGCTTCAAACTAAAAAAAAAAAAATAAGATAAAACAAACGTTAACAAAAAACGAGCACCAACGTAATAAAAACAACATACCCCGAACCGGGTTAAATATCTAGTATAGCGAGTGAAAACGAAATATTTGATAGAAATAAAGCGATAATTCATATCGAAGACATTTATTGAATACTGAGAAATGTAATCGTTATATTCAAATTCGTATTTGTTCGTCTCAACAGTTATTTGCAAAATTAATCACGTGAAGAAAATCTCGTGAGTAAACCCTTTCTATTAGGAAGAATATTACTTTATGTAATGTAAAAAAAAAACGAGTGTACTTTAGACCACACGACTGAAATAAAACTTCTTTAGCTCCATCTAACTTATATCTCCCTCTCAACTTCCGTTCGCCTCGCCCGATCACGCTTTTCGTAACGCTCTCGTCACGTACTCACCAGCTTGCTCCCAAAGTCATGCGTGCGTAAGGAAGTTTTACTTCAAAATTTCATATAGAAATATCTCGTAAATATATCACAAATGAATAAATATGTTTCAAAATTCACACGCGGTCGTATGTTTTTAAGTTAAGCAACTTAACGCTTGTGTCATAGGTAACAGTCGACTGTTATAGCTTTTTTTTATAAATATATATGGAAATAATACATATTTAAATACAAATACTACACCCAGGCTCAAGCAGGAATTGAGCCTGAAACCCAAGGAGCAGAAAGCAGGGCCACTACACACCACGCCAGTGGGCTAATCATTCATAGTGGAATTCATTATCAAAAAAGAGTAAAATATCAAAAATTATTATCCGTCGGATACCGTCATCTGTCAAATAATGCTAACGGCAGCCGGTTAAACAGCACCTAATTGCTTGTAATTTAAAAACGTAATGATTAAACCAACATAAATGTCGTTAACGAGCTTTTCGTGTCAATATAAAGCTCCACTTTCGAATGCAAGTGAAGTATCAATTAATATATCAATCAAGGAAGCACACTACTGTAGCTGTTACGTATGTGATTAGACGGTAGTTTCACAGAACTTTTGAAAGGGCGAGCTCTTTCTTCAGTTATCAAGTAGATAAATGTAATTCGATGTATGGTTTCACTTATAGCGATTTAATAAAAATAAAAAATAAATACAGAATTTGTTTAGCGTTTAAATCAATATATATTTTTTAAATTATTAAGTTTTTTTGATTTTATTTTGTAATATTGGTTAAAATATAAGAAATTTTGTTTAAAATTGGATGCGTTAAACAACACACTAACAATTCAAAATGTATATTTCAAACAGATTCTTTCACACCCTAGTATTTCCTGGTATTAATGTTTATAATCTAAAATAAATTAATCATTTATAATTTAAAATAAATTAATCATTTAATACAAAGACGCTTGATTATCACATTTAAATAAATAAACATTTTTTTTAAATAAGTAAATATTTCTTATGATCACAGATAAATAACTATAAGTCATCATTGAAATCGATTTTAAAATCGATTACGATTTTAAAAATGTTGTTTGTAACATTTATTTTCAGCCAGCGCTTATCGATTTAACTTTTTTTATATATTTGAATAAGTAATTTAAATATAAGCTCGGCGGTAATCCGATTACCTTCGTGTCACTGATCGATCGATTTTTATCAGTGTTTTAGCAAATCATTTTTGTCAAACTAACACTCGATAATTATAACGTCAGTAATACTTTGGTGGTTTTATTTAAAGGTAAATTAACGATCATTTTAATAAATTTATGATCAGATAATATTGTTGTTACAGAGATGAGTTATCGATTTTAAAATATATATACATGTTTAAACTTGATTCGATTATGGTTTTAATTGGTATGATCGATTGCATAAAATATTAAAAATAATTATTACGATTTATTCAAGATATTGACGCAATTAATTCGATTTAATAATCGGATAATTGCTTAGACCAAAATTCTAACAATACTGGCTTTTCTTAATATCTTAATTCCTATACATTTTGGGGGTATAGGGAATGAACTGAAGTAGAAAATTAAAGGGCTCTTCGCTCAACTTGTTTTGAAAATTGTTACTACTATAAATTAATATAAGTACTAGCGGATTGCTACTTAACATCATCTTCGAACAACATTCAACATATTGTTTCAACGTGTTTACCTTCACCCGCCTTTCATACGATTCACCGCAAACGTTGTTTTGCCATATATGTTATTAACATCCTTAACCCGCCCCCCCCTATAACTTAGGGGTATGAACAATAGATGTTGGCAGATTCTCAGACCTACCCGATATGCACACAATTTTTCATAAAAATCTGTCCACCCGCTCGGAGGAGTATTTTAACTAACATTGTGACACGAAAAGATATAAAATAAGATAACAAAAAAAAACCGCTAGCACTGAAACCATCCGTGCTAAGATACTGAAATAACGCGCTCGTGCTTTCCGCAAATGCCGGCGTTCCAATCTCGATGTGTTAATATTATTTACGGCTGTCCGTACTTTCGTAATTACGCCGGTCCGGCTGTTCTATTCAGAATCACATCATATCGAACGCGCGAACACTTCGCTGTAATTATAAAGCTTTATAAATAGAAAATGTTTTACTGTTATTATTATATTATTAATATCAAAAGTAAAAATAAACATAAAATTAATTATTACAATGTTGACCTCACTTTGTGACAGGCTCATTTTAATATAATAAAATAAGAATTTAATGTGAACATAATCCATATACAATCTCTTTTATTTATAACGTTATTATTTTAGTACACTTTGTAATTTACGATTGCAAAATTTATTTTATCATCCGATTAAAAGGCTATTTAAAGCAAATACTTGACGATGGATTATCTGACAGGTCACAATTAAAATTTATCAAGATATTACGCTAATAAAACAAATATTTGTCAGTTGTTTGTGCTTAAACTTCGAACCCCCGACACAGAATTCGATCCAACTCAATACCTTTGAGTGTTGAGTCTGAGATTAGAGCTAACAAATAGACGCAGTCATAAACTAGTACAGTCAGATTACTTATGCGAAATCATGACAAGTAACGAGATACAAGTACGAGATAGTTCAGTTTAATATAATAACACTTTGTAAGGAAGTCACTTAAATTTAATTACGAAAATGAAACCTGTCTCCGTATAATAACTACCTTTAAACAATTATGACCTTTGCGTATGAAATTAGGGTTAGATGTAATTTTAGATAGTTTGCAAAGCACGTTTCAGAATTAATTGTTATATATTATAAAGTTTAAGAGAGGTTATGATGATCGGATACATGAAAAGGGCTGCACCCGTTGATGGAAACTGCGAGAGTAGAATTTGTGACGGTGTACGGGTTTTCCGACCATCTCTAGGTGAATGTTCGTAAAAGAAAACGGTTCGAAAACTTTTTACAGCGTCATTTAGATGCATCTTAATTGCACTGGTTCTGAACCTTCTTCGTGTCTCCGATACTAAAATCTCAAAATTAATTTCCACAATTCATTCATTATTATTTGTAATATTCCTGAAATAAATATGAATATAAAATTACTATAACAAAATAAATTTTTGTCTAACAATAATCGTAATTTTTCGACCATCGCGTTTACATTTATTAGTAATGTCATATAACAATGAGTCATAGCACAATATTCCATAGCGTATGTTAATTCTGGTTAGAGAAAATTATGATAATAGGGAAGGAACCATTTCAAACGATTAATTATCGATAAAATATTAATAACACTTTTAATGTATTTATTAGTAAATATATTTTGAATTGAGAGCTAAGTTACAATGAGATCGGAAAAACAAATGGATTTTCAATAGTCATAAAATAAAACATTTCCCAACGACCAAACCCGATGACACCGGTTAAAACTGGTAAAATCTGGTTTCATTCCGGTATGACATTTGCGAATGTGCTGAACATAACTCATCGGAGTATTGTACGCGGTTGTAACAGCTGTTAGATCAAAGATTACGTCCTTAACGGTAAAGCTAGGCCCACACGGAGTTAAGGATGGCCATTGATTATACTAACATCGAATTCCTAAAGATATAATATTTTGTCGTGAATTTGAATGTTTTATTAAAATTTGTTATTATATGAAAATGTATATGTTTTACCCCTACGCTTTGTGATATTGAAATTAAATGAGTTGTATGCTAGGTTTATGTTAAATAAGCTACGTTTATAAGGTTTACGGAATCATAACTATTTTAAGCGTGGCATAAGCATTAGTTTAGAAATTATAGTTTACAGATCAAGGGAGAAAAATTTAAAGAAAAAAATCTTGGTTAATAGGTTTATATACTTATTAAATAGTATATTTTACCTCTTTCTAATATTATTAGACAAATCTAGAACTCAATAATTCTTAATTTATTTAAATATCAGTTTAATGTAAGCACGGGAAAAGAAAAATCTAATTGTGACAAAGATGTGAAGAAAGTTTTTTTTTTACATCGAGTAAGCTATTACTTATAACCACGAAACACATAATAAAGTCTACACTATCGTAGTAACATCAGTTAATAATTGATAAAGGAGGCAAATACCTACAACAACAACACCTTTTAAATTATAAGTACAAAAGCACAAATAGAAAACAAACATCTACCCAACATGAAAGCACATTAACATAATTCAAATTACAAAAAAATAAATCATGTATTTTAAAAACATAATTCATCCTGTGAACTATAAGTTAGGTTTCAATTATTCGTGTACTGTCCAGCCTACACAGAGGCAGGGGGTAGGAACGCAGCGGTTAATCGTGCGTGAATGGCTATCCTTTACTGGATGTGCGGGCGTTTGAGTAGCGGTCGCTAGTTCACTGCGAAAGGACGGCTTTGTCAATGTCGTAATATAACTTATTAATATTATATACATTTCGAATAATATTCGTTATTTTAGCAAGTCGTTTAACACAAAAACATGATTGAATTATTGATTTGATCTATCTTCGGTTTGTTTGGTAATGATCAAATAATGATTTTGAATTTTCTTTTTATTTCGATTTACTTATCAGAAAAATGTCAAGGAAGAGAAGTTTTCGTTTCTCTCTCACTCATATCTTCACCTGTCTATCTCCTTATGGATATATAGAAAAAATATAAAAAATTACAAAGTAAATTAAGTTTTTAATATTCATATTTATAAATATCAATAATTCATTAATACCTTTTTTGAAGTATTTGCAATATTTAGCTTAAATCATATCTAATAAATTTGCATCCCAAAATTATACTGTTTTCTGATATACATTTTGTGTAATCAAATAACATTAATGGACGCTACTTTGTTTGAAAATTATTTTTTTATTGTTACATATTATTCGACAATTTCCTAAAAACACATTAAAAAAGTTATTAAACCTTTTTTTAAAATAAAAATAGAATATTCCAGATAAAAAATTCGGTTACCAGCTGCATCGAAAATAACTAAAATATTTAAAACAGATGAAAATGTAGTCAATGATATTAAAATTATACAATCAAAATCATTATATCGAAATACCGGATTTTTATCGATAAAACATACATCACTACCTACTTGCTGCGAACACGATGTTTACAAAAAAAGGAATGCTGCTTTGAAATTTGTGAACGTGTTTGTTTCGAGATTAAAAGTTAATTTTAATTTCATCTTCGATATTTTTTATTCGTAATACATTTACTGTACTAGGTGAATACAAAAAACCGGTAACAAAAAAGAGTTATTATAAAAAAAAAGTTATAAATGTCCAATACACGATGTAATAAGTCGTCGCAACAAAACAAAATAGATCATTCAGAAAAGCGTAGATAATATTAAAAAAAAATGAACTAAAAAAGCGTGGCATTCATTTTAATTCGCCCATCTTTTTTCCAATCAGGTGCATTAAATCAAACTGATCGTACAACTAGTCGAACGACGAGTCGCTCGCGAATAAAGCTTATACACGAATTAGATTAAGAGCCTTTTGTACCGGTCTCGGATAAATTTACTTTACAAATAAGTTACGTATAGACGTATACAGCCGGGGGTAGAAAATTATAAGAATTAGGACCTGGTTGACTCAATTAAGACACCATAATATTTAGATTCATAACGATGGATAGGAATATGCACTAAATATGTTTATCCGTTGAATACCGTCATCCGTCAAATAGCGTTATCCATAACCGGTGAAACAGGTCCTAAGGTTCACTTTGATAGTGATGTTGTTCATCGATATCGATGCGAGTTGTCGATAACAATCGTGCGTTGATCCGAGAATTTATTGAATAGTCCGGTAATATACAAATTGAGGCACCACGTCGACGCAGCGGGGTTGCTTGTAAAGATATGTTGTTAAAAGAAAAAAAAATAGCAATCGGTGAGAATTCGTAAACTGTTTATCAAACGAACCTTTCATCCGACCGACTTATTTCGCTCGACTTGATAACTACATATGAAATATTAATAATCTTATTATTAATTAATAAATTATAAAGTAATTTTATTTTTCACTATCTCAGTAGAACAATATGAATAAGGTAATAGAGTTTTTTGTTTATTTTTACTCGTATAACACAAGCATTAAGTTGCTTATAAGGAACAGACGACCGTGTATGTTAAGTCTCTGTTTTATTTAATACTAGCTTTTACCCGCGGCTTCGCTCGCATTGAATTTTTTTAGTAAAAACGAACGTATGTTATTTTTAATATCTCCAAGAATATGTCTACACACACAGTTCACGTGTGTGTAGTTTCACGATGATCGGTTAAATAAATTTCGCGTGAAATCGTAACAAACAAACTTACACTCATATTTATAATATTAGTAGGGATAATAACTGAGGTAGGGTAAAGCAGCAAATAAGCCCAACTGGGGAGGTACATATACCTTATAGAATATCACAGATAAACAATACTACTTTCAAGCAGGTTTGTTTTCCTTTTTTAACGTGGGGAAAATCCATCATAGATATCCTCTGGCGCGCGCCATGAGGTTATTGTCAGACTCCTACTGATTAAAAAAACCACCACGTGTGAGCAGTCGTCTGCCTGGATGGGGCGAGATGGGGTCACGCTAGCATTCGTTTTCCTGTGGTAGGCTCTACAACGCTTGCAATGGTTCTGGTGTTGCAGGCCTCAACAAGCTGCGGTAATCACTTACCATCAGGCGAGCCGTACGCTTGTTTCACGACCTAGATGTATATATTTACAACAAAAAAAATGTTACGTTTATTACAAATCTTTTGTAACATAAAACAGTACATTGTACTAGATTAGCGTTAATAAAATTCAATAAACACATTCCGATGTAACGAATCGATAGATAAACTAGAACACACGATAAAGAAACGAAATTAATATTACAATTGATAAATTAATAATAATAAAAAAAACCCCGATGACCTTTGATTGCAACGTCTATTAAAAATAATTCTGATTCCCCACCAAGGTACAGTTACAAAGACGTGGGAGCGGTTCAGCTGATGAACCGACTGTACTATCATTCAATGCGTACAATAGAGACGACCCAATACAAGATTGTGAAACATTCAATTATCAACGCTATTGAGAAAAATGTTCGAGAGCTTGAGATGAAATCGTAATCGATTTTTAGCATATCGTTCATCATACGGATCTGTGTTAAAAATGTATAATATATCGCCTGTGATTCGAGAGTGAATTTTACTCCTTAATAACAGTTACCGTGATATAAGTAAATAAAATAAATAAACGTTTTACACTCAACGGACCCCTAGAAGTAGGATTTTCTTCTGTATCCGGGGTCCGGAAATATACACAATACACAACACAAACACCCAGACCACGGCCAACTGTATAGCCAATAAAAACATTTGTCATGTGCGGGAATCTAACCCGCGACAACAAGCGCTGTTGACAGTGCTGTGATCGCTGCGCCAACGCGTCGCAAATCTAAAGATTATAATGTTAAATTTAAAGTTTATCGATATTTAAATATTGATTTTAAGTTTGGGGCAGTTATAGTGGCCCTTCTTTCTGCTATGATTTATGGATGTATTATTTCCGTGTATTTTATTTAAAAAAAATGTAGCTATACTAGTCGGCTGTTACCTATAACACAAGTGTTAAGTTGCTTAGGTACCTAAGGAACAGACGACCGTGTGTGAATGTTATAAGATGTTTATTTATTTATTTAAACATATAAAACTATAATTAGATAAACTAATAAAGCCTTAAAATCAAAGCACAAATTGATGCTTACTACTCGCATCGATAGATTAAATGCCAGTATACTATACTTATATACTGCTAGCTACAGCTAAGATGCTGTAAAACGTACCTATCAGCATCACTAAGCGTTAGCGTAAAATGTTTCACATAATTTTATTCGCGTATTTTTTTTATCTTATATAAGTAACCTCCGAAATAAAAAAATATTTTGGAAGTATATTTACATTCACACAATTGTAATATCAAATCTCTAATTGCTTACGAAGAAAATGTCAAAATAATAACGTAAAACGAAATCAAAATCGTCACGACCGTTGATAGCGTTGATGGTATTAAACTAAAAATAATGACGGACGATCGTATGCGTTGTAACACATTAATGATAGTTTTATACGCAACCGAAATGACCCATAATCATATGGGATAGAAAATTGTTTTCAAAATGATGCCGGGGGAGAAAAAAATTGATGGCGGTTGCCATTACCCGCGGTTTTGATGATACGAAAAAGTTGCAAAACGAAATTCGGGCTGCGTAAGCGAGAGGCAAATATGTAATGTATATTTCTTTGATTAGCACTTGAGTCAATCAAGCGTGCCAACGACCTCTGCTTGGATATGAAACACCTGCTATTTAGGAGTTACAGAAGCATAGCAAATAATACATGTGACAACGTGCAGTTACGGTTGCTTATATAAATATAGTTAGTGTTGATTTATATTCTGTACCTTTATTTGTTAAACTTCACAGAAATAAGCGACTTATCTTAGGAAATTAATTTAGTACAAGATAGTTTTAATATTAAATTGAATGGAGATTTAACTGTATTTTGAAACCTATTGAATAACCTCCCTTTCGTGTCTTCTCCACTCCGCGTTACATCAAGGAAACAATCTCTGCACATTTAGAGCAACTAAAAGCCATTAAAATAACGAAATTACTACAAACCACGTTATCCAGATATACTGTACCTCTTTGCTTTTATATCCCGATTTTTAATACCCACAAAAATATATAGAAGTGTAATAAACTTGAAAAATACGAATTATTTTCAAAGATTTATATCAAAGGACCCTATATTTTGATCTGAATAATAAGAGATTTTACAAACAGCTTTTTAATTCGTTCCTGCTGGTGAGTAAGGTGACCAGGGGTCCTGGGGTTGGGGATTGGGCCGGGAACGCGCTTGCGATGCTTCTTATATTGCAGGGGCCTATAAGCTACGATAATCGCTTACCGTATGGTGAGCCGTACGCTTGTTTGCCTACCCAGTTATATATAACAAATATATATTATAAAGTATAAAAATTCACGCTACTTCAAATATTACGAGAGTAGCAGCTTAAACATTAAGCAATTTGAATCTTTCTCGTTCCTATAATATAACCATCATCATATCAAATTTCCAAAAACGAATCCGTTTTAAAACAAAACATAAAGATAAAAAAACAAATTCCGTTATAGCATAACTTCGAAACGAGAATACTTAAAGCTTCACAATGAATATTAGCGAATCCAATATAAAAGTCAGTGAAAGATGACAGCTTTATTTTCAAAGCAAAACGCACCCATAGCTCGCAAATTGATTAACAAAGCACTTATAAAGGTCGGCACCGAATCTGGTAACCGAGAGATTAATTATTTGAACTCCAACAGGCGTTTTGAATATACACTAACTGGCTAGTGATGCGCGTTGAAATTATCGATAAACGAAATAATTTCTGTTTTCGATTTGAGTCGATATTTTTTTCAATTAAATATTTAACTCGCATTTAATAAAATTATTACAAACACTGCATGGTTTATTTAATTTTGATAATAAAACTAAATAAATATAGGAAGAAATTTAATAAAAATAATCAATTTTAATAAATCGAATCTTACTAGTCGTTATGAATTTCAAAACTATTTAATATCGATCCGTTCGCATATTATTTGCTGAACACACATCGACATGAATAAATTATAACATCACAACACTGGTTTGATAAATGGTTGTCCGAAAATTGCATGTCAAGAGGTAACCGGGCTGTCTGTTTCGCTTTTACATTTTAATACCACACGTCAACGGGAGGGGGCCCGTTTAGCCCATCACCAACGGCAATGCAGAATAAAAGAGTTATAATCAATTCTTTGTTTATAAAATTGAATGTAATGTATTTGTTGAGATAAAACAAATATATTTTGTTCGTGATTTTTAATTATCGATCATCGATCCATCACTATTGTAACGAAACAGTTTGGTAGGATAAGTAGGTTTTACTAGCTTGACAACTTTAGCGATAGTATCTATTATAAAAAAAAATCTTTTTAACTTTAAATAAGGTTGTCATTAATATATAGAGAACAGATTAAAGTTTGTCTTACTTCATGATTTAAATTTATACTATTGTAAAGGTATAGAGTTTGTTCGTTTGTTCACGCTAATCTCAGGAAGTACTAGTTCGAATTGAAAAAATATTTTTGTCTTGGATAGTCTATTTATCAAGGAAGGCTTAGGCTATATAATATTTCAGTACTTTTTTAATGAACGCATGTGAAACCATGGTGACAGCTAGTCTTAATATGTTTAAAAGAAACTAAATTGTATACTTGTATGTATGTATGTTAACACAGACCATTTTCCACAACTCGACGTCTTTGTACGCCTATTTTTGCTTGGTTGGCTGTGGACACTATTCGTGCCAGCCCAGCTTCTTAATGAAGCCTAGCAGACTCTTCACGTTGCCAAAAAAAAATTTATACTTTCATTTTATATGTCATATTGACTCCTAGTTATAATTAAGATCCACGCATTTTTAACGTTTTTCTAGTACTGTCTTTTTGGATAAGTTCTTATGTAATGTTACAACATTTTAATTGTTGGAGTATCATGTAAAACATGGAATCTTTCTCCATGTAGAAGAAGGATCGGATCTTAAGCCACCACGATTCTCCACTTCGGCTTAGCGGACATGTTGAATGTTACAAATTATTAATCCATAGTATTAAATGGTTTTTTGTAATAATTATCTATCAATAAAAAATACGTATAATAAGAAACATATTGTAAACGAAACAATAAGCCAAAATAACAACGCATAAATACCACAATAAGCCATAAGTTAAATAAATCACAAAACTTCCATTACACGTATCAAAAATTAAATCTAAAGTTATTATTTAAAGGTATACTCGTCGAGTTTTCTCAGAATATACGCAATGCCGTTCTAGAGTTTAATGCGTCCTGACGCGATGCCCGAGCAACCGATCGCGAGCTTTAATTAAAAACGGTATACGAAACGATGCTTCACGTAAGCACGTAAATCTTATTTATAATATAATTTTACTAGCTGCACCACGTGGTTTCACGTTAATTTGAGGAAAAAGTGTTCTAAAATATTTTTTAACCTTTCTAGGTGCATAGGATATCTTACACCAGAAGATTTTTTTAAGAAAAACTTCTTTACGCAAACTTGACTCAGGGAGTAAGCTGGTGAATGCGTGACGTGAAGCGAACAGAGCAAGAGAGAGAGGTGCGAGCACACATTTTCTTTCTCTCTTTCTCTCATAGCCAGTTACGTATCTAAGAGACAGTGCAGGCCTATTGCTAAAGAAGTTTTACTTCCGTCGTGTGGTATAAGGCACACTCTTTTTTAATGTAGACCAGTAGTTTCTGAGATTATAGCGTTCGAAAAAAACAAACAAGCTTTATAATAGCTATGATTTATATAATTGTGTAATAGCTGCAATAAAAAAATGGTCACAAAAAACCGATACTATCGAAAATAGTAAAAACAAAAATGTTCAAACCCTAACCGTAAATGGCGAATAGTGACGTACAGCGAATATAAGTTTAATCGATAATTTACGATTCAACCATAATTCAGAGTACAGAAATAATATTTCGATCGCGGAGCACATAATAAGGCGGATAGACAAGATATGCTTAAGTTAAACCGAGTTTACTTCGTTCCGTATTACAACTGACACTTTAATTTCAATATAAGGCCGGATATTCATATCAGAAATTACATTTATAAGTTGTTACGCTTCGTTTAATTATTCTGATAGATTTGTTATTGGAGTTGATTGGCTTATTTATTATCTTGCTACGCCTTAAATGAGTAGCATCCAGAAATACAAAGGGTCATAAATTCTTTTCGCAGTTTGACTCGCGTCACCGAGACGTGAGAGTCATTTCTGAATCCATGGGCATTTCGGAATAATCTACGTACTATTCTTCTTTAGCTATCTACCGTGCTGAGTTGTATTGCAGTTGGCTTAGAAGTTACAACACACGGAAATATTAAACGGACTGATAAACTCAATGATAAGACCCTACAACCAAACAGACTTTTTTTAGACAAACAGATCGGCTAACAAGCGCACGGCTCACGTGATGTTAGGCGATAATATGTAGGCGATGATTGTAGTTTACAGACACCTGCAATACCAGATGCAGTGCAAGCATATTGCCGACCTTATCCCCAATCTCTTGAGGAGCTCTGGTCACCTTACTCCCCACAAGGACACAACACTGCGTGACGGTAATATTATATATATATATTTAGCTGCGATCTTCTGTCATGTGGAGGTACTTCCCCAGTCGGATTTTTAATATTGTTATATTGTTACAGATGTAAAGAAATCTTCGGTATACCTTTTTGACACAAAATACCATCTTAATATAATTTCGATACTTTTTCGTTGTGTAAGAAGGCTATATATACAAAGTATGCAAAACGCAACAGCTGTTAGTACTTAAGCTTAACGATAATTTGTAACGATTGTGCTCAATTTGATCACAAATAGACACAGTTATATTTAATTTGGCTTAAATTTGTACGCGAAGTCCCTTTTATAAATATCAAATACTAGCTTTGCCCTACCGTTTTACCCGCGGTTATTTGAGGAAAAAAGTAGACTCAATATTTCTTATCAACAAGTTATTTTAATACTAGTTATTCCGAATTGCAAATTCATTATTACTGTAAGTTATTTACAAAATATTTTGTCTACACAACAGCATCTGCCAAGCCGCGATGAAACAGCGTGGTGAATTAAATTTTAATCCTTCTACATGGAGAAAGAGGCCTATGCTTAGCAGTGGGTAGTAACACGCTGAATTGTGATCATGATACAAATGATGTACATACGATAGTAATCAAACACACACACTTACACACATACATCCCAAAATATGTTTAAGTACATATATTTAGGACTTACTTCTATCCTTTTCCTAAAAATGAAGGCACAGTAAAAATAAATTAAATTTAGAACGAAATAGATTGAATTAAAAACTCACACATCACATCGACAACGAACGTACATCACTAATCCCTAATCTCCCAGAACACCCAGCGTTTCGGCTGTCGGAAACCGATAACATTAGCGTTATCTACTCGATTCCGCGTATCTCGAATGCGCGAATAAAACTCGATTCGACACAGATTCGCATCGATACTCCATTACTCGATAACGAGTTACCGATACTGATACGCAACACCTGCCCGTGAGTTTTATGTTCCTCGTCCAGTAAATGGGGAGGATAGGAGCTGAAGTATTAATGGACTTAGCTTTTTACTTAGATTCTTATTGTGTACGGTATTGATTTCTGACTTGTATCGATAGCCTACATGTGGCCATGGCGTGTATTCGTATAATAGGTAGGTGGTTGGTATTGCTGGGAGTACCCTGGAGGGAGATATATCTACTAGTATGCTCAAACTCGATCAAAACTTTTTTGTTTATTGAGATTTATTTGGTCAAGCAAAAGTTTTCGAAAAACAAATGGTCCACAATCTTCAAAATTATAATAGCACTTTGTGATGTACATTTATGTTACTAGATAATATCATTCGAATTCGATTTTTAAATTAAAAATGTATGCTATTTGAATCAAAATTGAACCCGATCCCAAACCAAATCCGCTAACATGGGTTAGCGGATTTGATGCGCGAATAAAACTCGATTCGACACAGATTCGCATCGATACTCCATTACTCGATAACGAGTTACCGATACTGATACGCAACACCTGCCCGTGAGTTTTATGTTCCTCGTCCAGTAAATGGGGAGGATAGGAGCTGAAGTATTAATGGACTTAGCTTTTTACTTAGATTCTTATTGTGTACGGTATTGATTTCTGACTTGTATCGATAGCCTACATGTGGCCATGGCGTGTATTTGTATAATAGGTAGGTGGTTGGTATTGCTGGGAGTACCCTGGAGGGAGATATATCTACTAGTATGCTCAAACTCGATCAAAACTTTTTTGTTTATTGAGATTTATTTGGTCAAGCAAAAGTTTTCGAAAAACAAATGGTCCACAATCTTCAAAATTATAATAGCACTTTGTGATGTACATTTATGTTACTAGATAATATCATTCGAATTCGATTTTTAAATTAAAAATGTATGCTATTTGAATCAAAATTGAACCCGATCCCAAACCAAATCCGCTAACATGGGTTAGCGGATTTGGTTTGGGATCGGGTGATGAGTGGAGCAGCGTGATGGATTACACTCCGATCCTTCTCCTTCATGGAAAGAGAGAACTATGCCCAGCTATGGGATGTTACAGAATGAGTCGTCTTGAAATTCAACTGAACAACAAATTCCATATATAAGTAAACTTTCATACCTATAAAAATTCGATTAACTATTTTCTATACTGCTTATCATTTTCGAAGATAAGTGATAACATTTAAACATTGTACACGTTTAACTTCAGCTTCGTATCTGTGAATAAGCCAACTGCAGATAGTGTGTGCCCTTTAATTTGCTATCTAATGTTTTGTCAAAGTATTTTAAACTTTATGATTCAAGTATTAAGAAGTATTTATTCAATCCTTCCATTTATCGTGAAACTAGTACGGGCCCGTGACTTTCGTTCTACTGTCGTAAATTTAAAACTTAGGTAGAGTCAATTCTACTCCAAAATGGATGCAAACAAAATTAATTATTTGTAGGAAATTAAAACTATAAGAAAACGAAAACATAAACATAGCCGATTTGAATATATATATTTATTTTGGACTTCCAACTTAAAATGGAATATTAAAATCCATAAAATATCGAACCCTTACAGGAGCCGAGCAACGAGGTCTTGTGCTTCATATATCTAGACAGAAACAGATTTGATCATTTTACGTCGCTATAATTCTAAGACTTTATACGTAAATTACCGTTTCTTGCTCTAGTTTGCACTTACCGAGCTTTTCTATACAGTCTGCATTCCTATTAAGTAAATAAATTTACGGCTCATAGTCATTGGTCTCAACTCTCAAGCAGGGTGAAATTTTGTGTCAAGAGATACGCTTAGGCCACAACAACCATCTTTATGGCCATTGTTAGTCCAAAATTTGTCATGATTGTGACCAAAATTGGCAGGTACTAGGATTCAGCCTGTAACATTCCACTGTTGGGCATATAGCTCTTTCTCCATATACAAGAAGGATGGGAGCTTGATCCACCTCGCTACACCACTTCGGGTTAGCGGATAATATTATTACTGAGGTAATTGACTCAGTAAAAAAAAATTAATAAAATAAGAATTGTTTGTTATCAAAATCTGTATTTTAATGTTTTGTCTGGCGATTTTCTAATTTATAATAAAGTTTGCCATTGTGAATACATAAAGATGCGAGAAAATGTTTAGCTCCGAAAATAATTTTTGCTGAAGTCTCAATTATTTGTGGGTAAATCTGAAGGAGTTTTTATGTGATAGAAACTGTAAAGAAACGTGATGTAACTTCTAATAATAATACATATTTAGAGTACTAAAAGATAGTCTGCTTACCTTTATGTATATTTTTTATAAAAATTTCTAAATTTACAGATAAGATACCTATGTCTTGTGTAGTAATAAAAATGCGGATATTAATATCAAGGCATCGCACGACCAAGTTACGGATTCCATAAGTTTTGCAAAAACTAAACGAGAATAAACACTATACAGACAATTTTCCACTCCAATCAAATTAATATAAAGTTCAAAATACCATGTAATCACACTTCCCTTTCACAGTTGTAAGTCTTGCACTGTTTTCTAGTTTAAACCCATTATAGCTTTCTCTTTTATATCAATACATTTATCTCTCTCTGTTAGAGTCTTAGAGACTTAAGAAAAACAGATACCAGAGTAGACGAACCAGTAATAAATCATAAGTCTGTCTCGAGATTAATACTACGTGGGATAGAAGAACTAAATGGCGTTCATTGACAGCCTATATCGACTGTTTCTTGTCAATAATTCATACTAATTAAAAGACTAATTTTATCTATATATACACACCTACACGTACAAACAATAACACACACTGCTGAAACTCTTATAAACTCTTACCAATAATGTTAGCTTAAGTTGAACTTTACGAGAGTTTGACGAATTAATTTTAAATATTAATGCGTACTTTATCTTCTTTCATTTTAAATTTTAAATTTGGAAAATCGAATATTAAAATCAATAAAAGAAAAAAAAAATGGGAAATCGAATGATGAATAAAATTTAATTTCATTGCTTATGCTATTAACACGGGTCAATATTCTGTTTACAAATGTAAATAAAAAACATTACAATTTTTGTTTTCTGGGCCTTTAGAGAGTTCGGGTGTGAAGCGTACCGCTATTTACCCCAATCAGGTTCAAGTTTTTTATTTATTCTAAAGCTCATTTGGTAACGTGCGATCATTATCAGCTTCGAGTTTTAATTACGCTATTAGACATTATTTGAATTTAACACATCCGGCCACTTTTATCGGCCAATGAAAATACATTAATTTTATAACGTCTTGAGTGATCTTAGTGAATGTAATTAATTAAAAATGTAACCGATGTACTTTGCCCTAAAAATCAACCAAAACTTTATTGCTTTGCGATAAATTAAATCAAATTTGTCTTTCTTTTTTAATTTATTAGAATTTCGAGGTCAACTTTTTATACCTATATTAATGTTCTGGAACGTTCAATTTAGGTGAAATGGTGGAACCCTTTAAAACGATAAGTAATGTTATAAATCTGTCAATTATTGTATAAACTAAATTAGTTTAGTAGACAGCTACTTATAATGTATATATGATTAAAATATGTATATTTATGTTTGCACGTGTTTTTGTTTACATGTACTACTAACTATAATTTGGTGGAACGTTTTATTTGGTTGTATATTTTTAATGAAAACAACTTAATATTTATATTACATTTAATAGAGTACATGTATACTTTTTGATTTAAAAAAATCATAGAAGTGACAATTTACATTTCAGAATGAACCTAGTTGATAAAGAATAATATAAACTAAGAATTTATCTTTCTTTGATAGGAGTTGAGCGTATTGCCGCTAGCAGATCTAAGAAATAATCAATTGTAACCCGCAACTCTAGTAAACCATGTATAGTATCAATATCTATGGAACTTAGAAGTCTATGCATTTCTTTAAAAGCTTGGGTATCTTACTTTGTAATTATTATCGTCTACTAGCTGACCTGGCGAACTTCGCATCGCCTTGTTATTTTTCTTAAATATAATAATTATATATATCAAAATATAAATATATATATAATATAGCCTATCTTTTAAGTTGGATCAAACTGACACTACTACTGACCTATAACATTTTAATAAAGTACTTCGTATTTTATCTGAAATACATAAAATAACTGTAAGAACAAAACCAGGAATTAATCACCATAAGTCGATAACTCTTCCTGTAAAGTTGGCGAAATTATTTGTTTGAAGCGTCCATTCCATAGACTACGGTATATTCACTTATGTCACCACAGTGATAAAAAAAAGCTACATATTACAGAATAAAGGCGTAAATAAAACTAGTCTCATAACATATTTCGAATAAACAACTAAAATTGATATCTTATCATAATATTAGAGTTATATCTCCTTAACTGTCGATTTAACTAATTAAAATTTATTAAGTTGCTCTATGTCGTAACCGGACAGACGACCTTGATATATCGATATATTTTCTCCATATATATATATATTAATTATGTATGAATTAATTGACTATTTAAATAGTAAGTCGACGTAATAGTAACAAACGGTCGGCTTCACCTAAAGGTTCATCAAAATGTCACTTTCTTTTTACTGAAAAAAAAAATAGGTTCTGTAAATTACACGTAGTATATAAATTTAGTAAAAATTTATATATCAGTAAAAAATACAAAATAAATATTTAATTTAATTTCTTAGCTTTCATAGTTTATAATGTAAATTAACTAAGTAATGTCTATTTGGAAATAAATTTTTAAGTTAATGTAAATATATAAAAAGGCACGTTTTAATTTGACGTTTGACAGATTACCCCTCAGTCAAATATTAACAACAAACTCACCTCAGCTGGAGAAGGTAGGCTTGTGTTATAGGTAAAAAATTATTTGATCCAAGTAATTTTTTACCACACATGAAATATTAGTAAAAAATAAAGAATTAAACTAACCAAATGTAGTTTTGAAAAATACTGGCTGTAGTTCATCATTAAGACATTTTTTTTAAAACATTCAATACGTGTATATTTACTTCAAATGCTTTCAAACGAGACCAGATTTATATGTATAAATTTTAATATTTCTTGATTACGTAATAAGATGTAAACAGTTTTTATCCGAGCGATAAATTAACTTACAGAGGTAAGTAAAGTCTGTAAATACAAACACCTGACGTCTGACCTACATACCGACTTGTTGCGCATGCGTAGAGATTTCGCACTAATGGACCATTGTAGAGTTTGAAAATCAGATTAATTGCTAGCCCAAGTCAATAATTAACGTTTGTTTTGTTTACATTCGTCTGTACTGCGGCCGTTTACGCATAAACAACTAGCAGTGTCTGTGGTAACTTTAGAATTTTTAATCAGGTTTCGATAGAATTAAATGTGAAAATTGAATTAGAGTAAAGAAAATAATTCTGAAGAAATCACTCTGAACCTTCGAAGTGCATATACATATTATGTAATTTTTATTTTAGTATAAATTATCATAACAAATAGATTTATATTTTAAAAAAAATACAGCGCAGAGATTTTGATTTTGATTTTATTTTTAAATATAATATGCACATTGTACGTGGTAAATAGAAATTGTAATAAGTAAAAATTGAGCTATATGACTTATTAGCGCATTTTTATGTTGAGTATCGACGGGCTAAATCACAGGGCACGGATTATATTTGAACATTTGTTTTTTTTAATGATGTAACCAACATTCCAGAAGACAATTCACCTAGTCATCACCACTCATCATCATTCATCAGTCTTAAACTGTCACATTTTCAAGATTAATTGAAATTCTTTTTTTTTGGTGACTCTCGTGAAAGCCTGAAAACTCATATCCCTTGGGTTAAAACAGTACGTAGAAAAATAATAACAGTTATATAATATTTAAATTCTAAGCATCAAAACTACGCGATAGTTTAATCGTTATAATTTCACAATAAATTTAGACAGTAATTTATACAGTAAACAAAAATTTTAGATAACAACTGTTATCCACCAACCATGAATATCTTAAATGCTTTATGTATAAGATAAAGACCGCTTTTAGCTGTATCTTACCTTATAAGATGTGAGAGCAATACAATTATTACGAACAGAACTAATGCCGCGTTAATACAATTTATTATCATTGATACAGGCGAATTAGCATTCGGAAATTATGCTAAAACATTGAATTTGCTAACGTCATGAACAAGTGTTGTTAACGAAACTTAGTGTAGACTTAAAGCTAATTTACGTTGGAAATGAACTTAATCTTGATATATTTCAGTTGTGAATAATAAAGAAAATATGTCTGAACATGACTTATTCAATTAACAAAATAGTGTTTTATATATATATATATATATATATATATATATATAGAAAAGATGAACCAATGAAGTATACATTGCCTGCTGTTAAGTGGTTAGTGACGCCAATAGACATATAAAGACATAAAAAGACCTAACAGGTCTCATTTTTGTCGTGCAAAAACTTATTCATAATTTTTTTTAAAGTTTTTAGTGTATAGTCAAATACAAATATTTATGTCAAAAAGTACAAATTACATAACATCTATTTTATAATACTGTTTTCAAGCAGTATTGTGTTCCTGTTGGTGAGTAAGGTGACCAGAGCTCCTGGGGGGATTGGGGATCGGGTCGGCAACGCGCTTGCGATGCTTCTGGTGTTGCAGGTGTCTATAAGCTACGGTAATCGCTTACCATCAGGTGAGCCGTACGCTTGTTTGTCGACCTAGTGACATAAAAAAAATACCAAACCAATATAATAATATCAGGTTAAGGTAATTTAGCCAATGGTGCACAGATGTCAAACTGAATGATAGTACTCCTCTTTTAGGAGTCCTGTAATATCATTGTATGAGATTAGCGAAATTAGCCGTGCTCGTTTGATAGTATTGATAGTCATCAAACCCAAAGAAGAAAAAGAAGAATATTATTGTAAATACAACCTAAAAAAAAACGAGTGTGCTTTAGACCACAGGGCTGAAGTAAAACTTGTTTAGCAATTTATAGCCTGCACAATAGGCCTGCACTGTGTCTTAGATATACATAGCTGGCTATTAGAGGAAAAGAGAAGAAAAATGTGTGCTCGCACATCTCTATCTATCTCTCTCTCTCTCTTGCTGTATTCGCCTCACCCGATCACACTATTCGTAATTCGTCACACTTTCGCCTGCTTAGTCCCTAAGCCAACGTTGCGTAAAGAAATTTACTTCAAATATATAACCTCGTAACTAACTCGTCCAATAGAATGCAATTCTGAAATTCTTGTAAAAATGTAATATTACTACAACTAATTGGATATGAGGTCACTGATATGTATTCAGGATTAGCCAGAATAGTTATTAGCAGTAATAATTTTCACATATTTAATATGTTATTTGCAATGAAACCATACCTCTGATAATTAGAATGTAATCCCGTTTAAGTGATAGCTAAGGTAACCAGTCTTCAACTCTTCGCATCTATTTATACACTATTGACTGTAACTCATATCTATAATAGCTTGCACTTGATTACATCATTACCAAGTGAACAAGATGGCTTCTCATATGAAATACAATTTTAGTTTGAATCAAATCTTAGAAAATCAAATTGATTTTTTTATTCAAATATAATTCAAAAGTACATTTAAATCGACATTTAGAAAGTATACTTGAATACACGTCAGAGCCCTTTAAATAAAAACAAATATATCATCCATCTCTATCAACACTAATAAATAGAGAGACAGTTTTTTTGTTCGGTTGTACCGCAAAAACTACTGAATCGATTGGAATAATACTTATACCATAAAATGCAGCGTGTTTCGGAGAATGTTTTAGTATATAATATAATAGTGATCACTTATCGTTTAAAAAATAAGGACGGAAAGAGGTCGCTAGTTTATTTAGTAGAGTCTAGTTTAAGAATGTATTAGATCTCCATCAAGTATTATATTTACGTAAAACGAATATAATATATACTATTTCAAAATAAATTAATTATTATTTATGTGAATCCACCATCGATTCTGAATGTAGATTCTGCTGGGTAAAATCGTCACGAAACTCAAGAGTGACTTGCTGGTAAAAACGTAACATACAGAGTACGCTTAGACTTAATTACTGGATACACATTACACTCTGTACACACAAAATGTCTTTGTTAAAACTTGTTTCCATGATTGTTTAATTACCCTCGTTGTCTCGCTTCCGTCAACATGTAACAGAATAATACAAGAATTATGTCTGATATTTATAATGCAATTACTAGTAATTTAAAGCTTCACAAATGTAGGTACCCGCTTTCTCTACTTCGTACTCTGCTGTTTATATTTTTTTTAACCACCTTTGTTGAACATTTTAAAGTATATGCTCTCATGTACCATACAACAATATACTGAATTATTTATGCAAGTAAAAATTTATACATTGGCTAGCTAATTTGACGTTGCTAACTTCTTCTTCGTTGACTAGCTAACTTCAGGGTGTCGGTTCTTTTCGTGACGGTGTGCGCGCGCATTGTATAAATTGAATCTCATATTTTTTTTTTCAAAATGTCGTTATGTAACATACCTTTTTAGCTTTTGTTTAAAATCGTTACATAATATTAAGTTGTGAAATCTAATGTCAAAAAACTACAATAAAAATAATTATATTCTTTTTTCAAAAACTCTACCAGATCGGAGATGACTTTTTAAAAATAGAATAACAACATATTTACATAATTTGCTACAATGTTTAAGGCACATGTTATACAATACACTACACACAAAACATATAAAATATATCTAGGCAATAAAGCACCGCGACATATTCAAGTAGGGACTGGTAGAGAGTTTATGTAATTTTTATGCAATTCATGTATTTCCAGTACTCGGATTATCCCAAGCAATGTATAACAAGTCCTTTCGGTTAGCAAACATGTATTAATTACCGCATTTTACTTACGTAATAGAACTTATGTTCATTTTAACGAATATTTTCAGTGTTGACTAACATTAACTAACATTTCATGTTTATTTATAAAATGTTAAATAAAAAAATTAAAAAATTAAATAATTAAAAAATAAAAATAATATAATAATTATTAAATATTAATATTATTATATATTAATTATTAAATTTATTTTGATTTTATTTTAAATTTACTTGATCTAATATTTCATGTCAATTGAAATATAAAATATGAAGTACAATAATTGTGTAACTTTGAGTTCTAAAGTTGAAAATATATATGTTTCATCTATCATTTTTAGGGGTTGTCAGTCTTAAAAAATTATTTTTTCAATCAAACAACTTTATCTCTTTAATTTTTCAATATTCTGTATACTTGATAATCTAAAAATTACAAATATGTCTTCTAATTAATTCAAGGAACATCAACGAACAATTCCTAGACATATCTATATAAAACAAAAAGGTTTTATAAGGCTAATACAGAGGTACATCGTATATAGATCGTACAATTCAAAGCCATAATTGAATGACCTACTGAACATTATCAATCAATCAGTCCCAGTTCGCCATCCGGTCTTCCATTCCCAACCAATGTGTTGATTGATTCACATCGTTCAGTTGACCGTTATTCGCGTTATTAACCGTTCAATCAGTGGTTTATTTCTCATGTAATTGCGTGTTAGAAAGATTTTTCAATTATCTCATAATTTTCTCATTAATTTTTATTTTATAGAACCTTGATTGTGGGTACTCTTTTTTCTGTATTACTACTTATTAGTATGATTGAAATTAAGGATGAAGTTAAATAGGAGACTACATTAAAATGGTATTCCTTTTCGTATTTCCTTTTTGATAATACGATTTAAACATATTCCTTAAAACAGCGGTTATACATGAAAATTAATATATGTATAAGGCCACCTAAGTAACGTGCAACAAACGAACATATACCCTAACGAAAAAAAAAATTAAATTAAGAACTTTTTGTTTTAGTTACACAAGATTAATATTTAAAAAATTATTATTATTTTACCTTCGTATTGTATTTAATCTTTTCCTACATACAATTAAAGACATCTGACATTCATTTTTATACAAGTGTTATATTAAAAGTTAACTTTAACTAAGGTAGGGCACAGTAGGCAACATCCTGCTCAAAATCTGGAGCAGCCCGACTGGGGAAGTACCTTGATCTTACAGAAGATCACAGCTAGATAAACTAATAACTAACTGTTTTCAAGTGTTGTATTCCTGTGGTGAATAAGATGGCCATAGCTCCTTGGGGGGATTAGGGGTAGGGTTGGCAATGCGCTGGTGCTGCACGCGTTTATAAGCTACGGTAATCTTTCACCATCAAGCAAGAATTTATACTATACTATATTAAGAAAGTCAATAAAATAAAATAATTTACGTTGTGCTAATATCACCTCATTAATATACTACAAGTGTAGGTAAAATAAAAAAAAGCAATAACCCATAAATGCATAAACTTACATAATCATCATCTTACCAGTAATATATTGCTGTATCGATATACTAATTATCTCATACTGACACATACATTATATTCATTGAAATACAATTTATAACCAATTAGATACAGTATCGATATCTTGCGTCCGTTTTTGCGTAAGCTTTGATGTTTGATGTCACAGACTTTAAGAGTTATGGAAGTAGTTTATATTGTTAATACTAAGTTAGCAAACAACACAAAATTATTACATTATGAAGGTGTCAAATAAAAGGACGATCCACCTATAGCAAATGGTTAACATAACCTATGGACACCGCAATATTAGGGATATCACAAGCGCGTTGCCGACTTTATCCCCAACCTTGAGACCCAAGAGATCTGGTCCCCTTACCCACACACGAACACAATACTACTTTAGAACTATATTATTTGACTGATATACTAAATCACTTTAGTTTAGGTTAAAATAATTTCACAGCCTTGCCCTAAAATTAAAAAAAAGACAATATCTCCCTAATTACTGCACAGTTGCAAACACGACGATCACGGGTCAGAGTAATTAACGACAAACACGTCGAAAATCCGTTCGACCAGAAAGAAATGAAAGTTTACTTAGCTTTTTTAATCAATTTAAATTTAAATAAAGAACGCATTGCCTCGTTTAATTTAATCGCTTGCTACAGATAACAAATAACGGTCGAATGTGTAATTAAAATATGTAACCGCTTACCAAATTATTGCATAGCTAGTTAACTAATATATCCATATAATTTATATGGAATTATGACAAATTAGGGTTGTAACTAAAGCCTCTTTTCGAATTTTTATGATAGACTTTTGACTTAGTAAATTATTTCATACATTTTTATCACAGGATACAAATAATAATGTATAATTTAAAAATTACGATTTCAGTTTTTTTTAAACTTTCAACAAAATATAATTTATACAGAAACATACTTTATAATTATAATGATTGATACCATTTTCAATACATCTATGTTCTACGATACTAATATATTTAGCGGCAATACTCGAATACATTACACTCAATGCCTTATTAGACTTTAAAACGGGTATAATTTACACTTGGACCTATCAAGACTTTGAAATAACTTAAACGAGTGTTTTATTTGTAAAACTTGTGTAAGTAAACCATTAAGTGTTATGTAGAATTAAAATAACTTTATACCTACATTTATACGATCATTGTAATTGAGTTACCCTATTTTATTTAACTATTATCGATGCTAATATTAGTTTGATAAGCTTGTTTGTTTAACGCCGAGTTGCACGAAACAAAATTAAAATTTAAGTAGAGATTAAACTAATGTACGCTATTTTTAGAAACGACTGATTCGAATCGAAAACTTTTATTTTTGTGTTTGTCGAGGATAGCTATAGGCTATTTTTCTCAAATTAATGCTCGCGATACCGTGGCGAACTTGAAGTCCTCGCGAATTTAAATGGTATCAGAAGAGAGGCACCGGCGCAAACTTGGGGAGGACTATATCCAGCAGTGGACTGCAATAGGCTGAACTGAATGACATGACAAGCACCGGCTTTCGATTAATAAAGAGTTATTGAAAGCGATCTACAACGTAAAAAAATTATGAGGTAGCACATTAAAATCGGTCCACTAAATTAAAATTTATGAGGTCATCATCATCATCATCATTGCAGCCTATCGCAGTCCACTGCTGGACATAGGTCTCCCATAAGTTCGCGCCAAAAATGGCGTAAACTCATTATGTTTTATGCCCGTAGTCACTAGGCTGAACAGGCGGGTTGGTGATCTCAGGGCTGGCTTTGTCGCACCGAAGACGCTGCTGCCCGTCTTCGTCCTGTGTATTTTAAAGCCAGCAGTTGGATGGCTATCCCACCATCGGTCGGCTTTTTAAATTCTAAGGTGGTAGTGGAACTGTGTTATCCCTTACGGCCGAACCCAATATTCAATCTATCTCTGGTTATGGCCTACTAGAGACAGAAATATCTATCTATCATTCATTTTACTGACCCAATAAACTTGTCGACGATAGGCAATCTTATCCTTCAAAGCTGTCTATCGACGAGAGGGAGGATAGCTTACTAGAGATAACAGTTCGTATGAAAATGACAGTGTAAGCGTCCCAATAATAATAGAGTTCTATCTGTCAGTAACGTTGGTTATCTTTAGTAACAACAATATCCGATCTATAGTTTTCGGGGGATAACTAAGATTTATTAATTGAAAAAGTATTTTCTTTGTTTAAAATAAAATTAATTTCGAGTGAAAAATAATGGCAGACTCAAGTTCAAGTAGCAGTTCAAGTGATATTGCTCTTTTGCAACAATTAATTGAATAAAAATAATACGTTTCTTGTAAAATAATACTTACTTTACTCATATTGTGAATAAAACAAACAATTTGGTGAATGATTGTACCTATAATTTGCAATGATTTGTATAATTTGAATTTTGATTTGTAAAAAAATTATACAAATTCAAACGAAACAACGATTCAATAAAGCGTAATGGCGTCGTAGCGTCTTTTCGTGTCGTGTTAAAACGTTCCGTTACTAGATTTACCATGGATTCCATATTAAAATAATATCATTTATTATAAATTAAAAAGTCTGTGTAAAAATTAATTTGTCCATATTTTTATAAAACAAGATTACTTTAATATGAATAAAATTTGTATGACAAATTTAAATACTACAAAACATCTGTGTAACATAACTGAGGCCGTCTGTGACGTTGCGTATACTGGAATGTAAGGAAGAGCTCAGGTAGCCGGTCTATCTACAGCTTACTGGAGATAGTAGTCCCCTATGCGAATTATTGGGACAACTACAAAGGATAGATAGTTAGTTATTAGCAGTCGATGATAACTACCTATCTCTATCTTTAGATTGAATATTGGGTTCGGCCGTTAGTCGCCTCTTCTGACACCCACGGGAAGAGAGGGGATGGCTATATTCTTTACTACCGTAGCCACACAGGGTGATGTGTTGTAATATATCAAAAATTTAATGTTTATTTTAAGCCTATAGCGCACAATTCAACATACTCTACTCATTCTCTACTTTTAAGGAATTAAGCTTTTCAGTTTATTATTTCAAAGATAATAACTTAGCAGGTCTTATGAGGTAAAAATGCAGTCGAATTGAAAAGTTTCTCCTTTTTTGGAGTCGATTAAAAAGATGTATTGTGGGATCAAATAGTGTTAATATATTCAAATGAGTAGAGATCAAGGGATGCGACTAAAGGAAAATATTACACAATAATAAATAAAAGTATCTTAATAGCAATAAAATACAGCTTCCTCTCGCTGAGCTATCGTCCTGCGTCTTATCGGTGTTTTAAATGCTCGTATCGGCATCTAGAACTATCAGCATACCTAGATCGCTATTTGTGATAGCGTTTAAGAGATATGGAACTAGTTTTTTTAATAACGGTAATACTGCTTTATCCTTCAGGAAATTGTATTCAGTAAATTATTTTTTATGATTTTGCAATTGTCACAACATAAATTTAAAGCGCTAAGCTTATTATAACAGGGTTACCTGATGAAATAGATGTGTGGACTTGACGTTGTATGTCATGCAAGATATTGCTAATTTTGTACTGAAACACAGTTTATATATTATTTTTAAATGAGTAACTGCGGAGTTTCTTGCCAATTCTTCACTACAGAATCTACATTCTGAATCGATGGTAGCTTCACTTTTAAAAATATTAATCAATTTTTAAAATAATAATTTGTAAAATGACGGTTCGAAAGTGCTTTTAAAGCCTATTTAAATAAAGTTGTTTTATGAAATTACCGACTGCGTTTCCTCTTTTCTCATCGATATCTTACTCTTCCTATTACAAAAAAAGTATATATGTATTTAGTCTTTTTATTCCGATTTATAAATACTTTTTACAGTAAAATTGTTAACAAAAACTATTTAAAATATCTATCAATCGGTAATCTACAAATAAACTTTATCTTTATACTAGCTCTTTTTGTTTGTTATCGCAGGGGAACTCTTTTATGAGTGATATCCAGGAAGCCCGGGTAGGCAGTCCTAGACCGTATGTCGGCTTCAACACTTGGGGGTGCACTACCGACCAAACCCTGCGGGAGCCTTCAGCCGCTTTAATTGGAGGGTCTCGGATCTGCAGGCAACAGGATGCTTCCAGCGAATCTTTATACTAGCTTAGCTTAATGGTAAAAATATTTTTTTTTTACTCTTTGTAATTTTTTTTTTTTTTTTTGTATTAAAACCTTCCGCGAGCCTTAAGGAACATACAAATAAATAAATTAGCCGAATTGGTCGAGCCATTCTCGAGTTATACGCTTAGCAATATTCATTTTTATTTATATAGATAGATGACATAATTGATGATAATAATAAAATAATACATAATATAATTATGTGAAAATTATGTTTAGTCCTAATTCTATTACTACATCGTCAAGAATTAAACGTCTAACATCTCTAATGAGACAGCCCTCAGATACCATCAAGTCTAATTTAAAACAATGGCTAGAAATTAGCCAGCTAATCGTCTACTTAATAATAAGTACAAGAATAGAATTATGAATTATCTCTGGTTAAAAGTGAATGTTAATATTTTTGAAATGTTTTTTTTTTAAAGTAATTTCTGGAAATCTAGAGCAGCCTTACTGGGGAGGACCTTACAGAAGATCATAGCCAAATAATACTGCCTTCAAGCAGTGTTGTGTTCCTGTGGTGATGTAGGCGACCAGAGCTCCTGAGGGGATTGGGGGTAGAGTCGGCAACGCGTTTGCATTGCTCCCTGGTGTTGCAGGCGTCTATAAGTTATAGTAATCGCTTACTGTCATCAGCATTAAGTGAGCCGCACACTTATTTGCCGACCTAATTGTATAATAATAAAAAAAATCTAATACCTAGGCTAGTTTTTAGACCATCAACTACGCACTCGCTATATCTTTCTCAGTTAGTACGACTATCTATAGTCTCGGTATGTGACGATGTTATCATTTAATGACGTAATGACGAACATGTCCAGACATGACGTGACTGTAATTGGACGTAATTCCGCTAACAAGATGATGAGTCGAGTAACAATAAAAATATTTAATATCTCGTACATTTTCTGTACGAAGTTAAGAATAATTTGATTTAATTGTGCTCGGGGTAAAGCGTTAATATTTATAGAGAAGGTGATTACCGCATTAGTTAGAACAAAGGCTTGATATACTGGCGGTGGTAGGGCTGTATCTGTACTAATATTATAAAGCTAAACGCGGGTGAAACCGCGGGCACAGTTAGTATTATATAAACGTCGCAGGAAACATTCTGTAAATTTATTTATTTAATTAATATAAATCAATATTTAATAAATTCTACTTATTAATATTAAACTAAATAAATAATAAATATATCTAACTAAAAATTGTATTCATAAAGAACAAGTAGCATTTGTTATTCGATATCATTTTCAAAATAATTAAACAATATTCCTAAGTATAAATATTAGAAATACTATATTTGCTTATATAACTGTAGAGCCCAACATTCAACCACACTTTACGGAATATATTAATTCAAACGTTTAAGCTAAACTAATATTTATTCAATAAAATAATATAATCGTCAACAATAAAATTAAGAATATAAACCTCTTTATAGCGTGTGAATTACCGTAGCCGTAGCTATGTGGTAACTGGAAACTCCTCTTAAATGTTTAAACATATATACGAAACAGCCCAGTTACTCAAACTGCCACACACACACTTGTGCGTCACAAATTCATACACATTTCTACACACAAACACACACTACATATTTACGCCACAAACACACACACACACAAACGTGTATTATTGTACACATCTCTACACATATATGTTCATCGCGAGTGCAAATTTGTACGCATTGTTACACACACATGCAAAATTGTACTATAGCACCTAACCTAAAACTTCAAGAGATCTAAATGGGACCACGTGACCCACCACATTTCGAAAAAAAAAAACAACCGAATTGAGAACCTCTTCCTTTTTTGAAGTCTGTTAATAAATATTAAAATGATAGACTAATAATATTTACACATAATGTTTATGTATTATGTTCCGAAATATAAACATCGAAAGTAAACAGGCTGTAATTGAGCTACGCATTACTCGACCGCCTTTCGTAAGAAATCCGATAGCATCTAATTACCTAGGTATTTGTGAATGGTGTAGAGATCAGACAAGTACATTATTGTGTATAAATCTTTTACCAAGCTATTTACTACCGATAGTTACGCGTAGGAACGCACGATTATTATTATTAACGTTTATGTACAATTATTTTGTAACCGTAATTTTCAGAATATTAAGTTTACAAATTACGAATTTAAATTTAAATAAATTTTACAATTCAACTTAGACATTTCTACTACAGTAAATTTATTTCTTTTATTGAATTATTTAATTCTGTATAATATAAAATGTAAAAAATAAGGATGAAGAGATGATCGTAGGCTCACCTGATCATAAACTATTACCGTAGCTTATAGACGCCTGCAACACCATAAGCAGTGCTAGCGCGTTGCCGACCTTACCCCCAATCGACCTCAGGAGCTCTGGTCAGCTTACTTACCATAAGAACACATTATTGATTGAAAGCAGTATTATTTAGCTGTGACCGTCTGTAAGGTCGAGGCCAAGGGACTTCCCCAGTCGGGCTACACCAGATTTTGAACAAGATATTTCTAACCGTGCCTTACCTCAGTTATGATCAAAGAAATATATTTTAATAATAATTTTATTTATGATAAATCTTTGTTGTTGTTGTTTGTATCATCAAAACACAGCTCTATTATCACATTGTTATCGCGTCGCTCGCTTTCAAATCATTAACAGAGCGTTCGCAATGTATCGAATGTCTGAAACGGTCACAATGCATTATTGACCAACTTTTTCCATTCACCCCATATAGCATACCGTTCGTGTTTGTACAACCTAGCATAACATAAGTGGCAGAATTTTTTTTTATCTATTCAATGGCTATTTAAAGTACTTACAGACTGATTTATTTCTCTCGTCCGATAAATGGTACATTGCTACATACGTTAGGTGGTTTCGTAGTGTTTGAATATAAATTACTCTATTATATATAAACTCCTTATTATATACTTAATACGTTTTTTGCGAAACGTTAAAGTCGTTTAATAATAGTAAAGCAATAAAAAGTTAATTTCGGGCCAGAAGTCCATAAAAAATGAACATTATTTTACAGTAAAAAAGAAAAAAAATACTAAATCCTGAGAAAAGAAGAAAGCAAAAACAACGCAAGAACGTGTTATTGAATATTAAATTAAACTAGTGGTCGCCCAGAGGTCGAAATTCGACCATTATTAAAAGTTCAAATTAAAGAAAACCAATAAATTATGAAAAGAAAGAACTATTTCTTAAATTTTTCAATTTGACTACGGACTTCGACAATCAACAAAAGAGTTTAATATGCGTGTGTGTGTTAAATACATGGTGGTGTGTATTTTTTATTTATTAATTTAATACATTTTTATGCATAGTTTTAAAAAATATTAGCATTCTGCACTCCTTCTCTATATAAACTATATGTGTACGAAATATATCATCTCAAGGAAATTCAATAGACTTTCACGTCAATAAACTTTTAAATAAATTTTGATCAAATAATCAAGCGCTTTTCACGCTAAATATCTGTATCGATTATGATTCATTATTAATACAATGTATGTGATATTTTACAATCATTTTCCAGGGCTTTAAAGTAAACTATTGGACGACTATTACGCCGTATAATAGGCGTGTACGTTTAGCTAATAATTCGCTTATACCTTTTATCAGACTTCGCTTTCATCGTTAACCTTTATAAAAGGTAATAGATAACCCGACTGAACGTTGCGATATTTTAAACGCCGAGCATTTACTTAATATTCATAAATAAAGTTCACTTCATACTAGCCACGTTATTATTAATAATATGTTCAATGATTGTACCGTGTTCATCGTATACAAGAAAGTTTCATGAATAGATAAATACGTATACAATGAGGTTTTATGTTAATATTTTTTTTAAATATTTTTAGGCTTTCCAGTTAGTAGTCATTACACATACCAAAATGTTTTTTTTTTTTACTGTTACCCTTAGATAATTAAGCTATTTACACACTCAATCATATGAAAGACAGTATTCATTGTGTAATAATATAACAAAAAAAATGTTTAAAAATAAATTATTTAATCTGCAATGAGTTTGAAAGGAATAGGTGCATAGAAATGAAATATGCTACTGCGTATGTTTCCTACACTCGTCTGGATTTCACGACTCAAGTAAAAGTTCTTTAGTTTCTTCAGTATAAGTTAGATACGAAACGTAACTCTCTCTCTTTCTATCCTCACCAACTTATTCCATTTCAACTTCCGTTCGCCTCGCCAGATCATACTTTTCGTAACGCTCTCGTCACGCTTTCACCAGCTTACAAGTCAAGCATGCGTAAAAAAATTTTACTTTAAAAATATTCAGAAAAAATATATCACTTCTCACGTACAGAATCGTATGCGCGCTACTTAAATAGGAACCCGTTGATTTTAATTGATCCACTATAGAGTCACTCATTACAGACATTTCTTACGAAGATTCACACAACAAAGTGACATATTTCACATTATATAAGACCACTTAGGAGCGTGTATCCGTGTTTCTTTCGTTCCAGTCATTAGTACATTGTGAATTTATATGGTTTAAATGTATGAGATGTCGTGTTCTTGTTTTTCTAGATTATAATTATGGTGGTAATAGTTTTGTATCAATGGTTCTATGTATCATTCAATATATTTATTATATATCTTATTTATATATATATCAGACTAAGTTTACATAACTAACCTAACCTAATGGTAACGATTCAGTCTGTAACATCCCACTGCTGGGCATAGTTCTTATTCTCCACATAGGAAAAGAATCAGGGCTTACTTTACCACCCTGCTCTACTATGCGTTGACGGATGTATTCCCCACTATGAGTAACGATCGCTATCTGTGCTCTCTGAGACACGGTGGGGAGACCAAAAAGGACAAGGACAGACATCCATAGCGGAAATAAATATTTTTATAAATAAAAATATTCATCCCGAGCGGGAATCGAAATCGCAAGCCACCGATGGCGTTGTTGACCCTAACTTCGCTGCCCCAACAGCTCTTCTTTACGAGCTCTGGTCACCGTACAGACCACAGGAACACAACACTCCTAATTACTATTATGTAGCTACTATTATATACTAGCTGACCCGGCGAACTTCGTATCGCCTAACAGTCGATTCTTTAATTTTATTAATTTTTTTTTAGAATTTTTCTCTCCGTAAGAATCATCCTCGTACTTCAAGGAATATTTTAAAAAAAGAATTAGCGAAATCGGTCCAACCGTTCTCGAGTTTTGCGCTTAGCAACACATTCAGCGACTTATTTTTATATTATAGATATTACACGTACGGGCTGTCACGGGATTTCACAATACATTTCCTACTGCGCCCTACAACAATAATATCGGCGTGATCACGAATATTTTTAGACTTCGCCAAATCGTAAGTACGATATCAATTTAAATACAAGTTCTAACCGATAGACATATATCTTTTAGCGCAAGCCGTACATCAAACGCGGACGTGTAAAGTCAGCTTAAGTCTAAAAGTCAAGAAGGTATCAACCTTAGAGTTGTAAAAGATAGAAGTGAGATCGAAGCTTCGAAATATTTAGAGTTAATAACCGTTTAAGATACTCTAAGTTTATATAATGTTCATGATTGAGATATAAATAGATAAGAATTCATTAATTGCCCGTTGGCGAGTTTATAGTTGTCCTGTTTCTGTTCCACGGGTTGCGGGTTCGATTCCCACCTGAGTCTGGGTGTGATATGTGTATTTATATATTTATATATGTATTATTTCTATATCAGTCAGTTCAGCCTATTGCAGTCCACTGGACATCAGTAAGCATTTTTATTAATTTAATATAACAATATTAATTTTAAGAAACTAACTAAGTCATATCATACATTTCAGAAAATTTTACATGTTATAAAATTCGGTTGAATCATTATATATTTACTCTGAGAGACAAACAATTACATGTCATTTCAATTACGACACTGTTCTACGGCGAGGTGTAGTCACTTTCACAAGATGATTTACAGTAATAGCTTTAGTACTAAATTAGATAGTCCTATATTCACAGTATCGCACGCGCTTCCTGCGTGACCTCAGCTTTCACTATTCCTAACAGGTCTCATACAATATTGCCTTTTACTACACGTTTTACTTCATCATAGAAATTATTAATTTGACTCTCAATACTAAGTTCATACATTCCGAATCGGTGGTAGCTGAGTGGGGTATAGAGGTGTGGACTGAATTACGCTGTATTTCATGCAAGTTATTACTTTTTTTTTTTATTACAACGTTTAATTTTTTATAAGAGTAACAGCGGAGTTTCTTGCCGAAGTTTCTCTGCGGAAACTACATTCAGAAATGGTTCGAAGATGGTTTTAAAGCCAATTTGAATAAAGTTATTTTTAATATTGAGATTATTTTTTGTGTATTATAAAGATCTCATAAATACCGTTTAATTCAATGATAAAAAAACAATACATCAAAAGCTTTTATCTGTTAGATATCGTCGGCATAAATCAAATAGCGTTATTCACAACTGGTGACACAGGCCCTAATACAAAAAATTAAATGTTAATGTACTTATAAAAACTTCAGTATATTTTTATAAAACAAGCATTTTTCTATCAATATACCGGCTCTTTTTCCAAAATTCGTCATTTTAATATAATTATAATATTTGAATAAAAAACAATATATGTACAACAATAGCTGTGCCCTACGATTGCATACAGGTAATTTTTGAGGAAAAAAATAATAATCCAACATGAAAAGAAATTTTTCGATTCAAATCAAGTAACACTCGAGATTAGCGCGTTTAAACAAGCAAACAAGCAGATCTTTATAATATTAGTATAGATAATAAAACTCAGTATATAACTAAACAATTAATACAAGTAACTGTACATTACTGTAAAGGTCCCGGTGTTAGATAAAGGCCACTTTTCCATTTAAGGAGGAGAAATGGACCTTAATTCGCTACGCTGAGCCACCGCTGTTTACTATTTTTATTAGTATCGAATACACTTTTAAAATATGCAGGTTTTAAAAGTGTGAAATCTTCATACGATAGAAAATTTCCTTTTAGTAAAATGTTACAATACTCTCCCCCCCCCCCTTCCATCATCGTACAACCAGACGCTCTGCGTTACGCCACCCGTATATGGTTGACGTATACGCACTAAGCGATTTGCTAGTACATTCTTGATCCGTACGGCCAAAAAATGGAACTCTCTACCAGCGTCTGTATTTCCGGAAAACTATAACCTGGGGAGCTTTAAGTCGCGAGTGAACAGGTTACTTCTAGGTAAGCGTGCTCCATCTTAGACCGCATTTTCACTTATCAGGTGGAATAGGGGTCAAACGCAAGCCTATCATTTTATTATAAAAAAATACTTATACTAGCTTTGTTTCGCGGTTTATTTGAGGAACAAATAACATACAGCCTTCGTCGGTAAATGGGTTATACACAACAATAACTTTCCAATTGAAACCAGTAGAGACATTTCTCACCATCATGGATTGACTGCAAGGGATCTGTTTTAGAAATAAGTTCGCTGTCAGCCTGTTTTGTTATCAAAAACTTCAAATATCTTATTGAGTGCATAAAGAATATGTGCATTTGTCTGTACCGTGCCCTTATAATATGAACAGGTTTATTCACATATGATTAATGTTTAATTTAAACAGATTACCGATTTTCTAATAGTCTGAGCTAGTCGATGATTGGTCAATGAAACGTAAAACTTTTACACATTTCATTACAGATCTTTAATTACATTCAACGATTCAAATCAAATCATTCGATTCTAAATACTAGTGTTAATACCGACTGTTATTTTCGTATGACGGTGGCTCTTAATTTCTAACATAAAAGTTTAATGATTTTTTTATTGTTACAACAGCATGTAGAGAGCATATTTAAAAAAAAAAAGGTTAAGAATCTTTACAACGTACTTCTGTTCGAATCAACTTTATGGTCAAACGGAAATGGCATAATTAAAAGCGTATTAAAAGAGAAATTATCTTCGTTTTTATTCTTTTTTTTTTATTTTTATTTTTTACAATTACATAATTATGTAATTGTGTGCTATTTTAATTTCGTAATATGATATTTGTGTACTTTCTTAACAAAAGCTTTTGATGTTGTTTGTTTGTTGATTTGGATGTTCTAGCCTTTGATACACTGATCATCAATGAGGTTATAGGCCTTGAAACATCACGACACAACTCTTCATACCAAACAGTAATCATAAACGAGACTAAAACCACAGAAGATCTATAGTTTAAGATACGTAGAATACATAATAATCAAAATGATACCTCTCACATTTACAAGCGTAATTGTTAATTTAAATTGTACGTATATAATAAGGAACGTAAATTAATTTAATATTTTTTATTTATTTGTTGTTGTCAAGAGGACTTTCTTTCATTTAATAAAAATAAATAATACAACATAATTATTAACATATATCGTCAAACTGTTAAATATTTTCCATAATTGACATCGTGAAACAAATTAAAACGAATCAACGAACACAAACTAGTATTAATACTGTCATTTAGTGCGTTAAATTTCATTCGCACTTAATTTATTAAAAACATAACCATTTGTATGCAAAATGAATTAAACGTATAAAGTTATACACCGCAAATAAATCTAAGATATGCCCTAAAATATTATTCAACGCCGCACGGTTCATTATGATAATCAATTCTACAACATCGCGGTACGGGTAGAGGATGCAGCGATTGAAAGCGCTTATAATATTATATTTTACATTATATAACAAATAGGATAGATTTAAGTTCTGAATCGAATACTAGATATTAAATCCTGCTTTACTTCTTTACTATGAATCAAATCGTTATGATTTCATAATATTCTTTAACAAGTAGGTCATTTTAGTAATTTTGTTTTTTGTGACTTTCTCGTTAATATTAAATATTGGGTTGACTAATTTACAATTTATTAAATTAAGCGTAGAAATGGCTTAAAGCATTTATAAATTATTAGTCTTTATATGACATCGTACAAATAAAGTTTTTGTACAGGATATTTTGATTTGAGTTACTCTCAAAAAAAGGGAGATTTACTGATTATAATATCGATCTCTAAAAAGTACTGAAAAAAACTTTATCAGTTACTTATTTTCTCAAAAAGTATATAGTATTTGTTGTTACTTATAAAGTGATTTTGATAATAATCGTGCTATCAGAACATTTATCTTGATAACCATAGGCTAAAAAGTATCAGGTTGTGACTCAAAGTAGCAGAACTGTGACTGTCAAAGAACACAGTTTGACTGAAGAGGATATCTGCATCTCCTACAGTAAAATTAGTTGAAGCATAGGCTATATATAATTAGGTCATAATTAGTGGAACTATAGCTATAAAGACAACAGTTGGTGTTACTGCGGGAAACGCCAAGTTATTTCAAATCGTTTCTATCAATCTTCAGTGACTTGGACCAGCTCGTAAGCCGGCGTATGCGCTCACCCGTCTCATAGCGCTATTGTTGCCAATAAAATGGCAAATTATGCAATACCACGGCACTATACACTACTGAATATGTATTTTATAATATAGTGTTTAGCATTCACGTAGATGTAGGTATACGTGCAGGATCGCGATCTCATTGAAATATTTATTTGGCTAAAAATTTGACTACAATAGTTCTCGACACTTGATTAAAATGTATTGTTGATTATACACACTCACACACCTAAGTTATAAAAAATACATTTAGATATAGTATTTTTTATAAGCTATACATACATGAAAATCATCAAAAGCTAACTAGATAAAGTAAGAGGAATATGAATGAAGAACTGAGGGTGGAAAAATGAATATTGCTTTCGACTTTCTTGTTTAACTTGAAAAATATTCCTATAGTAGTAGATACTCTACTAACAATTTAACGATAAGTTTTGATTAAAACTTGGTACAATATATCAATATTATTGAACTACTTGGACATTATATTGTCGAATTCCTTAAACTAAGAAAGTAAAAATGTAAGATCTTCTGGAGGGGATTGGGAGCAATGTCGGCAACGCGCGTGCGATGCTTATTGACATTCTATACGTGAAGCAAGATACAACTTTCTTAAGAAAAATCGAAATCAAACCAAAAGATAAAAGAATTCTGGAATCGATTCAAATGTAATAAAATAGAATTCTTAGTCTAATACATCCGAATTCTCGTAAAATTTAAGTTAATATATGAGCCAAATTACTTAATTCATAGGCGCTGAGGACATTACAGTGAATTATTATGCGACAGTTGACTACAGAGCGGTATTAACTCTGAGTATTGACAAACTTAGGTCATATAGTAATACCAAATTCAAATTTAATTTGAGGATACTATTTAGCCTTTTTTTACAGTCGTTGTTAATTCACATATGAAATTTCTAAGTCATAATTCAAAATGTTAATAACTCATAATGTAAGTAAGAATGCATAACAAAAAACCATTTAAAATTATTAAGTGAAAGATAATTGCATTTTGAGTTATAAAAAAAATATTGTTTTTTTATTCAGTAAATCGTTTTTTTTCAACTCCGTCAACATAAACAATTTTGACGGACAGTTTATTTTTGCTCGTTTTAGGACCGTTACGTCATTTATGCATTATGCATTTTGATCACTGACACAATGCATTTATATGATGGCCATTGTTTGGAAGACAATCGATTTAATATTTTCAACTAACAGGCATCACCTGGATTCAGTTGCGAGACCGTTATTAAAATAATTAAATTTATGTGAACTCTTTTTTGAATTTAATTCAAATCGCGTTTGTGTTGATTTTGACAGGTGCCTTAATTTAAATATTTAATAATAATAATAATAATAAACCACTTTATTGCAACTAAAGATAGTATACATAGCAAACCTTAATTCTAGACACATATAGTGCAATATTTGACATAAAAGAACATGATAAAATTCGAAATAGAATTTTATTGTATAAATTGTAAGCGAACTTGACCGTTATATGCCAAATAAACGTAATACTAACGTTATATAAAATCTAATGTCATGTTACCGGTACGCAATAAAAACTAAAAATATTTTTTATCTAGCACTATGTCAAATTGACATTGACATATTTCATTCCATAGATAATTAATTTCACACAGATCAGTGTACGATTTTGGAATTACCTCAGAAATTATATTAGTATAAGTTATCTATCGGTAATCAACATAGACGATGTGGTAGTATTAGCTGATGTACTGTAATTTGTATGCCGCTGGTACTATGATTCGTCCATTTAACTTGTTCATATACAGAGTCGATGTACTTAATGGTATTTTTGCATTCAGAGGTCAATCATTGATATGCGTCGAGCCATTCTTGCGAGTCGGTGCATCCGCCAAGTTTTGTAATAAAATATTTTTCATATTATTTACGGAATAAACATTTCTAGGTATGAAAATATTCCTTCCTGTTGGATATGGAAACATCAAATAATATGTTATATTAATATTGTCTATGTTCTTTGTCTTTCCCTTTTGTCCTCGAGCGTCCGTGGTGTTAGTGTGTTCTCGTATTAGCAGTCTTAATAAACCATATTTAGTAAAATCTATACTCGTTTTATTACTTCCGATATCATGGCATGCCGCTTTTACTTTACTGTAATTTGTTACTAGTGTTTTTTGATATTGATTTTCTTACGTTTTAGTAACTGTACAAACTTAATATAACACATTTAATACAACATTTCAAAGTTTAAAGAACGTAAAAAAAATGCTTGGTAAATAGAAGCATCAAATCATACTTATCAGATGTATTTTCACTCAGGTTACCTGCAACAAAGATATTAACATTAAAATTGTATGAATATTCAAATGTATGGCACAAGTCCCTGTAGGTCTTGTGTATATCAATCGTACGCGGCTAATTAATCTCGTCGAAGGCGTGTTCTGAAATTATGCCTTTGTATTCTACGTAGGAAAATTTAAAAGTTACTTTGTGGTGTAAGATAATTGCAATTTTATTCACAGTCATTACTTTTAAACAGCATGATATATGCAAGCTTAAAAAAATGTATTTGGTTGTCGCAATCAACTATTTAAAATAGCTGTTTAATAATATAGCTAATCCTAACAATAATCCTTTAATAATAATAGTAATGTCTGTTGTATGTATTCGAAAGGTTATTTCAACAAATTGACTGTTATATAAACATTTTTTGCCTTGTTCGAACACTTATTAAAAATAAGTTATAATAACGACTGTATTTTCGATAGTCCAGCAATATTCAAGTAGCTTAATTTACATTTTAATACCTAAAGTTGTATTAAAACGTAAATTAAGTATGTAAACCTTTGTATTTCTACTAGCAAGAAAGTAGACAAGCTATTCTCTATTACTCTAAGTTACTACGTATTTACGTTACAGACATTATTAAAAATAAATAGAGTATGTGCTTAAGACTGCACGGCAGAAGTGAAATCTTCATTGGCAATCGCAATCAAGCAATAACGTAATACGTCCCGAGTTCACTCGATCGAGCCTTTCACCTCAGAGCGTGACGGATCAGCCTAACTTACTACCTACAAAAACGTGTGTGTGCGGTGCGCTAAAAGAAGTTTTTACTGTAATAAACTATTGTAATATCATATTTGTTAAAATATAAAAAAAAAATGTAGTATGCTGCCTTCTTTGTTTTAAACGTATTGAAAACATTTCAATCGACCAAATACAATTTAGAGATAGAATATTGTATAGTAACACGCTAAAGCGTGTCACTTATACCGTACATCGTGATCTGCAAATCAAATTGACGACCACGCACTGCAAGGCAAAGTTGTCGGGATGTCTGTTTGTACATCAACTTTTAATTCATATTTTCACTTCATTCGCCTCATGAGCTCAGCCATTTTGAATATTTAAGTGATGTTTACTATACAATAGCGTACTGTATAGTTGTTACAAGTAACACAAAACACAATAACTGAGGAACAAGTAAGGGGACACAGTTATGATATGCTGCTAAAAATTTTGAGCAATCCGACTAGGGAAGTAAAATTAAGTAGCTAAATTATGCTATTAAAATAGTGTTTTGTAGAGCATAAGTGACATAAATGACTAGAGCTTCTGTCACGATGTTGAGTTTATAAAACACTCAGTTATTTTTTACTTATAATGATTTATTTAAATTTATAAACAAAAAAAAAATACGCATTTTTGCCTATATTTTCTCCTAACAGAGACTTTTTCCTTTATTTATTCCAATACATTTTACGATGAAGTCAACACAGTATAAGATACATTTCTGTAAGGCTTATTCTGCAAAGGAAATAAAAATTATTCTGTATAAACGATACAAAAAAAAAAACAATCTATAGACTTGCGTTTAAACATCAATCGACACACATAAGTAATAATTTATATAAACACTGGATTACCTTTAATTACAAGAACGGTATCTGAATATGAACACAGCGTATAGTTAGGCTTGCCATGAAACTGGTAGTTGTCCCAATCAATACGTGTTTACGAGTGGTGCAGTTACGAGTCTGGTATCACGTACAGTGTACACTTGTTACGAGTTACGAACCAATAATAATCGGTCTCGTCACGATCCTATAATAACAATAATATCCATATTTCCTTGCAAATACGGGAATAATGCAAACCTGAAAGGGAATTAGGATCAGGCCCTTGAAATAGCGAAGAGGATTATATGTTTAAGGATTATACAATAAAATACTATTTATTTAGAATTTAGTAATAAAAAACTAGGGTTAAGGTGCTAAATATATAATCATAGTACTAAAGGAGAATTGAATTAAATTATAACAATTGTAATATAAAGACTTTAAACATCTGAAACTAATGAAGAAGGAAACAAAATAATACCAGACGTCTTAACAATGACATCAACATGTGTAGGGTAAAAAATTACAAAGTTAAGTCTGAACAGAACTGTCTTGACTTAAAAAAAATATTAATTTAATATTTCAGTTCTAGATATTGGTTACTATTTTCAATGAAAGTAAGCTGATGTCCTATAATAAAGATAGAGCAGTTGTAACGGCGAATAAAATATGTGTTTGGTACACATAGACACATACAGAGAACCTCTTTACTTTTTTATTAGTACCAGTAAGCATAAAATTAAAATTAAAAACACTAACGGTACGCCCGACAACATTACGGAGATCAATCAAAAGTAGAAATAGTTAAAGGATAGTCGTAAAATTAATTAACAAAATCGCAAAAATAAAAACTAGTTCGGAAGTAAATCCGCTTGCTTTATGGCGCCAAAGTTAAACTTTGTCGGTGCCGAGCGATTATCATACAATAGCCACTCGCGATGCGGCCGCGTTGACAGATACTCGTTTCCTGTAACCGAAACTAGCAGCCATTTTGTTATTCTATATCGACCGCGAAATGGCGGCGCTAGTACGATTTAATATAAAATAGACCAATTAAATATTGACTTACTTTTACAAAACTCCTATTTTATTGTAAAAATAACTTTAACATAACGACACATACGTACCTACGATTATAGACGAGTATTTAAGAACATAGTTGAAACCTTTTATAAAATGTTGTCACCAAAATTTATTTATTTATTTCAATCACAACTTACAACTATTATTACAGGCAGGTACCCAATTCGGTAGTGAAGCACACATATTTTAACTTATATAACAAATAACATATAACGCTATCCGTGTGAATTCATTCGTTGTACAATTAAAAATATCCGTCTCCTCTGCTACAAGGTTGAGAGTGCGAAGCGCCCACGTCAGGGGCGCCTCGTTCAATAAATTAGTGCGACCACGAGGTCCAGAGGTATGAAACCAAATATAAGAAAAGAGGTATATAAACTACAATTACCTTACTTAAAACTGGATTCATTTTTCGTAAAATGTATTTAATATTCCCAAAGATATCACAGCCTATTTTCGAATAAATAATTAACTTTTACATTTTGTTAAAAAGTGTAGAATACATAATACATAGTATGTAAAACCAGAACTTAAATCAAATTACCTACTACTAAAACTTTATTACAGATTAGTTAGATTATTTATTTACTAAATTGTAATATAGTTAGTAGACAAAAACTACAGGCTACCAAGTGATACATTAGAGATCAGATTTCGTACGTGTGTCTGTAAAAGCTGGCATTAGGTGAAAGATGATTCGACACAAGCTATAATGTAACAAGACAGAGACTGTTCTGCTATCTGGTGCTACATGAATACTATTATGCGCAATGGCACGCTTATTGACTGGATCCCGAGTGTGGCGTAGCGGACTTAACTCGCGTCTAGGGCACAATACCTTTTTAGACATCGAATTTTATTTTAAAAAAGTATAGTTATATAAAGTAAAGTTATATAAAGTAAAGTTAGCCCTTATTACCTTAGAAATAATAAACTGTAAAGCTTACTTCCTTGAAAGTAGAGAATGAGTAAAGTGTGTTCAATTGTGCGCTATAGGCTTAAAATAAACAGTATATTTATAATATATTATAAACACATCAAAAATACCCTACACCCTGTATATTTATTCAAATCCGAATTCCAAGTCAAATCGCGTGCACATAACGTAACAGGAGAGCAAAATTTATATTTATATTATAGTTTATATAATATTTGTGATCACATGTTATGAGATATCAGTGGTCACGATTCTTAGAGATATGTTCTGGTCGCGGTATTTATGAAGCGACGTAATGCGGCACGTATCGCATATTCAAGGTACGAAATGATTTAGTACTGAATAATATAACTGGCTCTACCAAATATTTTTCTTAGAGAACTTACTAATTATCCGGTTTTGTCCGGTTTAGTGCTTTAAAAAATGACACGTAGACAAAATTACTACTTTACTAGTGTAACATGAATATTGTACATCAATCCTAAATCTAATATACCTAAACTTGCTTGTTTTATTATTACTGAATATAGTATTAATGTTGTAAATAATTGATAGTATTTATAATAATAGTAAGTGAGGTCCCCATCTCAGCACAGCAGGAAATATCCTGCTCAAAATATGGAGCAGCTCGACTGGGGAAGTACCTCGACCTTACAGAAGACCAGAGCTACATAATGTGGCTTTAAAGCAGTCTTGTGTTTCTGTGGTGAGTAATGTGACCAGACCTTTTGGGGGGTTGGAGGTAGGGTCAGCAATACGCTTGTAATTCGTCTGGTGCTGCAGGCGTCTATAAACTAAGGTAATCGGTTACCACCTAGAGAGCCATACGGTTGTTTGCCGACCTAGTTGTATAAAAAAAATGGTATTTTTAGGTGTATTATTAGTGTTTGTGTTATGTTAGTTGGAAAGCTCTCAGCAATTGATAATTATTTTCTAATGTTTACGCGAATTTCACTCATTATAATGAAACAACTTTTCCGGATTTTATTGCGGTTTATTAAGTTTTTTAAATGCCTGACGTTTCGAATACTTTACAATAACCATGGACACGGGAGTCCCATGTTCCTAAAATGCGAAAAAGTTGTTTCATTAAAATAATTACTAATTTCAAACATATTTGTAATTTCGATAGTAAATCCTATTAAGACACATAACAACAAACAACAGACAACATAAGACTCTATCCAAATTACAGAAATTAAAAACCTTTTAAAATTTTATTTTATCTTTAAATTATGTAAGTGAATAAAAATTACATTACGATTCATAGAAGTATAATTGTAATAAGCTCTTACCAATCGGATAAATATGAAAGCACATTCGTGCAAAACCACAAGAAACATCTAGTGTTAAAACAAAAAGATATTTTAATAACAAAACGCTAAAGTATGGAGACGATATTCAAAATGTTTCACTCGCTTATAACAAGTGCATGCTGTCTGATCACGATAGTTTTTGCTTACGAATGCTTAAATATATACATCATGTATATATTTATCTGTATGTACGTAGATATCTCGACTATATCGTGACTATATGAATTTATTCTACAAAATAAAAATTGCCATTGATAGTTTGATGTTTTACAGCCTAAAGGTAGAGATAATAAGTCCTTCTACCGTCATAAATAGGGTTTCGTATTTGCGTAGGTGTATTACCACGAATGTTACAAAAACAAACGCATACACTATGTTCCTATGTAAAATTAATTACATGAAACTCAAGTATCTGCAGAATCTATATTCCGAATCGGTGGTAGCTTCACTTTTACAAAAATAATAATTTATTTTTAAAGTTTTAATTTGTAAAATGAGGATTCGAAAATGCTGTTGGAGCCTATTTGAATAAAGCTATTTTTGATTTTGATTTTGAGTAAAAACATGGCAACAATCAACTTTTAGTTATTGTATATAAAATGTATATATATTTATAATTTTCATCATAAATATAGATATAATTATCATATAATATCACTTTAAATCAATAATGTAAGAATGTTATACATACCTTTGTATATAAAAGGTATTTACGATCAACGACACCAATCAACCATTAATCTAAGAGTATAAACTTAAATTTTTTGAGGAATTCCATTAACTTTCTCCTAAAATTTTACTTAAGCTTTACTTTCTCAAATTGGGAATTGGATAAAATATCTGCATATATTTTTTTATTTTGCTATGTTCTAAAATGTTCTAAAAAATAATATAATATACTTATAATAATACTTGTAGAGTATTTAATAAAAATATATGTTTTATTTTGCTTGTGATAAGTAAATTCTAGAATTACTAAATAAAATAACCAAATATTCAAGCTTTAAAGAATAATCTATTACCGTTTGAAACTAAAATGTATGTTTCACGTTATCCCTAGGTTCAGATATGAATTACTTGATTTTAATAGAGCAAGTCGTTTTAACATTTTCGTAATTAGCACGAGAGACATTTTTAACTCTTTTTTTAAAATCTATTTCATCACCATTCCATCGTCATAATGACATCAAAATTGACAACCGCCTATCGGTAACCGCCGCCCGTTATTACGCTTAATAACAGCAGCTCATGGCAATTGTCTCAAAGCCTTTCGGAAAACACATAAAAACCGATTTAACTCGTCTCGAGACGAAAGAGAAAAAACAAAACAGAAAAATTCATTTATTTCTTGCGTTTCTCGGTCGCGATGATTACTGTACCCACCTCAGTTTCCGCCACAAATGATTCCACGCGGAGGCACAGAGCGACACAGTGTCCAATCATTTTCTCAGCATACCCATTGATATCTGACGTTTCTTGCACCGTGTTCTCTTTCCTCCTTGTTGGAATACCGCCTAATGATAGTGCGTTGCGGTTAAACCGTCATTAAATCCATCCCACTCACACCCGTTAAGGCCGCGTAAATTAAGGCGAGAGGTAAAACATCCAATCCGAAAGGTACGTGATCTCCATTACGGTTACGGTAGTGCCGAAATATCACAAACTACCACTTTTGAATATTGAAAAATGAATTTTATAATGACGTTTTTAAATTTCAAATTCGTTGTTCACGATATGTATTTTTTATGGAGATGTAAACTTCGTTGCCGCGTGTACGATAATGCGTTTGAATTCTTTGTATCTTGGTGTTTTTTTTTTTTATTATTTTAAGTGCCGAAGTCAGCATTTTCAATTACGACTAGACAAAGGAGCTGAGTTGAGATTATTTCAAATCGAGTAGCTGCTTGTTGTTAACGAGTTTTTACTTACTCTCGTATGCTTTTGACAGTTTTGTCACTATTTGAAGTAAAACTTCTTTAGGGGCATGAGGGTAAAATTTTTACGTATGAAATTCAATAATAATAATATTAACGTTACAAAGATGTGCAACGTTTTTGTCGAACAACAGAGCCACCTAGCGTGTCCTATAGAAAGTAAAAGGTTGTTACATTAATATCGATAGTATTACATTGCAAACTAACTAGATGACGCTAAAACGAAAATCTAAAGCTTTAGATTTGTATAAATATAAACGAGACTTAAAAATTAGTTTGCTGAAGAAGTTTCACTTCTAACATGTGTACTTTGTACGCACGCACCTTTTTGTTTCAGTGTGAAAAGTCAGACGCCGTCCTCGCTTTCAGCTACCAACGTGACACAGTGATTCATAGCGTTGTATATCATAGGAGTCTATTATATTTTTATACAATTTATACAAACGTAGTTAATATAAACCTGCAGCCAGTGATTAATATGAATGTACGACTGTACATAGAGGTATTTGCTATCTATCATAGGCTTTATCTATTCGTTTTGCTATTAAATTTAGTATCTTTTTATTTTGTACGAAAAGCATGTCTTTTATCTACAAAAGATTTATTTTATAGTTAAAAAGTAAAACACGTTTTCTAACTCTTTTATTACACATTAATAATTTTATGTAACAATAAAATATATGTTTACCTACGATTAGTATTCAGAACGCACACAGGAATTCTTTAACGTAGTCTCTAATATGTGTCATACAGAGATGGTTTTCCCGAACAGGTTACACCTTGAACCTCTTGAACGAGTAACCAACTATGAAAATTTAAATGAAATATAATATTGTATATCTAGAAATAATTGCTTCCGGGCTATGGGATATTATCCCAGTCGAGAAATATTAGTAGGTATCGGAAATACAAAAGATTTTTGGTCCTGACGTTTGTATTAACTATGTGTTTCCAAATCCCTAATAAATGCATTATATAGGATACAGGACAGGCTTTAGCTGTCAAGCTTGTATGTTAATATTTAGTCTGATTGTGGTGCTTAACTTTCTACAGTAAATAGATTATCTAACGCTATAAATACACTTTGGAAATCAGACTAATTCATTTCATCAACTCAGAAATTCACTTAGTACAACAAACAATCTTCTAACAGTGTTTTTTTTTATAATACTAATTATGGCTAATAAAAGTCATAAGAATTATGCTTACATGCACATATTCAGTACATACATAAAAACTTTTTGCAACGATACTCGGTTCACTGCCTTCACATAATAGATGTATAAAAGTAGATAAGGGCATGCAACAGATAAGAAATTAGATACGTGAAAAAAGAGGTTCGAGCTTTCAACCTGAAAACCGCCAGGATCAGTCACGTGGAACTTAAAAAAAAACGTTCCAGTGTATACGCGGTTTAATTAAATAGGGGGTGGAGTTATTAAATAATTACACACGGGCTCGACCAATCAGGAGGCGAGGCGGGACACCCAATTAGGGGCAAGACATGCCCGGATGCGCTGGAGACGGTTTTTGTACGACATTCGAGTAATGGCGTCTCGCATGTGAACGAATTTTCTCGAAAATTATATGATTATATCTCGTAATATATTTTTATGTATTAAATATGATATTTGCATTTTTAACTCAAATTTTATTTATGTATTTCAACGCTTCAAAGCAATGATTTGATTGTTCTTAAATGTACAGTAAAATAATTTTTATTAATAATGATTCGGTAATATTATAACACAGTAAAATTATTTTATTCAATCCTAGATATTTTTATTATGAAATAGTATGTAAGTTCAGTTAATGCTTTACGTTAATGTAAATATATGAGTCCCAATGACTAACACGTCATAGTGTCATACAAAAATATTGTCTTACACGAGGCATATTACAGACAATGCCTTATAACGTAAAAATCAATCTTTACGTCCTAAATCGACCTTATTACATAGACATAAATTTCAATTCCGAATGCTGTTAGCATCTTTAAAATTAGACCACACTGATCTCAAACATCTCTCAAGCATCGAATTTCAGTGGTTTTCTTGCAATACAAAATACTACACTGTCTAAAAATGATATGACTCATATCGCCATGCGGTAGAACTCAAAGTTGAATAATAATTAAGAATTTCCCAGTAAAATGTTGTAGTTTTATGCGTTAAAATCGAGAAATTACATCGCTGATGAGAATTCGAATTGACAGCAATATTATGTATAGCTAGAGAGTACGAGGTGTAAATCTCGTAAAGCAAAATTGATTAAAACAGCGCTTTAAAGCGCATCTGTGTAAATAGTTATTTATTATAATTTTATCGCTGTAAAGATATATTAGATCAATTTAAATTTCGAATAATAATTATTTGAATTTTCCATCACTTTTACTTGATTTTGAAATAAGAACTCTGTTATATGTACGATATTTAAATGATAAATTAAAATAAAGATCGCTATTTTTATTTTATACGCTAATAAATTTTATTAAAAAACGATTAAAAAACTTAATGTAGAATATACATTAGCGAAATAGTTTTCAAATTAAGAATCTATCTAATCTGTTCGGAGATCATTTTTATAAAACAAATGCAGTTTTAAACAAGAAAAATTTATAGAAGAAATACCGCAATATCATTCCTTTATAATCGCTTTTAAAATGACATTTCCACTTATTAGTTCTTATAGAGCTAAAGATAATATCTAAGACTTACAATAAATAAAGATAAATGAATAGATAGAAAAAAATATACGTGTTCTTAGTATTTAATCAATAATCCTAATATAGCAAAGGAAAACGTTAAAGTAGTTACAGATAGATTCAGATCCACATCTTATATCTAGTATTTGTCTGAACCTGTTCGTAACCGACTGATGACAAACTGAGACCTTGAGTTATATTACAAGTATATCGATTCTCGAATCGATTATCGAAATTATGTAGATTAGGTTTAGGAAGTCGATTACTAAATTTGAAAATATTTATAGTTTTGGTGGTTACGGCATCAAAGAATATCCCCCTCTCTTCCCGTGGATGTCGTAAGAGGCGACTAAGGGATAACACAGTTCCACTAACACCTTGGAACTTACAAAGCCGACCGATGTCTTTGTCTTTGTGTTGATGTCTTCAACTGCTGGCTTTGAAATACACAGGCCGAAGACGGGCAGTAGCGTCTTCGGTGCGACAAAGCCAGCCCTGCGGTCACCAACCCGCCTACCCAGCGTGGTGACTATAGGCAAAACACATGAGTTCACGCCATTTTTGACGTGAACTTGTGTAGTAGTGGACTACAGAACAGTAGACGACAGTAGTGGACTGCGAAAGGCTGCTGGGATGATGCTATGATAGTTTTCAAAAGCTATAGAAAAGTATCTTCACCTAAATCGATATAAATTCTACAACGTCCGTTTTTTTAAAATATATATCACTAGGTCGGCAAACAATACGGTACGGCTAACCTGGTGGTAAGAGATTACCGTAGCCTATAGACGCCTTCAACACCAGAAGCATTGCAAGCGCGTTGCCGACCTAATCCCCAATCCCCCCCAGATGAAGCTCTGGTCACCTTACCAACAGAAACACAATACTGCTTGAAAGCAGTATTATTTAGCTGTGATCTTCTATAAGGTCACGTGTACCACCCCAGTCGCGCTGCTCCATATTTTGAGCAGGAAATTCCTGCTGTGCCCTACCTCAGTTAAACCGTTATTCTTGGTATGAACTGAATTGATTTGGGAAATAACTTTTGTTTCAGACAGTGTATTTTAAGGAAGGTCGAATTTTATATTATATTACGGTACGTACAACCCGCCCGTTAATACGTATCCTTTAACCCGCAGTGGAGCAGCATAGTGGATTAAGCTCTGATCCTTCTCCTGAATAGAGAACGAGATGTTACAGGCTGAATCGATTACGCTACGTACTTACAACAGAAACTGAAAATATCGACCGTGTAGAGCGAGACATACTAGCACAAAATGTAGCTTGCTATAAATATAAAAATACTTATTGAAGTAAGATTTCTTTACGCACGCTTGACTTGGGGAGTAAGCTGGTGAATGCGTCACGGGAGAGTTACGAAAAGTGTGATCAGACGAGGCGAACGGAAGTTGAGAGGGAGATACAGTTTAGTGAAGATAACAAGAGAGAGTTACGTTTCGTGAGTTTTACTTCAGTCGTGTAGTCTAAAGCGCAATCGTTTTTTTAAATTATGAATACAATAATTCTAGCTTATGCTTCAAGATTAACGCCACAATATAATAATATTGTAAAATAACTTTCTCATATACAATATTTACAAAAACTACATTCTAAAAACCAACATAATCCACGCGGGAACATTACCAACAATACAGGGGACATTATCTAGCTGTTGTAAATGATCAACGCGCCTTGTAACTTGTAGAATGTACAAGAGCGTTCGCACTGTACAGGGATATTCCGGTATGGGTTATTTACCTGTATAAAATGGTACTTATCGAATCAAAATAACGGTAAGAGAATCATTCGGTAACCGAATCATATCGGTAATACAGTATCGAAATAAACCGGTAGTAGGCATAACGTTCGCGTCGTAAGTTTAAGCGGGCAATTCCCGTTCTTGTAGCTGCGCTGCGCTAGCTCGGATTGCGGTCCGAACGTACACCATATCTCTATCTCATTCGCTCCCGTGTGTTGCGTGATTTTACTTAAAACTTATTTATTTGTGATAGACGACAGGTCCCGGGTGTGGCGCGAGCAAGTTTTCATCTCTTTTTCGTTAATGTTTACATTGCATATAACGAATAATTCAAAACAAAAAACTTAATTACTTTCATAGTTAAAGAAGCCAGTCTTATGAAAAACCAAGCATTATCAATAAAAGCAAAGGAACATTACAGATTCTTCATTTCAAACGATGGCTCACAGATTTTGTCACCCTCTGTTACTTCTCCGAATCATTTAAAACCGAAATACATAACGTTATATTTCGGTATTACAGTTTAATCGGTAACCGTTTTATTACGGTTTTGGAACCAAAATAAAACGGTAACCTTTTCAATCGGTAACCGATTCATACGGTAACCGTTTCAAACGGTTACCTTTATGAATCGGTTTGGCGAACCCTGGCACTGTATGACGTTATTGCTTCACGACAAATGGTACGGTATATGAGCATATATAAATGGGCGTATTTATCCTAGACGCTAAAGGGCCATGCCTGGGCGTTTGCCTTTTTCTCTTTATTTATGGGTGGCAAACTTTATTGGGCCGGGGCGCTGAATTTTAAAATACGCCATTGCATAGATAGGAACAGCGTTAGATATTATAATAAAAAGTTGCTGTTTTATGGAATCAAGTCAACTCGAGTTGATACGGTATTCGAACCTGGTACTCGAATTTTAGTCCGAGACTCGAATTTAGGATTCGAGTCTAAAAACTATAAGTAAACACTTAAAAAAGTACCACTATCTGAAGATAACATTGTCTACAATAATGTCTAATTGTTAAAAATCATCAATCAAATAAATCACTTGGAGACCGTCGTATGGTCATTTAAGTTCTGCTTCAAAGTATTTGACTGGCTAAAATAAAGTTTATAAGCATCTTTATTGACGATGGAACACCAATTCAAAAACGAAGATACGACCATTTGATGACAGCAGTATATAAGCTAAATTCTTCGAACAAAAAAGTATTCATCAGGAACAATCAAAAAAATAGCAATGGAAACGCGTCCAGAACATATCGTAAAGGAAACGACACATGTAGCTAACTCCTGTCATAACACCATAAGATAGTGCAGTTAATGATGTGCCTGCACCATCAATAATATTAAGACGCGTTTGAATTTGTCAATACGATAACGTTTATCTCTGCTTATAAAATAAACCTGAAAAATTTGTTTGAATTCGCTTCTCTTGATTATCTTCCGAATTGGATGGACAAAAGAGCTTTGTTATGAGTTTATTTACTAAATTAAGGTATAAGCTTGAAAACTTCACGTTTCTGTGTCTAGGAGAAGACCAGTATCTAAAATCTCTGGATTTCCCCACCGTGCTTCGGAGAGCACGTTAAGCTATCGGTCCCCGATAGCGATTGTCACTCTTAGTAGGAAATATATGTGCCAACCCGCAGTGGTGAATTAAGCTCCGAAGGATTTCTCCTACATGGAGAAAGAAACCTATGCCCAGCAGTGGGATGATATAGGCTGAATCGTGAATAACCTTAGCCCCTATTACGTATCTTTTAAAGTTTCGATTATAATATAATTTGTATAATAAAAATTCTCGTGTCACAATGTTAGTTACAATACTCCTCCGAAACGGATGGACCGAGTTTTATGAAATTTTGTGTGCATATCGGGTAGGTTTAAGAATCGGCGGACATTTATTTTTCATACCCCAAGTTATAAGGGGGGAGGGGTGTTAAGGAGGTAAATAACATATATGGCTAAACAGCGTTTGCGGGGTCAGCTAGTAATTTATAAAAAACAGCAGATTTATAGTTGAAAACGTTAATTCTATTACACTGCAGATACATTTTCTAAATTATTAGGAACGACGTAAAATAAAAGGTTTTTATAGCTATTTCTGAGAAGATAAGTAAAAATTTATACCTAAGTTCTACAAAAATACTTTTTGTTAGTATTAACATAATTAAAACTCAACATATAAACTTGTTTAGCTTTAATGGCTAAATTATCAATTATATTAATAATATATTAAATCGAGTACACTTCCGACCAAAACAAAAAAACTTAGAATATCAAAAATATTTTTAATTGATTACTTAGAAAGTCAATGATATTTTTTGCGGTAAATAAATAGAACGACTAATAATTATCTTTTAGTTTTTATGTATGTATATACCTTTTTAGGGCGTTGGTTTTATTTATTAGGCGGTTATTGGAACCGTGTCACTAATTATTTATATATATCTCTTGAATTTACATGTAATGTTTTTTTTCTTTTTTTTAATAATATTTAATTCTATAAATAAAACTAGAAATCTAAATTAACCCGTTATTTTGAACCGAAGCAATTACATTTTTTTCTAAATATTTGACAGTAGTAATAAAATTGTATGCAAATTTATTTACATTGTAACAAGTGATGAACATCCATATACATTGCTTTACTTAGAATAATTCAGTAAGACCTGGATTTTCTCATTATAATGGCGCAATAAATTCACTTGACGTCAAAAACAGTAGCTATGAAATTATTTCGAAGCCGGTATCACTCGCGTAGGCCGAGCAATCTCCCCCCATCAAACAGAACCGCATTTCATCGTGTAATGTATTACTTTTAATAACCAAAAAGTAAACTGCATTGTCATTCCCATAGAGTACCGGCCCACAGATTACAACAGCATAAAGTTGCTAGATGAATCGTTGCCTCCTTGGCTTGTACTTCGAACGCGTCGTAACTTCTCTGTCCTCACTCGTGTCGAACTATGAGACTGTATTTCCTATGTCCTTGTAACAAGGTTCGATTTGATCAGTAATTTCTAAATATTGCGAGGTCCATAAATTTATGCGAGGTCCGTCATAAAATGGACCACGCGGGGGGCACGATAACTGACTATTTGCATGTGACCGAGACTTGACGAATGGTTCACGAGGATGTCCCTTTGTCTCTTGTATTGTAATACACCAAAAATCTTCTAAAATTATAGAATACAATGCAAATATGAAGTGTAAGGATATGTGAGCGTTTTAACTTTGTCATTGTTACGTAGGATTGTGTTCGTTTAGGAATTTTGTGTTCAACGTTAATCTTCTTCATGTTCAACAACTATAGTTCCTTGCATAATGCTTTCTGAGGAGTACTAAGGCTTTTTCTTTCATGTAAAAAAAATTCTGATCACAATACTTGAAAACGCTATGCTTGGTCAGATTTCAATCTGCGACAGTCTAACTACAAACAGATTTAATAAAACTTGAATAGTTAACGATTACAATACACATCCAAGATAAAGCTAACTAAGCTAGTGTAATTTTGAAAAAAATATCCATATTCACATAACTGTCAGAAATATTAAAATGTAAAATCAATAAATACCTTCTTTTTTAAATAAATTATATTAATATATAAATTATTACTGAGTCAAGCATTTTAATACGGAACGTACCATCTCATAAATAATTACAACTTAATTCATATGAAACATATCAAAATATTTTCTATTATATAAAAGAAATTTCTATGAAATCCAATATTTATGCATTGAATCGATTATACCTGGAAATTGTTAACATAAAACCCTTCTAGATTATCCCATATACTTCACAAATGTTACTTTCGAGTACGTGCCGGGTTTTTAATGCTAATCTTTCATAATAGATGGCAGCTTTCGACGCTCGTATATAACGCTTTATTGGTTCTGATTCTAGGAAGCAAGAGATGTCACTTTAGCGTTGACCACACTCGTTCGTATGCGATCGCATCGCTTCGGACGATGAAAGATACATATATAAATTACGGTACAACGTTTGAGAGTGATTGTGTAAAAATGAAGATTTTATACGTGTTGATGAGAATCCTTACATTATCACGTTTTTATATAAATTGCTCGTACGTATTTACGTAATAATTACTCGTCATAAATACAACCTAAGAAGTGCATTTTCGTAATTTGGAATACAAAAAAATTACACGTGTACAAACTATAAACGTTTATTTTTGGAATTTGAAAAATTAAAAAAAAATACAAATTTATTTGCTTAAAAATAAATTCGAAAACGATAACAAAAAATAAACAATAACAGATGTCGTAAAAATATCGTTATGATACATAAGATCGTCACGTTGCGTTCAAGTGTATATACTACTTTTCCACATTACGTCTTTAACCGATATTATTTCACAAGCAACGTGACCCCTGACTGCACTGAATAGATCAGGCTCTCAGCGTTCCTAGAAATATCCGCGTGTCTATTTATTGGAAATGATTTATAAATTCAGAATATTGATATTTAAATTAAATAGCTCCACAAACTCTCGGAAATAAATCTTGGAATATCTCACTTCAGATCTGAACGAATTTCCACAAACGTAAATCATTTTCATGAGCGTAATTATTGCTAAATTTATATAAAATCAAGTTAATGGTTCAGTCGTAGTTATTACTCGTCAAAACATTTGCAAAACTTTGCAATATGTTTTCATTGCCTTAAACAAATAAATGATGTTTTTACGTATTGCTAGGTAACAAAATTCGTGAAAGGAATAAATATTTCATGTTTATGGTAAATACAACTTTAACTTACCTCTTTGTTTTAAAAAAGTAATGTCGATCAATTTTTTTTTACTATTTTAAAATATCAGAATTTTCGTGATTTAAACGAATAAATCGTTTACAAATTTTTACGAATTCGTAAAATTTAACAAAAACTCTCACTTAAAAAACGAGAAAACCGGAATAATTTTAAGATACTGCGGAAATGTCAGCTTCGTTGTCAACTGTCCTCATTGGGCGAAAACGTATAAATGTCACTTAAAGTATTTCAAAATGACAAAATTAAAGTACGTTTACATTCTACGCAATTCCATAGCAGTGAGCAAAAAAAATATGAAGAAATAGCACATGCTATAAACAAATGAGGCTTCGCAACAAAGGCTTAAGTCTTACTGTTTTAAGGCTTACCGTACTTTGTCAGAATAACAGAACGCGGCATAGCAGGATTGACGAACCCAAATATGACTTTTTGATGTTATATTACCTGTAACAAATAAATAAGCAAATTAGAAATTATTAAAAAGTTATAATTAAAAAATAAGAAGATACTCTTTGATATACGAAAGTTTTTGTTTTAGACAATTAAAGACCCTGGCCCTAACCACCAAACCAAGATTAAGAATTTTATCATTACCATCCATATAAAAAATATTCAAATTATTATGTTATATATTAATTTTTAACCAACTTCAAAAAAGAGTATATTCTAAGTTAGGAGATTCTTTTATTTACGTATGTGTAGTTTGATTATTTTTTCGTCTACTTTCGTTGTATTACTTGTCGACGTAATTGAAGTTGGTTTTTTTTTGCGAGCAAACACAATTATTTTTACGTATAGTTACTATAATCTATACTAACATTATAAAGCTGAAGTTTATTTTTTTGTTTGCTTGACTACGCTAATCTCAGGAACTACAAATGATTTCAGTGTTAGATAGCCCATTACTAGAGGAATGCTATAGACTATAATTATATCACTACGCTAAGACATAGGAACGGAGCACCAACAAAGATTGTGTAAAATCGGGTTTTTTTTTTCCTTTTGAGAGTTTCCGCCGCGTGCGCCGCGTAAAAAATAAAAGTTTCGCAAAAATCATGTATGACAGAATTCTTCCTATTCCAAGAGGACAAACTTCACAAAAGTTCAACATATCCGCTGAAAATCGATTTAATTAAAACATTTGCTATTTACAAGTTTACGATTGTCATTAAACATATTTATTAAATCATAAAAAATATTAAAAATATATAACATCGCGTGTGCCTAGAACCGCTTGATAATGATGATGTTCACACAGGATCAGATACAGACCGTCACGACTTCTGTACAAAGCAAATAACTTTGTCCCTACACGCTATTAAGCTTATTTCTTTTATTGAATCAATATTTGCTATCAGATTATATATCTGATTGTCTTTAAATAGAGCCGGACTAGATGTTTTATCCAATGTACTCGTATCTCGAGCCTCAGAAAATTCTATGAAATTAAATAGAAAATTTAATTTTTTATACTATCTTTATCTAATCAAATTAATTCAGAAATAAATGAACAAACTTTACAAAATATTTTAATGCTTCTGTAATAAGGCCCCTTCTTGAAGGCCCGAGGCTTCGAGACTTTCGAAGCTTCAATCCATTTTGCCCCTTGCTACCTAATCCGGTCCTGCTTTTAAATATTAATTTATAGTATGTTTCTCGGAATATCACTCGGTTTTTTGATATCGGACACGCAACGAACGTAATGATTATGCCAATTAAAGGCTTAAAGACTACATGCATGTCTTTCAAGTGAAATGACATATCATTTTGTGCCTTTTGTACATGAAATAACAGTCATTTTCGCGTGTCATTAAACTGTCGAAAAAAAAATATTTGAGTTTATTTCACTAAGTATTATTATGAGTTTATTAAAATTATTTCTTCTTTTTTTCAGATGAGTGCTCGATGGTAAGCTTCGTTCTTGCACGCTTTGCGTACTGTATCATGTATCATACATAAAATACATACTGTTCTTGCGGCGTTGATCACAGAACAAAATAACGAAGTTGTACTTGTATAGATTAGTACTTATCTCAATAGAACAATGAGACGTTAATGTCAAAAAGTCTTTCAAAGCCTATTATAAGCGTGACTATATTTCACACATAGCATTTCTCTAATCCTTTATTCTATGATTCATCACTAATAAAGAATAATGGTACAAAAAATACCCACACAATACTCTTGTCAACAAACTTCTATTGATACAAAGATAGCAAAAAAACTAACAATTAAATTCCTTACACTATAAAAAACACCACAATGCTTCAATTAATAAAATACCTTTCAATGTATGTAAATTTTATGAAACTGTTTATTACTGAACAACTTCCTACGAATACTTTCTTTAAATTGATTTTCGAATCAGAATTCAATTCTAATTTCAAAAGAGATTTTAATGATGAACTAAAATGAATGTATCTATAAAATATCTTCCACATTATTATAAAATACAAAATTCGTCAAATTCAATTTTATACCTTTAAAGGCTGCTTTTGACGTACAAGTATTCACTGTATAGGACTGAATGTAAAATGAAGTATGCCTTTGTATCTCGATAATGTCTAGAACTAACAAAAACGGTAGCTACACAACGCAATCAGAACAACAGGGGGCAGGTGATTACAAAACGATAAACTATTTCCACACTATCGAAAAAAATGTTTCAATGAATGGTGCTGCTTATTTTTATGACAAATTACAACTTTTTAATATCAGTTCATTGGCATAACAGCATTGAACGAATTGTTGAGAGTGTAATAAGCTTAATAAGGCACTAATTACAGAGAACCTTAGCCGTCGTAACGAGTTAATTAAAAATGGATCCTTGCCAGCCAGTACTGTAATCTATTTTTTACTAAAATGGCGTCTTGCCTATGTTCTACTCTTTTAATAATCTGTACATTCGCGTGCATTATTTATTTGGTCAGTTGTTTCTGTGTTTTATTTCAATTTTATTTTCATGTCCATTAATAAAATAATTACATTTAATTAATAGCGTTGTTAGTTTATTATCGTTATTAACAATAACTTTCTTGTAAAGATTAATGTATTGGACAAGTGATATCTTAATTTAAATATTAATTTTTTTACTCAAAAAAATTCAACAAAAAAAAATCGTAAATCGTTAAAGACAACGTAAATTTCCTTATCAGTTGTTTTTAATAAAATCCACTAAATTAGTAGCAACCTTTATGTTCTTATGAAATCCTTCTAAAATTATTTTGTTATAATTGAATATGAAACTGTATGTATTTCGCTTCTCTATTCAATAGTACAGAGCACAGAGTATTGAGCGTATCTAATTAATTTCAAAAGCAACAACAACGCGGCAGGGATCTGCGGCCATTATCCCGGAATGCAATACGAGTATATTAATGACATATTGCTTTTATACAAGAACGTATAAGATTTACGCGAAATTATATAGACGGATATTGAATTATATATTTCACTCGATGAATATATAATAAACGTTTAAGAAAATTAATTAATTTCAGACACAACGGTCAAAAAGAAAGTCTGCGGAGTTAGTCTGTGATATTTGTCTTTAAAACTATATTTCATTTGGATGAATTACATTAAGCTATGAGAGATTACATATTACAGATAATTTTTATCTCCAAGGTCAGTTCTTTGGAAGGGGTATGAAATTCAGTGTGTGATTGCGATTGAAGTTGCTACATTAAAATTGTAAATTAGAACAGCATTTTCATTTGTACTTATTGTTGCACAAACTTGGGTGTAGTAGTCACAAGGCAAACAAAAATTATTTGCTATTCAGACGCGGTTTAAATAATTTCACACACTCAAACATATTTTTCAATACTTTTAGCACACATTAATCAATATTTTTATATGTAAATTCGTACACGTATGCAGTCTAAATCAAAACTAGTTACACGAGTGGCAACGGGTCTCTGTAATGTATAAATAATTCTGTAATTGCGTTGCCTATTCGAGCTACCTTCTCCAACTACTCATTGTGTTGAGGTAATGTTCTAAAACGTAATGCGGAGATAAAAACGTTGAGGCGCTCTGGCGATTGTTTGTTATGTCAATGACTTTAATGTCGAATGGAATTTGTATTGGTTTGAAAAGACATCTGTATTATTTGTGACGTATTGTTTTCTTATTTAAAGCACTAATTCCATAGGGTTTATACTACGTAAAATCTTCTAACGTTAAGTAAATAATTGATATGTATTAGTGAAATGTGGAATTCGGTTCGATTTTTATTACAAGATTCACTAATGTTTTAAGTGAAATCTGAATTGTAAAATCTAAAATTTATCTATATTTATAATAACTATAATAAATAATGAGTCAAATTATGTAGTTACATTATTTAAAGGTATTTTTAAACACTGGAGCCAAAACTATATTTTTGAAATGGAACTTGTCTAGAAACGAAAAAGCGTCACGACAAAGAAAAAAAAAGATATATATATAGGATTAAGTCAGGGAGAATGAGATAGAATACATTACACTGTATTTTATATTCTTCGGGGAAAACAATCTCTCATAGGCTACTTTTAAGAAGTTTTACTTCTGCCGTGCGTTAATTGTACACACACACACACACACACACTTAATTTTTTTATTTCATATTATGTATCCTCAGTGTCAACTGAAACTTGGCTTGATCTAAGTTATTATATGCGCTCGAACACATAATACAATTTATCCCAAAATCAGAACCGTTTTCTAGGAAAAAAGAAAGTCGAAATTTGTAAGTAGTCACGGATATTGCTAGAATTATACCATAACTGACACGCCAAAGTAAGGAAATAAATAATAAACAATATAACCACAGAGAAAATCTCAAACTAAATCCGTGTCGTTTCTAATATCAAAAGCAGAAACTAGAATTTTCCATGACGAATGGCAGTAGGCACAATATTTATAGCGTTTCGTGCATGATATTTCCACTGAGCGCTATTCTAAGGGCAGCATTACGAAGCTGATTATACGAATTAAACAAATTACAGACAGAAGTTTGACGCAGGGGCACGGAATAAAAACACCTTTATTATACATTACGCCTAACTCTGACTGTGTAATAGTGCGTAGGAAATTTTTTTATGACTTCTTCGCTTGCATATTTATTTTTAAACTTCGTAACCTTTGAAGATATTATTTATAATTACCTTTTAAAAACCAGACTTTCAATAATAAATATATTTTTGTGAAATTGTTATAAAAAATCGATTTATCAGAATCGGTACACTCAGTTGCAAAGTAGCAGTGCAGTTGCAGTGTAAAAATTGGGTAACGAACAAACAAAAAAAAAATACAGTCGAACTAAGATAGAATATAATCTAATATATAAAATTCTCATGTCGCAGTGTTTGTAGTTAAAGTCCTCCGAAACGGCTTGACCGATTCTCATAAAATTTTGTGTGCATATTGGGTAGATCTGAGAATCGAACAACATCTATTTTTCATCCCCCTAAATGTTAAGGGTAGTCCATCCAAGATTTTTTTTTAATTTTTAGATGTATTTTATTTTATTATGATTTGGCGTTGAAAAATACATACAATCCTAAATTTTCAGCCTTCTACCACTAACCCCTATTTTTAAATAGCGTTTAACGGCAAGACCTTTGCCGAGTCAGCTAGTACGACTATAAAATAATACCTCATCGTGCTTATTGACAACAATTCATTTTATACTTAGCTATAATAATTATTTTACGTTTGTCTCAGATCCGCTTGAACAATACCATAACATTCGTACGAGATACAGTTCGAAGCAATTACTTTTTAAGAAAATGTAATATTAACGCATAATGGTGTTTTTATCACTGCGATCGTCGATTTGTTACGCGGTGTTACTGCGTCCAGCTGTTTTTTTAAGGAGAAGTTTATACGTAAATTTTTAAGAAAAAATTTAATACAATTTTTTATTAAATTATTTTTATTAATTATTAAAAAAAATAATTAGTCTCCAATAAAAAAATGTTTTGTTACATATATTGCTGAGATAGAGAAGAAAAAAATAGTGAAAATATTTCTTTTAAACTCTATTTCATTTTAACAAATTTCATTATTATTATAAATAGTTATAGCGAAAATAGTAATACGTCTGTTACCTATAACACAAGCATTATGTTGCTTATCTTAGGAACGGACTCACTTTATGTGTATTTAACAGATATTTATTTATTTATTAAAAAGTGTTTTTACACTAACAAACCTTGATCAACCTTAAAAAATATATACGGAAAAACCGTTAAAGTATTTACATAGGGGTCAATACGACCCTACTCAACCGAACCTTAAAAATAATTCGCTCATATAATAAAAATAAAATGAAATTACAATATTCTAACCCTTAAGATGAAAAGCAAAAATCATTGTGTGTTAAGAATGACTGCTTCGACAAAAAAGTTCGCGAATGTACCATGCAGATGATTTTGATCGATGACAAAGGAATTTTATTATTGAAAACAGTTCAATACACCGCTTATCCGTTCCTTCGAAAACATCATTATTTTTATAGAAAATTTACCATACAATACTTATCTTAACTAATCTAAATTATAAATAAAATTTACATAAGAATGAAACCAAAAATAACAGAATAATACGAAAATGTAAAATACTTGAGAAAAATGGGATGGGCCTTGTAGTAATTTTAAAAATGTCTTTACGAAAAACAAACACTTTTCTAAAGATAAAAAGTACCCTTATGCCATTACAGATTTTAACATACATCTCTGCTAAATTTTATCCAAATCTATTCGACTGTTTTGGCGTAATTCAGTTGCAAACATCAATCCAAACTTTCGCATTTGTATTCTACTTCATGTATTTTTCTAAGATGACACAGAAATAATTGGAAAACTACTAAATCTCTGTAGTCAAATTACTACAATATTTTTTGGAGCTTGGCGTGGCAATTAGAAAATGCTAGCAGTGTTGTCAGTCTTTTGAAAAAAAAAAAGATGAATGTGCAAAACTTAATTATATTTATCTATTTTTTATCATGAATAGAACAATCTTTTTTTTATTTTTTATTATTTTTTTTTTGTTTTTGTCCTGACAATAATGAAAACAAAAAAAAAATCTAATTTACTAACGTCATTTGGAAGCTACACTCGTACACTTACATTCATTTCGGCGTTTAATTTTTTTTTATATATAGTTAAAGTAATGTGATTGATTAAAGTAACCACACTGTTGCGTATAATGCCATTAAGTTAAGTAATTTACTATAAATGTTTTCAAGGTTTTAAGGGTATTTCAATTAATTATAAATACCTCTTAAGGTGGCATCTCCAGTAAGTAACGCATGATACCGATCTATTCGGAGGTGCGGTCACGAAATCGATTAAGGATTGAATATTTATAATAATAATATAAAACGAATGAAAAATTGGATTGTTTAAATAGTTAAACACAGAAAAATTCATAATATTTATATATTTTTAAATATAATGGTTACTGTTTTCCGACGTAGTAAAGCATTATTATTGTTATTATTTTTTTATAACTCGACTTATACCTTATTCTTATTTATCGCAGTCTTTGATATTTTGGCTACAAAATAAATATTAAAAGTAAACAAAGACTTCAATAAAAAGCCTATTAAGAAAACCGATATGAAATCATCTTTTTAAAAACGATAAAAAATCATTATTAAACCGAAAAAAAAAAACCTATAAGTATTTCAAATTCTACACACGTCAATTAAGAGATATAGCTTTTCTTAAAAAAAAATATTTCGACGTACAGACGGCCTGTTTACGACTTTATTATACATCTAGACGCGGATTCTTTATGTGAAGAGGATCGGACAGGTTTGGTTTAAGACGGTCGTCCAATGGTGAAACGAGGAAGCGCTATAAAAAACATCGATATACTTATGCAATTTTTTCTCATACCCCATGACGTCAATTCCACTAATGCCGATATAATGACTGGATGAATACATATAAGCGATAGTATGCTATGAGAGGCTGATTGTTTTGTGGATCGGTGACCTTAATGCTGCATTGTGAAGGGTCCGATCCGCTGTTCCGCCTTAAATGGCGAACAAAAAACGAAACGTTTAAACATCGGCAGTGATTTCTCTCAAAATTCCGTATGAACACGCGTGGTAAGAAATTTAAAACTTATAAACCTTATTGAAATTGAAGTAAAGGTGAAATTAAATCACATCCTGTATCCTAAATCCGTCATTAAATATTAAACTGGAAGTTAGTGGAAATCTTCCACTAAAGTCACTAATGGTCCAGGTGAATACATGCAAACACATTGTATTAGATTCTTCAACCGTTATCAAGTAAATACTTTTTTTAATGCGTTAGAAATCCAGGAAAAGGTGTAAAGGTAGTTTAACATATGGTTATAGACCACACACACACACACATCTACCTTTAGTTGTTGAGACCATACTGCGTAACAACTTGTCAAAGGTACGGTTTGTGGATAATTTCTCAGCCAAGAGACTCATTGTCATTAATAACATAGATATAAGGTTGATTCAATAATAATCAGTAGCATCTATACACGTTCCCCCAATCACGATAAATATACTTACAGGGACAAGCATCTAGATCAGAAAAGAAATATTTGTACCAAAAAAAAAAACACTCCTAATCCAAATAATTTTGACGTTAATACATCTTTGGTTGCTAGGACATCAACTTTCATAGCTTAATTCTCTTATTGATATTACTAGTCATTTGCGTACTAACTGTGGTACAGCTTAGTCCATCCCAATGTCTACAACTTAACAAAACTCAACTTTATAATTTTAGCACCTCAAGCAATTTAACTTAAGAAATGTTATATAAGCTCAAACGTCCATTGACTTTGAAGCCACTGGGAATTGAATATAGTTTTCTTGGGGCGTAGATCCTTTTATACGTCCTTCTTAGTACTTTATACACAAGCACATATGTGCGAGATAAATGCGGGTGCTATCATCAATCTATCTATATCTATATCTAATATATAAGTATCTATTATCAATGACATAAGTGCTTTCTGGAATGAATCAAATAATCCTAAGGTAAGGTAATACAAAGCAGGAAACGGTATCATAATAGAGACTAAATCCTTTCCTTCATTTTCTATATATATTTATAAAACAAAGAATAAATCATATATATAATAAAAATGTAACAAAAAACATTACCGGTACCTTTATCAATGCAAATAGGACCCAAAACAATGATTGTCAGAATTTTAGGGCTGTTTGTCTGTTCGTTTGTGCACGCTAATCTCAGAAACAGCGTATCCGATTTAGATGTGGTTTTTACTAATTTTATTGTGGCAACCTTAGCTTAACATTTAGTGTTTGTTTCACGTCAATCGATTCATAAATAGAAAAAATATGCTAATTTAAAGAATTACGTTGAACATGTAAAGTCACTATTCCACGCGGACGAAGTCGCGAGCACAGCTAGTTAAAAATATATTCGTTAAGTTAATAATTAGTGAGAGTGATAATAATGTTCAGGATTTTAATTTTAGCTCAAATACTTATCCATATAATGCAAAGTTAAACTCATTGTCTAGCATGCTGACTAAACAAGCTGTGTTAATATTTACATAACAACATTTAATTAAAACAATTTAACAGACGCTGATAAAGCTATCTGACATATAGCAATGCCTACTTGATAATATTTTTGTTGTACTTTTCTTTCAACATTACACACTTGACGAAGTGTCAGATACATCTAATTGCAATCTGTGAAACCGTAAGTTATCGTTGTTGTGACAACGTCCTGATACACCAACACTGATAGTGATATCTTAGGTTAGTTCGGATCCTTAAGTTATTACAATACAGTTCATAAGATTAACGGCAGAGGTTAAAAATGGTTTTAACAAATAACTAAGGACTGAGAAAAAAGATGCTACAATTAGTCCAATACGCAAGGCAGTCATATACGTGATAGAACTATAATCTTTTTTATAATATTAATACGAATAAACTTGTGATTTCTCGTTTCCTTGTCACAGCGAATGGCATAAAGAGATTATCTTTAACTCAATTAGCGCCTGCGTGAGGCAGAAATACTCGTATCTTGTACGTCTGTCGCTTACGTTATGTGATAAAAATATATCATTGTAATGAAAAAGGTTGATTAAAGCAATGATTGATATTTTATTTAGCTAATACTTGTAAGTGTAAGGCTGCTTTCTAGGTTAATGGTCTGAGATTAATTATCTTGACAAAACTTTGATTTTTCAATTTGTTCTTAATCTTCTGAAATGATACAACTTTTGGGTCAAATACAGTTAAGAATTGAATAAAATGTGTTGATAATTTATTTAAATCATTACATAAGAAATACTGTTATTTTAATATTTAGATTTTTGTTAGAAATGTACATAGTTTATGTATATTATATAGTTTTATTAGTCAAAAACGAACTTTGTTCTATATTTATACTAATATCATTAAGCTGATTTTTTAATGCGTTATCTAAGAAAGTAATGCTTCTAATTGAAAAATTAGTTTTGTGTTCTATAGTCCATTTCCCAAAGAAGGCTATAGGTATAGGTTATTTTTTTGGTTAAACCACAAGGCGAGACACAGCTAATATTTGTATATTGTAACTATGTATTTTGTTAGGGAAATGAACGCATGTTTTATTGTGTTTCTTTGTTAATATCAATCTATAACTCTTAAAACTAGTAAGTGGTAGCAGTTTAGAATGTTATTCAGTAAAACGGTTGGTTATTTTTTCACTTCGATTTTTTTTTCGTGTTTTTTATTATTCGTGTTTTGTTTTATAGTTATTGATGATGTTGTCAAAACTTCATATATATGAAAAATTGATAAATTATCTATTTCGACACTTCAATAACACATACATATTTGATTATTTACATACATATGTAAGTGTATGGATATTCTTTTTATGATATGTGTTCTTTTTGCTCATGTACGAATACTTTACTATTGGAACCTTTTTTGGTTTGTATATTGGCTGTATAAATTTAATAATTTGCTGTTTAATTGTACTGTTTGTTTCATAAATAAAATAAGAGTAAGCTTACGTACCAAGCACCACATGCTAATTACGACCGTGCAACACATGCTGCTTACGATCGCCTTCAATGGAGACATATCATTCGTGGTCGCGATCCTCATCATTGAGGGAACGAGGAAGAAGAAGCTTACGTAATGAACAAACACTCTTAAACCGAAAAAAGAAGCAATTATTTTGAGTAAAAGACAATTTATGTTAAGAGCCAAACATGAACCAACAGAACTGATCCGGAGACTTGCATACTGTCATACATATTTTTCTGTATAAGATTTGTTTTGGAGATTTGTTTCACAAAAACAAAAAATAAAAATAAAAAACCGTACACAAAAGAAGAATGTTCAATTTGGTACAGTCGGAAGTTATGCGCGTACATACATTTCGACGTTCCATTTTTATTTATATAGATTTCGAAGCAACAGATAAATTAATTTATTTACAATCATCTAAGTTCAACGCCCTTCACGTTCTATTCAATTAATCTAGTTCATTTCAAAGCTTCTGTAGCAAATATGTTTTTATATTTATAATTCATTAATTATGAAGCGTCTTCAAAATTATTATTTTTCTGACATTGTTTTGACAGCGAATCCCGACTGTAAACCTATTAATATTATCTGTGAGCGTTTTTATAAGAATGTCAAACATAATTACGATATATATATTTTATATATTTTAGAGGAATAATGTGCCTAATAAATTCTTACACACTCAACATGTAGTATACAATATATGTAATAGTGCGAGAAGCTACCAACATAGATAGAAACAAAATTGACTCTACACTACATGATTATACTACATAAAGTATATAAACACTTTATCAACGAATAAAACAATACCATCCAAACCTTAAGTAGGCTATAATATATCATGCTTCCGTATATTGAACTAGCAGCCATAAATATCATTACAGGAACTAGAATAGGCATCTATATCCAGTTATTATATTTATACTAAGTTAATCACGTTAAAAATAGCAAAATGTCGAGGAATATGAAAGCAAGAAGTAATTATGTAGACAAATAGCTCTGTTAGAGAAGTACTAGAGAGTACTCGATTGTCTTTCGGTGAGATAACGCGTTCGACTCTACACATCATCTAGTTCTGACCATAGATCTACTCAGATGTAGAGACCAAAGTAAATAAAAGAATATATAAATATTCGGTACATATTTTGTTTGTTCTATAAATATGTTGTTAATTTTTTTGTTTTCTAATACAGCAAAGTAACTCTCCGTGGGACTCAGTAGGATATGAAGCTTGTGTCAGAGATCCGGTAAGACATGCGTCGCAAATACCCACAGCCCAACCACAACAAACATTTGTATGGTGGCTTGTACAAAACATTTGTCATTTTTTAAAAGTAGAACAATTTTAAAATTGTAATTTTTATTTACAAAAATAAATATTTAGCTATGCTCAGGACCTTTTGACAAAGTAAGGCAATACAATTGATAAATAATAAGAAAGGAAGGTCTAAACATTTAATAGACCTTCACAAAGTTCATCGTACCAACGGAATGCCACACCCCATGCGCTCCATAGAAACATAATTAGTGTTCTTATCTCACTCTCTCTCGTACGAGCTAATAATCTCTTCATGTACCGCATACATAGAACCTAACACATTAACAAATACTTCAAATCGCTATTCACAGCTAGCGATGGATATTGAAATGTCAGTAGCGATCGTTAGCTATCGTAAAATTCTATCAGTTATCCTTTTAAGAGCGACAGTGGTTCAGTAGGTTCGATTTAATTAAATCGTGTTAATTTGGTAGGAAATAAAGTAATAAATATTACAGGTGTGTTTTTATGAAGAAAACAAAAAAATACCTTTTATTATTTGAAAGCCTATAACTTATGTTTAGCCTATAATTTAGGCTTTCAATAACTGTTATTCCAAAGTGTAATGAAAAATAGAAAAAAAAAATAACCTTCCAACGCAAATTTATATGTATATCATGATTTATGACTCTATTTATATAACGTTTATATTTTAATATATTTTAAACTGCTGATTCATTGTTGAATACTTTCACGACCACATCTATATTTTGTATATAAAATTCTCGTGTCACGATGTTAGTTACAATACTCCTCCGAAACGCCTGGACCGATTTCTATGAAATTGTATGTGTATATCGGGTAGATCTGAGAATCGGCCAACATTTATTTTTTATATCCCTCAGCTACAAGAGGAGGGGATTAAGGGGGTTAATATTATATATGGCAAAACAACTTTTGCTAGGTCAGCTAGTTTCGTTATAAATGTTTATATATGTCAATAACACGATTCAAATAAATTTTAAATGTTATTATTGTCCAATTACAATTGATATTTATGGTTTTCGACATTGTTCTATAGTCCCTAATATCAACCATAGACATTTCACGCAGTTTAATGGATGTTAGTGTACATTTTTTATCTTTAGTGTACACAGTCTAAAAGGCAGACTGATATAATTTAAAAAAAAATTTATAAATAAAATCGTCAGTATCAATAGCCCGTAATCTTTGCGCTAACGTGTCGTCAAAAATATCGTTTAAGGAAAATAACGATTACTCAATTTCTTTTTTATGATTCAATAAAACCTATTTAAAGAAATCCAAAACTGTCCGCCATTTTGAATTAGTACACGAAAAGTATTAACAAGTATTTCTGTACCTTATAAAGAAGATTTTTTTAATTCGTGTGTAATCATTTCCATTAAAAATTTACAAATTAAGAATTCTTGATTAATATGTGCGTAGAAAATTTTTTAACATAACGATTTTTATTTTATAAATAATATTATATCGTAAAATTAATTTTAATAGTTATCGTGGTTCAAATATTCGGAGAACGCCAATTTGTAGGGGTCATTAATTTCACAGAATTTTATAGGCACTGTTTTCGTATGAGCAAACTATATACATTTAAACGTTTATCATATTTCGTACAAGAAAACAGACTAAATTAGTAATTTCGAACGTAGGTATAATTTGTTACAAATTAAAAACAAACTTTATAAAAATTAATATTCAAATTGTTGGCATTTGATTAAAGTAATAATCAAACACAATTATATTTATATTAAAATGCTTGATTATTCTCCTTACGTTATTATAATTTAAAAGAATTTTTAATAACTTTTTTTTTATGAGTGACTAGTACGTTTTTCTTCTATTTAATACATAAAAAAAACACTAAATAACACAAAATTATCTTTTAAGCCCGATTTAGTTTTTAGCGACTTAAAATAAAAATAAAATGTTTAAGACAATTTTTTTTTTCGATTTATTTTTACGTTATTTGTAATTATATTATTAAATCACACCCTATTCTAATAATGTAATTCCGAAAATTTTTAGTTACTCGATTATAAAATGATACGCAAAATCCATCAAAAAAATACAAATTTATATATTTTTGTATACATAATAAATGTAAGTTATATTATGTTGATAACGTTATAGCGATAAGAATCTAACTCTTAAATTATTCACGAATATCTTAATGTGAAACTTTATACTATTACATAATTTAGTACCATTTAAATATTATTTAATATGTTAACATATTTGCTCGTACGTAATATTATTGCTTAATCGAATTTGAAACGCTTTTGTTTTTAATAATTATTAACTGATTTTTTTTGTGTATTTTGTATACAAGTACAGAAGATTTAAATGTGTATATATAATAGTATATATACAACAGATTACATATATAAATAAAAATACATAGACAAATAGTAGGCTCACAACATCCAAACGACGGCACGAAATTAGATTCTCGTTCGCTGCTGTCGTGACAAGTTTTGTATAAAAAAATAAAATAAACGGTATGTTTACTATGAAAATAGCCGTTTGTAGTTCACCAGGTCAGCTAATATAATATTTTAAGTAGAGTAGAATATAATTATCGTAACTAATGGCATCTTAAGCTAAAAAATGTTTATGGCTAACGTCAAATGGTGACATAGCGCAAATATACAATGACTATCAAAATATTTCTATGTACTTACGCTACAATGCTAATTGTGATATGTATCACAAACCATATGAGGTCGCGATCATGATACCACATAAATATAAAAAGTGTGAAACGTCTTACAAAAAGTAATAAACGATATAATAAAGCGCACTTATAATCTCTTTGTTGAAGCTGTCAATGAAACGCTTTTTCATGAAAGGTATTTGTGATTCATCCACAGGATTAATATGTAGACAATGTCTGAATCGATTGGAAGTGGCATTATATGATTTTTAATTATTTTAATTCTACCATTATTATATTTAGTCCTAATAGTATATAATATAGTAATATAACTAATTGTACAACTTACAAATAAATGACGATTCAGCCTGTATCATCCCACAGTATATAGAATCCCATAGTATATAGAAATAAATTATTATTAGTATATTTAAATATAAATATTATTTTTAACACGAACATCATTAATTGATCTAATAAACACTCTTAAACTCTATAATATTTAGAAGTGGTTTCATAACGCTATCAGTATTTTCTTTGACCTGCAAAAAGCGTTTGATTGATTCTTGAATGAAACCATTTCGATAAGCTTAATTATAATGATATTAGCAATCAAGCTCTTGATCTCGTAGCTTCATATCAAAGTAATAAATGTAATATAATAAAATATAATATAACAGTAAATGTAATAAAGCCTTTTGAACTAGTTTTCCAAAGGGACCGATTTTAGGTCCAATTTTGTTTTTATTACATATGAATGAATTTACAGTTTTTCTGTTGATGATATTACTGATATTGTATTGTTTATTGATGGCACTACTTAGGTACATATTTACTGCCATAATTACACGAATCTACTATACTAAATGTGATATTTTTAGTGAAAGAAGATGACATGTATTAAAATTAATTTCAAAGAAAGTTTTACTTCAATTTCAAATTAAAAAAAAATCAACATTTTTTCTAATATTAATACAATCTTCAAATTGATTTAAAAAAGTTCAGCCCAATACAGTGCACTGTTCGACATAGGCCTACACAAATTCGCACAACAATGGAGTAGACTCATGTGTTATGCCCATAGTCACCATGCTGAGCAGGCAGATTGGCGACCGAAAAAAAAGACCAAAGAATCGTAAAAACATTCGTAAATTCCATAATATTTAATAATCAGTTTGTTATTTATCTGCCTATTTTAATGTAACAAATATGTTCAAATAAAATAAAGTCCAAACGAATAAGATATGTAGTATATCTGCAGCACCCAAAAATGTAAAAAATACTTTACGTTCTCTGTACGCATAAATCCACGTAACGTATGGATGTGCTTAGCTCCATTTGTCATTACCGTGAATAATCGGTCGATATCATTGAGTGTGAAGTAAATTATGTTTGACATCCTTTAAATCTTATTTACGAATCGAAAGATCAACTGGATTATTGTAATTGCGAATTCGTAATAAATTTTATAATATTCTTTTAAATCTTCAAATTACATCACTATCTTGTATTTCTGAATCACATTCACGTACCAAAAATTTTAAGTTCATTCACCAAAAATATTTGAATACTAAAAAGAGAATAACAAATCAAAATCCCAAAGCAAATACATCTTTAGTCTAAAATGTGTAATTGTATATGTATTAGTTTATAAAAAGTAATTTAATAGTATTGTTTCAAATAAGCACGTATGCAGATTATTTAATCTAGAAACTTCATTAAATATACTTAATTCTTACATTACATATAGTGCTGTACACGTTTCTGAGTGAAACTGATAAGCGCTAAGTATGCGCCAACCATTTAGACGAGTACAGACTGTATTAACACATTTAAATATAGTCTTTGTTACCTATTAGTTAGGTTTACTTTTTAAGTAATCATATGCAAGTTGAATCTCATTGTATTGAATAGCGAAATTCATTAATTCACCAACCCCGTCAGCCTGACTGACAGACCAATAAGTGACGTGGAGTACCGACCCTAAGTGGCCGATTGTGGTAAGATTAATAGAACTTACCGTTACTCACAGTCGATGGTATTAAAATTTTGTTTCAATAGAATAATTATCTCTGATTTTTATTCTGTTATGTAAATGAGATATTACTTTTGTTACAGACTCTACATTTTTATTGGAACTAATTGTGTTACTCTTTGTCTGTGTATAAAGTAAATGTCAAATTATGTGTTGTATGACAAAGTAGTAGTTTTTTCCTTATCCCTAAAATCTTGACCTGTAATTAGTAGATTTTATCAAGCCGTCATTGCAAAAAATTGCTGTTTATAGATGCTTCTCAATATTTTTTGAGAACTGACTCAAATTGAAAATCAGGTCTGGTATTTTGGTTACTTACAACTAGGTTGACTGACAAACGTACGGCTCACCTAATATCAATTAGTATTAGTATGTAGGTAAGCATTACCGTAACTTATAGGCGCCTGCAACACCAGAAGCATCGCAAGCGCTTTGCCAACCTTACCGCTAATCCTCCCCAGGAGCTCTGGTCACCTTACTCACTACAGGAACACAGCAATGCTTGAAAGCAGCATCGCTTAAAGAATAAGGTCGAAGTCCATCCCCAGTTAAGTTGCTCCAAATTTGAGCAGGATATTTCTTGCTGTGCCCTACCTCTTTTAACATTTGAATTTGGATAAAAGTAGTTTAGTTAAAATGTATAAAATCTACGTATATCCTGAGACTAGTATGATACACTGTTTTATCCTAAAACAAAATATTTTGGATTGAATATAGTTAGGGAATATAGGGATAGGGTCGATTAAGCGCTTGCGATGCTTTTAGTGTTGCAAACGTCTATAAGCTACGGTAATCGCTTACCATCAGTTGAGCCGTTCGCTTGTTTGCCGACCTAGTTATATATTTAAAAAAAAATGAACAGTGATCTAACTCGAATTATAAGTAAAGCTGTATTCCAAACACGATAACATTCAAACAGATATTTTTTACAAAATGATGATTTAGATATGGTTTAACAAAAGTCAAAACGTCTATAACAAATCCCTGGACGAAGCTCGCAAGAAATATTTAATGTTTTCTATGTGTTTATGATTTGTTAAAAGATATACAATTAAAATGAATTGCAATATTAAGCTTTGAGATTGAAGTGTAAGGTTTAAATTTGAATAACGTATATATATGATGCACAATATTTAATTTATTATAATCAGACAATTTAGATGATCACCATCGTCGCCTGATAATTGATATATCTATCACGTATTGCAAAGCTTAAACTTACGATGTAAACACTGTTTCTGTACCTAACTTGTTACATGCTAGGTATCACGAATGTATATTACGTATTTATGAACAATCAATAATAAAACTTGGTGATATAACACCTAAAAATAAACCCCAAGTGATGACAGTTGAACCTAAGGTACCTAAGCAATGTAGAATGAATTTATTATTATAGTATTAATATGACAGTTAAAAAATTCAAAAATGTACATGTCATGTGCATTAAAATCTTATAGATGTAGTAACTGTTGATAGAGATCAATTTCCATAATAGAAAAAATGATGATGAAAATGGTGACGTACCAAAGATCAAGAAGATTACAAAACAAAGCATTTAAAAGTATCATATATTAATATACTTATGTATCTAAATACATTACATTAAAACCTTCAATATATTTAAAGCTAATGACAGGAAGATAGCTATGATGTAAGATAGGAAAACATGCCACCGAAGACCAGACAAATCGTTTACAGAACGGATTAGAATTTTATATGTATGTGCGCAAAACTACTTTCAGAATTTTAGACTTTATTCGTCACCTCTATTCAACAATACAAACAACATTTATATAACACATAGATCGTAGTAGAGTGAAGCCTACAATTTCTAGATAACGCAGCTTTTTAACTATCGTTATCGATTAGAAATGAACAAAAATAAACCTTCAATTATTTTATTAGTCTAAAATGATAGATTAGTCATAAACACGACATATTTACTGTTAACTTTTTCATATACATTTATAGTAGCGACAAATATGCACGTATCGTGATTATTTTGACTTCGATATAAATTGATTTTATAATTAAATATAACGGTTTGACGTGTTGTTCCTTTTGATTAATATCATCGGATATTGATAAGTGTTAGTTCTGATCTCTTCTCTATAATTAAGTAGCTGATACCCGCAATTTAACTTGTGAAGGAATAAATCATATATTTCAAATTACAAATACTATAAACATCAAGAACTTGTTTTTAACATAATATTCACACTTCCTATAGCGAAAGTAGTAAAACTTTACGCATTCTACCTAAAATCTCCTCCTCATTTCACCTCATCAAGAGTGTAATTGGATATTCCTCTTGCGGCGATTTTAAGTATATTAATTTCAACAAAGGTTGCTACTCATAGTATCGAGTATATCCGTCAACCTGCTGTCGAGCTGTGTGGTCAATTAAATTCTTAACCTTCTCATATATAAGGAAAGAGTCCTAAACCCAGCTGTAGGATATTACAGGTTAGCCTGTAACATCCAACAACAATTAACAATATAATAACATAGGCTACCTGTACACAAAAATAATGAATGAAATAATTCTAAAAAACTGTATACAATTCTGTCATAAGATCCCCACAAGAATGCATAATAAACAAATATGTAGTATAATTTCGAACACCCATTCCGTACAGTATATATGTATATTATATACACGTCAATATATTGTGAGTCCAGATTCGACCGAGACGTGAATAGGTATTTACAAGTCCGTTAACCTATTGTACCTTACAATGCAACCTCACGATTACGATGTTCTCGTATTGACGACACGTTGATGTAACATTGTGACAATCAATATATATGGAAGTATACTACGAATGTTCTGTAAACGATTGTGACGTTGCGTCAAACTTGTTTGATCAAACATTTGATACTGTGCGATTTTTTGACGTGTCTGACGAAGTTTATGTTTGACAGAAATTTTCAAGATGTGTGACAGTGTTTGTCAAACAAGATGTGCGACGACGCTATCTACGCCAAAAAAAAAAAAAAACAAAACAAAATATATATTTGTCAAATTAGTACAAATTTAGGTTCAATCTTATGAATTCTTGTTTGGTAGAAAGGTTTTTTTTTACCAGAAATTTTAGTAAAAATATTTTAAAGAACATTTGTGACTTTTATTTTTGACTCAACTCTCATGGTTCCGTATCTCCGATAGTTATCTCTCTGCTGTTATGAGTTGCAACACATGCGTAATATTATGTAGTAAACGTTGTTTCTAATAAGCTCATTAGGAATTATTAAAAACGTGAGATCTTTTGGGTAATATCGAGGCAAAGTAAAATACCTTTTTGATAGGGCTTAAGGTTTTCACCTTCGAGTGTAGTTGATTTACAGCAAGTAACAATACCCTAATATAATATGTCTGTGAATTTGCTTATTGGAGATAGAATTTTGCCTTAAACTCCATACAAATTATGTCATAAAACTTTCGCTAATAAGCAAAACCAGAGTTTACCATTACATTCAACGATAACTTAAGTTTCATTTTAGTACAAACTTATGTAAAGCCCGTAAACCAAAATTCCTATCTAAATACACTACACATATCATACATCGTCGACCGCGGACCGGCTAGAGCAATTTGTGGCAATTAAATAATAGTAAACGATTGAGCATTAAAAAGATGCTGGATAACGAATTGATAATGACGGTTTGATCTGACCGCTTCGCTTTTACGCAGCTTTAAAGCGCTAATTGTTTAAAGCTTATGATAACTGGGAAATTTTTAAAGAGCGTTTGTGGCGCTTTTTTTATAATAACATGTTATTTTATATGTAAGTGCGTTGTTTTCGACATCGTATGTATTTGTTAATGAACGTGAATATTATAGAGCCTATTTTAACACGAGTATCCAAAAAATAAGTCAAGTGTGAGTCGGGTGTAAGATTCCAAAATTAATAATGTGTTTGCTTAAACACAACATTAAAAAAATTAATAGATGTTTTCTATGGAGCTTTACTTTAACCTAAATCTCTTTTCATTTTTATCATGCTCGATTATCGTCAAGCACGTTGCCTTTTCTTTATTTACAGACAAATTCATTTTACGAAGGAAAACTTATATTGAAACTTTTTGCAAAGTAATTTTTTTATTACAATAATCTGTGAAAATTTCAAATACCAGCACTATTGTAGTAAAAATACGCCAAGTGCTGTTCATATCTAATGAAGGGTTTTTTGAATTTCGAATTAGAATCCATTGAGAAAAGTAAAAAAATAATCTTTTTTTTTTCTTCTTCTTCTTCTGTTTTAGATACACCCTTTTAAAATTGAATAATTTTCAATTCTTTCAATTCATAAACCAAAACGTAATGTAAGTTCTCTTCACATATACATTTAATTATATAAATTTAATATTTTACACATAAGGTTTTATACATTTCATGGATTCCAATTGACGTATTAAAACACACAACAATTATTTTAACAATTATTAAAGAATGTAAAAAAAAATAGTGCCATTAAAATGGTTAATCTATAAAAGCCAATCAGTCGATTTGATACACCGCGCGTGTATAGGCTTTACTAACGCCGAAGAACACAATGTAATTGAAAATGACATCAGATGATGGTACGTTGAATGTATTTTGGTAGTGGCTACATAATAATATAATATATTATGAAACAATTAGAGCAATAATATTTTACATAAATATGATAATTTTTATTTTTTAAGCGTCGAATATCATCACTATTTTTTATTTGTTATTAGTTTTAGCTAAAGACATACGATACATCCCTAGGCAATTGACATAATCCATTTATTTTCACAGCGATTTTAGCATAAAATTAATTTAGTTATAAATCATAGGATTAACAGCACGTGGCAAGTATTTAGCTTATAGCTGTGACAGCTGTCAACTTTTCGACTTTAAGCATATATATGTAAAAGTTTAAGCTGTAGTAAAAATAAAAGTTATATCAATTTAAATAACCACAAAAGTCAGTACGTACTTAGTAATGAAAAAGTAATAATGATAAGTATACTCGTATAAATAAATTAAAGGTGCTTAAATTGCAACGTAACACTTCTATGGATATCTTGATCGTTGACCAAAAAATAGTTTCGAGTCAATGCGGCTATCAAAAAAAAAATCAATCGTTGAAATAACCGTTACACCGATAGCCGGCAATTTGATTATTTTTCCCATGGATGCAATTTATACGTATATATATAATAATAATAACACCGGAACAAAACGTATAATTCGTCTGTTAGTCTGTTGGTTCACACACGTTTTAACAAAGATTTAATTATTCGTTTGACAATCGACAATTATAGATTTCATGTGATTTTGTTGTTGTTTAAAAATTGTTTGGTTATTATCTTATTTAATTAATTAATTGATCATAATCGTTATCAAATTTTAACGCTCGGTAGGTTGCTATCATTATATAAATTTAATTTGATAGTACGAGCAGTAGAGCAAAATGGCAATTCAAAATTAATTTGAAGAAAATAAAGAATTTTTTGATTTTATACGTTATACAAATTATATTGATAGGTCTTCATTTGAGAGTGATAAATTCATAAGCTCACAGTTTAATTTTATTTTCATTATTATTTCATACTTTTTCTTACAAAGGAGTCTTGCTAGGGGTTTTTCAAATCAGCCTGATGTACAGTCTGTATCTATTTTACTATAATGACTGTTTCAACGGCTAATTTAGTTGTTATAAGTAGTAAGACACTTAAAGCTCATATGAAATTTTAAATAGTTTTAGTAACTTCCATAAAAAACCTTGTAAACTCATCTGCACTAGTAATATACATCAAATTCAGTTACAAAAGTGTTAACACAAAAATTCCAACCATCGTCAACGGAGCTTAGAAATCAATAACTACTTTCGCGTTCTCAGGGTGTAATTAAAAATAAAAAAATACACGTGGAAAATTATTTCAGCCAATCGACAACTTTGACCGAATAAATTTGACCGACAATGATATAAAAAAAAGCAATTGCTATTCATACATGCCGGCAAATTATGTTTTTCAATTACACAGAACGGCATCGCCTTTACATATCGTAAAATAAATATAAATTTTAATAATTTAAAGCGACTTGTTTCGTATTCAACGTAATGATCGCTCCTCGATATTAAATATTTAATATGTAATAAAATTACGTATCAGTCTTGTTTATTAAATACGGGCTTCCGACAGCGGTTTCGCTTATTTTTGATTTTTGAAAAGATCTAAAAAGAGTCCTGTATCATAAATAATATCATTAATAATCATTAATAATAATATAATATCATTAACACACACAACAGTCATATATTAATAAAGTAGGCAACATAATGCAATGTTCTAATTAAAGTATGCTGATAGCACATAAATACGTAAGATTTCCGGTGTAGGCTGCATGAGGATTGCTGAAAACCGGGATGTCTGGTGCAAACTTGAGGAGGTCTATGTCCAGCAGTAGACTGCGACAGGCTGAACTGACTGTATAATCATATTAATACATATGTATACAAATATCACACCTAGAGTGGGGCGGGAGATTATCGAACGCTCAACCTGAAATCGACATTAGAGTCACTACGGTTTGTGACAAAATACATTCCTGATATAATTTTAAAACAGATAAAAAAATAAAAAAGCACTTATTTTATTTATTGTTTACCTTACCAAATAATTCTCTAGCGATAGTTGTGTATCTTATTAGCTATGAGTCTCTGACACAATTTTAAACATGTCAAAATTCTATCTATCTAAGCAAAATCAGAGACAGATGACAGAGACCGGCTGTTAATTGATCGGAGATACGCCAACAAGTGTGGAACTATTAAAAAAAAACGTGTAATGATATTATTAATATATAATTAGCGTTATCACCCACGTCTAATTTTGATACCTGGCTGACGGATTAATTAAATTTTTTTTCTTCCTTTATTATAATTTGTATTACAACATTTTATACCATATAATTCTTTCTCATTTAACAAAGTAAAACGCAAAAACAAGTTAGACTCTTAGATTTTTTTCTATGCAAAAGTGGCAAACAAACGTACGGTTACTTGGTGGTATGTGTTCACTGTAACCTATAAACGCCTGCAACATCAGAAGCATTGCAAGCACGTTGGCGTCCCTTCACAGGAGACCTCGTTACCTTATTCACCACAGGAACACAACACCATTTGACAGCAGTGTTATTTAGCTGTGATTTGCAAATAAAAAAAAACCGACTTCAATTACATCGACGAAGTAATACAACATAGGTAGACGAAAAAATAGTAAAGTAAATACGCATTATCAAAGATTACTCCAAAAGTAATTATCAGATCTCGATAAAATTTAAATGTGACCACATAATAAACATCGGCTTTCGATTAAATTAAAAATTATCAAAATGGGTAAACCCAGTAAAAAGTTACGCGGATTTTCGAGGGTTTCCCTCGATTTCTCTGGGATCCCATTATCTTGTGTTTCCTTATCATGGTACCACACTTAGGATATCTTCTTGCCAACAAAAAAAAAAGAATCATCAAAATCGGATCGGAAAAAAATATATACGGTCGAATTGAGTAACCTCCTCCTTTTTTGAAGTCGGTTAAAAAGTAGCATCAGTGTTGTACTGTTACATGTTATCGATACGTACTACAGAAAAGTATTTTTTCAGCAATGTCTAGATATCTTCAATTTGTACTTTCAACCTTAGACTTTAGTAAGGAAATATATTTTTTTCAGTTACATTTTAAGAACAGTTACTGTTCAAGTATCATTAATATAAAGTAATTTAAATAAGCATATATTTTTAAACCATACAAGACCGACGTAACTCAAAAGTTGTCAACGTAACGTAAAAGGCGAACCGCTCTACGATCCCGGTGACAACAAATGAGTCTAATTACGGTACGATTCTGGAACGACGCCATCATGACGAGGACACGACATCTCATCCACGCGATGTTTGAATTAAAGTCATCTCAAATTGTTGGGTGCGACAGAATGATCTCTATAAAAAATAATACAAGTATGTCTTAGTTCATAGAGATAAATTAAGATATTAATAACTTATGCAAAAACCTGGTAGCTGGTGTTCTTTTCACGGTGTAATCTAGGGGTAATTTGTAATATTTTAAAAATATTTATAGTTTGAATTTTTATCTATACGTATCTATACTAATATTACAGTTTCTAACTTTGTTTGTTTGTAGGGGGTAATCTTCTCAAATGCTGATACGATCACGAAGATTCTTTCACTAACAGAAAGCTACACTATTCAGGAGTGACATGGGCTATATTTAATTGTGATTGAAATTTCAGTAAAAAATTTTATATATAAAATTCTCGGGTCACAATGTTAGTTGCAATACTCTTCCAAAACGGCTGGACTGATTCTCATGAAATTTTGTGTGCATAGGTCTGGTAATCAGCCAACGTCTATTTTTCATACAGCTAAGTTATAAGGAAGGGGGGAAGATAAAGGGAGGCTAATAACATATATGGCAAAACAACGTTTGCGGGGTCAGCTAATATCTATATATAAGTACACTGCTGAATTGTATGCAAGCATAAATTCTGCACGACTGCAACCAATTAGACATTTATTTGTGTATGATCATCACGATAAGGTTTATATAAAAGAAATTAAAAAAAAACATTTACGAACTACAATAAAACAGTACAAAATTCACCGCATTTAGCGAATTGTATTTTTTTTTTCTTGTTTTGTGTGTAAGTTTTTCATAAACTGTATTAAAGTTTGATTTAAAAACTATTAAACAAATAACCGCTGAACAATAAAAATAGCACAAATTACACAGTCTCTACTTTCTCGGAACTAACAAGAAAGACCTTCATCAGGGTTAAAGTTAACTTTGCATAAGCCTGTTAGTTTCAGTGCTAATATATTTTTAGAGAAACAATCTGTTTAAAAGCTTGTCACGACTAAGTTAGTCAGCTGACAGTTAGCGGTGTACTCGTGTCACGTTCACCAGGATCACCGGTTAAGTATTAACTAGCGAACTAAAGAGGCGTTAAATGGGATCTGTTTTATTTTGCTACATTTGCAGTATTACGGAATGAATTGAATCTGTACCCAGATAAACCCATAATTTAATGAGGTTTTTGTGGTAGCTAAGTATTGAAAATATTATGTACCTATTTCGTATGTCTTGAAATCGAATTAATAAAAAGGAATCGTAGTTTTTAAGCTTTCAGGGTCACTATCAACATCCACAATGAAATCGAAATATCGTAAGTTTCAAAATAACTCTCGCAATAGTCCTGTATACGTAAAAATCTTACAACTAATTTGAAATTGTAGACAGACTTGTCTTAGTTAATCACGCCAGAATCACCTAACGGATATGAATAAAATTATAGCATAGAGATAAGCCATACTCATGTTCATGAACACAAATAGATGGATTTTTATTAAAATATTTGACATATCTGGTATGTAACACTTAAAAGTAATTTTCTATAGTTAATATAGGAACAACCCCCCTGTTACTTCGGAATCGGTTAGCAAGTATATTTTAATAAATTATAAATATTTAACAATAACATATTAAAATATTTAACAATAACATTCTGATCACAACTTCCATAAAACCAATACAGCTAAAAAATAAACAATTACAAATATATTAAATAAAAAAAAAAAACGTTTTTTACTTAGATTTTATAGTACTGGAATCGTTATCATCAGACGGAAATTACAAGATGATTACTCGTGATTATATTCTTAGAAGGAATTAGGGTTTCAATTATAAAAAAAAATATATATATATAAAATACAAAATATGTACAAAATTAGGCAAGATACACTTTATATGATTATATGTAATTATATAAAAATTGGTGGTGTTATTACTTTATTTTTTTACTGGTACATAAGACATAATAAATAAAATACAAATATATATAATTTATATACCAATTATTTCTTATTTACGAATAATTTATTGAGATATTATATTTCGAAATACCGACCAGTAAATACGTATATAAATGTTTCTAAAGTACACTTAATTTCTTAAATGTCGATTCATTTATATATAAAAAAGTATATAAGAAACATAAGAATTGTTCACGTAACCGAAATGACCGCTAGACAAACACAATTGAGGGTTTCCTTACGATTCTACAGAGTACTTATCGAACAGACAATAAAAGATGACCTTGAACAAATAAACATATTTCCTCCTACAATATTTAAATTAAAATAACAACAAAATAATTACGCTATTTCTGCTTACAGATAAAATTTTATAAATATGTAATATTAAAAACGAATCAATTTATTTTACACAAACAAATAAACGTTTTATTACTATAAACCTACAAAAATGTATAAAACATTATCACAAAAATTATACACGAAAATGTATCTACAAAGAATTAGTCTATGCCATTCGTCATTACCGTTTTTTCTCTCATCATTATCCACCCGGACCCCTGTTTCGGTAATGATATGAAGGTAAATTATAAGGCACAAAGCTTCGTGTTATTAACATACCTAGCCACATGTATCATTTTTGTGAAAACGTTAGATTACGTCTGACCAAATTGGGTGTACGTGATTTAAAATTTAAGTTGACTTTGTTACAAATTTTTATGTCATTTCGAGATGAGAGAAATAATGTTATACTTTTATTGTCGTTTCAAATTTGATGGTAAACGGAAACAGAACTCGGTTAGGTTTTTCGATTTCGTACAATATAATATGATTAAATTTTAAGATATTTAATCCAATATAAAAAACAATATTACATCCAAAAAATTTTCAAAAAATAAGTATAGATTTGAAACACTAATATTATTTATGAAAGAAATATCTTCTCTTACCGAATGAAACGAGTCGCTTCTTAGAATTCTTAGCGCAGAACATAATATTCAAAATAAACGCAATCAAGAAGATCTAATTTCCTAACGGTTGCGTCATCAGCGTGATTCAAATATTATTTCACTTTCAAAAACGTGTTCTATTCCTAAACCTTAAAGATGAATTTCATTTGTAATGGAGCACGTTTTACCATTGGTTAAAACGAGATGTAGCTTTTTCTTGAGCCTTTTTATAATCCTGGGATAGTTAATGGTTCTGTAATTTGGAGTGCGGGTGGAAGGCCGGGGTAATTACAGGTCAGCCCGTGTCATTGTCGGTATACCCTTACTACAGATTCCGTACCGAAATTGAATAAAAAGAACTCCGAACAGTAACGGAGGAGATCTCGGAATTTTCGTTGGGTCTTAAAATTATAGGTTTTGTTATTACTTCGGCTCCAGTTTTGTCGGTTTCGTGTGGTGCATCATTCTGTCTAATGTTCTAGTTCTGATGAAGATATAAAGGCACAGGTGTTAGACCATATATTTTTAATTTGTAGCCTTCTTTAAACAGAAGAAGATTTGTAAACTTAAACTAAGCAATGTTTAGTTCTAAATAATTATGCTGTTATGATTATTATTGCTCATATACGTTTTAAATGAGGAATTCTTACAACTTTACGTATATCGGTACCATTCAACGAACCATCTACTAAATTTTCTCTCTGCTAACTGAACAATATTATGTCTAATCACGCTAAAATTTTAGACCAAAATGTAGTCTTACTAACGCAAGTAACTCGAGATTTTTATTCGGACTTGCACAAAAAAAAAACTGGCGCATTCATAGAAATATTCCGACTAGTTCAAATTACTGCATCTTTTGTGCATTGATTTAGAGCTGCCCAAGAAGGTTATATTGACACTGTCTAAATTGTGCATAGTAACTGAAAATAGCTTCTTATATTTACGTTCGTTGTAACAATTATTCCGTACTATTTATTGTGAAGGCATTAAAAAGAATTATAATTAGTGAGAATCCAACATTATTACTTCTCGAATGCCAATAATAATGCGTATTATAAACCCGGGACTGTAATTATATGACTACATTAAAAAATCCTAATGATTATGATCGTAAAAAGGTTGGTCTAAAATGAATGCTCGCGGTCGCACAATACATATTTCTTTTAACCGAAAATGCACTTTGTCCTATAAGAAATAAAATACTAAATCCAATGTCGTATGTTGCTTCAATATTCTGACCAGTTTTATAACTTAAATCTGTTGTTTATCCTTCATTAAAAGTAGTTTAAACTTTATTAAAATTAGTTTTGTTTAATAAAAAAATATTATACTCGATTGCAGTTTCATTGCGTTGCACTTGAAAATCTTTACATTGTCCATTAATTGAAATAGATTACCATATGTTTTAATCACAAAAGTTAAAAATGGTACATAAAATGTATGCAAAATGTTATAAAAATAATTCATAAAACGCTTCGTGAGATATATAGATTACAATTGATTCAGCCTGTAACTTGCCACTGCTGGGCTCTTCTTACATCAAGAAGAAGAAAATTACAACTATGCATACTTTTTATATAGACGAATTAGTGTCAATTCTTATCTCGTCAACAAACAGAGTGGACTGACTCCAGTTAGTAGACGAGTCAATGTGTATTACTGAATACCGTTGGAAACACCGTTGCGTTCTCAGCCAATCTTAAAGCAGCTTGGACAGCGAGGTCGTATTCGGGAATTTAATGTTTGATTAAAGGTTACCTGTACTTATGAAATAGTAACATCTTGCTGCTGGATATCGATCTGTTCTTATATCAAAACAGACTGCAGTCATTAGTCCAGCTTGTTGGTCAACATACATGTTCAGAAATTCTTCTAAATTTCCGATATCTTTTTGAATTTTTCCAAACTCATTAATTTCAAAGAGGATTTACGCTCAAGATTCTGTAGTCTCAATTTACTTACTCTCGCCACTAGAGCCTTACTGTTCTTCCAATGTCTCGCTTTGTAAATATCTAGCGGATAAACTTCTAAAATCCATATATGTACAACCGCGAAATTCGCGCAGTCGGTGTTACGTATTAACAAAATTACTTACTAATAAAGCACGTTTTACACGCACGGTAATAGCACTCGTGAAGCACACCAGCTTTAATTGTCACAAAATGGCCGACACGCCAAATACGGCGCGCCTAAGAGAGCAGAAGTCACGCGTGAGGGTTAGAACTGAGAAATATAGTGTTCGTATCCTATGTTTTAGCGCGTTTATGAATACTATGTATATGTTGTCGAAATATAATACTTTATCTCTATAATTAATAACTTAAAATTAATTTAAGGTAAAAGCATGATGTACCGACTGTGCATGTGTTACAGAAATTACATTTTGAATATAAAATGCTATTTTCAATAAAAAAACAAAATAGGTGATAAGACCGTATTTGTACAATTTAATGTATATTTCTTATTTATGTACTAAAAAAAATCTGATGCATGAGTAATTTTTATTAATTATATCTTATTTTACGCTACTTACCAGATAAAGTTTTTATTGTTAAAATAAAAATAACCAAACCAAACTATCGACTAAAGTTATCAGAGCGAAGGAATTCCGACACTATATATTTAATTTCACATTTGGCTTACGAATAACTTGACTAATGTAGCAAAAAAAATTTGACTAATTCCATTCTAAAGACAAAAACTAGGCGTAATTAAAGATCGATTATAGAAACTACTGACAATTACAAAACTGCTTCATAGCAAAAACATTTGGGATTAGCAGTTACACAAAACAAGTAGGTGGAAAGATATATTTTTTACTATCATTAAGAAGACCTTCCCTGATTCTGGTACAAAATTGTATTAACCAAATAAGACCTTGATTTATGCTTTATATTCTATTGTATTAACCAAAGAAAGCCTAGTTTTATAAATTTTAGTATTATTAGTTGTACCATATAAAATAAACTACTTTTATATAAATTTTCATGACCAAATAATATTCCTCATTAATAATAAGTCGAATTTTCTTACGCAATAAAATAAAATATATTTCAAAATGTTTCCACGTTTTTCCATCTTTTCACAATCCTATTCGGAATTTTGCAAACGCTTAAAAAAATAGTGAAAACTGTCCAATAGTTTTCAAGTTGGAATTAATGATCACGTACAAAGATAGTTAAATACGATATGATTTACCTACACCGCTGCCATTCATTAGCGCGTTGATTCATCGGTGTGTCCATGTTAATTGGTTAACTACATTTTAAGATAAAACGAAATCTTTAACTCCAATTAAATTCAGTAAAACCTAGATCATTCAGCTGAAACATGTAACTATCTGGGCCTTTTATTCTGTAGGTAATTCAAGCGATAAATTAAATTCGAATATTTTAGACTTTGCCAGAAAAAGTTAATATTTACTGAGTAGACGAAATGTAGAGATGTATATGTAGTATATACATGAGTATATTATGTATTTTGTGGTACTACTGTAGTAGCCGTCTATTTATATTATGTAAGCCTTATTAAAATCTCCTTTTGGCAACTTTTGGCAACATGATAAGCATTTTTATAAAAACGTTGACATGAAACGCTAACGTAGATTTTTATTAGAATTCACAAAAAAAAAACTAGTACTCAAATCAAAACAAAAAAAAAGCAAATAAAACACAAATAACAAGTGATTGAAAACAAAAATGTCACGATATTTTTCAGAATCAACCTAACTAACTACTAGTTCAATAATAATATATATCTCCTAAAAAAGGATATAATTGTAGCAATTGTAATAACAACTACCTTAAAAAGGGAAATATTTATGGCTATACTTTTCGAGGTACGAATGGCGTGAAGTTTTAAGAACTGTTTAGTCGACTTAGCGCCTGTTACATCGGTTGTGGATAGCGCTATTTAACGGATAACAGCACTTAATAGATAAAAGGAGGAGGTTCTCAATTCGACTGTATTTTTTTTACGTATGTTACCACAGAATTTTTTACTGGGTGGACCGATTTCGATGATTCTTTTTTTAATCGAAAGGTGGCGTCGGTCACATTTAAATTCAATTGAGATTTAACAAGTTCTTTTTGAGTTATATCTCATCACCTCAGCCTAATACAGTCCACTTCTGGACATAGGCATGGAACTCGTGTGTTTTGCCCATAGTCACCAAGCTGGGCAGGCGGGTTGGTGACCGCAGGGCTGGCTTTGTCGCACCTAAGAAGCTGCTGCCCGTCTTCTTAGTTATATCTAATAATGCGTATTTACTTGATCATTTTCTGTCTAGGTACGTTGGATTACTTGTCGATGTAATTGAAGTCGGTTTTTTTTTTCGTTTGCGAGCAAACATAATTATTGATAGATTACTCTGTTTTACCATCGAAATCCTCTATATTGCTAAGATATTTCTATTCAAAATAAAAGTTATAATTTACCAGTTGCTTAAGGTGCACAAAGGAATGAAGAACCTATGCCATATTGTTGATTAAGGCCTATTCTACCTCATGCTGTTTCGTAACTTATTTGCAGGATAAACTTTGTGGATAAAGTGGTGGAACAGGCCCTTAAAGTGGCGTTCGAGTCTTTCTGTGTGCGCTCGCCCTGCGGTTAACTAACGTAGGTACAGTGGCTACCGACCAATAAGGCAGGTAATTGGAAATTCAAGGGAATGCAAAGCGCTTATACTGCACCACAAATACGACAAGAACAGTGCCAAGGCCCTATTTAGGGGGCACTTTGTAACTGTTAAGGAATTAATATAAATTTATGCAGTCGCTCTATTTCGTTTATGTTTTTAGGATTTACATTAAAAATAATGTAATTTAATGATGTTGATAAAACGTAACGTTAACTTACTGTTTAATATTTACTGAATGTAAAAATCCCACGGAACAATATTTAGTAAAGAAACACAGGCATACACAGACATACACACACACACACACAAACAAACACACACACACACACACACACGTGCACGTGAATGCCATGTCATGTGTTTTGCCCACAGTCACCACGCTGGACAGGCATTAATACATAAATAAAGTTAGTTAGTTTCTGAACTGTAGTGTTATAATTAAATTTAAAAGTACTTTGTACTTCTTTAAAGTATTTCCTACAAGATGTTGATAATCATAATACCTAGTAATAAATAAAATAAGTCCTTTATGTCGATAAAATTTTTTATATAAAAAAACTAAAAAAGGGAAAGAAATTTAATAATATATATTATAAAAGAAATCAATCGTTATTTAAATAAATAAATCGTTTTTAAAATAATATTTGAAACCTGCAACTGAACACCTCGAACGCCATTACGATCGCAACGTTAAACTCGTTCACGCTGCGAGCAAAAATTATTCTTATCACGTTGATTTAAAGTCTCGAGAGAATGCAGCGATATTATTGTTTGTACGTGCTCTCAAAAGCTTTTGTTGACATTTTTCAGTTTATGTTTTTCTATTGTAAGAAATTGTGTTTATTATTTATTATTACGCGGCGAGCCGCGGGAGCTAGGCCGGGAGCCGCTTCAAAGGTTCATTTTATTTGCCACGGTAATTACTTTGTATTGTGCGTACAGTTTAATTCGTTCGACTGTTTTCAGTTTTACTACTCAATTCAATGTTTTATTGTATAAATATGTATAGTCGATTGAAAATCATTTTATTATTTTTAATATTTTATTTGTGTTAAGTTGAATAATCTCAGGTATCTTGAATCGATCAAACAAATAACTTTAATGACATATCAAGATCAATAAACACGTACGATGTTGGCAAATAAAACGTTTTTAGTTTCCTCGTTTTATTGCTTGACCCTCTTTAAACTAATCGCTATCTGTCCGTTATCATTTTTTCGAAGACGATGACCCAATAAAGTGTATGAACATTTGGTTAGCATCTTGATACTCATAAAATTACAATGATGTAAAATTTATTGAATTTCTTCGAAATCTTAATACTTACTCATTAGAGCGATTAAAACGAAGAATAATGTTCTTAAAATAAAGACAAGCATTAAATAAAGAAAAAAGTATGACACGGCAGAGGGCGATAAAAAGAAATCTTTAACTTTGCACGACTCGAGTGAAGAAAAAAAAAGAAACGCAGTGACAGCAGTTGTATAAATTAAATTAGCTACATTAAGGACGCCTTTTTTATTTATTCAGTAGGTAAAAGATAAACTTCTATTGAGTAAAATGAAAAACAAAAATTATTTTATATATCTTAACGAAATTTTTTTATCAAAATATATCTATTTTTTATGAAAAATAAGTAAATTCCAAGAAAAGTCTAAATGACATAATTCCTCGACTCATTGTTTTTTTTTTGTCTTGCGTTCACCAACCCGCCTGCCCAGCGTGGTAACTATGGGCAAAACACACGAGTTCACTCCATTTTTGGTGCGAACTTGTGGAGGTCTATATCCAGCAGTGGACTGTATTAGGCTAAACTAATGTTTGTCTTTACGAAATTGTTCTAAGTGATAAGTCCACTATTGCACATTTGTCTAAAATATAGTTTAAAAAAAGTTGTAGTTCTCTACTATGTGAAAAAAAGAATTCAATAAATAAATAAAAAATCTCAACGTCAATCACACACGTATTTGGATATATAAAATTACATCATTTTAGATACATAGCGTCCTGTTCATTAAACAATTAAAGTGTCTTCTGTAACGCAATTACACACAGGTATATTCATTGTACATAATTGCAAAATCTCGGTATCCATTACGGAAATGACGAAGCGAAATTAACAAATGTATTTATAATACAATAATGAATACGTTTTAAAAATTGCGGCTCTATTGTAATTGCAAAATAACTTTTGTAATTGCAAAACGTAAAAAAATAAATTGTCTACATTAAATTTATATATATACATACATACCAACTGACCCCACAAACTTTGTTTTGTCATATATGTTATTAACCCACTTAATCCCCCTTCTCTTATCAATTAGGGATATGAAAAATAGATATTGGCCGATTCTCAGACCTACCACACAAAATTTCATAGAAATCGGTCCATCCGTTTCGGAGTAGTGTGGTAACTAACATTGTGACACGAGAATTTTATATGGAAGAATATATTTGTACCATTGCTGTTGTATATACTGTAAAAAAATGTTTAATTTTTAAAGAGGCGCGGGATTACTTACATTGATGACAAAAATCCTTATCATCTCAAATATTAAGAATTACAAATTATTTAACACCGTGAACTAAGCCGCGTGGACTTCACAATTTTGATTTTTACATTTTAGCCTGTTAATACAGCCTGTACACTGTGATAATGTAACATTCAACTCGTAAAATAATGTTTGAAACAAAAAATCAAATCTTTCAATTTCAAATTATTAATATATAAGGACATTAACAACTACCATCGCTAAAATTCTACAACTGACAACAAACAGAAGGACAAGTACCTACATAATAATAAAAATAAACTTAAAGTAACCATAATTGCTTTTAAGATGTTACATGAACTAACTTGACGACATTATAAATAAAAAAAATGATAATATTTCATACGCATGAACAGCCATAAAAGTTTAAAAATAAATAAATATAAATATTAAAATAGTCACCTCCCGGCCTATAATAGTAGATGTTTCTAAGAGCGACTAATGGTATCATTTCCTATCCTTCAAGTTTTTGTCGAGAAATCGCATCGATGGTCTTGGAAAGACGAACGCAATTTGTCAGAGGCTGAGAAAAAAACTAACGCCTGTTCTAGATTTGTAGTGAGACCTAGGATAGATTAGACTTAGCCGAGTCTGACAGATTGTCAGATAAAAGTATAAAAGTACTGAGAATCTTTTAGAAATTCTGTTAACGTCAGTTTACAATCGATCCTTGTTTTTTTTCTTGTGCTTATAAGTCGAAGTATGAATTTGTAGCGCTTAGTGACAAAGAGGTTTTAGTTATGAAAAAAGTTGTAGTTTTTTCCGTCCCACAAAAAAATAATAAAAAATACAAAGTATTCGAAACAATAAAAACTACAATATTATATAAAAATATACATTTTAACATTGCAAGACCTTCATAAATAACAATTTAATTTTTCAATTAGCTAGAAACGTTTCGTACACCGGCTAGAGCTATTAGAAAATTGATTACCGCTCGGCCATACTGATACCGTTTATATCCGGCCGGTAATCTTTCCTCAATAATCACATAGTAATCGTTTTAATGTCAACAAAGATTCCGATGCCTATCCATCATCTCTGCGGGAGATTTATTCGATTATATACGTTAGACGGAAATGATTTAAGTTTTTCAATAACTTTCCAGTCATATGAATTTCTTTGCTCTATATTTTGTTGTGAATCATTTTCCGTTCTAAATGGAAACTGTTATTATTTGTAGTCGTTTCATCATCATCATCGTCATCATCATTTCAGCCTGTATTACAGTCCACGCAAGTTCCGCCAAAAATGGCGTGAACTCATGTATTTGGCCACTACGCTGGGCAGGCGGTTGGTGACCGCAGGGCTGACTTTGTCGCACCGAAGACGCTGCTGCCCGTCTTCGGCCTGTGTATTTCAAAGCCAGCAGTTGGATGATTATCCCGCCATCCGTCGGCTTTATAAGTTCCAAGGTGGTAGCGGAACTGTGTTATCCCTTAGTCGCCTCTTACGACACCCACGGGAAGAGAGGGGATGGCTATATTTTTACTGCCGTAACCACACAGCAATTAATTTGCGGTAAATATGTTATTGAAGGTTAAGGAGAGCCTCACCAGTATTTTGTCAGCCTTTCTAATATCTCTATATATTAATACGTGAAGCAAAAACTTTGTACGCCTTTTTACGAAAATTGCGCGAACGGAGGAGTATGAAATTCCGTACACTTATAGTTTATATAGAGAAAGAGTGTAAAATGCTAATATTTTGTAAAAAGTTATGCAAAAAAAAACATTAAATCAATGAAATAAAAAACATTTCACAGTACCATGTATTTGACACACACAAGCATAATATGCTTGTGTGTGTCAAATACATGGTAATGTGAAATGTTTTTTTTACTCTATTGATCATATTATAGTAGTCAATCATCAAGAATAGTCTGACAACTCTGTAGACTTTGTGTGAATATAGTGCTTTTTTGCCACATATATGTATGTCTTTTTTAGGATTTTTTATCGATTCAGCCTGTAACATACCATTGCTGGATACAGGCCTCTTGCTCCATGTAAGAGAAAGCTCGTCATTTAATCATTTCCTAAAACATTATTATTTTAATTTAGTTGATTTTTTATAATCTTTTCTTTCCATGACATATAAGTTTTAGAAACAATAAAAATAAAAAATAATAATATACAAAGTACATACATATAGAAATGAAGTGATTTATCACCAATCCTCATTTGGATATAACAATTTTAAGATATATAAAAAAATAAATGAATTACGGTAAGAGAACCGTTTAAGTAGCAAAATGGTTTTATTTTCGATTAGTTGCGAAGTAGTCAAACGACTAATTCGTTTCTGATTAAGAGTCGATATCGCGAAGAGAATATGGAAGTCGTGATATTTCACATAAAATAAAGTTTTATTGCTTTGTGTAGTTGCCATATCGCGGAATCGAGATACGCCTAGATTATATTACCAAAAATGTCAAATATTATCGACTATATTTATTCTCATTAAACGAATTTCTAAATAAATATTATTTAATTAATACAATTTAATTTATGAGTAAATTGAAAATGAAACCAAATCAATCGAACTTCCTATTTATTATATACATTCGTTTTTCCAAAACAAAAAATATCAAAAACTTTGTTAAATTTCAGTAATTAAAATCGACGATGGAACTCCATCCATATAAAAAAACAACTTTCACCGCCTCCTAAAGTGGCTTAAGCGTATTTACCACATTTCGGTAAACTAAACTAAACCAAACAATCAAACTCGTCGAGCTAAGCAGTGACATTTGGCGCAATCGGCTAGGCTATCTGCATACATTAGACCTAATAAAGCCTACAAGATGGCTTACGTGGAGCTTTTTACCTGCATCTGATATATGCTACCCGGAATGGTCTTTATTTTTAAATTTAGATTTTTTTTCTCGTTAATGAGGTGTGGCGCTGTTGGTCCGGTGTGTCTCTACTCACTTTTGGTTGTCGTATAATTGAATCTTATCAATTTCTCTGATTTGTTTTGACTTTATATTTTCTTATTCGAGTTTCTTTGATTTTATTTCATGAATTGCTTTGTTTTCTTTTGTCGTATGCTATGAAGTTAATAACTTAATAAAACATATTTTAAATTGTGGAATTCGATTAAATATTACCTTAAAAATCATCAAAATATGAGAAAATCAATTTAAAGGTTTTTTTTTAAGGAAACAAATAAATAGTTACATAATAATATATGTTGACGCAATAACAGTAATTTGTCATTACGTTCTTCTTCCATTATCTATATACCGTTTAAAAAAATGTTAATAATATATTATACATTCGTAATCATAAAAAATATGTTATGGCGTAATTTATATCACAAAATGTAAGTCTTCAAGATAATTGGATCGGTATAAGCAAGTACAGACGTACTTTTTCGCCGCGTATTTGGTTGCATCATAATTTCTTGTCCAGCCTTACGGTTTGTGTTTTTTTTTTAAACGAATCGGCCTTTTCGATTCGGAAAACCGATAATTTCGACGTAGCGCGGTACTGCGATGTGTGCGTGTATGTATATTGTATGTTTAAAATGAGAATATATATTATGTGTTTTTTTGTGATTTAGTACGAGTATCCCATTCATCGTTCCATAATCGGATGTATGAGTATTTTATGAATTTCGCACGTGAATTTGAATTGGTCATGCACTGATTTACATGTCATTAAAAGCATATACTGACTTTGAGTCTATGAAAGATTCAATTTTAAATTAATTTATTTACATTTTAGAGTTTATAATTCAAATATTAATTTAAAAGACTTCTCTATTTCAATATCAAGGTGGGTCAAAATTTACTTGAAAATGAAAATGTAGTGATTGAATATAATTTTTTTTTCTACTTGTAATTATCGCGAGTTTGAAACACATAACTCTACATAAAAAAATTACTATGACTTTTATAATAAAAATATAAAAAGAAATATCTGTATGGTGGTGTAAAATATCTGTATGGTCTATGGTTGAGTGAGAGATGACATGTGAGGGAAGACTATGAGGGAAACCAAACTAAATGAAAGTCGTTCTAACACTAACGTTATTAAGATTATTTTGAGTATATATAGGCAGAAGTACAGACGTCATTCGTAGCAAACAAATAACAATTTCAATAGAAATCTGCATCAGTCAAATAACAATTTCGTAATAAAGAAGCTAAATTAAGGTTAAGTTTGCAAGACAATATATATATTTTTATCGCAGGGAAACCCATTTACGGGTGATATCTAGGATGCCCGGGTAGGCATTCCTAGACCGTATCTCGGCTTCAGCACTTGGGGGTATAATACCGACCAAAATCCCTGCGGGAGCCTTCAGTCGCTTTAATTGGAGGGTCCCGGATCTACAGGCAACAAGATCCCTCCAGTGACAGGCTGGCCTCAGCGAAAAGGCTAGACTTCTCCTCCATGGAAGACAATCATATTGCTCAAAGTGCGTCAACTCGTACAATATCCATATCCCAAAAAAAAAAAAAGTTAAAAAACGTGCAACCATCCCTGCCGTAAAATATAAAACACGCACATAAACATACGTATGTGTGAGTATCGTGTATACACATACAGATATTTACAAACTCACAGAGAAACTAAATCCTTCATGCTTAAATTCCGATCGGCCAATGCACGTAATTACAACATTAAAACACGACATATATATTACATTTATATATTTACATTGAAAAGCGAGTCAATAGCATAATTTAAGCCGAATATTGGCACGGACCATCAGATAACTGTATTATCCACAGCGAATATCTTCGTATGCTTGAGTGGTGAAGTGAACTTTTGAAAATTAAAATAACCATGCTAATAATATAAATGCAAGCATGCGTGGGCTTCAGTTTAGCGAATAAAAATATATGTGTAAACGTGTAGTCGAATGCATTTGAAATGGAAAATCCCGTTTCATCTTTAGATGTATCATAATATAATGACAACAATAGCTTGAATATGAATGAAAAATAAAATAATACAAACTCTTAAAATTAGTTGTAAATTTTTGCAGTGGATAAAAGGAAAACTAGCAAGAATCGAATTTCTCATTTTTAGCAGTCGGTAAAACACACACACACACACACTTCAGCCTATCGCATCCGCTGCTGGATATAGGCCTCCCCAAGTTCGCGCCAAATATAATGGCGCAAATTCATGTGTTTTGCCCATAGTCACACAGTCGGTAAAACATATTTATGAAAACCCGGAAACTGTCATTAATTTTTAAAATATCTATTAAATGATTCTTATCGTCTACTCTATGAACATTTAAAGCTACGTCACAGATAATAAAATAATGTATACGGGTACTTAAGACCGAGAAGCTTCAAACGAGTTGATATCTACTTTTTCTTAATACAACTGGGTCGACAAACAAGCGTATGGGGAACACAACCCTGCTTGAAAGCAATATTATTTAGCTGTGATCTTCTGTGTGACGCCGTGTTGGCGCAACGGTCACAGCCATTCTGTTGCGCTGGCGGTTGCGGGTTCGATCCCCGCACATGACAAACATTTGTATTGGCCATACATGTGTTTGCCGTGGTCTGGGTGCTTGCGCAATTCTTGTGGGTCTCCCCACCATGGCTCGAAGAGCACGTTAAGCCGTCGGTCCCGGTTGTTATCATGTACACCTGATAGCGATAGTTACTACTCGTTAGCGACATAATCTATAATATAAAAATGAGTCGCTGAATGTGTTGCTAAGCGCAAAACTCGAGAACGGTTGGACCGATTTCGCTAATTCTTTTTTTAAAATGTTCCTAGAAGTACGAGGATGGTTCTTACGGAGAGAAAAATTCTAAAAAAAAATTTAAAATTTCCTGAAAGTCTAAAAACAACACTTTTCTATACTCCCATACAAAAGATTTGTGATAATACTTAAAAGTCAATTTGAACTTTAATACCATACGATAAAGTTTGTGTTAGGCGATACGAAGTTCGCCGGGTCAGCTAGTAGAGAATATATCCGCCAACCCGCATTGGAGCAGCGTGGTGGATTAAACTCCGATCCTTCTCCTACATAGGGAAAGAAGCCTATGCCCAGTAGTGGGATATTACAGGCTGAAGCGATCTTCTGTGGGGTTAAGGTTTTCCCCAGTTGGGCTGCTTCAGAAATTGAGCAGGACATTTGTTGCTATGCTCGACTAGAGCTTTGGTCTACTTTCATGAAAACATTGGACAACAAAACGAAGCAATTGGTATTAGACAAACACCAGCTAAATGGGAATTACTGCTAAATTACAGAGGAAATAGTCTCTATAAAAATGAAACCATTAAAACCCAAATAAATTGAAACCCAACTCAAAAAACACCACAAAACTTTAAAAAAATATTTTAACACTTAAATATACATACATATACATATATATATATATATTTATTTACATAAAGTAGAGCTACAATAGTTTCTGTTCTCGAGAGTACAGTAAGAATGCCTTCGTAAAGGGCAGGTTATCGGGGGTCCATTTCGAAATAAGCCGCTGAGAATTATGTGAATATTTTAATTCTGCTCCCAACCTCCGCGCTCCGTTATCAGCTTACGCTGGCCCTTGTTCGTTGGTCTATTTGTTACCTTCCCGTTTACTGGTTATTTAATTTTGATTGCGTAACCATCAATCATTGAAATAGTTGTGATATTCGTCAGTTGAATACAAGAATATTGATTTATTTAAATTTTATTTTATGCTATTTATATGAAATGTTATTAATTAATGCAATATATAAATATTTGTTCTATGTAAGTCTCGTTAACATAAGTTTATTAATGAACTGTTTATTTATTATTATGGTTATTTAGTATCCGTATTAAGTTGTTGTATATATATATATATATATATATATATATATATATATAAATATATATATTATTTTTATATGACTGTGTACTGTTCTATAACAGGTGCACTCATTGTTAGATTTTTTTCTTAAGACAAGTTGTGCTTTTCTAACCGCCTTCCTGTTTATAGTACTCATCGATTTTAAGTTACAGCGTCACACTTATTTGGTATCCTATAAAATGCCTTAATAATATAATTTTAAAAAAAATTATAATGGCAACAATAAGCTTGAAACCATACAAGTTTAAACTAAACAGATAATCGAGCTAATCACACATTTATTTTAGTAGTTACAGTAACGATTCGAGGCTTAAAATTTATGAATGATATAATGAAACATTACTTCTCATACTATTAAACTAAAATATCATATGTTTAATGTTAAACATTGATTTTATTCTGTTCTCTACGATAATTACATCTCGGTGTTTTCTCAGAATTAATCGATGAAGAAAGCTAAGTTTCTACATATATAGTAGACATACAGCATCATTAGCAACAGTCTTTTTATTTACAAAACTCATTCGCATATTGTCTGTGGGCGTAACGTGGACGGCCATAAGGTTTAATACACCATATAGGTAGGAAAAAAGGCAACAATGTGAAACAAAGTCAAATATATACAAATATATTAGTATAACAATACTATAAGCAGATTTTTTCATGTACGTTCATTATATTACACTGCCTAGATTGTCTCGTCATTAACTTTATCTTTCATTCACATGGGTTCTCTGGAATAAATGGCTAAATAGCCATAACCATAGTCTGCTCTTTGTACTTCACAGTTTGTAACCTATATTAAAACTATGTTTAATGTGCATCATGTAGTAACGGTCTACAAAAAAAAAGGAATAAATAAAACGATATTCGATTAAAAAATCGATTTTAAACCGATACAGCGATTTTAAATCGATTCAAAAATCATCGATTCCCGAAACTGTTGCCATGGCCTTATCTATACAAGCTGCTCATCACTCAACGTCAGAGTCCCGACGATCCCATTGTGGTATCGAAAACGTCTCAAGATTTCGCGAATTAAAACCCGAAAACCGGTGACCAACTGTCGCCTTCACTTGTCCCTAAAAACGAAACGCCATTGTCTTTCCGAGCGTCCTTTTTATCATTTTGAATTATCCGCCTTGATCATATCATAGAAATTCGAACACAAGTTACAAGTGGATAAGGTTTAAATTCCATTGCGAAATATTTTTCCAAAAGTCATTCAATCTAAACCGTCGGTAGTATTTATGTAGTGTACGCCGACTTTCGTCTGTCCAGGGGCCTATTTATTACCTTTTCGCAAAGTATTCGCTCGTATAAATTAATAATTTATTCGTTTTGAGCTCGGAGCTGGTTTTTAATTGTAGCTAGACTAATATTTTATTGGTCATTAGTGCGATCACTGGGCCACCGAAGGTTAACACGATGACGTACGCAATGAGCCACGATGCTAATGTTATTTATGTACTCAGGCGAGTGTAACTCTTTGAAATTACTTATTACGTTTTACGAGCACGATGCTCGAGAAAAGTGTTATAGATTGTCATATAAACAATATTTGTAACAGATAATAAAAATGTAACAGACCTGATTCAGAACACTGAAGATATTTTACCAATAATTTGGAAAAAAAATTATAATTGATTTCGAAGCTATATTTTTGGTGTCAGCATCTTCGCCTTATTTAAATTCATACCAAGAAATGGGATACGCTATAATTTTAATCACAAAATTCGTTTAAACAAAGTTGCTAATACTGTTTTAATCAAATATGATTACGATTCTAACATACATACAATCGTACATACAATAATTAGCATTATGCTTCTAAAATACACACGTAAACAAGAGTCAGTTAAAGTATGTTGAGTCAGTTTATGAGAATTTATTTATGAAAATATAAAAACAAATATGCATAATGATTATTTGCAAAGCAAGAAATTCTTGTATTGTGGATAAGATTTATATCAAACGCCTCCATGTACAAATAGATCTCTTTGACCAAATTTTATATCATTAAAAAAGTATTAGAAAATTAAATAAAACCACAACGCTAGAATAACACGAAAAATTTCGACAATATCACGTAAAATTGAGAAGACACGAAGTAACTAAGTCGGTGTAGTTGAGATTACAATCTCAATTGATTTTTAAGACCATGAAACACTAAATATAATTTTACATATTTAATTTAATACAAACGCGAAACGAAACGCGAACGCAACTCAAATAACTGTCCCTTCTTTATTTAACAGACAATTTTAAAACTCATAATATGATTAAAACAAATAACGTTTACATAAAACAAACCTAATTTATACAAAGTAACCTCGTGCACCCATTGTCTAACATGTTTTCAGTTAATGATGCTAGTTCACGTTCAAATAACAAGTCAAAACAAAGACTTCCCTTTCAATTAACCCTGGCGTACAGGCGCCGATAAATCACGACACTCGGGTACGGTAGCCCGGGAGTCGAACCCGGATAGCCGCGGGTCAAAAGATACAATCGACGCGACATTCCCTTTTAGTTAATTGTGAGATTTAATTGACGCCATTTTGAAAACGATCCGAGCATTCCCTTTACAATTGTTCGAGAAACGGGAATCTTCGTTAGCGATTGTTTTTTTTTTACGTTTATGTCAAGGGGATTTTATGTTAAGACAGATTACAATCGGTTAATTAGATGTTTAGTTTCCGCATTCAGACTAAAACATCCCACTGTTGGGTATAGACCTCTTTCTCCATACAGGAGAAGAATCAGCGCTTAATCCACCACGCTGCTCCAATGCGGATTGGCAGATATATTACCTTCTATTAATAACGATTGCTATCAGATGTACATAATAATAAACGGAACTCGTCAGTTGCTTAAGGTGCTCTCCGAGGCACGACGGGGAGACCGACATGGACAGACATCGTAACCGGAAAGAAATATTTATACAAATACAAATCGAAATACGGGAATCGAACCCGCAAAGCGTCGCTGTTTTAGGCAACTACTCGCATCACTACACCAGAGCGGTTAGATGTTTAGTTTTAATTATAATTTAATCGTATACCATAAAACCATACCAGAATACTAAAATCAAAAACTAGTCAAGTACGATCCAGATTACAAAATGTATATGTATATTGGCACTGTAATATTTAACACTTAATTGTTACGAAAAAGTAAATAAATTTTATTGAAAATATTTTTATAGAATCATTTACTTTGTATAAATTACATTTTTTGGAATTTATTTATTAATTTTAATTTACATTTTATCTTATTCTAATGATCATGACATATTATAATCAAAATGCTCAATTATAACGTTTCTAATAAGATATAAAAAATATAAGGAAGAGAATTAAACTGACGATCATATAAATAAATATAAATATAATTACAAGGACTTATAATAATAATCTTATTTTTTTTTTCTTTAGTTTGAAGGTTTACAAAAAAAAAGGTCATACTCAAAGTGTCATACCTACAATTTTTAGATTATTTAAAATAAATTAAAAATCATTACGATCAGTGTTAACAAGGAATAACATTAAGTTTTGTTCATTATTTATATTTAGTTATAACTAGTTTTGTTACAAAACAGTAGAAGATAAATTTATGCAACGGTAGCGGATGTTTGCTATATAGATTTACGATCGCCATTTAAACATTGCTCTGTTAATATATAGCTGTTGGACTAAATATAAAACTAAATATATTTTTTTCATTCATTCATTCATTACAGCCTATACAGTCCACTGCTGGACATAGGCCTCCACAAGTTTACGCCAAAAATAACGTGAACTCATGTGTTTTGCCCATAGTCACCACGCTGGGCAGGCGGGTTGGTGACCGCAGGGCTGGCTTTGTCGCACCGAAGACGCTGCTGCCCGTTTTCGGTCTGTGTATTTTAAAGCCAGCAGTTGGATGGTTATCCCGCCACCGGTCGGCTTTTTAAGTTCCATGGTGGTAGTGGAACTGTGTTATCCCTTAGTCGCCTCTTACGACACCCACGGGAAGAGAGGGGGTGGCTATATTCCTTAGTACCGTAGCCACACAGTACCCGTAGCCACACAGTACATAATACAAATATATAGTATCCTATTAATCAAAATATATTATAAGTAAACCTATGCGGTTAACTATTGTGTATCTGTAAAAAAATAAAATAGAGTGTGTGCTTAAGACCGCAAGGCTGAAGTGAAAACTTCATTGTGAATATCTTCTTCTAGTTTCTTTCTCGCTCGGATACACTCGGCGGTCCCGAGTTCAACCGATCGAGCATTTTACCTCACAGCGTGACAGATCAGCCTAACTTACTACCTATGAAAAAATGTCTGTGCGATGCACCAAAAGAAGTTTTCAGTTATAAAAGATAAGAATAACATGACATGACATGTCAGCGTGTGATGTCATGTCACGTTGACTAAAACGAATCATTCTATTAATACAAGTAACCAGGTTCAAGTCGATATTTCTGTTAATTATTTTCGTAACAAATAAAAATAACCACTAATTGTATCCAATTAATCTATCCACAATCTAACTTTCACGAACGTCGAGTTGAAATGTATGCTAATCACTACTGACTGAACTAAATACATTTCAAACGCTACATACAATCAATCATTACCTACATCTGTATCAGTAATTTGACTCGTAACATACCATAAATATATAAAAGCGGACGTTTCAAAGAAATCCCGTTTTCTTAAATTAGAAGCGTCACAAATCGTTTTTATATTCGAGAAAAAAAAAGTTGTAATTAAGATCGTGTGGAAGCAATCTTTATAATATTATCATCAGTCAGTGACCTCGCTCCTATCTTGTTTTATATGCATCTATAATAAACTGGATGTGTGATGCTGTGGTCTGTAACTGTTGTGCTAAGGCTGGTTCGATCCCCGTTTACAACAAGAGAGATAATCAATTCAGATTTTAGTGTTAAGGCGTTTATATGTTTGATTATTTATCAGGGAGAGACAGGATTTGAATCTGACGCCTGACACAAGATTTTCATCCAACTGTTTAGTGTAAAGCGTTTACTTATTATAGTTCAATAAATGCTATAGCGATTTTAGTGTACTTTTGTTATACAATAAATTTAAATATAGAAAAGTAGATTGGCTACTAAAAACATTTTCGTAAGATATTGTTGCTTCATTTCAAATTCGTTAAATATTAACCAAATAACTATGAATGGTTAATGATAACCTAATAATTTGAATAGTTTTGGCTACTTCGTAATTTAATACGATTCTAAGAAAAGTAAAAGTTTTTTTTTTCGTTATAGAATAGATTGAAATATTATAGTGTAATAAAATGCGCTAATCTATGGTCGATCTAAATCTAATCTAACGGTCTTTTATTCTATCGCATTTTTTTTTTGTTTAGAAAGCCTGTTTCAAAGAAGAGGTTTTATATGTATTCCACAAAATACTAGACGTTTCGTTTTGTAAATTGTAAACTTTTTTTTTTTGTGTACAATAAAGAGTAAATTAAATTAAATTAAATTACTAGACAAATAATTACAATATTTTACTGCTAGATTTTCTATTGTATAATTCGATTGAATTTTCAATTCTGAGGCTATGTTCCACACAACATTCATCCGATGTCAATATGCAGAAGACTTAACTTTCTAAATGAAGGTTCTGACTAACAATCCTCCACTTTAAGCATTTTTTTTTAATATAATTCTTTGTTAGATCACTGGCTCTCATGTCCTGCTTCACGACGTCTAGCCATCGCTCTTTTGGACGTCTATTAAGTTTACTAATGACCAATCGAGGAAACCATTTCTAAAATAATGTAGGTTAAATACATAGTCAAGTTTTATTTGCTTGAAAAATCTATTATTTAGGTGCAAAGAAAGTAGTGGTGTCTAGAAATAGTATTTAGCTGTCAGCTTTTTTTAAAGTAACTAAGTTGGCAAACAAGCGTACGGCACACCTGATGGTAAGCAATTACCGTAGCTTATAGACGCCTGCAACACCAGAAGCATTGCAAACACGTTGCCAACACTATCCCCAATTCCTCCCTAGCGGCTCTGGTCACCTTACTCACCAACAGGAACACAACACTGCTTGAAAACAGTATTAATTAGCTGTGATCTTCTGTAAGGTCGAAATTTTCTGCTGTGCCCTACTTCAGTTAAAAGTTAATATAAGCTGCTACATCTGTCATCAATATTTGGACACAATTTTGTTTTTTCATATATTTTTTGTAGTTAATAAAATCGCTTTCAATGCTTTTCAAGTAAAACTAAAGTAAATTCCTCTGTCGTCGGCAGGTAGTTATTTGATAAAACTTAGAATCTACTGAACCGGTTTTGATGAAACGCACTCAACTGCACCTGGACGCTAATCTGCGCCGTAACCCGGCTGCAACCTGTCTAACGTGAATTTTGATTCAAAACTTTTCTGGAATATTCTTTTTCATCTAGATGTAACGGAAGGAGTTATAATGGGTTTAGGGGCACTGTAATTCATACAACATATGACTAATTTTATATGACTAATTTTATCATAATAATTCAGGGTTTTTTAAAAGAGTTACTGTTGAGTTTCTTTGCCAATTCTTCTCAGCTGAATCTGCATCATGTACTGGTGGATCCAAAAAGACATAAACTAACAAAATTATTGAAACAACGAAAGTATAAGCAAATTAATTTCTTCGATACCATAAACTAATGCGAATACTTAAATAATCATCAAACAGGTGAAAGCAGGAAAGAAATCTAACTATTACATAACTTAAACCTTAATTAAAACTTTTGCAAGAACTAAATCTCAAATGCAAATTTTTAATCTGTATTTACTTAGATTACATTTACCACAGATAATATTTACAAAATATATCTCCAGATTGACGTATTTGAAACGGAGTAGAAATAAAACAGCTTTCTCTTCATACAAATGCATCGGATATTGATTCTCGTTGTATCAAAGTGTATCCACGGCGTGAACCTTCAATACAAAGCGATCTAATAATAAGTAATAACTATAAAATTATTCCAATACAAAACTACTTGGCGAAAGGCAGACGGTATCACGCATGCCCTGAATCCTATTACGATTTCAATTGTAAAGAAATTTAAACTTTATTCGTGTATAAATAGAATTGAAATTACAATAATAATAAAGGCGTATAGACACGATTAAGTGCATGCCAAAGTGAGTTCTATTTTTTAAATGTTAGAATAATTTATTGTATGAAAATTAAAACCGAGTATCGTATTTCTTTCTCACTTCGTCAGGTGTCGCTAGCGGCTGTGCTTTATTTTGTTCGCTTTTGTTCTATCGAGTGTGAACGCGATAAAAACAAGGAAACGGGTCGCGTTCAGAATAAGGGTGTTTTGTTAAAAAAAAGTATTGAAAGCGGGTACGTGTTTAGGTTAGTATGACGCTTTTGTGAGTGCACTGGAGTCCCGGTTTTTTGGCATTCAAAATCATATCTAGATTGCTCGATGCCTAAACACCTCGATGGTGTACGGTTACGAGGTGTTGTGTTACGTCTGACAGATCGATAAAAGATTGACGTTTTAAACTTTTTTTTCAATTTCGCGCCGATTTTTTTATATATATATATATATATATATTTTTTTTTTGTTTGTTCTAGATGTTAATAATATTTTCAAGGAATATATCTTAAATCTTAAATTGTTTTGAAAGTTAGAATACCTCTCTGTCACTGTTATTTAATTACTAATATTACTACTAATATTATATATATACTTGTTCAATCAAACTCCATCATCTCACAGAATTTTATTTTAACTGCTTTACTAAAAAAAATTAAGCATAATAACCTTAATAACAGACTAAAAGAATAATGCAACTCAAAATTCTTACATAGTCACAATTTTTGTATCCAATTACTAATTTTAAAAAAAAGTTTCAAAATAAAACCTTTTTGAACAGATATCTATATGATACAGATAAAAAATAACCTAATTGTCTTAAGAGCCGTCATCGATCATTATAGTTATCACGGTGTTATCTGATGGTGACGAGATAACCCCGCGTTAAATACTACGCATTGTGACAGTTCCGACTTAGGACATTGGGACGGTCGGTAGAGTCAGAAAAAAAAAACATTATCAATTGTTGTTTTTTTTTGTAATTTTTATGTGATCATATACTAATACTGCTTATTTTAAAAGTGTTGTTTGTTTTTGGACATACTCTAAATTCTAATACTAAGGTTGCCTGGCCTTTTTCTTGTTACTACATACTTACAGTTTTACATTAAATTACTCTGTGTTTGGTGTATAATAAAAGAATTAATAATTGAAATAGAATAAAATAGATAAAGTTAGAAAACTGGAAAATAAATGATATTCGAAAAAGTTAATTTCTAATTAAGTTCTAAATGGAATCATAAAATACAAAAGATAAATGGCAACATGTCATATGTACAGAATTAAATCTCCAAAAGTCTGTTATACATTATCTAGTGTTAGTTATATTTTTACTAAGATGTATGCAATGTTAAATATGATAAAACTAGAATCAAATATTTTGACGTTTAGTGTCACAGTTTGCACACGTACACTTTGACAAGACGAAAAAAATAGATATGTCAAACTAGACTACGCAAAAACAAAAAATCTAAAAACGTAGACTAGTACTAAAAAATCATTTATTAATATTGTTAGCTATCAATAAAATCCTCTTGTATCAAAACGAAACGGTTAATTGACTACAATTAAATCCACAGGTGGCAAAACTCAATATTTTCAACGTAATTAAAGTTCGTATTATATAAATATTTTACCTCATTTATTCATATTTTTTAAAGTAAATCTCTGGCATTTACTATAAATATCCATAAAACCGAGCTATTAGCATGTGTGAAAAGCTAAACTACATTATTATTATATACATCGATACATTTATAAGCAAATGCGTTATAAATTTTATTTTAAATTAAAATTTATAATGTGGAGCCAAAAGTTAAATATACATAAATAATAAAACATTTAGTGACCGCGTCATTCAATTAGTGTTGTTGTTGTGACTACATTTTTAACGTTTATACTGATTCACTTGAGTTATAAAACGATTACATTTTTTAAATTAAATTAATTCAAAAATATTTGAAAGAAATATTTTTGAACGAAAAAAGTGTTTCCGTTAAACAGTTTAAATAAGTGTTTGAGATGTGGTGTTCTAATTTACTATGACATTCGACCCGTTCCAATATTCTATCTTTGAATATACTTACTAGAGATAGAATTTTAATATGACCTTACCTCAAAATTCTATTACACAAATTGTGTAAAAATCATGTCGCTATAATGCACAACCAGATATAGATAGGTTATTGAAAATGGATGTATATGTTACAAAGTTAATCAAGTGACAAGAATGACAAGAATGAAATTACACCGACTTCAAAAATGTGAAGGTTCTTAATTTGACTAATATATAACTAAAAGCGAAATCCGATGTTTGTTATGTGGCTCATTTAAGCTACAACGAGTTTTGACAACTATTTACAATTATTTATTAACTTTATTAATTTTTAAACATTGACAACACGCCGCAAGAGACTTTAAAAAATATATTTTATAAATTAAAACGGTATAAAATACTTCAAATAGTGAGCAAGTATTTATTATATTATTTTGTTAACGGTACCTGCGAGTTTTTAATCCAAATCTCGTGTATTTCAACACAGGTCTACAACTCGTCAAGCGAGCGGATTCCACATTAACTCCATCCTTCTCTAACGTATCTAATGATATAACGCTAGAAAGAGATATAAGTTAGCTCGTCACTAGCACAGAGTTAAAAAAAATATTTCAATTTAAAGATGCTGTTACGTCAAGTTTTATTTTGATAACGTGAGAAATGATTTGAATAATAAATACCTTCTATGTTGGAAAAATGTTGGAAACATGGCTTTGTGGGTTTACCTGTAAACACAAAAAAAACATTACTTACACATTGGTATATTATAATAAATCAAAAATTATTTTATTCAAGTAAGCTTATATATATTTGTTAATAATAATAATTAAAAGTAAAGCTATCACCGATTAGGAATTATTTAAAATTCGAACAGAATAATCGACACGAAATTCCGTAGATACTCTTTAAAAAAACTGTTTTTATTATAAAATTAAATTTTGCACGAAATACCCACTGCTGGGCAAAGAGAAAGATTAGTGTTGTGTGGGTATATTTTACTGTAATGATGACAATATTTTTATCAACAGAGCCGAAAAATCGGGATCTCTATGTAATTTTAACTTGAAGATGAAAGTTTTGATTTGATTTACGTATTATTTAACTATGCGATACGAAATTTCCAGAAACCTAAAAGGAAACCATAAATACAATTATAATATTTGTAAAAAAGATTTAGTAATAAAGTAGCTTTTACAGGTCTAGTGTTACCACCGCCATATGAATACATTAAAATAATTTTAAAGACACATTAAATTATCATTTATTTTTATTTATTAATACTATAATAGAATTAATTGACTGTGTATTTTAAAATAAATACTCTATGGTTGGGTTTTACGAGAATTCTACTAGTATTAAATCGTTTAAGTAGACATATGCATATTTTTATGACATTAAAACATAATATTTAGGACGACTCGCATAGTTGCAGTCGTTTTGACGTTTGACGTTGCTTAGACTTGTAATTTAATGTCTTGGCCTACAATGAACCTTAGTAAAGCTTTCTAACGTAACAAACATTATTCTGTATAATTTAAATACAAAGCTATTATTAAAATGATATTTTTATGAAGCTTTGAAAACTTGTATTTAACCCAGCTACCAAATCGGAAAAAAATATCTAACCGAGGTGTCTGAAATCTAGAGACGCACATAAGATACATCAAAAAATTTCAAACTAACATTTGTCACGATCTTACGCTTGAGCGCTAGTTGGTATAAATCAACACGTTGTTGTGAACAATGTGACAATAAGTAAAAAAAATAAAGAAATAAAGTTTCACTTCGGTTTCTGCGAAAACTGTGACGAACCAAACTTTCGTTTTCACCTGAAAATCCTGTTTCGATCCGACATTAACTTACTTAACATCTCAATGAAAGTAAGAATACATTATACTCCAAAAACTATACAAATAATTTTAATTACAGATAAAATACTCGCCTAAAAACTATATTATTTTTTAATTATTTCATTTATTTACTAGAAAGTAACTAACATTATAAAAAACAGTGAAATGTTATCGTTGTTTCAAAAAGACTGTACTAAAAGTAGTACAAAGAACCATCTAATCACAATTTTACACAGAAATACAAAAATTTTATCAATAAACATTACTGCGTGACTTTCTACTTTCCAAAAAATTCCTAGAGAGAGGAATTTTCCAAAACATTCCTTACGTCATTCGGGTTGATTATTTATTATTGAAATGAAATATGCATAGTTCATCTCAGCATAGTCCTCACACAAGTCCAGGCCTAACTAGACCAGACCAGACCGATTGGCTAACAAACAAATTGTAATAGTTGAACAGGTTCCGTAAGCACACAGAGTAAAAATTATTAGATATTCAGTTTAAGAAAATAATTGAAAAATCTATGTACATAATATTGAAAAGACTGACTTTATATAAAATTAGTTCTAAACTATAAAATTACGTTTTTCATTGAAATACAAAATACATTTAAGCGAACAGAGTAATTAAGTAAAATCAATATTAAACATATTATTTTTAACTAGCTGGAATTTATTTTATATCTTTTTCCTAGGTTTAGACTTTTATTAAAAACAAAAGAACAAAAGTAAAAAATAATATTTTTTAATAACAAAATAATAAACAAAATAATAAATTGTTTTTCTCTTTTATCATGTACTCTATGTAATTCATCTGAGTATTATTTCACCCAATAATCGGTCTACAATAGTAATGACGCACAAAATGAATTCGCCCTTCGACGTATAAATACACATTCCTTACCCACACCACTGTACTAAGTATTACCCAACTATTTCAAAATACACCTTAACCCGTGCACGTAGAGTCAAAACATTGGTAAATAAAAATTGCAATATAAATTACATATCATCTAAGACGTATCGAGAATGTAGAAGCTCATCCAAGTTTTTACAAACCTAATCGTTTATACTACACGACATTTTTAGTCGATTACATTTATATCTCACGATGTTGATACGACATAATCACCGGTAATATATTTTACAATATTGCTTTATAAGTGGAGTCGTCTTGAAGTCGTGTCGTTAGGCTAAAGCAATCATAATTCTCTGAACATGTGTCTGAAAAAAACGACTGCGAACGTGCTTTGAGAGAGATAGATTTTTTTCTAAATAAACGTTATGTCTTTGGACATAAGGATTAGATTTGATTGAGAAACGAAACGGACTTAATAGAGCCTTGTAAGAATGCTGCGCACATTCGAAACGCGTGTTTTTCAATTATTTCAAATCGCGCGAAATGTACAACGCCATGTTCGCTTCGCGCTTACGAAAAATTTTTGACGATTAAACCTTCATCGGTGAAGAGAAATAAGAAATTATAAGAACAAATAACATGAAAGTTTTATTATAGACTTGTAGCAAGCTTTAGACAACCATTCAGGAATAGTGGTGCGAAAATTCGAATTAACGTCGATGACAGCAGGACTCCCGTTTGTTTGAATACAATATGTGTTTCTTATTTAAGTGTTTGTCTTTGTGGATTTCTCAGCTGAATGCTACGTAAAGCCTTCGTTCTCGGTATTCATTATAAACGCAAATTTCTTATTTTTGATACAGAAAATTATTTGTCAAACCCAGAACAACGGCGTGGCAAGTTAATATTTATATTTACTTTTTAAATTTATAAAATTAATAGTAAGTCAAAATGTACGACATTAGATCCGAGACTTATTTAATGATATAGTGATATGTTTACAAGCAATTTTTCTTTACTTCATAAAACATATATATACTACCTGTTGGAAATATCTAAATGACGAAATTAAAAATTCCACTTTTATTCAAAACATTAAAAAATAAATCTTAATCTATAATAATAATAATATAATATATATAAAAGCGAAAGGTCACTCACTCATCACGAAATCTCCGAAACTATAACACCTACAAACTTGAAATTTGGCAGGTAGGCTTCTTATAGGACGTAGACATCCGCTAAGAACGGATTTTACGAAACTCGACCCCTAAGGGGGTGAAATGGGGGTTGGAAGTTTGTATGAAAGTCCTATGTTTTTGAAGTAAGAGACCTGAAATTTAAAATGTATGCTCTACAGATGGTAAAAAAGTGTCCAAATAATGTATCTTTAGAAATCAACCCCTTTTTGGGGTTGAAACGGGGGATGGTACGTTGACTCACTGATCACGAAATCTCCGAAACTATAACACCTACAAACTTGAAATTTGGCAGGTAGGCTCCTTATAGGACGTAAACATCCGCTAAGAACGAATTTTACGAAACTCGACCCCTAAGGGGGTGAAATAGGGGTTGGAAGTTTGTATGAAAGTCCTATGTTTTTGAAGTAAGAGACCTGAAATTTAAAATTTATGCTCTATAGATGGTAAAAAAGTGTCCAAATAATGTATCTTTAGAAATCAACCCCTTTTTGGGGTTGAAACGGGGGATGGTACGTTGACTCACTGATCACGAAATCTCCGAAACTATAACACCTACAAACTTGAAATTTGGCAGAAAGGCTCCTTATAGGGCGTAGACATTCGCTAAGAACGGATTTTACGAAACTCGACCCCTAAGGGGGTAAAACGGGGGGTTGGAAGTTTGTATGAAAGTCCTATGTTTTAGAAGTAAAAGACTTGAAATTTAAAATGTATGCTCTATAGATGGTAAAAAAGTGTCCAAATAATGTATCTTTAGAAATACACCCCTTTTTGGGGTTAAAACGGGGATGGTAGGTTGACTCACTGATCACGAAATCTCCGAAACTATAACACTTAAAAACTTGAAATTTGGCAGGTAGGCTCTTTATAAGACGTAGACATCCGCTAAGAACGGATTTTAAGAGAAACGACCCCTAAGGGGGTAAAACGGGGGTTGGAAGTTTGTGTGAAAGTCCTATGTTTTTTGAAGTAAGAGACTTGAAATTTCAAATGTAAGTTCTATAGATGGTGAAAAGGTGTCCAAATAATGTATCTTTAGAAATCAACCCGTTTTTGGGGTTAAAACGGGGGATAGTAGGTTGGCTCACTGGTCACGAAATCTCCGAAACTATAACACCTACAAACTTGAAATTCGGCAAAAAGGCTCCTTATAGAGCGTAGACATCCGCTAAGAACGAATTTTATGAAATTCGACCCTTAAGGGGGTAAAACGGGGGTTGGAAGTTTGTGTGAAAGTCCCATGTTTTTGAAGTAAGAGACTTGAAATTTAAAATGTATACCTTATAGATGATGAGAAGGTGTCCAAATAATGAATCTTTAGAAATCAACTCGCTTTTGGGGTTAAAACGGGGGATGGTAGGTTTACTCACTCATCACGAAATCTCCGAAACTATAACACCTACAAACTTGAAATTTGGCAGATAGGCTCCTTAGAAGGCGTAGACATTCGTTAAGAACGGGTTTTACAAAACTCGACCCCTAAGGGGGTAAAACGGGGGTTGGAAGTTTGTATGAAAGTCCTATGTTTTTGCAGTAAGAGACTTGAAATTTAAAATGTAAGCTCTATAGATGATGAAAAGGTGTCCAAATAATGTATCTTTAGAAATCAACTCCTTTTTGGGGCTAAAACGGGGGATAGTAGGTTGACTCACTTATCGCGAAACCTCCGAAACTATGACACCTAAAAACTTGAAATTTGGCAAATAGGCTCATTATAGGTCGTAGACATCCGCTAAGAACGGATTTTATGAAATTCGATCCCTAAGGGGATAAAACGGGGGTTGGAAGTTTGTATGAAAGTCCCATGTTTTTGAAGTAAGAGACTTGAAATTTAAAACGTGTGCTCTATAGATGATGAGAAAGAGTCTAAATAATGTATCTTTAGAAATCAACTCCCTTATGGGGTTAAAACGGGGGATGATAGGTTGACTCGCTCATCACGAAATCTCCGGAACTATAACAGCTACAAACTTGAAATTTGATAGATAATTTCCTTATAGAGTGTAGACATCTTTTAAGAACGAATTTTACGAAACTCGACCCCTAAAGGGGTAAAACGGGGGTTGGAAGTTTGTATGAAAGTCCTATGTTTTTGAAGTAAGATACTTGAAATTTAAAATTTATGCTCTATAGATGGTAAAAAGGTGACCAAATAATGTATCTTTAGAAAGTAACTCCCTTTTGGGGTTAAAATGGGGGATGGTAGATTAACTCACTCATCACGAAATCTCGGGAACTATAACACCTACAAACTTGAAATTTGGCAGGTAGGTTTCTTATAGAGTGTAAACAGCTACGAATTAATTTTACGAAAATCGACCCCTAAGGGGGGATCGATCCAAAAAACGGGGGTCGAAAGTTTGTATGAAAGTCTTATGTTTTTAAGTAAGAGACTTGAAATGTACAATATATGCTCTATAGATGGTGAGGAGGTGTCCAAAAATGCATCGTAATCTATATATATATAAAAGAGAAAGGTCACTAACTCACTCATCACGAGAACTGAAAAACCGCTGGATGGTCTATCCATCCAGGTTGGACAAAGATAAAATTTGGCAGGGAGGTATAGTCAGCAGACGTCCGCTAAGAACGGATTTTACGATATTCCACCGCTAAGGAGGTTTAATTGGGGTTGATAGTTTGTATGAAACTTAAACAGCCTGAAAATAAAACTAAAAATGTGGTGTATAGAGGTTTTATAAAAATAACTATTAAATTATACTAAATTGTGCCTTTTAAAAAGTTACTCAGTTTGATAAGCGTTTCGATAAGTGACTGAAATAAAAAAATAATTTGCGTTAAACATTTTAATAGTAATGCATATCTTCATAACCACGCGGACGTAGTCGCGGGTAACAGTTAGTGTATTATAAAACAAAGTCCCCAAAAGTGTATGTGATCGATTCGCTCAAAATCTACTAACGGATTTTCACGCGGTTTCACCATTCGAGAAAGGGCTCCACCATTGGCAAGAGGAAGGTTTACGGAACGGCTAAGCCGATTTTGATGAGAGTTTCACTGGAAGTTTGCCGGGAAAACTTTGTGATACACTAATTTCAACGCGGGCGAAGCCGCGGGCACAGCTAGTAAAAATATATTGAAACAAACATTATTCCTTCGATCAGTACTCCAGCATCATAAATACGTTTATCGGCTAAATCGGTTCAAGAATTCTCAAAGACGAGATAACAAAATTAGCATTATTGATTAGTTATATCTATAACTTTTCATATAAAATTAATTACGTACAATAATAATCTTTTATTTACGCTTTAAGGTAGCTTGTTATTATTAAAAAACAAATTATTTGTATACATTTGGAGTTCACTTTTTTTTAATTACCGCAAGCTGTAGGTACTCGCGACTTCGTTCACTTTTAGAGGTTTTGACTTTTGTGTGCCAAAGTATTCGTACTGAATTTCGACATAGTATCCAGTGCCCTTGCTATAGGTAAGTAAAATTTCATTTAAATACATCCTGTTATTTTGGGCGATGCTCGGCCACGAAAAATCGATACACCAACAAAAATAATAATAACAGCTTTGGCTTTTGTATCGATTTAAGGAAGCTCTCGAAAAACTATAAAAATACCTTCAATGAACGAAACTGGCCCTGTCGCAGTTTATTATATGTAAAGATTAATATCTATATAAATAAAAATGAATGTTACTAAGCGCATAACTCGAGAATGGCTCGACAAATTCGGTTAATTTATTTATTTTTATGTTCCTTAAGGTCCACGGAAGGTTTTAATACTTAAAAAAAAGTACTATTAACTTTTGACAGAACGAAGTCTATTCGGGCAGCTTGTTATGAATAAAAATGGCATGCTACTCTCATAAATAACGTTTTTGGAATCGTCGATATCAAATTATTTTAGGACGATATTATTTTAAGAGCTGGCAAAAACGACAACTTAATTATTATTATTTTTTCAATTTAAAAAATATCTAATTCTAGACAAAAATATATATCAAATATGTTATCTTAAAATAATTTTCCAACATTATATAATTACAATTTTATAAAGCTCTCGCCGTATATGGATAACGCCATTTGAATGTGAATAAATTATTCATTTTTATATAAGAAATACAAAAATTATAATACATAAAAAATTTGTATTGCATCATAAAACTTATAATAAAAAGCAATTTAAGAAATAAAAATATCGACAACAATGCCACAATAACGTAATAAAAATATATTAATAGTATTACGATGTCGGAATTAGGTTTACTAATTAAAGTATTAAATTAAAATCCATATTATTACTATTATTAACATTGTGTTTTATTTATATATTTTCGTATATATTTTTTTATACTTCAAGCGTAGTTTCCTAAGCGTGGCTTATGGATACCTACAACTCTAGGAGTATCGTATTATTTAGTTATGGTCTTCTGTAAGATTGATATACTTTCACAGTCGGTCTGCTCCAAATTTTAAACAACATGTTTCCTGCGGTACCCTATCTTAAATAAACAATATTATTAATTTATACATAACTGTAACTGTAACCATTAATAATCTTGAGTTTCCGATATTTCAGCACTATTGTAAGTGCCACAATAAAGAGTATAATTAATCCTTTGTGGGTAGATGTTAAAATATATATTGATGTTTATATCAGTGTACCCTCAATCATTTACGATTTGAAATGTCGTTACCATTACTATTGTAACTTTATTCGAATAAATCTCGATACTGTTTCTACACACACTCTTACTGTATCGATTCGTGATTTTTCTTTAGCAAGTTTTTGAGATGGATTTAATTTTATTAGAATACAATATTTCAGATCTATAATAATTGCAGTCTATTCAAGTAATAGTGTTAGTTAATGTGAGTTGAAATTGTTATATTTATTCGATTCTAACCTATTGATATATGAATTAAAATCGATTTAAAATTGAACGGTAACCTTTACAGGCTTGCTTGGAGAACAAAAAGTACCAACATTGCAGAGATGTCGATGACCGACTACTGAGAGAATGTAACATCAATTAAATTATGATTAGGGCTACCAACATTCAAATTTAAAGAGAGACTGGTTGGAAAATTCTAGACTTTTATCTTTAATTAGTAACACTATTTAATAGAATTGCGTATTTACATTTTTGTTGACCTTATAAATTGGTAGATATTATTTGTATTAGACTTGTAGATGGTGAAATTATGTACTATATGTTTTATTAAAAAATGTTTTTTTTTTAAATAGTATAAATTAGGAAATGCAATTATGATGTGAAATTATTATACAATTATTTTTATATTTCAAAATAATTGTCAAAATCAAAATAAATCGACTTAATTCTATTTGATTAAACCCTAAAACCCCTAATTTCGTTTTTATTCCAAATCACTGAAACGTTTTCAATACTATCGATAAATGTTAACATTATAAGTAACAACCCTATTTATAATCGATACTTGGCAACGAAACTAGTTTTATTACCTATATCGTGTTCGATAAAATTGCCAATATTCGGCTACCTAAGTAACATTTAGAAACAAATGGCTTTTGATTTGGAGAAAGAATATTACTCGTCCAAATGAATTGTAATCACCGATAGATTGAACACAATTTGAAAATAAATTTTTAATAACTATGAAATAGAGATAGGTCGATCTTATAAGAGATCTTAAAAAACTCTTTCCTTAAATGACATTATATTTTAATCAATTGTAATCATCAGTCACTTAAACCATACATACAGACATATATCACGGTCCACGATTAAGCCTCTAACATCCCACTGCTGGGCATGAACCTTTTTCTCCATGTAGGAGAAGAGTCGGTGCCTAATCCACAACGCTGCTGAACTACGGGTTGTTGGATTTACATATTTATATAGATATTTAAAAATAAATTTAGAATAACTATATTTGTCACCAAACCTTCTCTTATAGGTATGGATTGCTCCAAATACTCTCATACATGGAAAAGAAGCTTCTTGTCCAGCAGTTTGTTTACAGAATGTTTGACTGCGGTTTATTCTTTTCAAATTATGATCATTTTATAACAGTTATCTATCCATTTTGTAAAGTAGGTTAATTAAATAAGGGTAAAAGAAAATGTATGCAACATTAATTAAAAGTTCTGTCCTTATTATAAAAGAAAAAGAAATTTTGATGTTCATTTATTGTCATATATTAACTTTAACTGAGGTAGGGCACAGCAGGAATTTCCTGCTCAAAATATGGAGCAGCCCGACTGGGGTAGTACCTCGACCTTACAGAAGATCACAGCTAAATAATACTGTTTTCAAGCAGTATTGTGTTCCTGTTGGTGAGTAAGGTGACCAGAGCTCCTGGGGGATTGGGGATTGGGTCGGCAACGCGCTTGCGATGTTTCTGGTATTGCAAGTGTCTATAGGCTGCGGTAGTCGCTTACCATCAGGTGAGCCGTACGCTTGTTTGCCGACCTAGTGACATAAAAAAAAAAAAAGTATATTTATTTGGTAATCTCTCAGCATAGATACGACGATACAACTCTAATCCAAGGACTCCCTAGTTTTAATGGTAAATGGCGTGGTTATATTTCTTACTCCTTTCAATCGATTTCTGAGTATTCGCATGTGTAATAAAATTCCACAAACAATTTCGCAATTTTCGAAAAATAATTAAAATAAATTTTATGTTGAAACAAACTAATTTTTTTTTAGCGAGTAACTGCGAATGTTTATATCAGTTCTCTTCTGCAGAATTTACATTCCGAATCGGTGGTAGCTTCACTTTTGCCCATAATTTATAGTTTAATTTGTAAAATGACGAAGGTGCTTTTGAAGTTATTTTTGATTTCCAAATTAAAAACCAAACGCCTGTTTATATTATCGAACTCGGTTTTCAAAGTTTCTGAAAGTCAAACATTTCTCGAATGTGTAATATAGTCAAAACATATTCACGACATTTCTTTACGATTTTCACATAATAGGGATTACTACAAACACGCCATAGTTGGGTGAAACATCGTAGTGGGTATATTTATGTGGCTTTTTTATTTATGGACAATAAGGAAATATGTGTACTTATAATTATTACACAAGATATAATCGTAGTGCGAATTCCATTTCTGATTAAAGATATTAAAATGTCATTAAAAAATTACGTGAGAACGCTTGTAAAAACAAAGAAATAAAAAGTGTATAAATAAATAAATTATTATTACAAATATCTCGCTTTGAACACTTAAGGAAAAAAAAAGTTTAAATTTTCACTTTGAAATGATTCTGTCTATCAAACATTAGACATTAAAAATAGGATATAGATGTACGAACACATGAACAGTACATAAAAGATAATAATTTATCTCAATATCAACAGGTTGAAAACATTTCTTGATTTTAAATATTAATATTATTGTAATTAGCGTATCGCTGATTGTTATCAGCAAGGATTCCGACGAAATAGTCGAAACTTTTCCGACGACCAGTATCTATTGAGCTGTCTTAATTACAAAATTAGTCATTAAGAAACATTGGTCACTATAATATTGTGTCTCATAGTGCGGTTTTTTTTTTCGCTATATATTTTAATATGAAATATACAAGAAATACCAAAAAAAACTCACTAAAAAAAGGTACTAACCTTACGTTTTTATATTACAGTTCCTTAGAAATACTTGTTATAATCTACTAAAAACAATATTAATTAAATAATAATAAGATTAGAATTCGTGAAGACAAAAACAATTTGTGTTTGAACTTATACATACATAAGAACATACAAACATTACGTGGTAACATTCGCAATAGCGCGAAGTGCTAAGGAAGCCATACCGAAACCCATCTTGAGAAGCTTACATATACTCGTATATACACATCTAAAACAAAATAATCCGTCCCTTAAAACAAAGGAATAGAGACGATTATTAAACGAATTTAATTTTATTAGGTGCAAGCGTAAGTTGGTTTCGAAGCGAAGGTGTGTTGTTTCCCGCAGTTTTAGACGAAACGATACGTCTCGATGGTGCAAGAGAATATAATATTGGAATGAAAACGTAATAAAATTTTACGAGTCAACACAAATGTATTAACTTGTATAGCCTTAATAAATTACCTAACCAGATATTCTGGTCTCGATAAACATTTAATAACATATATTCTCCAGTTAGAAGTTAATCGTATTACTGGCAATCATTTGATATATACTTTAGCAGTCAGTAATATTCAATCAAGCTAATTTAATAGCAAGTTATTCTGAATGTCGCCATAGTATTTGTTTTTGTTTGTTGTATAACCTACTTAGATTATTATATGCGAACAAAATGTTTCATTCATTTTAAGATAGAAACTGGCAACAATAAAAGGCAGTAATAACTCATTGTAACAAACATCAACCGAACAATCGATAGGAAAATGAGGAAATTAAACACGTTCTAAACTTAAAGTACAGTTAGAGTAATAAAAAAGAAGATTAGCTTTTTATACACCTAATACCATTAACGAAACGTAGTAACAAATTAAATACAGATCTTTTATAAGGAAACGTTCCGAGAATTCGAACATTATTACTGATAGTAACATTTAAGTGCTAGCAACACCGTACCGGCTGAGTTATGCTCGTGTGCGAACTGCAGCATCGACCCGCTGATAAAGCGAGAAATAATGCAGGCATGTTAACCCTACGAACATACGCGACTGGGGAATTGTATAAATACTAGAAATCTGCCTCAACTCACTTAATGTAATAGCTATTGTCAATAACATTAAATCTTAATAATTTTTGACTAGGGGAGTAAGCTGGTGAATATGTGACGAGGACGTTACAAAAAGTGTGTTCGGACGAGGTGAACGGAAGTATAGAGGGAGATATAAGTCAGTGAAGATAGAAAGAGAGAGAGTTACGTTTCGTAAGTTTTACTTCAGTCTAAAGCACACTCGTTTTTTATTTAACGTATTATTAGTTACTGCAATGGATACAAAATATAATGCCACTCATCTATACTAATATTATTTCAACGCGTTAACCTTATGAACTACTCTTTCGATGGAAGGCTAATAGACTACATAATATTTTAGTAGTTAAATTAACGCGGACGCAACCGCGGTGTTCAGCTAGTACGAAAAATATTTTGACTTCTTTCTCCCACTCTCTCCGTTCATTGTTTAAAACAGCCTTTCCCAAAGTGGGCGATAACGCCCCCTTCTGGGGGTGGGGGTACGCTGCAGTACTAAAGGGGGTAAGAAACCTAGAAAAAAAAACGGTGGCATTGTGTAGATAGAGGCTTGGGGGCGATTTTTCACTTAATCTATAAGGACTCTCGACTACAAATTGTGAACATCAACTAATATTAATCAAAAGATTGCTCAAAGGGGGCACTATAAAATAATTAATTCTCTAAATGGGCAGTAGACAAAATAAGTTTGGTAGCCCCTGGCTTAAAATACTAGACATATTCAGAAGTGTATAGAACAAATCTTCTTTTTCTATTGAATTCATATATACGAAAAGTATACAGATAAACATCTAAATAAAAGGGTTAAGGGTTATTACACAAACGAGAATAATAAAATTCTTAATTATATCTTCAGTCGATCGTAAAAAGATAGTAAATGACTATTGAAATGCTAATGAAAATATTTGCATATCATTGTACGAGCTTCGTTGTAATCGGTGTGTGTAGCTTATTGTACGTTTTACTCTGTAAAGTTGATTGGAACCCTCGACTTATATTTATGTTAAATTTAACTATACTTATATTTATACTAATATTATAAAGAAGAAAGGTTCGATTGTTTGTTTGTTTGTATTGAATAGGCTCCGAAACTACTGAACCGATTTGAAAAATTCTTTCACTGTTGGAAGCTACACTATCCGTGGGTGACATAGACTATACTTTTTTAATTTTTGTTAAAAACCCGTGCGAAGCCGGGGCAGGCTGCTAGTTATATTATTATTTTTTGTTTTCTTACTATTCATTGCAGATAAAATTTAATTAAAGTATTGATTATTCTTTCACAATTCGAATGCTTATTGTTCTAAATTTAAGAAGTAACAGAGGCTGTAAAACATCACGCTGTAACACTAATTGTGATTAACGTCTATTTTAAGGATGGCCGTATCCAACAGATAATTTTTTAATGCATTGGCATCTTTTATCATTAAATTCCACTATGTTTTTGAGATATTTGTAGTCACAAATATACATCTAAGAGTTGTAATTTGTTAGTTAAGGAGAAATAGGTTCAAATGGCCTATTCTACTTTCTGCCGTTAAAGTCTATACGTAACTTATTTGTAGGATAAGATTTATATACAACTTGTAAAACAGGGCCTAAGGAGCAGAATAGTAAAAGTTTCAAAGCTTACGTTTTATAGAGTGGTAATATTACGCTTTATCTAATTTGTAAGTCGCAGGTTGAAATTTCGAAAATATTTTTCCTTTAAATAATAAAATAACCTTTATTTCGGGACTAGCTCATATATTGTTAGTAACAATATTTCTTATAACGTAGTGTTAGTACAATAACAAATAACAAATTTAAAAGAATAACATTTAAATTAAAAGGAAAGTTCCTTTATTCTATTTCATTTACTAAATAAACGATAGGAAAGATATGGAATGCAAAAGTATCTAAGTACAGTTTAATCTGCATATAGAATATACTGAACCGTACATTGATATAACAGGTTGTTGTAAAATGTGACCGCAGGCGACCAAACAACAAGATTTTGTCCTTTAAACGACAACCATTGTAACTATATCGCGCGATCGACGAGATCTCAATGTTTTCACGTCCTTCGATCTGTGGTCTGTTTCTACACATGGCTGAAAATAATTTTAATACTATTCAAAAGATTTTAATGGTAGTGGAAGGAACCTTTTAAAACGTTTAGTTTTCAACCACGTAATCGAGCCTGTTACATTATTAAAAAAAAAAAAAAAAACTTTGGCTATTACTGATAGAGACAAGCGCTACTTCGATATTTTAAACCGTATTCTCTGATATTTTTAATACCACAAAAAAGAATCAAATTAAACCGAACGTATAACATAAATGCTAAATCAACTTAACTTCTGTGTATAAAAGAAATACTACTCGTATAAAGAAAAAACTTGTGATCCAAAATTAAACCCTATATAACCGTCCCAAGATTTACAGTTAATTAGATTGTCAACATTATAACATTAGTTAAGTTTAATGAAGACACATCCAGCATCTTATATACGACGTTATAATCTCAATATACTAAACAATCGTGTGTCTGTGTGTCCTATCAAGTCGAGTGCCCGAACACGTCGTATTTAACCACCATTTAAAGCTCTAAACTTGTGCGACACGACGCAGCAATATCTAAAAGTACATCTTCTTCTCTTTTCTTTCTTTCTAGAGGTATCTCTATAATAATTTACTAAAACTAAATTATTTGTTTATTTTAAGAAATCAAGGCTTATATTATTAATAATACTATGATTTATACTATTATATATAATTTTATAGATAATTATAATTTAATATTTTATTTAAGTTAAGGATTTTCGTCATATGAATACAAAATGTAATTAAATAAATTATTTATATTTAAAATGGGTTATCAACCATATTTTTACCCGACTACGATAGAGCTAAACAGAGGATTATAATTTTAGCAGTGTATGTATGTATTGATGTTTATCTGTTCCTTCATATTTAGGGCAATTAGGTATCTTTAGAGGTAATGTGCCAATTTTTTAATTAATTACGATGGCTTGTGGGGTAGGGTTCAAATGAAAGAACTGTTAACAAATTTAATATAATTATATAATATTAGCAGTTACTCACGACTTTTCTTGTATGAAGCAGATAATTTGAAATAATTATATCACACACGGCTAGTTAACTGGTCGCAAGCAAGGAAGTCTATGCTAGGGGTATCAGATAACTAAAGTTATAATAAATAAATAGATACTAAATAAAATACCCACATCTTATCTTAAAAAACAGGTATTACTTTGGTTCCACAAAAATCAAAATTTTTATAAGTATAAATTATAGAGATATATAAGACAAAATTGAAATGTATTTAAAATTGGTTTCAGTTTTAAAAAAATCGTGTACTTGTTATCATTTTACGTTCCTGAAAATACATGGTGTACATATTTAAAGTGCACTTTGATAGCGCAAATGTATCAGTATCCTGTAAAATTAATAGATTTTTTTTTATATTAGTAATGCAAAGGTTATGGCTCGAAGGACTAACAGACAAATACATAAAATTAAACACTATAATATATAGTTAAATTATAATCAACATTGCGATCTCAATAACTTTAACACGGCATCTAACAGATCTCAGTCAGCTGGTAACAAGGTGCCAACGCTGCGCTTCTCAGCCGAAATAAATCTGTCGCCATTCTACCGCTTTTGAGTTATGCGCGCACGCAACTAACAAGCCACTACCGAGTCCCTTGACGCGCCTGTCCTATCAAAAGCGAGTTCATTATAACGAAGGACGTAAATATACCCGTAGCTACGTCTGGTTTATTATTGTGTCTTAAGAATATTTTATTTATTTATGTATGTAGCCAATTGAATAATCTTATAATGCAGTAAAACAAAAAAATGAGTGCCATATTTATTTCTAAATAAAAATTTAGCGATAGATCATATCAGTCTCTTATTCTATAAATAGAAGAATATATAAAAACTTGAATTCATTAATTTGAAATATTAAAATCATCACTACATTTTTCTTTAAGAGATTACTTCAATTATCATGAAATTCAAGTAAAATACATAGGATAAAAAAATATATATATTACAGAGATGCGTGTAAATTGACACATGCCCTTACAAGCCCATAAAAGTACACGAGATCATTGTCGTCGAGCGACAAACAACTTAGTTGCGAGCCATTGTAACAGACAGACAAACTGGCGTAATTATTACTACTAACGTGTAATGACTGCGGCATTGACAACAATATAATAATGACACACGTAAAAACTTGCCCATTTACCGTCATAACAACATCTACTTTCTTGACATTTACTTCATAATCTCATATCATATTTATTATTTAATGTCATAATTTCCACCCCTATTCATTTGTTGCACACGTCAAGTAATAGTTAATTGACAATAAAAGGAAACGTTAAAATTGTCTTCCAGAAACCTCAGAAATTGTCATCAGAGATCATCTCCATTAAAGTCATTTATTTAATAATGTCATATCATACGTAAATTTATATCATAATATCAAGTTAACACTCATCTCAAAATAGCTTACAATTACAACACATTATGTTTAATGTTAATATTATATATAATCGCATTAATGTATATAAATAAATTTTGCTAAATGAAACAAAATTATAATATTTAGCATACGGACTTGTAAAGGACATGTGATCATTTTTTTGCTAAATCGTTTTACTCCACTTAACATTTTCGGAAATCTTATCAAAGTATAATTCGTTTGGTTTTTTTAATTAAAGTCGAAAATGCTTAACGGATATTGTTTTCAATAATCGTTAGCGGTCTTTTACTAAGGCAAATTCGTAATATTAACATAAGAAAAATTACATGAGAATCGATATCTTATATAAATGTGTAAAACATTTTATATGCATGCGTTCTAACATTCGCCGTTTACAAAGTATATTAAAATAAGTCTCTAACTTTTTTCGTTTTTTAAAATATTTGATCTTTAGGAAAAATTATGAGATAAAAACTACTTAGTGGTTATACGAAACAGATTAAACAGGCGTCATTATCCTTATTTATTCCTTTTAGTAAATTTTGGATAGAAAATATTTGGGGGAATAAACGAGAAATTAAACACGGCTAACAATATTGACAAAGATATAGTAATAGCCTAAATAATAAAGTAACAATGGAAAATCACATTTGAATTCATAGCCTCTTATTATCGGAAATTGTCTTAAAATAGTTTTAAGACTTTAATAATAAATTGATTTAAGAATTAGTACAATTATTAGAACCATCAAAACGATATACATATCTACTAGCTGACCCCGCAAACGTTGTTTTGCCATCTATGTTATTAACCCCCTAAATTCCTCCCTCTTTAACTTAGGGGTATAAAAATAAATGTTGGCCGATTCTCAGACCTACCCGATATGCATACAAAATTGAGTATGGTAACTAACACTGTGACACGAGAATTTTATATATAAGATACATGTATAAACTTGGTAAATAATGCTCCAGACCGTCTTCTACATATATGAGATGGAACGTTACACAAAACTAGAAAGACAGTTTCTATTAAAAGCATCGCTTTCGTTATGAACTAGCCTGATTATAATTCTTTCTATGATAGAAAGCCAATCTATCTAGGAGAGTTATGTACTATGAGAAAGCATATTACAGCTAATAGATACGGACCAGTAGACCATAAATGTCGAAGAAGGTGAAACCACGAGAGTCTCGTCGTATTTGAAACAAAAAACGCAATAAAGTTAAAAAAGGCGTTTCAGTTGCACAAAAAACCTTTTATCAAAACTGATAACAATAAGTGTTTTAACAACAGTAATAAACACCAATTAACGTTATTTTTTCCTAACTATATATTTTATTGCGGACAAAGATTTGTTCCTTAATTACTTGACGAATAATTATTCCCTTTGATTAATGAAAAAAAAAACCAGAATTAACACTTCAAAGACATTATTCGTCTGATTTATTCTTGGGCACGGTCAAAGAACGCTGCAACTGACGACATTAAAATTTTAAGAGTATGCAATTTGCACTGAAAGGCCACAAGAAGCGTCAGTTCAGAATTATCTAATAAAACGTTGTTATTAGCGAGTAACAATGCGCTATACGCGTCTAAAGAGTCTCGGACACTTGTAAGTTGACTTGCATAGAAGATTTGTGAACGGGAACGTACGGATGAATAAACGATCGCCTCAAGGTAAATTGTTTCGTTACTTAAGCATAATAGTTTGTTTGTTTCACATATATAATCCGTGGACTTATTGGTGTATATAAATTGTTATATTTCTGTGTGTTTGTTGGTCTTAGTCCGTCAATTGCAGACGATTTAGACAGTGTCAGACAGACACTGCGTCGCCTAGGACACTCTTCAGGAAAACGCAGAGTTGCCTAAGCTCTGCGCCACCCTCTCGACCTCACTGGCTAGGCCCACACGACCCGAGGCCCGAACGACGCGTCGATACGTGTGGAGCCAGTTCGGCTGCAGGAGTCTTTCGAATTTTAGAGCTATGCCACAAATGCTTGACGGAGACCTCATTCCGGGTTTTAAATGCAGTTTTCCTTCTCCAGGACCCTGATGATTTCGAGCCAGGTTTATACCGAGGAATCTGTGTGTTCGCGTTTAGTATATTTACCTATGACTTAGGAATGTGATAGAAATATTGCAATTGCAGAAGCATTGTTCGGGCCATTTCTGGTGCCAACTTTTGGAGGTCTATGTCCAGCAGTGGACTGCGATAGGCTGAAGCGATCTTGAGTGTGAACAAAGTCTTCATCTTAATAATGTGTGCATTATTTCTTGTTTTTACAGTTTACGAGGACGTATAAGGACGTATATGACGTGAAGGCATACAAATTAATTAACTTTACACAAAGTGTAGTGTGAACAAATCTAACTCATACTTTTAAGCCGGTAATAATATTTTATAGTTATTTTAACTGCTGACAACAACAATCGGAATCTCCATGACTCTAAGAAACACCAGATGAATGTTAAAGAACGTTTTGTCCATATTATGCATTACTTTGTAAAAACACATTCCACGGACAAATTAATTGTTAATACCTTAACACATTGCTAAGGTCTTGTGTGTCGGGCGTACACTTGAAATGTGCGTTTTCTTTGTTTAACTATTTAACAAACGATCGATTAATTTTAATGAAGTGTTATTTTTTATTTCAGTTTTAAGCAATAAAAGTTACATTTATATACTTGTTTATATGTTATTTATTAATACTGTACATTAAAGCAAATACCTTCGCTACTATATCAGAAGGGATACGGTTTTTTTTATTTGAAAATTAACATCCACGAGCTTAAAATACCCATGCCTTTTGTTAAGTATGCCTTATAATTATATTAATACCACAGGCGATTTATGATAAAAACTACAAATCAAAAATAAAAAATAAAAAACAAGGGTTTAGTTTTTTTGACGACGCGTTGTCGTAGCGGTCACAGCACTGGTTGTTGAGCTGGCGGTCGCAAGGTCGTTCTCAGGCGATCTCACGACGGACCACCAATACAGGAGAAAATCATACTGGGGGCGTTGATTGTAAAGCGTTTATTTGTTTATTCATTTATATTCCACTAAAAAATAATTTCTTTATCATTAACTCTTAAGTTATAATTGTTCCAGCTGTTTACAATAACCCAAACTGACAGCAAACAAAATTCTCCGAGTACCGAGTAGGACAAACGTAATAGTTTTTTAATATAAGTAGTCTTAACAAGCTTTCAGTTACCACGCGTTAAAATCAACTAATATTGTACAAAAAATACTTTCTTAAAACAGCTTAACGACTCCTGCCTTCTGCTTAGTTTTATTTTATAAATAGTGATAGAAACACGACATAATTATCAAGGGTTATTATATTATGTTTCAAAACAAGTGGCAGGCGATCAAACTAAGGAGTTTTAGTAGTTTTATTCGAACCTTTCAGATCCTAAAAGCCTTTAATAATACAGATAGGAAAACGCCTCTTCAAAATGAGTCTGCACAACCGAGGTTACAGACTTCATAAAGATAACACTGTAACGATTTTAAACATACGTTCGTTACAAAAAAGCCGGATGAAAAAAGTCAATTCCATTATATGCTAACGTTCGCCTCGCGTAGTTTTATGCATTCATATTTTCACGTTTATTTGGTATTGCCAATTAGTATGATCATAAAACGACTACGCCATTACGGGAGGTCTCCGATATCGTGGATTATACGGGTGCAAATTGCGGCGAGCGATGATATTTTTGTGTCTTTTTTAATGATATTTCTCTGAATCATTTGCTTAAGATCTTTACATTGTCGGGAACTTAAACCGCGTACTAAGTACGTGAGTAATTTAAGTAAAACCGCTTATGTTCCGAATGCTTTTGGTTAGAAAATAAAAACAACGTTACAAATAAAAACATACGTCGGCTATGCCTCAAATGCTAGAGTTATATCCCTTAATTAAATTTTAAAAAGATTGTTTTATTTCCAACCTACTATATCAAATACAGTTTGACTAATCTAGAACTTTTTCTTAACTCGATAATCCATATTTACTCTGACTCTCCTATGACTCCCTAAATGCATAGTCTCCTAAACTTTTGTACTTTGTTCATCAATTTTGTAGACGCCATGATAGCTTCCAGTATTCATTATTTGTTTTAGATGTAGTTATAAGTTCAAAGGATAATAAAGATTGACAAAATACAGATCAGTATATTGGAACGGATTGGGTTTACTTATAACACGTTATTGCGCCGAAAAATTCGCGGTATTTCTGTATTTATACCGTCTGAAACTCAGCTTACTGACCGTTTTAATTAACTTCATGATTGATTAATCGTAAATCTTTTATGTGGTAAAACAAATATAACGTAGCGGTATTTTTATTTTACTTGTTACCGTTTTTTATTGTGATTTTTTTAGGAACATCATCAGTGAAATCGTTACGTCGAAAATACATTTGCAGATGCGCAGTAATTTTATTTTAATGTCTCATAAAGTTTACGAATTAAATTCGTATTTAAAATCGTATCAAAATATGGTGTTTTTAATGTACCGAATAAGGGGACTTACCTATCTTCTGCAATAATAATCAATCTTTAGTCATTATTATAAAAAAAAAAATAATATCACGCTTGATTTTAAAAAATTAAGTTCTCTTCATCTTTAGGTATTGAAGATACAAGAATGTTGAATGTACGAAATAAATATATAAAATAACAAATGAAATGAAGTCAAACACAACTTCCTTATATGATTTGAATTCAGTATTGTGTTTTGTACGTTAACCCCGGCTCGTGAGGTCATAAAGGTCAAATGTACCTGTATACAATACATATATACAATAATACTATGTTGACACAATTCGTGTAAAATTTACCTTAACATTTTCTTTTTAAAAAATATCACAACCAGATTATAGGTATCAATAAATCAAGTAAACATGTATCTACAAATTAAATGTCAATACTACAAACAAATAACTCATTTTTAATGTTAGTAAAATCAAGTTTTAAATCGTTTAATGATTTACGCGTCGTCGACAAAAGTCGCGTTACTTTATTATATTTTTACGATCGTTCCTTAATTTATTATTTTCTTTTAAATCATCAAAAAACAAATTTAGTTCGCGAGTGAGTACGTATAATAAATGTTTAAGTGTTAAAATTACAGAAAAAAGCCATTAAACGAAAGTCATTCTTTATGAAGTCGACGAGGAAAAGTAAACCGCATTCAGTGATACTATGTCATACTTTCTGACTTTTATGTTAATATACATAAAAGTAAGAAACTTGACGATTTGACTTTTATTCATCATCATCATTACAGCCTATACAGTCCACTACTGGACATAGGTTTCCACAAGTTTACGCCAAAAATAACGTGAACTCGTGTGTTTTGCCCATAGTCACCACGCTGGGCAGGAGGGTTGGTGACCGCAGGGCTGGCTTTGTCGCACCGAAGACGCTGCTGCCCGTCTTCGGCCTGTGTATTTCAAAGCCAGCAGTTGGATGGTTATCCCGCCACCGGTCGAATTTTTAAGTTCCAAGGTGGTAGCGAAACTATGTTATCCCTTAGTCGCCTCTTATGACACCCACGGGAAGAGAGAGGGTGGCTGTATTTTTTGGTACCGTAGCCACACAGTGCATTTTGTGACTTTTATTTCAATGCTTTAATTATTAAGTTACTAGTTACTATTTCAACTGTAATTATTGCTTATGTTAGTCTGTTTTATAAATCAGAAATTTGTATTTCGTAAAGTTACTTCGGCGCCAAAAAAAAAACAAATTAAAAATTTTAACAAGAATGTAAATATAATGTATCGCATTACAATTTTTATATGAAATTGCTACTTGAATAAACGCATAAACAGCTCAATAGCTGCCGTGCAAATTTTTGAGAATCCAACCATGTTTTAATTATGGCTAAATATATTTCACCGTTATTAACACCAGTAGCGTCCTCATATTTTAATACCCCATAAATCAAAAATTACCATCGATTCCCGTATCGCTACAACCTAAGACCGTAAAAGTAAAGTGCTGTGTTTGATATTAAATTAATATTTAATCGACAAAACAAAACACAAGCGGTTATAATTTGTGCAAGATGAATCCGACGTTATGGTACTTTTAGAGCCGACAACGTTTATAAGAGTCCTAGAGGTCGGCATATGGTAATGCAAAAGCGTTTATCGAATCGTTTATCTACTTTGTAAGTATTAAAACCTATATTTTAGTAGTTATTAATAAAATTAGCTCTGTGAGAGGAAATTATTAAAAATTGATTATACAATTAACTACACATTTCGCTTACGCTTCAGCCTGTAATATCGCACTACTGGGCATAGACCTCTTTCCCCATGTAGGAGAAGAATCAGAGCTTAATCCACCACGCGGCTCCACTGCGTTGGCGGATATATTCCCTACTATGAGTAACGATCGCTATCAGGTGTACATGATAACAACCGGGACCGACGGCTTAACGTGCTCTCCGAGGCACGGTGGGGAGATCCACAAGGACTGCACAAACACCCAGACCACGACAAACACCTGTATGGCCAATACAAATGTTTGTCATCTACGGGAATCGAAGTTACAATCGCCAGCGCAATAGCCACAAACCAGTGCTGTGAACGTTGCGCCAACGCGGCGTCACATTAAAAATTGTATTATACAAATTCCTTTTGATATAAAACAGGAGTTTTCAACTCGCGGTTTTGCCCGCGTGTTACACATTTTGATTATTATGTTTTTCCCTATTAAAATATAGCCCATATCACTCAGTGAACAGGTAACATTCTCCTGCTAAAAAAATCTTAAAAATTAGTTCAATAGTTTTTATTTCATACATTTCAAACATATAAACAAATATTTTTCTTTATAATATAAGTGTGTATGTAAACTATGTACCGCATATTCAGTCATTATATAAAATCGCGTCCTCTCCCGCTACAGCCAGCAACATCTCACTGCCGATGACTATTTGTAAATAATCAATTCGCAACAATGTATTGTTATGACTGAGTCCATTAATATGCTCGGTATCAGCTCATTGTTTTCTTAGTTTCAATTTACAACGCATGTACTCGATACCCTTTTGTTTTTATTGAAAAATTAATTGCAAAAGACTTAAACGTTGAATTCAAACGAAGATTATAAGGTTGGTAACTTGAACGGAAATATTAAAGTATTTAAGTCAACGAGAGTGATTTCAGCCGTCAAGTTTGCAATGCAAACTAAATAAGAAAATATTTTTAAGAGAAGATAAAAAAAATTGCATAAGGATTTGCTTTAAGACATACAAGTTTCCCCAATAAGATATAAATTTCTTATTACTAATAAAAATCGTATTTAAGTAAAAATATATTAAACAAACTTGTTACAATAAACGGGTGTCAGTAGAAAATAAATATTGTATCGAAGACCCGCAGCATACACAACGCAATCATCCCAAATGATCACGAAAAAACATCTGGTTGATCTAGGGCCTAGACTCTCCGGGGCGAGGTAGCGAATGCTAGCGCGACCCCATCTCGCCCCACCCAGACGGACGACTGCACACACGTGGTGTTTTTTTAGTCAGTAGGAGTCTGACATAACCCTCAGGCGCCCCCGCGCTGGATTCATGAAGGGGGGCCTAGTCTCTAGGCAAATATTTATCTCATACGGAGATCAAACTCGCGTCAGTAACCATGACCACTGCACCATCGATCCATCACAACTGAAAAGAATATGAATCACAAATGATTGCCGGTGCCCTAGATGTTAGCCCTTAGAATCCACGTGCTATATACAACACAGCTAATGGGATTTATAGCGCTGTACCTACGACACCGCTAATTGAAGCGTACGACTAGCTCGCGCGCAGAAAATGTGCTAAACGCATACCTAATCCAATTTACTACTTGCAAAGAATTTTAACTCAGACGTAAAATAATATACTATTATAGAACAATATGTGCATTAGTATAACGAAGCTACAGCGCTTATTCCTTTCTAATCCATTATGGGCTGAATCTCAAAGTCACTTTTTATTACTTTTTAAACCTATGTAATAATAAAGAAAATATATATCTTTATAAGTTATCAACGGACTTTTCATCTATAAAATCTCAAAGAATTTAAAATTGAACCAATAAGTTATTCCCCCAGTGTCTTTAATCACACAAATAACCAAATAATTTTTATTTTTAAACTGTCTATGAAAGGTATAATCAATCCAGTTTACTGATTATGAAACCTGTAAATAAAAAAAAAACTAAACTAAAATAACATAATTTAGCACAATCTTGAATGATTGAAATGTTAATAATTACATGTTCGATTTTGGATTTATATGTATGTATAATTGTATATAGAGTAAATGAAATATTAGAATAAGACTTTTAAGCCAGGCCCAGTCATTCTAAGGTACAGACAAAGCTCTCCACCACAGCTAATACTCTTCCTCAGTTTGCGGTTTCAACAAACGTAGGCTAGGATTTAATTACATATGAAATAGTTCTTGTTTATAACTGAATGAAAGATACATTCTATAAAAAATTTGCAAAAATTATAATGAGAAAGCACTTTACAATTCCTAATGTTGATGTTATTAAAAATAAAATTCTAAAAATTCCAGAATTACATTAGTACTATTCAACTTTGTAAAAAAAAAATATATTTCAAATCATCATAATAAGTGGTAAACTAATTTGCAAAAAAAAAACGAGTATTATTTAAAATTAAAAAAGAAATTAAGCAGCGCCATCTAGCGTCTCTGAGTATAGAAAATGTTAATGATCGATTGAAATAAGAACGTAAACTCTCTATTTTCTCTTCGTGAATCAACTGAGATATTTCTACGTGCAGTAATATTTTAAAATACGTTTTTATTCAACATCGACACCATTGTGAGGCAAAAATAAATCAACATTAAAGCTTCAAACGAAAAATTAATACCACGTATACTTGGTATTTGTTTGGTCCAATTGTAAAGAAAAGATAAATTTTATGTTACACGATTGTGATGGAAAAAAAAAACAATTATATGTAGTTATGTAAATATTAATTAACTATCTCGATTCAAATTTAGATAAAGCAATACTACAAAGCATTAAGTAACTCTTATTAAAATGACAGAAGATTGAAACAAAGATAACGTCAGGAAAATATTCTTTACTTAGCACTTAATTGTACAATGTCTAAAAAAACCTATATAAACAAAAAAGAATAGGCGAAATATACGAACGAACGAACGAACAAACTTTATAATGACTGTAACGATTTAGATTTTTTGTGTTCGTCATCGCCAGGACAGGGTTTGTATAAAAAAATCAAAAATCGAATTTTCGAAAATTCAAGAAGAAAAAAACGATCATCATTAATAAAAAATGATAAAGTCATCAATACAAAAATCTTTTATTTTTATAACTTAAACCTAATTCTATAATCCTAAAAATTTCATAAACTATACCTGTTTATTTATTTTCGAAAAAATTCTACATTTAAATCGCTCATACTTCAAACTTGTACCAATCATTCATCCCGCGGTCTAAATGCTCGATAGACCGCAAACATCCATTCGAAATAATGCCGTACAATTGTCCGTCTACCCGCAAACAGCCTCCGAAATTGTTTCTACACCAAACAATGTTACCTTCATTTAAATACACAATTCTACATTTTGTTTTATATCATAAATATTATTTATAACGCTCGATATGTACCAGGACTAATTTTACAAAGATTTTGTCTTTATTAATGTTGAGTTGAAAAAACTTGTAATATGGTTAATACATATTTATTTATATCACTCCCATTAAATAATAGTATTATTTAATTTAAATTAAAAAATAATTTTTGTAATAAAGCCATCCATTTTTAGAGTAATTTTATATTAAATTTAATTTACAAAAAAAAAACCGAATTTTTTTTTCATTATAATGAGCGAAATTCGCGTAAATATTAAAAAATTCATATTAGACATATTTTTTTTTTATTAAATTGTAAATTACACTTTTCAATTAACTTAAACTCGATTTCATGTTAGCTATCGTTAACTACATCTCGAAACGTTAAACTACGTAATTAATGTGTGTACTAAGCTTTTACAATCTCCTACTTTGATTTAATGACAAATCCCTTCATCTTACTTAACTGCGGTAAAATTTTTACTACCAATTGCAATCAAATTAATTTAGCGTTATAAAAAGTAACTTGAAACATTTAATTTGATTGTAAAAATTGTAATTATTAGAACGTAGTCAAGAGTTTAATCAGCTCATTAACAAAACAGAATTCCCTCTTTATTCCCTATTCTTTATAGATTAGGTGTTAGATTGTCAATTGACTATTATCGGAAAACAGTTTTCTTTTACAAACAGTATGTCATTTCACTGAGGTAGGTACTAGGTAAAAATTGTCCGCTGGCTAGCAATTTTCTCTTGTATTCAAATTTCAAATTATTCTTGAATAAATTCAATTTGTATTCGTCGATAGTCTTTTTTTATTAACCGACTTCAAAAAAAGGTGGAGGTTTCAATTTGACTGTTTTTTTTGTACTTTACTTTTGTATATAGTATTTAGTATAGAGATATCTTATATTTATCATTCTTTTAATCGGTGTAAAATTTGGTCGTTGGTCTATTTACATCCTGACATTTATAACTGCTATTCAATCGGAAAATACACCATTTTTGTAATTTACATTGTATTATAAACGTTTCCTAGTTAAGATACGTACGTATATATAATATTGCATTCATTATCCAATAAAACGCAATTATTCAATATATCGATAAAATTACATCCCTATAACGCAACATATAAAATGCAATTTGAACAAAACAGCGTTACATTTAAACTAACACAATAAAGTCATTAAAACGTTTACACGCCGTCGTCTGTCGAGCAGATCCGTGGCCAATTAAAATGAACTAGTGTTGCGCCAATCGCCATATCGATAAAAACGGTCATGACATAAATACGGGTCCGCGCCGTGAAGGCATTACTAAGTTTCCCTTTTAAGTCGCCTCCTGTAGTGTCAAGTTACAGATCAGCGAATAAAAAAACTCCTTCAAGCAATTACTATATAAGATCTTTGATAAATAGATGCTATCCTGAGCAAACGATATGAACGAATAGACGGTAATTACTATGCACTTATACAGTAAATTGACGTTTAGCTATCGATATATATTTAAATGATTTAATTAATTTTACCGATTTTAATTACGATAAATAGTTAATTAATGTTTGATTAAGATTAATGGAAAATGTAAAAATAAAAATTAATTCACGTTTGTTGATGTTCGTGAATGTGTACCAACCCACACACAAACACCCACACGTACACACGGTACACAGAAGATGCAAGTCCAAATGAAATACTTGTAAAGTGCACACATTGATATTATTTTACTCTTTAAAATAATGTAACTTCGCAACTCATTATAATAAATAAATAAATATCATTTAACATACACACGCGGTTATTCTACGGTAAGCAACTTAATTATTGTGTTATAGGTAACAGCCGATATACAGGACCTCTACAAACTGAACCAACGTTTTTCGTCTTTTATCTCGGTTTATTAAGAAACGTAGGAAACGTAAAAAAAAAAAAACTAATAAACTGATGATGAATATGTGAAATTCGCGTAAACATTATAAAATAATAATGTTGATCGATAATAACCAATATAACACTTAAGGACTCCGTTCATTTATTATAATTTATGAAATTAATTTAACATTAGATTCAAACACAAAGATAATTGAAAACAAATTTATTTCGACGCGATCAAATTGACACTTCCATTACAAAAGCGGGTCACACTGAATGTTGTGAACTAATAAATCAAGGGGCGTCCGAGTTCTGTCACTCGATGTCGATGTCGATGTCGATGTCGATACCGACTGTCGATACTAGTGAAGTGTCTATCGATAACTTGACTCTCTTGCGTAATTGTTCAGCTGAATTAATTCTGCGTCGATTTTGTAATTTAAAATTAGAACTTAGTTTTTAAACATAGAACTCTTTTTAATACTCAAATAGTTTTAATAAATGTATACTGGTATGTTATGATATTTATCATATATTAAGCTGAAAATTTTGTTTGTTTGTTTGTTAAACGCGCTAAACTCAGGAACTACTAGTTCTAGTTGAAAAAAATATTTTTGTATTAGATTTATTTACCAAGGAAGGCAATTTTTGTCCTCCGATTAACGCGAGTGAGACCGTTGGTGCACAACTTGTTACTATAATAATTAAGTATAAGGAATATATTTCTTATATGCGTGCAAATAGTATAACCATGATAAATCAATTATTTATTTGCACGACAGAGTCATATAGAAGATAGTACAAAACTTCTTACACGATAAGACAAAAATGTTTATAGTATATTAACTTTTACCTTAAAATTAAAAATAATAATTTATTTAAAATCATCATCATCATTATCAATTTAAAATAAATAATCAAGTATAAAACGATTTTAATTTTCACTTAAATATTGTAAAAGTTTCTCAACATCGTAAAATAATATAAATAATTGAGAATTTATCATGAACTTAACGTCTTTTGAAAATACCAAAGACTTACAAAGTTACTACGAACTGACAATATTTTAAAAGTTTATGAATATTAGATCTCAGAGATTAAGCCTTTCGTTTAAAAATAAACGTTTCTACATCACCGCTTTCAATATTAATAATGCTAGGATTCACAGTTTCTACGCCGGAGTCTATAAAATATTAACAAAACGAATATATTTCTGACTCACGCTTCTTGGAATGGAAAACGCAAAAATACATTGTAGTCAAGTATTTGAGACGACAATTAACAGTCTAAAATGTTTGCCAAAAAACACACACATACACACACATATATATATATAGGAAAAGAATGCCAATATTTGAGCCAAACAAATACTTGCCCCTGACCAACATATAAACTAACATTATTGATCAACGTAGTTACATTGATGTGATAGCCAAAAGTTATAGCTTAATACATCATCAAAAGCACGAAAAGAAACATAACTAGCCCCAGAGTATTAAACAAGTATCTGCCCCAAAACGGTAATCACACCATGTAGCCCCAGTCTTCGTTCCTCAGTTCGTTGCCGCTTGTATGAAAATATTTCGTTTATTTCTATAGACGAAGCGTTATCCATCTATTCAATAATTCATATCTCTAACGTGCAAAGACCCCTATTTAACACCTCGACAGCCAGACAAACAAATAAACAGGTTCTATATTATTATGCACAGCGCGACCCGCGAGACAATGAGAGCTTTTTGTTTTTTTTTTTTCGAACGATTAAACGACCATTTTGTAGTCTTTGAACTATGACGTATAAGGAGAAAGAATTTCGTAGGCTATGTCTTGTATTGAGCTCGCATTCCTCGAAAGTCTTTCTACTTCGGTCGGATAAACGTTACAGCTAATAATGCACTTTATTTGTACAAGTGACTTTGTGGACAGACAAAGGCGTAAAGTAAATAAAATATTAGGCGTTTAAAAATGCTATGCATAGATTAGGGTTCGGGTATTGCAAACAAGCGAAGCAATGCGACATGTATTTGGACTTTGTAATATTGGAATAATATTGAAAATTATAGAAGTTAAATTTGGAAGAAAGAAGTTTGGAAGAGACATCACAGTTTTGATATAGTAAAAAATATGTTTTTTACCCGTCTTAGATTAAAATATTTTTTTTGTTTTAGTTAATATTCAGTATTTTACTGCCTGTAAATGTCAACAATTTAACAAAAATATAATATGCTCGTCTCGTACATTTTTTTACCTCGCTCGTATGGTCTGCATAATTGTACTTCTGTGCATTCTTCTATCTTCTAGAAAATGTAGGAAGTATTTTAAATGTACTTTAAAAATTCCTAATTTGTTAATCAATCACCACATTTGTACCAAAAAATTAGTATCTCCCTCTAATTCACATTTTAGGAATGTCTGTTCAACTATAATATTAAAAAATTAATTTCCATTAGCATAAAAGGTGTTCACGGGTGATTTTATGTAAATAATAAGTATTAAAACATTAATAATTTAAATAATTTTTAAATGTTATAAACAATATTTTATTGTTTTAGTTATATAGGCTATAATAATTTAGTTCTGTATTATTTACGACAGGAAAAGCATTATTATACAAAATTATGTATATTTATTAAAATTAAAGCGCATTTAAAATATAAATTATGATTTGTTTTTAATTTAGATTCTAAACGATATATGTAAGTAATATACGCTTATGCGAAGAAGTCACTAAATTTTCATCATCACAGACACCACGATAGACATTTGTGCTTGTGTATTGTATGTTGAGGACCCCCGACACAGGAGAAAATCCTACTGGGGCTGGAGTGTGAAATGTTCATTATTTATTTATTATCTACGAAAGTTTTCTTTAGGGATAATGGCTTTCAATAGTACCAAATACGAGACGGGCGCCAAACTGACGCAGTGATGACAGAAACTGGATGATGTGTAGGTTCGACCCCCGCACGTGACGAATGTTTGTATGGGCGATCCAGACATGTATTTATGTTAATAACTTTTTACTTGTGTAGTATGTAATATCCTAGGCTGGAAAGTGCGAAGTTATAATTAAATGTTTCTATCCTACATGTTCTAACTCAGTTTTAAACACACGGCCTTTTATTAAGATCCTCGTAATTTATCCAATGGGTCATCACTTCATCAGTAAATACCAAAACTAAATAAGCAGACACAAATACCTTACCCTTTAAAATATTCACTCACAAGACTAAAGTTCGTGAGATTTTCTATAAGGATGGCTTCATTTGCGTGTACCTCTTTATTTATAGCTTAATGTATTTTAATGCGCTAACACATTTCATACACACGTACATAGATATTCGTTCTTAAAACTATACGTCAATCTTATTATATCTTCTATATAGATAAAAACGAATGTTGCTAAGCGCATAACTCGAGAATGGCTCAACTAATTTGGTTAATTTATTAAAAAAAAAAAAGAAAAAAAAAATCTATCAACTTTTGACAGAACGAAGTCTGTCCGAGCAGCTTGTAACAAAAATAAAAAAGAAGCACCTACTTTAATTTTAAAATTCATTTTCCTTTCTAGAATAAATAGAAAATTTCATAAAATGAAAATATTTTTAGATGTTATTCTAGAAAGTCTCTATAACATGTTTGAAACCTAAATATATATTTTTTTGTCTTTCTGATTATATCTTGGCCATGCATCTTATTAAACTTTCTCAGTAGATTATATCAGTCCATACAATACCTAGGACTGGATGATTTTTAACTCAAAATTTAGGACGTTTAGTTTTATACGACCATGTTGGCTAACACGTGTACAGTCCACCTAATGGAGGCTACGGTAACCTATAGACACAAGCAACACCAGGAGTATCACAAGCGCGTCGCGACCCCCCCCCCCCCCCCGACTCCCCTCATCTCTGATCACCTTACTCATCACAGGAAAACAACATTATCTGAAATCAGTATTATTCTGTTGTAATCTCCTCTAAGGTTGTGATACTTCCTCAGTTGGACTTTGATTTGGAACAAGATATTTTCTGCTGCTCCTTTCTTCAATAAGTAATCATTTGGGAAAGATGTGTATAAGAAAGTACTTAATGCAGAAAGCTTTTACATCTATACACCTAAAATAAAATCTTACTGATAACAAATATCTAATTTATTCTTATAATTAAGCTTGTAATATCCCACGGCTGGTCACAGGCCACTTTCCCCATGCAGGAGAATGATCAGAGCTTAATCCACTATGCTACTCCAATGCCTGTTGGCGGATATATTCCCTACTATGAATAACGATCGCTATCAGGTGTATATGATAAAAACCGGGAGCGACGGCTTAACGTGCTCTCCGAGGCATGGTGCGGAGACCCACAAGGACTGCACAAACGCCCTGACCACGGCAAATATCTGTATGGCCAATACAAATGTTTATCATCTGCGGGAATCGAAGCCGCAATCGCCAGCACAACAGCCACGAACTAGTGCTGTGACCGTTGCACCAACGCGTCGTCTCAAATTTATTCCTAGTATAATGATACAGACAATGACATTATTCGAAATGTGATCAATTATCGTTGAAATGTATTGAACGTCAGCAAGCAAATCGGTAGCGACAGTTCTAAGTTATTAGTCGAAACATTTGTATAGATTTAACGATAATCAATTTCATACTTTGTTTTATATATAATTTTAATATGATGGTTTTTCTGAATGTTTTAAATGTGTTTTTCATTAGATATAGCTAGCTAATATAGCTAGATAGAGCTTGATGTTTTTTTTTATACAATTAGGTCGGTAAACAAGCGTACGGCTCACCTGATGATAATCGATTACCGTAGCTTATAGACACCAGAAACAATCGCAAGCACGTTACCGACCCTATCCCCAATTTCCCCCAGGAGCTCTGGTCACCTTACTCACCAACAGGAACACAACACTGGTTGAAAGCAGTATTATTTAGCTGTGATCTTCTGTAAGGTCGAAGTACTACCCCAGTTTGGCTGCTCCATATATGAGCAGGAAATTTCCTGCTGTGGCCTACCACTGTTCAATAGAATTAATTCATATCTTATTTCAGTAAATAAAAAAAGAAAATCTTAAGCAAATTTCAATCAATCCCACCCATAGAAGTGGATACCTACCATAACTAACCTTACCGTAGGAACAGATGAGCGCGCGTGTGTGTATGAGATATTTATTGATTATTTATTTATTTTCTGTATACAGGGTTTTTAAAATAATGATAGTAATTATGTATGTAGTTGTTTTATTGTTTCCTTTCAGTAATGTGTACTTAGTAACTTTTCTAAAGCTTATTAATCCCAGGCAAAGTACCGGTCTGAATCTTGTATGTCTTGCCTAAAGGGTCAAGACCTCGGGGTGTGTTAGTGTGTCTTAAATAACATGAATGTTATATTTGAAATGTCAAAATCGTTTATTTAACATGAACGGTACACAGAGTATTGTTTATAAGATAGTGACTAATGTCTATTTTAAATGGAATTAAATTGGGAATAATGCTATTTAAACATCAAGTATAAACCAAAGAACTAAGATAAAAATAAAGAAAAGTTTATATGTTATGTTTAATGTTGAATAATAAAAATGCACATTATTGTATAGTGTGTATATGAATTATTAGCTCGTCTATATAATATAATGATTGTAACTAACGATGTCTTATTTTACTCCCTTTTTTCCCTTAATGTGTATTTCACTCAACTACTCAATTTTGCACACCTACAAACGTCTGCTCTTGTACGTCCTAAGGTTGGCTGGTAGAGAATGCTTTCAGCATTAAGCCCGCCTTTTGTACAATTATTTAATGTATTGTGCAATAAAGTATTAAAAAATAAATAAATTAATTAATTACATTAATTCTGTGAAGAATTTTTTGTTACTTATTATTAAAAACATAACTTGACGATGCAAGACGTATGAATATTATACGCTTTTTTTATTGAGTAACTTCTGTATTATACTCAGCAGAGATTAATTGTTTTTAAAGTTTAATTAAATTAGTTCAATACGCAAATATGCATTATGAAGGCATTATTAAAATGATACGTATTCTTATATATAAAATTCTCGTGTCACAATGTTAGTTACAATACTCCTTCGAAACAGCTTTTTATGAAATTATGTGTGCATATCGGGTAGGTCTGAGACTCGGCCAACATTTATTTTTTATACCCTAAGTTATAAGGGGGGGGGGATTAAGGGGGGTTAATAACATATATGGCAAAACAACGTTTTCGGGGTCAGCTAGTGATATATTAAATATAAATCATTATAGGTTAAAAAGATCACATCGTTGACATTTTGATGATAATCAACGTCCTTGTATTTTTACGTTTTATTATGATAATATTAAGCATAAACTTACGCGGACCGGTATACCGGTGATAACACAATTGATTACAAGACATTCATTGTAATTTTATTATGGTTTTTTATTAGTATAAAATTTGATTATAAAATATAAATCGAATAATTTTGATACATAATTAATAAACATGCGAAATATTTAATTATGTTTTTGTTTAAGTTAAAAATCTATTCTAAATTGATGATGGATTGGCGCAGTGGTTATCGATCAAGCAATTGTGGGTTCGATTCCTGTATATGAATTGATAGTGCTTATAAGGGCCACACCGATGATAACACTATGCCATCATGGTGTTCTAATTCTAGCAGGCCAGCATATCGGATAGGTTCACTTTATTAATTACATAATATATTTACAGCAATAGTTGTTTATGAAAATCACTTTACATGTTATGATTGAAACTTAATGTAAAAATTTCATTGGAAAAAAATATGAAATAAATCTTAACACCGAATTCCCACTAAAAAAAACAACGATTTTGCTTTAGACCACACGACGGAAGTAAAACTTCTGCACAATAGACCTACACTGTGTCTTAGATATACGAAACGTAAGTGGCTATAAGAGAAAAAGAGAAAAAAAAGTGTCCTCGCACCTCTCTCTATTGCCCCGTTCGCCTCACCCGATCACACTTTTTGTAACGCTCTCATCACGCACTCACCAGCTTACTTCCCAAGTCAAGCGTGCGTAAATTTTTACTTCAAAAACATCCCCAACCTTTTCTATTTTAATGACCATTCGCTACAACACTAAAAATTGTCAACCAAAGCAAATAAATTATAAACTAAATACGGGTTAAGGATATTTTATATTAAGATTTCGAAAGATTATTTTGATTTGTGTACGATATATATGTATACTCAAAGACAACGTGAGCAGAATTTTATATACTCACCCTGCGACCGTGTCTTCATTGTGTACAGATTACATCTCGCTTACCTGCAAATAACAAAAAATATATTTAATATATTGCCCTCTCTCTAGAAATTAGCGATGAAACCGACAGGTGACGTTTAAATCACCTATAAATGTACAACTAGTACCACAATTATAAAAAAAAACCGTTTGTGAACATTTTTGTACAATTGTTGCAATAGTTTTGTGATTGTTGTCAATTAACAATAGTAATAGACAATGTGTATCCATTTCTTTCGTCTTCAAACATCAATAAATTTGCTTTAATAAGATTTTTTTTTTTTTGGACGACCTGGACTGATGAATCTAAAAAATAATAATAATTTTCTTCTTACGCTTTAAGGGCTTGTCTTTACCTAACTTTATTTCATTGATTATTTCAAAAAACATTTACTGTAATGGAAATGTTTGATGAGGAAACCAAATCAGCGTTTTTTTTTTTTTTTTTTTAATAAAGGAGATGGATACGATTCCATACATTTTTGGGCCAAAATTAAATGAAATTAAAATGGTATCAATTAATGCATTTAGGCTTATTGATCCCTCGCTGAAAATTATCTATATTTTGGCTATCTGAGAGTGGAGTTATTAGACTTTTTGTAAAAGTGAGGTTATGTTACAATGTCTATAAAAAACCCGATGACTAAGTTCATGTAGCATTATTGTTTGTTATATTTAGTGAAGACTGTTTGAAAACTCATTACAAATATTGATATACACTTGAAACCATAAATAAATATCAGGAATGGACTCAGAATGCATCGGAAAACAGTAAACACGAAACGAGTGACGGACTCAGTATTACTGTTAGTCAGCTGTCAAAGCTGTCATTAAAAATATGATTTATTTTAAATCGATACGAAATCGATAATTATTTTGGTTTATCAGATATTAATTGATATTTTCGATTTCAATGTAACTTTATTTAAATGTTCTTTATTGTTTACAGCTTTAATTGTGCATCTAAATATCTTGAGTTAATTAACTAGTGCAAATATTTTCTTTTTGAATTCTCTAATCGATTATAGTTTAATCGATACCCAAATAATTTTATGAAAACTATCTTTCTCAATTTTCTCCGCTTCTAGATTCAGAATTGAGCTGATGTTTTTGTGGCGACATCTATCGCGCGAAATACGAACGACTACAAACTGTCAATCACCATGTTCCTCCGTACTCCCAAATTTTATATTTTAAAATAAAAAAATATGACCAATTTTTAAACAATATCTCTATTCCTTACATGTTGGCCCAAAGATCCCCATCTCCTTTTCGACGTTTATTTGCCTATCTTACTAATATCACAAATGTGGAAGTTTGTGAGGATCGATGTGTGTAGGTTTGTTACTCTTCCACGCTAAAACTACTGTAACGATTTTTAAGAAAATTAGTAGTTAGATAGCTAAAAATCTAGATTAATACATCAACTACTTTTTATCCAGACATTACCACGGGGTCGGAAGTTACGTAGGTGGAACCGCGTCCCGCAGCTAGTTATTCCTAAATTTGTTTTGCACTAATTAACATTAATTTTTACAAGAAGCAAAGTAGTATGTAACGACATCAAAGACAAAGTTATTTTGATCATCCGCAATTTCCGTTAGAAATATTTCTAACAAAGTCATCTAATAACACACTGTTCATATAACTGTTGAATAATGCCAGATAATTATTTCTGTACATTTCATCACTACTAATAATTACAAACAATTGCTTGTGAGAAGTCGGTAAGTCTTCTAGCCATCATCGAATTCCTCCCAGAACGAGACAAAGAGCGTAAACACGAAGCGAGATGAACGTGTATGATAAATTCGAAAGATAGACCTTACTGAGAACTGCTTTATCTCGGCTGCTTAAAATATAAGCGATAGCGGAAAAATATTTTCATATATAGGTTATAAATTAGATTTAAATCTTTTACTAAATAAACTAGTAAGTTATTATTTTAAAAAAATACTAAATTAATATGTTATGATTATTACGCCGACCATATAGAAGATCACAGCTTAATTATACTGCTTTCAAGCAGTGTTGTGTTTCTGTGGTGGGTAAGATGACCAGAGCTCTTGGGGGGAATTGGGTCGGCAACACGTTACGATACTTGTAGTGTTTCAGGCGTCTATAAGCTACGGTAATCGCTTACCATCCAGCTATTTAACTATTTTAATCATAAAACCTTTTGAATCACATCGAATACAGCCTCTAAGAAATCATATTTGCAATGGCTATACGTACTATGCGCACTATTACTGAACTGTATTTGCGAAGTAATAATCACTTACATCTTTCTCCACCACCGCCACGATTTTTTTCATAGCCTTATCATTGAAAATATACATATACATAATTATGTAATTATGCATATTCAAAAAATTATTAAAAAATTGTCCATAAAAAAACATCTTTTTAATTTCATCAATATGTTTATAACTGGTACCACCGACATGCATTGTTTTTCATAATAAAAACATTTTACTACGACGACACGACATCCTGATGCCGTTTTTGTGTCGGTTTCGTATATTTTGTACGTGTAACGTCCGTACATACGTGGGATGATTTTTTGATTTCTCAAAATCAGTATATTACCGACCTACGTGAACACTTGACGATCATGTCTCCGTGCATAATAAGGCTGTTACGAAAACATCGACCGACTGTATACTTAGACATTTGTAGATATATGTTTACATACTTCATAAACATGTCATAAACACTAGTACACACACATAATAATATATAAATGTTCTATATAGAGTATCATAATCAATGCTGAAATAATTATTAAAGTTTTTATTGGAAACCTGTACTAAATTAAAATTTTTGATTGTAGCGCGTATTATTTGCCAGTTTGTATCGAAGGCTTCATATCATGGCTTCTACTATATTAGGTTTTAATCCTACACATTTATGGAACAAATTTTCGCCCATCAGTACAATATGTGTAGGTACTTAATTATCCTAATGAGGAATAGGCTTGAGATTACGACAGCCATTATTACTCGTATACGAACATTGTTACAAACAAAAATATCGTACACTACACTCGCATTGAAACCTTTTTTAAAATCGGTTAAAAGGCAATTACAACAGCAGTGTCAGACAAACTCTATAATTCAATTAAAAACATTCCGTTCATAATTATTAGGTTTAGGAGTAACCCCAAATAAAGTACGCCCATACAATACATTCTATCCCGTGTGACTACTCTCGATTTTACGATGAACAGGCGTCGAAACAAGTTTCGACATAAAGGTGTTAAAGCTAAAGAATATTTACATGAATTATTACATGAAAACTTTTTATGAACGTCGTATATATTATTAGAATTATTTTCTTTGTTATAGTACAACTTAAGTAAGTCAAAGAAGACTTTCTGTAAATTTTTATAATAAATAAAAAAACAAGTATTTGACAACTACTCTTCTATAAATCAAAAGTTCATCATTCATCCATTCCACATTTGAACATGTGCATGCATGTACATGTATTCATCTCTACGCTTATAAAATATTTTTTTCAAATCATAACTTACAAGACATAGACTAAGAAAAACAATCGTTAAAAATATCGAAACCCTAGTAGCCATCGGTACGTATTAGAGCCTTGAGGTGCGAATGGGCGAACAAACAGAGCTACCGGTCGGCTAAGCCGTGCAATGCCAGTCCTCATTGTGTTCGGTCAGAATGTCGGCTGAGTTAAGAATAGCACGCCTTTTTCGTATTTTTCACGTGAATGTGAAAAATTGCGATGGTGTCATTGAACTATGCAAAACATGTTTTTAAAATAAATATGCTAGTTTTGACTTCTGCTTTTAAATTATTTATATATTTTAAGCGGTATGTACTAATTGTTCTACTTCTGATCAAATATCTATTGTAATGTTAAATGATACGTAGCGTTATTAAGTTTTATTTTTAATTTAGATCAAGAAATCAGTTTTGTTAAAAAATTATATTTATAAAATACTAGCTTTAGGTACCCTGCGCGCGTTACTACGCTTTTTTTTTGTCTTACCAACTCAGAAACCTTTTTGGGCTAATGCGCAAAACTTTGCTGAAGATCATGACATAATCAAATGCATAGTTTACGATTGTATGAAGGACATATTAGACATACATTAATTTATATATATAAAATTCTCATGTTCATATCGGGTAGGTCTGAGAATCTATATATATAACATAATAATACATTAGAAAAGGTAGTTGTATGTAAAAGTCGATAACAGTGACCATGGCGTCTGCAATGTCACCGAAACATCGGCAATTTCAAAATAAAAATCTCGGTAAATTTCAAAAGCGATAGTGAAAGCTTAAAAACTTATACGTAAAAGCAATAAAAAACTTATTTTATTACACCATTAAGTAAGAAAACAATTACTTTAATTTACACATAAAATGATAACGAATGGACAAATCTTAAACTTGACTTCTAAAACCAAACTATTACCTCGGGGGCTCTAAATGTGATAATGAACTGGGTAAAGCTACGAACATTTTTATTTTATTTTCAAAAGAAGATGAAACAAAACCACTTCAAATATGAAATGGGTTAGTCCATTTCTATCATACTCTTAACCGGCCGAGTTTTTTAACTCGGCCGGTTAAAAGTATTAGAGCTGCATTTTCGCAGTTTGTACTTTTTGTATTTTGTAAAATTATTGGCATTTGGCCATGGCCATAAGCACTTACGCTACAGAGGATATACATTTTAAATTTCTTATTGAATATTATAAAAGTATTTATATCATTTTATGACGTCTCTAGCAATATTTCATTAAAAGTTATAATTATTATAAATAATATGTCAATTTCGTCTGTAATAAATTATTTTTATCTTACCATTTACAGATTTAGCTTCGAAGTTTAGGGCGTTAACAAACTTAATTTTTAATTGAAATATATATTATTCATTCTGATTTATATGATCTTAAGACCAATTATGAATATTAAATTTTTAGTTAATGGTTTTTTTTTAATTTTTTTAATAACTAATCTATTATAAAAGTAGATAGCTCTAATCTCAAAGCTCTAATCTAAAAGTTACTTACATTTTTTTTTCAATTTATATCACATAATGTACATGGCAACGACTTGTTACCATCGATAACCAAATCCTGCTGATATCCTGACATCATACGTAGGACAGATAAATGAATACTTTTGGATGTTCACAACATCGCCGAATAATCGTCTGTGACGATATTAACACGTTCATTAAATAGACAAAAATATCATCAAAACGTTATTAGAACACGTATGCCATAATAATACGATCGTCAGAGAATAATAAACAAATTCATAATTACAAAAAATATAAGTTTTTGTTTAAAGTGATGAGAGAATAATGATACCAGTCCCAGACCGGTCTGCATCGGGTCTTTTAAATGTTATGAATTTACGAGTATGATTTTCTCGTATCTATAGTTTAAGGGCAGGTTAGCGGTCTCGGATAAGTTATTATTTTATAATAAATAACAAATTTGTCATAATTAATTTCTATAATTGCTTTGTTATAATGTTTCGGTAATTAATTTTCGAGGATTCGATTTGCTATAATTGTACAAGTTTACTATTATAATTTACAAGAGTATTTTATACGTGTGAGTAAGTATATGTATTAATAATTTCTGCTGAAGTATTTGTAAGCCAAAGGTTTGATTGTTTTTTTTTTTGTTTCATGAAAAGTAATTCCGATGGAAATATGCCACGTTGTGTGACCAGTTCCTTGGAAGAAGATGTACGCTGTATCAAATTACTATATTACTAATACGTTGTTTGAAAAACGATACAAGCTATAAAGCGTTGCATTATAACTAAAACCCAAGGCTGAAACTGCATACAAACAAAATCGCGAGTAGCATCCATCTTTTCAAATGCCCTACCTACTTCGAATGCATAACGTAATAGGAAGGAACTTCGAACTCTAACGGGCCCTCCTAACTCTGATAAAATCGTATCGGTAAAGTAGATATTCGCCGCGGCTCGGATGCTATTTCCATATTTATGTTTCTCACCCTCCGAGCACGGAAATCGTTGTTATCACTAACACCTGATAACTATCATTAATTTTATAAAATTTGCTTATTTCTCTAAATGATTTACTTGAAATTGAGTAAGGGTAAAACTTTGCTCAAAGAAAATAAGGAAATTAATGTCATTTATCATTTCAGAATACCTTAATTAGCAAAGGTATTTCTAAATAATAAATAAAGAAGCGAATACGTTTAACACACGATCGCAGTCAGCTATTTCTTATGTAGCCTAAACTATCCATAGGCATTAAATTATGCCTGTCTTTTGGGTAATATACAGGTGATACATTTACACATGATATATTATTACGCTTTTTATTGTAATAATTGTACATAAGTAGATATAGATTACACCAACCCATAACCTAGAAACAGAAAATAGGATCAATGCAAACTGTACTAACGGCAAGCCCGTTCTTAACTCTAGAAGAAATAATTTTTAGGAAGATAAATAACAAAACAACTTTTTCGGAGGAGTCTTCCTGCGTCTAGGGTTGCTGTAAAGTATCCAAAACGTCGGGCATCTAAAAAACTTAATAAATGTGTGAAATTAGCGAAATTTGCGCAAACATTAGAAAACAACAAGATTAACAACGTTTATGTTAAAATTCAGACCAGAAATGCAATAAAATAAGAAGCAAAGCTGGTTCAGATTGGTATAAAGTTCTATTTGAACAAGTTTGAAGTTGTTGCTTGGTTTGATTTAGTACCAAACCAAACATTATTGAATCGACAAAATATTTCAAATGCATTAAATTGATAAACATTTGTTTTACGTGTAGTGCTATTAGATCTTAACCTTATTTTATTAATACTAAATGTATTACTTTGTTTTTGTACCAAGCCTAAATAATTTTCTAAAATTAGCAGGTGGATTTTCTCAGAAATTTTATATTTTATTCGCGCTGACTCTATCTCAAAACAGTAACTCAACTTTTTGGGAAAGGATAATTGTAGATAAACAAACGCCTTTAAGAAGAAGTTATGGTTATGAATTTTACTTTGGATCTTATCCTTAACAGAAGATATCTTCTGTATTTGTTCAGCAATCTAGCGGATACAAACTATTATAAGATAGTAGTTGTATTACAACGAACATAGAGTATTAAAGAACACATGAAAAATAAGTAGTTATAGGGAAAATCTACCAATGGTGCAAAAAGCACGATCCTCTCTAATTTCTAAAGCCCCCAAAGCATCCGAGTCGGGCATGCGTCACACGGACTGGAGGCGACGCCAAAAATTCCGAACGGGCCCAAATCGCCTTGTCGGCTCGCAGCGCCTGTCGACGCCATCTGGTGCTTAGTGACGTGAAGACTTTATATCGATTAGCGGATTAAATTGCATTTTTATTTTCTTAATCAGTTTTTTAATATATTTTAGTATTATTTTTAAAAGTTCAATACAAAATTGTAATAAAAAAGAATTAAAATATCGTGGTAAAATTATCCTAATATACTCGTAGTAATCGTTTACTTAATAACAAAACCAAATTAATCAAGTGGCGAATAATAAATACCCATAAAATGTTTCCATGGACAAACAATTTGTAATTACACTAAATCAGCTCAATTATCAGTTCAATTATTATAAAATTATTCAACTATGTATACAATAAATACACTAATAAATCGCTAATTGCTCACTCAGACGATTATTTTAATTATCTGAATAAATATATCGATATTCCTTCCGCGAGGCCCTAAATCAAAGCGCGGCAACATCGCTATCCTTCATCCCTTTCTTTTTCGCATCATTATCACAGTCTATCTCTTTCAAACACCGACTACCTTATTTAAATAAGAGTGAGTATGGTTGATCGACGCAAGAATTAGTTCGAATTTGAGTCTTATGCGTATTGTATTAAAGTTGATGGTTTTTAGGGGTTGAAAAAAGGATAAAATGTTGTAGAGGCAGGTTCTACCGCTCGCTTGCGCCCTCTGGAAGAAGATACTTCAGTTAGGCTTAGTGTTAGCCGGAAACTGCGCTCGGACGATGCAGATTTGACCTTGATTTGTTGATACTTTTACGGATTTGTCCGAATAACGCAGAATGATTTATTTTTATTTTCTTGTGCAAACAAAAAGTTGTTGTAGTTTATATTCACTGCAGCTAAAAATATAAAAATACGTACAAACAAGGTTAAATATGTTCACTTTTTAAGTAATCTGCGTATCAAAGCTCTTCATCTAAAACTTGTTTTGTAAATTATATACGCAATGAAATATCATTAAAACTTAAAATGCTTATAAATTAGTAACCGAATAAATTAATATTTGTACTCATTTTCAGAATATTGGTAACTTACTATGTAAGAAAATTAATAGAATTTATTATGTAAAAACTATCACCTAATTAAGGAACTAACAATAATATTAAGTACATAACATCCACACTATGAGTATTTTCAAACAATATAATGTTATATAGTAAAAGTATTATATATTTTAATACAATAGAGAAAACAGTAGCATTCCCTTTCAACACAAGGCCATAACATTCACATCAACCCCATTGACAAACAAATGATGGGCCCTAAACTTAACCAAACGTCAATTGTAGCCATAGTCATAACGTTGTAGCGCTTCACGCGAGCTGCGTTCTGCTGCTCTTTTTCAGATTAGTCAAATCCAGAATATTCTGTCATTATATTACTTTTTATAGCCTATACTTTCGTTATACGGTAAAAGTTATTTCATAAATAATATAATAAATCATTAAATTTAACTCAAATGAAACCGCTTTTAAACTCTAGTATGTATTAAAATTAATTGCCGTAATTTGTTTGAAACAAGATATGAAATTATAGTAATACAAATACTAATTACGGGTGAGTACCGTCTCACAAATACTTGTTTGGGTTATTACTACAATATTATATGAAACGAGCTGTGTCGTTTCAAGATGTACGCTATTTTCGCTATTCTAACTCTTCAATCTAATAACATTATTTAGTTTTTGTTATAAAATTTTAGTTTTTTAGTCTGCAGTGCCCCCCCCCCCTCTTAATTAATTGAATATCTATAGTAATTGATCAGTCAGCTGTTATTAAATACAGATATTAATTTGACTATCTTAGGAACAGATGAAGCTAGGTAACTTATACATAGGTAAAAATTTAAAAAAATACTATACTTTTCGACATGAACATACTACTACACATACAATACAAGTAAAACAAAATCACAGCGGAATAAACTATATGATATATATAATTGCCGACCTTCCTCATAAAAAGAACACAACACTGCTTGACAACCGTATTATTTGCTGGGATCTTCTGTTGTTAATTTTGAGCAAGATATTTCTTTCTGTGTCTCTCTACCTCAATCATTCTTATGATCATCATCATCACTTCAGCCTATCGCAGTCCACTGCTAGACATAGGCCTCTACAAGTTCGCGCCCAACATTATAGCGTGAACTTGTGGTGTTACCCATGGCTGGCTTTGTCGCACCGAAGACGCTACTACTCGTCTTCAGCCTGTGTATTTCAAAGCCAGCAGTTGGATGGTTTCCAAGGTGGTAGTGGAACTTTGTTATCCCTCAGTCACCTCATAAGACATTTAACATTCTTATGATAAGGATCACTAATACTAGCGATTGACATTGCTCTACTTTAAAATAGATAAATATATGTTTATTTAAACTTTTGAAGTTTCTATAAGAAATCGACACCACGTCCGCTAGAAACTATATCGAATGGAAGGTCGCCCACGTGCGCATTCTCCGCAAGCCAGGAAAGGAAGACTACACCCACCCAAAATCATATAGACCAATAGGCCTACTGTCAATCTTGGGAAAAATAGTAGAAAAGCTCCTCGTGGGTAGACTTCAGTGGCGCTTCTTTCCAACTCTTCACCCAAGCCAGTATGGATTTGTGCCGCAGCGTGGAACTGAGGACGCGCTCTACGACTTGGTTGAACATATACGAGCGGAAATAAAGTCGAAAAAGATAGTTCTTCTAATCTCGCTTGATATAGAGGGCGCATTCGACAACGCATGGTGGCCAGCCCTTAAGAAACGGATGATAGAAAAACAATGCCCCAGAAACTTATATGCCCTAGTAGTGTCCTACTTAACGGACAGGAAGATCAGAATCAACTATGCGAGAGCGACAAGTGAAAAGAGTACATCGAAGGGCTGCGTCCAAGGATCAGTTGGTGGACCAACCTTCTGGAACCTAATCCTGGACCCGCTACTCCAAAAAATGGCAATGTCAGGGATTTATTGTCAAGCATTTGCAGATGACGTGGTCCTTGTGTTCTCTCACCACCAGACTAGCGTATTGCAATCCCAAGCTGATACGATCCTTGCTGCCGTTCATGATTGGGGCACCCTTAATAAGTTGAGCTTCGCACCGCACAAGACCAAAGCGATGCTACTTACAAGAAAGCTCAAATATGACCTCCCCACAATTCATATGGCTGGCACTCGGCTGGGCTTTGTAAACGAAATCAAATTGCTGGGCTTGGTCATAGACTCTAAATTGACCTTTAACGCGCATGTGTCTGCTATATGTAAAAAAGCCGCAGATATATATAAACAACTAGCACGTGCGGTGAGGGTTACGTGGGGTTTGAATGGTGAGATAGTGAGGACCATATATGTGGCGGTAATAGAGCCTATAGTTCTCTATGCAGCAAGCGCATGGTCTCCGGCAGCCGAAAAACTGATGACTATAAGACAGTTGGGCTCGCTTCAGAGAGGTTTCGCTATAAAGTTATGCAAAGCGTACAGAACTGTATCTCTGGCATCGGCCTTGGTCCTCTCGGGTCTATTACCCCTTGATCTTCGAGTCCAGGAGGCTGCTACCCTATTTAAAATCAAAAAAGGGCACTGCGTAGACTTCGTTCCACCAGGAAAAGAATTGGAGCGCAGGGTGGGATATTTACAAAATCCCCACCCATCTCTACTCATAACAACCGAGTATGAGTGCTTGGAGAGCCTGGATCACCAAACTCTTAAAGATCACCGAATAATCGGTCCCCTTATATTCACAGACGGCAGCAAGATAGAGGGAAGAGTCGGAGCTGCCCTAACATGGTGGGAGGGGGATAGGGAGTCCGGGTATTCTACGTTTCAACTTGAGCCCCACAATACTGTTTTTCAGTCAGAAATGTATGCACTCTACAGAGCGGTAATTATGGCAAAGCGGTCAAAGTGGACCTCGATCAACATCCTAAGCGACTCAAGATCCTCGCTCGACCTATTAAGAAGCCCATCAGTGACCCACCACCTCGCTCTCGATATGAAAAAGTGCATACGTGATATGCAAGAGGACGGCAGAATTGTGAGGTTTTTCTGGCTCAGAGCCCACGCAGGAACGCCGGGCAATGAGCGAGCGGACAAACTAGCTAAGAAGGCAGCACTAATGAATAAGTTGGCCCCCGACTACGATCAAGTCCCAATATCGTACGTTAGGAGGCGTATACGTGAGGAGACGGTGAGGAGATGGCAGCGGCGCTATGAGTCGTCTGTGGCTGGTTCGGTCACGAAGGTGTTTTTACCGTGCGTAAAAACCGCCAGGACTATAATCAAGAATATGACACTAACACCAGTCGATGTCCAAATTCTAACCGGTCACGGGGGCTTCTCGGCGTACCTGCATCGCTTCGGCCTTAAAAGTAGTCCCTCATGTGTGTGCGACTCGGAGTGCGAGGAAACGGTGATCCATATTCTTTTAGAATGTTCACGGTTTAGCCAAAGGAGACTGGAGTTGGAAACCCAGCTACAGATAAAACTAGACCAAATTTCTCTAAACACTATCTTGGAGAAAGAGACTACAAGATCGCCTTTTCTCAAATTCGCGAGAACGGTCGCTCAAATGGCTGCCAGAGCAAATGGTTCGGTCGCTGCACTGTCTGCCATCCATACAACACAGCCCACATTACAGAATGCAGCAGTTGCACAATCCAGCATTCCAAAAAATCCAATTGCGAGGTCACTGCAGGCTGTCCCTAAACTGCTGCGGAGACTTCTTGGGAAGGCAAAAACACCGACAACGTCTCAACACACCACCCTATACGCCACGTTTGAAGAGCTAATTAGAGAAAGAGGAGAACGTGGCGACCCAAGTATAAGGACGCGGGGTGTAGCCCTTTTCATGAGTGACACCGCAGAAAAAATAGGTATCAGTTTCTGTCGCTCGGAGAGTTCGGATCGAGTGACGGTGTCGCCGGGACTCGCCCTGCTCTTAAAAGGGAGTACCGCAAAAACGAGCATTAAGCGTGACAAGATTGATGCTCTGGACTTGCGGATGGTGAGTGGCTCGGACTATCGATGCGTACAGCTGCAAGAAAAGGTTATCGTACTGTTCGAATGGGGCGAGGAGACCCCATTCGCGCGGGCATGCACAATACTCTCAAAACTCTGCGGAGAAGGCCAAGACAGTGGCCCGCGAAAAATTAGTGTGGATGCCATGAGGACCGGCTTCTTTAAAGGGGACATAACAAATTACTATGGATGCCTAATAGCATCAGAAAGGCACGAAATCATAGTATATGAAGACAGGGGGGAAGATCTGAATTTCCTGAAAGCAGAAATTAAGCCATCGTCCCCAGTTGAGGGGCCGGTTCTCAGTGAGCCACCACTGAGTGAATCCGAACGCCTACAACTGAAAATAGCAGCACAGAGATCACACACCACTTCCATGACCAATAACAGTGAGCGGACTTCCGATACCCGCTTGGTGGCACTGCAGAATTCCATCCACAGATTGGTCTCTCCAATAAAGACGACGTTTAATTCGTCTCGCCGCGCGCCTCGACCTTCAACATCGACGGACCGACAGGCTATGGCTCTAAGGGAGTTTCTGAGGGCTGACCATCTAGGAAAACCGGTTAAGCCGAAAACTCACCGAACTAGGGCCGATAAGGGACAAGTAACCCCGCCCAGGCTAAGACCGGCATCGAACCCGCTAGACCATGCTGTAAACGCAATGGTTGAATTCCTAGCCATAGTAAAAGCCAATCGAGAAGTCAACTTGGCCACATGCAAAAAGATCTTGGAGGCCCATCAGCGAGGCAGCGAAGGTCTGCTAATGGTGCTGCTCGATGAGGCAGAGGCAGCCATATATAATAACGACACGTCCCAGGTTATCAAAGGACACATGTCAGGAAAATATATGGCAGCCTATAGCGGCACGGGTGGTTTTGTGGGCACGGCCGAGGCTGCGGGGCGGGAAAACACGTCACCAAAATTTTTAACACCTCCGAGGGACCCGGTTTTGGTGGTTGCCAAGTGCACGAGAGTAATGCTGGATGACAGGATGCTTGAGATGGCAAAATCCATTTCAGTTGATCTTGATGTCGACGCGGGCCTCGTGGGCTGGCAATTGCCAAAGCTGGAGTGGATAAACGGGGTACCTGGGTGCGGAAAAACGACACACATAGCTAGGAACTTCGATGAGAATGTGGAAATAGTAGTTACCACGACGGTCGAAGCTGCCAAAGATCTTAAAGAGAAACTAGCCCGCCGCTTTGGTGACAAAATCAGGTCTAGGGTACGTACTATGGCCTCCATTTTAACAAATGGATTCAAAAGGGGCACGAAATGTAACCGTTTAACGGTGGACGAAGCCCTTATGAACCATTTTGGAGCTATAGTAATGGCGGCTCGGCTTTCGGGGGCAAGCGAAGTTGTTCTCATCGGAGATGTCAACCAGTTGCCTTATATAGACAGAGAAAATCTGTTCGAAATAAGGTACTGTAGACCTTACCTGACAATCAACATCTCACGTGAGTTGTCCTGCACATACCGGAGTCCCATGGACGTTGTATATGCCATCTGCGAGGTATATATAAACATGTACTCGGCAAATCCCACCATCCACTCCCTCAGAATGAATGGATACACTGGCGCGCCAATACCAAAACTTCAAAAGGCCACCCTATACTTGGTCTATACGCAGGAAGAGAAAAAATTCCTGATGGACCAGGGATACGGTGCTGGAGAGGGATCGCGCGTCATGACCATTCATGAAGCACAAGGGCAAACCTACAGCGAGGTCATCATCGTCCAGACAAAGACCGAGAGGCTACAAATCCACGATAGTGTGCCTCATGCGGTAGTAGCGTTAACAAGACACACTAACACCTGTGTCTACTACACTGACGACGGTGATGACGCAATCGGCAGGTTCGTTAGCCGAGCGCTGGGTGCCTCGACAAAAACAATCTTGGAGCACAACCTGAAAAGAACCATCCACAAGCGGGATATGTCGTTGGCAAGGGCTCTGCTCAAGATGCTGGGATCAGGCGTGGCTCATGATATAGTAATAAGAAAGTAGATATATAAATATATAAATTCTTATATCCTTTTGATTTATCAAATAGTTACAAATAGCAGTTATTTTGCATGTTGATATATTTATTTTAATTTTAGTTAAGCTAAGTTTGATTATTAATATTATCTCAACTTTACACTTTATTAAATTATGAAATTTAAGTAAATAACAGAAATAGATAACTTATACATAGATAAACAAATAATAACTATATAAAAAAATAATATATATATAAGAAAAAAAAAAAAAAAAAAAAAAACCTTACTAACAGTAACATAGGTTAAGTGTACATTGTAAGTAGAACATAAGTGTACATATATGGTAACTAGGAAATAAGTGTACATATATGATAACTAGGCAAATAAGTGTAAATATAGACATAGATAAGAAAGATAATAATGTTAGAAATTAGAAAGCAATTATGTGTATACTTCTGCATAAACAGCATTTAGTAAGAAAAAAAAAAAAAAAAAAAAAAAAAAAAAAACCGTCGGCGTCGGACCACGTCCTAGTTTTACTAGGCAGTCACAGGACTGTCGATCTGTAGTATAATAAGTAGAAAAATCGCCTGTAGTATTATAATGCATGCATGATAAACAAAGGCACGGGCATTTTGAGCCCGTGGATCAAAATTTATAAATAAAAAAAAAAAAAACTATATCGAATGCTGTGGTCGTCTTGTTCCCCGGTTGAACACCTCTGAGTAATTCGAGTCGGGCGTTAGTAGGTTAATAGACGAGCTTTAATAGGGACCGTACAACCGATACCGTGCTTTTGAGTTATGTTTATAGCCCCGAGTGGTGTTGAACGTAAATTATTGTAGTCTGGCGTAACTTGGAAGAAACCGGTTAAAAAATCTAATTAAATGTATGACAATAACAGTACACGCGCAGCAAGACTGTTGCAAATGTTTGGAAATTAAAAAAAAGTAATTTTAAATGAAGGTAGTATAAACTATTTGGTAAGTATGTTATTTTTTTACACTCTTGAATTCCTTAAAGGGACTTTCGAATAGTCATAATACAATAATGAAGTTAATGTACACCTAGCACAGCAATTGAAGTATAGATTCTACTAAATAAACCGGTAACAAGCTTAGCTAAGGAACAAAGAAATATAAATCACCAATATATTCCATCAACCCGCAGTAGAGTAGCGTGGTGGATTAAACTCTAATCCTTCTCCTACATGGAGAAAGAGGCCTATGCCCAGCAGTGGGATATTACAAGCTGAACCAATCGTTCTCAATCTAAAAAGTTTTATTTCATGTTAGGATTATTTAGGCTATATCTTTGCTTATAATAAACAGTTCATGTTATACTTATATACTAAATTTTGAGATTGACTTATTCAGGTAAACAACTCAAAATCCTTTTTAATATTATGATTTAAACTGTACCCATATGTGCGTGAGTGTGTCTGTGACTGTGAGCGTTTTACAAATAAATGCATGATTAATGACACGAATGCGAATAGGAAGCTAGAACATAACTCACACAAGCAGAGACACATTAATACCTCTTATTTATCGATAAATATACATCTACACACAGTTTTGATACCATAAGTCATTGAAACGGTGAAATAGCTCCTATCAGGAGCAAAGAGCCACATCAATCCGGACTCCACTTAGCTAAAACGATAAGGGTCTTTACACATTGTAATACAAAATAATGCGACAAAAATATAGGTATTTATTTTTATAATAATTTTAAAATAATTAAAAAATTGCAAGCTTTTAAGTTTGTTTATCATTTTCAAGGATCATATTTAATTATATTATCATTTTATATAACAGTTAACTACTACCAATATTATTTTTTATCTGTTGTTGCTAATGTAAATGCGTTTAACTGAGATAGGGTACAGCTGAAAATACCCTACTTAAAATTTGAAGCCCAATTGGGGAAGTACCTCGATCATACAGAAGATTACACACTAAAATAATACTTTTCTTGCAGCAGTTGTAGGCGTTTACAAGCTACGGTAATCGCTTTACATCGAGAGAGCAGTACGCTTGTTTCTTGAAATACTTGTATAAAAATAAGCTTAGAACATTTAAAATAAAAACAATACAAAACTTTTTATGCATTTATACATTAGAAAAATTAATGTCGTATTATTTACAAAGACTAATGAAAAAAAATTGAAATAGATCAGACATATATCAGGAGACGTATTAAGACAGTCTTAATTAGTATGTATACAGGGCCTTACTACCTAAGATGTAGCTTGCTTGCATTAAACATTAGAAGTCTCGGCTTCTGTTTATTGATGTGAATGTCTCGATATCAGGCAACACAGCAATGTAAGTTATAGAATACATTTTTTACTAAACGGTCGCAAAAACACCAGTTTACAGAGCGTTTCCTAGCGAGATGGAGTTATGTCAGTTTGTGTGTTAATAAAGGTTCCATAAGTGATTCTAAGCCGTCGGACTTTAAATTGATATTTTTAATTATTATTATATATTTACGGGGTAGAGTTTTTTGTCCGACATAATGTACTGATCCGGTCGTATGCGTGGGACGTTCTAACGTGGTTCGTTACCTAAGTCATAATGTACTTGAAAATAATTATCTTACAACGATACATAGACATACTTTTTTTTAATTGTAAGGTAATCTAAACTCTTATTGTTGATTATATTTGTCAATGTTTTTATGAATTATAGTTGAGATAACACATGCTTTAGTGTGTATTTTGTTGTTGACCTAATCTATACAAATATTATAAAGCTGAAAAGCTTGTTTATTTGTTGTTTAAAAGCGCTAATTCCGGGAACTAATTCTTTCAACTGAAAAAATGTTTTTGTGTTGGATAACCAATTTACCGAGGAAGGCTAGGCTAGTTTATCCTCAAATTAACGTGTGTGAAGAAGTGGGGCAAATTAATGTTGATTACTATTTTTACAGCCTAGTAAGGAATCCAGAGACACGCAAGGATTAATTTCTACAATATATATATTTGATATGTGCATATACAGAAACCTCGATCAGTACGCCAAAATATCACCAATCGGTGACAGTAAGCGATTGGTCGGATTGTATTACAATGATTTAGAATGGTAACCCAAACAAAGGCTAAAAAAATATTTAATGTGATTCTTGTGTTTTTCGATCACATAAATGCAATCAAATATTTCGATAATGTTACCTCATCGACGGATAACAAGCAGTAACATAATTAATTCAATAAAAATTGACGTAAGACAATTTTGCTGGGTTGATTCTTGTATCTTTTTGTTTTTTTTTTTTTTGCTTTTTTCGGCTACAGATGGTCAGGTAAAATTTATACTGCTTTGAAGTTGTAGTAAGTTTTGTACATTTAAATAAGGTCGTGTTTTATAATTGCCTGGCCGTTTAAATAGGCAAGAAATAACTACAATAGAATGAGTATATAAAAATGATATCAACGCGCGTAAAGCTGTAACAAGCGTCTATTTAATATAATAAACATTCATATCTATGTATGTACACATTTCATTGATACTTTTTTGTTTGTAAGAATCGTCCAATTGATGTACAGGTAAATACAGGAGGGTATGTTAGTCGGATGAGATTAACTGAGGCAGATTTTATTTACAGACGCTAAGAAACATGTTTATAGTCGTTCAAAAGTAAATCCTGCGGTTTTAAAACTTCAACTGATACGTCGATATTTTCCATCACTGTATCCTTTATCTTTATTTAAATCTTGTTTCATGATAAAAACTTAGGTATGGTAAGATTAAAACGCAAAATTGCATCTTATATTGTTGTCAATACTTTTTGAATTCAGCCTTTTGTCGCATGTAGAGCATAGAATTTTTTTTTTATAAAATGGTTTAGATTATCGAATTGTTTTTTGGACTAAATCTACAAGAACATCATAAATATTCAAGAAGTCAAAAGAGCATCAAAAGTGTTCCCTCCGAGCCTCGGAGACTGTTACGCCGTCACAGAAGACTCCCTGTTACGCTCTCACAAAAGTCTCAGTTGAAGAATACCTTAAAGTAGTAAAAAAAATATTCACCAACCGACAGTGTAATATCGTTACAGATTAAACTCCAAGCCTGATCTCAAGCTTCTTATGTTATTATATAAACCATACATTGTTAGAGAAGGCGACTCTACTTAGCTCTAAGATCTTTAGAGCCTGCTTCAGTCTGGTTCTATTTAGTGGTTCTTTTTTAAATAAGATTTTAATCGCTATTAAAAAATTTCTAAACGAAAAAAAAAGACACAAATAATTACAATATTAACATCATAAACTACACATAAAACTTTTGTCGAACAAGATACTAAGTTAAAATTTTTAAATGTGTTGTCTTATTCGTAATACAATATTTTTAAAGAATCGTTTCGATCCATATTAATTTATCCGACGCGTTGTTACGAAAATTAACGGTTGAACGATTCGGCTAGTGAGGTTTCTGTGGGCAGGCTTTTGAGCAATTTTTTGGGGTTTAATCCTTTTTTTTATTGTGTATCAGATGACTTAGTCTTTTCTCGACTTTCCGCCGACGTTTGGTTTTGCTGTCGTTAGGTAAAAAAGGGTATTGTGGTATTTAAGTAAGTGTATGTATTATTAATGTATGATAAGATCAGAGTGATGTAATAGTTCGTCAAATAACTTTTTGAAATATATCATCAGTTAAAACGGTTAACACATCGCTTCAGCTTGTAATACCCCACTGCTGGGCATAGGCCTCTTTCCCCATGTAGGAGAGAATCAGAGCTTAATCCACTACGCTGCTCCAATGCGGGTTGGCAGATATATTCCTACTATGAGTAACGATTGCTAACAGGTGTACATGATAACAACCGGGACCGGCGGCTTAACGTGCTCTCCGAGGCACGTCGGGGAAACCCATAAGGATTGCACAAACACCCGGTCCACGGCAAACATCTGTATAGCCAATACAAATGATTATCATCTGCGATCGAACCTGCAACCGCCAGTGCAACAGCCACAAACCAGCACTGTGATCATTGTGCCAACGCGTCGTTATTCGTTCGCCGTCAACGTGTACACATATACAGACATATACAAAGGTACGCCAAGACAACTGTTGTGGTGTATTTTTTTATGTATGAAATTAAAAAATAAGTTTAAATTTTTTAAATAAATTATAAAATAGAAAAGTTCATACGTTAGACAATAATTTTTCCTTTTAAGAAAGAATTGAAATTTATATGGTAATAAAAAAATCAGACTTAATATAGATACTACTTCTAGTCAACCTATTTTCTTTATTAGGTGATATAGTCTCTACGCGAAGAATTAGTGGGTTTTCACACTGTACACAATACGCAACGTATTCATTCCGAAGTAAAATTATTTGTCTAACAAAGTTAAGCAAAAACCATTGAAACAGTTTTAGAAGTAATGAGAAGCGATTGTATTACGATCAAATGTGGTGTGTGTTTTAGTTTTATGTTAGTATTCAAAAAATCTATTATTTGTATTAAGTTTCGACGTACCGAACAAGTTACTTTGAAGCAAGCTGTGATTTACCTGTCATTATAAGAACGGTTAGACAATATATAATCAATTTTAAATTTTTTACAATTTAATACCTGATGTTCGTAATCCAATAAATAAAATAACAATGTAATAATATAAGTGCAAGATATAAACGCGGTCACCGCAACCGCATTAATTGTGTGAAGCTTCTTAATATTCACTGGCAGCGTTATCGCCACCTGGACACTGAAAATGTATTTGAATACAGTTTCAGTGCTTATTTTAATACTTTATCTGTGGTGTCCGTTATATGGGGACAGTTTTCTATGGCGTATAAATATACCGTTGTCACTTGGAAGCGGAAACTGCATTCAATAACAAATACTTCGATACAATTGTCAGTAAGTTAAAGTTAGTGCTTAGTTATTCTAGAAAACTTTGCGTGGGTAAATTGCATGCGTAATGCCATTGTAAAATTTTAATATTCGTTGTAAATATTTTAATAAATGACGATTTATAATTGGCTATGTAATGGTAGTAATTATATCACACGTTTAATTCTTCTTTTCAATATCTTATTTACTTAAGCTGTATTATATGTTATAATTATCACATATGCACAGATATTATGGGCCAGATGAGTTAGTTTACGTATTATATTATAAGTTGATTTTGATTTGATGAAATGCGCTAATCTTTACGTTATTCAAGAACCTATGGGACTTACGCCGAGTTGCACGAAACAAAATTAAAATTTAAGTAGAGATTAAACTAATTTCATCGCAAGAATTTCATACAATTCTTGCGATTAAATTAGTTTAATCACTACTTAAATATTAATTTCTTTTCGTGCAACTCGGCGTTAGCTTAGTACTATATATCGAAATATTTTCTCAATTATAACTAGACCTGACAAAAAACTAGATTAATAGCTCATTAATTATTACGTTTGAACAAACAAATAACCATAGAAACGTGTTTTGTAATCTGTATTTATATTATAAATTTGAAAATTTTGTAGAAACGCGCTAATTTCAAGAAGTGAGCGGGTTCGAACTGAAAAATTATTTTTGTGTTTAATAGCCCATTTAATGAGAAAGATGGTCTATTTTTTCTTTAAATCAACGCATGTTAAATCGCAGGACATAGCTAGTACAATAATAGACACATTAAACAAGTCAATTCAAACGTCATTAAATTTCGAGAATATACACAAATTAAGTAGTAGCCAACACTATCAACGTTAATAACATTCAATAGTTTTAGCACCTCGAAGCAATGAGTGTTAAACGGTTAGAATTTATTACTGAAACCGGCAATAGTAAATACATCCAGAGCGGCATTTTATTGACTGTAATATCTTTAATTTTATGCAGTACTGCTTCCAGGGCCAATTTATAAGTTAGGTTTATTTATAAGTTAAGATGACACGATGTTACGTTAAGGGACCGCGGTCTGCACGCGACTTCAACAATAACAGTCATAACATTAGCGATATTTACTACCGTGCCCGTACGTCATCTATATTCAGATAAATGAATCTTGTTTGATAAATACGAAATTATATGAATGTTTCACATAAAGTTGAGTAAATATATATCGCTTACCATCAGGTGAGCCGTACGCTTGTTTGCCGACCTAGTGACATTAAAAAAAAAAAAAAAAAAAAAAAAAAAAAAAAAAAAAAAAAAAAAAAAAAAAAAAAATATAAGTAATCTAAGAGGTACTACTTTTCTTGTAATTTTCTCAGATTAGATTTCAAGATACATTTATCGTTTCTTTTACTCCTTCCGATCGTACTCTGATGTTTTATATCTTCCTCAATTAAAATCAAAATCATACTTATTATTCTTGAAGTTAATGTTTTAAACGGACCTTTCAGTCCTATATTAGTAAAGATAAAACAGCAGTAAAAAGTCGCATTTGAAATAATAATTCTAATTACGTTTACGCTGTAAGCGTTTTTAAATAAATACATAAATGGCTTTAATTACAAATTTAAGAATGAAATTAGCGATAGCTAAGTCACAATAATTATCAGTTATGCTTTGAAACGTCTGAAATAAATGCTTATTATTATTTTAACTTAGGTAAATTGAACGTTAATATGTTAGTCTTTTTTGCTTTCAATATTTGTTTTAACATTTTATTTATTAGTTGTTTATTTTTTAATAAAAATTTTGTTTTTAATTATTAGCGGGAATTGAAAAGCTATACACTTGTGTAGAGGACGAGAGTATTCAATTTTTTTTTCATATAAACTACTAAAACAATTCATATTAAACTTTCTACGTAAAAAGCTATAGATTAATAATAATAAGTACATCGACATATTCTGAGTTCACACAAGATATCGGCCAAACCTATAAAATAGCTATTAAACAAAAATTTCAAACGCAAAAACAAGAAAAATATTATGTATAGAACATAGTTACATACATTTTTGTATTGTATTTATACAAATAAATAAAGTTCGAGTGTCTGTTTGCAATATTAAAATAATGGCTTTATACTAAATACATATGGATATATACACGGTACATATAAAATAACATTTTTTTTACAATTTTTATCTGTCTATCTGTCTGATTGTTCCGGCTAATATCTGAAAGGGCTGGACCGATTTGGCGGGTCTTTCACTAGCTGATAGCTGATATAATAAGGAGTAACTTAGGCTACTTTTATTTTAGAAATTTATTTATTTTACAGCAGCGAGTGGAACAATAACTTTTTTGTTAAATTCCACGCGAACGAAGTCGCGGGCACGGCTAGTTATCTATAAACAACATTAGTATCTCAAAGGTCGAACAATAACGATCTCGTTTTCGATATAAACAAATTGTTTAAAGCATTTGTGATCATAAAAGCGATGACGCTAAACTTTATGATACGAAATGGATACGAATTTAAAATTGAATACGATATGAGGATTATGACGTGTTGTACCGGATTATACAATTTAACCCACTTCAAAATATGTTGTAAATGTGTTACAAGAGAATAATAACAATGAATTATTTAATGAATTATTTAATTAATTCTTTAATATTTATTACACAATACATCATTCAGTATTTGGTTCATATAATCCATTCAAAAGTTACGGCTTCATACGCGACTGATATCGCCAGACTGCCAGACAAAAAAATTTATATCAATCCTATATAAAGTTCCTATGATTAACTGACACTACATATTATACTAAACTATTAAATAGATTTTAACGGTAAAATTAACAAAATGTTACCGTTTTTATAGATATGTATATATGATACGATTTATTTATTACTAGCTGTGCCCGCAACTTCGTCCGCGTGGAAATAAACAAAAAAGTTATTTTTCAGTTCGCTGAGTTATAAAATAAATAAAATTCTTAAATAAAAGTAGCCTAAGTTACTCCTTATTACATCAGGTATCTGCCAGTAAAAGTCCCGTCAAAATCGGTCCAGCCGTTTCAGTGATTAGCCAGAACAGACAGACAGACAGACAGACAAAACTTGTAAACAATGTTATTTTGGTATATGCACCGTGTATATATTCACATGCATTTAATCACATGCATTTAATAAAAGCGGTTATTTGAATATTACAAACAGACACTCCAATTTTATTTGTATAGATAAGACTTTTTAAAAAAACTTTTAACACATACTGAAAAACTGTGTGATTGTTAAAATGTAATTTGTAGTGAAAACAGTTTTTCACCTAGAGAATTGGAATTGCTATTCTAAGAATTGCTACTAACATCGTAGCCAACATTCCGCGCGGTCATGATCGTACTGTAATTAGTAGTTTGGTACGGTATCGTGTAGTTAGAGGTAAAGTTATTTTACTTTAAAACAGTTTTATCATACAGTCACATATTCTTATGTCTAAGTTAGCAGTTTCAATAATGATAATTAGAGAAAGACAACAGGAGTACTCAATTAAACATAATAAATATAAGACGTCATCACCTTTTTACCACCGAACCGCAAGGCATCGCATGAATCTGCACCGCTACGTGATTGAAATCCCACGATTTCGCATTAAGCGGTTTGCTTCCTCGTTCCTAATACGCACTGCAAAAATTTGGTATGCCTTTCCGGCTTCCGTTTTTCCAACTAACTATAACGTGGGTATCTTTAAGTCAAGAGTGAATAGGCATCTTCTAGGCAAGCGCGCACCACTTTAGGCTGCAGCTTCACTTACCATCAGGTGAGATCGCAGTCAAGCGCTAGTCTATATATTTAAAAAAAAACACGTTAAATAATTAAATAACTCAAAAATAAAACCATAAGTAGTGGTAGCATGCGCGCATTGCTACGCTTTTTTTAATTTTTTTTTTGGTCATACCATCTCAGAGACCTTTGTGGACTCATGCATAACACTTTGCTGAAGATCATGACATAGTCATATATATATGCATAGTTTACGATTCAATAAAGGACATACAGACAAACATTCATTTTTATATATAACAATAATTCCAATTAAAGCTTGTAAAATTGATTGACAGTTTGCTATTTTACACGCTTTTTATTAGCTTCACCTGTTTGTATGTTTGTAACCGACTCCTTTGGACTTAATTTTGACCCTCTTTAAACGTTCGGATTTCATTTAAACTTAGTAGGCTTATCAAGGACCGATGACATGACACTAATTTGATAAGATTATTCCTTTTTCCGTCCGTTTTATTCCGTTTTTTTTTTTTTTTTTTTTTTTTTTTTTTTAACTACGAGTACTATATATTTCTTTGACTGTATCTTTTGTAGTTATCCTAAAATCATGGACAAATAATTGGTCTTAAAAAGGGCAGATCTACAAAAGAGATTCTTAAGCTTGAGATTTGATGAATCTCTTTTGTAGATAGAAGATAAGAAGATCAACTCCACTAAAATTGAATTCTTAATTATAAATAAAAATTTGAGTATCTGTTTGTAATATTTAAAAAAAAACGCTTTTTACTAAATGTATACACGGTACATATACCAAAATATCATTTTTACAATTTTCGTCTGTCTGTCTGTCTGTCTGTTTGTTCCAGCTAATCTCTACAGTAAAAAAGTCTCTACAGTCAGACAGCTAATGTAATAAGGAGTAACTTAGGCAACTTTTATATTGGAAATTTTTTTTCTATAACTCTGCGAATCGAACCTTAACTTTTTTGTTAAATTTCACGCAGACGAAGTCGCGGACACAACTAGTTATACATAGAAAATAATATAAAGTATCATCATAGATCAAATTTGATTAAAAATATTTAAAATGTTATCCTGATACAAATTGTGACATACTAGGAACTCATAGATAACCCAGCAGTTAGTCTACAGACGTAGCGTGAAGGCCAACACGCACTGCATTAGTGCAGCATCTTTATTACGGTGTCTGTAACTTAGGTACATGTGAGGTTAAACTGGTTACCCATAGAAATATACTTCTAGAAATCCGATAATGATCTTAAATAATATGATATGGTTTTGTAATTTGAGTGCTGTGTACAATTAATGAAATAAATTAAATAATTGTTGCTATTTTACAAATTAAGTAAGTAGTTTTGTTAGCAACATGCTGCTTGTATTATCGGTAACAACTGACTGTTATAGCGAAGGAATCGAAAACCACAACCACCGGAGCAGACATCAGGGCCATTACGAACCGCGCGAACGGGCTAGTCGAATTCTTTTCTTAAATATTCTTAGATTAGATTGAAAATTTTAAAATGTTAATTAAATTAACCCTTCATAATAAATATTCTAGTACAATGAAGTTCCTATGTCGCGAGCTCCAAACACAATACAACACACATAAACACAAATAGACAATTATCTGTGCTTGTTTCTGTGGTTATATGTGTAATAAGGATTTACCTCTCATAGACATTTGAAATCACGATCCATTGTCCTTTTACCGTAAGCTACAAACTATCATATTAATAAAAAACAAAATATCCTGCAGTTTAGTATCCCTATTCAAAACATATATTTATTAGTTATGAACTATTGTTTTCCTTATGGAACTAAGGACCTGTTTCACCGATTATGGACAACGCTATTTGACGGATTACAGTATGAGACAGTCAGAAGTTTTTGATTCATTTTTCTTTTTTACCATCGAATTCTTACCATATTTATTAGATATTTCTATTCGCATATATATTAATCTTAAAGTTACAGCTTATTAAATTAACATAGACAGATCTGCCTATTCTAACTCTTATGGGACAAGAGGCACTAATGCGGAGGTGGTGGGAGGACCTAGCGGAGCAGCCGTATGGCACACGCGTAACGGCTGCCTTGCGCCTGGTCCTTGAGCGGTGGATGCGCCGTAAGCGCAAACCCCTCACCTTCCGTCTGACGCAAGTTCTCACCGGGCACGGCTGCTTTGGTGAATACTTGTGTCGAACGGCCCAAAGGGAGCCTACGACTGGATGTCACGATTGTGGCGCGGCGGTGGACTCGGCCCAGCACACCCTCGAGGTGTGCCCGAGATGGGCGGCGATACGTCGCGATCTGACGAAGTCCTCGGAGGAGACTTGTCACTGCCGAGCGTTATCACCGCGATGCTCGGCGACGACGAGTCCTGGAAGGCGATGGTCTCCTTCTGCGAGACAGTAATGTTCCAGAACGAGAACGACGAGCGGATGAGAGAGGGGGCCGCCGACGAGGCCTCCGTCCGCAGGCGACGGGGTCCGTAGGAGGCGCTACTTAATGTTTTTCCAGTAACGAACCTGTGCCCATGTCGGGCCGAGATGGGAATCCGGTCCTGCTAGACATGGCATCGTCGGGATTGTTCAGAGGTGAGCCGGACAGTCCCCATGAAGGAGAAGTCTGGTCTTTTCGCCGAGGCTAGCCTGTCGCTGGAGGGATCCTGTTGCCTGCAGACCCGGGACCCTCAAATTAAAGCGGCTGAAGGCTCCCGCGGAGGTTTGGTCGGTAGTGCACCACCAAGTGCTGAAGCCGACATACGGTCTAGGAATACCTACCCGGGCATCTTGGATATCACCCGTAAATGGGTTACCATGCGATATCAAAAAAAAAAATTCTAACTCCCGCTTTCAAAGTCTTTATGTATCGTCATCCGTCAAATAGCGTTACCCATAACTGTTGAAACAGGCCCCAAGTGTCAAAGTAAATTTATTTTTATTTAAAATTTATTTTTACTACACATACCTTTTAGCGGCTTTCATTAATTATCATTTATATTTAGTAGAAAGTAAAAACTACACAGTATTTTTTCTCTAACTAATTTGTAAACATTTTTGAATATCATATCAAAAATTAACCGTTCTAGCCCGAGTAGAAATTTTTTCGTCTTCCTTAGAAGGACCGGACCAGGCATGCCTGATCAGGACTAGATAAGGCATGTAACGCAGATGATTTGTCTGGACCTGATCAGGATGAGATGAGGCGTCTCCGACTGACCGTGTCAGCGCTCTAGCCAATTAAGCTATGGAACGATGTATCCGTTAGATCGAAATTCCCGCAGGTTCGATCTCGCTGGAACGGTCAATTTTTGACATGATATTCAAAAATGTTTAGAATTCCTAATGTGTGTGTAACACAAAAATAAAATCGTACATATTAACAATTTGTATTAAGAAAAAGTAATTATTTTTTTCTTGTGTTCATACAATATAAAATAAATACTAGAAGGTGACGTCATCGTACGTTCTGTCAACACAACTACAATTTCATTGTAAAACCTGATCTAGGAGTTCCTGCCTTAGTAACTCTTAACCGAATTCCACGCATGTTGGAACTATACACAAGCGACTAATAAACCGCGATCGCATACTGGAGATTAGTCGCACGCGAGTCCCATCGTGACAACGGTAGTGCGCGTAAAGGCTCAATGGATAAAATCCTTAGCTAACCGAGTTTAACTTGAACGTATGGTGAAATGAAATTGAGAATTCATTGATTATGAGGATCTAGATATCGATGCATTTGATTGTTTACACATCAAATGTAATTTGATTAAACTACTAATAGAAATAATTAATAATAACTGGTCAAGTCACTGTCAAATTCGTATGTGAAAAATAAAAATATAAATAAGGTCAAAGAGACAAAAGATTAAAAATAGGGCAATAAATAACTGTGTGACATTATTAATACTATTTTGAGTGCAATATACAACAATAAATTAGAAGTATAAAAAATTAAAACTAATTTTATAGAATAACACACCCAAATAATCCTTGGCTAAAAAGTTTGTCTAGTTTTGTGTAGAAAAAAAATAAACATGTATTTTAAACATATTATTTAAATATAATTTTATCATCCATCTTACAATATTTCGATTTATCTTAAAGTATTTCGAATTTAATGAAATAATAATTTTTCAATTTTACTGCGTCGCGAGTAACTGCATTTTAACCTCGGCGTACTGACTGCCTTAGATAGGTACAGTTAGCGCATGCTTCCTGGTCCTGATAACTCAGGTAACAATGAGGTGTTAATTAGTTTAATATATTCTATAGTGAACTGTACTTATTTTGTGCCAGTGGACATTATGGTACACTATCGTCTGTGGTGTACTGTATTGATTATATTTTATGGGTTCAATGGTTTGCATAGCCATGAACCACGTTAACTTAGAATGGAGATTAGGATAAAACTATTTATAATTATATTAGCATTACTAAAATACCATGTAAATTGTCTACTGCTGAGTAAATAGCTTTCTATAAACATAACTTTAATAAAAAAATCATTGCATCCTTTAAACAGTTCTCATTCATTTTTTCTGTCTTATATTTACTAGTATAAATAAAAATCAATAAATATACTAATAATAATATAAAAGCAATCCAATTTTTGCATACGTAATGATACACAAATCCCTTATTCTGAGTAATGAACGATATTTTTGGAATATTTTTGGACTTACAATATTATAATTAATTGTTACGCAGTCTCAATATCGGATAAAAAACCCTAAATACAAAATGGTTTTCAGCACAACGATATATAAACAATAGAAATAAAAACCAATAATTATTCGAAGCTCCCAGCTTCCCGATCTCGGAGGATAATTTAAACAAATACACCGTTACCCGATACCCGGTGGTCAAAGATCAGCGCATCGCTATCTCATTACAGGCGCCGGAAGATCTTCTTTTTAGCTGTAAATCTCTTATCGTGCACACACTATTAAATCAGGCCTACATATTGAATGCGTCCTAGCGCATACCTCCGATAGCGATCTCTCTCAAATATACGCTAACGACTCTTTCACACGGAGCTTGTGTTAAATAGGTTTTAATAATTATGTTTATGATTTTGGAAGTATAACAAAGAGGTTACAATGTATGGATAATAGTCAATAAAGTGTGACTTTGGGTTAAGAAGGAAAATTAACAAAAAACCTTTAAGACTAGGTACTTAGTAGGTTACAGCAGGAAACATCCTGCTCAAAATCTGGAGCAGGCCAACTGGGCTTAATACCAACCAAATAATACTGGTTTCAGGGAGTGTTGTATTCCTGTGGTGATAAGATAACCAGAGCGCCGGGGGGGGATAGGGTTGGATCGGCAAAGCGCTTGCGAAGCTTCTGGTGTTGCAGTTGCAGTCTATAAGCTACGGTAATCGCTTATCATCAGGTGAGCTGTATGCTTGTTTGTCGACCTAGATGTATAAAAAAGTGAACACTTTGAGAGATCACGTCTAATGCATTGAAATTTGAAATCTTCAAAATTGAATTATGTCGTTTTTAGATTAATATATTCGAAATTTAAAATTAAAATAAATGTAACGTCGCAATTTGTGGGAAACAAATGTAGACTGTGACAATGGAAAAATTAATTGCAATTTTTGAATGATTAAAAAGCTATACTTAAATAAAAAGTAAAGTTTTACTTATATTCACTGAATTTTAATCTTACTTTATTTAACTTAAAAAATATTTAAATCATAAAATTGTAAAAACTTTTTGGTCTACTTAGAAAGAAACTGACTATCTATGGTAGGGTAAGTACAGGTACTTAAAATGAAACTTTATAACTTTCTGCGTTAGCTTCACTTAGGACCGGCAATTTAGGCTAGTTCTATGGCTTAACCTAGAATTTCTTGTACCAGATAAATCCGTCCAGCTAAAATCTAGACCGCGATTATTTTGTAGATTGCGTTTACGCGTAAATTATAGGCTTGATAAGAGATTATATCTTAATATTTATTGAAGTGTTTATGTTTTGAAGGATGTAATTAATAACGAAAATTAATAAATTAGATATCCCACACAATACTGCGAACACACATACACACATAGCTATAGATTATAGTTTGTGTACGTCAGTAAAAGAGGTTTGTTGTATAATCTGTTGTTGTAAATTCCATAGCAAATAAAAAACATACATTTGATTTAGCACGTAATTTTGTATTTACAATTCGAATTCTAAGCTAACTTATCAAAAATTATCAATATTTATTTTTGGCTATGCGTCAATTTAAAAAATTACAAGATAACTAGAAAATCATTTCACAATATTATAAGTATATTCAAATATATTTGATAAAAGAGTTTCTTTTACAAACTACTTACTTAATAAGTACTGCATTTATCTTTAATTGTATGATTAGTATTTACACAAGTTAAACATTTAACTATACTTTAGAAAGTACTCCATTCCGCTTATAATTTTGCATGCGGGACCGTTCGATGCTCGACGCTGACAGGCGACATTTATTTATTACCGAGAAAAGGTTAGTTACAAAACCCTACTTTCGTCCTAAGCGATGTGTATTATATATTATCATAAATATTATAATCAAACAGACGTTTGTGATTATATCGATTTATTTAAATATACATATATAACTAACCCGCATTGTAGCAGCGTGGTGAATTAAGCTTTGATCCTTCTCCTACATGGGGAAAGAGGCCTATGTCCAGCAGTGGGATATTACAGGCTGAAGCGTAATCGTATTTAAATAAAACTTCTTTAGAGTCGTCGGCATTTCAAACTCTTTAAGGATTTTCGTAAAGAAATATGCGTCACGATAAATACATTACGCAGTGTTTTATATTCATGGTGAATTATTTTACTGAGGTAGGGCACAGCAGGAATTTCCTGCTCAAAATACGGAGCAGCCCGACTGGGGTAGTACCTCGACCTTACAGAAGATCACAGCTAAATAATACTGTTTTCAAGCAGTATTGTGTTCCTGTTGGTGAGTAAGGTGACCAGAGCTCCTGGTGGGATTGGGGATTGGGTCGGCAACGCGCTTGCGATGCTTTTGGTGTTGCAGGTGTCTATAAGCTACGGTAATTGCTTACCACCAGGTGAGCCGTACGCTTGTTTGCCGACCTAATGACATAAAAAAAAAGAATAAATCTCTCGTAGGCTACTTTTCAGAAGTTTCACTTCTGCTGAGTGTGAATTACACACAAACCGTTTTTTTTATACATATAAACCTTGTCCTGTCTATATTATGTATATATGTAAAGAAAAATGAAAAAACATTGATATTATTTTCTTAATAAGTAGTGCAAGTACTTGGGAGATTAGACGTAAGCACGACAGAGGTATTAATTACAATAGGTCCCTATTTCTCTAATACAAAACGAAATTTTTTTCGTTTGTCATTTTATTTTCTCGTGTTTTATATCATCATTACAGCCTATACAGTCCACTGCTGGACATAGGCCTCCACAAGTTTACGCCAAAAATAACGTGAACTCATGTGTTTTGCCCATAGTCACCACGCTGGGCAGGCGGGTTGGTGACCGCAGTACTGGCTTTGTCGCACCGAAGACGCTACTGCCCGTCTTCGGCCTGTGTATTTCAAAGCCAGCAGTTGGATGGTTATCCCGCCATCGGTCGGCTTCTCAAGTTCCAAGGTGGTAGTGGAACTGTGTTATCCCTTAGTCGCCTCTTACGACACCCACGGGAAGAGAGGGGGTGACTAAATTCTTTAGTGCCGTAGCCACACAGCACGTGTTTTATATATGTTGTTATAATGATTGAAAAGTGTTTTCCTATATCTGTTCACCCGACTGACCATTTATAAGAAATGTAATCTTGTGTTGTATTTCTACCTAATGTAACAATAAATATACGAAATACTTTCAATAAACAAACTCTTATTTTTCAATATTCATTGTTATCTTATTAATCTTTTATTATAAAATATTTTTCAATCGGTAATAGATAATTTTAACCGGACTCTAAACGCGATTTCTCGCCGTGATAGCCGATGCTCTTAATCGCAGACGTCAATAGCTAGCAACGTATCATTCATTTTAATAGATTTCCATATCGGATAATTAATATTTGACGTGGAGCTGATTTCGTTAAACAGAATCTTAGTTAAATGATCGAGTGCGTGGTACGTCCATCCATAATTTACGCAACATGACCCCGGTTGTACCACCTCCTTCTCCCTGTTTAAAGTACTTTGTTACTTACAGCTACTCTTTCGCTAATATGGACAAAATTGTAATGTGTATTTCTCTACGAAGAGTGTCCTAGGCGACACAGTGTCTGTCTGTCACTGTCTAAATCGTCTGCAATAGACGGACTAAGGCCAATGAAATAAAGAGTCAATAATAAATATAGATGCAAAAAAAAAAAACGAGTATGCTTTAAATCACATGACTGAAGTAAAAGTTACGGAATGTAACTTTCTCACCTTGCTATTTTTACTAACGTATATCTTCTATAACTAAGGTATGCCACAGCAAGAAATGTATTGCTCAAAATATGGAGCAGCCCGACTGGGGTAGTACCTCGACCTTACTACTGAAGATCACAGCTAAATAGTACTGCTTTCAAGCAGTACCGTGTTCCTGTTGGTGAGGTGATTAGAGCTCCTGGGGGGAATTGGGGGTAGGATCAGCAACGCACTTGCGATGCTTCTGGTGTTGCAGAAGTCTATAAGCTACAGTAATCGCTTACCATCAGGTGAGCCGTACGCTTGTTTACCGACCTATCTATAATCTATGGATATGTATATTATGGTACAAAAAATGTTTCTTTATGAGCTTATTATTACCTAAAAAACAAGCATCAATTCGCTTTTGGGAACCAATAACTGTGTATATAAACATATATTTATTACCATTTATTCATATTTTATTATAAACATATATTTATTCAAACAAATCCTAAAACCGTTATTACCAACGTCCTTATTACGTTTACTACCGAACATCGTACATATCTTAAGATAAAACCGAGAAAATGAGATGCGATAACAAGGAGCCAGCCACATGATCCAGTGCCTCGACGATATGTTTATATTGGCGTCTTATAAATTGAGGCGGTTGCATCTTCTCTTGTGAAGTGCTGATCGTATCTCGAAACGCTTGGACTGCTTTATGTTTTATTAACATTAGATTCGATCGGAGGAAGTTATGACATGTATTATAGAGGAACAAATTGTTTTTTACGAGCGCCTGATGGTGTTTGTGGTGGTTATTTTTGTTATGTTTTATTAGTACCGCTATTGCAAATAATATTTTATTGTATTTTGTAATTTTTTATTGTTTTTTTTTTTCATTTTGAAGCGGCATACAAGTGTAAGGGTGACGCCGCGTTGTCGCAACGGTCACAACCATGGATTGTGCCTGTTGCGCTGGCGGTTGCGGGTTCGATCCCCGCACATGTCAAACATTTCTATTATTGTAACCATACAGGTGTCTGCCGTGGTCTGGGTGTTTGTGCAGTCCTTGTGGGTCTCCCCACCGTGCCTCGGAGAGCACGTTAAGCCATCAGTCCCGGTTAATATCATGCACACCTGATAGCAATCGTTACTCATAGTAGTGAATATATCCGCCAACCCGCATTGGAGCAGCGTGGTGGATTAAGCTCCAATCCTTCTCCTACACAGGGAAAGAGGCCTATATCCAGTAGTGGGATATTACAGGCTGAAGCGTAATACAAGTGTAAGATTGCCTTGAACACCAGCACAAACATATCATTAAAACCTTTTCCGAAACACGCTGCATCTTATCGTATAAGTATTATTCCGATCGGTTCAGTAGTTTTCGCAGTATAACCGAATGAAAAAACCGGGTCTCCAATTATTAGTATAGATTATGTAATAGTAAACTCTTATATCACTATTATGACTTCGAACTTCATTTATTAGTATAGATTATGTAATAGTAAACTCACAATGATTATGACTTCGAGATAATTTTTGATAAATAGACTTCTTTAAAAAGTAGTGTTTGAAAATTCAAGGAAATTTTTGAACTATTTTTTTGTTTCCTGTTTTTTTAATTTTCTAACATTATTGTTACATTTGAAGCGAAACATAGTAAAAAAGCAGTTACAGAAAAGTTATAGAAATTATTATCCAATTAAAATTATTATTAGTCATTATTTAATCGATCGGACCATACCGCAGATCTAAAGAAGGTGTAGTTTGTCTTTGATGTTCGTATACGCCTTCTACCGTAGCCCTCGTCCTAATATTAATGAAATCCTGGCCCTTTTGAAAGATCAGCGGAAATATTACTACAAAGGAAGTCGAAGGACTTTACTGATTATTAAAATTTCGAATCGTTTTTTTTTTTGGTATGCGTTGGCTCTTTAAATTATACTGGAAATAATATAAGTACTAATTTATATATATAAATAAAATTGGAGTGTCTGTTTGTAATATTAAAATACCGGTTTTACTAAATGCATATGGATGTATACACGGTATATATATATCAAAATAACATGACTGTCATCTATTACAGAAGTTTATTTTTACAAACTTCTGTAATAGATGACATCCGCCATTTATAAGACTTTTTATCGGGTTAAGATGAATTATCAAGGATACACTATATTAGCTCATTAGTCAAAGCAATCAACTGCACCTAAAGGGTAGTGAATTCTATCTCCGCCAATGACAAACGTGTATTTTCCAATGAGCTAATCCGAGTGTTTCATTGTGTGTGAAAATTTACTTATATTTATTTATGACTAAAAAAAATCCTTCAATTTTTCCTAAGTTTTTTTGGTTTCTCAGAAATTTCACATAATATTAAGAATATAGAATTTCTTTTTTGCTCAATTTCCCACAATGATACACGGTGTGAACATATTAATTGCCCATTCTATTCACAATTGTAAAAAGACGCCGCCATGAGAAATATGATAAAAGCGCAAATTTGAAATTCGTTTAATTAGAGATATGGATCAAAAGTGCCTTATTTATAAATGTTTTATTCTATATAATTCGAATTTGATTAGCGTTGTTCGCAAAATGATTGACCGTTTGACAAATCATTCATTCACAAATCTTCATTCTTACGTTTATGAACTACTGGCTGTGCCCGCGACTTCGTCCGTGTGGAATTCACCAAAAAAGCTATTGTTCAGTTCGCTGTTATAACATAAATAAATTTCTAAAATGAAAGTCGCCTAATTTATTCCTTATTACATCAGTTATCTGCCAGAAAGTCCCGTCAAAATCGGTCCAGCCGTTACAGAGATTAGTCGGAACAAAGATTATTAACAATGTTATTTTGGCATTTAGCAAAAAGCGGTTACTTTAATATTACAAACAGACACTCTAATTTTATTTATTTGTATAGATGTATAGATTTAAAAGTTTAAATTTGAAAATATGTAAACTTCTTATTTTAAATTTTTCCTTCTATATTATTTTAGGTTACAGGTTAAATACAAAATATTATTTCTGCGTACCTCAAAATTCAATTGAGGTTGTAATCTCAATCGCATCGATCAAGATCGATCCAATGTGTGTGTGTGTGTGTGTGTGTGTGTGTGTGTGTGTGTGTGTGTGTGTGTGTGGCGAAATCATCTACGCTACCTTGGCACTATTGATCGATTTTAATCAAGGAATCATGTCAGCTGATGTTATTCCTGACATTTTTGTTGTTTTACGGATATTAAAGATTTGAGATACCTCTACCTGATATGGGATGACGCTACAAATATACTACTTTCTGTATTAGGTCATATATACCATCATCATAATCATCATTCCAGCCTATTGCAGTCCACTGCTGGACATAGGCCTCCACAAGTTCGCGCCAAAAATGCGTGAACTCATGTACGGTGCGTATTTAATTAATAAGTATTTTTTATGCACTAACCATCAATTAATCACATGATATCTTTAAAAAAAATGCTAGATAAAACAAAAACCTTGTAAATACAAAGTCGTAGATAAAACCGGATAATAATACTAGTGTTTTATACTAAACAAACAAAATTATGTATATTACTTTAATCTACAACAAAAAAAAAAACCGACTTCAAAAACGAAACTAAAAAGTGAAAAATAAATTTACTTAGTACAAAGTAATTCGTATTTTGATTTCGTTAATCAGAAATGATTAAATAAATATTTTATAATTTTGGAGTCGGTGCCAAGTAAAACAATAACTACTCTAGTATCTACTCGTAAGTTGTATTCAGTTTTCTTTCATAATTTGTTTCATTGAGGTTGAATACTGTTATTTTTCTGTTATTGTTTTGACATATCTAATAATATTTTTTGTACTTGTTTGTTGTGTGTGTGTGTTGTTTGTATTTGTTATTGTAGCCAGGTTGTTGTAGTATTTACTTGGCACCAACTTCAAAATTATAAAATATTTATTTAATCATTTCTGATTAACGAAATCAAAATACGAATTACTTTGTACTAATTAAATTTATTTTTCACTTTTTAGTTTCGTTTTTGAAGTCGGTTTTTTTTTTGTTAAAAATTATTTTATTTTACAATTTTTAGTGATGGGTAGACCTAACAAGGATGCTTTTCTTCTTATGTCGGGGGTTCGGAAACATACACAATACACAAGCACAAACACCCAGATCATGACAAACATCTATATGGCCAATACAAATGTCTGTCGTGCGCGGGGATTGAACCCACTAACGCCAGCGCAACAGCCGGCGCTGTGACCGCTGCGCTAACGCGTCGACATACTATGAGTAAAGTTCGCTATCAGGTGTACGTAATAACAACCGGGACTGACAGCCTAGCGTGTTCTCCGAGGCTAGGTTGGGAGAACCACAAGGATTAACAACTAGACCGAAAATAAATATTTGTATAAACATAAATATCCACTCCGAGCGGGAATAGAACCCGCGACCGTCGGTGTTTAGGCGCCGACGGCCCGGCACATGCACCATTATATCAAAGCGGTCGTCAAACAGCAAAAGGTAACTGCTGTAAATTGTTGAGAAATTCCCTCGAGTGTTTATGGGCTCCATCATCAAACCTGTTCCTGCAACACAGATGACCACACAGCAGGTAATTGCTTTAAATCGTTGAAAAGTTCCCTCGACTATCTTTCGTCTCCATCATCAGACTGTAATGGCACTTGTAATTCACACAGGTGCAAAGTTCTCGTCAATAGAAAAGAATTAAGTTCAAACAGCAGGTAATTGCTATAATTCGTTGAAGAGTTCCCTCGACTATCTTTCGTCTCCATCATCAGACTGTAATGGCACTTGTAACTCACATAGGTGCAAAGTTCTCGTCAATAGAAACGAATTAAGTTCAAACAGCAGGTAATTGCTATAATTCGTTGAAGAGTTCCCTCGACTATCTTTCGTCTCCATCATCAGACTGTAATGGCACTTATAACTCATACAGGTGCAAAGTTCTCATCAATAGAAACGAATTAAGTTCAAACAGCAGGTAATTGCTATAAGTCGTTGAAGAGTACCCTCGACTATCTTTCGTCTCCATCATCAGACTTTAATGGCACTTGTAACTCATATAGGTGCAAAGTTCTCATCAATAGAAACGAATTAAGTTCAAACAGCAGGTAATTGCTATAAATCGGTAAAGAGTTCCCTCGACTAACTTTTGTCTCCATCATCAGATCGACTCCAGACCTTTATTAAATAGTAGTGCTTTATAGTACTTAATGAAAACATGATTAAATTTACTAGTCACCCTTACGATTTTTGAAAGTTGCCTTCGATTTCTCTGGGATCCCATCATTAGATCCTGGTTTCCTTATCATGGTACCAAACTATGAATATCTCCTTTCCAACAAAAAAAGAATTATCCAAATCGGTTCGTAAACGAAGAAGTTATCTCCGAACATACATAAAAAAAAAAAAAAATATATACGGTCGAATTGAGTAACCTCCTCCTTTTTTTTGAAGTCGGTTAAAAAACAAAGGTTTTGTTCTTCTTTTTCAGTTTTACGACTATTGCATATTTATAATCATTTTATTATTTATGTTAATTGGTTTCGCGAACTACATAATTATTCCCATTTTAATTTTTATTACCCTTTAATATAAACGTTATGTTTAAATAAAAGTCAGCCGATTATTGTAATCGACTTCATCTTTTTGTACTCTAGTATACATTAAAATATTCTTTCTTTTTTTGTATTTCGTAAATAAAATCCCACAAAATTAATAGATAAAGCGTAAGTCGGTGCAGGATTACATCTATATATATAAAAATGAATGTTTATCTGTATGTCCTTTATAGATCGTAAACTATGCATTTGATCGTGTAATGATCTTGTGCATAAGCAAAAAAAAAGCGTATCAACGCGCGCAGGTTACAACTAGTAGTTGATAAAGATACGTGGACTTAGTGACACTTTATTTCATGCAATATATTATTAACTTGGGAGTTGCCGATTTTTCTCTGCAGAATCTACATTCCGAATAGGTGGTAGCCTTACTTAAAAAAAAAAAAATACCTTAAAATTTCAATTCGCAAAATGACGATTCGAAAGTGCTTTTGAAGCCTATTCGTATAAAGTTGTTTATTTGAATTTAGTTGTTATAGTAAAACCTACGTTCTATTTACAGTAGCTAGGATCTAGGGGATCGAGGATAGTTCGAGTAAAATTAACAAGGATGAATTTGCCCGAGACTTAAATATATTTTTCAAATAAATTATCATGTATTGCAAATTCCATCAAATTGATACGAGACATTTTTTTTTTGCTTTCTCTGTCCCTATGTATGCTTAAATCTTTAAAACTTCGCAACGGATTTTGATGCGGTGTTTTTTTTTTTTTTTTTAATAAAAAGAGTTATTGAAGAGGAAGGTTTATATGTATAATACATGCATAATATAGTAGAGGAACACTGATAGCTTTTGCAACCGTGCGAAGCCGGGGCGGGTCGCTAGTTATAATATAGAATATACATAATCTACTTTTTAATTTTAACCTACTTACAGAGCAATTTAATCGCTATTCGGATAGACATAAGGAAGGGAAAAATTCCATGGCTTTCTAACGGTGCACGGCGACTTTAATTATGGTGAAATTTAATAACTGACGTGATTGCTAGTGGCTCGGGTACCTTCTTTAGAGTTATGGCAATACTGGATAAGGTATGGTGCTAGAAAAAGTTTTTTTATCTGATTTTTTATGATTTACAATCTTAGATAATTAAGAAATATTACATTTTATCATCTTTCCATTCCCTACTTGCTTTCATTCACAACTTCGACATTTTTTTTTCATATACAACTAGATCCACAAACAAGGACTCATATGATGCTAAGAGATTATCGTAGCCTATAGACGCCTGCAACACCAGAAGCATCGCAAGCGCGTTGCCGATCCTATCCCCGACCCAGGAGCTCTGGCTACCTTCCTTACCACAGGAATACAACACTGCTTGAGAGTGGTATTCAATATAAATATATTACAGTATAAAATTCTTTACCAAAAATTATACCTTAGTCACTTTAGTAATGGAAGACATATTATAAATAATATACAAGTACATGTGAAAAATTTTAGGTGTGGAGGATTGATTTCAATTCGTGTATGGTCGTTTGATGGAACACATTCTCCCAGAAAATTAGCGTGAAGTTGGTTATAGTAACTAATAGCTGTTTTGTATGAAGAGAGGGAAAGAGCGAACAGATAACATAAATTTTCGATAATCGCGCAGTCATTGTACAGTTGATTGCTTTACGTGAATTATAACGGTATTAAGTTAGATATTGCTAACAGATTGCTTTCCATCAAAAACATTTTTTCATTTAAATAGTATCGAAAACAAATATATTAGCTTTTATAATTTTGGTAACATTTTAGTTTGTAGATCGTTTGCCAAAGAAATGCTTTGTCTTGCATAGCTGTCTCTTTTTAATTGTAATGTGACATCAAAATTTAAGCAATTATTGCTGTTGCTTGATTATTGCAATTGCCATAAAAGTCAAGCGATTAAAGCTGTTCTGTGTCTGACATCCATTTAATCAGTCATCACTTCATCATCAATTCAGCCGAATACGGTCCACTGCTGGACATAGGCATTCACAAGATCACGCCGAAAATGGCGTGAACTCATGTGTTTTGCCCATAGTTACCACGTTGGGCAGGCAGGTTGATGACCGCAGGGCCGAACCGAAGATTCTGCTGCCCGTCATCGGCCTGTTCATTTCAAAGCCAACGATTGTATAGCTATCCCGCCATTGGTCGTCTCTTTAAGTTCCAAGGTGGTAGTGGTACTGTGTTATCCCTTAACCGCCTCTTACGACACCCACAGGAAAAGAGAGGGTGGCTATATTCTAACTGCCGTAACCACACAGCATAATCAATCAGTATTCAATTTTATTAAGTAAATAATTTTCAAGGCTTTACTGCCGGGCAAGAGTGTAAAGCCGGGTGAAACATGTTCTTAAGTGAAAAGTTAATAAATTTTAGATTAAAGGAAAGCATAAAGTTGCCGTATCCACAGGAACTTAGTACGTTCAAGTTATTTACTTGCGCTTAAGTTAATTATAGTTATTAAAAAGGTTATAAAAGTTTTTAATGTCAAAAGGAAGCTTTTCTAAGTAGAAATTACTGTAATTCTAATATAAGCGGTGAAAAGTAATTATTATTAATGATTTTAATTATATATAGGTAATATTTTAATGTAGAATTTAATTTAATATTTAAATTAAAGCTATTTAAATAATTTTAATCTCCTTTAATAGTTTATTTAAAGATTATAAAACTTTTTAGGTTTTATAGTACTTTTTACTATACTATTTTTACGAAGGTTTTAAGTATTCTCGAGATGACTACAAAAGGTAGTTAGTTACATAAGGTAGCAGACATATGCTTCAGTGTAGCTGTAGTTATAGTAATAGTTACAGAGTTATATTATTTTATACTTTTTTGGACAACAATCCTTAACGAATCAAGTTGTTAATTTTTGTATGATGTCTTTATTAATCTAAGGATTTATCGCGTCAAAAAGATTGTGATGGACAAAATAAATTGTTATCAGTATTATTTTAAGAGTATAGTTTATTTTAAACTTACAATAATATAACAAAAATAATCGAAAGATATTGGTTACGAATCATCTTCATTTTAAAGCGCGTGACTTCCGACTCCATTGGAATTTCGGAGACAAAACATAACCTTTTTCTTCTAGATATCATTATTATAAGCCAAATTTTATATTCATCAATCTTATTTATCATCGAGTATCCCTTACTTCAGCGTTTGTAGTATTCTAAAATATTCTAGCTAGACAAGTATTGTATCTATTTAAACCTCTTCTAGTTTACTCACTCACTCACTTCAGCGTATCGCAGTCCACTGCTGGACATAGGCCTCCACAAGTTTGCGCCAAAAATGGCGTGAACTCATGTGTGTTGCCCATAGTCACCACGCTGGGCAGGCGGGTTGGTGACTGCAGGCCCGGCTTTGTCGCACCGTAGACGCAGCTGCCCGTCTTCGGTCTTTATATTTCAAAGCCAGCAGAAGGATGGTTATCCCGCCATCGGTCGGCTTTTTAAGTTTCAAGGTGGTAGTGGAACTGAATTATCCCTTAGTCGTCTCTTACGACACCCACGGGAAGAGAGGAGGTGACTATATTCTTTACTGCCGTAACCACACAGCAGTCTTCTAGTTATAGAATTATTATTAGAATTGAATGTTTAATACAGTTTTATTTTCATCTTTAACTCTGTAATCGGGTAAAATCTTTTTATGATACGAATATGAATCGATTTCCAGTCATTCGACACATTAAAAATAGAATTAATTGAGACCAGACCGCGAATGCTAAGCGCAGGCGAAACTTGTATCAGCGTCATGAATATTAAAATCATACTTTGTAATATTAACCTATCTATAACGGTTATATTACTAATATAAGTAATAATTTTAATTCAATAATCTCTCTTTATATATACCAATTTAACTGAGATAGGACACAGCAGGAAATATCCTGCTTAAAATCTGGAGCAGCCCGACTGGGGAAGTACCTCGACCTTACAGAAGGTCACAGCTACATAATGCTACTTTCAAGCGATATTGTGTTCCTGTGGTGAATAAAGTGATCTTCTGGGCGTTATTGAGGGTAGGGTCGGCAAAGCGCTTACAGTGCTTCTGGTGTTGCAGACGTCTATAGGCTACGTAATCGCTTACCATCAGATGAGCTTTACGCTTGTTTACTGACCTACTTAGATCCAGGTATAAAAAACTAAATGTATACAAGCGACAAGCATTTTTAAAGAGTAACTGCAAACTTTCTTGTTTAATATGTACGATTTTATTTTTGTGTTACCCACACATTAGGGATTCTAAACATTTTTTGAATATCATATCAAAAATTGACCGCTCCAGCGGGATTCGAACCCGCGTCTCCGACTGACCGTGTCGGCGCTCTAGCCAATTAAGCTATAGAACGATGTACCCGCCAGAGCGAAATTCTTGATATGATGATTTTTATTTTCGGTTTAAGCGAATCGTGGCGCCGTCTATAGTGAGTTCTTTACAGAGACCCGTAACTCTTTCTTGTTTAATTTTGTCTGAAGAATGTACATTTCAAATCGGTGATAGTATAATTTTAATTTGTAAATTTTTTGATTCTAATTTAATTCAATTTAATATATGATAAAAGTATTATTTCTAAGGTATATAGAAGAATATATAAATCAGTCATCAATTAAAAGCAGCTGTTGACATTATCGTTTGCATAAACTACTTTCACAGCCTAGAAATAGTATGCAGTATATGCGGTTTAATTTGATGCCTTTCGCTTGTATCCACCGTGTATATATTTAAAAAAAAATCTGGAATAATTTCTCAGGATTTTCTGATCTTACCCGCTACCCACATTATACCTACAAGATTTTAGCATACTTAATGGGGACCATCATAAAACCATAAAACGTATCTACCCCACTGTACAAAAACTACCCCTTTGTCTATTGGGCCGCGTATTAACACATATGTAGATACAATAGACTATAAGTGCTTGAGACTTCTCGAAAAACAAGATTTTTTTCGAAGTGCTGTGTTCAAACACGGTTATAATATTACTGACAAAAATAGTGATTTCATTATTTGAAAACGTAAATATAAAAAAGAAAAATTAGGGTTTTAGATTTCATCCTAATCTGTTTAACCTTTAACACAATTTAACAACCATCAAGAATATATTAGACATGTCAAAATTTTAATAGCCAAAACTATTTTTTAGTAAAATTTTTCGAATACAAAAAGTTGTAAATGGGATTACAGCTACAAACAAGGAAATAAGATCTGGCAATATAAATATAACTATAAATCAAAAATATACAAAATAAGTTAGGGACATAGTTATAATTTACCGGCCTATACCTAAATATAAGGTAGAAGAACACTTAGAACAAAAAATAGACACCCTAATTTTCTAAAAGGAAACTTTTTTATCGGTTTTCGTGCACGGAGCTACATTCCTAGCGGTGCCCCCGGGCTGTACTGCAGGTTAGAGGGAACTATTCGAGAAAAAACTTCTGAGCAGGTACCAACAAAGGCTTTGTATGACCGTGACGGATGACGCTACAGAAGAGTTTTGTTTTTTTAATCGATGCGAAATTGTTCAATGTATTGAAAAAGTTTTAATATATAGCTGACGATTTTACTCTATAAAATATTAATCTATACTAAGATTATAATGTCTTTCACCAGGAGAATGCTACGTTGACACTGAGTGACATAGGCTATGTCTTAACAGGAAGAAACGGAACAGTCAAAAATTAGGTGCTACACGTGGGCGAGGCCGGGAGCCAAAGGTTTTTGGCTGGGAGTGAAAGGCTAGTATTTTTAGAAATTGTTGCTCTGAATCTATACGAGTATAATATTAAACTAAACATCCTGTATGGTTATAGGATTTATTCTTTTAAATAGTATAATATCTCATTTTTAAATAGGATCTTACGGGATTACATAAGGATTTCGACGTTTTTTTAATATATTTAAATTCGTGCTAAATAATTTTAAAACCAATCAATGATGATTTTTTCTTAACTTAGTTATGAAAACTGACATTTAAGGTCATTGTTCCACTTTTATCAGTCATAGTATAATATATATATGATATATAACCTATTTTACCCATCGTATTAATAATGTAGTATGTAGTAGTGTGTGTAATGTAAATTATTAATGTAGTTTTTACTGGTAAATAAAATATTAGGATTACAGTTGCAAAGTTTACTGACAATAAATTTTAAAAAAAACATCAAAATGTAGTATACCACACTCTACTCAACCTAGTAATCAAATAATTAATTATTACATTCACTATGACGTTTCATCCATTACACACAATAATGTTAATGAGAACTAATCTATCATACTGATAGTGTAAACTAAGCTTTAGCCATACAAAAAAAATTATTATTACACCCGGTCAAAACACTATCCGTCACACACGTCCTAAGAAAATGGGATCTCTTGACGATTTTATAATAATAGTAACACAAAAAACCTCTTCTAGACCCCGGTCCGCCCCCGACCATACTTTTATTACGGCTATGTAACATGCCACGGGAAATCGAACTTTACTAATTACGAAATAGAGTATATTTTAAATTGTAATTATTACTAGACAACAAAGGTAATCTGTGAGCTTCATCAATTATCTGGAGTCCGAGTTAATTAGTTTTATAGGCCGGCGGTTTTAATAGCTGAATAGGGATGCGTCTTTGGGGTGAGATTTTTCGTTATTTTCGGTGATATTTTAAATACAACACTAATAAATGATGTTAAAACTACATAAAAAGTGAGTAAATTATTGTAAGTAAAAAAACTGGAATTTAAAAAAAAAGTGTAACATGCTTCTAATTTCTTCTGACCTTACTTTATACTACAATATTGACTGACAGAGTCAATAATAATGAATGCTTCAGTCTTACATACTAGCATGATATTTTATAGCCTTTTATATATTATGATATAGCCTATAAAAGAGAATTTTGTTCACAAACGAACAACGTTCACTCATTCAGTATTTAATATTATAAAATTAATCAGTAAACTACAAATATGATTCAACAGTAAATCGGTGTAGTGAAAATGAATTTTCAAAATGTGAGATTAACTGTGGTAGGGAACTGCAGAAATGTGAGATTAACTGTGGTAGGGAACTGCAGAAAATGTGAGGTTAACTGTGGTAGGGAACTGCAGAAAATGTGAGATAACTGTGGTAGGGAACTGCAGAAAATGTGAGATTAACTGTGGTAGGAAACTGCACAAAATGTGAGATTAACTGTGGTAGGGAACTGCAGAAAATGTGAGATAACTGTGGTAGGGAACTGCAGAAAATGTGAGATAACTGTGGTAGGGAACTGCAGAAAATGTGAGATAACTGTGGTAGGGAACTGCAGAAAATATCGTGTGAATTACATAGTACACAATAAACCTTTGGTAAATACAAAGTTTTTGCAATATGGTGAGAGCGAATGCGTTTTATAACTTTATTATCGTTAATACGCGGTCTCTTTGCTCCGTCTACGATCATTAGCGTTAATAAAACTATTTACATTGTAGACTTAAAGATATTTTTATTGCTCAAGTCTTGATCCCCTTTTTCTACAAAAAAATATGACAAAGTAAACTTAACATATTCCACCCTACATACACTCTGTATACACTCTACGGTATATATACAGACATACACTCCAAGTAATCTGCATACTCCATAGCATTTACAATTTAATCGGATTTTATACCTGATGTGATAGATCCATAGAAATAAAAATAAATAGCCACAATGTAGGTAGATATTTATACGCATACAACTCCCGGACGTAATTCATCCTTATTAAATTAATTTGGTTTTTTTTGTGTACTGATTATTAGCAGTACAAGATTTGTATACAGGATTATTAATAATAAATCGATTTATTAACGAAAACAATAATATGGCAGTATGATATTCGGCAGTAGTTAAATAAAACACATAACAATACTATCGCAACGTATTGTGAGAAATAATTAATTTGCAGTCTCTGTACCATAAATTCTCGATTTTATATAGTTTTTGAAAGTTAAATACTTTTCTACGGAAGCACTTTACAGCTAAGACTTGTTATTATGGACATTGCTGTTTGATGAAATTGATGGAATTTGCTGTTGCAAGTTCTTGACAAGTTTTCAAGAAGATTAAATTGTTATTCGTAAAGACGTCGTTTTACAAACTTTGGATTTTATATAGTTATGTTAAATAGGCAACCATTTATTGCCTTTTGATAAACAGTCTGACTATTTTTAGATTGCTTTCGACGTCATGTGACGATTGTTAAAGTTCATCTATAGGATCATTTGAAAAGTCATCATTATTTAGTTTTTGTTTCTGGACAGCTTAAGCCCTTGTTTGAATAGCATAGTCCGCCTGGTAGCAAGTGGTTACCACAGACTTTGGATGCCAGCAACATTAAAAACATTACAAGCGTCGACCCTGATCCCGCAACCGGCACATCCTTACGAAATCTTCCTAACTTACCACAACGGCACTACACTAGTAATAATCATCTATTGGATACTGGAAATATGTATAAATATGATGTTGATTATATTTCTTCTGTCGAATGTTAGTTATAAATGGTACAACCATACAGTCATAATGGCACTATTTTGGTAAGTTTTTTCCCCTCCAAATAATTCGAAATGAACCGCTGGTTTCCTTTACAATATATAGCATTCGTCCCTACACGAAACCATGTTATTATTTTGATGGAAGTATTGTCAAATGATAGGGACATTTCGAGGAAAAAAAAATAGGGCGGTCTGGCGCCACGGTCATGCCTGACACAGCGGCTCTCAAATTTATGACTTCGAAGACAGCGCTTTAAAATATAAATCCGTTAATGATGTAAAATATATTTTATGTTTGTTTAACTGGACTTAATTTGTCATTAATATATGTAGTAAATATTATGACACAAATATCTCTCGTAAAATAGAATTTACTTTTATTAACAGTTATTTATCGGCCTCAAAATTTAAATAACGCACAATAAAGACATTATAATTTTATTTTTTGAACAGAAAAGTAAAAATTGCATTTATGACATACATCGCCCAGAGACATAACATCGTGTATCCAAAAACAAAAAATAAAACCAAAAAATACTAAAAAAACTTGAAAATAAAAAGTGATAAAAAAAATAGCTAAAATTTCGCTCAACAGTGGGAGACACAGAAATACACGTCACTCAGCATATTTTGAAAATATTTCAATAGATTTGTAGAATTTTTGTAGATCTAACTTTGGGTACCGCTGTCCTCTACCTGTGTATTTGGTACCCGAAATAATTGCCGTTATTACGATCCCGGCCGCCAGGTAAGGACGTGGTCATTGTTACCGAAACTTTATACGCTAGACCGTACTTGACTATAGCTTGCTCGAGTTTTATATTTATAATGATGAATTTTGTTCGAAAACGAATGAGTGATCGTATGAATGAATATATGAATGAATAATTCTGAACGATATCATGGATATATAACTTTTAAATATGGAATCGTTCTTCTCTCTAAACTTTTTGAGTTTGATTTGTCTGTATATGAGACGTTGTAATTAGACATTTCGGTCAGTATTAATATAAATACGGATGAAATCGCGATGAAAGTACGTAGATGAAGAAGTACTCCGAATCGGTGGTAGCTTCACTTTTACAAAAATAATAATTTATTTTTAAAGTTTTAAGTAAAATGACGATTCGAAAGTGCTCTTGGGGCCTGTTTGAATAAAGCTATTTTTGATTTTGATTTTGATTTTGACTAAAATAATAGAATTTATTTCGTACTTATTTTATTATACTGCATAAGATTCTTTATAGGAAATTAATTTAAAAATAAATGACGTTAAAACTGTAGAAAAATCCAGTATTATTTTGTAATAGCTTAATTAAGGAATCCCGTTGTAGATTGAAGCGTTATTACTTACGTGTGTATATATGTTGTGGGAGTCATATACACAAATCATCTCTCATTACTGTAATAGCGAAAACTGGAACTTACCTGTGAAATAGAGAAACAAAAATTAATTTTATGTTCTTATTCTTAAAAAATTACAATAAAAAATATTTAAAGATACACATTTTATCTAATATTACTAATATACACCATCACACATTACTATCGTTAATATTTTCATTTAATATTGTGAGATTCCCGACATATCGACGACATTGCAGACGCCATGGTCGTAATATGAGGACTTTAAACCCCACTTAAACAAAGGTATTCCGAATCCTTCTTACTTTACGCCCGTTTTCAATAATCAATCTCTTTCTGGTTGAGCTTACGTCAAAATTCTATCTCTAGTAAGCATAATCAGAGATAAATAGTGTACTAAAACTATCCGTCAAACTAGCTGTTGGTTAATATACTAACTACTTTAAAAAAGAAATTCCTGAGTAGCAATAGTTTAGTAACTGAATATTTTCATTTTACATAACTGTGCCCTTCGTGAGTCCTCGTCGACCATTTGCTACCTCGAGTGTGAATTTTAATAACAGCAGTTATTTCGAAATAATATTACATACAAAAGTATTATTACTAAAATAATAGTGCAATAAATATTTATCTACCCTCAAATTTGGCGTCAACCGCTACTAATTATCTTTTATCTGTTAAATGATACCTGCCTATGTTACCCAGAACTATTTAATTTTCTTATCTTTGTAGGGCGTCTTTTTTGACGTAATTTGTTTTAAAAGCTTCCTACTTGAATTATTATAATGGTCTTCCTTGACAACTTTTTCTTGACATCATTGATCTATAACAAACTAAAAAACATGATTTGATTCCAATAAACATCTTAGATGATATCGTAGTTTTAAAATAATTCCGCAAGGAATTAATAATCGCAAATAAAATAATTAAAAGGTGACTAATGTATTATTATTAGTCAGGCAAACGAATCCTTACAAATGAAAAATATTTCATCAACAAGGTAATTTTATGAAGATAAACTTTGTTTTTATAGCATTTAATTCGGACGCACAATTTTATGAGATAATGTAAAATCAAATGAAACGATGCCGCGTCGTCAGCTCGAGTTGCACAATAATGGTTTGAAAATATTTTGTAAAAGCGCGGGGCAGAGCTAATGTATTTATATATTATAACAATATTATTCCTCACACCTTTTATACAAAGAACACGTAGTGTGTTGATTTACATATATATTGTTAAATACATATAAATATGATTGATGGATCAACTCTATACTAACAGAACGCTGTATCTATTATTTTACGCTTAGACGTTAAACGTTTGTGAAGCTTAAATTCTTTTGATATTAAAAATTCATTAATAGTAAAAAGCAGACGATTTTGAACTTTAAAAATGTTAACACAATAGTTTTTATTTTAATACGATTTATTCTTGCAACAAATGAATAGAACGAAATATTTTTCTTTTATTGTTACGTCTGTGACTCACGCTAGTTATTTAAAAAAATATATTTCAGAACGGATTGTCATTTTTTTAAAGTAACGTGCTTGGAATTCTGATTACTGTTATAGATGTAAGTTTTTAAGCTTTTGCAATCATTATCAACGCTTAGATTTATCGTGATTATCATGTTATATCCCAATATTTCGGCAATTTTTAAGACGCCATAATCACACTCTATGGAATAATCGTATGAACGTGTATGTAGACCGAATTCTTATACCGAGTTATAAGAGGCTATTGTATAGGCTATAGTTTTTCCATTGAGTTCCATTTCGGCCATTTTTAGATACATAAATATAAATATATAGTTATAATATAAAAAATAATATATAGATATAATAATATAAGAAATAATAATTCTAGCTAATATTTGGTATACACCTGTTCGCTTACTATATTCCTTTAAGAATTTACATCCTTGCGTGTGATTTAAAATGTATGGTAAAATAGACCTTCATTTTAATGATATAAGATTGTTTTCATAATATATGTATACAAAGGTCGTATGGCGATTCGTACCTGCCAATTACACAATTCATTTATAATTTGACATACATATAAAAGTTTGTATCGAATCTCATTTAGTTCACACGATACGACCGTACGATTATCTGTTTTAATATCATTTGCTTTTAATCAGATTATGTCGTTCGACTATGTCCAAAATTGTAGCAATAAAAGAATTTACAATAAAAAATATTTCAACATCTATGTTAAGCAGTCTTTAGAAATATTGGACTTATTGGAATAGTTTTATAAATATTATTTAATTTACCTTTAAATTTTTAATTATACTGTACATTAATACATTTTATTGTAAAATCGTATCGCACGCTATATTGTGATAGCGAAATGCTTCGCCGTCAAACAATATCGCGACCTCGGCCGTCCGTCAATCAAGCGGCCATTCTACAACTGCATTGATACACAGCTGACACAGAATACGAGGACGCAGAAATGACATATACGAGTATACGCGGAGCTTAGATACATATCAGCGAATAAACCACTAAAGGAATGATAGAATTACAAGACTTATTTATTATAAATTCATATATTACTTATTGGCAGTTGCAGGCTCGATCCCCGCACATGACAAACGCTTGTATTGGCAATACAAATGTTTGCCGTGGTCTGGGTGTTTGTGCAGTCCTTGAGGGTCAGCCAACTATGCCTCGGAGAGCACGTTAAGCCGCCGGTCCTGGTTTTTACATTGTACACCTGATAGCGATCCTTTACTTCTAATAGGAATATATCCGCCAACCAGCATTGGATTAGCGTGGTGGATTAGCTCTGATCCTTCTCCTACATGGGGAAAGAGGCCTATGCCCAAGGTTAGGATATTACAGGCTAAAGCGTTTTTTTTGCAGTTGTGTCTACGTTCTACTAACTAATAAATCCAAGTTATACAAAAAAATTAAAGGTTTTTTTTTTCATTACTACTATACCATTTCTAAACCAACTCTAACCTCTATTTCTCAGTTAACTGGCATTTATTTTAAAATTCAAGTTTGTGCGCGACTCGGGAGCTAATAGACAGATTAATGGATGCAATTGCAAGTCTCGACGAAATAAAAAACAACTAACAACAAAAACAACTGTCGAGTTGTAAATGTGTTCTTTTTTTGAAAATGTGCATATGTTGCTTTTATATGTATCTGTTTTGCATGCCTTTTAAAGTGGGTAACGATCCAGGCACGCCTACAGTACGTGTCAATGTTTGACATTTAGATGGAGTTTTCTGCGTTGACCCTGAGAACTATTTTCTACCTCTGCTTTCATTACATTTTTGCGATATAAAACATTAAACTAAATTTTAAAAAAATGTGTCAATAGAGCAGCGTGGTAAATTTAGATTCGATCCTTTTCCTGCATGGAGAAAGAAGCCTAAGCCAGCAATGGGATTTTACAAGCTGAATCGTAAATCGTATCGTAATGTATTGACAGTTCCTCTTTATTTATTTATTTATTTTTTTGAGCTTTTAGACACTTTTTCCTCAATATAAGAAAACATTCCGAATTTTATGATAGCACATTAATTATACTTAATTATATTTAGTAATTAAAACCAAATCTCTTGAATAAAATGATCTTTCGATTTATATTTGCATTAACTCATCACTCATCAAATATAACCAGTTACTAAATAACGTATACAATAGGTTGAGTATCCTATCAAAAATTTTCACCATTCACACAAACACACATACACACACAAAATACTACAATATATATGTAAATATATATACATATATACCTGAGTAATACTTTAAAATAAAATCCCAATCTTCTCTGTCTTATCTCTAACGCATAAAGAATACATTCAGAGCCAAAAAAACCCAAATTAAACATCCTATTAGAGGATAAACGCTTCCTATTACGTTATCTTTCAAACTTAAAACAACCGTTTGTCTTTTTAAAGCAAGTTTGTCTTTGCTTGGTTCATACTAAATTAGATTCATTACGAACTTCGTCTTTTTCCTATTTTTTTTTTCGTGAATGCGTCGATTTTTTTCTACATTTTTTTTAAATAAAACGTCGTCGCAATAACGAACGCAAAAAAAAATAATTATGCAGTTTGGTGCAGTCATTCGAAATATATGCGCGTAAAAACAGATCGATGATTGATTTTTATATATTTATAGACCAGCTGACCCAAAACTGCAAACTGGGAAACGTTGTTCTGCTATAGTTATATAGGGATAGGGACAATTATCACGTAAGGTTATAAAAATAGCCTACGATCTATTCTCAAGCCTGCCCAATGTACATGAAAAATTCTTTAAAGCTAGTCAAGCTGCATAGAAGGAGTTCGATAACAAATACGATACAAAACATGAGATTTTTATAAGTATATAAAATTAGACAAAGTCAGGAGATAAATATAGTATAAATATATGTATAAATAAATGTAATAATAATGTATTATTCTATACTGTTCTAAAGTGTATAGACGCTAATAGACTATTAAAATTTCTCATTACGGTACGTAATAGGCGTAAAATTGACTGCATACTCCACCCTTAACATAGTAACATTGCGGTTTACTTCGATAGAATTTTACTCATATAATGTAATTTAACTGAAAAGCATCTTTGTTTACTATTGTTAATCTTATGGGGGCTGTCTCATCGATGTCATATGTTCCATTATGGGCATGGAATTTAAAATATTATTTAAGGTCTGGGGGTGAAATAACTAACTAACATTACACATGTAACACGACTAAAAACACTCAACTAAACAATTGTTTCTCACTTCAAATCGCTTCTACCTTGAAAGCACAATTATATACGGTACAGGTCTCATCTGCCTGAAACCGTGAAAGTTACCACATTGGTACAAGTCGCTTCTACCTTGAAACCACAATTATATACGGTACAGGTCTCGGCTAGGCTTTAGATTAAGAACCGCATTTTGAAGTTAGATAGGTTAGGGTTATTTTTTTTTTGTAACCAAATTATGTCGATAAACAGTCTAATTTTGTAGTTAGATAGGTTAGGGTTATTTTTTTATTTTTTGTAACGTGATTATGCCGATAAACGGTCAAATTTTGAGCTTAAATACGACGGTTCCTAATCTAAAGCCTTATCCCAATCGCATCTACTCTGAAACCACAATTATATACGGTAATGGTCTCACATATCCTGAAACCGTCGAATCACTGTTATGTAAATACATACACGATTTTCTTCACAACTAACACTACTTGACACAACGAAGACTTTTTGGTAGCTAGAGTCAGAAAGTCGAAATATTTCGAATTCTGAAATGTAGAACACGACTTAAAACACTCAACTGAACAATTGTTTCTCACTTCAAATCTATGGTTACTCATTCACAATACACACTTTGAACTACATTGAATAATTTACCACACTAATCACTTATACGGCATTTGTGAAGCAGCAACGTTAGCCGCACAATAATTAATCAATAACTGCTTCTTCACTTACGAATTATCATATTTATAGAACAACAATCCCGCCAATACATGACAAAGGTGGTGACTGACCAATCAAAAAATTAGTTTTAACTATTCGGAAAATAGTGTCTCCATCTTTATGTTCTTTCGGTACTTCAACAAATACTAATCATAATAAGAACGATACAATCTAATGAAATGACAATCAATCTTATAAAATTATTAGAAACATAAAAATTATTAAGTATCAGAATTACAAAATTTAAATGCTAACCTTGCTGTCGAAAATAATACCAGTTAAAATTTAATAAGTTTAATAAATTAATTTATTTATTCACGTTTGATGCCAGATACAAAACGTAATGACAAATGTCATTATTATTTTTTTTTTTTTTTATAAGAACGTACATCACATTATTTATTTATTTTTTCAATAACAAAATTCTATTCCTGTCATCAAATATCAACCTCATTACGAAATCCCTAAATCTTAGGTATTAAGATAAAATTATCTATACAAATAAATAAAATTGGAGTGTCTGTTTGTAATATTAAAATAATCGCTTTTTACTTAATGCATATGGATGTATAGACGGTAATATACCAAAATAACATTTTCAGTTGGCAATAAATTAATACTCTTTTATTAAATTCTATTTAAATTTAAATCTAAAAATCACATCTTGGTTGAATGATTTTTAAATAAATGATATCTGAATAAAAAGCGTAATTTGTCTTTAAGGAGTCCATGTTTTCAGTAAGTAAAATTATTTTACGCCCATATTTTTACAGTATACATTTGTTAGTAGACTTTCAAGCAGAAGCATAGAATGATATATCAAGTCTGAGTGAATAGTTGAATGACATATCACCGATCTTTTCTTCGCCATTCAAAGATATTGGCGAAATAATCTGTGCACTTACTGTGAACTGAAGATTTGAATTGAATGACATGTCTGTATGTCATGTGAGGGACTGGATTAAGTAATTTTGAATTATGAATATAGATACAGGTTAACCTTTTTGTAATCTATACATCTTTACAAATTAACAAAATTGGAGCGTCTGTTTGTAATATTAAAATAACCGCTTTTTAATAAATGCATATGGATCTATACACAGTACATATACCAAAATATATTTTTTTTACAATTTTGTCTGTCTATCTGTCTGTCTGTTTGTTCCGGCTAATCTTTAAAACGGCTGGACTGATTTCGACGGGACTTTCACTGGCAGATAGCTAATGTAATAAAAAATAACTTAGGCTACTTTTATTTTAGTAATTTATTTATTTTATAACTCTGCGAATTGAACAATATTTTTTATTAAATTCCACGCGGACGAAGTCACGGGCACAGCTAGTACTTATATATAACTAGCTGTGCCCGCGACTTCGTCCGCATAGAATTAAACAACAAAGTTATTGTTCAGTTTGCAGAGTTAGATTGATTGTCATTAAGGTACAGTGGGATTAAAAGGTTCAACTTTGCTGTAAAAAGTCCTTAAATTGAAAATAAATACTAACAGAAATCCAAAATATATATAATTTTTCATTAAAAACTTTTTTTTACTCGGAAACTTTTTGAACTAAAACTAATTACTGTAAAGACTTTAACAAATAATGGTATTTATTCGCAAACGAAAAAATACCGACTTCAATTACATCGACCAGTAACTACGTAGGTAGACGAATAAATACTCAAGTAAATACGCGTTGTCATAGATTACTCCAAATATACTAGTCAGATCTCAATCAAATTTACATGAAATCACGCGACAAGCACCACTTTTCAATTAAAAAAAATCATCAAAATCGGCACGCATAAAAATACAATCGAATTGAGACTCTCCCTTTTTAAAATTCAACTGGAAAAGGAGAAAAGTTAACTGCCCGACATCTATGTCAAGTTCGGTTAAATCTGGTCGCTTATAAAAACTCCCCTTTCCTTAGAACCACTTGTTTACTTTGTCTTATCTTAATTCACTGGATTTGCTTCTACGCCCACAGCTACTGGCTTCTAAAGCGGTGACTATCATTTTAGGATATGTGGGAATCGCTTTGATCTATGAATTTAAAGGGAACTGGGACTTTTTATATTGATTTATTAATAAAGTTCAGGGTTTATTTTAATAATTATTATTTATCTACATGAACAATAATTTAATGACTAGCCCGTTGGCGCAGTTTGTAGTGACCCTGCTTTCTGCTCCGAGGGTTCTGGGTTCGATTCTCACCACGAGTCTGGGTGTAGTATAAATATTTATTTATATATTTATATATATTTATTATTAATAAGTATGTTTATGGAAAAAAATGTAGCTATACTAGTTGGCTGTTACGTATAACATAAGCATTAAGTTGCTTACTTTAGGAACAGACGACCGTATGTGTTTTGTATAGATATTTATTAAAAAAAAAAAATAATGAACTATTTTTCTAAGCTAGAGTGATAAAAACATAGTACGCTTTAAAAAGCGCTAAAGTGAAATTTATACGGAAATAATTCATAAATTAATAACTACCATATGGTATGTAATATAGGTAAATAATATTTTCAACTTAATTGTAATAAATATATGACCCTCATTCTAAAAATTTCCTTGTCGTCCTATCCGCCTAAACACTTGCAAAGTTTTACCTTCCAATGTAAATATAAATGTTTCGTTCAGAAATAAACCTTATAGTGAAACACATAAAGGCTACGAGATAAAGTAGATCAGATATGATAATAGCACCCGTACAGTAATTCAAATTATGATGTCAATCGTACTGACTGAAGTTATTCTAGAGGAAATCTAGAATATTTTAAAGTGAATGCATTATTTTTAAAATATTGTCACTTTTGATTTACTATTAAAAAGATTGGTAGTTAGGTTGTCAAAAAAGAAATTTATAAAGATAAAGATGAGTGAGTTGTAAAATTTTAACTAATTAAAAAAATATTAAATTAAAATAATATTTTAATTTAATATATTTGTTTAAGGCATCGCTCAATTTCATTATGTAATAATTATGTTTAATATTTTAAATAACAAAACCCATGAAATCATTAAAACTTATACGACAATTTAATTTGTTGTTTACTAAATTTTAGTTAAATTAACCGCGAATAATAATAAGAATATTTTTATTAAAAATCATTTTTAGTTTACTTTTACAGTTACAGATACAATTAATATAATAAGGTAAACAAGGTTGTGAATTTTTGACAACTTCCTCCGTTTCTTCTAATTTTAGAGAACTTTTTTTTATGTCTATACCAGGCAAGCTAGTGAATCTTTTAAGTTACCATTCATTCACATATTATGGTTTTTTATTTTATTTTTCCGCCGAAAAACTGTCACGCAGTTTGGCGAATTATAAAAATGTACAGTATTTGGTTCAATAAAGAATTTATTATTATTATTATCATAGTCTACCTTCAGCATCAAACATAGTCCCGAACTCAATAGAATCAATATTCACAATCGGTGCCTTATTTTCTTAGTACAGATAAGGCCATACTGACAGTGGGGCAGGATAAGGCATTTGCCCCACCCTAACTCGAAGCTACTAACAGATATTTATAAGTTTTTAGAAAAGAAATTTTAAATTGATTTAGCCAAGAACTATGCAAGCTATAATTAAAGCTGTGTTGATAGTGAAGATAAAAAAAGTTTCAGTAAATGAAAAGTATTTCTAACTTTCTATTAAATTACGTATCAAGTTTTTGCATTTATTTATTTTTGCTCCACCCCTACAAAAATCTGGTTCATCATCACTTCAACCTATCGCAGTCTACTTCTGGACATAGCCTCCACAAAATCGCGCCAAAAATGGCGTGAACTCGTGTACAAAAGTCTGGTTACACCCATGCATGAACACTACAGTTATCCCCGATCGAATCATCTATAAACATTGGAATGTCAATGCGTGCGTAATTTATTTTAATTAAAAACAACACAACGTGGGCGATGATTGAGAAGTAAGATGGATCGTATAGCGAGGAACTAGAGCTTCTTGGAAAGGGCTACAATATAATCAAGTAAAGTTACTTGAGGCCCATAATACAAGTTAGTAAGTAAAGGGCTAAATTAGCCTACATAACTGATCACGGAGACATTCACAAATACTTTTAGCACTAACTAACTAATTTAAGGTATGCGAGAAGTCACTCTTTTATCCAGCGATTATAAAATATCGAAAGCTAATATATAACCATTACATACGGTATGAAAAGCATATTATTACTTTCGAGATATTTATGTTTTTTTTTTCGGATATATATAATACTTTTTTTTTATAATTAACAACGAAAATACCGTCTTAAATTTTTACTAGTTTTTATACAAAGAATTTTTCACTATCATTCCTATTTTTGATTATGATATTTTCAAAAACGATTTTTTCAACAAAAACAACTAACATTTTATTGTCTTGATAAAATCACAAAATAACACGTGTGACGCAAACCGTATTTAGACAAGGCAACAGAAATTCAATGAAGAGAAAATCTAGCAACGAAATATTTCATACCACATATCCTTAGGCAGGGAACGTACAACAAAAAGTCAAAAGACAAAGCTGGCAGACAGTAAAAGCTATATTTATGATTTCACACTATCGCTCGCCGTCATCGCTGTTCAAACGCCGCGGAGAGAAAAATGGCAGCGACCGTCTCAGAATACTGTTTACACGGATAAATAAAATCTGCATATCTTTTATTGAAATAAACTTGCATTATAACGCATCAAACCAAGAAGGTTTTCTTTACACTTCGACCTGACGTATGAATAAAATATATGTTGTCATTTAAAAAAATATATATAAAAACTCCTTAAATCAGATAATAGTAATAAAAGTTTATAGCCACCGCGTTCAAAAACGTCAGCTCAGGTCAAATGTTATCTAAAGAAATGAAAATGCAAAACTCGCTTTGCATCAGTGAAAAATCAGCATAACTCTCCATTTCACGACGTATATTTACATAAACAAATGCCTTCTCCATCTGCGAGCGGTGCAAGGCTCAGATTAGCATAGACAGCGTAGGCTTGGCCTTAGCTAGGCTGCGGTTCGAATGCACTTATATGCTATAATACAGCGTATAGCTATAACGCATGTCTATCATTGGCTGTGTACTTGATCGTTTCAGACAAGATATGTTCTAGATTGGTTGCCTTAATTAAATATGTAAAATAAACTAAATTCAGTAAATAACTTCGCAATTTCCAATAGTATCATCTTATTAATGAATTAAAATTAACAAATTATTACTATTTAAATAAATTTACCGTAAACTATACATTAGTAACCATGATGTAAGCTATTCCATAAATGAAGCTACAATAGTTTATCAATTAAATAAATATATCTTTTAACATACACACACGGTCGTCTGTCCCTAAAATAGTCAACTTAGTGCCTGTGTTATAGGTAACAGGTAACTGATATAGGTAACTACGATTACATATATGTTTTGTAAATATACACACAAAAAATACGTATAGAAATAAACACATAATTTGATACTACAGAGTATTAAACGTAAAAAAGATATATTTATATATTATCAAATAGTTTATCTATAGTTTACAATTGAAAGGACAGCCTTACAGCATACGTTACTATTGGATCCCGTCTAACAATATAAAAGTGAACGTTTTGTTCGTTGCTAGTCATAGCACCGGAACGGGTCTCTATAAATCTTTGAAATGTATTCTGTAGCATTTTATTTATTCATCCGCCGCGAAAACAAAACTCTGCAACCGCTGGCGATTGTGTTTGACACATTTTATTTTGTATGATCCTTTCAAATAATGCTAAAATATAATATACTATAAAATAACATATGCTTTAGGAAATATTTTATTATATATATTATTTCATATTAATATTATAGTCAATTTAAGTTTACGTTATTTGTCGCACAAGTAAAACAATATATAATCATCGGTATAACATTTTTATTCAATTCGTATAATATTTTTATTACATAGTATTTTTATCCTTGTTTTTTTTAAGGCGAAAACCATATTTTTATGTACTGTTAATCAAAAAAGTACGACAATGTTATGAAAGTGACTGCGAGGGTTTATAAGTTTCACTACATTAAATTTTTTCCAGTCATTTTTATTAGAACGTTCTTGTTTTCGACTTGAATTCGAAAATTACTTTAAAATTTCAAAGCAAGCAAATCTAACGCGTAGGCAACGGTGTATTGATGATTATGCCTTAATCCTTCAAGCTAATGATGCCGAATGGACCATTGAATTTCCATCTAGGCCCTAATCACCCTTTAATGGGACCTTCAGAATTGATGCCCGGTTCGGACTGCTCCAAGCGATTTAATGCTCAAGGAAGGTAGCTCTACTATTTTTATTATCAAGATAAAATTTACTGATTGAGATATCGGAGGACATTTGATCTTAAATTATTTATTAGAAACTTTAATTATAAAATACATTATTAGGATTTGATGGAATTTTACAAAATAAAAAATAATTTGGAATCTTTTCTTAAACTATGGTTAGGTTTAATTTTAGGTTAAATTTTTAATTCATTTCTTATATTTTTGTAATATTATATAACAATTGCAATTAACTGAGGTAGGGTACAGCAGGAATTTCTTGCTCAAAATATGGAGCAGCCCGATTGGGGTAGTACCTCGACCTTACAGAAGACAATACACAGCTAAATAATACTGCTTTCAAGCAGTATTGTGTTCCTGTTGGTGAGTAAGGTGACCAGAGCTCCTGGGGGATTGAGTCGGCAACGCTCTTGCGATGCTTCTGGTGTTGCAGGCGTCTATAAGCTACGGTAATCGCTTACCATCAGGTGAGCCGTACGCTTGTTTGCCGATCTAGTGATATAAAAAAAAAATTGCATATCATGGAATTATGCAAAATGAGTAGGAGAACATGACAGTATACTAAATACGTCCTAGTTTATGAAATCAGTAATACTATCGTTAGACATGTTTAATTACCGACATATTAATTATCACTAGTACTAGTAGTAATAAATATGGCTAAAACTATCTAACTTCGAAATGCTAGAATAATTTCAAGATTTGAAACCATAAATTCGGCCATTTGCCTTTAAAATTACGTTTTTAGCATTTGAGAAGTTATCAGCGATTGATTTTAAGTAACAAAGAAAAAGTTGTCTAATAAATCAGCGCTTGGTACCGCTTTATTGTGCAAGGAAATGAACTTTTAAGGTAAAATGTAAGCCTAATGAGCTGCTGTGTTCACGTCAACGTACGGTAATATAGTTTTAGTCTTTCGCCTTCTTTTCTGACGAAAAGCTTGAGAAACAGTTACCTAGAATTTTTCGTAGAAAAACCTATAGATTATTAAACTATGGTCTAAATTTTCTTATGACTGCTAACCCTAACTCGGCAAATATTCGCATTCAAATCATTCTGTATACACAAAAAATATGACTAACTTATTTCATTTTTAGTTAACTCATTCAAAGTTGGATTTTCTTACCAATTCACTTTTAGATTATACATTCCGAAATAGGTCATACGCTTCAACTATAAATAATTTATTAAAAACAAAATTAAAATATTAATTTGTAACCGACGATTGAACAGTGCTTTCGAAGTCTACTTACATAACGTAATTTTGATTTGGATTTTGACAGTTACACTTTGTGACAAAAACTATTTTCTTGCGTTACCTCAAAACTCCCACAATATAATCGAATCCTAACTATTAACAGTCGCGAATTCAAACAGGTTATACACAAGGAAGACTATGGTCAGATGTTATGTAAAATAATGATCAATTTAGAATTCATTAAATTCTATTGCCTTGCGTAAATATTAATGTCCATTAGTGGACGTATTTGACGGTTTAAACCTGACCTCGCCGCGCAGACTGATTGGCGCACGAACGATATTAACTGTCATCTGATATTCGAGTTATCCTTTATTATAAGTGCGAAAGTTTGTGACGATTGAGAATGTGTGTTTGTTACTCTTTCACGCAAAACAAAAATTCAAATTAGTATATAGCTGTAGCTCTAAAATATCTTTTAAAATACTTTTTACTCGGTTATTTTTACGGTATTTGGGTTATACGAAACTATGCGGATGAAACCGCGATGCACAGCTTGATATTAATAATAAGTTATGTTATGACATTACAACGGAATATTATGAATTATGAAATATTACTATGTGTATAACCGTAAAGAATGTTCTTATAGTGGAAATTAATTTTAATGGGATGTTTGTATCATATGTGATGGTTCTTTCAGAAAGAGTATAAGATCGAACTGTTACATAGAACAAAAATACGTGAAGTGAAGTACGTGAAGCAGGAGTTCAAGAGGATTTCAGCCGTGTCCCTGTATTCAAAAACTATTCGTTCTGTTAACGAACCATTTAATTACGTAAACGTAGTATTAAATTTTAGAAAAATAGACGTATTTTGTGGGAATTCAAAATAAAAAAATGTATACACTTAGTTTAGAAAAAATATTCATAATGCTATTTGAATTAAAAATAGTAAAACCTATAAAAACAGATTAAAACATAAATCCAATGCTTAAAAACATATCAATCAAATCGTAGATAGCAATGCTAAGGAGCACGTGAGCCGGGAATCGAAATCTGCACCTTATCTGCGAGCTCTAATGGATCCGTTCGCGATTATGCGTAGGGCGAAGTAGTCTATGACCCATTTGCGCCCACTCGGGTACGTGCAAACTTGCTTTATTGGTGTAACAATGTAATGGGCTTACTTCATGCTTTAAATTATTTACATTTAAATTACTAATGCTTATAAAAAGAATCGTTGTCATATTTCTTCTAGTTATCTTTGAAATCCCGCTCGACCAATGTTTACTGTTTATTCTATATGTATATATACATATATTCTTTATTACACTTTAAAATTATAATTATACATCATGTTTATAAAAAATGTTGGCAAGGGTGAACTTATCCCTATAAAAGATCTCTGCCAGTCTAACCGTGGTGGTGAGAAAACGATGTTACTGCGGGAGACAGTAGTGCAGGAAAGATAAAGCAACAAAAGGTACAATAATTCTACATGTTGTTTAATTTTTTATTTTTTATTGTTTCAATTTTATTGTATTATTTTAGCGTTTTATCTAATATCTTTAATTTATGCCTTTATATTACAAGCAATCTTTAATTAAAGATGTAGTAAAACAACCTTTGATAAATTTAACAATGAATCTCCTGCTCCTTGCTAAAAACTTCATGAAAAAGTTAAAAATTATTTATAATTATAAGAAATTCAATTTAATCATTGAAAAAATACAGATTAGCGTATCGTAATATAAAGCTTAAGCCTCCTTTAAAAGTACATTTAAATGTGCTACCATAATATGTACAAACTAATTCTTGTCTATAAGCCTACCTGTATGTCTTATTGATTTATACATACGTAATATAATGAAATATTTAAACTATTGACTACAACCTTGAACACAATTACGAACTAAGTTAATAATTCAATCATTATTATATCAACAACCGTAATAAATAATTGTGTTTGCTCGCAAACTAACAAAACCGACTTCAATTACATCGACAAGTAATACAACGTAAGTGGACGAAAAAAATTAACAAATTACTAGTCGTTACTACGATTTTCAAGGGTTCCCCTCGATTTCTCTGAGATTCCATCATCAGATCCTAGTTTGCTTATTATATATACCACACTTGAGATATCTCCTTTCCAACAAAAAAAATAATTCTCAAATTCGGTTCATAAACTAAGAAGTTATCCCCAAACATACATAAAAAAAATATTATTATATATACGGTCGAATTGAGTAACCTCCTCCTTTTTAGAAATCGGTTAATAATGTTTAAGTTGGAGTACTGTTCTAGTAAAGTCTTACTAACTTGATCATATGTAAGACAAATAATTTATTTTAATATATTAAAACTAGCTTAGTATACGTATGTGTGTCGATTTGTGTGTGTGCATGCAAGTGCGTAAGTGTGTGAGGAAGAATAACACTTAATAGCCTATTCAATTTCTTAGTACCGGCTATAAATTTGTTTTATCTAAATACAAATTCGTCATATCTATAAGTTTGTCTAAGCCCGCAGTTACAATAAGAGTTATCGCGTCGGTCACGGCGTGGCCTTGAGGCAGAAGCTGATGTCTCAGATAGCGAATCTCGATTATTATTGGCCTACATATCGCCAGATGTTAAACAATTTTATTCGTATTATGTTTATTGTGTAATAAAAATAATTAATGAATAATTGATAATTTCATCAACCTGTACACGTTTTAAAAATCAAAATTAGTGTACATATTATGTGCAATGGTGTTATGAACGCTTTAATGACCCACCGTAAAAGTAAATCCTATGTTATGGGGATAATTACAATACAAACTACAAGTTATACACAACAATCAAAACTATATACTAGATCAAACTATTACAAACTCCGACGATTAATGGCCAGTTTCAATACTCTATCTATCTCTAAATTTGCTTACTAGCGATAGATTTTTGACACAATTTATATGGAGTTAACGTCAAAATTCTATCTCTAGTAAGCAAATTTAGAGATAGATAGAGTATTGAAACTGGCCATAAGTCGTACGTACAAAACATCTGTAGTAACTATATCTAAAAAAAACTGAAATAAATAATACATAGAAACGTGAATAAGTTTATAGTTGTTGTTCTCAAACTATACATTTTAGGTTGAACACAATGTAATTGTTACTCTACCCTCACATTAATTATTGTTATATTTTGTTAGAATGTTATTACAAATAGTGTACTTGTGATGAGCATGTAATGTAAATTTTTGCTTTAAATATGTAACGAGGGAGACTTACATCTAAGATACAGGCTATGCCTAGTTTAGATGTAACGATGCAAAATAAGGAAATGTAAAAATAATTTATAATAGTAATAATAAATAATTTTCAAGATTCAAGATCTGTGAACAAAAAAAACTGTTTCCTTACTCATATGTAACTTAAATGAACTCCAAAGTTTTAACAGCTAATCCGTCATCAAAATAATCGAATCTTAAATCTATTTCACAATATAAACAAAACGTTACGAACCCCTGACGTCCGCAGTTCACAATCACTGAACCTCGGGTCAGGTGATAGAGATCTTGCCGCTGGTGGCGTCTTATCCATCCTATAAAATTAAAACCCAACGGGACCGCCACCTATAAGCTTCCGATTACGAAATAAATTCTGTTTAACTTTAATTATGATTATTTTTAACTTAATTTAGACATAATAATATAAAAAGTTGACAGCATCTGTTAACATGAGTTTCGGATTTTTTTTTTGCTATCGCAGGGGAACACATTTACGGTTTAGAGTTTCGGGTATTGTTCCCGTTTTCATCAGTACATAATAATAAAGATTCAAAAATCACTTATTTCATTTATTTGTATCTAATATAAACATGTACATTTAAAGTGTTCCTTTTGACATGGAGAAAAATCTAGTCAAACAAAATATATAAATTAATGTATTGTTTAATCACAATATCGATGCCCCAATCGAACTTTTAGTTATACTCAATACTCTCGGTACAAAATAATTTATCTGTAACATAATGATACTGAAAACTGTTTATCTAAATGGATTTGTTTATTATAGGCTTTAAAACGTCTAGCAATGACTCTTGGGAAATAATTAATCAAAAATGTATATAAAACTGAACGAGGCATCGGCCAATAAATAAGTATAAACCTACACGAAATTTCCAGTCAGTATGTCATAATGTAACTAATTATTATGTATGTAACTATATACATATACTTTCAAATTGCTAAGTTAGGATGATAACCAAAATTTCCTTAACTGAAAATTCTAAATAATAGTTTTTACATTATCACAATAAAATAATAATATTTTAAACCAGATTCACATAAAACAAATGTAACCACATCACTCTATGATCAATGTTCACATAAATCAAAGACGTGCGAAGCCGGGTGAAGTCATTACCCGTTAATCGCTTTCAATAGCTCTTTGCTCTTGTGAGGCTACTAAACCTGAATACGGACACAATTCCAAATACCTTAATCTATTGGATCCACTATTCAACCATAAAAAACAATATCATGTCGACCGGCCGTACACGGACCTTAATTATGACCAGTATTCCATTAAACAATTGAATGCAAACTTTATTAGTACCGAAATAGAGTATAAAATTGTTTGAATAGTAAAAGATCATATTAAGCTTTCTAAAAAACATGATAGGGCCGGTGATGGAATGTGGAACACGCGTGAGACGATACTAAATTTGAAATTTGTAATATAGTACAGTCAGCATCGATGATACGTTAGCACCTCGCGTTGTTATAGTTCGGTGATTGTTGGTGCGCATTGAGGCGACGCCGCCCCAGCGCCGGCGGTCGAGAGCGACGGAGCGCACTAATTTGTATTCTGGCGCACGTCAAATGACATTCAACTCGTATCGAGTATATTTGCTTGAATTACAAATTATTTTTGAACATTTTTAGCATTTAGTGTACGTTTTTTTATGTGCACTACGTTTTGGCATGATAGTTGTTTTTTTTTAACAAACAAATGACTGTCTTTACTTAATGCTATAAAGAATTAGTTTTTGGGTTGTTTAATCGCTCTAATTTTAGAATCAGTTTAAAGTTGTTTATTGGATTCAAAAAGCTGTTTATTAAAGGCAGGCTAGGTAAAAAGTGGGCTTTGAAACATCACGTTTCAAATCATAGAAATGAAATCAGATTATTAAAATATAAGTTATAGAATATTATACATTATAAAAACAAGAAATTGGTAATATAAATATGATTTTTGTAAAAAAAAAATAGAAACACAAAACGCTCATAACAAAAAAGAAAGAACAATCAAAACAAAATCTATTGCTCATTACTAACATATAAATCTAACGTAAATGAAGTCACATGGGTATATACCGGTCTAACCCCTAACGGCTTTCATCTTGAGCCCTTTAACTCTCAATAAAGACATCCTACAAATAGAACAATCCTACAGTCCGGTATATTAATTCTTTTGAAATAACAAATCGCACAAAAAAATGTGCGCTCTTGTGCGCTTGTATTATATTTTTTCCTCGACTGTACAATGGCTGCTCTTATAAAGGGTAATATATATAGAATGTTGTATGATTGTTGGACGTCAGTGTATTCTTGTATTTATTACTTTATTCTTGCATAGATGGCGCGGCTCGCGACAGTGTTTTCGCTATTCGTAGTTGTTTTATTTAAATAGCTTTGGATACAAATATACATACATACATACATACATACATACATACATACATACATAAATACATACATACATACATACATACATACATACATACATATTTAGTGGTTTAAAAATGCAAAAGTAATTCTGTAAATGCATAGAATTTTTAAAGGAACCCCTTGATGATTGGTTCATTTTAAAACGATTTGAATAAAAATAGACAATTTCAGAGACTGGATGATATTTGCGGACAACTGGGATATTTGGCACGAACTTGGGGAGGCTTTACGTCCAACGGTGACCTGTAATGGGCTAATGAGTTGATTATGAAGCCAATTTTCTTGCTAAGTTAATAATTATTCCTTTAAGAATTTGAGTTTTCCATCAGTGTTAGCTTATTCTTATGTACTGTGAATTCCGTTTGGTAACCTTAAGCTTAATACACAAAATGTGTCCTGTGAATTTTGATCTACATAATTTTAACTTATTTTCATTATTAAAAAATATATTTATTCATACAATTTTTAAGATGAAAATATTTTTCGAAACATGTTTTTTTATTATTTATTTATGTATTAAAAGGATATATTAAATAATCATACAGCACTTCTATCTTTTCTACTTCTAATTACGGTTGCGAACAAAATATTTTATCGTATAAATTGGAACGCCAGTGAATACTGTTAGAATGATGAGCGGCTAACGTTTTAGTACGGGAAACGATCAGCAATATTAAATTTGATGGATTTTTATAACTTAACGAGCAATTTAGATTCGTATGAGTGCAACGGTTAGGCTGTTCTAGTAACAGTTTCTGTATTACTTGTACTGACTTTGGGAATACATGTTACTAAAGGAAATTTGTAATTGGTTGAATTGCTCTTTACTTTTGTTTCCTGTTAATGTTAAATGTTGTTTCTTTTGTACATAATTTTTATATGTATTATTAATCATGTCTGTTAATGTATATGTGGAAAGTATTTAATTTAAAAATTATGGTAATGTTAATAATGTTACACAAAAATTACAAATAAATATCACTTATAAAATATTTAAAATGTGTTACGAAGCCTTATGTTCTATTTTAAAACTAGCATTATTTATTTCTTTTATAACAGTAAATACAAAGTTAACAAAATGTGCCCAAACGAGGTTAGTTTCTAATCTCTCTTAACATTTTTACTATATTTTTAAATTATTTATTAAAAAAAACAACAAAGAACATTAACACTAAATGCTAATCACATCACAATAGACTAAAAACTACATCATAATTATAATTAATAATATTGTTATATTCAGGAAAAAATACAGCTTTAAAAATTTAAAACACTCATAACCCATTCTAATCCACACACAGTTATCATTTGTCGACAGTAAAATAAATGTTGTACTCTTTAAATTTGAATTAATTAAATAAGTTTTAAGTCAATATTCGACGCAGTCGTAAATTATATTAAATGTAAAGTAGCCGATTCGTACGAAAAAGTTCACGATAGTTTATTGACCTCTTTTCATAATAGATGTTTGTATAAAAGGAAATATTTGATATCCTATGGAGGTTGTAAATTGTTGAGATGATGCGTCGACGAAAACTATTTTTATTACGTAATTTAATTTTATACATTTTTAATATTTTTAACGTTCTTTATTTAAACGTCTATTTTACGTGTGTATAGGAAACAGAAGTATTTTTAAAAAAATGTAAATGTAAGGTAAGACAGTGATTAGTTTGATCAGCGAAAAGCAAAGGCGTTTTAGCGTTTTGGGTTTTACTTGAAATTTCAAAGTGTATTTTACAAATAACTTATACCAGCTGACCCGGCAAACTTTATGCCAACTTTTTTTCGTAAATGTTTTTTTTATTTTTTTTTATTTTACATAAACCTCGTCCTGGCAATATGGAACTCGAAAAAAAAGAATTATCCGAATCGTTCGAGAGCTATGCGCCGTACATACATTTCGACGGTTCATTATTTGTTAAGACGACTATGAAACATATAAAACAAGCACACACAACCTAAACAATAAACAGAATATCAAATCAATAATATTAAACCTATTTCCCTCAACAACACAAATATAGACAAAAATTAGAATCTGGCCTTTAATACAATCCCGTGCAACATAAAACAGCTAGTTTTAATCAGTCTGCATGTTAATTCCCTCCCATTACGACGGTCGCATCAAAACCGGCCGACCGGTAACCGCTCGTAATATCACGGAGCCACTAAAAACACGATATTCACAACATTATCGCTATAAACGTTTGTATTATAAAATATATATATTCAAATTCAGTTGCACATGTTCGGAATTAAATTTATAATTAATTTACGATAAATATAAATGTTTTTAGCTAATTCTTAATCGTTTTCAAGTAGTTTCCAACATGGCGGGCTTTATCGGACGATTTTTAGCTGTTTTTTTTTTCTTTATTTTATGAAGATCACATTAATTTGGTATGGATTTTATCGAAACCATCAAGGAATTTTGACGTAGAAAGGTATATTTTTGAACGCCGAAAGATTCGTCTAAGTAAAGTAAGAACCTATATTTAAATTAATTTCAATATATAAATACATAGAAATATTTTTGGATACATTACTGATACATTAATATAAAACATAATTTTAAATATATTAAATCAGTTTACCTATATAGATTACGTACTGTGTGGCTACGGTACTAAAGAATATAGCCACCCCCTCTCTTCCCGTGGGTGTCGTAAGAGGCGACTAAGGGATAACATAGTTCCGCTACCACCTTGGAACTTAAAAAGCCGACCGGTGGCGGGATAACCATCCAACTGCTGGCTTTGAAATACACAGGCCGAAGACGGGCAGCAGCGTCGTCAGTGCGACAAAGCCAGCCCTGCGGTAACCAACCCGCCTGCCCAGCGTGGTGACTATGGGCAAAACACATGAGTTCACGTTATTTTTGGCGTAAACTTGTAGAGGCCTATGTCCAGCAGTGGACTATATAGGCTGTAATGATGAATGATGATATAGATTACGTTTTAAATTAAATTTAGGTTACCTAAGATTGCTTCTTACTGAATAGATTATTATTAGTTTTAATAATTGTGTTTGCAGGCAAACGAAGAAAAACCGACTTAAATTATATCGACAAGTAATACAAACGTAGGTAGACGAAAAAATAGTCAAGTAAATACGCATTATCAAAGATTACTCCAAAAGTTGTAATCAGATCTCGATGAAATTTTAATTGTGACCACATGATAAACATCGCCTTTCGATTAAATTAAAAATCATTAAAATCGGTACACCCAGTAAAAAGTTATGCGGATTTTCGAGGGTTCTGGGATCCCATTTAAACGGTAAACTTAAAACTATTTATTAAAATTAGATACAAAACTTTAAACCCTATAAGGAAGATTTTCAAGATATAATCCTAAAGGGATGAAATAAGGCATAAAATGACTTTCTACCTTTGAGAAAATTTAATTTTTACAACCGTGATCAATAAAATTAAATTTTCTATCTAGAATTTTTATTAGAAAATATTCATATAGGTACGTTCCAGTTAGTACTTAATTACGTGGAACATATTAAATATCGTGATCTATTTTTAATTTAACAGAATCCAATTAAATTTACTCTTACTTTACATTGAGATATGTTAGGCCCACGGTTCCTGTACTTAGTCAGAATCGATCCTTAAACGGCTAGCAGACGAAACCGTATCGAAAAACTAGTCTACGTCAAGTTGACCGTCTCCCGTAGTGACGTCCCGCATCAAACGCTTTTTCTTCTCCATTTAAAGAAATATTAATGTATATTTATGTTCGCTAAGAGTTTACGTCTATTAACAATCATCGGCTTGGAAAGATATCGATTTTTTTAAAAATGACTTCATGTGTTTTTGTTCGATTTTTTTTTGCAAATAAAAAAATTCGATGTACAATTATTATTTTCGATAGGAAATAATTGGCTAATGGTCTCTGATTTCACAGTTTGTTCGGTGGTGTTTTACGACGATCGATTTTTTTTTTTAAATATATACGTATATGTTATACATACCTATTTTCTGTTTATCCGTTATATTTTTATACCTAAATCGCTAAATGGATGTTATAAAATTTTATGGCAGTGATATCTAGACTCGTAAAAGTGACGTAACTAAAAAGGTGGGAAATAATTTTTACAAAAAAACCTTCGTGCATTATTATTTTATATTTTTTAGTTTGAAGTCAAGAAAGGAAGGTATGAATCCACATAATCACGAAAAAAATATGGGAGATTGAAATCCTCCGGGTCAGCTAGTGAAAATGTAAAAAAATAGCGAGCGTCTATATTAAGAGAATCTTTGTCATAGCTATACATCGATAATAATCTTTTGTATCAACAAATATTTCGTTCAGCAAACCTAAAGTAAACTATATGTACAAAAAAAACGGCCAAGTGCGAGTCGGACTCGCGCACGAAGGGTTCCGTACCATTGACTAGGTAAACAACTGTACCATTCGTTGATATCGAGCAAAAATTGGCAAATGTGGCTTTTTATATGGGAGCCCCCATTAAATATTCATTTTATTTTAATTTTATTATTTACTAGCTGTGTCCGCTACTTCGTCCGCGTGTAATTTAACAAAAAAGTTACTGTTCAGTTTGCAGAGTTAAAAAATAAATAAATTTCAAAAATAAAAGTAGCCTAAGTTACTCCTTACTTTATCAGTTATTTGTCAGTGAAAGTGCCGTCAAAATCGGTCCAACCGTTTCAGAGATTGACCGGACAAACAGACAGACAGACAAAAATTGTAAAAAATGTTATTTTGTATATGTATCGTGTATACATCCATATGCATTTAGTAAAAAGTCGTTATTTTTATGTTAAAGTTGTCTGTTACACTCCAATTTTATTTATTTGTATAGATTATTAAAGTAAAAATACAACTGAGTACTTTGTGAATATTTCAAGTGCCTACCTGTTGCCATTACTGATATCGAGCAAAAAAGGACAAAAAAAAGCGTTTGTTGTATGGGAGCCCACCTTAAATATTTATTTTATTTTGTTTTTAGTACTTGTTGTTAAAGCGGCAACAGAAACACATAATTTGTGAAAATTGGTCTACACTGACAGCAAAGTCTTAGTAATAGTGTTCCGTTTTTACCCTTTGGGTAGAGAACCCTAAAAAGGTACCGTACATATATTTATTTCGCCTAATAGCTTTCAATAGTGCCAAAATAACAAAAAAAAAATCATCAATGTTACGTAGGATAGAGATGTCACGAGTAAGATTGGTAGATGGGGTTGAGATAACAATTTCAATACTGTTATTATTAGTTAATTCTTATCTTCATATCAAAATCAAAATCAAAAACAGCTTTATTCAAATAGGCCCCAAGAGCACTTTCGAATCGTCATTTTACAAATTAAAACTTTAAAAATCAATTATTATATTTGTAGAAGTAAAGCTACCACCGATTCGGAATGTAGATTCGGCAGAGAAGAATCGAAAAGAACTCCTCAGTTACTCGTTTGAAAAATAATATATAAACTGTGTTTTAGTACAAAATTAGTAACATGTTGCATAAAATACAGCGTCACTAAGTCCACACATCTTTATCAACTATGTAATCCTGCACCGAATAATAAGCTTTATCAAATTTTTTTTTAAACAAAAACTTTAAATTTATGTTGGGACAATTCCAAAATTGTTTGTGGGATTTTATTATACATGCGAATACCATAACCCAGAAAGGAGACGTTTACTTTGCGCAGTCGGAAACTTGGGAGTTACAATTTTATTATGCTTTCTCGACAATGGAATTATTACTATTTATTTCAAAACAATGAATATTATGATGAATATACATAATATTGTTATAAATATATTGCGACGCAATTGTTAATGTGTTTACCTTTTGAAAAACATCCCGAAGGGAGATTTGAGATCCAAGATCGTAAATGACGCCAATGGCCCTTTTTTGCTAGATAAATACAGTCTCAATATCTGTAGCATTACTCCACAGTCACAGGTCGTAAGACATAACTTTATGGAAATAGTTAAAATATATTAAGCGTGCGACATCGTTCAGTTGTCGTACTTTTCTAACTGCGAATGCTGCGGAGCTGGGTCTACCATTCAAGGATGACAAATGTGAATTCCACTGAAGTTTTGAGTCTAATGTATCCCTAAGAAAACTGTGGTATCACTGACAATAAGCCTCTCGTTATTTATTATAAAATTATAATTTGGATGCTTAACATTCCGTAACGAAAACACAACGCACTTGGTTTTTTTTGGCATTCAAAACCAAGTTGTTTATTTTAAACCAATCTTGAACTCGCGACAAATCTTATATTAATGGATTAATAATACCAAGAAGAAGAAGAAGTCAACTATTGATTTATAAAAATAAAAACTTTTAAAATACTATATCATGAACCTGATTGGTCGGTATGTTGCAAAAAGGGATCAATTGCAAAGATTAATGATTTTTTAAAGCTAGCAACATTATCCCTAATTCTCACTGACAGCTCTGAAGCGTTGTGTCGTTTAGTTATCTTATTTGGGTCATTCGCGAGGACGTCGATCCCCATTTAATACTTTTTATTTGTATTTCGTCGGCTCGCTTATTTAAATATTATCAATACGATCTCAGGGGGCATGGCGGGATTTAGATTCAGTGAAATATTTAGCGATGAAATGCTGAATTCCGATCGAGGAGCCATAATATTTTAGTAATAATTTTAACGCGTAAGAATCAGAATGAAAAAAAAGTTTTTTTTTATTTTACCATTTTAATTGCCAGTCCGAAAATAGTACTATTAATTAACGGATTTCTTTAATTATATACAGTTTACGATTTTATAATCGATTTTGCGCCGTTTAGCGATTCGAATTAATCGAGATTTATGGTTCTCGATGTGTTTTTTATTACATGAGATCCGTCTGATATTGTAAATGCAAAAGTTCGTATGTTTGTTACTCTTTCACGGAAAAACTACTCTACCGTATTTAATAAAATTTAGTACATAAATACTACAAATTCAAATTATCATATAGGCCTCTTTTTATCTCGATATTTCATTTGAAATTAAAGTCATGGAGGTAAAATCGTGTGGTGCAGTTAAAGTATAAAATCGATTCGCAGCTCCAAATCGATTGCAATATTTATGCAATACTCGAACGATTTTTAATCGTTTTATTATCTGCTGTGTGATTGTTGGTTGCGTCGTTGCGAAATTTATGATTTAATTGCTACTTAAGTTTTTCTTCGGGATCGTTGAACCGTTGGTCACTATAAGAGTCGGTTTGGGAGCTCGATTTCATTGCGCTAGTCAAGCATGTAGGCATACTCACGAGATTATTAAATTACGGAGTAATTTTCATAGTTGCGACATCGGCTTGAGGGGACCGGTTCGTGGAGTCAATTGTTCGATCTTAATACTCTTCGCTCTGGATAGATTAATATTATTTTATACAGTACTAACTGATGCCTGCTACTTCGTTCGTGCCTTCCTATTCCCTGAGAGTCATACATTTTACTAGGATAACCTAGGTTTCGTCTAAATCTTCCGGAATTTTCGCATTAATCAGTAACAAACGTCCATCCATATTTTAGCACACATAAGTACTACTATTCTAAAGCTATAGAGTTTGTTTGTTTGAACGCGCTAATCTTAGGAACAGTAGTTAATAATTTTTCATGTTCTGGATAGTCCATTTACTGAGGAAAGCTGTATTATTTTATTACACTATTTCCTCAAAAGAGCAAAGGCGAAATCGCGGGACACAAGTAGAGTATAATAATAGCAAGATATCGCGTCCACATTCCATCCATCCATAAATAAAAATCCACACACATTACACGAACAAACATGGCCGACATTATCGTAATACGATAGCCTTTGCACATAACTAACAACCGAGGTTCTATTTCGATAATAAACCAAACTATATCGACACGATACCAAATATCGACTGAATAATGTACGTCCCTAGTCTATAAATTCAGTACTCGGTTTTATTGTACGTTAAGGACGTGTTTCACGGTTGCCTTTAACGCTATTCGACAGATGACGGTATCCAATAGATAAACGTTTATGTTTTATTATTCTTTTTACCATTAAATTCACAAAATTTTTTACATATTTCTATTCGAGATTTTGAATATATAAGTTATATTTACTCAATTGAGGCAAATTAGATCATAATGGCCTAGTCCTTCTATTTAAGTTTATTCGTAACTTATATTCAGGATAAACTTTATCGACGGCCGGTGAGACAGGTTCTTAATGTATATGTATGTCCTTAATGTATGTATATGTCCTTAGTAATATATACGAGAAAAAGAAATACAAAATGGTTCGCCAGCTTATTTTTACAAAGGTTGTAAATATCGGTATGTTTGTCAAACTTTGTCAATAAGACGGTAAATTAAATAGGATTGTAGCAACGTAACTCATTGTTATTTCAAGCTTGTGTACATAACTTTAAATTTTTATAACGTTTTATTTTAACGGTCAAATTTTAAAATTCGAATTTCCGTAAAGTAAATCCAAAAAATCATTCATTTATTCATAACTAGTCAAAAAATCCTCACAATTACCACAGTACTTTATGCACGTAGTTGAAATTCGGCACGAAGTTAGAATACGATTAGGAGACGTCAGAAATTGTCTGAGAAAAGATTTTTGTAACTCCTTGTTAACTAACTTTTAAAAAAAGAAGGTTCTATATTCGATGTATTTTTTTATCTATGCTACCTCAAAACTTTTTACTGGGTGGATGTGCATTTTTATGATTTTTTTTAAAATCGAAAGTGGTCCCATGTAAATTTAATTAAGATCTAACAAGTACTTTTTGAGTTATCGCTAATAATGCTAACGCGTATTTATATTTATATATTATATTATTATGTTTTTTTATATGCGTATTTACTATTTTTTTTTTGTCAATCTACGTTTTATTATATCTCAAAACCCTTTACTGGGTGGACCGATTTCGATAATTTTTTTTTAATCGAAAGTGGTCCCACTTAAATTTGATCGAGATCTGACTGGTGTTTTTTTTTCTTTTTTTATGTCACTAGGTCGGCAAACAAGCGTACGGCTCACCTGATGGTAAGCAATTACGTAGCTTATAGACGCCTGCAACACGAGAAGCATCGCAAGCGCGTTGCCGACCCAATCCCCAAACCCCCCAGGAGGTTTTTGAGTCAACTGTAATAATGCATATTTTCTTGACTATTTTTTCGTCTACCTACTTTGTATTACAGATCCATGTAATTGAAGTCTGTTTTATTTTTCATTTGCAAGCAAACACAATTATGTATATGAATAAAAAATGATACTCAAAAAGTATTATGTATACCAACATAAACATTTTTGAAATTATTACACATTTATATACATTATTATCTTTAGAGTTATAAGGAGGTAAACGTTTGTATGGGAAAATTAAAAGCTTAAAATAATTTGTTAAGTTCTACTATTCTACGCTTCTACTGATAGGATTTAACTTATGCCTACTCTATCAGACTATAGTTCTTTTTGAGCGTGGCTTTTGAAATGAAAAGAATAAAATAAGTTTAAATCCTCGGGTGTAGTGGTGAAAATAGTCACCTTAACACCGACGGTTTGCGGGTTCGATTTTCGTTCGGGATAGATATTTGTATTTGTACAAATTTTCTAACGGGTTTGGATGTCTGTCCTAGTGGGTCTCCTCTCCATGCCTCGGAGACCACGTTAAGCCGTCGGTCCCAATTGTTATCATGAATACCTGGTAGCGATCGTTACTCATAGTAGGGAACATATCCTCCAACCCGCAAAGGATCTTATTGGAGGATTAATCTCCAATCCTTCTCCTACATGGAAAGAGTCCTATGCCCAGCGGTGGGATATCACAGGCTGAATGCGTAAATATAAAATATTAAGACCCTGAAAATTATGCGATTACCGAATTATAGCTCCTGTATATAACCACTACAAATGAAACCGCAAAACAAACCTAGTATGTATCTATACAAATATTATAAAGCTAAAGAGTTTGTTTGTTTAAACTCCCTAATCTCAGTGATTATTGGTTCGAATTGAATAATTGTTTTTGTGTTGTGTTCATTTCAGCGGAAAGCTATAGGCTAATATAATATTTTAGTACATTTTTTCGTCCAACTAAAGTGGATGAAATTGCGGGACACGGCCAGTTAAAATATAATTTGAATGTGCTTTCATTTATCTAATTATGTTAGCACTACAAAATCGAACACATTGCGGTAAAAAAACGTAAAATAAATCTCATGATAGAGTAAGAGCACTCACAGGGCTACCACATTCTCATTAAGCGGCAAGCAACTCGCATCCATCATTACGACCGGCTCGATGTGGACAGCCCTATAATTTTCTTCCCCACCGCTATACGCTATCTCTTTCACACTAGCAACACTTCCTACATTAGAAAGAGATGAAAATATGAAATTAGTTTCGCCGAAAAAACCTCTGTTCATCGTGTATAATGTTAGTACTGTTTGGTTGGTATTAAGAACAATTTTTTCGTATCTCGTGACGTAAAATAATTGAGGTACGGGTGATAACGTGTTTATTGTAGACTAGTGTACACACAATATATATTTATATGTATATATTTTTTTGTTTCCATATGAATCCTTAGTTTCCATCTGACGTCTGTAAGAAGATTGCAAATTTTAAGGAAAACTGATTTAAATTTATCATTATAATATAAATTAAATAATAATTTCAAAAATAGTTAATATTTTGCAAAAAAATATAATTTGTACAAAAGCTCCCATTTTTGACTTTTGACATTAACATTTCACGAATAAGTTTTTTTTAAACAGAGTATTTATCCATTACGTAATCCTAGTCGCCTTGTAGTTAAAATCGATTGCTATCCCCATCGATACCGATTCGATACATGATAGTTCAGCATCGTAATTGAACAGGTGTTAATTTCACACTTAACTCGTTCAACGCGTAGCGGTACTTAACTATAGTAAGCAATACCGGTTACGAAATATCGATATAAATCCTTCGAAATCATCTACATCACTATTAAAATTAATGTTGCCATTGCTAAAAATTAACTAGCCAGGTAGTTTAAAAAAATTCCGTTAATATTTAGTTGAAGCTATTTAATACCAGTTTCAACAAGAACTCGTAATATTCTAAAGAAAGTTTTAAATTATTAACTTCCATAAAATATTGTCTGGTTTTTCGTTATAAAAAATTGCTAAAATGTCTACATATTTATCGATCAGAAAATAACTTTCCCTAAAATTTTTTTTTTTTTTTAAATCAAGCAACCTAGTTTGTAATCTTGTAATCTATTTATGTGATTTTATGAATAATTTTTAGAGGCTAAAACACCAATTTATTGTAAATGCTAATAGGCCATAGGTAGTTAATCACTACTATAATAACACAAATATGAAAAAATTGGCAATTAATTATAAAAATGTATACAATTTAAAACAAAGCCAAATTATGAAGTAAACTATAATATAAACAAATGAAGCTTACATTATTATTATTCGAATAAAGTAACAACTATTAGAACTAAAAGCTTCTTAACGATTAAAAACGCATTAACAGACTTGGGTATTATTAAAATGTTGCAAATGTCAAAATAAATGGTGTGATTTAAGAAAAAAAGAAACTTTACAAAACACTACAGCTATTAATTATCAAGTTTCGCAAAGACACCATTTTTCGTGTTAATCATCAATTATATTGTATACAAGACTTAATAATTAACAAAATGACGCCACAAATAAATTAACAGGAATTGCCTTTATTTTAAGTTTTTTTTTTTTTCTTTGTTAGATAGCCCATTTATCGAGGAATGCTATAGGCTATAAAGCTAAGATCAATAGGAGCGGAGCACTAATGAAAAATATTTCAAAATTGGGTTTTTTTTAAGTAAGGACGAAGTCGCGGGCAGTAGCTAGTTGAAAATATATTTTTGAGGGAGGCTTTAAACTATATAAAATATTTGTACGTTTTTTCCTTAAATGAACGCAAGTAAAACCGAAGGATAGCGCTAGTTTAAATTAGAAATACTAATTCTTGCACAAAGGAGGTAGCTCTAGTACATTTAAAAAATACAGATATAAAAAAGAAACTAGAAGAACGACTATTTATTTCAAGATGGCCGCCGACTTTTCCGCCACCGACGCTGACAACGTTAGACATGGGCTGCCACGTGCGAACTTGAGTATGACATGTCTGGATTTAGATTTACAGGGATGCATACGTAAAAAATACTTTTTTGTTTGAATTACATTTTTAAACTTTCAATTCGTAATTATTGTAATTATGTTTAATTAACAAAATAACTTCAATACTATGTGTTATTTGAAAACGTAAAGTTGCTGAAATTCGAAAAAATTGTTTTTTTTTTGTACAAACGTATCATTACTATAATTATCGCCAAGCAGAAACTTTCTAAGTACTTCAATTATAATTGTATCTCATAAATAATTATAAACGCAATTTTTATTACTTTGTGTAATTTAATTACAACAAAAACTCATTAAAGGAATTATAAATTGTAATTATATTCCAATAAGGGCTTATCAACAGCCCTAGCATAGCAAAAAAGCGAATGTACTCTGTGGGAATGCATCGAGTAATGCAATCTTTTTGTCCACATTAGCCGTCCTCGAATGTACCGGACATGAGCAGAAATAACTTGGACAGCACCACCCCGTACGATGTCTGAAATAGAACTAAAAAGTATCTACTTCGTGATCACTGGGATAGGTTCGAAATTTAAAACGATTTTGTTTTTTTTTTTTCTTATTTGTTTAATGAGAAATCAACCAGCAATGGACTTCACGCTTTTGAAAAAGGTTTCTTAAGTACTTTTAAGATCATAATACGTACATACATATGAGTGTTTCTTTTTTTTGGTTAATTATTTAATTAATTTTTGATTATGTTTAAAATAAAGATAATAATTATATTATTTATTAATTGGACTAATGTGTTTCTATTTAAGATACACTTTCTAGTCAACTTTGGATGAATTAACAACGACCAATGTCTGAATAACTTATCAAGTAATTGTCAAAAGAAAAAAAAACTGAAAAACAGTATAAACTGCTTTGTATCTTTTTTTAATTCAAGTCAGAGTAGTTTGTAGTATTATATACTCGAAGGGATTAAAAATCAACCATAATGTAATAAAGAAAAATAAAACGTACCGCCGTATTAAAATATCAGGCGTATTTATAATTACCAACTATATAATCTTTTTATCTTCGCATCGTTGAGAGTAAAAAACGACAACTCTGTGGTTACAGAATCCGAAAAAATTTCACCGATTCTATTTTCACTCTATGAAGTTGTTTTAAAATATGTTTTATACATTTACTAAGTAAATTTATTTAACATTACTATGAAAATTTTTATAAAGAACATTAAGAAAATAGGAAAAAGTATTAAGAATTTTTTGTGAGTTTTTAAAAAAAATTGTTAATTAAGTGATATAAATTTTCTAAAAATTGCTTAGCATTTTAAAGAATAGCATATAATACTGAGGACATATTTCAGAAAATCATGATAATCGTATATAAAATAAAATGATGAACTGGCTAGTAACAGTATAATATATTATGTATATAATTATTAAAACAAAGCATATCAAGTATTCGTACTAGTCCTTAAACAAAATAAAATTATAAAGTATAATCGATCAAGCACACTGGCATCTTAAACTCTAAATGTTTTATTAAAAAAAAAGAAATAATCCTTTTATTGAGTTCTTTAAGGACGAATATTCATGACAGCCGACATTTTTGTTTAATTGCTACATACGTAGCGAATGGGCGGTAAAAAATTACCATTATCTTAACGACATGTTACTTTTAATAGATGAGATATTACAATACGTATAATTATTATTTCTTTTACTTTTTTAATTTCTTTTTTGTTTTTTTTTTTTGTAAATTATGTTAAAGAAACGAAGGTCGTTTAGTTTTATGCCAAATATATCACACAATCTTACGACAGTATTAGATGCAAAAAGTTAAATGGATATATGTTAGTCGATCACAGAATAAATTAGAAGAAAACTTAACACAGAAATAGGTTATGGGTATATATAGGAGTCTGTAACAGCGCACAGTTCCTTGTTTATTTCAGAAAAATCTATTTCCAATGGGGGAGAAGTCTCGCGCAAAAGCTACTTATCTACAAAAAAAATTACTTTTAAAAATACAATTTTTACTCTGCCATTATTTTAAAATCAACAAAAATATCTTCTAAAACACTGAAGACGAGTCACTTTATTATCTGTGTGTCACAACAAAAAAGTTAAACACTTTATAAGAATAGCACAAACAGAACGCCGGATCGCGATAATTGATCTTCTTTAATGCATTGTTAAAAGCAATTAGGCTTTTTCATCTGACTTATTAAAGATGTATAAACGTATCCAATGCAATAAATTCTTTACATGTTGTCGTAATGCTTCAGTCTGTAACCTCCCACTGCTGGGCATAGGCCTTTTTCTGCATGTTGGAGAAGGATTGGAGCTTAATCTATCACGCTGGTCCACTGTAGGTTGGCCGATATGTCCCTTCTATGTGTAATGATCGTTATCAGGTATTTATGATGACTTATCGTGCTCTCCGAGGCACGGTGCGTAGACCCGCAAGGACAGACAACAAATATTTCAATTCAACCAGAAATATTTCAATATTATTAAATATATTATATAAAGATATATATAAAGAAAAAAGATATATATAAAGATATATTATATAAAGATATATCTTTTTGCATAAATATCGTGTAATTTAAACAGCAAATTTTTAAGATCATTTTTTTTTCGTTATAATTTTTATGTTGTTTCTTAATTTTTACTTTGTCTACCTAAAGACTGAGGTAGGGCACAGCAGGAAACTTCCTGCTCAAAATATGGAGCAGGCCGACTGGGGTAGTACTTCGACCTTACAGAAGATCACAGCTAAATAATACTATTTTCAAGCGGTGTTGTGTTCCTATTGGTAAGTAAGGTAACCAGAGCTCCTGGGAGGATTGGAGTCGGCAATGCGCTTGCAATGCTTCTGGTGGTGCAGGCGTCTATAACATTTGTTTGGTCTCGCAGGTGAACCCATTTACGGGTGATATCCAGGATGCCCAGGTAGGCAGTCCTAGACCGAATGTCGGCTTCAGCAATTGGGGGTGCAATACCGACCAAAACCCCTGCGGGAGCAAGGCAGCCGCTACGCGTATGCCGTACGGCTACTCCGCCAGGTTCTGCCCCCACCTCTGCATTAGCGCTTCTTGCTCCTTCCGACGAACCCGTACGATCCCGTCCAACGTGGGGTTTTCACTGAGAACCCTCAGGCGTCTATAACCTACGGTAATCGCTTACCATCAGGTGAGTCGTACGCTTGTTTGCCGACCTAGTTGCATAAAAAATGTCTTATTAAAATAATGTTAAAGAAAAACCGAAATTGTTATTTGTTAGATTAATTAATATTAATTCAGAAGATTTAAATGTGGCTGTTGATTTTTGTACGAAATCAATAAATAAATAAAATCTGTGCAAGTAGAGACTAAACGTTAGCGAGTTAAACGTAGATTCCTAATAAATGTACATCCTCTTTTACACATATAATGATTTCCGCGATACGAATGACATATCTTACAACCGTTAAAACATTAAAATTATCTTTAATACTATTTTTCTCAGTAATTTAATGCTAAATGTGTTTTTTTGAGATGTAGAGAAATCATCGATGAGTTTTAATACTTTTAACACCCGGTTTTATGACCTAAGTTTCAGTGCATTTGGAGTATGCGTGTGGTTAAAAAGTTAATGATCTGAAAGAATGTTTTTATATACTTTTGAAAACGTTTTTTTTTTTTAATTTAATTATGGAATATGTCATAATTTTTCACAAATTATTTATATTTTTATTTTTGATTTTTCTAACTTACTATAGTCGTCACAAAATAATAGGCCCGTTTGGATATATGTCATCGGGACTTAAAGAGCGAAGTAACCATACAACTGTTTGTTGTTGGTATTCGATACTCTCTGTAAATGGATTCAAGTTTGTATGAGTATTTGATCGATTTCATTATGTAATGTAGAGTGCAATTGATTAAAATTTTGATCAGAAATTTAACTTGAACTTTAATATTGTATGTAATTTAAAATAATACAATGGCACAAAAGGTCAATTTGTCTTTATTTTATATTTTTATATTGTTTTCTATTGCTTACACGAGTTTTAAGCATTATACTGAAACAATTTTTTCAGAATTTATCGCGGTTTATTAGCAAAATCAAAATTTTATTTACGACTTTGAGCGCCAAGCTCTATTTTTCAGTAAAGACAACATTTAATTACGATTAAAATCGATGGTAAAATTCAGTAATTAATTAGTTACAGCACTAGTGTTTAAAAAAAAGACTTAGGATGTGGCTGTTTTTGAGACATTTCGAATTAATTAGAAATTGCATGCTACAATAAAGTAAGTGCGAAAAGAATACTCCCAATATATATTCTATCATATTATGTACCACGCCAAAAAATGTACGTATGTTTAAAAACACTTTATGTTCTTAATAATTCTTGTAGTTTCTTAGTTTCGTACCCAGTTACGTTCTAGGATTTATCAAATGTCCAAACGGGCCTCTTATTTTGTGACGACTTTAATAATGTTACTGCCTGTTTATCATATTGTATGTAACATTATTATGTTTTTAATAATAATTATAACATATTTAATATTTCTAAGGTCTTCGAATTTTTATTAAGCTTGAAATCTTGATCGCAAAGTTTAAATGTCCTTCGTGTTTTCTCCATCCTACATATGACATAATGCATAAATAACTCCTTTTACTATCACGTAAATTTATTGATTAACTTGATTAATTTACTTTTTTTTCATTAGAACGACACAATTACAAAATAATTTTTTTCTCCACTGAAAATCAATGCTGTAACTTAATGCTAAGTGGCAGACCTATGTTTAGTCACCCTATTGAAGAATTAAATTTATTATATGATATAATTATTATTTTGTCTGGATTAGTAATATATTTTTATTTTTAAGTATTACTTTACAAGCTGTGATCAAATAAAAATTATTTTTAAAAATAGCAAACTATCGGTACTTCAGCAAACTTCAATTAAGAGGCCAAATGCCTTCAATGAAAACGATTTTTAATTATCGCCCTACCCCGCCGTAAAGGTTCATAATCGGCTATTTAAATACATGTACGATATTCGTAAAAAGACCACACGCGGTGATCTTGCAAATAAAATAATACTAAAAAAACTATTTCTGCTTCATCCTATTTTTAGTTTTGCAATTTCTGCTTCATCCTATTTTTAGTTTTGCAATTTTAACATTGAATGCGAAATTCATAGGAACTTTATTATCAAGAAAACCCTCTTTGGTTACGATTTTTTTTTGTTAACCACCTACAATTCTACATAAAAGCTGTACATAATTATTAACTTTCCTTAGTATAAAAGAAATTTTAAAATAATTTGTATTCCCGAAAATCATTTTGTATTTATTATAATGTTAAAACTTTTCAATGATCTGTTGTATCTATTAAAAAAAAATCTTATCGCGAACGTTCTTATTCATTCAGCCTTATTTCATAGATAATATACTATATAATATATATGTATGGATATGAAAAAATAAGTAACAATTAACAGTTCTAAGAACAGCAAAATTAATCAAGTTATTAATGTTAATTAATCTTTTAATAATGATTGCATTCTCATGCGATCGTTTTCATTGAACATAATTTAATGGCGGACCGTCTTAAAAGGTAAAATGAAAGCGAAATGCCACGAGGTAAACAACGCTATTGAATTTACATAATTAACCAAACATGAATATCATTTAATGTCTGATATTGTTAACTTTTAACGAACAAGCACAGAACATAAATATATGTGTCAATTTTACACGCCAAAACTTCGTAATTTTTTAACCATTCAGCTAATACTATTATAATTGCTTATAAAATAATAATGTATTTGCAATAATAAAAATAAATAGTCAGTATAAGTATTTATAGTTTTTTTTTTTGTACAAAACTTTAAAAACATAAACCTCCTTGCTATCAAACCTCTTTGAAACAATGTTCGCCATGATTCGTCTCATAAATCTATAGAGTTACATCATTAACATCGCGTGACTGTGCACCATAAGAGAGCCTGTCGGGTGTTTACGGCTATTTAAACCATGCTAGGCCAATTTATTGATGACCAATCACCTTCGGATTCATTAGCCTAGGGTTTTAGTCATGGCTTGAAAATTAGTTTTTTTTTTTAAATCAGAACTAGCATTTAAAGCACTTTTTTGTATATATTATTAAGCTACTTCCTATGGTTATACCCGTGGATAAGTAGTACATAATATTGATTTGATAATTACCTAATAACAGGTTTAACGGGAACTTATTTCATATTTAAAAATTTTCAATCCAAAAAATTCAATCTATTAAAGTATAATATAAAGTAATGTTAATACATATCATATTTTTTTTAACACCAACAGCCTACTAAATACAAATTCTTCTTCTTTCTAAGTTCAGAACTAAAAACCTTAAGTTAATAACTCAAATCTCGGTTCTACAACTTTACTGAATGACTTTTATTAATATTCTAAGCTTAAGTCTATCCTATTCATAATCTTCGTCTTTGCTAAACTATGCGTCATAGTATCTAGTAGTATAAGTATATCTAGTAGTATAGTATCTAGTAGTATAATGATCTAGTAGTTTTCGATATTTCGTAATTAATCAAAGAATAATAAATAAACGGCCTTAACGGTTTCAACCGCGATAATTTAAGAAACAACGTACTAAAATATTATATAGCCTACTCTCTATACCTACTCGTTAAATGTACCGTCCAACACAAAAAGAATTATTCAATTTGAACCAGTAGTTCCTGAAATTAGCGCTATCAAACAAACAAACAAACAAACTTTTCAGCTTTGTAATATTAATATAGATTTTTAATATTGTTGTAATAATGTTAATGAACAAAATAAATATTTAAATTATTACGCTTTACACATAAAATAAAAAATGAGGTTATAATAGTCTAAATGTAAAAAAAATTCTAATTGTATTTACAGATTTTATATAAAAAATATGTTCACATTTATATCGGATTTTAATAATGTTTAACATAATTTATTTCAACTTAATGACAGGTCAGTAATGTTTAAAGATATATTAAAAAAGTTGACATTGGTATATTCGGAGTCGTGAACAGTGTTCCGTAGTACAGCGACAATAGTAACCATATTAATTTTTTGATAGGCAATCCAAAAATGCTAAATAATATTTTAATAAGGTAACCCATTAATTTTTTAATTCAATTTTTTTTTGTATCGATATTAAATCATGTTAATATTATATAAACGCGAAAGTTTGTATGTATGGATGTATGGGTGTTTGTTCCTCTTTCACGCAAAAACTAACGAATGGATTTTAATAAAAAGCTTACAGTAATATAGCCTATACAATAGAATAACAGATAGGCTGTAATTTTTAAAGATAGTGTGTAAATTGTCCAAAATATAAAGATAATTGTCAAGTAAGTCGGAAAAAAGTCTGCCATCTGCGAGCTATTCTGGCTTATGCTGCAAAAACTGTAGAGTTTATAAGTATAATAATGTATAAGAGAAATGTTTATCTTAATTAGTTCTAAAAAAGTCTGCGATAGCATATATCTATCTTTTATGAGTAAGCTATTACCGCAAAAACAGCGAACCATAAATACAATAAAAGTTGATTTCTAATGCACATTTGGTTGTAACAAATTGATTTTTATGTCGCAGAACCAATTTTGATGAATTTTGGTATAAAGATAGATACTAGAAGGATAATAATCTTCTCGAAGTACTTACTAATCCTGCGCAGACGAAGTCGCTGGTACCAGCTAGTAATAAATAAAATATTAGGGTTCCAAAGGTAAATCATATGACAGGCATACGAAAGAAACGACTAACGATAAATTCCAAGAATTAATGAACCATTAACTTATGAAATGAAAAGCTATGAAAAATCATCATCATCATTACAGCCTATACAGTCCACTGCTGGACATAGACCTCCACAAGTTTACGCCAAAAATAACGTGAACTCATGTGTTTTGCCTATAGTCACCACGCTGGGCAGGCGGGTTGGTGACCGCAGTACTGGCTTTGTCGCACCGAAGACGCTGCTGCCCGTCGTCGGCCTGTGTATTTCAAAGCCAGCAGTTGGATGGTTACCCCGCCATCGGCCGGCTTCTTAAGTTCCAAGGTGGTTGTGGAACCTTGTTATCCCTTAGTCGCCTCTTACGATACCCACGGGAAGAGAGGGGGTGGCTAAATTATTTAGTGCCGTAGCCACGCAGCAAAAATAAATACTATATGAAAAATACCTTAATAGTATTTCATAGAAACATTACGTCTTATAAAATTTTCACCTTAATAATTGTGTTTGCTCGCAAACGAAAAAAAAAACCGACTTCAATTACATCGACAAGTAATACAACGTAGATCGACGAAAAAATAGTCAAGTAACTACGCGTTATCAAAGATTACTCAAAAAGTAGTTATCAGATCTCGATAAAATTTATATGTGACTATATAATAAACATCAGCTTTCGATTAAATTAAAAATTATTAAAATCGGTAAACCCAGTAAAAAGTTATTACGGATTTTCGAGAGTTTCCCTCGATTTCTCTGGGATCCCATCATCAGATCCTGGTTTCCTTATCACGGTACCAAACTAGGGATGTCCCCTTTCCAACAAAAAAAGAATTATCAAAATCGGTACATCCAGTAGAAAGTTATGCGGTATAATAGAACGTAGGTCAACGAAAAAAGCGTCAAGTAAAAACGCATTATTAGATATAACTCGAAAAGTAGTTGTTAGATCGCAAATAAATTTAAATGGGACCAATTGGCACACACCACCTTTCGATTAAAACAAAGTTTGTCGAAATCGGTCCACACAGTCAAAAGTTCTGATGTAACATACATAAAAAAAAAAAAAAAAAATACAGTCGAATTGAGAACCTCCTCCTTTTTTGGAAGTCGGTTAAAAAATACGCGTGAATGGCAAGCGAATCAATGAAGCGGTTTCCATGACAACGTAAAATCAAAATAGATGGCTGTTATTGGAGATTAGCCGTAAGTAGTTGGACTACCGATGTAGTTTAGGAAAAGTAAACATACTAATTTAATATTTACGAAATTATAGCATAAAGCTATGAAACGTACCACGTACGGTTTACCAAGTTTTTAAAGCGTTACCTGTGAAGCAGATTACAAAATTTTTGTTAATATTTAAAAAAGGGTTTTATAAAATTATTTAAAATTCGTAATAAATACTTTCATCCAATTGGATATTAGAGACCTCAATAAATCTCCGTATATTCAAAAGGTATTTGTATTAAATTGAACGCGTATTAAGAGGCGGACACCGTATTGGGGGGACAATTCGCCTAGCTTTCTATGGCTGGGGTGAGTTGAAATATATAATTGTATACTTATAGCGGTCTTGTCATGATACGGAATAGTAAATGAAATATGTGGCTTTATTTAGTCTGTAGTATAATTAAACACAACTACATTTGAATTTGAAAAAAAGTTTATTAAAAAGATAATTATAAGAAAAAAATATTTGTTGCGTTGTTTTACTATAATGTTAACGGAAAATATTATTTTCAAAACTTATTTTTATAATAATATACTGCCTTATTAAAATTAAAAAAAAGTTAAACTAAGGCAACCTCTTTTAACCAATCGTATTAAATACAATCGTATTAAATAAAATCGTCCAAATGCAAATTCATAAAATTTACAAAAAAAAAAAACTCAATCCATTTCGCTGGATTGAACCAACAATACCTAATTACGTATGAACAAGGCAATCAGGACACAATCCCTAGACGTAAATCCCGTCACATTCATACAGTTTAACGAAACGTTTGTGTTACCGAATCGTTTATATTAAAATAGGAATGGCTATCCGTAATAGGAGCACTTCTACAACGCTAGATGCTATCTTATCCACATTGTAATTCTTATAATTTACAATGTTAAAGTGTAATGGACTATTACTGTCATTGCTGGGTCGGTGGATACTTCTATCAATTCCAGTTTAAGCCGGCTTAGAGTGGTTTGAATGTGTGTTTGGTCGTAAACTGTGCGTGTATTTAGTAAATGTTTATTTACGTTTCTTGTATTGTCAATAAAGTTAATAAAAAATTATGATTTTTGGGTATTAACTTAGAAATATATTTATCGACATTAGAAACACTTTTCTTATAACTACAACTTTACCTAACTATTAAAAAAAAAGTGCATATTTAATATTTTTGAATAATTTTTTTAAGATAGTTTCAAGAAAATTATTATGACGATAAAATAAACAACAAGAACAAACATTTAATTATTATTATTTATTTATTTCGCTTTATAAATTTTGACGCAATGAATTTCTTAGCAAAAAATCGAACATGCATTTTAGATAAGTACAAAAAATTCATAGACGAGACTACTGCCATATATGTATCGGACTTGATTTGGTGACATATAGTTTTTGACAGACCATAAATATCTATGAATGTCGCACTATCAATATTAATCAAACGAAATATTTTGAATTTGCAAATAAATGGAATTAATTATACTTATAAAATTTATAATTAGTGAACTAAGCTGCATTTAACTTGAATTTTAACGATGATTTTTATTCAATAATGCCTTAGTCTTATTAGACTTTAATTAGAATAAGAGTAACTATAGTTAAATGTTTAATCGTAAAAATAAAAATTATTATAGGCGGATATTTATAGTTTTCCTTATCTAAAAAATGTTTTAATCACGGACCTCCTTCTAGAATACGCATATTGTAAAACGTCATCTCATTGGTCGCGCCGCCGCGGGCGAGCAACACTCGCCTTGCAAGCGTTCACTGTTTAATTTTCAATTTAGATCGCAATTTGCGATGAGAGCACCGAGCGCCCAAACTTGGCTCACTTGTGGATAGATTTATATTCACATATGACTATGTACCAACACGGAATGTTTTAAAACGAATTAACTCGCGTAAGTTATGAGCCCGCTCCGGATTCTACAGATAAGCTTTAATGAAAATTGCGACTTTTTTTAACAAATTCGCGGGGAGGCGGGCTATAAGATAAAAGGGATTGATCTGTCTCAATGACTAATTGTCCGCTCGCCCGATGAAGTAGGCTTGTTTTATCGTAATTGAACACGCTCGAACAATGTGTTTATGGTATATATTTTTTGTACACTCGTTACGTCCTTAACTAAAATAAATACATGAAATTTTTATGCGAACCGAGACGCTTCTCGTTGTGGAAAACGTTTTCTACGGAAGTTGTTGATGATTGCGAAACTTTCTGAACTGTTTCACGAGACATTTAAGTGCATAAAGTCGTCAACACTAACGATATCGTTCATGGCGCAATCGACTCTGACATTTCACTGTGCTGACATTTTCACAAGTAATTCAATCAAAAATAGCAAATTATCAGCAGACACGCCATACATTTACTCTCACTCCATAGATACTCGTCATCGATACACAATGGTGAGATTGACGGGAAATTGATTTTTATAAATTACACCGATGCAAATCAAATCGTTTCACAAGTAGGTTAATAGTAGCCGGTGCCGAAGAAATTTCTACTGAATGAGTACTACTACTACAGTACCACAAACAAACTAGTAACATTATAAGCTTCATAATGCATAAAATCTTTAATAATTCAAAATTTTATGTTCATTACCTCCGCTCATTGGTGTCATCGCTTAAAATGTAATTTATATCAAAATGGACATACAAACACCATATTTTACACTAAATTTCAAGTCTTAATTATTAGACAAAAGGAAGAATAAATAAATTCCTTTTATATTTAATAATCAAATAACTAACCTTTAAAATACAGCTGCCGACGGCTTCGTTCTCCGATACGGTCACGTTGTAGAAGGACTGGTCGAAGATCGGCTCGTTGTCGTTTACGTCTAAAACTGTCACCAACAACGTCGCCGTGGACGACAATGGCGGGTTGCCCCGATCACTGGCGACAACCGTCAGCTCCGGCATTGGATTCGTTTCACAATCGACACGGGCACGAGTCGTAACTAAACCAGAACGCTCATCGATCGAAAACCAATCTGACTGCGGTGTAGGAAGTAAAGAATATCTGATCTCAGAATTTTCTCCTTCGTCTACATCGCTCGCAGTTACTTGGATGACCGGCGTACCTGGAGCTGCTGCTTCCGGTACACTTGTTTTATATTCGCTTTCTAGAAAAACCGGTGGGTTGTCGTTTACATCAGTCACACGAAGGCTGATGATACGAGATGCGTGTAACGGAGGTGACCCCTTGTCGGTCGCAACTACACTCAGAGTGTAAGATGACTGGGACTCTCTGTCTAAAGGTAAGGCTACTACCACTAAATATATTATGTTATCGTGCGTTCTTAAATCGAAATGTCCGTCACCACCACTTAGCGTAACGTTAACGTTTGCGTATTCAGTTTTAGAATCAGGATCATGTACCGATATTCTTGCTACGAATTCATCTAACTGAGCTGATTCTGATATTTTAGGTGTAGCATCATCACTTAGGAATATTACATCAATCGTTGGCTGATTATCGTTTACGTCGGTGACGCGAATAGATACGAACGCCGTTGTCTCTAGAGGCTGAGCCCCTTTATCTCTGGCAACGACGACCAACTCGTGCAACTCTTTGGTCTCAAAATCTAAACCCTTGTTCACAGTTATCTCACCGGTATTGGGGTCTATTTTAAACATATTCTCTTTATCGCTCTGTCGTCTATTTATCGAGTATTCAATCAAACCGTTTTCACCCGCGTCTGAATCAATAGCAAACACTTTCAACACAGTCGTACCAACTGTGGCATTTTCAGGTATCATAGCTGAATACGCACTTTCTGCGAATACCGGTGGATTATCGTTAACATCTAATATGGTAATATTTACAGTCATTGTACCTCTTAAAGGCGGAGTACCGCCATCAAGTGCTTCTATGACCAACTCATAGTGATCAGTAGTTTCTCTATCAAGGAAACCATTGATTTGAAGGTCTAGATAAAGCACACCATCACGCTCCCTATGCGACGATAGCCTAAACGCGTTATCTGTATTACCAGATACAATATTGTACCTCTGCGTATTGAATACTCCTAAATCCTGATCTTTGGCTGGATTTAGCTTTCTCTTGACATCTCTAGGAGTATTCTCAGAGAACTCAACGTTCATGACCGCGGTGGGGAAAGTTGGAGCGTTATCGTTTTCATCTGACACGCGAACTACGACGCGGACGTTATCTCCGCTTGCGGGTATAGCGACTAGAGCGTAATGGTCCCTATTTTCTCTATCTAAAGGCACTCGTGTCCTTATTTCTCCTGTTTGAGGGTCTATTTTGAGGTCGTCATTGACTGCGCTACCCGGGACCGGGACGATGGTGTATGGTGGTGCGGCGTCCGGTAGCTCATCGCCGAGGTTCCCGACGAGGGTGCCGGCACGTGCATTCTCTCTGACGGTGAACTCTCTGACGTGCTCGGCCGCCGCCGAGGCGACCAGGAAACAGAAGATCGCGCGCAACATCGCGCGTCAGTGTTTCTCACCGTTCACACATTGTCACTCGCACCTGAAATAACAAATTGTTTAAATTAATTACATACTTAAAATTAATTAAATCTCATAATGAAGAAAGTTAAACAAAACAAAGTTCTATTATAACCAGAGCATTTAATATAATGTGGGAATAATTTAAGTGAAAGGCCACTGGTAAATAAAGACTTTCACCTAAATGTTAATATCAATGCGTGATTCTAAATACAAATATTTCATGCGAATAAAGTTTGCGTGTTGGTCATATAAAAGTAACAATAAGAAAAGTGACCAAAAAACAAGCCATCGGAATGATATCATTGTGCAACTGTTGATGTTAATTAATAATTGATTATGAAATAATATCGTATTCCAAAGCGTTAAATATATCAATAAATTAGTACCTAACCTACCAGATTTAGTCTTATTTATCACATTTCGAAATGAAGAAAAATAGAAAAGTGTTATTTCTGTAGGGTACGGTATTTCGTAAACGGGACCTTTACGAGTAAATTTCGATTTCGATTAAAAGTGTACCCTTTATCGAAAAAGGTAAACTTCAAGGAAATTTAAATGAATATAATAAAATTTATGTTCAAACACAAATACTAATTTTATCATTTCTATGTTCTTTTCCGAAAAATTTTAGTACAACCAAATAAACAAAAAACCCTAATCAACCGTTACTGAGAAATCAAAACTCATACGTATAAATTAATTAAAATAATGTTAAAAAATGCGTTCAACGGTTTTTTTTGACATTAAAATTGCGTCGCTTAAAAGAGAATTACGAATAATAATCTTAAATAATCATTATTTAAATATTTTTAGTCTACATAAAAAAAAATATAAGACCTTATAAAAAGCCGCAAAAAAATCAAAAGTGCCGTCAGTCTGCACTAAAACAGCCTGACTTACTTATAATTAGACTCTAAATTATATTATATATTTTTAAGAGATATGAGTTGATAAGGAATACGTAAGGTTGCATCTAAGGCTGGCCGCAAATTGTATGCTTTTTCTGTTAGAAATTGTAAAACATAAGTTACTTAAAATCGATTTTAGTTCGTTTTAAATCATTATTAAAGAATAGTCAAGAATAGAATGTGCTATAGATAATTAACTGCAACTCATAAAGGTATTGCTTGAACTAACCTATTTGTTTTTTTTTATTTTATTTTTTATGGTGAATGAGAGCACAGGAAGCTAAAATACTTTTTGCTTTGCTTCCTTCGAGGCTTTATTACTTCAGCGTGTATTTAGCTTGTTGTATCACAAGTGACGACAAGATAAATCGCCTATTTTTTATTCTGGTTTTCTAGTTTTTTTTTCCTTAAATCTACACCAATATTATAAAGCTTCTTACTACTTCGTTTAGTTGATGGCTCTTATCTTAGAAACTATGAGTTCGATTCAAGTAATTCTTCTAGAACTGAACAGTTCGTTTAACCAGGAAAGCTAGGCTACATAACATCATATTATAACCAATAAGAAAGGAGCATTGGTAAAATTTTTATTGGAAAAATGTAGCAAAAGCGATGCAGGTAAGTTAGAAACTTCCAAAGAATTTTTCTCCTGTTTTAGTGAGATGACGCGGGAAGCTATTTTCTGATATTTCTAACAACGTGCGGTCAGCCTTACAAACATACAGGTTTCCGTGTAAGACGGTGCGCGTTCTCCGTCGTAATAAAACCGTATTTTTATTGATACCGACGGTAACATTAAACGCACGGAATGAGATTGTATTAATGCATTTAAAGTTTAAGATCAAAAAATTGAACTTATATTTAATTTTTATATCGAAAACACTTAAACTTATGTTTTACGTTTATTGTGTATTTTAATGATAATTTAAAAATTACGTACCAGTTATAATAGTAGAAATTAAAGCACGATTTAAAGATCAATCGATGTTACACATAACTGATAAGTTGCATTCGCAGTGACATTTATAGCTGCACTTTCCTTCACATAAGTCCTAGCGTGAGGTATTATAGATAGCCGACAACTTCTGATAAACATGCTTTACGATAACATAATAAAATTACATATCAGTCTCGTAGATACGAAGATTATCGCGTTCAAAGATAAAACTCTTTCACTCCATTCAATTATCACTTCAGCCTATTGTAGTCCACTGTTGAACATAGACCTCCACAAGTTCGCGCCAAAAATAGCATGAACTCGTGTGTTTTGCCCATAGTCACCACGCTGGGCAAACGGGTTGGTGACCGCAGGGCTAGCTTTATCGCAATGAAGACGCTGCTGCCCGTCTCCGACCTGTATATTTCAAAGCCAGCAGTTACGCTTTATAAGTTCCAAGGTGGTAGTGGAACTGTGTTATCCCTTAGTCGCCTTTTACGACACCCACGGGAAGAGAGGCTATATTCTTTAATGCCGTAGCCACACAGCATGTACACACAATTATGGTAGGTAAGTATTAATTATTATAGACGTTGCAAACTTTTCGTGTTAAAGATTTGAAAGGGTATATTTCTGAATGAGAGCACATTCTACAAAAAAAAATAATAATACTATAAACTCAGATTAAATCATCATAGGGTTGTATTGCATAACATTAGGTGTATATAATTGTTTGCTCGCAAGCGAAAAAAAAAACTACTTCAATTACATCTACATGTACATACCAAGTAGGTACACGAAAAAAAACATCGGAATCAGTTCACCCAGTCAAAAGTTCTGAGGTAACATACATAAAAAATACAATCGAATTGAGAACCTCCTCCTTTTTTTAAAGTCGGTTAAAAGTTAAGTGTATAGTCTGAATTTAGTTGTGTATTTATCAGTTGCTTCTCATCCTAAAGGTATTTATAAAATTGGCAAATAATACAAGTAATGCAAGAAACTTAAGGAAAGCAATTTACATTTAAGATAAGAATGTCAAGTCATTTCACTGCAACGAGGTATAAAAATTCCGACATAATAAAAGTATTTACTTCAAAAATCATTGGAATTCCTCAAAAATCTTGTTCATTAAACACAAAAATGATCAAAGTGTCAGAAAACGGCAGAAAGACACTTCGAGATGAATTAGTGACAGAATAGCGCGCGCGCCTGACTGCAAACATGAATACCGCCGCACATTATGAGATATTATTTTGTCTCTGTTAGGAAAATTCTCGCAGTCATTGTACTGACGTTGTAAAAGTAAATTGACTATTTTATAATTTAACACTAGTGATTTTTAAAAAGACATGAGAATTGACATTTCACTCCACAAGTCTCATCACAATCAAGGATATCGGGTCAATAATATTGAAATCATCAAAATCATATCTTGATGTCTAAATTAATGTCGGTCTATAATGTATGCTTTAAGTTTTTACAATGACAAATCCACTAATAATCACATCAACGTGTAACTTATATTTTAAAAATCTGATATGTACATTTTTAACTATGTGCGGCGTTTTGTTACAGTATTATATTAGCAGTTCTAATAAGAATTTGTGTATGAGAAAATTTTAATAATGTGCGTTGAGGCTACGGATTAAAAACTTTGCTGGCGTGAAAACTTGACTTACGAATTGTGACGTCATTTATTTAAAAGAATTTGACCGCGTAATCGTTTGCAGTAGCTAGGAATATTCAAATAAGATTTGTTACTGTCACGAACTTTTTAAAATTTTTCATTACTTTTATGATGTTTAACTGAAACTTACACGTCTGTTATAGCACTAGGCTATATTTTGTATGAATCGTGACAGTTCATGTTATGTCCCATTGTTTCCAATAAATTTTACGATACATAAAAAACAATAGGGAGTTAAAACAGACTTATAATAAAAGTAAATAAATTTGAAGAGCCCCAGAATTACTGTCTTCAACTGTATCAAATTTTAATTTAAAAAAATCGATAAGGATTAATTTTGACATCACATCTATATATAGATGCGAACAATACTGTAAATACTTTAGCGAAACAATGGCCACTTAAGTAAACACATAATTATATGTATGGAGCCGATTTGCATTGAATATGATTGTTATCGATCAGAGAGTTACTACACGCGTATCAACACGTTGACCGTTTGTGAGTTGAGATGTGACGATTGTAGTCGAGGCAGTTTGAAACGAAATTATAATTATAGCTGTGTTTAATACTGTTCCATATTATTTTAGATTATTGAAGTAAAACTTCGCACTCTTGAGCAGGTGAATGAGTAACGAAAGTGTTATGAAAAATGTGATCGGATGAGGCGAACGGAAGTTGAGAGCGAGATATAAGTTAGTAAAGATAGAAAGAGAGCGAGAGTAACGTTTTATATATTACTGTGATGGCAACTAAAGAAGTTTCAATCATGTGGTCTAAAGGATAATCGTTTTGTTGTTGGCTACTTCTTTTAAATTTATAAATTGATATGAGTAATGTATATGAATTAAACTTCTTCCAAATTCTCCCTTGCCAAATAATTTATCTGCCCTTATATATCTACAAATTACAAAGTGATGATATTTGTCTTGAAACTTGTGTACTTTTTCTTTCTGGCGATTTTTTTTCATTTGTATCACTACTTAAAAATTGAAAAGGAGTGAAAAGAAATTCCTATGTTACAAAAAAAAAGTATTTATATCGTTAAAATAAATAAACAGAAATACTTATTTTCTTTAAAAAATAAATTTTATTTTTACGAATTTAAACATATATAAAACAAAAACGTTAAATGATAACCAATAAGAGATAATATTTTAGTAATGGCAGTTCTCACGTCAACGAAACGTAGGTGTTCAAGATATTTAGTGCTACTAAATTAGAAACGTTTTTTATAAAATTAAATTTATGACACAGATATTCTTTAGTATAATAAAAAATAGTGTTCAATTTAAAGCCTGATTTTTACATATTTTAACAAATTTAACGAACTTTAAAATAATTAAAGTAATTAATGGCTTATTCCTAGGATTTTATTGTATTTTAATTTAGTTTATTTTTATAAAGCTATAATAATTATAATAAGAAACGATTGTTTGTCTGTGATTTTTTTTTAGAGATCTCTATATAAGGAAAATGAAATTTTCACAGTCAAATTTCACTTAAATAGGTATAACCGTTGCTTCAATGACAAATTGTATAATATATTAATTTGGCGCCTACACATGAAACGAGTTTTCGACAATTTCACCTGGCCTTAACTATTAATTACTATATTTAATTGCAAGGCATTCAAAACATTTTCTTTTTATACTAATAATATTTTGAATGTTTGAATATTAAGTTAAACTTTCAAAATTTACCTGCATATAATTTGCTACAAGTTTCCATGGTGTTCAAATTAGTTAAATGACAATAATTTAAAGATTATTATTTGCGTAGACTACTAATATGTTACGAAATTTACTAAAAATTATCGCTTTAAACATTTTTTCTAAACTTCGGTATTTGGTTGGGTTTTTTTTTCGGTCATAAATATTTAAATAAATCACAAAAATCTTTTGTATATTACAACTATTACAACACACTACATTTGTTACTATCGTACATAAATATAATATCACAAAAATAAAACTAATCAACAAAGACACTTAAGAAAATCATCTAAATTACAAATCGACAAATATCATTCAATTATTACAAAGACAACGCGCTTAAAACAAACGCACATCATACTTGAGCTCTAGACCTGCAAGTTGCAAATTTTTTAAACGCGAACTGGTTCCATACTCTACCTTGTGCCATTAGTGACGTTACTCGTTTTATCGACTTCTAATGCAATTAAATTCAATATTAAATTTGGACATCAAAGATATATTTGGCCGACGATGAACAAAAATGGCGTAATGCATGTTTTATATCGCGAAATTGTTTTTTGTGCATTAAGATTGTTAAAGTAGTCACTTTTTACATTCTTAACAGAAATCTTTGATAAATTTTCGTGTGTAGATTAAAGCTATGTAAAATGTCTAATTGATGTTTTATTTTAGATCGTGAGGAAATTATACTTAATTACAATTACGGAGTAAAAAATGTTACATGACAAATCAATATCAATTTATCTCGTTAATTTTTATATAGCTAATACGGAGAATCATAAAAATTATTAATAATTTTATAGTTCAAACAAATTAACCGAAAATAAAAAAAAAATACTTCATTAGAATTTTCGAGAAATGTTTGTTACACTCTTAGTTACTACTTTCCGTCTCAGTTTTTTTAAGAAATTTGAATAAGTTTTCATAATAATCACAATTAAAAAGAAGTAATAAAATATAGACTATTTCCTTCTTTTGAAAGAGCGCGGATACATTTTTTTTTAATTTTACCGACATTTTTTTAACTTCAAACTAGGTAAGTGACGCAGATAGACAAGATGCCACTAATTAAGATACAATAAAACCTTTTTTCTAACGGGCTGCATGCTATCGTAGGTAAGGATTAATTAACAAAAATCAGTCTAATTAATAACGAAAAACATTTTTTATCGAATCAATTTAATCAAGTTCCATATCTTTCCATTAATCTGTCTTGAATTTCGCAGATTGATAATCAAGTGAATTTCATTACGGTTACGCACAAAAAATATATCTAACTTATTATATATAAATATAATATAGAAAATGTAGAAACTGGCATTTAATTTTTTATCTTTAAAATTTTATATTACTTTTAATATGAATCGCGACTTGAATTTCACAATATTAAAATTTACTTAACAATTTTAGGTAGGTTTTAAGATAGAGAACTATTCTCTAACATTATCAGGCTATTTTGTTGTTCTTTGTTAATTAAACTTCGTATATATATATAGTAGTAGTAGATTAACATAACTAAATTTTGCAAAAATGGCGTAGAAATTAATCTGATATTTTCAATAAATAAATAACGAAATAAAATAATTTAATTATTAATTATTAAATCGTAAATACCTATTTATAAAGCTCATAAAATTGTATTTTTCGAATTAATTTTGTTTTTCTATTTTTAAATTGTCAATTATTTAGCGACCTTATAAGCTTCAAACATTTATTAATGTTCGTTACTTATAAAAATTACTCATTTATTTTATACCTCATTATGTATATTCTTTTATAACTATATAATTCTAGACATGACAATATTCTGACGTTTTATATAATAGAATTGTTGATTGATATTTAAGATTATAGAATGCTAAATTTAATAATAAAAAAAAGACTTCTCTATGTATTTAAATAAGTAATTTAGCCACAACTAGTTTTGTCATTATCTAATTAGTTATTGAGTTTGTGTATATTATATATATTGTGTTCACGTGTTTAGGTAAAGCATTATATTTTTGTGGAAATTTTCGTATTTGTTGTCTAGTATAACACAAAATACATAGGTGTTTGCTTTAAATTTTAAATCAGAAGCATTTATTATTTAAAGTCGCTACGTCAAGCTACCGACAATCAATCTTTTCCTTACTTCTATAATCTTATTTAATACTTGTTTGTTAACTTAATTAATCATTATTCCGACAATTATTAAAGTAAATAAAAACTCATGAAACTTCTAAATTACAATATATCCGGTGGGAATAACTTAATGGTGTACAAGAAACTAATATAGCCTAGCCGTGATTAGATCTAGGCAATCTTTAGAAAAACTAGACTCGTCTGTGAAAGCTAGGTAATTAAAAATGTTTCAAACAGTTATGCGGTTGATAGTTGTTACTCAACCTGTTATCAGAATCTTGGTGAGTTGTTTTTTTTTTATAATTCATTTGAATATTTATGAATACGTTAAAAGTTTGTATAGATGTTATATCGAGTAATTGAGTTTGAGTTTTATAATTAAAGATTTATTATTTCGTTTAGAATTTTAAATAGCGCTTTTTTGAATCTTTAAATATCTCCAATTCTTAAGTGTGTTTTTGGTATGCAGTAAATTTTGTATTTGTCTTTTTAGTTGGTTAAAATTTACTGCAAGCGGACGTTAAAAAATAAAATATATAGTTTATATTAGGTTTGTCAAGTTATTTATAACTTGTGTTTCATAACAGTTTAAAAAAAATTATAATATAGGTAAGTGATATTAATTTGACTGACTTAATTAATCAACACTCTCGACCTGATATATATTCACATATAGACTAATATGAAAACGAATGACCCGTTACATTTAAATGAATAGAAACGAGTGAGGAATTCTACTACAGTTTGAGATACGTGTCATTTGTTTATAAATATATATATCCTAATTCACATATATGTTCTTCTTGTTATACTATGTATATTTAATACACATTGATTTACGTATGTTGAGTTACACTTGTCTAACTAGCGTTTAACTCTATCAAGCCTATTTGAAGACTATCTCTGAAGTGATTTCGAGAGCTAAGTACTAAAATGTGATTGGCTTGATGAATATAGCGGTTATAATTCTAAACAAGCGCACCCAATCCAAAGAAATCCACAGAAAACCCACCTCCAGAATCCTTAACACAACACAACTTCATTCACCATTATCAATTCTATGTTTTTTTTTATCTTATTAAAAAACCGAAATCTAACACAGAACACTGACACAGCACTGCAATCCGGAACACAAAAATTATGTAACAAGTATAGAAAATATCACTCAGGATGCTTTAGTGCAATAGTTTTCACAGAAACGTATTTTTTTACACGGCGAACGCGCGCAGCCAGTCGTGGCCAGGCTTCGGAAGGCACTGACGCCTTACAGGGGCCGCAGGGGGCCGCAGGGGATAGGGGCCCCCCTCATAACAGGTTGCGCTCGCATACCGTTTTGAGCGCCAATTTCGAGGCACCCTGGATAGGGACGCCGACGTTTCGACTTGATCCGTGGATAAAGTAATGATAAAAGATAAAGCCTATACAATTATTTGTATACCCTGGTGTATTGTTTCGATTTTTAATATCGATTAAAAATTAGAACTTATTTTTTTATTTCCATTTATGTATAAGTGTATATTTTTACATGTTTTCGTTCGTAATAATTATGTGACATGAAAATGTGATAATATTAAAGTTAAGAGTCATAAAAGTTAAATAAAATCAGTAATTTATGATAAAAAAATAATGGTCATATAAAAGAGTTCAACGAGTTGTTATTTTCGTTTGGCAGTGGTGATCGCTATTAAATGGTTTCTTATGTAGAATACCGCGTCTTATATAAGAAATATAATTTAAAGTTATTATATATTTTTCATTAACATTTAATGAATTTAGTTTTTTTTTTTTTAATAAAATTCTTAGTCTCTACATAAAGATAATAAATATTTATTTACGATTCACCTTACAGAGGCGCTATACATTTTAAAGTTCCAATAAACTCTAATAGCATATCTGAAAAACGCTTTACCTATAAATGTCGAAGCCACTATGGATAAAAAGTAAGGGTTTAAATGAAAACTTTCAAAATAAATTACATTCTATATTACAGTATCATAATTCGCTTTAGTCTTATATTGTTGTTCAATATATTATAAGTCTAATTAACATAAATATTGTTCAGTGTAAATTTGAAAACAATTTTCTTAAAGGCCATACCTTAATATTATGACATATGGATTGAAGGCATATTCTTATATAATACAATATAAGGGTGACGATTTTACTCAAGCTAGCTATTACTAGTATGCCCAGTAGTGGGACGTTACATGCTGAAGCGAGCTTTTACTTAATGGACTTATTTTCTTCATATTATTTTTTAAATCAAATCTATTTTATTTTGAATATATGTGCCCCCCCCCAGCGTGCCTCGGAGAGCACATTAAGCTGTGTTTGGCACAAGCCTCTTTCTCCATGTATGAGAAGGATCAGAGCCTAATCCACCACGCTGCTCCACGACGTGTTGGCGGATATATTGATTACTATGAGTAACGAACGCTATCAGGTTATATGATAACAACCGGGGTCAACTGCTTAACGTTCTCTCCGATGCATAGTGGGGAGACCCATACTGTATATAAAAGTTAGTAAATGTTGTATTTTAACCAAACTAACTTTTTAATCTACATTAGTTTTCTTGCTTTCGTGCCTTTCACACTTTCATTCTATATACTTTTTCTTTTATATATTCTTAGAATCATATATTTTCATGAAGAAATTATAGGAGAGTTAAATAAGGTGTTTGTTTATACACTTAATACTTTCACGGATACTGATTACTGATTAGAATTCCCGCACTAAATCGCACTTTCGCACATTCGCGCACTAAATCTAATATATAAAATTCTCGTGTCGCGGTGTTTGTAGTTAAACTCCTCCGAAACGGCTTGACCGATTCTCATGAAATTTTGTGTGCATATTGGGTAGGTCTGAGAATCGAACAAACGTCTATTTTTTATACCCCGAAATTATAAAGGGGGCTAATAACGTATATGGCAAAACAAGGTTTGCGGGGTCAGCTAGTTTTTTTTTAATATAATTTATCACCACGTATAATAGACTTCGTGCCCCATAGCGATATATTCGATGTACATGGGTGGCAGTGCGTCTATGTACGTGCAACTATATAGCCATACAATGAAATCGTAACATCGTTTATTTATCATAACGTTATTTATTTATTTATATTTTATATTATTTTATGCCGTGGTGCCGCTGCCCGTGTACTATGGTATAACATGTAGGTAGGTGAAACGTCACCTAAGTTGTGTAGTTATAATATTCTGATGTGACAGTACAAGCTTAAAAGTGTTTGTGTTGTGGCAGTGGAACATATTTTAATATACCTGCATCGGAAAAGGCGCCTGTCTACGTGGTGACAAAGTTTTGAAAAAAAAATGAACGTGAATAGGCCTTATGTCGATGTCGTCATGTATTCACTAAATCACGCAAATAGACGAGTCCACAAAAGTGTTTATGTATATAATGAAACAATTTTTTCGGTATTCCGCGGTTTTTTAAGTTTTTTTAATGTATTTATATTTTTTTTTCTATTTCTTTTTGAAATTTCTCTCAATATTTATCCTATCTAATACATTTGTATCTACTTATCTATTACACAACTAAAAAAAATCATAGTATTTTTATTAAAATACTAGCTGTGCCCGCGACTTCGACCGCGTGGAATTTAAAAAAAGTTATTGTTTAGTTCGCAGAGTTACAAAATAAATAAATTTCTAAAATAAAAGTAGCCTTAGTTACGCCTTGTTACATCAGCTATCTGCCAGTGAAAGTCTCGTCAAAATCGGTCCAGCCGTTTCAGAGATTAGCTGGAACAAACAGACAGACAGACAGCCAAAAATTGTAAAAAATGTTATTTTGGTATACGCACCGTGTATACATCCATATGCATTTAGTACTAAGTGGCTAATTTCATATTACAAACGGACACTCCAATTTTATTTATTTGTATAGATAATTGTACTATATGTACATCAATCAGTATTCAAAATGTTCAAAATTTACATACTAGTTACAATTAAATTACGTGGTGATATTCTCTGCATCTACATTAGAGACCTACTACTCCGAGCCGACCATCTAGCCATGAGTAGTCAACAGCCATAGTAGTAATAATGGCATCCGCGACTTAAACTATTGTCTATATAGCCATTTAGCATGATCAATAATCAAGAATAAAAAACATAAAAAGATGCATTTTTGGAAAATAATTCTGTCACCACCTGAGTGAAACATTAACAAGGAGATAAATAAAAAAAATCGATACCCTCACATGAGCTCAAGGTTAAATCTTAAAATCCCCTAAACCAGTTCTAATGAAATATGCATGAGATCTCGTGACAAAATACAGTTTCCAATTAAAGACATTAACAACACATAAAGCTGATTGACGTTTACGCCAGTGAGTGTAGAGTTAGTAGAATTAGAAAGTAACTTCTTAACATTTAAGATTTATACCAAAACATTAATTAAGTACTAATCATTAGTTACATAGTATAAAACAAAGTCGCTTCCCGCTGTCTGTATGCTTAGTTTTTTAAAACTACGCAACGAATTTTGGTACAGTTTTCTTTAATAAATAGAGTGATTCCAGACGAAGGTTTATATGTATAATACATATATAATATAGTAGAGGAACACTGATTGTTTTAACCGTGTGAAACCGGAGCGAGTCGCTAGTATAAACTAAAAGAAAATGAATATCGCTAGTAGTTTTTCAAGTGGATAGAACATGTTGTGGCGGCAGGTTTACATTCAGTTACAAGATCACAAGAATACAGAGTCGAAACAATAGTTACTTAAAAATGCATTTTTCGAAAAACCCCAAAAAATATCGATATATATTCAAATGTCGATTAAACCATATGACATGCACGAGCATTCTACAAATTTGATTAAACTTTTTGTTCCGAGAGTTGTCGGTTCGATTCCCGTATGGTGTGTAATAAATATATTTACATTATTATTATTATTGTACGTTTAACCATAAAAAAATTATCTATATCAGTCAACTGTGCCTGTAATACAAGTAGGTATCAAATTGCATACCTTAGGAAAAGACGACCATATGTGCAAAAAAATAAATGAACTATGCCTTAATAAATAACTACTAAAACAGCAATTTTTTTTTATTTTATTTAAAGCAAAATTTTTACAATTATAAGATAATAAATACCCAGGGGCCCCGTAGTAGCCAAGCCTGTCCTGTGGGTACCAATTATTAATCACTAATTACTTTTTAAAGAACACTTTAATTCAAAATCACCATAAACTTCAACAGATGACCGCTCTGGTGTAATGGTGGGTCGTGTCGGCGGCACCTAAACACCGACGGTCGGGGGTTGGATTCCCGTTCGGAGTGGATATTTGTATTTATATTTTTTTTATTTCCGATCTAGTTGTTAGTCCTTATGGTCCTCCCCACCGTGCCTCGAAGAGCACGTTAAGCTGTCGATCCAGGTTGTTATCATGTACACCTGATAGCGATCGTTACTCATGGTATCCCTACCATATATCCTTAATAAGGGTATATATCTTTCCTTCTCCTATACGGGGAAAGCCAGGCCAGCCTATGCCCAGAAGTAGGATATTACAGGCTGAAGCGATATAACATCAGTTGTCTGAATATTCTAATTTACTATTGACATCTATTTTATATATTACTAGCTGACTCGGCAAACGTTGTCTTGCCGCTAAACGTGATTTAAACCTAGGGGTTGGTGGTAGAAGGTGAAATGTTTTTAAATAAAAGGACAGCGAGTTGTCAGTGACACCGTTTATTCACGACTGACGCGGTCATCGAGCGCGACAATCGATGCGTCGATCGACCGTTATATTACACCTCCACCCTTATTTAAGACATACATTAAAAAAAAAAAAACGATTTACAAATATACAGTATTTACATAACCTTACATAAGCACATACACACAACAGCTATGAACTATTACCTACAACAATCTATTTTGGTACAATTAATAGCTTATTTAAATGTTAAACCCTAGTTATTCTATTAATTAAACAACAACAAAAAATAAAATAAAAATAACAACAAAGAAACAACTATAAGTCGAAAGATGATATTATTTCATCCTACATCTACGTATGGGACGAGACCGAGGCGGTTCAATGGGAGGCGAGGGTTGCTGTGTGTTAGTTGGGATTGATTCCACGCATTCCTCAATTTTCTCACGTTCGCGAGTCGGGCTGTGGGCTAATGCGTGCGCATCGTCCCCGGGGTTGTTTGTGTCATGCGTTTCGGGCTCGGTGCTTGTCGCTCCTGTCTCCCCGCCGACACTCGCTGGGCTAGAAGGACAGATTAGTGAACTCCGTTTACGCTGTTTCAGTTGGTCAATATGTCTGTGTATTTCGCGTCCTGCTGCATCTACCACCCTATAATCTGTTGTCCCCATCTTATCCACTACCTTCCCCGACACCCATTTATCGTTCCCCCTATATTGACGTAGCCATACATCGTCCCCTGGGTACAATAGGCGCGACTCAAGAGTACTGTACTTTTGTTGATGTTCTTGAGCGTTTCTAACTTTAAGCTCCCTATTAGGCCTCATAGCATCAAATTTAGTACGTAACCGGCGGCCGAACATAAGTGACGCTGGCGTTTCGCCTGTTGTACAATGTTCCGTATTCCTATAATAAAGTAAAAAACTATTCAAAAATAAGTTAATATCTAAATTTTGTCTAATAGCTTTCTTAATAGTCCTTTTAATTGTATGGACGGCATTTTCTGCCGCGCCATTTGATGCCGGATGGTATGGTGCCGAAAATAAATGTTGAATACCATTCGTATTTACAAATGTTGAAAATTCATTGCTAGAGAAAGGTGGGCCGTTATCCGATACTATTTGTTTAGGTAAACCGAAACGAGCAAAAATGCCACTCAACATTTTAATTGCGTGACTAGCTGCTGTGCTAGGTACCTGACAAACTTCTATCCATTTAGTTCTCGCATCCACCAACACTAAATACATTCGACCCGCAAGAGGACCCAGGAAGTCGATGTGTACGCGAGCCCAAGGTTTATTCGGCCATGGCCATGGGCATGGCATATGCCGCGGTGGCGCTTCACTCTCCGTGACACACACGCTACAGTCGCGGCACGTTTTCTCGATTGCTTCGTCAATGCCCGGCCACCATACGTAGCTCCTTGCAAAAGATTTCGTTTTAACTATCCCCATATGAGCCTCATGCAAGTCAGTTAAAACCTTGTCCCTGCAGGTTTCCGGTATCACTATTCTATGGCCCCACATCACGCAACCTAACTCCTCATACAACTCTTTTTTACGATTAAAGTAAGGGTTGAGAGGCAGCATCTCATTATGTGGAGGCCACTCGTCACGAATATAAGTGAGAACACGACCCAGTAGTGGGTCCCGGCAAGTCTGTTTTTTAATTTCATTATAATCTAATAATAAAGCATTATGTGCAAAGTGTAAGTGAGATTGTTCCGGAATTTTAAAAATATTTTTATTTTTATTTTTAAAGCTTGCTGGCAATCGAGATAAACCGTCAGCGCCGTTTTGTTTTGATGTAACGTACTCAATCTCATAGGTATATGCCGATAATTTAATAGCCCACCGTTGTAACCGACTTGCAGCCATCGACGGAATTCCTTGTTTCGGCCCAAATATAGTTACCAAAGGTTTATGGTCGGTACGCAGTGTAAAGCGCCTGCCGTACAGGTACTGATGCAATTTTTCAAAGCAAAATACTATTGCTAAAGCCTCACGTTCAATTTGAGAGTAATGTTTCTCGGCAGCCGTTAACGCTCGCGATACGTATACGACCGGCCGCTCCCGCGCCGACTCGCCCGAGCGAGCGACTCGCGTGTCAGTTTGCGTGAGCACACCGCCTATACCTCGCGCGCTCGCGTCGCACGTTAAAAACAAAGGCGCTTCCGGATTGTAGTGCGCTAGAACATCCGCACCAACTAAAATTGACTTAATTGTCCGGAATGCTACTTCACACTCATCATTCCATATCCAATTTACTCCCTTTCTCAGTAAGTGGTACAGTGGTGCTAATATAGTACTTAAATTTTTAACAAATTTTGCGTAAAAATTAATAGTGCCTAGAAAGGCCCTTAAGTCCGTAATATTAACCGGGCGAGGTATATTTACTATTCCCTCCACCCTTTCCGGATCCACTTTAATACCCTCGGCTGAAATAATAAAACCTAGATATTTAACCTCACTTGTCATAAATAGGCATTTACTTTTTTTAAGTTTCATTCCGTTATTTCGTAACCGCTCTAAAACACGTTTTAAAGTTATTAAATGTTCCCGAGTATCAGGAGAACCGATTATTATATCATCAATAAAAACTTCTACTCCCGGAATATCGTTCAAAAGATTAGTCATAATTCGCTGAAAGATTCCAGGACTCGAAGACAATCCATATACTAATCGTTTGTACTTGAAAAGTCCTTTGTGAGTGTTAATAACTGTCAAATTATCGGGGTCATGTAACTCTATTTGATTATAGGCTTGTGAAAGATCAATTTTCGTAAATATTTTAGCACCATTTAATTTCACAAGCAAGTCATTAATTCGCGGTAACGGATATTTATCGACCAACAGAAACGGATTTAAAGTAACTTTATAATCAGCACATATACGGAGTCCACCATCCGCCTTACGTACCGGTACCAGTGGGGTAGCCCAGTCCGCGCTGTCAACGGGCTCGATGACGCCCGCGCGCAGCATGCCCGCCAGCTCCGCCTCGACCCGCTCGCGCAGCGCGTACGGCACGGGCCGCGCGCGGCAAAATACCGGCGTCGCCCCCTCGCGCACCCGCAGCTGAGCCTTACCGCCCGTGAACCGTCCCAGTCCCTCCGAGAATAACTCCTTAAATCTGTCGAGTAATACATTAATAGAATGATTAAAATTATTTTCCGCATTAATTACATTCATATTTTCTACGTGTTTATATGATGGTATTTTTATGTAAAATTCCGAAAGCCACTGTCTTCCCAATAACGAAGTGGTGCCACCCTCAATTACAAATAATTCTACAATTTTACTTATTTTTTTATATTTGACGAGTGGCTTGATCACCCCTAGGGGTCTAATCGTAGAACCATCATAAAATTTAAATAACATATTTGATTTCTCTAAATACCTACTTTTAAAATATTTATCATAAGTATTTTTACTAATACATGATACTAATGATCCAGTATCTATTTCCATAGGTAAAACGATACCATCTATACATATTTTTAAACTCACCGGCTTGTAACTGTTAAGACTAAGTTGATGTAGATCTTCTACGACCGGCTCGACCTCGTCGTCCGATAAAGGAGGTTCGTCCACCCCTAGCACCTCCGATCGGTGCACTCTGTCGTCCGCGAAGCCAGCAACCATGCTATTGTTTGGAAGCCCTTCTCGCCGAGAGATGCCACCTGACCGTACCGGGCATACACGACGTAAATGTCCCCTCTGTCCACATCTACTACAGATGAACCGGTTGTACCGTCACCCAACACTTATATGATCCGTAGATCCACAAGCCGCACAATTACTGTTTATTTCTTTCTCTCGTCGCACCGCCGCTGAGCCCCGTAGGCCGCCCCGGCCACGTCCGCCTCGGCTATTCCGCGTGGCCACCTGCACCGCATGCACGGAATCCGCCACGCCCTCGCTGCTCACACTGCCACTGCCGCTTGTCTGCTCCACTGCTGCGGCATCCCTTTCCGCCGCTTCCATGGCTGAGGCAATTTTGACTGCCTTCGCGTATTGTAAGCTGTCTTCGGCGAATAAACGTTGTCTAGTAGCTTCGCTTCGAAGACCACATACCAGCTGATCCCGCATATTCTCTTCTAATACCGTCCCAAAGTCACAAAATCTTGACATTTTTTTTAGTTCCGAAATATATTGCAAAACTGATTCACCCGCATTTTGCCTTCTTTGGCGGAATCGAAATCGCTCTGCCATAAAAGATGGTTTCGGCTGTAAGTGGTCACCCATCAGCTTCACCACCGCTGCGTAAGTCTTGGTGCTCGGTTTTTCGGGACTCGTCAAATTACTTAGTAACTCGTACGTTTCATCGCCCATCGCCGCAATTAAAGTGGGTAGCCATAAGTCTTCTTTAACCGCGTTAACTTTGAAAAACATTTCTGTTCTTTCAATGTACATCGACCAATTTCCCGATGTTATGTTGAACTCCGATAACTTTCCGATCGACATTTTAATAAATTAATCCTCGTTCGCCAATGAAATGTTTTTAAATAAAAGGACAGCGAGTTGTCAGTGACACCGTTTATTCACGACTGACGCGGTCATCGAGCGCGACAATCGATGCGTCGATCGACCGTTATATTACAGAAGGGTGAAAATTTAGGGTTGTATGTATTTTTTAACGTCATAATAATAAATCATAATAAAATAAAAAATAAATAATTTACCTAAAAATTAAAAAAATATATTTTGGGGTGGACTATCCTAACATTCCCAGGGGGATGAAAAATAGATGATGTTCGATTCTCAGACCTACCCAATATGCACACAAAATTTCATGAGAGTCGGTCAAGCCGTTTCGGAGGAGTTTAACTACAAACACCGCGACACGAGAATTTTATATACATATTAGATTACCTTGCAAGTCACAAATCTACTTCATTAGCATCTTTATAAAAGTTGTCATGCTGACCCAATTAAAAATATATAACTTGTATAGACAAATGGTTTTGCTTAAAACTACAGTTATATTGCAGTCGTAAAAAGTCATTACAATTAACCAATACGAGAACTGCCCGCAAACGTTATTTATTATGGTTATCAATATAATGAAATGAATTGAATTAGACTTCAAACGTCTCATTGCTGGGCTCAGTTACTTTAGGACCAAAATGGCCCTAGCCCGGGCGGCATTGTGGGAGGAGCGGCTCAAGATGACTAGAGGTGGTAAAAGCCGAGTATACTATAGTTCTAGGGATATGAAAAAACAATACTATATATAATACTATTATATATGTACTGTAAGCCAATTGTACCTGTAAAAAAAGATTAGCCGAAAAATAAATTTACAATTTTATTAATCAGTTATATATATTATTAATATTTTACAAAGAAAACTATTTTCCGAAAACAAGCCGCTGCTTTTGCCCTTTTTCCCTTAATTTAGGGAGCGGCAAACTTAACATAAAATACGCCACTGGGTGGTCTAAGACTTTTCTGCACCTATGAGAATGGGTGAAGCTGAATCGGTTATCCTGGTCATATGCAATTGGCGGATAATTTGTCGCCCAAGATAAATCATCAGATGTATTTTTTAATAACCAGAACCGGCAGATTTAAGGGTTCTACCAAAAATGGCTTGGTGGGCATGGTTTCTTGGGTGTTTGTTCTTGGCGAGGAGACTAGAAGTCTAAAGTAAGAACAAACACCCAAGAGAAACATATACCTACATAAAAATAAAATGCCCTTTATTTCTTGCATTTAGTGCATTTAAGAAAAAATACAATCTCATGTATTATTGACCAGAAATAAATATTTTAATAAAAATAATAACTCTAAGCGGTAATAGAACCAGCCGCCATTGTGGTAACAATCAACTAAAATAATTATTTATGAACGATTTAAAAAACGCATTTCACTGATTTAATTTGCCTTGTACTTGAATTTCGCTATTTGTATTAGACTTGTATCGCAATTTTACTTTACGTTAACCGTTTCGAAGTACTGCAGCCGCTCTCCCGAGGTAATTTACAAACTATTGTTAACCCGAGAATTTTAACTGAAGCTATAAAAACAGGCATTTTTTATAAGTTATGTTAATTACGTTTCGAATAATACATCAAGGGAAAATGTTTTCGAACTGACTGAAAAGAGCGTCCAGGCAATGTCGGCTAATATTATTGCCTTGTGTTACTATGTCGGTTAAAAATACTTATAACGAAAAGTTATTTTGTATCGTATAAAAAGGATATATTTTATTTTTTTGTTTGCTTTAATCAATAAATTCGTAGACCTGAGCAATTAAAAAAAAAATCTTCTACCAGGAGTACTACGTTATCACATCGACTACATTTTAATGAGAGTCAAAATGGTGGTAATTCACGCCAGCGAAGCCGCAGACGGCAATTTTTATTTCATAATTTGCGTTTGAAAATAGAATCAGCACATCTTGTTTATTAATTCGTTGATAAAAGTATTCCTACATACACCGGATATTAAAAGATAACCTACAATTATTCCAAGCGAAGATTGTAATATTAGTTATTCAACTTTTTTATACTCTTTTTTATTAGATCTAATCTATATAGCATAGGTACAGATACTGTAATTTTTGGATAAACCCTGCCAGAGTTTTTATTACGAATGTTTATATTATATTCACAAATATTAGCTCCTGGAGGGATTGGGGATTGGGTCGGCAACGCGCTTGCGATGCTTCTGGTGTTGCAGGTGTCTATAAGCTACGGTAATCGCTTACCATCAGGTGAGCCGTACGCTTGTTTGCCGACCTAGTGACATAAAAAAAATTAAAATTGTATTTCACAGAGATTTTATTTATAGTTTGAGTGGTTGTATTTGTTTTTTGTTTATACTCTAAAATCATCAAGCTGTAGGGGGGTAGGCAACACGAGTATCGCAGGATCGATGGACGGTGGAGCAGGCGTGTCTTGGAGTGAAGATAACGTAAAGCCAAACACTGTGGGATACCCTACGGCCAACTGAACCAAAAAATAAGTAAGATCACCAGCAAAAACTGAATAAGGATTGCGGGTAACCGGGATGCTCAGCGTGAGTTTGAGGAGGCCTATATCCAGCTTTTGACTATTTACTTTATTATTATTTTTTTACTAATATAATGCCCATTGTAACTATTAGACATAACGAGTAACTCGACGTGACATCTCTAATCCTAAAATGTGTACCACATTCTAGGTGAATAATATTTAGTTTTAGGCCAAATGACCACGTGCGTCGTAAAAGATGTTTACAACAAAATTCAAAAAAAGTACGTGTAAAGTTAAAGTGAAGGCGATGCTGTATGTAACAAGGAAAGACAGTACTCATATTGATTATTAACAATGACAAAAAGGTTAACCTTCAACCCTTACCTTATATCGGAAATGAGGCATTTTGCCGGCAATGAGAAGTTTCACACAAAGTTAGTTCAATATACCATTTCACTTTAATTCTTAAGAGTCGATGTTGTCGTAGTACTTCAGTGACTTTTTTGTTTTTTTTTTTTGTTTTACATAAATAGTTGGTAAATAAGCCTACATTATCGGCTATAAAGAACCAAGCTTTAAGCTTTAAGTTTTTAACTTCTTCTTTTAATAAAATTAAAGATATTTAATAGAGCATAATTTTTTCTTTAGTTGTCATACAAAACACTATTGACATAGAATCATAATATTTTGAAATACTTATTCCATTTCTCACGGAACGTAGTCATGTTTTAGGCAACAGGGAACCTAATACTAGAATCACGATTAAAACAAAGTATTACAACAGAGCTTGTCTTTTAACCAGTTTAATGTATTTAAATATTTCTTATGTCTCCATTATTTAAATTATGCTGAAAAATCAGATTTTATGCCTTATCAAATGTTACATGTTGAATATATTCTTGACGATATTTTATAAATATAATGATTTTGAAGGGAATTAGATGTTATGGACAGAAAACAATATGATATAAATTGTGTTATTTGATTAATATCCGCTAGCTAGGCTATGGCTGAACTGTGTAGTTACGGCAGCAAAGAATATAGCCGCCCCCTCTCTTCCCGTGGGTGTCGTAAGTGGCGACTAAGGGATAACACAGTTCCACTACCACCTTGGAACTTAAAAAGCCGACCGATAGCGGGATAATCATCCAACTGTTGGCTTTGAAATACACAGACCGAAGGCGGACAGCAGCGTCTTCGATGCGACAAAGTCAACCCTGCGGTCACAAACCCGCCTGCCCAGCGTGGTGACTATGGGCAAAACACATGAGTTCACGCCATTTGTGTGTGTGGCTAGCAATATTCCATTTAGTTGAAATATAAACTTTGAGTTCAGACTAGAGTTTCATTCAAGTATTTTTGGTGCATCAAACTTTAATAATAATAATAATAAAATAAATACACTTTATTCTACACCACAAAGAAACATTACAACAAAAGTGATACATACAAACTTTCTTATACAAACTGAGTCGCTCTTTTATTTATCCTAATCTAGACTACCTTTTTTAACCGACTTCAAAAAAAGAGGATGTTACTCAATTCGACCACATATATATACGTTCGGGGACAACTTCGTCCTTTATGAACCGATTTTGATAGTTCTTTTTTTGTTAGAAAGGAGATATCCCAAGTGTAGTACCATGATAAAGAAATCAAGATCTAATAATGGAATCTCAGAGAAATCGAGGGAACCCCTCGAAAACCATAGTGACGACTAGTGCGTCTGTTAATTTTTTTCATCTACTTAAGTTGTATTAGGTACTTGTCGATATAATAATTGAAGAATCTTTTTTTCGTTTGCGAGCAAACACAATTATTAAAGCTCTAATTCTAAAACGTAACTACATAGAAACTACCTTAGACCGGGATTTCAAAAATGAGTTACGCGTCAAAAAGTTTATAGTCTTGAGTATCTTGGTATCTCTCGTAAAAGTTGGAGCTATACACATGTCACCAAATCTTCCAACTTTCGAAAGACAATGCAGGTGAAATCTTGAACGGTAGGTAAAGTACTTATTATGTGAACCGGTGCTTATTTTATTCCTGCGAACGTAAAGTTTTCTCTTCAATCTAGGTATATTTTTACGATAAAATTAAACAATTGTAAGTAAAAGTTTTTTTAGAAGACGATTTGAATATACTTTTTAACATTTAATTTATCTTATTAGTGATATTCGACAGCACTAAACATAGATGCGTATTACTAATTCCAAAACTATTGTAGAACACGACTGAAAATATTCAACGAAACACTTATTTCTTACTTCAAATCTATAGTCATTCATTCAAAATATACACTTATAACTAGATTAAATAAGGTATCACACTCACTTATACGCCACTTATCGCTTAAGGCTACTTAAGGACGCTTCAATCTAATGAAATTACAATTAATACAATCTTACAAAATTATTAAAAGCATAAATTTAAATGATAACAGTATTTATTGGGCAACTACTCTACAAAACAGATAATAAAGATGGCGACTGACTAATCGTAAATTAATATTAACCGTCCGGAAGATGGTATCGACATCTTTAAATAAATAATAAGAGTAATATGATAATATCGATACAAAATCCATTATTTTCATAATTGTTAGAATTACAAATTTAAATGGTAACACTATGTATAATTATTTATAATTCTACTTGGAGTTTAGAATGAGTTCACGCTAATTTTGGCGCGAACTTGGGGAGGCCTATGTCCAGCAGTGGACTGCGATAGGCTAATCTGTGTGTGCGTGTGTGCTAGTTGAATTAAAAAAAATCGCTTAATTCAAATAAGCATGCGACGTCTTACACATACCTACCGATTCCCTTACAGCTTTTTACATCACATTTCTGTAAAACAGATTTTTTTCAATGACGTCACGTTATCTTTATGCGCTGTAATTACATATTTGATAAATTAAATTTTTACTAAAAGAATGAGCTAAGCAAAAGAGTTTTTGTAGATGTATCTACTTATATCTTTCAACGCTCTAATTAAGTTCCACTTTGCTTATTTGTTTCCGGGAGAAAAGATTTGTTACCGCCTGCTACAGGATATTTAACATGAAATCACAATAAATATTTAAATAATACAATGTTATTTTAATGTCTATAGTACCTGAAACAGCGACGAGGTGGAGGTCACTAATTATTTTTTGAAAACACAAGGAATAATTTTATATCACTCAACTATTTGAAACATTCATTGTGAACAAATCAAATGAATTCAAACAAAAACCTCTTCTTTTTGTGGAACTTCCGAAACTGTCCTATACCCCCCCCCCCACCCTATCTAGCACTGCAATCGTGATTGAATCATGAATTGAATGTTATTTAGTATCGCTTATGGAGCACAGTCGACTCCGCCAATGTTACGTAGAATAGAAAAGGCACACAGCAGAATTATTAACATCTCCGATTAAAAAGTATGTTTTCATATTAAATAAATAGTTTATGGAAGTGTTACCAAATATAAATATGGCATAAAATACCAATAGAAAAGATATTACGACCATAAAAATATTAATCCATTAGATAACTAAACCATACGCAGTTAAAACCTAGTTTATGACATAGATATAGTAAAAAAAAGTAGATAATGCGCGGCCTTTGTTGTTAGTGAAGCCACAAAACTCGGCTCCTTCAAGTAAATACACGCGCTCACGCACACATATGCATCAAACTACGCTCATTTTCGTTAGTATGTCACGAGGCTTCATACAGTAACTTTGCTTATAAAATGCCGTCTTGTGTGATTAAATAGTGCAAAAACAATACCAAAGTAAACAAAAAATCTGAAGGAATATCGTTTCACACGTAAGTACATATAAAACTTTAAATTTATTGTTATTCCAAAATAATATTGAGGTTATTCGGAACTTATAATTTCAATGTCACGAAATGACGTACCACGGGAGTGTTGCCAGTAGTTCTTTTTTTCAATACCCCAAAATGTGGGTAAGTAAATTGTACGCAATCAGAAAAATAATTAAGTAAAAAGTAGACACAGTTATTGTTTTTTTTTTCTCGTGTTATTTTATGTTACATAAATTGAAAATAAAAAAATCAAAATACATTTATGAATTATTAACTCGTTTGTTTTATATTTTAACTTTTTACAATTTTTGAGTAAACTAGGTACCCATATTTTACTATCAAATTTCATGGTTTTAGGTTTCCAACGAATATTTTAATAAGAGGTGAATGGGTAGCGGCTGTAAGACTGAGAAAATGACCACGATTATGCTGGCCATGCGCATAAAGTCACTTTAATACGATTAGTGATTGAAAAATATTTGAACATAAGACTAGATCATATTAGTAAAATGCAAACAATGACGATGACTCTGAGTTCTAAGCGACAAAAATTTAAACAACTTATACAACATGAAGGATTCTAGGTTTAAGAAAAATAGTTAAAAAAAACCGACTGCAAACTGAAAAGAGATAAACAGAGGGGATAGGAAGTGTCCATTCATACGATTATCTTACGAATATATTTTTTTATTATTCTACCGATTTTTTGTTTTATTTTTAGTAAATTTATTTAAAACTATAAATAGGTTTTTATTTTCACATACCCATTTTACCTATATTAAATTAATTGTTTAATAAAAATTTTAGGGACTTTTTTTAAAAGGTGTCAACACTTCACTCACTCACACATCTTTAAAAAAGTGGCTTCAGTTTTCTGTTCTAGGTGCGTTATCTACCTTTTTTTACTTGATCTATGGTTTATGATAGATTATTGAAAACAGGTCGCACACGTGTACGCGATATTAAAACATGCATGGAGAAATTTAGCAATATTGTAACTTTTTCTAAGTCCATCAAATATATATTAAGCCATTTTCAAATCCGGATCTTTAAGTTATTAAGGCTAATTATCGCACCAGCGGAATCAACTTTGAGTTATTCCACCCTGAGCGTGATAAACTAAATGAGTCTTGTGACTAATGACAGCACTTACGCTCCCGCTGGTTATATATGTACCTAATAGCAGTAGGTAATAAAAATATAAAATATAATTATAATAAAGTACTTAGATGCGTATGAATAGTTGACATCCTAGTTGCGCGTTGGTTTGTTTGTATGTTTCTGGGGTCACAAAACATTATTCACATTCTCCAAGGAGTTGTTGTATAAGCCATACAATTTCTTTATAACTATATGTAACTTGAAAGAAGCAACTAATAAAGTTTATACTTAATACAAAATTTAAATAATAATTAAAAGCTGTAAATTAAAAATATACCATTAATATTTAAAATTGTAGCCAAATCGATTTGATGATGAGATGATTTTGGCAATATCATGTAGAACGGAGAAGCCACAAAGAAGATTGGTTGATGCGGTCAAGAAAAAATTAACAGTAGGTATTTAATATCAGACAAATCAGAAGGGAAATATCAAAATAACTATATATCTTATTCATGAGACTGCTCTGGTGTAATAATAATTCCTTAGAGAAACTAGCTTATGAATACCAAAATCAGGGTTACAATAGGGCTATGTTGTTTTTCTTTAAAATATATGCATATCTGGCAAATATACAAATATGCATACTGGATAATATAAATAGACATTAGAAACATACTATAATAAATAAGCGCCTAACACTCAAAGATCCCCATATACTCCTGGGTCACGGGATCTGGAAGCACAAACAAATACACAAGCATAAATGCCCAGACTAAAGCAAACATCTGTGTGGCCAATAAAACTATATGTAATGTGCGATGATCAAGCCCGAGAGCACCAGCGCAAATGCCATAATCCATCTATGTGATCATTGCGCTAATGAGTCATCAACATTGCCTACATTAGGTACTTACGACCTTGACTGTAACTTACATAGCCAGCTTATATAATAAATGTTCAAATATAAATGAATACACTTACTTATTTTGCACTGGTTATCCATTTGCTAATAAGTTTTGCATTCAAATATAGATTCAGTACTATTTGTGATATAATAATGATAATAATAATAAATAATAAATATCTATAACATACACACATGGTCATCTGTTCCTATGGTAAGCAACTTAATGCTTGTGTTACAGATAACAGACGACTGTTATAGCAAGTTTTTTTTTTTTAATAAATACATATAGAATTAATACATATATAAATAAATACAAATATTACACCCAGACTCAGGCAGGAATCGAACCCGCAACCCGCGGAGCAGAAAGCAGGATCACCAGAAACTGCGCCAACGGGCTAGTCTAATATATATATATCTTATGAAAAACTAAAAATACCATAAGAACAATATTATAGCCTAACTATTTAGGAAACTGAAAATTTTCAGTGGTAATGAAGTATTTAAGTATAAGATTTATTAAATTAAATATTATAACACTGTTATAAATGATGAAAAATAAAAAATAACACATGGAATTTGGAAACCCTTCCTATTTTTGAAGGAGAAAAATTAGGCATAATATGGTAAAAAAGTGTTTATTTATACATTGGGACATAATCATACAAGGTATATATAACATAACTAAATTACAAATATTCGATACAATCGAAATTACAACTATTGCTATCGCAATTAGACTTTCAACTGCTAAAGTTAAAAGGTATGTTCGGCCAATATGACGGTTTCAATTCATCAGAATCGTGTATAAAATTCGATAACATTGACATCTCTAGCGCTGATATTCGTTGCCACTTAGGTCCATACAAACGTTTCATTCTCTCTCTACACTCTTCTTCTGTTTCCCGCCGTTCTTCTTTTAACGCAGCCGCGTTTTCTGCCTCCCTTTTTGCTTTAAGAATCTCTCTCTCGCGTTTAGCTTGTTCTTTGATTTTAACATTGGCTGTTAGAAACTGAATGTACTCCTCACTAACCTCAAAGCCGTCCTCCTCGGCTTCTTCATCTTCTTCGTTTTCCGTATCACTCTCTTCCACTTTACTTTTTGTTCCGTCTTCATTTTCTTCGATTTCAGTCTGAGTTCGGTATCTATTTTTTTGGAATTCAGCTTCCATTCTATTTTCAATATCTGGCAATGAATCAAGTTGTAAATGATTCTTTCGAATAACATCGTGTAATACTTTGTTTTCATATTCCAAGGCTACAGCCTTCGCCTTCCAATATGCGACTTGATGTTTGAATTGCCATGTCGCAGCCACAGCGAAATTTTCTGCCCAAGACGACATTGTGTTAACGAATTTCGTGTACCTTTTCCTTACCTTCCTTTGCAATGATTTCCTGTTACTTCTTTTTATTTTTCTAAATATGTTTGAGGGTAAGACTTTTTTAACTATTTGAGAATCTTCATCGGTAGGTGAACAAATCATAATAACAATATTCAAGCGTAAACAAAGCCAGGTCTGATAAACCTCTTACATGTGTCAAACTAAATTGACAGCAGTATTACTATGGTAAAAAAATACTTCCTAAATCCCATGGAGCATCTTCTCTATGCTCCATGCTAAATCCAGTCAAAAATTACGTTGGCAGTTGGAAGTCCGAAAAAAGTATTATAATTTAAATACTGCAAATTAATTTAACAATGTTTATATATTTTTTCACACATTATCAAAGATTCCTACTACAATTTTATTTCTTGTATCTGATAATAAATTGGAAATATCAATGACACTATACAACAAAATTGTAACTCCACGCTTCCGACTGCGCAAGGTGAACGTCTGTTTTTTGGGTTATGGAATTCGCATTTTTAATAAAACTCGACAAACAATATTGAAATCGTCTGAGGATAAATTAAAAGTTTGTGTTAAAAATAGAAATTAAAACTTAAAGGTTATTATTCGGTACAAGATTATATCATTACATAGTATAAAAGAAAGTCGCTTTCCACTGCCTGTATATATAATACAACGACTTTGTTAAGATCTTTAAAACTGCGCAACGGGTTTTGATGTGGTTTTCTTTAGTAAATAGAGTGATTCCAGAGGAAGGCTTATATTATGTACAATATATGCATATCTGGTAAATAAAATAGTAATATATAATATAGTAGAGGAACACTATTATATGATAAAGATGTATAGACTTAGTGACACTGTATTTCAGTGTTTCCCAAAGTGGGCGATAACGCCCCCTTAAGGGTGCTGCAGTACTAAGGGGCGGCGGTAAGAGACCTAGAAAAAAAAATGGTGCCATTGTGTAGAGGCTTGAAGGGCGATTTGTCATTTAATCTATAAGGACTGTCGACTACAACTTGTGAACAGCAACTAATATTCATTAAAAGATTGCTCAAAGAGGGCACTATATAATAATTTATTCTCATAATGGTCAGTAGACAAATTAAGTTTGGGAACCCCTGCTGTATTTCATGCAAGATAACCCACAGCTTACGAGGGCGGGGTGAAAACTTTCCAACCTGACGTAGAGATCGCGTCTAATTTTTGGTTTGTATTCTATAGTACTATATCTCACTAGCGTATATAAAAAAATTCGGGTCAATGGCTCTGTTAGTGTACATTTGAGAGGCGATCGAACAAGTCGCCTCGATTGCTTACGTGAAAATGGTAAAATCAGAGAAACGTGCGGTCATCAAATGCTTCTATTTAAAAGGCCTAAAATCATTTCAAATTAAAGAAGAGCTGGATTCCACACTGAAAGACTCTTCGTCGTCATATTCAACGGTGAAACAGTAGGTTCTTGAATTTAAGAAAGGTCAAACGAGTACTTCTGATGAACCACGTCACCTCTTTGTGGTCATGACTCTCGAAATGATTGAAAAAACTTATACAATGGTGATGGAGGGCCGCATATTAAAATTAAGTGAGATGGCTGATGCTACTAGGATATCAATTGAACGTGTACGCAATATTTTACATGAACATTTGAGCATGGGGGAGCTCTGTGCTAGGTGGGTACCGCGTTTGCTGTGTCGATCAAAAGTTGACCCGAAAAACTGTTTCAATCGAAAATTTGGCGCTGTAAAAGCGCAACTCCCGCAATTTTTTGCGTCAATTTATAATTTGGATTCACTACTACACTCCTGATAATAAACGACAATCAAAACAATGGATTGGACCAGGTGTACCAACGAAGGCAAAGACAATTTTATCGGCAAATAAGGTTATGGCAACTGTTTTTTGGGATACAAAAGGAATTTACTTCATTAATTATCTAGAGAAGAGAAAAACCATCAATGGTCAATACTACGTACAGTTATTGCAGCGTTTGACGGACGCAGTGAAAAATAAACGACCAAACTTGGTGAAAAAAAATCTTGTTCCACCATGACAACGCCCCTGCCCATTCGTCAGTCGTTGCGATGGCTAATATCAACGAATTGAAGTTCGTGTTGTTCTCCCAACCACCATATTCGTCAGATTTAGCCCCCAGCGACTAGCATATGTTTCCTAATCTTATAATGAGACTTCATCATTACAGCCTATACAGTCCACTGCTGGACATAGGCCTCCACAAGTTTACGCCAATCATGATGAGGATTATATTGAAATAGGATAGCAGGATTATTTGAATAAAGATATGTTTACAGATTAATATTTTTTTCGTTATCGTATAGTATTGATATCTGACGTGCTTGTGTATTTCATTACAACTGATTCGTTTTACATTCTTGTAAAATTGTACACGCTCTACTCACCAGTAAAAGGGTATATTATGAAACATTGTATAACCTTTTTTTGCAACTAATCTTCACAATCCAATAGATCCCCTCGACGTTTGACTAACCCCGTGTAGCTTTTTGATATTTTTTAACTACTATAATTTCAAAAAGCTCAATTTAAGTAGACAGATAACTGCTTTGGTGTAGAGGCTTATTTAGGTGCCTAAATACTGACGATCGTGGGTTCGGTTTCGGCACGGGATGGATTTTTGTGAGTGTGCCCTTGTGAGTTACCCCACCATGTCTCGTCGCTACGTATAATAGATTATATCCGCCAACTCGCAGTAGAGCAAAGTGGTCAAGCTCTGACCCTTCTCCTGTGAGTAGAATAATGAAAGAAGTCTATGTAGGTAGGTGTAATCTTAATCGATTAAAATCATTCCATAAGAATAAAAATATTGAAACTGAGAAGAGCTTTTTTAATCCTTTTATTAAGGAACAGATGGATGAACCCAACTACAATTTAAAAACATTTTTGTCTAAAAATGTAGTTAAAACAAAGTTTTTGACGTATTCTGTGTAACACTTGATTCTTTATTTGATAAATCTATAAGCCTGTCATGGTTATTTTCACTCGAAAGATGTATTGTGATCAAAGCATAACCCAAACTTTTTGTTAAAATTTTCTCCTTAGGATATTATGTTTTTTTTTTTTTTTTTTTTTAATACCTCCGACATGGGGTCGGAGTCTGTGCTTAAACTGCTCATCCATACCAGTTCTCACATTTATTCTTCTCGCACTTTCATTCTGCATACTAATTTCTTTCTTTCATACTTTCCACATTCACACACTGGGTGGATTCCCATCTAACCTACTATTATACTTCTATTGCTTATTTTATGAACACCTGGGAAAATGAGCGGGGTTTGGGTATGATGTTTTTATTTACAATCTTTTTCTTTTTCCTTTTTTATATACACTATAATAATAATAATAATACATAACTTACATCTGTTCTACTAAAAAACTACACTACACTAACAACTTCTTAGTTTACTATTAGGTACTTTATTTTCTAAACTACTTAACCTATGGAGGTAGCACTTACTTTAGCTGATTTTCATTTTATAATTTTAACTTAATATTCATTTATTTATATTTCTAAGTAAATTAACTAATTTATACAAAGAAAATATACTAACTACTTAATTATGTTCCTACTTATGTAAATACTAATTGTTTATGTTATACTAGAATATAACCATTATATTAAGACAACATAACATAGTTACTAATTTTTATTTCTCATATTAACATTTATGACTATTTTTCTACAGTACTGTAGGAACAGTTCTCTATTATTATAATTTTTAATTAACTCGTAAAGGAGTTCTTTCCTTAGTCCTACGCCTATTTGGCTCTCCAGACGCAACCTCTCATAGGCAAAAGTTGGGCACTCCAGGAGGACGTGGAAGACAGATTCGGGACACCCAGGGTCGCAGACGCACGACGGACTCTCCTTACACTTGAAGCGATGCAAGTATTCGGAGAACCCGCCATGCCCCGTCAACGCCTGGGTGACGAACCTGTCCACCTTTATTTTGCTCGTGATCTTGTATGCAGCTATCGCGTCAGGGAAAAACACCCTGGTGACGCCAGCCGTTTCCCCGTCACGATACCGCCGGTTCCATTCATCAAGCGATTTCATACGAATGCTCCGCTTGATGAATGAAACCGGGCAACTGTCGTAATCGAAAGCGCGTTTAAGCTCCAGCGCGGCCTCCTTGGCCAGATGGTCGGCACGCTCATTCCCCTCTAGTCCTGCGTGGGCTTTGATCCAGTGCAAACTGACAAGTTTGCCTTGGAGCAAAGCCCTCTGCAGATGTCCCCGCGCCTCAACGGCCAGGGGATGGAGGGCTTTTGGATTTTTTAAGGTGAGCAGTGCCGACGAGGAGTCGGAATATATTCCAACTGATCCGGCCAAGTCGTCGGCGGCCATCCGCGCCGCCCGGCATATCGCCAGGAGTTCGGCCTGGTAGACCGTGCAATAGGACGGCAATCCAAGCTTGAGGGTTGTGGCTTCGGCAGCGCCGTTCCACACGGATAACGCTGCCCCCACCTTGCCCTCAATCTTGCTGCCGTCTGTAAAGATATTATAATTATTATCGCTATTGGCGTTGAACTGTTCTTGGTCTACCAGACACTTGAACTCCAAGTCGATATGACAGGCGGGGTGCGGAGACCGCAGAGCCGAGGTCATCCGCTCCACCTCCCGATCCCCTGTCACCCGCTGGGGCACTCCCCTCCGCGCCTCGTATAAGGTTGCTGCTTCGCGAACGCGGAGGTCGAGGGGGAGTATCCCAGCGAGCAGCAGTGCCGAGTTCAGGGAGGTGGTTCGGTATGCCCTGCACAGCTTCTGCGCGAAGCCCCGCTGGACCGCGTTCAGCCGCTTGCGGACACCGAGCTTGTCCACGGCCGGCGCCCAGACGGCGGCCGCATACAAGATCACGGGCTCAACCACCGCTCTGTATATAGTGCGGATTACTTCAGGATGGAGGCCCCAGCTGACCTTAGCCGCACGGGCCAGCTGGTGATAGAAGGCGAGAGCGCGCCTGCAGACGTTTGCGACGTGGGCGTTGAAGGTGAGTTTCCGGTCTATGACGACCCCCAGCAGCTTGATCTCATTCGTCAGGACAATGTCGACCCCACCCATGCGAAGGCGCGGGTCGTTATACTTCAGTTTGCGCGTCACAACCATTGCATTCGTTTTGTGAGGCGCAAACCGAAGCTTATTAGCCGCACCCCACGCCTCCACACGTTCAAGGGCGGCATTGGCCCGACGCTCGATCTCGAGAGCCGTCTCACCCTCAAACACCAACACCACATCGTCGGCGAAAGCCTGCGCGTAAGCGCCCCCCGCCTCCAACTCCTGAAGCAGTGGATCCAGGAGCAGATTCCACAGAATCGGCCCGCCGATAGACCCCTGCACGCAGCCCTTCCCAGTGTCTCTCACGTGTTCCTCCCCCAGGTACCTCACCCTAGTACGCCTGTCGCTCAGGTAGCTGCCCAAGAGCCCTCGGATGTTTCCGGGGCACTTTTCCTCAGCCAGTCTAATCTTTATTTTTGGCCACCAAGCGTTGTCGAAGGCGCTCTCTATATCCAGCGAAACCAGAACAACGATCTTTTTCCTTCCTAGGCTGTACCTTACATGGTTCACTAGGGTATAGAGGGCGTCCTCGGTGCTTCGCTGGGGCATGAAACCAAATTGGCGAGTACTTAACCTGGGCACCAGATGGTGCTGCAGCCTGGCGACAAGCATTTTCTCCAATATCTTCCCAAGCACCGGAAGGAGCCCGATCGGACGGTACGACTTGGGTGTCGTGTAGGTAGTCTTCCCCGGCTTGCGGAGAAAGATCACCGTGGCCTCCTTCCAGGGCCTAGGAAAATATTGGATCTCGAGGCACCTGTTGAAGAGACACAAGAAGAGGTCCGGGTCCAGTGCAATCGCGTGCAGACATATATCGGCGGTAAAACCGTCCGCACCTGGGGCCTTCTTCGGGTTAAAGGACCGACTGGCCAGCTTCAACTCGAGATGAGTGAAGGGAGGGTCGCTTTGACCCGAAGAAGTATCGACGTCGGCCCGCCCGGCCAAAACCCTCACCCGGCGGTGCTCCTTGGAGTCATCCTCTTTGGAGTCCTCCGGATAGAAGGTCTCGGCCAGGAGTCGGGCCGAGCCCCTGGCATCAAGCCCCATGCCGTTAACCACCAGCGGTGGATCCTCGTCTCTCCTGGAGGTTCTGCCGAGGACCCTATATATACCCCCCCACACACTTTCTCCATCCTGCCGTTCGCAAAAGGCGACCCAGCTACTCGTCTGCGCATTTTTAGCCTCGGTCTCGTACCTTTTCTTCGCTTCCAGGTACTCCCCAACTACCATCTCCCGCCTAACCGGTGCCACGCACCTGATTCTCCTCCTCTTGGTGGCCACCTCGCGCTTCAGCGCTGCCAACCGCTCGGTCCACCACGGCATAGCCAACACATCTTTTCTTTTAATTAGTGGAACCGACTCTACGCATGCTTCTGCAATGTGATTATTTAATTTTGTAATTATTTCATCTATCTCTGTTTTATTTCGTGTGTTTTTGATTTTTTCTATTGTAAAATTGTTTAGACTATAAATGTGACTCAATTTATAATTAAATTGAGCCCAATTTGCCTTTTTTGTGTAATATTTCCTAGTTGTTTGCTTTATGTTGTTTTTGTTTAAGCTTTTGGCTTTGAGATGGAAGGATATGCCGTTGTGGTCCGAGCCAGTCAGGTCATCACGCACGCGCCAGCCGTCCACCAGGCCCAGGAGGTCAGGCGATACAGCAGTTATGTCAACATAACTGCTGTACCTCACGCCACCCCGGATAGTGTCGAACGTAGGGGTTTCCCCTTGGTTTAGGATGCAGAGACCGAGGTTAGGATATTATGTTAGAAACCTCAACCACCAGTTTTCTATTACGATGATATGTCTATAATACAATCTTAGACAAAAACAAAATGATTATATTGTCTGTAAGGTTTTAAATTTTAATTGTTTCACCCTCTTTACTAAATCATATTTAATCACATAGATTTCTTATAAAATTTGAAATATTTATAAGAAATCTATGTGATTAAATAGGTAGATTTATTTATTTATTTTTATTTATTCATTCAACTATTGGAAGGCCTTCTACACGGTCGGGATCGTCCGCCGACCATCGTGTCCTTGGTCGGGTCAACCAATTTTTGTATTCATTCTACACGGTCGGTGGTTGACTCAACTTGTCAGTTCTTCTTTGATGAGATGCGCTCACGACCAAGGCCGTTGACATCAACCAAATATTGGTCGGGTCAACCGTTTTCCACACTGTCCATTTTTATATCAACCCGACCAAGGACACGATGGTCGATCCCGACCGTGTAGAAGGCCTTTAAGTTTGATTTGACTCGAAAGACCAAGTTGTTATTTATTTACTCAGTCGTCAGTCAGTTCAGTGAACAGTACAGTTCTATATTGGTTCGCTATCGTTCTCTAATCTGTAAATGATACTTACTTCTCAATCTTGCTTTAATTTGTTTTTAAACTGTTTAGCGCTGTAAAATTATTTTTGAAATAGTTTGAAATAGTATTTGATAATGCTCAAGCCACAGTACACCCAAAAGTTTCGAGATTGTTGGTTACGTGACGTTGTTACAGAGATATTGTGGTTGAAGTTTTGAGGTTCGATTTTTAAATCGGAAAAAATTAGCCTACCACCTTTGAGGTTAGAATAACGCTTGGCTCCGGTGCTGCGGGAAGTGCAGCCCTTCCGAGGGCTGCCCTCCCTCCACGCTTCCGGCTTAAAAAAATACTCTTAGAGGTAAGGCAGACCAAGACCACGAGGACGTGGGTTGCTCCGATTCGGTTTTGGGTATTTTTCGAATTTCTATACCTATATACACACACAATGTTACTAGTTTTATTAGAATATTATGTCTGACGCTTTATTTTGTTTAAAAGTGTCTATTTGTCAGTCGTTAAAGGTCAGTTCGTATCGTATTTTGATCTTGCAGTAAAGATCGTTTTTACGTAAATTTGTTCGAAAATAACGCGTAAAAGTCGCAGAACTGAGCATGAGTATACTTCCCGCAGCACTAGAATTAAGGTAGAGTCAGAAGTAACAAAAATTTAACCTCCCATAAATTAGAACCTGTGTGTCAGAGGCAAGACCTGTGCGAGTGGATATTAATTATCGAACGAAAATTTTGTTTTCGAATATTTAATACTAACTAGCTTTCGGGCGCGGTTTGGGTGGCGTTAAATTTGTAGATGAAAAATAAATTAAAGAAAAAACTAAAATATAAAAAATATATTTTTAAAAAATTCTTTATACAATAATTAATGTTACTTTTAATAGAGATTTTAAAAAATTCATTGTGTATACTTGTTTTTTAATTGTTAATTTCGCGCTCTCACAAGTATTCGCTGCACCAACCTCTCTGTCTCCTGAATCATTATTTATAATTTATCTTAAAAACTATTAACTTTATGAAGATTGTTAAAGAGAGCAATGTTATTAATAATTAAATTCTCTATAATTTGTTTCTTACAATTTTTATTCTGGAATCAATTTAACAAAATTTATTTAAGCTGAGTCGGAGCATGTAATTAAAATTACTTTTTTATCTGTTTATATTACTTTTTTGTTACTAAAGCAGAAAGTAATTCTATTACAAATTGCAGATGAAGCTGATTCATCAGAAGACGATCTCCTTTAGTAGTTATGTACTTACCTAATTGTTTCCTTTTTTTCTGTAGTTACAATAAATTATTGTTTCCTGTAACTCAAATAATTATTATTTTATTTCATGATAATAATAACGTTGTTGTTGTTGTATTTTCAAATTATATTTAGGTAGGTAGCCGTTGTCTTTGATTTTTTTAGTGGAATTCTGGTGGTTTGAGAGGCCAATAAGTTTTAGTGGTTTCTGGTGGTTTACACGGCTTCATTTGGTGGGTTGGTAAAAATAAAGTTGGCAGCACTGTCCGAGTCTGACTAGTGTACTATAAAAAGTATAATTTATGTTTTATGAATTGTATATCTGTGGCCACCTGTCAATAATTGCAGTATTCTGTTTTGAAAACAATTTTTGTTTTTATTTCATCTTATTAAATATTGATTATAATTATAATCTTGATAATAAAATCTTGCATTTAAATATGAATTACAAAGACCGCTGTAGAACTTGTTTAGGCAGTGAAAAGGAAATGAGACATGTACACTCTGTTTTATCAATAGCTGGCGATGATGTTCGTTTATCTGATGTTTTACAGAATTTTTATAATTACACGGTAATTATAAATAAAAATGAGTATTTTTATCGTTGAACTTTTAACATTGATTTCAAAGAACTTGTGTTTTTTAGATAACGGCAGACGATTCGCTACCTGAGAACATTTGCATAAATTGTGTTCATCAGCTTACGCTAACGTATTCCTTTAAAAGACTCATCGAATCGAGCGCTAAAACTCTCTCTGAAAGTTTGCACCTCATCGATTCCACCAGCGATAACTGTGACGCTAGTTTTGAATCTGACGATCAGAAACCAATAATAGTATTCCGTAAACCATACGAAAGAAGACGAATCGTCAAACGAATACAAAGAGAGGTAAAGCGGGAAACGGAAAATAAATTATTGTTTTGTGTAGAATGTAAGGAAAAGTTTTATTCTGTAAAGTCTCTGAGTGAACATTGTATAATCAATCATCCAGTGAAGTCATTGTTAGGGAGAGATTGTGATTATTGTCATGAAAAATTTGAAGATTTTCGATCCCTTGTCCTTCATAGGAAATTACATTTTACACCATATATATGTGAAAATTGTTGGGAGGGGTTTTACAGTATTGAAGACATAAACAGACATTCTTGTCAACCAAACCCCGATAAAGAAAAAAGTAAATCCGAGAAAGTATTACGACAGTGCGATCAATGTGGAAAGTCATACCCGCCCGGTTATATAAAAATACACATGCTTACGCACAGCAACGACCGAGCGTACAGTTGTAAATTTTGTCCAAAAAAGTTTAAAGTGCCCGGAGGTTTGCATTCCCATGTTTTATGGAATCACAAGCGAACTAGAAATCACAAATGTGACATTTGCAACGCGACATTCATATCATCCAGTTCACGAAGCTCACACGTACGTAAAAATCACTTGAAAGAAAAGAATTACGGTTGCGAAAGTTGCGGAAAGAGATTTTTCTCAAAATCTGAATTACAGAGACATTCATTAACCCACACTGGTGTCAAGAACTTCCATTGCCATTTGTGTGATAAATCTTACCAAACTAGATACGGGCTAAACGTACATTTGAAATCTCATACACAATGCAGTGATTGATAATATAAGTGTACGTGGTATAGACTAACGAACAATATAAGTACAAAGTAACTATTAAAAATATGATCTCATTATTGTAAGAATAAAAAAATCTAATTTGTCTCAATTTTTTTCATTATCATAATATAGTTTTAAATTTTCTATGAATCTATAAAAAATAAATCAATCGCTATAAATGTTTACCAACAAACCTTGGTAAAACTATTTTAAGTAAATAAAAAGACTTGTACTTTTTAAAATTTATTATTAGTGAAAAAATAAATATATGATATGAATAATAATTGAACTTAATATTATACAATTTCCAAATCAAAATTAATAAAATCAGAATGTATAATATATTTACCTTCACATGAAAATAGAAAATTAACAGTTTTTTTGTAAGATTTAAAAAACTTATTTTACTAAGAATAATAAAATTAAGAGTTATATTATCTGTGCCATTTGTATTCTGATTGAAAACAAATTGAAAATTAAATAAAGTTAAAATTTGTAACATTACACCGACATTAAACATTAATTTATTATATTACAATATTTCAAACCATTTGGCTTTCGTAGTAAAGCTTAAAACAGCTATCAAAAATTCTATTTTGATCTTCTTTTAAGTTGAAAGACACCGTTTACTTAGAATAATGATCAGTGGCAAGACATTTTGACTTTATATCTAGACTAACAGATGCAAACAATTTCATTTTATTCTTGTTTTAATGGTTTTTAATTTCGCCTAATAGTAGAGAAATATTCAACATGGGAAGATATTAAAATTGTCACAAATACTACCAGAACCTACAGTATTAGTCCTGCTTGAAAAAAATTAAATCTGATTCCAGCACTATCTATGACATCCTAATTGGATCGAAACCATTCAGAAATAACAAAACATTAAAGTACAACAATCTTCTTTTAAACTCTTACTCGCTTCCGAATTATTATTACAAACATTTAAAAAAGCTTTATTATCGGTCTTGCTGTTCAATAGTTTGGAGACGAACTTGTACAGCAAAACCGTAAAGATTACCGTAAAGAAGAAGAAAGATATTTTTACAAGAAACTTCGACCTGGTATTAACTGGGGCAAAAAAATATTTTTTATTACGTCTATTCCTGACAGACAAATTGGAAAGAAAAATTGTACGCATGTAAAATGCAGGAGGTCATCTTGTCATTTAAATATTTTAGTGAGTTTATCGTCGTCGACCATGGCCAAACAATTAGAATATTTTTAAAATAGCCTACAATAAATTAATCCAAGTAACTTCATCAGTATGTAAGTGCTCTACGGTGCTGTGGCTATTTCGTAACCCAGCCTGCTCTGGTGGTTGGAATTCGTCGAGTCTTCTGGCGAGACGATTCGTAACAACCCTCGAAATGACTCAGAAGTGAGATCGGTCTGGACTTCTTCTAACAGAAACTTATCGCCTCTCTTAAAAAACAGCACCACAATACTCCTGGACCACGCCTCTGGCGTGCTACTTCGGGTGGGTGACGGCGTTAAAAGAGTTTTGTCAAGGCTTATTCAAAAGACAGGAGAATATAATCAGCCGCTGTGTATGGGATTTGTGAGCTACGAGAAAGCCTTCGACTCTGTCGAGACCTGGGCTGTCCTGGACTCTCTGCAGAGATGTCATATCGACTGGCGATATATCGAGGTACTGAGATGTATATACGACGCGGCGACGATGACCGTTCATATCCAGGACCAGAGAACAAGACCCATTTTCCATCGGCGTAGGGTAAGACAGGGAGATATAATATAACCGAAACTTTTAAGCACTGCGCTGGAGGATGTCTTTAAGACCTTGGATTGGGGAACGAGGCATCAACGTCAACGGCGAATGCATCTCTCACCTTCGTTTCGCTGACGATATCGTCATCTTTGCGGAGACGTTGGATGAGCTACGCTTAATGCTGGCCGGCCTAAACGAGTCCTCCTGTCGGGTCGGTCTCGGTATGAACTTGGCCAAAACGAAAGTTATGTTTAACAACCAAGTCATACCGAGACCGGTATCTGTCTATGGTATCCTTCTCAAAGTTGTGCCGATAGGAGGATTCAGTTGGGGTGGGCGGCATTTGGCAGGTTCGTCGATTCGCACACACTTCTTCACTTCGAAGATTCCGCAATGATTGAAGACAAAAGTCTTCGAGCAATGCGTCCTGCCTGTGTTAACATACGGAGCCGAGACGTAGACACTGACGAAGGGACTGGTCCAAAAGTTTAAAGTCGCTCAACGTGCAATGGAACGGGCTATGCTTAAGGTTTCTCTCAAAGATAGGATTAGGAATGAGACTATCGAGAGAACGAAAGTAACCGACATAAACCCGACGGTCATTTGTGTCGCAGGACCGATAACCGTTGGAGCAGATGTGTCCTGGAGTGGAAACCGCGTCTTGGCAAACGCAGTGGGACGTCCTGCGGCCCGTTGGACCGACGATCTACATAAGATTGCCGGTGTGGGCTGGATGAGGATTGCAGAAAACCGGGATGTCTGACGCGAACTTGGGGAGGCCTATGTCCAGCTGTGGACTGCAATAGGCTGAACTGACTGAACTTCATCAAAGAACTAGGTTATACATTAAAAAATTATCTATAATAAACTCGGCTTGCATACAGTAGTCAAATTAAAACAAGACCAAACGTGAAATAGTTTTTTAAATTACAATTAGGCTATCTATTTTTATACAAAATTATTTGCGAACTTATTATTATTCTTATTATGAATGTGCAAGAAAACACAAAATATCAAACTCGTAGTACTTTTAAATAGCAGGCTTTCGTTCAAGCAAACAATTGAATATTATAACAGGTCTTAGCTTAGCAGTAGTAAAGGTACCTACTGTTTTAATTGACTACATACACTTAATTAATTTCATTGTATTAGCGCGTCGTTTATATAAAAATATAAAATTATCACTCGTCATGCAGTCTATAATAACATAGTAATTATTTTATAACATATTTACGCTAGAAGCGCCAAGACTGTTTTCGTCACAATAGATATTTGTAGTCCATTATATTCGAGTGTAACCTGCAATGGAAAAAGAAGCTTCAGTTGCCTATAAAAATATTAAAGACTGGTTTCTATATTCCATAAACGCTTCGTATTGCTCATGAACCGTTTAATTTTAATCACGTATGTTCGAAATTGGATCAAACAATTCGAACATGACATATTCATAATTGAGTCGAACAATTAAAACAAAAAAATCAAACACGACTTGTTCGAAATTTAAACAAACAATTCGAACATAACCTGTCCGTAATTGAATTAACAAACACTTCGATCATGACATGTTTGAGATGAACAAAACATTTGAAATTGAATGAAACAATTCGAACACGACACGTTCAAAATTAAAACAATTCGAACGCGACATGCCGAAATCGAATAGTAGGTAAATGAGCAAAACGAAACGTTTTTAAATATAGGAATAGGGCTTCAACCTTCTATTAATACTAATTTTAAAAAGTTTTATATACGTTTTATAATGTTATGGCATCGTGAAAAGATCTGAGTACAAAAAAAAAAAAAAATATGGACATGCGATAACGCGAGTTTGGGATTATGTTTCTTTAAATCGATTTTGTATTTTTATAAAGTTTTATTACCTCCTTAGTTTTAACAATTAGGCAAGATTAAACAATATAATATGTTAATACTAACAACGAAAACATGCAGCCATTCAATTAACAATGTATATAACAGAAGATATGTATTTTATATTGCCAACGTGATTTTTATATTATTCTAAAGAAAAACTAATGAACCAGATCAATAGTGATATGAATTTTTGGTTATTTTATGTAAATTAACATTTTAAAATTATTGAAATATGAACTTTCATTGCTGCCTAGCGCATCATATAAGTGACTAACCAAATTAAATGTAAAATAACTTCAGATACTAAGGACTAGGTGTCATACTATTCTAGTATATCTACGATGTTCTAGAATGAGAAAGACAAATAAATACCATTACAATTTCATGAAAACAAAATATTTAACAATTTCAAAATACTATCAAACAACTTTCAATCTGACAAATGTCGTAATAGGTTTTTTGTGTGCATATTATGTAAGCTACCAATCGAATTTAATATTATACTTTTAAAATATAACTCACCTAAACTAATTTGTACTTTTAACATATTTTATACAAAATATATTATATAAATTTATGATTTTTTAATATAGTTCTTGTTCATAAACTTTTTCACTTCATTCTGAAACTAAATAATCATTATACTATCAAGCAGAATTTTACAGTAGCGAACATAAACTAATTGTAATTGACTTGGCATGTGTATTTACAAGTATATTTATTAAGAATAATCAACAACGTATAAAAAGGACCTAGATGCATTTATAACCTTGAATTTTATTGAACTTATTACTTTGTAATTGAGTAAACATTGAAATTATTAACGAACAAACATTAAATAAATAATCACTCAATTTTTTAATAACAAAACATGTCCTATGGTAAAATATCACTCAAAAAACAATTACAACCTAACAATATATCGATTTTATACTTATTAAGAAAGAAAAAAAAAAATATTTATCATAGAATAATTAAAAAAAAAAACATTATTATTTAAAGGAACCATTCATTAACTAAGATTTTTCAAACACATAAGTTATATTATTTTATTGCTGTCAACTACACAGATTGCCATTATAATTATTATTATATCTAATCTTTTGATTACCATTTATCATTAGTTAAAAGACGCAAATGAAATATAATCTCTGACAAATCACTTTACTATGCGATTTGTAAAATAAATTATAGACTTAAAAAATGACGTAAGAATCAGTATAACCCCCCCCCCCCTCCATCCAAAATATGGGTATGTAGAGATTGTCAAAACCCCCTCTCACCTCGGGACACTTACATAATTAATGAATGGCCCTAAATAATTAATGTCAATGCTGATACTAAAAATATAGATTAAAAAAATATTTATGGCACTACAAAATGGTCTCAAATATTTTTTTGTACATGAAAATTAAATGCAAACAATCTGGCATTCAAAATCAGACACATTATAAAATCACAGGCACACAAAAACAGCATTACATACAACTTCATAACCGCTTACAAAACTTAATTGCTTTGAATTTCTAAAACATTTCTTATCATCATTCAAATAAATATTCATAAAATTCAAGTTTTATTTATATGAAGTAATATATTTTTTTATTAGAAGTATTTCGATTAATTCCGTTCAAACTATAGTCATATTTAATAAAAAAACTATAACACAACAAAAAACAGACCAAGCAGTATCCAAGATGAAAGATAAATATACAAATGATAAAAAAAAATCTAATATGAAATTCAAATATAAACACACATTAATAAAATCTCGACTACAATGACACATGCCTTAGAAGTTCATATCGAAACCTATTTGATACATAACTTCCTCCATACTTGGGTCTTCCGATTTTACATTACCCTCGTCCTGCGTCGAGTTTCTGGCCTGAGTTCCATTCTTGGCCTCAGTCCCATTCTTGGCTTCAGTCCCGTTCTTGGCCTGAGCCCCGTTTTCTTCAGGATCAGGTTTCTCTGGGTCGCCGCAGACTGTTGGGATGCCAAGGATGAGCCTGATGTCATCGGTCAAGTGGGTCGCTGCTATTATCTGGTGGTATATTGCCTCCGCTCTGCTCAGTATCAGATCAACGTCTAGGCGCATTGATAATTCGTTGACGTGCTGGAAAGTAATTCATTTATAATTTTCATGTTACTAATTACTATACTTTTTTTATTTTATAAATTTGGGACAGTCAATAATAAATGGCCGTCCTTAAAATAAGTCATGCGGAATTTTACCGTTTTTTCCCCTCTTTATCACGCGTGACACTTTCAGTGACCCTCTAACAAATGAATGCAGAATGCGTGATGATTTCGTATTACATTTAATTTAAAAGTAGCATCTTTAGTAGATTACCAAATTTTTTTTCCGCATGATAACTGATGATAGTGGCAATAAAGCAACAACATATTCTATATATATTTTTTTTAACTTTATCAAATGATATGTGTGGATGTTAAAAAAAAACTCATTTAAATACGAAAAAAATAAATAATTAAGTTAGCTATCTTGAAAATCAAGATCCTAATTAATAAGTTCTTTCATTTTTAGTTTTCAATAATATCTTAGGGGTGGGGCGTGGTCTTAGGATTTTGTCACGTAGTCAATAATCTAGAAAAACTCACGCTTTTTCGAGCTATATTCAAATATGGGGCTTTTTAAACTGACAAGTGGCAACAATGATGCATATATGCCAGGAGGTCAACTGGTTAAAAACTGACAGTATACCAAACAGTGAAGTAAGTTTAAAAAATTATTTAAATCATACATCTGAATTACTACGTGAAAACTTACGGGTGGTCACCTAGGACGAGAGGAGTTTAAAAAATTATAAAAAATTGGTCACATAGTATATGGGTATGTTATCTAATATTCACACATTTCTGTTTGAAAGTTCTTTATTTTGTTTTGACTATCAATATTGAATTTCATTACCTTTAATATTTCAGTGAAACCATAATCCTTGCTAATTAGCAAATCTTTTTCGTTATCAAGTATGGCAACACATATCAGCAAGTGGAAATTGGGACACGGCAGCCCTGTCCAAAGCACCTCCCATAGTCTGAAATTTATTAAAACCAAAATTTTGGACTATACTTATAAATTGGGTATTCGAGACGAGCACATTAAAAGTTTAATATATTAAGTTTAATATACTATATGGTAACACCATACTTCTACTGTAGACAGTACCGTATCAATTGGTTGTTTTTATAATTGTGTTTGCTCACAAACGAAAAAAAAACAGACTTCAATGACATCGATAAGTATCACAACGCAGGTAAAAGAAAAAGTTGTAAAGTGAATACACATTATCAAATATTACACAAAAAAATGGTCACCATATTTCGATAATATTTACCTAAATGGACCACAAGACAAGCATCAGTTTCGATTAAAACATAAGTCATCAAAATCGGTACACCCAGTAAAAAGTTATGAGGTATCATACAAATAACTCGAAAAGTACTTGTAAATTCTCGATTTTAGGACTACATAGAAGACACAGGAATTCCTTTTGATTACAAAAATTATTAATCATCGAAATGGTCGGTCCGCCCAATAAAAATTCTGAGGTAACATACGCTACAGCCTGTAATATTCCACTGCTGGGCATAGGCCTCTTTCTCCATGTAGGAGAAGATTGGAGCTTAATCCACAACGCTGCTCCACTGCGGGTTGGCGGATATGTTCTCTACTATGAGTAACAATCGCTATTAGGTATTTAAGATAACAACCGGGAATGACAGCTTAACGTGCTCTCCGAGGCACGGTGGGGAGACCCACAAGAATAGAAAACTGAAAACAAATACAAATATCCATCCCTAGCCAAAAATAATGGACTCAGACCTTAGTCCAGCATTAGAATGTTTTTAAACAATTCAATTATTTACTAAACACAGTCACTTGCCTCATAATATCAGGGTATGAGAATTCCCGTTTGAACCAGACCAAGAGCCAGCGGAAGCAAAAGTACATATTATCTGAATCCTTCTCAGCCAAGTGTTTTGCTAAGTCAGGTGATACGAACTTAAGCAATTGTTGCAGATTTACCAGCTGCTGTTTCATACCAGCTTGATCCATATCGAAATTTGTGGCCTGGAAAAATATATGTCAAATGTGTCATGGATTTGGAAGTGACATATTTATAAAATATTTAGTAGGTCAGTTGATTCAGGTGGATTTTTAATTAATTATACTGAATAATATCATTATTACTAGCGGACCCGGCAGACGTTGTCCTACACGGAAAACAGCTATCAAATTTGATTGATACCAATAGCAGCGCCACCTACCGGGTGCAATTGAGATCAAAACTACCTTATCTCCCAAGTTGGCCCAAATTACAGATGCTTACAGAATTTGATAAAAATTGGTTTAGTAGTTTCGGAGTTTAATTTTTTTTTTATTTTATTTTATTTGGGAAACAAACAATTATCACAACACTATTAAATAAAAACAATACAAAAATAACACAAATCAATCAAGTTTCCACAATAAAAAAAAATTATTTGGAACATACATCGTGACACGAATATATATATATTAGTAGTTGTGCGCGCTTGCCTAGAAGATGCCTTTTCACTCTTGATTTAAATTTAATGTTCGTTTTGCCAGGACAGGGTTTGTACAAAAACAAATATGAAAGTTTGTCGAGTCAACTAATCCTGTATGTTTTGACTAACATCGAAAAAGGAGGAGTTACCAACTCGATATGTGTTATCTCCTAATTTTTACTGAGAGTATCGTTTTCAATAATTCTTTATTTATTAGAAATCTGGTACTTATCATTTGGTCTCATTTAAATTTAAAAAAGATCTGACAAGTACTTTTTGAGTTATAACGTCATAATGTGTATTGCATCATACTTGTCGTTGTAAAATGAAGTCGTTTTTGTTTTGTTTGTGAATAAGCACAATTATTAGACATTTGTAACGATAGAATAAAGTTATTTTGATGTAAATGATGTGTACTTCTATAAGTGACGGGTTCACCATAAACTTATTAAACTTATTATTAACTATTTACGAATATTTGAACCCTGTATTATTAATAGTGAATAAGTTGTTGAAGTACCTTTATAAGAATAAATAAATAAATTAGGTTGTCTGGAAGAAATGGCTACTTAGCCATAAGTCTGCCCATTGTTGTTCATAATTTGTAACTTTTAGCCTTACAAAACGCACGCCCTATAGTAACAACTATTTTATGTAGTAAAAATGGCATGAGCAACTAAGAGCCCATTGGGTGTTGATTATATAATTTAAAAAAAGTTACCTAAGCTTTGTTTGTTATGTAGTCGTGGTGTACAATAACGTAGCTATAAAAAATAAAAATGATAAGTAAAAGAGACTCACAATTTTCTCCATGAATCCGACAAAGCACCAAAAAGTGTCGACCTCGTTACCGAACAACATCAGCAGAGGAGCGAGTATATCGCTCATGCCTTGAACGTAGCCCAAATCGAAGTTATACATAACATAGGTCATCAGTAAATCTTGCAAGGTCACCAGATTCTTGTTGTTGTCACCGGCAAAAAACGGGTGCGTTCTGTCCGTTCTATTCACATCTTTCTCAACTAAACTTTTCCGATCTCTGTAATCGCTGAATCTAGACTCCTGGCCAGCGGTCATGGACCTCCATTGGAGTTTCATTGAGTAGTAGTCCTGTGTTTTTGTCTTTACTAGAGCTTTAATTTGCGAGTTTGTTTTGTCCCAATGATAGTAGTCTAGTAGATATTTCCATACTGAAGACCTGATTGTATGCGCGACACCCTGTATAAAATTGAAATTTGTAAATTATATTTTTGATATTTTCAGACAGGTGCTAAGTACAAATGACTATACGATTACATAATATGAATATTATTTAAAACTATGTCCATATTAGCTTTTTATCAGACTTCAAAAAAGGTCCTTCTGGATTGCGGGCCGTGCGGCCCTCATATCCAACTGACTCTTCTCTAGAATGGTTGGATAAAAGGAACCCGGTAATGTCCTGAACAATATATTATTAAAAAGACACTTACGCCTCTAAATATGAGCTGTTTCACACCCTCTACTTCTGTGATTCGTCCTTCTGAATCTCTTAACCCATCCCATTTTTCTGTCGATAATGGTGAGCTCCTATGATAAAATTTAATATTTTTTTTAAATTAAAAAGTCGGTAAACTTTTGTACAGTCCGCCTAATGGTAAGCAGATAACGTAGCCTATAGATATCTGCAACACCAAGCATTGCAAGCGCGTTACTGACCCTACCCCCGACTCTCCCCCAGGAACTTTCCACCTGACTCACCACAGGAACACCACTGCTTGAGAGCAGTATTATTTAGCTGTGGTAAGATTGGGATACTTCTCCAGTCAGCTGCTCGAAATTTTAAGCAAGATACTATTTCCAAAGAGTAAGTAGGGCCGATAAAATGTCACACATGTTCCCGGGGAGAGAAATCGTATGCTGGGTGTGACTACCATGTGGTCCCATTTAAATTTAAACGAGATCAGACGAGTACTTTTCGGGTTATCTCTATTATTAAGTATTTCATTAACTGTATCGCCGTCTACCTACGTCGTATTACTTGCAGTCGAATTTTTTTCGAGCAAACATAATCTATACATATAATAAAATGGTAGGAAAGTCAAAACTGTACATTGAATATTTTTTTAAAAGAATACTTGGGGTGTGATCTACAATCGATACCGAAGCCAAAAATATCGTTTTTAGAATTTTTGTCTGTTTGTCTGTATGTATGTCCGGGATAAACTCAAAAAGTACTGCATGGATTTACTTCAAATTTGGCACGAATATTATTAAGAAGTCGGGTCAACATACAGGCTAGATATTATCACGCTATCACCTACGGGGAACGAGCAGTGAACCTTTATTTCTTCAACGCATTCTGTAACAACGTGTAATCTAACGACGCATATTCGAATGTTGTTGTTATTATGTAAATAGGCATGGTATAAGCTAGCTTCACACTATAAATAAAGACATTCTGTAGTATATTTAGTATCAGAATTGCACCCGTGCGAAGCCGGGGCGGGTCGCTAGATATTATATATCTTGAAAATAGTGATGGCCACTCTCTGAAGAAACCATACCTGTGTATATCGGGTCTGGGAGGTAAGGTAGGTTTGAGGGAAACGACCTCGTATTCATCGCTCTTCCTAGTCTCAATTCGGTTCTCTACTTCAGCGTATGAAAGATCTGCCAAATCATCAGCAGTGGGTTGACCGGGTCGATCGCGTCTTACAGGAGTAGCTTCGTTGCCGTAATACACTTGAAATGAAAATTTCATGATTAGTTTTATTTTTTATTTCATTATTACTTACAACTTACATATATTTTTGGCATTTTACTAGCCCTTTGGCGTATTTTGTAGTGACCCTACTTTCAGCTCCGGGGATTGCGGATTCGATTGCCACCCCTACCGCTTCAGCCTGTAATATCCCACTACTGGGCATAGGCCTCTTTCCCCATGTAGGAGAAGGACCAGAGCTTAATCCACCACGCTGCTCCAATGCGGTTTGGCGTACAGTAATACCCCCGACTTACGCGATAGGTGGGACTGAGTGCTATCCGCGTAAGTCGAATTCGCGTAAGTCGGGGTACAGTTTTGCGGGGTACTTTTCGTAATTGATCTGATTGTCGATTCCCAAAAAACACAAAATCGTAACTTAAGTACCTACGCGCCGATTCCGCACTACGCGTCTGTACCTGTTGTAAACTGAACGAATAAAATAATGCGGGTGGGGGGAGTCAAACAAAAAACGAATAGACGAGAAAATTAAATCGCGTAACTCCGAATTCGCGTAAGTCGAGGTAGCGTAAGTCGGGGTATTACTGTATATATTTCCTACTATGAGTAACGATCGCTATCAGGTGTACATGATAACAACCGGGAGCGACGGCTTAACGTGCTCTCCGTGAGGAGAACCACAAGAACTGCACAAATGCCCAGAACACGGCAAACACCTGTATGGCCAATACAAATGTTTGTCATGTGCGGGGATCGAACCCGCAACCGCCAGCGCAACAGATACAATCCATGGCTGTAACCGTTGCGCCACCGTCCTACCCCTAGTCTGGTTGTAATATATATTTACTCTTGCAAGTTTTATATATATATATATATATATATATATATATATATATATATATATATATATACGTGAAAGTTATGAGCCCTGTATGTGATATAATATGATCTATATGATCGGTGATAACGTAGTCGTCCTCTCGTTGAAAGATTCGTGGCGCTAAACTTTAAAAATGTAGCATGGCGACGATAAGAAAGCAGCGTTGAAAAGTAATTAATTAGTAAAATTTGTTAGTTGTTGTTGTAGATTGATTTTTAGAGCATTATAAATCTGGTTTCCTTTACATAAAGCAGTTTTGCATTTTATTATCAGTACGCTAATTGAAAATGTTAGGCAATCTACGTGATTACGTAATTTCAGTACTTCGCAAAGTACGTAAAACACTTACGTGTTAAATTACTCATCTTAAGGCATTTCTACACTATTTTACTAAGGAACAAGTCTTACCGGGGTCGTAATATATTTCTGTACAGAGGAATTAGTCAATACTAATTTGGTACTTATCTATACCAATGTTAATATAAAGAGGTAAAGTTTCTAACTTTGTTTGTTTGTAAGGGGTAGTAAAAATTCTTTCACTAACAGAAAGTTACACTATTCAGGAGTGATATAGGCTATGTTTTATTGTTATTGGACGAAAAATTCAGTGAAAAATAATCTAATATATAAAGTTCTCGTGTCATGGTGTTAAACATTGAACCCCTCCGAAACGGCTCGACCGATTTTAATAAAATTTTGTGGGCATATCGGGTAGGTCTGAGAATCGGCCTACATCTATTTTTCATACCCTAAGTTATAGGGGGGGGGGAGGAATTAAGGGTGTTAATAACATATATGACTAAAACAACGTTTGCGGGGTCAGCTAGTAGTATATGTAAATCAAGTCGTAGAAATGCAAACGAGATGAAAACTTTACTATATATTTGCATCACAAAAAATAATAATAACCGCCCAACGAAGTGGGTACGGGTCGGCTAGTTGATATATATTATTAAAGATTTCGGTCACAAAGACTGTTTTACGTGAGCTTCAAAATACTGAATTAGTTTTAAGCCTGACTTACAGGTCTTTTATTCTTTTAGGCTCAACACTCTAAAGGAATCTGTATTTGTTGGAGACTCATCCCAAAATATCTTTTTCACATCCTACCCTCGCTTTTTCCTTTTTTTTATAATATATTCTTTATATAAATAATATAAATTTCGTTACAGATATTATTATATATGACTAGCCCGTTGGCGCAGTTTGTAGTGACCCTGCTTTCTTCTCCGAGGGTTATGGGTTCGATTCCCACCCCGAGTCTGGGTGTAATATAAATATTTATTTATATATTTATATATGTATTATTTATAAGTATGTTTATCGAAAAAAAAAATATGTAGCTATATACCAGTCGGCTGTTACCTATAACACAAGCATTAAGTTGCTTACTTTAGGAACAGACGACCGTGTGTGTATTGTGTAAATATTTATTTATATATTAGCTGCAATATTTTGAAAATACACTTACCAATATCAGTAAATTTCGAAAATGCCTCCATAGCCGATGTGTAAGGTCTCTCTGTAAAATTGGACACCATGTTCCATACAACATCAGATGTATTTTCCGTGAAAATATCCAATTCTGCAAACGATTTGTTCAGCACTTGGGCATCTGGGTTAGTTTCGACCACCATGTAAGTGTTCCTATTACGTCTTGTCTTAACAGTTATTACATGGGCCCTGAGGTTCGCTACAAACACTTCAGCGTTTCCGTGCTGACAGTGAAAGGTGTACTGCCAAGCTCCTTGTTTCGATGAAAACTGAATCTGCTTGTTATCTCTGGATGATCTAAAGAACTTTAATTCCGCGAGTGGTATTCTAACGATTCTAGCGCGGGCAGATGCGTAGTCTGAAGTCATGTTACCGCTAAGAGTTCTTTGACGACGACCTGAATCATATTAAACATATTTTTTCATTTAACAGAACATAAGTAAAAAGTGTAAAATTGTACTTTTGTCTGTAATATATTAATGGTAAACTAAAATGAATGATTGATTACTTTAAGAGGCACGAAGCATCTACTACTGGTCTTCAATGTTAGATGCAAATACCAGGTATTGCTTCTCTTACTCATATAATATTTTGGAATATAACATATATGACGGAGATCATTTCAGACTTCACAACTCAGATTATTGCAATAAAAAATTCGAATTCTTATAAATTTTAGATCTAGTAGAAGTTTTGTGTAAAACGCTAAGAACTTAAACTTCCATATAAATGTATTTTTTATGAACGAGTTATTAATACTTACATAATGAGATAATTGAGATGTACACAATAGAGATTATCGCTTATAAATTATCAGTTTATTTTATTTTTAGCAATTTTTTTTTTTATTATTATTGTAACAAATTACCAATTGTGTTCACAACTGCCCATTCTTGGTCTTGTCCGTCGGAGTCGACAGTTATTAGATCATTTGGCCGCCATTCGATGGATTTCGTTCCATTGGGGTTCTCGACTAAACAGAGCATTCCAACAGAGTTGGGGTCGCTGTTGGGGCGGCCATTGCTCATTTTGCAAAGAACACCATCTTGTGTAAATAGATCCTAAAATTTATATTTATAATGCATAACATAATAGATAAATATGTATAAAAATATTGCTGAACCATTTTTGCAATTTAATTTTCACCCGACTGCCAAGGAAGGGTTATGTTTTTCGCGCGTATCTTGTATGTATGTATGTATGTATGTTTGTATGTAATATTCTTTACTACCTCATATTTCCAGAACCACTGAACGGATTTACATAATTGAGGTATCGTTAAGTTCGTCTTAGCTGCCCAAGTGTTCTTAGATAGGTGACATTAAAAAAAACAATCAAACATGGCGGCTGCGCGAAGACATTGTAGTTAATGAAAAAAAAAAAATTCTTGAATACTACAATATGGGTATCAAATTGAAGGGCACAATAGAAGGATTTTAAAAAGGTATATCATGATTATTTTGTATCTAATTTAAAAAGAATTTACTTCAAAGAAGGAACTTTTTGGTTGGTCTTTTATATCTTAGTTATCTTGTTCATTAAAAGTGTGAGTATCAGCCCCTAGACGCGACTGGAGTTTACTCTTTAAAAACGTTTACTGTAATATTTAAAAAAATGTTCACTCTCGATTTTACGTCCCTTCATACACTACTTCATATTTCACACGATTTTCACTTCCCATCTTTTGCTGTGTGGTTACGGCAGTAAAGAATATAGTTACCCCCTCTCTTCCCGTAGATATCGTACGACTAAGGGATAACACAGTTTTACTATCACCTTGGAACTTAAAAAGCCGACCGATGGCGGGATAACCATCCAACTGCTGGCTTTGAAATACACAGGCCTAAGACTGGCAGCAGCGTTTTCGGTGCGACAAAGCCGGCCCTGCGGTCACCAACCCGCCTGCCCAGCGTGGTGACTATGGGCAACACATATGAGTTCACCCCATTTTTGGCGCGAACTTGTGGAGGCCTATGTCCAGCAGTGGACTGCGATAGGCTGTAGTGATATTTTTTCATACCAAGGCTTTGTACCGTTTTGTAAGGAGTAATGTCCAAACAACCAGTTTGATTAAGGTTACCCAATCAACAGTTTACCTAAATATTTTTCTTGATAGATTTATCCCTTTATTTGTTTTAATCATTACTTCAATTGACTCAATAAATAATAGTTTCACATACATAATATGTGTTATTCAATTAATTGTGATACATTATCTGTCACTCTTTATTTACAACAGTAAAAGATATATTTATTTATAATTTATAACACAATGAGGTAAAAAAATAACTGAACCGTCAAAACATTTGAACAAAGGAATTACCAACCAATGTTAAAATATAAAATTACAACCTGAAAATATTATTCATCTATTGATGAAAACAACATGAAAATACGTACAGTAGTTTTTGAGTTTACAGCAAATAAACAGACAGATGTGGTAGAGGAATTTTATTCTATAATTTGATTTAATTCATAAACAACGGATACATAGTCCTTTGATTATTTTTAATATTTATTTTTTTACAATGTAGGCAGCAGTACATTACTCCTACATCTAAACACCTTTAAGTTATGCTTATTTTAATAATTTTCAAAGATCAGTTATACGATTATGAAAAATATCAAAATTACTGAACTGAGATTAATTCTACAATAGGGTTATCAATAAATGTGAACAACACATACTATGATTGAAGGTAGATTACAGACTTATTAATTATTAGGTAACAACAGTAAATTATAATCATTTTCAATCGGTATAATATTTTTAGGCTAAAATTTTAAATTGGGAAAGTCCCTAAATATCAAATCTAAATTTACAGGTAGGTTAGTACAATACAGTTTTTGGTAATATTAATCTATAATATTTCTGCTACAAACCAATGTAAGTAGGTAAAAAATTATTTGATTTTCTAAACTTTTTTATACATACTGTTTATCAAATAAAAATAATTTTCTTTAGGTAACTACCTACATATGTTTAAGTTTAATATGTTAGTAAAGTATTAATGATATATGAAATAAACTAACTTTTAAGATTATTACAGGAAACTAAACTCATAATTAGCATTGATATACACGATTAACAAATTTTATTTAGTTGAGGGTAGATCATATATTTATTATATTGTAACAATAACGTAATTTCAAAAAGTATTTTGAATGGCTAACCATTTTTAGGCTTTCTTAATTCTGATTTAACACTCAACAAATTTCAATATAACAAGAAAATAAATAGTCAACATTTATGCTGCGAAAGAAATGCTTGCGTAATATGAAAGTAGTATTAAACATTTATTTGATTTTCTATACCTTATAAATTTTAGCTTTAAACCCAGTTTCAAAGTTTCTGTATTAAAATCTTAGGGCGTTCATAGCAAACACACCACACCGATATAATTTTTCTACATATTATTTTGTATATTTTTTTAATCATACAATTATGAACTGAACTACCTTACATACCTACATATTCTTAATAGTTGTGTGAGTAGGTACTATCTGTAGAAATCTAAAGGTTGCGTTAATGTCGAAAAACCTTGGCGTAAACAAACAAAGGATTTCATAGAAAACTATTGTCCTGTTAAAATTCCTCTACTTATGATTTTTTTAATCGCTAAAGTAGATTACGTAGCTATACAGGTAGTGAAACGGTACAATTGGGTAGTTTTTGTCTTGTAACAAAACATTGCATTGTTTAACAATCGCAACAATTCTTACGGGATCGGAATGTGACGCAATTATAAGGAATCTAATGAAAGCGAGGCCAATTTTTTTTAATATTCAGTACAAAAAATAAAATAGAATAGAAAAAAAAAGTAAAGATGGAAATAATGAAACAAGAAACAATTAATACATGTTTAGACTTACTTTACACATTTCTGGCAGTTCTTCCAAGAAACTAGTAGAAGTCATTTTGATAGATACGAGTTAAAAATAAAAAATGAACACTGAATTTTTGGTTTCCCAAATTACCACAATTACGATTTAAATTTGCAAAAAGTAAACAACAAAGTATTCGAAAAAAAACAAATAGGATAGGCATCCAAATATTACATGACCACAGATGATTATCTACGATGTACAATACTTGACATAAAGTATTTTCTAGTTTAAAAATGTTGCTGAATTACGACAAAATAAAATTTTATCTAGCAAGAAAACATTACTTATGTCTTGTAGACTATTTTTAACTTTGTATAAGAACATAAGAAGTTTGAAACTGAATACATCAAGTGATCAAACGTATTAGAAATTCGTGTCAGAACACAACCAACTTCGTATACGAAATGTGTACGTGGTCGTTGAATTAAAATAGGGACAGTTATAAATTTTCTTTTAACTACCCTTTTTTCAATTTTAGAAATACGAAGAAATAAATTTTTAAAACTGTGTGCTTAAATGTAATTTTATATACATTTGTCAATTTTTTCTTTCTGAATGTTTGCAATATTTGTGTAATCAACACGAACATTTATTACATTGGTCTTTCCTAAATTTAAGTACCTATAGTTATAACTAATTTTAAAGCAATACAATCGATAGAAAACATGATAGGTAATAAAATGTGAACAATAGTTTTACATATGTAGGTATCCTTTGCTACTTTATCATTTTTCAAGTTTAACTTAAATAGCTAATTTTAATTTATATTTTTGATGATCTTACAATATCTGTTCATATATTGCAAACGTCAATTATACCTCTACACTAACTGTCAAATACAACAATTCTGTATTCATTTAATGCAATAGGTACTTTGTTTGGTACTTTGTTTGACGACTGTAAAAGCCGCTGATTTTTTACGAAAACGTTTTGGCAATGGTATCATACTATGTTATGTTAAAAACAAATCAACAAGTGTGAATAAGAACGTTATTCATAATTAATATTGACCTCATAAAAAATCAAAATGACTAATCTTGATGTGAGTATTTATTTTATATTTGATCCAAAAGGTATTTCAAAAGAAATATTTTTTAGTAAATTTAGTATTTAATGTTATTTATTTCTTCTTACTCATTATTGTAGTACCTAGTTTATGATTTATTGAATGATACCTAAAATATTGCTTAAATATCGGGATATATTTTGGACTGCTTTGACTAATGAAGATGTATAATGTATTCTTTTATTTCTTTTAATAAATGCTAAGGAGGTTTTATTCTTGTTTTAGATTTATTATAAAATCCTCAACACAATTTCATATATTTAGTAATAAAATAACTTAGAGTCTTATACTACAGCCTACATAATTAATATGAATTCATTAATATGAAATTATAGTTTTTGATATAATAGGCTGCAGTTGTTTGTGCTTATTAGAAAAACTGTAGGATACATTTTAACTATGTTTTCTATATAATTTAAATAAAAGAACCATTAACCATTAACTTCCATAACCATTTTTTTTTTACAAGTGTTATATTTTTGTTTAAATGTTTTCTTGCTTGTGTGGGACTTTTTACTTATAATCATACTGATGTTTATATTCTGTACATAAAATATACTGGTAATATGATAAGCATTTAAAAAACTTGTGGATTATTGTACACCACAACTACTTCTTTTTACACATTAAGCATAATTTAAGATCGTTACAGTCAGTGATGTACAGTGGTGGACTATTATGCCATGGTGGCTATTTAGTCATTTCTTACAGACAATCTAAATAAATAATAAATAAATAAATAAATATCTTATAACATTCTCACACGGTTGTCTCTTTTATGGTAAGCAACTTAATGCTTATGTTACAGGTAAAAGCCAGCTGTTAGAACTATATTTTTTTTAATAAATATACATAGAAATAATACATATATAAATACAAACATTACACCCGGACTCAGACAGGAATCAAACCCGCAACCCGCGGCACGGAAAGCAGTGCAACTACAAAATGCACCAACGGGCTATAGCTAGTAGTAAAATTGTATTTGTTCCTTTTTAGATTTATTCACTATTATAATAATTTAGTCATTTTTGTTACACACTACCTTCATTAAATTTACACATAATTGTAACATACTTATACCGTGTAAACTTTGACCTCTGATTATGTAAAGTTATTGATCTATATATGTAATTTTTCTATTACAGGTGAGCAATAGCAGTACTGATAGCAGTTCTGGCTCAACATCAGATTCTAGTACTAGTGGTACCTCATCCACGAGTTCAGGGTCAGGGTCCAGCAGTTCAGATTCCGAGTCTTCCACGTCTGATATTCCAGCAGTAACACCAGCTCCCGCTCCTAAGTCTCCCAAACCAGCACCTATAGAGGAACCAAAACCTGCCGAAGAACCAAAACCGAGACGCTCATCCAAACCTAAACCATCCTCATCAAGTGATGATGAAACTCCTAAACCTCCCACACCAAAACCAGCTCCTCCAAGAAGACGATCAACTAAACCCAAAAACGCAGCTGCAGTACTAGCTAAAGCTAAACAATTACCTCCCAGAGCAGCAACAGGAGCTAAATCAAAGGCAATTTCGAAAACAATACCCAAAACAACAAAAGCAGATGCAAATACCTTAAAAAAGAAGAGTATCTTCTCACCTGATAACAGTTCAGAATCCGATTCGGAGAGTAAAGAAAGTAAAACATCAAAAGCGAGTCCTAAAGCTTCACCTCGTAATAAAAAGACATCTCGAAAGTCTAGTGAAGATAAGGATACACCGTCGTCGCCGTTAACTTCAGCACAAAATTACGATTCAAATTCTAACTCTAAAGATAATACGAAAAGGAGAGCGAGTCGGTCAAATGGTCCACCTCCTAAAAAGACGGTGGAGGAAAAAAGTGCATCGTCATGTTCGTCAAGTCAATCCTCAGTTGAATCCGTTTCATCAGAGAGTGATAGTGAATCAACGAAAAAAGAAAACACAAAAGCACAAAAGTCTAAGTCACCTTCCAATGCTAGTAGTAAGGTTAGTAAATAAGAACAAACTACTAATTGAGGTAAGGCACAGCAGGAAATTTCCTGCCCAAAATATAAAGCAGCCCGATTGCGGTACCTCGACCTTACAGAAGATCACAGCTAAATAATACTGTTTGCAGTAGTGTTGTGTTCCTGTTGGTGGGTAAGGTGACCAGAGCTCCAGGGGGGAATTGGGAATAGGGTCGGTAACGCCCTTGCAATGCTTCTGGTGTTGCAGATGTCTATAAGCTACGGTAATTGCTTACCATCAGGTGCCATTGAATGTGAGGTTTTTTTTTATACTATAAAATATATTTTAAATTAAAATGTTAAAACATTTTTCAAATCACTGTAGTGTCAAGGGCTGCCACCCCAAAAATCAAGCGTACTATATCATTGATGGTAAGCGATCATCAAAGCCTTTAGATGCCTGCAACAAAAGTGCGTTCCTGACCATATATGTAAAAATTGACATATTATTTTACAGCAAGAGACGACTGGGAAAAGCGGTGACTCATGTGACTCATTGACAGGAACAATGACTCGTAAACTCACACGATCACTATCAGCGCGCGTTTCGCGAATGGCGAACGCTGCAAAACCGGCCAACACAGATACTGACTCGGATGCTGAGGATAAGAGTAACGAAAAGAGGTGAGATGGGTTAAATATTGGTATTAAATATTTATGGTACAATTGCATGTGTTCAAATCACATTAACATTGTCCAGTAGATATTGTACATGCTGATGACATGATATTACCGTTATTATTGCTCGAGAATGAGGCACACTGATAATAATTAGATTTTAGCATTATTATTTTATATTACATGCATTTTCTGCAATGTTGCCATAGTTTTACATAATTTTAAATCATTTCAGCAAAGACGACATAAGGTTAGCAAAAGCGCGAGCTGCCATCACTAGATCACCGGCATTACCTCCTAACCCTGTAGCACCCTCAGAGCGTCGGTGTCCTGTCAGAGACTGTGATTCATCTGGGCATCTTGGTAAGTGGACAATTTTTTTTTTTTGTATGAGTAGGTCGACAGACGAGCGTACAGCTCACCTGATGGTAAGCGATTACTGCAGCTTATAGACACTAGAAGCATTGCAAGTGTTTTGCTGACCCTACCCCCAATCCCCTAGCAGTTCCGGTCACCTTACTCACCACAATAAAAGAACACTGCTTGAAAGCAGTATTATTTAGCTGTGATCTTCTGTAAGGTTGTAGTATTTTCTCAGTCAAGCTGCTCCAGATTTTGAACATATTTTCTGCTGTGCTCTACCTCTGTTAATGAAGCCTAATAAGGTTTTAGGTTAAAAAAAATTTTAACCTACTAAAAAGGTCAATAGACTAACCATCAATTATATTGTATCTTTGAATTTACCTCCATAACAATGATACTGTACGTGAGAATAAGGTTCAAATTGTGTAGAAGTTTTTGACGGGTTGAATGAAATGAGATGCGTGTGTCCAGCTTAGAGGTTTATTTCTGACTAACTTGACGTTTGTAAGTAAAGTGACATTAATTGACATATTCACATAGACATTCCGCCCCCCAAAGGACGGCGTTCTTTTATAACACAAAATACAATTATATTTTATAACACAAATAACATCAAATCAGCGGATCTACCATGAGCTGTTCAATTTCTATGCAGGCCAATCTACAAGTCTTATTAACGACGTTATAAATTTGTTAATATTATTCAAATATCAGAAAAAGAGTATCCATAGAGTATCTCATAGTATATCCTCAGGTAAGTACCACTTAATATATTTTTTTTGTTTACAAACTTACTATTATTTTACAAACTTATTATTGTTTTTTACATCTAATGATAATCAGTTTCAATTTCAATAAAATGTTTTACTATATATATATATATATTTTTTTTTTTTTTTTTTTTCAGAAGTATGACATATAACTGAACTATATTCTTAATTATAACTTAATATAGTTAGTTCTAATTTTACTAAACTCTGAAAATGTCATTACAAATCATTTTCCTCTGTTGAAGATATAAATTGATGTGACTATTTATTTCAAAATTAGTCCCTGAATATCCAACAACTTAAGTACATATATATTGCAATTGCTAAATGCATATAAAATCATTTTACAGGTAAATATAATAACTATTTCTATAGTAACTATAATAACTTAACTTAGATAAATGTAGTGCCTATACAATACAGTAACAAAAAGTAACAGTACGATTAAGTAAACTTTTAATTTATAATGTAAATAAAATTTGAAAAATGTTAAGTTGTTTTATTTATGTTAATTAATGGCCAGTTAAATAAAGTATGTATGGTACCTATTAGTTAAACTGTAAATTTTTAATTATTTTGTTTCTCATTATTGTTTTGTTTCAAAAGCATACATATTTTATTTAAAGGTCGTTTAAAAATACCATTTTTACATTTGATTGACACTACACGAGTAATATTGTCTGGGCCGACATGTTTATGAATTATTTTACCTAATACCCACTTACTAGGTGGAATATTATCCTCCTTTAATATTACAATATCATCAATTTCTGGTTCAGTGTTTTTACTATGCCATTTATATCTTTGATTAAGACTTACTAAATATTCCTTGGACCATCTGTTCCAGAAATCATTTACCATTTTTTGTGTTAATTTCCACCTTTCATGACACGGTATTTTACATAGACTATAATTTTCATCAGTTAAATTAAGTAAGGGCTCACCAATCAAAAAATGACCAGGTGTCAGTGGTAAGGGATCATTAGGGTCGTCGCTCAAAATTGTTAAAGGTCGCGAATTTAAACATGCTTCTACTTGCGTTAGCACTGTAGTTAGTTCCTCGTATGTAAGTGTTGTATCCCCAATGACTCTTCTAAGATGTACCTTCATACTGCGAACCCCCGCTTCCCATAAGCCACCGAAATTTGGTGCGTGAGGAGGAATGAAATGCCATGTAGTACGCTCTAATGTTAACAACTCTGCTAATTCACCTGTCATTGAAGATTTAGCACTCTTAAACATATTTTGCAATTGTTTGTCGGCTCCTACAAAATTAGTACCATTATCACTGTATATGTTTGAACAATGTCCTCTCCTCGCTGTGAAACGCCTAAATGCTGCGACAAATCCATTTGTTGTTAAATCCGTTACTGCCTCTAGATGTATGGCACGAGTTACCATACATATAAACACACATATGTATCCTTTGTAGGATTTGGCACCTCTGCCAGGTGAAAATCTAATGTTGATAGGTCCTGTATAGTCCACGCCAGCTGAACTAAAAGGTCGACTTGGTTTCAGTCGTACCTCTGGTAACTGACCCATCAATTGCTGAGTAGTTTTCTTCGAGTATCTAATACATGTTACACACTCACGGTAATATTTCTTTACTTGACCTTTAGCTCGTAAGATCCAATATTTTGATCTGATATAGTTTAACATCATCTGTGGTCCGCCATGTAAAGTTTTCTTGTGAGCATTCATAATTAAAAGTCTGCTAAGATGACTCTTAGCAGGTAAAATTATGGGATGCTGAGTATCATAGGGCACCTTTGATTGCTGAATCCTACCTCCAACTCTTAGTATTCCTATTTCATCAAAAATAGGACAAAGATTACGGATTTTACTTCCCTTAGAAACACATCCACGAGACTTTAACTGTTTTATTTCATTTTTAAATTCTATACCTTGAACTTGTTTTATACAATTTTCTAAAGTTTTATTAATTTCATCTAATGTAACAAATTTAGACTCACTTTGCTTTTTATCTTTTCTTCGAATACCATTTAACCATCTCTTACAGTATGATATGATTCTCAGCATTTTTGATAAATCAGAAAATTTTGTCCAAATCAAATCTTGTTCACTTTCTACTAAAACGGTTAAAGTCTTGACCTTCTCTTCTTCTTGTGTGTCATCTATCTCTAAGTAATTTAATTTCATGTTCCTTGTAGACAACCAGGTAGGGCCTTTCCACCACAATGTATGATTCACCAATTCTGAAGCTTGTAAACCTCTTGAGGCACAGTCAGCTGGGTTAACTTCCGAAGCAACATGACCCCACTGTTCATAATCTAAGATATTTAAAATGTCTGAAACTCTGTTGCTTACAAAGGTATTCCATCGACCTGGTCCTCCCTTCAGCCACGCCAACACAATTGTGGAATCAGACCACGCATGTAAGTTAACTTTAGGTATATTCATTACTTGAGCTGTCTCAAAAATTAGTTTAGCTGCCAGAGCTGCGGAACAGAGTTCCAGCCTAGGTATGGAAATTTGTTTATCAATTGGAGCTACTTTTGTCTTGGCTGTTATTAAGTTTACAAAGACCTTTTCATCCTTGACTACACGAACATAAACAACTGCTCCATATGCTAATAGAGAAGCATCTGCAAAAACATGTAATTCTACAGAAGACGTTCTAGAGAAATGTAATGATCTAGGTATAGTAATCTTTTTTATATGTATCAAATTTTCTCTGAAATTTAGCCACTCAGCCAATAAACTTCCTTGCACAGTATCATCCCATTCTAGGCCTGATTTCCATAGCTTCTGCATGATCATCTTTGCTATCACAACAACCGGAGCCAACCAACCTAAAGGATCATAGAGCTTTGCTATATTAGAAAGAATTTGTCGCTTTGTTATAGGTTGTTTAGTTTCTGCTAGATTTAAGGTATATTCAAAATTATCCGCATCACGATTCCAAATTACTCCTAACACCTTCACCAGACTATTGATTTTAAGAGGGAGTTCATGATCATCTCGCTTATTTTCTCCGATGTAATTTAGTACATTTTGATTATTACTACTCCACTTTTGGAGATCAAATCCTCCCGAGTTCAACAATTTGTTCATATTATTGTAAATTTCTATGGCTTCATCTTCTGTTTCACATCCTGTTAAAAGGTCATCCATGTAGAAATCATTTTTTATTATTTTTGCAGCCTCTGGATATTTAAATTCTGCATCATCTGCTAATCTTTGTAGTGACTTCACAGCAAGATATGGAGCGCATGCAGTCCCAAAAGTCAGTCTCAACAGCTTGTAATGTCTTAATTGCTCATCGGGTGTGGATCTCCAAAGTAGCCTCTGAAAATCTGTGTCTTCTTCTGCTACACGTACCATCCTGTACATTTTTATAATATCTGCAGTTATACAGATCTTATGAGTCCTCCATCTCATCAAAATATGTCGTAGATCCTGCTGGAGCTTTGGGCCCACCAGCAGATCATCATTTAAAGAAAACCCATTAACTCCTTTGCACGAAGCGTCGAAAACAATTCGCAGCTTCGTTGTTGTTTTGTCTTCTCTAAGCACACCGTGGTGTGGAAGGTAGACAGTATTTTGATTGTCAATGTGTTGCGAATCAACTTCGACCATATGTTTTAAATCTATGTACTCTTGCATTACTTTTATGTATTCTCTTTGGAAATCTTGATTACTTTGTAACTTCTTCTCTAAACTCATAAATCTTCTAGCAGCTATCTCATATAATTTGCCATTTTGACAGCTAGGGTGTTCGGTTTTAAATGGTAACTTAACTATAAATCTCCCTTCCTTATCCCTCGTAGTTGTAGCATCATAGATTTTTTCACATCTTTCTTCTTCCTTTGACAATCTTCTTTTAATTATGTTCGGTTCATTTTCTTGCTCCCAGAAAAGCTTAAGAATGTCATCATTCTTAAGTTGTATATGCAAGCTAGATACCGTATTCCTTGCCAAGTTGCGTGGACTACAAATCTTACCAGACAATACCCAACCAAAAATAGTATTTTGTGCAAGTAAATTAATTGTAGGATGTTTCATGATACCATTTAATAATACATCACTATAAACCTCGGCTCCAAGAAGAATATCTATTCTTCCTGGTGTTGTATATCCTGGATCAGCCAACTCTAATTTTTCTATGTCTGACCACTCAGGTGAATGTAGCTTAGTGGTAGGTAACAGTGTTGTTAATGAACGCAATACATATGCATTTACACAAACTCTAGACTCGGGATTGTGGCGTGATTTCAAACATAACGAAACCATGTATTTAATTCTCATTTGCCCTTCTCCCACACCTGACACCCAACCACTTACTGACTTACGTGAAAGTTTAAGTAACTGAACTGTTGCTTCTGTCACAAACGATGCCTGCGACCCTTGGTCTAACAAAGCCCTAATAACATGATTATTACCATTTTTACTCTCAACTAAAACTTGAACTGTAGCTAATAAAGTACTATTTGAATCAATATGTTCACAAAAATTTGTTATAATGTTGTTATCATTTGACAAAATATTAGGCTTACCTCTAGACTTATTCTCTATACCTGTAGATGTGGAAGCCGTCTCGACTGGATTATCAACTTTAGGCTCGCGTTCAACATGAATCATTGAATGATGACGGCGTCCGCACCTTTTACAACATGAAGATTGACGACAATTTATTACAGAGTGTGTCGGCGCAAGACAGTTAAAGCACAATCTAGATTTTTTTATTAAATTTTGTCTGTCTTGCACTGACATATTCGAAAACATTTTACAATTATAAATATAATGATCACTACTACATAAAATACATTTTATTTGGCTATTTTTAATTTCGTTATTTTTTATTTGGTTATTCATATTGGTATGAAACGATTTCGTTTTCGGAATGGATTTAGCTAACAAAGATTTATTTTTATTATTATTACACTCGATCATTTCCAAGGATCTAAATCTTGACTCTAAATAAAGTTGTAATTCGGACCATGTTGGTAATTCAGATTTGACACTTACATGTTGTTCCCACTGTCGCATCGACTCGGAGTCCAGTTTTGAAATGACTAAATAGTTGATAATTGTATCCCACGAATGCGTATCTATACCCATATTCGATAACGCTTTTAAACAGGTAACCGTTGTGTCTAGAAGTTGCTTTATATGACTCGCAGACTCTGCAGTAATCATCTTTTGTGTAAACAGAATTTTCAAAATGGCGTTGCAATTAAACCTCTTGTTATTATATCTCTTCACAAGTTGGCACCACGCTTCTTCATAATTGGCGTCAGTTATGGAAAAATTACGTAACAATGTTTCAGGTTCACCCGATAAATTACTTTTTAAATAATGGAGTTTTTGCACCGGTGACAAAGCTTCATTGTTATGTATGAGAGAATAGAATAAATCGTAAAACGTTTGCCACTCCTCGTACTTACCGGTAAAGGTTGGAATTTTAATAATCGGCAACTTAATATCACAGTTTCTATTAGAATCGTTAACATCGGGAACGCCGGTAGTTTGAGAATTATTCGAAGATTTTAAAAAAGGCATTATCATTTCCTTTAACATAGATTTAGTACTGATATACATCTCCTCAAACGCTTCAAACACTTCATTTTTAAAATATGATAGTTTTCTGTCTTCCTCTTTCGAAATTTTCAAAATAATATTTTTATGTCCTTCTTTAAAATCGTTCCATAATGTTTCTAATTGCTCCAATCTAGTTTCTAAATATGTTTTTTTAATTCTCTCCTTCGGTGTCTTTCTTAAATTTTTCTCGCAATTTTTTAGGTTATCAAATAACTCCATTTGATATAAAATGTATTTTTCCATTGTATATAATCCAAAATTCTTCACTAACTCCAAACACTGTATTTAACTTCGTAAAAACTTCTTAAAAACGTTGTAATATCTTTGTAATAACCTTTGAACCAAACGTTTTTTACACACTTGTTGCTGTGGAATGTACTTCCTTTGTTCTCGAAATCTCGACGCACGCTCGACGCACGCCGTCCGCTCGATAGGACCAAAACTTATGTACGTGAGAATAAGGTTCAAATTGTGTAGAAGTTTTTGACGGGTTGAATGAAATGAGATGCGTGTGTCCAGCTTAGAGGTTTATTTCTGACTAACTTGACGTTTGTAAGTAAAGTGACATTAATTGACATATTCACATAGACAGATACACTAATCTTTTAATGTGGATAATCACTCGTAAATATAAGGATCCTAAAGCAATTCGTTTTGAATAAAAAGATATTAAGGTATATATGGTAATTTATATATAATACTAGCATTTTTTTTTCTGGCTGTACCAACTCGGAAACCTTTGTGGGGTCATGCACAACACTTTGCTGAAGATCGTGACATGATCAAATGCATAGTTTACGATTCTTTAAAGGACATACAGACAAATATAAATATGGCTTCTGAAATAAATTCAAGATTCACATCTATTTGCTCCTATCTTGGAATATAGTGTTTTCCGAAAGCACGAAATATCTCAACTTAAGAAAAAAGAGAAATGAGCGTTAGGCGAGATGTGACAATGAAATATGTTTTTTTAATACAGTTGCTCAAAAAGTGGCGTATTGCAGGGACGTATAGCGTTCGGGGTGTGAGCTATTACATACTCGTGCTTTTTTTTACCTTTCCCGAACTCGTGCGTTCTCTTTCCCAACTGTCAAAATAATGTCTAATAAAAAGAAAAACCAACCATGAAGTTTTTACTAAAAAAATTCATAGAAGTTTTTATGATTCATGCATATACGTATATTTCTAAAAGGAAGCTACTAATTTGTTTCAATATTAGATTTAATGATTTGATTGAATGAGTTTGGTTAGGTTTCATTTCATCTCATTAAATTTAATTTTCATTTCATATCAATAAAAAACTTCTACTGAAGACTTGGCTGTATGGGCATAGTTCCCTTTGCCTACCAGAATGGGTGAAGAAAAAAAAAAGTCTGCTTATATTCTACGGTTGGCGCCATTTTTCAAAATTTTCTTTTTATTATTTTATTAAATTGCTTTATTTTTTCGCAACTGTATTAAAAATAGTCGTTCAGTACACGTGCGGAACCGTCATTGCAACTTGTTCCGACTGTCAACCCTCGCCTTCGGCTGCGCCTCGGCTCGGGTAGACATTTGTCGGAACTCTTCGCAATGACAGCCTTTCCACACTTGTAATGAAATATACAATTTTGAACACAGGAGGCAAAGCGTCGAAACACTTCACGTGGGACGCGTGCCCGGTGTACCACAACGTGACGGCGGCGTGGTGCGTGGCCGCGGCCGAGGAGCGCGCCGCCGCCGCCGCCACGCGCCGCCGCGCGCTCGCCGCGCTGCAGCAGCGGCCGCGCGCCATGCCCACCATCGAGCAGCGCGCCTACCAGCTCAAGGTCAAGGTGAGCCGCCGGCCCGTGCGCCCTCTATATGTATATATATATATATATATATATATATATATATATATATATATATATATATATATATATTGAATATATGAAGTGTGAAGAAAAGGGAGGATCCTCCGACCAGACAGATGTTGTGTCTGGTGAGCAAAAGCCTCGACGGTTGTTGTCGGGTTCTAGTATATATTCTCAATCATTCTGATAACTTTGATAGCGCGATGTAGGATACGTCAGTTTTCTCTAGTTTATATGCCGCATGATAGATGTCTAGATGTCGCCAAATATTTATAGGCAACTTGTACTTACCCAATTACAGAGAACTTATCAAGCTACGATATTAAACGAGAATATACCTATAACAGAATAAGATCCAATACTGAATACTGCATGGGGTATTTCACTGGAGCTTTCGTATTATGCTTGCAAGGAAGCTTTAAGGTTTTTTTTGGTAGGATTGATTTGAAAGGAAATAAAATTAAATATTTCAATGGGTGTGATCGTTTTATCCGTAAAAATGGTATATAACTTCTCTTTTTAATTCCAGGATATGAGGTCAAAATGGAAAGGCAGTCAAGAACTTCGATCGATGCCAACCAATGAGGAAATGGGAGAGGAAAGAGAGCCGGTCCTAGAAGGATTCGCGCCTGATTACGATCTTAGATTGTTCAGAGATGCACAAGCACTGGCTGCGGTCAAAATCGAAGAGGAACTTGGAGATATAGCAACTGATAAAGGGACAAGGTATATTATATGCTAGCTTATAAAACTTCTAGTTCTAACAGCGAATTATTTTCAAATTGAATCAATATTAAATAATCTATATTTCGGAGGGCAGCAGTAAATCCGAAAAGGTTTCTGAGTTGGCTCCCTCCTCTGATTCCAGATACGTAGTGATGGGCAAGTACATGATGGAGGTGTGGTACCAGTCGCCGTACCCGGGGGACGCGGCGCGCGTGCCGCGGCTCTTCGTGTGCGAGTTCTGTCTCAACCACCACAAGTGTGCAGTGGGCGCCGCGCGGCACCGCGCCAAGTGCGTGTGGAGACACCCGCCCGGGGACGAGGTACGTGGGGGGGCGTGTGGGGGTGTTCGTGTGCCAGTTCTGTCTCAACCACCACAAGTGTGCAGTGGGCGCCGCGCGGCACCGCGCCAAGTGCGTGTGGAGACACCCGCCCGGGGACGAGGTACGTGTGGGGGTGTTCGTGTGCCAGTTCTGTCTCAACCACCACAAGTGTGCAGTGGGCGCCGCGCGGCACCGCGCCAAGTGCGTGTGGAGACACCCGCCCGGGGACGAGGTACGTGTGGGGGTGTTCGTGTGCCAGTTCTGTCTCAACCACCACAAGTGTGCAGTGGGCGCCGCGCGGCACCGCGCCAAGTGCGTGTGGAGACACCCGCCCGGGGACGAGGTACGTGGGGGAGTGTTCGTGTGCCAGTTCTGTCTCAACCACCACAAGTGTGCAGTGGGCGCCGCGCGGCACCGCGCCAAGTGCGTGTGGAGACACCCGCCCGGGGACGAGGTACGTGGGGGGGTGTTCGTGTGCCAGTTCTGTCTCAACCACCACAAGTGTGCAGTGGGCGCCGCGCGGCACCGCGCCAAGTGCGTGTGGAGACACCCGCCCGGGGACGAGGTACGTGTGGGGGTGTTCGTGTGCCAGTTCTGTCTCAACCACCACAAGTGTGCAGTGGGCGCCGCGCGGCACCGCGCCAAGTGCGTGTGGAGACACCCGCCCGGGGACGAGGTACGTGGGGGAGTGTTCGTGTGCCAGTTCTGTCTCAACCACCACAAGTGTGCAGTGGGCGCCGCGCGGCACCGCGCCAAGTGCGTGTGGAGACACCCGCCCGGGGACGAGGTACGTGTGGGGGTGTTCGTGTGCCAGTTCTGTCTCAACCACCACAAGTGTGCAGTGGGCGCCGCGCGGCACCGCGCCAAGTGCGTGTGGAGACACCCGCCCGGGGACGAGGTACGTGGGGAGGGCGTGTGGGGGTGTTCGTGTGCCAGTTCTGACTCAACCACCACAACATAATTCTTTGCAGTCATGTAACTGAAACAGACCTTTGTTAGAAATTGCTAACTTTTATTCTACTTAATTGCAAATAATTTATTAAATACAGCACATAATATTGTGATTTAACTTTTATTCTATACTGTAAAATTTGCCATTAATTCAAAAGAAGATTAAATCCGAATAACAAAAAAATCACTTGTGGTTGTTCATTTATACAATACAAAGATTTGCAGTAGTTATGTTTGAAAGGACATGATTATTAATTGGAAAAACTTTGCAGGTGTACAGAAAAGACAACCTTAGCGTATGGCAAGTAGATGGCCGTAAACACAAACAGTACTGCCAGCAATTGTGCCTCTTGGCGAAGTTCTTCTTGGACCACAAGACTTTATACTACGACGTGGAGCCCTTTCTGTTCTATGTAATGACATGTGCTGATGAGGAGGGCTGCCACATTGTCGGCTACTTCAGTAAGGTCAGTACCTGTGACTTCATAAATTAGTTTAACATATGCCAGCAGGTCTGTGTAGACTTAAAATCGCTGTTTTAGCGATAAGGTCGCCTCTTGTACCTGATGCAAATATGTTAGTTAACTTAGTTTTAAATGTAATTATATATTTTTTTAATTATATATTGGCGGGAAAATTTGCAAATAAATAAGGTTTTTTTCTTTCATGGAGAAAGAGGTCTATGTTACTGTGGGGTGTTACAGTCTGCAAGTTTTAAGACATCAATTAAGCTACATGGGAATGTTATGTAAGTCTCGTGAGTGTCGTAAAAGGCGACTAAGGGATAAAACAGTTCCACTATCACGTTGGAACATAAAAAGCTAACCGATGGCGGGATCATCATCATTATCATTTCAGCCTATTGCAGTCCACTACTGGACATAGGCCTCCACAAGTTCGTGCCAAAAATTCGTGAACTCATGTGTATTGCCCATGGCGGGATAACCATCCAACTGCTGGCTTTGAAATACACAGGCCGAAGATGGGCAACAGCGTCTTCGGTGCGACAAAGCCAGCTCTGCGGTCACCAACCCGCCTGCCCAGCGTGGTGACTATGGGCAACACACATGAGTTCGCGCCATTTTCGTCGTGAACTTGTGGAGGCCTATGTCCAGCTGTGGACTGCGATAGGGTGAAGTGATGTTGTGTGATAGGATCATCGCGGTGAGGGTGGTCCGGGGGTACCGTACGGTATCGTGGGCTGCAGCTACTGCCTTAGCCGGCGACCGTCCGTGGGAGCTCGTGGCGGCGGTCCTTGCCGAGACCTACTCGTACGTCTCGGGTAGGAGGGCTCTCGGTGAGAACCCCACGTTGGACGGGATCCTACGGGTGCGCCGGATGGGGCAAGAAGCGCTAATGCGGACGTAGGGGGAGGACCTGGCGGAGCACACCCTCGAGGTGTGCCCGAGATGGGCGGCGCTGCGTCGCGATCTGACGACAATCCCCGGAGAGGACTTGTTACTGCCGAGCGTCATCACCGCGATGTTCGGCGGTGACGAGTCCTGGAAGGCGACGGTATCCTTCTGCGAGACAGTAAAGTCCCAGAAGGAGAATACGAGCGGGTGAGAGAGGCGTTCGCCAACGAGGCCTCCCTCCACAAGCGGATGCGTAGGAGGCGCTACTTAATGAGTCTTCAGTAACGCCCCTGTGCCCGTGTCGGGCCGGGATGGGAACCCGGTCTTGCTAGACACGGCACGGCGTCGTCGGAATTGTTCAGAGGTGAGCCAGACAGTCCCCATGGAGAAGTATGACCTTTTCGCCGAGGCCAGCCTGTCGCTGGAGGGATCCTGTTGCTTACAGATCCGGTAATCTCCAATTAAAGCGGCTGAAGGTTCCCGCAGAGGTTTGGTCGGTATTGCACCCCCAAGTGCTAAAGCCGACATACGGTCTAGGAATAATGTGCCCCAAGGTCTCTTCCACAGAACATGATAACGTTAAAACTATTCACAGAGTAGCAGAGAATCTGCTAAACGGTGACTAGGTCTCATTAAAAAATATAGGTCTTTTCCTAAGTGTCTCTTTTCTACAGATATCAGCCGCTTTCAGTTTTTTTTATTTTATTTTATATAATATGCTAAAGATATAAATATTACATTTCAAAAGAATTTCGTTTTTTATCGTTAATGGATGTATTTGCTATTTTATACAAAATTTCACAAATATAGCATATAAAAAAGTTGATAATCAAAGAGTATCTTTTGTTTTTAGTTGACGCAAAGAAGTAATTACTCTATTTTACGCTAGATGGCGCTCATAGTAGTTTGTTTTCAGTTTTTTTTTTTTAAATCTATAAACATCTATACAAATTAGTAGTCGCCCAGAGGTCGAAATTCGATGATAATTAAAAATTTAAATTAAAGAAAACCATAAATAATGAAAATTAAGAACTTCTTTAAAAATTTTCAATTTGACTACAGACTTTGACAATCAACAAAAAAGTATGATATGCGTATGTGTGTCAAATACATTGTAGTGTATGTAATGTTTTTTTTAACCGACTTCCAAAAAAGGAGGAGGTTCTCAATTCGACTGTATTTTTTTTTAATGTATGTTACATCAGAACTTTTGACCGTGTGGACCGATTTCCATAATTTTTTTTTTTCGTCGACCTACGTTGTATTATACCGCATAACTTTCTACTGGATGTACCGATTTTGATAATTCTTTTTTTTGTTGGAAAGGGGATATCCCTAGTTTAATACTATGATAAGGAAACCGGGATCTGATGATGTGATCCCAGAGAAATCGAGGGAAACTCTCGAAAATCCGCAATAACTTTTTACTGGGTGTACCGATTTTGATAATTTTTAATTTAATCGAAAGCTGATGTTTATCATGTGGTCACCATAGATATAGTAAAAAAAAGTAGATAATGCGCGGCCTTTGTTGTTAGTGAAGCCACAAAACTCGGCTCCTTCAAGTAAATACACGCGCTCACGCACACATATGCATCAAACTACGCTCATTTTCGTTAGTATGTCACGGGGCCTCGTACAGTAATTTTGCCTTCAAAATGCCGTTCTTATGTAATTAAATGGTGCAAAAACAATACCAAAGTGAATAAAAAGTCTGAAGAAATATCGTTTCACACGTAAGTACATATAAAACTTTAAATTTATTGTTATTCCAAAATAATATTGAGGTTATTCGGAACTTATAATTTCAATGTCACGAAATGACGTACCACGGGAGTGTTGCCAGTAGTTCTTTTTTTCAATACCCCAAAATGTGGGTAAGTAAATTGTACGCAATCAGAAAAATAATTAAGTAAAAAGTAGACATAGTTATTGTTTTTTTTTCTCGTGTTATTTTATGTTACATAAATTGAAAATAAAAAAAATCAAAATATATTTATGAATTATTAACTCGTTTGTTTTATGTTTTAACTTTTTACAATTTTTGAGTAAACTAGGTACCCATATTTTACTATCAAATTTCATGGTTTTAAGTTTCCAACGAATATGTTAATAATAGGTGAATGGGTAGCGGCTGTAAGACTGAGAAAATGACCACGATTATGCTGGCCATGCGCATAAAGTCAATTTAATACGATTAGTGATTGAAAAATATTTGAACATAAGACTACATCATATTAGTAAAATGCAAACAATGACGATGACTCTGAGTTCTAAGCGACCAAAATTTAAAAAACTTATACAACATAAAGGATTCTAGGTTTAAGAAAAATAGTTAAAAAAAATCGACTGCAAACTAAAAAGAGATAAACAGAGGGGATAGGAAGTGTCCATTCATACGATTATCTTACGAATATATTTTTTTATTATTCTACCGATTTTTTGTTTTATTTTTAGTAAATTTATTTAAAACTATAAACAGGTTTTTATTTTCACATACCCATTTTACCTATATTAAATTAATTGTTTAATAAAAATTTTAGGGACTTTTTTTAAAAGGTGTCAACACTTCACTTACTCACACATCTTTAAAAAAGTGGCTTCACTTTTCTGTTCTAGGTGCGTTATCTACCTTTTTTTACTTGATCTATGGTGGTCACATATAAATTTTATCGAGATCTGATAACTACTTTTTGAGAAATCTTTGATAACGCGTAGTTGCTTGACTATTTTTTCGTCGATCAACGTTGTATTACTTGTCGATGTAATTGAAATCGGTTTTTTTTTCGTTTGCGAGCAAACACAATTATTTATTGATTTAATATATTTTTGTTCATAATTAAAAAAAATATTAGCATTCTGCTCTCCTTCTCTATAACACTGCTGGACATAGGCCTACACACACACAACACATGTGTGTTGGCCATAGTCACCACGCTGGGCAGGCGGGTTGGTGACCGCAGAGCTGGCTTTGTCGCACCGAAGACGCTGCTGCCCGTCTTCGGCCTGTGTATTTCAAAGCCAGCAGTTAGATTATTGTGTTTATTGTTGATTTTTGTCGATAAAATAAAACCAAACGAATAATTTTCTAATCACTTCATTATGGATATATTGATGAATAATTGTGCACTGCAGTAGTAACCGCATAATGACTTGTACAATAGGATTGTCGGGCTACGTAGTATGCTTAGTACTGTATCTTCAGCTACCCACATACCAAGTTCCACCGCAACCAATTAAAGCTAGATTTCTATATAAATAAAGTTTACTTTTGATTTTAAAATTTCCAAACCGACATCTTCGAAGTTAAGTGTTTCGCAAGTAAAACGAGTCGGTTTTATGAAATAGGACTGTTAGTTTTTAGTACTTAGTAGATTAGTTACTTTGTAACCGACTTTCAAAACAAGGAGGAGGTTCTCAATTTGATTTTTTTTTTACTTTTTAAATAAGCAAAGTGGTTCGCAATTTGTCTTTTTTTAAAATGTATGTTAGTCATCTCAGATCTTTTGAATGAATGGACCAATTTCGACCTTTTTTTTATTATTAAAAAGTGGTGCGTATCATGTGGTCCCATTTAGATTTTATTGAGATCTGTCAACTTCTGTTTGAGTTATCTCAAATAATGCGTTTTTAATTGACTATTTTTAAGTTGTCCTGTGTTGTATTATACTTTTTATTGGGTACTCCGATTTTGATGGTTATTTTTTCACTCGGAAGCTTTTACTGGATATGGCGTCCCATTTAAATTTAATCGAGAACCTTCGAGTAGTTTTTGAGTTATTTATAATAATGCGAACTTGAGTATTTCGTTCGTCGACCTGCGTTGTACTACTACCGTACTGTCGTACCGATTTTGATGATTCTTTTTTTACTCGAAAGCTGTTATTGGCACTTAAATTTAACGTGAATTTTTTGTCATCCCGTCCATAGCATTATTATGCGTATTTCGTTATTCATTATTTATTCGACAACCTATGTTGTATTACTTAATGTCAATTGAAGTCGGCATTTTTCGTTTGCGAACACGCATAAATTACACTATATCGAACCCGTAAATGACCTTGGAACATAAAGCAGGGATACTGTCAACTACATTAATTTGCCAGTTCAACGTTATAAATAAATATAAATTATAAATAAATATAACATACACACACGGTCGTCTGTTCCTATGGTAAGAAACTTAATGCTAGTGTTACAGGTAACACTGTTATAATTATGAATATTTTTTTTTGGTAAATATATATAGAAATAATACATATATAAATACAAATAATACATATATAAATACAAATATTATATTATACCCAGACTCAGGCGGGAATCGAACCCACAACCCGCGGTACAGAAAGCAGGGCCACTATAAACTGCACCAACGGGCTAATCGTATATGATTATATTTGTAATATGTACACGAAATATTTCTGGTTCGATGTTGTTTTAAATTCTACGATACGCTTACAACATATTAATCGAAAATACGTTCTCATTAAAGTTTTTACCACGTTTATAAACATATTTGTACGTTAGTGTACTACCATTGAGCCGCGTCAGCTGTGGGGTCGACGACCGGACACGCCCCCTCGGGGGTGGGTCTAGGTTTTTTCGATGTTTTATTGTGTGCCTAGACGACGTCTGATTTATATTCGTTTGATATTAATAGTTTTAAGGTGTCTCTTGTTAAATTATAACTTGTTTGGAGGTGTTCATGTGAATTAAGGGTTCTAAGATTTGTGTAATTGAACATTCGTAATGATGAAAATAGTTTTAATCTGATTAGTAATGTGATTGTAAAAAAAAATAATAGATAAAGCTTATTACTCGGTGCAGGATTACATAGTTGATAAAGATGTGTGGACTAAGTGACGCTGTATTTTATGCAACATGTTTCTAATTTTGTTCTAAAACACAGTTTATATATTATTTTCAAAAGAGTAACTGCGGAGTTTCTTGCCGATTCTTCTCTGCAGAATCTACATTCCGAATCGGTGGCAGCTTCACTTTTACAAAAATAATAATTTATTTTTTAATTTACATTTGTAAAATGACGATTCGAAAGTGCTCTTGGAGCCTATTTGAATAAAGCTATTTTTGATTTTGATTTTGATTTTGAATATTTTAAAAATTATAATACGATACTTTCGTATAAAAAAAATTTAGATACTAAAGATACAAATAATTAAATAATTTTAATACTTTTAATAAAACTGATTAAATAAAAAAAATGCAAACATTTGGTTATTATTCTACGAAACGTTAAGTTAAAAATAAAAAAAATAATAAACAGTTATTTTATTGTTCGCTTCAGCCTTTAATATCCCGCTGCTGGGCATAGGCCTGTTTCTCAGTGTAAGAGAAGAATCAGAGCTTAATCCACCACGCTGCTTCTATGCGGGTTGGCAGATATATTCTTTATTATGAGTAACGATCGCTATCAGGTGTACGTAATAACAATCGGGACCGACGGCTTAACGTGCTCTCCGAGGCACGGTGGGGAGACCCACAAGGACTGCACAAACACCCAGACCACGGCAAACATCTGTATGGCCAGTACAAATGTTTGTCATGTGCGGGGATCGAACCCGCAACCGCTAGCGCAACAGCCACAAACCAGTGCTGTAACAATTGCGCCAACACGTCGTCATTTATTGTTAACTTAAGTAATTTATTGTTAACATAAGTTAATTCTAAACAAATAATTATTTCAATCAATTAATATTATTAACAATCAATTATTTCACTAACTTTTATTTTTAATCCGTAAGAACGCAAATAAAGCCACGAACATCTACGTATTAAGTACGCAAACAATTAATAACAAAAAAAATCTCACCAAATCCATCTCAAACAATCCTGAATTAATAAGGACATTCGAGTCATTATGAATGCAAATCCCCGAATAGGTAGTTACGTAGAATATTGACGCTGTCTGCCGGCGGGCGAGACATACGTATAACTGACCTAGGGTACCGAAAATAAACAATCGATAAGGGCGGCTCGGCCGCGACGCGTTTGAATTCTGCTAACGTAATTGTTCCTAGCGCGACTTGTGGTTTTTAACGCCTATTTAAAAAAAGCTAAAAGCCTTTAGCGCTTATAAATAATATGTACTACAGGGGAAAGGCTTTCTCTCCTAAAAAGGAAAAGAGATGATAATTTATTGTACACAAAAAAACAGCTTATGTATTATTTTCAAAAGAGTAACTGCGGTGTTTCTTGCTGCATCTTCTCTGCAGAATCTACATTCCGAATCGGCGGTAGCTTCACTTTTAAAATTATTACAATCACATAATAATTTTAATTTGGAAAGTGACGATTCCAAAGTGCTTTTGAAACCTATTTGAATAGAGTTATTTTTGCACTAGACTATCTATTGCAAAGTATTATAAGAATTGAAACCATCCATGCCTGTTGCGAATACATCGGGATGTACAGAAATGTATTGTAGGAAACTAATTACACGGTCGCCGAGTTGATCTCGATCGGTTCTGCTCGTGAACGGCGATACGTAGATACGGGGTTCGGGTTGTATTAATAAGGCTTTATGTGAATGTTGAATTTATTGAACGGATACGGGAACAAGGGTTGTTGTTGCAGTTGATTTTTATTAATCTGTTTTTTTACATACAATTGTACGGTAAATATGAATAATATAATCAATTAATCATCGCTGATATTACCCATTACATAATAAATAATAAATCCGTAGACATTTAACATTTTCAAAAACAATATTTATTTATTTTATTTTTTTGTAAATTTTGACGATTTATAAATTTCTCATGCTCTATTTTTTAGATCTTTTGTAAAGGTAATAAAAACATAGCACTTATATATATACACGAAAAACATGCTTACAAATTGAAAATCAAATTTAAATCAGCAAAAAAAAAGAACTTTATTGAACATCAAATAGAAAAACACACTTATCACAAAGTTAGTCAATTTAAATATAGAATCGTTACAAAGTCCTATTAAAAATAGAAAAACAAATGACCGGAAGTAAAACGAAAATAAAAAAAGTGTTCAGAGGCTATACGCATACTCATACATAGTTCTCTCATGCGTCTGATGTTAAAGTTCGAAACGGCCCGCTTTTATTGAGCTTGTACTAGCGAAACGAGATTTTATTTTGAGATCCTCTTATGCTGTTTTAAAACAAAATCGTTTAATTTTTTTTTTTAGTATCTACGTTTATTTTATATTAATTTGTTTTAAAAGTGAAGTTATTTGTAGTACTGTATATTGTAAGAAGCGGAAATGTTAAATCGTTATTTTTGTACAATATTGTTAGTTAAATATTGTATTAGTTAATAAAAATCATCATCATCATCATCATTATTACTTCAGCTTATCGCAGTCCACTGCTGGACATGTGCGTTCCTGACCATATATATAATTTTTACATATATGGTCAGGAACGCACTTTTGTTGCAGGCATCTAAAGGCTATGATGATCTCTTCTCATCAATGATATAGTACGCTTTTGGGGGGGGGGGGGGGGGCAGCTCTTCGCACCATATTGATTTAAAAAATGATTTAAAATTTTAATATTTTTAATATAAAATATATTTTATAGTAATAAAAATACCTCACATTTAATGGCACCAGTAGAAGAATAATTCTGTGTCAAGGTTTAAAAATAACACATTACACAAACAGAAAGGCCAAGACCATAATATGTATCACTTTAGCCTAAATACAGTCCAATTTAGGACATAGGCCTCCACAAATTCGCGCCAAAATTGTGAAAGTGAACGTGAACGCATGTGTTTTGCCCATAGTCACCACGCTGGGCAGGCGGATTGGTGACCGCAGTACTGGCTTTGTCGCACCGAAGACGCTGCTGCCCGTCTTCGGCCTGTGTATTTCAAAGCCAGCAGTTGAATGGTTATCACGCCATCGGTCAGCCAAGTCCCAAGGTGTTAGTGGAACTTTGTTATCCCTTAGTCGCCTCTTACGACACCCATGAGAAGAGAGGGTGGCTATATTCTTTACTGCCGGAACCACACAGCGATAATAAATATATATTTATTTTAACTTGAATTTAAATACCTTATAACATTTAACATTCGTTTTACGCCCATTAACACGCCAAGCTAGTACGAGCTACGGACGACGTAGCACTACGGCGTGGTTATTCTGACAGCTCGTAGACGCGCTACGCCGTAGTGTACTATGGAATGCTGAAAAGAAAAAGTGTAAAGTCGCCAAGTTAATGACGTCTTAAGGTTTTTCTTTCTATGGATGAACTTTTATAGTCATTTATGTCATGGCTTACGGTATTGTTTTTTTATTAAATAGTTTTATAACTTTGTTTGTATTGGTATTTCTAATTAATTTAGTAATTTCATTAACAACAGAACGGTAAATTTAACGTAAGCGTTTTTTTCTTTGATTTATAAAGTTAATGTATGTTATAATATGCTATATATTATGATACTTTATTAAAATCAATGTGATATTTATTATTTCTGTTTTGGTTTTGGTGTATAACAATGTGTATTGTTATGTTATGTTATAATTGACATTTTTATTTTGTGAAACCTTTTGGAAACTTATTTACTGTTGTTACTTTCTGTTAAAAAACTTTATCTAATCGCTTCACTTCAGTCTGTAATATCCCACTTCTGGGCATATGCCTCTTTCCCCTTAATCCGCCACGCTACTCTTATGCCGGTTGGTGTATATACATATTTTTAAACATCCATGGGCTCTTAAGTGCCCATGCCTTTTTTATTTACATTTTTACTGTCAAAAATTTAAGGCGTATTATTTTCAACACTGCATGCTTCAAATTATGAACTAAAGCTTATTGTCTCTAATTGGTGGATACATTCCCTACTATGATTTACGGTCGCATCGATCAGGTACATGATATAAACTGGGACCGGCTTAACGTGCTCTCCGACGCACGATGAGGAGAGTCACAAGAACTGCAAAAACACCCAGACCACGGCAAAAATCTGTATGGCCAATACAAATGTTTGTCATGTGCGGGGATCGAACCCACAACCGCCAGCGCAACAGTCACAAACCACTGCTGTGATCGTTGCGCCAACACGTCGTTATCTAATATCACACAGATATTTCACAAAAGAATTATTAGGGATTTAGTAAATACTTTTTTACCTACTATATTTCCAGACAACTCTCAAACCCTACATACATACATAAGCTTACATAAAGATTGCAGACATCTACAATTCAGCATACCTCGCGACTTATAACACAATTAAGTTTAAAAGACGCGACAATAACACTCAAAGTTTATCACCCCGCATTAAACGTGATTTCGGCGATAATTGTACATCGGCCACTCAGACAGTTGGGAATCAATAGTAAGGAGCATACTATGATGAGTGTCTCGAATGGAATCCGTATATAAAACGAGACGTGGAGGCAGCTGAGGTCGACGCTCCCGTATCCGAACCGAACCAAACTAAACCCTAACTGAACTGAACCGTAGCCGAACCGAACCGTAACCGGAAATAATGATTCTCAAATACGTATTTGTTACCCTATTAAACGACTGGTAAAAACTTGTGCGGTAATTATATTGACGGTAAAAATATGTTTGGTATTTTTTTTTTCTCGTTTCCGTAATGAAACAAATAATATATTCCTAGTGTTATTGATGTTTTAAATTGGGATTAAATATTGATTATTATTAAAAGACGCCGCGTTGGCGCAAAGGTTACAGTCATGGATTGTACCTGTTGCCGGTTCGATGATACAAATGTTTGTCATGTTCGATCCCCGCACATGACAAACATTTGTATTGGCCATACAGGTTTTTCCGTGGTCTGGGTATTTGTGCAGTCCCTGTGGGTCTACCCACCGTGCCTCGGAGAGCACGTTAAGCCGTCGGTCCCGGTTGTTATCATGTACACCCGATAGCGATCGTTACTCATAGTAGGGAATATATCCGCCAACCCGCATTGAAGCAGCGTGGTGGATTAAGCTCTGATCCTTCTCCTACATAGGGAAAGAGGCCTATGCCCAGTAGTGGGATATTACAGGCTGAAGCGTATTATTAAAAGTGGTTATCGATCGATTCGATTTAGCCTGTAATATCCCACTGCTGGGTATAGGTCCTTTTCTCCATATAGAAGAAGGAATCGAGCTTAATCAAACACGCCGCTCCATTGCGGATTGGCGGATATGTTATTATGAGTAACAATTCCTATCAGGTATTTAAGATAACAGCCGGGACCGACGGCTAACGTGCTCTCCGAGGAACTAAGTTGACAAATACAAATATCCAATACGAGCGGGAATTGAATCCCTAAACCGTCGGTGTTTTAGGTGGCTACACGCACCACTACACCAGAACGGTTGTTGTAAGAGTAAGAGTAAGTATTCTATAATATGAAACTAGTGGACTATCGAATCTATTATTATTTTTTATCGAATCTATATTATCTATCGAAATAAAATATAGCCTATCGTCCAAGTTGGACAAAACTGCACACGGTGTGCAAATTTGATTAAAATCGACTAAGTAGTTTAGGAGTTCATTGCGGATAAACAATGTGACGTGTAATTTATATATATATTAAGATACGAAATTTGTAAATTCTGTGATAATTTTATATCAAAATTTTTTTGTTTCTCTTTATTTGGGTAAACAAATAGTATTAAAATATTTGTGAAATAATCAGTATATAAACAAAAAGTACGTATCGTAGCACCAACACCGTTTACCATTGATTAAATTTAAGATTAAATTTAAGATTAAATTTAAGATTAAATTTAAGATTAAATTTAAAAATTATTAAATAATTGTGTTTGCTAGCAAACGAAAAAACTGACTTCAGTTACATTGACAAGTAATACAACATAAGTAGACGAAAAAAAAATAACAAAAGCACCAGTCACCATTTTCAAATGTTCCCCTCGATTTCTCTAAGATGCCATCATCAGATCCTGGGTTCCTTATCATGGTACTACCCTAGGCATATCTCCTTTCCAACAAAAATAAAAGAATCACTAAAATCGGTTCATAAACGACGAAGTTATCCGCGAACATACATACCGTGTGAATATATATTTATATATACACGGTATGTCGTATTGAGTACCCTCCTATTTTTTTGAAGTCGGTTAGTAAAAAATACATAAAACTTGATACGTTTAGTTTGGTTTTATATTTCATAACTAATTATATAAACATTATGTATTGTAGTAACCTTATTTATTGTTTTATAGTTTTAGATTTAAATAGGAAAAAACGAGTGTGCTTTAGACCACACGACTGAAGTAAAACTTCTTTATCAATAGGCCTGCACTGTGTCTTAGATATACGAAACATAACTGGCTATGAGAGAAAGAGAGAAAGAAAATGCGTGCTCGCATCTCTCTCTTTTGCTCTGGTCACCTCGCCCGATCACACTAATCGTAACGCTCTCGTCCACGCATTCACAAACTTACTCCCCAAGTCAAGCGTGCGTAAAGAAGTTCTACTTCGAAAATACGACTTATAATTCAAATAAGTAGCTAAAAAATAAAATGTCTTCTAGCAGCTTTATGCTATACCCTTACAGTCGCTTTGAAAAAGTCGAAATATGAAACGCACCTAATCCTAAAACGAGACGTAATAAAAAAACGTACATTAATATAACAAAGGCGAATTTCCCGCTACCGTCCGTAAACACAGACAGACACATCGAACGATTATTTCGCACAAGTTGTACAGAACGTAGACGTCGGGGGGGTCGGCGGGTCGTTCAACCTGGGGGTCGCTTCCCGAATCTTTGACAATCTCTGACCCGACGGAACTTTAAACGTAACGAAGGTATTTTGAATTTGGATAGTTTCTTTTTTGTTTTAGTTAGTTACATATATTAAGGGGTAGTGAAAGCTATATTATATTGGACTTATGTGTAGAATATTTGTGTAATAAAAATATGTAGCCATACCAGTTCGTTGTTATCAACAACACAAGGATCAAGTTGCTTACCTTAGAAACAGATGACTGTATGTTAAATACAATTATTACTTATTTACAGTTATGTGACGGTATGTACTGTATATAGTTTTAGTATATTATTTATTAATATTTTATACTAATTTATTTTGCCTCAGTACACCCATTAAATTATTTTTCATACTTTCCACCCAAAGGCTATCTGAATTTTTTTTATATATTTTGTTGTTTTATAATTTGTTTGTTTTATATATTTATATTTATTTAATATAATTTGTTAGCTTCTTAAAGAATGATCGTCAATTTTATCCAAGAAGATATAAGTGTACGAGGGTAATAATATTTTGTATGTGTTCATTTGTTCCGTTTTCGATGAAACATACCAATTCATTATTTATGACATCAAATTGCTGTCTTTTAATGTGATCGAAGCAAAAAATAGAAATAACTGATAACCATTTTTGGGGGTAACATTTTTGACACAAGTATCAGAGCCTTAAAGGTTTACCCGGCTAATGTCCGACTCCGCGGGAATGTCGGGATAAAAAATAACCTATTTGTTATTCTGGTTCTCCAGAGATAGCTGCACGTAACAAGTTTTATTGCAGTCGTTTAACAGTTTTTGCTTGGAAGAGTAAACATCCATCCATCCATCCATCCTTACAAAGTTTTGCATTGATAAAATTGTATACTAAGGTAAATTGTACAATTATGTTTTATTATCTATTACACTGCAGATATTTAATAGTATAGCGAAAATTGTTTCAGTAATTACACGCCTCCGAAGAAGGCTGTGCTTTATTCTCTCAAAATGAAACATACGGGAAGTGCTTACTCTTAAACCTCTATATTTTTACAAAAATGCATTAATATGCTTTAAAATACACACTTTTTACACATAAAGCTATAAATTGAATATGATTTGAAGTATTTTATGAATACTAATTATATTAAAAATAATCGATTAAAAAAATATTATGTTGGTCGTCGACGTTTTGGATATACAGATGATAGCAAAATAACGCGAGAACCGCTTAACGAAATAAGCTGCTTTTTTATTATGTCAGAAATCTATTAACTAAAAAGCCAATTGAAGGCTGAAAATTTCTTCGATTTTTTACAAGAATTATTTTTAAGTTTCTATCATAATGAAATAGATTCAGAGCCATCTGTGATTATCTGCAAGAACGAAACCAATTACCAATCGTGTGTGCCGCTTCCTGACAGGCCCGAGGGTCTGCCTGGGTACGGGCCTCGAGGTTACCCTCTTTACCCGGGCTTTGTATCGTAGATCATTAGATCCTAAATAAACCACTAGATGGCGCTGTTAGCTATAAGCTGCAAACAATAATTTTAAAGGATTGCGTGGAGGAGTGCAGTTTTGGATTCTCTAATTTTTTTTTTAAATTTTATCTATCACAACCAAACAAAGAAAATAATTTTCCACATTTAAAAAACTAGAGACAATAGGGACCGACAGTTTAATGGATGGTATGTTTTTAAGTAAAATAATACATCTTTAATCCTTTGTTCGTTGGAATACCTTTCCCCTTGTTTTCTTGTTTGAATATACCTCTGTACTAGGATCGTAGACGGAACTTAATTCGAATATTGTTTATAGGGAAATAAAAAAAATGCTCATTTATTTCTATCTTACAAACAAATTTACTATATTAAAACCGCCATCTTCAACGTTTATACATAGGCTAAATATATACTACGAAATTTAGTTTTTTTTTGGTTTTACGGAAAAAAGCACTGTCTCACAAGTATCTGCTTCTATTACGTACTACTGTGAGCTGACTAAACCTACAAGTTTTATTATAATTTAGTAAAGTAACATTTTTCTATAAAACCTTCTCAATGTCATTACAACTTTAATTTATCTTACATTAATAATATCTAATAAAAACAAAATCGACTATGCAATTGAGATGAATGACAATTCCATTTATAAATCCGAACACGGCACAGACCAATAAAAAGTTAAAAAAACACATAAGCAATTTCACAATCCTAATAAAAAGTTAAAAACCGCATAAGCAATTTTACAATTCTAAATCCCTATCATTATAACGAGTTATACGTCGAAGGATCCCCTCAAAAAGACATTTCAGACGTCCCACATATAATATAAGGGTACTCTCACCCCAGTGACAATTTACGGATGTAAACACGTTTCCCAGACGTCTAGACGGCGTTGCTGTAACGCAATAAATCGAGACGTCTGTACCGAGTCTTCATTAGAGCCGTGGGCCGCGGGGCGATGCGAGATTGGAAAGTTCTTTGCAGTTTTTGAATTCCTTCGATCGTGGGGTTTTTATGGGGTGTTTGTCGTGTGTGCGGATAATGCGTTTTTTTATGTATCGTTTTTTTTTTTTTTAATATTGCATATTAAGTCTTTGTTCTGGTGTTTGATTTATAAAAGATTTTATCAAATAGTGTCGGTTTTTTAGGTATATCTTTTTATTGATATAATTTGTAAGTCACTGAAAAAAGAAACAAATTTTGTAATTTAATTAAAGTCACAGTTACCTGGCTGACTTCGCTATTTAGAAATTAGACCGCAAACAGTTGGGACTCACTCGTATGCATCAACATATTGTATTTATCCTTTGATTAGCAACAGCAAGTACCTACACTTACTTAGTTTTAGTTTTCATAATACTTAATATAAATTAATAAATATATATTTTTTAAATAGCTTAATTTATTTAAGCGAGTTTTCTTTCCAATCCTCCAATGACTAGTTAGTACTGTTTAAGATTTGTATACCTTTCAAACCCAACTAGAGATTAATTAAATCCTACGCACTATCAAGTTCAAGTCGCCTACGCAAACCTACCTATCACGCAGTGGGTACAAAGCCGTCGGTCCTTAGGTATTTTAATTTATGTACATTCCATAAAACATTATGTTTCTGTGTTATATAAATAATAAATCACATGACGTGAAAACGTCTTAAAATTATATTGCAAAACATTTTTAATATAGATGTATAATAAATATCGTTGTACATAATCTAGTTCTTGTTAAGACAGGCAGCAGCGTCTTCGGTGCGACAAAGCCAGCCCTGCGGTCACCAACCCGCCTGCCCAGCGTGGTGACTATGGGCAAAACACATGAGTTCATGCCATTTTTAGCGCGAACTTGTGGAGGCCTATGTCCAGCAGTGGACTGCGATAGGCTGAAATGATAAATTGTGTTTTAGACGTTTTTAAGTTTTAGCAGAATGTTTAGTATTTGATAGTATAAACTACGTGCAGTGGTTATCTAGGGGACTAAACGTTGAATTTTGGGCTATCGCCTATGGGTAGGATATTCTTAAAAATTTCTGGACATTTTTATTTATTTTTCATGAAAATCCTTACAATAATTTTTCTTATTTAATCAATTTTCATCTCAGATTTTAATCGTCAACTGGTTGAATTTTTAAAATACCGAAGATTTTTTTTAAATTCAAAGCTCTCCTCAAGAGTTCTGGCTACCTTTCTTAGCATAAGAACAACACTGCTTGACAGTAGAATTTTTTAGCTGTGTTCTTATGTAAGGCTTAGGATACTTTCCCAACTACAGCTTATAGCTTTAGAACAAGATATTTCCTGCTGTGTCAACCTCAAATATGACGTCTGGATAATTTTTAACTTTGTCAAAATTATATCGCCTTCAAAATACTATGCGTACGTACGAAAAGCACGAAACAAGTTATTGCCAAATAATTTTCGTCGTTTTTCGCATCAGAAAGAGGCGTTGGTGAATCACTTCCGCGACCGATGCAGACGGGTGCAATGAACTTCGAAACTCACGCATCTATAGATTGTTTACGTAGGTCTGCAGCAAATCTGTCTTTACTTAATACGCAAATTCGAAAAAAAAAATCTTCATTATATTAATCAAATAAAATGAGCTGAAATATGTATTGCTAGGTAAATGCTTCTTCTAATAAATGGGAGAGAAATTTAAACTTATTACGTTATGCTGCTACGCTACTGATTCGTAGACGTTGCCATTACAAAAAGAGAAGGCAGTAACCATTTATGAAGTAATTACGGTTACACTGTTATCAATAACCTCATTTGCTTTCTAAGATAACTGTACATTAGATTTTCTTTGTCTCTTACTATAGTCGAGAGGCGACAAGAACCCCATCAAGAAATAAATATTTTGGATAATATAAATATCCTCACACTACAATAGTCAAACTCGCGACAATCTACGTTAACGAAACTTCGTCTACCAAAACAGTCTTCTAAGTAAATATTGAAGATGGTTTGAAGATTTCGTGTTGTTATTACTGATTCTCTTTCAAACTCGTTATTATTTATATTGTAATAGCTAATAATGAATCATATTAAAGATCTTTGGATGTAATTCACGAATCCATTCCATTTTGACACACACTTATTACGTATTTTATTATCATAACTTTAATCAATTTAATTTCGGTTATATTTAAGAAGTTTTAAATTAAAAATCAAATTAAATTAAATTAATAGTATCATCAATGCTTTAAATAATATTGTCACCATTTTTTATTTAATTTGTCTTAAAATAAAATTGAAATTAAAAATAAACTAACTTATTGAAGCTCTGTTTCTCTGTTTCTCTTCTGTTTTTCTTCTTCTTTAGGCTTGATGAATTTCAAAAATTTACTTTTGATTACAAATTTTAAAAGACATAGTGAGGGTATTCGTATATCAACTTAACTGTATTTTAATACCACATGAGTTCACGCCTTTTTTTGACGCGAGCTTGGGGAGGATGTCCAGTGTGTGTTAATTTCAGCTTTTTGGCAGGTATTTCTACTCGCTAACGTTATATTTAATACTTAACTAGTTGAGCCTCCTGCTGATAAAAACGTATCGACAACTTACGTGTGAAATGTATCCACACTATTGAAGCAGGCCCTTACCATACTTAATTCTACATTACAATCATCTAACAAAACTTTCGACATATTGGAGTTATGTAATGAGTGTTTAATTTCTTATTGTACAATAATAACCTAAATATTTGTACTTTTTTTTGTACCAGGAAAAGAACTCATTCCTCAACTACAACGTTTCCTGTATCCTGACTCTGCCACCGTACCAGAGACAAGGCTACGGGCGACTCCTCATAGATTTCAGTAAGTACTAACTACTACTTCTACTAAAGGTATAATTAAACTTTGTTCCAACTTTAATTTGTAAATCAAAATCATTAAATTGTTTTTTTTTTTTTTTTTTTTTTTAATATATAATAATCATATATAAAAGTTATCCCACGTACTATGGTTAGTCAAAAGTATGTGTACAAATTCGAAACGTTGTTACCTCTGTACCGATTCTCCTCTCTTTCGGGTCTTCATTTTACGCGACGTTGGCGAAATCGTCTCACCGTCTTGATAATAGTGAAAGTCATTCATACTTAATAATGAATAAACTATATAAATAAAAAAGTATGTTGCTAAGTGTATAATTCGAGAACGACTAGACTAATTCAGATATTAGTTTTTTTTTTTTTAATTCTAATAATAATTTGTAGAATATTGTAACTATTATTTTTCACTCTACGCGTTTAACAGTTCGCAAGATAGGACTTTAGAGTCGACTAGTAATAATAATAAATACGAAATGACGTCAACTTAATAACCGTCAACAAAAACAATCAACGATATTCGTAGGGCAGGTGAACGTAGAACGGTCAACGTAGGGTTTGTTTAGTATGGGGTCTGAGGGAGCGTCGGGGCCGTCGACCCGACCTGGATCGATGCGTGCAGTATAGATCGGTCTGCAGTCTAGACATCCCCCGCCTACCCCACGGAACTTTCTAGATGCGCGGAATTTTGATGGCCGCGTTAATTTGTTACGTTCAACTTTTTAACTTATCGTTTGTTATTGGTTGTTTGCTTGTCTTTTTGTTGTTTTTTTTTTTTTGGATCGGTCGGGTGGTTAAGGATTTATTGGGTTAATCGTTAGATGTAACTGTTTGTTTAATGGTTGTAAAATGAAGTCGTTTTTGGGGATCTGTTTTAAAATACGTTAAAATTTAATTGAAGGATTCGAAATGTATACGGTGTTATGTTTTAAGATTAATAGTATGTATGTTGTAAGACTACATGCAATAAAATGTTGCCTAAATAATAAGTATAAAATTTAAAAATGTTTAAAAGTTTCAAATTGCATTTAGAATAAGTATAAATATGTAAAAGTAATTGATATATTTAAATGTTAACTTTATTGATAATGAAATACAGAAGTGTTTTCTTCTACAGGATATTCTGCAATAGAATATAATTATATTTCAGTTGTTTTAAAGATTATTTTTTGTTAAAGTGAAGCTATTTAGATTTCTTCGAGTAACCTTTAATTTAATTGGTTGGAAACGATTAAAACTTTTTCACGTATTAAAGGAATGAAGTTCAGGGAACTTGGACATTTCTGTACTCGTTAATACTTACTATAAAATAATAGTAATGAAATTATATTCTAGTAAGATAAAGATTTGACAAAGATATCCCTTGTGACTACAATAGAATTACAAAGTGAAGTATTCTTGATCCAAAACTGTCGTAACATTCCTGAAAACATTGTTTAGTAAACAATCATTCTAATAATATCTAATGAAAAAAAATAAACCCAAACAAAGTTGTACTACATCGTATTATTTCACGTGCGTGATGGAATACAATAAACACGACCTACATCAATATATTTTTTGTTAACAAGGCTATCTCCTCACGAAAGTCGAGGGAAAAGTTGGTTCGCCAGAAACGCCATTGTCGGACTTGGGTCTGATTTCGTACCGGTCGTATTGGAAGGAGGCTCTATTGAAGAGGTTGTGCTCGGCCCCCGGTCCCACGCTGTGTATACGAGATTTGAGCAAGGATTTGGCTATCGCGTCGTCTGATATAGTATCGACGTTGCAAGAGAGAGGCTTGATGAAGTACTGGAAAGGAAAGCATATCGTGCTCAAGAAACAGGTGGGTTTCGTTTTGATTTACTTCTCATGTAGCTATTGTGGATATTTCTAATGCTAGTTTTAGTTTTATTTCAATTACTTTTGTCAAAATCTGATAATAGGTTAAGAGGACAAGGATATCTTGAGATAAGAGAAATAAATGGAGTGGTTACATTAGAAATAGGTGATTAAGTTTATATTATAGGTGAGGTTATAGGATATATTATAGGTGATTAAGTTTGTATTACTTATTTTTAAATGTAAAAATAAAATGAAGACTTTTCATAAGTATTTTGAATCTTTGATAAACGTTATGTAAGTCATGCGTTAGTTAAAAATACAGTTTTAATTACTTTATCAAAATCTATTGTTTGAACAAATCTCCTTTACTGCCAAAAGTTATCAGACATCAGATATCCAGAGAGGGGGTATCAGTAATTAAAGGAGTTTTTTATGACCTTTAGCATTGGGACTAATGTTACTGATTTTATTGAAAGTTACAAATCGAACTGACAGAATCAACTTTCTGAACAATTCAACGCAGCGCTGACCGTCGTTTTGTACGATAATGGACAAATATTGTGAATTGTGATCTACCCTCAGATGCAAATAACCTTCAAAGATATTATTTGTTCGAAATTAGTTTTTAGTTATACAAAGTGTTTTTTTATTATTATTTTAGTACGTTGTAGAGTATTCGATTATTGGATGCTCATTTCTAGCTTGTTGTAATGTAAATAACGATAAGTGTAAGGTTGTGTAAAGCGAAAGTCGATACTACGCAATACGCACAGCTATCAATGGAATATGAGCGCTTTTGACAATATTACGACGACGCGTTGGCGCAAAGGTCACAGCACCGGTTTGTGGTCGTTGCGCTGCTGGTTGCGGGTTCGACCCCCGCACATGACAAACATTTGTATTGACCATAAAGATGTTTGCCGCGGTCTGTGCAGCCCTTGTGAGTCTCCCCACCGTGTCTCGGAGAGCACGATAAGCCGTCGGTCCCAGTTGATATTATGTACCTGATCGATGCGATCGTAATTCATAGTAGGGAATATATCCACCAACCCGCATTGGAGCAGCGTGGTGGATTAAGCTCTGATCCTTCTCCTACATGGGGAAAGAGGCCTATGTCTAGCAGTGGGATTACAGGCTGAAGTGTAACAATATTATTGTGATAGCGCTCTTAAAAATAGACTTCTGTTGTAATGGCCAACCACTTGACACGCTTTTATGTTGCATTTTAAGTGTGAATGTGATGTGCAAGAGGTGGTATAGTTTTCGACTACGTTCTTCCTATCCACCTGTGTCGTTTAGACTGTGTAGTCCCCTACTGTGAGTGCGTGTGCGCATGTGTAGGAAGTGCTGGAGGAGGCGACGCGGCGAGCGGGCCGTGCGCGCTGCGTGGACCCCGCGTGCCTGCGCTGGTGGACCAGCGGCGCCCGCTGACGCCGCCTGCGCCGCCCGCCCGCCGCGCCCTAGCGCACGCGCCGCGCCCGCGCCGCAGGTGACCACTGCCCCACCACTACTCCTCCCACTACTCCCACTACTCCCACTACTCCCACTACTCCTCCCACTACTCCTCACACTACTCCTCCCACTACTCCTCACACTCCTCCTCCCACTACTACTCACACGACTCCTCCCACGACTCCTCCCACTACTCCTCTCACTACTCCTCCCACTACTCCTCCCACTACTCCTCCCACTACTCCTCTCACTACTCCTCTCACTACTTCTCCCACTACTCCTTCCGCTACTCCCACTACTCACTACTCCTACTACTCCCACTACTCCTCCCACTACTCATCACATTACTCCCCCCACTACTCCTCCCACTACTCCTCCCACCACTCCTCCCACCACTCCTCCCACCACTCCTCCCACCACTCCTCCCACCACTCCTCCCACTACTCCCCCCACTACTCCCCCCACTACTCCCACTACTCCTCCCACTACTCCTCCCACTACTCATCACACTAATCCTCCCACTACTCCTCCCACTACTCCTCCCACTACTCCTCCCACTACTCCTCCCACTACTCCTCCCACTACTCCTCCCACGACTCCTCACACTAATCCTCCCACTGCTCCTCACACTGCTCCTCACACTACTCACACTACTCCTCACACTACTCACACTACTCCTCACACTACTCACACTACTCCTCACACTAATCCTCACACTGCTCCTCACACTACTCACACTACTCCTTACACTACTCCTCACACTCGTCGCGCCGCGTGGACCGTCTTATTAATTTACTGCAGGAAAAATATTCCAATTTCAGAAAACCATGACTCAAACTGGATCCAACGTAAAGTTTCTGAAACTTAATTTCTTTACTTAGCACACATATCTTTTGGAAAATACCTTCGTATTTGTTACACTATAACCGGATCCTTGAATTTAATTGTAATATTAGTACATTTTTCCTTATAAATTTACTATCTCACAGATGACGCCTGGTTCTTCTGGATGGCGTTTAGCGACATGGGCGACGTATTCTGGACCGACTACTGGAAAATATAAACATGCAGGTGTTGAAAACATTTCGTGCGAATTTATAACTAAAATGTTTAGAAAGTGGTACTTTTATGTGAGTAATGATATTGCATTTCTTTTTCTTTGAAGTGTTCTAGTGGAAGACAGTGTTTTTATTGAGATTGAATCGAATTGTAACACAAACAGGTGTTGAAAACATTTGGTGTCTTATAAAATAAACTGATTGGAAACTTTGAATGAAATGAAATTTGTTGGAACTATTGTGTAGTGGTCCTAATAAGTCATCTGGCATGAGGGCGCATCATATCGAACTATTACGTAATTTTAGTGTTAATTTAGTAGTATTAAGAAAATACATCAGGGACTTTAATATGTACAGTTAGAACATTAGTTCTTATTGATCAATTGAAAATATGCTTTTTTTAGTCGTGTATCGTGTGTCGGTATGGGGAATTTTAAAATAGTGCGACATATAGAAACTTGTTTCATAATTCCGTAAATCGTAAACAATTTGCAGTCAATTTTGGTCAAACGTGATCTGTTTTTTAAAATAAATAAAAATGGGTCACTTCGTTGATAGCACAAATTAAAAAATGATTATGGAATTTATAGTTCTGTCCCAAATAAAAGATATAAGAAGATTAGATTAAAATATGAAATAATTAATTAAAAATACTTCTAGATAATTAATAAATATCTGCTAAATATTAATTTTACAAAGGATTACAATGGATTTTAGATAAAAGTATATAGTTAGATACATTTTTGTATATAAGAAATTTTTAAGGCTCTCATTTAGCGTAACTTAAGAACTTAGGAATTTATTTATACACGAGCAAAATTATTAAATAAACTGTAAATATTAAATGGAAAAAAGTAAATTTTTAGGAAAACTATTAAAGATAGGTAATGTTATTACATTACATACCATATTAATATAATTATATTATATACATTTGTGTACCTAATGAGAATATTGGGATTTACTAAGAACAGTTTTTAAATGTAGTTTTAAATACTTATTGTTGAGTGTTTTTTCTTCAAAATAAATTACGTACGACTTTGTTATTGTTTTCAATGTAAGACAATATCTTTACTTCTTTTCACGCCCATGGTAGAATGTGTTTAAAAATTTACTGTACAAGGCTTAATATTGTGACTAGCACTCAATATTGTGATTACTATTTGAAATTTTTGCGAACTTGAGACGAAATGAGAGTGAAATATTGTGTTATTGATTTGTGTTTTATAAATTTCTTGTGATATATTACAAAAACATCGCCGGATTTTTTAGGTATTTTTCCCTTTCAAAAAAATTAAAATTATACATATTTTTGATATGTTTTAGTTCATATTGATGTATATAATTATATGAAATTATAATAGTTTAATATTTAATCATTTGTAAATATATTAAGTCGACGTTACTTATTCTGATGATCACGTTTGTTTAATGTTATTTTTATTTCAGGTCAATTTTATATATTTTTTTTAATTTAACAGTTTCTATATCATCAGTGTGATCATCAGCATTGAGATGAATTTTTATCTTATATCATTAAACAAGAAAAAAAAACTTTTTGTAAATAATATTATATAGTAAGTATTGAATATTATAATGTTTAAAGTAACTTATATTTCGAAATCAGCAAAATACGTTCACGTTTTTGTAATTTTTTTTTTTCGTCATATTATAAAAAATTAATGCATTTTATATTTTTGTGATACTACTTTAATACAGATTAGTATTTTTTTTTTTTAAATTAACAATTGTAGTAAAAGTACTATGTTACCTTTTTTTATATGGAGTGGCGTAGTCCTGGACTGAATCTCCATAATAAAAAAAAAAATACGTAAATTTGTATCAAAATATAGAAAAGAATCGATAGTATGTATGTAATGTATTTTGTATAAAAATGAAATAAATCGTACTAATTTATCATTTCTAATTGAATTATAAAAATATATCTTGTGCTTTATAATTATTTAAAAAAAAAAAAAAACTTAAAATACTTTTGACATTACCACTTATTTTTATCAATGAAAAATGAATTGTAAATTTCTAAACGTTTATTTATATTTTATTTACATAAGCATTGTACAAATTTAGATTAAGGTTAGAGAGGATCTTCTATGTATTACATTATGTAAATGGTATTTGTTTTAGTAATAATGTTGTTAATATCAATTATGAAAAAAAAAAATGTTTTATTTTTATTTTATTCTCAATGTAATAAATGATCTTCTTGTTTATTTTCAAACATTATTTATTATTTTTATACGACTTTTTAACGTTGTAATATTTTTCATTTGTTTGAACTGTCATTTGACCCTTCCCTCGTTAGGTTAATATGTGACATAATCAATCAATGATCCCTATAACTGAACTATTTGAGATTATTACAATATTATAACATTATGATAAAGTGGAAGAATTGTTGTTATACGGGGCTAGTGTACTTATTTTAAAAATACTTTTTATCTTGGTTTATATGCATTTATCGCTACTAGCATCCCGCTCCATCGCATGGGTATTTAACAAAAATTTAAAAAAAAATCCTAACTTTGTCACCCGCGGATAGTGTACCTTCCCAACAGTGAAAGAATTTTTAAAATCGGTTCAGTAGCTTCGGAGCCTATTCAATGCAAACAAACAAACAAACAATCAAATTTTTTCTCTTTATAATTATTAGTATACAACAGCTATTCCTAGCGGTTTCACACGCGGTAGACATACATTTGTCAAAAGATTTCGTTATTTTTCGAATTCAATTTTTCGTTAAAAAGTAACTCAACTTCAAGACGATGTAATGTAACAACCGCTGTGATGAATCTCGTCTTTCATGTTCTAATCCTGATATATATACAGCTTTATCTATTTTCCTGTTAAATAATAATTTGAAATTATAAAATCCTTATACTTATCCTATCACAGTAATCCTATCTGATCCTTTTCCGATTCCGTGAGTAATATCCTTTTTAATCGTTTCCCTGCTTTTGTTAGGCATATGCGCAAACCGCGCGATGCCAAATATTAAAAAAGAAGTGCTCTGGTGTAATGGGTAAAAACACCGACCGCCTAAAACACCGACACTTTGCGGCTTCGATTTCCGCTCGGGACGGATATTTGTATAATTTTTATTTGTATATTTCTTACCGGTCTCCCCATCGTGTCTCGGAGAGCACGTTAAGCCGTCGCGTCGATTGTTTTAAAAAACCTGATAGCGATGGGTACTCATAGTAGGGAATATATCCACCAACCCGTGGTGGAGCAGCGTGGTGGATTAAGCTCCAATCCTACATGAAGATAGAGGCCTCTGACAACAGTGGGATGTTACAGACTGTATGTATGTTTGTTTATGTCAAGACGATTTATTAACATGATTACATAGGATTTTAGTTTTTCCTCCCAGATCAAAACTGGTAAAAGCGTATTCAAATTCACGTAGAAAGAGTTTTCTTGATGCAGAAATTAGAGCAAGAGCCCACGACGGCTAGACCAACCCACAACCCAAACTATAGTCGCTGGTCGTTCTTACCTACATAGGGGACATGCACAGAAAAACTTTCAGCTTTCATAAAATAACGAAGGTCTAGCCGTCGTGGGCTCTTGGGCTATAATGGATAAAATTACCTTTTTAGTTCTGATACAAGGCTTACGATGCCGTTGTAGTTAATCAGTCTGTAACTTTTTTGAAGTTAAACTTATTGACGCCCGCTTGACTTGGGGAGTTGGAAGTTGCTGAATGCGTTTACGTTACGAAAAGTGTGATCGGGCGAGGCGAACGGAAGTTGAGAGGGAGATATAAGTTTTACTTCAGTCGTGTGGTCTAAAGTACACTCGTTTTTTTACTTAATAAATTAATTGTTACGTACTTATATAGCTAAGCTTTAAATTCTAAAACAGTATGATATGTATGAGTACGTTGTTACACGGGAGCGGTAACTTACAACTTCAACTAGTTTTGTCAATTATTCGTAATTAAAATTTAGTTAACTGAGGGAAAAAATCGGTCTAAGCTTTATCTTTATATATATTCTCGTGTCACAATGCTAGTTAACATACTCCTCCGAAACGGCTGGACCGATTTTTATGAAATTTTGTGTACATATCGGGTAGACAGATCTGAGAATCGGGCAACATCTATTTTTTATACTCCTAAGTTATATAGTTCCTAAGTTAGGGAGGGGATTAAGGAGGTTAATAACATATAAATGGCAAAACAACGTTTGCGGGGTCAGCTAGTGACATTATATATTGAAGTAGAACACAGAATGAAATATATTGTTTAAAATTCTAATACTTTAACCTACACAGAAGACCACAGCTAAATAACACTGCTCTCATCAATTAGTGTTTCGTTCCCTGGGTAAGGTAGCAAGAACTCCTGCTGTGTTCAAAGCAGGGAATAGGGTAGGCAACGCGCTTGTGATGTTTCACATGTAGCTGTCAAGATACTACAGTAAACTGCATACTACTAGGCGAACCGTACGCTTGCTTACCACCCTAGTATAAAAACATTCATTATATTAGTCACCACATAAGTAATGGGTATCACTTGAAACTTACGTGAAGCACGCACGATAGTTTCTAAGTTGGAGAAAGCGTATCTTTATTAATATATATGAACTATTTGTATCGCGTGGTTTCACCTTTATTATTTTATTGTGCTTCTCGAACATTTTGTGTGATTTTTATTGATCAAAATAATACCTATAGGAAATTTATTAGCGTAAAATTTCCTGTAAAACAAAATGTATTTTAACAAATTTTTTATTTGATTTATTGTTTCTAATTGTATTTTGCTCGGAAACGAAAAAAAACCGACTTCAATTACATATCAGTCCACTGCTGGACGTAGACCTCTACAAAATCGCGCCAAAAATGGCGTGAACTTATGTATGCCCATAGTCACCACGCTGGGCAGGCGGCTTGGTGACCGCAGGGCTGGCTTTGTCGCACCGAAGACGCTGCTGCCCGTCTTCGACCTGTGTGTTTCAAAGCCAGCAGTTGGATGGTTATCCCGCCATCGGTCGGCTTTTTAAGTTCCAAGGTGGTAGTGGAACTGTGTTATCCCTTAGTCGCCTCTTACGACATCCACGGGAAGAGAGGGGGTGGCTACATTCTGTACTGCCGTAACCACACAGTGTTCCTAATAATGCGTTTTATATTAATTAATTTTAAACTACCTACATTCTCGATATAAATTACTCGTTTTTTTTAATTTGCGAGCAAACGCGTGTTTTTTTTAATGAGAGATAAAATATCGATCAATATTAATATAGTTCGATTCTCTCTGCTCTAGATCTGTATATTCATAAATTCCAAGAATTGCAATTTTCTTGTTCATTCAATCGTGAAGTAACGGTAACATACAAACAAAGTAATTAAATATACATTGTGTATTCCCTAGGCGACACAAGTACATAATGCATATAAATCATAATGTTAGTGTTGAAGGATATAGAATTTTTATAATAGTAATTTTTTCAACCACATACTGTTCCTAAACACAGTAGTCAACCGACTTCCAAAAGGACAGGTTACTAATTCGACTTTTTTTGTGTGTCCACTCAGCATTTTTTACAGGGTGGACCGATTTCGATGATTGTTCCTTTAATCGAAAGCCGGTGCTTGACATGTGGCCCCATTTAAATTTAATTGAGATCTGATGAGTACTTTTTGAGTTATATTAGCTAGTTTACTATCTCTTGGTTAGGTTATTTTAAATAAACCTACTACAATACATATTTAAATTACCTACCTTATCTAAATACGTATGTATTTATTTGACTGTTTTTTCATCTACCTACGTTGTTGCTACGTTGGTGATCTTTTGGAGATGCTGGTGTAAAAAGTAGATTATGTGTTATACTAAGTTTACACTTTACCATTAACTTCGTACTAAGTTTCAATTCATTAGGAGTAATTCGTGATAGAGTAACAAAATCCAATCATACTTTCTCATTTTTATGTCAATTTTAGATATTTCGTATACTTCTCTAAGCATTATGGCAATATATAAACTATGGAGTACATATTGTCGGTTCTAAAATTTATTATATTATAATGTTTTGTATAAAGGGAAGGCTTCCTGGACCTTTCAACTCATTTATCTTAAAAAGTCATCAGAAACGTAATATTATATATATATATATATATATATTTTTTATGGCTTTAGTAAGTCAATGGCTAAATGAAATTTTCCATTTTACGGTCATCACACGCGATGTAATTAGGACATCCGCATCATGGTCGGTACACGACCAGCGTCGCGTGTGGAACACATTTATATCATTTCTGTTGTTTTACTGCTAATCTTTGCTAACGAACTCTCAATAATTTACTACAGTATAATAATATTTTACAAAACATATACAACAAAGGTTGCCAATTAAAAGTGTTCTTTTTCCGAATTTTGAATTAAAACTTCATATAGATAATATATTTGATACATTGATGAAAAATAAAACCATTGATAATTTTTTTTCATATGTTATGATTATTGCAACAGAAATATTTTTAAATAACAAGGTTTTAACCAAATCATATAAGTTTTTCAGTAATGTGAATTCTAATAATGAGTTTGAATTTTATCATCCTATCAGCCCCTACCTACCTACCTACCTAGAGATTATTTTTAGGCATCGATCATTATCAGACAAGTAGGCTTGTACTGACGTCAGTGGAATATTAAAGATAGACACGAATGAACGGAATTCTACATTTTCCAATGAGCAATCATACTTTATGGCTAAAACGATTACGTTACGTTACGTATACTTTATTGGTCGTTAAGGTTAGTACAAGGTTAGAAATTTTAATTTTTAATGTCGAACTTTTTAACCGTCGCTAGATTATGATAATGTTTATCATAGCTTGAGGGAATATTTTTTTTAACGTTTGTAACCAATCTTCTAGCTGCGAATAGTTTTATTTACAACAGACTCCGGTAGTTAAGTTATTAGAGGCTATAATTTAATGATGTTATTGAAACAATCATCTTACGAGATACTAGCTGGCCCACAGACATTACCCTGTCTTTCGAATTCTCAAACACGTGGAGTTCAAATAGTCATTAACTTATCATAAAGTTTCCAATATTCTAACCGATTATCCCTAATTTTTATTTCATTTGAACCTTCTACAAAGTTTTACAACATTTTAAAAACAAGATGAATAAAATTGCAAAAGTTATTTTTGACCATATGATAAATGTTTTTTTCTTTTAATTCTTTTATACGTATATGTAAGGGCTATGCTGTTTGGTGTTTACATGTCCGGTGTTGTACCGTAAACAATTAAATGGCAACACAGCACGTTGAAATGGCGCTCATGTCACGCTTAATTATCCGTTTGTTACCAATTATCACAAAAATATTTACAACATAATATCGTTAAAAAAAAGAATAAACCCTGAAAATATAATATATGAAGATTCCTGCCACAAAAGAGAGCAAGTTTTATCTATTCATTCAAATAACACTTAAAACTAGACAGAGTAATGTTTCCATAAAAAGTCAGGAGACATGATTATATATTTTTTATAAATATGCATTTTACTCAAGTGCAAATCAAATAAGTACTATAATTTTTAAATCATTTTGTCAAATCTTACAAACACAATACCTATATCATAAAATCTTAAATAACCTTCTAATGAGTAGTTACTAGTTTGGTATTTTTTGGTGGTGCACCAAGTAATTGAATATAGTGGCATACACCTCACATACCACTGTTCGACATTTCTTGGAGATGACCTGTGCTTGTACCCATGATTCTTTACGAAACTTATATTGACATCTTAAGAATTTTAATGTGCCGTAAAAAATTGCGAGATATTAGCCTTTTTCTATTAGAAAAACAGATTAGGAATTAAACAGCACTCGCCATAGATTTGTTGACTGATTGTTTCAGGCTGTAACATCCTACTGGGTTGGCGGATATGTTCCCTAGTCTGAGTAATGGTTGCTATCACGCGTTATGGAATACATAGAAATATTTATATAAATACAAATATCAATTCCGAGCGGGAATTGTACCCGCAACCGCCGGTGCTTAGACGCCTACATTGCAGACGCATACGCTACACTGCTTGGTGCTACGGTAGCTATGGATATAAAAACTTAATTCTTGATTTTAATACTCATTCACGTATTATACTACATTTAACATTCATACGTTAGCTGTTGAAACGAACAAGTGCGAAACAAACTAATCATAACAAATAGCGCGGGGTTAACAGACGTACGGCAGGTCGCGTCAGGACATTCAGAAGACAATGGCTCAAGGACGGGATGACCCCGAGGTCTCGTGATGTTTTTTTCAGAAGGTTGAAAGAGCAAGGGCGGTTGATGTACTTAGCAATAACCTGCCAGAGTAACTACGTTTTTAAAACACGAATTTTATGGTGGGTTTATACATAATGTTTCTGTCATCAGACTAAGTAAAAAAGCACTAACAACATAATTATTTTTTGGGTATATTTCTTTTTCGTAGCATTGGGATGTCATATGTGTGTGAGAATTTAATTCTTTTAAACATTTTAATATGTATCGTATGGTGTATTTATAAAAGATTAGTAACAAATAATTGTGTATAAGTAGGATCATCTCATCATCGTGTCTATTATCTGAGAATATCTCCGTTGACATTTCTCGTCTAGGCCGAGCAATACGAGTATGTCACAACACGAATGCGGTCAGTAGACATAATCTGTGGCAGTCGGGTATTACCCGGCGTGGAGTGTGGAGATGGTGCGAGCAAGCGAGGATATTAGTGGGAGACCAAGCAGAACTGAAATACAGTAGGTATTTAATGACTAAAAATATGTATTGATAATATTAAGCATTTTATATTCTATATACAATTGGTTTCAGTTAATCAAGATCATTGCTCTCAAGGAGTGTTGTGTTCCTGTGGTGAGTAAGGTAGCCAGACCTCCAAGAGTATCAGGGACAGGGTTGGCAATGCGCTGGCAATGCTACTGGTTTGGCTCTCGTCCATAAGCTATAGTATCCGCTTATCATCATGAGGACTGTACGCTCGTTATATTTACCTTTGTAATGAAAAAAAAATATGTTTAGATTTTTTTTTTTTTGTAAAGAAATATAACAATCTACACAACAAAAATAAAGTACGTTTTTTATTTTATTATATAAACAACATCCACGGGCTCTTAGTTGTCCGTGCCATTTTTCTACATAAAATATTTGTTACTATACGCTTGGCTTTTTTTTAGTAAGTAGTCTCCTATTGCCTAATTTACCTAAAAAGCATTGAAAAAAAAACTCAATATACTCACTTATACGACTTTATACATTCACCTGGCAACCCTATCCACAAGTGTCGTCTATCTAATTTTAATTAGATAATATAGATAAGATTATATAAGCTATTATAATTTTTAACTGACTTTAAAGAAGGTTCTCAATTCGACTGCTTTTTTTAAATGTGAGTTATATCTTAACTTTAGATGTACCGATTTTGATAATTATTTTTTAAATTTGATCGAGATCTGATGAGATGGTACTTTTTGAGTTTTCTCTAGTAATTCGTTTTTATATTTGACTGACCCATAATACCTATATGTGTTATTCAAAGCAATAAATTATATTCGTGGTAGCCAATTACGCATTGGTACCTAATAAACCTACAATCTCCATTCGTAAAACAGTCTTATCTTAAGATCTGGAACAGCCCGAATCTGCTGAATCAAAAAGTTTTATGAATCTTCTGATTACCTAGCAAGTTCACCTTGCCATATCTAGAATATTTCTTTGGACAATCTTATACGAACAATTAGCATAAAACAAACTACTATCAAGAAGAATTCAAATTGTTACCGCAACTACTTTGAGTCTATTTTGTGACTTTAAAAAAGAAGGAAAGATTCGACTCATTCTTTATAACAAATTTAACTGACATTATTGTTATATATGCTGTGTGGTTACAGCAGTAAAGAATATAGTCTCCCCTCTCAATCCGGTGGGTGTTGTAAGAGCCGACTAAGGGATGACACAGTTCCACTACCACCTTGGAACTTAAACAGCCGACCGATGGCGTGATAACTATCCAACTGCTGGCTTTGAAATACACGGACTGAAAATGGGCAGCAGCGTCTTTGGTGCGAAAAAGCCAGCCCTGCGGTCACCAACCCGCCTGCCCCGCGTGGTGACTATGGGCAAAACTATACTTTTATTTCAATATGCCCTATATATTTTTACGTTTTATTTAGTATAATGTAAAAATATTTAGTAATACTGTAAAATTTGTCAATTTGGTTTAGTACAATTGTAACTACAATGTGTAGGTACGACTTACTTGAAATCTGGAGCAGCCCGAATTTAGAAGTACCTATACCATACAGAAGATCACAGCCAATTAATATTACTTAAAAAAAAAACGGGCAAGTGCGAGTCGACTCGCACACCAAGGTTTCCGTACAAACAAAATTATTAAAAATATTTTGATTATATGACGTAACTAAAAACTTATGCTTTTCGCTATTTTTCTTTTATCTGTGCTATAAGACGTTGCTTTGCCCCAAGTTTCAAGATTCTGAGTTCACGGGAAGTATCCTGTAGGTTTTAATTCCCTTCCGAGTGTCAGAATTTGCAGTATGAACGGCTGTATCTTTTGATTGTGTTGGTTAAGAAGTTTGATTTTTTTTACAGCCACAAGGGATATTAGACTTGAGTATTTGATATGAATTTCAGCTTGATCCACGTGTGTCTGAGACAGACAGACGAACAACAAAGTGATCCTATAAGGGTTCGGTTTTTTTCCTTATGAGGTACGGAACCCTAAAAAATTGTGACCTTCTATATGGGCTATAGAAGCGGAGGTAGAGTCGGCAACGCGCTTATGATGTTCCTGTTGTTGAAGGTTTTAAAAGTTACGGCAAATAATTTAAGAGTTACATAAAAATATATGGTTTGCAAAAATTATTTAAAACGGGCTATCTAATTTTTTTTTTTTTTTTTTTTTTGTGGTACTCGATATTTCGACATTATCTACAAATGTCTTGTTAAACATCCCGTTTTAAATAATTTTGGCAATGAAAATAACTGTTAATTTAAAATCTAAAAAATATGTTTTATTATTATTATAGTTTATGTTTTAATACAAACAAAAATGAGAACATGGAGATCACGTAGTAGTAGAGTAAACGAATGAAGAACTACACTGATAGTTTTCAAACTAAGATAATGTATTTTGTACACCCTTTTTTTGTCTTTCGATTTCGACTCGTACTTCCAAAAACAAAATGTGTTCGATAGAGCTTAATCTAGATGTGATCCCATTTTCGCAAAACTAGAATGAATTAGTGGTCGCCCAGAGGTTGAAATTCGACCATAATTAAAAATTTAAATTAAAGAAAACTGAGTTATAAAAGTAAAGAATCCTTTTTAAAAAATTTCAATTTGATACAGACTGACAATCACCAAAAAAGTATAATATGCGTGTGTGTGTCAAATACATGGTAGTGTGTGTAATGTTTTTTTTTATTGATTTAATATATTTTTATGCATAATTTGAAAAAAAATATTAGCATTCTGCACTCCTTCTCTATATAAGCTAAGGTGTACGAAATTTCATGCTCTTCTGTCCACGCAATTTTCGTAAAAATGGAAACAAACTTTGTGCTTCACGTATTATTATAAAGATTTGTGAAATCTTGTAACACTTGAAGAAATGCCGTATACTTATACTATGTTTTTGTGTGTAATTTCATAATTTCATTTTTAGTTTTATATGTCAGCTAAGTGATCCTATATAAATTTGGTGACTATTATAGTAGAGTAGGAGTAGTAAGTGTACATAAAAGTATTGTTAAAATTTGTAATTGACGATTGCCTTTTTATTGTTTACACGATAACTCCATGATTAATATTTTATTTTTTATTAATGAATTATTCTATGTCATTAACGCTGCATAATTGAATTTTATGACGTACATTTCATAATTTATTTTTATTAGGGTGTATAATGATCTTTAAGAAAGCTGTAATTATATTTTTACGCGTGACATGACATGACTTCAGTAATGACGTAAATTAACTCGTTTTATCAAGTACCGGTGGTATCAAGCGTGACAGATGACTTAATATATGTACTTTACCTTTCCAACTAGAAAAGTAAGTGATATTGAAGCTTATGTAATACGCAGTATGTGTGTATTTAATGTTGTTAATGTTTTTAGGAAAGTCAATATTTCATTAGCTTAGTAGGATTTTTTTTGATTGCCCTAAAGGTTGAAAGAGAAAGCCACCAGTCATTAAGTCCGACATTTATTCTAAAAATATATGAATTCTTATTTAATAGTGTTATAATTAATAAATATATTTCTTTTTGTGATTTATTAAATATTGTATACTTATAGCGTAAATGTGTAGTGAAATTAAGGTCTAATGTTTTAAAATTAAAAATTTTACATGTTAGTTTAAATAATTGGAATAACACATTAGTGAAAACCAAAAAAAAAAAAAAATTAAATCAAGTTCATTAGGATTTCGATCGGTTACTTTCTAAGACATTTTATACTTAGATATCCTAGCCGGTATAAACATAATTATATGATATTCGTCTGATATATTTTGTATGTCCGTGTGTGTGTAATTACTTCTGTGTTTTTTACTGCTTCGTTTATCAATTTAAACAGGATATCTTATACAAAAATATGTTTACGTCAAAATAGAACTAGACTAGCTGTATATACGAACAGACAAAAAACAACTTCACTTTTGTGTACATGTTTGTGTATATATATTATATATAAGTAGCTGACCCCGTAAACGTTGTTTTGTCATATATATTATTAACCCCCTTAATCCACGGCTCATTATAGCTTGGGAGTATGAAAAATAGATGTTGGCCAATTCTCAGACCTACCCGATATGAACACAAAATTTCATAAAAATCGGTCCATCTGTTTCGGCGGAGTACGTTAACTAACATTGTGACACGAAAATTTTATATATAAAATATATTGGGCATAGCGTTGGCTCAGTTTATAGTGGCTCTGCTTTTTGTTCCGCGGGTTGCGGGTTCAATTCCCGCTTGTGTCTGGGTGTAATACGCGCATTTATATATTTATACATGTATTATTTCAATGAAAAATTTATCAAATAAAAAATTCAGCCTTAACAGCCAGCTGTTACCTATAACACAAGCATTAAGTTCCTTACCGTAGGAACAGACGACCGTCTGTGTATGCTATAAGATATTTAAAAGATATTTATTTATTTATTTATAGATAGTAGATTTTATGCAGAGTACTAAAACGGTGTTGGATACATATATAACATTACTAAAGATTACTAATAAATAGGCGTTGACTTTCCGACCTGCGACAGTCTCTCGTGTTCTTAGTGATGAGAAAGAGAGAATTCTAAAAGAACTGGGTACAACATGATTAAATCTACATTAAAAAGTATAAAAGGTAGACAGATCTCCGATATCCCAACTCTATCTATTTTTCATTAAAATCTGTATCTAATTTCGGGCAGATGATTTTGTTTAATGTTCGAAATTGTTTAATAATATTTGTTTCACAATGTTTATACAACATTACAATTTTATTTTCAGGTATAATTATATTTCAATTATAAAGTAACATAATAGTGAATTCTAGTCATAAATTATATTTATTTGTGACAGTAGAATTATCACCTTGCAAATTTAGTACTAACTTTAGTACTTAAATCTTTTTAAACGTGTAACCTCATTCGCAAATGATAAGATAAAAAAATTATATTGATTCTCGAAAACGTGACGCCATTCGTCGTACAAAAACTTAAATTTAAAATTTAATGAAAGCTTACATATTTTAAGAAATAATATTAAATTAAATTATAACAATGCAGGATATATTGTTATGATGTTAATAGCAATGATGATTAACATGAGACTGACTTAGTTCTCACTCCTTAATTAACGTCTTAAGATTTTATTGGTTTAATCATAAATCACTTGTCCGTTGACTCTGCGGAGTGTGGATGAACTGTTGAATCACACGTGCTTCGTTAGCAGCATCATATCTGTCGCAATCAGCGCCGCGCCGGCCGTCTCGCGCTCCGACACATGCAAATAATTATTCATACGAGTACGCAGTCTTACCGCGAATCATAGCGTGCTCAAACGTCAAGTTAACTAATGTAATGGTTAGTGAGGAAAAACTAAACATTTTTCTTAAAAATCTGTTTGACTCAATGAGGACTTTATGTATAGTCGCCTTAAAGTTTACGGTTAATTTGTATTATTAAAGTGTCACGAAAACGTAAAATGTTCGAAGTAATTTAGTCACGAATGTCGCTAGTAAGACATCAGATGATCGAGACTTCAAGCATACGCGAGGAGTTTACAATCATTCAACGTCCGAAGTTGGTGAATGTCACCGCGGGGGGGTTGACGTCGGAGGGCGTCGCGGCGGAGAGAGGGCGGCGCGGCGGGCGAGGAGTGGAGGGGAGGGGGCGCCAGATTCGCGAGGAGGCTTCCGCGGGTGGGGTCAGCGACCTGGCAGCCGGCGGGGGGTGGGGCGCGGGCGCGGGGGCGGCGGGCGCGCCAATGTCAGGGCCGGTGCAGCGGTCAGCTGACGTCTGGCGACGCGCGGGGGACGCGTCGCCGGCTCCGTGGTGCAGTCGAGTCTCGCACTCCGCTGGAGACGCACGCCTCTCCATTCCGCGCCGCGCTATAAATAGGAACGGGCGGCGTCGCCGCGCGCTACTCCGGCGCCGGGGCTGTTCAACGAGTCAGGTACCTGAAGTAGCGCGCGGTGGCTCCGCTCGGATCATCAAGGCAGAAGACGGGAGCAGCACAGTGGCCGCCGCACGCCCATTGTACTTCATCAGGTGCTCTGGTGATAATGGTTCCAGGCGCTTGTTGGAGTACACTTACCGTGTCGGCGGTTTTCGACGAGCGGTGCTGAGCGAGCACGTGGTGCAGTGAGCGCGTGGCGGGTTGGCCAGGGTGTTGAAGGTAAGCCGTGGGCGAGGAGACAAAGAGCGCTGAGTCACGCGTTAATCATGCCGGTTGATGACCCCGCTGCAGGACACCCGCTCCCTTCTTGCACCCTCGCACTCAAATTTTGCTCTCGGGCGTCCACACGATCGCTTTGGTCATCGAACTTAATGCCAAAAGTCTGAACAAAGGCGGCTCAAACTGGTTTTCGTATTTTTCGCTGTCCGCCGCTGGCGCCGTTTTCCTGTACGATTCTTATGAGCCTACGTACGTGTGAGCGATGTGATTACGATTTTCAGCCGTGTCCGCGTGAAGGTCCTTTAAAAGTGAAATCGGAGGTGATCAAGGTGTTTTGCATGACTACATAATGATGACGATATGAATATGTAGATATCTCGAGTATATACGAGGAGCAGCCTCAAGAACAATGCTCCTTATAAAAACTGATGCTGATAGGATTTGCTATTAAGTAGAATTTTAATTTGAGAGCAGGTTTTACACGCGAGTCACGTCTGACGTGCTGATATAATTTCGTCAGCTATATCACCACTTGGTGGTTTCGAATCGCCATCGCTTTACTTTCGCGTGTAGAGTCGTTTTGCATCGATAGCTAAGAAACTGCACAAATTTATGAATCGAGTCTTAATGACCGGTAGATAAAGTTAAATTTACTATGACTATAAGCATAATATTGTCGTGATATTTAATGCAAACGGCGAATAAAAGTATAAGTTACGGCTGGATGAGTCACAGGAATGCGTCTAATTGTCGAAGTGGTCGCGAAGAATCCTTCGTTATCCGAGTTGGAGTGAAAACTCGTTCGTTTATTATTAACCTTTAAATTTATTTACGACTAATTGAATTTTCTACAATTTTGTCAAAACACACAGTTCTAACCTTATCTCTGCCACATTGATTCTGCTTGGTAAAACAAAACTGTAAACGAGTCCCTTATCTTTTATTTTTTGGATGCCTTCGCCGTGACTTTGTGTTATTTTTGTTGCTTCGAGCCTAACCAATGAAGTCACTTATTAGTTTTTTTTTCTCGTACACGAATTTATGTGGCAGTGCATTAGCAATACCATGTTGAGTCACCAGTGAATGGCTCCACAGCTAGATTTCTAATATCGGCCTTAAATGATGACCTTGTGGATCGATAGACTGAATACTTAGAAATGATGTTTCCAAAATTATTCCACGAAATAAACCATCGGTTAGTATCGTACCGTTGTCGATCTAGGAGGAAATTTCTGCAAGCACCTGAACTAAATTAATTATAGCGTTAAGATTTGTTTGAAAATTTATATTTTGAGAGCTCTGTCAGTCTTATTATTACATCAGAAATAGTTTATAATTAGTGTACATAAAACATAACTAAATAAAAGTTATGTACCTATCTAAAAAGTATATATTAAAGTTAAAAAGTTATTAAAGTCTAGTTAGTTCTTAACATCCACTTAAAAAAATTAAATAATCTGTAAATATACAGTTTGCTTGCAGATGAGTTCAATAGCTTTTCCATTGTTTTTATTACTCTTTGTTTTTTTAATACGATATCGCTCATTAGTTTTTATTGACACGTAAATTATCAATAAGTGGGCGTTCTTAAATCAATGAATAGTTATGACAATTATTCTATACATAAAATATAAATTGAGTAATATTCAATAAAAAAGCTATATAAAATACCACAGACAATAAAATTTGTAAAAAAGATATACTTTTATTCTTTGAAAAAAAGGTCGTTAAACATATTTTTGTTTAGTGATTCTGTGGGACTCTATAATGTGGTAATTAGAATATGATAATTTTTTCCATAATAGGCACAATTAACTTAAATGTGTGTGTGTTTCTTTTTTTTGTTTTGTTAAAGTTTTCATTTTAATTGTCACTTTTTATCTGTGCACGTTGGAGATTTCGGATAACATTAACATAATATACATTATATTAATACGATTATCTGCTTATCTTTTCATATTATTAACTGTTTCACGGAAATCTCGTTTGATGATTTAATTATTACGTACATATCATTCTAGAATATTCTTATTTATATGTATGTACATACTAACTCCTGCTCGCGACTTCGCAAGCGTGGGCTCTTTATTTGCGTTATTAAGATCATTGAACTCATATTTCTCTCCCGTAGGAGCTATTTTTTTGCAAAGACCTGGTAGATGTCTCATGTGGATATACCATACGATTCATCTTAATAAATTGTATTTATATTTACTTAAGGATGTCTCTAATGTACCTTATTCGTAACTAAATGATATATATTGCACTAAATGACTTTTGTGGTCACTGTGTAATGTTTTGTGGCCTTCCAGTATAAAGAAACTTTTCAATGCAAAACTAATTTCTGACATCGATTAGAATAAAAAAAACTATGGTTACTATTTTAATACAGATATTTCTATAGGTAGTCTGTATACTGTCTGGGAGATCAAGTTTTATCTGATTATAAATTATACCAACAAAATTATACTTAAAGATATAGGTATAGTTATTTGTACAAATAAATCAAGTATTAACTGTGCCTCATAGATTTATTCGGGGCAACAATTCCGTAATTATTTCGTAATAAGAATGGCCTGTTTTTTATTAGGGATATCTGGTTATCTACAATGTCAAATTTCATTACAAAGGTATTATTAGTTTTTGGGTAAGAAATTTACAAACATTATTCCTTTCTCATGTACAATAATAGCAAATGTTGCCTGCAACTAGCAACGTATGAAAATCCATCACGTGACAACTGCAATTTATTTGTCGTAAAGCCGTAACTATAAGTCTTATACCTCTATCCTATCTCTGTACCATCCAGCTCAAGCAGCATCAGTTTTTGCATTAACGATAGCAGTAAGATTACCACTGTTAGGACAAATATACACGTGACTAGATGCATCTCGCTGTTTCATCCGTATATTTCTGATGACATAGGAATGTGGATTATTAGTAAAAACTTCTCTTTCAGCCTATTGCAGTCCACTGCTGGACATAGGCCTCCCCAAGTTTGCGCCAAAAATGGCGTGAACTCATGTGTTTTGCCCATGGTCACCACGCTGGGCAGACGGATTGGTGACCGCAGGGCTGGCTTTGTCGCATCGAAGGCGCTGCTGTCCGTCTTTGGCCTGTTTATTTCAAAGCCAGCAGTTGGATGGTTATCCCGCCATCGGTCGGCTTATTAAGTTTCAAGGGGAAACTGTGTTATATATGTGTATAGGATTCTTTAGGAGTGTCATAATTTATCTTACTTTAAAAGCTGCGTGTGATCGTGTATTTATATCTTTTGCGCACGCCTTCATTTGCGCAAAATCGACATTTCGCTCTCTCATATCTTTGTTAATTTTGTTCCTAACTATTTTACTCGTAAAATGTCCATCTATTTAATATTTTATTTATTATTTCCTTAAATATGAAGCACCTAGTAAAAAGTTTTATATGATTTCTTAGTATGTGTTATTTATATGTACCGTAAATAAAGATGCTAAAACTGCTACTACAGAGACTCTCCTATTCTGGACAGGTATTTATTTAAAAAACGTATTAAGTAAATTAATTAATTTTTTAAGGAATTCATAGTATCCTGGCCGTTATAACGATAGATAACAAAATGTAAAATATATGTAGAAAAAATTGAACTTGTCCACTAGACAAGAAACGGCTTTTATAATTCTGCCTAAAAAGTATTTAAAATGTATTTTTGCGTAGCAATCTGCTTTACACTCATTATTTTTTATGTTCATTGGATGAAAATATATTTCTGTATATTGATCATCTGTTTGGTATTTTTTACGTACCTATCTTCTTGAATTATTCAATAATATTGGTTTATGTGCCAATATAAAATTATATATACTATATAATAAATACATACAAATATCTTCTTGTTTTCCTTATGTAAAGCTAGCTGCGTAGACAGACGCCTTGACACTACGCACTTCGCGTCTCTGAGTCATGTCAGCCTAAAAAGTCTACGTTACATATTACAGCCTAAGGATCTTTCAATTAACAGAATAATTGTTTATTTTTTTTTAAATAAGACTATTATTAGTTATTCGGGATATTTATCTAATAAACATTTAATGTGTTAGAGACATTAAGATATACTCGTAGTCTAAGTTAAGCAATGATGTTGTAGAATAACGCCTACCTTGATAAAAAAATAGCATGTTTTAGGAATAAAAAAGGACGTGGGTTTCAAAAGCCCGTGGATGTATCTTAATTGTATAAAAAAAATAGACATTTAATTATTATTCGTTTTTTTTATATAGCAATACTGATATTTCTATGGCAATGATAAATTTCATCAAACCAGCATACACGAAATTGATTTCGATTCAAAATGTTATCATTTTACGAGTATCAATAAAATGGCTATCTTTCGCAACTGATAAAAATACTATCCGGAGATAAATTTTACAGAGGAAGTTTTGCGAAAATAATAAACATTTTTGATATTCCTGTATAAGTTACTTTATATTGATTATTTGTTGGTTATTTATTACATTATAAAAAACGAGTGTGTTTTAGACCACAGGACTGAAGTAAAACTTTTTTTAGCTCCATCTATATGTATGTAGGTAGGTATGTATATATGAGAGAAAGAGAGAATAAAAATGTATGCTCTTTCTTGTCCCTACTACTGCTTATATCTTCACTAACTTATGTCTCCCTCTCAACTTCCGTTCGCCTCGCCCGATCACACTTTTCATCGCGCTCTCGTCACGGAATCACCAGCTTACTCCGCAAGTCAAGCGCGGGTAAAGAAGTTTTGCTTCAAAAATCATGCAAAATCATATTTTATTTATAATATTGTAAATATTCCTGATATAAAACAGTTATATTTAATTCTTGTGTTGTTTTGATGATGAAATGTTACTTGTCTTGATGACAAAGATGAAAGGTAAATTACTCTTTTAAATATTCCAATGGACTTTCTAGGGCAGTGTTTCCCAAAGTGGGCGATAACGCCCCCTTGTGGGCGGTGCAGTATTAAAGGCGGTAAGAGACCTAAAAAAAATGGTGGCGTTGGGTAGAGCATTGGGGGGCGATTTGTCATTTTATCTATAACGACTCTCGACTACAACTTGTGAACATCAACTAATGTTCATTAAAAGATTGCATAAAGGGGGCACTATAAAATATTTTATTCTCCTAGTGGGCAGTAGACAAAATAAGTTTGGGAACCCCTGTTCTAGGGTAAAAAGTAATTCTAATGTGAAGGATAAGCTGAAATTAACGCGTTCAAACTTAGAAACAGACAAACTGATCTACCAAACTTTTGTCTATTTGTTGTGGAATAAAAATCATAACAATTTTATTTGATAAACGCGGGACAGCTGGCAACAATTTTCAAATTCAATTCTTTGTGTGAGAAATGAGTCATATTTATCAGTTGTGGCAATGACGTAGAGTTAGTCGTTTGTTTTGATTTGGTAACTTTGGTGATTAAGAGTCTGTAGTTTTTACCTACAAAAAAAAATTACAAATTAAACTACAACAACAAATAATTTACAAATAAAATCCACATCAGTATTAAAAGAAAGAGCCAATTTTTTAGTTGTTATTTATGTATATTATCTAATTTGCTAAGTCTGTTTAGTATTTTTATCACTATATTTGCAGTACCTACATTAATTTAGTTAGTGGTACCAGGCGACCTACTAAAAATGATTACATTTTGTTATAAAATAAAACGTATTTAAAAGAAAAACAGTAGTTAATATATTATTTTCTTATATCATCATTTGTCAACAATGGCAATTTTTTTGCAAAAAAAGTTTTTTTCTGAAATCCGCCATTTTGACGTTTAACGTTCAAGGGCGACCACTTATGTAGGTATGAAGAATAATAGTATGAAATAATACTTCTTAAGCAGTATTGTGTTCCTTTATTGATAGACCTTCTGAGGATGTAAGTACTCTGACAGCGGGGATAGGACCCTAGTAGCGGACCGCACGCTTGTTTGCCATTCTAATGATATAAAAAATATATTTACGTAGTGTATATAATGAGATTCATAGAACCAAAAAAAGTGTGTGTGTACTTATGTACGCACTTAAGAAGTTATACTTACTTCATTGGCTAGCTAACTTCACGTTGCTAATTTCTTCGTTGACTAGCTAGATTCAGGGTGTCGGTTTTTTGTGACGGTGTGCGCGCGCATCGTAAAAAATTACTCTCATCATTTTTCCCTAACGCGCCATAAAAGTATAGCTTAAAAAAAATTGAAAAAGTTATAGCTTACGGTATACGAACATAATAGTTAAACAAAACAATTGATATATAAGAACATTTTACCGTAGCAAAATTTTAGATTTGCGCTTGTTTGAAATATTTATTGCCGTAATTAGGCCGAGCTATAAAATATACAAGTTAGTAAGTAAACGGAGTAATTGAATTTCATTATGATTTAAATTTCAATTAATATGTAAAAATTATAATTTTTAATTAAAGATACGTGTAGTAAAAATATTCGAACACAAAAAAAAAAATATCAAAAACTAAGTTAAACTTTATCTGGTATGAATTAAAACTTACTTTTGCGGCTTATACTATGTTTAAAGAATGTCCCGAGATTCTAAATTGTTAAATAGAAATACTTATTAGTTTAAATTCCTGGGATTCGAGATAGTTAATATCAATATTAATTCGTTAAGAGTGGGCACCAAAATCGTCCCGAAAGCTTCAACTAAATTAAAGATACGTAAGAATAATACTAACAGCACACACTAATATCCCACTGTTGGGCTCAGGCCTCTTTCTCCATATAGGGGAAGGATTGGAGCTTTAGCCGATTTTGATAATTCGTTTTTTGTTGGGAAGGAGATATACCTAGTTTGGTACCATGATACGGAAACTAGGATCTGATGATGGGATCTTAAAGAAATCGAGGGAAACTGTCGAAAATTCGCATAACTTTTTATTGGGTGTACCGATTTTAATGATTTTTAATTTAATCGCAAGCCGATGTTTATCATGTGGTCAACAACTTTTGGAGTAATCTTTGATAATGCGTATTTACTTGACAATTTTTTTGTCTACCTACGTTGTATTATTACTTGTCAATATAATTGAAGTCAATTTTTCTTCGTTTGCCTGCAAACACAATTATCTATTTCCATGAAACAGTGAATTGTAACTTGTATCTTGATATGCGTAAAATTTATATGATACTGACTATCCGTGGCAATGTAAAATGTACATTTGTATAACCTTATTTTTTTATACATACAAATGTATAATTTAACAAGTTAGCAAACCCAAGGTCTATATTTAAGGCCGTTTATAATTTTTATACTTTTTATAACTTTAGAATATTGTGCAATTTAGATTTTACATTTAAGTTGTATACCGGAAATTATATAAATATATATACGAAATTAACGGTTATCTTATTTATTACACACACAAAGGACCTTGTATTTTTTATAGTGTACAAAGACAGGTATATATATACATATATGGTGCCTCAGAGTTGATTAATTTAAAAATAATAAAATCTTAATTGGTCTAGCTCGTCCGTGGCCTTATCACGGACAGACCACTTAAACTTTTTTACAGAATAGTTTAAAATGTTAATTCGAATTTTCGGTTTCAGTGGAATGGTTCGGATTTGACAAATTTTACAGATAATACATACACGCCTCATATACAATGATTTCACACAAAACCCACATGTCAACAATGTATCTGTATTTACACACACACACTACAACACGTACAAGTAAGTCAATATTATTAAGTTATGTAGGCCTATCGCAATTAAATTTTTACCTGTATATGAGATGCTATAAAGTACATGGACATCATATATATCATACGCTAAGGTTAAGAAGTTTGCCTCCCTTTTTAGAAAAAAACCTTACAATTACTCCACATAAATTATACATCATTTTATAGATCATTGCTTGCTCTACCGGCATCCACAACAAAAAAAAATTATAATTGCTCTTGCTTTCGTAATTAATTATGATACTTATATATATATATATATATATATATATATATATATATATATATATATATAGTCTATATTGCTAGTCTTTATTTATTTGTTCTGCATAAACGATTGTAAGACGTTAGAATATAACAGGATTAAGTTTTAACAAGAAATGATAGAAAATCGTGACGAGAAAAAATATTATAGACTAGAGATTGTAAAAGTTATATGTACCTTTTCAAAAACTAGCTTTTTTTAAAAATATATATACTGTATGACAATCAAGATTTATAAGACGTTGCTTGAAACCTTAAAACAACTTAATTGCAATGTTTAAGGGAAATTTGTTTATGTGCTGTTGGAGACATTTTCTCTTACAATGTCAATGACTTTTTATTACGCGGAATTTAGAATACTAATTTAATGACCTTAAAGATAATTAATTAAACGTGAGATACGACTATAATAAACATTCCAATTATTGTTATATAACTTAGATAGTTTTAGTAAGTAATAAAGTTTATTAAAAAACTTATAATATAATAATAATAATTAGATAAATAACATTAAACTAAAAAACCTTAAGAATAAAAGGTAAGTAATTATATCATATATTATTAATGTCTAACTAATTCAATGATAATCTGTTCTTGCAAATAAATTATTATATTTAATATTATTATTATAAATTATGATGTTATGTCTAATAAAAGCGATGTTAGCTAGGTACTAACAGTTAAGTGCTATTTCTTAGAACTGGTGGGCGCCCTGTGGTCGAAATTCGACCATAATTAATTTAAATTTTAAATTTGAACATTATTAAGGTTCTGTTGTCAAAGACTATAACTTCTATGATAATAAACGAAAGAGCGTGTGCGTGTCAAATACGTGGTAGTGTGTCTGTTGTTTTTTAAATTGATTTAGTGTATTTTTTATACATAAATTTAAATGAAATTGGCAATATGCATTTCTTTTCTCTATAAACTACAAGTGTGAGAAATTTCATACTCCTCGGTCCGCGCAATTTCCGTAAAAAGGGGTACAAAGTTTTTGCTTCACGTATCAATATATAGATTTAACGTTTGTAAATCTTTTAAGGGCAGACAACATTTAGACATTAATAAAGCTTGTCGTGAGATACGAGTACTCGTATTTACTTATTTTGAAAATTGTAAAAATTAAAATCAATTAAATCAAGTTCTTTAATTTACTTGTAAATCGATATAGGTAAATTTCGCTACAAGCTATTATATCATATAAATTGTGTAATAACGTTAGATGTTGATAGTAAAAGTTTTGAAGCAATAGTTTATTTCATCTTTTTAGAAATAGAAAAATAGAAGAAATAAAAGCTTGTTTTAAAAAATGTATTATTTAACTTTTTTTTTACTTTTTAGCTATTGCTGGATATGTTTCACAATCTTCTATTCTCAGCAAATCCTTTTATTTGAATCTCATATTGTAGGAAAGCGTAAAAAACAGTTCGCCATCTTTAGAAGTCCGCCATATTGGATTTAAAGTAACGTCACTTTATTTTTCGAGTTACTCTCAGTAAGCCCTTTCGTTTGATACCCACATTATAGGAGTGTATTAAAAATAACTACCCGGCCGTCTTGGATGCCATGTTGGATTTAGAATGACGTCAATTGCTAAACATGCATTGTCAATTCAGCTCAATCGGTTAAAGACGTATGCTTGAAAATTGAGCTCTAAGACTCCACCCTAACCTTATAGATACATTGTAAGTTAAACAAAAACTTTTAAAATCGACACGCACTCTTGTGTAGTGGTGCTAGTAATCTCTTAAAAGACTCCGATATACATAAAGAGGCCATTGCCCATCTGTGGGATGTTACAGGTTAAATAAAATCAGGCGCAATAAGAATAAAGTATTTGGTACATTTGTTTTTTCACATTATCTTTATGTATCAAGTATATTTCACACAATTAAAATACATTATTTAACCTTCATTGAACTAATAATTATTGTTTTATGTCTTAAAACGAGGTGACGTGCAAATTATAATTTTTTTTTTTATTTAAATTAAAAATTACCTTGAGACCAACACGGCGAGTTTTATGTATACAATTTTTTAAATTATTTTTTAAGATAATATTTTTAGGCATATATTTATTTTATGTATAACGTTCTATTTAATTGATTTGAACACTATATATTCATTTTTATTATAAATTCTTACATAAAATTATTGTGATTAGCACTCCCATTTTCTTTTCATAACATTTTTATACTATAGGCGAATTGAATAAAATCGTTTAACTGGAGATGTGGAAATACATCGGAATCGACTTCGTTTAAATTAATAAGAATTTTGCGATAAAAATAATTCAGTTTTTTTATATTCAAATCGGAACAAGTTAAAAACCTAATATCCATTAAGAACGATATAAGAATAATAATATAATTTGTCAAATCGGGAATGTTTAGGCTGCGAAACAGTATAACGACCTCTGTTTAAAAGTAGACACAAAATGGCCGCTCGCAATACGTAAACTTGTTTTTAAGGGCGTTTCGAGGTTATAATATAAAAATTCCCAGTCGTCACCCTCGTAGACAGAGGGAGCCTGCCCCGTCTCGACCTTCCTCAAGCCGGCGACCTTCCTACGTGCGTAAAGGTCAGTACTCAGACGGAGACATTAAAATTTATCTGAACATTCGGCTAGATCAATTCAAGGCCTAGAGTGTTGCTATGCGAATTGTCCGAAGTAAACGTATTTTGTTTTATTACAAATAATGATAGTGGTATTGTTTATTCTCTGAGATGTTTTTCGACTTCGTTTCGTAATTTATTAATTAAGTATTCGTTTGGTTCGATACAATAATTACATTAGTAGCAAAAGCCATACTTTATCATTTATCATTGTTACTGTAAATTGATAGAGAGATAGACAGAACATACTTTAGTTAAATAATAACACGAAAGAATATAAGTATAATTAAGACATATTTTTACTTATTAATTGTTCGTTAGGTTTACAGAATATATATAAAAAATTACAGTATTTTTATAAAATTTCATAGCTACGTAATGGATTAATATTGTTGGTTGATCCAGATTCATACTTAAAGTTACTATGTTGTATTGAAACAAATATTTATGCATATCACGAGCAAAACGACACATTAATATTATCAAACCTTTTGAGGAAATAATAATGTAATTTTTTTATACAGTTACTAGGTATGGCAAACAAGCTTACGGCCCACTTGATGATAAGCGATTACCGTAGCCTATAGAGTATAGACGGCTGCAACATCAGAAGCATCGCAAGCGCGTTGCTGACCGTAGCCCAAATCCTCCCCCCCAAAAACTCTGGTCACCTTACTCACCATAGGAATACAACACTGTTTGAAAGTTTACGAGTATTTAGCTGGTATCTTCCGTAAGGTCGGGGTATTTCCCCAGTCGGACTGCTCCAGATTTTGAGCACCTCAGCCCTATTTTCCCCTACCTCAGTTAAATATTACATATGATTATGAATGTTACATACATCTACATAAATAAAAGTGTATGTATACCTATAACTCCCAAACGACTACACCTAATTGAATAATTAACCTTTTGTGTTCTTTGCAGAACAAGGCTTGTATAAAAAAAGTATATACTATAATCATGAAAAAAAAAACACAAGGTAGTACGAATTTCTCCAGGACAGTAAGTATTAAATTATATCAATAATTTCTACTTGACTAGCCCGTTGGCGCTGTTTGCTGTGACCCTACTTTCTACTCTGGAGTTTCGATTCCCGCCTCGAGTTTGGATGTGATATATGTAATTATTTATATCAGTATTATTTATATGTATACATCGAAAACTAAATATGTAACTATATCAACCGACTGTTACATATAACACAAGCATTAAATTGTTTACCTTAGGAACAGACGATCGTTTGTGTATGTTACCGATATTTATTTATTTAATTTCAGATATAAAAAATACGTTGAAAAATACGACCTATAAAACACAACTTAAGTAACTACTTTCATATTTTTATTATCTTTGACGACAATACCCTAGGGTCATGTATATAACTCCACTTCAACCTTGAAAGTTCCCCGTGTGTAATCGACAAGAAGCTTTTAACGTAACTGCCGGAATGTCCTCACTCCTTTAACAATTACTCGTTCCGTCTATCCGAATCAGTCGTCTCTTTCATATACCTTATAAATAAGAAGAATAGAGCGCTAATTGACTAGTCTCAGTTACTAACATTGAAGTTTGTGTATGTAATTTATATTTTTACTCACATTTTATAGTCTATATTGCGTGTGGATATCATCGTCAATTTTTTTACTACCATTTTTTTTACAGTTTTTTTGTAGTTGTAAAGGTGTAAGGTAAGAATTGAGCTTTAAGAAAAAAATACTTCATAAAAGTAGTCAAAAACACTTTTAATTGTTATTTACAAACTCCAATTATATTTATTTTAATTAATTTATTATTGTTAAAGTGTATCCACCGCCGATTCGAAATATAGATTCCGGAAAGAAGAATCGGTAAGAAACTTTAAAAAAATACTTTATCTTATTTTTTATTTAATCTTATTTTGCTTAAAATACATAGCGCCACTAAATCCATAATACATCTTTATTATAATTATAAGCTGATGTTGTCCTATGTAAATATTCGCAAATATTTTCGGAAAATTTCCAATTTTCTGCGCAATTTTCTTCATTTCATAAGAAGATAAAGGATTAGAGACCTTGAAAAAAATCTTCTAGAATTGGTCCAGCCATTGTCGAGTGCTTTAACTTAGCAACAGCTTGCTTAGCAACACATTCAGCCTTCAATTTTATTTATATAGATTTAGATACAATACAGTAGAGTTAAGAGTTGCTACGCTTATATTATTTACTAATCACGTAGCGAGTTAAAAACAAATAAAATAAAAACGTACTGTAATTATATATATCCTTCAAAATTACGTTAGAAAAATTATTAAAATTTCATTAAATTAATTACAATTGATATGAGATCACTAGCGGCCTCTGTTCGTCCATACTTTTTACACGATAAGAAATCACAGACATCATCATATCAGATATCAGGTATCATATAATAAACCTTCTCCGAAACACGCTGCATCTTGTGATATAAGTATTGTTCCGATCGGTTCAGTAATTTTCGCAGTACAACCGAACAAAAAAACCAGCTCTTCCTTAATTACTATAAATAGATTACCAAATTCTACATGTGCTCGTAGATAATAACTTCATAAATCTTACAATTAGATTATATGTAATAAAACATTGTAATTAACCTGTCTTTTGTCCATTTTATATAATATGTATAGCTTATTATTAATATAAAATCTATATAATAGTTTTTACTTAAGTTACTCGTTGCGAGCCCCTTAACTCTTCAATACTTGTGTTGCTACGCCAGTCATAATGGCTTATATAAGCCGGCAAGCGAGCCACGTGTATGAAAATAGTCTATTGAATTTCAACGTCATAAAGGAAGGGTGTTTTGATTTTTTTTTTTATCTTTTTCCATTGATGTGATGTGAATTCGTAGTCCATAGGTTTGATATCTATAATATATATAAAAGCGAAAGGTCACTCACTCATCACGAAATCTCCGAAACTATAACACCTACAAACTTGAAATTTGGCAGGTAGGTTCCTTATACGACGTAGGCATCCGCTAAGAACGGATTTTACGAAACTCGACCCCTAAGGGGGTAAAACGGGGGTTGGAAGTTTGTATGAAAGTCCTATGTTTTTGAAGTAAGAGACTTGAAATTTAAAATGCAAGCTCTATAGATGGTGAAAAGGTGTCCAAATAATGTATCTTTAGAAATTAACTCCTTTTTGGGGTTAAAACGGGGGATGGTAGGCTGACTCACTCATCGCGAAATCTCCGAAACTATAATAGCTACAAACTTGAAATTTGGTAAGTAGGCTCTTTATAGGACATAAACATCCGGTACGAATGGATTTTACGAAACTCGACCCCTGAGGGGGTAAAACGGGGGTTGGAATTTTGTATGAAAGTCTTATATTTTTGAAGTAAGAGACTTGAAATTTAAAATGTATGCTCTATAGATGGTGAAAAGGTGTCCAAATAATGTATCTTTAGAAATCAACTCCCTTTTGGGGTTAAAACGGGGGGTGGTAGGTTGACTCAATCACCACGAAATCTCCGAAACTATAACAGCTACAAACTTAAATTCGGCAGAAAGGTTCCTTATAGGGCGTAGACATCCGCTAAGAATGGATTTTACGAAACTCGACCCCTAAGGGGTAAAACAGGGGTTGGACTTTTGTATGAAAGTCCTATATTTTTGAAGTAAGAGACTTGAAATTTAAAATGTATGCTCTATAGATGGTGAGAAGGTGTCCAAATAATGTATCTTTAGAAATCAACTCCCTTTTGGGGTTAAAACGGGGGATGGTAGGTTGACTCAATTACCACGAAATCTCCGAAACTATAACAGTACAAACTTAAATTCGGCAGGTAGGTTCCTTATAGGGCGTAGACATCCGCTAAGAACGGATTTTACGAAACTCGACCCCTAAGGGGGTAAAACAGGAGTTGGACTTTTGTATGAAAGTCCTATATTTTTGAAGTAAGAGACTTGAAATTAAAAATATATGCTCTATAGATGGTGAGGAGGTGTCCTAATAATGCATCGTAATCTATATATATAGAAGAGAAGGGATCACTCATCACGAGAACTTAAAAACCGCTGGATGGTCTATCCATCCAGTCTGGACAAAGATAAAGTTTGGCAGGGATGTAGGTTATAGTTAGTAGACGTCCGCTAAGAACGGATTTTACGATATTCCATCGCTAAGGGGGTTTAATTGGGGTTGATAGTTTGTATGAAACATATACAGCCTGAAAATAAAACCAAAAATGTGGTGTATAGAGAGGTTTTATAAAAATAACTATTAAATTATACTAAATTGTGTCTTTTAAAAAGTTACTCAGTTTGATAAGCATTTCAAGTGACTGAAATAAAAAAATAATTTGCGTTAAACATCTTAATAGTAATACATATCTTCATAACCACGAGGACGTAATCGCAGGCAGTTAGTGTATTATAAACAAAGTCCCCAAAAGTGTATGTGATCGATTCGCTCAAAATTTACTGAACGGATTTTCATGCGGTTTTACCATTGTAGAGAGGGCTCCACCATTGGCAGGAGGAAGGTTTACGAAACGGCTAAGCCGATTTTGATGAGAGTTTCACTGGAAATTTGCCGGCAAAACTTTGTGACACACTTATTTCAACGCGGGCGAAGCCGCGGGCACAGCTAGTATTTGTATATTTCTTAAAATGGAGGGATCTTCGTGTTTTTCTATTTTAATAAGTATTAATATGTACGATTTTATTTTTGTGTTTACCCTCACATTAGGGATTCTAAACATACGAAAATAAGACTAGTTACGAGTCTCTGTAAAAGAACTCACTATAGACGGCGCCACGGTTCGCTTAAACCGAAAATAAATGTTTAATAAGTATTAATTGTGTAATTTTCTATTTGTGTTTTTTTAAAATGTTCTGAGTAGAACTCATAAAGGATCTCTTTTGAGGATATAACGTCATTAAATATATTGTAACGTTACTTGCTTCGCTGCTTTGCTCCTTGCAGCTATATGTGGAAATCTCAGAAGCAAAAGTGCTACATCTGTGCTTACAACATATAATCCTTTCGCCTTCTAGTAATCAGTTCAATAGTTTAAGACTAAACAACAAATATATTAACAAAGTAACATTTATTATATTTGCGACATTAGTAAGTATTCTTGATCGAATATAAGTTTTATTTTGGACTAATTTGCACTTGCGATTTTACTCATGACAGCATTTTAACCGGCTTCCAAAAAGCAGGGGGCTTCTCAATTCGATTGTATTTTTTTGCGTGTAGAACCTTTGTTGTGTTGGTACGTGTCATGTGGTCCCATTTAAATTTGGTTGAGATCTAACAAGAACTTTTTGAGTTGTCTATAACGCAATGTCTAATAACGCATATTATTTATTCACTTGGCTATTTTTTCGTCGACCTACGTTGTATTACTGGCCCACGTAATTGAAGTCTGTTTATTTCGTTTGCGAGCAACACAATTAAGTTACTTTATCATTTGCTATTTACGCTTCTTAAATATCAGCTTCTCTGTCAAATCACAAGATTACAAAGAAGCTTTTATTTACATTTTTACATAGCAATGCCTAAGCTTATGTGTCCACCTGGACAAACATACATTTAAAGTTCAAATAATAATAAAAAATCAAAGAGAATAATTATATGACTAAGTTAAGGTTGCTAACACTTAAGATGTAGCAATTTTTAAATTGACTGTTGTTTTTGCCACTTGGAATTTTTGTTTTTGTTAGTTTTTCTTTTATTTTTTTTTTGTTTCGACGTTCGTTGAGTGTGTATTCCTTATGGCGAAACAAATATTTGTATTTCAGTCCATTTCATAATCCTTAAGATAAATAACCCCACGTATTTATTACATACATACATACGTACATTGTTGTACAATATTCGACCCATTTTTATTATACTAACATAGGCAACGCTAATTATTGTAATATTCCTTGTAATACAGACCATGTAACCTACTTTTACAATGATAACAAAGACAATATAATTTTTTTTATCTGTGCTATAATTTAGACAGAAATGGCTCATTTTTTTATTCTAGACGTTGTTTCTATGGCTGTGTTGACCTATAGACACAAGGTCAACTGTGTAGGGGCTCCGCATTCCTATGGGGCCCTCTGTCTGGAAGGGAAAATAGATTCAATCTAACTTTGAAACGAATGTAATGAAGCTAGGGTTATACTGATATTATAAATTAGTCATTTGCCTTAAATATACGTTAACAGTAGTTGTAGGTATATATAAGTTTATAATAATGCGGCGTAGCGTAGGTTTATTTTTCAACTACAAACTCATGGATCCTTTATTTTCAATGCGGTATAGACATTATTTAAATTATTATGAATTTTATTTTGTAAGCTTAAAATTTTATGTCATAATTTTTTTACTTAAATATTTATCAAAATGTACTTCATATTAACCTTTAGTTCATTTAAATGACCGTAAACAATTAATAAGCAAAAGACGGCTTGTGGGAATCTTTTATTTTTATTTTATTAACTATCTTTTATTTTTATTTTATTGACTGCGTAAGTAAAGAACATAAACCTTTTCATGTTATGTGTATTTACTCTCTGACATTAAATTTAAACATATATACTACATAATATTTTTAAGCTATTTAAAAATCAGTCAAAAAGACGCAGTACTTTAGATACGGTTTATAATTGAATTTAAACCACCCCCCCTTTTGTTTTTATTACCGTATAGATATTTTTTTTAATCGGAAAACAAACAATTACTCAAACACTTCTTTATTAAAATACGAGCTTCCCGCCCCGGTGTCTCACGGGTATTTAACATAAATTTCCAATCCCTAATTTTTTTTAAATAACTTCTTTCTCTGGAACTAAATCTGGCGGGCGACACCGGGTTCTTATATATTCAAAGAGCTAGGCTCTAGGATATTCGAGAAAGTTTGAGAATATTTTCTTTCTCACATCTTCTAGATTGTTCTCGACATTATCGTCCGCAACAATAAGTTCTGCAGCTGTAGCATACGTAACAAAGGCGCGAAATTTAAAAACTGAAATTTTAAAATGTTTTTAGAACTAATTTGAATAACTACTATTATGAAAAGCCTTTATATCTTTAAAAACACGTCCTTTAGGTTAAAACGGGAAATTTCTTGTTCGAGGGGGGAAAGGGCTATCACACTATATAAGTCCATTTATCGTGCCGGGACTCCTTAAGTTTTATCGGCACGCACATTTTATCAACTTAGTTATATATAATGACTAGTTGCTGCCCGCGACGTCATCTGCGTGAACGCTATACAGCACCAAAAATACCTACGATTATACCTTTTAAAATAACATTCATTTAACCGTTTCTACTTTACATTTCATATCTACAGAAAAATCTCAAAGATGGCGCTGCTTTAGAATTGTCTTGTCTATTTACATTCATTTAATTATGTTTATCGGCTTAGTTACTTATATTGCGTGATTTTTATAGTGTGAAGCTAGCTTATATAGCATGGTTATTAACATAATAACAACAACATTCAAATATGCATCGTTAGACTACACGTTGTTACAAAATGCGTTAAAGAAATAAAGGTTCACTGCTCGTTCCCGGTAGGTGATAGCATGATAATATGTAGACTTTTTAATAATATTCGTGCCAAATTTGAAGTAAATCCATGCGTAACTGTTTGAGTTTATCCCGGACAACAGGGGATACAGACAAACAGATAAACAGACAAAAATTCTATAAACTATATTTTTGGCTTCGGTATCGATTGTAGATCACAACCCAAGTATTATTTAAAAAAAAATTCAATGTACAGTTTTGACTTTCCTACCATTTTATTATATGTATAGATAATGATAATTATATAAATAAAAAAACATAAATCTAATAATCTATAATCTCATAATTTTTGACAAATAAAAAAAATGTGTGTGTCAGCACCGACGCACGACTAGATATTACTCTTTCAGATCTACTCTATAGGCACAAAAAGGCTTAATAGTCTAAGAAAAGGATTAATACCTTATCTAATAGTAAATAAGAAAATCCAATAACGCCATCTATCGGAACCCAATAGGGTTCCCGTAAACGTCTACGTTTATCGGAACACAATAAGGTTCGGCGTTACGAGAAACGTAACGAGGTCATTCGTTCAGTAAATTTTACTCTTATGAAAATCGAATCTTAAAGAGTAAACTCCTAAAATGAAATTAAAAACATCTAGTAACCTAGCAGTTAAAACAGTTAAACTTCAAATAAATTATGTTTACATAAATTTTCTTAACTTTATTGGTAAATATTAAATGTGGCATAATTTACTGTCTCTTACTTGTATCCAGGATACCTACGACGACGGTTTGGCGAAGTAGTCACGGCATCTGGCTGTAGAGATCACGGTTATGACCATACAGATGTTTGCCCTGGTCTAAATTGTTTTGTTTGTTTTGTGTTTTTCTGTACCCCAATACAAGATGTCATTCTTATTTAGGCTCTTAAATGGTGGGGCGTTTATCTTTGTTCAATATATATTTATTGTTTTAAAATATATATTACATAATGATAAGATTGGTGTACAAACATAGGCTGGTTTATGTACGTGTACGTGCTACGTTGTATGTTAGTACGTAAAGCCTCCTTTTTTTTACGTGGGGAAAATCCATCATGGACACCCTCCGGCGCGGGGGCGCCAGAGGGTTATGTCATACTCCTACTGACTAAAAAACCTCCACGTGTGAGCAGTCATCCGCCTGGGTGGGGCGAGATGGGGTCGCGCTAGCATTCGCCACCTCGCCCCAGGCGTTAGGCCCCGATTCCTCCGGGTCCCGGCATAATGGTGGGGGTGGCCTCGCTCGCAACAAGGCAACCCTTCAGACATGGGGTCATGTCGTCCCCACTACGTGCAGCCTCCTACTACAGGTATTAACATACTCAAAAGGGGTTTTTGATATATAAAATCTCTGAAAGAGATTTCTAATCAACTCATGGACAAGAGAATAATTTCGTATAACAACCTTAACCTTTTCTTAGTATATCTTAAAATTAAGGGAAAATAATAATAATATTTATTCTTATATTCAAATTAATTAAATCGAACAGATTCGAAACTACAAACTGCGAAGTTAGTAAAATATTCGTCAGAATTATTTTTCAAGTCAGATACGGTTTCTGTTGTTTATACTGAACTTTATTGAAGTGGAGAGAATGTCAAATGTCAAGTTATTTTGACTTTTCTCTGTTCAACTTAAGTCTAGCGCTCGATATTATTTCAGACAATAGCTAATTTTATATTTTACAATACAATACAATAAAATATACTTTATTGTACAACCAGAAACAATACATGTAACATAAAAATATGGAGGAAAAAAAATATCCAAAAAAAATAAATGTACAAAAGGTGGTCTTACCGCTAAAGAGCGATCTCTTCCAGACAACCTTTAGAAAAAAGCCATGAATATAAAGCGGCATAGAGGTGAACTTTAAAATTACTTTGTTATTTAAGTGTTTAATTAAAATATATTCTGAAATAAACTGAAACAGCTTTCATACATGTACGGTTCCAAAGAGGTCAATGGTCCGTCTGCTGTCGTAGTCTATGCCTGATCGTCTGCAACACCAAGAATATGCTACAAACGCGTTGGCGACTCTACCCCCGCTGTCAACACAACGCATCATACGAAGGTCTGGCTACCGTCTTCACTCATAATTATTATTTGTTTGCCATCTTCAATAATTATCAGATATTCAACCCGTCGTCCTACTACAAATTTTGAGCAAGAGATTTACTATTGTGCTGTTGTGCTCTACCTCTACTATTTTACTGTTGTGCTCTACCTCTTTGGTATAATAAACTTAAAAATAAGGATAGTTCTCTTAAAACAGTTGTTCGTGGACCCACAGGTTCCCTTAGAAGCTTCCGAAGTGGTCCGCAAAAACAAACTTTATCGCCAAACAGTTTGCGATCAACGGCAAACTAGATTACTAGACGCTTTGTCTAAAGGTCCCCTCACAAGAATGTTATGCTGAAATCGTTTGCGAAGCTGACACACTTGTCAGATTCAATAGGTCTATATCAAGCTACGCTTTGAGATATCGATATCGCCAGAACTCGATTGGCAAGTGATTTGATTGTAGACACAAGTGAGTAAAAGAAATATAATATACTTGGAGTCAATATTTGTCATAATAAAAGCCTTTTGAAGGGATAACAAGCCATCACGATCTTGCACCGCATAAAGCCAGTGACTCAAATAATTCCATTCCAATTGATGCGTTATTGCTATTACAATTGTCTTACAATGTTACTCTTTTGATTCAATGTTATTTCTATTATCATTGTGTTGGAATTAATCGAATAAAATAACTATTATTTTGCTCGCGGCATCGACAATTTTGGCTTTACCGTTCTCCTATTAAAGCCTATGTCAATCAGTGATAATATTCTCCATAACATTTTTCAGGCAAAGGAGTTTTCAAATCGGTCCAGTAGTCTGTAGTTTTAACCCTATACTTGACATTGTGAACTTAAATGCACATTTATTTAAGGTTTTTTTTTTAATGGAATATTAACATCGAATCGCTTTAGTAAAAATTCAAAGTGACTTCGTAGATGTTTCTTTACATAAGAAAAAGAAAATTATATCCCTCTCGTACACATATTGTCAGTGGTGAACAAAATGGCGAGCCGTCGGTCAACGCCTGCGCAACGCCCTGTAAGTATCTTATTTTATCTAAATATAATTAGGTTAAATGTATAAAATTGTTATAATTTTACTTTCTGAAAGCTTTATGCAATTATTTGGTGATATTATTTTTGAGCTATTTGTTTTGTATATATAGTAATTCACAATTTTTGTTATGTGTGCATTAAAATACGCACTGCCTGGTTCACCGTGAATGACTCAATATTTCTTGTGTATATTTAAATGCACACTGCCAACGTCACAGACTATAACTGTTTGTGAATGTTGTATCTTAAAGTGCACATTGCCTACTGTGCTACTATATACTCAAGCCTTTGTTCAAACCGAGTTTTTTTTTTCACAATGCATGACAACAATTTATATTACCCGTTTCACCAAATCCCTATTCCTTAGCTTGCAACACTTTTCTTTCAGATGACTAGGAGTAGAAAAATCCTAGCTTTGATGCCTAAATGCGGAGTTAAGTCTGATGTGGAATCCAGCGAATCTTCAGAAAATGAATCCCAGATATTATTTATTATTTATTTTATACTTTATTGTACACCACAAATATATATACAAACAAAGCATAAAAATAGTTACAGACAGTGAAGTACAATGGGCGGACTTATGGCTAATTAGCCATTTCTTCCAGACAACTCATAGATAGATATGTAGTCTTTATCAAGACATTTCAGAAGACAGTTCCTCTGTCCGATCAGTAGCGTCTTCTGTCGAAAATGTAAACATCTCCGATACTGATGACTGTGAGTATCGAGAAATATACGCCATTGCTTCTGTCCATGAAGAGCCAAGATTCAGACAAAAAACTGTCGATTCTACTACAAACTCACCTTCTATTCTTCTTCAAACTGATGCATCATTTGAAGAATGAGTACGGTATATTCTCTTTAGGTACTATTAGGGCAAATCGACTTCGAGGGGTAGAGAAAAAATAACAAAGTGATAAGGATTTTAAGAAAAGGGGTAGGGGGGCTTTTGCTCAAGTCGTGTCTCACGAACATAATATCGCTGTTGTAAAGTGGTTTGACAATAAGTTTGTTTTAGCTGCAAGTACTTATGTTGAAGCCCACCCTGTACAGAATGTAATGCGGTACAAGAAAGAAGAAAAGAAGAAAGATCCAGTCACATGCCCAAATTTAATAAAGCACTATAACGGGAATATGGGTGGAGTTGATCTAGCCGACATGATAGTCGCTTTATACCGTACTGAGTTGAAAGGTCATCGTTGGTATTTAGTATCATTTTTACAGATTCTGGACATCTGCATCAATAATTTGTGGCTGCTGTATCGTCATGAAAATAGTGGTAAACAAAAACTATTGTCACTCAAGAAGTTTCGAGTCGCATTATTTAGGCAACTGCGTTTATTTGAGAGGAGTTCTTCAAATCTACAACCTGTTGCATTTTCCAAATTTGTGAGAAAAGTAAAAACGCCAGTTGCGGAGAGGCTTGATGACGCTACTCGTTACGACCTGACGGGACATCTTCCTACTTTTACGACAAAAGACAGGTGTAGAAACTGTACCAAACATCAAACCAAATGTTTTTGTCCAAAGTGTAACGCATGACTATGTATAGATGAAGGGTGAAATGGCTTTATGGATTTTCATACTAACAATAGTGATTAAGTTTTTTATATTTTTACACGGTAGATAGATAATTAAGTAAACTTTGATCTCAGAGTATTATGACTGCATTTTGCGATAAAAATTAATATAAAGTTTAACATTGTTTTTTTTTTAAAGTAGAACTATATGTGATAATTATGTCGCCACATACCGTACTCATAGATTTAGTTCCTAAAAATTCTCAAAACTTATTGATATGTTATAATTTAGAGACTTTTATTTCAAGTATTTTAAGAAATTCGTGTAATTTTTTATGTTTTGTTACTTTTTTAGTTTAGTGATCACATGGCAGTGTGCACATAAAGACACATAATATATCCTGAAAACTGAAATTCAGGGATTTTTTATTTTATTTTTCCTTACATCCTTTTAATCCAATTAAAGCAGAAAAGTAGCAAAAGTTTATTTTTTTTAAGTTAAAATTCTCTGCCAAGTATAGGGTTAAAACAAAGATTAAAGGTTTTGTTTACAAATAAAAAAAATCCTCTTTATATTATAAGCATATATATCTTATAAACTAAAGATGATAGACCATCGTTGGCTACTTTAGAATGTAAATAATTTAAAGTAATTTGAATATATTTATACATTTTTAAATAGGTACCTACATAACTTTTCGAAATTTTCCGGAGTATTTTTACTAAAAGCGCGTTATCTGTGCTCTCGCGCTGGTAGTGCGTTCAACTCCGACCGTGTCCGTCCGTCTGGTAACAGCCTGCCCTAATACGTGAGTTATACGGCCTCAGATATGAGGTTGGAGATATAAGGTAACAGGTAAACCATTTTGTCACCTATATCTAAATACCTAAGCTAAAATTATATTTTTAGGAAGTAAAATTTAGTTGATATTGAGAGAACGTTTGCATACAAATGTCTGTAAATCTGCAAGATGTCCACTTTGTCATTTAGTAAAATGAGGATAAAGAATAATGTTTAACGTAATTAAATTTAACAATGCCATATTTGGCTCGAAATAAGATCGTTAACATTTTTGTTCGTGGACATATGTAAGACCTACAGACAATGCTAACAAACTTTTTTTTTGTTTAATTTATATTATATTTTTTAACTGTTCATTACTTTAAAAACATTGTACACAAAGTTCAAGTGACAATTTTAACAACAAAATCAAAAGTTAAATGAGGTCAGTTTTAGTCGTTTACTAAATTGTATCGCAGTTATCTTCTCGAATGTAGTTATATATTACTTATTGACGTAAAGTAGGTATAACTTTTTGTGGTTCAGTAGCTATGGGGAGACGCTGAGAAACGCCACATTCACTAACCTCAGATGATTGTGGTTGAGAATATCGCTACAACAAATATTGCGAGACATCTTAATTGAAATCTTGAAGTAATGGCATTAAAACGATATGAAATTCCAATTTAGAACGTGTAGGTATAATCACGTAATAAGCAGTCTTGTTTACGTAATATAATATGATGTATATTGTATATACATTTATCATTTTATTTCATTCAATAACTTGTAGTGCTCGCAATTGGAAACAAAGCGCTTTATATGTTAGCACAATACATTATATATAAACATACATTTTTGATTGTATAAAACTCTGGTAGTTGTAATACCTGGCGTACTTCGCATTGCAATTTTTTTCTTTTCATTATATCGAATTTATTTCTTTTGAACCCTTGACTTGACAATAAAGAACATAAAAAGTTATAATTATCCAATTTCGTAGTTGTTCGTAATTTATGCGCATACATATATTTCGGCTATTAAATTTTATATTTAATTTCGATTTTAGAAGTTACACTTCTTTGGCGCTAGGGGAAAATGATGAGAGTAAATTTTCACGATGCGCGCGCACACCGTCACAAAAAACCGACACCCTGAAGTTAGGTACTCAACGAAGAAGAAGTTTTTTTTTTTTTTAATTATGTGATATATCCACAGGCTTATTATGCCCGTGCTTTTGTTATTCCATATATTATTATTATTATTTTTTTAACATACATCGGTACTTCACCGCAACTTTACAATCCTAGAAGCCTTAATAACTAGTCTACGAAGAAGAAGTTAGCAACTTGAAGTTAGCTAGCCAATGACGTATAACTTTTTACGTGCGGTATAATCACACACTTTTTTGTATCGTTTATGGCATATGCCAGCATTTTGCTGCTATATAGGTATATTAATTTGTTGTAAGTAAAATAACAAGTTTTAAGTGCAATAACACATAAACAATATAATTAACTTTATCTTTTCGGAAACGTGATTCTAGAAAAAACTAGTTTTTGTATATTACTTAATAAAACATTACCTAAAAACTTATCTTAAGTCGAAATTATTTTATATAATATATGTAATTAAGTGTATATATTTAGAGAGACTGTTTATAATCCAGTTTTGAATTCAAACGGCTTCTTTTAGGCCGGAGGTCGCCTTAACTGGGCCTGGCTCTGTTAGCAACAGGGCTTATTTTTTTTTGTTTATTTTCAGACGCCAGAGGATCAATGTGCTTTAGCTGTGTGGGCGTGTAATGTGCGTGCATATTACTTTATATAAGTCTATGCATTGTATTAACTTACATCTCAAGTACATAAATAGGTATAGGAGGTATAAAGTATGTCTAGAAATCAAGAAAGACATTGTTTTTGATTGTTTATTAAGTCTAGAACACGTTTTGTGTATAAAAAGTATATATTAGTATAAACAACAATAAACAATGTACCCAACGACCCACACAAAAATTCTTTCGCCAAACATTTGACCGACACACAACCTTATATTTGAAGCTCAAACGATTGCACTGATCACTATTTCTAACCTGTAACGAATGATCATCAATAATTACAAGAATCACACAGATAAAAATTTATAGACGTTTTATATCACATTTTTGCATGTCTGCGTGTATTTATAGAGGTGGGCGTCGGGCGGCGCGACCTTGTGTCCGAGACGGCTCAACTGTAGCACACATTGATTTCACTCGAAAGTAAATTTAGCTTTTGTGATACATTACCGGTTTTGATACGTTATTGGTTAGTATTGTAGCGTCGGGGTGGCGATGGATAATGAACATGGTATAGGTATCGCGAAGTATCTGTTGGTAGCACGCGTCGGTCCGCGCGCGACCGCCTGCTCGCCAATTTCGCACACTGATAAGTTCAATAAACTCTTCGCGTTTACGTACGAACCTAATGGATGCGGTATGTATATATTTCCTATGATGATTTGATGAGTGGTAAATATTGTTAGGAAGTTAACATGCCAGTGTAAGTTGTTCTTGGGATTCTTTTACTGTTAGTAATTTTAATTTTAAACTGCTATTTATTAGAAATCTACTAAAAATCGTGTAAGCAAAAGTAACGTGGATTACAAATTTTTTTATTATTATACGTAGGTTTTTTAATTGTAATTTCTCAAAAGTGATAAAAATTAATATTTTGTTGATGAAAAAATTAAGATTTTTGAACAAATAAAACTTATACTTAGAAAAGGTAAAATGCAGATTTGTTTTAGAACGAATTTCTTATAAATATATATGAGTAAATTATATTATGCTTTTAGAGCTAATTGTGACGAAAAGCAATAAATTTAGTACAAATGGTAAAAGTTATGTATACAAATAAATTAATAAAAGAAACATTTATCTATCTTTATTGTACGTCAGATACTATAGTAACTAATGCTTGCTATATATATATATATATATATATATATATATATATATATCGAGCAAGCGTACGGCTCACCTGATGGTAAGCAATTACCGTAGCTTATAGATGTCTGCAACACAAGAACCATAACAAGCTCGTTGCCCATATCCCCAACCACCTTATCCCCAATTTCATTTTGAGCAGGACATTTCCTGCTGTGCTTGTGTGCCAAAATTTAATTATAACCAACCACAAAAAATAAAATATTTCCTGTAGCTTTTTAGGAATGAAAATTTATAGTAAAAATAATGTTATTATCTTTATTGCAATCAAAAATACACGTAGAAACATAACAATATACACAGAGGAAAAGTTATCTCTGACAAAAGAGATTTCTTCCAGTCAACCCATGATCATGAGTAAGTGTTTCATATAGGGAGGCAAACAGTGCAAGAATAGCAAAAAAAAAAACGATGGTAAAAATGCCAAAATGAATTACACATAGTATGCGATACATGTTATCTAGTGATCATGCTATCTATCTTGACACGGAAAAATATTTTTTTTAATAACAGAAGTGATACTTTTTTATTATTATTAGTGGTCGCTTAGTAGTTGGAATTCGACCGTAATTAATTTAAATTATAAGTTTGAACATAATAATATTTTGTTGTCAAAGACTTTTGAGATTATATATATTACAATATTTTAGAAAGAAAGAAAGAAAGAAAGACATTTATTTGAGACACATACATTGCTTACAGACATACAACAAACACAATGAGAGCACAAATACATTAAAAAAGTAAAAAAAAAGTTAAAATTAAGTAAAAATGTAACTAAAAATTTATATAATTGATTTAAAATAAGAAAAGTAAAATTTTATCAAATAAAAAAATTAAAATTAAAAATAAAGCGAAAAGAGTAATAATAAAAAAGCAACATTTAAGAGATACAGCGCAAGCAGCAAGCAGCATTTTAGAGATACTTCTATAATAATAATCACAAGAGTAGGTATATATGAGTGTGTGTGTGTGTCAAATATATGGTAGTATTGTTTTTTTTTTATTGATTTAATATTTTTTTTATACATAATTAAGAAAAATTAACAATATGCACTACTTTTCCTATAAACTACCAGTGTACTCCTCAATTATCATAATTTTCGTGAAAAAGAGTACAAGTTTTTGCTTCACGTATTAATATATTATTATTAGAAATATTTAACTTATTTTTCAGTATAATAACAGTGTAAATATGCGCTTCGAAATAATAATAATACAAAACCATTCATTAAATTTTTTATATTCTTCTTGTTCATAATATTAAAAAAAAAACTACGTAAATGACAATTGTCTATATATCATCTTTTATTTGTTTTTAAAGTAGGCATTTAGTCCAGTGGCGAGGTCAAAACCACCTATTTGATGAACCATCCATTATTAGATGAGCCAATTTTCTCACATCAACGTTCCACACCCACATACACATCCAAATTGTATTCACACAGTCCAGCCCAGTCTCGTTTCGCCAACTGTTGACATCTTTTTATTAAATGAAACACTTTATTGGTAACTAATTAATTCAATAAATTGGTACAACAATTGTTGTTGTCTACGAAATTGTTAATAAAACAATATCGTTACTTAATAATGAAACAAAAAAAAAGTCTGTGTACTTATGTACGCACGTAATAAGTTAATTTCACATTGCTAACATTTTTGTTGAGTAGCTAACTTCAGAGTGTCGGTTTGTTACGTGACGGTGTGCGCGCGCATCGTAAAAAATTACTCTCAAAATTTTTCCGTCAAAGAAGTATAACTTCAAAAATATAAATGTCTTTGATCGCAAACGAAGTATAAATCGACGTAAATGCACATCGACATATGAAATACATCCTCTTATAAACAGTTGAAACTATCAAAATTATTAGAATAACTCAAAAAGTATTCACCAGATCTCGATTAGTTAAGACAACAAGACAAGCACTACTCTGCGATTAAAAAAACAATCATCATAATCGGTACAACCAGTAAATAGTTGTAAGGTATAACTAGCGTGATCGTTTCTTTTTTGTGTAAGTAGGTTTGTTTATTTATTTACTTATTGTTTATTACATTACATTTATTGTACTTTAATATATTTGTTAGAAGTAAGTATAGCGACCATATGTACACAAAAACACAATGCAATAATAAAAAAATACACCTAATACACACACATTTACACTTTCATTTAGAATGGTTAATTATTAGAAATAAATAAACTTATACACCGCTCGTATTATTTATGTGTATTATTCTGTTCAGTAATCGAAGTTCCCCAATCGAAGTGTTCCAGATTTTAAGTAGGTACTTAAACCTAACTTATTTCCTATTGTGTCCTAACTCAATACAAAAATGACAAATTTTTTGCGCTATTTCGAAAAACGGAACATTTTTTTTCGTCCCGGGGCTGTCTTCACAACGGGACATACATCCGAAAAACGGGACGGTCGCGGTCATAACGGGACGGTCCCGGTCAAAACAGGACGTCGGGTCACGTTAAATATAGCACACGTAAAAAAATACAGTCGAATTGAGAACCTCCTTTTTTTGAAAGGTTAATAAAACAAACAGATTAAAAATATTATAATGAATACTTTAACAAAGACTTAAAAGCAGTGTCGTAATATAAATTCAATTGCCGCAAAAAAAAAACCTCTAGAGATCTTTACTTCTCTGCTTTTATTATTTATAACGTTAGTGATAACAACATTTTAAAATCATTTAGCAAGCTCCCTGTGGCTTTTTTGTGTTAATTAATGTATACAGTTTTAAGTTTTTTTTTTGTCTAGTATTTTTTATATTTTTGACAGGTTTTCTGACTTCCTCTTGCGCGTTCGACCAGTAGATTGATAAATTGTCTGTCATTATGTTTTCAAATGACTATTCTAATGACGGGACAGACTAGCCTTAGTAGTCTTATTAGTGCTGACGGTCGCGCGTTGAATTCCTGCTGCGTTGATATTCGGTTTTGGATCCACTCAGCCGTGCCTCGAATATCTCGGACAATGGTTTCTGACACTGAACAACCTTAGCAGAAATATTTAATGACGGTCGTTACTCTTGGAAAAAAAATTATCTTCTATTATAATTACAGCAGCTAGCAAATTAAGCTCTGTCCATTCTGAATGGGAGGGGCAGAGTACGTGTACCTATGATTTCAATATTTTTTTAATATGTGGATTTGAATTGGTCCATGTGATTTTATAGTGAATATAATATATATAATGAAATTACTTTGGAATAGTAAAGAATAATTGTTAAAAAAATGTGCTTTATACCACACAACTGAAATAAAACTTCTTTAGCTCCATCTAACTTATATCTCCTTCTCAACTTCCGTTCGCCTAACTCGATCACACTTTCGTAACGCTCTCGTCACGAATCCACCAGCTTACTCTCCAAGACAAGCGTACGTAAAAAAAAATTACTTCAACAATTTTTCTTCATTCAATACTCTTAGCATGGAATTCTTTGTTTTCACGTTCCTTCCTTCCATATGGATTTCACGACCTTCAAAGAGCCCTTTACTCCGTTGGTCCGTTGATCCTTGTCGTCAAAGGTACCTAATATATATTGATAATCATGGTCTTGTCTTATCAGCCTGTCACTGGAGGGATCCTGTTGCCTGCAAATCCGGGACCCTCCAATCAAAGCGGCTGAAGGCTCCCGCAGGGGTTTCGTTGGTATTGCATCCCCAAGTGCTGAAGCCGATACACAGTCTAGGACTGCCCATCCGGGCGTCCTGGATATCATCCGTAAATGGGTTCCCCTGCATTACCAAAAAAAAAAGGTTGATAATCATGTTAGATAATTGACTTACCTACAGAGGAGCATCATTTTAAAAGCACCGTCTTGAGCTTAAACTCTCCTCCATGGACCTCCTAATATGAATAAAGAGGCCTATTCTCAGCAGTAGGACTTTTACAGTTATATTCAGGTCATTCATTTTACAGTTTAGTTATCTTTTTTCGTGTAAAGATGAATATTTTTCTGTTTCAGATCGACTCTAGTGAAGGGTCAACATTATTAATCACCTGATTCAGTAGAGTAGAATCAGGTGATTAATAAATGTTGTTGTTGTTGTCTTTATCGATGTTAATTATTTATATACATTTTTATATCTTTGTTTGTGATTACTTCGCATTTTCATTATTTACTTCCTTACGCTTCAGCCTGTAACATTCCACAGCTGGGCATAGGCCTCTTTCCCCGTGTAGGAGAAGGATCAGCTAATCCACCACGCTGCTTCAATGCTAGTTAGCGGATATTACTTCCTTATATATTCTTTATTATCTGTAGGAAATAACAAATCTAATGATATAAAAAAAATTGTCGATAGTTTCTCTGATTTGCTTTTTCCTATCTTTAAACGAACTGAAGTCAGATGGTGATGTTTGTTAATATCATATACTTATTCTAAATGAGACTATGTAGGCCAGAGGTTCCCAAACTTATTTTGTCTACTGCCCACTATGAGAATAAATTATTTAATAGTGCCCCTTTGAGCAATCTTTTAATGAATATTAGTTGATGTTCATCATAGTCAAGAGTCCTTATAGATTAAATGACAAATCGCCCCCCAAGCCTCTACACAACGGCACCATTTTTTTTCTAGGTCTCTTACCGCCCCCTTTAAAACTGCAGCGCCCGCAAGGGGCGTTATCGCCCACTTTGGGAAACACTGTTGTAGGCAATTATATAGCAGATATAAAAAGAGCTTCAACAAAATTTACTATACATAAAAACAGCATACATGTCTAATTACAGGTTTTCTACTTCTGATTGCATTACTATAAAAAATGTATGTTTTTTATTAATTATGTTGCTTAAATTATATTTTTATTTACGTAACCAAACACTTTTTAAACTATAACGTTATATTAACTATTAAGATAAAAGTATAATAATTTTGAATTGATAGAAATAGCCTTAGAATAACTCCAACTTCTAACAGCCTTTATGCATACATAATAATGTAATTTAAGACAAAATAAACACAGAAAAATTCCATCCAATACATAACTAGTTCTTAGTTATTATATATAAAATATTATATGATCCTTATTGATTTAATATATAATTATTTGTTTTATAATGTTCACAGTTCAACCAATCAATCGATCAGTTCAGCCTATTGCAGTCCACTGCTAGGACATAGGCCTTTCCAAATTCGCGCCAGACATCCCGGATTTCCGCGATCCTCATCCAGTCTACACCAGCAATCTTCCGTAGATCTTCGGTCCAGCAGGCCGGAGAACGTCCCGCACTGCGTTTGCCATAACGCGGTCTCTACTCCAGAACACGTCTGCACCAACGACAAGCGATCCTGTGACATATAGCGTTCATAGTTCGTTAGTTCCAAATATAAAAAAAACAACTATATAGCTTTCTACCTTCTGCTCTTGTCACTACTGTACTTCTTGCCGTCAAACAATTAAAAAAAAAACCAAGCCAAAGGAATAGATTGTACATCAAGCTTATTTCCATTTTTTTTTCAATTAAAAGATTTTTTTTTATTGTAGTGTTATTAAAATCGAACGTATTTCGTAATATTAAACTATTTGAGTACATTTAATTTCATTACAGCGCCGACTGTCGTCATCAAATGTCAAGGTAAATGCTCATTATACATAAGCTAATTTTTTTTAAGAAACACGGATTCTCAACACATCGTAACGTTTATGTATTTGTATGTTATTATGTATTTATCATAAATTTCAAATACGGATTGAAACTAGACAATATGTTGATTTTTGTTGTCCACGGTCATTGGTGACGGCAGATTTCAGCTTAATTAAATGCTTCAGGTTGTCCCTAAAATGTTATACTGGCTGAAAGATTAGACTGATAGATTACTGCCTGGAGGATTAGTTAAGAGTTGGTTGTCCTCTCGTGACCATGGTTGCTGTAAAGTGTCTGAAACGTCGGGAATTTATAAAACTTATTAAACTGCGATATATCTACTCCGAAAAAGTTGTTTCATTATAGTCAATGAAATTAGCGTAAATATAAAAAAACAATATCTAAAGAAGCAGGTCAATATAAGTATTTAATGATCCTACATTAAACCTTATTGTTAACTATTGTCTATAAAACGTTACAATTAGCGTAGCATCACAACAAGCAGGATGTCCTGCTGATGTGTCGGTAAAAGAAAACTTGGTAACTGTACTGTAACTCGTAACAATAGATATAATCGCCATATTTAGTACAAACCTTTGGACTTGTATATTTCAAATGCCACCCTTTCTTCTTTATCTGCCCTCTTTTTCTTCCTTTTTTTTTCTTGTGATATCAGAAAAGTTTCAAAGGAACTCTTTTGATTTACGGTAAAAATATTATGGCAGATAATACGAAATATAAAATATAATCTGTAGCTATAATTATCGCATTTATAAAAAATTGACAGAAAACACGCAGAAATATAAGTTATTTTTAATCTATACGAAAATACGTATTTATATTGTCGTATATTATTTCTATTTATATCGACTGATTAAATTTGAAGTATTTTTGTAGTGACCTTTAATAAAGGAAAATATTCTTACGTTAGTTTTAAAAATACGATATCTGATTGAGTTTGCGTCGTGCCTAGATTTTTAAGACCTTGAGCTATATTCAGACTATAGCCGAAACATAAAAGACGTTATATAGCTAATAAAACTGTCCAAGGCCATCAGTTCAATGAACTCAATGTTAATATCAAGATGGATATATCTTATGTACGTAACTACATTTATGTATGTAGGTAGGTATATACTTAATTATTATTAAAGTATTGAAATTAGTCTATACCCGTGAATTCTTCTACTTTCATTGTTTGTTAGGCATAAAACTACACTACACTACATTTGGATTACGTTTCATTCTTATGTTCTTCATTGTAAATAAATGCTTCACAGTCAACGACTAGGATTAACTCATGTTTTGGGGGTCTTGAAACACACAAAATACACAAGTACAAACGCCAAGACCACGACAAAGATATGTATATACAAATCTTTGCCTTGCGCATAGATCAAGCCCGTGACCGTCAGCGCAACAGCCATTAAATTATGTGAGATAAAATAACTTTTAGAATTTTGAGTGCGTTTTTTATATGCGGCTTATTTACATATGTACATATAGCAAGTTGATTACTATGTGTAGCGGCAAATTTCGCCGCAATTATTTAGGATTTACCCTGTTCCCACTGCTGGGCAGTGGGCTCTTTCTCCGTGTAGAAGTAGGCTCGAGGCTTAATCCACCACGCTGCTCCACTGCATATTGACGTATATATTCTCTACTATTCGAGTAGAAAAAAGGTCAGGCTCAACCAGATCATGTATCTGGATTGTGTGGCTACGGTACTAAAGAATATAGCCACCCCCTCTCTTCCCGTGGGTGTCGTAAGAGGCGACTAAGGGATAACACAGTTCCACTACCACCTTGGAACTTAAAAAGCCGAACGGTGGCGGGATAACCATCCAACTGGTGGCTTTGAAATACACAGGCCGAAGACGGGCAGCAGCGTCTTCGATGCGACAAAGCCAGTACTACTACGGTCACCAACCCGCCTGCCCAGCGTGGTGACTATGGGCAACACACATGAGCTCACGCTATTTTTGGCATAAACTTGTGGAGGCCTATGTCCAGCAGTGGACTGTATAGGCTGTAATGTAATGATAACAAAAAATGAAAATCATCAAGGATCGAAATAGTTTATACAAGTGTAATGCGCAATTTGTTTTACCACTTACATATATTACACGGGCAACAAATAACTGTCAATTAATCACGCAAATAAATAAAATTAAAAGTGTAAAAATCTTCAGTTATACTTTCATTTCTATTTCATAGCTTTTATAATGTATATACTAACTGTTTCTGCGACTTAGTCCACGATTATACATTTTGTCTTTCATCCCCTAACCCACGGGAACTGTGATGAGTTTCGGGATAAAAAGTATCAATTTTTCTAGCTAATAACTTAAATCATGTCAGGTATCATTTAGATCTTTAAAGTTCCAGTAGTGTCAGTGTGGTGAACGAGCAAAATACACAAAGAAATCCGTCGTAGAGAACCATCTTAAAAGCTCACACGATTTTGGCTGTTCTTCCCATAGTGACACTACCTAAGTGACATTTGTTATTTTAACATAGCCTATTTTATTTAATGATAACATCCCCCTAAGATATTTTAAAATCAGTCTAATAGTTTTTAGATTATCCATTCTTCTTTATAATGTTGGTAGAAATAATAATGTATATAATTATATATAATAGGTAAAAATAAAGGTTATATATAAATATATATATATATATACTAGCTGTGCCCGCGGCTTCGCCCGCGTTGAAATCAGTGTTTCACAAAGTTTTCCCGGCAAACTTCCAGTGAAACTCTCATTAAAATCGTCTTAGCCGTTCCGTAAACCTTCCTCTTGAACCGCATGAAAATCCGTTCAGTAGATTTTGAGGAAATCGATCACATACACTTTTGGGGGCATTGTTTTATAATACACCAACTGTTGCCCGCGATTACATCCGCTTGGTTATGAAGATATGCATTACTACTAAGATGTTTAACGCAAACTATTTTTTTATTTCAGTCACTTGAAATGCTTATTACACTGAGTAACTTTTTAAAAGGCACAATTTAATATAATTTAATAGTTGTTTTTATAAAACCTCTCTATACACCACATTCTTAGTTTTATTTTCAGGCTGCAGTATAAATAACCTATCGACGAACTTATAGCTGCTATATATGTTTCATACAAACTATCAACCCCAATTAAACCCCCTTAGCGGTGGAATATCGCAAAATCCATTCTTAGCGGACGTCTACTAACTATTATCTACCTCTCTGCCAAACATCTTTATCCATCCTGGATGGATGGACCCTCCAGCAGTTTTTGAGTTCTCGTGATGAGTGAGTCAGTTACCTTTCTCTTTTATATATATAGATTACGATGCATTATTTGGACACCTCCTCACCATCTATGGAGCATACATTTTAAATTTCAAGTCTTTTACTTAAAAAACATAGGACTTTCATACAAACTTGCAACCCCCGTTTTATCCCCTTAGGGGTCATGTTTCGTAAAATCTGTTCTTAGCGAATGTCTACGCTTTATAAGGAATCTACCTGCTAAATTTCAAGTTTGTAGGTGTTATAGTTTCGGAGGTTTTGTGATGAGTGAGTCAACCTACCATACCCCGTTTTAACCCCAAAAGGGAGTTGATTTCTAAAGATACATTATTTGAATACCATCTCATCATCTATGAGGTATAAATTTTAAATTTCAAGTCTCTTACTTCAAAAACATGGGACTTTCACACAAACTTGCAACCCCCGTTTTACCCCCTTAGGGGTCGAATTTCGTAAAATCGGTTCTTAGCAGATATCTACGCCCTATAAGGAGTCTACCTGCTAAATTTCAAGTTTGTGGGTGTTATTGTTTCGGAGATTTTGTGATGAATGAGTCAACCTACCATCCCCCGTTTTAACCCCAAAAGGGAGTGTATTTCTAAAAATACATTATTTGGACACCTTTTCACCATCTATAGAGTATACATTTTAAATTTCAAGTCTCTTACTTCAAAAACATAGGACTTTCACACAAACTTGCAACCCCCGTTTTACACCCTTAGGGGTCGAATTTCGTAAAATCTGTTCTTAGCGGATGTCTGCGCCTTATAAGGAGTCTACCTGCTAAATTTCAAGTTTATGGGTGTTATAGTTTCGGAGATTTTGTGATGAATGAGTCAACCTACCATCCCCCGTTTTAACCCCAAAAGGGAGTTTATTTCTAAAAATACATTATTTGGACACCTTTTCACCATCTATAGAGTATACATTTTAAATTTCAAGTCTCTTACTTCAAAAACATAGGACTTTCACACAAACTTGCAACCCCCGTTTTACACCCTTAGGGGTCGAATTTCGTAAAATCAGTTCTTAGCGGATGTCTACGCCTTATAAGGAGTCTACCTGCTAAATTTCAAGTTTATGGGTGTTATAGTTTCGGAGATTTTGTGATGAATGAGTCAACCTACCATCCCCCGTTTTAACCCCAAAAGGGAGTGTATTTCTAAAAATACATTATTTGGACACCTTTTTACCATCTATAGAGTATACATTTTAAATTTCAAGTCTCTTACTTTAAAAACATAGGACTTTCATACAAACTTCCAACCCCCGTTTTACCTCCTTAGGGGTCGAGTTTCGTAAAATCCGTTCTTAGCGGATGTCTACGTCTTATAAGGAGCTTACCTGTTAAATTTGAAGTTTGTAGGTGTTATAGTTTCGGAGATTTCGTGATGAGTGAGTGACCTTTCGCATTTATATAGATTATAGATATATATATATATATATATATATATATATATTTATATATATATATATGTTTGGATATTATAGCTTTATTTAAGACTCATTTAAAATTAAACTTACATAAGGATCTAATTGAAATATCAAAAAACATTTAGAAACATAACAGGCACAAAAATAACTATTCTAAGTAAATCAGATCTTTAGCTTTAGGAACATAAAATATCAACTTCTTTGTATTTATTATTAAAAATTAATAGAACTATCTATAAAATAACATAAAAAAATCAAAAATTAAATAATAAATTAAACAAAATTTCAAAGCCTAAACATTCACAATTTTTCGCGGCAGTGACAGCACATTTTTTTAGAACATTCTAAACAAATTGGTACCTTACACATGAAACATAAGACACACAATATATTCAGTGATAGTATATAGATATGTAGATATAGTACAGTATATATTAAGTGAATAAAGGCGTCGATAGTATTTAAAGGGATCTAGCTCTTGGTAAGATATTACAAGGTTTCGCCGCGTAGCGAAGCGTAGACCGGTAAAGTGATCTGAAGCCGTAGCAAGTATTAACCTACCTGTAATACCTGCTATAATCTCCTATGTACAATTACTATTGTTTAAAAAATACTGTTATGATTTGTTATTTTATATTATTACTAGCTGAACCCGCAAACGTTATTTTGCCATATATTTTATTAACCTTCTCAATCCCCCCCCCCCCCCTTATAACTTAGAGGAATGAAAAATAGATATTGAGACCTACCCGATATGCACACAAAATTTCATAATATTTTATTAACCCTCTTAACCCCCCCCCCCCCTTATAACTTAGGGGTATGAAAAATAATGTTCGATTCTCAGACCTACCCGATATGCACACGAAATTTCATGAGAATCGGTCAAGCCGTTTCGGAGGAGTTTAACTACAAACACCGCGACACGAGAATTTTATATATTAGAAGAAACGAAAATTATAAATAAACCAAAAAACAAACAATATTAGTATAGGTATAGATATTTCCAATGGATTTCGAAGCTGAAGTGACAATGGAAAACACACATAATTCGTTAAACTGATGTTGGATAGATCAGGAAGGTTCTTGAGTGGAGATCACGCAAGCAGGATCAGATTGTCTTTGGATAAAAGCTACTACGCACCAATTGATCTAGAGGTTGGTGAGGGAGGCCTACGTTCAGCAATGACCATCCAACGGTTGATAAAATGATGAGAAGATAATAAAATTAAAAAGTGTTATTGCAGCATCTATTATAGAGTTATTAGTATTTATTTGTGTGTCAGTAATTGTTTTGTCTCTTACTGTTGTAGTTTTAGTATTTAGAATATATTTTCTGTTGTTATTGAAATGTTTAATGGACTACGCTTCAAAAAATGTTACACATGCTTTGAAGTTAAATTTATGTGTATAATAGTTCTGTTGTGTGGTTACGGCAGTAAAGTATACATATAGCCACCGCCTCCCTTCTCGTGGGCGTCGTAAGAGGCGACTAAGGGATAACACAGTTCCACTACCACCTTGGAACTTAAAAAGCCGACCGATGGCGAGATATTTATCCAACTGCTGGCTTTCATACACAGGTCGAAGACAGGGAGCAACGTCTTCGGTGCGAAAACCAACCCACACATGTGTTCACGCCATTTCTGGCGCAAACTTGTGGGGGCCTAAGTCCAGCAGTGGACTGTGATAGGCTAAATTTTGTGTGTGTGTCTGTTTGTGTATAATAGTTACAGATGTTTATATAAAATACCCCATAATAATAATAATAATATAATAATTTATTTAATTATGGAAAATTTTTGGATGGAGTTTTTATAAATAGTACCAAGAGTTGTTTGTATTATTTTTTATACTGAGCAGTGTAAAATGACCTTAAGTTCCATGTGATTTCAATTGCGTGGACGTCCACGCAAATGATAATGTAATATATTAAGGCCTAACTAGTAACTATCATTTTTTCTTGAGGACTTCTAAAAATATTGTAGCATTAGTGCAACGTGTAAATTATTGATTTGAAAAATTTGTTTTAAAAACAATTGTTTTATTTACGAAATAAATTATTGAATCTAAATACTTTTTTTACAACCCATACCTAATTAATTGAACTCACTTTTAAAGTTCTAGCAAAAAATATCGAATATCGATTACAAGCACCTATAAGTACTAGTATCACTAGTTAAATTTACATTGCACTAAATAATTATATCAATTTTACAAAAACATATATTCGTTCTACTTTCAAAAACCGGGGAATCACATAATATTTATAGATGAGTTACAAAACACGATAAGTAGTTTACCCTATAACATATCTCTGATAAATGTTGCGAACACGGTTAAACAAAATTTCAAGGTCTCCCGCAAATTTACAAAATATTTATACTGGCAACATTAGAACGAAAAACGTCACTGAAGCAAAGTACATCGACCCCATCCTCTATATTTAATCTCTTAGCGTCACTGTTGTATTAGAACCCGTTGCCCGCAGACAAAAAACAAATTAATCGCCAATACGTTTTAAATTGAAAAGTTTGATAAGCTGAGAGAAAAACTAGTCTATTGTGCCCGATATACGTGACGTTTGCTTTGAAGTGAAACCTTTTAACGGATTTACCTCTTTAGTTGATATTTTGGGAACTATAATTTTCTTCAGAACAAATTTTAGGTGATTGTCCGAAATACATGAATAACTAAACAAAAAAGAAAATTATATACTGTAAAGTTTAGAGACAAGGAGTCTCTAACAGTATAAATTAAATTATATAATACTTCATCTACGATATTTGTAAAAACAACCAGTGTGCTTTATACCACTCGACTGAAGTGCAACTTCTGCACAATAGACCTGCACTGTATCTTAGATATACAACATATAACTGGAAGAAAATTTATGCTCGCACCTCTCACTCTATCTTCGTTCACCTCGCTTGATCACACTTTTCATAACACTCTCGTCAGGTATTCCCCAGCTTACTCTCCAAGTTAAGCGTGTGTAAGGAAATAACACTTCAAAAAAGTTATCATCAAAATTGGTACACCCACTGAAAACTTATGAAGAAACATAAAAAATTGGCTGTCTTTAAAGTTGAATTGGATTGGGACAATGAGTCATCCTTTTTCGTGCATGCAGCCGGCGTTCATCGATTTATTAGACGTCGTCACGTCAAAAGCTATATATTATTGACATTAATTCTTTTGGATTAATTAACGATAATTGTCTTTGCAAAGTTAAGACAAATTTTAAAGTTATTAGGTCAACCCTCTGGCATCTTTTAGTCTTTTTGTATTATTTTATAAAGTAGTATTTACGTAAAACTGTTATTTTCATGTATCATCAGTATTCTTAACAATATAATACCTAACACTTTGCGAATATTAAAACATACAACCTATTCGCAGTCCTCCATCCTATCGCAGTCCTTGTTACTTGACAGTTCGAAGTGTTGCGCATTGCAAATTTGAAATCTACTTACTGGTAAATTGTAAATTTACCTCCATGATTTTACCACAATCATTTTTAAAATATTGACTGCAAAATTTGTGGATCGTTTTTTTTTTGTGTTATGTTTTAGGGTTTTTAAAAAAAAAAGAAAAAATATAGTTGTATAAAATAATTTGAGTATGTCTATTAGTTTAGTACTTTTGAATAAATGTAGGTAATGTGGTCATATTATTTTTTTTTATAAATTTCATTTTAGTCTGAATTCTGAATAAGCGTGTGTGGGTATTTATATGTGAAAGTATTTTTAGGCAGTTATGGTGAGTGAGAGAACTTGAAGTCAATATGACCTCTTCATGAATAATTTCTTTACATTGACGACTGGCAACTCGTTTGTGGCTACTCAGAAGCTACTGTTTATGGGCGATTCTGATGAAAAATATCGATAAAGATTTACACTCACACCCCTACATAGTTCTTTCTTTTTATACAACTAGGTCAACAAACCAGCTTACGGCCCAGATTATCTACCCAGGCGTCTATAGGCCTATAAGGTTATTAGGCCTATAGAAGCCTGTAACACCAAACATATACATCGCAAATACGTTGTCGATCCTACCTCTGACCCTTCCCAGGAGCTCTGGTCACCTTACTCACTACAGAAACACATAACTTCTCGAGAGCAGTGAAATTTAATTGTAAAAGAGAGGGTGGGAGGGTTTTGCAGAAAAAGCCCCAATCGACATTTAACGGGAGTGAAACCACATAACATGTCTTGTATTGTGATATCATCGTACGAACAGCAAATGATCAAACGGCATTGTCCATTGTGTATAAAATTGGCGCGTTCGAGCCAACTATAGCATCATGTAGCCATATTTATATGTAAAAACACGGGATATGTAAAAAATAAATTGTATTCACATCATATTTCTTACTAATTTAATCGTTAATTCATTTTCATTGTCAATGATCTCATTATTTATGGATAGACTATTGTGTTTGTTTTTGATTATTCAGAACTTTAAGTGTTAGTTGTGTTTTATTAAATACTAGCTCTGTCCCGCGGTTTCATCCACGTTAATTTCAGGGAAAAAACGTACTATAATAATATATGGTCTCTTCGGTAAACGGACTATCCAAAGTAAAAATAATTTTTAATTTCGAACCAGTAGGTCTTTAAATTTGCGCGTTCAAACTAACAAACAAACTCTTCAGCTTTATAATATTTGTACAGATTTGAAACCATACATTACTTTAAGTAATACAGACTATAGATTCAGCAGACCAGCTATCATTTACGGTAACGACGTAGTGAAGGTGTTCTATTAATTCTGTCCACTATTTTATCATATATTAAAAGTAAAAACAGAGTCACACAATGTTTATAAATATTTAAATAAGCTTATATAAAAGGATACGTCACACAAGTGTATCCTTGGACTCCGAAGTTCCTTCTTGTGCTGTCGTTGCGTCAGTCTGACGTCAGTCCTACATTGCTAAGAACTCGTGGCCACCTCTCACACGTAAAGCGCAATCACTTTTTGACGTCACCACGGCACGTGTAACCTAGATAGTGTCATCCTAGGTTGATAACCTAGAACGCCTAAAATAAAACTAAAGCGTATCAACATTTGTTTCATATTATATTTGGGTTATATCTCAATTCGTCTTAATACTCTCTTTGAGTAAGTAAGTCTCTTTAAGTAATTTATTCCTTAAAAATATTTTTCTTTGTTGTGTAAAATTTATATTAAAAATACTATAAAAAAAATAAAGAAAAAATAAAATAAATGCTTTAAACTCGACGGCCCCCAGTAAGATTTTCTCCTGTGTCGGGGGTCCGGTAACACGCACAATACACAGGCACAAACGCCCAGACCACGACAAACAGCACTTATATGGCAAATACAAATGTCTGTCGTGAGTGTACTTCGATCGCGTGACTGTCAGCGCAACAGCCAGTGCTGCTATATATCTATATATTTATATATGTGTATTGGCAATTTATTAAATTAATCTTTTTTATTTAATTATTTATTTAACAATACTTTTAAGAATATGTAAAATTTATATTTTTACAGGAAAAAAATGAAGGTTTGATTTTTAGAACATTTACTGTATCTCCAACGTCCGCAATGGCTCAATAGGCCATCACTCAAGCGGCATCAGGGTTTTCTCTCTCGAAAGTAACAAAACAGCTAATCTCGAAATTCCTTATAATCATAACTTTACGTTAGTGATGGAATTCTATGGACAATTTTGTAACCGGATGAGCGTCCGGTTCGATCTCGACTATGAATTGTTACAACCCATTAAAGCAATACTCATTATTGATAACTAACTAAAAGACATCATCCTGCACACTGTTAAATGCGTAGTTTCAATAATCCTTTCATTTACTATAATGTTCCATTTTTTGCGTAATTTTTTTAACTTTTCATGCGTTAAGAATCTATCTATATAGGTATTCTTTATTGCACTAATATTTTTGTACATTTATTCATATACAAATTTCGTTGGCAACAGTGGACTTATACTCTAGAAGAGATCTCTTCCAGCCAACCTGTGGTAGTAAGAACTTACTTACTGCTACTACTAAATAAGCCACATAAAACATAACGAATTAAATCTGAGAAGTGATTCTTAAGTTATGGTGTGACCATGAGAAATAGGAAGTAACTTTTATTGTAATGAAACAACTTTTTCGGATTTTATCGCCGTTTATTAAGTTTTTTAGATGCCCGAAGTTTCGGATACTTTACAGCAACCATGGTCACGAGTCCTGCCGTGACCAACAAAAAAGTTGTTGTAAAAAATTGTTTTATTATAATGACTGAAATTCGGGTAAACATTAGAAAAGAAAGTAATTTTTATTTGCATGTTTTGTTATCAACTTACTATTGTCATACTATTATGTAACCTGATTATAAGGCGTAATTATATTAAGCTTACGAGGCGTTCGTCTTTGTTAATTATTTTATGTAAGTGTCTACTAATATAAGTAATTTTGTATAATCAGAAACTTTTAATAAATCTGTTATACAGTATTTATAATAATTAAAATAAATGTATGTAGTAACTAGCGGGCCGGACAGACTTCGTTCTGTCAAAAGTTAATAGAAAAATTATTATTTTTTTAGTATTAAAACCTTCTGCAGACCTTAAGGAACTTATAAAAAAAATACCGAATTGGTCGAGCCATTCTCTAGTTATCCGCTTAGCAACATTCATTTTCATTTAATATTTAGGTAGACTTGTTGTATAGCGACCTGCTTGGTTTTTTGCATTCAAATACGCATTCAGCCTGTAACATTCCTTTGCCGGGCATAGGCCTCTTTCTCTGTGTAGGAGAAGGATTGGAACTTAAACCACCATGCTGCTAAACTGCAGATTGGAGGATATGTTCATGCTCTCCGAGGCACGGTGGGGAGACACACAAGGTTATACATCTAAACCGGAAAGGAATATTGGTACAAATACTTGGTTTTTCACCGGTCCTTATTACAAGTAAGTAAGGCAAATCCCAACGCGGCCAGTCACCGCGAGAGAATACGACTGCAACCCTCCAACTAATCAGTAACTCTACGTATAATTTAAAAAAAATCTGCTATACAAGAGAGACTCAACAAGGAAAACATGGTGTAGGATTTTTAATCAAAAAGGAATACAAAAATAAGTTGGAAGAGGCCTATATCTAATGAGGAACCATATCCTAAAGGCTTTATTTTTAGTATTATGATACTTTAAATTCAATGCAATGGGCATGGAAATAAAAAGGCTTTATTATTATTATTAAGTAAGGTCTTATAATCTACTGTCTGTATATGATGTAGTTTGAGAATTTAGTGTTAATGGTCTGGAAGCTCATCAACACAGATCTATATAACACATTTGTTATTCATGAACAAGAAGCGAAATTTGCGAGCAGTAGCACGACAGTAGGTTGATGTGACTACGCTAACTCGACGACAAAAATCGTCGTTGTATGTCGGCATAGTGTACAATTTTTATAGCACTATTTTGGTCAATAAGGATACAGTCCGCGTTCGGCAAGCGTTTTACATAAGCTATTAACGATTGTAGCAGAAGTAGCATCGCAAGCGAGTTGCTGATCCTACCGTGACTGTCAAACCGGCTCATCGCCAGAAGTGCTGGCTACGTCTATGATCTAATAGATATACTCATCAGATAGAACCTGCCACACGAACGAAGTCGCAGGTACAGCTTGCATATATATAGAATTAAAGTATTCTGATGTTACGTATTAAGTTTTATTATACAACCGTTTTTGGCAATTACTTTTTTGTAACTATAACCAGGGCTTGACTGCGATCACAATGCTAATAATAGTAAAAGTGGTAAAGCAACCTACGGTGGGAGCAGCGCGAACACGTCTATTTACTCCTTTTTTTTTCTTTTAAAGCTATCGATATCTTAACTGACAGGGAAAACGGAAACTGGAGTGCATTCCATATTCCCTCTATGTCTATAATATTAAACTAGCGACCCGCCCCGGCTTCGCACGGTTGCAAAAACAGAGTGTTCCTCTACTGTATTATACATGTATTATACATTTAGGAAAATTTATTCATCTGGAATCACTCTATTTACCAAAGAAAACCGTATCAAAATCCGTTTGCGTAGTTTTAAAGATCTAAGCATACAGATAGCGGGAAGCGACTTTGTTTTATACTGTACAATGATCGTACCTTTAAAACTAAGTATACCCGCGTTAATTTGAAGAAGAAACATACTAAAACCTTATAAGCCTTCCTCGGTAAATTGACTATCCAATATAATCTAATATATATATATATATATATGTAATCTAAAATATATATAATATATATATTTTCAACTATTATATTTATTTATAGACACACCAACAGCATTAATAATAATAATAATAATAATGCTTTATTCATAAAAATATTTACATATAAAATAATGAGTTCCCTGGTTCTTGTGATAGGCAAGGCCTGTGCCACAATGAACCAGTGTGCTCTTCCATTATTGATTTCTAAAGCAAACTTTAAATTTACTAATATAACTTTAAGCAAACTAGACATAATCAAAAAGTAAAAAGTAAAATATAGTACAGGATAAGGTGCATTTCTATGTGTGCATATGTGTATGTGTCTATGTGTTTGTGTGTGTGTGTGTGTGTGTGTGTGTGGGTGTGTATGAGTGGTGTGAGTATGAATGTTTTTATGTCTGCGCAATAAAATTGTTTAAGAAGTGCATACTAACTCCAGCATACCTTGAGGAGATCTTCAGTTTTTTGGTAGTCCAGCGAGGACAGCCACTTGAACACAATCGCTTTAAGTTCTTCCAGGGATAGAGTATAGTAATTTAATATTTTATTAGCCCGATTGTACAAATAAATGGACAGATAATTACTCTGTTTTCTAGCCAGAGCAGTGCGAACCTTGGGAAGCACAATAACAATATATAATATCGTCAATATATATATATATATAATATCGTCATCTATCGGAACCCAATAGGGTTCTGTTAGAAACTACTTCGTATCGAATTATCGTATAACGTAGTGAGCTATATTATCCACTAGAAAAAGTGGCAGTTTATTGTTTATAAATAATTTTGATGATTCTTGTTTTAATCGAAAGCTGACGCTTGTCTTGCGGTTCCATTTAAATTTGATCGAGATCGGATAACTACTTTTGTAATTGAAGTTGGTTTTTTTTTCGTTTGCGAGCAAACACAATTATTAAGTGTTTCTGATATAAATAAGCCGGTACAAGAAATAGACCATGCACCAGTTTGCAAGAAATCTTAACTTAACAATCAAGAATGTATTCAAAGCACTACCACACATCTAATCTACAAACAAATTTGTTAATCGTCACACACTTTCGTCTAGGCTCGGTGGGCTTCATTGTAAATGTTCTACTAAGCGTGAAACCCTAAGTTATGCCTTTAAATTCCTTGTTTCTAATAAACCTGGGTCGCTTTAACGCCGGAACTCAGATTGTTGCGAGGTTAATCGGTAATTATCAGCAGGGGCCCGGATAAAGTTGATGATATAAATTGTAGATTAGTATAATTGCTATATTTTTACCAGCCTTCAAATAAAGGAGGTTCTCAATTGTACGAGTAATTTATATATTTATTTTTATTTTATTGTACACCACAACTACATGATACACATTAAATATATTTTAAGGTAGTTACAGTCTGTGAAGTACAATAAGGGGACTTATGGCTGAATAACAATTTCATCCAGACATTTTTTGTGTGTTTTTTCATAACTTTTTAGGATTTACCAATTTTGATGATGATGATCTTTTTATGCGTGATGCGTATTTGTAGGTTTTTTCGTTCCTTTTTCTTTTTTTGGAGCTCTGGTCACCTTACTCATCAATAGTACCACAACACTGCTTAAAACAAAATTATTTAGTTGTGGTTTTCATTGAGGTCGATGACTACCCAGTCGGGCTGCTCCATATTTTGAGTAAGAAATCTCCAGGTCTCACCAGTATCTCAGTTCATCGTTTCCTAGCCAACAATTATTCCTTCTTGAATTGAAGTAATTGTACAATAGCTGTTTTTAAATTCCACGAAGTCGTGAATTAAATTACCCATGTTTCTTAAAACAAAATAAAGCGAGTGCGATGTATAAAGTTGAGTTGAACACATTCCTTGCGACTGTGACTTGTCGTGAGTCAGTTGTGACTCATTTCCGATGTGCATTCTTGTGACGTCACAGGGTGCTCTTGCGCACTATTTTGGACTGTACGCGCACTTGATCTCCCGCTAAGTAAGGAAGGTTTAAAATTAATATTAAACGTTGTTTGTTTGTGTTTTTTTTTTTTTCTAAATAATACAACGTCACACCTTTTAACGCAGACCTTTGATTATGTGACTTGGCTTCGTAAAGGTATTTTTTAAGTTCATCGGCACTAGGTAATCCTATGTCGATTCATCTTTAAAAAAACTGCTGTCGGTAAAACCTTCGATTTTCACAAATTTATTCTTCCACTTATCATAGAGAATGAAAGATTTGGCCTTTCGTGTGTCAACCACAACACCAACAAGCTGTTTTCGTAATTATATCTCAAAAAAAAAATAGGTGAGATTTTAAAAAACTCTTTCAACATTAGAAATTGACATTATACGGCAACAAATTGGATATAAAAAATCGTGACACGGCTCGTGCTTGGGAAACAGCATATCAACAGGATAAGACACGGTAAGACATTACTCTCCTGTTACTTCTCGTCTTTGTAACTCTACATAATTTCATCGATTACGTCTGCTTAGGATATCTGTAGGTTAAGCTAAACATATCATATGATAGGTCTTTTCTGGAAAATTGTCGAATCTTATAAAATTGAAAAACTGACTCAAGTAAACAAATTAGAGATTTATTAAAATCGTCGTTGCCTTATTGGATTTAAGCGAATACACACCAAACTTTTCCTATTTTTAATAATATAGAAAAAAATGGCGTTAAGTATAAAGTTACAAGTTTCACAAGTAACATTTCATTGTAATTGGCAATAAGATATATAGAGGTTGTAAATTACAGCAAAAAAAAAAACTATATAAAAATGCCATAATTTTATTCTCTACTTTCATAAACTTCAAGGCTTATTAACTTTGCCGGTGAAGTGAGAAATTGTTATTTTTTTTTTTAATTTATTTACAGAAAAGAGTCGCAAGAGGGAGAATGGCTCAGTGAATAAGATATGAATTAAAATTGACTATTTCAAGCTTATATCCAGGCTAAGTATTTTCTAGTGCCAGAAAAATCAAATTGTTGGACCACCCAATTTAGTATTCAGTAATATAGTATCAAAGTCTAATAATAGTTTTACTATTTATCTACATTAGTAAATAAACTTAAGTTTACTTGTAATTTATAACAAAACTTGCTTTTACCCGCGGCTCCGCTCGCATTGAATTTTTTTCCAAGAATAATAGGTAAGTAAAAATAAAGGTTAAGTAGTTTTCGCGTGAAAGCGTAACAAACAAACTTACTTTAATATTTATTTATATTAGGGATATACAACAATTCCAATTCACAGAGAACATAACAGAGAGCCTAACAGCCAAAAAGGGTTAAGCGACATTTTTTGAGAAACTGAGTTATATATATATATAGTTTATATATATAGTTGTATTCGATTCTAACTATATATATAACTCAGTGTCTCAAAAAATATCGCTTAACCCTTTTTGGCTGTTAGGCATCGATATATATATATATATATATATATATATATATATATATATATATATATATATATATATATATATATAATAATAATAATAATCTTTATTTCGGTACTAGCCCATATAGTGTTAGTAACAATGATGCTTATAATCTAATGTTAGTACAATTACATTTAAATATATAAGCTTTGAATAAAATTTGATGCACGTCAAAACAAGCCTAATAGGTATAATGGAAATTTCTAAAACGTAATTTTAAGATTGTCTCTATTTATTAAACATCTTTCAAATATTGTCGTAGGTGGAACTTTTGAGAAGTAAACAAGAATATTTTTGATACTACATTAATGATAATTATCTCCTTATATGTATATCCTTTCGCTTAACAGTGACACATGTACAAGCTTGAATGATCAACAAAGTAATTTAATAGATAGCTTCTATTTTGAAGCTAATTTATCAGATTTCACGTAAAAGGTATTTTTTTTATTATTATTAAAACTCATTTTATAAAAAAAAATATAGTAGTACACTCCAAAAATCGCTGTGATTTGTCTGGAGTTTTAAGTTTGAATACAGTTTATTTAGACAATTAAAAATAAGGTGGGTAGTTCTACAAACTACAGTAAGTAGGTAAATTTTAATTCGACGTAGTAAATGCGTACGCAGGGAAGGCGATCGAGACGCAAAAACCGGTTTGTTACAAACAGTTAAAGGATGTTCAGATAATACGACTTCATTTCTTAAATTTTCTATAGTGATTCTTTTCTTAAATGCCACATCTACTCTCTCTCTACTCTCTTTCCATGGGTGTCGTAAGAGGCGACTAAGGGATAACACAGTTCCGCTACCATCTTGGAACTTAAAAAGCCGACCGGTGGCGGGATAACCATCCAACTGCTGGCTTTGAAATACACAGGCCGAAGACGGCAGCGTCTTCGGTGCGACAAAGCTAGTACTGCGGTCAACAACCCGCCTGCCCAGCGTGGTGACTATGGGCAAAACACTTGAGTTTACTCCATTCAACAAGCGAAGAGTCAAATATTCCGTGGTCCGTTCACCATATACGTTATTTGTTGCAGTTGTTGTTATAAGTTTTTGTTTTGTTTTTGTCGTGTATTAAGAGTGATATTAGACGCTGTTAATGAGAGAGTACGGTAACTGCGTTTTAAAACGGTCTCCGCGTTTTTCCTTCGTGAAATTTAAAAGTATAATTTTGGTGTACAAACTTTATTTATAATGTTAACGATTTTTAGGTAAAATAGTTAATCAGACAACCAGACCGTTTTGAATATAATATACAAAGCAAACAAACAAACAGCTTAGTTTTATAATATCTGAAATGATGAGAAAAACATCTGGCTTAGATTTATCTATTGCCATGCTTTTTTAAAATTAAATTTAAGGTAAATATTTCTACTAGCTTTACTAGGACTAGCTTTTATTATTAAGATAATAGTTAAAATAGCTGCAATAAATAAATAAATATCTACACAATACACACACGGTCGTCTGTCCCTAAAGTAAGCAAATTAATGCTTGTGTTATAGGTAACAGCCGACTGGTATAGCTACATTTTTTTTTTGATAAACATACTTATAAATAATAAATATATAAATAAATATATACATTACACCAAGACTCAGGGTGGGAATCGAACCCACAACCCCCGGAGCAGAAAGCAGGGTCACTACAAACTGCGCCAACGGGCTAGTCAAAACGGGCAATAGAAACGTACTATAAACTATACATCACTCACGCATCGCTCACTTTCGTGCTCAGTTAAAATGGCTCCCCATTCGTCTTCGGCGTGATATGCACATCCTTTCCACTATCTTTAATATCCTTCATGATCGAAATGCTCCATCATATCTTCGATCCCGATTTCAACTACTGCCCTCTCCTACTCGTTCCAGGCGCCTTGGCATTACAGCTAAGCTAGACATACCGAAATGTAATACAAAATTTAAGTTAAATTCATATTTGGTACGCACCTCCAAACTTTGAAACAAACTCCCAAGAGTCACTCAAACTAAGCCTTCCCTTGTTTCCTTTAAATATAAATTAAAGAAACACTTGCTTTCACCAGCTAATGTATAATATGTATGTATTTACTTATATATTATAGTGAGTATGTATATGTTTATGTATATTTGTATTTCGGTATGTATCTTTATATGTGTTTGTTAGTATGTTTTGTAGTGTGTTATGGTTTTGTAAAAATATATAGATTTTATTATCTTTTATTTATTAATTATTAACTGTGTTTTTTTCTTCTTAATAAATACTTCTTGCACGGTTTGCCTCGCTATATGAAACACTTACTCATGACCATTGGTTGACTGGAAGAAATCTCTTTCAGAGATAAGTCCACCTTTCCCATTAACCTTACTATTTTATATATTTTATATTTCTATATGTATTTTTGAGTGCAGTAAAGTATATATAAGTAACATATATATAAGCTTAATAAATCACTACATTCAAACATCACAATACTTTTTTATATTATTTAATATAGAAACTGGAAACTAGAGTAATTATCGAAAAAAAAATGCCTGTCTGTAAAGTTGGTTTACGGACGATAGTTTGACGTGACAACGTCATAACAAAATATCTCCTCGGGCGCATAGGCCAATCGAGTGGAAGAGAGATAGATGCGGCGCAAGCGTACAATTTGCATAACGAGACAATCAGTCGTCCTTTTCGTGCGTGCAGTCGGCGTTCATCGATTTACTAGACCACAGAAAAACTTACGAAACGTAAGTATCTCTATTTCTATCATCACTAACTTATATTTCCCTTTCAACTTCCGTTCGCCTCACTTGATCACACTTTTGGTAACCCTCTTGCCACGCATTCACCAGCTTAGTCCTCAAATCAAGCATACGTAAAAAAGCTTTACTTCAAAAATTTTGAAACATTCAAATAAAATTACAGCATACTAATTTTACTACTTTGGTCAGTATTAACATGCAACATTTACGAGTTGTTGACATTATTAGGCTACACTATGCATTGCGTGTAACAATATCTCTTTAAAACATATCTCTATGATTTATCATACGCACAGCCTTTACGTTTCTCACTTAGCTAGTCAGGAAAATCTAGGATAATCAGAGTGAGTCAATCTTATTACATATTTATTATAGTTTTTATCGTCATCATCATCATCAAATATATAATAAATAATTTTCTTTTTAGCAACATTGTGTATATTTAATAGAAAATTAGAAGGTTTTAAGATGGTGAATAAATTCAAAGCTTTTAACGTTTAGGACTATGTATTAGAATGTCTAGATAGGAGTGCCCATTTTTAGGTGTCATTTATGATAGTCATGTTTTTTTTTTGTTATGAAAAATTATAACTAATTGATTGTAAAATATTGTAATAGAAAGGAGACTTTCTCAAGGTTTTCAAGATTAATTAAAACGATTATTTAACTGTTTTTATCCCAACGGAGCATTGTGCTGTAAGCGCATCCCCCCCAGGAGCTCTGGTTACCCAACAGAAATTACTTGAAAGCAGTATTATTTGGCTGTGATCCTCTTTAAGATTTAGGTACTATTTTGTTAGGGTTAGGTATATATGTAGGGTCAGGGTACCTCCGGCTGGCTTGAGATTCCACGCGTCGTCGGGAGGGGTGGTCTTGTGGGTGCTGCCCCTCTCTGGGTGCCGGAGCACGGATGTTTTTATTCGGGCCGGCCGTCGGGGCGAGGTGGTGCATGCTAACGCGGCCCTTTCATTTGATCGAGATACAAAGACTCAGTTCAAGCTATAGTGTAAAACGTAATCCAGTGTGTGTATGTATAATTCACGTATGTATTAAAAACAAAGAAAATAAACATTGTTATTTTAAATTATATTAAGATATAATATCGGGTGACTGTAACTTGATACATTATCAAATACGATTTCTTTATATTAAATAAACAAATATCGTATGAAATAATATAATTGTGTTTGCTCGCAAACGAAAAAAATCCGACTTCAATTACATAGACAAGTAATACAACGTAAGTACTTAGACGAAAAAATTTACAAACGCAATAGTCGTCACTACGACTTTCGAGGGTTTCCCTCGAATTCTCTGGGATCTTTTCATCAGATCCTGGTTTCCTTATCATGGTACCACACTTGAGATATCTCCTTTCCAACAAATAAAGAATTATCAAAATCCGTTCATAAACGACAAAGTTATCCTCGAACGTACATAAAAAATATATACATGGTCGAATTGAGCAACCTCCTCCTTTTTTGACGTCGGTTAAAAATATCATATATCTGTGACGGGTCTGCCTTATTATAAAACCCTTGTTTTTCCTTCAAAGGATGATCAGTTGAGAATCAACTTTTGTTCCGACGTCGCACATCACTTCAATAACATAATTGCTTAAAAACAAAGCTGCCTTTTAGAATTGACTAAAATTACAGAAAAATCGTTGGAATTCCCACATTGTTGGATATTTCTTCATAGTTAATGTCATGGCAACGGTGAGTCACAGGCCGTTTGTTTTGGAAATTGCAAAAACCACAATGTGTCACTGAAGTACTTTCACTTTAAAACCAGCTCCGGACACGTAACAGTTTCGAGTTTTTATGTAATTATTAACAAAGAACTTGGCTGTCATAGTGTTTTTATGTTGAAAATCTATATAAATAAATAAATAAAATTGGAGTGTCTGTTTGTAATATTAAAATAACCGATTTTTACTAAATGCATATGGATGTATATACGGTACATATACCAAAATAACTTTTTTTACAATTTTTGTCTGTCTATCTGTCTGTGTGTTTGTTTCGGCTAATCTCTGAAACGGCTGGCTCGATCTTGACGGGACTTTCACTGGTAGATATCTGATTTAATAAAAAGTAACTTAGGCTACTTTTATTTTAGAAATTTATTTATTTTTAAATCTGCGTACTGAAGAATATTTTTTTATTCCACGCGGACGAAGTCGCGGGCACAGCTAGTATGATAATAAAAACGTTATAATTTATGGAATTATTCAATTGATAGTATTTAAAACTAGACATGTGATGTCTGTGATATTTTTTAAATATTTAAAATGGATTAATAAAATAATATTGTTCTGTACTGGTACTTAAAGTAAAAAATTACCCGTAATAATTTTTTTTAAATTTTTTATTCGATAAATTTTGAAACGACCGAAAACAGGAGTTTAAAATCATAAATCAACTATATATAATATAACCGCAATAAATTATGTATACACTTCCATCTGTGATATGCTACTGCTGGGCATAGCTCTCTTTCCCCATGTAGGAGAAGGATCAGAGCTTAATAATTATGTATAATATATGTGTGTCAAAATATATAAAATTCATATTTTATAATTATTCAATTTATTGAAAACTTCTTTACGCACATTGTTTTTTAATGTTTACGCGAATTTTACTCATTGATATGAAACAACTTTTTCGGTTTATTAACAGTCCTCCCGTGACCATCGTTGCTGTGAAGTATTCGAAACGTCGGGCATCTGAAAAAGTTAATAAGCCGCGATGAAATCCGAAAAAGTTGTTTCATTTCTTTACGCACGCTTGACTTAGAGTGTAAGCTGGTGAATGCGCAACGAGCGCGTTACAAAAAGTGTAATCGGGCGAGGCGAACGGAGCGGGAGAGGTGCGAGCACACATTTTCTTTCTCTCTTTCTCTCATAGCCAGTTACGTTTCGTATATCTAAGACACAGTGCAGTCCTATTGCAAAAGAAGTTTTATTTCAGTCGCATGGTCTAAAGCACACTCATTTTTTTTCAATTTTATAACAAATGCTGTTTTCAAAGCAAAATTGTTTCTAAGCTCAACTTATCCGTATAATTTTTCTTTTTATATTTTGCTAGGTCCTGGCACTCGTTTTTTTTACGAATTTTCAAAGTATTCTTTAACTAAAGATAATAATTTGCTCTTCATTATTAAAATTTGTATTTAGGACATGTTTAAACTTTTTTAATCGCTATTGATTGACTAAGAACTCTTTAATGATGCCTCTTTCTGCATGTAGGAGAAACACCTCGTTGTATCATTGCAGCTTGGTGGATATACCTATTTCCCAATATGAGTAACGATCGATATCAAGTTGTTTATAATAACAACCGGGACCGACAGATTAACGACCTCTCAAAAAATATTGATCATGAAGAGGTCTATGCCCAGCAGTGGCACGTTACAGGCTGCATCAAGCTGCTGATATAATTATATATTATCAAATATATGTTACAATATTCGTACTAATTCCAAATTACATCTTTGTGCCGTTTGTAGTCGAAACACTTGGACCTTGGAGTAGCAGTGCTAAAAATTTTTTGAATAAGATAACTCCTCGCCTTATTTCCGCCACTGGTGACAAGAGGGCTTGGTGCATTTTTGCCCAGAGAATCGGCATAGCGATTCAACGGGGAAACGCTGCCAGCATTTTTGGCACAATTCCACGCGGACATGATTTATACCAAAACTATCTGTAAATATTTAGTTCTTAAGTTGTGAATTGTAAAATGTATAATGTTTAATAAACTATTGTTATTTATTATAAAGTTTTTTTTCGTTCTGTTACACTAATTGATAATTTAATGGGGTCACTGTATAATCCCTCAATCCGCAATGAAGATATGCGTGGTAAATTAAGCTCTAAATATTCTTCCCATTTAAAAATACTTATAAAAGGGTTTCCATATCAGACATTTATAGAATGTTTCAGTACAGTTCAGTTCAATATGCTCTCGCAAGAACATCTTAAACAATTAAAGCCGATTTACACCCACGATCAAAACAATCAGCGCACGATGTCTTCGACCGGCAAGAATCTTGGATATGAAATGTCGAGTAATAAAATGCCCCTTGCCGGAAGATCACACAGCACGCATCGTAACGATCCAATACTTTTCACGTATCGCATGCGGCCGCTATTCGTTTAATTAGCTGAAAAAAAACGCGTCACGGCTTCGATTCGCGCGTTTTTTCCTCGCGCGCCCGTCTGGAAACGCACGCGCCAACGTTACTTTTTTTTTTAAAGTAATGCATTAATTTTTAATGCAATAGAGATCAATGCCCCGTGTTTATAATCTGTGAACTTGTATGTTATGTTTTCTATTAAATTTCTTTTGTATGGGGCTAAAACAGAAAATATGTAATTTTATTTTCTACCAAGAAATTTACTTTTTAATGTAATTTATAAATATTGTCACGTAGCTTGATTACTTATATTGAAAACATTTCGAATCTTAAAATTAGCAAAGACGTTCTGCATAATTTGTCGAACTAAACTTGAGAAAATAAGTGGTTTTATTTCATTTGCAACTGCTGAATACATAAATCAGCAAGACATTATCCTAGGTCGTGTCCTTAAACCAACGAACTAAGCGGGCTAAGGACCTCTGACTGAAGGTCAGTCAGCCGTTGGCATAATTCACTTATCTCGGGTCACAGCAAGGAGAGTCGTCGACCCGAACTGCCAAGGTGTCCTGCCCTACATTGTTATTAAACCTAGCTTCTATTAGAACACGAAAACACATTTTATATGTATCTATACTATGTATCTATATATATATATATATATATTTATATATAGATACGAGAAGTGATTTATAGTCGTAGGTAACAGTTGTTTTTCGATTTTAGCAATACCTAATAAGCTATACCTACCCTAAGCAATAAGTGAAAGTGAATTTCTAATTTCAATGTTTGTGTTATTAACAATATTATCTCTATTTTCTATATCTGTATGATTTCTTCCAGCACAGCCGAAAAGGAATAATTACAAACAGAGCATAGAAGACACTATATGTTTATTTATTAATTAATAATATTTTTACTTTAATAAGCATTGCCTAATGAACAAAATTTACTCATACTATGCGCTAACCTAAAATATACTACAAAGTAGTTTAGAAAATAAAGTAATAGTAAACTAAGAAGTTGTTAGTGTATGACCCTATATTATAGAAGTAGAGATAGAAAGTAGAACAGATGTAAGTTATGTAATATTATTATTATTATAGTGTATATAAAAAAAAGATTGTAAATAAAAACATCATGCCCAAACCCCGCACAATTTCCCAGGTGTTCATAAAATAAGCAATAGAAGTATAATAGTAGGTTGGGAACCCACCCAGTGTGTGAATATGGAAAGTATGAAAGAAAGAAATTAGTATGCAGAATGAAAGTGCGAGAAGAATAAATGCGAGAACTAGTATGGATGAGTAGTTTAAGCACAGACTCCGACCCCATGTCGGGGGTATAATATTAAAAAAAAGCCTAAAATATACTTACCATTGTCCTGTCCTGTTTACAATCAAATTGTTTTAGGTAAATACAGAATAAACAATACAATTGTGTTTGCTCGCAAACGCAAAATAGAAACAATTTCAATTACATCGGCAAGTAATACAACGTAGGTAGACGGAAAAATAGTCAAGAAAATACGCATTATCAAAGATTAGTAAAAAAGTAGTCATCATAATTATCTTAATCAAATTTAAATGGAACCGCAAGACAAGAACAGTTTTCGATGAAAACAAGAATCATCAAAATCGGTACACCCAGCAAAAAGTTTGACGTACATAATAAATAAAAAATACAGTCGAATTAAGAACCCCCTCCTTTTCTTGAAGTCGGCCCAAAAGAACAAATATCTCTATGATGCAGAGAGTATAAGGATATATTTTTTAATTACTTATTTGTTTGTAGTCAATAAACTTTGAAATAACTAATTTCAATAATTCTTAGCTTTAGAAAGCTTCATTAATCAGAATTAAATTAGGCTCTTACTTATCGTGAAGTCCCGACTCACCGTGAGCGAACACGTGACTAATTGACTATAGCGTCTAAACTCTGCCATGACGCCGAAATATGTAGAGTTTCAAATCTTAATAAGGTAGGGCATATCAGGACGTATCCTGCTCAAAATCTGGAGCAGGCCGACTGGAGAAGCTTACCAACCTCGCCAAAGATACTAAATAATACTGCCCTTTAAAGTGTCGTGTTCCTGCGGTGAGTAAGTTATCTGGAGTTTCCGGGGATGGTCTGGAATAGAGTCGACAACGCGTGTGCGATGATTTTAGTGTTAGAGTTTATGCTAAGGTGGTCCGGTGCCTCCCTAGTCTTAAAAAAATTACAATGGTGATAAGTTCCGTGTAAGTAAAAGCGTTGATAGTGATTATACGAATAAAAGCTTATATTTAATTAGGCTATAAAAGATCAGATTGTTAGTTCTTGTGGCGGAACAGTATCCATAAGCGTGTAGAAACGTAAGGAATGTCATATTAAAAAAATGTTAGTTAAAAGAAAAACTAATAGAATATGACTAGTCTCTCAAAGAATGATTTTTCACAGTTCATAAAGCAATTTTAATTAAAAAGTAAACCAGCGAAGAAAAATGATTTTTCTTTTAAACAAAAGCGTTCGTTAAAAGAAGTAATGAATAATAAATGCAAGAGTAGTTTTATAATTATTTGAATGATTTAAATAATTCTATACGTTGTTTTATTTTACATTAAATATTAAAAATAATAGTAATAATATAATGTTTTATTTTATTCATATACCTTAACTTTTGTTTCAAAACGTGCACAATATTTTTGAAACAACCGGTAGATAATTGTGAAACATCTGGTGGGTAATGGTATACCTTGTAACATTGTGTTTAAAAAAAAAGAATTACATTATGAAGGGCTTCAACACCTTTTACCTTTTTATTATAAATCCTACTAAAATACAAACTTATTCTTTACAAAAAAAATCACTTTAACTCTCGACAAAATTTAAATGATACGATGACCACATGATAAACAAAAGCTTTCGATTAAATTAAAAATTATCAAAATCGGTACACCAAGTAAAAAGTGTTTGAGGATTTTTGAGAGTTTCCCTCGATTTCTCCGGAACTCCGTCATCAGATCCTGGTTTCCTTATCATGGTACTAAACTAGGGATATCTCCTTTCTAACAAAAAAAGAATTATCAAAATCGGTACATGCAGTAGAAAGTTATGCGGTATAATACAACGTAGGTCGACGAAAAAAGCGTCAAGTAAAAACGCATTATTAGATATAACTCGAAAAGTAGTTGTTAGATCTCAAATAAATTCAAATGGGACCAAACGCCACACGCCACCTTTCGATTAAAAAAAATCTTGAAATCGGTCCACCCAGTCAAAAGTTTTGAAGTAACACACATAAAAAAAATACAGTCGAATTGAGAACCTCCTCCTTTTTTGGAAGTCGGTTCAAAAGAAACTGAATTTTCTATTTAAGTCGAAAAACTGCTTTGAAACTTAAACTTCCTTATAACTTCCATATTTAGAACTTTATATTAATTTCACGTAAATAGTAGAAATGGTCAATTTCGATAAATTTTTGACGATGCCATATCGCGAAAATAAGTTTAATCCACAAATTATTAAATCAAAGGTTTAACGACTAATGAATCATAAGATGAAGTAAAATACGATAATTTATAGTCATGCTACGGTTCAGTCGATATAAGACGGAGAAATAAAGAAAATATTAAGTTTTAACTCTCCTGTAAAATTCGTCATTGTGTACTTATGACTTTTTTGCCACTTTTGGTTACGCCGTATTGCAGTATCAACTGCTATATGACCGGAAATTAAAAATATAATAAAAAGTTCACCGTTTTATCTTTATCTGTGCTTCCTAGTTGTACCATAAACACCAGGATATGTCCATTGTTCATAATTCATCTATGCGATGATCAGTCTATCGCAACGCACGCGATGATTTTTTGTTAGTTAGGCCAAGCGAGCGACGGCGAGGAAAAAGTGTAAATGAGAGAACGGTACAAGGCATACGTTTGTGTAGGGGATGTTCTTGCGTTTAAGATTATATGCATTTATTCCATATTATAGTGCATATGGAAGTTTTAATTAAAGCTTGTTTGTTAAGCTTAATTAATTTTCAATTTTTTCTGATTATAAAGCTTGCTAATGTTTGTATGCGATAATGGGGGTGATGACTCCTATAAAATCTATTTTACTTCCGGTAATCATATTATTTATAGAGGATTCACAAATCTTTTGTATAACTGTAATTAAGAGGCAATTGTTACTACTTAATCACCGCTATAACCTATACCTTCAACACATAGGTCCCATGTCCATTTATTTAAACTAAAACAGTAATAAATAACTATATATATTAATTTACTAGTGACCCGCCCCGGCTTCGCACGGGTGCAATTCTGATACTAAATATACTACAGAATGTCTTTATTTATAGTATGAAGCTAGCTTATACCATGGTTATTAATATAATAACAACATTTAAATATGCGTCGTTAGATTACACGTTGTTACAAAATGCGTTGAAGAAATAAAGGGTCACTGCTCGTTCCTCGTAGGTATTAGCGTGATAATTTGTAGCATATATGTTGACCCGACTTCTTAATAATATTCGTGCCAAATCGGAAGTAAATCCATGCGGTACTTCTTGAGTTTATCCCGGACATACATACAGACAAACAGACAAACACAAAAATTCTAAAAACTATATTTTTGGCTTCGGTATCGATTTTAGATCAAACGCCAAGTATTCTTTTAAAAAAATATTCAATGTACAGTTTTGACTTTCCTACCATTTTATTATATGTATAGATGATACTTTTTAATAGTTTCTAAGAAAAACTCACAAATATTAGGTCGTGGAAAAAGTTTTTTCGTATTTTATACAGAAATTCAAGGTCAGATTTTTGCAAAATTTATTTTGATTAAGTATAATCTTTATGAACCATTTTGTTCGATAGCTTGCCGCCATTTCCTAGGTGGCATACACAAGGTGACAGGTTCCGTTGCTGTAGAAATTTTGGGACTATTACAACTGTTGAGAGTCGATGTCGTATTCGATGTTTTTATCCGGAGGTAAAAGCTCGTAATGAATGTTGCTGTAGCGACATCTATCGCCGCAACATACGAACTAGAGAAAACTGACGTATCCTACATCGCGATATCTAAGTTATCCGAAGATTTAACATATATTCAAGAACCCGACAACAACTGTGGGGGCCACCAGACACAACACCCGTCTGGTAGGAGGATTCTCCGTTTGAGATGGCGGACGAGGAACTCAACACCCCGTTCCTCACATTCCCCCAAAATGCCCTTCCAATCCTACCATATACTCAACATTACCTTATTGCTTGTCAACCCGCATTTCGCGATTGTCTGTGCAGTTTGACTGACCTTTGACCACGATCTCTTTTGTACATTCTTATCGTAGGTAATCGAAAAATGGTCCGATATAATTATGTCTTAAGAGAGATTTGCAAATGAGTACATGGTCCATTAGGTGTCTTTCAGTTAGTTCATGTGCCACTCTTATATCAAGCTTTTTTGTATAGCCAGCCTTTTCAAATAGGTCAAAACTGTTTTATAGTTAATTCTCAGATCTTCATCTATATTGTAATTACTCAAATATCGATCTAGCTCCACTTTTTCAAAAATGTCATCACTATTATCCGTAACTGGGCGCCCTGAGCGAATGCATCTTTGACATCATTATTTCCAGAGCGAAAACAATATAACCAATTTTTTATTAGTGTGTGTGTCTGTGTTACAATTTTATTCACGGCTTACATCGCAATTTTTTCTATTTTAAAGAAAAACTTTAAAATTTAATTTGTGTGTTTCTTCGTTGGATTATTCCATTTTGGCGGGCAGAAAAACAAATGAAAAATGGCGGGAAACTGTTTTTTACTTTTTAATTTTAATTTTAAAGTATCAAATGTTCATGGCTTCAAAACCAGCTACTTAGAAAAAATACCACCAACAAGATTTTATTGCAACTTTTTAACAAAAAAACTTTTTAACAAAAAATGAAACCGCAGAAAAAACTGAAAAGCAAAAAATAATACACCTTTTTTATTTAACGTTAGTAACTAACTTCTTAATGTAATGAAACTATATATAAGTATATATTTTTGTAAATAGTTGAGTTTTTAATTAACCAAGTTCTTAAACTAATATAAGTATAGCTATGTAATTTTGAGTTGGAGGAGAAGTCTGGCCTTTTCACCGAGGCTAGCCGGTCGCTGGAGGGATCCTGTTGCCTGCAGATCCGGGACCCTCCAATTAAAGCAGCTGAAGGCTCCCGCAGGGGTTTGCTCGATATTGCACCCCCAAGTGCTGAAGCCGACATATGGTCTAGGACTGCCTACCCGGGCGTCCTGGATATCACCCGTAAATGGGTTAAAAAAAAGTAATTTTGAGTCGGCGCCAAACAAACAATTAATGTAAGCGAGAGCTATAAATTTGAGAGCTATTAAATTTCATATAATGCTTCTTTAAACATTGTTTGTTGTATAATATAAATACTTAAAAAAAGCAGGCTTTATATACCTACAAGGGCAGGCCTACAATAAAAAAGAATTATCAAAATCGGACTATTCTGTAAAAAATTTGCGTGGTCATACCTTACAATCAGTGAGTAAACAATCAACCATCCCCCGTTTTTCTACCCCTAGGGTTGGATTTTTATTTTCAAATTTATATGGGACCAAATTCGGGGTATACTCTTTCCAATAAAAATCAAAATCGGACTATTCTGTAAAAAGTTATGCGTGGTCATATATAAAAAAATATACGCGTCGACTTGAGAACCTCCTCCGTTTTTTCGTCAGTTAAAAATAGGAAAAGACTTTTTCCTTTTTTACCTATTATATTTTTTCCGTAACGAAAGAACTTTTTTTATAGAACCTTATAAGTACTTAGAGGAATTCCTAATTATTTATTATATATGAATATTTTTAGCTTGATTCACTAAAAAAAAATTATTTAATATATTCTAATTATTTATTGAACTTTAAAATTTGAAAAGCGTATTATTTCGTCATTACTATTTATTTTGATGGGCTTTATTTCCATTTTTCTTTTGCAGACAGTTAATGAACTTGAAATAAATGTTGAACATTATTATTTATTTTTATGCTTATCTGTTGTCTTAAAAGGTCGTTTTTAAAGATATCAAATTTTTTATACCCACACACTTCAAGTTTATTATTATTTGTTATCTAAATGTTTTAAAATAGACAACCATTGTTAAATTTCGCAAGGAAAATATTTTTTTAAGCTTTTTTAGCTTTTAATAAATAATTGTGTTTGCTCGCAAACGAAAAAAAATCGACTTCAATTACATCGACAAGTAATACAACGTAGATCGACGAAAAAATAGCCAAGCAACTACGCGTTATCAAAGATTACTCAAAAAGTAGTTATCAGATCTCGATAAAATTTATATGTGACCACATGATAAACATCAGCTTTCGATTAAATTAAAAATTATGAAAATCGGTACACCCAGTAAAAAGTTATTACGGATTTTCGAAAGTTTCCCTCGATTTCTCTGGGATCCCATCGTCAGATCCTGGTTTCCTTATCACGGTACCAAACTAGGGATATCCCCTTTCCAACAAAAAAAGAATTATCAAAATCGGTACATACAGTAGAAAGTTATGCGGTATAATACAACGTAGGTCGACGAAAAAAGCATCAAGTAAAAACGCATTATTAGATATAACTCGAAAAGTAGTTGTTAGATCTCAAATAAATTTAAATGGGACCAATTGGCACACACCACCTTTCGATTAAAACAAAATTTGTCGAAATCGGTCCACCCGGTCAAAAGTTCTGATGTAACATACATAAAAAAAAAAAAAAAAAAATACAGTCGAATTGAGAACCTCCTCCTTTTTTGGAAGTCGGTTAAAAATGTAATTACTTCAAGGTTATAAAATTATTGTGATTAAAAGAAAAATAATTTTCGCTCTTATTACAACATCGCAAATATGCAAGTTTAGTAAGTTCTTATATTTGGAACTCCATCTATAAAGGGACAAAGGGTAAAAAAGAGCTTAACGAGTTTCTTTTTTTTTTTACTTAGTAAAATAATAATCAACACATAAATTACCGGTATTGTAAGTTTAATGTGATTTTTTTTTAATTATACTGTCTTAAGCCCTACTGGAATACACGATTTGCAGATTATTTTTTATTGATTAACATTAATTATATAAGCTATGAGAATCAATAAATATTGATCACTTTTTAACCGACTTCCAAAAAAGCAATTGGAAGCAGTTCTCAATTGGATTGTATTTTTTTAAATGTATGTTACCTCAGAACTTTTGACTGGGTGGACTCATTTTGATAATTTTTGTTTTAATCGAAAGGTGGTGCGTATCATGTCTCATTTATATATATTTGAGATCTAATAAGTGCTTTTACAGTTATCTATATCTATACGAATAAATAAAATTGGAGTACCTATTTGTAATATTAAAATAACCGCTTTTTACTAAAAAAAATTTCAATTTTTGTCTGTCTGTCTGTCTGTTTTTTACTGCTAATCTCCTACACGGCTTGACTGATTTTCACGGGACTTACACTGGCAGATAGCTGCTGTATTCAGGAGTAGCTTAGGCTATTTTTATTTTAGAAATTTATTTATTTTATAACCCTGCGAACTGAACAATAACTTTTTTGTTAAATTCCACGCAGACTAACGGGTATAACTATTATGTTATAATGCTTATTTAATTGACTATTTTTCGTCAACCTACGTTGTATTATACCGCATAACTCTTCACTGGGTATACTGATTTTGATAATTCTTATTTTAATCGGAAGCTGACGCTTGTCTTGTTATCCCTTTTAAATTTGATCATTTACTTAACGATTTTTCGTATAACCACCAATGTTTGTAAAAGTGTGCGTGTTCATTACTAACGTTAATGTAAGTTGGCCATTTGAAATCATGAAGCAGGAAATTTAAAAAATAGGCCTTATTATGACGTAGACTTTATTTGGGTCACCCTCCTGACTTCGTTGTATTACTTGTCGATGTAATTGAAGTCGTTATTATTTTCGTTTGCGAGCAAACACAATTATGATTGTAGATGAGACCAACAACTGTTGAGAGTTTTTGTCGAACATCCCTAGTATGATCTCTGTTCCTTATATTTTCAGGACCTCCGAGGTTGGGTAGAACTCAATAATAATAATAATAGAACCGTCCTGAATCATTAACAAACTGACGTAGATAATTACAAAAATAAACTATCTTGGAGAAATTTTCAAAAATGTTCTGTTAAATAACAATCATGTGAGGTGTGCGAAAGTGTGAATAAATAAATAAACCATACACATAATTAACTTTTTAAATTATAGCTTAATAATTGAATCATAATTTAAGTATCGCATTTGACCTTTTTCATAAAATTTTCGGTGCAGTTTTCTCGCTGCAATGATAATGACGACGTGTAAGCTCCTAATGCGCAAGTTCACTGTGATCCTTCACACGGTGCAAGTTCTTGATGGGTTCTATAATAAGTTCTGTTTCTTATGGAAAGTGGAATTATTAAATATCTATTTTTTTTTATATAAAATGAATATATTTAACTTACACATTAGATATTCCTAATGTTGGTAAAAGCAATTATCGACTGGAATACAAATATAATCATCTGTTTTAATAAATGACTAAATAATTATCTAATGTGTATATGAATAATGCAGATACGGGCTAAGATCTAGACTAGGAAAAACCGAATTAGAAAAACCGAATTATGGTGTTTTTGGGTGTGGAGGGCGGAGGGTGTAGGGGAATCTATACAACGTAACACTGTCACACCCACAGAGTATAGTAATACTTACAGAAAGTCATACCTCAAAACCCCATGGTTATGGAGATATCCATGGTTAAAGTTTTGAGGTTAGAAGAAGAATTTAAAGCTATTATAATACTTTTGAGCTCGTACTGTTTGCATTGTGTGAAAAATCGACACTTTTAAACAAAATAACGCGTCAGACATAATATTCTAATAAAATAAGTAACATTGCGTGCTAGAATATAGGTTTAGAAATTCGAAAAATACCCAAAACCGAATCGGAGCACCTCACTGTCCACGTGGTCTTGGTCTGTCCTACCCTTAGAGTGTTTTTTTATGCCGCGGAGGCGCGGAGGGAGCCAAGCGTTCCTCTAACTTACGAAATTCTTCTTCTAACCTCAAAACTTTAACCATGGATATCTCCATAACCATGGGATTCTGAGGTGTGACAGTGGTACCAGGGGTAGCGTTCCCCCCCACGGTCCCGAAATTCGGTTTTTCCTAATCTAAAGCTTTACCCAGATACGAGCCTGGAACTCGGAATAGACATCAAACAAATAAATCTGGAACGAAACGTAGGGTCAATAATAAGACTAATAATGCGCCTTTGCGCAACGGGTAAATCAAAAGCATGCATAGACCATAAATTTTTTGAAAAAACACTACATTCTTATTAAAAACCGTAACCGATTGTTTAACCGAAAAAAAGAAGGACTTTTATTTATTATAGTAATCTGTGTAATCACACTCCACTATTTCTCTATACTCATGGTTTAAATTATCTCAACTATTGTCCGTTCATCGTAACTTGACGCGTGACTAATTGGTAGCACTGTTTCCTCAGTCGCCATCTTACTTTCAGTTTGATAGCTTGCTGTTTGTGTGCTCTTTTGGTTTATAATAAGTTAATCTGAGTGTTAAAAATGCCGAAGGTGGTAAAAAGTGTTAAAAGACAAACTATTCTTCAAGTTTACGCATTTTGTGAGAAAGAAAAGACTGAGAACAAGCTGATTATTCCATTGCAACAAGTTCGTGCCCGAGTTGCCGCCATGACCGGTATGTTTTATAGGGTTACCAGTTAAAAAGATAATTAGCCCATAGTGGCGAGACATTTTTTTTATTAATTTCTTTAATCTCATTTCATAGATGATACTAAAATTAACAATAATATAATAACCTAACCTATTTGTACCTATTTAAGGAAGTAATTTACCAACTTGAATCGAGGCTCATTTAAGTTTGTCGTGATCTGCATTTTAAGCATATTTGATTACTCGTAAGTAATCAAATATGCTTAAAACGTCGCTTTACTAAAATATTCTAATTTTATAAACTAAGTATCTAGTAAAATAAAATTGCATTATTATTTATTTTTTTTGATGATTACAGATGTATCCGAATCTACTGTGACCAGGATTTTGAGACAAGAAAGAGAGTCCAGTTCTGTTTCGGGTGTGCCTGGTCCGTCAAAAGTAACGACACCAGGAAAGACGCGACCAAATCGCGATAAGAAGATCAAGATTGATGACTTCGATGCTAGTGCAATTCGACAAAAAATTATGTCATTTTACGCTGTAAGAAAAGAAATCCCTACATTAAACAAATTACTTGTCGAATTACGAGAGGAAATAAATTTTGAAGGTGGGCGTACTACACTATGGAAAATATTAAAACAACTTGGATATAAATATAAAAAGTGTCAATCAAAACGAAAAATGTTAGTGGAGCGAACAGATATAGCTACCTGGCGATTTAATTATTTAAGTGAAATTAAAAAATACCGAGAAGAGGGGCGGACTATAGTTTATTTAGACGAAACTTTTATACATTCGTCATATAGTGTGCAAAAATGTTGGCAGTCAGAGTCTGAAGAAGGTGCATTGGTCAGAGATTATGGTATGGGTAGGCGATGGATAATTGCACACGCAGGAACTACAGATGGCTTCATTAATAAAGCATTACTGCTATTCAAATCGCAAACAAAATCATCCGACTACCATGACGACATGAATAGCGATAACTTTATAAAATGGCTGGAAAAACAAGTTTTACCAAACCTGCCACCTAAATGTGTGATTGTGATGGACAATGCCCCATATCATACTGTGCAAACAAATAAAAGCCCTAATATGACAAGCCTCAAAGCAGATATGGTAGAGTGGCTTCAAAACAAGGGGCTGTTGTTTTCACCAAATTTGACAAAAAATGTTTTGTATGAATTAATTAAAAAAAATAAACCAGAGCCTATATATAAAGCCGACGAATTAATAAAATTACATGGTCATGATGTTTTACGACTGCCCCCATATCATGCAGATTTAAATCCGATCGAATTAGTATGGAGTGTAATGAAGAGACGGTTTGCAGAAAAAAATGTGGGCCAGAGGGATGATCAAGTGGAATCACTTATACGAGAATCATTTGGCTCAATAAGCAATGATATTTGGAAAAAACAGTGCTCTCATGTAATAAAAATTGAAGATGATTACATACTTAAAGATAAAATAATAGACGAAGGAAGCGATCGCTTTTTATTGTGGGTTGGTAGTGAAGAAAGTGATAGTGACAGTGAGCATTCAAGCAACATTGAAGAAGATATGATTCCTTTACACCTTATTGATCATAATTATTATTAAAGTGGTTATTTTTTACCCTGTTTTGTTTAATTTATCCTGAATGCTCCTAGTGATGTATGAATAATTTTAAAGAGTACACTATCACCGAGTTGTGGGAAAAATCCAAAAATTTAAGTAGAGGTTAAACTAATAAAATAGCAAGAATTGTAAATAAGAAATGAAATCTTGTGAATAAATTAGTTTAATCACTACTTAAATTTTTAATTATGTTTCACACACTTAATAAGTCTTGTGTATACTTAAAAGTACGTCAGTAGTAATCGTAGTAACAGTGAATTACGAAATTAATGCCCTTACTTGTAGATATATGTACATGCTATTCCGGTTCTTTAGACTTGTCCCTACATTTCGGGATCGCTTTTCGTATAAACACATGCAACACTGCAAATTTCAGTGCTACCAATCAGATTACGCGTCAAGTTACGATGAACGGATAATATCTGTGCCATTGCCAATCTGTACATTCCACTTGTCAAACTCGTCATAAATATTTTTCTTGTTATTGTCAGCAATTCGTAAATATCTAAAAAAATCATATATTATCGATGTGTTCGTTATAGTCAAACTGTTTAAAGATGGAGATAAAATACGTATTTATTTTTTTCATCGTAACATGGTAAGTTATATAGTTTACGTGTTTTTATTTTGTGTATTAAATACTAACAATTAACCTATATTCTAGCTTACATTACGCGAGTACAAGGAAAACACAGGCTACACCCGAGTTCGATTTGCTTATCTTCACCCAACAATGGCCAGCAACAGCTTGTAAAGAGTGGAAGAAAAATGATTCCACTCATACGTGTGTAATGCCAAAGAATGTCGATACCTGGACAATTCACGGAATATGGCCTACGAAGCTGGGCACAATGGGTCCAGCGTTTTGCAATAGAACTTGGTTGTTCGACCCTGAGAAAATAAGGCCTATTGAAATTCAGCTTAACCAGGTCTGGATTAATATTTTTGGAGGTAAGAACAAATGAATGTAAATACTTTAACAACTACTAAAATTAGCAATAGTGTAATAATGGCCCTTTGTAATGATGTTGAATTAATATTTCATTAATAATGATAAACTAAGGGCTTTTTTACCAGTTATGGATTTCTCTATTTGATGACTTTTTTACCAATGAATTCCACTATTTATGGGACGTTTCTATTTTCAAAATTGAACCTTTAAGTTGCACTTTATTAATTGAGTAGAAATGGTCCTAATTGCCTATTCTACTTCTTGCTATTAAAGTCTATTTTTAACTCGTTTGCGGAATAAACTTAATCCACAACCCGTCAAACTGGCCTTTAAGATAAATTAGATAGTATTAGCAAAGAAATTTATAGTGCTGATAAATATGCAATGAAGAAGTACAATGAAAATATTCACTTCAAAATAATAGTTACAGTTACTTCAATCCTTGCTTAACAATCTAGATAATCATTTAATTGTGACAAAGGATTCATATCAGTGATGAAATTTTTTACTTCACTTAATAGATATCCGGTATATACTTATTCCAGTAAAATTGTGATAAAATTTAATTTTAAATCATTATAAGTACAATATGTAATAATCATAATTATCTCTCTTAAATAATAATCTGAAAGTCTATTTGCTTTTTTCATATAGATTAAATTATTATTATTGATTATTATTATTGTCGATATACATTTAAAAATGAATGTTTGTCTGTATGTCCGTAATAGAATCGTAATCTATGCATTTGATCATGTCATGATCTTCAGCAAAGTGTTTTTTAGTTGGTACGACCAAAAAATGAATAAAAAAAAGAATTTCAATTCAATAAAATAAAATTTATAAATTAAATTTCTTTTCCCTTTTGTCTTTATGTATGTGTATATTATTATTAATAATGTATGTGTATATTATTATTAATATAATAATAATATTCACATACAGTATTTTAATAACCCATAAAGACAGTTATCCAAACCGAAAAACAATATTTGCATCCATCCCGAGCTGAAATCGAAACCAGAATCACCAATAAAATGTGACCATGGAACCGCTACACCAAAGCGATGGTGTGTTGGTGTGCAATAAATTAATCATAAATAATAATTATAATTATAAATTTGCAGGGACATCACTTTACTCTCTTTGGGCTCACGAATGGAATAAACACGGAACTTGTGCTGCAGTCTTAGAACCTCTTAATTCGGAATTAAAATATTTCAGTCTCGGCATAGATTGGTTGCAGAAGTTTTCAATGAATAATATACTGCAATCTGGAAATATAGTGCCGTCGAGTACGAATGCGTACTCCGTAGTTGAGATCAATAATGCTATCAAAGCAAAGCTTGGAGTCGATCCCGCTATAGAATGTAAGAAGGAAAATGGGGAGAGCTATTTATCCGAAATACGTATCTGTTTCACGAAAGATTTTAAAATTACTAACTGTGACGGTATAGTTAGTCGTAAAGTCTTTGACTATCATTCGATACTTACAAATTGTAATACTTCGAAGAAAATTCTATATCCTCATTACAAGGATAGTAAAGAAGGAAGTATATATGTACAATTGTACAAATTAGTTTCGTGGGTACAATGGTTTACTTTGTAATTTAATTTTTTTTTTCTTTATATTTTTATTGTTAATAAGTTTTAATTTCGCTCCTCATAATATTTTAATCGGCTTTAAAATTATTGACTTCTAATAATATACGACGTTTTTATTTATATAATGAAATTTAAAAAAAAAATCGTGCTTGACAATATACTATTTTAATAATATTCTAATGTTATATTATGAAATATTCTTTTTTGTATATTTTGAGTGTAATTATTTTTTGTTTACTTAAATTTTATTTAAATATTCAGAAATGTGCCAATCAATAAAATGTATTGCCTTTTCTATCAAAAAGATAATAAAACACTAGTCAAAGAACATTTAAACTTAAGTTATGTATCTAAGAGGCTTTTCTTGTATTTTTTTAAAATAATAACATGACTTCCGTTTTATTAAAAATTTCTTATTTAGAATTTCAGATAATAATTATACGAAATAATTTTTCTTTTTTTTTAATATCAACATATAATAATATAATATATACTATATTATGTTATACTAAAAAGATATATATATTGGAGTAGATTAGCAGAGAAATGTAATGTCCCCTTGTTGAAAAGTATTTTTGAAGTAAAACTTCTTTGCGCACACTTGACTTGGGGAGTAAGCTGGTGCATACGTGAATAGAGCGTTACGAAAAGTGTGATCGGGCGAGGCGAACGGAAGTTGCGAGGGTGATAAGTTAGTGGAGATAGAGAGTTACGTTTCATAAGTTTTACTTCAGTTGTGTGGTCTAAAGCACACTCGTTTTTTCATCTTATTTAATATTTGTTTATAATCGACATATAATGACATGTATGTCCTCATCATCAGTTTAGAATGGTTTATGCTACACAAAGTTACGAATAGACTAACATCGGGATGTAGAATAAGTCTAATGTTTCGCCTAAATTAAGGAACTAAAACTTTTAGATTCACAATTGCAAATAGAAGTATTTCATAAGTGTAGTGGCATTCGATGGTGGAAACAAATGATATATCATAAATTTGAACGGGAACCGGTGAGAGGCCAGTATTTTATTCCTATACTGTGTACAAGTTTATATTGCAGTACAAGTTATAAAGTCCAACAACGTAAATCTACTTCTGGACCATACACTTCTAGTTACTTTTCTTCTAAAGAGAAATATTTGAAGCGGTTTCCATTATTGTATTGATGTGGGTTCATTGATATTTTTAATGCTCTGTTAAGATGCGCAAGATTGTCTACAATCAATTAATTCTTAAATAACATGAGATATTTTTATATATTATTATCATAAATAAGAATAAAGTACTTTTCAAAATAAAACATTTGTTACCTGATTTGTACATTATTAATACTTGTTTTCTTTTATGTAACAAAAATTGGTATAGCAAATATGTTTTATAATATTTTAGTGTTAATAAAAAACATAACAATTTGTGAAAAAAGTTTTAATTATATTTGATACATACCATATAACACAGAATGAAATAATTACATTTTCGTAATTACCTTAAACAGAGGTAGGTATATGAAATATTAGATAACATGAAAAATAATAATTTGTTCATTTACATCTCAAACTTTATTGGATTTATGGCCACAACTTTAGCAGAAGTTGGAATAAATTACACATGTTTTATTTTATAAATATTTTTTTTTTCACAACACAACACTACCATAGCCCTGAAATACATAAAAAAAGATTTTTTATTGAGCAGCTCTGGAAACGATTATAACCGCCGACGGCACCAATCCTGGAAAGTACAAAAGTTAAACAATTAAAAAAAAAAACAAATAAGGAATTATAAATGTTTAGTATAGAAATTACAATGAATTTTGATGAAAATGTAGGGCCACGAGTTTTTAGGTCAGGGTCATTTTAAGATTAATTTGCATTTTATTGTATCAATATAAAGCACATGTTTATTTTAGTCTATGTCTTGTGTGACTTGTCAGTTGTAATGCACAGCTGTTTAGTCAGCTAATTGTTTCAGCTGTTCCAATAGGAATTTCAGGATTTAAAGTAGCCAATGTGTCAATCCAGACCTTTAACTTCAAACAGTTTCACAGCAAATAATTCTAGTTTTATTAAAGTAAAATTGTGCCAAATTTTTAGCTGTCCGTTTTCTTTTCCTAGTAAAATACTAATGTAATTGCAGTAATTCCATGCTAACTAAGTAAAGAATTATTTTGTTATTAAACTAGCTGACCCGGCCACGCGTTGCTGTGGCTCAGTAATTATAATTTATTGAAATATAATTATGTAAATTCTATAGTAAAACGCGCCATCTATAATCTAGAAACAAAAATACGGTACCATCTACCAGATATCTGTGAAACATAAATGCCAAACCGCCCTCTTATAAAGAAATAAAAATACGGCGCCATCTACTGGATATCTATGCAACTTAGATGCCAAACCGCCATCTATTAGGATTTCATAGAACTAACTGATAAATACACACATAAGCGAATCGTCTATTAAATTTGCAATAACAAATATTAAGATCAATAATGCGGATGAAAACTACACTATCCCCCAAGTTGGACCAAATTATAGATGCTTACAAAATTTGATAAAAATTGCTTTAATAGTTTCGGAGTTTATCGCTAACATACATCGTGACACGAAATTTTTATATACATAAGATTGTAAGCAAAACTGTTGGAATTTTTGACTTTATATGTAAAATTTAATCAACTACTGGAGACGAAAGTTAAGTACCCCTTTGTGGAAAAAATTGTTAAAAAAAAACTTTAAACCTCTTACGACTTTTAGAAGAATAAGTTCGGGCTCCAAAATAAAGTCTGAAATTTCAGAGAATATTTTCAGTTTTACAGAGCTATGCAGACTAAGATTTTCTAATACCTTTCCCAAACAAATATTTCCACCAGGGATTTTATTTAAGAATTATAAACTAATATATTTTAATATAAAAAAGACAAATACTAATTTTTGTACCAAATGTTACATTACCTAATAGTTCTAACGTTTTGTCGTAGTCTTCTGATGAGAATATCTTTTTCGGGAATGTTGTCATTAATTTATAGTTTTCATTCTCTGCATATCCAGGCATGTTCACTTGGAGATATAGTCTGTTCAAAAACAAAATAAATTACATGATTAATCATTTTTAATTACAACATTTATAATATTTCTATTAACAAGAAACTGTTTTCTTTCTATCACATTTTCGACTGGTCGAAAAGATATGTTTAGGAAAAATCTTAAGCTATGAAGTAACAGCCACAGTGGTAATTTTTATTTATTTATTAACTAGCGACCCGCCCCGGCTTCGCGCGTTTGCATAAACTATCAGTGTTCCTACTCTATTATGCATTTATTATACATATAAACCTTCTTCTGGAATCACTCTAGTGACTAAAGAAAACCGGATCAAAATCCGTTGCGTAGTTTTAAAGATCTAAGCATACAGACAGCAGGAAGCGACTTTGTTTTAGACTATGTAATGATGTACTCTTTGAACATCACCTATAAAAGGATTACATAAATGAAAAATTATAGAATGATAAATAAATGCCATCTTTAATAAATAATAAATATCTACACAATACACACACGGTTGTCTGTCCCTAACATAAGTAACTTAATGCTTGTGTTATAGATGACTTAATGATGTGTTATATAATTATTTATCAGCAATGTCTTCCAGAGAACCTTAATGTTAGTTTTGTGGAGACAAAATGAGTAGGCGATGTAATATAATTCATTTATTAAACATAAAGATACATTCATACAACATATTCCGTTAAGTGAAAAACTGAGTCAAATTATTTTTTAAGTAAAACTTCTTTATGCATACTTGGGGAGTAAGCTGGTGAATGCGCGACGAGAGCGTTACGAAAAGTGTGATCGGCGAGGTGAACGGAAGTTGAGAGGGAGATAGTTATTGAAGATATACAAATTTTACTTCAATCGTGTCGTCTGAAATGGGTCTAAAGCACACTTGTTTTTATTTTATGTTCCTTAATGTTGAATGTCACTGAGGTAGGGCACAGCAGGAATTTCCTGCTCAAAACATGGAGCAGCCCGACTGGGGTAGTACCTCGACCTTACAGAAGATCACAGAAAAATAATACTGTTTTCAAGCAGTATTGTGTTCCTGTTGGTGAGTAAGGTGACCAGAGCTCCTGGGGGGAATTGGGGATTGGGTCGGCAACGCGCTTGCGATGCTTCTGGTGTTGCAGGTGTCTATAAGCTACGGTAATCGCTTACCATCAGGTGAGCCGTACGCTTGTTGGCCGACCTAGTGACATAAAAAAAAAAAGAATGCGATAAATTAATAAATTATTTAACGTACCTAACAGCAGCGAGTTGTTCTTTGGCCGAGAATGTATGTGAGAGAGTTTGTCCATCGGGAAACCGTAATTGGATCCGAGCTTGATCGTACGAGACCTTTGGGGCTGGAGTAGGGTTAGTGACGGGGGCCGGGGCTGGGGTCGGCTCGGGGGCCGGTTGACCTGATGCTGCTAGTCTGAAAATTTATATTTATATTAATTGATATATATATATCAATACGTGAAGCAACAACTTTGTACCTTTTTACGAAAATTGCGCAGACGCGGGAGTGTGAAATTTCGCACACTTATAATTTATATAGAGGAGTGCAGAATGCTAATATAAATATATTTTATTACGCAGTAGCTGCGCCCACGACTTCGCGTGGAACAGTCATTTGGAGAGTATTTTTAACCGACTTCAAAAATAGGAGTAGGTAACTCAATTCGACCGTATATATATATAGCCCTAGTTTGGTACCATGATAAGAAAACCAGGATCTGATGATGGGATCCCAGAGATATCGAGGGAAACTCTCGAAAATCCGCATAACTTTTTACTGGGTGTACCGATTTTAATGATTTTTAATTTAATCGAAAGCCGATATTTATCATGTGGTCACATTTAAATTTCATCGAGATCTGATTAAAACTTTTGGAGTGATCTTTGATATACGCTTCAGCCTGTTATATCCCACTACTGGGCATAGGCCTCTTTCCCCATGTAGGAGAAGGATCAGAGCTTAATCCACCACGCTGCTCCAATGCGGGTTGGCGGATATATTCCCTATTATGAGTAACGATCGCTATCAGGTGTACATGATAACAACCGAGACCGACGGCTTAACGTGCTCTCCGAGGCACGGTGGGGAGACCCACAAGGACTGCACAAACACCCACACCACGGCAAACACCTGTATGGCCAATACAAATGTTTGTCATGTGCGGGGACCGAACCTGCAACCGCCAGCACAACAGGTACAATCCATGGCTGTAACCGTTGAGCCAACGCGGCGTCATAATAAAAAAAAACTGATAATGCGTATTTACTTGACTATTCTTTCGTCTACCTACGTTGTATTTCTTATCGATATAATTGAAGTCGGTTTTTCTTCATTTTCCTGCAAACACAATTATTGGATATATCTTTTGGTTTATTTTGGATTATAAACACCGTCGTTTGGGTATTTACGTGTTCAACGTGATTCTTTAAACTGGCATAACTTTTTTGGTTTATGAACCAATTGATATGTAACAAACACTAAATGTTAAGCGAAGCTTATCACAATATATTAGTGAAAACCACATCTTAATCGAATAAGCCATTTCTGAGATTATCGTGCACAAACGCACAGACAAACAGACAAAAATTCTAACAATCATTGTTTCTAAACATTTTTTAATATCGGGATCGAACCTGCATCTCCGGCCGAGAAAATGTTTAGAATTTCCTAATGTGTGGGTAACACAAAAATAAAATCGTACAAATCATTATTTCGTTGATAAAGGTCCCAATAATATTTTTACTCATATATATTTCATGTACATACAGCTACCCAATACATTTTTATTACGTATTTGACACACACACACGCATATACATATACTCTTTGTTTATTATTATAGAAGTATAGTCTTTGATAGTAGAACATTAAATTAATGTTCAACCTTATAATTTAATTATGGTCGACTTTCGACCGATACGTTTCGAGGTTCCGACTAGATTCACAAATGCGGAGCTTTAACTGCATAAGGTGATTTAGTTTGTAGGTTTATATTCGTAATTGTAGGATTCACGCTGGCCACTATTGTCACTTAATGTAAAAAAAACAATGACAAGACATGCATATAATCAGAATTAAATTAAAATAATAATTATTAGTCAACATCGAGTTTCAATCCTCTCCGGTAAAACTAGAACCGCTACAAGTTTATTGTTCTTTTTCATACATTATGTTATGAAAGTAGGATGTTAAACATAAATGCCGATAAACTACATGAGATTTCTAGGTTTTATAATCCATAAAAAATACAATACTCACTTCCGAGCCTGTTTATCAGCCTCGATTTGTGCCCGAACACGCTCCCTAGCTTTCTGGTCCTCTAACTTCTCTCTACGTCTTTGTTCAACTAACTTCTGCATCTCTTGTTCTTGCAGTCTCTGTTTAGCCTCTTGAAGATCCTTACCGGATTTAATGCGTAGTCTTTCACGTTCTAAAGCCTCAGCCTAAAAATAGTAATTTATCTTTGTGAGTAAAATTGTTAGGTCATTTACTCATCACAAAATATCGAAAACCGCTTGACGTATAACAATGAATCTTTGGACGGAGGTAGCTTATAGTTAATAGACGTCCGCTAAGAATGGATTTTTCGATAGAATTGGATTGAGTAGGTCTAAGGGCTATTGTAATTTATAAACTCATAAAGCTAGTATTTACAATATTACTTGTCAAATAATGTACCTTCTCTCTCTCCTCGCGTTCTTTTCGTTTCTGTTTCATTCTTTCTTCAAGTAGCGCTAACTGCGCCTTCCTTTCTTCTTCAGTCAGCGGTTTCTTTTCTTCTGTTGACTCTGAAAAACTGCTATGGTTCGTTTTAGCAGCGTGGAACTCCATTTCATCTTGATTCTTGAACAATTTGTTGCACTCATCACATTTAAAGGATTTCGCTTCTTGATCGCTGGCTTCAGACGCCGGGGGCGGTTCTGACGTTGCGGGTTCAGCACTAGATGAATTAGAAGATTCAGCAATAGTCCGTCCCGTACTTGGCTCAGGATCATCAGCGTGAGCTAGAAGCCACTCCATAGCTGGCTCAACACCCTTGTAATTTGTTACAGCAAGAGCTTTCTCACTAAAATGAACAACAGTGTAGGCAAATAACCTATGTATTAAAAGAACTTTAAAATAATATTTATACTTACGCTCGCTCTTTAGGAAAACCCATTTCGATTAATGTTTGTATCTCTGCCATTATGAGATTCGATATTTTATAACAAATTACTCTAAGAAATTCTTTAACCAATTTTCATCACTCATCAGCTGTTTTGAAGTTTCGGCTTCTTTTAATTTTATACCACAGTTTTATACTTATAGATAAGTAATAACACAGATTACGTATATAAGATCTTTCTCGTTTAAAAACATTTTTATACATATGTTTTAATATAGAAATTAGTTGTAGTTTTATCATTCTATCTAGTATTTCATATTTTAAAAATAAATATCTGAGAATAAAATATAGACTATTCATAATTTAAGAAGTAATTATTTATTAATTTGGCTTAATACATATTTTTTTTTTTATTAAAATCATTTGAATTTGTATAGTCTGTACACAAATATAAATTTTGCGCTATTTTCAAAACAAGATATCACAATTAATTCAGAATTTATAATCATTAGACATTGTGTTGTCTTTATCGTAATAAAGGGATCAGCTAACTAATTTAAAATATGACAACGCATAAAAAGACAATGAAAAGAAGAAGTCTTCAAAACAGTGACCCTGGAAAAATATTAGATCTTGTTATGAACTTAAATGATGACACGTCTTCGCAATTGCAAATAAAAATAAATTGTTACGTAAGTTATATAAGTATTAACTTAATAAATTTTCATTTGTTAAATTGACTTTAAAGTTTTTTGTAATAACAACTATTTGCAATAATTGAAATTGTTATATAATTATGTAAATGTGCATACAAAAATGAATCTCAGGCCAGCTGAAATTTCTCTCTCTTAAAGCTAATAATTGTGTTTGCTCGCAAACGAAAAAAAACCGACTTCAATTACATCGACAAGTAATACAACGTAGATCGACGAAAAAATAGTCAAGCAACTACGCGTTATCAAAGATTACTCAAAAAGTAGTTATCAAATCTCGATAAAATTTATATGTGACCACATGATAAACATCAGCTTTCGATTAAATTAAAAATTATCAAAATCGGTACACCCAGTAAAAAGTTATTACGGATTTTCGAGAGTTTCCCTCGATTCCTCTGGGATCCCATCATCAGATCCTAGTTTCCTTATCACGGTACCAAACTAGGGATATCCCCTTTCCAACAAAAAAAGAATTATCAAAATCGGTACATCCAGTAGACAGTTATGCGGTATAATACAGCGTAGGTCGACGAAAAAAGCGTCAAGTAAAAACACATTATTAGATATAACTCGAAAAGTAGTTGTTAGATCTCAAATAAATTTAAATGGGACCAATTGGCACACAAAACCTTTCGATTAAAACAAAATTTGTCGAAATCGGTCTACCCGGTCAAAAGTTCTGATGTAACATACATAAAAAAAAAAAAAAAAAAAAAAATACAGTCGAATTGAGAACCTCCTCCTTTTTTGGAAGTCGGTTAAAAAAGCACCAATCTGCCTTTCTCTTATCCACTTACCTTCATTAGCTACCATTTCGATTAAAAAAGGAAACTTGCTTAACAAATAATTGTAACTGTTAAGGACTAATTTACATTTTTACCGCACATTGGGACTGGTTTTGTAGCATGCAATGTAAATATCGCATTTCAATTACAAGTTTTCATATTTAACCAAAGTCATGAGATAATAAGAATAATAATCGTTGCAAATTTTTTTATCACATCATATGTATCATGTCACGTTTTTATAGCTACGCGAAGAATGTGACGCGGAAACCGTTTTTATAGTGGTCGTACATGGGGTCGGTTTCGAAGCTTCGATAGAAGTTATCGGGTCAACACCTCTGCCACGGAAATTGAAAATATGCGTTCGTATTATCTAAATACTTACTACTCACACATAATAAGCAGTTAACTGAGGAAGGGAACAGCAAGAATAATCCTACTCAAACTCTAGAGCAGCTCAAATGGTGAAGTACCTCGACCTTTCAGAAGAATACAGCTAAATAATACTGCTTTCAAGCAGTGTTGTGTTTCTTTGTGAGTAAGTGACCAGAGCTGGGGAGAATCGGGGCTAGGGTCGGCAATGCACTTGCGATGCTTCTAGTGGTGTTGTTGGCTCACGTCACTGACCTCAATAAAAAAATTGCATAGTAGTAGAAACGAAATAAAAGCTAGATATATAAATGTAAAAAAAAGCTTATTTATATTTCGCAACATAAATGTATTTTTGGTATGTTGAGCAAAATGGAAACGATCATCACTTCAGCCAATATTTGATAATACAATCCGCAGACCGCAGGCCTGGCTATGTCGCACCGAAGACACTGCTGCCTGTCTTCGGCCTGTGTATTTCAAAGCCAGCAGTTGGGTGGTTATCCCGCCATCGGTCTGCTTTTTAAGCTCCAATCTGGTAGTGGAACTGTTTTATCGCTTAGTCGCCCCTTACGACATTCTTACTTATTATTCTTACTGCCATAACTACCCAGGAGAAACCTTTCCCAAAAAATACCGCCTACAACTGCCCAACCATAGCCAATGACAAAAACATATTTTTTCTTAGATGACCCAAAAGCTATCAGATGTTCTAAAATCAACTGCGGAACAAACGGAATTGTTATCCAATTTTGGAACAGATTTTCAAGCTATTGTGTCACCTGTAAGTTTATTTTGTGTCACCATTACAGCCTACACAGTCCACTGCTGGACATAGGCCTCCACAAGTTTACGCCAAAAATAACGTGAACTCATGTGTTTTGCCCATAGTCACCACGCTGGGCAGGCGGGTTGGTAACCGCAGGGCTGGCTTTGTCGCACTGAAGACGCTGCTGCCCGTCTTCGGCCTATGTATTTCAAAGCCAGCAGTTGGATGGTTATCCCGCCATTGGTCGGCTTTTTAAGTTCCAAGGTGGTAGCGGAACTGTGTTATCCCTTAGTCGCCTCTTACGACACTCACAGGAAGAGAGGGGGTGTCTAAATTCTTTAGTATCCTAGCCACACAGTATTTTGTGTCACCAATTGTTTATCACTAGTTAAATGAAACATAGTCTATATATACTTAATATGCTAAATTTTCTATTTGGTATGTTTCACTTATTTAGCTAAATCGTAGAATTCACCTTTACAATCGATTTACCGAATCCGTATGAAGATTTAACCTTACCTATTCACCGAAATATTGCGGATTTAAAGTTGCTAACTATTCTTTTTATGTTCTTACATAATTAAAAAAAGACAGAACCTGAAACTACGTAAATTTACGTATAATTACGTATACTACGTAAAATTACGTATTGAAACTACGTAAACGAAGAACTTTTAAGCGCCTGAGTGTAATAATTTGCCAATATCTGTATGTTGTCCAGTAAAAAAGAAAGCATTTTTCAGTTTATAACAAAAGAACCGAAAAAGCGAGTCATAATGTACCCATTGGCGGATAAACCATTCTCTATCATAGTGTGTATTGTAGCACCGAAGATTCTAGAAGAACAAGTCGCCCTGCTGATTTATGAGTCTTTTCTGTACGTAATTAAGAATTAACGTACCTATTAATAGTATAACACATTAAATTAATGTAAATTGGACATGGAATTTGTCCTCAAATCTGGTTGGGTTGTCTGAAGGAAATGGGTAAATAGCCATAATTCCGCCCATTGTACTTCACAGTTTGAAACTGTCTTAAAATATGTTTAATGGTGCGTGTGCCGTGTCGACGACGCCTAAACACCGACGGTTGCGGGTTCGATTCCCGCTCGTAGTGGATATTTGTGTTTATACAAATGTTTATTTCCGGTCTGGTTGTTAGTCCTTATGAGTCTTCTCACTGTGCCTTGGAGAGTACGTTAAGCTGTTGGTCCCTGTTGTTATCACTTGATAGCGATCGCTACTCGTAGTAGAAAATATATCCGCTAACCCGCATTGGAGTAGCGTGGTGGATTACGTTTTGATCCTTCTCCTACAAGGGGGAAGAGGCCTATGCCCAGCAGTGGGATATTACAGGCTGAAGCGTGAAGCTTAAAATGTAGTTGTGGTGTACAATAAAGAATAAATAAATAAGTAAAATATAAATATGAGCAAGGGTTAGTAAGATAAACTTAATCTTATGTCTGATGGTGAAGGAAACAAAAGAAAATCTAAAAATAATATTTTTTCCTGGGGGAATTGGGGGTAGGTCGGCAAAGCGCTTGCAATGCTTCTGGTGATGCAGGCGTCTATAAGATAGGGTAACCGCTTACCATCGGGTGAGCCGTACGCTTGTTTACCCATCTAGTTGCATAATACACCATATTCACATGGTGCACATGACGCACACACTTACCACATTTAGGCGGTAGTATTTGGATATACGTACGTACTAACTTGTAACTAAAAAAATCAATAAAATTAATCAAAAAGTGACTTTCTTGTTTCTTACTTTTATTCGGTTTAAATAATGTGCTAAATAGTTAAAATAATACAAAAAAAAAATCATAATCAATAACAATGATTATTCTTAAAAATACAACTAACGCCCAAAAGGCCTTGAAACTTTCTAACAATAATACAATTTTGTTCTAATACGTCAATTCGATTTTTTCAATGTAAATTTCTTGCTCTACATTCACAAATAAAACACGAAAATTTTGTGAACCCTTGCTACAATATGTATAAAAATCTAATAAAAATAAAGATTTCTCTGGGATCCCATCATCAGATCCTGGTTTCCTTATTATGGTACCAAACTAGGGATATCTCCTTTCCAACAAAAAAGAATTACCAAAATCGGTCCATAAAACGACGGAGTTATCCCCGAACATACATAAAAAAAAATATATATATATACGGTCGAATTGAGTAACCTTGCAATAAAGAGGTCAACATTTACAAATTTCATGTAAAATTACCCAAAAAAATTTTTTTATCGCAGACCTATGTTATTACTTATTATACATTTATTAAATTTCGGTTACTTCTTTGGTACATCCGCAATAAATATCTAATTGTGTCTTAAAGATAACTAAAGAACGTACGGGGACAAATGTGTCCCATATGCGTTAAAGAGTTAATGGAAGCGGGCTGAAAGAGTTCTGCACGAAATTTTACTCTTGGACTTGATCGATAACTTTGGAATTAATATAACCAATCACAACCACTATTCATCTCATCAACAAATGAAGATTATGCATAAAATCCAATTTAGAATTGTAGGATGTATCTAAATGTATGTTACTATACACTATATTAACCTAAATATATATCATATGTTCTAAGGTTTTGTTGGCCAGTGCTAAAGAAAACAATAGCATTGGAGTACGAATGTACTTTAAAACAGAAATGCCAACAATTACTTCGTGTTGCCAGAAGATTGTTTACCCAAGTAAGCTAAAATAATAACAAAATGGAACATTTTAATATATCATTAGATTAAAAACTCATACAATGTAGGTAAATTAATTCAAAATATTACCAATTAGATTAGATCCAAATACTTTGCTAGTTGTTACCTAATACAATGTAGAAATCGAAACACCAATTGGACTAAAATAAATACCTAAATATTTGTAATATAGGAAGTAGTAGCAGTAGTAGTAAAACCTATAAAAGACTGTTGATCACCTACTTTTAAGCACTAAATCAGATGACTACTACATTTGCAATGTAATTCCAAGAGGTTAAATTCAGAAATTGAGATTATGAACTTTCCTATTTACTTCGTCATTAAAGCTTACAAAAACATTTCATTTGCACTTCACTCAGTCACTTTTGACGAATGACAATTTCAAAAAAAAGATAATAATAAAAATCATTCATTCATTCGTTTGGTTTAATAATTCAACAGAATTAAAAAAATATATATTATGTAAAGTTATCCTCTAATTAAAATTTATTATAGGTGGCCTCATTAGAAACGTTACTCCAAATAGCTATGGAGCAAGCAAAACAGTTGACCAAAGCAGAACATTGTTCGGTCATGTTGGTCGATGTCGACCGTATGGAGTTAGTTGAGAAATACCACCCGGGACACTTGAGACAAGGGGTAATCTTATGTGAAACTATGTAATTTTAATGTTTGTCCAAATTGTTTGTTGAGGGAATAAATTTAGGGAATTAAAAAAAGGAGTGTCTGTTTGTAATATTAAAATAACTGCTTTTACTACACATTTGGATGTATACAGGGTACATTGTTTAACCACAATTGGTATAAAGATGCACATATTAATTTAAGGATGATGAAGATGTGATGGAACGTCGATTTCCAATGAATATAGGTATAACGGGTCAAGTGATCAAAACTGGTACTTTGATTAATTGTAAAAATGCTAAAGAGCATCCTATTTATGATCCGGAAATAGATTGCTATCCTGGGGTTGAATGCAAGTATGTGCCAATTTTAATATTTTAAACTATTAAAATTTCCATTAGAGTGAGAATTTATTTTCATCGTTGTTAGGTTTTCGTATTCGGCAAATTTGGTAATCTTTGATATCATTCTTGCAGTAGTAATGAGATCAGTTTTGAAATAAAAATAGAAAGATCTCTAATAAAATTTGATAATACTCAGTTAAATTTCCGATAGTATACTTACATTAATGACAAAAGTCTAAATTCTAGAGCAATTCTCTGTTTTCCAATATGCGAACAGACTGGGATAATAGGTGTAGGACAATTAATTAACAAGATTGGTGATCCATACTTCGACGCTATGGATGAAGAAATGGCGTTAGCTTTTAGCATATATTTTGGAGTTTGTATTATGCATTCAGTTGTTTATCAGAAGGTAGAGGAAGCTCATATACGTAACGCCTTAGCAAATGAACTGGTCATGTACCATATGAAGGTTTGTATGAGTATTAAATGACATAAGATTTTTTTTTTCAAGTTGGTATGTATGGTAGACGCTTAAGCATTATCTTTGCTTTTAAAATAGGTTTTAATTAGTTTTGTAATCAAAACTTTAACACAAAGGATTTCATTTTATTCTTTACTGTTTTCACAAAATATTACCGACTTCAATGGAAACTTTTTTTTTTTTAATTTTCAACTAAAAAAAATATTGTTAATAATCTTTTTGAGTTACGTTGGTATTGCGTATGACGTATTCCAAAAATGACAATAAGTAGTGAATTCATAGTGAGTCGTACGTTTCCTGTTACCTTAAAAAAGTTATTTAACCATCAATTTAGGGTTTTGAGTAGTCTATAGTATACTTCCTCAAAAGTAAAGGCTTGAGAATTCTTAGTACCAAATGACTATTACTTTCGATTATTTAAGGTCGGCGATTCAGAAGTTTCTCGACTATTGGACTGCACTGGTTTCCACAACCACCCGCATATATCCAGCTTACATTTCAACCCGAGAGCGTTACCGATAAGAGAACTACCTTGCTATGTGTATAAGATGTTCTCTGACTTGGGTTTTGATAAAAAGTAATTTACTTTTACCAATTATGAGTAACACTGTTTAAAAGTGAACCGTAATTGTTTAACGAGAAGGGTAGTTTGTAGTACTTTGACGAAATTGTAGATGCATCCTTGTATAAATTTCTTGTAAAAAAAAAACAAAAAAATTGTTACTTAAATGTAACGTTTTTGACTTACTTCAATTTGGTGTTAGTTTGTTTGAAAAGGATAATAGAATTAATTAGAAAAAAATGATTTTTTTAAACCTTTTGGTGGACTGACACTATCTTTTCTTGCTATATTTCTTGAGTTAAAATTAGTATTTTCATAATTATGAAAGCTTAAAACTTCGTGGATATATCTCATCAGGTTCAACATAAAGAAAACGAAGCTGGCTAGATTTATCCTACACGTAAAGAAAGCCTATCGAGATGTTCCTTACCACAGCTGGTTGCATGCTTTCAACGTAGCACAGTGGGCATATGCGGCTCTCACTAACTACAAACTTGTGGCGAAGGGTTATTTGACGTAGGTCATACACACTAAACTGTACTATGTGGCTACGGTACTAAAGAATATAGCCACCCCCTCTCTTCCCGTGGGTGTCGTAAGAGGCGACTAAGGGATAACACAGTTCCGCTACCACCTTGGAACTTAAAAAGCCGACCGGTGGTGGGATAACCATCCAACTGCTGGCTTTGAAATACACAGGCCGAAGACGGGCAGCAGCGTCTTCGGTGCGACAAAGCCAGCCCTGCGGTCACCAACCCGCCTGCCCAGCGTGGTGACTATGGGCGAAACACATGAGTTTGCGCTATTTTTGGCGTGAACTTGTGTAGGCCTATGTCCACCAGTGGACTGGACTGTATAGGCTGTAATGATGATAATGATGATACACACTAAATATATTTATTTATGAATGAGACACGCAAAATATATTAAAAAAGAGGGTACTTTGTACACTTTTTCCCATATTACCATAGTGGGTCGGTTACCTAAATTTGAAAATTTCGAAGAGTAAAAAAGAATAATTAGATCTGTAAGTACCTGATCTGTCTAAGGGTACAGCGATGCGATGAGATCAAGACTAAATTATTATTATGTGTGGTATGTTTCAATCTTTGAAGGAATAGAGTATTTTTAGAGTATCTTTCGAACAACGAGTTGAAGAAAGAAAGAAAATCCTCAAAGTTTTTTCAAACATAAAAGTCTGAGACCATATGTAGACTTCAATTGACAATACGCTCAATGAAATTGTGTGATATTGTTAGTCTATTGATTTGGAAAATATAATATAACATAGTAATTTAATTAATTTTAGTGACCTTCAAGGATTGATGTTCTTGATAGCTGGGTTAGTCCATGACATGGATCATCGAGGTACCACAAATAGTTTTCAAATTCAAGGCAGTAAGTTATTGTTCTGTTAAAAGAATAATTTGCTCTTCCTCTTATAGTTTAGTAGCTGACCCCACAAACCTCCTCAATCCCCCCTTTCCCTATAGCTTAGAGGAATGAAAAATGGATGTTGGCCGATTCTCAGACCTACCCGATATGCACACAAAATTTCATATTATTTTATTAACCCTCTTAACCCCCTCCCCCCTTATAACTTAGGGGTATGAAAAATGGATGTTGTTCGATTCTCAGACCTACCCGATATGCACACAAAATTTCATAATATTTTATTAACCCTCTTAACCCCCTCCCCCCTTATAACTTAGGAATATGAAAAATGGATGTTGTTCGATTCTCAGACCTACCCGATATGCACACAAAATTTTATTAACCCCCTTAACCCCCCCCCTTATAACTTAGGGGTATGAAAAATGGATGTTGTTCGATTCTCAGACCTACCCGATATGCACACAAAATTTTATAATATTTTATTAACCCCCTTAACCCCCCCCTTATAACTTAGGGGTATGAAAAATGGATGTTGTTCGATTCTCAGACCTACCCGATATGCACACAAAATTTCACGAGAATCGGTTATACCGTTTCGGAGGAGTTCAACTACAAACACCGCGACACGAGAATTTTATATGTATATTAGATTAATTTTCTTTTTATATTCTTATAGTTCCAAAATCAGTACAGATCTATGAGATGTATGGTATGTATTTGGATGTATCTGTGTATATTTATATATGTTTATGTATGTGTGGTGTATGCATTTTATATGTTTTATTATTATTATTCTATTCCTGCACTACTTTGTCCCGCGTTTAACATTATCACTCACTGCCATGGGTTGACTGGAAAAGATCTCTTTTAGAGATAAGTTCGCCCTTGGCAACTTCCTATATTATTATGACTATTGTAAAATTTACTTATTGCAATAAATATATATATATATATATAGTTTATTAATTATTTGGAAAGCTATGCAATAAGCATACCTCCCCAGATATATTGCCACGTAAGTAGTGTAAGAATTCCGCCAGAAACCACGCTGGCGGCACTGTACTCCAGCGAGGGCAGTGTGATGGAGAGGCACCACCTGGCGCAGGCGATGTGCGTCCTCAACACGGAGGGCTGCGACCTGCTGGAGCCGCTGCCGCGCCGCGACTACGACCGCGCCCTCATGCTCTTGAGGGACTACGTGCTGGCCACCGACCTGGCCACTTACTTCAAGTGAGGACCTCTAGTGTCTACTTTACAAAAAACTAAGTGCGTAAGCATTCGACACGCCAAACATGTAAAAAACCTAATAAACCGCGATAAAATCCCAAAAAGTTGTTTTTTTGTAATTTGGATCTTTATTTTTGATAAGGTTTTAGCTGTTCCAATTTCTCTCGGTAAGCTGGTGAGGCCCAAAGTAATCGTCCATTAATGACGTGACTCGAAAGAGATAATTACAAAATATCACAGGGGGGGACCCTGCTGAAATTTCCAAATAAAAAACGATGATTTGTATAGGAAGTTATTGTAAACTATTGTGTTTGAGACAGGGATTCCAAAATGGATATATCTATCTGGATCCAGATAGCCCAGATAAAAAATGTTATATGTATTAATTTTCTATTTAATAGCATGGGAGGGTCTTACACGTGTATTTTTCGTTGAACGTGCGCTTTCTAAACCAAAGCAAACTAGCAACAATCACCCTGCACGATGCTTATTTGAGATTTACCTGTATTAAAGAAAATGCTCTGAAATATAGCCTATATCACTTAGTGGAGTTAGTGGCAACGTAGAATTTTGCTGGTGAAAGCATTTTTAAATTGGTTCAGTAGTTTTTGAGTTTATCCGCTGATTAAATGATTGATAGATTTAACCTGTAACATCCGAGAAGTTCGCTGCGTCACTGCACCTTAGCGAATATGACAACAACCAGGACCAAAAGCTTAATATACTCTCCGAGGCATGATGGGGAGAACTATATGGACTGTCTCCGAGACCGGAAAGTAATATTTGTACAGTACAAATATCCATTACTAGCAGGAATCGAACGCCGGTGATTAGACACCAACACAATATGACGCACAACTACACCATCGTGGATATTTGATTAATTGTTAATACTTAAATGCCGTAATGATTTAAGGGTAACTGCAAAACTTCAATGGTACTGGAAATTAAGTGTTAGAGAATTTGTCTAAAACTCTGAAAAACATACACAAAATCTTTTTACAATAATAAATATAGTTTCTCTATAGTACAACGTTATCTAACCAGGAATCTCAATGAGTATAAAGCAGTGTCCTTCGACTTTCAAAAGGGAAATCGCTTACATACGGTCGCCCTTCAGAGCCTCCTCATGAACGCGGCCGACCTCAGCGACCAGCTCAAAGACTGGGGCAGCGTTAAGAAAACCGCTGTTAGTTATTAAATAAATGTTCTGTTAAATCCTATCGGCTTCCTTCTCGTAAGTTTTTGTAGAATTATTAAAGTAACATCCCGGGAAAAATAATCTGATCAGACATGGCAGGATCATGTCTAATTTCATGCCTGATCATACATGAACAGGCATGGTCAGGTCTGATTAGAGGCTTGATCATACATGAACATGCATGGTCAGGTCTGATTTCTGGCTTGATCATACATGAACATGCATGGTGAGGTCTGATTTCAGGCTTGATCATACATGAACAGGCATGGTCAGATCATTTTTTCCCGGGATGCTACATTATGTCATAAGATGGATATGTTTAATTGAAAAACAGTTATAGGATGTTTGAAACACTCTGCAGGCGTCAGTACTAACAGAGTTCTTCAAGCAAGGTGATGCGGAGAAGAGTCGTGGAGAGTTGCCAGTCAGCATCATGGACCGCGAGCGATGCTTCATACCAGACCTTGAGATTGAGTTCCTACAGACCACCTGTGTACCGCTTTTTGAGTTAGTGTTACATATCTATTAATTTGCGATTACATTTCATATATAAACTTTAAGACCCGATATTTATATTTAAAAAAATGTTCTTTAACAAAGAACACACTACACATTATTAGGAATAATTCAAAAAGCACTCATCAGGTCTCGTTCAAATTTAAATGGCGCCGCATTGCATAAATAGCTTTCGGATAAAAAATTAATCATTATAATCGGTACACCCAGTAAAAAATTAAGAAGTATAAAAAAGCATATCGAATTCAGAAGTTCCGCATTTATTTTGAAGTCAGTTAAAAATGATGAAATTTAAAAATGTAATCCGATACAATAACTGACAAGTCCTATGTTAGTAGGTATTTTAGAAAACGTATCCATAATACGTGACCCATTTTTACAATTTTTAACCTCCCCCACCCCTGGTGACCACCCGTAGTATTTGCTAAGAACCCCCCCGCCTTACCCCTCGAGTTTTCTCGTAGAAATTCGGAAGTATGGTTTAAATAATTGTTTGCAAACAGAAAGTTACATACATATTTTAGCTCACGTTTGTTTTTATTACTACCATAAAAGCGTCATATTTGAATATGGCTCGGAAAGTGTAAGATTTTTCTAGAGATAATACGAGACGTGACGAAAACCTAAGACTACCCCCTGTGACCAACCGCCGTATTTCTAAAGACCCCCTCTAAACAGCTGACGTAGTACGGGTACGTTCCTTTAGATACTCGTGGTTGTAACCGACGCGTTATACTCACATCCACCACCATAATTCTCATATTCTCTATACATTTTTTAGTATCTTAGGTAGAATACTACCAAAGGCCCAACCTTGTGTCAAGATAATCGAAAACCACATTGAGAGATGGGAAGCTGCTAGATCAGTTTTTGCTGAGGTTTGTTTCACTATAGATATTTCTTATTCAACTATATGACTCACAAGAACACCCTGGTGGAAATATTTGTTTGAAAAAAACTTAAGTACTCTTCATAAGTCTGCAAAGAGTTTTAATATACAACACTTTTTTTTTAATAAGTCGGAATAAATATTTTAAAACACTGTAAAACTCTGAAAAAGTCAAATATTCTCAATAGTTCAGTTCGAAATTTAAGAATTTTTTTCCACCAGGGCGTTACAGAAATGGTACCTTAAAGTTTACAGGTTAAAAAAGTAAATATAGACATTATTCGCAGTTTTTGAGGAAATCTGTAATATAGTATGTAGAGGTCAAAGCCTTGTGGCGAATAAATATTTTCATTTCATTACATTGTCAATTGATAATTTCTTCTTAACAGGTGCCAACAACAGCTGGTCTGTCTGTTCTACTTAGTCCCGAACTGGACAACCTTATCGAACAAAATTTAAAAGAAAAGGAAAAGTTACGTCTTGAAAACGAAACGCAAGAAAATAACGAATAACTTTTGTACTTTTTTTGTGTGATTTGTCAATGTTGAATAAAAGATTTAATTTGTAAAACTATTTTTTCATTAGTCGTATAATTATAATCGATAGTCTCGTACATATTTTAATAAGTTATAAGGCCATATTACATTACATTTCGTAAATAATTATCACAATCTGTAAACAACTCAAGATGGAACAATATTATCACAGAATTTAACTAAACCTTTGGTACCCTTGGTAAAAAAAAAAAAAACTTAAGAAATAATTTTAAACATTTTTTGTGTAAAAATTAAATATGGGAAAAAAATCTCTAAGATTTTTTTATCGATCTCATCCGATAAGTCCATTCTCCTTCGGCTGGAGTAATTCTTCGATGAATTCTTTGACCATTATCTCGAGTTCAACCTTTTTCGCTTCTTGTTCACTGTAAAAAAATATTTTACATATTTTAGCAGATTGTAAAGAAATTTTGACATTTTATATATACAATTATTTTGAACAAATGTACACAGCTGTAATTGTATGGCAAGTGAATTTATTTCAATTATATTCATCGCTTAAAATTTCTTGCAAGTTATTATAATGTTTAAACATTTATATTTGTAGAAAGGGGTCGTCTATTGATAACGTCATGCTAATTATCAACTTTTTAAGCCCCCCCCCCCATACCCCCGTTATATATATATATATATATATATATATATATATATATATATATATATATATATATATATATATATATATAGTCTGGCTAATGAAAGTAGATACTGGAGAAAACGCGCCATCTTGTTTATTTGTTGTTTTAAAGTGTTACCATACTCTGATTCCGATTTTTTCCAATCTCTGTTAAAATCTCCAAAATTTCATAACATTGTCAATCTTTATGTTAAATGTCTATAGCAGTTATAAATATATAAGTTATGTTTCCAATGTTAACAAAATTTATGTTGCTGAGTATTTATATTGTTCTAAATTCTAATTGTGTTTTCAGACGTAATAATTGGATTAATTAAAGGTTTTCTATTGGTTTTAATATTATTTATATTTAAATCTTAGTAGTTTTCCGCTAGATATTCCCACAATTAAAGAGGTAGTATATTCGATGGTGGAAAACCTACAGACCCTACAGTATTGTCATTTAAAAAGTATACAAAAAAATCGAGTATCTACTTTCGTTAGCCAGACTATAGTGACTTTTTGGACTATCTGCCTCCCAAGTATACCAAAAAATCATTTGTATTTTTTTGCATAAACAAGGTATAGAATAGAAAGTTTTAGAATATTATTTTTAGATAAAGGTGCAGTCTGACTAAATTTTGGTACACGCATCGTGATAAAAATGTCTAGACAAACGTTAAGGTTGCAGGGTCGGTCATTGCTCGTTGTTTGTTTGATTTAGAAATCACGTGTTCAACGAAAAATACATTGATGATATTTCATTACCCTCTCTTCTTTGTGATATGTAGTAATTTTTCCATCCTCACATACTTTCGCATTTTTTATTTTATTTTATCCATTTATTTATTGGACGATGTAAATACAATTAACAACCGCTCTGGCGTAGTGATGCGTATAGTTGCCTAAAACACCGAGGGTTTGCGGGTTCGATTCCCGCTTGGGATTGATGTTTGTATTTGTACAAATATTTCTTTCCGGTTGGGATGTCTGCCTTTGTGGGTCTCCCCACCGTGCCTCGGAGATCACGTTAAGCCCTCGATCCCGGTTGTTATCATAAATACCTGATAGCGAACGTCGTCATAGTAGGAAACATATCCTTCAACCCATAATGGATTAAACTTTAATTCTTCTCCTACGTGGAGAAAGAGGCCTATGCCCAGCTATGGGATGTTACAGGCTGAATCGATCGTACATACAATTATCTACATGTACATAGAACATATATACATGCCCTCTAGAGGAACAGCAAGTGAACCTACTCCTTTACGCTTCAGCTTGTAATATCCCACTACTGGGCATAGGCCTCTTTCCTATGTAGGAGAAGGATCACAGCTTAATCCACCACGCTGCTCCAATGCGGGTTGGTTGATACTCCTACTCCTTTACTACTTCACTTACATATATTTATCGTCAAAGCTTTCTTTTACCTTATAATTTAAGATTTGTTATGTAATATCAATAAGATTACTATAAATATATACGTATCCTGAACAGACCTGGGTAGTGGAGCGTGGCAGGCCAGCTCCGTGTAGTACTTGAGCTTGGGCTCCGTACCGCTAGTTCTCACGATGACACTGAGACCTCCCTCACATGTGAAGGCGATCATCTCTCCACTAGTGTAGTCTTGGTCTAGACCAGTACCTAGGACCCCTGGAAACCACGTAGATTAGTTGAGTTTATTTGTTTAAATAATTATTTTTTCTTTTTTTTATTATATAAAAAATATTCACGGGCCCTTAGTTGCTCATGCCATTTTTACTACATAAAATATTTGTTACGGCGTGCGTTTTATTTTTACAATAGATTAACTTCAAACCAGCAGTTCTAAAACTGTCAAGAATTGCTAGTATGGTTCGACTCTGACAGCTTTTCATTGTTATAACGACATTAAGCGCATAACTCGAGAATGGCTCGGCCAATTCGGCTAATTTATTTTTTTGTATGTTCCTTAAGGCACACGGAAGGTTTCCACCACTATGATATCCACTATGATATAACCAGCTGACTTTATTTTGCCTTCAAGATGTTAGGTAAACTATAATCCAACAAATTTTAAGTGGGAGGAAAGGACTACAAAAAAAGTTTTTTTTCTCCATGCGTAGGAGGCTGCCACTACCCGCCCCACCCACGGAGTAGCAGATGACGGTCGCGAATATTCATAATATAAATCCCTAAAACATTTTACGTAGTTTCGATTGGGAGGAAATTGGAAAACTGACTCCCGTCAGTGACAGATTTTCTTGACCAATTTCCCCCGGGAAGACCATATAGCCTTTGACAACAGAACCTTGTCAACCTTTTCAAACTTATAATTTAAATTAATTATTACCACTAATATATATAAATTAATCAACTTACTGAGTTGTCCCCCGCCATTCACTTCCTCTGGTATTTTAACGCCGGCGGTAAAATCGTTGATTGATGTTATTTTACACGAGCCCACTTTCTTTGGATACTGTAAAAAAATTATATATATTGTTTAGATATTACTCCTCAATTATGTTTAATTTAAGCTTATAATTATTTCTGTGATAAATATTATAGAGAAGTTTTGAAAAATTCATTTTGACTGTAAGAAATACATAATTTAACTATAAGAGCTTGTAAATGTCTCTTAATTGGACATAAAAGATCTATGAAAAATAATAGAGGGGTAAATGGAAAAATTAATTATGCTCTGTAGATATTATGATTTCACAATTGCTATCTCATAAATTTGTCATCTACATCTCACACTCTCATTGCAGTTGAACACATGAAACAAAACTTATTAACTTTGTTTTGTCACAAAAAAAAAACGAGAGTGCTTTACACCACACGACTGAAGTAAAACTTTTTTTAGTAAAAGGCCTGCACTGTGTCTTAGATATACAAAACACAACTGGCTATGACAGAAAGAGAGAAAAAACTATTTTCTCGCACCTCTCTCTCTCACTCCGTTAGCCTCGCTCGATCACACTTTTTATAACGCTCGCGACACGCATTCACCAGCTTACTCCTGAAGTCAAGCTGAGTAAAGAAGTTTTACTTCGAAAACCTTTCGTAGTTAAAATATAAAATAAATGCACAATGCCTTGTTTTACAGTTAAAAAAAAATACAACTATAGTGCGTTCAACGAGCCGAGATACCAAATGTAAACAAACCAAATGCGAGGTCATTCAACTATGCAGGGTTTTGTAACCTTTTTTTTACTTACACAAAAATTTTAAATGTAAAATATATTTATATTTTGTAATTACTGAAATAAATATAATTAATTAAATATAATTATGTATTTAAGATTTGATACTTCTTAAATAATAATTATCGAAATATAAAAATCACCCGAGCGTTTCAGGACACGAAATGAAATAAAAATAAATAATACAAATTCAAAGGGCCGTACGCGGTCAGATTGTTTTCAAGGCCAGTTAAAATATCATTCGACCTTGCAGAGAGACGTGCAGCAGATAGCAAACAGACAAGATAGAAAGAGATAGACTACATTTTGTTTGTTCCGTCGTCGCTACGAAAAATTGATGGGCTTTGTTTACATTTGGTATCTCTTCTCGTTGAACAGACTATAGTTATTAATTACTTACGATTCCTGGACCGTGATAATTCCTGATCCTGCTGAATATCTTCGAAATGACGTTTGGTTCGTGAAATATGAAATACGAATTGTATGATATGTGGTAGCCGTACTCTGCATATAGGGCTTGTAGTTGGCCCAGTAGAGACGAGCCTTTGGAATATAAGCTTGAAGCCAGAGATGCTACCTGTTAACAGAAAATAAATAAATAAAAACGAGTGTACTTTAGACCACACGAATGAAGTAAAACTTTTTTAGCTACTGTGTCTTAGATATACGAAACGCAACTGGCTATGAGAGAAAGAAAATGTGTGCTCGCATCTCTCACTCTTGCTCTGTTCGCCTCGCCCGATCACACTTTTCGTAACGCTCTCGTCACGCTTCACCAGCTTAGTCCCCAATTCAAGTTTGCGTAAAGAAGTTTTACTTCGAAAAACCTTATAAACATTATGTTTTCATTCTATATTAATAGTACTTAGCTGTGTTTGATAAAAATCGATTACACAGTTTGAAAAAATTAATATTCTTAGTAACTTACTTGCTCTTTACCAAATTAAAAGTACTCATTTTTGGCACAAAATTGAATTATTGCTTAGTTTTATATTCGTTTAATTTAATAGTTAATGAGATAGTAGTTAACATACATGCACGGCTGCAGAGACACCGTCCTTATCAGGGACCCTGGGGCTGCACATGTAGCCTATCGCCTCTTCAAAGGCGAATATTGGTGTTTCACCCTGCTCTAGTAATAATAGGGTGGCGTTGCCTAAAAAAAATTATTTATTTATTTGTGTTTTTATATTGTATTGTATTGTATCCCTCTCTTCCCGTGGGTGTCGTAAGAGGCGAGTAAGGGATAACACAGTTCCACTACCACCTTGGAACTTAAAAAGCCGACCGGTGGCGGGATAAACATGCAACTGCTGGCTTTGAAATACACAGGCCGAAGAAGGGCAGCAGTGTTTTCGGTGCGACAAAGCCAGCCCTGCGGTCACCAACCCGCCTGCCCAGCGTGGTGACTATGGGCAACACACATGAGTTCACGTTATTTTTGGCGTAAACTTGTGGAGGCCTATGTCCAGCAGTGGACTGTATAGGCTGTAATGATTGTATTGTATATTTGATTTGGTTACAAATTAGTAATAGGAAGAAGTATCTTTATTATTTTTCTTTTATAATTTCTTTTTTCCTTATTAATGTATATTGTTCTGATTTTACATATTAAATTAAATTTACTCTAATCAGTAGCATGTAGTGACTGCTTATAAGAAGAAGTACATCATCATTGTTTACCTAACTATTATGTATTAAAACATTTATATTGCATCTTCTGTTGGTTGGTGAATTTTTAAGTCTGATTTTGATAAGATTTTCATCATCACCCTTTTATAGATCACTGCTGGACGTAAGCCTTCTCAGGGAACTACGCCATAAGACCCGATCGCCTGCTTTAGCCATCCAGTCACTTATGCACAGTATATAACTAGGCTGGCAAACCAGCATACAGTCGACATGATGGTAAGCGGTTACCGTAGCCTACTTTGTTGTCACCTTACTCATTACAGGATGACAGCACTGCTTGAGAACAGTATTATTTAGCTGTAATCTTCAAAGTCGAGGTACTACCCCAGTCGGTCTGTTGTGTCCTACTCAGTCGAAACTATCACACCAACTACCCACTTCAAGCCTTTGGTCGATCTAGCCGTAGAGAGTCCAAAACTATGTTTGCTGAAACATGGCCTTCAGTTCAGTCTATCGCAGTCCACTGCTGGACATATATGGCTTCCCCAAGTTCGCGCCATATATGCCGGTTTTCCGCAATCTTTATCCACCCTACACCGGCACTATTGCTTTGAAAAGGGTTCATATGACAAAAATATATCCAGTCTAAGATTTTTCTTTTGCTTTATATGGCTAAATACAATAGTTCTATTGAGGTAGGGGGTGAGCTTGTTTAGTGACTTAATTATATAAAAAATAAAAATATTTAAAACATATATTCTCACCCATCCACTTGAACCCAGTGAGGGTCTCGACCAGCTGTCCTTTCCCCTTAGCCACGGCTCTCAACATCTTGGAACTAACGAAGCTGGCCAGTAGGAAAACATCATCCTCCCCCACCGGACCTCCTCCCAAGATGTGTTGCTGTAGTAACCACCAACCCAAAAGAGATCCCATCTCATTACCCGTGAACACCTTCCAGGACTTTGATCTGAGGAAATTTTATTAGATGTCATCAGTTCCGTATTTCATACCTTTTTGGGTGCATTTTATTTATTATTTAAAAGTGTAAGGTGGGGAGCTCGGGATGTTTATTAAAACGAGTTTATTGTTTCACGTCCAGTTTATTAATGTATTAAATTTTACTGTCGCCTAATGTTATGTATCCTAAAAGTATTTAGTATATATGTATATTAGTATATCGTCACATATCTTTTATGTATACCTTACACATGGTACTATGCTATATTAGTATATAGCATCTACTTACACACTACAAATTAAGAAGGGAAAATTACACTTATAATAAAAAGTACACACTACGACACTGCTGGGCATAGGCCTCTTTCGCCACGTAGAAGAAGGCTTTAATTAATGTCGCTGCTCTATTACGGGTTGGCGAATATATTACCGTGAGTGACGATCGCTATTAGGTTTCTATGATAACAACCGGGACCGACGGCTTCACGTGCTCTCCGAGGCACGGTGGGGAAACCCACAATGACAGACACCCGGAAACAAATATTTGATCAGATACAAATGTCTATCCCGAGCGGGAATCGAACGCGCAACCACCGGATGTTTTTTGTGTCAGTTTATTCTTATTTCATACCGTTTTGGGTCATCTTTTTAATTTAAAAGGAATCAGCAACTAAGTGTAATGATAAATATTTTAATTAGTGTTTTAAAACGTACATTTTATATAAAAAAATTGATATGGTATCAATTGAAAATGTAATAAATAAAGATAATGGAGACATTATGAGAATTTTAAATGTAGGTAACTCGTTAAATATTAAAAATGTTTTAAAAAGTATTATTTTTTTAAATAGTGTATTGTTACATTCATATACTATAATCATATATGTGCTGTGTGGCTACGGCACTAAAGAATATAGCCACCCCCTCTCTTCCCGTGGGTGTCGTAAGAGGCGACTAAGGGATAACAAGGTTCCACAACCACCTTGGAACTTTAGAAGCCGACCGATGGCGGGATAAACATCTAACCGCTGGCTTTGAAATACACAGGCCGAAGACGGGCAGCAGCGTCTTCGGTGCGACAAAGCCAGTACTGCGGTCACCAACCCGCCTGCCCAGCATGGTGACTATGGGCAAAATACATGAGTTCACGCATTTTTGGCGCGAACTTGTGGACGCCTATGTCCAGCAGTGGACTGCAATAGGCTGGAATGATGATGATGATGATGTATTATATAGTGTATAATGAATCATTTCTTATTTATTAATGATATTCTTTCATTCATATATTATTAACAAAACAGAAATATTTGATTTGATGAAGTTTTTAAGTAAAACTTCTTTACTCACGCTTGATTTGGGGAGTGAGCTGGTGAATGCGTGACAAGAGCGTTACGAAAAGTGAGATTGAGCTAGGCGAACGGAGCTAGAGGTAAAAGGTGCGAACGCACATTTTCTTTCTCTCATAGCCTAACTTAACTGAGGACTTTAACTGAGGTAGGGCACAGCAGGAATTTTCTGCTCAAAATATGGAGCAGCCCGACTGGGGTAGTACCTCGACCTTACAGAAGATCACAGCAAAATAATACTGTTCTCAAGCAGTATTGTGTTCCTGTTGGTGAGTAAGGTGACCAGAGCTCCTGGGGGGATTGGGTCGGCAACGCGCTTGCGATGCTTCTGGTGTTGCAGGCGTCTATAAGCTACGGTAATCGCTTACCATCAGGTGAGCCGTACGCTTGTTTGCCGACCGAGTGATATAAAAAAAAAATCAGCCAGTTACGTTTCGTATATCTGAGACACAGTGCAGGCCTATTGCTGAAGAAGTTTTACTTCAGTCGTGTGGTCTAAAGCACACGTCTTTTTACACGCTTTATATTCATCTTTATGTTTGTATGTTTGAAACTGACTCTTTTGGACTTTATTTTGACCCACTTCTAACGTCCAGATTTTATTTAAACTTAGTAGACTTATCGATGATCGATGACAATACAATAAGGTTTATTTATAGAGGATGTTATTTTAGTTTTTTTTTTAAACTATTTTTTATATTTTCTAATTCTTTAAAGTTTACATATATATTCAGGAAAGTAAGATTATTGGAAACATCGTCTCAAAATCAATCAAACACAAAATTTACTTTTTCGAATATCATTAAAAACATTTTACAAATTTAAATTATATTTGTGAATTAATTATAGTTAAAAATTCCACTGATTCGAATAATCGGCAAGATACTCCACAGTTATTTAAAAAAAAACCTGTGTTTTGTTATAAAATTTGTAATATCTTGCATGATATTACTTGCGTCGTTAAAGCCATAGTCTGCTGAAATAGCTAATATTAGAATATATATAACTCACTTATCATTATATTCTGCAACAGCTAGCCGATCCGCGTCTGGATCATTAACAAGGACCAATTTGACGCCATTTTCTTCAGCCAATTTCCGACTCAAATCCAAACATTCCTTCTCTTCGGGATTAGGAAACTTCACAGTCGGAAAGTCTGGATTCGGATTTTGTTGTTCGATAACGCTTATTGGAGCCTGGTGATGAAAAATTGGAATTCGATTGGACAATAGTTTAGTTTTAAATTTAGATTTCGGTATTTAGGGTTGTACTTAATACTAGGGCGACAGAGACGTGTACAGTCAACCTCATAATCGTAAGGCGTTTTAATGTAGTCTGCAATATTAGAAGCATCAGAAGTCCATTGCCACACGTACCCCGATCCTCCCCAGAAGCTCTGGCCACCTTACTCAACACGGGAACACAAAACTACTCAAGAGGAGTGTTATTTAGTTGTCATCTTCTGAAAGGTTTTACTGAGGGAGGGAACAGTTGCAAATATCCTTGCTCAAAACCAGGAGCAGCCCGACTGGGGAAGTACCTCGACCTTACAGAAGATCACAGCTAGATGATAATGCTCTCAAAGAGTCTCGTGCTCCAACAGTGAGTTAGGTGCCCAGAGCTCTTGGGGGATTGGGGATAAGGGCAGCAACGCACTAGCAATGCTTCTGATGTTGCAAAAGTCTATAAGTTACGGTTATCGCTTACCATCGGGTGTTTGCCAACCTAGTTATATATATATAAAGGCCGAGGCACTTCCCCAGTCGAGCAGCTCCAGATTTTAAGCAAGATATGAATATACGTGATAAGGAATATAGTTTGTCAATGCCCCATAGTTGCGCAAGATTTTTGTTAAGTAGAAGTTATGTTTGGAATATTGTAGTTGCCTTGTTTCTATACATGTGTATGTATAAATCCGAATAATTACAAATCTGATAAGTATGGTTAGTTATTAACATGTTTTTACTAAGTTTTTAATTTGAATATTTTTATATAAACGTTCAGACCATAATCATATTAATGTCCGTTTGTTTATTATTCTTGCTAGTCAGCAATTTCATTATTATTTTACTACTTCAAAATAAGCGAACAAAATTGTTATTTATTTCTATAATAAAATCAGTTTTATTATTCCATTTTCAAGTAATTTATTAAAAATATTTACTGTATATTTTTTATACTGTTCTATTGTTTCTCGTCGAACATTACTAAACTTCTGTAAGGTTTATAATTTTATCCTTAACCTCAATATATATCTTGACTTATAAATAATAATTAATCACTAAATGTATTGTTAAGCGCTAATCTCGAGATTAGCTGAATTCATTTTTTTTTTTTATTTTAGAACTTTGTAGATTATCACGAAACAAAAAAAAAAATTAAAAAATTGGCAGAAATTTTTTAAATTTTATAAAACGTACAGATTATTTCAACTACACGCGAAAGTTTTTAAGATCACAACGTCTGTGGTGTCAGCTATCTTAGTTATAATAATAATCAATGTAATTTATCAATATACATTACCTTCAAATTAGCGGTTTCAAAGGCTTTCACAATAAAATCGTACCCAACGCCGTGCATAGCGCTGTAGACCGTCTTTATTTCAGCCTTCCTATTTGTTTCTAAAACGTCCTCTCTCAAACTGGACCGGATGTAGTCCATGTACTTCGACGTCACTTCATCTTGACAGTCCTTGACGAGTTCGTGATTCCTTATCTCTTCGATGTCCCAATGTTCGTCTGGTATGCTGTCGAAAGTTGTAGGAAAAATATGTACTATATGCATTATAAGTATTTATATTTATTTAGAAACATCGCTTCAGCCTGTAATACCTAATATCCCACTGCTGGGCATAGGCCTCCTTCCTCATGTAGGAGAAGGATCAGAGCTTAATTCACTAAGCTACTCCAATGCGGGCTGGCGGATATATTCCCTATTATGAGTAACGAACGCTATAAAGTGTTTATTAGAACAACTATGACCAATGGCTTAGCTTGCCAAGCCTATCATCACCTCACGTGAATAGGACTACCACATTTTTTTGCTATCTAAGATATAAGATCAAGAAAAGATCAAGAAAATTAAGCAAATACGCATTATTAGAAATAACTCAAAAATTACTTGTACAGACAAACAGACAAAAATTCTAAAAACGATATTTTTGGCTTCGGTATCGAATGTAGATCACACCCCAAGTATTCTTTTAAAAAAATATTCAATGTACAGTTTTGACTTTCCTACCATTTTATTATTATTTTAAATTTTAAATATCACTAAATGTCACTAGTCTTGAGAGAATATAATATCATTCAGGGCACTAAATGATTGAATATCACCTAAAAATAAATTCAACATAAACTAGCTGTATTCCGCGGTTTCATAGGCATTAATTTGAGAAAAAAAGGCTATGGCCTTCCTAAGTACTTTTAAACAAATAAACTTTTCAACTTTATATGTAGCTTAATCCCCCTCCTTATAACTTAGGGGTATGAAAAATAGATATTGGTCGATTCTCAGATCAACCCGATATGCACACAAAATTTCATAAAAATCGGTCCGGCCGTTTCGGAGGAGTATGGTAACTAACATTGTGACATTGTGAATTTATATACAAGACTAGTTGTTGCCGCGACTTCGTCCGCGTGGAATTTAAAAAATATATTGTTCAGCTCGCAGAGTTACAAAATAAAAATATTTCTAAAATAAAAGTAGCCTAAGTTACTCCTTATTATATCTGCTATCTGCCAGTAAAAGTCTCGTCAAAATCGGTTTCCAGCCACCCATTTCAGAGATTAGCCGGAACAAAAAGACAGACAGACAGAAAAATTTTTTAAAAATGTCATTTAGGTATATGTACCGTGTATACATCCATATGCATTTAGTAAAAAGCGGTTATTTTAATAGTACAAACAGACACTCTAATTTTATTTATATGTATTGATTAATTTTTATAAGATGCATATATAAATTTCACATTTTTATACATGCATAATTTTATTGATAAAGTGTGACAGGAATTGGACCCACAACCCTGGAGTAGGGTCATTACCAACAACACCAATGAGCTACTCAAAGAAAGAAGATAAGGACAAACTAAGAGAATATTTTTTAAAAGGCACGCGATTTAAACTAACTAGGTCGCATGTTTCAGCCTTAAAATACTGAATGTTTTAATATTAATATTTATTATGATTATGATATGATTATTTATTTATAAGTCAACTGAAGGGCGACGAATAAAAATATTAATTTATGGCTCTACAGAAATACAACAACAATTACGAACGTTTGACTTGGGGAGTGGGCTGGTGAATGCGTGACGAGAGCGTTATGGAAAGTGTGATCGGGCGAGGCGAACGGAGCAAGAGAGAAAGAGGTGCAAACACACATTTTCTTTCTTTCTCTCATAGCCAGTTACGTTTCGTATATCTAAGACAGTGCAGGCCTATTGCTAATGAAGTGAATAGTGAATAGTGAAGTATTGCTAGTGAAGTACTTCAGTCGTGTGGTCTAAATCTATATAAGAAGCTGTTGGTTTTCTGAATAAATAGAAATAAAAATAAAAAAAATCACAGTTAAACACACAATACAGTATGATTTGTCGTTTAAGGTGTATACAGCATTTATTATACAACAGTTAGTGAGCATATAGAGTTGATAGGTATGAAATGAATCAATACAAAACGAAAGCACGGTTCAGTCTAAAAAACAATCACAAAATTAGCAATTATGAAGAGCGGAACTACGTTTTAGCAGAATAAATATTAGACAGTATTATTATTATTTATTCAGACAGTAATACTTACTCCAAGCAGCTCCATATCTCTTCGAGTATGTTATCATCGTGGGGTGTGATCACTTGAGTGCCATTACTCCAATAAACTTTATACCCATTGTCCTCTTTGGGGTTATGGGAAGCGGTCACCATGACCCCAGCAGCGGCCCCATATAGTATAGTACCGAACGAAACTAATGGCGTTGGGCATACTGATGAAAATAGGTGGGCGGGTATTGAGGCAGAGATGAATACCTTTGCTGTTAGTTCTGCGAACCTGTAATAACATTCGAACAATTTGAATCTGTATTTTAACCATGATATTTAAATTTTATATATTTGAGGTAGGGTATAGCACGACGAGGTGGCGAATGCTAGCGCGACCCTATCTCGCGCTACCCAGGCTGACGACTGCTCACACGTGGTGGTTTTTTAGTCAGTAGGAGTCTGACATAACCTGGCGCCCCCGCACTGGAGGATTTTCCCCACAAAAAAAGGGTACAGTACGAAATATCCTGTCCAAAATCAGGAGTAGTCCGGACTGGAGAAGTACGTCGACCTGACCACGGCCAAATAACACTGCTCACAAGTAAGCTCCTGGGGGGAATTGGTAGCGTCGGCAACGCGATTGCGATGCTTCTGGTGTTGCAGACGTCTATAAGGCATAAGCTACTGTAATCGCTTACCATCAGATGAGCAGTACGCTTGTTTGCCAACTTAAGTTATATATTTAAAAAAAAAACTATGTTTTTTTTATTCGTTAAATTAAATGACACGACCAATTTCAGTTTAAATTTGATGACACGCGTGATTACTCAATGCTCAAGATAAATGTTTATATGGCCTTTATATTTCTCGTGATTTGGACATTTGTATCTTCGTGTAACAAGTAGCTTATATAATTCTATTGCATATACAAATATAATTATATGGTTATGTGGCCTTGTATACAGTAAAAATTTTAAATTATATTCACATATCAACAAGTACTCCGCATATTATTATTAAATATTATCAAATACAAAGATTATACTATGCGTCACTTTATTATATTACTTAATTTTATTATATAGGAGATAGATTAAATCAATTTTTTTATATATATTAGTCCATACATACAAGTTTACAGAGCTTTCTAGATGTAGGTGGAAGTGGTAAGTCAGTCATACAAAAAAAGTATGTGTACGCAATTCACACACGGCAGAAGTGAAACTTCTAAAAAGTAGCTGAGATTTTTTTTCACAGATTAATATAAAATACTGTGTAATGTATTCTATCTCATACTCTCTTAAACATTTATGTTTGTTTCTATATAATGACGCATTTTCGTTTCATCGAGTTTCAAATTACAACGTTTTTCACTTCTAAAACATTTAGCAAAATAAGGAAAATAAGTATAAATGTAGAAAATGAAATATATTATCTTATTGAAATACAATAGCTAAAAATAACTAAGTCTGTAAAAATACATTAGCAAATTAAAATATTAAAAGGCGAGACATTTGACAGATTAAAAATATCGATTTTTTTAATGGGACCCGTAGCATCGTCACAGATCACAGCTAAATAAGTAAGGTGGCCAGATCTCCTCTCCTGGGTGGGATTGGTAACCAATCTCAGGAACGAATGGTTCGAATTATAAATTCTTTTTGTGTTAAACACCGACTTCTTACCGAGGCCATAGGCTACATAATATTTTAGTACATTTTTTTTTCTAAAATTATCGCGGTCAGACTGAAGGACAAAGGTAGCGGGTTCGATCCCCGCTCACGACAGATAATTGTATTGGCCATATAAATATTTGTCGTGGTCTGGGCATTTGTAGTTGTGTATTGTGTTTCCGGATCCCCAATGACTAGCCCGTTGGCGCAGTTTGTAGTGACCCTGCTTTCTGCTCCGAGGGTTGTGGGTTCGATTCCCACCCCGAGTCTGGGTGTAATATAATTATTTCTTTATATATTTATATATGTATTATTTATAAGTATGTTTATCGAAAAAAAAAATATGTAGCTATATACCAGTTAGCTGTTACCTATAACACAAGCATTAAGTTGCTTACTTTAGGAACAGACGACCGTGTGTGTATTGTGTAAATATTTATTATTATTATTATTATCTATATAAGAAAAAAAAAGCTACTTAACCAAAAATAGTTTCCGATTACATTATTTTATTAAACAGATGTTATATTATTATGAGAAAATAATGTGATATAAAAAAAAAATCAACTCGCCTTTTACTATTGTATCGGCCATCAAATCCAATGACAACACCGTTGTGAATTTGTGCTTGATTGCAAACTTTTTGGACATACGAGCACAGACCCTAAAGGACAAAAATAAGATATTGTTAGTGACGTTAACACAATTTTTATAATAAAAATATGAATACTAGTAAAAGCAGTTTTAATCAAATAGCTTAAAACATTAAAGTAACAATTGAAACTATTACACATTATCGTCATTATGTACGATAGTTTATTCTTTTAGGTTCTTTAATTAGTTTAAAATAAAATATCAAACAGAATTGTCATCACTTCACGCTATTGCAGTCCACTACTGGACGTAGGCTTCCACAAGTTCGCGTCAAAAATGGCGTGAACTTATGTGTTATGCCTATAGTAACCACGCTGGGCAGGCGGGTTGGTGTCCGTAGGGCTGGCTTTGTCACACCATAGACACTGCTGCCCGTCTTCGGTCTGTATATTTCAAAGCCAGCAGCTGGATGGTTATTCCGCCATCGATCGGCTTTATAAGTTCCAAGGTGGTAGCGGAACTGTGTTATCCCTTAGTCGCCTCTTACGACACCCACGGGAAGAGAGGGGGTGCACACAGTAAATACAATTGTAAAATACAGTTGTAAATTTTTCTTTTTGAGATTTATCAATATTTTTTTTTAAATTTTTCAAACAAAAAAAGAATCATCTAATTTGATACATTTGTTTGAAAGCTTATTCCTTCAAATATATATATATATATAAATGAAAGTATCACGTTATCCTGCAGATAAGTTACAATTAAACTTCAACAGGAGGTTGAATAGGCCACTAAAACCTGTTACAGCTAAGTTAATAAAGTACAAGTTTTAGATACATATTTGCAAATATAGATAATCATCTATCATCCGTCAAATATTTCATCCAACACGTTATCTACAACTGGTGAAACAAGCCCTCAGAGAGTCGGTAAAAGTGCAAAGGGTAGAGAATTTACAATAAGAGTCACAGTCATCAGAGTCAAATTTATATCTAATATATATATATATATATATATATATATATATGGGGATTTAAGAGATGAATAAAATCTTTACCTGTGCAGTTTGTAGTACAACAACATCATTCATACACATGTAACCGGCCCCCATAGCCGCTCGTAAGCCTGCCGTGCCAAACTTCTGACGGTTCAACATAGTCTTCTTTAACTTATCCCATCTTGAATTTTTTATATCATCCACCACTTCTTGGTATGTTACTGGATTCTGTGACAAGGGTTTTTTTTTCTCTTTGTCATAAAATAAAACGATAGTGTTTTTGTGGAAGTACACTACTTCTACTGCTCTTTCTTAGGTACAAATTAATTTGTCTCGCTTCAGCCTGTAATATTCTACTGCTGGGCATAAGCCTCATGGACACATGTACGAGAAGGATCAGAGCTTAATCCACCACGGTGCTCCAATGCGGGTTGGCAGATATATTCCCTACTATGAGTAACGATCGCTATCAGGTGTACATGATAACAATCATTACCAATGGCTTAATATGCACTCCGAGTCACGGTGTGGAGACCCACAAGGACTGCACAAACTACCAGACAACGGAAAACATCTGTATGGCTAATACAAATGTTTGTAATGTGCGGGGGTCGAACTTGCAACTGCCAGCGCAACAGCTACAAACCAGTGCCGTGACCATTGCGCCATCGACACGTCAGAAAAACACCGACAACACCAAATTAATTTACATTAGGAGGTAATTACTTGATGTAGTAATTCTAAAATTAAATATTTTTTAACAAAATTTTCCAAAACCATCTGACACTTTTCAATGAAGATTGAAATCAAATTATTCCTTATAAACCAAGGATAAAAAAATGTCAATATCAAAAAACTGCTTGCTTATCCACATTAAAAAAAAAAAATAGCATATTACAATATACAATTTTACTTTAAAATACTGTTACAGGTTGAACTGTGGAAAAGTGGACTTAACTAGTTTTGAAAATTACTAAATTGATTCATTCGTTTAATGGCTAATGGCAATCAATCAGTTGTGCAGTGAAGAATGGTTGATGATTATCTTCTGATATACAAATAAATGTATTATACAAATGTATAAAACCTATTTTAGTGCTAAAGTTAATTTAAACCAGCTAATAAAACTAACTAGCTTCACTACATAGTATAAAACAAAGTCGCTTTCTCTGTCCCTGCACATGTATGTACGCTTAAATCTTTAAAACTACGCAATGGATTTTGATGCGGTTCTTTTTAATAGATAGATTGATTCAAGAGGAAGGTTTATATGTATAATAACATCCATTAAATAGTGGAGAACTACTGTTATTTTTGAGTTTTCTAATGTTATGTCGTAAATAATTATTATTTTTTTCGCTTAAATTGCAAACGCAGGCTGAACCCTACGAGATTTATCAAAATAATGTACTAAGTATTGTACACATTGAAAAGGTCTACAGAAAACTCCGCGATGGTATATACCTATCTCTTATGGATATCCCACAATAACATTTTTTTGTCATTTACTTTTTACGACAAATAATGGCTAATTTTCGAAGCGATTTTAACCAATACAGCATTAATCCTTATCCAATTAAATACCTTAAATATATTTTTTATTTAATATAGATCTATATGGCCCTTTACAGCATATGATTTAAATGAATATTTTCGAAGATATTACAGATTTAAAAATCGCGGTACGTAGCGTTTGCGGCGGTTCCGGCCGGCTTTTACTCTAAGTTAACGCGTGCGGGTCACGGGCAGTAATGAATAAATCAAAACTACTGGATCGATTTTAATCATTTTTTCAGTGAATGACATAGGCTATAATTATATTTTATACCCGTGCGAAGCCGGAGCGGGTCGCTAGTTAATAATAATACAATATTTGAGCTCTTGTTGGATATGGCTAAAAGTTTTATAATGTGGTATTATTTTTAAGTTTAACCTTTTTTTTTTTTTGATATCGCAGGGTAACCCATTTACGGGTGATATCCAGGATGCCTAGACCGTATGTCGGCTTGGCACTTGGGGGTGCACTACCGACCAAAACCCCTGCGAGAGCCTTCAGCCGCTTTAATTGGAGGGTCCCGGATCTGCAGGCAACAGGATCCCTCCAGCGACAGGCTGGCCTCGGCTCACCTCTGAACAATCCAGACGACGCCATGTCTAGCAGGACCGGGTTCCCATCCCGGCCCGAATGGGCACAGGGGCGTTACTGGAAACGCATTAAGTAGCGCCTCCTACGCACCCCCGTTCGTCGCCTGCGGACGGAGGCCTCGTCGGCGGCCCCCTCCCTCATCGGCTCGTCGTTCTCCTTCTGGGACATTACTGTCTCGCAGAAGGAGACCATCGCCTTCCAGGACTCGTTGTCGCCGAGCATCGCGGTGATAACGCTCGGCAGTGACAAGTCCCCTACGAGAACTGTCGTCAGATCGCGACGTAGCGCCGCCCATCTCGGGCACACCTCGAGGGTGTGCTGGGCAGAGTCCACCGCCGCGCCACAATCGTGACATTCAGTCGTCGGCTCCCTTTGGGCCGTCCGACACAAGTATTCACCAAAGTAGCCGTGCCCGGTGAGAACCTGCGTCAGACGGAAGGTGAGGGGTTTGCGCTTACGGCGTATCCACCGCTCAAGGACCGGGCGCAAAGCAGCCGTTACGCGTGTGCCATACGGCTGCTCCGCCAGGTCCTCCCCCCACCTCCGCATTAGTGCTTCTTGCCCCATCCGGCGCACCCGTAGGATCCCGTCCAACGTGGGGTTCTCATCGAGAGCCCTCCTACCCGAGACGTATGAGTAGGTCTCGGCAAGGACCTCCGCCACGAGTTCCCACGGGGGATCGCCGGCTAGAGCAGTAGCTGCAGCCCACGATACCGTACGGTACCCCCGGATCACCCTCACCGCGATGATCCTCTGCGCAGACCGCAGCGCGCCCTTATTCCTCGCAGTGAGGCGATCCGCCTAAACCGGGGCACCGTACGTCGCCATACTCCGGCAGACTCCGGAATATAGCTGCCTGCAGGCGGCGCTGAGTCCTCCGAGGTTCGGGAGGAGTCTGCCCAGTGCACTCGCCACCTTCACGACCTTCGGTCCCACCACAGCGAAGTGTGGGCCGAAGGTCTACCCTCCGTCAAGGATGAGCCCCAGATATTTGATTTGGGAGCTCATCCTGAACCTCCCCTCCCCGATCTGCAGGGTAGCCCCCGGTGGGGGTCCCTTACGTCCGGTTCCGCGGAAGAGGAGGGCTTCGGTCTTGTCAATTCTGACCCGAAGCCCCAATCTCTTTATGCGGCTGATCACGAGGTCGAGTTCGACCACGGCCAGCCGCGCCGCCTCCTTGTTTAAATTAGTCAGAAAAACTATTCAATACATTTAATAAACAGTTATGATCTATCGCATACAATCAAAATCACCAACAACACTTTAGATTACTTATGTCATTCGTTTCTATTCATTGGTACAACCTTCATTTTCCATTAAACCAATCAATCAGTCAACCTTCATTTATTTATTCAATAATTATCGACCTTGGACACTGTCATAACACTTGGACAATTTCATAGTAGCCATACAAGTTATTGATTTAAAACAATGAAATAAATTATATACTTATGTTATTTTCATCTTTCAATCCATACATATATGGAATATTTCATAACTGTAACAAATTTGTTTCATTGTAATGTGAATAATGCATGTGAATAATGAATGTTTCATTGTAATGTAATAAATAATAATTTTTATGCCAAAGATTGACTAACTAAGGTGCTGAAATAAAATAGGCAAAAATATATCTAAATATTGCAGTGAGTACTATAGTTACTTAAATCTACTTTCATTCATGGTTATAATTATTAATATTAATAGTCTCGACCCATACCTTGTCACGTATAAGCCAGCCATTAACTACATTATCCAATTTAGGATCGCCACTGTTACAGGTAACCATATTCATGAAAAACACTAAAACTTTCAAAAAACAATTTATTACAGATCTCCTGTAATTGTAATTACACTAAATACGGACATACAAAACTTGTCACAAATGTTAATATACGTTATTAATTATTAAGCTAAAAATGCCGCTCTAATCAATAGTTTATAGAACAAGTTTAGTTGAATAGGCTTGAGGCTGTGTCGGTTGAAAGATCAGAAACTTCTGACAGTTCTGACAAAATATTAGACATTAGACATACGTCTAGTTATAATATTTTTAGAGGAGTTTAGGTATTGTTACCACGTAATAAAGATCAATTTAGTTTAGATAACCTTCTTCAAAAAGACAAAATTAATTTGATAAGTTGATAACAAGTTGACATTGACTTGAAATATTGCCATTGACATTGACCGGTTGAAAGATATTTTGATCAGATAATTGTAAGAAAATTCTTTCATATTTTTTAATATTTTTCCATAGATCAAGTAAAAAGAATAGATAACGCACTTAGAACAAAAAAGTGAAGCCACTTTTTTAAATATGTGTGAGTGAGTGAAGTGTTGACACTTTTTAAAAAAAGTCCCTGAAAATTTTATTAAATGGGATTAAACACAATTAATTTAATATAGGTAAAATGGGTATGCAAAAATAAAAATCTGTTTATAGTTTTAAATATATGTACTCCTTTTTTGCTTCAAATTGTTAAATAAATCTATTGCAGCCATGTTTTGATTTAATGAATTATATAAATCTGTGTCAATGAAAATTGCGTTTTTAAGTAATTGATGATTCCTCTGAAGGGCAAGTTCCTGTTTTAAAGACGTCTAACTCTTTGCTGTAATGATTTAATTTTTTTACATTTTTTTTTTAATAAATTCCTGTTTTTTTAACTTTTCTCTTAGTTTATGTTTTCTAGGTGTATCAAAGATTGAATCTTGGTTAACGACTAATTTAAGACTCATCCGGTAGGTCCTAGAACAAAAAATTCAACATTAAAATACCTAGTAGTAAGTAGTAGTATATACGTGATGGTACTCTGCGAAGTCCACGTTTTGTACCGTACATGTCAGCTTTATCAAAATGGTTTGAACAAATCACACTAGATGAGGATGGCTGTCGTTGTAGTTCATTTCAGCTCAGTCGCACAGCAGCTACCTATTCTATCTATCTCCTATTAAAATATTCGTTGGAAACCTAAAATCATGATATTTAGTAGTAAAATATGAGTAGTTAATTCACAAATGTAAACAGACAAAAACGAGTTAAAAATTCATATTGACTTCAAATTAGGTAAACATAAAATCACACGATAAAAAAAAAAAACACAATAATGATGTTCACTTTCTACTTAATTATTTTTCTATGGTTGCCTACAATTTACTTACCCGCATTTTGGGCTAATGGAAATAAAAATTACTGGTAACACTCCCTCGGTACGTCATTTCGGGGCATAAAAATTATAAGTTCCGAATAACCTCAATATTATTTTGGAATAACAAAAAATATAAAGTTTTGTATGTATTTACGTGTGAAACGATATTTCTTCAGACTTTTTGTTCACTTTGGTATTGTTTTTGCACCATTTAATTACAAAAGAACGGCATTTTATAGGCAAAGTTACTGTACGAGGCCCCGTGAGATACTAACGAAAATGAGCGTAGTTTGATGCATATGTGTGCGTGAGCGCGTGTGTTTACTTGAAGGAGCCGAGTTTTGTGGCTTCACTAACAACAAAGGCCGCGCATTATCTACTTTTTTTACTTCATCTATGTATTTTTCATGAAATTGTACGAAAAGTATCTTATGATAAAATAATTTAAATAACTTGAATTTATTTGCAATAAACGTTTTCTACGATGAAAACACGGTTAGAAAGATTTGCTTTTTATAACTTCAGGGCACCGTTGTTTAAATCTACGTTTGTAAATATTAATATTAAACACTATTACTTATTATGTATGGCTAGTTCTCAAAAAAGCGGCTCTATAACTTGTCAAGCAGTTTTTAAAAGAACTCATTGTTTTTTAAGTACTAATTGCCTATGGCTTTACTATATAGTATTAAAATTAAAAGAGACATTTTCGTACAGGGTCTAAGTAACAGCAAAAAGAATGGACTGATATATTTTTAACCAAATCAATTTTTTTTTTAATCTTTTATTTAATAGGAGTTTAATCACTTGGTGGTTATGTCGCCCCCGTAACAGAAATTAAAGAAATTGACAACAGCGATAACATGACGATGAATAGTATTATACTTAGTTAATAATAATAATAATAATACACAGCGGACCAAGAATAAAGCCACATTTATTTGTGTTTGTTCTTGCCCCCCCCCCCCCCCCCCGGCATATTCTTACTTTTAAAATTTACAATATCATTGAGCTAACCTTACCTACTCTCTTAGATATACAGCAATAACATGCAGCACAGCATCCTAGCATCCTCCGAAAAGGGAGACGCCAAAGTACTGTTGCAAGCCCCTACATCAAATCCCCCACTCAGAAATTGTATCTCAGATACGTTCCGATAACACTCCATCACCACCCGATAAAAATCCATAATGAAATCACAAACTGGACAATTTGGAGAATTAGTTTTTCCCATTAAGTGTATGAACTTCTTGGATGCAATGTGACCAGTGCGCATTTTCAACAAAGGTACTTCATGTTTTCTGTCCATCTTATTTTCCTCGAACCATGGGTACTAACTCTGTCAATATGAGTACTTATAGTTTGACTTAGATCAATTCTGCTTATGGTATGGATTTGGGTGCTTTTGATGAAACCTCCTATGATTCTCATTTCCCGTCAGTCCTACTATTTCCGTACAAAAAACACCGATAATCAATTCTACTGCATACTATAGATATGTAAAGCCTACGAAAATGTTTAGGCTGCACACCCCTTCAGTACTAGCCAGAACTTTACAAATGTTTGAAATCCAAAAAACCCTCTTCCGGGTCTCGTTTATATGCTTTCCCCATGTTAGAGAGCTATCCAGCCATATGTCGAGGTATTTAAGACAATTTGAACACAATGAACTTGATCTATCATGTAAGTAGTTTTTAACAGACAGATGAAGCCTATTTTTTCTTCGACCTCTACTAAATAAGCAAGCTTAACCAAATCTAATTATACTGTCGGTTTCTCAATCATTTGTGATGCTCAAATTATTTAGTACTTTCGAAAGTAATAGAATATAAATCTTTTCAATTTGAGCTTAATTTTGTACCGAAAAGGATCAGCATATTTTTAAATTTACTTTATTGAAACAATACACAGAAATAAACATAAATTTTAAAGTAATTGTGTCTAAACTTTGTTCACGGAAATTTTCCCTATAACATGTAGTCGCAGACTACCGTATACCACACAAAAACGAATGTGTTAAAAACAACCCACGCCTGGAGATATTACACCGTCGGTATCGATCTAACTGATACCAAGGATAGCTCTGTTGAAATCAAAGTAATTTTTTTAAATTACATTTATGTACAAAAATCAGACTTTGTAACTGGTATGTTCTCTTTAGAAGAAGAGGGTTTTTGCGTTTTGCACTATCAACAAAGTTTTGTGAGCTCCACAACAAAAGTAAAAATAATAATAGTGAAAAGTGCTAATAAGACCTGAAAATATAGTAATTAGGACAAATAATGCTGGAAACTAACGCAATTAAATATCAATAAGTAAAAAGCAACAAATATCCAGCCGATCAACGAATACAAGTGATGAATAAACGTATAATTAAATGGTGCAAAATATCAGGAAGAAACAAGAAGTTTAAATATAACCGCGTTAGAAATAAAATCAGTTCAGGGACACACGTCTTAAGCATGAGGGCCGGAATATTATCAGGACCACTGGACTTCTTGACGTCGAGGGAGCGCAGAACACGGCGAACGGTACTTTGCTCAAAGCGCACATTACGCATGGCAGGCTCGCACCAAGGAATGCTCAGTGGTACTTTCCCCTCAACGTCGAGAGTTAAATTCGATGCAAAAAGAGTGCAAAGAAGTTTCTCTATCCAGGCACGGGTTCCAACTGGAAAGCTTAATAGTCTCTCGTCAATTTTGCTTTGACTGTTTTTGAATTTCGCCCTAGAAATTTGCTTCCTGCAAGACTTTGAGGCAGCGTTGAATCTTCAGATTATGCGCCTAAGGGGTCTACCCTTGCATCTATTACTGTAGCATAATCCAGATGACTCTCTAACTTGGAGTTACAAGCTCTTTTGCAAGAGACACGAACAACTGTGTTGGGAATCAAACATTCCATTCCCTGTAAAATGGTATCCATGGCGGCTTTTGCGCAGATCGCTGGGTCCCGTGAGGAGAAACCAAACTGCCCCCATGGGTAGGATGCGTAAAATTCACGCAAACCATCCCAATCAGCTGATTTGTAGTGCCATATTCGGCGACGGAACGAAATTGAACCAGTAAAACGAATAGGAAGGAAACGGGAAGTTGCTGGGCCGGTCGCACAAACCTACACAAGTATGGGGGTAAAATTACATTATTACAATGCAAGATAAATATTAAAAATAGTACTACATATTATAAAGAGGATTACACACAAAAAGTTTTATAAAAGAGAAAACAATTGCAAACAGAACTATTAAAATATAAAGCAGAAGGCAAAAAAGCAGTAATTAAATACAAGATAATACTTTCAAACAATCATAAACCCAAAAAATACTAGTTAATTACAAACAAAGAAACGTAATCTAGAGATTTCCCCAGAGCAAGACGGAACAACCCTTGAAAACCAAGCTCTGAAAAAGAATAAAATCACAGCCTTTAATAAGACAAAATAATGATGCCAAGCCTTCTACCAAAACTAGAACTCCTGCATCCAGCTAATTGGAAGAGGTCCTCACTATTCAAAAACCCAACACGTCTGGTCACCGCAGGGGAGAAGAAAGAAATGGGTTCTTCTCTTAACTACAACCCTCCAACACATCAGAAAGACAGTTTAAAGAATAAGAAAAATAAAATCGATCTCCAAAGATATAACAGGAGACAAGTGGCAATCAAAGGCGAAATATACAATGGACAAAGTTAGAGGAGGCCTTTACCCGCAGACCCAGAGGAGTTGATGGATCTCCTACGGGTCGCGTCCCCGGGTGGCGGTTAGGGGAACGCCGCTCGCGGTTTTACCGCCATGGGTGGTAGAGTTCTTCAGACCCCCGTGGAGCAAAACCAGAGGAGTGCCGGGGCTATTGGGTCACACTCCTGGGGATGGTGGGGCATTTGGCTCGGGGACGGTGTACCCGTCCTTCAGCTCAGAGGTCGTTTGCGGTGCAGGGTGGAACGTAGAGTGCCGACAGTGAGTGTGTGGCGCTGAGGTGGCGCGGAGGCTTAGTGGTCGGTTTTTCCTTCGCGCACGTGGAGGACGGGATGAGTGGGTTCGCTCGCCTACCCTAAGGCGCGCAAAAACGCGCTGTCCTTGCGCCGAGGCCGCGCTTCGCCGAAGTAAGGGCCATGGCCACCCTGGCCTTTGCCGACTCAGGTTGGCACTGTTCGCCACGGACTACGGACCCTGGGGCACCGGGGCAGCACGAGGAGGTTGCGCCCCTGAGGCACGGTGCCGAAAGACGTGGTGTTGCGGGCTTACTGCCCGTGGGGCCGGCGGACGGTGGGTCGGGGGATCCGTCGTCCGCGCTAATCGGCCACCAGGGGGTAGAGGCACTTTACGTGTTCAAGTTCGCCTTCTGACGTGCTTTGCACCACGGTGGGCCCGTAATGGCAAGCGCCGGTAGGGTTGCGGCCATTCATACTATAGCGTCCCCGCGATCCCGCCATATAGGCGTATCGGCGGAACACATATGGTAGTTTTTAAAAATTTAGATAAAAAAAAACATAAAAAAAATATGTTTATAAACGAATAAATGATAATTTAACTCAATAAAAGAAATAAAGGCAAAACGCAACAATAAAAATATAATACATATGCAAATATTGTAAAAAGTAAATTTATAAAAACTAACAATAATTATACAGCTTTAAAGTTTAACTACTATAATTTTATGAAAAAAAAAAAAAAAAAAATAAAATAAATAATAATGGCTTATTCAATTTAATTTAATTTAAATAACTAAATATAATAAAAATGAATAATAGCAATTTATAATATTTATTTTGTGAAACAATAAAAAAAAAAAACAATTGTTTTTTTTTCTCTCTTAATTTGGTTTACCTTAAAAGTATGTGTTATTACAAGAATTAGTTATTGTGAAGCTAACTACGTTTACGGTAGCCGATGCCGATGGATCGAAAAAAACCAGAACTACTTAAAACAACTTTAATTTCTTAAATTAAAATTACAATTAAAAGATATGAAACCTATTCGATGCGAGAATTAGGAATGACAAATTTTATACAAAAAAAATTATCAAGAAATTAAATTTTAAGTATGACGATATCGCTGCGTCGGCGGCTCGTGGCTGGACGGACGTTGCGACATGGGCTGCATCGGCTGTCCTTGTTTATTGCAATAGATGTTAAATGCTTGCTCGACATTATTGTGAGTGACCTTAGGGTACCTACCGTATGATAGACAGTACAGTTCTGTATTTAACAAGCTAATTTTCGCATGTTTGCTTAAAAGCGATAATTTTCGTAACTTAAAAAAAAAAAAAAAAATCACAATAAATTTTCATATTATTAGAAATTACATTAGTATATTGTATTATATAAAAAAAAAGAAACTAATCAAAACTTATGAATTGGAATTCCCTAATGTGTGGGTAACACAAAAATAAATAATAAGAATTAAAACTTATGAATAAATGTATTTATTTAAAAATATAGCATGAATTAGGAAAGTGCGCCAGGAACGTGCCACTGATTCGCAGGCCGCAGCGTGCTGTAAGGGCGTGCCGCACGATGTCCTTCACCGCATCGTGCCTTCTCGCCAGCAGCCGCCCGTGGGAAATGGAGGCCGAAGTCTACGCATCGGTTTTCTGGCGCGTGATGAAGGCGCGCCTGAGGGAGGAACCGCCTCTTCCGCAAGACGTCGTACCTGGACGAAACCAATCAAGAAAAAAAATAGACCGGGGGTTCTATCGACGTAGTGTTCGAGGGAGCCTTTTGAAGGTCGCTAATGGGGACGGGCCCTAATTGGGCAACGCCGGCGGGATCGCGGAAGTGTTTAAAGTTAGCGCGAGGCTTTAGTCCGTGCGAATCGGACATAAGTTCCCCGGGCTGGAAGCATCCGTTAGGGATTTCCTCTGAGTAAAAAAAAATGTTTGCTTTGCATATGAAAAAAGAATATATATATAAACATTGTAATAATTTGCATGTAAAAATAGAAATAATAAAAGGCTTCTTTATTTATTTATTTGTGTTCCTTTTAAGTTAATTTATAAATAGAATATAATCTATAATCTCTAATATATATAAAAGCGAAAGGTCACTCATCACAAAATCTCCGAAACTATAAGAGCTACAAATTTGAAATTTGGCAGATATGCTCCTTATACAGCGTAAACATTCGCTAAGAACGGATTTTACGAAACTCGACCCCTAAGGGGGTAAAACGGGAGTTGGGAGTTTGTATGAAAGTGCTATGTTTTTGAAGTAAGAGACATGAAATTTAAAATGTATGCTCTATAGATAGAGAAAAGGTGTCCAAATAATGTATCTTTAGAAATCAAATCCCTTTTGGGGTTAAAATGGGGGATGGTAGGTTGACTCACTCACCACGGCTTCTCCGAAACTATAACAGGTACAAACTTAAATTTTGGTAGGTAGTTTCCTTATAGGGTGTAAACATTTGTTAAGAATGGATTTCACGAAACTTGACCCCCAAGGGGGGTAAAACGGGGCTTGGTAGTTTGTATGAAAGTCTTATGTTTTTGAAGTAAGATACTTGAAATTTAAAATGTATGCTCTACAGATGGTAAGAAGGTGTCTAAATAATATACCTTTAGAAATCAACTCTCTTTTGGGGTTAAAACGGGGGATGGTAGGTTGACCCACTCATCACGGAATCTCCGAAACTATAACAGGTACAAACTTAAAGTTTGGCAGGTAGTTTCCTTATAGGGTGTAAACATTTGTTAAGAATGGATTTCACGAAACTCGACCCTAAGGGAGTAAAACGGGGCTTGGTAGTTTGTATGAAAGTCCTATGCTTTTGAAGTAAGAGACTTGAAATTTAAAATGTATGCTCTACAGATGGTAGTAGCCCAATTTTAAGTTTGTAGGTGTTATAGTTTTGGAAATTTCGTGATGAGTGACCTTTCGCTTTTATATATATACTAGCTGTGCCGGCGGCTTCGCCCGCGTTGAAATCAGTTTGTCACAAAGTTTTCCCGGCAAACTTCCAGTGAAACTGTCATCAAAATCAGCGTAGCCGTTCCGTAAACCATCCTTTTGAACCGCATGAAAATCCATTCAGTAGATTTTGAGGAAATAGATCACATACACTTTTGGAGACTTTGTTTTATAATACTCTAACTGTTGCCCGCGACTACCTCCGCGTGGTTATGAAGATATGCATTACTATTAAGATGTTTAACGCAATTTTTTTTTATTTCAGTCACTTGAAAGGCTTATCACAGTGAGCAACTTTTTAAATGGCACAATTTATTATAATTTAATAGTTATTTTTCAAAACCTCTCTATACACCATATTCTTAGTTTTATTTTCAGGCTGCAATATAAATAACCTATCAGGCAAACTTATAGCTGCTGTATATATGTTTCATACAAGTTATCAACCCCAATTAAACCCCCTTAGCTGTGGAATATCGCAAAATCCGTTCTTAGTAGACGTCTACTAACTATAATCTACCTCCCCGCCAAATTTCATCTTTGTCCATCTTGGATGGATGGACCATCCAACGGTTTTTGAGTTCTCGTGACAAGTGAGTCAGTGACCTTGCTTTTTTATATATATAGATTACGATGCATAATTTGGACACCTCCTCACCATCTACAGAGCATACATTTTAAATTTCAAGTCTCTTACTTCAAAAGCATAGGACTTTCATACAAACTACCAAGCCCCGTTTTACTCCCTTAGGGTCGAGTTTCGTGAAATCCATTCTTAACAAATGTTTACACCCTATAAGGAAACTACCTGCCAAACTTTAAGTTTGTACCTGTTATAGTTTCGGAGATTCCGTGATGAGTGGGTCAACCTACCATCCCCCGTTTTAACCCCAAAAGAGAGTTGATTTCTAAAGGTATATTATTTAGACACCTTCTTACCATCTGTAGAGCATACATTTTAAATTTCAAGTATCTTACTTCAAAAACATAAGACTTTCATACAAACTACCAAGCCCCGTTTTACCCCCCTTGGGGGTCAAGTTTCGTGAAATCCATTCTTAACAAATGTTTACACCCTATAAGGAAACTACCTACCAAAATTTAAGTTTGTACCTGTTATAGTTTCGGAGAATCCGTGGTGAGTGAGTCAACCTACCATCCCCCATTTTAACCCCAAAAGGGATTTGATTTCTAAAGATACATTATTTGGACACCTTTTCTCTATCTATAGAGCATACATTTTAAATTTCATGTCTCTTACTTCAAAAACATAGCACTTTCATACAAACTCCCAACTCCCGTTTTACCCCCTTAGGGGTCGAGTTTCGTAAAATCCGTTCTTAGCGAATGTTTACGCTGTATAAGGAGCATATCTGCCAAATTTCAAATTTGTAGCTCTTATAGTTTCGGAGATTTCGTGATGAGTGAGTCAATCAACCATCCCCCGTTTTAACCCCAAAAGGGAGTTGCTTTCTAAAGATACATTATTTGGACACCTTTTCACTATCTATAAAGCATAAATTTTAAGTTTCAAGTCTCTTACTTCAAAAACATAGGACTTTCATACAAACTTCCAACCCCCGTTTTACCCCCTTAATGGTCGAGTTTCGTAAAATCCGTTCTTAACGAATGTTTTCGCTCTATAAGGAGCATATCTGCCAAATTTCAAATTTGTAGCTCTTATAGTTTCGGAGATTTCGTGATGAGTGAGTCAACCTACCATCCCCCGTTTTAACCCCAAAAGGGAGTTAATTTCTAAAGATACATTATTTGGACACCTTCTCACTATCTATAGACCATAAATTTCAAATTTCAAGTCTCTTACTTCAAAAACATAGGACTTTCATACAAACTTCCAACCCCCGTTTTACCCCCTTAATGGTCGAGTTTCGTAAAATCCGTTCTTAACGAATGTTTACGCTCTATAAGGAGCATATCTGCCAAATTTCAAATTTGTAGCTCTTATAGTTTCGGAGATTTCGTGATGAGTGAGTCAACCTACCATCCCCCGTTTTAACCCCAAAACGGAGTTAATTTCTAAACATACATTATTTGAACACCTCACCATCTAAAGAGCATACATTTAAAAATTCAAGTCTCTTACTTCAAAAACATAGGACTTTCATACAAACTTCCAACCCCCGTTTTACCCCCTTAGGGGTCGAATTTCGTAAAATCCGTTCTTAACGGGTGCCTACGTCTTATAAGGAGCCTACCTGCCAAATTTCAAGTTTGTAGGTGTTATAGTTTTGGAGATTTCGTGATGAGTGACCTTTCGCTTTTATATATAGAAGATATAGATATATAGACTAGCTGTGCCCGCGGCTTCGCCCACGTTGAAATTAGTGTGTCACAAAGTTTTCCCAGCAAACTTCCAGTGAAATTCTCATCAAAATTAGCTTAGCCGGTCCGTAAACCTTCCTCTTGCCAATGGTGGAGCCCTCTCTCCAATGGTGAAACCGCATGAAAATCCGTTCAGTAAATTTTAAACAAATCGATCACATACACTTTTGGGAACTTTGTTTTATAATACACTAACTGTTGCCCGCGATTACGTCCGCGTGGTTATGAAGATATGCATTACTATTAAGATGTTAAACGCAAATTATTATTTTATTTCAGTCACTTGAAATGCTTATCAAACTGAGTAACTTTTTAAAAGGCACAATTTAGTATAATTTAATAGTTATTTTTATAAAACCTCTCTATAGACCACATTTTTAGTTTTATTTTCGGGCTGTATATGTTTCATACAAACTATTAACCCCAATTAAATCCCCTTAGCTGTGGAATATCGTAAAATCTGTTCTTAGCGGACGTCTGCTAACTATAATCTACCTCCCTGCCAAATTTTATCTTTGTCCAACCTAGATGGATAGACCATCCAGCGGTTTTTGAGTTCTCGTGATGAGTGAGTTAGTGACCTTTCTCTTTTATATCTATAATATATATAAACGCGAAAGATCACTCATCACGAAATCTCCAAAACTATAACACCTAAAAACTTGAAATTTGGCAGGTAGGCTCCTTATAAGACGTAGGCATCCGCTAAGAACGGATTTTATGAAAAACGACCCCTAAGGGGGTAAAACGGGTGTTGGAAGTTTGTATGAAAGTTCTATCTTTTTGAAGTAAGAGATTTGAAATTTCAAATATAAGCTCTATAGATGGTGAAAAGGTGTCCAAATAATGTATATTTAGAAATCAACCCCTTTTTGGGGTTAAAACGGGGGATAGTAGGTTGGCTCACTGATCACGAAATCTCCGAAACTATAAAAGCTATAAACTTGAATTTTGGCATTTAGGTTCCTTATAGGGCTTAAACCTTATAGGGGCTTCAGTCGTCAGCTGACAGCGCGTGCGATCGGTTGGAGGTCAGTGACCTCTTATAAAAAAAAAATGGATACAGTAAAATGTAATAATTGTAATATTGTGATAAATGAGGTGCTCTGTTTTTGTCAAAATAAAATAGACGTCATGAATAATGTGAGTTTGGCGCTTTTATGTCGGCAATCATTTGAAGAAGACGAGATTTTTAAGGCAAAATGCTTACTGTTCAGCTCAATATCATCTCGTCTAGTGAAAAGAAAAGGTGAAGATAGAAAGCAGAAAAACATAGAAGATATTATTGGGGTATTACGTAGTACAGAACCAGATGACATACCTATATTTGTTGCTAAAAGTCTGCACAAGTTGCCACCTGTTACTTTTGATCATGTTGATGCAACGCGTATTTTGAAGGATATTATCATACTACAAAACCAAGTACATACACTACTTCAGAGCCAGGATGACTACGTCAAGAAAGGTGATCTAGATGAATATTTTAAGAACAAAGAAAGTACATCGTTCATGCAACCAAGACAGAATGGAACTTATGTAAATAAAAATAGAGGCGGTTTCGGTTTGCAAGATAGTTATGAGTGCGCTAGCGGACCGATGGGGCTATTGACCGGCCTAGAAGGTGAGTCGTCCACGAACATTAATGAGGGTAGACGAATTTTTGAACAACCGTCCCCGTCACACGCAAGCCCTGTGGCGGTAAACAGTGGACAGTCTATCTCTGTTGCACCCGACTCAGCTCCTGCGCAACAGCCGACACACGTGGAGGCCCACCGCGGCCGGGAGGCCCACCGCGGCAACACTTCGAATGCATTAAGCATTATAGTCTGTTCAACGAGAAGAGATACCAAATGTAAACAAAGCCCATCAATTTTTCGTAGCGACGACGGAACAAACAAAATGTAGTCTATCTCTTTCTATCTTGTCTGTTTGCTATCTGCTGCACGTCTCTCTGCAAGGTCGAATGATATTTTAACTGGCCTTGAAAACAATCTGACCGCGTACGGCCCTTTGAATTTGTATTATTTATTTTTATTTCATTTCGTGTCCTGAAACGCTCGGGTGATTTTTATATTTCGATAATTATTATTTAAGAAGTATCAAATCTTAAATACATAATTATATTTAATTAATTATATTTATTTCAGTAATTACAAAATATAAATATATTTTACATTTAAAATTTTTGTGTAAGTAAAAAAAAGGTTACAAAACCCTGCATAGTTGAATGACCTCGCATTTGGTTTGTTTACATTTGGTATCTCGGCTCGTTGAACGCACTATAGTTCAAATGTGCAAGCGCGGACGTCTGAGAAGGTGATGTCATGCAATATTGTAAAGGGTGAGCTCGGTAGCGCAGTCAACGGAGTGCAAAATGACAATGAAGGTGAATGGGTTCGTGTTGTAAAGCGTAGGAGGACGTCCCGTTTTAAAGGTATGAGAGGTTCTGCCAGCGTGAATGCGGAGACTAAATTAAAAGCAGCTGATAGTATGATACCTTTATTTATCTACAATGTGTCAAAGGAAAATAACGAAAACGACGTGGCGGAATATATATATGAAAAAACTCAAATTACTATAAAACCAGAGAAAATTAATACGAAAAGATCGAAGGAATACATATCTTTTAAGTTTTATATACCTAGCAGTAAATTGCATTTATTTACGGATACTGAGCTGTGGCCGGAAGGTATATATTTTAGAAAATATTTTCTATTTAGACATGGTAAAAAGGCTATGGTTGATCGTGAGCAAAAAACCTAAATAATGGCACAGAATTATAGACAAAAAAATCACAGTTTGAAGTTGGTGAGTTTTAATTGTAAATCGATAAAAAGATCAGTGAACAGCGTGAGAAGTTTATGCGGTTCGGCGGATGTGGTAGCGTTACAGGAAACCTGGCTTATGCCATATGATCTAGCATACCTTAGCACTGTGCATGATGAGTTCGAGTCTACGGGTACGTCGGCGGTGGATACGGGTGGAGGCATGTTGCGTGGCCGTCCGCATGGAGGTGTAGCGCTGTTATGGCGTAAAAATGTGTTTACATCTGTGTCTGTAGTCAAATGTAACAATGTGAGGTTATGTGCTATCAAGTGTCAGTTTCGTGAGCAAGCTATACTGTACTTTTCTGTGTATATGCCAGTGGACTGTATTGAAAATCTCACAGATTTCACGGACTGTATGAGTGAAATTAACGCAATTATTGAGGACAGCGGTATTGAAGTGGCTTTTATTCTAGGTGACTTTAATGCGCACCCTGGGGAACTATTTTTTAATGAAATGTGTCGGTTTTGTGAAGATCAAAAGTGGGTATGTGCTGACTACGAATTATTATCAAGTTGTACTAATGTTTATACTTATATGAGTGATAGCCATGGCTGCTTACGTTGGTTAGATCACTGCCTTGTAACTCGTTTGGCTAGGAATTACATTGATAGTATTAATATTAAGAATGATGTGACGTGGTCCGATCATTATCCCATGGAGATTTACTGTAGTTTTAGCTTGGATCGTTCTCGTTTACAGCCAACTGAATTTTTAACTATTAATAAAGTAATCTGGGGTCACAGGGATAGTGATCAGATTAATTTATATACAGACTATTGTAATAAAAAGCTAATGTTGCTTAATTGTCCTTATGAAATGATAGACTGTTGTAATAAATTATGTAATAACTCTGAACATAAAAAAGCTATCGAAAATATGTATGATAATATCGTAGGTATATTACGGGATGCAGCGGTTTATTGTTATAAAGCTGCACCGTGTAAAAATAAACGGTCCATCACGGGGTGGAATAAACATGTGGCGCCACTTCATGCTAGGGCTCGTTATTGTTTTCAGTCTTGGATATGGGCGGGAAGGCCAGCTGATGGAGCCATCTACGAGGATATGAGGGATTCTCGTAGGGCCTTTAAATACAAACTCAAATGGTGCCAAGACAACGAGGAACAGATTAAAATGGACATACTAGCAACGTCATATAAGAATAAGAACTTTGGAAAATTTTGGCAGCAAACAAACAGACTGAATGCAAGACCGAGTCTTCCTGCTGATGTAGGTGGCATTAGCGGTTGCCGTAACATAGCAAATATGTTTAAGACTCAGTTTAAAGTGAATCCCTGTGAGGTCAATTGCACCGTAGCCTGCAGTGGGGACACAATAAATACCGGGGAGTGCTTGTTACGTTTTACAACTGGCGAAGTAGTCGACACGATTATGAGCATGAAGCGTGGGAAGTCACCTGGACATGATGGCCTTAGTGTCGAGCACCTTCGACATGCTGGTGTGCACCTTCCCAGAGTCCTCGGTATGCTATACAATCTTTGCATTAGCCATGGTTTCCTACCAGACGCAATGACAGTGACAGTAGTCGTGCCTATTATCAAAAATAGGACGGGGGATGCGGCAGACAGAACCAACTACAGACCGATATCTCTTGCTACCATCACAATCACAGCGAAGGTTCTTGATGGCTTGCTTGATACACAACTTAGTAAAGCAGTCAATATACACGATGCGCAGTTCGGCTTTAGGCCAGAACTATCAACTGAGAGCGCAATTCTGTGTCTCAAGCAAGCTGTAAGGTACTACACCGATAGAAAAACCCATGTTTTTGCGTGCTTTTTGGATCTGTCTAAAGCATTTGACCTCGTGTCCTATAAAATTTTATGGCAGAAGCTTAAAACAGAAACTCATTTAAGACCCGAGTTGATATTACTATTGAAGTACTGGTATGGCATTCAAAGTAATGTGGTTAGGTGGGGTAATGCACTTAGTGATCCATACAAACTGGAGTGTGGAGTGAGACAGGGGGGGCTGACGTCACCCAGGCTGTTCAATCTTTACATGAACAACCTGACAGAGAGGCTTAGCAGAGCAGGCGTTGGTTGCTCGATAGACGGTGTTATAATGAATAATTTTAGTTACGCGGACGACATGGTTCTGTTGAGCCCCTCGGTCAGTGGTCTTCGAAAATTAATAAAAATCTGTGAGGAATATGCTAAGGAGAACGGACTCAGATATAATGCTAAAAAGAGTGAAATTTTAATCTTTCAAGGTAAAAATAAACCATTAAATTTCAATCCTAATATACATCTCTGTGGAACTCCTCTAAAACAAGTATCTGAGTTCAAATACCTTGGCCATATTGTGAATGAACGCCTGGATGATGATAGTGATATCGAACGCGAGCGCAGAGCTTTGTCTGTTAGAGGTAATATGTTGGCCCGTAGATTTGCTCGTTGTACGTCACAAGTAAAGGTAATTTTATTTAAAGCCTTTTGTCAGTCTTTTTACACGTGTAGTCTATGGGAGAATTACACTCGGCGAGCATATAGTGGTCTGCGTGTACAGTACAACAATGTGCTGAGGGTTTTGTTGAAGAAGCCTCGGTACTGCAGCGCGTCGGCAATGTTTGCGGATGCTCATATAGATGATTTCTATGCGATCATGCGCAAGCGGACCGCGTCCGCAATGCGCAGATTAATGAACAGCTCCAATAACCTCCTCAGCACATTGGCTGTAAAGCTAGATAGTCCCCTCTGGAGACGCTGGGATGGTGCACACGTAGCTGCGAGGGAAGCTTAAAGAAATAAATTTTGATAGCTTTTACTTTTTTTTTTTTTTTTTATAACTAACATAGTTGTTAAGAATTATTGTAACTGACATTTAATTATAATTTTGATTTCAATTTCGATTTTGCCTTGATTCTTAGTTTTAATTTTTGATTTTGGTTTTACGGTGATAATTTGTGATAATTTAATATATTGAAATTTTTTGAAACTTAATTTAAATTGAATAAGTTATTATTTCTTAAGCTTTTCTATTGATTGAATTATGATTTTAGTTTTTAGCTTTAATTTTAATTTTGATTGAATTTTAATATTGATTTTTTTTAAATTTTTTATTATTGTAATTTTGAATTTTAGTATTTATTTTAATTTTTTAATTTTAATTATTGTAATATTGATTGAATTTTAGTATTGAATTTGGTGATCATTTTAATTTTTGGGTTTGATTGAATTTTTGTATATTGATTTTGATGTAAGTGTTATTTTTATTGATTTTTGACTTGGTATAATTTGTTTGTTTGTCATTTGTCACAATTGTTGGAACTAACACAGCGTAGGAAAAAATGTAACTAACAAAAATATGGACATAATTATGTCTGAAATAAATTATTATTATTATATTATTATTATTATTAAACATCCATTTAGACCAAATTTAACGAAACTCGACCCCAAAGGGGGTAAAACGGGGGTTGGAAGTTTGTATGAAAGTCCTATGTTTTTGAAGTAAGAGACTTGAATTTTTAAATGTATGCTCTTTAGATGGTGAGGTGTTCAAATAATGTATGTTTAGAAATTAACTCCGTTTTGGGGTTAAAACGGGGGATGGTAGGTTGACTCACTCATCACGAAATCTCCGAAACTATAACAGCTACAAACTTGATAGTCAGCAGGTAGGTTCCTTATGAAGCGCAATCACCCGATAAGAACGGACTTTAGGAAACTCGACCCCCAAGGGGGTAAAATTGGGTTGACAGTTTGTATGAAACATATACAGCAAGGTTTTCAGGGTCAGTTTAAGGGAAAATAACCGCGTTTGCAACCCTATGTGTTCAAGAATAATTTATATTAATCACTTATATATTATAAGTAGTACAAAAAAAAATATTTTTTACAATATCTAACCTTTACGTGACTAGAATACTTTTTAATTTACCCCTATCATCACGGAGTCACGGAGGAGCGTGCGTTATGCTATTCCGTGGCATATATTTACGTAGAACCATATTAAAAACTAAATTGCATGCAGTATATTTTAAACATATTTATACTACAATACTACTTTATTATTACATTATTTCATACTACAATTCTGACGAATTCAAAGAACCGTTTTGTTCAAAGTGACGCGCGCTTCACGCGGACGTAGCCGCGGGCAACAGTTAATGTATTATAAAACAAAGTCCCCAAAAGTGTATGTGAACGATTCCCTCAAAATCTACTGAACGGATTTTCATACAATGGAGAGGGGGCTTCAAGAGGAAAGTTTACGGAACGGCTAAGCCGATTTTGATGAGACACTGATTTCAACGCGGGCGAAGCCGCGGGTACAGCTAGTATATATATATTACGATGCATTATTTGGACCCCTCCTCACCATCTATAGAGCATATATTTTAAATTTCAAGTCTCTTACTTCAAAAACATAATATTTTCATACAAACTTCTGACCCCCGTTTTATCCCCTTAGGGGTTGAGTTTCGTAAAATCCGTTCTTAGCGGATGTGTGCGTCTTATAAGGAGCTTACCTGCCAAATTTCAAGTTTGTAGGTGTTATAGTTTCGGAGATTTCGTGATGAGGGAGTCAACCTACCATCCCCCGTTTCAACCCCAAAAAGGAGTTGATTTCTAAAGATACATTATTTGGACACCTCGTCATCTATAAGGCATACATTTTAAATTTCAAGTCTTTTCCTTCAAAAACATGGTACTTTCACACAAACTTCCAACCCGTTTTATCCCCTTAGGGGTCGAGTTTCGAAAAAACCGTTCTTAATGGATGTCTACGACCTATAAGGAGCCTATCTGCTAAATTTCAAGTTTGTAGCTGTTATATTTCGGAGATTTCGTGATGAGTGAGTCAACCTACCATTCCCCGTTTTAACCCCAAAAGGGATTTGATTTCTAAAGATACATTATTTGGACAATTTCTCACCATCTAAAGAGCGTAAATTTTAAATTTCAAGTCTCTTACTTCAAAAACATAGGACTTTCATACAAAATTCCAACCCCCGTTTTATACCCTTAGGGGTCGAGTTTCGTAAAATCCGTTCCTAGCGAATGTCTACGTCTTATAAGGAAACTACCTGCTAAATTTCAACCTTGTAGCTGTTATAGTTCCGGAGATTTTGTGATGAGTGAGTCAATATACCATAACCAGTTTTAACCCCAAAAAATAGTTGCTTTTCTAAAGATACATTATTTGGACACATTCTCACCATCTAAAGAGCGTACATTTTAAATTTCAAGTCTCTTACTTCAAAAACATAGGACTTTCATACAAATTTCCAACCCCCGTTTTATCCCCTTAGAGGTCGAATTTTGTAAAACCCGTTCCTAGCGAATGTCTACGCCCTATAAGGAACTTTCCTGCTAAATTTCAAGTTTGTAGGTGTTATATTTTCGGAGATTTCGTGATCAGTGAGTCAACCTACGATCCCCCGTTTTAACCCCAAAAAGGAGTTAATTTCTAAATATACATTATTTAGACACCTTTTCACCATCTATAGAGCTTACATTTTAAATTTCTAGTCTCTTACTTCAAAAACATAGTACTTTCATACAAACTTCCAACCCCCGTTTTACCCCCTTAGGGGTCGAGTTTCGTAAAATCCATTCTTAGCGGATGCCTACGTCTTATAAGGAGCTTACCTGCCAAATTTCAAGTTTTTAGGTGTTATAGTTGCGGAGATTTCGTGATGAGTGACCTTTCGCTTTTATATAATGTATAGATTATAGATTATAGATAAACTTGAAATTTTGATCAGTAATAAAATAAAAAATAAAAAATAAATAAAACAACTACCGCAGGTTAGCTGGAAGAGACTTCTTCTAGAGTTATCTTTACCGGCTTTCTACATATAAATTATATAATGTGTATAGCGCCTGACTGAGCGCAGTAGTCAGTGGTCGTCGTCCGGGCTACATCTGACGCCCGTTAGCAATAGTTTTCATTCGTTAGTTTTGACTCATTGCATATTGGAAAATTACTAAAATCGGAAACATCGACATTTTTTTTATTGTCCGCTTAACTTAAACACGCCAACACGCCAACACGTCAACACGCCAACACGCCAACACGCCAATACGCCAATGTGCCAATACGCCAACACGCCAACATGCCAACACGCCAACACGCCAATGTGCCAACACGCCAATACGCCAACACGCCAACACGCCAACACGCCAACACGCCAATGCGCCAAAACGCCAACGCGCCAACGTGCCAACGCGCCAATGCGCCAACACGACAGGACGCCAACACAAATAACAAACCTGTTTAATAATGTAATAATATGTAAACCTGTTAAATAAATGTGGCAAGTTTGCCGGGGCAACTTTGTGACTCACTGATTTAAACGCGGGCGAAGCCGCGGGCACAGCTAGTATATAAGTATATGTACAACGTAAAATGTCAAAAGAGTCATATTCGATAAACTTTGATAAAATTATTCCCAAGTAAATAATCGAAACTGCCTGTTTTGATTGTTCACACTAATTGATTAACGTAGTAAAGCAACTTAAATTTAATATATACATCAAATTACAAAATAACAAAAAAAAAGAAGAATGTTGAAAAATGAATTTAGTTATTACAACAATATATATATATTTTTTGTGGTTTTTGCATTCGTAGTCCATTCATTTATTTATCAATAATTTGATTTTTATTAAAATATCTGAAACAAATAAACACTCGTATAATATGAGCTAACGTTTCAACAAAATGATCACGCATTCACAATGTAGGAGAAGGATCAGAGCTTAATCGATCGGGGTCCACTGCTCATTAACGGATATGTTACATAACATAACACAACAATACACTTTATTGTACACCAATACAAAAATAATACATATCAGATTGATTTTAACAGAGTATCATAGGGTACAAAGGGCGGCCTTATCGCTCGTATAAATTGAGACATATACGTTTGAATAAATTTACATAAACACACATATACATATACCGCCACGTTGGCGCAACGGTTACAGCAATGGATCGTACCTGTTGCACTGGCGGTTGCGGGTTCGATCCCCGCACATGACAAACATTTGTATTGGCCATACAGGTGTTTGCCGTGGTCTGGGTGTTTGTGCAGTCTTTGTGGGTCTCCCCACCGTGCCTCAGAGAGCACGTTAAATTTATAATATGATAAAAATTATTTTTCTAAATTGAATTTTATCAGTCGTTTTTAATAATTGATAATTTCTCCAGTACGAGTAACGATGGCTATCAGGTATTAACAAAATGTTCTACCCGGGCATGAATCAAACTCGCTATTGTTAATATTAAAACAACCTCACAATCCACTAGACCGTACTTGATTTGTCTATCATGAATAATGAACAAACGATTAAATAAAGTATTTTTTGATTCAGCCTGTAACATCCCTTTGCTGGTCATAGGCCCCTGTCAACAGACAGGTGAAGGGTCGAGTCGTAATCCACGACACAGCACCACTGAGGGTTGGGGTATATTCCCTATTTTGAGTAACGATCGCTATTTACTAAGTCTATGATAATAGCTAGGACCGAGTTTAGTGCACTCCAGCACCCTGAGGAGAGATATGAGATCAGATCAGAAACAAACATTTCTGTAGGGATAGGGTACAACAGAAAATGTCCTGCAAGGTTCAGAAAATAACCTTACAGAAGATTACAGGAAAATAATGCTACTCTTAAGTAATTTTGTGTTCCTAAAGTGAGTAATGTAGCCAGAGCTGCTAGAATGTTTCGGAAATAGTGTTGGCAACGCGCTTTCAACGCTTTTGTTGTTGCAAACGTCCATAGGCTACGGTAAACACTTACCAACAGGTATTTCGTACACTTATTTGCCATCCTTGAAGTACAAAAAAAGCAAATACAAGATATCGTTGATGTTAAAACGATCGTCTTCGCAGGCACAACAAAACCGGAACGATTGATTTTCCTATCATTAATAATGAGCAAAGAAATAAGTTGAATGTTTTATTGTATTATTTTATATTATCAACAATTTCTTAAAATTAATGTCTGCGTAGTTGGACTTGCAATTTATTTCTGTATCTTTGTTAACAGTTTTAATAATTTAATAATCAAAATAATAATTAGGTATGAGTAAGACATATAATAGGCAATACCTATATTTCCGCTGACCTTTTTTTTAGACCAGTCATTTAGACCGTTGAGTCTCCCATGGAACCTTGGGGGTCCACCTAGACCACTTTCGGAATCAACGGTCTACAGTTTAATTTTAGTAGTATACTTCAGTTGGTAACCGACAACTTGGCAACTTTTATGGAGTTGATCTGTTTTAATGAAACAAGTAACAACATAATTATTAATGCAAGCAATTAACATACGCTTATACGTGGCCTTGGCTCTGTTACGCTTAGCTTGGATGACGTACATTTATGTAGATCAAAAAAGTCTTCAAAAAAAAGTACGTCGATCGTGACACTAAATCCTTCACAGCGTATTAATTACAATATAAATTTAAAAAGATTAAAATCTTTTAAAAATTATATTACAAAAATAAAAATATGCAATTTTGAGTCTGTTACAGAGGGTTTTTTCCTCTGGCTTTTTTTTTGGATGAAGGCTTATGGGGCGTTGCGGAAGGGTAGCTGGCAAAAAAACGATGGCTATACAGTGTCTAATGTATAGTCTATGTGATGAATGTTATTATTATTGTAGTTTACTATTATTATTATATAATTCGATAATTATAATATATTTTTATAAATCATCATTACATAGTATAAAACAAGGTCGCTTCCCGCTGTCTGTATGCATAAATCTTTAAAACTATGCAACGGATTATGAAACGGTTTTCTTTAGTAAATAAAGTGATTCCAGAGGAAGGTTTATATGTATTATACATGCATAATATAGTAGAGGAACACTGATAGTTTTTACAACCGTGCAAAGCCGGGGCGGGTCGCTAGTTGTAAATATAATGAAGGTGTTAAGACAATTTTATAAAATAGTTTTTTTGATTTATATCCATGAAAATCACAATAAAAAAATGTATGCCTGTATAATTGTTTTCTTTATATCTCGAATATAACTTGAAATTAATATTTTATAATAAGGAACTTCGTTCCTATCTGGTTTTCCACTACACCACACCGTTTTTTTTGTCTCTCGGCCTACACTAGGGACATTACTTTATCTTATTTATTGTAATATTCAACAAAGCCGAGGATATAATAGGAAGGTCATGTCTACCGAGACATTAAAAATTTTTAGTAACTTAATATTTTGACTATTTTGACTAAATTAAGGTTGCTTATAACACTGGGTACATTACCTAAGTTTGTAATGTACCTAATGTTAAGATGGTAATTTTTTTTTATTGCTTGATATTTTTGCTACCTTACGCTTATCAGCCTGTAATATCCCACTGCTGGGCATAAGCCTCTTCCTTTCCTCATGTAAGGAGCTTAATCCACCACGGGGCACCACGCTGCTCCAATGGGAGTTAGCAGATATATTCCCTACTATGAGTAACGATCGCTATTATGTGTACACGATAACAGCAGAGACCGACGGCTTGAGGTGTTCTCCGAGACAGGATGGGGAGATCTCACAAGGACTGCACAAGTACCCAGACCACGGCAAAGATCTGCATGGCCAATATAAATGTTTGTCATGTGCGAGGATCGAGCCCGCAACTGCCAGCGGAACAGCCACAAACCAGTGCTGTGACCGTTGCGCCAACGCGTCGCCATTTGCCACATAAACTTTATTTTATTATTGTTGAGTTTTTTTTTTTGGAAATAATATTATTTTTGACTTTCGTTAAGTGCGTGTATCACTTTATGATGAAATAAATGTTTTCATTTCATTTCGTTACTGACAAAACCGAATAAAATAAACACAATGTCTGCCAGTCCGGTTCTTTATTGAGGAATGCTATAAAAATGTTATCGCACATTACGCCTGGTCGGAAAGCAGTTTGAAATTTCCCTACTAATAACCTTTTTATTAGTATCTTCGTTTGACTTTATTTATTTCAAGGCGTCTTAAAACGTACTGTTATAACGGATATAGTATTTTAGTTTTTAAAAAAAAAACTATTTATTAATATTTATTAAAAGTTTATTATATTTATTCACATTAACTATATTTATTCACTAGAACTAGAATAGGATTTAGAATTGGAATATTATTTAATCTTTAGGCAGCCGATGCCTTCGGGATATGGGATTAGACTAACTACCAAAGGTTCTAACAATGATCATATGACAATATTGCTGACGCGGTAGCGTCACAGGACTCAGCAATTCCTCTTACATAACCCGGGTATAACATCTCACCCCTTAAAAGAAATAAACTTCATATTTTAAAGAAGTTTATTGTTAATACTTATGTAAAATTATTAATGAAATGGTTTAAAGATGTGTTCTTAGCTTAGCAAAGGGAATTGAATTAGAAACGGTGTTGTCAGTATGTCTGTCTTCTTCGTTTTCTTCAATTGGAGGATTAGATATTGTAGGAAGAGGAGAGTTAGAGATAGTAGGGCTGCTGCCAGATTTATACAATTTAGTATACAATTTGAAAATAACAAAACATACTATAGCTAAAATAATTAATACAGTGACAATGGAATAATGGGCCCCATATTTAATAATATGCGGTTCATTTTTTAATTTATTCAAATCATTAATAATTGAATTCACTATTTTGTTATAGTTAAAGTTAAAATTTTCTGAATCTGTATTTTGCAAGTTAATAGGAGGCACATTATCAAAGGTTTCTTTATATTTATTTAAATTACAACATGTGTCATTGATTAAATTAAAATTAGAGAAACTCATCAATGGTGAACTAATATTTAAAACATTATTATTTGCATACAATTTCGTATTCTTACAATAAGCTGTACAATATTTAGTTAGCGTAACTATACCGACACTCTTAATATTTTCTTCCACCAACTCGGAGTTAACACAGTCTATAGACAGTTTGGTAGGTAGAGATTGCACGAATAACCATCGATTATTTGTTAGTGGTTTCCAAATATCCAAATTACCATTTAGAAATTTTGTTTTACACTGCACTGGTAGTTTTGTAATCACTTTGGAGAGTATCTCACTTTCACATGACGGGTTGGCGTTTACTGAGAAGACGTTCATAATATTACATATGAAACTCTGGAAATTGTAGTTTTTACATCCTTCAAGAGAGTCAATACTGGTGTATTGAAGTTTATCTTTAGTAATCGCTGTGTACTTATTCTCCGGTATTATCATGGTGAAAGAGTCTGGCTTATTTGAGTCGTGAGGCACGGGCAATGGAATATTATGATATAGATAGAATTCCTGAGGGGCAACTAGCGGAATTTGTAATACAAATACAACCTTAAAATTAAGATAGTAACAAATTAACTTAGACATATTTATAATAGAGTATATTGAACTTAAATCTAAACTTACCGCTATTTTCATATTGTTAGGCAAATGCCTATAGTTATCGACAAGCTCTTGAAATAATTGTCTCGGTGTTATGATAGACGGATGCAGAGTATTCATATTACAAAAGAGAATAGCATTAATTAAATCTTCTAATTGAAACGATAAGTTAAGGATTGAAGTTTCTAAATTACTTAAAATAGAATTTATTTCTGAGGTTAAAATTAATTTATTTAAATTAGCAGACACATTTTTCATTGATAAAGAGAGCTTGTCAATGGCATTGAATAAACTATCTTCATTAGTTTTAAGTTTATGAAGAGAATAATTATAAGAAGAGATTACCGACGATGTGACAAGAATATTCTGTTTAACTAATGAAGTTAATTCTTTATTATTATTTTGTATTGTATTTATTGCATTGTCATATTTTACAGCGTCATTTTGATCTAAAGTACCAAAAATCTGCTTGAAAATTGTACCCATACCACCAATCCATGCGCCACGTTTTATTTTGTCGTCCAATAAGTGAGAAATAGAGGAATATTGCTTATTGATATCATGGTACCGTGTGGTTAGAGGATTAAGCATATTGTAGCATTCCGAGTTATCAAGAGCATCTGTTTGTTGACAGAGATGTCTAACGGTAACTAAAACGGACAAAATGTTTTCTATGTGCAGTTTGATGTTTGATATGTTAATTGGCATCAATACGCTGAGATGGCCATTATTAATTTTCAACTTGCCTACATAATCAAAATAGATGCCGGGACTGGAAGAGATCGGGTGGACGAAGCTTGGTGTTGCTGACGCGTGTGGGTACCAGCAAATGATATAACTGGAATGAAATGGAAATAATAATCTTATAATCTAATCTAATAAAATAATAAATGATTGTATAAAGTTATAAGTATAACATAGTAAAATAGAATTACAAAGGAGAATTAGAAGAAGTTTCAATATTTTCTGCTAATTTTAATTCGTCAAAATGATGTTTGACGTGGCGTCTATTTATCAACAGAGAAAGAGTATTGTTTCCATGGACTTTAACAACTTTAAATGGACCTTTCCAAATAGGTGACAAGGCTTTTCGAAGTCGCAGATGATTCTTGAGATAAACATAATCGCCTACTTTATACTGAATCTTTCTAGATTTATGATCATAATAAGTTTTAGAGGATTCTTTAGATCTTTGAATATATTCGAAAGCTTTTTCACGAGAAAACTTAAGTCGGTGTTGGAGCATTTTAACGTAGTCCGGATAAGTAATATATGGTTCTTTATCATAAATTGAATCTGGAATGAAGGCTTTGTGCCCAAAAAGCAATTCATACGGTGTATAATGCGTTGTGCAATGTACAGCGGTATTGTAGGCTAGCATGGCTGTAAAAACATAACGAGGCCAATTGTCCTGGTTTTCATTAATATAAGATTTTAGATATTCCTTAAGAGTAGAATGTGACCTTTCTAATGCTCCTTGTGTCTGTGGATGATAGGGTGTTGACCACAACTGCTTTATTTTTAAGAATGAACATGTCTTTTTGAAAAGGTCGGCAGTAAAATTTGTTCCCTGGTCTGTCAAAATAGTTTTTGGAATACCAAACAATGAAATGAAGTGTAGAAGACAGTCACACGTTTCTTCAGCAGAAACACTACGAAGAGGATATGCTACAGAGTATTTCGTGAGATCATCTTGCAGAGTCATTATGTACTTAAGTTTTGCCGTTCCTGACTCTGGTAGAGGACCAACGATATCAAGGGCTATTCTTTGGAAGGGGCCATTGGAGGTAGTAGTTATTTGCATTGGAGCTCTATTAACCTTTCTCAGAGCTTTATTCTCTTGACATAAAGAACAGCTTTTAACATAATTCTCAACATCTTGTCTCATACCTTTCCAATAATATCTTTCTTGTATTCTTTTAAGCATTCTGACGGAGCCTAGATGACCAGCGATTGGTAAGTCATGATTTTCTCGTAAAATCTTTTTTATTTCACTAGGAGTTGGATAAATTATATTATCATGGTATATGTGAATGGTCATATTAATATTATGAAATAAGTAAGTAAGGATGTTATAAATTTTTATAAATGAATTACTTTCAAATGGGTTTTTAAAATCAGATATTCCAATTTCATTTATGTTATTACCATTCTCTTCTAATATGTGATTTTTTACTAGTTTCAGAGTTTGGAAAATCTCTGAATAAGAGCTTTCGTTAAAATGGTGAACTTTCGTATAAATCAGGTAAGTATCTTTATTTTTATATTGTACTTTATTAAAGGAGTAAAGCTGTTTCTCGCAATACATGATTTCATTTGAATTTTCAATACTATTTAAGATATCTTGAACGTAAGGATTTGACTCGTCTAAGTCGATGGATGTTGGGACTAAAATAATTTTGCATTGAGATTTGAGTAACGATTCATTATGTTCAATTATTTTAGTGTCATATTGTATATTTTTACTAGCACTTTCTTTCAGGAATTTCGAATAATCTGCGTTTGATATTTTTATACTTTCAGTTTCTTCAGAAGGGTTGGTATTAAGAGAAGTAGAAGGATTTAACAACTCTAGTTCGATATTTATGTCATTAAGGTCGGTATGCTCTTGTTCGACTGGGATATTAGTAGTTTTAAGATTAGGATGTAAAATATTTTGATTAGGAACTGAAGGATAATCAGTAGGCATGGAAACAGACTTTTCGTGTATATCTACGCTTTGTGTTGGAGGATCATTAGCAGAGGGAAGAAGTAGTGGATCTAATTGGGAAGATAATTCAGGAGATGGAATATCAAGACTATCGAAATCAAGGTTTAAATCTCCACTTTGTGGACTAAGATTTATTCCTTCAAGATCTATGAGAGAATCATTTGAATCAGAGGAATTATTGGGATTTGGGATATCTTCAGGATAAACTGGATTTACAGGATATCGTGATAGTGCATCGGCTACAGAATTAAGTTTTCCTTTACGATAAATAATATCATAATCAAACTCTTCAAGTTTGAGTCTCCATCTCTGGAGCTTACTGCTTGGATCTTTGTGATTGAATAACCATTTTAAAGGACGATGATCTGTGATAATTTGAAACTTTCTTCCATATATATATGGACGGAAGGTTTTGCAACCAAAGATGATGGCCAATAATTCCTTCTCCGTTGTGCTGTAATTAGATTCGCTCTTATTTAAAGTGCGTGAGGCAAAAGCAATTGGTTTGTCCTTGCCAATTGGACCCTGAGATAAGACAGCTGCGATGGAATAGTTAGAGGCATCACATGTTAAAACAAAAGGTTTAGTAAAATCTGGATAACAGAGTATAGGAGCAGTGGTTAATTTATGTTTCAAGGAATCAAAAGCAAGTTGTTGTTGGTTCTCCCATTTAAAGGGAGTATCTTTACGTAATAGGGTAGTTAAAGGTTTTGCAATTTTAGAAAAATCTGGAATGAAACGGCGATAGTACGAGACTAAACCTAAGAAAGATTTGATGTCCTTAGGAGATTCTGGTATGGGAAATTTTGTTACTGCTTTGATTTTTTCTGGGTTGGGTTTTACTCCCTCTTCTGTAATAATGTGGCCCAGATATCCTACTTCTCTTCTCAAAAACTCGCACTTATCTGGTTGGAGTTTGAGATTAAATTTGCGTAACTTCTGAAATACTAATCTTAGGTTTTCTATTTGAGATTGTAGATTATGAGAGTAAATGACAATATCATCTAAATACACAAAACATCTAATGCCTTGAAGCCCCGAAAGTGCAGTATTCATTAGCCGCTGGAAAGTGGCTGGTGCATTTTTTAGCCCAAAAGGCATTCGAGTAAACTGATAATGTCCATTGGGAATATTAAACGCAGTTTTGGCTGCGTCAGCTGGATTCATGGGAATCTGGTGAAACCCAGAGGCGAGATCTAATGTAGAAAAGTATTTACTATTTCCGAGTTGATCTAGGATCTCATTTATTTGGGGTATAGGGTAAGTGTCACCTATCGTGACGTCATTAAGCTTTCTATAGTCTATCACTACTCGCCACTTTTGCTCCCCAGAAGCGTCTTGTTTCTTTGGGACTACCCAAATAGGTGATGACCAAGGAGAGTTAGAAGGTTCTATTATGCCTTGTTCTAACATCATCTCGGTTTGTGTCCTTACTTCTTCTTTGTGTATTTCGGGGAAGCGATATGATTTGGTATGTACAGGAACATCAGAGTTAGTTTTTATTTCGTGATTAATTGCAGTAGTGCATGTTAATATTTCTCCAGGTAAGTGAAATATATCGGAATATTCGGAACATAAATCATAAAGAGCGCTAGTTTCTTCTTCATTAAGGTGAGAAGTTCTTAATTGATCTAGAACGGACTGAGTTCTGTTATATGTGTTAATATTACTATTACTGAAATTAACTGGATAAATAGCAGGCTTTGAGACACCGAGAAGTTTTGGTTTACTAGAGATTGGAAGATCGAGATTAGAATTTAGTGTAATTAAAGAGTCGGATATATTAATAACAGATATATTAATTCTATTATTGTCTTTAACTTTAACTAAGCAGTTTGCTATCAATATATTGTCACATATATTCTGATCCAAAATGAAACCTTCTCTGATTTCGGGGTTTTTAACTGAGCATTCAATTATCATTTCTGTTCTAGGAGGAATAATATAGGTTGGTTCGTGAAATTGTAGTTTAACATCTTCGTTGTCTATTCTTAGATTGTCTTTATTGTAATTTATAGCGCATTTAAAACTGTCTAACATATCTGATCCTATTATTCCATCGTATGGCAAGTTAATATCTTTTACTACGTGAAACTTGTAGGATACGTGTTTGCGTAGTGATTTATTTAAATACAATTTAAGATTAAAGTGACCCATTGTTTGGGTACATTCTTCTGCGGGATCTATTCCTTTAAGGTTAATGATTTCATGAGTAAGTTTTGGAAGATTTTGAATGCAAGAAAATTTAATTAGACTTATTGAGGATCCAGAATCTATTAATAGAGATAGAGGCTTATTAGATAAAGAAGTATGTACTTGAATATGTGGAAGTAATATTTTTGTTGGATCAGAAGTAATTTCGAATATATCTAATTCTTTTTTAATAGGAAGCACGGTTTCAGTAGATTCAGTGGACAGACTTCCGGAAGACGCAGTGGTTTTGTTACTTAAAGGTACAGCGGGTTTAGTGGATACAGTAGTTTTATTACTCACATTGGATTTACAGGATACAGTGGATTTAGGAGACACGGTGTTTCTTTTAGATATAGTAGGTTTAAAAGATACAGTCGCTTTATTAGATACAGTGTTTTTAAAAGATTCAGTGGATTCAGTGGATTCAGTGGATTCAGTGGATTCAGTGGATTCAGTGGATTTAGTGAAATTAGCAGTAACTAATTTAGTGTCGATTTTCCTTTTGGGGTGTCTCACACGACACCATCGTGAGACATTCGATAGTTTTTTTCATCATCGCCATTTATCTCATCGCGAAGTTGTTCTACACATTCGTGGGTAAAGTTAACGCGTTGTTGAGCTCTAGATGACGAGGGTTGATTATACATTCTATTGTTATACTCTCTTTTCCTACAATTTTCGATGGAATGTCCAATATTCTTACAATACCTACAAATAATTTGGTTTCTAGTACTGGGGTAGTCGCGTTTTGGTAAATTTGGTTGATTCTGAGCAAATTGCTGGGGCTTTTGAGAATTTTGTACAGATTTAGGGCTAAAGCTGCTACGCATAGGTTTACTTAATTCAGTCATTAATCGCGGAGTAGATTTATACAGTGTTTGTTGAATACGTTCTTCGGAAACAGCTATGTTTGTCGCTTCATTTAATGTTTTAGGAGATCTACATCTGGTAATATTAGAGATTCTGGGGTGTAAGCCTATTAAGAAGTGGTGGAGAGCTAACTCTTCCATGGCCGCCGTTCGGCCCGCTATCTCTTTAACTTTGGACGTGCTCAGCGAAATTTCGGTCAAAAGTTGGGACAGGCACGTTTCTATTCTCAAAGAGAATTGGGATACAGATTCCTGCAACCCTTGTTTACATTCTTGCAATTCCATTAAAAGATGCGAGTAATGTTTCCTCACACTGAATTGATTTTTTAAAAAGTCTTTGAGTTGTTCCCAAGAAATAAACTCTTTAATGGAACAGGCAACTTCGGCCTTGCCACTGAGCTGACATAGAATATATTTAAATACTATTGGTTTTTGGACTTCTGTTGCAAGGTCATATGCATTGTTACAATTTATCAGGAATGAGTTGAGGGTTTCCCTAGAACCGTCATATGGTTTTATGAATTTTAAAAGAATATTAAGTTCTATCTCGGGAGTTGAATTCATCTTTTTTCCTCTCTGTTTTCTTTGTTCTACGGTATTTATAGGTCTTTCATCCTCAGATTCGGAGGGCAAATCAACGTGGGTCGGTACGTGTAATGTTTCGACTCTAGCAGCTTTTGGTACTTTAGGTTCTGCCATAGTTCTTTTAAATTAATAATATACGTAGTAAATACTTAATTCGATATAGTAAAACAAGAAACAGTGAAAGTATACGCACAAGATATTGAAAAAAAAGGAAAAATGTAATAGTAACAAACTGTTTTAGAATTTAAAATAACAAAATTATTGTATAAAACTATTACAAAAGCCCACCTCGATTCTATAAATATATTGTGTAGCTATATCGTAAGCCAGACTCACGTTGCGCAGAACGCCACGGTGGTCCTGATAAGAAGCATATCGGTTTTCGCAGTTGCAGTGTGGAGCCTTGGATGCAAGCTCAATCTCGTTCGACCAAACTATGATGATAATTCACTTTTACGAATGTTTATTTAATAATTGCGGTTTTGTGTTCACAATAAAGTTTTTATTTTATTTTATTATATATTTTTTTTGTTTTCACTTCACATGCAAGAGTTAAACTTTTCTCACAGAAATAGTATAATAACACAAATAGTAAAATAGTTATCACTAATTAATTTTGTTTTCACATTTTATTTCACTTTCACACTGGAAGGCGTACCGGGGATCTCTTTTGAAATCCTTTCACGCTGCCACCAAATTGTTATAACGGATATAGTATTTTAGTTTTTAAAAAAAAACTATTTATTAATATTTATTAAAAGTTTATTATATTTATTCACATTAACTATATTTATTCACTAGAACTAGAATAGGATTTAGAATTGGAATATTATTTAATCTTTAGGCAGCCGATGCCTTCGGGATATGGGATTAGACTAACTACCAAAGGTTCTAACAATGATCATATGACAATATTGCTGACGCGGTAGCGTCACAGGACTCAGCAATTCCTCTTACATAACCCGGGTATAACAGTACCTTTAATAATAAGTAATTATAATTTTCTTGTAGTCAACTTTCGCGTCGTTGAGTTGTTTTACACACGCTTGTCTCAACTTCAAGTACCTACAAGCTTTCAAGGATTTTATGCAAATGTTGCAGGTACTTTAGCAAAAACCGTGAAAAGAACGTGTTAAATGTTTGATACGTTAATCGTAAATACAAAATTAAAAGTCATAAACTTTATTTGCTGTTGAATGTAATAATGTGACTTTAACTTGGCTACAATATTGAAAAACCGAAATTAGCAAATTTCAGAAGTAGTTCGATTAAATTTTGTGTAAGCGGAAGCTTTGAAATAGCTGATCAAAGAAAAAGTAAGAAACAACTTTTAAACTTTCGCGTTTCATTATTATATTTTAATGTTCATACGGGGATTAACTGCAGACAGTCTGCCTGCGACCACGGCTGGTGTAACCTGGCCGAAACGTCAGGCCTCAAGGTAATATATTTTACCTTAAAAAATTTTGTTCGCGTTAATCCCCGTATGAACATTAAAATAAAGTAAGAAACGTTCTATTAGGTATCTATGTATGCTGTGAAAGAAATATAAAAAGTAATAAAAATGAATTAATAAATAAACAAATAAACGTTTCATATTCAACGGCCCTCATCAATCCTCCTCAATCTCTCTCTCCTGTGTCGGGTGCCCAAATGTCCAGACCACGACAAACATCTATATGGCCAATACAAATGTTTCTCGTGTCTCATGGAGATAGCTCCCGCGACCGCTAGTGAAACATACTGTGCTGTGACTGTTATGCCAACGCGTAGGTAGTCATGGAACAAGTCAATGAAATTGCTTTGAGAGTGTACAGAAGCGATTTTTATGGCACTTGTCCTATAGTTGTAACATGGCTGGAAATCTTCCTAATTATAGCGATCACTTCTCTTACTTTAACATCAAATCAATTCGACATCGTATGGAGCTGCAGGACATCAAGTTTTTCAGGACATTGGCGTTTGAGGGTTAATAAAATAAAGGATTATTTTATTAAATTGCTTCATTGTTAACAATGTAATTTTTTTCCTCGTTTAAATCTGATATTTTTAGTGATTCTCATTATAAAATTAAATAATTTTTTAGTTTTATGACGTTAACTTCTAATTTTTTAATGTATCATTTTTTAGTTTTATAGTATTAATTTAAATTCTGTTGAATTAATTAAATTTGGTTATTCTTTTCTATTCTTAATTTTTTATTGTAATTTTAATTTAATTGTAATTATATTGTATCAATTATAATTTTAATGTCATTGAATTAATTTATGATTTTTAATTCATTGTATTATTTTTTATGTTTTGTACTTTATTTTAATTTTAATACATGAATTTTAATTTTGTTAATTAATTTAAATTGCATTATTTTATTATTGACTTTATTGTAATAATTTTATTTTCATTGATTTAATTCTAGTTGCATTGTATTAATTTTAATTTTTTTAACCGACTTCAAAAAAAGGAGGAGGGTACTCAATTCGACCGTATATATATTTTCTTTTTTTTATGTATGTTCGGGGATAACTTCGTCGCTTATGAACCGCTTTTGATAATTCTTTTTTTGTTGGAAAGGGGATATCCTAGGTGTGGTACCATAATAAATAAAACCAGGATCTGATTATGGGATGCCAGAAAAAACCAGAAACCCTTGAAAATCCGCATAACTTAACTGTGTGTACGGATTTTGATGATTTTTAATTTAATTGAAAGCTGATGTTTATCATGTGGTCACATTTAAATTTCATCGAGATCTGATTTAAACTTTTGGAGTAATCTTTGATAATGCGTATTTACTTGACTATTTTTTCGTCTACCTACGTTGTATTACTTGTCGATATAATTGAAGTCAGTTTTTCTTCGTTTGCCTGCAAACACAATTATTATTGCATTGATTTTTTTTCTTGTATCTGCTTTACGTGTTTTTGAAATGAAATACTCTCAAGTAAGCTATAATTGAGGTAACACTCTGTTGTTGTACCTTGGTGTTGAAAATGGTAAATATACTCATAGTAGTCTACCTTGTTGGCGCATTATTATAAATCATTAAATGAATAAAACAAGAAATAATTCTAACTTTTATTTATTAAATATAAAAAGGGCGGTCAATATTATTAATAACATAAAACTAATATTAATTTACTTTTAAAATTTTAGATGTATCTTATACACTTAAAAACATCTGAGATAGTGAAAAAATTATAATCTTTTTGTTTGTTTTATCAAGTACATAAATAGTAGTAAAGTAAGAGAATTATTTATGATTGACTTATACCTCCTATATTGCTTTAAAAGTTTAACATTTTTGCCATACCATAAAACAATATTACATATAAGTTGTGTTTTTATAAGACTTATTACAATTTTTTACTACCAACAGTTCTTAAAAAATCGATTATTTTCTTCCCTTGGCTACAATAAGACGGTAGTTGAATGTCGCTTTGATCGGTCCATCGACGTTACTGCTCGCATGATCTATAATGCGCAAGTCTCGCAGAACATTAAAGTAATCTAGCAGAAAATCTTCCTCTAAGTCTTTTGGTATTTCGAAAGGATTGATTGATGTTACGAGACCTGAAAGTAAAAGAAGTTATTTTATTATATTAAACTTTTCACTAGATATGACAATGGAAAATTAAAAAAATCAAATAATAATTCGCTAATTTCGCGACTGTTCTGACGATTGTGACTGAAGTTTCCTGTAGCAGGACTACTGGAAGAGATTCCATCATGGGATAAGTAGTGCCTTTGTACCAGCATTGTTTATAAGAGCTATTTCCTTTTGCTATCCTAGTGTACATACATTGTTAAATAAATATAAATAAATAATAAATAGTAAACTTTAAAGATACAAAGCTCAGAAACAGTAGATCTTTGGAATAATATAGATCTTTTAGAACCCATTTTTTTTTAATCTTATACTAACTGATCCGACGAATTTTGTAATTTCATATTTTTTTTGAATTTATATATTTGTCCAGACAATAATGAACACAAAAAAATATTATTCAATTTGGGGCAGTCGTTCTGAATTGTCCCTCGTACATACATTTCAGCAATTTGTTTTCTGATTTTTATTCAATTTTCTGGACGATGTTCTTCATGTTTCATGTTTCATTCCGTAAGAACCAGAACAAAAAAAAGAAGGGTCGAATAAAATCGATTTGTTCTCAACTTATGACGTAACCAATGGAAATAGGGATTAGTTTTTTTATTTAAAAGTAGTCGTGTACTAAACTTACCTTTGAGTACATCCAAGTTTGGATAAACAAATGTCTTATGCAAACATTCGACTTCCACCGCAGTGAATCCGATCGACGTCATCATTTGTTTGACCTTCTTTTCGGGTTCCTTCGAAAAATTATAAAATACTTTATTCATTGAAAACTTAATTTCATTTTGTTTTGATTCATTTTCTTTTTGTATAAAACATTTCTCTTTTAAAAAAGACGAAGTTGGGACATGCCATGGCATTATGGCATTTTAAAAAAGTTATGTGTCCTAATTGTGTAAAATGTTTTTATGTTTGTGTTTATTTCTTATTAATAATAGTATAGTTGGTTGTGTTTTTTCTCGCAACAAACAAATTTCTAACATAAAAGTAATTTTTATATTTCTATTTAAAATATTAATTCTGAATATTTTTTTTTACTTTTTTTTTAAATAATATAGTCCAAAAATATATAATTACTATCGATGACAATGAAAATATAAAGTTTTTAAAGGTATGTATCGGACACTTCAGAGAATTCAGAATGTAAAGGGAATTGTGGCGGGGCGTTCTGTGGATATATTATTTTCACCGTCGTGGTAATCGGTAAGATGTCAACGCGTCGCTCATCTTCTCGTTTTGCGAAAGTCTTAGCCTTGTCTTTTTTATGACCATATCAATAACCATGCACATGTTTTCATACCTGTATGTATGTTTTTATATTGTATCGATGTATGTATGTATGTATGTAAGTATGTATGTATATTTGACGTTTGGCGTTTGGGGCGTGTAATTAAAAGTCTCTCTCAGACACACACTCATCAGCCTATTGTAGTCCACTGCTGGACCTAGGCCTTCATAAGATCGCGCCAAACATTCCGGCCCCAAAACAGCCGGAAATAGTAGGGCTGCCGGGAACTAAGGGCCAAAATTTTTGGCGCGTACTCATGAGTTTTGCCCGCTGTCACCAGGCGGGTTGGCGAAGACCTTTTTTTTATTAATTGGATTTTTTGTTATTAATGTCTTTTTTTATTCAATTGTATAAGAATGCTTATTTTTTAAACATCAACCTACCTCAACGCTTTTTTTGTTAATAGTAGATAAAGACTTCCAGTACGCCTTTTGCGCAACATGTTATCTTAACTTCTGTAATAAAGATTAAATAAATAATGCTATCATTATTTATTTAACCTTTATTCTATATCAAAGACAATTCGATATTAAATATACGAAAAATTACTATTTTTAAGATAATCATGTGAACACGAAATGCAAAAAGTTATCATTGATAATGAATAGAACTTACCTGACAATCAGTATAGGGTGAAATAAAGCGTTCAACATCTTTCACCCAAAACTTCCATTTTGTTGACCGAGATAGGACGCGGTAAACGTCAAAAACCGGCGTGTGAGCCAGGAATACTAAAAAGCACTCGCCTCCCTCTGATAGTAGATCATATATGTTTTCAAACGCCACCCTGAAATTATGATTTTATTTAAGATATTTATTATTACTCTAGATTAATTTTTAAATATAGAAAAATGAATTTTGTTGAATAAATATAGGATTAGGCTAGGATTCTGGGTATAACGTTTGTGCATCAAAAATACTATCAGAATAATATGCTATAGTACATCCCTAAGTCACAACAATTTAATTACTGTCCTCGTTCTTAGAAATTCAATTAAAATAATTAAATAATTGTTTATTTTTTAAGGAGTACTTATGTTTTCAAACGCCACCCTGAAATTATGATTTTATTTAAGATATTTATTATTACTCTAGATTAATTTTTAAATATAGAAAAATTTATTTTGTTGAATAAATATAGGATTAGGCTAGGATTCTGGGTATAACGTTTGTGCATCAAAAATACTATCAGAATAATATGCTATAGTACATCCCTAAGTCACAACAATTTAATTACTGTCCTCGTTCTTAGAAATTCAATTAAAATAATTAAATAATTGTTTATTTTTTAAGGAGTACTAATTGTGTTTGCTCGCAAACGAAAAAACAAAAACACTTCATTCACATCGACAAGTAAATACGCGTTATTAAAGATTACTCAAATAGTACTAATTACTTCTTGATCAAAATTAAACGCGAATGCAAGACAAGCATCAGCTTTTGATTAAACTGAGGTAGAACACAGCAGGAAATTTCCCGCTCAAAATATGGAGCAGACCGACTGGGGTAGTACCTCGACCTTAGAGAAGATCACAACTAAATAATACTGCTTTCAGTGATGTGTTCCTGTTGGTGAGTAAGGTGACCAGAGTTCCTGGGGGAATTGGGGATAGGGTCGGTAATGCGCTTGCGATGCTTCTGATGTTGCAGACATTTATAAGCTACGGTAATAGCTTAGCATCAGGTGAGCCGTACGCTTGTTTGCCGACCTAGTTATATAAATAAATAAAAAATTAAAATGATTAACATCGATATACCCAGTGAAAAGTTATGCGGTATAATACAACGTAGGTCGACGAAAAAATATCAAGTAAATACGGATTATTAAATGTAACTTGAAAAGTACTAGAAAGATCGCAATTTAATTTAAGTGGAACCACATGACACGTTACTGCCGTACACGTGCCTTTCGATTAAAATAAAAAAAAACATAAAAATCTGTCCACCCAGTCAAAAGTTCCGGGCTAACATATATTAAAAAAAAATGAGAACTTTGTCTTTTGCAAGTCCTTCAGCCAGTCCTTAACGTTTTATGTAAGAGAAGAGTTGATAAAATAAATATAACTAATTAAACCGTCTCGAAAAGTGGAAATAGAACTCGCATATGAAGAATTTTATGTAAAATGTAAAATATAATTAACAAATTATAAAAAATTAGAGCATGGTAAAAAATTAGAATTAAATAGTAATTAAAATATATAATAAATTTAGGAATTACTCACTCTTGTTGTTGGATCCAATGTAAGGCGTAGAATGAAAATGCGTGATCAAAAGTTCCTCGAAGCTTGTTTGGCAAGTCGCCCTCGATGTTCAGCACCATGAAACTGGTGTGATCATTCGCGTACTGCTTATTAGCAAACTGTACCATGTTTTCGTTAATATCACAACCTACCAGTCTTTCACAATTATCGGGGATAAATTTTTTTAGTATACCCACCGTTACGCCTCCATCTCCGCAACCAATGTCTAAAACCGTAATTTCGCCGTTTTTCCATTTAATTCGATTTCCATATTCTTCTAAACATTGCAGAGCATCCGTTTTTGTTATAATATTGCTTTTATTATATAATTCAGCGTCGTTCATTTTCGTATATCTTTTAGAGATATTTGTTTGATTCGGGTTTGAGTGCGTTAAATCGCTGCGTTTGGTTCGGTTTCAACTGACAGTCTCGTCAAGAGTGCGGTGCGTAAGTATTTATATATTCCGCCGATACAAGGTATAGTCGACCGCTTTGGTACGGTGTGTTACGGGATTTTCCTCAAAATTTGAAAATGATGTATGTGCAACGATTGGAACATTAATTTTTATCATTATCTAAATTAATAACAGAAGTTGTACGTAAATATGTGAAAACGTTAGTCAAATGCGTCTGAATAATGAATTAGCAAGTGCTTGCAATTTACTTATTGTTTATTTTTATCCAGTAATTTACGATCCTAACGTTTCCTCAAAATCCTTATTCTATTATTTCGATTGTATTTAATTGAATAAAATATAATAAAAATTGTTATAATTGTGTTTGCTAGCTAAGAAAAAATAATTGTATTTGCTCGCAAACGAAAAAAAAACCGACTTCAATTACATCGACGAGTAATACAACGTAGATCGACGAAAAAATAGTAAAGTAACTACGCGTTATCATAGATCACTCAAAAAGTGGATATCAGATCTCGATAAAATTTATATGTGACCACATGATAAACATCAGCTTTCAATTAAATTATTCGATTAATTTTCGAAAAAAATTACCAAAATCGGTACACCCAGTAATAAATTATTGCGGATTTTCGAGAGTTTCCCTCGATTTGTCTAGGATCCCATCATCAGATCCTGGTTTCCTTATCATGATACCAAACTAGGGATATCCCCTTTCCAACAAAAAAAGAATTATTAAAATCGGTATTTCCAGTAGAAAGTTATGCGGTATAATACAATGTAGGTCGACGAAAAAAGCGTCAAGTAAAAACGCATTATTAGATGTAACTCGAAAAGTACTTATTAGATCTCAAATAAATTTAAATGGAAACAATTGACACACACTACCTTTCGATTAAAAAATTTTTTGTCGAAATCGGTCCACCGCACCCGGTCAAAAGTTCTGATGTAACATACATAAAAAAAATACAATCGAATTGAGAACCTCCTCCTTTTTGGAATTCGGTTAAAAAACCGATTTCAATTACATGACCATTGACACAACGTAGGCAGACAAAAGTCAAGTAAACACGCGTTATCAAATATTACTCAAAAAGTTGTAATCAGATTTCGATTAAATTTAAACGCGTTTACGAAAATCGGTACGCCCAGTAAAAAGTTATGAACTATAATACAACGTAGGTCAACGAAAAACTAGTCAAGTAAATACCCATTATTAACGAGAATTCAAAAATTAAACGCTCAAATATAATACTACATTATAGTAAATGTGGGTAAACCTCCCGTGATCGAAAGTTGTTTGCAAGCGCCGTGTTAATTAATTGAAAATATTAGAAATGGTTAATTCATTTGGAAGTGCGATTAATTACCTCACTGAAAGTGTGCTTGAGCTGCAAAACAAAGTTTCATCACTTGAAAAGACTATTCAAGAGCATAACAGCGTAACTAACAAAAAACGAGTGTGCTTTAGACCACACGACTGAAGTAAAACTTCTGTACAATATGCCTGCACTGTGTCTTGAATATATTGTTAGAAACACACACAAAGAAACTAACGCCATTTAGCGGCAACCATTGAAACCACACAAAGACAGAGACCGCATGAAACTCTCTACTCAATACTAGGTGGCGTTAGAGGAACTACTGTGGAACTATATAGAAGTATAGTCTCGAAAACCGGGTACATGCGTGAACTTTCCAGACTGTTCTGGGCCTCGTCTCGGCCGATATCAATAGCCGCAGGGAGGCGAGCGAGTTAAATTGAGTTTGAGCGATCTTCGAGGCGACTTCAAAGTGAAAACTAGTGATCAAGAATGATACCGGCGAAACCTACGGCATTGGCTACGACTTAGGACATCGTTAGTGCTTAGTGGTTGAACCCTAGTGCTTTGTGTTGGACCTAGTGCTAGTAAATAAAGTCTCCAAAAGAGTCAGCAGGTCTTTCTCTCCAAATCCTTCGAACCCTAACACGTAACAACTGGTGTCAGAAGTGGTATTTAGAGATGCCATTGACTCCGAGAGAGAACTTCAAGGAGGGCGTCAGGACAAGGGCACAACCAGCTGAGGAAGCCACACCCACTGAGTATCAAGCCCCACCCACTGGCTCCATCCACCTTCCCAAGCCCACCAGATGCACCGTAGCTTCTAGAGACCCTCAAGTGGCTCTTCAACAAGAAAGGTTAATTGAATTAATGGAGCTGCAAAGGGTTGAGATTCGGCTCAAGCTCGGTGATTTGCAAGAATCGCAAGAGCAACAAAAACACCTCCAAGAAAAAGTGCTTTGGGCTATAAAAGATGTTAGTGACTCCTATGAAGAAAAGTTCTGGAGTCATGTGCTACAAGTGCGGCGAGAGAGGCCATCTTCAGCTCAACTGTCCGTAAAAGGAGACCCAGATGTCAAGGATGAAAAGGATCGAGGAACAAATAGAGGAGCTGAAGAAGCAAGGGGGCTTCGTCCCCTACCCGGGATCAGGAAAACGCATAAAAGCCAGGACTAAGGAGCGAGTACTGGCTGACGTGGAGGAAGCCCCGATAACTGTTATCTTCCAGGCACGCAGCGGAAAGATGCATGGGAATGCCGACGCACTCTCACGAAGGCCGCGTTCAGAAGACTTGTGACATTGTGTTAAGCAGGAATCTAATGAAGTAACATTAAAGCTAACGAGAACAAGTCGCTTGGGTCTCTGGGAGAATGATACTATGAGGGAGTCTCAAGAAAGAGATCACGACCTTCGGCACATCATTATGTGTTATAAAAACAATTGTAAAACTTTGAATCATTATTTAAGAATGAATATTTTATTTTAAATTTGTTTCTTTCGGAAAATATTAAAACTGTACCTCATATCAATATGGCTAATTTTTATTTAAAGGTTGTTTTAAATTTATTACCTGTTATGTGTAATGATGAAACAAGCATTAAACAATTAATAGCTTATATTAAATACTGCTATATACTCTTTGTCAACGTTATAAAAAAAACCGACTTCACTTACATCGATATAATACAACGTTGGTAGACGAAAAAATTGTCAAGTATATACGCGTTATCAAAGATTACTCAAAAAGTTGTAATAAGATATGGATGAAATTTAAATATAACCATATAATAAACATCAACTTTCGATTAAATTAAAAATTATCAAAATCGGTACACCCAGTAATAGGTTATGCGGTAAAATACAACGAAGGTCGACGAAAGAATAGTGAAGTAAAAACGCATTTTTAGATATAGATCGAAAAGTAGTTGTTAGATCTCAAATAAATTTAAATGGGTCCAAATGACACACACCACCTTTCGATTAAAAAAAATTCGATTTCGGTCCACCCGGTCAAAAGTTCTGAAGTAACATACATAAAAAATACGATTGAACGACGGACGACGAATTGAGAACCTTCTTCTTTTCGGAAGTCGGTTAAAAAAGCAGGTTAAAGCAAGGTGCTAAGTTAAGTCTTTAGAGCGATTATGCTCATGTTGAGGTTTTGATAAATTCAAATAAAGAAAATAGATAACAAAAATTAAGGCAGCACGAAATGTCAATTTATGACTATGGGAAACAAATGACAGAATTGTTTGTGAACCTTACTATGTCGCAGGCCAACGGAAATTTAGATCGCTAAAATATTTTGAAACCTATAAATGAAAAACAACCAATTAAACAGTTTTCTCATTATTTAAGAAATCACAAGCTCATCATAACAACTGTACCCACGTGGAGGATGTAATCAGGGAGTGTATTCATATCGAGGGCAGTACAACAAGACGGACGAAAACTGGAAGCCAGAGAGTGCATGGCATTAATTAAAGTCACATGGTCAAGGACAAGGACTTTGCTATCCCCATAATAATCGAGTTACGTTTAATAATTATCGCGGAAATCGAAGAATATTAGTGAAAATTCAGATGATGCGTCGTTTTAATCTCGACTAGATAAGTTTTTTCGTGAATAAACAAAACCATTCAGTTTTAATTACCGATAATAGTAATTTATTTATTAATTATTCCATGCAATAAAACTTATTCATCACAAGTCATGAGAGTCATTGTCCGCTATAACATATTATAATAACACTACATATAGTAGGTCAGCTCAGTCAGTCAGCTCAACCTATTGCAGTCCACTGCTGGACATAGGCCTCCCTAAGTTCGCGCCAAACATCCCGGTTTTCCGCAATCCTCATCCAGCCTACACCGGCAATCTTACGTAGATCGTCGGTCCAACGAGCCGGTGGACGTCCCACACTGCGTTTGCCAAGACGCGGTCTCCATTCCAGGACCCGTCTGCTCCAACGACCATCGGTCCTGCGGCACAGATGGTCAGCCCATTGCCACTACTTGCTAATTCTGTGGGATATGTCGGTTACTTTCGTTCTCATCTCATCATTCATCCTATCTTTGAGAAAAACCCCAAGCATAGCCCGTTCCGTTGCACGTTGAGCGACTTTAAATTTGTGGACCAGCTCCTTCGTCAGTGTCCACGTTTAGGCTCCGTATGTTACACAGGCAGGATGCATTTGAAGTGAAGACTTGACGAAGCCTGCCAAATTACATAATTATAATAATCACATAATAATAATAATACACTTTATTGTACACCAAAAATAGAAATAATAGAAACCAAAGAAACAAAAATCTTAACAATATATTCATTAGGTACAAAGGGCGGCCTTATCGCTAAAAAGCGATCTCTTCCTGGCAACCTTAATGGGGCCATTAACGATCAGTTCAACTGATCAGCTTTTCGCGCTCTCCAAAATTATTTTAAATTTAGATCTAACAACTGCTTTTGGAGTTATATGTAATTATGCGTTTTTACTTGACTACTTTTTCGTCGACCTACGTTGTATTACACCGCATAACTTTTTATTTATTTATTTATTTATTTCAACTTTATTACACAACTCCAAAAAAAAAAAACAACAAAACAACACATCAAGATAACACGTTGCGCAAAAGGCGGACTTAAGGCCGTACAGCCTTATCTACCAGTCAACCTTAAGGCGTAAAAAAAATAGTAAAAGTAAGTGTTGAGGTAGGACTATAAAACAATACAAGCAAAATAAACATACGCATATAAATACATAAATATACTTATATATATACATATATACATATTACAAACAAAATATATAAAAAAAAGAGAAAAAGAAAAAAAAATATGTTCAAACAAAAGTAAACACACGAAGAAATGTCATGACATGAAGTTATATTAATGTAAGCCTAAGATGAGGAGAGTAAAAAGATAAATAAGGGGGGGCTATTGACAGAGTTTTTTTAGGTACCACTTTTTAACCTGGGTTTTAAAAGAAAGTTGAGAAGGAGAGTTCCTGATGTTGACCGGTAACTCATTCCACAGTCTGATGGCATTAACTGTAAAAGAATTAGACACAAAACCAGATTTATGAGAAGGTATGCATAGAGTAAGGTTAAGAGAAGAACGAAGATCCCTAGAATGAGTGTTAGAGAGAAAATTAAATTTAGATTTTAAATAAGAAGGAGCAAAAGGGTTGGAAATTACAGAATAGAGGGTACAGAGAATTCTCAATTTTCGCCTTTCTTTAATCGGCAGCCATTCCAGTTGAGACCGGTAGGACGAAATATGGTCGTATTTGCGCAGCCCATAAATGAAGCGAATGCAAGTATTTTGCAGTCTTTGCAGCTTGATCAGGAGCTCCTCGCTTAAGTCAGGGTAGCAAGCATCGCCGTAATCAATAATAGGTAAAAGAAAACAATTTACTAAATCAATCTTGGCCTTCACGGGAAGAAATTTTTTAAAGCGCAAGATAGAATGAAAGAATGCATAAAACCTGCGAGATATCTCACGAACCTGATCCGCCCAACTGAGAGAGCAATCCAAAGTCACACCCAAATCCTTAACCTTACAGGAAAACGGGATAACCACGTTATTGAAAAAGAGAGGTGATGTAGGTTGTTGAATTTTTGATAGTTGACGAGAACTCCCAACAATCATAGCCTGACACTTAGAGGGATTGACATTAATTCCAAAATTTTTGGTCCAGACCGAGATACGCGAAAGATCATCATTAAGCTTAGCAATGGTATCATCAAGACGGTCGATGCTAGTTTGTGCATAAAGCTGCAAGTCATCAGCGTAAAGGTGGTACTGACAGGAAAGTATAGAAGTAATAGAATTAATGAATAGTGAGAATAGTAGTGGGGAGAGAATTCCACCCTGAGGAACGCCCGCAGCAACGTCGCACCAATCAGAACGCTTAGAGCCAATGCATATCGCTTGCTTACTTTTTACTGCGTGTACCGATTTTGATGATTTTTAATTTAATCGAAAGCTGGTGTTTATCATGCGGTTATATTTACTTTGATCACGCGTATTTACTAGACTATTTTTTTGTCTACCTACGTTGTATTACTTGTCGATGTAATTGAAGTCGGTTTTTTTTTCGTTTGCGAGCAAATACAATTATCTTTTTTTAGTTTAGTTATTTATATACTAGCTTTTACCCGCTTTCGCTCGCTTTGAAGGCATTAAATAAGTAGAGAGATCTTATTTTTCGTAAAAAATATATATTTTTATATAAAGTATTCTTTGTTGCTCTGATACCTCCAAGAATATATGTACAAAATTTCATGATGATCAGTTACGTAGTTTTTGCGTGAAAGAGTAACAAACAATCACATTCACATTTATAATATTAGAAGTAATTGTCCTTAAACGAAATGTAATTTTCGTAGGCGCTTCTCCACGCAGAGAAAAAGAAACAACTTCATCCTTATGGGACAGACATGAAAATATGATATTACTCTTGAAAAATTTGTCTAATGACTTTTTCTCACAATTTTTGTTACCTACAATACCTGCTGGATTAAAGCAGTATTTAGATCAACCAAATATTTCAAAGTCATTAAATGCACTAAAATTTTGGATTGATAGTAAACATTTCACTCTCGTGCTATCGGAAATAGCTGTTGAATATTATTTAATCAAAAAACAAAAAATAAAGCTGTTAAATATTCGATTTCTTTTGCTACATCTATAGCATTTGAACGAATTACTACTATAAGCAATCTTTTAGTGCCTAATAATCGTAATAGTCAAACAACTGCACATATAAAACAACGAGTATTTTTAAAAACTCTTACTGAATATTGGTACACATTATTGTTTTATTAAAATTGAACAATAATTACTTAAAAGCTTACATTTTAATACACTTATAATTTAATTTGTTTTACAAATATACTGAATTATAAACTGTGTAAATTATTTTAGAGCCGACTTATGATTGTTTTTTTAAAACAAAGGTGATTAAATAAAATCGAAAAAATATCGATATATCGATATTTTAAAAAATATCAACAGCCCTACGTGCTGTAACTAGGGCTTGGAATACCGTTAAAAATTCGGTAACGTTAATTTGTCAAGGTCGGCATAACGTTATTTTTGGAGTAACGATACTTTAGATACCGGTATTTTTCACCTATTTTACCGTTATATTTTTTACCGGTAAAAACTTAGTTAACGTTATTTTTAACGTTACTTATCTATACCGTTACTGTTAATTGCTACTGATAACGTTATAGGTAACGAAATTATTACGCTCGTACAATGTAAGAAAGAGACAGATTAGATTTGTAATTTTCTTTATTGGTTTTTGAATTATTACAGAATACGCCGTTTGTTTAGTGTGCACATATGTGATCTATTTTTAAAACAGTGATGGAATATGAAATAAGCCGTTCGTTGTGTATTATTTATGTGTAATACTGTATCCATATAGCTTTAGAATTAGTGCAATATAAATTGGAAGTACTTAATTACAATTACGTAATTACACATACATTATTTAGAAGTTAAGTATGAGTAGCTTTCTTAAAGTCAACACGGACTGTTTTTGTAGACCAATGAAAGAAGAACAATTCTACCATACATTATTTGTTACATGTCAAAGTGTTTATGCAGTGTTTTCGATAAAACTTTTTTTTTATACAACTAGGTCGGCAAACTAGCACTAGTTACGTATGTACTAATCTTCAAATAAGCGTACGGCTCACCCGATGGTGACCCTGTTGGATATATTTATTTGGAAAAAGTATTAAAATATCTTAAGAAACCATCATACCACTTAGTAAGACTTTTAAGATAATAAGTCTTTATAACTCTGTAAAACTGAAAAGATCAAATATACTCTAAAATTTCAGATTTTCGGACTTATACTTTTAAAAGTCTTATTAAGACATGAAGATTTTTTAAGATTTTTTTCAACAAATATTGAAACCAGGCTAGCGATTTCCGTAGATTACAGCCCTGCAACACCAGCAGCATCACAAGCGTTTTGTTTACCATATGTCTATTGCTTAATTTATGCATTTAAAAGTTCGCAAAACAAATCCAGTCAAGGTCAGATAATATAAAACTTGCGTAAACATTAGAAATCAATATGTGAATTAGATAGTAAGTATAATTAAAAATTGTTATGCAGAAACTAAACGTTATAAACTTTTTCTTAAATAATAGATCTAATAATTCCAATGATTGCTTTTAAAAGTTCAATGATTATTTTTTGTATAAACTTATAAAGTCTGATCGTCTCTTATTGAATATCATATATATTAATACCTACGCTAAGGTTTAAGATGTTTGCCTCCCTTTTGGGAAAAAACCTCATAGGTAATTTCTCAACATAAATTATGTATCATTTTATTATAGATAATTGCTTGCTCTACTGACATCAACAACTAAGAATTTATGATTGCTTTTGTTTTGTAAATTAATTAATTATTAAAATTATATAGGTATATGACTGCTTTAATTTTGAAACAAGGTCAACATGATTGACGGTCCGTAATTTTTTTATTGTTCAATTTCAAATCAATTCACGTACCTATAATAATACTTTTTTGTAATTTTGTAAAGTGGTAATTATTATACTTATTTAGTGCGAATTATTTGCACGGGTATATCTAGTAAAGGGTATAATACTACAAAGATAAAATTTACGAGGTGACTGTAGGTACTCGAACCGAAGCAGAAATTAATAATATGTAACCAAGAGCGGATCCAGATTTGGCGCCAGGGGAGGGGGGGTGTCATATAGTCGTAGTCGAGTCACAAGAAGTTATAATTTAATTATTAATTTTAATAATAATATATACACATAAAAAGTAGATATTTTATTAATGTAGGTATGTAAGTACTGCACTTAAAAATTAAAATAAATCCTAAAAAAAAAAAAATTAAAATAACCCGTAAAAATATCTGGATCCGCCCTTGTGGCTTGTATTTAACCATGCACTTGCAAAAGGAGGAAATATTTTAGAAGGTATCCCGTAAAACAGCTTATCAAAATTTCTAAATGACAGTAATTGAATCTTATATGCATTGATCTATAAAAAACCCCTTATAATTATGAGTATATGTAACAGCTATGAAAAAATAAATAAAACAGTTAGATTTTCGTTGTTTTATTTTTTAATAAACATACAAATATGTTAATATTATATATATACATACATATACATAAAGAAATTAACAAGCTAAATCTAAAATATTTATTATAAATATATCTTAATGTATAATTTGGATATATTTTATCTATGTCTGATGATGATGATGATTGATGATATAGGTAATTTGGAGAGGATGATATAAGTGGAGCAGCGTGGTGGATTAAGCTCCAATCCTTGTCGTACGTGTAGAAAGAGGCCTATGCCCGGCAGTGGGATGATACAGACTGAATGCGACATGCGAATGCAAGTAAATATAGTAAATAACAAATAAATTTACCTGTAAATATTATTTTGCTTAGTAATGCTTTGTTTTAACGGCAAATTGATTTAATTCGGTCTTTTTTATTTGTCTTAATTTTGATTAAATTTGTTTTTGTTTGTTTTGATGTTTAAGTCTGATTTTAATTTTATGTTATTTAATCTATTCTATTTTAATTTTAATTATTTTGTTTGATATTTGTGTTTCAATTTATGAAAATTATATGTATTTACTGACTAAATTTTGATTAGCTTAATTTAACTTGATTGGATTTTATACAATATAATAGGTTTTTAGTATTATTAAATGTAATGTAAATTGATGTCATTTAATTTGTTTTGTTAGATTCATAACAACTTGTTGGTTTTACTAATTAATTAAAATTGATGTATCTCGTCTGGGCTTAGTTTAGTTTAATTTGAGTTCATTTTATGAATTACTGGCGACCCGCCCTGGCTTCGATCAAAACAAAAGATAAACAACAATTATCAACAAAAAAAGATATGTACCTATTCTATTGAGTTCTTTTTTTGAACTGAAATACTTAACCTTAAAGTTTGATTTTCGATAGATAAAAATACTTGCCCTAATGATAAAGTGCTTCAAACCAGAAGAAATACAATTGATAAATTATGATTTTAATCTAATCCTATCCAACCTGGGTGACCGATCTTAGCTTGGTATTTTTAGTAAATCGTGTTTTTTTGAAATCATATTTAAATACGGATTACATATTAATAAAATATGAATAATATTTTCCGATTTTACCGTAATAATAATACAAATATGAACTGGTTATTTAAATAAAAAATCATGAGTGCAATTAGAAAAAAAAAAGAAAAAACAATCGATCCTGGAGACATAGGGGTTTGAACTCTGATCTTCTAGATCACTCCCGACCGGCCGACTTCCCACCGAGCTGTTACAACTTTATTAACAATTTTGAAATTTACCTTCATATTATAACGATATTGTAGCTATTTTTTCAGTGCCTAAAAACCGGGATAAAACGACATTTTCTAAAAATGGATCTTAGCTACCTACCTATATCGCACTTTACTTTAACACATAAGGAGCACTTTATTTCTCATCTCAATTTACAATCATCTACTTGATAAATATGTAAGTATATAATTACCTATAATATTATATCATGTATTTATGTGTGTACGTATATATATGTATGTATGTAAGTAGTGTGTATGTATATGTATCTATGTAAGTGTATGTATTTATACCTGTAAGTATGTAATATATTACACTTCTTTAGCTATTACGTTATTAATTCTTGCACTGTGTTCCCCGCTATATGACACTCTCTCTCATGACCATTGGTTGACTGGAAGATATCTCTTTTAGAGATAAGTCCGCCTTTGCCATCAACTTTATGTATAATTTTTCTGTACATTATTTTTAGTGAAATAAAGTATATAATATCGATTTATCGCTCCCGAAATCCCCTGCATACATTTCATGAAAATCGTTGGAGCCGTTTACGAGAATTAGATTCTATCTATACTAAAATTATAAAATTGAAGACTGTTTGTTTGTTTATTTGAACGCGCTAATCTCAGAAACTACTGGTCCGATTTGAAAAATTCTTTTAGTCTTAGATAGCCCATTTATCGAGGAAGGTTATAGGCTATATATACGCTAAGACCAAAAGGAGCGGAGCACTAATGAAGAATGTTTCAAAATCGGGGGTTATTTTCCTTTTGAGAGCTTCCGCTGTGTGCGCTGTGAAAACAGTTAAAGTTTCGCAAAAATCATGTATGACAGAATTGATCCAAAAGAAAGTCCGCAACAGCATATATCAATCTTTTAAGGTTGGCTCACTATAATATTTTTTATGCTAACCAAGTTTGTTCTAAAATAATGCATTATTTGCGAAGATATTTTTATAAATATGATATTAATCCTTATCTAAATAAATACGTTATTCATCACAAGTATTTAATTTAAAACAAAATAGCCTTTTACATAATTCGATTTCAATGAGTATCTCAGGAGATATCGCAGTTTTAAAATAACATCACAGCAAAATAATGATCAAGTATTGCGCGCGCCTCTGTTCTAAGCTAGTATATATATATACAAGAATTGCTCATTTAATAGTATTAGATGTACTATAACTGAGGTTTAAAAATTAACGTCATACAATTCCGAGAAAACTTATTGCGCTGAAAAGCACGTTTTGTCTTTAAAAAAGAATTCACTTTAGTATTTAAACACCATATTATCTATTCTCTATCTATATATTATTATTAAGAAAAATATATATATTTTTCAGTTTTATGCTTTATTTTATTTTGAGTATTTGCTATTGTATAATCAAGATTTCTTATAAGTATTGTTACACTACCTGTGCCGCGACTTCATCCGCGTGGAATTAAAAAAAAATATTTTCAGTTCGCAGAGTTACAAAATAAATAGATTTCTAAAATAAAAGTAGCCTAAGTTACTCCTTATTACATCAGCTATCTGCCATTGAAAGTCCCGTCAAAATTGGTCCAGCCGTTCCAAAGATTAACCGTAACAAATAGATAGATAAACAGACAGACAGACAGACCGACAAAAATTGTAAAAAATGTAATTTTGGTATATGTATATATATATATAGTATACATCCATATGAATTTAGTAAAAAGCGGTTATTTTAATATTACAAACGGACACTCCAGTTTTATTTATTTGTAAAGAGTATAGATGTACAGCATAACTCTACGTGTCGCGTTTGCTTCAATATGGTTATTCATTTAGAAATGTAGTCTAATAAAATAACATTAAATTTTCTATGTATTATAACATGTAAAAACTGCTATTAATTCTTAATAAATAAATTACTTGCAAGAGAAGAGTCATACACTAAGCATCATATTTTATCATTAAAACCCACATAAATTTTTGACTATTGAAAAAAAGTAGCAGTAAAAAATTGTCAAGAGAACAAAAAAAAAAAATACATATTTTAAAGGCGAGAGCGTTTAAATTCAGAGTGGAACAAGAATAAAAATACTTATTACTAAACTAGCTGCGCTTGCGACTTCGTCCGCGTGGAATAGTGACTGTCATTTTCAACGTGTTTCTTTAAATTAGTATAACTTTTTTATTTATGAACTGACATGAAACAAACACTAAATGTTAAGCTAAGCTTACCACAATATATTAGTAAAAACCGTATCTAAATCGGATAAGCCGTTTCTGAGATTAGCGTGCACAAACGCACAGACAAACAGACAAAAGTTCTGAAAATGATTTTTTTGGGTGCTATTTGCGTTGATAAAGATCCCAATAATATTTTTTTCTCATATAAATAAAATGTCCAGACAGCGATCCACAGTCCAGCGATTACATTTTTATTATAATTATGTATTAATTAATTATTTATTTATTTAACATTAACACCAACAAGACATACACTAACAAGAACAGAAAAAGAATGAATTTTTACAAAAATATTAACCATTGAAAAAATACTTAGCAATTAATGACAAATTTACTATAATTGAAATTTATTATTGGAGTGATAATTTATTGAAAACGTTGCTTTTAGGTAGTACCACAATTTCCCGACAAAAAAAAAAACAAGACATAAGCTGTGCTTATGTCTACACACATTAAGCTGACGTATATCTACGTGCTAATTAATACAAATGCGAATGTAATTTTGTGTACGTTCGGACTATTTTTCGATGAGTTACAAGTTTATTAGAATATTTTTTTAAAGTAATGATTCGAAAGGTTATTTTTCAATAAATTTTGTTACGTTTTTATCTTATTTCTTTACATGAAATAAATATTGTTTAATAGAAACTATAAGCTAAGGTATGAAATAGAAAGATGGATGTCTATGTGTGTAATATGTCACATTAAAAAATAGTAGGTAAGTACCTCTATTATGCACAAATAGCTAAATTGAGGTAGGACACAGCAAATAACTCCAGTTAAATTATAATTGTAATCGAAGTATCCTCATTCCTTGGGTAAAAAATTATAAAACATAATAAATAAATAAATAAATATCATATAACATACACACACGGTCGTCGGTTTTTATGGTAAGCAACATAATGCTTGTGTTACAGATAACAGCCGACTGTTATAACTATTTTTTTTATAAACATACATAGAAATAATACATATATAAATATATAGATATAAATATTATATTACACCCAGACTCAGGCGGGAATCGAACCCGCAACCCGCAGGACAGAAAGCAAGGCCACTACAAACTGCGCCAACGGGTTAGTCATAATATATGTATTTTGAAAACCTAAATGAAATAAACAAAAACTTATTCAATAATTGTATTATAAAAAATTCAAAGCTTTATGGAGAAATATTGTGTTATTTATTGTGTACTGTACACAAAAATATGACACGGTACATGAATAACACAATATTTCCCGTATAAAATAATTAATCCAGTATTAAATACAGTATTAGATAATAATTATTACATTTAGAAACTGATTCGCTAGCCCGGATTAATTATATGTATTTGCAATGTAATTTAGATATATCGCAGAAGAATAAAATTATTAACTATAGGCAGTAACTATATTTTATACGTGTTTTAACAAATAACATCCGATACAATGTATTAATGAATGATTAAAAAATATATACAAAATAAATCCTTTAAACGAGAGAATAATATCTTTAAACGAGCAATTTTTGTATATATATATATAATCTCATTCTTGGCTAACGGCTCCAACTAGCTAGCTAGGATTCATGTTTAGAAAATGTCGTTTTATCATTGTTTTCTTGCAATGAAAAACTGCTACCTACAATATTATTACAATACTAAGGTAAATTTCGCCATTCCTTATAAGGTTATAATTGCTCAGGTGGGAAATCGGGCTATCCAGAATTTAGATGACCCAGGTTCGAGTTCAGATGTGTCCAATCAGATTACTTTTAATTTTTTATCTTTATCTAACATATCGAGCAAACCTCGTTCATCCAGGCACCTACTATATAATTAGATAATAAAACAAAATTTTGTTTAGTTTATGTAGTCTCATACAGTTTATTTATTTTAAAAATAAAAACAATTGCAAGTTCTAAAAAGAAAACCACGAATCCTTACGTACCTAAATACAAAATGAATATCTAGAAGCACATATAATACGTGAAACATAAATTTTGTTTGATATATAGGCGCATATATTATTTTATTTCTTATATGTATAACATAAGTACTTAAATATTATTTTATGAATTTCAACAATAATGAAATAAAATTAAATAATAAAATGAGAGAGATATAAATCAGTCACTAGGACAGTACTCTTTTGAGTTCGCCATTATAATTTCGGAATACATTATACCTACCTAATGTTCGAATTAAGGATACGTAAACGGTTGAAATACATTGATGTTCGTACCTACAGCGTTATAATCCAATGGCACGCGCTGTTGCCGCTTTTATCAATCCTAGCGCGTCGAGTTGAAGGTCACTTGCACGGAGCGGCAACGTCGTAGAAGTATCGATAAAAATTTCGTTAATTCTTGATATTAGAGGTAACGTTATCAGTATCGTTAAAATTCTATTTAACGGTAAAATTTAACGTTAAAAAACGTTTTCGTTACCGAATTACCGTTAAAAGTTTTAACGGTAAAACAGGTATCTGTTAAAATTAACGCTATTTACCGGTACTTTATAATGGTAATTGGTAACGGTAACAAGCCCTGGCTGTAACTGCCCGTGTGTGTGTAATCGTCGTTCCAACCAATCGCGTCATTTTGCTCGCAGCGTTCGCGGTGATTGAGAGTGCACTAGTGTAGTTTTTGTATTTAAAATTTCGGCGACGGTGTCCCCTAGACGAGTCATAATAACAGAATTTATTGAAAAATATGAAAATTCAGAATGTTTGTGAAAAACGGACGAAAATTATAAAAAATTAAAAAAAAAGTTTTATTTTACACACCATTTTTTTTCTGATGCATCTATTTTATTGATCTTACTGTGTTCTATAATTTCTCAAGCATGTTACTATACTTATAGTTGAATATTAAAATTCTACATTATTTAAACCATTAAATTTTAATGACGAAAATCACTTTTATACGTTCCGAATTACTTACACTCTTGTAAAAAGTGCAAATATCGTAAATTTTTATAATCACGCATTGTAGGATGTATATTTATTTCGTTTACTGGACTCGCTACAGAACTTGCCAAACAAATGCCGCCTTGTAATACATCCGAACATATAACGCAATCACTTTTAAATTCTGTTGATATATAGGTATAATGTATTGATTCACTACGTGGCAGAATTTCTAAAACGTGAAAATATTTAATAGTAATATGAAATATAATATTCCTATTTTACCCCATCTTTAACAATAAAATATTTTTCCCCGTAATTTTCTCCTAAGATTTCCTTTAACAAAATTATTCTATAATAAAAAAAAATGTGACTAATAACGCATTCACTAAAACACAATGGAATGTGTAAACTTAACCGATAGTCAAAAGTACTCCTCCTAGTCCGTTTATTGTTAGACTATCCTTATGGAAAGGAATGCGTAGTTGGTAACATACTTATACGCAACTCAAAAATAAACAAGTATAAATTTATAATTATAATGTATATATGTATTTATAGGTATGTATGCATGTATGTGGGTATAGATGTATGTATGTCTGTGTTTTTTTTTATGTCACTCGGTCGGCAAACAAGCGTACGGCTCACCTGATGGTAAGCGATTACCGTAGCTTATAGACGTCTGCAACACCAGAAGCATCGCAAGGGCGTTGCCGACCCTATCCCCAATCCCCCCAGGAGCTTTGGTCACCTTACTCACCAACAGGAACACAACACTGCTTTAAATCACTGTTATTTAGCTGTGATCTTCTGTAAGGTCGAGGTACTACCCCAGTCGGGCTACTCCATATTTCGAGCAGGAAATTTCTTTCTGTGCCCTGCCTCAGTTAAATATTAGATATATATTATATATACTCTGGGAACTGAACAATAATTTTTGTTAACGGCGTTAACAAAAAAAGTTATTGTTCAGTTCGCTTCAGTTTAATTCAGTTATAAAATAAATAAATTACTACGATAAAAGTAGCCTAAGTTTCTCCTTACTACATCAGCTATCTGACTGTGTGGTTACGGCAGTAAGAATTTAACCACCCCCTCTCTATCCGTGGGTGTCGTAAGAGGCGACTAAGGGATAACACAGTTCCACTATACCACCTTGGAAAAAAGCCGAACGATGGCGTCATAACCATCCAACTGCTGGTTTTCAAATACAAAGGCCGTAGACGGGGAGCAGCGTCTTCAGTGTTGCAAAGTCAGCCCAGCGGTCACCAACCCGCCTGCCTGCTTGCGTGGTGACTATGGACAAAACACATGATTTCACGCCATGGTGCGAACTTGTGGAGGCCTATGTCCAGCAGTGGACTGCGATAAGCTAAAGTGACATTAGCTATTTTCCAGTGAAAGTGCCGTCAAAATCAGTCCAGCTGTTTCAAAGATTAGCCCGGAATAAACACACAGACAGACAGACAAAAATTGTAAAAAATGTTATTTTGGTGTATGCGCCGTGTATATATCCATATGAATTTAGTAAAAGGCGGTTATTTTAATATTACAAACAGACACTCCAATTTTATTTATTTGTATAGATATAGATAACGTTTATCATTTGGAGATACGCAGTTGCTCTTGCAAACAAAACAAAATGAATGTTATTGCTGTTACAAATAAGAAAACAAATTTGAAAAAAGTACACCAGTAAAACGCGTGAAAGAAGTTATGACACTTTTTTTAATTACTTTTTTTTTAATATTTCTATCTATTTAATAGTAGAGTGGTGCGTTAATTTGAAATATTAAGTTCAGTTTTAAAAATATATAAGTAAAATAAATACTACGCATGCGAAACAAAAGAAAATACTTAAAAAAAATGGGGTGGTCCCATTTTTGTTTAGCATTAAAATAGGATGTCAATGGATTATTAAAGATTTTTTATGACGTGATATTAACTGTATATAAAAGTGTATAAATTAGGATTAAAATAAGGAGAACGCAAAATTTTAAAAAGTTAGGTGCATTTTTTCTGAGCCACAGAAAACGACGCAAAACGAAATAAGTAGATGTAATTTTGTAGTGATAAGCACTACAAAATTACATCTACTTATTTCGTTTGGCGTCAATATGTAGATAAATAAATATATATTCTTTATTGAACTTAATACACTTTTTCTGAGCCACTATCATATCAATACAAAATTAAATCTACTTATTTCGTTTTACGTCGATATGTAGATAAATAAATATATATTCTTTATTGCAGTTAAAATTTTTGTACCTACAGTTATTTATATACAAATATTGTTTAACACGGTGGACTTATCTCTAGAAGAGATAACTTTCAGCCAACCTGTGATAGTGAGAACTAATCTTACATAGCAGGCTAAGAAAGTGCAGTAATGTAGATAATATACAGATTCTTGAAAAGAAAAAGCTAATTAAATAATATTCATAACATCATACAATATATAGTATACACACACACACACACACACACACACATATATATATATATATATATATATATATATATATATATATTGAATTTTAAAAATTGTCGAATTGAGGAACCTCCTTCTTTTTTGAAATCGGTATATATCATGCATAGGTATATATCTTTCTGTATCTTCGGATTTTTCTTATTAATAATATCAATATTCCGATAAGTCTATGGACTTATCGGAATATTGATATTATTAATATTATAACATATTTTATAACAGTCGTTTCGGAGCTATGTTGGGTATTTTCGCTGCTGTGGTTAGCACATGTGTCATAGGTTCTGGTGTTTTTAAGTTATATAATATTTTTCTCCGTTCTACGTGACATTGGCGAAATCATCTGTGCTCATTTGGCACTATTGAAAGCCATTTTAAGAAGAAGAAGAAGTTATATAATAAATTTTATTGTTAAAATAGTAGATAATTGGTCATACTAATTTATATTAACATTAAAAAGGTAAGTGTTTTTAGGTTATTTATTATTTTTTGTTTAATGGATTAGGTTATATTCCTCTTATTTAAACTTTTTGATCTTAAATAACATAAAATGGACTTAGACCACACTTCGGATCGGGATGGTACGCAAACGTCAATCGGTTGATGACTCAAACACAGACAACTCCACTCCAAAAATTAATATCTACCTTTCTTGCTCTGAACTGTTTAAGTTCATCCCTCATTTGCCGAGGTTCCTTAATCCTATTCAGACGACGAGAGAAGTCCTTCATAACTCATATCTCGAGAGAAATCTTAGAGCCATCTGCAGGAACTATCCGAGTAGGAATTATAATGCGTGGGGCTCTTACGTAACTTGAAAATAGCGAACGATAGCGAAAAATCGTTTTAATTCCTGTAATTTCAAATCTCTGTATATTGAAAACGAGCGCGCGTACATATATCCTGCTTCTGGCGGACAATTTAGAAGCAAAATATTTATAAACATTTCTATAGATTTATAAACATTGGGATTGCCTACGTAACGTATTTACAAGCAATTAGCGATTTGCGATTTTTTAGTTTACAATATTTGATTTTACTAGTAATTAAAATCAAATAGGCTTTATGAAATAAATAATTTAACATTTATATTCATAATTATCTGGTAATGATAAAATTTACACTTTTAAAATGGTCACGCTCCGTCCGCGACAGTTAATTTCATAGTTTTTGCGATTATTAAACTTTATAATTATTATCATAATATTATAATTAATTAAACTGGTTGTTGAGTTGTTGTTAAAACATAATTATGTTATATCTGAAAGGGTTGGTCCCTTTAATTTACATTCAATTTCTTTTTCTTAGTTATCTACTCATATTTACTTAGTATTAAAATTTTAAACATTAAAATCAATCCGATCAATTTATATTTAATTAACTTGTTAATCCACATGTTCATGGTAAAAGTTTTAAAGAAAAAAGTCACGATTTAGCCAGTAACACCCCACTGTTGGGCATAGGCCTTTTGCTCCATGCAGGAAAAGGATTTAAACTCAAACCACAACGCTGGTTCACTGCGCGTTGGTGGACAGGTATATTCCCTACTTTGAGTAACGATCGCTTTGGGTGTTTATGAAAATAATCGGGACCGACAGCTTAACGTGCTTTCCGATATCCGTGATTTTAATAATAGTAGGTTAGGGTGACCGAGCCTAGCTCGGTACCTATTTTTAGCCAATCGTGTTTCTTGGAAATCATTATTTATAAAATATGAATATTATTTATAAAATATGAATAATATTTTTTACCAACAGTGATAAAAAATATAAATAAATATAAAAATTCGAAAATAAAAAAAGAATAATTAAAAAAATAATGATAAAATATGAATAATATTTTTCAATTTTACATACATTATTAAATAAAAAATGACTAGTGCAATTAGAAAAAAAAAAAAATGAAAAAAAGTAATAATCGACCGAGGGTTTGAACCACGGTCTTTTCGATCGCGACCGGTCGATTTCCCACCTGAACTATTACAACTCTACTGATAGTCGTGAAATTTACCGTTGTTTTGCCATATATGTCATTAACTGCCTTAATCCCCCCCCCCTTATTAGTTAGGGGTATGAAAAAAAAAGTCGGCCGATTCTCAGACTTACCCGATATGCACACAAAGTTTTATAAAAATCGGTCCAGACGTTTCGGAGGAGTATTGTAACTAACATTGTGACACGAGAATTTTATATATGTATAAGACTAGCTGTGCCCGCGGCTTCACCCGCGTTGAAATCAGTGTGTCCCTCCTCCTCATCAAAGTCGGCTTAGCCGTTCCGTAAACCTTCCTTTTGAAGCCCTCTCTCCATTGGTGAAACCGCATGAAAATCCGTTCAGTAGATTTTGAGGGAATCGATCACATACACTTTTGGGGACTTTGTTTTATAATACAGTAACTGTTGCCCGCGACTACGTCCGCGTGGTTATGAAGATATGCATTACTATCAAGATGTTTAACGCAAATTATTTTTTTTATATCAGTCACTTGAAATGCTTATGACACTGAGTAAATTTTCAAAAGGCACAATTTAGTATAATTTAATAGTTATTTTTATAAAACCTCTCTATACACCACATTTTTAGTTTTATTTTCAGGCTGTATATGTTTCATACAAACTATCAACCCCAATTAAACCCCCTTAGAGGTGGAATATCGTAAAATCCGTTCTTAGCGGACGTCTGCTAACTATAATCTACCTCCCTGCCAAATTTTATCTTTGTCCAACCTGGATAGATAGACCATCCAGCAATTTTTGAGTTCTCGTGATGACTGAGTTAGTGACCTTTCTCTTTTATATATATACACATTACGATGCATTTTTTGGACACCTCCTCACCATCTATAGAGCATATATTTTAAATTTCAAGTCTCTTACTTCAAAAATATAAGACTTTCATACAAACTTCCGACCCCCGCTTTATACCCTTACGGGTCGATTTTCGTAAAATCAGTTCTTAGCGGATGTCTAAGCCCTATAAAGAATCTACCTATCAAATTTCAAGTTTGTAGCTGTTAAAGTTTCGGAGGTTTCGTGATGAGTGAGTCAACCTACCATCCCCCGTTTTAACTCCAAAAGAGAGTTGATTTCTAAAGATACATTATTTGGTCACCTTTCTACAATCTATAGAGCATACATTTTAAATTTCAAGTCTCTTACTTCAAAAACATAGGACTTTCATAAAAACTTCTAACCCCAATTTTATCCCCTTAAGGGTCGAGTTTTGTAAAACCCGTTCTTAACGAATGTCTACGCCCTATAAAGAGCCTATCTGCCAAATGTCAATTTTGTAGCTCTTATAGTTTCGGAGATTTCGTGATGAGGGAATCAAACTACCATCCCCCGTTTTAACCCCAAAAAGGAGTTGATTTCTAAAAATACATTATTTAAACACCTTCTCACCATTTAAAGAGCAAACATTTTAAAATTTAAGTCTCTTACTTCAAAAACATAGGACTTTCATACAAACTTCCAACCCCCGTTTTATCCCCTTAGGGGTTGAGTTTCGTAAAATTAGTTCTTAGCGGATGTCTACGCCCTATAAGAAACCTACTTGCCAAATTTCAAGTTTGTAGCTGTTATAGTTTCGGAGATTTCGTGATGAGTGAGTCAATCTTTTTTTTATTTTCGCCTCTGGTGCTCGTTGTAAGTGGACGCGTATGGAAGTTGCAGCAAAAATTATATCTATTTATTCTTTTTTTCTCAAAAATTCATAGTTTCAAAGTGTTCTTTAAACCAAAGTAGTTGTGTTCAATTCACATTAAACAGTGTTTACGCTAATAACCTTCTGATTCTCAAGCAAGCGCACGACACACGAAAGCAGCAGGATTGCAGCTCCCCTCACCCCCTCGAGTAAAGAGAAGCATTGCATTTTTTGTTTCTATTGCACTCGTACGTAAATTCTTACGATGAGTTTGCAACGGACACCGCCCGGAACTGCATTAGTGAGCGGAAGCGGGAGTGTTAGCGGTTCAACACCTAACCCGTCGAACTATGGCAATGAGGACTACTCCAACATAACTATTAGAAAACGAAATAATCGCACTGAAGAGCAAGACTATAAGATGGAGTTCGAGGACTTCCGTTCAGACATACTGAAGCTCTTAGAAGAGTTCACAAAAAAACAAAACGAAAATATGAACAGCATTAAAGAAGAAATATCTGGCATTAGAAACGAGGTAAAAATAATTAAATCGGCATTTGAGAAATTAAACAATAAGTTTGATCAAATAGATACTGAAATAGAAAATATTAAAACTACCAATAGTAAAAATCAAGAAAAAATCAAGTGTATCGAGAGCGAAATAATAGAAATCAAAAAGGCACAAAACACTGAATGCTCAACATTGAAACCGCTTCCGCTTATGCAAGAAAACCTATACCTAGAAATAAAAGACAGATGTGAGCGCGAGAAAAATATTGTAATTGTGGGTATTTTGGAAAAAAATGATTCAAACTATAAGACCAGACAGTGTTATGATGATGCGGAGGTTATGAAATTGTTAACATCGGTATATGAATCCTGTCCCAAACCAATAAAAATAGTACGACTTGGTAAATATGAGCCTAATAAGAATCGTCCCATTAAGGCGTATTTTAGTGATGTTAATACTGTGAGATATTTGCTACGCAACAAAACAAAATTGTCTGGTAATACCCATTTCTACTCCGATCAAACCCCAATGCAGAAACAGTATTTAGATTCATTAAAAAAGGAAATAAAACAACGTGAACAAAGTGGCGAGAAAGATCTTATAATTAAATATAAAAAAGGAATACCCACAATAATTGCAAATAAAAATAACCAAAAAAACTAGAGAAAATACCATTACAGAATACATGTATAAATAAATATAGTAGATTAGAACATTACATTTTTAAAAAGTACGAAGATATACAGTGTCATTCTAATTCACTACGATGTTTTTATGCTAACCTACGTAGTATCCGTACGCCGGGAAAGTTTGATGAATTACTATGCATAATAAAAACAATACCTAAGACTATTCACTTAATGTTGTTTACTGAGACATGGATTAATTCGGAACATGAGGCGAACTTGTACAACATATCAAACTATCAACATATATATAACTATAGAAATAAAAGTAAGGGAGGTGGTGTTTCCCTTTACATACACAACAGCATTTCATTTGAGACAACAGAGGAATTATGTGAAAATGGGAATCATTACTTGTGGATACATATGAATAAATTAACCTTAGACGTTGGTATTATTTATAGACCTGGTGACACCAATATCAAAAACTTTATGGATTTGTTTTCGACTCAATTAGAACGCAGAGAAAGAGCAGTAATATTTGGAGACTTTAACATTGACCTACTCAGTACAGATAACCATGTCATTGAATACATGAACGGATTAGAGGAAAGCGGATTTAAGATAATAAACAAAATAGATAGTAAGTTCAGTACTCGCGAAACAAGCACAACAAACACAATATTAGATCATGTTTATACAAATGTTAATAGTCATTCATTCAACATGTCGATAATAGATTCATCTTTGTCCGACCATAAACAGATTTTTCTAGAAATTGGCACCCTAGCACCGGAAATAACCAGGAAAATACACTATGAAGCCCTAAATTACGAAAATCTCTACGCAAATGCTTTAAAGGCAGAGTATTGCAATGAAAACAAAGAATATCAGAACTTAGAAAAGTTTATTTTAGAACATATACATAATAATAAAGTTAAAAAGACAAAATTTTTAAATGTACCTAAAAAAGATTGGATAAATAAAGAAATAATTGACTCGATTGATATGCGAAACAGATTATGGCAAGAAACTAAAGTGAATCCAACTGATGAAAACCTTCAAAGGCAGTATGATGACGAGCGTATAAAAGTGAAAAACCTGATAAGGACCCGCAAGAAAGATTACTATTATTCTTTGTTTAGTACCAGCAGTCATAATCCGAAGAAAATGTGGAAAACCATCAATAGTTTAGCATTAAATAAGAGTAAAGAAAGCTGTGCTCCCCTCAGACTCGTATTGGATTCTGGACCTGTTACGGAAGGCAATGCGGTTTGTAATTGCTTTAATGATTTCTTTTCTTTAATCGGCGTAGAATTGGCAAGTGCAATACCTAACAAATATCACACTAATAGTGATGACATATTAATGTATGACCGTAGGTATAAGCATAATATAACATTAAATGAGTTAGCACCGTGTAGTAGTGAGGAAGTATCAAACATAATTGATAATCTAGATAGCAACACAAGTACTGGGATAGACGGAATTAGTACCAAAGCTATTAAATGTATAAAAAATATAATATCTCAAAGATTAGCTGATTGTATAAACAAGTGTTTGTCTGACGGCACCTTTCCCGATTCGCTAAAGATTGCAAAAATTAGTCCCATTCACAAATGTGGTAGTAAAAGTGATCCAAATAACTATAGACCCGTTTCCGTGTTACCAGTGATATCCAAAATATTCGAGCGAATACTGTACAAACGCTTAAATACTTACTTGTCTGAAAAACAATTTCTCATTAGTCAACAATATGGTTTTCGTTCAAAATCGAGCACTCTTACCGCCGCCATAGACTTAGTTACAGAAATAAGGTCCCAAATCGATAAAAAAAATTTTGCTTTGGGAATCTTCATTGACTTGAAGAAGGCTTTCGATACGGTAAGCCATGGTAAACTATTGTTGAAATTAGGGAATATCGGTATCAGGGGCAGGGCTTTCAAAATCTTTGAATCATACTTACAAAACAGGACGCAAGTTGTAAAAATAGATAGCTTTACCAGTTCTGTTAAAAATGTTACGTGCGGAATTCCACAAGGCTCCATAGTTGGTCCATTAATGTTTTTAATTTACGTTAACAATATTATTAACATTAATCTAATTGGAAAACTGACACTGTACGCGGATGATACATGCCTTTTTTATTACGGTAGCTCTATTCAGGACTTAATAAGTAAAGCTCAAAATGATCTTGACAGGCTAAGTGAGTGGTTACAGTACAATTTGCTTACAATAAATATAAATAAAACGTCCTATATGATTTTCTGTGCAAAAAATAAACATATACCTAATTTCACACCCCTTACAATTAACAATAAGATCATACAATCCTCAGCAAAAGAAAAATATCTGGGATTATGGATAGATGATAAGTTGACTTGGAAAGGACACATAGAACACGTTAGAGCCAAACTGCTACCTATACTGGGCGCATTGAGAAATGTATCAAACTGCATTCCTAATAAAGTACGAATGATAATTTATAATACCTTAGTTAAATCTAACATTGAATATTTAATAGAAGTGTGGGGAAGTGCCGCTAAGACAAATTTAATGCCATTACAAAGAATTCAAAATAAAGTTATCAAAGTGCTATTTCGCTATCCCTATTTTACATCAACCAACAAATTGTATCAAGAAACAAAATTGTTAAATATCAACCAATTATACACCTATTACACCTGCATACTAATTAAGAATATTATCAACAATTCAATACACTCAAACATCAAAATTGATAAAAAAATAACTAAACACAACTTAAGAAACAAGGATAAATTAATGCTGCCTAGTGTACGTACAAAGTATGGTCAGAAAACAATATTGTTTGAGGGAGTGCAGCTATATAATAATTTACCAAATCATATTAAAGGTTCGGACAACATAAATATTTTTAAATCAAAATTAAAAGAACACGTTTATACATTGTAATTATAAATATTTCGATTAAGCGCTCCAGAGGTAAAAATTGTTACATACTACTATTTATATTGATTGTATCTCATTATAAGTGAACGTTATGTTTTTATGAGAAATAAATTCTTTAAACCTAATCTACCATCCCCCGTTTTAACCCCAAAAGGGAGTTGCTTTCTAAAGAAACATTATTTTGGCACCTTCTCACCATCTAATGAGCTTACATTTGAAATTTCAAGTCTCTTACTTCAAAAACATAGGACTTTCATACAAACTTCCAACCCCCGTTTTACCCCCTTAGGGGTCGAGTTTTGTAAAACCCGTTCTTAGCGAATGTCTACGCCCTATAAGGAGCCTATCTGTGAATTTCAAGTTTGTAGGTTTTATAGTTTCGGAGATTTCGTGATGAGTGAGTAAACCTACCATCCCCCGTTTTAATCCCAAAAGGGAGTTGATTTCTAAAGATTCATTATTTGGACACCTTCTCATCATCTATAAGGTATACATTTTAAATTTCAAGTCTCTTACTTCAAAAACATGGGACTTTCACACAAACTTCCAACCCCCGTTTTACCCCTTTAAGGGTCGAATTTTGTAAAATTCGTTCTTAGCGGATGTCTACGCCCTATAAGAAGCCTTTCTGGCAAATTTCAAGTTTATAACTGTTATAGTTTCGGAGATTTCGTGATCAATGAGCCAACCTACTATCCTCCGTTTTAACCCCAAAAAGGGGTTGATTTCTAAAGATACATAATTTGGACACCTTTTCACCATCTATAGAGCTTACATTTGAAATTTCAAGTCTCTTACTTCAAAAACATAGGACTTTCATACAAACTTCCAACCCCCGTTTTACCCCTTTAGGGGTCGTTTTTCATAAAATCCGTTCTTAGCGGATGCCTACGTCTTATAAGGGGCCTACCTGTCAAATTTCAAGTTGGTGGTAGGGGTTATAGTTTCGGAGATTTCGTGATGAGTGACCTTTCGCTTTTATATATATATAAATAACCCCGATGCGATAACCCCGCAGGTGCTAGTTGCATAGTTTAAAAAACATGCCTAATACATGAAGTTTCCTAAATGGTATTTTACTCAATTTTTTTATTGTCTAATTACCAAGTTATTGCTACCTGTGTTTCCCTAGCCCTATTTATCTTATAACCAAAACAAATATAAAATAAGAATTTTATTTCGGTTGGGGTGCTGTTAATAATTTAAACAACAATTTCAAATACGTAGTTTTATAGTATATAGTATATTATAAACGTTCAAATTGTTTGCCACTTACTCTAATACAGACAGGCATCTTCTTATGAACGACTTTTTAATAGGCGCGAATACTTACGCTCGCCAATTTCTCGAGCCACATCCAGCTCGTTTAATAGTATATAAGATTTTGATAGCTAAAATATCATATTAAATATCATTTTTAAAATTGTTTATAAGCTAATTTACAAAAAAAAAAACTTTCATTTTATGAACTACAGCTGCTTATTATTACTTCAATCCTGCCTACTCTTAGACGTTTAAATATAATTTAAAATTTATTTCTAATTTTAGAATTCATACATACAAAATTCATTTCACATTGTTCAAAACAACGTTTCAAATTATGTTGAGATAAGTATTACTGACGTACTAACATTGCATGTATTGCATTAAAACCGAAATAATATATTGTGTAATCGAAATAATAAAATAATGATTTTGCTGTAATGCTAGGCACGAAAAGTATGAGAACAATAAACAACAAGTAAATTGCAAGCACTTGCATATTCATTGTTCAGACACAATTGACTTAGGTACGTGTTCGTATATTTACGTAAAATTTCTGTTATTAATTTAGTTAATAATGATTAATGTTTAAATCATCGCATATATATAATTTTCAGATTTTGAGAAAAGCTCGTAACCAAAACTTAACCCAGCTTTCTTCGACCATCTTTGCTACAGCGGTCGACTATACTGTGTCGGTGGCATATATAAACACTTACGTACCACGCTCCTAACGAGATTGTTCGCCGAAACCGAGCCGAACGCAGCAGCTTAACGAGTGCAAACCCTCAAACAAATATCTCCTAAAAAATATACGAAAATGAACAACGCTGTATTATATCAAAAACACAACATTATATCAAAAAATGATGCTTTGAAATGTTTAGAGGAATATGGACAACTAATTACATGGAAAAACGGCAAAATTACGGTTTTAGACTTAGGTTGTGGAGATGGAAGCGTAACGACGAGTATACTGAAACGATTTATTCCCAATAATTGTGAAAGACTGGTAGGTTGTGATATTAGCGAAAGCATGGTAAAGTATGCTAATGAGCACTATGCGAATGATCACACCAGTTTTATGGTGTTGGACATTGAGGGCGACTTACCGAACGAGCTTCGAGGAAATTTTGATCACGCATTTTCATTCTACGCCATGCACTGGATCCAAAATCAAGAGTGAGTGATACCTAAATTTACTATTTATTTCTATTTTATATTTGTATAAATACAATATACGTATATATCGCTGAAATTAGTCACAGAATTTATGCAACTTTTCGATTCACTGAAAAGATGGAAAAAATTTCTACCGATTAAAACTAAAATATCACTAATCAACAGTCTTATTATGCCAATCTTGGATGAATCAGATCCATGCTATCCAGACCTATCGAAGGAACTAATTAATAAATTAACTTTAAACAAAAATATATTGTTTCTTGAAATTCATTGATTATGTACGTAATGTATACAGCTTCACTTACGTGATAAAAGAAAATTTCACTGATTCGTGTTTTGATACATTATTGTTTTTCATTTCTTTCCGTTGAGTGTGAAGCATTTACTTAATGTAAGATTTTGTTTGTTCAACACCATTTACTCGTCTTTATGTAAAAGCAAAAAAAAAAAATGAAAAATACACACTATGTTGACCAGTACATAACCAGTTCTGTTATTTTGGTTTCAGCTTAGATTTCGACTGAACCTATTTCGGTCAGACTCTAACTTTCGCCCAAAAGTATAATATTTACTTCAGCTCAGTTAATTTCACAGTACTTTTACAAATTTCAGGGTTGGATTTAGAAACATATATGATCTACTATCAGAGGGTGGCGAGTGCTTTTTAGTATTTCTGAGTCAATGGCCAATGTTTGACGTTTATCGCACCCTATCTCGTTCAACAAAATGGAAGTTATGGATGGAAGATGTTGAACGCTTTATTTCACCCTATCATGACTGTCAGGTAATAATCACTTTATTATCAGTTATTACTATTTTCATTTTGCGCTTACGTTATTAGCTTAAAAGTAATAACTATTTGTATATTGTGTATATAAAAACTACACAGTATCGTTGTCGTCGGCAGAAATTATCTATATTTAAACTATACCATTTTTAAATATGTGATGTAAAACTAATTCAGTAGTAATATTTTAATATGGAATATTAGATTATAAAAAGAGTTAAGTATAAAATAGCTTTTATGTTAGAAATTGTTTTGTTGCAAAAGATAAACACAACTAACTATACTATTAATAATAGGAACAAAGACGTAGACACATAAATTTAAAAAGACTTCATCTTTTTTATAATAATTAAATTTTTGTTCATTGCAAACTAAAAAAAAACGACTTCAATTTCGTTCTTCAATACAACGTAAGTAGACGAAAAATAAGTCGAGTAAATACACATAATCAAGTATTATCAAAGAGTAGTCATCATTTACACACATAAGTCATCATTAGCGATAACTCAAAAAGTACATATCAGATCTTAATTAAATTTGAATAGGACCACTTAACACATATCACCTTTTGATTAAAATAAAACCATCATAATCGGTCCACCCAGTCCAAAGTTCTGAGGTAATATACACAATAAAAATATAGTCGAAAAAGAACATCTTTCTTTTTTGGAGTCGGTTAAAAAGGGAAATGAACCAAAACAAAATGAAATGAAGTTTTCAATTACTAAAATATTTAATAATTTTTTTAAGGAACCTGAAAAGAAGGTCAAACAATTGATGATGTCGATCGGATTCACTTCGGTGGAAGTCGAATGTTTGCAGAAGACATTTGTTTATCCCGACCTCGATGTACTCAAAGGTAAGTTTACTATTTTTAATAAAAAATTAATCCCATTTTCATTGGTTACGCCATAAGTTGAGAATGATCGGAATTTATTCGACCCTTCTTTTTCCTTCTTCTGGTTCGTCAGAACACGTTCACAATTCGTTCTTCAGACACGTATATATACTCTTTTGTTTATTATTATAGAAGTATAGTCTTTGAAAACTGAACCTTAATAATGTTCAAACTTATAATTTAAATTAATTATGGTCGAATTTCGATCACTGCTCGTCCACTAAGTACATACACCTACAGTATTACCTAAAACCATGTACAATTTTTTTGTTCAAATAAATATAAGCTAAGTTTTGTTTTATTCTCATACTTTCAGGATCTGTAACATCAATCAATCCTTTCAAAATACCAAAAGATTTAGAGGAAGATTATGTGGTAGATTTCTTTAATGTTCTCCGAGACTTGCGTGTTATTGATCATGCAAGCAGTAACGTCGATGAACCGATCAAAGCGACATTCAACTACCATCTTATTGTAGCCAAGGGAAGAAAATAGTCGATTTTTTAAGTAAAACGTTTGTAAAGTAATACAAAGTTTTTAAAGTAGTACAAAATATTAATATGACTTAATAATTATTATTTCACTCATTTCGATTTCTAAAACAAACTAGTTTAAATACTATTATAATGTGAGAATAAGCTTTAACGTAAGTTATTGTAACACGTTATTGCGTATTTTATAAAATGAACTGTTTAAAGATTTTATTTTTATATTTAATAAATATTCTTTAAATATAACTTGTTTTGTGATTTCAACGATTTACGTAACGTTTCAGCCTGTAATATCCCACTACTGGGCATAGGCTTCTTTCCCCATGTAGGAGAAGGATCAGAGCTTAATCCACCACGCTGCTCCAATGCGGGTCGGCGGATATATTCCCTACTATAAGTAACGACCGCTATCAGGTGTACATGATAACAACCGGGACCGACCGCTTAACGTGCTCTCCGAGGCACGGTGGGGAGACCCACCAGGACTGCACAAACACCCAGACCACGGCAAACACCTGTATGGCCAATACATATGTTTGTCATTTCAACGATTTAATTTAATTTAATTTTGTACTAACTCTTATTTGCTATTAAATGCTGATTTACGATACTATTGAAACGTTTGCTGTAATAGATCTACTGTGTTCTAAAGTGTAAAAAACGTGTGGTCTAAAGTGCATTCGATTTTTTTTTTTTTTTTTTGATATTTGGCCATAGCTCATAAGAGATTCGTTTTAATTATCTAATTATCATTATTTGCATATAATTATTGAATGAACTAACGTGTTTAGGTTTATAAGGATTAATAGTGTATTCATGTAAAAGTTTCCTTAGTACCTACTGCAATCAAGGTCCGTTAGGTTCCGCAACTCGCTTATTTGGCGGCTATTGAACGAACGTTGGCGGTTGGCGTTTATTCCACTCGACGGCGGCGGCGCACTATGGGAAAGCTCCCAAAGCCATACAAAGCCGTCTCAAAACCGTTTCACGAGAAAGTCATTGTTATGGAATAAAAATAATAAATTAATATAGTCTGATAAATAAGCTTTCTTTATCTATTTTTTTTTATTTTTTTTATCGTTATAATATATATAAATAGGCTTCAAAGCTAACTCATGTTCAATAACGTAATTTTGACTGACTTTGAGAAACAAAAAAATTGCACATATTTGCACTTTTTTTGTCACGGTGTCAAAACATATCGCGGCGTAAAAATCATTATTTTTTCAATTTCTTTTTATTTCTCATAAAATCATTTGGTATCTATTAAGGTCAAATTGATAAAAAGTTCATTACAGTGATGAGTATTATTAATAGTATTTTCTGGTTTTGATACAGTTTTGACCACCTTAAATAAATAAATATGGTCACTTATCTATTAGGGTCGAATTAAAAACAGGCTGGTTATGGGAAGAGTGCAAGTTATTATTTTCTTATCTTTTTGCACATAGCACTATTTCATTGGCCTATAAAAGGAAGATGAGCCCTGAAAAATTCACAGTTGTTGATCAGACAGTCAGTTGCCCTAAAAGCAGTCAATACCTATTTTTAAATATTCCCAAAAGTTAACGGATTGATGATTGATGGTAAAGTGGCACAAATTTTTAACTGAGACTCGTTCGAGCGCTTCATGTACAGTTTGTGGTGCTACTCCTCGGCAAATAAATAACTTAGAGGCAGCTAGGACACGAGATGTGAACAAAAGTTCATTTCAATACGGACTGTCAACACTACATGCTTGGATTAGGAGTATGGAGATGATCTTACACATTTCTTATAACTTGTCTTTTGAAAAGTGGTCAGCTACTACACCTGAAAATAAAAAAAAACAAAGACGAAAAGAAAAAACTGGTACAAAAGCGGTTTAGGGATTTATATATGTAATTGTCGATAAAAGTTTAGCATATATCTGAAATTATTTGCAGATAGTATCATAAATGACAATTTCGTACACAAAATTAACTTCATAGTGCTCTCCTGTAAAGTGCCTCTTTTCAATTTCGATATTATAGGTACGTAGGGACAGTCGATATATACGGTCGAATTTAGTAACCTCCTCCTTTTTTGAAGTCGGTTTTATTATAGACTTATCACTTAGATTTTGAAAAAGATGAAGATGCTTTTAAAAGAAGCATGCGAAAAAGTCACAAGAGATGACTGGATGTAGGTGCTTGAAAAAACTAAAAATATTATAATTTGATGACTTTCACCGCGATATCCGTATAGATACTAAGATTGACAATAATTTGATTATACACGTCAGTGAAGATGACAGCGACTCCTCAAGCAAATTGGAAGATTAAATTGTTTGACATAGTCTTACTATAAGAAGTCTGTCCGGGCAGTCACCACTAAAAACCATTCAACATTAATCGGTATTTGTTTTTTATATTCAGCTAAACATAAATGTAATAAATCAAAATTCCCGAAATGCTCATTGTATTCACGACAAGCTCTGATCAAAAACGAATTAGCGCTATAGGACAAGTAGGACAAGTTTTAGTACGAAAACACTTTCGATAATGTGATCCAGATCTTGCACTGTTCAAAAGTAGATTATTACTAAGTGAAAATGAAGAGTTTATAAACATTTGGTCTCGAACAGAACGGCGTCTAAACAGACTCAATGCCTTGTTTGATAAGTCAGTGAATTTATACGACAAATACTTCAAAACTTTTTTGAATATACTCAATGCAATTCTTATACACACAATAAAATGGTAGGAAAGTCAAAACTGTACATTGAATATTTTTTTAAAAGAATACTTGGGGTGTGATCTACAGTCAATACCGAAGTCAAAAATATAGTTTTTAGAATTTTTGTCTGTTTGTCTTGTAGCATATATTTTTAATTGCGCCTGATTTCGTTCCTGCTGATGTATAATAGCACAGTTATGCATTAGCGTTGCTATTTACTTTTTGTAGGCGACTAATTTAATTTTGGAATACCCTCGTATTGTATTACGTCGCGGTTCACCTTAGGGGGTAGTTGTGTCGCGACGCGCGGGGTTTGCTCGGGTATATAAGCCTCAGGGCAAGTGTTTGCGGCCCTCTTTTTTTGGATTGGATTCTCTCGCCGTTTTGGGATCTAGCTGCGATTTGTTGTGGGTGAGTCATTGTAGTTTTTTAGGGTATAGCTTTGCTTTAGTGTAGTTGATTTTGTGAGTTTTGAAAAAAAAAATTAAGATTCTGTAGGATTTTTTTACTCTCTCTCTTGTTGTCTCGTGTTAGGAATTGTGGGTGACTCTCTAACCCAGCAAGCAATTTTTTAACACGTAGCACTGGCGCCCAACGTAAATTCTCTAATATTTAAAATTATTTGTTTGTCGGTGAATTATTTTAATTATTTTATTTTGTAGGGTATCGCACTGGCACTCAATTTTTTTTTTTTTTTCTTATTCCTGGCAAGTGGTTTTCTCTGGGTATGGAAAGGGTCTTGTCCTTGTGTCTTTGTGTGTTTTGTGTTTTGTGAATTGTGTTAAATTATTACTTTTCATTTTTATTAATTAAATTTGATTACTGTTTCGTTTAGGTTGTGTATTTATATTAGTATGTTTAAAATTTAAAGTTAATATTTAAAAGTTTTTATTTGAATTTAAAAGATTTGTCCGAGCGTAGTCACGGTTTTTGCATTGTTAATCGTTCCTTGCTAAAAATTTTCAGTTACCTACTTTTTGTATTAATTATTTCTTGCTCAATAATTTTTGCCGTAACTAAATTTTTTTTACTACCCTCTATTAACGAATATTTTTGCTTACTTTGTACTTCTTTGTTACATTTTAACATTAATTTAAATCGAACTTTTTTTTGTACTTTTTGTTTCGTTTAAATTTTATTATTGTGCTACGATGATTCACTTAATAAAATTCGTATCCCTGCCTAAGGCTGAGTTAGAATATGAGGTGGTTGTTCGGAATGAGGAGCCAGCTGCCACGGTTTTAGCTTTACGTAAACAAATATTACAATTATCGGAATTGTTACCGTCAGAGGAGATTTTGGTCAGTCCATTGGATATTATAACCGATTTGGGCGGTATTAGTGACACCTTGATAAAAGTGAAATCAATTATTAATTCTAATCCGAATTTTAATAGTTTATTGAGGGCAGAGAATTTGTTGGCTCATTTGTATCATAGGATTGGCAGATTGGATGAGGATGAGGTTAAGAAGAATAGGGACATTTACGATTTGTGTATTGATCAATTTAATAATTATTGTGGGGTAGTTAATAAATTAAAATCGTCTAATAAATCTCCATTTCTTACAGTTTCTTCGTTATCATCTAGTAATCCCTTGAATGTAACGGTTCATTGTGATCATAACAGTTTAGGAGATTTAAGTAAAATTAAATTCGACGGTAAATCTTGCGTACGCTCTTTTATACGCCGGGTTACGGAACATTGTACTATTCATCGCATTGCGGATGACAAAGTTTTATCTTTTGCGTTACAGCTGTTTGTTGGCGATGCTTTAAAATGGTATAGGAGTGTGTGTGCTGGGGTTTCAGATTGGAAAGTAGTTTTAGAATATTTGCGTAGGGACTTCGATAAACCAGATTTTGATTACAAATTATTAAGGGAAATTCAAAATAGAACACAGGGGGTGAATGAGTCTATTGTAATTTATTTGGCTGTTATGGATGAAATGTTTAACAGATTGACTACTCCTCCTGAGGAAAAATTTAAATTAGAAACTTTATTACACAACGTTAGACCTTGTTACGCAGGGATGTTAGCGTCATCGGATATAACGTCAATTGATCAGCTTAGGAATGTGTGTCGTAATTATGAGAATGTTCAAAGTAGACTTTTAGATTTTCACGAACCACAGAATATCTCGGATGATTTAGTTGCACCTGATTTAGCTTATAATACTGGCGTTAAAAATGTTTTTAAAAGTTCATTTAAAAAATTTAATTATTCGAATAATTTTAATAATCAGGGGTATTTTAATAAAAATAATCGTTTTAATTCTAATCGTTTTGTTCCTTCAGCGCATAAATTCTCTCGTCAATTTTCGTCTCCTACTAACTCGTCTTACAATAATTCTCATACATCATTGCCGTCTCAGCGTAAACATTCTGTGCCTAGTAATAATAGCAATAGTAAAGTTCAGCCGAGCATTAATTCCATCGGTGATCGCGCGTCGAATCGTACTGTTTATTGTCAACGCTGTAAATCGTTTTCTCACTCTTATATTACGATTGTTTTAAGGATCGGAATGTTGTGTTTTGTTTTGGTTGCGGAGAGCCTAATGTGAAGCGTCCCGATTGTGTTAAATGTAAATCGAAATATAATAATGGGGTTAATGATTCAAAAAACGAGTAAGTTGGAACCGAGTTAAAACTAGTAATAATATTAATTTTTCTAAATCTGATTGGGATTCTTGGCTTAAAACAATTTCAATTTATTTTTTATCGTATAAATTAAACTCGGTTCTGTGTAATGATAATGGTATTGAAAATAGGCCTTATGCTGTTATACATATAGATGACATTAAGTTGTCGGGTCTCTTAGACACTGGTGCGTCTATATCAATTTTGGGGGGTAATTTTTATAAGGATTTCTTACAACGAGGGTATACTCTTTTTAAAGATAACATTATTTCTGCGGTCGTGGCTAACGGGAACAAGTTGTTTTCTCTTGGTTACTTGTGTTTACCGGTTGCGTTCGAAGATCAACTTCATTTTATAAAATTTTTTGTTTTTCCGGAAATTAATTCAGATATCATTTTAGGCATTGACTTTTGGAAAATATTCAAAATTTGCCCGAAATATATTAATTCAGTTAGTTTTAAACAAGAATCTGTTTTGTGTAATAATTCGGATGGCGTCATTACGGGTTATGAACATTTAAATAGCGATCAGCGTTCAATTGTTGATAGCATTATTAATCAGTTTCGTTCTGTTTCTTTTGAGCGGAAAGGTTTAGGGTTGACTACCGTGGTTACTCATAGAATTGATACGGGGGATGCTGTTCCCATTAAGCAACGATATTATCGGATGTCTACTGAGAAACAACGAATTCTTTCGGAGGAGGTTGATAAGATGCTTGAGTTGGATGTCATCGAACCCTGTCAGAGTGAGTGGAGTTCTCCGGTACTTTTGGTTCCTAAGGGAAAGGATACGGGTAGCTATCGGTTATGTTTGGATAGTCGGAAACTGAATGCGGTAACCAAAAAGGATGCATATAGTTTACCTTATATATCAGAAATTTTAGATAATCTTAGGGATGCTCATTATTTGTCAACAATCGATTTTTGTAGTGCCTTCTTTCAAACTCAGATTCAGGAATCGGATAGGGATAAAACTGCTTTTTATATTCCGTCACGTGGTACATTCAGGTTTAAACGTATGGCGTTTGGTTTAACTAACGCACCTGCCACTCAACAGAGATTAGTAGATAAGTTGTTTGGAAACCGTTTCGGGGTTAAAGTTTGTTGTTATGTTGATGATTTAATAATTGCAACCGCGGATTTCAATGAACATGTTTCTATTTTATTACAAATATTGGAAATTTTAAAAGAATGTAATCTTACTATTAATTTTGATAAATGTCGTTTTTTTAGGAGTCAGTTGAAATATTTGGGGTATGTAATCGATAAACACGGGTTGCGTACGGACCCGGATAAGGTTTCTGCAATAGTTAATTTTCCCACTCCAACCAATGTTAAGGGCTTAAAACGTTTTTTAGGGACAGCGTCGTGGTATCGTCGTTTCATTAAGAATTTCAGTACTTTGGCGGCACCGTTAAATAAATTAACTTCTACTCGTAAGGGTGCACCTCCATTTAAATGGACGGAGGAAACGGATTGTTCTTTTAGAAAGCTTAAGGAGTGTTTGGTCTCTGCTCCTGTTCTCAGGTGTCCTAATTATAACGAACCTTTTGAAGTTCACACGGATGCGAGTAGTTATGGGATTGGTGCGATGCTCTCTCAGACCTTTGAAGGGAAAGAACATCCTGTCGCATATATGAGTAGGTCATTTACCAAACCGGAACAAAATTATGGTATTACGGAACGGGAAACATTGGCGGTTTTGGCAGCGGTCGAACATTGGCGTTGTTATCTCGATAATGGTAAAAAATTTACAGTTTACACGGATCATAGTGCCCTTAAGTGGTTTTTATCATTGTCAAACCCGTCGGGTCGTTTGGCTCGGTGGAGTACTAGGTTATCAGAGTTTAACTTTGAGATTAAACATCGTAAAGGTTGTGATAATGTCATTCCTGACGCGTTGAGTCGTTCGGTTCCCGTGTGTAGTATATTTTCAATTTCAAATTATAAAGGTAATGATAAATGGTTTATTAATATTTTCAATGGCTGCGCTAATAAGCCAGCATCGTTTCAAAATTATTGTATTAAAAATGATAAATTATTTAGATTGTCTAAAAATAAAAATTATTTAACATCGGAGTTTGATTGGAAGGAGGTGATTCCTATGGAACATCGTTCGGAAATAATATCAATTAATCATGATGTTCCCACTGCGGGTCATTTGGGTATCTTTAAAACTCTTAAAAGATTAAATTTAAAGTACTTTTGGCCGAAAATGTATAAAGATGTTTTAAATTATGTCAATAATTGTTCTAAGTGTCTAGAATATAAAGCTCAAAATCATTTGACATTAGGTGTCATGGGTCGTCCTAAGAATTGTGTCCGTCCTTGGCAGGTTATTTCAATTGACATTATGGGTCCATTGCCTATTAGTAGAAAACAAAATAATTATATATTGGTTGTAACTTGTTGTTTTTCAAAATTTTGTTTAATTTTCCCTATGAAGCGCGCAACTTCCAAAGTAATAATTAAGTTAATTGAGGATAATGTTTTCTTAGTTCATGGTATTCCACAGTCGGTAATATTGGATAATGGTACGCAATTCATTAGTAATGAGTGTATCAAATTTTTTAAAAGTTATAATGTTCCTAATGTTCATTTTACTCCACGTTATACTCCACAGGTTAATCCGGTTGAGAGATATAATCGTACTATTTTAACTTGTATTGCATCCTTTGTCGATGAGGATCATAGATCGTGGGATAGGTACTTACCTCAAATTCAATTTGCAATTAACAGCGCGGTGAATGAAACTACGGGTTTCACTCCGTCCTTTTTAGTTTTCGGTAGGGAGTTAGTGTCGTGTGGTTCGCATTATTTGGACTCTGATAGTATAGAAAATATGATTTTTACTCCTCGTGACTGTTATGCGGAGAACTTAGGTCGGTTGGCGAGTATTTTCGATAAAGTTCAATTTCGGTTGTATGCCGCTCATTTAAAAAATACTTCAAGTTATAATTTGCGTCGTAGGACTGCGGAATTTAATGTTGGTGATCTTGTTTATAAGAAAACTTACTTCTTGAGTGATAAAGATAAATACTTTTCTAAGAAATTAGCGCCTAAATTTATCAAATGTCGAATTGTTGGTAAAAGGTCTCCTCTTGTATACGTATTACAGGATATGAATGGTAAAGATCTTGGGGTTTGGCATATTAAAGATTGGAAGTTAACAGGAAGTTCTGGTAGTAAGGGTAATTGATATTGTATTTTCTTTTTGTTTTAAATCTATATTACGTATTCCATTTTTGAGACGGGTGATGATCTCATTTTTTTTTATTTAGTGCTTATACAAGTACATGACTTATGATAGTTGTGTGTTGGGTACGTCTCTAATGTACTTTTGGTGTTTATTTTTGTTGAGTTATTCCACTGAGCAATAAATTAATTTGTGTGTGTTGGGTGCATCTCTAACGTATCCACCCACTCATATTATTTTGTTTAAAGCCTACGCCATAAGTTGTTGTTGTTGTGTTACAACTTAATTCTGGAACGGGTGGCGATTCCACATATTATTTTATTCTATTGAATATATATTCGATTCTAATTGTGTTATGCACATTCTAAAGCCTACATCGGGAATACGGTATTAAATATGGATTAAAAAGAAAAAAAAAATTGTTAAATTAAAAATTTTAAGTAGCTGCTGAGTGGTGCTCATTTATAGACCGTCACTCTGTGTGTCAGGGCGTTAATTGTCTAGGTCGGTTAACGCACATTGATAGTTGAATTTCAGGATGTTGTATGTTAGTGACGTATGATTGGGTCGTAAGACAGGGTTGCAGTGAATTCAAAATTATATGTGGTGTTTTTGTAATTCGATTATCTCTTATGATTAATCTATCAAATTTTTTTTTCTCTTAGTTTGGAGTTAAATTTTATAATCCCTTCATGAGCTTATCAGATTCTCTCCTTACATTAGTTTTTTTTTTTTTTAGAATTTTGCCAGAGATGCAAAATTCTTCTCTGTCGGGGGGGGTATTGTAGCATATATTTTTTTTTTGCGCCTGATTTCGTTCCTGCTGATGTATAATAGCACAGTTATGCATTAGCGTTGCTATTTACTTTTTGTAGGCGACTAATTTAATTTTGGAATACCCTCGTATTGTATTACGTCGCGGTTCACCTTAGGGGGTAGTTGTGTCGCGACGCGCGGGGTTTGCCCGGGTATATAAGCCTCAGGGCAAGTGTTTGCGGCCCTCTTTTTTTGGATTGGATTCTCTCGCCGTTTTGGGATCTAGCTGCGATTTGTTGTGGGTGAGTCATTGTAGTTTTTTAGGGTATAGCTTTGCTTTAGTGTAGTTGATTTTGTGAGTTTTGAAAAAAAAAAATTAAGATTCTGTAGGATTTTTTTACTCTCTCTCTTGTTGTCTCGTGTTAGGAATTGTGGGTGACTCTCTAACCCAGCAAGCAATTTTTTAACACGTAGCAGTCTGTTTGTCTGTATGTATGTTCGGGATAAACTCAAAAAGTACTGCATAGATTTACTTCAACTTTAGCACGAATATTATTAAGAAGTCGGGTCAACATATAGGCTACATATTATCACGCATATCTATCATACATCTCTATATCACATCTATCATATATCTCCTATGGGGAACGAGCAGTGAACCTTTATTTCTTCAACGCATTCTGTAACAACGTGTCACCTAACGACGCATATTTGAATGTTGTTGTTATTATGTTAATAACCATGCTATATAAGCTAGCTTCACACTATAAAAATCACGCAATATAAGTAACTAAGCCGATAAACATAATTAAATGAATATAAGTAGACAAGACAATTTTAAAGCAGCGCCATCTATGTGATTTTTCTGTAGATATGAAATGTAAAGAAGAAACGGGTAAATGAATATTATTTTAAAAGGTATAATCGTAGGTATTTTTGGTGCTGTATAGCGTTCACGCAGACGACGTCGTGGACAGCAGCTAGTAAACACTATACTGAGGATTCCAGCGCGTAGAGGTTTACTCAAGTACAGAGCGAACGTAAGAGTTGTAAAGAAGATTAATTGTGGAAGGTCTTTTAGCGTATGAGTTATTTAACGAAGGAAGTAATCATAAGATCTTTGTTATCTCCACCGACTCTTTATTAATGAATAATAATAATAATAATAATAATAATAATAATAATAATAATAATAATAATAATAATAATAATAATAATATAAAAAACAACGTTCACATAGCAACACATACAATATAATTCCAAAATAACGTGAACGTAGTAAAATATAAAATAGAATTAATAAATTGTAAAACATAAATTATAAAGAAGAATTCAAAATACGAATTCTTGACATCTATCAAAAGGATTCATTATTATTTCCATATAAAACAATCTACATATTTTATGTATGGAGACTTTTCATTTTTGGTGTAGGTCACATAGGTATATATATATATATATATATATATATATATATATATAATATATATAAAAGCGAAAGGTCACTCATCACGAAATCTACGAAACTATAACACCTACAAACTTGAAATTTGGCAGGTAGGCTTCTTAAAGGACGTAGACATCCGCTAAGAACAGATTTTGCGAAACTCGACCCCTAAGGGAATAAAACGGGCCTTGGAAGTTTGTATAAAAGTTCTATGTTTATGAAGTAAGAAACTTGAAATTTAAAATGTATGCTCTATAGATAGTGAGAAGGTATCTAAATAATGTATCTTTAGAAATCAACTCCCTCTTGGGGCTAAAACGGGGGATGGTAGGTTGACTCGCTCATCACGAAATCTCCGGAACTATAACAGCTACAAACTTGAAATTTGGCAGGTACTTTCCTTATAGAGTTTAGGACATCTGCTGAGAACAGATTTTACGAAACTCGACCCCTTAGGAGATAAAACGGGGGTTGGGAGTTTGTATGAAAGTGCTATGTTTTTGAAGTAAGAGACTTTAAATTTAAAATGTATGCTCTATAGATAGTGAAAAGGTGTCCAAATAATGTATCTTTAGAAATCAAATCCCTTTTGGGGTTAAAACGGGGGATGGTAGGTTGACTCACCCATCACGGAATCTCCGAAACTATAACAGGCACAAACTTAATGTTTGGCAGGTAGTTTCCTTATAGGGTATAAACATTTGTTAAGAATGAATTTCACGAAACTCGACCCCTAAGGGGGTAAAACGGGGCTTGGTAGTTTGTATGAAAGTCCTATGTTTTTGAAGTAAGATACTTGAAATTTAAAACGTATGCTCTACAGATAGTAAGAAGGTGTCTAAATAATATCTCTATAGAAATCAACTCTCTTTTGGGGTTAAAACGAGGGATGGTAGGTTGACTCACTCATCACAAAATTTGCGAAACTATAACAGCTAAAAACTTGAAATTTGGCAGGTAGGTTCCTTATAGGGCGTAGACATTCACTAAGAACGGATTATATGAAACTCGACCCCTAAGGGGATAAAATGGGGGTAGGAAGTTTGTATGAAAGTCCTATGTTTTTGAAGTAAGAGACTTGAAATTTAAAATGTATGCTCTGTAGATGGTGAGAAGGTGTCCAAATAATGCATCGTAATCTATATATATAAAAGAGAAAGGTCACTGACTCACTCATCACGAGAACTCAAAAACCGCTGGATGGTCCATCCATTCAAGATAGACAAAGATGAAATTTGGCAGGGAGGTAGATTATAGTTAGTAGACGTCTACTAAGAACGGATTTTGCGATATTCTACGGCTAAGGGAGTTTAATTGGGGTTGATAATTTCTATGAAACATATATACAGCAGCTATAAGTTTGCCTGATAGATTATTTATATTGCAGCCTGAAAATAAAACTAAGAATATGGTGTATAGAGAGGTTTTGTAAAAATAACTATTAAATTATACTAAATTGTGCCATTTAAAATATTGCTCACTGTGATAAGCCAGCCAGATAAGCATTTCAAGTGACTGAAATAAAAAAATAATTTGCGTTAAACATCTTAATAGTAATGCATATCTTCATAACCACGCGGACGTAGTCGCGGGCAACAGTTAGAGTATTATAAAACAAAGTCTCCAAAAGTGTATGTGATCAATTCCCTCAAAATCTACCGAATGGATTTTCAGGCGATTCAAGAGGAAGGTTTACGTAACGGCTAAGCCGATTTTGATGAGAGTTTCACTGGAAGTTTGCCGAGAAAACTTTGTGACAAACTGATTTCAACGCGGGCGAAGCCGCGGGCACAGCTAGTATATATATATATATATATAAAAGCGAAAGGTCACTCACTCATTACGAAATCTTCGACTCCGACGACGCTTTAAGCCGAGGTGCGATCTCGCTAGGAGACACCCTTAGGGCGGGCGTTTTTCCCCCCCGAGCCCTCCCAGAGGGCTCCCATTCTTCCTTCGCGGCCGGCTTGCCTAAGTGCCCCGGTGACGCTGTAAAGGCCGCTAGGGCCAACAGCACTCTTCAATTCGAAAAAAAAAAAATTACGAAATCTCCGTAACTATAACAGCTACAAACTTTAAATTTGGCAGGTAGGTTCCTTATAGGGCGTAGACATCCGCTAAGAACGGATTTTACGAAAAATGACCCCTAAGGGGATAAAACGGGGGTTGGAAGTTTGTATGAAAGTCCTATGTTTTTGAAGTAAGAGACTTGAAATTTAAAATGCATGCTATAATAAAGATGATGAGAAGGTGTTCAAATAATGTATCTTTAGAAATCAACTTCTTTTTGGGGTTAAAACGGGGGATGGTAGGTTGACTCACTCATCACGAAATCTCCGAAACTATAACAGCTACAAACTAGAAATTTGACAGGTAGGCTTCTTATAGGGCGTAGACATTCGCTAAGAAGCGATTTTAGGTAATTCGACCCCTATGGGGGTAAAATGGGGGTTGGAAGTTTGTATGAAACATATACAGCAGCTATAAGTACGCCTGATAGATTATTTTTATAAAAAACACCTTTTAAATTATAATAAATTGTGCCTTTTAAAAAGTTAGTCAGTGTGATAAGCATTTTAAGTGACTGAAATAAAAAAAAATGGCATTAAATATCTTAATGGCATATCTTTATATTTAATATTATAAAACAAAGTCCCCAAAAGTGAATGTGATCGATTCCCTCAAAATCTACTGAACGGATTTTCAAGCCGTGGGTACAGCTAGTTTAATATATACATCAAATTACAAAATAATAAAAAAAGATCACATTTAGTTATTATAACAATTAAAACCGTATTTTATTGTTTTTGTATGTTTTATATTATTTTTGCTGATATATATATATATATATATACATATATATATATATATATATATATATATATTGTTAAAATATTAATAATATACTAACGTTTGAGCAAAATAATCACCTATTCACAATGTAAGAGAGTGATCAGAGCTTAATCCATCACGCTCCACTTGTCGATACAATTGAAGTCGGTTTTTCTTCGTTTCCCTGCAAACACAATTATTATTGCATTGATTTTTTTTTCTTGTATCTGTTTTACGTGTTTTTGAAATGAAATACTCTCAAGTAAGCTGTAAGCTATAATTGAGGTAACACTCTGTTGTTGTACCTTGGTGTTGAAAATGGTAAATATACTCATAGTAATCTACCTTGTTGGCGCATTATTATAAATCAATAAATGAATAAAACAAGAAATAATTCTAACTTTTATTTATTAAATATAAAAAGGGCGGTCAATATTATTAATAACATAAAATTAATATTAATTTACTTTTAAAATTTTAGATGTATCTTAAACACTTAAAAACATCTGAAATAGTGAAAAAATTATTATCTTTTTGTTTGTTTTATCAAGTACATAAATAGTAGTAAAGTAAGAGAATTATTAATGATTGACTTATACCTCCTATATTGCTTTAAAAGTTTAACATTTTTGCCATACCATAAAACAATATTACATATAAGTTGTGTTTTTATAAGACTTATTACAATTTTTTACTACCAACAGTTCTTAAAAAATCAATGCTTTTCTTCCCTTGGCTACAATAAGACGGTAGTTGAATGTCGCTTTGGTCGGTCCATCGACGTTACTGCTCGCATGATCTATAATGCGCAAGTCTCGGAGAACATTAAAGTAATCTAACAGAAAATCTTCCTCTAAATCTTTTGGTATTTCGAAAGGATTGATTGATGTTACGAGACCTAAAAGTAAAAGAAATTATTTTAATATATTAAACTTTTCACTAGATATGACAATGAAAAATTAAAAAAATCAAATAATAAATAGTAAACTTTAAAGATACAAAGCTCAGAAACAGTAGATCTTTGGAATGATATAGATCTTTTAGAACCCAATTTTTTTTTTAAATCTTATACTAACTGATCCGATGAATATTGATATTCCATATTTTTTTGAAATTCTTTATTTGTCGAGACAATAATGAACACAAAAAAAAATATTATTCAATTTGGGACAGTCGTTCTGAAGTTACCCTCGTACATACATTTCAGCAATTTATTTTCTGATTTTTATTTAATTTTCTGGACGATGTTCTTAAAGTTTCATGTTTCATTCCGTAAGAACCAGAACAAAAAAAAAGAAGCATCGAATAAAATCGATTTGTTATCAACTTATGACGTAACCGATGGAAATATCATTACAGCCTATACAGTCCACTGCTGGACATAGGCCTCCACAAGTTTACGCCAAAAATAACGAGAACTCATGTGTTTTGCCCATAGTCACCACGCTGGGTAGGCGGGTTGGTGACCGCAGTACTGGCTTTGTCGCACCGAAGACGCTGCTGCCCGTCTTCGGCCTGTGTATTTCAAAGCCAGCAGTTGGATGGTTATCCCGCCATCGGTCGGCTTCTTAAGTTCCAATGTGGTTGTGGAACCTTGTTATCCCTTAGTCGCCTCTTACGACACCCACGGGAAGAGAGGGGGTGGCTAAATTCTTTAGTGCCGTAGCCACACAGCACATGAAAATAGGGATAGGGAGGGAGCAGATGGAAATAGGGATTAGTTTTTTATTTAAAAGTAGTCGTGTAGATACTAAACTTACCTTTGAGTACATCCAAGTTTGGATAAACAAATGTCTTATGCAAACATTCGACTTCCACCGAAGTGAATCCGATCGACGTCATCATTTGTTTGACCTTCTTTTCAGGTTCCTTCGAAAAATTATGAAATATTTTATTCATTGATAACTTAATTTCATTTTGTTTTGATTCATTTTCATTTTGTATGAAACATTTCCCTTTTAAAAAAGACGAAGTTAAGACATCTTATTACATTTCAAAAAAAAATCTGTATATTTGGGCGTGTAAGTAAAAGTTACACACACAAACACAATCACACACACACATACACACATCAGCCTATTGCAGTCCACTGCTAGACGTAGGCCTCCACAAGATCGCGCCAAACATTACGACCCCAAAACAGCCGGAAACCGTGGGGCTGCCGGGAACTAAGGGCCGAAATTTTTGGCGCGTACTCATGAGTTCTGCCCGTAGTCACCACGCTGGGCAGGCAGGTTGGCGAAAAAAAGTAAAAATCCTTTTTTTATTTATTTGATCTGTTGTTTTTTTTTTTGTTACTAATGTCTTTTTTTATATAATTGTATAAAAATGTATATTTTTTAAATGCATAAACCTATCACAACTCTTTTTTTGCGAGTAGTGGATAAAGTTGTACTTACTACGACTTCAAGTCCGCCTTCTGAGAAACATGTTATGTTAACTTGTGTAATAAAGATTAAATAAATAATGATCTATAAGCTGTTTTCGAGGGTTGTTACGAATCGTCTCGCCAGAGGACTCGACGAATTCCAACCACCAGAGCAGGCTGGGTTTCGAAATGGCTACAGCACCGTGGACCACATCCATACTGTTCGGCAGATTATCCAAAAGACGGAAGAATATAATCAACCGCTGTGTATGGCATTTGTGGACTACGAGAAAGCCTTCGACTCTGTCGAGACCTGGGCTGTCCTGGACTCTCTGCAGAGATGTCATATCGACTGGCGATATATCGAGGTACTGAAATCTATGTACGACGCGGCGACGATGACCGTTCATGTCAATGACCAAAGAACAAGACCTATTTCCCTCCGGCGTGGGGTAAGACAGGGGGATGTAATATCACCGAAACTGTTTACCACTGCGCTAGAGGATGTTTTTAAGACCTTGGATTGGGGGGAACGAGGCATCAACGTCAATGGTGAATTCATCTCTCACCTTCGTTTCGCCGACGATATTGTCATCTTTGCGGAGACGCTGGATGAGTTAGGCCAAATGCTGGCCGGCCTAAACGAGTCCTCCCGACGTGTCGGTCTCTGTATGAACTTGGATAAGACGAAAGTTATGTTTAACAACCAAGTCATACCGATACCGGTATCGGTCGATGGTACCCTTCTCGAAGTTGTTCAGGATTATATTTACCTAGGCCATACTATCCAACTAGGCCGCAACAACTTCGAGAAGGAGGCCGATAGGAGGATTCGGTTGGGCTGGGCGGCGTTTGGCAGGCTCCGTCGAGTCTTCACTTCGAAGATTCCGCAATGCTTGAAGACAAAAGTTTTCGAGCAATGCGTCCTGCCTGTGTTAACATACGGAGCCGAGACGTGGACACTGACGAAGGGACTGGTCCACAAGTTTAAAGTCGCTCAACGTGCAATGGAACGGGCTATGCTTGGGGTCTCTCTCAAAGATAGGATTAGAAATGAGACTATCCGCGAGAGAACGAAAGTAACCGACATAGCCCACAGAATTAGCAAGTTGAAGTGGCAGTGGGCTGGTCATCTGTGTCGCAGGACCGATGGCCGTTGGAGTAGACGGGTCCTAGAGTGGAGACCGCGTCTTGGCAAACGCAGTGTGGGACGTCCTCCGGCCCGTTGGACTGACGATCTACGTAAGATTGCCGGTGTAGGCTGGATGAGGATTGCGGAAGACCGGGATGTGTGGCGCGAATTTGGGGAGGCCTATGTCCAGCAGTGGACTGCGATAGGCTGAAGTGTAAAATAATGATAGCATTGTTCAATGTTAAGGACAGTTTGACATTACATATACGAAAAGTTACTATTTTTTAAGCTTATCATGTGAGCACGAAATGCAAAAATTATAATTGATAATGAATAGAATTTTACCAGACAGTCAATATAGGGTGAAATAAAGCGTTCAACATCTTTCATCCAAAACTTCCATTTTGTTGACCGAGATAGGACGCGGTAAACGTCAAAAACCGGCGTGTGAGCCAGGAATACTAAAAAGCACTCGCCTCTCTCTGATAGTAGATCATATATGTTTGCAAATGCCACCCTGAAATTATGATTTTATTATAGATATTTATTATTACTCTAGATTAATTTTTTAAATATCTAAGATATATCTTAGTAGTTTATCAAAGTGAAAAATAATTTTTGTAGAATAAATATGTTAGTATTATGGGTATAACCTTTGTGCATCAAAAATAGTATCAGAATAATAATTTATAGTACATCTCTAAGTCTAAATACTAAATTTATACTTTGATATGTAGTGCAGATTTTTCAATCGAACAATTTAATTACTGTCCTCGTTTTTAGAAATTCAATTAAGAGAATTAAATATATATTATTTTTTTAAGGAGTACTAATTGTGTTTGCTCGCAAACGAAAAAACAAAAACACTTCATTCACATCGATAAGTAAATACGCGTTATTAAAATAGTACACATTACTTCTTGATCAAAATTAAACGCGACTGCAAGACAAGCATCAGCTTTTGATTAAACTGAGGTAGGGCACAGCAGGAAATTTCCCGCTCAAAATATGGAGCAGACCGACTGGGGTCATACTCTAGACTTTAGAGAAGATCACAACTAAATAAAACTGTTTTTAGTGATGTGTTCCTGTTGGTGAGTAAGGTGACCAGAGTTCCTGAGGGAATTGAGGATAGGGTGCCGACCCTGCGCTTGCGATGCTTCTAGTGTTGCAGACATCTATAAGCTACGGTAATCGCTTACCATCAGGTGAGCCGTACGCTTGTTTGCCGACCTGCTTATATAAATAAATAAAAAATTAGAATCATCAAAATCGATATACCCAGTGAAAATTTATGCGGTATAATACAACGTAGGTCGACGAAAAAATATCAAGTAAATACGGATTATTAAATATAACTCGAAAAGTACTAGTCAGATCGCAATTAAATTTAAATGGAACCTCATGACACGTACTCGACTAGAAAAAAGGTCAGGCTCAGCCAGATCATGTATCTGGATCGGATCAGGATAGAACGAGGCATGCCAGATCAGGCAAGCTCTATCAGGACCAGGTCTGGTCCAGACAAGGATAGCCTGATATAAAATATAATCAAGTATGGTAAGGCATACTAGATCAGGACCCGGTCCGGTCCAGATCAGGATAGCCTGATGTAAAATATAATCAAGTATGGTAAGGCATACTGGATCGGGACCCGGTCCGGTCCAGATCAGGATAGCCTGATGTAAAATATAATCAAGTATGGTAAGGCATACTGGATCAGGACCCGGTCCGGTCCAGATTAGGATAGCCTGAAAGAAATTACGCAAACTGAGCCTGAATCGCGCTATTAATGTTTTTAAGCGCACTAAGTATATATACAGTTATCAGGACAGTCTAGCAGGGAGTCATTTCTACACAGTGGAGCAGTCGTAAGTAATAGGAAATAGTTAATTAGTAGTTAATTATTAGAAGTTGATAAGTAAAATTTAATTAACAACATAAAAATAAATAAAAATAATTAATATTTAAAATAAAAACACAAATAAATAATACATTGGAAAAAATAAACGGAAATAAATATTAATATATAATATATTTTTTTGTTAAACATTTTTTTCAAGAATATACATTCGTGTTTTATAAAAGGACCGGACCGAACCGGCTGATCAGGATGAGATGAGATTTCCTGATCTGGACCCGATCAGGAAATCTCATCTCATCCTGATCAGGTCCAGACCAATCATCTGCGTTACATGCCTTATCTAGTCCTGATCAGGCATGCCTGGTCCGGTCCTTCTAAGGAAGACGAAAAAATTTCTACTCGGGTACCGCCTTTCGATTAAAAAAAACATAAAAATCTGTCCACCCAGTCAAAAGTTCCGGGCTAACATATATTTAAAAAATATTGAGAACTTCGTCTTTTGGAAGTCCTCCAGCCAGTCCTTAACGTTTTATGTAAGAGAAGAGTAAATAAAATAAATATAACTAATTAAACTGTCTCGAAAAGTGGAAATAGAACTCGCATATGAAGAATTTTATGTAAAATGTAAAATATAATTAACACATTATAAAAAATTAGAGCATGGTAAAAAATTAGAATTAAATAGTAATTAAAATATATAATAAATTTAGGAATTACTCACTCTTGTTGTTGGATCCAATGCAAGGCGTAGAATGAAAATACGTAATCAAAAGTTCCTCGAAGCTTGTTTGGCAAGTCGCCCTCGATGTTCAGCACCATGAAACTGGTGTGATCATTCGCGTACTGCTTATTAGCAAAGTGAACCATGTTTTCGCTAATATCACAACCTACCAGTCTTTCACAATTATCGGGGATAAATTTTTTTAGTATACCCATCGTTACGCCTCCATCTCCGCAACCAATGTCTAAAACCGTAATTTCGCCGTTTTTCCATTTAATTCGCTTTCCATATTCTTCTAAACATTGCAGAGCATCCGTTTTTGTTATAATATTGCTTTTATTATATAATTCAGCGTCGTTCATTTTCGTATATCTTTTAGAGATATTTGTTTGATTCGGGTTTGAGTGCGTTAAATCGCTGCGTTTGGTTCGGTTTCAGCTGACAGTCTCATCAAGAGTGCGGTGCGTAAGTATTTATATATACCACCGATACATGGTATAGCCGACTGTTATGGTACGGTGTGTTACGGAATTTTCCTCAAAATTTGAAAATGATGCATGTGCAACGATTGGAACATTAATTTTTAACATTAATTAAATTAATAACAGAAATTGTACGTAAATATGCGAAAACGTTAGTCAAATGCGTCTGAATAATGAATTAGCAAGTGCTTGCAATTTACTTATTGTTTAATTTTATCCAGTACTTTACGATCCTAACGTTTCCTCAAAATCATTATTGTATTATTTCGATTGTATTTAATTGAATAAAATATAATAAAAATTGTTATAATTGTGTTTACTAGCCAAAAAAAAACCGGTTTCAATTATATGGGCCATTGACACAACGTAGGCAGACAAAAGTCAAGTAAACACGCGTTGTCAAATATTACTCAAAAGGTTGTAATTAGATTTCCAAATTTAAATGCGTTCACGAAAATCGGTACGCCCAGTAAAAAGTTATGAAGTATAATACAACGTAGGTCAACGAAAAAATAGTCAAGTAAGTACCCATTACTGCATTATAGTAAATGTGGGTAAACCTTCCGTGATCGGAAGTTGTTTGCAAGCTGCGTGTTAATTAATTGAATATATTAGAAATTATTGTTAATTCATTAGGAAGTGCGATTAATTACCTCACTGAAACTGTGACTTGAACTGCAAAACCAAGTGTCATCACTTGAAAAGACTATTCAAGAGCATAACAGCGTAAGTAACAAAAAACGAGTGTTCTTTACACCACACGACTGAAGTAAAATTTCTGTACAATAGGCCTGCACTGTGTCTTAAATTTATGTATCGTAACTGGCTATGAGAGAAAGAGTAACTCTCTCTAGCTCCGTTTGCCTCGCCCAATTATACTTTTCGAAACACTCTCGTCACGCGCTCACCAGCTTACTTCCCAAGTCAAACGTGCGTAAAGAAGTTTTTACACGTGACGTGCGTAAATAAAAACGGGACCGAGTAGAAGTACTGGCATTATATTGATAATCAAAGTCAACGAGGCGTATTATATTTTTAACAAATATTTTAGTTAGTTGTTAAATTTTAACAAAAGACGTAAGTTAAGAAAAAATTAAAACTTTATTATATTTTATGAAAACAATTTATGAAAAAACTTTGAATTATTATTTAAGGATATTTTAAATTTGTTTCTTTTGGAAAATATTCAAACTGTACCTCATTTCGATATGGCTACTTTTGATTTCAAGAATGCTTTAAATTTATTACGTACTAGCTGTGCCTGCGACTTCGTCCCCGTGGAAATTAAAAAAAATATTGTTCAGTTTCCAGTCACAAAATAAATAAATTTGTAAAATAAAAGTAGCATAAGGTACTCCTTATTACATCAGCTATCTGCCAGTGAAATTTCCGTCAAAATCGGTCCAGCCGTTTCAGAGATTACCAAAAGCGGTTATTTTAATACGCTATAGATTATATCTAATGATGAAACAAGTACCTATTAAACAGTTGATTGAATATATTAAATACTACGACTCTTTGAGAATGATAGAGAAGTAAGTGTAAAAGAAATTTAATAGTTATTATTATGTTATGTTTTAAAAGGCAGGTTAACGCAAGGTGCTAAGCTAAGTCTTCAAGACGATTATGTTGATGTTGAGGTTTTGATAAGTGATGTGAATAAATAATTGTTGCCAAAAAGGGTGCAAGAGCAATTCAAAATAAATCACAAAAATTAAAGCAGCACGAAATATCTAATTCTGACTATGGGAAACAAATAACAGAATTGTTTGTGAACCTTACTATGTCACAGGCCAACGGAAACTTAGATTGCTAAAATATTTGATAAAACAAGCGATTAAACAGTTTTCCCATTATTTACGAAATCACAATCTCAGTACTATAGTTTGAGCTAAAAATTACAGATCCCTGAAAGACGCTATACCAGCAGCCCGAGATAAAAAAATCTCGGCACCAGCAGCTGGAGAGGTGATGGATATGTATAAAAGAATTTTTCATAACTAAGGAATTTACATAATAATAATAACAATAATCTTTATTGGACACAATCATAAATTATACAATACAGATTACCCTGACTCCTGCACTAGTTTGCACTGTGTTGCAGACGCCAGTATCCTCCCCTTTAATATATCGACGGGTGCAAAGTAAAAAAAGTTAACTACAATTTTGAGTTTTTTTTTTATTGCAGTAACTAACTAAAAGCTTTATATTTTACAACATGGCAAAATAAAAAATACAAATATCACCTCATTTCTTGTACTTTTGTCAAGTAAAAGAAGACAACTACTGCTGTTTTGTAAAATTACACGACGTACATGCGTTCAACTACCACTTGGCCGCTTTTACGCAATCCGCGCGACAGGCGCACGTTCATTCCTATTGTGTCATCAGTCAGATGTCATGTGCTTCGCCGGCCGGCAACAATGTTTGTTTGTTTTGGTTTTTTACGTATTAAGGTTTGTGTGAAAGTGTTATCATAATAATAAACCATTTGAATAGATCACGATAGACATGGAAAGACGTTTTTGGAAATTTTTGGAATTGGAAAAGTCATACTTATAAATATATGAAACATCTTTATTAAACCCAGATTTATTAATTCCTATGTAGAAACGACCAAGTGGTAGTTAACTCAGTTGTCATATTTTTAAGCACAATGTAGAGGCAGACAACTGCAATATCTCGTTAATTAAACATAATTAGATGAAATGAAATATACAATTGTTTGTCTTTCTAAAAAATATAGCAGTGATGAAAATTTCAACAAATTTGGTTTAAAATTGACAAAATGGGAGCACTTTTTCCTATTTTGCGCTCTCCTGAAAAGTTCCTGTTTTGTATATAACTCTTTTTATTTTGCACCCGTCGATATGTAATAACAAATTATACCCTTAAAAACTAATTATTATCAATTCAATGGTACAAAAAAAATCAAAACTAGCTAACATTAACATTAATAACTTTAAACTATAATTAACATTTAGATGGAAAACTTGTGCCATGTGTGTTTAGTTGTTCACTAATTATTACCATGTGTATGTGTATGTGCTTGTGTGTATGTACAAAGTGTGGGTGTGCGTGTGTGTGTATGTGTGTGTGTGTGTGTGTGTGTGTGTGCGTGTGTGTATATACGTCTGTGTATATCACGTCAGTCAATGGCTATTATTTAACTGTTATTTAAAGATTCTCTGTAGCGTTGTAATCCAAGCATTTTAACCAGGCAAGTAATTTTTCCTTTGATCTATAGTTATTAAGTGTTCTGATTTTAAAAATTGTGTTAATTTTACTATAAAGAGTTGGAGCATGGTGATTGTAATGTTTTCGTCCAAACGCTGTTTTCGTAGGATTTACCGGACATCTTTTTATTATTTTTATTATTTTAATTATTTTATTTTTTATTATTTTGTTCCTTAAAGGTAAATAAGGTACACACTTCTTATGGTATCTTTTAACAACTTCATATACATATGTATGTTTGTCTTACAGTCAGTACATCAGCTTGTTTATACACCGCAACTTTGCTTATTACTGCGCAACTTGAGTATTACTTTTAGGACCGTGCGTTGGGCCTTCTCTGCAAGCATTATATTTGTCTTACCAGCGCCTCCCTATGCACAGATGCAATATCTCACAAGGCACTCGCAGAGTGCTCGATAGACTTGAATTAGGAGCTTTTCTTCACATATTGAACGTAAATTTTTGTAGATGTACATTCGTTTTCTGATTCTAGTAGTTAAAGTAGTAATATGTAAGTTCCAATTAAGTCGTTCATCGACTACTACACCTAAGTACTTCACGGAATTTACTCTATTAAGTTTTCTACAGCCACAGTTACAGTTGTTAACGATGCGGTTACAAGGGTGCGTATGTATTGTAAGTCCAGAATTAGGTAACAGTTTATGCGATGCTGACTTGCTGAAGCATATATAATTCGTCTTTGAAACATTCAAGGACAGCAAGCTTTCCTCCAGCCAGGCTGTGACTATAGCAAGGCCATTTTCAGCTTTACTGTATACAGTGTCCCAATTGCTACCGTGAAAAAGTAGTACAGTGTCATCAGCAAACATAGTTATTTCCATGTTACACTGGACAGCTACATTACAGAGTTCATTAATATAGATAAGAAATAATGTAGGTCCAAGAGTGCTGCCCTGTGGAACACCGAACCTACAGGTAAGTTGATCACTCATAACACCAGTCACCCTCACACACTGTGTTCCCTCCGATAAATAGTCCGTGAACCACCCAAAAACCACACCTCTTATGTCAATACTATCCAAACGTTTCAGGAGTATTGATTGGTACGGAAACTGTGTCGAACGCTTTTTGAAGATCTAGAAAGACTTTCAAACACTTTTCACCCTTGTCTGAATACGATACTATATTATTTGTTACGGTTTTTTTTATCACATTAGCTTTATTTAAAATAATAATAGTGGAGAGTGATCTGTTATTTTTTGTTCAAACACTATAGTTTTACAAGATGACGAGCATTTTATCATTATATGATCAATACAAGTATTTATGCGTGTGGGTATGTTTAATGCCTGGTTTTATTCCTTGTAGTGCAAGTAAGTTTAAATAATCCAGAGCCACCCCGGAAAGATTTTCTGGCATGATATTAATGTTTATATCGCCTCCCAAAATAACATTTTTTGTGTGGGTATTATTTAGTAAATTATTCAACGAATCTAAGTAAATCTGGGGGCACGGTAGTGCCCCCGCCAAGACGAACCAAAAAAAAAAAACGAAAAGCACTACATATCTTTTTTCGAAGCGCTTCGTCGTTTTTTTGAACCCTCATAACTTGGGTTTGGATTATACCAGATAAACAAAATTCTGGGGCTATGATGTCAATAGTGGACTTATTAAACATATAAAGTTTCAATTGCATAGCTCTTATACTTTAGATTTTATTGATATCTAAAAAAACCCGATTTCGTCACTCACTGATGATCATCAAAATTCTTAGAGTACTTCCTGAAGTCCCAGAAAGCTGAAATTTGGTATGTAAGCTAGTATTAATACACAAACAACAAAAAAATTCTAAAACTTGGAACTTTTACCCCCTAACCCCTTAAACTAGGGGATGGAAATTTGTATGAGACTTCCGCAAATTTTGATGCTAGAGGTCTGAAAATTGATATAGGGACTCCTTGTTAATAATAATAATAATGAAATACATAGAAAATTAAAATCGGTTATTAGTTTATGTCGAAAATTTACATTTTGTAATTTTGGTATTTAAGTTTTGGCGGAGGTCACCGTTTGCATATCAGTTCAACATAAAATCAAAAACAGCGTGCTTAAACCGAATATGGTGAAGATTGGATGATATTTATGGTATAAAATGTGTCGCAGGTAAAATGCAGCTATAATATTGTCATAAGCAACTTACAAAAAGAATTGAAATCCCACCTAAAACATTTTCATGTAAAATGTTGCCAAGACGAGATCATATGGCTCGCACTGTCAAAAAGTTATCAGATCTCATGTAGAGCCAAGCTTCTAACTCTACACGCCCTAACTCCACAAGCCCTAACTTCACAAACTCTACACCTTAGTCAAAATATGTGGCTTGGCCGTTTCGTTACTACCGGCTGCCGATGTTGTAGATGACATATATTTTGATGATATATATTATTTTTAATTGTATTATATGTATTATATGTATATCAATTATTATTCTTCTTTTTATTTTTTCTTTAATACAACTATTGTATAACAGAAAAGTAATAAACAATGAATAAATTCTTCACCTTACGCCCACGTGACGGTAATGAAATGGACTGTATTTCTTCGTATCGTATATATTGTTGTTTAAAATTATAAAAAAAAAATATACAAAACTTGGACGGCTTGGCGTCGCAAATAATAAAAAAATAGTGTTGACGGCTCGGGGTCGCGGATGACAGTTTAATTCGTCGGCGATGTTTTATTATTTCTACTGAGTGGGTAGTATGTGTGTATTTCATAACAATTTGATGTGGGCATAACATAGAACAGTACTTTTAAAAATTAACAATAAACAAATAAATTAATTCTGTTTTCAATGTAATGTGGATTGTGTAACGAGTGTGAATGTGTGAGAATGTGTACATGGCTGAAATGTGTTTTATTATTTATATTGAGTGGGTAATATATGTGTAACTTATATATAAAGGCAATTGGCCTATATCATCGTAATGTACCGATACGATGTGAATCGAGAGACCGTTGACAAGCCTAATGTCTAATGCCCGTCCCGACTCACTCACTCAAGCTCACTAGCGCCCGGGGTTGTGTCAGAGTGCCGAAACGTCACTCTAAAAATGTCTATGCGCCTTCATATATATTCGTTGTAAGTATAACATAATATTGTACAATAGAACAACAACAATACATGTTTTCCATAGGGTCTAAAGTATTACAAAAATATTGTTGGCAAAAATAGAAAACATTAAAAAACAAGTTATGTTACACTAGCCTTACCCCACGGTATCAGTGTGCCTCCGACTTAACTTCATACGAAGAAAATTAAACAATATATTTGAATATAAGAAACCCAGGTGTGCCACAGCCTTATTTTCTCTGTACGGCACACGTGCAAGATTTCAACATCATTTCGGATGAAGATGGTAAGCAACGGAAAGCGATCACCGCAGAGACCACCGCAGCGACGGCCACACCGTGGAAACCTTTCTTCAACTTCGTTTTATTAAATCATTCTTCTACTTAACATCAGTAGGGAATCACCTCTTTAGTATTAAGTTTAATTATATTTTATTTTTTATTTTTATTTTATTTTATTTAGGAAACAAACAGTACAATAATACAAAGAAAAAAAAAATTCTTATAAAACTGATACATAAACCAATAAAGTTTCCAATAGTAAACAATTCATTAATAAGCTAAAAAGCACACATTAATAAGAAATAATCGATACACACAGAAACATAAATAATTCAAACAGTAGTAAATTAAATAATTAGGTAAACATGTACGAATAGAGACATTTCATACAATTATCAATTAAATAATAAATAATTAAAAGATAACAAATTCAGATATATACAACATTAAAAATTAATCATACCAACTATAATAGAATTATAATTAAATTAATTTATAACAAAATCAAACTAACGTACTAGAAATTCATGAATTATGTAAATAATTAATGATAAATTAAAAATTAAAAATTTATTGCATATCGTAATTCACTCCTTAAAGAATGCACTGAACAAGTAGCAAAATCAATGTGATGAAAACATTGGTTGTACATTTTACATGCTCTAAAAGTAAAATTATTCTGCGTATATTTGGTCCTAGTTCTAGGCACATAAAATAGGGACTGATTACGTGTATTTATTTTGGGAGACCTAAATAATATATTACTTAGTAGATAAGGGGAATCAATAAAATTACGAAGTAACTTAAATAAAAATATTTGGTCTCTCTCCAATCGACGATTTTCTAAAGAAGGAATATACGGGATATCTTGAATATGCGGCGAAACTTTGTAACTTAAAAATTTTATAAATTTATAATTAATTTTTTCCAATTGAGCAACATGACATTCGTAAAATGGATTCCATACAGTTGAGCAGTATTCCAAGATAGATCTTACAAAAGAGTTGTAAAGGAGAATAATTGTGCTGACATTTTTAAAATCACGTCCCACTCTCAACACAAAGCCAAGCATTCGGAATGCTTTAGCAGTAACAAAATTAATATGTGACTTAAAGGTCAATTTGCTATCGATGTAAACACCCAAGTCTCGCACCTCGGTAACTCGCGTTATTGTCTCTTGATTAAGTTGATAATTAAAATTAATTGTGTTAGTCTTACGAGAAAAGGATATCACGTAGCATTTTTTTATGTTCAGATACATAGAATTCACTGAGCAGTAATCACACAATTTGTTTAAGTCACTCTGAAGTAGTATGCAGTCAGAATTATTAGATACACACCTAAAAATTTTCATGTCATCGGCATAAAGAAGTATATCTGAATTCTCGAAAAATTTGTGTATCATCATCATCATCATTTCAGCCTATCGCAGTCCACTGCTGAACATAGGCCTCCCCAAGTTCGCGCCACACATCCCGGTCTTCCGCAATCCTCATCCAGCCTACACCGGCAATCTTACGTAGATCGTCGGTCCAACGGGCCGGAGGACGTCCCACACTGCGTTTGCCAAGACGCGGTCTCCACTCTAGGACATATATATATATATATATATATATATATACAAAAGAGAAAACATGCCCTTTCACTGTCACTGCTTGGCTACGGTTATACAGGTAAGAAGAAAGCCATCGAAGTAGATCGCCATGTATACCGACTCTTTCTAGTTTATTTATCAATATTGCATGTGGTATCTTATCAAATGCCTTAGAATAGTCGGTATACACGACATTCACCTGGTAACCCTGATCCATAACAATAGAAACGCGATGGACAAACTCACACAAATTACTCTCCGTTGATCTCCCGTCCACAAACCCATGCTGCTGACTCATTAAGAAAGGCCTAAGACTCGGATAAATATTGTTATACACAATTTTCTCAAACAATTTAGCAACAGTAGACAATTTTGAAATTGTTCTGTAATTTTCAACATTATGCCTATCACCAGACTTGTACACAGGAACAACGTAAGATCATTTCCAAATATCAGGCATGATACCCGATCGTAAAGATCTAGAAAACAAAAGCAGAAGCGGATAAGCCAAAGTGAAGATTTGTGGCACAATTGCAAAAAAATAGGTGGCAAGCCATCCGGTCCTGAACCCTTATCAACATTCAACTGCCTGAGATATTTCATAACAATATTAACGGTAAGCTCAATACGTCCTAACGACGAATTACTTTTAGAAGACACATTACCTTGGGACCCATAAGAACTAGCAATGTTAGGCGGCGCTGAATAGACAGATTTAAAGTGTTCGTTAAAAATTGACATATTTTGCTTGCATCGGAGGTGCACTCATTCTTGAAAAAAACATCTTTAGGTATATTTACTGAAGCCCTTTTAGACCTAATGAAAGCCCATAAAATTTACTATTCCTATTAATTTTTAATTCTGATTGATATATATATTTATCATAACACTCAATTTGGACTTGTTTTTGACGGTTTCTCAGATAGCTGAACATGTTTTGTCAGATACTCGACCATAGATTTTCCATCGCCTATGACAACGCAACTTATCACATATTATTTTTATTAGACCATTACTATACCAAAAAGGATACATTTTATCGCCTTTTAAAGTTTTTATTGGAACATATTTCGAAATTATGGAGTTAATAGTATCATAAAATAAATTAACAGCATCTGAGATATCACCGTTACTAAGCAAATGACACCAATCAATACCAGATATGACTTCATTTATTTCATTATAATTAGCATTTCGAAATAACCGTAACTTACGAGGAGTGAAAAAAGTAGATCTATCATAAGCAATACTTAATTTCACCCTAAGTGTAGGATGATGGACATCTTCCTTTGTAAAAGGAGAATCATTGCGACTCACAACACAGTGAGAGTTGCTAATTACTAAATCCAAATATAGCCCATTTTCATTAGGGACACTATTAAATTGTTTTAGGTCTGTAATATTTAAGAAACTGAATAAAGAATCAACTCCAGGGTCACTATCATCGAAGTTACACATGCTCATAAATTTCCCATCCCAATCCCAAATACAGTTCGAAATGTTAAAATCTTCAATTATAAAAAAATTATCATCGGGATGCGTCAAAACTTAATTTGTGATATGTTCAAAACAATCACAGAGAGATTCGATATGGAATATACTGTGAGGAAAATAGCAACAGTAAATATGGAGCTGCTTAAGGAGAGGTCCCATTTCCAAAGGAATAGAGACTTTAATTACTCCACCAGCAAAGTTCTTCACATCAATTGATACTGATGATCGAACCGGTATATCTGTCTTAACTGCGACTAAGACACCCCCACCCATACTATCACCACGACTTTTATACTCACGATCACGCCGATATACCAAATATCTAGAATCAAACAGTTCTTCGCCGAAAATACCATCACAGAGCCATGTTTCAGTCAAACAGATAAAATGATAATCCACACCCAAGATGCTCCTAAAAAATGAATTTGTTTTAGTACGTAAGCCGCGGACGTTCTGATACAGGATTGAGAAATTCTTAGCCATTAACAATCAAATATTAAAAATAATATATTTAAAAATAATCACAAATATAAAGTTCAAAATAAGAGAGAGTCCAATATTGTACTCAAAGAAAAGTATGTCCCAATATATAATAATAATATACCCAAAACCAAATCCCAAAAACATACAATATACCATGATCAATTTTACACAATCAAACGCACATTAAAATTAAATAACTTATCTATATGTACAATAATTCTCATGCAATTTTGTTTAAATCTTTCAAACTTGTAAAGTGCAAAACTGGACTAGTATCGGAACGACGAGCCATAATACTGCAGTTTTTCACCCACACATATTTATAATTCTTATCACTTGCTGCCTTCTTCACCGATTGCAATAACGCTTTATTTGTGCTGGTGAGATGATCGTTGAAGAATATCAAACTGTTACCATCATTAAAACCAATATCAGTACCTCTGAGCTTTAATTTTCTGACAACTGATAAAAATTCATCTTTCTTCCATCGGCATAAAAAACGTACAATAATCGGTTTGGTTTTCTTATCTTCAGACTTTTTAGAGGCCACCCTAGTCACGAAATCGATATCAGTACTCATATTTATTTGTAGATCTGTCTTATTAACTATAGTCTGTAACAGAGAATTAAGATTTTCATTTTTCTTTTCGGGAATTCCATATATTTCTACATTAGACTTCCGAGCCCATTGCTCTCGATTATTGTTTTCGGATTCGATTTTTTCAATGGAACTACTCAGTTTACCGATTTCGATACATTTCTTAGATAAAACCTTAATCTCCTTCTGAAAACGATGAATCGTATTCGAATTTCGTATTAATATATTCCAAACTTTCTCTAAAATTTTCAAATTCTTTCCTAATTAATTTTAATTCTTCTTTAATTGGATTCATAATAACGTTGATTTCCGCTTTAAAACTCGCCAATTCAGTGGATATAACAGAAGGCCTAGCCAAGTTACAAACGTTTCGTATCTTTGGCGATGCGTGTGAAACGTAGTGTGAAGAATCGCGTCCGCCATCGAAAAGGGAGGATCCTCCACCAGACGGGTGTTGTGTCTGGCGGGCTACTGGCCCAACGGTTTTTGTCGGGATCTTGTATATATACTTAATCACTTTGAAAACTTTGATAGCGCGATGTAGCATACGTCAGTTTTCTCTAATTATGTAGTTTGTAGTCGTTCGTATTTCGCGCGATAGATGTCGCCACATCACTCCCCTCCGAGACCGGAGGTCGATAGCAGGTTAAGTCGTCCATTCATCTTGTGATGCTTGCCGGGCCAGTGGAATGTTCCAGTGAGTCGGAACCAGATGCCGCATAGTTCACGGTGAGTCGGAACTGTCTGCGGTGATGCTGCATATATGCTCCAGTGAGTCGGAGTGGTGCAGTACTGCGTAGTGGCTGGCTGCTGCGTCGACCAGGAGAGAAGTGCGTCTCTGCTTGCTGACCGGCCGAAGTGCAGTGTACTGTGCCAAAGTCACTGAGAAGGCTGTGGGCGATGACCAGGAATGCGCATCCGCTGCATGCTGGTGGTCAGGATACCCGTAGTAGCCGTAGATGCTGGCTGGCTGAAGCCGTAGATGTTGGATGCTTCTCGCTGCTCGAAAACTTGAGGAAGTGATGATGACAATGAAGGTTGCGCTGATGTTCATGCTCGGGGTCAAGTGATGATGACGTCACGATGACGCAACTTACGAAGGCTGCGCTGATGTTCATGCTCGGGGTCACCAGTTTGGCGATGCGTGTGAAACGTAGTGTGAAGAATCGCGTCCGCCATCGAAAAGGGAGGATCCTCCACCAGACGGATGTTGTGTCTGGCAGGCTACTGGCCCAACGGTTGTTGTCAGGATCTTGTATATATACTTAATCACTTTGAAAACTTTGATAGCGCGATGTAGCATACGTCAGTTTTCTCTAATTACGTAGTTTGTAGTCGGTCGTATTTCGCGCGATAGATGTCGCCACATATCGAACGTCTTTCTACAATCGTTCGGCTCGGCGTAAGTCATTTTAAATTGGTAGCCAAGTTGACACGACTGAGTCAAACGCTCATTCTACAACGTCTTTAGAAAAAACTAATACTTTAGTCTATGATTAGCGTTTTTACAGACGTCAAACTAACGTCAAAGTCGCAGCGTCGTTATATATAAAATTACTAGCTGACCCGGCGAACTTCGTATCGCCTAACAAAAACTTTATCGTCTGGTATTAAAGTTCAAACTGACTTTTAAGTATTATCACAAATCTTTTGTATGGGAGTATACAAAAGTGTTGTTTTTAGACTTTTTCAGGAAATTTAAATTTTTTTTTTTAGAATTTTTCTCTCCGTAAGAACTATCCTCGTACTTCAAGGAATATTTGAAAAAAAGAATTAGCGAATTCGGTCCAACCGTTCTCGAGTTTTGCGCTTAGCAACACATTCAGCGACTCATTTTTATATAAAATTATAAATTGTTATTATCACAATTGAAAACCATTAACCCTGAAGAAGAAATTGTTATTTACTTATTAAGTGTTTTATGCGTAACCGAAATAGGTAAAGTTGTTCTTATATTTGGTTTAATATTATTATATCACAGTGTTAATTTTAAACATTACTGTGTCTAGAAAAACTCGAAATGTTATGATAACATGATTCTGAATAGGAATGAAAGATATCTTGGAAGAATATTAGGTGTTAAATCTTTGTAATTTTAATTTTAAGAATTGGTTAGGACTTGTTCTTATCGTTTCGTTAGCTGTCATGTTCATTAATTTTATTCATTTTCTCTTTTCTCTTAAATTGTAATAGATTGTAATTTACATTTTCAGAAATATTGTGCTGCCATGTATTTAATATTATATGTGGATAACGGCGCTGATAAACTTTTATTATGCAATTGTTTGTTGTCCTAAATAAAATCTTAAAAATTAAGTGGTTTATATGATGGAATATAGATCTTGAGCAAGCCCAGAACAGTTCGCAGCTTTACTGGAATTCATGGAAAGGGAAAAAAATTCCACGAAGAGATAAGGAAAGGTTGTGATTAAAATTGCGAAGGATAGCAATGGAAGAAAGCCAAAATGTAATTTTAAGTCGTTTAGTTGGTACTAGACAATTTAATGCAAATGTTACCATTTTTTACAAGTTGAGACCATCATCGCTACCTCCGAGTTCCGACAAACACTATTCCTTAAAATGTCTAATGTAGTGATAGTGGCCTCGGCTGAGGGCTATAAACAATTTCAAATTGCCTACAATATCAGAGGAACAATTAATTTTTGTTTGTATATAACAAAACCTATTTTAATTTATACTTAAAATGTAATAATGAAACTAATATTTATGTACAATAACTGTAGCTAATTGATTTTTATGTAAAGTAACAAATAATACCTAAAATGTAGGTTTTGAGTGAATTGTAAATAAAAAGTATTAATGACTGAAAAATCATTTCTTTCCAACTGTGCATGCCACGAATATCATCAGTATTTTAATAAAACAATAATAAACTTATTTGTAATAATGTTTTATTAATTATTTTATATTTAAAAAGGTACATTACATTGAACATAAAATTAACTGGACATTTACAAAATACTATTAATAACTTATTAATCATATGTAGGTAAATGATAAATTAAATATGAAGGACCTACATAAAAGTTACGTACGACGTACGAAGTTAAGTACGACGCGTTGGCGCAACGGTAAATGCACGAGCTGTTGCGCTAGCGGTCGCGGGTTCGATTTCCGCTTACGATAGACATTTATATCGATCAAATAAATGTTAGTCGTGTTCTGGGTGGTTGTGTTTGAGTATTGTATGTGTTTCCGGCATTTCGCGTGTTGTCTCCATGCACTGACGATTTTAGACTCTTTTTTGCCGCCTAAGCCACCCACTTCTTCATTATGAGTGCACCACAACATATTTTAAGTATGCATTTTAAATGCTAAATGCTGAATATAGTTCAAAATTATCTTAAATAAACAATTCTCGGTCCTAACACAACTCTTTCATATTATCATAATAGACGCCATTTTTAACGTTAACTACTGGGTCTCGGCAATCTTTTAGCTAACGTTCAAAAATTTCGACATCGTTTCGCTGACGCTTGTCAAAACTGTAACATGGCTACCATTTGTATGAGATGTAGTGATCGTCGTTGTAGAAACGATTCCATTTCGTTGTAACATTTTAAACGAGTAAACTTGACCTACCCCACCCCAGCCTGCAAAATAATGATATTTGTAATAAAATAAATACTAGTTGATAGATTTTGAATAGCTCAATTCAACTACGTTGTCCTTTTAAATTGCTCACCTCAAATTATATAATTAAAAATCAATTTTTTTTTAAAAAAATCAAATATTTTCAAACTCCTATATCTTTTGATCTATACAATATTTTAAATTGCTCAAAGTGTTAAAAAACTGCTCAAGTTGCATTTATAATTTCTCAAGTATAGTTTGGAACAGCTCCACTTTCCTTAATTTTTAAATAAATATAAATAGTTTGAACAAATAAAATAATGATATTTGTAAAAAAAAAATACTAATCGAAACATTTTCAATAGCTCAATTCAACTACGTTGTCCTTTTAAATTGCTCACCTCAAATTATATAATTAAAAATCAAAATTTAAAAAAAAAAATCAAATATTTTCAAACTCCTATATCTTTTGATGTATACAATATTTTAAATTGCTCAAAGTGTTAAAGAACTGCTCAAGTTGCATTTATAATTGCTCAAGTATAGTTTGGAACAGATCCACTTTCCTTAATTTTTAAATAAATATAAATAGTTTGAACAAATAAAATAATGATATTTGTAAAAAAAAAAATACTAATCGAAACATTTTCAATAGCTCAATTCAACTACGTTGTCCTTTTAAATTGCTCACCTCAAATTATATAATTAAAAATCAAAATTTTTTAAAAAAAATCAAATATTTTCAAACTCCTATATCTTTTGATGTATACAATATTTTAAATTGCTCAAAGTGTTAAAGAACTGCTCAAGTTGCATTTATAATTGCTCAAGTGCAGTTTGGAACAGATCCACTTTCCTTAATTTTTAAATAAATATAAATAGTTTGAACAAATAAAATAATGATATTTGTAAAAAAAATACTAATCGATACATTTTCAATAGCTCAATTCAACTACGTTGTCCTTTTAAATTGCTCACCTCAAATTATATAATTAAAAATCAAAATTTTAAAAAAAAAATCAAATATTTTCAAACTCCTATATCTTTTGATGTATACAATATTTTAAATTGCTCAACGTGTTAAAACCCTGCTCAAGTTGCATTTATAATTGCTCAAGTACAGATTTGAACAGCTCCACTTTCCTCAATTTTTAAATAAATATATAAAGTTCGAACAAATTTAACGTTTAAATCATAAGATAAGGTGAGCGCTGCGGATGCGCATAGACAATGACGGGAATCCAAAAAAAAAATGCGGATATTCGTAATAAAAAGATGCTAATCGTTCGATTTTCAATAGCTCAATTCAACTACGTTGGCCTTTTAAATTACTCACTTCAAATTATTTAATTAAAAATCAAAAAAGTCGTTGAAAAATATTCTTTTATCAATATTTGCTGCTGAGCTGTTCCAAACTATACTTGAGCAATTATAAATGCAACTTGAGCAGTTTTTTAACACTTTGAGCAATTTAAAATATTGTATACATCAAAAGATATAGGAGTTTGAAAATATTGATAAATTTTTTTTTTCAACGACGTTATTGATTTTTAATGAAATAATTTAAGGTGAGCAATTTAAAACGACAACGTAGTTGAATTGAGCTATTAAAAATCTAACGATTAGTATCTTTTTTATTACGAATATACGCAATTTTTTTGCTTCCCATCATTGTCTATGCGCATCCGCAGCGCTCACTTGGATTATGATATACGTTAAATTTGCTCGAACTATATATATTTATTTAAAAATTAAGGGAAGTGGAGCTGTTCCAAACTGTACTTGAGCAATTATGAATGCAACTTGAGCAGTTTATTAACACTTTGAGTAATTTAAAATATTGTATACATCAAAAAATATAGCAGTTTGAAATTAAAGATAAATAAATATTTTTCAACGACTTTTTTGATTTTTAATTAAATACTTTAAGGTGAGCAATTTAAAAGGACAACGTAGTTGAATTGAGCTATTGAAAATCTATCTATTAGTATTTTTTTTTTACAAAATCATTATTTTATTTGTTTAAACTATTTATATTTATTTAAAAATTAAGGAAAGTGGATCTGTTCGAAACTATACTTGAGCAATTATAAATGCAACCTGAGCAGTTTTTTAACACTTTGAGCAATTTAAAATATTGTATACATCAAAAGATATAATATTGATAAGAGAATATTTTTCAACGACTTTTTTGATTTTTAATTAAATACTTTAAGGTGAGCAATTTAAAAGGACAACGTAGTTGAATTGAGCTATTGAAAATCTATCGATTAGTTTTTTTATTACAAGTATCATTATTTTGCAGGCTGGCGTGGGGTAGGTGTAAACTTGTCTACGAATTTTCTATTCGTTTGCTGTGATCACGTGAGTTAACGTTGAGATGATGTCATTCCTATACATTTGGTTAGTTTTCTAATAGCGTTATCGATTGTAGATTGTCAACTTGGCTAAGCCTGCTGTCGTCAAGTTGCAGCAAGCAAATTTCATTTTGATAAAATATAACTAATATTTAAAAATCTTAAATTCCGAGTGAAGCGGGGTTTGAACTCAGGATCGTCACAGCGCACGCGACTACAAAAGCAAGACCCCGTGCCGCTAGACCAAACACTCAATATACGATTCGGTCGAATATTGCAACCAATTCAGAGAGGAAGTTTAAAAGCTAGGCGGAATTTTAAAGTCTTTGTTCTTATGTGACAAAGGATGATTTAGAGGTCACTAAAAGTCACCGCGCTTACAACTTATTCAATAAAAGTACTATAAAAAGCAAAGAAATAATTGAAAATACACATAGACTTTGATTTTGAAACAAGTACTATGATATGAAACACAACAATGTTCGTAATAAACACGTAAAAAACACTATAAATACAAAGTTTTAAGTAAGTTTGAGACAAAGGATTATTTAGTATGTGTGCGCTCGCGTAACTAGCACCGAACTGATACTATAATGTAGATTAATAAAGTATTATAAGTAAATTGCTTTTTTTTGGCATCTGCGGCTGCAACAATCGTAACTGTTATGTAAACAAAAACATAGATATAAATATAAATATAGTCATTTTAGTAAAAGTTTGTTAAAGTCATATTCAGTATTAACGCGAATTTGGGCATCCTCTTCTCGTCGGCGAAGATAAACTATTCCGTGTGTTGTCCAGCAGAATTTAAAATCGTGTGCTTTTTAAAACTGCCTTACCATATAATAAAGCTGCTGCGTTTTCTTGGTTAATGTTTCAGATTTATAAACGGCTGTGTTGGAGATTGTAAATTTAAGTGTGACGTATTAAGTTTCGCTGTAATTTCCTTCGACTTATTAAATTTTTTAACACTAGATAGTACTTTATCTTTAATAATTACATTATAAAAGTCTACTCTAATAGGATTCATGTTATCTTTTGACTTTATTCGATAAATATCTCTAATATCAGAATTATCAACCTCAACATTAATTGCTTTAGTCATACACATAAACATTTTACGGAGATGATCCTTTGTCTCACCCGTCGATTTTGGAACATTTTTAAGTTCAATAATAGTTGCTTGAGATTTTCGTTCCAATAAATTGACTTGTTCCTCCAACCGTTGTATGTACTTTTTATCCTCCTTACGTTCCGATTCGAGATTAGATATGCGCGACAAGAAATCATCATATTTACTTGATAGAACTTCTACACTTTTTTTAAGTTCAATGTTTTGCGCTAGAATATCATTCATTCTCCGAAACAAATCCTCGAAACAGTTCTCTTGTTGTTTTGAGAAATCCGAGAATACCCTCAAAGTAATACCCGCGTCAAAATCAAAAAGTACGTAAATTATACAAATAATTTATAAGCATAATTAAGCTATTTAGCGATAAGATCGCCTTTGTACATCTTGTATTGTATCTTTCTTTATATGTGTCTGTATTTCGGTGTACGCTTCAGCCTGTAATATTCCATTACTGGGCATAGGCCCCTTTTCGGTGGGGAGACCCACAAGGACTGCACAAACACCCAGACCACGGCAAACACCTGTATGGCCAATACAAATGTTTGTCATGTACGAGGATCGAACCCGCAACCGCCAGCGCAACCGGCACAATCCATGGAAGCCACCGAGTGCATTGCACTAATTAACGTCACGTGGTCAAGGACAAGGACTTTGCTATCCCCATAATAATCGAGGTACATTTAATAATAATTATCGCGGAAACCGAAGAATATGCAGAATTATTAACTACATTAGTGAAAATTCAAATGTTACGTCATTTTAATCTCAACTCGATAAGTTTTTCGTGAATAAACAAAATCATTAAGTTTAATCTAGCGATATTTGCTCGCAAACGAAAAAAACCGACTTCAATTACATCGACAAGTAATATAACGTAAGTAGACGAAAATATGGTCAAGTAAATACGCCTTATCAAAGATTACTCAAAAACTAACAATAAAATATTTTTCTAAAAATTTTCATCATAATTTTGTCCTAAGATTTCCTTTGACAAAATTATTCTATAACTAGCGACCCGCCCCGGCTTCGCACGGGGGCAATGCTTTTACTAAATATACTACAGAATGTCTTTATTTATAGTATGAAGCTAGCGTATAGCATGGTTATTAACATAATAACAACAACATTCAAATATGCATCGTTAGATTACACATTGTTACAGAGTGCATTGAAGAAATAAAGGTTCACTGCTCGTTCCCCGTAGGTGATAGCGTGATAATATGTAGCCTATATTTTGACCCGACTTCTTAATAATATTCCTGTCAAATTTGAAGTAAATCCATGTAGTACTTTTTGAGTTTATTCAGGACATACATACAGAAAAACAGACAAAAATTCTAAAAACTATATTTTTGGCTTCGGTATCGATTGTAGATAACACCCCATGTATTCTTTAAAAAAAAAAAATATTCAATGTACAGTTTTGACTTTCCTACCATTTTATTATATGTATAGATAGATTAAAAAAAATTGTGACTAATAATGCATTCATTAAAAGGCAATGGAATGCGTAAACATATCCGATAGTCAAAAGTACTCCTCCTAGTCCGTTTATTGTTACACTATCAACAACGGACAATGACGCTCACGACTTGTAATGAATAAATTTTATTGCACGGAGAAATTATTTAATGAATTATGTACTATTATTAACCGACTTGCAAAAAGGAGGAGGTTCTCAATTCTACTGTATTTTTTTATGTATGTTACGTCAGAACTTTTGACTGGGTGGACCGATTTCGGCAAAAAAAAAAATCGTAAGGTGATATGTGTCATTAATTGGTCACGCTTAAATTTAATACTAATAATGCATTTTTACCTGAGTATTTTTTCGTTGAGCTACGATGTATTAACCGCATAACTTTTTACTGGATGTACCGATTTTGATGATTTTTAATTTAATCGAAAGTTGATGTTTAATTTGTGGTCACATTTAAATTTCATCAAGATCTGATTACAACTTTTGAAGTAATCTTTGACAATGCGTATTTACTTGACTATTTTTTCGTCTACCTACGTTGTATTACTTGTCGATATAATTAAAGTCGGTTTTTATCGTTTCCCAGCAAACACAATTACTAAACATTTTCTTATGACTTGATATTAACTGTATATAAAAGTGTAAAAATGAGATTAAGAAAAATAAGCACGCAAAATTTTAAAAAGGTTATCTGAGGAAACACGTTATCTGAACTACAACCATATCAATACAAAATTACATCTACTTATTTCGTTTTACGTCAATAAGTAGGCAAATAAATAAATTAGGAAAAGGGCAAAACATAATATAGTGTAAATGAAGCACAGTTGATTATATTTACGATTATTTTGTAGATTAAATAATAATTTATATAAATATATAATAGTTTAGATATCTTCATTTTAAGGACGCTATCATATTTTTCCACAAATATCAGTGTTTTTCACGTACCATTTTAATTAATTAGGAGTCACCCTGAGAGGATATCTTGGTTTCAAATGAAAGATAATATATTCATCTCCGAGTGACACCATAAAAATTCTATAGCCCCATACAAACTTTTCACCCAATACAGTTTAAACATCACAGAAATCGCAAAAAATTAAAAAAAGGCGGGTCTGAATAGGAACCATTATAGCTAAATACACTGCACTAAGAAAAATAAATACACTAAGAAATTGTTACTTATTTAGTCCTCTATGCGTAGCGCTAGATATCTTATATAAAAATAAATAATATTTCCATTTATGAGAAAAATAAGAAACGCTCTCAAATTTCTTCATACATTTTTTACAAGTGAACCATCGTCGTTCGTTATTCCGCGCCGAAACGCGCTCATGGAAGCACGGCTGTATCGCTTCAGCGCAAGTAATAATTACGTAAAAAATGAGTTCCTTGTGTATACTGTGCTTGGACAAAATTGATACTTTACAAATTCCCACGCAATCCATAACTTTGCAACTCAAGATCTTCACAATCGATTGTCTTTGCTATGCATCTGGTTTATATATAATAATCAATAATCTTATACTATTAAACGAGCAATTCTTGTATATATATATATATATATATATATATATAATCTGAATCTCGGAAACGGCTCCAACGATTTTCATGAAATTTAGTATACAGGGGATTACGGGGGAGATAAATAAATCTAGCTAGGATTCATTTTTAGAAAATGTCGTTTTATCCCTGTTTTTAGGCAATGAAAAAATGGCTATAATATCGTTAGAATAAGAAGGTAAATTTCGCATCTGTCAATAAAGTTGTAATAGCTCAGGGGAAATCGGCCGATCGCGCTCGGCCGAAAAGATCATGGTTCGAATCCTCACGTATTCCAGATCGATTATCGTTTTTTTTTTCTTTTTTTTTTTCTAAAAAAAATAAAATGGAAAAATATTATTCATATTTTATCAATATGTAATTCGTATTTAAATATGATTTTCAAAAAACACGATTTACTAAGAATACCGAGCTAAGCTCGGTCACCCAGGTCCTAATAAGTAATCTTCGCAATTTGTCTTCTTTTGAACCGACTTCAAAACAAGGAGGAGGTTACTCAATTCGACCGTATATATATATATATATATATATATATATATATATATATATATATATATATATATATATATATATATATATATATATATATATATATATATATATATATATATATATTTTTTTTTTTTTTTTTTTTTTTTTTAATGTATGTTCGGAGATAACTTTTTCGTTTATGAACCGATTTTGATAATTCTTTTTTTGTTGGAAAGGAGATATCCCTAGTTTGGTACCAAGATAAGGAAACCAGGATCTGATGATGGGATCCCAGAGAAATCGAGGGAAACTTTCAAAAATCCTACGGGTGACTAGTGAATTTAATCATGTTTTCATTAAGTACTATAAAGCACTACTATTTAATAAAGGTCTGGAGTCGATCTGATAAAGGAGAAGAAAGATAGTCGAGGGAACTCTTCAACAATTTATAGCAATTACCTGCTTTTCGGAGTGTATCCCGGACTTCGAAGAGGATGAGATTGGTGCAGCGCTCGGGCAGCTTAAAAACGGGAGGGCCCCGGGGGATGACGGAGTTACCACTGAACTCCTTAAAGCCGCAGGGCGACCTGTCCTGAAAGCCTTGGCAAGACTATTTAACACCGTCATCCACCGAGGTACCACGCCGGAGGCGTGGTCCAGGAGTGTGGTGGTGCTGTTCTTCGTTATATTGTGATTTCTATTTTTTTGTCTTTACTGTATATCGATGTATGTGTGTGAGTATGAATAAATGTTTATTATTATTATTATTAATTTTATTTATTTGTATCGATTGTTTACGTAAAATATGTTATGTTTATATTATTATAATGTTAAAACTATAATTAATTATGATTATTCATATTTTGGAATCTATACTACCTGCTGTTACTCACATTGTCAACTTTTCTCTAACTTCAGCTACCTTTCCGGATTTGTGGCGGCGGGCTCTGGTTCTCCCATTACCAAAAATTTCTAACGCATCCCTTCCGAATCATTACCGTCCTATTTCTGTTCTCCCGTTTCTCTCCGAAATTCTCGAATCTATCGTCCACAGCCAGCTGTCTGAATATCTTTTATCTTGCAACTTATTGGATCATTTTCAATCCGGATTTCGTGTAGGCCACAGCACTACTACTGCTCTGATTAAAGTGACCGAGGATATAAGAGAGGGGATGGAGAACAAATCCGTGACAATTCTAACACTTATAGATTTTAGTAACGCTTTTAACGCGGTGGATCACGATTTGTTACTCGCTCTAATATCTCGAATTAACATCTCTGACGTTGCTCTTCAGTGGTTTTCTTCATATCTTTGGGGACGCAAGCAAGCGATATGCATTGGCTCTAAGCGTTCTGATTGGTGCGACGTTGCTGCGGGCGTTCCTCAGGGTGGAATTCTCTCCCCACTACTATTCTCACTATTCATTAATTCTATTACTTCTATACTTTCCTGTCAGTACCACCTTTACGCCGATGACTTGCAGCTTTATGCACAAACTAGCATCGACCGTCTTGATGATTCCATTGCTAAGCTTAATGATGATCTTTCGCGTATCTCGGTCTGGACCAAAAATTTTGGAATTAATGTCAATCCCTCTAAGTGTCAGGCTATGATTGTTGGGAGTTCTCGTCAACTATCAAAAATTCAACAACCTACATCACCTCTCTTTTTCAATAACGTGGTTATCCCGTTTTCCTGTAAGGTTAAGGATTTGGGTGTGACTTTGGATTGCTCTCTCAGTTGGGCGGATCAGGTTCGTGAGATATCTCGCAGGTTTTATGCATTCTTTCATTCTATCTTGCGCTTTAAAAATTTTCTTCCCGTGAAGGCCAAGATTGATTTAGTAAATTGTTTTCTTTTACCTATTATTGATTACGGCGATGCTTGCTACCCTGACTTAAGCGAGGAGCTCCTGATCAAGCTGCAAAGACTGCAAAATACTTGCATTCGCTTCATTTATGGGCTGCGCAAATACGACCATATTTCGTCCTACCGGTCTCAACTGCAATGGCTGCCGATTAAAGAAAGGCGAAAATTGAGAATTCTCTGTACCCTCTATTCTGTAATTTCCAACCCTTTTGCTCCTTCTTATTTAAAATCTAAATTTAATTTTCTCTCTAACACTCATTCTAGGGATCTTCGTTCTTCTCTTAACCTTACTCTATGCATACCTTCTCATAAATCTGGTTTTGTGTCTAATTCTTTTACAGTTAATGCCATCAGACTGTGGAATGAGTTACCGGTCAACATCAGGAACTCTCCTTCTCTACTTTCTTTTAAAACCCAGGTTAAAAAGTGGTACCTAAAAAAACTCTGTCAATAGCCCCTCCTTATTTATCTTTTTACTCTCCTCATCTTAGGCTTACATTAATATAACTTCATGTCATGACATTTCTTCGTGTGTTTACTTTTGTTTGAACATATTTTTTTCTTTTTCTCTTTTTTTTATATATTTTGTTTGTAATATGTATATATGTATATATATAAGTATATTTATGTATTTATATGCGTATGTTTATTTTGCTTGTATTGTTTTATAGTCCTACCTCAACACTTACTTTTACTATTTTTTTTACGCCTTAAGGTTGACTGGTAGATAAGGCTGTACGGCCTTAAGTCCGCCTTTTGCGCAACGTGTTATCTTGATGTGTTGTTTTGTTGTTTTTTTTTTTTGGAGTTGTGTAATAAAGTTTAAATAAATAAATAAATAAATAAATAAATAAATAAATAAATAATTATATAACTTAAAATTGTATATGATTTTGAATTATAAAAATAAGCGTATTATTACCTATTATATTTTATTGTATAGTACGACGAACGAGTAGTAGATACCCTGACGCCTTAAGACATCGTCATAAACAGAGTAGGAGAGAGGTTCCGTGAATAGTAGGTACTTAATAACAGTTAGCAAGTTCGACTTTAAACTTACAACTAAATTTACTAATCAATACCAGTAAAATTAAAAATTAATACTTTCAAGTACCAAGATTAGTTACGTCGGTACAAAATCTATCAATGTGTGCGTACGCGTAATGTTATTGTGTTGCGATTTAAATACCTAAACTTGAGCGAGTTAAAAATGTGATAGCGTCCTTAACAACAAACTGTGGATATTTCGTCAAAAATATATATCTTTCTTTATCTTCAGAGTTTCCTAATTAGTAAAATAAATATTTCGATAAGTCGATATTTTATCTCAGTCATTTTGGAGTTATTTGGGGTAATTTCGCTTGCGTTAGCTGTGGTTAACACACGTGTCATAAGGTTCTGATTTTTTTAAGTTATATAATAAATTTTATTGTTAAAATAGTAAGTAATTGGTCATAGTAATTTATATTAACATTCATAAGGTAAGTGTTTTTAATGTACTTAATAGGTTATTTATTTTTTGTTTCATTGATTAGGTTATATTCGTCTTATTTACATCTTAAATAACATAACATGGACTTAGACCATACTCCGAATCGGGATGGTTACGCAAACGTCAACCGGTTGATGACTCAAAGACAGACAACTCCTTTCCAAAAATTAATATCTACCATTCTTCTAACACTCTCAACTGTTTAAGTTCATCCCACATTTGCCGAGGTTCCTAAATCCTATTCAGACGACGAGAGGTCCTTCATAATTTATATCTCGAGAGAAGTCTAAGAGCCATCAGCAGGAACTACTACTATCTGTGTAGGCATTGTAATGCGTGGGGCTTACGTAACTTTAAATTAGCGAACGATAGTGAGAAATCGTTTTAATTCCTGTAATTTCAAATCTCTATATTGAAAACGAGCGCATGTACATATATATCCTGCTTCTGGTGGACAATTTAGAAGCAAAATATTTATAAACATTTCTATAGATTTATAAACATTGGTATTACATACGTAACGTATTTACAAGCAATTAGCGATTTGCGATTTTTTTAGTTTACTCAATATTTGATTTTACTAGTATTTACAATCAAATAGGCTTTATGAAATAAATAATTTAACATTTATATTCATAACTATCTGGTAATGATAACATTTACACTTTTAAAATGGTCACGCTCCGTCCGCGACAGTTAATTTAATAGTTTTTGCGGTTATTAAACTTTATAATTATTCATCATAATATTATAATTAATTAAACTTGTTGTTGAGTTGTTGTTAAAACATAATTATGTTATATCTGAAAGGGTTGATCCCTTTAATTTACATTCAATTTCTTTTTCTTAGTTAACTAACTAAGTTAAGTAACTATTTATATTTAATTAACTTGTTAATCCACATGTTCATGTTAAAAGTTTTGAAAAATCACGATTTAGCCAGTAACACCCCACTGTTTTCTGTCTGATTCAAGCTCAAACCACAACGCTGGTTCACTGCGGGTTGGTGGATAGGTATATTCTCTACTTTGAGTAACGGTCGCTTTAGGTGTATATGAAAATAATCGGGACCGACAACTTAACGTGCTTTCCGAAACGCGGAGGGGAGAACCACAAGGATAAACATCAAAATCAAAATCAAAAATAGCTTTATTCAAATAGGCTCCAAGAGCACTTTCGAATCGTCATTTTACAAATTAAAACTTTAAAAATAAATTATTATTTTTGTAAAAGTGAAGCTACCACCGATTCGGAATGTAGATTCTGCAGAGAAGAATCGGCAAGAAACTCCGCAGTTACTCTTTTGAAAATAATATATAAACTGTGTTTTAGAACAAAATTAGAAACATGTTGCAAGAAATACAGCGTCACTAAGTCCACACATCTTTATCAACTATGTAATCCTGCACCGAGTAATAAGCTTTATCTATTAATTTTTTTTAATAAAAACTTTAAATTTATGTTGAGACAATTCCAAAATCGTTTGTGGTATTTTATTATACATGCGAATACCGTGACCCAGAAAGGAAACGTTTACTTGTCGCAGTCGGAAACTTGGAGTTACAATTTTGTTATTCCTTCTCCTGTTTACAATGCGATTATTAATATTTATTTCAAAACAATGAATATTTTGGTGGATATACATAATATTGTTATAAACATACTGCGACGCGATCGTTAATATGTCCACCTTTTGGAAAACATCCCGTAGGGAGACTCGAGCTCCAAGATCGTAAATGCCGCGAATAGCCCTTTTTTGCAAGATAAATATAGTCTCAATATCTGCAGCATTACCCCACAGTAACAGGCCGTAAGACATAACACTATGGAAATAGCTAAAATATATTAAGCGTGCAGTTGCAACGTCGGTCAGTTGTCGTACTTTTCTAACTGCGAATGCCGCGGAGTTGAGTCTACCATTCAAGGATGACAAATGGGAATTCCACTGAAGTTTTGAGTACAAATGTATCCCTAAGAAAACTGTAGTATCATTGACAATAAGCCTCTCGTTATTTATTATAAAATTATAATTTGGATGCTTAACATTAGGTAACGAAAACACAACGCACTTGGTTTTTTTGGCGTTCAAAACCAAGTTGTTTATTTTAACTCAATCGAGAATTCGCGACAAAGAAGCGTTCACGTCATCATAATTTACTTTTTTCCTATCAACTTTAAATATTAGAGAAGTGTCATCTGCAAATAGGACTATATCACAAATATATTTAACATAAAATGGCAGATCATTTATATATATTAAAAAAAGAAATGGATCCAGAATCGACCCCTGTGAAACGCCCAATTTTAGCACAGATCCAGAAGACTTCGTTCCGTTTATTGATATGTGTTGAATTCTATTAGATAGATATGAAGCAATTAGATTAAGAGCTTTACCATTAACGCCGTAATACTCAAGTTTACTTAATAAGATCCCAGGGTCCACGCAATCGAATGCCTTTGATAGGTCACAAAATATACCAATAGCATTTTGTGATCTCTCCCAGGCGTCATATGTAAGTTTGAGAAGTGCCACACCAGCATCTGTCGTAGAGCGAACCATAAACCATATTGTTCACTGTGAAAAATTCCATTAACTTTAAAATGGAAAAGAAGTTGATTTAGCACAATTTTTTCAAATGTTTTACTTAAGGACGATAGGATTGAAATGGGTCTATAATTACTGGAATCACTTCGACTTCCCTTTTTAAAAGTGGTAAAACTTTACATTTTAGCAAATCTGGAAAAGACCCTACTTTAATAGCATTGTTAAAAATTGAAGCTACGTACGGAGCGAGGTCATCAATGATAGAACTAATCAATTTAACTGAAATGCCCCACAGATCATTTGTTTTTTTAATATTAAGACTCTTAAAAGCTTTTAGAACATCTAAAGAATCAACTTGCGAGAATGAAAAATCAACATTACATTTGCTTACGTTATTTTTAAGAAGTTGGGTAGAATCAGTTGGAGATGAATGCAGTCGAGAAGTTAAGTCAATGGGTATTTTATCGAAAAAGGCTTCAAAGACGTTAGCCAACTTGTCATCCGAGCTTACAACAGCACCATTTATATTTAATTCAATTGGTATAGTTTGCTTATTACGTTTCCCACAAATACTATTAATTATATTCCATGTGCATTTAATTTTATCATCAGAACTAATAATTTTATCTTTGATATATTTTGATTTAGCAGCCATACAAACAGCTTTAAAACTTTTAGAATATTCTTTTACATAATTCAAAAATCTAGTCTCCTGCTTCCATCGCTTCATACTGTACAGTTCGTACAACCTATTTCTACTCTTATAAATACCTTCAGAGGCCCATTCACTAAATTTTAAGTTTACATTTATATCGAAAGTTTTAAGTTTAAAAAATTAATTTGAAAACTGAATTATAGATTACATCTGGATTCTGTGCCATCATATCTACTTTACATATTTTTTGCGCTACAATATCCCTAAAACAATTCTTTCTCTTTACCGTTATTGGTCTACATGTCATTCTTCGAGAATTTATGTTAATTTTCTCATTAAGAGAGAATTTTTGACCGCAGTGATCGGAAGTTAAAACAGTTATAACAGATTTATTGTGAATTTCAATATTACTAAATACGTTATCTATACAAGTAGAAGATGTCTTAGTGACTCGAGTTGGTTCACACTATCTGTGTATTAAATTAAAAGAGTTAAACAAATTAATTAATCTACTTCTAATGAGTGTGTCCTTTAGTATGTCTACATTAAAATCACCACACACTAAAACATATTTAGAGCTTTTAAACAACTTCTTAAGTGTGTCTTCCATTACTGTCTCAAATACTGTTAAATCACCTACGGGGGGCCGGTACACGCAAAGTATAATGTAACGCTGTAATTCTACACAAGACAACTCTACAGTTCGCTCGACAGAGAGTGCTGCAATATCTTTACGGGATTTATGAGCTATATCATTATGCACCAATATTAGTGAACCTCCGCGAATAGCATTCTCTCTAATGAACGAACTTGACAAACTAAAATTTGGAATATTAAATATTTCATAACTTTTCACCAATGTTCAGAAATACAAAATATATGAATTTTATAAATGTCAGATAATAATTCTATTTCATGCTCCTTGCCACCTATGCCCTGTATATTTTGATGAATTATATTTATGCAACAGGGGTTTGGTTTTGTCTGTTTAGTTAGTTTAAATTAGCATTTTTTATATCAATAGAGATATTATTTAGATTAGAATTTGTTTTACAATTATTATAATTAAATAAATGATTTATATTACATGTTAATAAGTCTGCTATTTGCTTTTTACATTTTAAAGACAAGTACATTACAACCTTTGTTAATTTAAATCTAGAGTTGATTTTATTTATATCAAACAGTGTGAGGTTACTATGCCAACGAGTTAGGTTATACGAATATAAATTCAGTGTGTATATATAATTATTCTGTTAATCTGTCAATGCATATGAATAAGGTAATGTACTTAATATGAATTTACATTTTTTTTGTTTTGTATCTGTATTAAAATTTCCATATCTTTAATTATATTCAGACTTTTTTTTATTGCCAAACTGTCACCGTGCTGCAAAATAACCACAGAATTTGCATCTAGTTCAATTGAATTAATTTTTTATATTAATTTTTTATACAATACATTCTTTATATTTTTATCAAGCAAGGAGCCAAAACCTTGACCTATCTTATCTGACACCATTACTATTTTATTAGTTTTATTATAGTTCGTTTCCAAAATATTATTTAGCTTCTGTATGCCAGTGTCACACCGAGGCTGCAAGTAATTCCTAAGTTGGTTAATTTTTGTATCACCGGTCCTTAAAGACCCTTTTCTATTGCTGTTATGACAATTCATTGGTGAGATCTTATTGTTATTATTTGTGATTACTTTCATTGAATCACTTATGGATGACATACGTTCCCGAGTTAGTTGTTTAGAGGACTCATACATGTCATTTATTTTCTTGAGTGACTTTTTTAAACTTTCTATTTCACATTGCAGCCTCTGTGTGTCACAGTCATACCTCAGCTGGCTTTGTTTTAGTTCTACAGCATAAGCGTTTAAATTTGACTTTAGATGCAAACAGTCCTGCTTTAATTTATTTATTTTAATAGAACTATATTTATTTCCAATTCTTTTATTAGTTTTTTTGATAAATTTGTTAATTTTAATATATTTTTTTAATTTATTATGTGAATGTAATTTATTGTGTTGAATTATCCAAACCGGAAAGAAATATTTGTACAAATACAAATATCCATACCGAGCGGGAATCGAACACGCAAGCCGTCGGTGTTTAGACAGACGTCTTTAAATAAAATAATGTTTATTAAAATGTTTTTCACTTTAAATTTATTTCTTACTTTTTAATAATCACGCTTCAAAACATTTTAACCTGATTCACATTAATGTCTAGAGTATACCCGCTCATTTTCCTGACATGTTGGCCTCCTTTCAAAATAAAAACTTGCATGCTATTTTAGTCTCAGAATCCTGGCTGAAACCATGCCTCCCTTCAACATCATTCTGCTTACCAGGTTTTCACTTGATTCGGAATGACCGTTTGAGGCGACCTGGCGGAAGTGTTGCTATTTATTTACGATCTCATATTCCTTTTACTGTTATTGATTTTTCGCAACAACATAATAGTCCTGGAGCAGAATACCTTTTTATCGAAGTCCTTTTCTCCAATACTAAGCTTCTTCTTGGTGTTTTTTATAATCCTAGCCTCACCATTGACTATTTTATGTCTTTTGAAGATCTTCTTAAAAAGTTTTCTCCTTTGTTCTCACACACAATTATTATGAGTGACTTTAATACTTGCCTTCTTAAAAACGACTCTCGAACTTCACGCTTCACATCTATAGTACAGGCAGCTAATTTACATATATTGCCACTATCTGCGACTCACGCATTTCCTAACTGCTTGCCTTCTCTTCTCGACTTAATTCTTGTCTCTTCTATTTCTCATGTCGAAAAATTTGGTCAATGTGTTGCTACTGCCTTTTCTTACCATGACCTTCTCTTTTTATCTTATAAATTACGACCTCCTAAAGCTAAACGTAAAATTCTTATGAGGCGCAATTTCAGTGGAATTGACTTTGAAATTTTAGCCGTGGATGTTTCAAATATTGACTGGTCCGGAGTGCTTGATGCTTCATCAATTGATGAAAAGATAAACCGTTTTAATTCCCCAATAACTAAACTTTATGACAAGCATGCCCCTATTCGTCCAGTGCGATTAAAACATCTACCGGCTCCATGGTTGACTGACGAACTTAAGCGCCTACAGAAGAAAAGGAATATAGCCAAAGCTAAATATAGAGTCGATCCCAATGAAACAAATCGTGAGAAGTACAGGAAAGCTCGGAATCGCTGTAACAGGGTGTGTAGGGATGAACATCGACGCCATATCTATAAGTCTGTTATTGAGGAAAATGACTCTGCCCGAGTTTGGAATTTCCTCAAATCACTGGGAGTTGGGAAGCAGCAACGTGACATTAATTCCCAAAACTTAAATTTAAACTTACTTAATCAGCATTTCTCATCTTCTTTTACATTTGATAACATAACAAAATTAAATACAATTTCTCAAATTTCAGCTTCTACAACTCGTGATACCCCCTTTTTTAAAAGATCTAAGAGATCTTAAGATGTTTAACGCAAATTATTTTTTTATTTCAGTCACTTGAAATGCATATCAAACTGAGTAACTTTTTAAAAGGCACAATTTAGTATAATTTAATAGTTATTTTAATAAAACCTCTCTATACACCACACTTTTAGTTTTATTTTCAGGCTGTATATATTTCATACAAACTATTAACCCCCTTAGCGGTGGAATATCGTAAAACCCGTTCTTAGCGGACGTCTGCTAACTATAATCTACCTCCCTGCCAAATTTTATCTTTGTCCAACCTGGATGGATAGACCATCCAGCTGTTTTTGGGTTCTCGTGATGAGTGAGTCAGTGACCTTCCTCTTTTATATATATAGATTACGATGCATTATTTGGACACCTCACCATCTATAGAGCCTATATTTTAAATTTCAAGTCTCTTACTTCAAAAACATAAGACTTTCATACAAACTTCCAACCCCGGTTTTATCCCCTTAGGGGTCGAAATTCGTAAAATCAGTTCTTAGCGGATGTTTACGCCCTATAAAAAAACTACCTGCTTAATTTCAAGTTTGTAGCTGTTATAGTTCCGGAGATTTCATGATGAGTGAATCAATCTACCATCCCCCGTTTTAACCCCAAAAGGGAGTTACTTTCTAAAGATACATTATTTGAACACCGTTTCAACATCTATAGAGCATAAATTTTAAATTTCAAGTCTCTTACTTCAAAATCATGGGACTTTCATACAAACTTCCAACCCCCGTTTTATCCCCTTAAGGGTCGAGTTTCGTAAAATTCTTTCTTAGCGGATGTCTACGCCCTATAAAGAACTTACCTGCCAAATTTCAAGTTTATAGCTGTTATAGTTTCTGAAATTTCGTGATGAGTGAATCAACCTACCATCCCCCGTTTTAACCCCAAATGGGAGTTGATTTCTAAAGATACAGTATTTGGATACCTTCTCGCCATCTATAGAGCATACATTTTAAATTTCAAGATTCTTATATATTGTTTTAAATTTCCATGGTTCTTAACATTATTTGAATTCGATTTTTCGGGATTTATACCATGTACCTTTTTATCTTTGAGGCTCCGATATTTCGGCGCAGTTGCATGCGCCATGGTCACGGAAGAACTGTTCGGAGCCTCAAAGATAAAAAGGTACATGGTATAAATCCCGAAAAAACGAATTCAAGATTCTTACTTCAAAAACATAGGACTTTCATACAAACTTGCAACCCCCGTTTTACCCCCTTAGGGGTCGAGTTTCGTAAAATTCGTTCTTAACGGATGTCTACGTCTTATAAGGAGCCTACTTGCCAAATTTCAAGTTTGTAGATGTTATAATAATAATAATAATAATAATAATAACTTTATTTGCAAAACACACTGCTCCTAACATACACAATATATGCATATACATATAACATCAGAGGCAGGCATTACAATCAAAGTCTTAGTCTAAGTCTAATACATTATGTGAGTAATAAAAAAAACAAAAAAAAAAATTAAAATAAAATAAAAAATAGACGATAAAAGAAGATAGTAGCGCGGCAACAGTGTGTCTCACAAAAAGGTGGGACCTCAGCTATTCTCAGGACTAAAAGCCCTGACACTGGTTTTCAGGACCACCATTCGTTTTCCCATTTTGGCGGCAATAGTAAAAAGGATAATTAAATAATAATGCGAAATTAAAGTTAAACAAATATTAATTATTAATAATTATACTAATATATAATACATACACTAAGGAAAACAATAAATTATAATATATGACATATTAAAGACAAAATATGACCTACATGACAATACACATATACATGAACACATACACACACACATACAATTATATAATACGATGACACACAATGGTACTGAGCACTTGTGACCAAATCAACGAATGCTGCTAAATTGATAATGAGTATATATAATTTATCACGTTTGCCATGATCAGACTATAATTTTAAATATTTTGTTGCCCTAAAAGTAAGATTCTTTTATAGAGTTTTTTAAAACTTGATTTGGTTGTTAAATTACGTAGCGGTGGTGGCAAGTTATTCCAACACTTAGTTGCAGCATATTTAAAGCTACCGCGAAAAGCGGCTGTACGGTGCATGGGCAAGCTCAGGGCATACTGAGATGACCTTGTGCAGTGCGCGGTGTTAACGTTGCGTGCCCACTCAAGTTTGTCTACCAGATACGTAGGTACGCCATGCTTAATGACTCCAAATAACATTGTGGCTAGGTGTAATCGCCTACGGTTCTCCATTTTCAAAATGGACGCCTGATTCAGGTAAGAAGTGACATGATCTCGCCGCGGTATGTAGAAGCAGTAGCGTGCACAGGCGTTTTGAACCCTTTGTATGGACTTTTTTGTTCTCTCTAGTAGTCGTGGCCCTATAACGACATCTATGTAGTTAAACTTAGAGAGTACTAGTGTCTCACATAGTGCTATGCGCAGCTTTTCATCAAGAGAATCCCTGATGCGAAATAAAACTTTAAGCCTATAAAAACAAGTTCGTACTATATTAGACACGTGCGATTCGAATCGCATATTCTCGTCCAACAATAGTCCAAGGTTCCGTACTTCAGATACACCCTCAATCCTGCTACCGTTTATTTCGAGAGAAGGGGCTTTGCTCTTCACTAACTGCACTTGGTGACGGGTGCCAAGGACTATGTATTTTGTTTTATTTGGGTTCAAAACCAGCGCATTGGATTTCGACCAGTCAAAAATGCGTTCTAGGTCACTGTTAATTAATTCCAATGATTTTTCCAACTCATTTGGCTTGAACGATAGGTAGATTTGTATATCGTCAGCATATATGTGATACCTACAGTTTCGTATAGATTTAATTACATCTCCCGAATATATACTGAACAATATGGGTCCAAGTATAGATCCCTGAGGAACTCCTCTAACAAGGGGGCTGCGCTGCGACCAAATCACATTCTCCCTCTCATTTCTAATTTCTACGGTTTGATGTCTATCTTGTAAATAGCTTGCGAACCATGAGACAACGGCCTCCTCCAGTCCATAAAATCGTAGTTTTGCTAGAAGCAAGCCTATATTAATGGCATCAAAGGCGCGAGAAAAATCGAGTAATACCATTATGGTTACCTTTCCATCATCTTGGGCGTGAATTACATCATCTAGCACACTCACAAGAGCCGTAGCGGTACTGTGGTGCCTCCTGAATCCCGATTGCAGTTTGGGCAATATGTCGTTACGCTCTAGATAGTCCACTAATTGCCTACAGATAACCTTTTCCAGTATCTTAGAGGTACATGGTAAGATACTTATAGGCCTTAAATCTTTAAACTCTAAAGGGCTAGAAATTTTTGGTATAGGACGCACCACAGCATCACGCCACATACTCGGAAAGATGGAGGACGATATACTCTTGTTTATAAGTGTTGCTAGTGTACCCGATATATAATCGAACGATAGAGTCAACATATCTAGCGAGATGTCATCAATACCAATTGCATTAGATCTTAGTTCTCGTAGAGCTTGAGTTACATCTCTTACGGTCACAAATTGAAATTTAAATGTAGATGTACCAAATTTGTTTTTATTGAAATAGTCTAAAAGTGAGTCTGCTACGGAATTATCCCCCGGTACATTGAGAAAATGCCTATTCATCCTATCCGGATCACACAAACTAGTGGGCAGTGTATCATTGGTTCGTTTGAAATTAACGTTTTCTTTAATGTGTTTCCACATAGTTCTAGGGTTTCGTACATTTGAGCTGACATATGTTTTAAAATATGTGTCTTTTTCAATTTGGATGGCACGACCAACAATCGACTTAAGTTCATTGTAGTACGCCACCTTGGCGGGATGCTTAGTTGAGCGAGCTTTGCGATAGGCTTCATCACGACGTTTTATCATTAGACGAATATTATGTGTAATCCATGGGTAACTTTTATGTTTTATAAAGACTAGTTTTTTCGGTGCGAGGTTATCAAAAACTTCTAATAAATTATATGTAAGGTTATTTGCTATTTCATTGACATTCCCCATACTCAAAGCGTTCCAATCAATAGATGACATTACAGCATTGAACTGAACTGGATCTATATCTTTGATAGGCCTAAAATATACAGATTTAGGTCGACTTTTAAGTTTCGGAATATTTAGCTCACATGCAACCAGCGCATGATCGCTTAGTGAAGGTGTGTGATCAACCCAGACTCGGACCACATTTGCGTCGGTGCAAATGAGATCGAGCAAGGTGTCACTGGTTGAAGTAAAATGTGTTGGCTCAGCAACATGCTGACGAAGGCCAAAGTTAGATAAAAAATCTCCAAGCACTAAAAAACTGTTATCTAGAGAGTTTAGACAATTTATATTGAAATCACCCAATAGGATGACATGGTCGTACCATGAGAGCGAGCTGATTGTATCACTCAACGCATTTATGAATACCTGAACGCTAAGCCAGGGCGGCCGGTATGCAGTACCGATCGCCATCTTTTTAGAGTGGACAGTTATACCCAACCACATTTGCTCCACAGAGTCTGCAATAGGGTGCTTCAGTACACGTACGGATATTTCACGCTTTATATAAAATCCCACTCCTCCACCACGGGCACGCAGCCCTGGAGGACGAGGTACGTGACGAAGGTGATAACCCGATAAAATCGGAGCGGTTTCCTCCTCTCCCTGCTTGAGCCACGTCTCGTTCACTGCGAGAATATCTATGTCATGCTTCATCAGCGTAACAACAAACTCCTCATGCCCAGTTCTCAATGATCGAGGATTAATTAAACCAATCCTAATCTTTCTTGGTGCCATCATAATATACAACTTATAAATTTTAAATGATAATTAACTACACAAAAGATAAATATATGAGATAGATATAAAATGATATAGATAAATAAGATAGATGAAATTATATAATGACATAGAAGATATATAATAATAAGATGTGATTTAGTGTATGTTTGATAAATTGAAATGATAATAAAATAATACTGAACTAAAATATCTGTGTCAGATCGTAGGCCCGTTTTGAGAGTCACACTGTCACCGCATCCACTACCACCAGTGGTGCAAAACATATATAATGTACATAAATACTTAACAGATATTAATTTTATAGATTCAAAAAAAATACTAAGACTACAATAACAAAAACAAATAATTAACATTCGAATTGATAAGACACAAGACAAACAGTTTATATACAAAAAACCTTATCTATATCGCTCATTGACCTAATTCTATATTTATGGTTATGTGAGCTGGCGTCACGACGTGCGAATATGCGACCATCACGCGTCCATACATACCGCCAACCCACCTCCTTGGCCTTCGCACGAACGGCGTAGAAGAGCTGTCGGTTCACGCGTGTAAGTCGCTCGTTCACATAAAATCGACGTGGTTGAGCGTCAATGTCGAATCCAGCAGTGTCCGCACCGCGCCGCACCCGCGCCGCACGGAGCAACTCGTCACGGAGGCCGCGCCTCGCCAGCCGAACACATATGGCGCGAGCCGGCGGTCGCTCCGACGAAGACTGCGCACGCGCACGCACGGGCCTCGCACGCCGCACACTCACGACTTCTCGTTCGTCAATATTTACGCCTAGCTTGTTGGATATAAGCGCAACTATATGCGTCAATTTTCTCCATCGCGTTCCGATATACCAGTAATCTCGACGTCGTTCAGTAGGAGCTCTTGATCCCTGTCATTGAGGTCTGACCTTAGCTGCGATAACGTTTCCTCGATAGACTCGATCGGCTTCTCACTTTTTTCCAGCTTAGTCAGCCGCTCATCGAAGGAATCCATACGAGTATTAAAATCTACTAACGTTGTTCTTATTATGCTGAGTTCCTGCCTAAACGATGACATTTCTCTCGTACACGCCGACAGCTCAGTGCGGAGCAAATCAATAGCCTTCATCATGGCCTCGACGCTTCCCAAGCTATCGGCATCCACAGAAGCATCCGTGCCTGCCTCACCGGACTTACAGCTCTTGCACATCAATTTTGGTAAAGATGCGTTAGGACTTGTATTTACTAAGCATCCACGATGAAAAACAAGTGAACATTTTCTACACTTAGTGCCATCTATTGCCGAGGTGAACTTTCCGCAGCTGCCGCACTTGCTAGCCATATTTATTATTCGATAAGACAACAGCTGCGCTAGCCGTAGTTCAGATAAAAACCAACTAGATGGCTCCGTCTAGGCTTTTTATGTTAATAATATTATTTTGCGCTATTTTCTTCACTTTTCCCTTTGCACAAAATAGTTTAAAAAAAACAGCTAATTTATACTCACAATAAACGTAATTAAAGATAGGTATTTAAAACCAAATTATTATCAAGTTCACTAAAGTGTCACTTCACAACACAACAGCTGATTGTCAATGGCAAGTTCGTATTTTATCAAATATTGTGATTTTCACAGCAATAATTTCCTTACAAACACTTGTGCCCGCGTGCTGAACTATAAACTTTGTATTTATGTACTAATATTTAGCAAACATCAACGTTTTTTATTTTATTCGCACAATAAACCGAGAACCAGTATAATCCGAACTACCGCCAAAATGCGAAAAAAATATATTTATAGTTTCGGAGGTTTCGTGATGAGTGATTCTACCTACCATCCCCCGTTTTAACTCCAAAAGAGAGTTGATTTCTAAAGATACATTATTTGGTCACCTTTCTACCATCTATAGAGCATACATTTTAAATTTCAAGTCTCGTTCTTCAAAAACATAGGACTTTCATACAAACTTGCAACCCCCGTTTTATCTCTTTAAGGGTCGAGTTTCGTAAAATCAGCTCTTAGCGGATGTTTAAGCCCTATAAGAAACCTACCTGCCAAATTTCAAGTTTATAGCTGTTATAGTTTCGGAGATTTTGTGATGAGGGAGTCAACCTACCATTCCCCGTTTTAACCCCAAACAGGGGTTGATTTCTAAAAATACATTATTTCGACACCTTCTCACCATCTAAAGAACGTACATTTTAAATTTCGTGTCTCTTACTTTAAAAAAATTGGGCTTTCACACAAACTTCCACCCCCCGTTTTATCCCCTTAGGGGTCGAATTTCGTAAAATCCGTTCTTAGCGGATGTTTACGCCCTATAAGGAACCTACCTGCCAAATTTCAAGTTTGTAGCTGTTATAGTTTCGGAGATTTCGTGATGAGTGAGTAAACCATCCGCCGTTTTAACCCCAAAAGTTGGTTGATTTCTAAAGATACATTGTTTGGACACCTTCTCATCATCTATAAGACATACATTTTAAATTTCAAGTGTCTTACTTCAAAAACATGGGACTTTCACATAAACTTCTAACCCCTGTTTTACCCCCTTAGGGGTCGAATTTCGTAAAATCCGTTCTTAGCGGATGTCTACGCCTTATAAGGAGTCATCTTGCCAAATTTCAAGTTTTTAGGTGTTATAGTTTCGGAGATTTCGTGATGAGTGAGTTAACCTACCATCCCCCGTTTTAACCCCAAAAGGGTATTGATTTCTAAAAATACATTATTTGGACACCTTCTCATCATCTATGGAGCATACACTTTAAATTTCAAGTCTCTTAGTTCAAAAACATAGGACTTTCATACAAACTTGCAACCCCCGTTTTACCCCTTTAGGGGTCGAGTTTCGTAAAACCCGTTCTTAGCGGATGCCTACGTCTTATAAGGAGCCTACCTGCCAAATTTCAAGTTTGTAGGTGTTATAGTTTCGGAGATTTCGTGATGAATGACCTTTCGCGTTTATATATATTATAGATAGATACTAGCTGTGCCCGCGGCTTCGCCCGCGTTTAAATCAGTTTCTCACAAAGTTTTCCCGGCAAATTTCCAGTGAAACTCTCATCAAAATCGGTGTAGCCGTTTCCTTAAACCTTCCTCTTGAAGCCCTCTCTCCATTGGTGAAACCGCATGAAAATCCGTTCAGTATAGATTTTGAGGGAATCGATCACATACGCTTTTGGGAACTTTGTTTTATAATACACTAACTGTTGCCCGCGACTATGTCCGCGTGGTTATGAAGATATGCATTACTATTAAGATGCTTAACGCAAATTATTTTTTTATTTCAGTCACTTGAAATGCTTATCACTCTGAGTAACTTTTTCAAAGGCACAATTTAGTATAATTTAATAGTTATTTTTATAAAACCTTTTTATACACCACATTTTTAGTTTTATTTTCAAGCTGCAGTATAAATAACCTATCAGGCGAACTTATAGTTGCTGTATATGTTTCATACAAACTTTCAACCCCAATTAAACCTTAGCGGTGGAATATCGCTAAATCCGTTCTTAGCGGACGTCTTCTAACTATAATCTACCTCCTTGCCAAATTTCATCTTTGTCAATCTTGGATGGTTTTTGAGTTTTTGAGAGAGTGATGTGTGAGAGTGACCTTTCTCTTTTATATATATAGATTACGATGTATTATTTGGACACTTCCTCACCATCTATAGAGCATACATTTTAAATTTCAAGTCTCTTACCTTAATAACATTGGACTTTCATACAAACTTCCAACCTCCGTTTTATCCCCTTAAAGGTGGAGTTTCGTAAAATCCGTTCTCAGCGGATGTTTACGCCCTATAAGGAACCTACCTGCAAAATTTCAAGTTTGTAGTTGTTATAGTTTCGGAGATTTCGTGATGAGTGAGTCAACCTTACCATCCCCCGTTTTAACCCCAAAAGGGAGTTGATTTCCAAAGATACATTATTTGAACACCTTCTCACCATCTATAGAGTATACATTTTAAATTTCAAGTCTCTTACTTCTAAAACATAGGACTTTCATACAAACTTCCAACCCCCGTTTTACCCCCTTAGGGTGTCGAGTTTCGTAAAATCCATTCTTAGCGGTAGTTTACGCCTTATAAGGAGCCTACCTGCTAAATTTCAAGTTTGTAGGTGTTATAGTTTCGGAGATTTCGTGATCAGTAACTCAACCTACGATCCCCCGTTTCAACCCTAAAAAGGAGTTGATTTCTAAAGATACATTATTTGGACACCTTTTCATCATCTATAGAGCATACATTTTAAATTTCAAGTCTCTTACTTATAAAATATAGGACTTTCATACAAACTTTCAACCTCCGTTTTACCCCCTTAGGGGTCGAGTTTCGTAAAATCCCTTCTTAGCGGATGCCTACGTCTTATAAAGAGCCTACCTGCCAAATTTCAAGTTTGTAGGTGTTATAGTTTTGGAGATTTCGTGATGAGTGAGTGACCTTTCGCTTTTATATATATTATAGATTATAGATAGTATATTATAAACGTTCAAATTGTTTGCCCCCTACTCTAATACAGGCAGGCATCTTCTTATGAACGACTTCTTAATAGGCGCGAATACCTACGCTCTCCAATTTCTCGAGCCACATCCAGCTCGTTTAATAGTATATAAGATTTTGATAGCTAAAATATCATATTAAATATCATTTTTAAAATTGTTTATAAGCTAATTTACAAAAAAAAACTTTCATTTTATGAACTACAGCTACTTAGGTATTATAAAAATTTTCAAATCAATTCAATCCTGCCTAGTCTTAGACGTTTAAATATAATGTAAAATTTATTTCTAATTTTAGAATTCATACATACAAAATTCATTTCACATTGTTCAAAACAACGTTTCAAATTATGTTGAGATAAGTATTACTGACGTACTAACATTGCATGTATTGCATTAAAACCGAAACAATATATTGTGTAATCGAAATAATAAAATAATGATTTTGCTGTAATGCTAGGCACGAAAAGTATGAGAAAAATAAACAACAAGTAAATTGCAAGCACTTGCATATTCATTGTTCAGACACAATTGACTTAGGTACGTGTTCGTATATTTACGTAAAATTTCTATTATTAATTTAGTTAATAATGATTAATGTTTAAATCATCGCATATATATAATTTTCAGATTTTGAGAAAAGCTCGTAACCAAAACTTAACCCAGCTTTCTTCGACCATCTTTGCTACAGCGGTCGACTATACTGTGTCGGTGGCATATATAAACACTTACGTACCACGCTCCTAACGAGATTGTTCGCCGAAACCGAGCCGAACGCAGCAGCTTAACGAGTGCAAACCCTCAAACAAATATCTCCTAAAAAATATACGAAAATGAACAACGCTGTATTATATCAAAAACACAACATTATATCAAAAAATGATGCTTTGAAATGTTTAGAGGAATATGGACAACTAATTACATGGAAAAACGGCAAAATTACGGTTTTAGACTTAGGTTGTGGAGATGGAAGCGTAACGACGAGTATACTGAAACGATTTATTCCCAATAATTGTGAAAGACTGGTAGGTTGTGATATTAGCGAAAGCATGGTAAAGTATGCTAATGAGCACTATGCGAATGATCACACCAGTTTTATGGTGTTGGACATTGAGGGCGACTTACCGAACGAGCTTCGAGGAAATTTTGATCACGCATTTTCATTCTACGCCATGCACTGGATCCAAAATCAAGAGTGAGTGATACCTAAATTTACTATTTATTTCTATTTTATATTTGTATAAATACAATATACGTATATATCGCTGAAATTAGTCACAGAATTTATGCAACTTTTCGATTCACTGAAAAGATGGAAAAAATTTCTACCGATTAAAACTAAAATATCACTAATCAACAGTCTTATTATGCCAATCTTGGATGAATCAGATCCATGCTATCCAGACCTATCGAAGGAACTAATTAATAAATTAACTTTAAACAAAAATATATTGTTTCTTGAAATTCATTGATTATGTACGTAATGTATACAGCTTCACTTACGTGATAAAAGAAAATTTCACTGATTCGTGTTTTGATACATTATTGTTTTTCATTTCTTTCCGTTGAGTGTGAAGCATTTACTTAATGTAAGATTTTGTTTGTTCAACACCATTTACTCGTCTTTATGTAAAAGCAAAAACAAATGAAAAATACACATTATGTTGACCAGTACATAACCAGTTCTGTTATTTTGGTTTCATCTTAGATTTCGACTGAACCTATTTCGGTCGGACTCTAACTTTCGCCCAAAAGTATAATATTTACTTCAGCTCAGTTAATTTCACAGTACTTTTACAAATTTCAGGGTTGGATTTAGAAACATATATGATCTACTATCAGAGGGTGGCGAGTGCTTTTTAGTGTTCATGGGTCAATGGCCAATGTTTGACGTTTATCGCACCCTATCTCGTTCAACAAAATGGAAGTTATGGATGGAAGATGTTGAACGCTTTATTTCACCCTATCATGACTGTCAGGTAATAATCACTTTATTATCAGTTATTACTATTTTCATTTTGCGCTTACGTTATTAGCTTAAAAGTAATAACTATTTGTATATTGTGTATATAAAAACTACACAGTATCGTTGTCGTCGGCAGAAATTATCTATATTTAAACTATACCATTTTTAAATATGTGATGTAAAACTAATTCAGTAGTAATATTTTAATATGGAATATTAGATTATAAAAAGAGTTAAGTATAAAATAGCTTTTATGTTAGAAATTGTTTTGTTGCAAAAGATAAACACAACTAACTATACTATTAATAATAGGAACAAAGACGTAGACACATAAATTTAAAAAGACTTCATCTTTTTTATAATAATTAAATTTTTGTTCATTGCAAACTAAAAAAAAACGACTTCAATTTCGTTCTTCAATACAACGTAAGTAGACGAAAAATAAGTCGAGTAAATACACATAATCAAGTATTATCAAAGAGTAGTCATCATTTACACACATAAGTCATCATTAGCGATAACTCAAAAAGTACATATCAGATCTTAATTAAATTTGAATAGGACCACTTAACACATATCACCTTTTGATTAAAATAAAACCATCATAATCGGTCCACCCAGTCCAAAGTTCTGAGGTATAATATACATAATAAAAATATAGTCGAAAAAAAAATCTTTCTTTTTCGGAGTCGGTTAAAAAGGGAAATGAATCAAAACAAAATGAAATGAAGTTTTCAATTACTAAAATATTTCATAATTTTTTTAAGGAACCTGAAAAGAAGGTCAAACAATTGATGACGTCGATCGGATTCACTTCGGTGGAAGTCAAATGTTTGCAGAAGACATTTGTTTATCCCGACCTCGATGTACTCAAAGGTAAGTTTACTATTTTTAATAAAAAATTAATCCCATTTTCATTGGTTACGCCATAAGTTGAGAATGATCGGAATTTATTCGACCCTTCTTTTTCCTTCTTCTGGTTCGTCAGAACACGTTCACAATTCGTTCTTCAGACACGTATATATACTATTTTGTTTATTATTATAGAAGTATAGTCTTTGAAAACTGAACCTTAAAAATGTTCAAACTTATAATTTAAATTAATTATGGTCGAATTTTGATCACTGGTCGTCCACTAAGTACATACACCTACAGTATTACCTAAAACCATGTACAATTTTTTTATTCAAATAAATATAAGCTAAGTTTTGTTTTATTATTTTTTTATGTATAAATGTTAATATATATTTAAAAAAAATTCTCATACTTTCAGGATCTGTAACATCAATCAATCCTTTCAAAATACCAAAAGATTTAGAGGAAGATTATGTGGTAGATTTCTTTAATGTTCTCCGAGACTTGCGTGTTATTGATCATGCAAGCAGTAACGTCGATGAACCGATCAAAGCGACATTCAACTACCATCTTATTGTAGCCAAGGGAAGAAAATAGTCGATTTTTTAAGTAAAACGTTTGTAAAGTAATACAAAGTTTTTAAAGTAGTACAAAATATTAATATGACTTAATAATTATTATTTCACTCATTTCGATTTCTAAAACAAACTAATTTAAATACTATTATAATTTACAAAATGAACTGTTTAATGGTTTTATTTTTATATTTAATAAAATTCTTAAAATATAACTTGTTTTGTGATTTCAACGATTTAATTTTATTTTATTTTGTCCTAACTCTTATTAGCTATTAAATGGTGATCTATGATACTACTAAAATGTTTGCTAATAAACTAACTAAATCAATTATTAATATAAACAATTATATTGTGTTCTAAAGTGTAAAAAACGTGTGGTCTAAAGCACATTCGATTTTTTTTTTTTGATATTTGGCCATAGCTCATAAGAGATTCGTTTTAATTATCTAATTATCATTATTTGCATATAATTATTGAATGAACTAACGTGTTTAGGTTTATAAGGATTAATAGTGTATTCATGTAAAAAGTTTCCTTATTACCTACTGCAATCTAGGTGCAAGTTGTCGTACTCGCCGGAGGCGCGGTCGCGCAGGGCGATGTGAAAAAAACGTCAAACGGTCAGACGTTTCGTGACTCGCTTATTTGGCGGCTATTTTAATAATAATAATAATAATAATTTATTTATTCACTCCTTTTAACAAAACAATTTACAGTACGTTAAGTATTCACATTTTACACAGAAACATATACAAGTTAACGTTGGCAGCCGTAATAGTATAAACTGTGATACAGCTGCCTGCGTCTTCCACTGTGAGATATAAGACATAGCAAACATTACGTACATAACAGGTGCAAATCTACTTGAGAAATATTATAAAAATAGTATTTAAACAATATTGTCTTTCTTTTTTGGGGGTAATAAAGTGTGTGCGGGTGTGCTCATTTTTACTTCATATCTATATGTGTGTGTGTGTGTGAGTGTGTATGAGTGTGTGTGTGTGTGTGTATGAGTGTGGGTGTGTGTGTGTGTGTGTGTATTTGTGGGTGTGTGTGCGTGTGTGTGTTTGTTTGTGTTCATGTGTATACGTGTGAGCGTGCGTGTGCGCATGTGTGTTAGAAGAAACATTTTTTTTTTTTTTTTTTAATAATGAATTAAATTTTCAGTCTCGACAAAATTAAGTGATTGAAGCCAGCCGCGAATTACTTTTTTACAGTGCATTGTTTTAAGGGGAAAAATATTGTTCACTTTATTTGCATTATTATAGAGGTGAGCGCCAATGATATAAAATTGCTGTTTTGCAAGAGATGTATTATGTGGCGGTATTGTACACACCCTACTTCTGTTGCGCTTTTGAGAGGGATTATATATTAAACTTTTGTGCTTACGAAGTATTGACTGCATGATGAATAATCTGCCTGACAGTGAGAACAGAACATTCACGATATAGGAGTGCTGTGGAATATCTTTGTGGTCTTTTAGACAAAACTTTGAGAATTGCACGCTGCGCACGCTCCAGTGGTAGCAGCGTAGTAATATTAGTGCCTCCCAATGTGACAACACAATACTGAAGCAAGGTCTGAACAAGTGCATAATAAACATTCATTAGTATGTCACGGTCTGCAGACATCCTAAGTTTATAGAAAATAGGAATCAATTTTCTTACACGTGCTGTTAAAGCCTGAACATGTAGGGACCAGTTGAGATGTTTATCTATAATAATACCAAGATATTTTGTACTGGGTGTAGAAGTTAAGCTGGGACAGTGATATTCACAATCGTCGTCTGGCTTATCACAATGATGAGCTCTTATACAAAAATCACTTGAGGGCTGGGTATTTGCACGTAGTGAAAAAGTCATATATGTGGTCTTATTCAGATTAAGAGTCAGCAAGCTATCATTTAGATATTTTATAATTTGTTTCAATGCATTTTCTGTGTGATTGTGTACCTCTGCCCAGTCTTTCCCATGTAGAATCAGCGCTGTATCATCTGCGTAGGTAATTATTTCACAGTTAGTTAATCGCAGACCACACAAACTGTTAATGTATACCAAAAACAATGTCGGACCAAGGACACTGCCCTGTGGGACTCCATATGTTAACTTAGTGTCACCACTGGTGCAATTTCCTATTTTGACACATTGGGTACGATTCGAAAGGTAAACACGAAAAATATCCAATGCAGTTCCACGTATTCCAATTGACTCCAGCCTTTCCAAGAGTAATGGTATAGACACAGTATCGAACGCCTTAGATAAATCTATAAAGACTCCCAGGACTTTATTTCTATTATCTAGGTGCTTGACAACAGTCTCAGTGAGTTTTAAGGTAGCGTCTTCAGTAGATTTACCCTTTACGAAACCAAATTGTTTATCGGCAATGGCATTAGTTTTATGTAAAAATTTGATAAGCCTGTTATTTAGAAGTTTTTCTAGTATTTTTGAGACTGTTGTCAGCACTGAAATTGGTCTATAGTTACCAACACTATCTTTGACGCCATTTTTGTGGATGGAATGCACCAAAGCTCTTTTTAAAATGTCTGGAAAAGTTCCCGTGGAAAAGCATTGATTAAAAATGTGCGTCAAGGGACGAAATAATATATATCTTTGATAATTGAACGAACGTTGGCGGTTGGCGTTTATTCCACTCGACGGCGGCGGCGTGTCGATGAATCTCGACGATACACGCGGAAAGTACGTGCAACGTGGTAGGGCACAGCAGGAATTTCCTGCTCAAAATATGGAGCAGCCCGACTGGGGTAGTACCTCGACCTTACAGAAGATCACAGCAAAATAATACTGTTTTCAAGCAGTATTGCGTCCCTGTTGGTAAGTAAGGTGACCAGAGCTCCTGGGGGGATTGGGGATTGGGTCGGCAACGCGCTTGCGATGCTTCTGGTGTTGCAGGCGTCTATAAGTTACGGTAATCGCTTACCATCAGGTGAGCCGTACGCTTGTTTGCCGACCTAGTGATATAAAAAAAAAACCCGGACCGAAGACTTCCGTATGTTGTCCTTAGTTTACAACTAGAGATAACATCTATGAACGATAGAAATAATGCAGGAAAAGCGTTAATTACTTTTTACGTGTATAAAATATTACACGTTTTTAAAAGGTGTCAACGTGTTATTATTATTAGTGATAATTTCGTTTTATGCAGTGCTCAATACCTTAGCGTAATTGTGTGTATGTTCTATGACGTGACTTTTTAATTTACTTGTAGACAATAGCAGTAAATTCCTAGTATTGTGTGTATTGAAATACGTAAATGAAGTCTTTATATCTGAAAATTTTAGTAGGAAAACACGAATTGTTATGGTTTCAAAAGCAAGTGATATAACAAACTAACTAGTGTAGGTGTTATTATAAATAATTATAATCTCGTAATTAGTTTCTTTGTAACAAGTAAAATAGTATAATGATACACCTTTTTTTAATTTATCGCGGTTTTTTAAGTTTTTTTTAATGCCCGACGTTTCGGATACTTTACAGCAACCATGGAGGACTCCCGTGATAGAAAAAGTTTTTGTCTTTATAATAAGTGAAGTTCGCGTAAGCATTAGAAAACAATAAGTAAATTATTTTTTAATAGAATATCTTATATCGTTTTTATGTACGGTTTGTATTTACGAACGGGATGACTGTTTAGTACGGGCCGTAAGAAACATGTATGAAAATGAAGCTACCACAATGCCTATAAATATTTTCAGATGACAAACTGCTGTCAAAATTACCATAATTTTAATATTACGTAGAATGAGTCTATCAAAGTAGCTTACCTATTTATACAGTTAAATTTAAAAAAAGGGCTATGGTTTTTTCACGCGAAACGCGTTCATTACACCTACAGTACCACTTATTTGATGGAATTTCGGATTCGATCACCTTATATTATGTATATTAAGTGTACCTATATACTCGTAACTGTATATACGAAACTTTTTTTATATCCCATAATAACACTGGAAAGACAAAATTAAACACAAATATTGTAAAAAATATAATAGTAATAATGAGGTAAAAAAATATATTATAGTAATAACAGTAAAACCATGTTTTGCAATTATACGTGCGGCTACGTCATCGGGTGCGGGACATGCATAGACGATCGCAAAAGTTGGCGATAACGATATCATACGCTTCCATATTAGATAAATGTTAGACGAATTAGATAAAAACGATCGCAAAAAAATGAGACTATTTGTTCAAATTAGGATACATTAAATAAATAATGTAAATATATATTGATGATTAAAATAGTATCAGTGTATACAATAAACGTATTATCTTAGCTGCTATATGTAAGTACGTGAAATTGGTATCGTATGGTTACAAATTATGTATGAGTGAGAAACGACATATGAGGAAAGGTCATGAGGTAAGCTAAACCCACTGAAAGTCGATCTTACACTAAGTATATTAGGATTATTTTAATTATATTTAAATAGGCAGAAGTACAGACACGGTATGGAAATCTAAGGTATGTGTAGACAGCAGTTTCGTAAGAAACAACCTAAATTAAAGGAGGTTATTAGATTGCAAAAACAATCACATTGCTGAATATGCGGTTACCCGTACAGGTATTAACTAGCTATATATTTTTAAATATTTTGGTCACTATACTACTTATATTGTATGTATTTCGTCAGTAAGAAAATAAGGAAGGAATGGGGTCTGAGATCTTGTACTATAACGCGTTACGAAGTCTAAATTAGCTGATTGTCTCTTTATAAAGGTCGATGTGCATTATTTACGGCCGAATAATTTATGTGTAGTTAAATGATGAATAAAAATGTATGCCAAACAAACAGATGAAATTGAAATAATGAATACATGAAATAAAATATTTCAAATGACCAATTTTGGCATATAAAGTTCGTATTTAATAGTCGATTTTCGAATTAACAACTACTATTTGATGTTGAAATCACTGAGTAAAGGTACGAAAAATTAATAGTTTCTGTCGGGGTATATAGGGATTGTGCCATTATCTTACAAACGCATTAGGTAAAGAGGAAAGAGTCGATGTTCCCATATTTAAGATACGAGATATTTCTATTCGCAAATATGAATCTAAAATTTGTAGTTAGATTATTAGTAATTAATTATTAGTCGAAGCCGAATTAAGTCTATTCTTAACTTGAGTGCAAGATAACCTTTATTTACAAACAGTAAAACCGACCCTTAGTATATAATACCTACCTTTACCCTTACCTGACCCTTAGTGTATAACAAAACTGAACTCGTAAACAAATAATTGTGTTTGCTCGCAAACGAAAAAAAAACCGACTTCAATTACATCGACAAGTAATACAACGTAGATCGACGAAAAAATAATCAAGCAACTACGCGTTATCAAAGATTACTCAAAAAGTAGTTATCAGATCTCGATAAAATTTATATGTGACCACATGATAAACATCAGCTTTCGATTAAATTAAAAATTATCAAAATCGGTACACCCAGTAAAAAGTTATTACGGATTTTCGAGAGTTTCCCTCGATTTCTCAGGGATCCCATCATCAGATCCTGGTTTTCTTGGTTGTCCCCTTTCCAACAAAAAAAGAATTATTAAAATCGGTACATCCAGTAGAAAGTTATGCGGTATAATACAACGTAGGTAGACGAAAAAAGCGTCAAGTAAAAACGCATTATTAGATATAACTCGAAAAGTAGTTGTTAGATCTCAAAAAAATTTAAATGGGACCAATTGGCACACACCACCTTTCGATTAAAACAAAATATGTCGAAATCGGTCTACCCGGTCAAAAGTTCTGATGTAACATAAAAAAAAAAAAAAAAATACAGTCGAATTGAGAACCTCCTCTTTTTTTTGAAGTCGGTTAAAAATGAGGAAAAAGAGGAATATAAATAACCGTCGATGTCTACAAGTATAACCTTGGTCGTCATATTCTAATTGACGTTTTTTTTTACGTGGGGAAAATCCATCATGGATACCCTCCAGCGCGGGGGCGCCAGAGGGTTATGTCAGACTCCTACTGACTAAAAACCACCACGTGTGAGCAGTCATCCGCCTGGGTTGGGCGAGATGGGGTCGCGCTAGCATTCGCCACCTCGCCTCAGCGGTAGGCCCGGATAAAGCCTCCGGGCCCCGGCACAATGGTGGGGTGGCCTCGCTCACAACAAGGCCACCCCTCAGATGTATGGGGTCGTGTCGTCCGGCCGGCCGAAGTCCCCCGACTATCGGCCGCCGACCCCACTATCACGAGGGGGGGAGGAGGTGGGCAAACCGTCTCCGCTTTGCTCCCGTACGTCTGCGCTGGAGTGGGCCAGCAGAGGCGTCTTCCTCTCTAGCCCGCTCCGCGGTCTCCTTCTGCGTCATTACCTCTTCGCAGAAGGAGACCGCCGCCTGCCACGATCTCTCTCTGTCAAGCATGGCCTTTACGACACTCAGCAGCGAGAGATCCCGTCCGAGAACCGCTGAAAGCGTGCGCCGCTGCGGTTCCCAAGTGGCGCACGCCTCTAGCGTGTGGAGCTCGTGGCAGGCTGGAGTCGCCTCCCGTCTCGCGATTTGGTGCAGGTACTTACCGAAGCACCCATGTCCGGAAAGTACCTGCATCAGACGGAAGGTCAGCGGCCCGAACCGTCGCCTCACCCACTTCTGGAGGATCATCATCATATAAATAAAATTTAAAAGTCTTTCCCCTGTATGGAATTTTTTTATTCAAGGTCAAAGGTAAAAGAAATGAGTTTATCGCGATTTTCAGCAAAATCCTTTATCATAAAAATACTTAAAAAAATATAGATCATAAAATTATCTATAAAAAATGTTTAAATACTTTTTTTCCTACGAGACACCGTTTCTGAGATATAACGATTCAAAAAGTTCGTAAAAGTTGTAATCGTCATAATATAGACTATATACTATCTGTTGTATAGAGGTATTAGATATATTATCAACAAAAAAATTTGAGTAACGTATACGTTACTACGTATTATGTGTATATGATATGATATACGTTTTAGTTGATTAAAATTTTAAATAAAAAATTATTATTTTAAAGTAAACTGCAAAATTATGATGATGACTACAAACAAATGAAAAAAAAAAATTAAAAATTAGAGAAAAATAAAAAAATTATTATTTTTCACTAATGTATCGGGTGTAATGGATTATATAAATAATAGAAATATAAAAAGTCTTAAAAACAAATTCTGATACTATTATAATGTTAGAATAAGCTTTAACATAAGTTATTGTAAGTTTGTAACACGTTATTACATATGAATTTTACAAATATAGGTATATATTATTATAAGTGGAAATTTTGCTGGCTTTCTTATTGTCTTGTGAATTATTTGTATTGTTGTGTGCTGTTTGTTTCCCAGTAAATAATAAAATAATAAAATAAAAATAAAATAAAGTGTTTAAAGATTTTTTTATATTTAATAAATATTCTTAAAACATAACCTGTTTTGTGATTTCAACGATTTAATTTATTTTTGTCCAAATTCTTTTTTTTCTTTTATTAAATGCTGATCTACGTAAAGTATCATAATTACTACTTAGGGCGGAGTTCACCGACTTTTAAAACGGCTGTTTATCAGTTAAACAACTGATTAAATCATTTTTACTGTTCACCATACGTTAACCAGTGTTTACAGCCCTTAAACAGCCGATTACTTTAACCGAACTCTACAGCATTGTTTAACCATCCATCAATGCCATATTCGGACATCTGCTCAACAGATTCTGCTGTGACTTTACAACAGTTGCAACATTTCGTTATTAGTTGAAAGTTTTTGGTAAGAGATAAACACGCAGTTAGTGTTCAATTTCAATGTATTAATTGATAACTATCAAGACTTTAGGCTTACTTGAAAATCTAGAAAATATAGAGACCAAAACAAGGAGACCTAGAGTACCTGTTTCAAATGCGCCGTAATGATTACGCAGAATACAATGATTTCTCATTTAAAACTAGATTCCGTTTGTCAAAATCACCGCTTGAAAAATCGTTTGTTCTCTTTTTTAAAGCTGCCATTTTTCAAGTAAACCGTAATTTAAAAATTAAACACTCACAACAGAACAAAATAATAATCAACACAGAGAATGTTAGCACGTGCAAAGAAATAATAAAAAAAAAAAAAAACATTTGACAATGGCAGCGCCGTGCCGTTATTACCCATCCAAATTGGACATTACATGCTAACGTAACAGTATCCAATGCGTTCTCGAACTTCTCAAGTTTAAAGCGTTTTATTTTATGCTACTAACAATAGATGGCACCAAAACTCGTGTCGACTAAATAAAACTATGTGACTTTCCTAATGAGTAGACTTATAGCATTCATTCATTAGTGGTTCATTCGCTGTGAGCGTATGGTGATTGCCTGATTTAGTAACCAAGGTTTAAATATTCGTGATGAACAGTGAATACTTTACCGGGTGCATAACCGATGTTTAGGAATTCATCGGCTGATTACTCGAACATTGGTTAAACGATAGTCAGTGAACTCCGCCCTTAAACGTTTGCTGTAATTGATCAACAGAAACGGCTGTTTTTTTTAAGAATCTTTAATTTTATCGACCTTCTTTGCATAAAATTTTTAGACAAATAATACTTAAGTTTCTTTTGAAATAATCTTTTATAGGATAAAAAAAAAAAATTAGTTTGTAGTAAACAAGAAACAAAATTTACATCTATACCTATAAAGGAATATGTCCTGATTTACTGACTGACTGAGTTTTTGTCTGACTAATTCAATATCACCGATCATAAGCCATTCAACTTAGGGTTCGTCCGTTGATCGCTTGAGGCTCAAACGAGGCGGGCTCAGAAAAAATCAAGAAACATCACAGGGGGGCTCTAATGAAATATAATGGGTTTTTAACCGACTTCAAAAAAGGAGGAGGTTACTCAATTCGAAAGTACATATATTTTTTTATGTATGTTGTAGCATATATTTTTAATAGCACAGTTATGCATTAGCGTTGCTATTTACTTTTTCTAGGCGACTGATTTAATTCTTTGGAATACCCTCGTATTGTATTACGTCGCGGTTCACCTTAGGGGGTAGTTGTGTCGCGACGCGCGGGGTTTGCTGTATATAAGCCTCACGGCGAGTCTTTGCGGTCTTTTTGGGTTGGATTCTCTCGCCGTCTTAAGATCTGGGTGCAATTTATTGTGGGTGAGTCATTGTAGTTTCTTATGGTATAAGCTTTGCTTTAGTGTAAGTTGATTTTGTGAGTTTTTGTAAAAGAAGATTAAGATTCTGTAGGATTTTTTTTTACTCTCTCTCTTGTAGTCTCGTGTTAGGAGTTGTGGGTGTCTCTCTGGCCCAACAAACAATTTTTTAACACGTAGCAATGTTCATGAAAATATAGTCAAGTAAATACGTGTTATCAAAAAATACTTAAAAAGTTGTTATCAGATCTCGATGAAATTTAAATGTGACCACACGACAAACATCAGTTTTCGATTCCATTAAAAATAATCAAAATCGGTACACCCAGTAAAAAGTTATGCGGTGTAGGTCGACGAAAAAGTGGTCAAGTGAAAAAAATAATTATTAGATACAACTCGAAAAGTAGTTATTAGATCTCAAATAAATTTAAATGGGACCAAATGACACACACCATATTTCGATAAAAAAAAAATTTCGAACACGGTCCACCCAGTCAAAATTTCTGAAGTAACATACATAAAAAATAAAAAAATAATAAATAATACAGTTGAATTGAGATCCTCCTCCTTTTTGGAATTTGGTTAAATAGAACCGCTATCACCAAACCTTGACGTTGACCTACTTTCTCAATAATTTTCTTTACACTGAAGAAATACCAACTCAAAGGACAAAGTCGATCGTAAGTATTTTACAGAAAAATAATTGTGTTTGCTCGCAAACGAAAAAAAACCGACTTCAATTACATCGACAAGTAATACAACGTAGATCGACGAAAAAATAGTCAAGTAACTACGCGTTATCAAAGATTACTCAAAAAGTAGTTATCAGATCTCAATAAAATTTATATGTGACCACATGATAAACATCAGCTTTCGATTAAATTAAAAATTATCAAAATTGGTACACCCAGTAAAAAGTTATTACGGATTTTCGAGAGTTTCCCTCGATTTCTCTGGGTTCTCATCATCAGATCCTGGTTTCCTTATCACGGTACCAAACTAGAGATATCCCCTTTCCAACAAAAAAAGAATTATCAAAATCGGTACATCCAGTAGAAAGTTATGCGGTATAATACAACGTAGGTCGACGAAAAAAGCGTCAAGTAAAAACGCATTATTAGATATAACTCGAAAATTAGTTGTTAGATCTCAAATAAATTTAAATGGGACCAATTGGCACACACCACCTTTCGATTAAAACAAAATTTGTCGAAATCGGTCTACCCGGTCAAAAGTTCTGATGTAACATACATAAAAAAAAAAAAAATACAGTCGAATTGAGAACCTCCTCCTTTTTTGGAAGTCGGTTAAAAAGAGATAAAACAAATATTGACAAATATAGACCGATATGCCGATATGATAAGTTTTATACCTGTTTAATTGGATTTGTCTCAATCTAATTATTTTAATTTTTATTAGTTTATTGCTTTTATTATTGACAGTGTTTCTGCAGTTAGTTTTTATTTTATTTATTTTTTTTCGTAAAATTGACATTATAATAATTGTTGTGGCTTCTATAAAACTGCGCACTGTATCTAATTGACTTGCCTGTTGGCGCAGTTTGTAGTGGCCCTGCTTTCTGTTCCGCGGGTTGCGGGCGAGTCTGGGTGTAATATTTGTATTATATATGTATTAAATATACGTATATTTAAAAAAATAGTTATAACAGTCGAATGTTACCTGTAACAGAATCATTAAGTTGCTTATCATAGGGACAGACGACCGTGTGTTTATGTTATAAGATATTTATTTATTATTTATTGAATTATTTAATGATAGAAACCTGTATACATGTACTCAGTGTTGTATCTACTGATGGTCCTTAAATCCCTGTAATTTCACCCACGTAATTTCCAGCCCCTTGAGAATATGTGAGTAAAAACTAGCCTATATGTTATTCAATTCAGAGTGCCCAGTGCGAGTTTTATTCACAGAAACATGACAGAAACGCGTTTATACGTGAAGATTATTTTGCATGGGAATTTAAACATTGCAGCCTAGACGATAAAGAATAGTATACGATACAATCGATACAGAGTCATCTAGCGGCATACGCAAGAACTAGGTTGAAATCCCGAATTTCCCATACAGAATGAAGTTAAAATTTACGCCCGTTATTGCGAGACGGATTAAACAAAACTCGCACTAGGCACTCAGTTCAGTTTTTGCGTGAACGAGTAACAATTAATATCCACTCTCACAAACTTTGGCATTTATTAATTATTATTAATACGATTTGTGACTTTTAACAATAGCTTAGTAAAAAAATAATACTCGAAATAGATTGTACGTCTTTCTAAAATTATCTAGATAAATCTATTCTTAATTTTAAAAACCTGCCAAAATTTAATACATTTTTGGCATTGTGAAATTTTCGTGAAAATGAATTTGTTAATTTGAAAATCTTAATACATTTTTTACATGAATTTGTACATCAGGTATCAGTTGCCTTGGGTCAGGGTTATCAGGTTGATGCTGTGTATACGGATTATTCTAAGGCATTTGACAAGATTCCATACTCTATACTTCTTCAGAAGATTCTTGAAATTGGTATACATGGTGACCTTCTGCGATGGTTTGAATCTTATTTGAGGGAGCGCAGTCAGGCCGTTACAGTAAAGGGTTTTTGTTCAACATTTATGCCAGTAACATCTGGTGTTCCCCAAGGCTCTCATCTCGGCCCGCTTCTTTTTAATTTATTTATAAATGACGTAGGTTCTATCCTCAAATTTTCTGACTTACTGATATATGCTGATGATATGAAAATATATAAGAAAATTAAAACATCTCTTGATTGTCAATTATTACAAATCGATCTGAACGAATTAAGTATTTATTGTACAAACAATCACCTGACTCTGAATCCCAAAAAGTGTAGCATTATCTCATTTTCTAGAAGGACTGAGTCTTTGAAATATGATTATTTTTTAAACAATGTTATGCTTAACAGGGTATCTGAAGTGAGAGACTTGGGCGTTCTTCTTGACTGCAAACTATCCTTTAATTCTCACATCGAGCATATAACTACAAAGGCGTACCGAATGCTTGGCTTTGTATTTCGATTTGGTAGAGATTTTAGGTATAGATCTACTCTATTATTATTATACAACTCATATGTTAGATCAATATTAGAGTATGCATCGACAGTCTGGAACCCTCAATACCAAACTTATATTGAAGCTATAGAAAAAATTCAAAGAAAATTTGAAAGGCACTTTAATTTTAAAGCTTTAAGTCGCAATGATGTTACCGCACCGTTACCCCTCCCATCGTTGCTTGATCGGCGCTTAGAGAGAGACCAAGTCTTTTTGTATAAGATACTGAAATCTCATATTGATTCGGCGTTTTTGTTACAAAATATTAATTTGAGATGCCCTCGGACGAGTTCGCGTTCAAAAAAGTTATTTTCTGTCCCTGTAACCAGGACCAAATATGCTGGAAACATCTTTGTTCTCAGGTCCTGTAAAAACTATAACGACATATTTAACTCTATTGACATTTTTAATTGTACCCTAACCTCATTTAAGCAGCACGTTAGGGACGTAATAAGTAAAAATAATAATAATGTATTTCTTTGATTAAAAAAAAATATAATGTATTTCTTGATATAATAATGTATCCCTTTAATTTATTACAGTAATTTTTGTATTAATCTTAATTTTAATTCTAATCTTTGACTTATTTTTAAATTATAATCCTTTCATTTGACATAATTGACACGCTCGACTCTTTTTGTGCCTTTTTTTATTTATAAATCACATAAATTTTTATATCTAAGTGATTTTTTGTCTTTTTTGATAGTTAATTTAATTTATATTATGTTAATTGATTTAAAATTACGACTTTTGACAAATGACATGTCTGTATATTATTGTTAGTGGAAACTTTAGTGATTAATGTGTTTTTGTAAGAAAATTAATTGTATGTGATTTTTATATTGTATGTTTCCCAAATAAATAAATAAATAAATAAATAAATAAATAAATAAATAAACATCTACATATAAAAATAAATAAAATCGGAGTGTATGTTTGTAATATTAAAATAACCGCTTTTTACTAAATGCATACACGGTACATATACCAAAATAACATTTTTACAATTTTTGTCTGTCTGTCTGTCTGTTCGCTCCGGCTAATCTCTGAAACGGCTGGATCGATTTTGACGGGACTTTCACTGGCATATAGCTCATGTAATAATGAGTAATTTAGGCTACTTCTACTTAGGTATATTATATTTTAGAAATGTACACTTTTACAAATATTGCGTGGACGGAGGAGTATGATATTTCGTGCACTTATGGTTTATATAGAGAAGGAGTGCAGAATGCTAATATTTTTTTAAAATTATGCATAAAAGTATAATCAATCCATAAAAAATAACCTACACACTACCATGTATTTGACGCACACATGCACATTCATCTCACACGCATATTCGCGCTCATTGATTGTCAGTCTGAAGTCAAAATATGACTGTAAAAGTTGTAAAATAAATTTTTTATTTATAAAATTTGTATACATGTTTAAAACATGTCGAACATGATATTATATTTACTTCTATTGTGCAAGCCGTGTGAAATCTGTCACTATTATAGATTAGAAGTGTTTGCTACTTTTTTTATCTCGGTATCTAATATCCAATATGATAAAATATGTTTTTTTTTTTTGATAAACTGTCACTAGGAAAGATTGACAGTATCTAAATATTAACGGTGCTACCAAAACAAAAGAAACAGACAAAAATATCTGATAGGCTCAATCAGCCTGTTACCATTGGGATTAGGCCTCTAATATGTATAAATCCTCGGCCTCGGTTAAAATAACGATCTAATATATAAAATTCTCGTGTCACAGTTTTCGTTGCCATACTCCTCCGAAACGGCTTGACCGATTTTGATGAAATTTTTTGTGCTTATCCCGTATCTATGAGAATCGGCCAACATCTATTTTTCATCCCCCTAAATGTTAGTCCACCCCTAAATTTTTTATTTTATTTTTTAGACAAAATTTTTAATTTCTATTTTTTTATGATACAACATTAAAAAATACATACAGCCCTAAATTTTCAACCCTCTACCATCAACCCCTATTTTTAAATAGCGTTTAGCGGCAAGACAACGTTTGCCGGGTCAACTAGTAATATATAATATAGTTGTAATAATTCTCTTTCATATAGTTATAAAACCCCGCGATAGCATTTATCTATTGTTTAAGGATAGCTCATCGAACGACTATAGTATAATCATGCACGATGCAGTAATTCAAAAGCTATTTCCATGACTATACTCGTATTAGTTACCGATTAAAATACATTAGTTACCTAAAATTCTTAATTTTTTGTACATTATGATATATCGAATCTTTACATTATTTTTTATAGTTTTAGGAGCTATCTTTGACGTTGATATCATTAATTATTAAATTTATTTATTTATCATTAAATTTCAACCACATCTCCTCGATGTCTGAAAGTCTACGACAGCTCGATTTTTGCGCCACTTTCTGCCACGCACGACCCCTCTATGGAACCAGCTGCCACCTACGGTATTTTCGAACCAATACGAACTAGGAACCTTCAAAAGAAGAGCATATTCCTTTTTGAAAGGCCGGCAACGCGCCTGCTAATCCTTTAATGTAGCGGGTGTCTGTGGATGTTGTTTTTCACTTATCATCAGGTGAGCCAACTGTCCGTTTGCCCCCTCTTCTATAAAAAAAAATTAATATACCCGTACCAATAGTATATATTATATGTCTTATAATAACTTAGGGCATTTTTTTAAAATTATATTGTTATAGTAACAGGAATAAAAATTTAAAAATGAATGTTTTCAATTTAAGAAATCGCTCTTAGCCTTTGTACATCTTTCTTTATACGTGTCAAATTTTGTAACGTTTCCTTCTGATGTACAATAAAAAGTGTTAATGATAATAGATATTACGAATAATAATAGCGCTAAAAATAAAAATAAAAACGAGTGTGCTTAAGACTTATATATCCGTCTGCTTCACCCGATCACACTTTTCGTAACGCTCTCGTCACGCATTAATTAGCTTACTCCCCAAGTCAAGCGTGCGTAAAGAAGTTATAGTTCAAAACATTAAAAAAACAAGCTTTTATTCAAATGCTCTAAAAACAACAAAATAAACTTTTCTTTAAAACATCTACTACCATCATACAACGTTAAAATAAAAAATTAAAATAAAATATAAATTAAAATTTATATGATTTAAAAATTAAAATTTATATGGTTTAAAAAGCGTTTCGCGAGACTTTCGGGAGACCTTCGGAATGGAAATGCACTGTGGACGCCCTCTGTCCCAGCTAGGGAATACAGGAACCTAATCTATACTAATATTATAAAGAGGTAAAATTTCTTTGTTTGTTTGTCGGGGGTAATCTTCAGAAATACTGTTTCGATCCACAATTCTTTCACTAACAGAAAGCTACACTTTTCAGGAGTGATATGAGCTATATTTTATTTTTATTGAAGATAAAAATTCAGTGAAAAATAATGGTAGGTATATGTAAACCAAATCTGAGAAATACACAATCGAGATGAAAACTTTTCTATATATTTGCATCACAAAAACAATTAACGCCCAATAAAGTGGGCAGGGATCCGTTAGTATATTATATATTTCGTGAGACTAAGTTTGACAATTTTAAAAATTAAAATCAATCAGATCAAGTTATTCAGTTTATGTGTTTATCATAGTTCCAGTCCTCAGTTATTGTTTCATTGGCTTTCCTCGACCATAGCCACAGTGTTCGACTATACAGTGTGTCGGTGGCACATATTATAAATACTTACGTACCACGCTCCTGACGAGATTGTTCGCCGAAACCGAGCCGAACGCAGCGACTTAACGGACGCACACTCGAATCAAATAGATATCGCTTAAAAATATAAACGAAATGAACAACGCTGAATTATATCACAGATACAACATTATTACAAAAAGGGATGCTTTGCAATGTCTTGAAGAATACGAAAAGCGAATTAAATGGAAAAAAGGTGAAATTACGGTTATAGACATTGGTTCCGGAGATGGAAGCGTAACGATGAATATATTAAAAAAAATTATCCCCAATAATTGTGAAAAACTGGTAGGTTGTGATATTAGCGAAGCCATGGTACAGTACGCTAATGATCATTACGCGAATGATCACACCAGTTTCATGGTGCTGGACATCGAGAGAGACTTGCCGAACGAGCTTCGAGGAAATTTTGACCACGCATTTTCATTCTACGTCTTGAACTGGATCCAACATCAAGAGTGAGTGATTTCAAGTTTATTATTTAATTCTATTCTTCTTTTTATATTTATTTTACAATTGCAGTTATTTAACCGCCTCTAAAAAGGAGGATCTTCTCAATTCGAATGTATTTTTTATGTGTATTAGCTCATTAGTTTAAAAATACAATCGTTTATATTATATGCCTTGCATATAATATAAACCTTAAAAATAAATAAATATTTAATTCTTTAAATTGAATTTGTAAGAACGAAGATAATACTTATAATGCTTACTGGGAAAATTTGTAGAACATGTCGTACATGTCGTGTAGAACATGTTTTGACCCACAACAAGCTGTACACAAATTTCTAGCTCATCGTCTAAACTACATTGCTTAGATTCATCAAAACTGGGTTTTTGAATAAAAAAAAATATTGATTTTTTAAATTGTATTTTGAAACCGTAACGTGAATCGATAAAAAATATAAATAGTCGATTTGGAAAACTCTAAAAAATTTTACGAACGTGCCACGATTATTTGTGACGTCATAATGTTAAAACAACTTCACTATCGTACAGTATCAACGGCTCAAAAGTCTTTAAAGCACTGTATCAGCTATATGCTAGAGTGGATAGAAATTAACATTGCCGTCAAGCGAGCTTGGGTTTATTCGGGAACTATCGACGTGTTTTCAATGCTGGATACAAAAGTTTATTTTTAATTTCATATAACTTTTAAATTATTACAGCGAAAAAAAAAAAAACTAAAAATAGTTTAGCCAGAAAACTTAACACAACACTTAACTTAGTACATCCGTACCCATTTGTAACAATTTTTTTTTTTTAAATCAATCGTTAGCTTCGACACACGGCTAAGATAAAGAAATATTGACAGACTCACAGAGGCGAACAAAATTAAAAAAGACATGCATACTCATTATAGGTGTAAGGTTTTTTCGTTTTGATCAAAGATAATTCCTTATAATTATTTTCAAAATATGCTTATTTTACAAAATCTGATGTTCTACTCTATGTTTTAGTGCGAGTGTAACATAAACTAGATAACGTTATTATTGTTTTTTTTTTTGCATTCCGTTGAGTGAGAAGCCTTAAGATATTTTTGTTCGTCACCATTGAGCCGTTTGCATGTAAAAGCAAACGAATATGAAAAATAGACTTTATTTTGACCAGTACATGACCAATTTGATTTTCGGTTTTTATTACATTTGAAAAACCTATTTCAGTCGAACTCTAAGAAAAGGCCGTCGCCCAGCAGTAAAATATTTAAATATATGAAATTTAAAAAATTTCAGAGTGGCGTTTAGAAATATACATGATTTACTGTCGGAGGGAGGCGAGTGCTTTTTAGTATTCTTGGGTCACATGCCGATGTTTGACGTTTATCGCACTCTATCTCGCTCAACAAGATGGAAGTTATGGATGAAAGATGTTGAACGCTTTATTTCACCCTATCATGACTGTCAGGTAATAAATCACTTTATTATCAGATAGGTATTACTTTTTGCATTTTGTGGTTACGTAAATAGTTTAAAAATAGATAACTGTTCATACACATTCACATTATCGTTATCGTTAGTAGAAGTTATCTAAATTTGACTACATCATTAATAATAATTATATAGTTACTAATATTTATAGTACTTTTTAGTAAAGAAAAATTATTCAGAGCTAATTTTTTTAAATTGAATATTAGATTCTACAAAGAGTTAGTAAAAAAATTACTTTCATGTTAGAAATTATTTTATTGCGAAAGATAAACGATAATAATAAGAACAAAAACGTAGACACAAACGCAAGAAACATAATAAACAATCAAGCAACATAATTGATACCGCCTGGTAGGGATTTACTTGTAAATTAAATAGACATGTTTTTTTTTATATCACTAGGTCGGCAAGTAAGCGTACGGCTCACCTGATGGTAAGAGATTACCGTAGCTTATAGACGGCTGCAACACCAGAAGCATCGCAAGCGCGTTGGCGACCCAATCCCCCCCAGGAGTTCTGGTCACCTTACTCACCACCAGGAACACAATACTGCTTGAAAACAGTATTATTTCGCTGTGATCTTCTGTAAGGTCGAGGTACTACCCCAGTCGGGCTGCTGCATAATTTGAGCAGGAAATTCCTGCTGTGCCCTACCTCAGTTATGTGTACGTTGTTGTTACGTGTATGATATTTCACGAAATGAAGTTTTCCATTAATAAAATGTTTCATAATTTTTCTAAGGAACCTGAAAAGAAGGTCAAACAATTGATGACGTCGATCGGATTTACTTCGGTGGAAGTCGAATGTTTGCAGAAGACATTTGTTTATCCAAACCTGGATGCCCTTAAAGGTAAGTTTAGTACACGACTACTTTTAAATAAAAAAAGAATCCCTATTACCATTGATTACGCCATAACTTGAGAACGAATCGGTTTTATTTCTTTTTTCTGCTTCTAATGAAATGAAAAATTAAGAAAATCATCCAAATATTTGGAATACTTCAGAAAATGAATTGCCGAAATGTATGTTCCAGCATAACATTAGAATTACTGCACCAAACTGAATCATTATTTTTTTTTTTTTGTGTTCTTCTTCAAATACAATTTTATTACAATTCCTTTTAACACCAATTTTTAGTTGAAACGGCCAACTTACTTTGTTGCTCGATGATGAATCCTTACTCATTGTAACAAATAATGAAATAAATAAAAAAGAATTCAACTGACTTCACTTCAGCCTAATACAGTCCACTGCTGGACATAGGCATCCACAAGTTTGCGCCAAAAATTGCATGGACTCATGTGTTTTGCCCATAGCCACCGCGCAGACGGGTTGGTGACCGCAGGGCTGACCTTATCGCACCAAAGACTTTGCTGCCCGTCTTCGGCCTGTGTATTTCATAGCCTACAGTTGGATGGTTATCCCGCCATCGGTCGGCTTTTTAAGTTCCAAGGTGGTAGTGGAACTGTGTTATCCCTTAGTCGCCTTTTATGACACCCACGGGAAGAGAGAGGGTGGCTATATTCTTACTGCCGTAAGCACACAGCAACTGACTTATAAATGATATTTTCATCAAAACATAAAGACAAAAGACACAAGACAAAATTCAGCTACACAGAACTTAAAATACTGATGATACAGAATACAAGAAAATATAAACATATTTTTAAATATATATGTCGAAATACAAGTTGTTTTTTAGTAAACTAGCGACCCGCCCCGGCTTCGCACGGGTGCAATGCTGATACTAAATATACTACAGAATGTCTTTATTTATAATATTATTTATAGTATGAAGCTAGCTTATAGCATGTTTCTTAACATAATAACGACATTCAAATATGCGTCGTTAGATTACACGTTGTTACAGAATGCGTTGAAGAAATAAAGGTTCACTGTTCGTTTCCCATAGGTGATAGAGTGATAATTTGTAGCATATATGTTGACCCGACTTTTTAATAATATTCGTGCCAAATTTGAAGATTTGAAATCCATGCGGTACTTTTTGAGTTTATCCCGGACATACATACTTACAAACAGACAAACAGACAAACAGACAAAAATTCTAAAAACTATATTTTTGGCTTCGGTATCGAGTGTGGATCACACCCCAAGTATTCTTTTAAAAAAATATTCAATGTACAGTTTTGACTTTCCTACCATTTTATTATATGTATAGATTAACAATATTTTATACAAACTTTCGTAATTGTTAATAATTTTTAGTAAAGTTGACTATTTATTTTTAATGAATGAGTGAAATATGTTTATATACATAATATTAACTGGAAATTATGGCATACATTTACAAGCTAACATGGATATGCTGTTGGATAATTAAGTGTAATATATTAAAACAATTTCTTTTACTTTCAGGAACCGTAAAAGCAGTTATTCCTTTTCAAATACCAAAAGATTTAGATGAAGATTTTCTGCTAGATTACATTAAGGTTCTTCAAGATATGCATATTATAGATAATGCAAGCAGTAATGTAGATGGATCAATCAAAGCGACATTCAACTACCGTCTTATTGTAGCCAAGGGAAGAAAATAGTCCATTTGTTGCATTTCTGGAAGAACAAACTTTAATAAGACTTATAAAAATATAACTTAACTATACGTCAAAGGCAGCATTATTTTTATTATCGTCTGACATCGTGTAATGTGAAGCTATGGTTCCATCAATTTGGAAAGAAGCTTACATTGTCTCAATACACAAAAAGTGTTAAAAACTAAAATTGAAGACTATAGACTAATTTTGATCTTAAATACAATAATAATTCAAATAAAAATCATATAAACAACTTTGTATCCTTTTGTTGTGATTAATATTGCGAAGGAGCAACACAAGCTTCATCACATCAGCTTATGGACGTCCAATGCTAGGCATAAGCCCCCCTAATGTTATCCACGACGATCGGTCCTGCGCAGCACGCATCCAGCGGCTTCCCGCGACCCTGAGCAGATTGTCGGTCCACCTCGTGGGGGGCCTGCCAACGCTGTGGGGCCCGGTACGCGGTCGCCACTCGAGAACCTTTCGGCCATATTTTCTTCGAGCTATGTGCCCTGTCCATTGCCATTTGCAACACAAGCTTACTAGGGGCTATTCTACTTTAACCAACCCATTGACATCTTCAAAAAATTTAGTACACTGCGGTATGAGTAATCGCGTTCAGGTTTATATATGATACTAGCTGTGCCCGCGGCTTCGCCCGCGTTGAAATTAGTGTGTCACAAAGTTTTCCCGGCAAACTTCCAGTGAAACTCTCATCAAAATCAGCTTAGCCGTTCCGTAAACCTTCCTCTTGCCAATGGTGGAGGCCTCTCTCCAATGGTGAACCCGCATGAAAATCCATTCAGTAGATTTTGAGCGAATCGATCACATACACTTTTGGGGACTTTGTTTTATAATACACTAACTGTTGCCCGCGAATACGTTCGCGTGGTTATGAAGATATGCATTACTGTTAAGATGTTTAACGCAATTTTTTATTTTATTTCAGTCAATTGAAATGCTTATTAAACTGAGTAATTTTTTAAAAGGTACAATTTAGTATAATTTAATAGTTATTTTTATAAAACCTCTCTATACACCACATTTTATTTTTATTTTCAGGCTGTATATGTTTCATACAAATTATCAACCCCAATTAAACCTCCTTAGCGGTGAAATATCGTAAAATCCGTTCTTAGCGGACGTCTGCTAACTATAATCTACCTCCCTGCCAAATTTTATCTTTGTCCAACCTGGATGGATAGACCATCCAGCGGTTTTTGAGTTCTTGTGATGAGTGAGTTAGTGACCTTTCTCTTTTATATATAACTATATAGATTACGATGCATTATTTGGACACTTCCTCACCATCTATATAGCATATATTTTAAACTTCAAGGCTCTTACTTTAAAAACATAAGACTTTCATACAAACTTCCGACCCCCGTTTTATCCCCTTAGGGGTCGATTTTCGTAAAATCAGTTCTTAGCGGATGTCTAAGCCCTATAAGGAACCTACCTACTAAATTTCAAGTTTGTAGCTGTAATAGTTTCGGAGGTTTTGTGATGAGTGAGTCCATCTACCATCCCCCGTTTTAACTCCAAATGAGAGTTGATTTCTAAAGATACATTGTTTGGTCACCTTTGTACCATCTATAGAGCATACATTTTAAATTTCAAGTCTCTTTCCTCACTTTCATACGAACTTCCAACCCCCGTTATATCCCCTTAAGGGTCGAGTTTCGTAAAATCAGCTTTTAGCGGATGTTTGCACTTTATAAGGAACCTACCTGCCAAATTTCAAATTTATAGCTGTTATAGTTTCGGAGATTTCGTGATGAGGGACTCAACCTACCATCCCCCGTTGTAACCCCAAAAAGGAGTTGATTTCTAAAGATACATTATTTCAACACCTTCTCACCATCTAAAGAGCGTACATTTTAAATTTCAAGTCTCTTACTTCAAAAACAACCCCAGTTTTACCCCCTTAGGGGTCGAGTTTCGTAAAATCCGTTCTTAGCGGATGTCTACGTCCCATAAGAAGCCTACCTGCCAAATTTCAAGTTTGTAGGTGTTATAGTTTCGGAGATTTCGTGATGAGTGAGTGACCTTTCGCTTTTATATATATTATTATAGATATGCCGACGCTACCATTTTCCTTGGCGGTCCAGTGTAGATAATTTGTGTAATGACAGTACATCTCGATTGTAAAAGTTTTAATTGAAAAGTTTATGTAATTATTTTTAGTACATTTAAAATAAAAGATTGTTTTTTAAAAAGTTTCTTACTTTTAATTTATTTACCTGGCAGCTCAGCAAAAAGTTTCATATGTACGATTTTATTTTTGTGTTACCCACACATTAGGGATTCTAAACATTTTTGAATATCATATCAAAATTGACTGCTCCAGCGGGGTTCGAACCCGCGTCTCCGACTGACCGTGTCGGCGCTCTAGCCAATTAAGCTATGGAACGATGTACCACGATGTGTGTGTGTGTTTTATATGATATTCAAAAATGTTTAGAATTCCTAATGTGTGGGTGACACAAAAATAAAATCGTACGTATTAAAAATAGCGTGGTGTCGTCTCCTGTCAAAGATTTTCAGTGTAATATGAAACTTTGAATAGTTACGGGTCTCTGTAAAGAACTCATTATAGACGGCGCCACGGTTCGCTTAAACCGAAAATAAAAATCATCATGTTATCAAAAGTTTCGCTCTAGCGGGTACATCGTTCCATAGCTTAATTGGCTAGAGCGCCGACTCGGTCAGTCGGAGACGCGGGTTCGAACCCCGCTGGAGCAGTAAATTTTTGATATGATATTCAAAAATGTTTAAAAAGTTTCATCTTGTGGAATGTGGCGGAACACCGTAAACGTCAAACACCGGCATGTAACCCAGGAGTATTTACAAATAATTGTGTTTGCTGGCAAACGAAGAAAAACTGGCAAACGAGAACAGACTTCAATTACATCGACAAGTAATAGGTACAACGTAGGTAGACGAAAAAATAGTCAAGTAAATTCGTATTATCAAACGTCAGAAGATTACTCCAAAAGTTGTGATCAGATCTCGATGAAATTTAATATGATAAACATCGACTTTCGATTAAATTAAAAATCATCATAATCGGTACACCAGTAAAAAGTTATGCGAATTTTCGAACCTTTTCCTCGATTTCTCTGGGATGGGTCCAGTCATCAGATCCTGGTTTCCTTATCATGGTACCATACCTAAAATATCTCTTTTCCAACAAAAAATAATCATCAATATCGGTTCATAAACGACAAAGTTATCACGGAACGTACATATATATACTGTCGAATTGAGTAACCTCCTCCTTTTTTGAAGTCGGTTAAAAAGCAGTCGCCTCCCTCTGAGAGTAGATCATATAAGTATGTTTGTATTTAACACCCTAAAATTTAAAAAATTATTCTGAATTCAACTGAACTCAAGTAGATGTTTATCTGTGTAAGAGAATATATAGAGGTAATAGATATATTTAGATCAATTAAAAGTAAGCAATCAAATCGTCTAACAATAAGTGTGAGTAGGATTCTCATGTGAAGATTTATTTTTCTTCCCTAGTCAGTCAGCTCAAAATTTTGTAATCTCAATAAAAATGTTCACCAAACACGTTATTGCCTCATTCTATAATTTCTTTGCAGTCGATTCTTTAGCTGTATCATTTATCTAGCAGTTGTTTAAAATCTGTTATGCAAACATTTTTGGATTAGTTTTTTACTTAAAAGACTATTTTATATGAAACACAACCACGCCTAAACCTTTTTGTTTTTTCATATCCATCATCATAAAATAAATTAATAACATTCGTCAAATTTTCGCATCGTTTCGCAAAGAGAATGCGAATGTGAATATAGAAAAATCGCGAATCTTCGCGAATGCGACGTTACGAATGTAAACATTCCTTTCATGACTAGTACCTACTATTCAAATGAACTTGGTTAAGTTATTAGGAATGTATAGTATTTAATAACAACAAATCAATTAAGTATGAATAAATAAATAATATTGAAATTGCATACATAAATTATGTTTACTTTGAAGGTCCATTTATATTTGCTTGTGTAAATCGCGTGAAACCTATGTCAGAATTATGGAATAAAAGTGTTTGCCAGTTTATGTTTTTCAACGGTTTTATTATATTTACTAAACTTTATTGCACCCAAAAAAGATCCCATTTATAACAATCAGATACAAAACAAATAAGTATGCAAAGGCGGTCTTATTTATATAAGAGATTTTTTCTTTTTTTCGGGTAGATTGAGAATTAGGCGACACACGTTGTTTTTGTTGCTCGATATATATTTTAATAATTAGTCGAGTTTTTTTAATGTGTTAATTGTCATTAATACACACACTCCATTCCTTTGATCACTTCTTTACTTTGCATAAGAAAAGTTTTAATTCTTTCTTCCAACTAAGATGGATCAATCAATGAAGCTTTCATCTAACTATCAAGAAATTGTTAACATGTTTGACTCCCGTATGAAGAACTATGAAGAGAGGTTGAATAAACTTTCCTTAACGGCAGCTACCTCACCTCAGGATCTTAAGTCTCTTTCTAGTGAATTTCTCGACTTTAAAGCTTTTGTGTGGAAAACACTCACGCTATTTAAGTCTCAAGTTGAGATGTTAACACTTGGCCTGGAACGCCATGAGGCTCATTTAAGGAGAAAAATAATTCTCACCCATGGAGTCGCTGAGGAGAAGAGTGAAAAGCCCAAGGATACAGTTTTAAAAATATTCAACGATCAACTCGAATGTGCTGACGTCTCTGCAAGTGACCTGCAAGTGTGTCATCGTCTGGGAAGTAGCCAGGGCAAGCCGCGACCTATTTTAGTTCGATTCCACTCCCTGTCTAGTAGGCAGTCTGTTTGGACATCAAAAACTCTTCTGAAAGGCACGGGTGTCACGATCTCATAATTTCTTACAAAGTCAAGACACAATGTTTTTATGGAGACTAGAAAAACATTCGGTATTAACAGCTGCTGGACTTCTGATGGGAAAATTGTGATACTGCTCCCAGACAAGACACGCCGTAAAGTCGAAACTATGTCAGAACTACAAGCAGTCATATCTCAATGTCCAGCAACTTCTAAGCTGCAGGTACAGGCAGGGGACAGCGCTTCCAAGGAAACTACGAAGTCCATCGCGAAATCTCCTCGGAAACCAAGGCGCAAGTTATAATTTAACTATGATTTTGTTGCAATTCTCAGGCTTCTTACAGAATGTTTTGTTTGTCGCATTATTTTATTTTGTTTCGTAAATTCTGTTATTGTATTATAGGGTATTCGTTTAATTTCTTTGTCACGGCTTACTCACTCTGATAACATAAATTTTAGTATTACCTTCCTTAAATTTTTATATATCTTTGTCACTATATTATTACTTCTTAGTGTATTATCAATACATATAATAAAAATGTAACTGGTCGCTGTCTGTATGTTTAAGATGTATGAGAGGAATTTTATTGGCACCTTTATCAACGCAAATAGCATCTAAAACAATGGTTGTCAGTTTATTTTTTTTATTTTTTTTATTTTTTATTTTTTTTTATTTCTTGGTGTGAAGCGGCTTGTCCGACTTGTATGTGGTTCTGCCAATTTGTTGTGGCCGGTTTGGCTTGACATTTAGTGTTCGTAAAAAGTTATACCACTTTATAGAAATACGTTGAACATGTTAAGTATGTACACCACACCACGCGGACGAAGTCGCTAACACAGCTAGTTTTTAATTTGTATTGATTGTTTGGTTTAATTGATTTCTAGTATACAAGCTGACGGATATGCATTAATATTTAACATAATATAGTGATTTGAATGACTAGCCTGACAATAGAAGACATGCGACAAAGTTAGTTCTACTATCTTGTTTTTTTTTTTTTAATTTGTTACATGATTTTTATTATTTTGCATTTTTTTTTTCACTTGTTTTTTTTATGTATGCTTTTTATTATGTTTTGAGTGTGTTTTGTATTGTATTATAATTCAAAACTTTTTTGTAGTGTATTTAGTACTTTAATTAAAATTAAGTTTATTATACCTTTATTTATATATTTTAGGCTGATTCATTTGTGTTTATTTTATTATGAACAGTAGTTTATTTAATTTAAGTTTAAATTCTGGCTCTTCTTCTGACGACTATTTTAGTGCAGAAAGCGATGATGCACAAGTCTCGCCAATGAATGATCAACTGCGTTCCATCTTTGCACCTTTTTCTCGTAATTTAAACATTGTCCATATAAACGCTCAGAGTGTACCCGCACATTTCTCTGATCTCTCTGCGACCTTCAGTAACAGTCTTGTCGATGCCATCTTAATTTCTGAAACTTTTCTAAAACCTACCTTTCCCTTTAATTAGGTTTACCCTACCTGGTTTTATTTTAATAAGAAATGACAGAGTCGGTAAGGGTGGTGGTGGGGTTTGCATTTATTTGCGAGCTGATATTCCGTACAAAATTGTTTATTCCTCCGCAAGCCAATATTCGAAATCAGCAGAATTCCTTTTTCTTGAAATCAACTTTGAGTTTTCCAAAACACTTTTAGGCGTCCTTTACAGTCTTTCTATCCATATAGATTATTTCTCCACTTTAGAAAACATCCTTTTTAATTTTGTTCCTATCTATCAAAATTTTTTACTTTTAGGTGATTTTAATACGTGTTTAATTAAAAACGATGCTCGTTCGTGTAAACTTCTTTCTATTCTCTCTTCAATAAACTTACATTGCCTTTCACTGTCTGCTACACATCACTTTCCAAATACCACTCCTTCTCTTCTTGATCTTATTATCGTCTCTTCTCCTGAACTTGTTTCCGCTCATGGCCAATTAACCTCTTGTTTTTCCTACCATGATCTTATTTTTCTATCATTTAAAATCCGCCGCTCTAATCGTAAAATCTTGTATTCATATCGTCGAGGCTTCAGTCATATCGATGTTGAAAAACTGAAATTAGACATTTCCAAAATTGATTGTGCACCATTTTATAACGAAGTGAGTATTGACGCTAAGGTTGCTTGGTTGAACTCTACAATAACTGATTTATTTAATCAACATGCTCCTTTAAAAAGAGTAAAACTGAAACATAACCCAGCGCCATGGATTACCCTGGCAATAAGGCAATGTATGACCAAGCGTGATAAATCAAAGTCACGCTTAAGAAAAAATGCATCTGATTTCAACTTGGATCGGTACAGGTCCCTACGTAACTTATGCAATAAAATGTGTCGCGAGGCGAAGCGTCGTTATATTCACAGCACTATTGAAAGTTCTGACGGTAAACATGTCTGGAAATTCCTTAAATCTTTTGGTATTGGAAAATCTCCATCTTCTTGTGACAATTCTGTAGATATCAACGCTTTAAACTCTTACTTTTCAACTTCACCTATTTCTTTGGACGACCACAAAAAATCAAAAACTATATCGGACTTATCCAAATCTTTATTACCAAATTGTTCTTCTTTTGCTTTGCAACCGATTAGCGAACACGAAGTTAAAAAACATCTTTTATCTATAAATTCTACTGCTGCTGGTCAAGATGGAATATGTTCCAGAATGATAAGTATCATTCTTCCAGAATTTCTTCCCATACTAACTCATTTATTTAATTACTCTATCTCTAGTTGTGTTTATCCGTCAGCGTGGAAAAAAGCCCACGTTGTCCCTTTATCAAAAATTAACAAACCTACTTCACTAACTCATTATCGTCCTATCTCCATACTTCCTTTCCTCTCTAAAGTGCTGGAGCATATTGTGCATGAGCAATTGTCTCGATGCTTGCTAACTAACTGTCTTCTGAACCCTTGGCAGTCTGGATTCCGATCGGGACATAGCACTGTTACTGCGCTTGTGAAAGTTTCGGAGGATATCAGATTTGCTATGGAGCATCAGAATCTTACGGTTGTTGTTTTGCTGGATTTCAGCAATGCATTCAATTCTGTGGATTTTGACATTTTATTAAGTATCTTAAGATCTTTAAATGTTTCTTCCTCTGCGTGTAGCTGGTTCGATTCTTATCTCCGGGATCGTTCTCAATGTGTTTGCTTGAGTGAATGTTATTCAAATTGGTGCACTCTTAGGACGGGTGTTCCTCAAGGTGGAGTTTTGTCTCCCTTACTATTCTCTATTTTCATAAATACAATTACAACGGTAATCTCTTCCAATTTTCACCTCTATGCTGATGATCTACAACTGTATCGACAATTTAGTGTTGCGGATGTAACGGCTGCTATTGCTCATATTAATGAAGACCTTAATCGTATTAGCTACTGGGCTGAGTGTTTTGGTCTTGTCGTCAACCCCGAAAAATCACAGGCACTGATTGTTGGTAGCCGTTATATGCACTCTTGCCTATCTACTTATAATGTTCCTACTGTGACGTATAATGGCGTACCTATTAATTATGTCGACACGGCAAAAAATCTAGGCCTTCATTTTAGCCGCGACTTGTCTTGGTCCAAACATATCAGTGAAATCTCTAAAAAAGTACATTATTCATTTCATTCACTAAAAAATCTCCAATACTTTCTTCCCATTAAAACTAAAACTATTCTTGTTCAATCACTTTTACTTCCTCTCCTTGACTATGCTGATGCTTGTTATCTAGATGCTACTGAAGAACAACTCAATAAACTAGAGAGACTACAGAACTCATGCATTCGTTTTATTTTTGGACTTCGTAAGTTTGACCACGTCTCTAAGTTTCGAAGTGAGCTCAAATGGCTTCCCATTAGGCTTCGCAGGAATACTCATATTCTTTGTCTCCTTTATAACATTTTATTTAATCCCTTGTCACCTAATTACCTTCGCGAGCGTTTTGAATTTTTACATCCTCCTGGTTCCTCGTGCCGATCCAACGTACAACTACTGTTGCGTATTCCTTCACACTCTTCTGGTTTCTATACTAATTCCTATACTGTTCACGCAGCTAGGCTGTGGAATTCATTGCCGTCATCAATTCGCACTTGCACGTCCATATATACATTTAAGAAAAAATTAAAAGAGCATTATCTTTCCTTATCATAATTTTAACTATGTGGGTATAATATATTTATATTTGAATATTATTATTTTGTGTGTCAGCTATATATATATATATATATATTTTTTTTTTTTGTATGAGTATATATGTTTATGGACTGTGTGAGTATATGTTTGCGCGTGTGCATATCCATATGTGTCTGTATGTGTGTGTTTGTGTATGTGTGTATATATATGTATGTGTGTGTGTGCGCGCGTATATGTGTATATATATATCAATTATTTAATATTTTCTTTTGTATGTCTGTCTACCTACTTTAATTTCTGTCTGTAATCGTTCCTTTTTGGGTGTGCTGGAAGAAATCTCTCACAGGGATAAGCACACCCATTATACGTGAGTCTCCATGACAAAATATTGTGTATAATCTTGTACGTATAAAAAATTGTTAAATAAATAAATAAAATAAGAGATAACTCTTATAGCTATCCCTCCAGGTAATAGTTAATTATAGCAGTTTCAACAATCTTTAATGATCGTCATTATATCAGTTTAAAATAAAAATAAAATCAAGAAAAAATCCATTTATTTCGCTATTTCGAATAAAAAACGACACAATAACCTAAAAATTTACTCCAATAAATTGTCTATTACTATAGTGGTTCCATAAATCTAGGTCCTTGATTGCCAAATTTCGTATACGTAAACCAATTTCCGATAAGTCTAAGGATGACTAATTTTATAAGACACCCCCTTACGTCTAAGGTTTTTAAAGTTTTTTCAGTAGTAATTAATGATGTTTGAGCACAAGAGTTAATGTTATTAAGGGATTTTCCGATGGGGGTAGATAGTTTTTAGAAGGCTTACCAAATACATTCTGGAAAAAACCTAACAAATGGATTACATAATTATGTCCTGACCGTCCGTATATTCTATACTTTTTAAATTAAACTTCCTAGGATAAGCTGAGCCACCCTTTGTAGCTTTTATAATAGTCCAAGACGTTTTAGTATTATAAGTAGTAAATAAATTATGGCTTCACAGTCAACGGCCCATAGTAGGATTTTCGCCTGTGTCGGGGGTCCAGAAACACACAATACACAACCAAAAACGCCCAGACTACGATAAACATCGATATATACATAAATATCTGTCGTGAGCGGGGATCGAACCCGCGAACGCCAGCGCAACAACCAGTGCTTTGACCGCTGCGCAAATTATTTTTGATGTTACCCTCGCAATTCGATATAAATTTCTTATAACAATCTTTTTGTATTCGTCGTTACTCTGTGAAGCGTACGTATAACTATATAAACAAAGTTTTTCGATGTGTATATTCATTATGTAAGTACATGTGATTTTTATATCACGTTACGCTTCAGCTTGTAATATCCCACTGTTGGGCACAGGCTTCTTTTAACATCTAGGAAAAGTTGGCAGATATATTCCCTACTATGAGTAACGATCGCTATCAGGTGTACATGATAACAACCGGGACCGACGGTTTAACGTGCTCTCCGAGGCATCGTGGGGAGACCCACAAAGACTGCACAAACACCTAGACCACGGCAAACATTTGTATGAGCAGTACAAATGTTGGTCATTTGCGGGGATCGAACCCGCAACGGCCATCGTAACAGCCACAAACCGTTTCTGTGACCGTTGCGCCAACGCGGCGCTATATAAAATATAAATCAAACAGTGCAATTATGCTTTCATAGTTAAAGTTGCGATCTTGAATCAACACGTCACACCTGTATTACGCGCATCTGCGATGCATACTAAATGCAAGTCTTGCGGCTAAAGAATTCTTTATAAAATATCGAAGAATATGTATCGATAGAGAGGCAACTTTATAGTAACTGATTACGACAAAAAAATCTTAAGAATGAAAAAAACTTTTAGTAGTTGTAAAAAAAATTGAATACCTACATAAATAGTTAACACTGTAAATAGTCTTACTATAAACATTATACAATTCTTGCAATATAGAGGATAATATTGCTATATTTGTACAACAGGGAAGACGTCGTTTCATCTCACAAATCGACGGGGGCAAAGTAAAAAGAGTTATATACAAAACAGCTACTTTTCAGGAGAGCACATAATAGGAAAAAGTGCTCCCATTTTATCAATTTCATACCAAATTTGTTGAAATTTTCATCACTGCTAAAATATTTGCAAGTATATTTTATTTCTTCTAATTATGTTTAATTTACGAGATATTTCAGTTGTCTGCCTCTACATTTTGCTTAAAAATATGGCAACTGAGGTAACTACCATCTGGTCGTTTCTACATAGGAATTAAAAAATCTGGATTTAATAAAGTATGTTTCATATATTTCAATAAGTATAAAAATATGACTTTTCCAATTCCAAAAAATTCCAAAAACGTCTTTCCATGTCTATTGTGATGTATTCAAATTGTTTACTACCCGTCGAAATATTCTTCCGTTTTTTGTTCATACGTACTGGTAGCTCTTTTTTGGGTTTGCTGTCGCTCTGCATTTCTTAAATAATATCTTATTAAACTGAGTAAAGTTCTTATTAACGTAAAGCCTGCTGATATTACCGATTACTCCAAGATCCTGATTCATTATATGTTTTTACGAATACCTGAAATTCAATTTTCTTTCAGGAGACGAGATTTCATCTTAACTATAATATTTGTGCAGCGTCCCTTAACTTTATTTTTGGAAGTAATACGGTTTATTTCTAGAATGCCTTCAGTGTCGATTTTAACGCAGGCATGTTTTGTGATTGAGAGAATTAAGTCTAGTAAATTATCATTTCTTCTTTTCGCGACACCGAAGACCTCCGAATTCAGAAGACTATCATTTTGGTAGTTGGGGTTCAGTTCCATTTTTAATAGTTTGTACTCATTCTCCAAAAATTTGATTTTGGATTCGAGGGATCCCATATTAATTCAATTATTTTCTAGTAACTCCAAATTTTTTATTTAGGTCATTGTATTGGTCACTGTGGAATTGCACCGATTTTTTTGGATCTTCAACCTTTTCAATCGTTTCTTATTGTCTCAATTTAAGTGATTGCACATACTTTTTAATCTCCTGGTATTCTAGATCTTATCAGTCCTAGATTCTAAGTCTTTTTTGACTTGTAAAAAACACCACAATGCACAAGGAATATGACTTATTTTTGAGTGGCTAATAAGGAACAAAAATCATAAAAATCAATCAACTTATCTGAAGAGTTTAGACACTAACACTGTGATACGAGAATTTTTATATATATATATACTAGCTGACCCCGCAAACGTTGTTTTGTCATATATGTATGTTATTAACCCTCTTATCCCCCCCCCCCATAACTTTTGACGACGCATTAGCGCAGCGGTAATAGCACTGGCTGTTGCGCTGGCGGTCGCGGGTTTGATTCCCGCTCATGACAGACATGTGTATCGTTGTAGTCGTATCATGTTAGTCGTGGTCTGGGCGTTGTGTTTGTGTATTGTATGTGTTTCCGGACCCGCAACACAGGGGAAAATCCTACTGGGGGAATCCGTTGAGTGTGAAGCGTTTAAAAATTCTTATAACTATGAGTATGAATAAAATAATTTTTAACAAAAAAAAACCGACTTCAAACAGGAAACTAAAAAGTGAAAAATAAATTTACTTAGTACAAAGTAATTCGTATTTTGATTTAGTTAATCAGAAATGATTAAATAAATATTTTATAATTTTGAAGTCGGTGCCAAGTAAAACAATAAGTACTCTAGTATCTACTCATAAGTTGTATTCAGTTTTCTTTCACAATTTGTTTCGTTGACTATTAGGTTGAATACTGTTATTATTCTGTTATTGTTTTGACATATCTAATAATATTTTTTGTACTTGTTTGTTGTGTGTGTTGTTTGTATTTGTTATTGTAGCCAGGTTGTTGTAGTATTTACTTGGCACCACGGGGGTCCGGAAACATATACAATACACAAGCACAAACACCCAGACAATGACAAACATCTATATGGCCAATACAAATGTCTGTCGTGTGCGGAGATTGAACCCACTAACGCCAGCGCAACAGCCGGTGCTGTGACCGCTGCGCTAACGCGTCGACATACTATGAGTAAAGTTCGCTATCAGGTGTACGTAATAACAACCGGGACTGACGGCCTAGCGTGTTCTCCGAGGCTAGGTTGGGAGAACCACAAGGATTAACAACTAGACCGAAAATAAATATTTGTATAAATATAAATATCCACTCCGGGGGGGAATAGAACCCGCGACCGTCGGTGTTTAGGCGCCGCCGACACGGCACATGCACCGTTATATCAAAGCGGTCGTCAAACAGAAAAAGGTATAACTGCTGAAAATTGTTGAGAAATTCCCTCGAGTGTTTATGGGCTCCATCATCAAACCTGGTCCTGCGATAGAGATGATCACACAGCAGGTAATTGCTATAAATCGTTGAAAAGTTCCCTAGACTATCTTTCGTCTCCATCATCAGACTTAATGCCACTTGTAACTCATATAGGTGCAAAGTTCTAATCAATAGAAACGAATTAAGTTCAAACAGCAGGTAATTGCTTTAAGTCGTTGAAGAGTTCCCTCGACTATCTTTCGTCTCCATCATTAGACTGAAATGGCACTTATAACTCATACGTATGCAAAGTTCTCATCAATAGAAACGCATTAAGTTCAAACAGCAGGTAATTGCTATAAGTCGTTGAAGAGTTCCCTCGACTATCTTTCGTCTCCATCATCAGACTGTAATGGCACTTATAACTAATACAGGTGCAAAGTTCTCATCAATAGAAACGAATTAAGTTTAAAAAGCAGGTAATTGCTATAAATTGTTGAAGAGTTCCCTCGACTATCTTTCTTCTCCATCATCAGATCGACTCCAGACCTTTATTAAATAGTAGTGCTTTATAGTACTTAATGAAAACATGATTAAATTTACTAGTCACCCGTACGATTTTTGAAAGTTTCACTCTATTTCTCTGGGATCCATCATCAGATCCTGGTTTCCTTATCATGGTACCAAACTATGAATATCTCCTTTCCAACAAAAAAAGAATTATCAAAATCGCTTCATAAACGAAGAAGTTATCTCCGAACATACATAAAAAATATATATATATATACGGTCGAATTGAGTAACCTCCTCCTTTTTTTGAAGTCGGTTAAAAACAGATGTTGGCCGATTCTCAAACCTACACGATATGCACACGAAATTTCATAAAAATCGGTCCAGCTGTTTCGGAGGAGTATTGTAATTAACATTGTGACACGTGAATTTTATATATAAGATTTAAGATAAAAAATATAATACTAATAATGATAAACATTTTTGAATATCATATCAAAAATTGACCGCTCCAGCGGGGTTCGAACCCGCGTCTCCGACTTGCCGTGTCGGCGCTCTAGCCAATTAAGTTATGGAACGGAGACGCGGGTTCGAACCCCGCTGGAGCGGTCAATTTTTGATATGATATTCAAAAATGTTTAGAATTCCTAATGTGGGTAACACAAAAATAAAAATCTTAGATACTAATAATGATTATAAAATGAAAAATTAAATGTTATAATAACAAAAGAAAAGGTATATTTTACACAAATAGATCAGAGTGAAATTATGTGAGGCTGATGAAAATAAATGTAAAATGATGTAAAACTTGATGTCCTTGTATTTAAAATACGAGATCTTTCTTTTTGACAATATTAGTCTAGGAGAAACAGGCCCTAATGGCCCATTCTACCTCCAGCCGTTAACTTTAGTACAAAATAGCCTTTATTTACAACCGGTAAATGTGACTCTGAGTGTATAACAAAACTTTTTTGGGTGGTTGGGGTCTACCTCCTAGTGGTCCACCCCGGGCAACGGCACCACTAATTTACTTTTGGTGACGGCTGAACGACCCCCACACAACGCGGTGGTAGGTCCCACTTAGGGGCCGCCTGGCAGCGACCACCCTCCCGTTGGAACCAGACGCCAAGCAGCTTGCTGCGTTCCGTCTGTGAGCGGGAGTACCAGTGCCTTTGGGGGATTAGAAGAGTGTCAGTTGCGCAGCTTGCGCAGTTTTTTTTTTTCGGAATCTTGGACTGCACTGTACCGGGCAGCTCATACTGGAGGGTAGCGGGATCCGAGGCACGGTCTTGCCGTTGACCGACCGCAGGCAGTTGGGGGCCCTAGCGCGCCAGCCACGTGGCAAAGGCTGCCCCGCCACCTCGCGAAAAATCCTGGGATGGCTCCACCGTGCCAGTTGGCGACTGGGTGGGAGGACCCGGTGGCGATTTCCAGGGGGGCTCGGGCGTCCCCGCAGTCTCCAGATGAGCTCCTCTAATGGTCGGCTTAGCCTAGAGAATCCGCATGGTAAAAGCTGCGCCTCGACATCCAACTGCTTCCCCATCATCACTCCTTAATATGAAAAAAGCACAAAGAAGGAAAAAAGTTAAAAAACGGCTGCACTTCCTCCCACTGAAGGTGCACCTCATTAACATCCGAGGTTTGCATTCCAATATTGACCCGGTCTACCACCACCTCGAGACCGTGAAGCCGCATCTGTTTTTCTTAACGGAGACGCAAATCAAATGTCCAGCAGATGCGACGTACCTCAACTACCCATGCTACTCATTAGAACATAAGTTCAAGGAACACGCTGGGGTCTGTGTGTACGTCCGCAATGACATTTGCTATAAGCGACTCCGGTGCTTTGAAGCGACCGGGTTCTCTACATTGTGGGTTTTAGTGGACACCGGCGTGGACAAGACTGTCTACGCCTGTGTTTATCGGTCGCACAGTGGAGATCAGGAGACAACCAGGCTCTTCGACCACCTTACAGAGATGGCAGACAAAGCGCAGCAACGGTATCCGACGGCGGAACTTGTTTTTCTCGGGGACTTTAACGCCCACCACGAGCAGTGGTTGTTCCCGTACGAGAAAACATGCCACGCTGGGAGGGAGGCGCGCAAATTCGCGTTAGCACTCGATCTTACCCAGATGGTACAGGTTGCAACACGGGTACCAGATATTGCTAGCCATACAGCCAATTGCCTGGACCTTCTGCTGACTACAGATCCAGACAGACACTCGGTCTCAGTATCTGCCCCTCTAGGATCATCCGACCATTGTCTGGTGAAATCCATATCGACCGCCTCTCCTCCGGACAACTGTCCAAGGGGCACAAGAAGAGTGTGGCGATATGAGTTAGCGGACTGGGAAGAGATGCGGCATTTCTATGCATCTTTCCCATGGCGGCAAGTCTGTTTTTCCTCGGGTGACCCCTCGTGTTCGGCTGAGGCAGTTGCGGGCGTGATCCGACAGGGAATGGAATACTTTATACCCTTCTCTGACATATCGCTCGACCACAAATCCCGACCTTGGTACAACGCTGAGTGCGCCCATGCTGAAGCCCTTAAAGAGTCTGCTTACAAAGCTTGGGTACAGGTCCGCGATGCCAAAGCTGGAGCGCGGGGGGTTCGCACGAGGAAGAAAGCTTTTAATTCAGCCACCAAGTCCTGCAAACGGATATTACAAAAGGCCCGATTCGACCATATCCGTCGTATAGGCGCTAAACTTGCCTCCTACCCCCCTGGTAGTAAACAATTCTGGTCTCTGTCGAAGGCAGTAGAGTCCAATTTCTGCCGCCATACATTGCCTCCTCTGCAGAAGCCTGATGGTTCGCTAGCTCACTCGGCAGTGGAAAAGGCAAACTTGTTTGCATCTCTCTTTGCGAGCAATTCGCGTCTTGACGCTAGCTCTACACAACCACCATCCTTGCCTCGATGTGACTCTTCTATGCAAGAGATTACGATCCACAATAAAGAGGTCCGTAGAGTTTTGCTGAACCTTGACGTGAATAAGACTAGTGGACCTGACGGTATACCTGCGCGCGTCCTAAAGGCCTGTGCACCTGAGCTGTCTCCTGTTCTCACGCGCCTGTACCGCCTCTCTCTTCAAACTAGAACGGTGCCAAAATCTTGGAAGCTGGCTAATGTGCAGCCAGTGCCCAAAAAGGGTAGCCGAGTGAATCCCTGCAACTACCGACCAATCGCCATCACCTCCATGCTCTGCAAAGTCATGGAAAAGGTACTTAACAGCAAGTTGCTGAACTACCTAGAGGACAATGAACTCCTCAGTGACCACCAATACGGCTTTCGTCAGGGGCGGTCTACTGGAGATCTTCTGGTGTATGTCACACACTGCTGGGGCGAAGCCATTGAGAAACATGGTGAGGCACTCGCTGTATCACTAGATATCTCGAAGGCCTTCGACAGGGTTTGGCACGCAAGTCTCCTTAGCAAACTTCCTGCTTATGGCATCCCTGTTGACTTTTGTAGCTGGATTTCAGACTTTTTGAGTGAACGGTCGATCAGAGTGGTCGTGGACGGCTGCTCCTCTGACCTGATGGATATAAACGCCGGCGTCCCTCAAGGTTCTGTTCTCTCTGCAACTCTTTTCCTGCTCCATATTAACGACATGCTACGACCAGGCATTGTTGGATACGCAGATGACAGTACGATTGTTGAGAGATATTTGTCCAGCGCAAAAGACAGCAGGGACGTAATACGTTCTCAGAGAGAGGCCATGGTGGAACGAACAAATTCAATACTGGAGCAAGTATCCCAATGGGGTGATTGCAACCTGGTCACGTTCAACGCCGCCAAAACGCAGGCCTGTTTATTCTCCACCAAACGGAGTCCTTTCAACTTGACTCCTACTTTCCGTGGTACACCTGTCCCTGTGTCCGATACCCTCGACCTCCTTGGCATAGAGTTGAATTCTAACCTCAACTTTGGCAATTACATTGAGTCCAAAGCGCAAACTGCGGCCAGAAAGCTTGGCATCTTAAATAAGGTTAAGCGATATTTCACGCCTAAACAGCTTCTTACGCTATACAAAGCTCAAATCCGATCGTGCATGGAATATTGTAGTCACTTGTGGGATGGCTCAGCTAAATATCAACTCGCCACACTGGACTCAGTGGAACGCAGAGCCAAGCGGCTTATCGGTAATGCCAGTTTGGTGAAATCTCTTCATACTCTGGCTCACCGAAGAAAGGTTGCCAGTCTAACGGTCTTTTACAGGTTGTACTTTGGAGAGTGTGCCCTGGAGCTGCACGAGCTCATACCCCCATCTCCTTTCTTCCATCGGACTTTCAGACGTACCGCGGGCTTTCATTCCTACCTGATTGATATACCTTTCATACGTACAAAGCGCTTCGAATCATCTTTTTTAATGCGCACAGCCAAGGAATGGAATTCCCTGCCGGCGTCTGTATTTCCGAGTTCATATAACCCGAACATATTTAAAGCGCGAGTGAACAGGCTTCTTCTGGGCGAACTCGCTCCATCTTCGACCTCGTCTGTGCTCTAGGGCTAGACTGAGGTCAAGAGTAAGCCCATATCGTAATAAAAAAAAAAAAAAAAAAAAAAAAAAAAAAAAAAAAAAAAAAAAAAAAAAAAAAAAAAAAAAACTGCACTCGTAAGCAAAAAACCAAAGAGAAAAATATAAATAACCGTCGACGTCTACAACCTTGGTCGTCATATTTTTATTGACCAAAGGTGGCGCGTTTTGCAAAGCTCGATTTCTTACGATTATTTACCATTTCCAATTATGTGATTAAATACAATCAAAGTAATAAAATATTTCTTTAGTTGGAATGGAAGGACCGTAAAGTATTGAGAAAAATAAAAAATGAATAATATCGCAATCAATTGGTCATTATTTTTTAGTAATTATTCGGAAGCAATTAGGTTTAAAGAATATTTATTTTCTCATTGAAAACATACAGTCACTTACATGAGAAACTATCAACATATTATGTGGGTAAAAATACAAAAATTCACTTACGTGTTCGTATAGCTATTTATAATTTCTGTTATTAATTTAGTTAACGTTAATATGTGTTTTAATCATTGCATATTTATCTTTTTCAGATTGTGAGACAAAGCCCGTAACCAGAACTCAACCCAGTTTTCCTCGACCATCTTGCCAAAGCAGTCGACTATACGGTATATCGATGGCACATATAAACACTTAGGTACCACTCTCCTGACGAGACTGTCCGTCGAAGCTGAGACGAACGCAGCGACTTAACGCACGCACATCCGAATCAAACAAATATCTCAAAAAAATTTACGAAAATGAACAACGCTGAGTTATATCATAAAAATAATATTTTACAAAAAAAGGAAGCTTTGGAATGTTTAGAAGAGTACGGAAAGCAAATTAAATGGAAAGACGGCCGAATCACGGTTATAGACATAGGTTGCGGAGATGGAAGCGTAACGATGAGTATACTAAAAAAAAATATTCCTAATAATTGTGAAAGACTGGTAGGTTGTGATATTAGCGAAAACATGGTAAAGTATGCCAATGAGCATTACGCGAATGATCACACCAGTTTCATGGTGCTGGACATTGAGGGCGACTTGCCGAACGAGCTTCGAGGAAATTTTGATCACGTATTTTCATTCTTCGCCTTGAATTGGATCCAAAATCAAAAGTGAGTGATTCCTAAATTTATTATTTCATTATATTCTTTTTTTTTATATTTTTATAAATACAATTTTACAATTGCAGTTATTTAACTGCCTCCAAAAAGGAGGAGCTTCTCTATTCGATTGTATTTTTTTATGTGTTAGCTCATTAGTATTGCGTGTACACATTTTGACCATTCTTTTTGTATCCGGAAGCTAGTGTTTGTCGTATGGTCCAATTTAAATTGGTTCGACATCTGACGAGTAGTTTTATTTATCCCTAATAACACGTAATTAATTGAAGTTAGTTTTAGTGAACAAATACAATTACATTGCCATCACGTATTACAATCTTAGTGTGAATAGACCTCGCATGTGATGTATCAACATTAAATAATTGGTTTTGCATATATTATCATAAATATGCTCCAATAGTAGTAATTGTATCTTTTCTGTTGTTATATTGTCCTAACAAGTGAAACGTTTAGATCTTTTCCATTCGTAGAACATGATTGTGTTCACAGCGTCGTTCTAACTTTATTATTGTTTGTTAACGATTCATATCCTTAAAGTCCTATATTTATTTAAAAACACTTTGTGGATTAATAAACGAAAAAAATGTAAAACAAAGGTCGAATTTGCTGGGTGGTAAGTGATAGGTATTTTCCAGTTAATACAATAAAATATTATATAATTTCTAACAAATCACGTAATAAAATACTTTTGTACATTACAGTAAGTCACAAACACGATACACAGTCTTGTCTATGATTAGTTTATGAAATAGCAAATAGAACTATTTATCTGTGAAGTATGCAATATAGAGCGCATAATGCAGAAGTCTTATGATTGCTAACATTTCTTTTATTATCTAGACTAGTTTCTAATAGCGACATATAAAAATGCATTTTTTTAAGTTTAAGTTTTATAGCTAAGCAAAAAAAAAATATTTATTTTGCGTATTCAATTCATGAGTACCTGGGTGACCGAGCTTAGCTCGATATTTTTAGTAAATCGCGTTTTTTGGAATTTATATTTAAATACGAATTACATATTTATAAAATATGAATAATATTTTTTAAAAAAATAACAAGGGCAATTAAAAGAAAAGGAAAAAAAATAATTGATCAGGGACATTGGGATTTGAACCATGATCTTCTCGGTTGATCCCGACCGGCCGATTTCCCACCGAGCTATTACAACTTTATTGATAGTTGTAAAATTTACCTTCGTATTCTAGTGATATTTTTTCACGCCCTAAAAACAGGGATAAAATGTCATTTTCTAAAAATGAGTCCTAGCTAGCTAGATGGATTTATCTCCCCCGAAACCTCCTATATACTAAATTTTATGGAAATAATTGGAGCCGTTTCCGAGATCCAGATTATATATATATATATATATACAAGAATTGCTCGTTTAATAGTATAAGATGATTAGATATTGTGGGTTAATTCAAAAATCTTCATATGTGATTCCTATTTCCACTTGACGGGTTATTTTGTAACATATATATTTGATCGATCTTATTTTACACGAGGAAACGCTAAGGAATCTTTGTGTGGTAATAAATAAATAAATAAATATTTTATAACATAAACACATCGTCTGTTCCTATGGTAAGCAACTTAATGCTTGTGTTACAGCTAACAACCGACTGTTATACCATTTTTTTTTGATAAATATACGTAGAAATAATACATATATAAATATTACACCCAGACTCAGGTGGCAATCGAACCTGCAACCCGCGGCACCGAAAGCAGTATCACAAACTGCGCCAACGGGTTAGTCATAGCTCGTCATGGTAACGTTGGTCAGGTAATAGAACGGGCAGAATGGTTAGTAAGGAAAAGTTTTGGCCTTGGTATCGATTGTAGTCAGAAAACGGTTGAAACTTTCGGTCTAACCGAAGCTCTGTGTTTTATGAAAGAATGAGTTTGATAATTGTGTTTTGCCGCAAACGAAAAACTTGAGATCAATTTACATTGTAATTACAGTTAGACATGTACTATAAAATGTTATTCTGATAATCATATAGATTTGAATCGGAATTGGGGAGCTATGTTGATAGACTTAAGTATTTTAATATTGACAGCCTATAAAATTGGAGAGAGATTTTAGCTATGAACTTCCTATATAAAGTTTAAAAAAATAAAAAAATTCCTCATCCAAAATATCCCGATTACCATGCCACCTGTTACATGTAAGAGTCTTCTAGAGACGCAATTGGGAAAAAATTCTCCTGTACTGAGACCGTCAAGGTTATATAACAGCATTTATAAAAGGGTTCCAAGTATGGACATATGCCACGACAGGATGCCACAATTAATGCGCAAGGTTATCAACAACTATGGGTGTGTCGGAATTGTAAAGTGTGCTGTGGGATGAGCAATTGAATTTTTATATTTTTTCGAGTAACTGTTTAATTCAACTCGTTTATTTCAAATTGCATTTGACATGTCTAATGTTATGGTTTTAATATTGCTGACCTAGTAATTCGTTTCTTTAATGTGTGTTTTTCATTTTTAATTTTCTTTTATTTGATCATCTTATATTTTTGTGCTTTTGACATTGTATTTTATCATGTATGTCCGAAGTGTTACCGGATTACCACATCGTACTTGATAATTATTAATGATATTGGCATTTTAAATTTTTATTGTGATTGCTTATTGATGAACTTACTTATTAACTTATCGTTGTACTATGCAATTGTTCAATATTAAAATTCTTTATATTACTTATAACTATAATATAACTAACTTAATAATTATTATTATTAATTAATGTATATTTTGTTGGTTGCAGAAGCCGCGTTGGCGCAACGGTCACAGCCATGGATTGTACCTGTTGCGCTGGCGGTTGTGGGTTCGATCCCCGCACATGACAAACATTTGTATTGGCCATACAGGTGTTTGCCGTGGTCTGGATGTTTGTGCAGTCCTTGTGCCTCGGGGAGCACATTAAGCCGGCGGTCCCGGTTGTTATCATGTACACCTGATAGCGATCGTTACTCATAGTAGGGAATATATCCGCCAACCCACATTGGAGCAGCGTGGTGGATTAAGCTCTGATCCCTCCTAATCCCAGCCTATGCCCAGTAGTGGAATATTACAGGCTGAAGCGTATATAAGTGTATATTTTTTTTTGGTTATCCTTTAATAAATAAATAAATAGTTTGGCCCACAACAGAATTCAGAATCCTAGCTCGTTTTCGTTTTGATCAAAGATTATGTATTAAAATTATTTTAAAAATGTGCTTAATTTTAAAAATCTGATGTTCTACAGTTTCATTAGGACATATGGAACATAAATTTGATACCGCAAATATGTTTTTTTTTTTTGAGTTTACTCCTTCAGATCGACTGTAGGCTTACTAGTCTAAGCAACAGATTAATACCATATCAAATGGTACATAAACGAAGCAAATAACGCCAGTTGTGCGTCAGAGCTGACACATACACTTTTTTTCTTTTCTTTCCATTGAGTATGAAGCTTTAATTTTTTTTAAGAATTTTTTTTTGTTCATCACCATTGAGCCGTCTGTATGTAAAAGCATACGAATGTGACAAATACACTTTATTTTGGCCAGTACATGACCAATTTGATAATTTCGATTTGGGTTTACAAACTGAAAGCCTGAAACTTTAAGGAAAGACCTTTGCTCAGCTGTAAAATATTTACTTCAGTTCAGTTGAGTTTAGAGTAATTTTAAAAATTTCAGGGTGGCGTTTACAAACATATATGATCTACTATCAGAGGGAGGCGAGTGCTTTTTAGTATTCATGGGTCATCTGCTGATGTTTGACGTTTACCGAATCCTATCTCGTTCAACAAAATGGAAGTTATGGATGAGAGATGTTGAACGCTTTATTTCACCCTATCATGACTGTCAGGTAATAATCACTTTATTATCAGTTATTAGTTTTTTCATTTCGTAAATAGCTTAAAAAATAATAAATGTTTGTATGTAAAATTTCACATTATCGTTGTCGTCGGTAGAAATTACCTATATTTGATATTAATATTAGAAATAATTATATCTATACAAATAAATAAAATTACAGTGTCTGTTTGTAATATTAAAATAACCGCTTTTGACTTGATATGTGTGTATAAACGGTACATATATCAAAATAACATTTTTTATAATTTTTATCTGTCTGTCTGTCTATCTGTTTGTTCCGACTAATCTCTGAAACGGCTGGACCGATTTTGACGGAACCCTATCAGATAGCTAATGTAATAAGGAGTAACTTAGGCTACATTTTTTTTTATAACTGCGAACTGAACAAAAACTATTTTGTGAAATACCACGCGGACGAAGTCGCGCGCACATCTAGTTTGTTAATAATATAGTACTTATAAGTATAGAGAAATTATTCAGAACTAACATTTTAAAATTAAATATTAAATTCTGAAAATGGTTATTTTAAAACTAACTTTTATGTTAGAAATTATTTTGTTGCGAAACATAAACAATAATAACAGGAGCAAAAATGTAGGCACTAACGCAAAAAAACGTACTTAATACACAATTGAGATACACACACAATTGATAACGAGTGGCGTGGATTTACTTTTAAATTAATAAGAGGTTTCATCAACATTTTTGACCGACTTCCAAAAAAGGAAGAGGTTCTCAATTCGATTGTATTGTGTTTTTTTTTTTTTTTATATATATGTTATTTCAGAACTTTTGATTGGGTGAAACAATTTCGATAGAAAAAAATTTTTTAATCGAACGGTGGTGCATATTATTTGGTCCCATGTAAATTTATCTGAGATCTAATAACTACTTTTCGAGTTATATCTAATAATGCGTTTTTACTTGACCACTTTTTCGTCGACCTGCGTTGTATTATACCGCATAACTTTTTACTGAGTGTACTGATTTTGATGATTTATAATTTAATCGAAAGCTGATTTTATCATGTGGTCATATTTAAATTTCATCGAGATCTGGTTACTACTTTTTGAGTAATCTTTGATAACGCGTATTTTCTTGACTATTTTTTCGTCTACCTACGTTTTATTACTTGTCGAAGTAATCGGTTTTCTTTCGTTTGCGAGCAAAAACAATTATGTTTTATTTCTAAATAGATATGTATTAAACAAAACAGAATGAAGTTTTCAAACAGTAAATTATTTTTTAATTGTCCTAAGGATCCTGAAAAAAAAGTCAAAGAATTGATGACGTCGATCGGATTCACTTCGGTGGAAGTCAAATGTTTGCAGAAGACATTTGTTTATCCCAACTTGGACGCACTTAAAGGTAAGTTTAGCACACGACTACTTTTAAATTTATTTATGCTGTGTGGTTACGGCATTAAAGAATATAGCCATTCCCTCTCTTCCCGTGGGTGTCGTAAGAGGCGACTAAGTGATGACACAGTTCCACTACTACCTTGGAACTTAAAATGCCGACCGATGGCGGGATAACCATCCAACTGCTGGCTTTGAAATACACAGGCCGAAGACGGGCAGCAGCGTCTTCGGTGCGACAAAGCCAGCCCTGCGGTCACCAAACCGCCTGCCCAGCGTGGTGGCTATGGGCAAAACACATGAGTTCACGCATTTTTGCGCGAACTTGTGGAGACCTATGTCCACTGGACTGCGATAGGCTGAAGTGAAGTGAAGTGTTTTATTTATTGCCATAAATATACCACCATTACAGGTTCATGACCTACTGCGATAGTACATACTAAAATATTTTAACAAAATAATCACTAACACATATAATAAATGAAGCATGAAATCACAAGCAGCCCTTGTGAATGTGAAACATACAAACATTGTGTTTAAAAATAGTTCACTACTCCGCAACACATAAATGCATATCTATCCGTAATGTGGCCTTTTTCTTTATTGATCTTGCTAATTTTTAAATATAATTATGTATTCAGCCTATAACATCGCACTGTTATTCAAATGCGTCTTTCTCCATCTGGGAGAAGGATTAAAACTTTATCCACCACGCTGCTCCACTGCGGGCATGCGGATATATTCCCTACTATGATTTAGGTGTTTATGATAACAACCGGAACCAACGGCTTCACGTGCTCTCCGAGACATGGTGGGTGACCCACAAGGACAAACATCCAAACCAGAAAGAAATATTTTTACAAATACGAATATCGAAACTGCAAACCGTCAGTGTTTTAGACGACTACTTGCACCACTACACCAGAATGCCTGTTACGTCTGTATCTACTACGAGTACTACTATACTAATTACAGTAGTATACAGTAGTAGTAATAATAGTGTACTAATTATAATATAAAAAGTTGAAGTGTAAATATTAAAAGAATTTCTTTTATTTTCAGGAACCATAACATCAGTTAGTCCTTTTCAAATACCTAAAGATTTAGAGGAAGATTATCTTCTAGATTACATTAATGTTCTTCGAGACTTGCGTGTAATAGATCGTGTAAGCAGTGATGTCGATGAAGCGACATTCAACTACCGTCTTATTGTAGCAAAAGGAAGAAAATAGTCCATTTGTTGCATTTCTGGAAGAACAAAATTTTAATAAGACTTATAAAAACATAACTTACCCATATGTCAAAAACAGCATTATTCTTACTTTTGTTAGAAATTTTGTGGTCAAACAGTGTGATAATCGAGCAAAGAAACTACGTTGTTAATGCAGCTTATTTGTTTCTTACTCTTTGTACTTCGTTGTATTATTTTACTGGTTGGTTTTGATACCATTAAAATGTGACATTTTAAAACTGAAATTAAAAAGTAAAGTATTTTTTTCATCATCATCATCATCACTTCAGCCTATGGCAGTCCACTGCTGGACAAAGGCCTCCCCAAGTTCACGCCAGACGTCCCGGTTTTCCGCAATCCTCATCCAGCCTACACCGACAATCTTACGTATATCGTCGGTCAAACGGGCCGTAGGACGTCCCATACTGCGTTTGCCAAGACGCGCTCTCCACTCCAGGACCCGTCTACTCCAACGGCCAAGCCTGCGACTTGGGACACCGAAGATCCACGGGCACCATTGTTGCACCATTATTCGGAGAGTATCCCGGACTTCAAAGAGGGCAAGATTAGTGCAGCGCTCGGGCAGCTTAAAAACGGGAGGGCCCCGGGGGATGACGGAGTTACCACTGAGCTCCTTAAAGCCGCAGGGTGACCTGTCTTAAAAACCTTGGCAAGACTCTTTAACGCCGTCATCCACCGAGGTACCACACCGGACGCGTGATCCAGGAGTTTGGTGGTGCTGTTCTTTAAGAGAGGCGATAAGTCTCTGTTGAAGAATTACAGACCGATCTCACTTCTGAGCCACGTCTATAAGCTGTTTTCGAGGGTTGTTACGAATCGTCTCGCCAGAAGGCTCGACGAATTCCAACCACCGGAGCATGCTGGGTTTCGAAATGGCTACAACACCATGGACCACATCCATACTGTTCGGCAGATTACTCAAAAGACAGAAGAATATAATCAACCACTGTGTATGGCATTTGTGGACTACGAGAAAGCCTTCGACTCTGTCGAAGCCTGGGCTGTCCTGGACTCTCTGCAGAGATGTCATATCGACTGGCGATATATCGAGATACTGAAATGTATGTACGATGCGGCGACGATGACCGTTCATGTCCAGGACCAGAGAACAGGGCATATTTCCCTCCGGCGTGGGGTAAGACAGGGAGATGTAATATCACCGAAACTGTTTACCACTGCGCTGGAGGATGTCTTTAAGAGCTTAGATTGGGGAGGACGAGGCATGAACGTCAACGGTGAATTCATCTCTCACCTTCGTTTCGCCGACGATATTGTCATCTTTCCGGAGACGTTGGATGAGTTTGGCCTAATGCTGGCCGGCCTAAACGGGTCCTCCCAGCGTGTCGGTCTCTGTATGAACTTGGATAAAATGAAAGTTATGTTTAACAACCGAGTCATACCGAGACCGGTATCAGTCAATGGTGGGTACCCTTCTCGAAGTTGTTCAGGATTATATACATTTTTTTATTTGTTGTCAATTCTGATTCAAAACAGCTGGCTATGTAAAAAAACTTACTGAAAGAAATCTAATGGATCGTGAACTCATTTGCGCTTCTATCTTAAGACTTAAAGATATCGAACCATTTTTGACGCGATTGATCACTGGTGACGAAAAGTCGATTACTTAAGATAATAATGTACGAAAGAGATCATGGTCAAAGGTCGGTCAAGAGACACAGACTATCGCGAAATTCGGGTGGACACGCAATAAGTTAATGTTGAGTGTATGATGGGATTATATTTACATACGTCACACTAAACAAAATTTGAGAGGGTTTGACTGGGAAGTCTTAATGCATCCACCATATCCCAATCTTGCACCCTCAGATTTACAGAATTATCATTCTTTTCAGAATTATTCAGGTAGTGTAAAGTTAACATTAAGAGAGGACTGTTAAATTTATTTATCACTTTTTTTTAATGAGAAGTTCCAAAATTTCTCCAGCACCGGAATCTTGTCACTAGCTACGAGATGGCGGCAAGTTAGCGAACAAAATAGTACATATATGTGATAATAATTAATATAAATAAATGTTGTAAAATCTCACTTAGAATTTCTATCTAAAATACGAAGAAATTTTCCTCTACTACTGCATAATTGCTAAAGACAATCAAAATATGTAAAATAAATTCAAACTATAATTTCATAAATTTGTTTTAAATTGTGTAATTAAAATTGTATATAAATCACAATAAACTAGCTTCTTTTACTGAATTCTAATTATTTTAAATAAAGGTGTAATATTTAAAATAAGGGTGTATGTAATAAAAAATAATTTAATGAGAAAGTTTTTTTTTTAATGTTGTTTTCTTTTAATTTCAGCATTGGACTATAAATTAAATTCAATACTTATGTAATAAAATGTCAATAAAATGTTTAATATAGTTATATTTATCGATTTCTTATACTGACCATATTCTTAGGTTGGATTATAATATTATAATAATTTCTATTGTAAATGAACGGGTGTTATTTTGTATGTGCTTGACCTGAAATCACTACCGGTACTACTCGTCACTATAATGTCCATCATAAAAAAAATACTTTTCACTAATCTAAACATGAATAAAATTAGTAACTTTATATACAAGGAGGTACTTAAAACTGAACTCTAAAGAATTTTGATTATCCGCATTGTTACTTTTTTTTGGTTATTAGATGTCAAAACTGTGCATGACGATAATTAACAAAATTATTTTTGGAGAGAAACAAATTAAAAAAATTGTATTTGTTTAAAAAAAGGTGTATATTCCCATCCCAAAATCCCATTTATTGTTGTTATTGTTTTTGCACAAAAAAATACTTTTTGTAATTTCTGAACGCAGCACATGTTGAGATCGATATTCGCCATTCGGTACCTATTGACATATGTCATCAATAGATAGAGAAGTAGTCTTTTAGTTACTGTTAATGTTACTGTTACTGTTACTAATAATGTTATTGTTACTGTTACTGTCACTGTCACTGTCACTGCCACTGTCACTGTCACTGTCACTGTCACTGTCACTGTCACTGTCACTGTCACTGTTACTGTCACTATCACTGTCACTGTCACTGTTACTGTTACTGTTACTGTTCTGATATTGGCAAATCCGCAAGGGAGCCATTTCAAGAATAACAATAACTATTGTTACTGTTACTGTTTATTTATTTATTTTATTTATTTATTTTCAAAAGCACACTTACAACATACATATAAAAATTTTAAAATTATAAATATATAATAACAAAGTATCTGATATGCATGTCACTTACAAGTGTACATAAAATTTTGGAACACAATGTTTAAATCACTGTTACTGTTACTGTTACTGTTACTGTTACTGTTCTAGTACAAGTATTTGTAGCAGTAATAGTAAGTTGCGTAACTTTCTACGGGCAACGAGCGTTAGTGAATTATTATCGCAGGTCAGGGGTCAGGTGTTTGACAACTGATCTTTTGGTTACGATACGCGCGAGTTTTTTATTGTTTATCGAGTGATTTTTAATGTGTTAGGTATTCAAAAAATATCGACAACTATGCGAGACGTTCGTTTAGCACAGCTAAATTAAATTAGTACTAAATTACATAGCCTTAAAAAAAATCAGGAAGTGGAAATTATTACTAACTGGCGAATATAACTAAAGCACTGCGCATTGAAAAGAATAATGTTCCACGTAGAATCGGAAGGTATTATGCGGAATGAGTCTATTAAAGTAGCTCGCCAATTTAGACAGTTAAATTTTAAAATGGTCGAGGATTTTTCACTTGAACCGTGATCTATTATTATCTACAGAACCCCACATTTTAAGAAAGGTAGCTAGGAGATGAAAACCTGTGTATATATTCACTTACTAAATACTGCAAAATAGTGTTTACATCCATCAACATAACAATACAAAAATAAAAAGAAATATTATAAAAAAGATAATAATAGTCATGTAAAATAAAAAAAAATATTATAATCACAACAGATAGAAAGAGAGAAAATATATGTTATATTTTGCACAAATAAATCAGAGTGAAATTATGTGAAATTAGGTCATCGGGTGCGACGAATGCAGGTGACCTCATAATCAATAGATGTTGATGTCCTTGGATTTAAGATACGAGTTATTTCTTTTAGCAAATATTAGTCAAGGAAAAACAGGTCCTAGTGGCCCAATCTACCTCCGGCTGTTAATATTTACAACGGGTAAAACCGACCCTAAGTGTATAACAAAACTGCACTCGTTAACAGATAGTTGTGTTTGCTCGCAAACGAAAAAAGAACCGACTTTAATTACATCGACGAGTAATACAACGTAGATCGACGAAAAAATAGTCAAGTAACTACGCGTTATCAAAGATTACTCAAAAAGTAGTTATCAGATCTCGATAAAATTTATATGTAACCACATGATAAACATCAGCTTTCAATTAAATTAAAAATTATCAAAATCGGTACACCCAGTAAAAAGTTATTGCGGATTTTCGAGTTTCCCTCGATTTCTCTGGGATTCCAAATTCATCCTGCGTTTCTGGATTCAGATCCTGGTTTCCTTATCATGGTACTAAACTAGGGATATCCCCTTTCAAACAAAAAAAGAATTATCAAAATCGGTACATCCAGTAGAAAGTTATGCGGTGTATAAGTTGACGAAACAAGCGTCAAGTAAAAACGCATTATTAGATATAACTCGAAAAGTAGTTATTAGATCTCAAATAAATTTAAATGGGACCAATCGGCACACACCACCTTTCGATCAAAAGAAAATTTGTCGAAATCGCTCCACCCAGTCAAAAGTTCTGAAGTTAACATACATAAAAAAAATACAGTCGAATTGAGAACCTCCTTTTTTGGAAGTCGGTTAAAACCAAATAGGAAAATAACCATCGATTGCAGAACTCAATTTCGTTCGATTTTTCACCTTTACTAATAATATTTTTATGAGACAGCCAAAATAATAAAATATTGATTTTGTCACAATGTAAGGACCGTAAAGTAATAGGAAAAACAAAAAAAAAATAATAAGAAATTTATAGAACTAAATTGCAAGAACTTGCCTTCGAAAGCAATCGACTTACGTGTTGGCATAGTTATTTACAACTTCTATTATTAATTTAGTTTATCTTAATATATATGTATTTTTCAAATTGTCGTGACATTCATTCATTTTTTTAGTTGTATTAATATTTATTTATAACAATTCTACTTAAACAATTCTTATAACACAATTATAAGAATTGTTTAAGTAGAATTGTTTTATGGGTCAATTGTTACCTGAAATAAAGAAATTATTATTATTATGAATTAATGTTTTAATCATCGCATATTTATCATTTTCAGATTTTAAGAAAAAGCCCGTAACCAAAACTCAACACAACTTTCCTCGATCATTTTTGTCACAGCGTCCGACTATCCCGTGTGTCGGGGGTACATATATGTATAAATACTTACGTAATACGCTTCTCACGAGACTGTCCGCTGAAACCGAGCCGAACGCACGTATACCCGAATTATTGTTTGATATCTCTAAAAATATAGGAAAATGAACAATGCTGAATTATATCATAGAAATAATACTATACAAAAAAGGGATGTTTTGCAATGTTTAGAAGAGTACGGAAAGCGAATTAAATGGAAAAACGGCAGAATTACGGTTATAGACATTGGTTGTGGAGATGGAACCGTAACGACGAGTATACTAAAAGAAAATATCCCCAATAGTATTGAAAGACTGGTAGGTTGTGATATTAGCAAAAACATGGTACAGTTCGCTAATGAGCAATATGCGAATGATCACATCAGTTTCATGGTGCTGGACATCGAAGGCGACTTGCCGAACGAGCTTCGAGGAAATTTTGATTACGCATTTTCATTCTTCGCCTTGAATTGGATCCAAAATCAAGAGTGAGTGATTCCTAATCTTTTTATTATATCCATTCATTATTTCATTTTATTGTTCTTTTATATTTATACTAGCTGACCCCGCAAACGTTGTTTTGTCATATATGTTATAAACCCCCTTAATTCCCCCCATATAACTTAGGGTTATGAGAAATAGATGTTGGCCGATTCTCAGACCTACCCGATATGCACACAAAATTTCATTAAAATCGGTCTAGCCGTTTCGGAGGAGTATTGTAACTAACATTGTGCCACGAGAATTTTGTATATAAGACTAGCGGACCCCGCAAACGTTTCTTTGCCATATATGTTATTAACCCGCTTAATCCCCCCCCCCCTCTTATAACTTAGGGGTATGAAAAATAGATGTTGGCCGATTCTCAGTCCTACCCGATATGCCCACAAAATTTTATTAAAATCGGTCGAGCCGTTTCGGAGGAGTTCAATGTTTAACACCATGACACGAGAATTTTATATATTAAAAAATAAAATACAATTGAACAATTGCAAGTATTTAACCGCCTCCAAAAAGGAGTAGCTTCTCAATTCGATTGTATTATTTACAATCGAATTACAAATACTTCTCGAGTGGGAATCGAACCCGCATACCGTCGATGTTTAGGCGTGTACATGGCGCACGCACCATAACGGACCAGAACGGTTGTTATTTGTGTACGTGATGTAATTCTATTTCGTGTCGCGTTTTTTGTATATATACGTAATATTTTTCAATTATACTACATCTTTAGATAATTATGTAGAATACAGTCAATACAAATAAATACTTACTTGTTTAATTAACAGTTAGCTTGTTTATTGATTAGGTTCATTTGCGCCGAACATTTTCAACCGTTAGTCAGATAAGTAATCCTTGTACCTACAACTAACCTTTGACTCAAGTATCATACGGCTACTATCATAACAATTTGATTGTTCTCAGATTACATGAGTGTCATAATAAACAAGACTCACATTTAGATGATGTAATATTCAAAAAACAAAACCCTAATTAATCGAATTTAAGGATAAATAAAGATTTTTTGGTTCATTTAGATATTTTAATTTTTATAACCACATCAAATGTTGAAAAACTTTGGTCCATCCAGTATTTACTTATGTTCAGTTGAGTTCAGAGTAATTTTTAAAAATTTCAGGGTGGCGTTTACAAACATATATGATCTACTATCAGAGGGAGGCGAGTGCTTTTTTGTGATTGTGAGTCATCAACCGATGTTTGACGTTTACCGAATCCTATCTCGGTCAACAAAATGGAAGTTATGGATTAAAGACGTTGAACGCTTTATTTCACCCTATCATGACTGTCAGGTAATAATCACTTTATTGATAGTTATTCGGTTTTACATCACGTGCTTACGTAAATATAAATAAGTTACTGAGGTAGGGCACAGCAGGAAATGTCCTGTTCAAAATATGGAGCAGGGCGACTGGGGTAGTACCACGCCTTTACAGAAGATCACAGTTACATAAATACTGATTTCAAGCAGTCTTGTGTTCCTGTTGGTGAGTAAGATCCTGGCGGGAATTGTGGATAGGGTCAGCAACGCACTTGCGATGCTTCTGGTGTTGCAGAAGTCTATAAGCTACGGTAATCGCTTACGATCAGGTGAGCCGTACGCTTGTTTGTCGACCTAGTTATATAAAAAAGCAGCTTAAAATGTGCTTAATATTAAAAAAAGGGATATCTATGAACAAAACGTAACGAAGTATTCAATCAATAAAATGTTCTATATTTTTTCTAAGGATCCTGAAAAGAAAGTAGAACAAATGATGATGGCGATCGGATTCACTTCGGTAGAAGTCGAATGTTTGCAGAAGACATATGTTTATCCCAATTTGGATGCTTTTAAAGGTAAGTTTAGTACAAACTACTTTTAAATAAAAAAAAATATTCCTTTTTACATGTTTTACGCCATAAGTTAAGAACGAATCGGGTTTATTTCTTTCTTCTGGTTCCAATGGAATGAAAAATTAAGAAAATCGCACAGAAAATTAGAAATTTTAAAAAAATAATTGGCGAAATGTTTGCACGAGCATATCTTCAGAACGAGTGCATCAAATTGAACAATTATTTTTTGTGTTCGTTGTTGTTTTCTAATTTTTAAATATTATTTCGTCTACGTCTACTAAATACTAATCCTTACTAATATTATAAAAGTGAAAGTAACTCTATCTGTCTGTCTGTGTGTCTGTCGAGCTTTCACGCCAAAACTACTAAACCGATTGGTACACAGATAGTTTTGTGCCTAAGAAAAGACATAGGATAGGCTACATAGGCTTTTTAATGCGAAAAAATCGGTGTAAGGGGTTGAAAGGTTGTATGGAAATATCGTCATTTTTAGTGCTAAAAGCTTGAAACCTTTTTTTAGGCTGTTTAAACGATATAAATAAATGTGACATTCAATGTTTTTAAAAGTTTTACCCGCAAGGGTGTAAAATAACAATAGGGAATAGAAGACGAAAGTTTGTATGGAAATATGTAAGGTGTGAATGTTTTATTAGTTGGCGAGAAGAGACAAAATATTTGAATTGTTCTGATATCCAAAATAAACCAAAAGATATATCCAAAAATGTTGTCCAGTCACTATTCCACACGGACAGAGTCGTAGACATAGCTAGTTATAGTATAAAACTATGCAGAATTTTTTTTGTTGAATTAAATATTGTCATACCCTTTTGGATTTCTTTTCTTTTCACTTCATTAAGTATAAAATATTAAGAAAAAAATATTTTATTTTCAGGAACCGTAACATCAATTAACCCCTTTGAAATACCTAAAGATTTAGAAGAAGATTATCTGCTAGATTTCTACAATGTTTTTCGAGACATCCATGCTGTAGATCATGCAAGCAGTGATGTCGATGGACCGATCAAAGTGACATTCAACTACAGTCTCGTTGTAGCCAAGGGAAGAAAATAGTCGATTTTTTGCATTTCTGTCAGTAAAAAATATTTATAAGACTTATATAATATATAAATAATACAACTTATCTATATGTCGAAGACAGTATTATTCTTACTATCGTTGGCCTTCAGATCCGAGAAGAGGTTGAGAATTTTTATGGACAGCTGTACTCGTCGAGCGCACGCAAGCCTGCGACTTGGGACACCGAAGATCCACGGGCACCATTGATGCGCCATTATTCGCAGTGTATCCCGGACTTCGAAGAGGATGAGATTGGTGCAGCGCTTGGGCAGCTTAAAAACGGGAGGGCCCCGGGGGATGACGGAGTTACCACTGAACTCCTTGAAGCCGCAGGGTGACCTGTCCTGAAAGCCTTGGCAAGACTATTTAACGCCGTCATCCACGTCGCATCGCCGTCCAGGAGTTTGGTGGTGCTGTTCTTTAAGAGAAGCGATAAGTCTCTGTTAAAGAATTACAGACCGATCTCGCTTCTGAGCCACGTCTATAAGCTGTTTTCGAGGGTTGTTACGAATCGTCTCGCCAGAAGATTCGACGAATTCCAACCACCGGAACAGGCCATTTTTTTTTAAATATACTTACATATACATAGAAATAAAAAAAAAAACAAAAACAATACACATAGACTCGAGTGGGAATTGAATCCGCAACCTGCGGGATAGAAAGCAGGGCAATTATATACTGCGCCAAGGCTAGATATAATTTATACGGATTTTGAAAATACCTTCGACCGCGTAGATCACATTATAATTAAAAACAAAAGCATGGGTAGTTGTGGAGACTTGCATCGTTGGTTCAAATCGTATATTACCATTCGATCACAGACTGTTGTTGATATATTAAAAATGAAATTAAAAAGTAAAAAACAGTTACCATTTTCGACCTGAGTGGAATCCCCGGTATGGAACGTTAACGTATGTTTAGATTTTGGAAATAAACGTTAATTTATGAATTATTAAAATTTTTCGTACTGGACATAAGAATTCGAATTATGTTACCTGATGATCACTATAAAGTTGCCACCCAGGTGAATTGTCGTAGTGTAGCAAACATTATGTCATAACATGACATCTGCTCGACTTCTATTAATTGTTTTCAGTAACATCAGATATATTAATTTTATGCCTCAGCAGACTTACAAGACACACAAATCTCTTCTATGTTCCCGTTTGTTGTTAAAACTATAAAAAAAATCAGTAAGATGTCGACAGCCTCGACAATAGAATAAGTTGTTTTCTAATATTGATCCTTTTTCGTGTGTATAACCTTTTCAATTCCATACCCACATCCACTTACACACAATTCTGACCATGGATATTTTTATTCGTATTTTAACAGTGTTTAAACTATTGATTTTTTTTTTGGTTTTTAGCTTTTTGTTAATTTTATGCTAGTTTGGCCAAGATTGGCTTTAGTTTGATTATTTATGTATTGATTCAAAAACTTAAAACGTGGCTGTGAATTTTTATACAAAATAAATAAATAAATATGTAGTTAAAATAAATATAGATTAGGTATAAATATAAACTGGACCGCAAAGATAATTGTGTTTGCTCGCAAACGAAAAAAAACGACTTTAATTACATCGACAAGTAATACAACGTAGGTAGACGAAAATATATGAATATAGTCAAGTAAACACGCGTTATCAAAGATTACTCAAAAAGTTATTGTCAGATCTCGATGAAATTTATATATCTACTTAAATATAATAAACTCTTAAATATAATATAAAAATGAAAATAAAATCATCAAAATCGGTATAGATACGGTCGAATACAGTCGGTCGGTTAAAGAAAATATATTTACAAAAGGACCTGAACTAGTTTTTTTTTAAATAAAGACTAAATTAAGGAATATATTAATGAGCTTAAATGAAAATAAAATATATTGAGCTTTTTATTTGTAATAAATATACGATTAATTACGACGATTTGACATACTTTCTACTATTTTTTGAGGCGATATTCTGCCAGTCCTCTATTAGAGCTTCTTTCATTTCACGTAGCTAATAAGATTATATATGCATGCTTATGCCTTACGGGCCGTTAAAAATTTAACAACTAGTAACTGGAACGAACTGTTCTTTTGAATTTGAACGATATAAGCCTGTGATAACAATTTTAAAAGTAAAATATGACACGTTAAAAATATAACTTATAACAGTATCTTTCTTAAATTATGACCAATTATGACATACCACGGAGCCATCGAATATAACGTTAGGAAGGTTATTTATTTATTTAATTAGCAATCTTTGGTAGTTGTTTAGAGGTGCCTAAAATAGAGAATTGTGACTTCCCAGAATTTACAGACAATCCAAATGACCGACTCCAGTTGTTGATAGTGTTCAGGTTAGAATTTAGGGTGTTTATAGCTTCAACAATATTCTCAACAGGCGTTGTCAAATAAACTTGAAAGTCATCAGCGTAAAGATAAAAGGAGTTGGTGAGAAGTTCAGTGACAGTGTTTATAAAGATAGAGAATAGTAGTGGAGAGCACGTTACCCTGGGGAGCCTGTTGATGCCCTAACAGATAAGAATGGAACCATTCTATAACTTCAGCGAATACATTAATGGACTCTAAAATAGCTAAGAGTATGTCGTAATCAATGGTGTTAAATGCATTGCTGAAATCCATTAATGCTAGTATGGTTACTTGCTTGTTATCAATTGCAAACCGAATGTCATCAAAAACCTTTGTAAGTGCCGTCACAGTTCTATAGCCAGATCGGAAATCGTACTGGACAGGGCTCAGGATATTATATTTAGTTAAAAACAAGGCAAGTTGGAATTAAATGATTCGTTCAAGGATTTTAGATAAGAAACAAAGTATAGATATAGGTCGATAGTGTGTGGGTAATGAAGGATTGGAGAGTTTAGGGATTAGTATGACATTAGCAAGACGCCAAACATTAGGGAAAGTCTTTGAAGTAAGAGAGAAGTTAAGTATGTGACATATTACATTAATCTCTTCAAATACAACAACATAGCCATTTTTCTACTTATTCCGTCAGAGCCAATGGCATCAGATGAGATATCTGATGTGTTTCGTTTAATATTAGACGATATTATTTGTTCAAATTTAAATGAAGAGTGATTGGGTTTGGTAGGAGCTTTGAGGAGAGAAACAGTTTGTGCTTTGTAAGGGTTGGGGATAGAAGAATTGGCGAAGTGGTTGTTGAAGACGTTCAGGTCTATATTAGGGGAAGTTTCACTTTTGGAGCGTCCTAACGCAAGAGATTGAAGGAATCGCTACTCAAATGTACATATTGTCTTTGAGCATCCCTGCACATTTTATTGCACTTATTACGTAAGCGCTTGTAATTATTGTAATTTAGTTCAGATGGTTTCAATTTGTATTTAGACTTCGCAGCATTACGTTTAGTCATTAACGCTCTGATATCCTCAGTGAGCCAGGGTGCTGGAAGATGTTTCAATTTTATAGGCCGGCAAGGAGCGCGTTTATCGAAAATATTAATAGGAAGAGAATTAAAGATGTTAAGTTTTGATATACAGCCTAAATAAAAAAATTCTGATTGGTTAAAAACATATTTTTTGATTGCTTGACGCGCTTTCTCAATATAAATATTTCATTAATTCATTCATTATCTTCTGATCGAGACTTTTATTTCGACACACCTGTCCAAGTCCCTAAAATACTAAAAAAGATTGTGGTGTCATGGGACACCAGGTAGGAACGAAGTTCCTTCGAATAGTACAGAAGCAACACAATTTGAAAAAAAAAGTTTAATTTTATATATACATATTTTCTAGTTCTTGATTTTTTTTTTTTTATTTTGTTGATTGGTTTTAATTAAGTACAAAAAATATTTAGGAAGTTTAGTATTTTAGAAAATAACAAATACCGTAAAATAAAATAAATCAAACAAAGTAATAATAATAATAATTCAAACTATTAAGTGAAATAAAAAAACATGTCTTTATTTATATTTGTCGACGGCAAAGAGCAACTCGGAGGTCGACGGTATAAAATTACATAAATAATTTAAAAAAAAGTTTACTAGTAAGATTTTAGTTTTACAAACGTCATATTATTCAGTCGTGTGATATTACGTCACTTCCGTAATATATTTTGCTTACGGTTTTAGTATCACAATTTTTTCTGTTCGGTTGCCCAGCCAAATATCAAGCCTGCCGTAAGCAACTTCGTTTCCAATAATACTATTTTGTATTAATAATAGATAAATACCATGAAATAAATATTTTTGGAATTTACTCCTTAAAAATCGATTTTCATATAAGGCCCCCGAGACTACCCTGTTATGCAAGACAATGTCCGTCAATACATCTCTGATAGTCCGATAGGCCAGCAAGCAGCTCCGATTTAAACCCCATTGACAGGCATACGAAGAACTGGGACGACGTGTACGTCAGCAGAATCTACTGCTAATCACGCTACTTTAAATGAAAGAATCTCTAATAGAGGAATGGCAGAATGTCGTCTCAAAAAACTAGTAGAAAGTATGCCAAATCGTATAACAGCAGTATTGCGAGCTCACGGAGGCAACACAAAGTACGAAAATACGTGAAAACGGCACATCTGTTACCAATCTACATTTATGAAAATAATGGAAAAACTAAACGTTTTTATTTATTTTATATTTATTAAAAATAAAAAGCTTAATATACTTTATTTTGATTTAAGCTCATTGAAATATTCTTTAATTTAGTCTTTATTTCAAAAAACTAGTTCAGGTCCTTTTGTAAGTATATTTTCTAACCGACCCCTTTTCTTTGCGGTCCAGTTTATATTTTACCTATCTATATTTATTTTACATAACTACACATTTATTTATTTATTTTGTACAAAAAATCCACAGCCACGTTTTAAGTTTTTGAATCAATACAAAATTAACTAAACAAAAGCCAATCTTGGATTTTACTTTATTTATATCAGACTGTTTAGGTAAACAAACCAAAAACTTCTAATAATAGGTGACATAATTTAAGAAATTGTTATCACAGACTTATATCATTTAAATTCAAAAGAACAGCTCGTTCCAGTTATTAGTTGTTAAATTTTTAACGGCCCTTAAGGCATAAGCATGCATATAGAATCTTATTCTACCGACGGTAACGGAACTGGAGGACTGTTTAGTACAGACCGTAAGAAAAATGTTTGAGAATGAATTTACCATAATGGCTATAGATATTTTCAGATGACAAAAACAATTGTAAAAAAAGATAATACTATGTTAATAATTGTAAAAAGATATATTAATAAATGATGTAAAATAAAAAAAAATAAAAATATTATAGTAACAATTGTCTTTGTTATTGTAATTTTATGTTAGAGTACGTCATCGGGTGGGGGGAATGCTTAGAGCAGGGCTGCGAGATGTACGATTTTAATAGTACTCATACGATTTTTTTGTATTTTTACTCATGTACGATCGCTAGACCAAGATCGTACGCAAAATGTACGATTTTTATATTCCTATTACCTGGAAACATTTCATAATTAAAGAAACGTTATCCACCGGCAAGCATGAATTGCCTTAACTATCTAACGCATGCCTAGATCTTTTATTTGAATGATGATTCTTTGAAATATCATATAAAGGCTGTATTTGTTTGTTTTCTAATGAAATTTCTCTTTCGGAAATAATTGTGACTTGAAAAAAAATACATTTTGAAATAATAAAAAAAAAAAAATTGAAAATTCTAAAACAATGGCTCAATTTGCTTTAAATTTATGTTTTCCCCATTACAGTACAAATTGTGAACGAGCATTCAACGAAGTTAATTTAATTAGAACAGAACTTATAAATAGTTTATCCAATGATACTTAAGGGCACATTATTAGGCAAGCAATTATAATAAGTAGAAACGAAAATTATACGAAGTTTAAGTCAACAAATGTTTTTGTTAAAAAAATATGACCACAGAAAATTTTGTATGAGTGTAACAAATAATTTTATTGTATTTATTTTCTAAAACTAAGTGAATTTTGATAATTTATATTAAAAAATTAGTACTTAGTCTTAAAAGGCTGTACGATCTTTTTATTTCAAAATTTCCTTGGCATACGATTTTTTTTTGTAGTTGGCGTACGATCACACTTTTTTTGCACCTGGCAGCCCTGGTTTAGACCTTAACCTTAGATCGTCGCGCGCGCTAGCGACAATAGGACGTAAGATTAATGATGTACGCTTCCATATTAAATAAATGCTAGAATAAATTAATAATAAAAAAAGGAAAAGAAAAACCGATTGCATAAATTTTGGCTATTTGTTCAGGTAAGTTAAAATTTACTTTAAAAACTATAGATAATAATAATACATTAAATAAATAATATAAATTTAAATTAATTTTTAAAGTAGTATCAGTGCGTACAATAAACATCTTAGCTGCTTATAATATGTAGGTACGTAAAATTGGTTTCTAATGATTACAGTTTATCTGTGAGTGAGAGACGACATATAAGATTATGAGTGTTTGTAATTTTTTCTTTTTCTTTGATATCTGCATTTAAGATATGAGATATTTCTACTCGCAAATATGAATCTAAAAGTTATAGTTTATTAGCCGAGGAGAAACAGGTTCTAATGGCCCATTCTACCTTTGGCTGTTAAAGCCTATTCTTAACTTGAGTGCAGGATAAGCTTTATTTAAAACCTGTAAAACTGACCCTAAGTATATAAAAAACTGAAGAGGAATGTAAATAACCATCAACGTCGATAACTTTTGTCGTCATATTTTAATTAGCCAAAGGTGGCATTTTGCAAAGCTCAATTTCGTCCAAATATTGTAGTAAAAAAATAATATATTCAAAACAATAATATATGTGCATATAATTTTCAGATTTTGAGGAAAACCCCGTAACCAAAACTAAATACAGCTTTCCTCGACCATCTTTGCCACAGCAGCCGTCGACGACACCGTGTATCGATAGCACATATAAACACTTACGTACCACGCCCCTGACTAGACTGTCAGTTGTAACCGAGCTGAACACAGCGACTTAAATACACGCATGCACACCCGATTCAATATCTAAAAATATAAGAAAATGAACAACGCTGAATTATACCATAGAAGCAATACTGTACAAAAAAGGGATTCTCTGCAATGTCTAGAAGAGTACGGAAAGCGAATTAAATGGAAAACCGGCAGAATTACGGTTATAGACATAGGTTGCGGAGATGGAAGCGTAATGATAGATATATTAAAAAAAATTATTCCCAATAATTGTGAAAAACTGGTAGGTTGTGATAAAAGCGAAAAGATGATAAAGTATGCTAATGAGCATTACGCGAATGATCACACCAGTTTCATGGTGCTGGACATCGAGGGCGACTTGCCGAACGAGCTTCGAGGAAATTTTGATCACGCATTTTCATTCTTCGTCTTGCACTGGATCCAACATCAAGAGTGAGTGATTCCTAAATTTAGTATTTTATTCTATACTTATTTATATATATTATATATCTATAATATACATAAAAGCGAAAGGTAAACTATAACACCTACAAACTTGAAATTTGGCAAGTAGGCTCCTTATAAGACGTAGGCATCCGCTAAGAACGGATTTTACGATACTCGACCCCTAAGGGGGTAAAACGGGGGTTGGAAGTTTGTATGAAAGTCCTATGTTTTGAAGTAAGAGACTTGAAATTTAAAATGTAAGCTCTATAGATGGTGAAAAGGTATCCAAATAATGTATCTTTAGAAATCAACTCCCTTTTGGGGTTAAAAGGGGGGATGGTAGGTTGACTCACTCATCACGAAATCTCCGAAACTATAACAGCTACAAACTTGAAATTTGGCAAGTAGGCTCCTTATAAGACGTAGGCATCCGCTAAGAACGGATTTTACGATACTTAACCCCTAAGGGGGTAAAACGGGGGTTAGAAGTTTGTATGAAAGTCCTATGTTTTGAAGTAAGAGACTTGAAATTTAAAATGTAAGCTCTATAGATGGTGAAAAGGTATCCAAATAATGTATCTTTAGAAACCAACTCCTTTTTGGGGTTAAAACGAGGGATGGCAGGTTGACTCACTCATAACGAAATCTTGAAACTATAACACCTACGAACTTGAAATTTGGCAGGTAGGCTTCTCATAGGACGTAAAAATCCGTTAAGAACTGATTTTACGAAACTCGACCCTTCAGGGGATAAAACGGGGGTTGGCAGTTTGTATGAAAGTCCTATGTTTTTGAAGTAAGAGACTTGAAATTTTAAATGTATGCTCTATAGATGGTGAGAAGGTGTTCAAATAATGTATCTTTAGAAATCAACTATCTTTTGGGGTTAAAACGGGGGATGGTAGGTTGATTCACTCATAACGAAATCTCCGAAACTATAACAGCCAATAACTTGAAATTTGGCAGGTAGGCTTCTTATAAGACGTAGACATCCGCTAAGAACTGATTTTACGAAACTCGACCCGTAAGGGGATAAAATGGGGGTTGGAAGTTTGTATGAAAGTCCTATGTTTTTGAAGTAAGAGACTTGAAATTTAAAATGTATGTTCTATAGATAGAGAGAAGGTGTCCAAATAATGTATCTTTAGAAATCAACTATATTTTGGGGTTAAAACGGGGGATGGTAGATTGATTCACTCATCACAAAATCTCCGAAAATATAACAGCCACAAACTTGAAATTTGGTAGGTAGGTTCCTTATAAGGCGTATTTTACGAAACTCGACCCCTAAGGGGTAAAATGGGGGTTGATAGTTTCTATGAAAGTCCTATGTTTTTGAAGTAAGAGACTTGAAATTTAAAATGTATGCTCTTTAGATAGTGAGGAGGTGTCCAAATAATGCGTCGTAATCTATATATATATAAAAGAGGAAGGTCACTGACTCACTCATCACAAGAACTCAAAAACCGCTCGATGGTCTATATATCCAGGATGGACAAAGATGAAATTTGGCAGGGAGGTAGATTATAATTAGCAGACGTCCGCTAAGAACGGATTTTACGATATTCCAGCGCTAAGGGGGTTTAATTGGGGTTGATAGTTTGTATGAAACATATACAGCCTCAAAATAAAACTAAAAATTTGGTGTATAGAGAGGTTTTATAAAAATAACTATTAAATTATACTAAATTGTGCCTTTTAAAAAGTTACTCAGTTTGATAAGCATTTCAAGTGACTGAAATAAAAAAATAATTTGCGTTAAACATCTTAATGGTAATGCATATCTTCATAACCACGCGGACGTAGTCGCGGGCAACAGTTAGTGTATTATAAAACAAAGTCCCCAAAAGTGTATGTGATCGATTCCATCAAAATCTACTAAACGGATTTTCATGCGGCTCACCGTTGGAGAGAGTGCTCTAACATTGGCAAGAGGAAGGTTTACGGAACGGCTAAGCCGATTTTGATGAGAGTTTCACTGGAAGTTTGCCGGGAAAACTTTGTGACACACTAATTTCAACGCGGGCGAAGCCGCGGGTACAGCTAGTATATATATAAAAGCGAAAGGTCACTCATCACGAAATCTCCAAAACTATAACACCTACAAACTTAAAATTTGGTAGATAGGCTCCTTATAGGACGTAGATATCAGCTAAGAACGGATTTTACGAAACTCGATCCCTAAGGGGGTGAAACGGGGGTTGGAAGTTTGTATGAAAATCCTATATTTTTGAAGTAAGACTTGAAATTTAAAATTTATGCTCCATAGATAGTGAGAAGGTGTTCAAATAATGTATCTTTAGAAATCAACTCCCTTTTGGGCTTAAAACGGGGTATGGTAAGTTGACTCACTCATCACGAAATCTCCGAAAATATAACAACTATAAACTTGAAATTTGGCAGGTAGGTTCCTTATAGGGCGTAAACATCCGCTAAAAACGGATTTTACGAAACTCGACCCCTAAAGGGATAAAACAGGGGTTGGAAGTTTGTATGAAAGTCCTATGTTTTTGAAGTAAGATACTTGAAATTTAAAATGTATGGTCTATAGATGGTGAGAAGATGTCCAAATAATGTATGTTTAGAAACCAACTCCCTTTTGAGGTTAAAACGGGGGATGGTAGGTTGACTCACTCATCACGAAATCTTCGAAACTATAACACCTACATACTTGAAATTTGGCAAGTAGGTTTTGTATAGGACGTAAACATCCGCTAAGAACGAATTTTACGAAACTCGACACCTAAGAGGATAAAACGGGGCTCGGAAGTTTGTATGAAAGGCCTATGTTTTTAAAGTAACAGACGAAATTTATAACGTATGCTCTATAGATGGTGAAAAGGAGTCCAAATAATGCATCGTAATCTATATATATATAAAAGAGAAAGGTCATTGACTCACTCATCACGAGAACTCAAAAACCGCTGGATAGTCCATCTATCCAGGATGGACAAAGATGAAATTTAGCAGGGAGGTAGATTATAGTTAGTAAACGTCCGTTAGGAACGGATTTTTTAATATTCCACTGCTAAGGGCGTTTGATTGGGGTTGATAGTTTTTATGAAACATATACAGCAGCTATAAGTTCGCCTGATAGGTTATTTATACTGCAGCCGGAAAATAAAACTAAAAATGTGGTGTAGAGAGAGGTTTTTTAAAAAATTACTCAGCTTGATAAGCATTTCAAGTAACTGAAATAAAAAAAAATAATTTTCTTAAACATCTTGATAGTAATGCATATCTTCATAACCACGCGAACGTAGTCGCGGGCAACAGTTAGTGTATTATAAGAATAAGTCCGCAAAAGTGTATGTGATCGATTCCCTCAAAATTTACTGCACGGCTTTTCATACGGTTTTACCAATGGAGAGAGGGCTTCAAGATGAAGGTTTACGGAATGACTAAGCCGATTTTGATGAGATTTTGAGTTTCACTGGAAGTTTGCCGGGAAAACTTTGTGACTCACTGATTTAAACGCGGGCGAAGCCGCGGGCACAGCTAGTATAACTATAATAAAAAAATTGGTAGCAATTTTAGCGACCTCCAAAAATAGGAAAACAAGTTTATTGTGCGGTAGTTCCAAATATGGGGAAAAGCATACATTAAAAATACAATCGAATTGAGACCTTACTCCTTTTTCGAAGTCTATTAATTAATAGACTTCGAAAAAGGGCCTTGCCAATAATTATTTCAGTTAATTGTGTTTTTACTAGAAAAGTTTTGGGGTTTTTTGATTTCTTTCATTCTACATGTATTTTGGAATTTCGTGACGTGACATTGAAAACGATCGTAAAAAAAAGCAAATAAAAACCTGCCTTTTTTCCGGTTTTTTGCTTTTCGAGTTTTAACTCGAAAACTATTAAATTTTAATAAATGGTTTGTTACAACAATTAAAGTACTTAAAATTTCTACAAAAATATCCCAACTTTTTTTCGGTCTCAAACGCGAGTTGAAAATTGCTAATTTTCAGCGGTCTCTGCAAAACCCACTTTTTAGGTTCCAAAACTTTATTTTTTATTAGAATGCTGTTATTTGAAAAATTTCTCCTAGTTTACTGCATAAGTAAAGAAAAAGAAAAAAAGGATCGAAATTATTAAAATTCAGCAGAAAGACCTATTTCACTCGGACTCTAAGGAAAGGCCTTCGCCCAGCAGTAAAGTGTTTACTGTGGTTCAGTTGGGTTCAAATTATTTTTAAAAATTAAAGCAAACTAACAACTAATGGAAAAATACACGTCATTTTGACCAATACATGTTCCTGTGTACAAGTTTTATAATTTCTGTTTTGGTTTAGATTTCGGCTGAAAGACCTATTTCGCTCGAACTCTAAGGAAGGCCCTTCGCCCTGCAGTAAAATATTAAATTCGGTTCACTTGGGTTCAAATTATTTTTAAAAATTTCAGGATGGCGTTTACAAACATATATGATCTACTCAAAATAGAAGGCGAGTGCTTTTTAGTATTTGTGGCTCACACGCTCTTGTTTGAAGGTTACCGCATCCTTTCTCGGTCAACAAGGTGGAAGTTTTGGCTGATAGATGTGGAACGCTTTATTTCACCCTATCATGACTGTCAGGTAATAATCACTTTATTATCAGTTATTACTATTTTCATTTCTTACATATATTATGTATATGAAACTTCACATTATCGTTGTCGTTGGTCAAAATTATCTATATTTATACACATCATGAATGAATGAATGAATGAATACACGTTATTGTACACCAAAAAGAAAGATACCCAAAGGCGGTCTTATCACTGAGAGTGATTTCTTCTAGACAACTTTTCATATATTTATTTATGATATAGCATTAACCTATTAGTAAAGAAAAATTATTCGGAATTAATATTTAAAAATAGAATTATGATTATGAAATGCGTTAATTTAAAAATGAATTTTCTGTTATAAATGCATTTCTTGCGAAATTAACACAACTAACTATATCTAATACTATAAACGAGCAATTGTTGTGTTCGAGCAATTCTATATATAGTTATATATAGAATCTGAATCTCGGAAACGGCTTCAACGATTTTCATAAAATTTAGTATGCAGGGGATTTCGGGGGAGATAAATAAATCTAGCTACGATTCATTTTTAGAAAATGTTGTTTTATCTCAGTTTTTAGACAGTGAAAAAGTGGCTACAATATTGTTAGAATACGAAGGTATTTTTCGCATTTGTCAAAAAAGTTGTAATAGCTCAGGTGGGAAATCGCCCGGTCGCGATCGACCGATAAGACCATGATTCAAATCATCAAATTTCCAAATCGATTATTATTTTTATTTTTTTTTCTAATTGCACTCGTTATTTTTTATTTAAATAGCCAGTTCTTATTATTTATTATTATGTCGGTAAAATCAACAAATATTATTCATATTTTATCATTATTATTTTTTAATCATTTTTTTATTTTTGATATTTTATATTTATTTATATTATTTATTAGTGTCGGTAAAAAAATATTATTCATATTTAAATATGATTTCCAAAAAACACGATTTACTAAAAATACCGAGCTAAGGTCGGTCACCCGGGTACTTTACTTTTAAATTTAAAAGAGATATCAACTACATTCTTTTAAGGTATATGTATGAATCAAAACTAAATTACGTAAGTATTTAATGAAATAAAATATTTCTTAATTTTTCTAAGGACCCTGAAAAGAAAGTCAAACAAATGATGAAGTCTATCGGATTCACTTCCGTGGAAGTCGAATGTTTGCAGAAGGCATTTATTTTTCCTGATCTGGATGCACTTAAAGGTAAGTTTAATTTTTAGTTTAAATCAATAAAAAAGTTATACCTTTGGGGGTGCGAGAAACGGTATTAAGTTCTTTATCCACCATCGAATAGAGGTGATCCTCCGACCAGACGGGTATTGTGTCTGACGGGCTGCCGCCCTGATGACTTTGATATCACGATGTACGTCAGTTTTCTCCAGTTTGTATATCGCGAGATAGATGTCGCTACACCCCTATTATTTATTACACCTTATGGCTATCATTGGTTACGCCTTATGGCGCTAAGAACGAATGGATTTTATTTCTTTTCTCCGGTTCTAATGGAATAAAAATTAAGAAAATCATCCAGCAATTAAAAAAATTTAGAAAATGAATTGCAGAAATATATTTGTGAGGGTATCTTCAGAACGACTGCACAAAATAGGATAATTATCTGTCTTTTTGTGTTCTTTATTGGTTTGTTGTGTCTTTTGTTGTGTATGGAGAAGATTTTAATTAAAAAAATCAAAATTAAATCGATATACTCACAAAAAAATATGAAGCTACAAAGTTTGCCGGGTCTGGTACTTTAAGGAAAGTGGTTTTCGTAAAGTGTTGTAGTCTAAAACTAGTGTAAAGAATAAAATAGTATTCTACGAGATCTATAGCATTCTCGAGATTTACTGTTTCTAGTCTTAGTGTCTTTAAACTTTATTGCTTATTAGTAACAGTTCACTACTTCACAACACACAAATGTAAATCTTCATCTTTATTCTGCGGCCTTGTTCTTTACTCTTTTTATACTGCGGCCTTCTCCTTTACTGGTCTTGCTAGTTTTTAAATCTTGTTACTTTTATGTTTACTTAATACTAATTATAACCTAAATTAGATGATGATGAATTATAAGAGTCATAAGAGTCATATATTCAATGAATTTCTTTTATTTTCAGGATTCGTAACATCAATCAATCCTTTTCAAATACCAAAAGATTTAGAAGAAGATTATCTGCTAGATTTATTTAATGTTCTTCGAGACCTGCGTATTATAGATTGTGCAAGCAGTAATGTCGATGGACCGATCAAAGCGACACTCAACCACAGTCTTATTGTGGCCAAGGGAAGAAAATAGTTGATTCGTTACGTCCTGTACTACAAAATTTTAAAAACACTTAAAAACACATCTTATATGTAATATTGTTATAGGGTATGGTAAAATGATTCAACTTTTAAAGCAACCTAAAAAAACTTGTGCTTAATAAATAAAAAAAGATAATTAGATTTTTTTACTAGTTTTGGTTTTAGAACTGGTATTAATCATTATCAAAATAATTTTGATACTATATTGGAACGAAGTTCCTTATGGCAGGCTTGACATTTGGCTGGGCGACCGAACTGAAAAAAATGTGATACTAATACTGTAAGAAAAATATATAACGGAAGTGACGTAATATCAGTCACACGACTGTATAATATGACGTTTGTAAAACTAAAATGTTACTAGTAAACTTTTTTTAAATTATTTATGTAATTTTATAACGACAAAAATTAAATAAAGACGTTTTTTATTTCACTTAACAGTTTGAATTATTATTATTATTATTATCATTATTATTATTTTGTTTGATTTATTTTAAATAAATAAAATACTAAATTTCCTAAATACTTTTATGTACTTTATTAAAAACCAATCAACAAAAAAAAAAAAATCAAGAACTAGAAAATATATATAAAATTCACATTTTTTTAACCGACTTCCAAAAAAGGAGGAGGTTCTCAATTCGACTGTATTTTTTTTTTATGTATGTTACATCAGAACTTTTGACCGTTTGGACCGATTTCGACAATTTTTTTTTTTTATCGAAAGGTAGTGTGTGCCGATTGGTCCCATTTAAATTTATTTGAGATTTAACAACTACTTTTCGAGTTATATCTAATAATGCGTTTTTATTTGACGCTATTTTCGTCGACCTACGTTGTATTATACCGCATAACTTTCTACTGGATGTACCGATTTTGATAATTCTTTTTTTGTTGGAAAGGGAATATCCCTAGTTTGGTACCATGATAACGAAACTAGGATCTGATGATGGGATCCCAGAGAAATCGAGGGAAACTCTCGAAAATTCGCAATAACTTTCTACTGGATGTACCGATTTTGATAATTCTTTTTTTGTTGAAAAGGGGATATCCGTAGTTTGGTACCATGAAAAAGAAACTAGGCGCTGATGATGGGATCCCAGAGAAATCGAGGGAAACTCTCGAAAATCCGCAATAACTTTTTACTGGGAGTACCGATTTTGATAATTTTTAATTTAATCAAAAGCTGATATTTATCATGTGGTCACATATAAATTTTATCGAGATCTGATAACTACTTTTTGAGTAATCTTTGATAACGCGTAGTTATTTGACAATTTTTTCGTCGATCTACGTTGTATTACTCGTCGATGTAATTGAAGTCGGTTTTTTTTTCGTTTGCGAGCAAACACAATTATTAAATTGTGTCGCTTCTATACTATTCGAAGGAACTTCGTTCCTACCTTGTGTCAAATGACACCGCATAATTTTTTATTATATTAACCTACTAACCCTTTTATATTAATATACAACTACTGTTCGACAAAGCTAGCCCTGCGGTCACCAACGCGCCTGCCCAGCGTGGTGGCTATGGACAAAACATATGAGTTCACTCCATTTTTGGCGCGAACTTGTGGAGGCCTATGTCCAGCAGTGGATTGTATTAGGCTTAGGTGATAATGATGGTGATGACTGTTTTTAATTTAAAAATTCTTTATCCAGTAGAATATTTTAGCGTGTTTATATATTTTAATTTATATTATATTTGAACGGTAGAAAACAAAATAGTCAAAATTGTTTGACCGTTCTTATCTGAATATGGAACTGTAAGATTTTTTAACATTTCAACGTACAGGAACAAATTAATGAGTATGAAATTTGAAATTAATAAATATATTTATGTTCGTAAGATAATTTATTTTTCAAATGTATCAACATTTACGTCAGAAGTATTTATCAAATACATTTTGTTTTCTTCGTAAATTTCATAACCACAGATAAGCACGCGATGTTCCTTGTTGAGACGTAGCGGTAGCTTTTTTTAATAAAAACTCTCCGTAGAACCAACCAGATATTCCAAGAAGTATTAGTCAGTTCATCAAAATTAAACCAAATAATAAATGATCCCTGGTAAAAACTTAGAGAATAGTTAATTAGTCTTAAAAATAAGGTTTTAACTCAAAACTAGTTTTACAAAAAGATTCAAGTCAATAGGGCTTATAGTTTTTAAAATATTCACAAAAATGTATACAGCGAAAGTTGTTTTAATGAAAGGCTTGGAAATTTTTGTTCTAGGAAATTTTTATTATGTAAGGTAATAGACCTAATTTATCCTTTATGTTGTAGATTATAGTTTAAAATAACCAAATATGTATAAAACACGGGTTTTTACCTAAAAATAATAAAGAAAGGCTCCAAAGGTTTCGACTCATAATAAAAATCGCGAATAAGTAGGACTAAAACTCACGGTCTTCAATACGGTAAAATAGGGCCGTATATAAACGAGCCAACTTTGGCTCAGTCAGTCAGTCACAACACAGCCGTCGAAGAAGCAATACTAGGAAGAAACAAAAGTCAAGAGCCGAAACCTGTGGATCGAGATACTACAAATAATTTTGCTTCTATTTCACGGCGTCTTTCCGGGTCCTCGGGTTCGTAGTGACGTTCATACGCATTCAAGGGTGCGTAACCAGCGCAAGTTGCTACAAAGGCGTTTGTTAATTAAGAGGGAGATTGTCCCAGGACGACATAAAAATATAATTAGACAAAGTAAACATTTACTTTGTCTAATTATATTTTTATGGGATTTAATACAATGAAAATAATTGATTTTTTTGCAATTTAAGGACCGCAAACTGTTGGAGAAAATAAAAAAGCCGTGTGTTATTGTGAGAGACCAGATAGGAACAGGCTTCCTTATTATAAGCTACTAGTGACCCGCCCCGGCTTCGCACGGGTGCAGTACTAGTACTAAATATACTACAGAATGTCTATATACAACGTTCAAAGCTTTTTTTTGTCATTAGACAATACAAACATGTTTTCTTTAGAGGTTACTCTTGAAAAAGCGATATATAATTGGCCATGTGAAAACACTCAATGCTCAAATCTAAGCCTGCAGTCTTGAAAGTTTAACCCTGCAATTTATTAATGATATATAAAATTTACTCAGTTCTTGTGATTATGGACAAATTGCCATATTATTAATGTGCTTCAGTAAAAAATATTTTACTTACTATTCGTTCGACTAAAAACAAACGACAAAGATAGTCAACAATTATCAACAATAAAAGATATGTAGGAAACTTGGTTTTTTTTGTTGTTTTTGGTATTGCGGGGTAACCCATTTACGGGTGGTCGCCTGCGGAGAGAGGCCTCGTTGGCGGCCTCCTCTCTCACCCACTCGTCATTCTTCTCCTGGGACATTACCGTCTCGCAGAAGGAGACCATCGCCTTCCAGGACTCGTCGTCGCCGAGCATCGCGGTGATGACGCTCGGCAGTGACAAGTTCCCCCGAGGACTGTCGTCAGATCGCAACGCAGCGCCACCCATCTCGGGCTAACCTCGAGGGTGTGCAGGGCCGAGTAACCGTCGCATCATAATCGTGACATCCAGACGTCGACTCCCTTTGAACCGTCCGACACAAGTAGTCACCAAAGCAGCCATGCCCGGTGAGAACCTGTGTCGGATGGAAGGTGAAGGGCTTGCGCTTACGGCGCATCCACTGCTCTAGGACCGCGCACAAAGCAGCCGTTACGCATGAGCCATACGGCTACTTCGCCAGGTCCTCCCCCCACCTCCACATTAGTGCTTCTTGCCCCATCGGGCGCACCCGTAGGATCCCGTCCAACGTGAGGTTCTCACCGAAAGCCCTCCTACCCGAGACGTGTGAGGTCTCGGCAAGGATCTCCACGAGCTCCCACGCGGGGTTGCCGGCTAGAGCAGTAGCTGCAGGCCATGATACACTACGGTATACCTGGATCACCTTCACCGCGATGATCCTCTGCGCAGACTGCAGTGCAGCCTTATTCCTTGCAGTCAGGCGATCCGACCAAACCGGGGTATCGTACGTCGCCATACTTCAGCAGACTCCGGAATATAGTGCCTGCATGCGGCGCTGTGTCCTCCGAGGTTCGGGAGGATCTGCCCAGTGCACTCGCCACCTTTACGATCTTCGGTTCCACCATAGCGAAGTGTGGGCCGAAGGTCCTTCTATTCAATTCTTATTTGAACTTAAATACCTAACCATAAACTACGATTTTCGATAGTTAAAAATACTTGTCCTGATACTAAATTGCCTTAACTCTAAATTCAAACCAAGATCATATTAGAAGAAATACAAATGATAAGTTGATTTTAATCTAATTCTATCCAACCTAATGTACATGCTATAAGCGCGGTTTAAAAATTAACATAAATACCGACTAAAGTACGAACATACAATTCCGAAATAAATGTCTTTAGCCACGTGTGTTGTGTTTAGGCACGCGCCGCTGCGCCGGCCCCCCGACCGGTACCACCGGCACCGGCGTAACCGCTATGTCCCTGCAAATCTGTAATATCCTCGAAAATCTTTATTAAAATTACATGCTGTAAAGGGTCCATATTGTTCTATATTAAATACACAATGTATTTAAGGTACTCAATTGGATAAGGATCAATGCTGTATTGCTTAAAATCACTTCTTAAATAAGCCATTGTTTCTCGTAAAAAGTAAAGGATAAAAAAATATTATTTTGGGTTATCCTTTAGAGATAGATACCATCGTGACCTTTTTGTACAACTTTTTAAGGTATACAATACTGCAAGTACATTATTTTGATCTATGTCGTAGGGTTCAGACAGCATTTACAATGTAAGCGCAAAAAATGTGTTTATTTACGACATCACATTAGAAACCTCTTCAATTATCAGTGTTTCTCTACTATAATATGCATATATTATACATATAAACCTTCATCTTGAATCACTCTATTTAATAAATAAAAAAACGCATCAAAATTCGCTACGTAGTTTTAAACATCAAAAGCATACATAGGGACAAACAGACAGCGGCAAGCGGGCTTTGGTTTATAATATGTAGTTATTATAGATAAAAATCTTACGCTTTTTTTAACGTTACGGACGTTTTGCCGGATAGGGTAGCTACCTTTCCGCAACACCCCATAAGGAATTTCTTTCCGATAAATAAATTGTAATCACTTGAATAGTCATTATTCGGAAGCAAAATTCACTTACGTCTTGACATGACCATTTACAACTTCTGTTATTAATTTAGTTAATCATCATCATCATATTTCAGATTTTGAAATAAAGCCCGTAACCAAAACTCAACCCAGCATTCCTCGACCATCTTGCCACAGTGGTCGACTATACGGTGTGTCAGTGGAACATACTCATATAAATACTTACGTACCACGTATCTGACGAGACTGTGCGCCGGAACCGAGCCGAACGCAGTGGCTTAACATACGCATATCCGAATCAGACAAATATCTGTAATAATACGAGAAAATGAACAACGCTGAATTATATCATAGAAGCAATACTAAACAAAAAAGGGACTCTCTGCAATGTTTAGAAGAGTATGGAAAGCGAATCAAATGGAAAAATGGAAGAATTACGGTTATAGACATTGGTTGTGGCGATGGAAGCGTAACGACGAGTATACTAAAAAAAAATATCCCGAATAATTGTGAAAGACTACTAGGTTGTGATATTAGCGAAAATATGGTACAGTTTGCTAATGAGCATTATGCGAATGATCACACCAGTTTCACGGTGCAGGACATCGAGGGCGACTTGCCGACCGAGTTTCGAGGAAATTTTGATAACGCATTTTCATTCTTCGTCTTGCACTGGATCCAAAATCAAGAGTGAGTGATACCTAAATTCACTATTTAATTCTATACTCTTTTTTATAACTATAATTCAACAATTGTTGGTAATTTTAACCATCTCCAAAGATAGGAAGACAAATTTATTATGTGTTACACGAAAGACTGACTTTCAGACGCACAGAGACGGACAAAATTAGAAAAACACATAGTCATTTTTTGCTTTAAGTTTTTATACGATTCGATAAAAGATTTTCCTTTTTAAAATATTTTGAAAATATACTCAATTTACAAAATTTGATGTGTTAAAGTTTTAAATACCTACAAGTTTATACAGTAGTACAGTAAAAAAGGAGCTATTACATAGATTACTGTTTTCCGTTGAGCGTGAAGCGCTTATTTATGTACGGGCATGTAAAAGCAAACTAACAACTAATGGAAAAATACACGTCATTTTGATCGATACATGTTCCTGTGTACAAGTTTTGTAATTTCTGTTTTGGTTTAGATTTCGGCTGAAAGACCTATTTCGCTCGAACTCTAAGGAAAGCCCTTCGCCCTGCAGTAAAATATTAACTTCGGTTCACTTGGGTTCAAATTATTTTTAAAAATTTCAGGATGGCGTTTACAAACATATATGATCTACTCAAAATAGAAGGCGAGTGCTTTTTAGTATTTGTGGCTCACACGCTGATGTTTGAGGTTTACCGCATCCTATCTCGGTCAACAAGGTGGAAGTTTTGGCTAAAAGATGTCGAACGTTTTATTTCACCCTATCATGACTGTCAGGTAATAATCACTTTATTATCAGTTATTACTATTTTCATTTATTACATATATTATGTATATAAAAACATTATCACATTATCGATGTCATCGGTAAAAATTATCTATATTTATACTAGATCATTAATGAATGAATGAATAAATGAATATCCGTTATTGTACACCAAAGAAAAAGATACCCAAAGGCGGTCTTATCGCTAGGGGCGATTTCTTCCAGACAACCTTTCATATATTTATGAATGACTAGCTGTACCCTGCACGCGTGACTACGCTTTTTCAAATTATTATTTTATTTTGGTCTTACCAACTCAGAAACCTTTGTAAGCTCATGCACAACACTTTGCTGAAGATCATGACATGATCAAATGCATAGCTTACGATTCTATTAATTATTATGATTATATTCATTTTTATGATACTAGATAATGAATCCAGATCACAGATTTAATTAAGTAATTTTAAATTAAAAAGAAGTATGTTGATACATTTTTTTAAAGTGATATAAATGAATCAAAACTAGATTAAGTTTTAAATTAATAGAATATTTCCTGATTTTTCTAAGGACCCTGTCAAGAAAGTCAAACAAATGATGACGTCGATCGGATTCACTTCCGTGGAAGTCGAATTTTTGCAGAAGGCATTTACTTTTCCTAACCTGGATGCACTTAAAGGTAAGTTTAATTTTTAGTTTATTAAATTAATAAAAAAATAATCCTTATTACCTTTGGTTACGCCTTTTGGCACTGAGAACGAATCGATTGTATTTCTTTCTTCTGGTTTTAATGGAATTAAAAACTAAGAAAATCATCCAGAAAATTGGGAAATTTCAGAAAATGAATTGCGGAAATGTACGTATGTACGTAATGTATGTATGTACGAGAATAAATTCATAACGACTGCACCAAAAAGGATAATTTTTTTTGTGTTCTTGTTGGTTTTTTGTGTCTTTTGTTATGTCTGGAGAAGGATTTAATAAAAAAAAAATTAAAAAATATATGAATCATATAACAAAAAAATATGAAGCTACAAACTTCGCCGGGTCTGGTACTTTAAGGAAAGTGGTTTTCGTAACGTGCTGTAGTCTAAAAGTAGTGTAAAGAATAAAAGAGTGTTCTACAAGATCCATTTTATACAAGATGCATTCCAGAGATCTACTATTTCTAACCTTTGTGTCTTTATAAGTAATAAAACAGTTCGCTACTCCTCAACACACAAATGTAAATCTTTCCATACCTTCCTTCCTTCTTCTTTAATAGTGTGAAAATCTTGTACTGGTTTTAATTGCTAGTTTTTAAATCTTGTTGTCTTGCTAGTTTATAAATCTTGTTACTTAATACTAATTATAACCTAAATCCATGCAGTATATTTAGTTTAAAAAAATATTGCTATAAGTGTCATATATTCAATGAATTTCTTTTACTTTTAGATTTCGTAAGATCAATCAATCCTTTTCAAATACCAAAAGATTTAGAGGAAGATTATCTGCTAGATTTATTTAATGTTCTTCGAGACGTACGTATTATAGACTATGCAAGCAGTAACGTGGATGGACCGATCAAAGCGACACTCAACTACAGTCTTATTGTGGCCAAGGGTAGAAAATAGTCGATTTTGGTGGTAAATACATAACTTATATGTAATATTGTTATATGGTATGGTAAAATGGTTCAACTTTTAAAACAAGTTAGTTATCCTAAAAAGAAATTGTGCTTAGTACAAGAAAAAAAAGATGATTACATTTTTTTTTAACTAGTTTTAGTGTTTGAACAGATATTGCCCATTAGATTAATAATTTCAAAAAAAAAATCTTAATACTATATTATAATATTAACCTACTAACCATACTACTACTAGAATATTTTAGCGTCTATATATTTTAATCTATATTATGTTTTAACGGTAGAAAACAAAATACTTAGTCAAAATTGCTTGAACGTTCTTATCTGAATATGGAACTGTAAGATTTTTTAATATTTCAACGTACGGGAACAAATTAATGAATATGTAGTTTGAGATTAATAAATATGTTTGTGTTCGTAAAATACATTTTTTAAATTTATTATTCAAATAAATAAACATTTATAGTTAATTGTTTCATGTTTTCATTATGATTTTTATTTATAGGAATATCATTTTGAAAGTAGTCTTAAAGTAAGGTTTTAACTCAAAACTAGTTTTACAAAGATTCAAGTCAATTATATAGTTTTTAAAATATTAACGGAAAATAAATTTTTTTAATTTATTATTCAAATAAATAAGCATTTATGTCAGCACTGTACATCACATACATTTTTACTGAAAATTATTATTCGATTTTATTTAAATTTTCTTCGTAAATTTTAAGCTATAGTTAAGCACGCGATATTCCTTGTCGAGACGTAGCGGTAGCTTTTACTAAAAACACTCCATAGGACAATGATGTTCCAAGAAATATGAGTCAGTTCATCAAAATTTAAAGAATAAAACTTATAGAATAGTTAAAAATTATAATTGTTTCTTAGTTTCACTCATTTTTATTAATTCCTATATTTCTCTCACACCATACATAGGTACCTAATAGAACATTTCTGTCTTTTACTTTGATAAACTATTTTAGTTACCCTTTAAACAGTATTTAACGACCTACTTCTGAAATTTGCTAATTTCAGTTTTTCAATATTGTAGTCAAGTTAAAATCACATTATTACATTCAACAAAAACTGCGAATAAATTCCTCGTGCTAAAATTTGGAAGATTAACGTATCAAGCATTTGAACACATTCTTGGTTTTTGCTAAAATACCTACAATATATGCACAAAATCCTTGAAAGCTACACTAGGCCTTGAAATTGAGACAAACGTGAGTCAAACAACTTGATAACGTGAAAATTGACTACAATAACTTTATAATTTACATAACATTATAGGTACCACGTTTTAACTTCTTGAGAAAAATTACGTCGATTGTACTAATACTATGCGTTGGCGCAACGGTCACAGCACTGGTTTGTGGCTGTTGCGCTGACGGTTGCAGGTTCGATCCCCGTACATGACAAACATTTGTATTGACCATATAGATGTTTGCCGTGATCTGGGTGGTTAAGCAGTTCTTGTGGGTCTCCCCACTATGCCTCGGAGAGTATTTTTAAGCCGTCGGTCCCGGTTTTTATTATGTATGTACACTTGATAGCGATCGTTACTCATAGTAGGGAATATATTCGTCAACCCGCATTGGAGCAGCGTGGTGGATTAAGCTCTGATCCTTCTCCTACACGGAGAAAGAGGTCTATGCCCAGAAGTAATCTTTTAACTGACTTCAAAAAAAGGAGGAGTTTCTCAATTCGACTGTCTTTTTTTATGTATGAATCAAATCAGAACTTTTAACTGGGTGGACCGATTTCGACAATTTTTTTTAAATCGAAAGCTGGTGCATGTCTTTGTCATTGTCATGTCCATTTAAATTTATTTGAGATCTAACAACTACTTTTTGAGTTATATCTAATAATGCGTTTTTAATTGACGCTTTTTTCGTCGACCTACGTTATATTATACCGCATAACTTTTTACTGGGTGTACCGATTTTGATGATTTTTAATTCGATCAAAATCCGATGTTTATCATGTGGTCATATTTAAATTTCATCGTGATCTAATTATAACTTTTTGAGTAATCTTTGATAACGCGTTACTTGACTATTTTTTTGTCTGCCTACGTTGTATTACATGTCAATGTAATTGAAGTCGGTTTTTTTTCGTTTGCGAGCAAACACAATTATTTAATTTATATTGTAATTAATTCTAAACATTTTTGAATATCATATCAAAAATTGACCGCTCCAGCGGGGTTCGAACCCGCGTCTCCGACGTACCGTGTCGGCGCTCTAGCCAATTAAGCTATGGAACGATGCACCCGCTCGAGCGAAATTTTCGATATGATAATTTTTAACTTCGGTCCAAGCGAACGTGTGGGTAACACAAAAATAAAATCTTAGATATTGTAATTAATTCGTTATGAAGGATTTTTTGTCACCTTAGACGGTCTAGAATTGACGTCAATCAAGTTAAGCGCAACAAAGTCAAGGCCACGTATAGTCGTATGTTAATTGCTTATGTTAATAATTATGTTATAAACGTTACTCATAGTTGGGAATATATTCGCCAACCCGCATTGGAGCAGCGTGGTGGATTAAGTTCTGATCCTTCTCCTACATGATGAAAGAGGTCCATACCCAGGAGTAATCTTTTTTAATTTATGTTATAATTAATTCGTTGTGAGGATTTTTTGTCATGATTGACGTTCTAGAATTCACGTTAATCAAGTTAAGCGCAACAAAGTCAAGGCCACGTATAGTCGTATGCTAATTGCTTATGTTCATAATTATGTTGTAATACAGTCAATTTGTACTCTAAAGGGCCGCTTGTGCAAAAGTTTTGGGGTAGTTCTGATTTTTTTCATTTTATACGTATTTTGGGGTGCTGAATCCGAATCTGATATTTGCGGACAAAATTTCGTAACGCAACATTGGTAAAATCTCAAAAATTAAAAAAAATGCTTTTTTTTGCTATTTTGCCTAAAACTCGAAAACTATTAAATTCTAGTAAATGTTTTGTTTACAGATATTAAATTACTTAAAATTCTCTACAAATATCAATATTTAATTTTTTCTCAGACCGACCGTTCGATCCTCCGGTCCATTTCGGTCGGCGATGGGTCCCAGTACATATTCTGCTTGTTCTGAAAATTGAAAGAGGTGGTCATTTCTCAAGGAGAGATGAGGATTGCAAAATAGACTGTGAGATTAAACATACCCATTGCCACCGAAATACCTCACTCAGCATGGACCTTCTAAAAGGAAACAGCTTATATTTATTTATTTACAGAAAAAAAATAGATACAATTTATGTGATAAACAGTGCAGCAAAAACAATTAGTAGTTTAACAGTGCACTGAGTAATAATAAATAATCTTTGCATATTATAATTTGTAATATTATTAATAAATGATCATAAGTAACGATATTTTAAGTTTTATTTTGTTAGAGTCCTACCTACCTTTTTTGAAACTAAATTTTAATAATTTCGGTCGTTTTTTTATTTTTTATTATTTGTGCAGTAAACTAGGAGAATTTTATCAAATAACAGCATTCTAATAAAAAGTAAAGTTTTGAAATGTAAAAAGTGGGGTTTGCAGAGATCGCTGAAAATTGCCAATTTTCAACTCACATTTGAGCTTCATAAAAGTATTAATGTTGGATTAATTGTGCTGTGTGGCTACGGCACTAAAGAATTTAGCCACCCCCTTTCTTCCCGTGGGTGTCGTAAGAGGCGACTAAGGGATAACAAGGTTCCACAACCACCTTGGAACTTAAGAAACCGACCGATGGCGGGATAACCATCCAACTGCTGGCTTTGAAATACACAGGCCGAAGACGGGCAGCAGCGTCTTTGGTGCGACAAAGCCAGTACTGCGGTCACCAACCCGCCTGCCCAGCGTGGTGACTATGGGCAAAACACAGAGTTCACGTTATTTTTGGCGTAAACTTGTGGAGGCCTATGTCCAGCAGTGGACTGTTTAGGCTGTAATGATGAATACTGTACAAACATCAAAAAATTGTAATTGTCTTTTTTTGTTTTATAAAGCACATCAATTTTGTAGTTTACTTAAAAATAATGCATTATTTTTAAATAAAGTGTGTGTGCTACCAAAATAGCAACTAACAATATCTCCGCTGTAAAAATCAACTCCGGTCACCTGATTGATTTTTTGTTTTAAGTTTAAAAGCTTTTGGTTGTGCCAGTTGAGCACGTGGAGAACACACGAAGGAGATTCAACGAGGCGATTGAGAAAACAGTCTCAATTAAATTTTAAAAATATACCAATTAGTCAGACTTTCATTGTTACACATTGACCTAAAGCAACGCAAAATTGAATGTTAAACTAAGACCAAAGCTATTAGAAACTAAACAACTACAAACTAATTATACTAGGACAGACACATGATTTATTTACAACTTAATTTTTTCCGCCTTAAATCACGGTCTTATATACAGGTCAGGAAACTAAGTCCAATTTCAATGGTTAGAGATTAAATACGATAATGTCATAACTTTTCGTTCACGTCAACGCCGTTGTACGTCGCTGCCTATATATCATTCGCTTTCGATGTTGGACTGGTTGAGTAACGCTTTATTGTAATAGGTTATATTTTAAAACATAAATGCGTCATGTGTAAAGACCATCGATCCTCATGCCTCTGGCGGTTGTAAACCATTAAGCCGACGTACCCTTACCATTGCAGTTGCCCGACCTGTCTAAGGACCGTGCCTTAAACCATTGACTGACTGACAGCTGACATCTGACAGCCTACATCAAGTTGACAGCAGACAGCTGCCACCTAACATCTGACAACTGAAAGATGACACCTGACACCTGGCGGCTGAAACCTAACATTTGATGCGCTGAGTTGCTTTATACCAAATTAAAGATGAATGACATTTTTCAAATTGTCAGAAAGCTCTGGAGAATAATTTAATGCAAATCATAGGAAATCAGAATCGGTATCCGATGTCAAATAAATCAAGATACAAAACACTAGTATAAAAAATTCTAACCATGAGCTACAGAGAAATTAGAAATATACCCACGAAGGAGGAAGAGTCCCGCTCAGTCATCAGTCAACCATAAATGCCAATGTATCAGAGCTTCCTAACGATACCGAAAACGTTACCTCTGATCTCACTAAATAAATATATTTTTTACCGATACCTTTTAAAAGTAGCCATTCCATGCAAAAATTGCTTATCTCGACGGCCGGGAAATCCCGCACCGAATTAAGCCACGCGTGGAAATGATAAAAGCGGCAAGAGGCGGTGGCAATTTTAGATTATCTCCTAAATTATTTTACCAATTTAAATTCTATATAAATCGAAGTTTATCTTTACACAATTTTCTTCACACTTCAGCCTATCGCAGTCCACTGCTGGACATAGGCCTCCCCAAGTTCGCGCCACACATCCCGGTCTTACGCAATCCTCATCCAGCCTACACCGGCAATCTTACGTAGATCGTCGGTCCAACGGGCCGAAGGACGTCCCACACTGCGTTTGCCAAGACGCAATATTTCATCAATAAGAAAATTTTCTTATTAATGAAATACTTTTCAGTCGTTAGGATTCATAATATATGAGATGTTATGTACGATTTTTATTTTTGTGTTACCCACAATTAGGAATTCTAAACATTTTTGAATATCATATCAAAAATTGACCGCTCCAGCGGGATTCGAACCCGCGTCTCGACACGGTATGTCGAAGACGCGGGTTCGAATCCCGCTGGAGCGGTCAATTTTTGATATGATATTCAAAAATGTTTAGAATTCCTAATTGTGGGTAACACAAAAATAAAAATCGTACATATTAAAAATAGCATGGTGTCGTCTCCTGTCAAAGATTTTCATTGTAATATGAAACTTTGAATAGTTACGAGTCTCTGTAAAGAACTCACTATAGACGGCGCCACGGTTCGCTTAAACCGAAAGTAAAAATCATCATATCGAAAGTTTCGCTCTAGCGAGTATATCGTTCCATAGCTTAATTGGCTAGAGCGTCGACACGGTATGTCGAAGACGCGGGTTCGAATCCCGCTGGAGCGGTCAATTTTTGATATGATATTCAAAAATGTTTAGAATTCCTAATTGTGGGTAACACAAAAATAAAAATCGTACATATTAAAAATAGCATGGTGTCGTCTCCTGTCAAAGATTTTCATTGTAATATGAAACTTTGAATAGTTACGAGTCTCTGTAAAGAACTCACTATAGACGGCGCCACGGTTCGCTTAAACCGAAAGTAAAAATCATCATATCGAAAGTTTCGCTCTAGCGAGTATATCGTTCCATAGCTTAATTGGCTAGAGCGTCGACACGGTATGTCGAAGACGCGGGTTCGAATCCCGCTGGAGCGGTCAATTTTTGATATGATATTCAAAAATATGAGATGTTCTTTGAAATCAAATGATGCCAAGGACAATCTTAGCCAAAAGGAGAAAATACTTGTGAATAAAGTATTTATTTGGGTGTGGATTATCACGTCTATAAAATTTGATTACTATATATATGTTACTATGAGTTAACCTTAAAAGATAGATATATACTATCGCGGACATTTTTAGATTTTTTAATGGCGATCAACTTATCATACATAAAATTATGTAATTAGGTAAAATTTAGCTAAAACTATGTGATTGTGTGTCAATTAGATAATGCTATGAAATATGTGCGTGTTTCTCCATTCTACGTAACATTGGCGAAATCATCTGTGCTCATTTGGCACTATTGAAAGCCAACCTAAAGAAGAAGGAGAAGAAATACGTGACAGTTATCTAAAACTATGTGACTTTGTAAAAATCCGTCTAGGAGTTTCGGAGATCAACATCGACCCTGACAATATATAACACATTTAACGTAACACGTGATATAACTATACATACATAAATGTAATTACTGTAATATAATAATAATTTATTCTTTCTTAACAATAGAGTAATTAACATTAATGTATTAAACCACGATAAAATCGAAAAAACTTGTTTAATTATAGTGAGTGAAATTCACGTAAACATTAGAAAACCTTAAAGTAATTATAAAAATAAACTAGCTGACCCGGCGAACTTCGTATCGCCTAACAGTGACTTTTAAGTATTATCACAAATCTTTTGTATGGGAGTATAGAAAAGTGTTGTTTTTAGACTTTTTCAGAAAATTAATTTTTTTTTTTTTAGAATTTTTCTCTCCGTAAGAACCATCCTCGTACTTCAAGGAATATTTAAAAAAAAGAATTAGCGAAATAGGTCCAACCGTTCTCGAGTTTTGCGCTTAGCAACACATTCAGCGACTCATTTTTATATTATAGATATAAAGTATTAATATTGTAATTGACTTTGGTCATAAAATATTATAACCCATTCTAATACTACATTCTACTATAGAAGAATGATTTGCGTTAGTTGACTTAGTGATGTCGATTACCACATGGAAACTCTATGTCAATTCTCTGAATATCATAAGAAAAGTCCGCCTTTCATCTATTTAGATCGTCACAAAAGATGTTTTTGATACATTTCCAACATTAATATTTTAAGTTTTTCATTACGATTAAAAATTATCTTTGCTATTTTATCTTAAAATAAAAATTTTGTGAAAATTTTAAGTGTTATACCCATGTCTCAAATAAATGTCTTTCTTTCTATCTTTTTTTCTTTCAAAACAAAATCTCTAGTTTGCTGAGTGGAAACTTTTTAACATATCACATTCCGTACAATTAACCAACTTTTTTGTATTATATCGGAGGACTCTCTGTCCACCCGAGACCATGGTTCCTGTTAAATATCCAAAATATATGTATTTGTAAGAATGTAGATAATCATTAAAATGATCAATTGGAAAATTTGTCTTCTTAAGATTCATTACAATTTTGTATTTTAATACACGGTTAGGATACAAAAAGACTGATTGACAGACGCACAGAGACGCACAAAAAAAAACTAAGATACTTATTTTTGGCTTTAAGGCCTTTTTTCGTTTCGATGACAGAAAAAATACACAAAGATTGAGAAGAAAAAAAAAAGGAAAAGGCCAATCAGGACTCTGCCCTAAGTAGGTTACGTATTAGAGGTACAATCCCAGGTCATAATTCGTATAGAACACGATGAATTATGATTCTAATGAGGAAAAACAAATTAATGTTATTGAATAATATTATCAATTCAATGTCCATTGTGTTGTCATTAATTTGTAAACAATATTCAGTGAAGTCCCGGTAACCTCGCGAAAACAAAATGAGTCAGATACTCGTAGTTTTCAATGTAATTTTTTGAGGATGTTTCCTCTTGGAATTAATTTGCCTTGTGATTATATCTTCTACCTTGATTACTGATCGTATGATCGTGAGATAGCATATGACAAATTTTATAACCCACTAGCTGTGCCCGTGACTTCGTCCGCGTAGAATTTAGCAAAAAAATTATTGTTCAGTTCGCAGAGTTATAAAATAAATTTCTAAATAAAAGTAGCCTAAGTTACTCCTTACAATGATAGTCCCGTCAAAATCGGTTCAGCCGTTCCAGAGATTAGCCGGGACAAACAAACAGACAGACAGACAAAAAATATAAAAAAAATGTTATTTTGTTATACATATGTACCGTGTATACATTCATATCCATTTAGTATAAAGCGGTTATTTTAATATCACAAACAGACACTCCAATTTTATTTATTGTTGTATAGATTTGTATAGATAAAAACGTGTGTGGCTTATGTTTCCGGACGTCCGTTAAAAGAGTTATATGTTACTGTAGTCGTTGAAGGTAAATACGAGTATTTGCGCATTTGTTTTTATAAATACATGTAATTAAATTGTAATTGGTCATCAGTCTGTTTATATGAATGATTATTAATTTTTATAAATTAACTAATAACAATGGTTCGTGTAGTGATTATTTATTAATTATGAAAGTTACAAAGCGGTCTGTGTAGGACAAAATCCTAAATTTAATAAAACTTTGTATATGTGACGCTAGTTTTATTTTTGATTGTGGTCGCCCAGTGGTCGAAATTCGACCATAATTAACTTAAATTATAGTACCTGGGTGACCAAGCTCAGCTCGGTATTTTTAGTAAATTGTGAAGGATTAGTTCAAGAGAGAGTTAAAATGATTCGCTGCCGGTTTGATGTCTGATGATGCCGGTGATGAAGTCTTTTTTAACCGACTACAAAAAGGAGGAGGTTACTCAATACGATATATATATATATATATATATATATATATATATTTTAATGTGTGTTCACGGATAACTTTGTCGTTTATGAAAAGATTTTGATCATTCTTTTTTTGTTGAAAAAGAGATATCCCTAGTGTATTACCATGATAACGAAACCAAGATCTGATAATGGGATGCCAAGGAAATCGAGGGAAACTCTCGAAAATCCGCATAAATTTTTACTGAGTGTACCGATTTTGATGATTTTTAACTTTATCTATTATCGAAATCTCGAGATCTGAGATCTGATTACAACTGTTGGAGTAATCTTTGATAATGCGTATTTCTTGACAATTTTTTCGTCGATATAATTGAAGTCGGTTTTTTTTTTCATTAGCCTGCAAACACAATTATTAATAATGAATTAACGCAATGTATAAAAATAAAAAAATTACGATAAATTAAAAATTGATACAAATTAGACAATTACAAAATTGAAAGTAATTGCTTCTCAAAAACTGATAGGCGCTTCAACAAATCGTGTTTTTTGGAAATCATATTTAAATACGAATTACATATTTATAAAATGTCAATAATTTTTTTAACGACAATAATAAAAAATATAAATTAATATAAAAAATCAAAAATAAAAAATAATTAAAAAATAATAATGATAAAATATGAATAATGTTTTTCGATTTTACCAACATAATAATAAAAAATAAGAACTGCCTATTTAAATAAAAAATAACGAGTGAAATTAGAAAAAAATGAAAAAATATCAGGGCCATGGGGATTTGAACCATGATCTTCTCAGTTGATTCCGACCGGCCGATTTCCCACCGAGCTATTACAACTTTATTGATAGTTGTAAAACTTACCTTCGTATTCTAATGATATTTTTTCCCTCCCTAAAAACAGGGATAAAATGACATTTTCTAAAAATGAACCCTAGCTAGATTTATTTCCCCGGAAACCTCCTATATACTAAATTTTATAAAAATCTTTGGAGCCGTTTCCGAGATTCGAGAGATATATATATACAAGAATTGCTTGTTTAATAGTATAAGATTATATAAGTTTGAACATTATTAAGGTTCAGGTATAAAGACTATACTTCTATAATGATAAACAAAAGAGTATATAATGCGTGTGTGTGTCAAATACATAGTAGTGTGTGTAATGTCTTTTTTTATTAATTTAATATATTTTTATGCATAATTTTAAAACAATATTAGCATTCTGCACTCCTTCTCTATATACACTTTAAGTGTGCGAAATTTCGTACTGATCCGTCTGCGCAATATTCGTACAAAGGGGTACAAAGTACCGTAGTAGTAGTAAAGTATATAGAAGATACCCGTACGTTTTACACACCATTTTTATAATACACAGAATATTTATTGATTAGTCTAGTCTATGAATTTTTTTTTTGCTAATTACCTCAGGTAAAATAGACGAAGTAAAAAGAAATTTACATATTCACCAGTAGTTACTAGACTCGACTATATTGCACCAAAATTTTATGTTACCGACCAAACCACCAACGCGTTACCGACCCTATCTCCAATTCCCCCCAGGAGTTCTGGTCACCTTATTCACCAACAGGAACACAACACTGCTTGAAAACAGCATTATTTAGCTGTGTTCTTCTGTGTGGCATGTCAGCCGAGTAGAATAGCACCACCCCCTTTCTTCCCGTGGGGGTCGTAAAAGGGGACTAAGGAATAAACCTGGCTCAAAATCTTCATTTCAAACCCGGAATGGGTTCTCTGTCCTAGGCAATACAGTGTCTGTCTGACACTATCTAAATCGTCTGTAATAGTCCGTCTATTAGTTATAGTTCGTTAGTTATAGTTACCTATAGTTCGTCTAAGGCCAATGATGATCAGTAAGGTTGAGGTACTAGGCCAGTCGGGCTGCTTCATATTTTGAGCAGGAAATTTCCTTCTGTGCCTTACCTTAGTTAAAGTGTGTAAAAAATTGTTTTAAAAAAATATTTATGATAAAAACTACTTCTATACAAATATTATTAAGAAGAAATATGATTGATTGATGATGAGAGGTTGATTTTCTGTACTTACACCACACCTTACCACAACATGAACGGTTTTAAATGTTCTTTGGTCAGGAGAATGCTACGATATCATTAAGTGATTAAAAATACGTAAAATAAATGTGCAAAATCGTAAGAAAGCCACAGGCGAGACGTTAGTGTATTACAATTTGATTTAGTTTTGAATAAGGTTAGATAAATGCCACTTCGTAGAAACGACGTACTGATTTATTTCCTGGGGAAATCCCATCACGTCACAGGGCCCAGTCACGGAAACAAAACGTGTCTATAATTATTTAAAATTAATTTCGTAATCAATGCGATAAAACTTTTTTAATTAATTGACTTTCGTTTTAATAATTGTGTTTGCAGGCAAACGAAAAAAAAAACGACTTCAATTAATTCGACAAGTAATATAACGTAGGTAGACGAAAACTTAGTCAATTAACTACGCATTATCAAAGATTACTCCAAAAGTTGTAATCAAATCTCGATGAAATTTAAATGTGACCACACGATAAACATCGGCTTTCGATTAAATTAAAAATTATCAAAATCGGTACTCCCAGTAAAAGTTATGTGGATTTTCGAGTTTCCCTCGATTTCTCTGGGATCCCATCATCAGATCTTGGTTTCCTAATCATGGTACCACACTTAGGATATCTCCTTTCCAATAAAAAAAGAATTATATCAAAATCGGTTCATAAACGACGATACTATTCCCGAACATACATAATATATATACAGTCGAATTGAGTAACCTCCTCCTTTTTTGAAGTCGGTTAAAAAGTAAATATTAAATAATTCACATTTTAACTACAGAACGTACAGATTTCAAGTAATCAATAGAAATATAGTATTAATTTAATTGCTTTCAAATATATATTTTTTTCGCATTGGCGAATAACTATGACTTAGACATTAAATTATGCGAATTTACTACTTCCTCATTTTCAACAAACAAATTAGTATTTTAAACTTCAGGGTTTCAAAAAGCGAAATATCGATTGCGAATTATGCTTTGTTTACTGAACGATCATAGCTATTTTAGAATAAAACCAAATGCACCAACATTTTGCCGATTGTTCAAGAGTATTCAAGTATATACTTCTCAAATGGTCTATTCTTCGTAACAATCGCTCTGTTTTGGAAAACTTCGAGATATTGCTCAATTGCTGGAAAGTTACCGTTCGTTCAAAAACGTCTACGCTGTGTGTGTATTCAAACGTTGTGTATCATTCACACTGCCTACGAGTACGAGTATGAGTGATCACTCAAGTTATACGTGCAAAAATACTTGAAAAAAAATCGTATGACTGAATATATAAAATTGTTATAAATTTTATTCCTATAAGCTTTCTAGCTAATAAATTTGTTGAATCATTATTTTAAGGATCTTGTTCAAATTATTAATACTCACACGTATTTATTATAAGATTTGTTTAAAATTTTACGAGAACAGGTTTATCAATTTCTAACGCCAGGTTATTACAACAATTCAAATAGGATAAGAAGTCAAGTAACCTACTGGTTAAGATTATTTGTGATTTACAGTGTGACAAAATTTAATCTATACATATAATAAAATGGTAGGAAAGTCAAAACTGTACATAGAATATTTTTTTAAAGAATACTTGGGGTGTGATCTACAATCGATACCGAAGCCAAAAATATGGTTTTTAGGATTTTTGTCTGTTTGTCTGTATGTATGTACGGGATAAACTCAAAAAGTACAGCATGGATTCACTTCAAATTTGGCACGAATATTAAGAAATCGGGTCAACATATAGGTTACATATTATCACGCTATCACCTACGGGGAACGAACAGTGAACCTTTATTTCTTCAACGCATTCTGTAACAACGTGTAATCTAACGACGCATATTTGAATGTTGTTGTTATTATGTTAATAACCATGCTATAAGCTAGCTTCACGCTATAAAAAAAGACATTCTGTAGTATGTATATTTAGTATAAGCATTGCACCCGTGCGAAGCCGGGGCGGGTCGCTAGTATGAAATAAACAAAGCTATACAATAATATAACTCGACACTTCAACTGTTACAATTACTACGGGTTTTATTGACACACTAACTGATAAGATAAACATTAAGCTTTACGAATTTCAGTGTTTGTTGATTACACATAAAAAGCCTTACAAAATAGCAATAGCAAATATTAAATCTACACAATGATGACACACTATTTTTAAGTTAGACCTCCAGACGTATACTAAAGTTTGATAGTTTCTCTTACTTTAATTTATAAAATACTAGCTTTTACCCGCAGCTTCGCTCACATTGATTTTTTTAAATAAAAAGTATCCTATGTTACTTCTAATACTTCCAAGAATATGTGTACAAAGTTTCAGAATGATCGGTTAAGATGTTTTCGCGTGTAAGCGTAAATAACGAAATTCCATTCACATTTATAATACAAATAGGGATAACTCTGGTTCTGTAGCTTATCTTTTGGTTGGAATCATTAAAGGTTTTCGTGCCGGACTGTTTCTGTTTTTTTTTTTCATTCAGGTAGCTTTTCTCGTCACGGTCCTCTAAAAGAAACAAATAAAAGACCTTATGCCAACATCGACGTTCTTGCTCTTATAGGGCTTAAAAATAGTTCCATTAGTCGCCATCCTAGCAAGAGACTTGGTGAATTGACTGTGATTCCCTAGTAAAGGAAACAGGCACTTTTGTGGGACGCAACCTAGATAGAGAAACTGGTTAGAGGAACAGCCTTAAAAGCACGACCCGCTGCAGTGAAAAAAATTCGTCGCTAATTTCGAAATTACATCGTTGTGGCGTTCTTACTTGAAACACTTGGACCTAGGAGAAGCAGTATAAAAAAAGAAATTAAAAGAATTGACTCCACGTTTCATTGCCTCCTCTGATCAGAAAATCAGTTTTGTAATTCACATTCAGCCGAGAAATGCCGCCAGCATATCTGCCACCGTTCCATGCGGACATGATTTATACGGCAATGTTATTAGTACTTAAGTTCTGTGTATTTTAACAATGTGTAATAATATTGTAAAGATTGAAAAAAACGCGTTCGTCAGATAGTGTTTACATTGCATCGTCATTGTGTTGTATCTATTATTTATTTAATGTATTATATTATCAAGAAAAAACATAAAAATAAAAATCTACGCGTACTTTTAAAATTATAATTGTATATAGTCACTCACTTCAGCCTAATACAGTCCACTGCTGGACATAATTATGCCACCAAAAGTTCGCACCAAAAATGGCGTGAACTCATTTGTTTTGCCCATAGTCACCACGCTGGGCAGGCGGGTTAGTGACCGCGGAGCTGGCTTTGAGTCTTTGGCCTGTGTATTTCAAGTCCTGCAGTTGATAACTAAAAACTCGTAATTGACAGAAACCTTTGAACGTTCAATACATCTGAATCTAGCATGTATAATCTTCTCCATCCGGCATTAAATTCTGTAGGCTTTATGAAAGGGATGTACTATAAAAAAATATAAAATGAAATGTTATAACTTATTATAACTTTACTGTCTAAATTTATTAATTAATAGTAAGAAAAACTCGATACGCATGTTCGATCAAATAGTTTTTACTGTTTTTTATCTTCAAACCTGTATTGAAGGCAGCCAGCTGCGCAGACCACTGCGCCAAAGGTCGTCAAATGCATCGATCTCTTCACCAGTTTATTATATTACTTGTTGATTAATGTTAAAAGAATATTTTTGCTTGATAATGGGTTAAGGTTCAAGATTTTGTGGCTAATCTTTAGATTAAGACCCGGCATTTTGGAATTTAAAAATAACCCTAACTTATTGGTTGGGGTTATTTTTTTAATCCTAACCTATCGGTTAGGGTTATATTTTATATTTTTTTGTAACGAAATTATTTCGATAACTAGTCAAATTTTGATCTTAGATAATTTGATTATTAATAGATTTACCGATTTTGTTTGTCATTAGATAGCTATTAAACTAACAGTATCTAAAAAAAATTACAAATGTTCATGAATTAATTCGTTGTCTTACAACAAACTACACCTCCTTTGTCGAAAAAGTCCTCATCCAAGTCGTAACCCACCAATTTTCTATTTATAATCATATTTTTTGGAAACAAAATTACTGTAAAAACGGAAAAGCGATCGAATGCCCTAAATCTACTCCCAATCTGCAACAAAATATATCTTAATATTATCAACATCTGTTATCATTTTATGACGTCGTATGTTAAGTAGGTTAATCCGACCGACTCCATTTTGTTTATTTGCGATTGTATTTTCTTTATTTACATTTTTATAAACAACGATACTTTTTTATACTTTTAATTAAAATAACTGTTGACCACTTATACTGTGAACTTCATTGACCTTTGATAAATGGTAATTTTAATACCACATCTTATCTTAGTAAAACAATTAATAAGCAGATGCGCTGTGCAAATGCTTGCATGAAAAGGGCAAATTGATATCCAGGATTCCCCTTATACGTTCAACAAAGTTTACCGTTTGGCCTGTGTGTATAAAAACACATGTTTTTCCCAGTATAACCTCAAACGCGTCTAAACATTGAAAGTGAAAACTCGTTGTTTTGTAATAAATAATATTTCAAATAATGAAATTTACGGTGGTCATCTTCGCTCTGGCGGTCGTTTTGCAAGCAGAAGCGAAAACCTTCACGAGGTGTGAGCTGGTACAGCAGCTTAGGAGCCATGGTTTCCCTGAGGATAAGCTACGTGATTGTAAGCTAATATTAATATAAATTATTAATTAATATTTATTTAATAAATAAACATTATAACCACGTCATTTATTTAATAAATATATCATATGTTCGGCAAGACGTACAAAATTAAGTGACTTTATAAATTTATTCAGTTGTGAATGGAGAGTGGTTAGACAGAGTCGTTTTTTTTTTTCTAGTAATTTTTAATTTTAACTGTATCTAACATACGTATTGATCCCCTAAAATATAAACTAATGATTAATTCTGTATATTGTTTAAAATAAATATTATATTTTTAAAACTCTTTTTTGTATTTCATCCAAAAAACTTCTTCATCATTCTTCTTCATATTTTTGGTGTGGGGCTTATATTTCGAGTCTGTCTTTGGCAAATTTTAATCATAACCGAAATATATTTTTTTTTTGTATGAAACAACTGACGGTACTTTATAAAATGCACGAATAATATGGCAGACATAAATATGTCTATAATAATAATAATAATAATCTATAGTAATCACGCTACTTTTTTTAAATGTTTAAAACAGTAATGAGTGAAACCGTACAAGTAATTCATTTTAAATCAATATATACGCCACGTAAAATGTAATTATCAAAATTGCTTTTTAACTTAATTACTCGACAAAGTGACTATTTTAGGGTTAAAATCATATTATTAATGTTATTAAGAGTTGAAAAAATGTCTCAAACAATAATAATTTTAATAACATCATACGATGTTAGAATATATAGGAGACTTTGTTTTATTTTTAGTAGGAACCCTTAGGCCCCCGGTAGGCCTTGTCTCTATTTATAAGCCCTAATTTCTGCTACTTTACCTATCACATTATCTTACATTTTGATCAGGAAAGGCGATTAGGCTTAATGTCAACAGTCTATCAGTCATTAAAACAATACAAAGAGACCTCTAAAATAATATAAAATAAAAATCTAAAAGAAAATATGCTTAGGAGCCCCGGGCGAGTTTTCAGCCTTTTATTTATTATTATTTGCTCAACCGCGACTCACAAGCGAATTTACTTTGTACGTGACCTTAGAAAAGTAATTTAGTCGTGAAAATTTATGGCCTTATTTTGTAATAGCCTTGTCAATTTTTAACTGATAGATTTGTGGATTTTATCCATCTTAGACATAGCGTCTTTTATTCCATGCACCTGCCGGCCTAGCATGCATACAACGAGATATCTCTTGACGAGAGAGAGAGATAATGTCTACATCGAGTATTTTCTCGATTACCCTAACATGCGCACTACGAGAGACAAAATTCTCTTCCGAAGACTTCGCCTTGTCGAGTAGAGAAACATTATCAACCATAATCACAACTGAATATCATTCTTATTTCTTATGTCGTAAAGTTGAATTTACAAGGTTATTGACCAATTTCAAACGAGTGACACGTGTTTTATTTAACAATGTTCTCGGCCTTTTGGCTAAGATAAAAAGTGTATATCTAATTTAAAAAATCTAATATGGAAAATAAAACGGCGTAAGTAAATGAATTTAATTATATATGTAAAACAATATGCTCGTGTTGTGCTTTATATCTTGTCGCATATTAGATAATTGTAATTCTATCACGCATTGTTTGTTTTTTTTTTAATTTTTAAAATTTTTTGAATTTTTGAATTTTTTTTTTGATTATTGGTTTTACTTTTATTCTATTTAATTTTATTTTTAGTTAATGATTTTTTTAATATAATTTTGTTTTGTTTTTTATTCTGAATGTTGTCTTGTCTTGTTGTACTAACCCAATATGGACTTATACTTAGGTCTGAAATAAAGTATTATTATTATTATTATTTAGAATAAGAAGCAACAGGGCGCAAATACGTTTTTTGTGTCATTATATGGCACACTTCACTCGACTTTTCGCATTTCCCGCTCTTCGTATACCGAAATTATATAATTATAATAGGGAAACGCCATGGTATACAAAAAATAGGCACCCGGTTTTATTTATTTTTTATTTATCGTCTTTCTCGTCGATAATATTGAAGACGAGAAGTTTCTCTTCCTAAAACGACAAAATTCGACAAAATTACGATGTCATGTTAGCTTCCGTAGAGATAAATATCACAGATCACTAAAATTTAATGATTATCTCTTCTTGACCTAACGAGAAGAGTATCGCGTGCACGCATGTTAGCTACTGTAGACATAGAGAGATAATACGAGAAAAGGGGTAGACAAAATTTTGTCGAGGCGCGCATGCTAGGCCTGCTGGTTATATTGTCTTGTCTTCGAAAAATCTTAAATCTCTTATATGAAAGGATATAAAGGAGAGCGATAAAACATAATTTGAAAGCGATAAAACATATTTTATTTATAGAGTTGATTTATTAAAGAAATAGGAAGTTTAATAAATAATAAAAAAAAATGATTTTACTAGACATCAAAACATTTATACGTACTTGATATATATTTTATATACGTATATATATTATGAGTATTTTGTTTGTTTCAGGGGTTTGTCTCGTAGAGAACGAAAGCTCTCGCACGACCAACAAGATTGGGAAGGTTAACAAGAATGGATCAAGGGATTACGGACTCTTCCAGATCAACGATAAATACTGGTGCAGCAACACTAGCACCCCTGGAAAGGATTGCAATGTTACTTGCTCAGGTACTGTGCATTAAAAATCTTGAATGCTAAGTTATTAAACATATTGTGGTAAATTTCTATACTGATAAGCTTGAATATATTTATATATTTAAAATGCAATATCTTAATATATATAAATCTCGTGTCACAATGTTTGTCCTCAATGGACTCCTAAACTACTTAACCGATTTTAATCAAATTTGAACACCGTGTGCAGTTTGATCCAACTTAAAAGATAGGCTATATTTTATTTTGATATATTATGTTATTATTCAGAAAAGAATAAGGTGATACGAAGTTCGCCAGGTCAGCTAGTATATATACTAGACGATGACCGTTCATGTCAATGACCAAAAAACAAGACCTATTTCCCTCCGGCGCGGGGTAAGACAGGGGGATGTAATATCACCGAAACTGTTTACCACTGCGCTAGAGGATGTTTTTAAGACCTTAGATTGGGGGGAACGAGGCATCAACGTCAACGGTGAATTCATCTCTCACCTTCGTTTCGCCGACGATATTCTGATTGATCTTTGCGGAGACGCTGGATGAGTTAGGCCGAATGCTGGCCGGCCTAAACGAGTCCTCCCGACGTGTCGGTCTCTGTATGAACTTGGATAAGACGAAAGTCATGTTTAACAACCAAGTCATACCGATACCGGTATCGGTCGATGGTACCCTTCTCGAAGTTGTTCAGGATTATATTTGCCTAGGCCATACTATCCAACTGGGCCGCAACAACTTCGAGAGGGAGGCCGATAGGAGGATTCGGTTGGGCTGGGCGGCGTTTGGCAGGCTTCGTCGAGTCTTCACTTCGAAGATTCCGCAATGCTTGAAAACAAAAGTCTTCGAACAATGCGTCCTGCCTGTGTTAACATACGCAGCCGAGACGTGGACACTGACGAAGGGACTGGTCCACAAGTTTAAGGTCGCTCAACGTGCAATGGAACGGGCTATGCTTGGGGTTTCTCTTAAAGATAGGATTAGAAATGAGACTATCCGCGAGAGAACGAAAGTAACTGACGTAGCCTACAGAATTAACAAGTTGAAGTGGCAGTGGGCTGGTCATTTGTGTCGCAGGACCGATGGCCGTTGGAGTAGACGGGTCCTAGAGTGGAGACCGCGTCTTGGCAAACGCAGTGTGGGACGTCCTCCGGCCCGTTGGACCGACGATCTACGTAAGATTGCCGGTGTAGGCTGGATGAGGATTGCGGAAGACCGGGATGTCTGGCGTGAACTTGGGGAGGCCTATGTCCAGCAGTGGACTGCGATAGGCTGAAGTGTATATATATATATATATATATATATATATATATATATATATATATATATATATATATATATATATATATGGGATACATTTCTATGAATCTGTGGCTTTAGAAAGGGGCTCCTGAAACACAAAATAAACACAAATGCTCAGACGTTTCCAGTAGCTTAATGTGTGATTATATCTTATGAAAATCAGTCACGAGCGAGGATCGAAACCGTAACTTAGCCGTAACGTAGCAACAACCAGCTGTTGTGACTGCCAACCTATCACCAATTTTTACAGACATACATAGTTTAGAATATTTATATATTTTTTTTCGTAGATAGCAATTATCTCATTAATTCAGCAGTTATAAAATAAAGATTAACGCATTAGAAACGTGCATAGTTTAAGCAAAAAAATATATAATATACCAATTTTTTGTAGATCTTCTGACTGATGACATATCAAAGGCAGCGACTTGCGCCAAGAAGGTATTTAAGCGTCACGGATTCAATGCATGGTACGGCTGGAAGAACCACTGTAAATCCAACCTCCCTGATATTAGCTCCTGCTGAACAACTCACTAAAAGGAAACGTTTTACATATAAATGTTATACAAAAATTTAGATTTGTAAACAATTAAACCAAATGATCAGCATTTACATTGTAAGTCGTGATATTTCTAACGCATTACTGAAAGCTAAGACAATGATTTTGTATGATGATTTTGTAATTGAGTGCATTATTTTATTCTTATCGAAGCAAATTACAGCAAAAAATCCTCATTACACTGCAAAAGTATAAATAGGTTCTTTGAATTTAATTCTTATGACCCTACTTTTATTATAAAATTAAATATTAAAAATCGTAATCATCAAAATTTTATTTCCCCATCTTATTTGATAATGATGGTTACTGGTAGCAAAATAATCCATCTCTGAAAATTTATTGCTCGCCTTTAAAGGTTATGGATGCCGGATAGCAATCTCTATATGCAGACATTACTACGATACTAGAATAATAATAGCTGTAGTCAGAATCGTTTCTGGCGCTCCTTCATATATTTTCTTGAAACCATTCACTATAATCAAGAATTTATCACTATGTAGATATCAGAAGATTAGAGTCCTGCCAACATTAACGTTCAAAGTAATCTCAATATCCTCATAGGCTGTACTGTTTTAAAGCCTAAATATTAATAAATAGGCTTCCTAAAAAAAAAAACAATTTTATAATCTTTGTGTAGGTTTGTTCCGTAATGGAATTTACAATATTAAGGAATGTTTCCAAGAAAATGTTGAGGTGAGGTGCTCCTGCCAGTCGCAGAGTTAATGTGCACAAAGGTAAACTATTCCCTGTACAAGTATTTTGAGGTTTAGCTCTTAAAATTTAAACAACATCGCACAGTACATGTAACATACAACATATATATATATATATATATATTCTTTTATGTATGTTCGGGGATAACTTCGTCGTTTATGAACCAATTTTGATAATTCTTTTTTTGTTGGAAAGGAAATATTTCTGGTGTGATACCATGATAAGGAAAACAGGAACTGATGACGGGATCCTAGAGAAATCGAAGGAATTTCGAAAATCCGCATAACTTTTTACTTTTTACCGATTTTGATAATTTTTAATTTAATCGAAAGCAGATGTTTATCATGTGGTCACATTTAAATTTCATCGAGACCTGATTACAATTTTTGGAGTAATCTTTAATAATGCGTATTTACTTGACTAATATTTTGTCTACTTACGTTGTATGACTTGTCGATATAATTGAAGTCAGTTTTTTTTTCGTTTACCTGCAAACACAATTATACTAATTCCATTCGTCTTTCTTGTAAGTGATCTAACACTTTGCATTAGCTTCGTACAAAATAAATAATTAAGAAACTTGATATATTGAAAAATTTCGAAAAACTTAAAGACTAGGTGGGATATCAGTTGTGTAAGCAAGTAGTGAATAACAATAGTTTTTAATAAATTAAAGTCGTAAAAGTTGTAAGTCATTCTATTCTATTGCTTTAAGTAATCCAAAACCTTTTTTTGCCTATTAAATATTATATGAACCACCCGCTTTCCTTGTCGTTATTTCTAACTGTTGGACCAGTTCATCTAATGTTTATTTCAATTATTTATTTCATCAAGATAAGAACGGCCTACGTCTAAATGCTCGACTCCTTTAAGAATGTAATTAATCAATCTCTCCCAACTTAACGCCCAAGTTCTCTTGAGTCATTATTTACGATAGTTTCGCTCAGCTAGTTAAGTAAGAGAACCGGTTGAGAATCAATCTGTACGTCACCAATCTTATTACAATAATAACGAGATCGAATAAATCACACAGACATAGATATAAATATAACATACACTCTTGATAGCATACACATATCATCATTATTACAGCCTATACAGTCCACTGCTGGACATAGGCCTTCACAAGTTTACGTCCAAAATAACGTGAACTCATGTGTTTTGCCCATAGTCACCACGCTGGGCAGGAGGGTTGAAAGAAGAAAGAAAGAAAGAAAGAAAAAAACGTTTATTTGATCACAAACCAGAGACAAGAACAATAGTTTAAAATGACTATACAAAGCAACATACACATACTACTCTTACACACTTCAAACCATCGCGTGCCTCAGGAATGCGCCAAATTGGTTCGGTTCGGCATTAGTCAGATTGCCATAGTAAAAATGGTACCTGACACCGGTTTTCAACCAAACCATAAGGTCGAGTACGTCACTGACGTCAGTTTCCTACCAATAAAATCTATTAAATCTAAATAATAAATAAATAAATAAATAATAAAAAGAAAACAAAAGTTACGTAAGAAAATTATACAACCACCACCAAAACATATACACAGTTATACCACCACCACACACGTACAACGTAACAAATCAGAAATTATACAACCACCACCAGAAACATATACACAGTTATACCACCACCACACACATAAACACGTACTATATTTATATAGAGGACCAAATACAAGCATAAGTAAAGACTAGATAGTATAAGTTATGTGGCTGAGGCGTTTGCGATTATATCCATTGTCTGTTGCTCGACAACAAGGAACTGCTTTAAACACCGTCGGAACGTATCTACGGTATTGAGATCCCTTATCGGCGGCGGCAAGTCATTCCAGACCTTCGCCGCAGCGTAGCGAAATGTTCCTTTAAACGCTGCAGTTTTGTGTGGGTGTATCGAAAGTTGCTGCGAGCACTGTCTGCGCGCAGTGAGCCAGCTCAACTTCTCATACAGATATGGCGGAACCCTATATTTAATGACTCCAAACAGTAGACACGCAAGGTGGTATTTGCGCCGCGCCCTCATTTTAAGAACCGATCGATTATTCAAAAAAGGCGTGACATGGGTTCTGAATGGAATGGAGTAACAAAACCGAGCGCATGCGTTTTGAACTCTCTGGATCAGTTTACCTGTTCGAGCCAATAAACGAGGTCCGTAAACCATGTCACCATAATTCAATTTCGACAGTACCAGAGCTTCTACTAACTGTTCTCGCAGCTCCTCAGAGAGAAAAGGTCTTATCTTATAAAGTACCCTGAGACGATAAAAACAGTTACGTACTGACTCGGCCACGTGTTTCTCATACCTAAGGTGTCTGTCTATCAGTAGTCCTAGATTTCTGGCTTCGTCAACTCTGTCAATAGGCTTCCCCAATAACATTATATTGAGCGATGGCGGCAATTTTTCAATCTGCTTCTGGGCTCCAAAAACCATATATTTCGTTTTTGAGGGATTCAAAAACAAGCCGTTTCTCTCCGACCATACAGAAATTCGGTCCAAGTCATCATTCAAATCCTTTACTGCCCTCTTATGATCTTTAACGTTGAAGGATATGTATAGTTGCACATCGTCTGCATACATGTGATAGCTGGATTTTTGGAAGCAATCAGTTATATCTGCGCAGTACAAATTAAACAGAACTGGTCCCAAAATGGACCCCTGTGGTACACCTCTCTTCAACGGTGCCAAGACGGATGATTTAGTCCTCCCATCACCAAGTTTTAGTTCTACAAGTTGTTTTCTATTTGTTAGATAGCTATCAAACCATCGCACAGCTGCATTATCAAAACCAAAATAATTCAGCTTAGAGAGGAGTAAAGGCACATTGATTGAGTCAAACGCCCGGGAGAAGTCCAACAAGACAAGCAATGTGCACATCCCTTTGTCCTGGGCAGCCAAGATATTGTCAGTTACGTCCAGTAAAGCAGTGGCAGTACTACGGTGCTTCCTAAACCCAGACTGAAATGATGGCAAGATGTCATTTGTCTCCAGGTAATGCGTCAACTGCTGGCAAATGACTTTTTCAAGTACCTTTGAAAGACAAGGCAAGACACTTATCGGCCTGAGATCTCTAACATCTACCGGGTCATTTTTTTTTGGTATCGGACGAACCACAGCAATCTTCCACAAATCAGGGAATGTAGATGTCGCTATCGAACAATTCACGATTGCGGTGATAGCCTCTAAGGAGTTTGGCAGTGTCAATAATAACATACTTAAAGTAATATGGTCATACCCTTCAGCATTTGATTTTAATTTATGGAAAACTCTAACAATATCCGTGCTTACTACTGGTTCAATTTTGAAACAAGCTGAGCCAAAACGATGAAACTCAAAATATGTTAAAACAGACATGTTGGTGGTCAGGTTTCCCGGGATGCTCAAAAAAGTGCTGTTTATTGCATCTGGATCTGCAAAATGAGGAGGAAGTTCTTGTTTATGATTTTTAGATATGATAGATGTTCGTAAGTTTTTCCATAACCGTTTTGGGTCTTTAATTTTGTTATTTATATTATAGCGAAAATATGCTGCTTTTTCGCTATGTAAAGAGTTTGCAACTAATATTTTTAACTGTTTGTAGTAATTTTTTTTAGAGTTGGTCTTGTTTTTTCGATATGCAGCCAGCGCACGATCCCGCAACTTCATCATTAATTTAATAATGTCCGTTATCCAGGGGTATGAAGGCTCCCTAATTGTGCGTGTCTTAATAGGAGCGTGGACATTATAGAGTGCTAATATTTGACTATTAAACGAGTGAACCATATCATTAACACTTCCTTGTGGTAAAGTATCCTGCCAAGACATCAGGGAGAGATCACTAGAAAACTTATCCTTAGATATATTTTTAAGAGGTCTATACGTTACTACAATAGGAACAAACTTATCACATGTAACCTCGAATTCTGTCCTGATAATGCTGTGACCGTTAATAGCTCGAAAAGCCTCGACTGTAGTGTAGTTAGCCGGGAGATCGCTGCAAATTAGATCGATCAATGTTTCACTATTTTCTGTAAAATGCGTAGGCGATGTTACTAGCTGAGTCAGATTATAACATTTTAAAAAATCATAAAACTTTTTAGTCTTGTTGCCATTTATATTTATCAAGTTTATATTAAAATCGCCTAATAATATATAGTGATCATAACTACCCAGGCTAGTCATTGTATCACAAACGGCGTCAAAAAAAAGGTCAGTGTCCAACCAAGGTGGACGATACGCAGTACCAATAGCCAGCCTTCTTCCATTACATGATAACGTAATCCACATCTGTTCTACGGACTCATATCGCATATCTATTGGCGCAGACCAGGTACGCGCGCTGAGCCCGCGTCTCAGATAAAAGCCCACACCACCACCGCGGCCGCCGCGAACACTTGGTGGGCGAGGCTTATGACGTAGACGGTAGCCAGGCACGACAGGGGCTCGCCCGTCTTCTCCGGGCCGCAACCAAGTTTCGTTAAGGGCCATTACGTCGAAGCTATGTCTCTGAAGTGCATCTATAAAGTTTTCGTGATCTGTACCTAAGGAGCCCACATTAAGGAATCCAACTTTAAGATTTGTCTTAGATCTAGTCATTCTTGCCAGAAAATATAATAATATAAAATACAATAATATACAGTGGAATATACAAATATATAACAATAAACCATATATATAAAAGTATGCAGTACAAAAATACACAATATAAAACATTTGTGTTATAAAGTTCAATAGTGTATGATAATAATATCACAGCATATATATAAGTTCGAATTATATTATATTCTATAAACATTAGGATAAACATCAATATAAGATAACACAAATTATTTCGTTTTTTCAAATTAAAAAGTACAAGTACATCATATAAGTTACAACTTATTATGTATGAAAGACCTAGGACTTTGAGGCACACGTAATTATCTATACTTAGTGAACTATATCGACAATGATATACATGAGACTTATAAACACATTGTACAACACAATGAAAATGTATCCTTATATAATATAAAACAAAATTACTATTGGTTTTAACAAAGGTACAAAGAAAACAATTACACACAATATGCGCATTCGTACAAAGGTAGTGAGACCAGCCAGTAAACGGATGAAATAAAAAGAAAAGTAATAATAATAATAACATTAATAAACCAAAAACATTGTAGTTATCTTTTAACTTTAACATAAACAGCGTTCTATTTACATGATTTTGTGGGAGTTTCAAAAATCTGTCGCAAGTCCACTTCACTGCGAATAAGACAAACGGAGTCGCCTGGTTTTTGTCTGGCCAAAATACGTCCCCGCCTCGTCCAGATGTATTTCCAGCCAAGCCGGTTACCGATCTCGCGTGCCTGACGAAACAACTGCCCATTCTGTTTGGTTAGCCGTTCGTTGACGTAAAACCGCATAGGTGGGCCGGGCAAGTCAAGATCAGCGGAGGTGGCACCGCGTCGGGACCGCGCGCTCGCTAGCATCCGGTCCCGCAGATCGCGACGAGCCAGCCGCACGACAAGCCTCCGCGGACGGATGGGCAGCAGACCAGGCGTCGTGACCGGGTCGGCGGCGCTTATGCGCCGTGCTCCAACACGCTCAGCGCTAACGATGTCACGCTCTTCTATATTTAAACCAAGTTTTGAAGCCACTAACAACGCAGTATGTATTGGATTCTCACCGTTAGCTTCAGGCAAATTGGTTATATCGACATCATTTAACAGTAGTTCCTGTTCCTTGTCATTTAAGTCGCTTTTTAATTGCTCGATAATCTCCTGCATACCTATCGATGGGGCGTTCTGATGTTGCTGCTTTTCTTCTATAGTTATATTCTTCTATAGGTTGGTGACCGCAGGGCTGGCTTTGTCGCACCGAAGACGCTGCTGCCCGTCTTCGGCCTGTGTATTTTAAAGCCAGCAGTTTGATGGTTATCCCGCCACCAGTCGGCTTTTTAAGTTCCAAGGTGGTAGTGGAACTGTGTTATCCCTTAGTCGCTTCTTACGACACCCACGGGGAGAGAGGGGTGGCTATATTCTTTGGTACCGTAGCCACACAGTACACATATATGCCGATATTATATACATTACAATTCTTATTAAATACCAGCTGTGTCCGCGACTTCGCCCGCATGGAATTTAAAAAAATTATTGTTCAATTAGCAGAGTAACAAAAACAAAAAAGTTCTAAAATAAAGCCTAAGTTAGTCCTAATTACATCAGCTATTTGCCAGTGAAAGTACCATCAAAATCGGTCCAGCCATTTCAGAGATTAGCAGGAATAGACAGACAGACATAAATTGTAAAAAAATGTTATTTTGTTATATGTATCGTGTACACATCCATATCATCATTCATCATAATTTCAGCCTATCGCAGTTCACTGCTGGACATAGGCCTCCACAAGTTTGCGCCAAAAAATGGCGTGAGCTCATGTGTTTTGCCCATAGTCACCACGCTGGGCAGGCGGGTTGGTGACCGCAGGGCTGGCTTTGTCGCACCGAAGACGCTGCAGCCCGTCTTCGGCCTGTGTAACACATCCATATGCATTTAGTAAAAGCGGTTATTTTAATATTACAAACAGATACTCCACATTTTATTTATTTGGATAGATAATGGTATTCAAAACAGAATAGGTCCATTCCTACCTTAAAGGTATTTACTAGAAACCATTGATGACCGACAGAATAAACGTTAAACGAACAAACTAAGCTAATAGCATCTGGTAGAGAATAACAAATGGTTCGGGAACATCATTAATAACCTTTAGTTCGACTTTGGTACCGGTTAAACTCTATGCGAAAGCACTCACAATATTATTCACAATATATATATATATATATATATATTGTGAATAATCTAGATATAAAAACGAGGCGAGTTTAAATTATATAAACTTTAAGTACCGCAGTGGCTCATCGGCGTTATTAAATATATCACAATGTTTTTTAGTCTTCTTCAATACATTTTTGGAATAATGGAATAAATGCATTTTCAAATACAAAATATTATTATTATTATTTTTATAGCACAAGTAGTATAGTACACGTAGTAAATGGATTGGAGCTTAATCCACCACGCTGCTCCACTGCAAGTTGGCGGATCATCTACCTCTCTATACAGAACAAATAAATTGAGCAAAATCAGCCACGTCGTTTTACTGCGAATTCGTGGATGATTTCTCTACTTCCTAATAGCAATCGATACATACTACATTATGTGACATTGTGTGCTCCATGCAATATGTATGTTGGGAAGACTGACAAGCACATAAACGGAAACTACATTCTTGCCCAAGCAGAGTTCGAACCTAAAAATATCGATGTTAAGGAAATTTTAAGCACTTGGTTTATGTCTATACCACAACGGTTGTTACAACAATATTTCTAAAAAATAAATCCAGCCTTTAGTAAACATTACAAAACTTGCGGCCTCTGCAGAAAAAGCTATCATAAAGCTGCTATCATTATCCATAACATAAATCGTGTATAAATAAAATGTAAATACAATAAAAATGCAAATATCCAACATCGTACGCTTGCTCAGTTCACATCAGAGCAATTAAAAAAAAAGCTTATGAGATTCGTGACAAAACCCACTTAAAGCTTATTCTGTTAGACCAGTCTCAGTTGCCATTACATAGTACAAACAAGCACCTTTCGAGCGGTCGAAAAAAGCGCCTACCAGTACACGCATGCGCACACAGCAAGATAAGGAGCAAAAGGAAATATGACCTCTACGGCTATATGCATAAGGGTTACGGATACTTTTGGGACAGCTGTACGATCGACTACTCGGTGAAATTGGTGGCAGTTTATCTGAACTGGCGGCGAGTTATGCCGCTCGAATGGGCGGCGCGGGTTGGACGCGTGAGGCTCGCGTAGCTGACGACTCTGACTTCGAAACCTTGAAGCAACTCCTTGGCTCTGATGATGGATGGAACTTGGAGTACGAGCGGGACGGTGTCAAGGTCTGGGCGGAGGACGCGGCCCACGGCGCCCTGCGTACCGTTAAGGTTTGTTTGTATACTTTGACCAGATAGCACTTAGCATAACCGATATGATAATTTGCATTACGATTATTATCTAGTTGACCTTATGATTAGTTATAATTAAAATGGTTCACGCTTGCACGTAATATGCAAATTTGATGTGTCTAGGTATGATTATTTCCTTTGTGTTCGATGTAAGTTTTAAGCTCATTTCCCGGGAGGCAGTTAGTCTGGGCTAGGTTCGTTACTTCTAATTTGTACCTGAAGAATAATTAACGTAAAATTATAGTCTAGGTTCTTTGTTACATTTTTATTATATTAACTAGTTAAAATGTTTTAATTTTTATTGATAAAAAAATTGTTACTATTTAACAATTTTATATATATTTAGTTATATCATACTGGGGCTGGTTTATTTACTTTTTCTTACATTATAAATGTATGTATACTTTATAAATAAATATAGATAAAAACAATTCACGATACATGTAACACACAAATCATTAAAAACCGTTAAATCTGGACACACCACTCTCAAACAAACAACAAAACAAAGCAAGTTTCTCTTGTACATATGCTTTTAATCGCTCCAAAAAAAATATTGTTATAATTATGCACGGCATTCAGAAATTGCGTTTTACTTGTGTAACTTGTGTGTGTGGTATTTACGAGGTCGGCAGTTTACGGGTTCAGTACCCGCTTGAGATTGTTTATATTTCCGGTTTGGATGTTTGTTCTTGTGGGTCTCCCCAATGTGCCTCGGAGAGCACGTTAAGTAGTCGGTTCCGGATGATATCATAGACACCTGATAGCGACTGTTTCTCATAGTATGTATATATTATCCGCCAACCCATAGTGGAGAAGCGTGGAGGATTAAGCTCCGATCCATGTCCTACATGGAGAAAGAGGCCTATGCCCAGCAGTGGGGTGTTACAGGCTGAATCGTCGTCGTATCGATTTACTTATAAAAGTTACAAGTATAAAGTTTATACGAATGTATTAATTTCATAACTCAACCTTGGGTCAAACGAAATTAGGCCACTTCCGAAATTTCCTTTTACAATAAAACCACTTAAAACTAAACTTTGAAATTGTTCATGGTATATTGTGATGTCGACTGTATTTGTAACAAATATCATTGTTGAAGTAAAACTTCTTTAAGCACGCTTGACTTAGGGAGTAAGCTGGTGAATGCGTGACTGGAGCGTTACGAAAAGTGTGATCGGGCGAATGGAAGTGAAGGTAGAAAGAGATACGTTTCTCAAATTACTGTGGGGGTAACTAAGGAAGTTGTATATTAAATATGGTTCCCGAATACTTCTCGTTTTGATAATTGGTTTATATTTATTTTTGTTTTTATTTAGCTAGTTGTTTATTGTATTCAAAATGAACAACAATACACAAGAACACAAGTAATCATAGACAACCTACACTATACCAGTTTACTGTTACAGCTTTTTATAACTTATTATTAAGTAAAGAATTTTTCTAGTATGAAGAAAAGGCTTAGGAATTCATTTATCATGATATTCTCATGTATTTACGTCCTTAAAAATCTATAAAAATATTCAGATTAGTTTATCGCGCGGAGAATATTCACCTAACATATTTTATGACAGTACTGGCTCCGTAGCTTTGAATTCACGACTATTATCTACACATATCGGCTCATAACTAGAAAACAAAATTCCTCTTACTACACTATAGTCAAACAACGACACAAAGATAAGAAACAATAACACAATAGAAATACAGAAGTGCCAAAGCTGGCCCAAATACTATTATATATTACAATAAGTATTGTACAATCTCCAATATATCTCTCACTAACCAATATATTTATAATATACTAGCTGTCCCCACAAACGTTGTTTTGCCATATATGCTATAAACCCCTTAATCCCCCCTCCCCTGATAACTTATGGGTATGAAAAATAGAGTACTGTGTGGCTACAGTAGGTACTAAAGAATTTAGCCACCCCCTCTCTTCCCGTGGGTGTCGTAAGAGGCGACTAAGGGACATCACAGTTTCACTACCACCTTGGAACTTAAAAAGCCGACCGGTGGCGGGATAACCATCAAGCTGCTGGCTTTGAAATACACAGGCCGAAAACGGGCAGCAGCGTCTTCGGTGCGACAAAGCCAGTACTGCGGTCACCAACCCGCCTGCCCAGCGTGGTGACTATGGGCAAAACACATGAGTTCACGTTATTTTTGGCGTAAACTTGTGGAGGCCTATGTCCAGCAGTGGACTGTATAGGCTGTAATGATGATAATGATGATGAAAAATAGATGTAGGCCGATTCTCAGATCTACCCGATATGAACACAAAATTTAATAAAAATCGGTCCAACCGTTTCGGAGGAGTATATTAACTAACATTGTGACACGAGAATTTTATATATAAGATTATTTATCAATTTTGACGCTTATATAAAACTTTTTTGCAGATTATATGTGTGTGTCAGAAATGAAAGCAACTACGCTTTAGCATATTAATGGTTCCGTTAATCATCCTTTTTTACAATAGAACCGTAGGCGTTATCTCGTTTATAATGTAAAATATAATAGGGCATAACAATACGTTATTTATACAAGCCTTTTATGTACTCGAATATATTTTATTGTAGGGCACGTGGAAACATTTCATATCGCTCTAGTGTAGTGGTGCGTATGACGTGTAGATTGAGTTAGATTCCCAATCGGTATGAATATTTTTATTCATACAAATATTTATTTCCAGTCTCGATGTCTTTTCTTGTGAGTCCCCGAAGAACACATTAAGCTGTTAGTCCCGGCGGTTACTATAGACACATTTTCTATGTTATCAGTAAGTCCATCTATCTCGACGACAACTAAATTAGTCGTATTTTACCATTGTTAGTTGTATATCTTTTATAGGAGTCAAAATAAAATCCATATTTTAAATTCTTTCTTTTATTTTAAAGTCTAAATCGCGTCTTATTTAAATATTTAATAGTCAGAAGTTGGTCAAAAGTTTTTTCTTTTTCGCTGGGAAATGCTTTTACGCACCCCGCCGAAGAGGCTAGCGAGGGTGTAGACAGCATAACCATTAAAACCCAGCGGTGCCCTCATCGCCATAGCAGGGCGCCATGGGATCGCTTTCGCATGCTACCATGACGCCACGACGTTTGGCCCGAATCGAAACTTTGACTAATAATTCATATTTATAGAAACTTTATGTCTTGAGCACGTAACAAAAGCGTTCAAAAAGCGCGTTGAGTGCTTCCAATCTCTGAAAAGAACTATTTTTGTTTAGTAATCAAAAGCTTAAATGTAAAACGTATCTTTACGTATCGACTCGACTGATTTTTATGAAATTTATTGTGTATATTTCGTAAGTATGAGAATAGGTCGTAGAATATATTTTCTACAGCAAGGGACAGTAACTACTGTGCCAGCGCGCTTAAAATAGCAATAACACTCCGCATGGAATTTATCAAGATTTTTTTCCCAAATATATCTTGCTTTTTTTTCGCACTACATACACTAACACTAATGTTATTACACCGTCATCATCGGAAAAGAAAATTTCATGAAAATCATCCATGGAATTCCAATACAAGAACACGTATTCGTCCTTTCGTCTCAACAAGGGAAAATCACATAATATTACACCGCATTATAAGTAAATTATCTCGTTCAGGCATAAGGGTTTCCATAGATTTAAGCAAGGCAGTTTTTTGTGTTTAAAACTTTAGGGCATTATACATTTTAGTTTTTTGATAATCGTTCTTATGTAGAAGCCTTATTGTCCTATCCCCTTGGTGGGGCAGAGACTTCCATATTACTCTGTTATCGCGTTCTATTCTGGCTTCGGTTCACGTCTGTCCGTTTGCCTTCTTTTCGGCTGCCACTGAACATCTCCAAATGTGTTTAGGATGGCCACATCTCCATTTCCTTTGTGATGTCTATTCTAGGACTTGCCTTGGAATACGGTCGAGCACTCATCTTAAGATGTGTCCAGTACTAGTTCTCTTGTGGTGCTTTACTAGAAGATCGATCGGTTTATGTAGTATTCAGCAGCATTAGCTGTCGTAGATTCGACTGCTGCTCCGGGCAGATTTTCATTTATGCAAATATTTGTTTAATAAAAAAACTTGTTAAAACTTCTGAAATGAAAATGAAACCAGACGTGGGTTATTCGCAACAGAAACAACTCTTTACTTGAATTTAGTTTTAAATGGAGATTATATTTCCCCGGAGAGCGAAAAGTTTCTTGTTAAGCTATTCCGCTGAGATGATTCCGCATCTAGGAGATTATAGAACTACCCTCTTAATGCTATAGTTTTTTTTTTAAATATTGGTATATACCTTTGTTGTCATATATGGAGTCATTATGGATACCCAAATTAAGTGAAGGTAAAAAATAATTTATTACACATAGGCCTACCAAAAAAACGAGTTTTATAATGCGGAAAACTTTAAAGCTAATTTCCTAATTATATAAAAAGTGATGATTATATTATATTTTTCTAAATTCTTTACTTCATTTGTGATTAGATCATCAGTCTAGTTTAGCGTGCATTTATTTTTACTGCTCCACTTCTACGCTGTAACTTTATAGCCAGATAAGCAGTCTCACTTAAACAAGTACAGTTTGTCTTTCCTGAGATAAGCGCTTTCAAATAATTGTACAATCTCTTTCGCTGTATTATTCTATAGATTTTATGGAACTCCTAACAACGTTAAATCAATTCTTAAATCAAAACAAACTTAAATTTTGTTTTCATTAATTTCCTTTAAAATAATTATGATCAATCATCTGTGGGATGATTTCAAGAATCTTAATTATTAACTTTTAGTTTTCTTTAATAATCCGCCTACCTGCAGTGGAGTTGAGTTGTGGATTAAGCTCCAATTCTTCTCCTGCATGGAGAAAGAGGCCTATTCCCAGCAGTAAGATGTTACAAGCTAAATGCGTTTCTTAGTACATGATCGTCTATTAATACATGATACATTTCTGTACTGATTTTCTTTAAATGAAACTAAATTCAATTATATTTATAACTTCAAATGAATAATTTCATTACTTCACTCAACTACACGAGTCAGTGAACGCTTCCGCATGAATGAAATTGAATCTTTCAAAGAAAATTTAATGAATCGTACATTCATTATGTAAAGCCGCACAAATTGAAAGCGATTATTGGTTAGCTAAACGCTTTAGTTCAGTTCAAAAGATTATCTCTACATCTGAAGTAAATTTATCTTTGAAGTCAGTATTGAGTTTATTACTTTAAATCAATCTTCAATTGGACAGTTCTCGGGTACAATTAAATTAATCTCTAGCGATTTTTCGTCATCAAGTTGGGACTGTATTTCAACTCAAATACGTTTTTATCTGTTTTAACAGACTTTGTTATTTTCTATGAATGACAGAACGTTGTTCCTTTATAGAAATAGCAAGAAGTAGATGTTTAAGAAAGCAACTTCAGTTTTTCTATATTCGTCAGTTTTCCATTTACGCTTTATATATATTTTTTTCAATAGCATTAAGCTCTCAGCGAATGCTAAAAAATATCAGCCACGTCAAAGTAGAGTTGGCTTTTGCTGAGTATTGAAACTTTAATAGTCTAATTTGGTTAAGTTCAGCTTATATTGATATTCAAATATAATGTATTTAGAAATAAAATAATAAATAAATAAATATTTATTATATTGACACTCCATATTTTGCAACAGTATAAGGTATCTGTCTGATATCCGTAAACATATAGAACACAAACTCTCAGATTATGACAAATATCTATAGAGCCAATACAAAAGTTAATCTTTACAGAAGACGGCATAGTGATCGGCTAAATATTAAGTTACAAATCACAAATGAAGGTATAATGAAAAAAAATTACGTTTCATTTCATTAATTAACTATAGCCAAAATTTAAAATTTAAACAGTAATCTTCAAGAAACGACGCATCAAAGAAAATTAGACAAAACGAAAACTAAATATCTCAAGTAAAAAGTTATTAATAGAAATTTTTCTTAGAAATATTCGTCTTAGAAAGATTTTCGTTTTTGTCTATTTTGCTATTGAATTTTCTTGTCGAAAAAATCAAATGAGAAAAGTCAAACAGATAAGAAATATAAAGGTTTTTTAAAACGTTATTCCATTGGTACGTAGAATTTTAGGTCTATTCTCGTTTAAACTGTCAGGCTGTTGTAAGCCTTGTTGTATATTAAGACAAGATCAAACATAAAATATACAATATTTTTTAATAGTCTACATTTTATTTTTTATTTTTATTTCATAATTTATAAATTATTAGAACACACTTTAACTAGGCAAACTTTTGGAACAGGTTGCAGTGATCGTGCTTTTCGCTCGGGCGTTGTGGGTGGGTGTACCTCAAATTTATTTATGCATATATGTACTTGTATATCACCCGACTGTTAATTACCGAAAACACAGACATTAAATTGCTTACATTAGAAATAGACGACCATGTTTTAAATTTATTTATATACATATATTATTGTATAATAATACATATATACATTTTACAATTCAGATGTAGAGCGAGCGTTTGTATGCAGTAAGTTATGAGAAATGTAAGTGTTACACACAAGGGATCTGCATTGTGTAATTAAATAGCTAAGATACGAAGCTTTCGCTTTTTGTATGCACACCACTTTCAACACGGAGCTAATGTGAAAACAGAATAGCAATGCACTAAGTAATAAAAAAAGAGCCAAAAACATATTTACCAAAAATGAAACAAAAGAATTGTATGTGGTATTTTTAATTTAAATTTTACAAATTGGCATAAATTTTATACCAGTCCTTAAATTGACAGTAAGTTAATTTGACAGATTAAAAATCAGCAGTTATAAAAATAAAAATAAAATAATAACTTACTATATTTGAAGCCATCTACCACTTTGACAAAGAATAACTTTAAGCATATACCTACTACATCTTACATAGGTTTTTTTTCGTTTTACAACCTACGCGTTTACAACCAACATACCACAATACATCACGACGAATGACAATTGAAACCGTCTCTCTCGCCGTAAGACTATGACATGAATATTGAATAGGCCTTTTAAAAACAGAAATATGTAGTCATAATCATAGAAATTTTTCGTGTTTTTCTTGTTATTTTATAGCTAAGCTAAAAGGGTAGGGTGACCAAGCTTAGCTCGGTATTTTTAGTAAATCGTGTTTCTTGGAAATCATTATTTATAAAATATGAATAATATTTTTTACCGACAATCTAAAAATATATAAATAAATATAAAAAAATCAAAAAAATAATTAAAAAATAATAATGATAAAATATGAATAATATTTTTCAATTAATAAATTACATTATTTACATTATTAAATAAAAAATAACGAGTGCAATTAGATGAAAAAAGAAAAAATAATCGACCGAGGATTTGAACCATGGTCTTTTTGATTGCGACCGGTCGATTTCCCACCTGAACTATTACAACTCTGCTGATAGTCGCGAAATTTACCTTCTTTTCTAAAGATATTTTTTCATTGTCTAAAAACTGGGATAAAACGACATTTCAAGATTTTCAACATATATACGAGAATTGCTCGTTCAATAGTATAACATGTATTATAATCTATAATTTACTATTTTGCACATCATGATAGCTATATTTCGCGTTAATACAGCAAGTATTTTTTGAGATTAAGTACATAAAAAACTTTTAAAAAACATAAATAAAAAAATTAAAAAGGTTACGATAAAAATATTAAAAAAAATTTAAGATAAAAATTAACTTAAGTTAAAATAATTAAAATAAAGTAATTGTTTTAAACTAAAATAATTTTATTTCAGATTTTCAACTTATGTTTGCGCTTAAAATCAAGATGTACCTTCACTTAATGTTATTTTATTAGCAATAAGCTTCTTATGTTTTCGAACCAATATCACAAAGAATAATAAAATCAATCAAACGAAGTCGTAAAACGAACCATCGTGGAAGTAAATTCCTTTGAAGTTTAGTGCAAATATCAGTTGACATTACGTATTCTTAGTGATCCAATACTTTTCGTGGAATACGTTTAACTGACAATTTTCCTAACTTATTGCCGATATATAACGCAAAGGTTTTATTTGAGACTGCCAGTCAGTTCAGCATATTGATATATTATTTTTATTAGATACTGACATTTCAACGATATTATTTTATTGACAGAATTTAAATCCTGCAGAGAAGAAATGAAAATGAAACAGCGCGGTTACTCTTTAAAACAATTTAACTAGCGTACCTGCCTTTTTGATTTTTTACTAATTATAAGGAATATGTCTCGCAGTCCTACACGAAAAATACTTAAGACGCTATACTTAATTACGATACTAATAGAATTGCAATAAGTACGCTCTTAACGTCTGTTGTACGTCAACTATAAACATCTTTTGGATTCACGAGTTAAAAATATATGACTTAAAGGTAAAATGGAATTTGATGGTAAAAAGTAATGATATAAAAACTTTATCTATCTGATACCGTATGTATGTAAGGTAGCTTTATCAGCAACCGGGAAAACAGGGCCATATTTTTATAAAAAAATATTAAGATTTAAATACATTTTAAGTCATAATATGATATATACGTTTATTCTGTACTATTCGTTTTTGTTACGACATCGCTTAATTCGTTGAAATTTTAATATTTCCATGTGATATTAGATATTTCACATAAACCTTCGAAATTCTTTGAAAGGTTATCTAATACTTTTCAACGAGCAATTCTCGTATATATCGTGGTACTTAAATTTGTATTGGCTTATGTATTGGCCAATATATATATAATCTGAATCTCGGAAACGGCTCTAACGATTTTCATGAAATTTAGTATACAGGGGATTTCGGGGGAGATAAATCGATATAGCTAGGATTCATTTTTAGCAAATGTCGTTTTATCTCTGTTTTCAGACACTGAAAAAATGGCTACAATAGCTCAGGTGGGAAATCGGCCGGTCGGGATCGACCGAGAAGACCACGGTTCAAATCCTCAAGTCTCCAGATTGATTTTTTTAATTTTTTTTCTTATTGTACTCATGACTTTTTATTTAAATAACCAGTTCATATTTTTTACTATCTATTATGTCAGTAAAATGAGAAAATATTATTCATATTTTATCAATATGTAATTCGTATTTAAATATGATTTCCAAAAACACGATTTACTAAAAATACCGAGCTAAGCTCGGTCTACCAGATACTACTTCAATAAATCAACGAAGAGATTAATATCAATTGAAGTTTTTGTATTCAGTTACATTTTAAATTACTTCTAGGTAAGCGTGCTCCATCTTAGACAGCATTTTCACTTATCATCAAGTGAAATAGTGCTCAAACGCAAGCCTATTATTGTACAAAAAAAAATAAGTTACAATTGCGGATAAACCCTAAAATGACGATGTATGATTTTACATCCCGACTAGAAAAAAGGTCAGGCTCAACCAGATCATGTGTCTGGACCGGATCAGGATAGAATGAGGCATGCTAGATCCGGCAAGCTCTATCAGGACCAGGTCTGCTCCAGACAAGGATAGCCTGATGTAAAATATACATAAATAAATAATACATTGGAAAAAATAAACGGAAATAATTATCATAATAATTATGTTAAGTAACATATTTATAATATCAATTCACTTTTGTTTTGTTAAACAGTTTTTTCAAGAATATACATTCGTGTTTTTTAAAAGGACCGGACCGAACCGGCTGAGATGAAATATCCTGATCTGGACCCGACCAGGAAATCTCATCTCATCCTGATCAGATCCAGACCAATCATCTGCGTTACATGCCTTATCTAGTCCTGATCAGGCATCCCTGGTCCGGTCCTTCTAAGGATGACAAAAAATTTCGACTCGGGATATTAGTTTAAATCCTAAACGGATTGATAAACTTAAGATTATACACTATTAAAGTAAACTAATGGGGAATTTAGGTGGCATTTTGGCAAGTAGGATGCTAAGATAAAAATCTTAAAATTATTGTAGCACAATCAAATCTAATTGTGAATTTTAGGCAAAATACAGGAAATATATTTGTGAATAAGTAGAATATAAGTAAAGAACGTGCCTGTAAGCAACGTTTACTAATTCATTGAAATTAATACCGCTGTGTACAAAGTTCGTATCACATTTTGATTTAATGGGATGTAAACATGAAGCATTTATTTGCAAATATCAAGACACTACATACACGTATCAAATTCTGTTAAAGCAAAAAACGTTTCATGAGTTTCTTCCCTACGATTTCTTGTAAAAAATATGTCGTAAATACTTATTTTGTTACTTGTAAAACTTGTAAAACTAATGAGCTTTCTTCTCAGCGCTTTAGAATACTAATTATAAATGAATATTCGATTTTACCACCCCCTTTAAATATTTTATAACCTCAATAAAAAACCTTTATCGCTATTGCGTTCAGGGTTCTATTTATGGCTTTGATGTTAATAACTCGGATCGAAACCTACGTATTAGCAACACGTACTATAGTAATGTGAGCTAGAGTAATGTACCAAGCGTGCAGTGTTTTTAGATGCATTTCTATTGTAATCTATTCAGACTTTATACGAAATGTAGGCCATACAAAATTTTTATCCTGAGTTTTTAAGGCAAAAGAAACAAGTATACTTTGAGCAGCCCTGTTTTCTACTCTGAGTGGTTAAGGATTCGATTCCTGCCTCGTGTCTGGACGTTACATGTGTATTTATTTATATATAAGTATTATTTATAGGTATTTGTCGAAAAAAATATACCTATATCAGCCGGCTGTTAACTAAATATAACACAATCATTCAAAATCCAAAATTAAAAACAACTTTATTCAAATTAGCTTCAAAAGAAAATCTATATATATAGGAATGAATGTATGTATGTCTATTTATTGAGTTGGTTCATATTATCTTTTATAAAATTAAACTGTACACCTACACCGTCAATATATCATCTCCTTTGCCCTAAGGTTGCCTGGAAGAGATTGCTTTACAGCAATAAGGCTGCCTTTTGTACATTTTTTTCTACTAATTATTGTTAATGTCGCTTGTTTATTATATTTCTTATTTGGTTTACAATAAAGTGTAAATAAACAAATAAATAACCGCTTTCGAATCGTAATTTTACAGTAAATTGCTTACCCTAGGAACTGACGACCGTGTGTGTATGTATAGATATATATTAATAATAACCCATATTGAAAGAACTATTGTAACTTATTAATTCTGTAGGTAGCCTTCTGGGGGGGGGGGCATACGATAAACTCAAAGACAAGCCAAGTGCACGAAAAATGTACGGTCTACAGATACCTCAAAAGAAAAAATGGAACATTTATAGAATCTGTCAAGACACTTTTTCTCAGGAACTCGTGGAGGTATCAAGCTGAAGTTTATATCAAATACTATAACAGTTAACGCATGTAAATTTTCATTTACAGTTTAAGTGCTCTTCTCGCTTTAAGAGGGTTTCGATAAATTTTAATTAGTATACCAAAACTTGCTACCTGACGCTATAAAGTATTGTTGCATCGGTGATGAACGAATACTTCGTATTTTGCAGTTTAATAGAGATAAAAGATAATATTGGTACCAGTGGAACGTAATTGTTGGAGTGTATTTGTGACTGCTCCCTCAGGAGTTGCGAGATTGCCTTTTAACAGAGGTTGAATCAATTTCTGAATCCCAGTCCGCTGAACACTTTAGTGAACCAGATTGATTCATATTATAGGAATATTAGATCACTAAAACGTTTATTTTTTTCACGCTCGAGATAATCAATATTGTATATCTATTATTTTTTTATTGATTCAGCTTGTATTATCCCTCTGCTAGATATGGATACGCCCCTTCGCCGTGTAGGACTAATCTTTTATCTTGTTTATACTTAACTAGCTGTGCCTGAGACTTTAGCCTAGAATTTAACAAAAAGTTATTGTTCAGTTCGCCGAGTTATAAAATAAATAAATTGATAAAATAAAAGTAGCCTAAGTTACTCCTTGCTACATCAGGTGCCAGTGAATGTCCTGATAAAATCAGTTTTAAAGATTAGCTGGAACAAATAGACAGACAGACAGGCAGACAAAAACTGTAAAAAATGATATTTTGGTATATATACCATGTATACATCCATATGCATTTGGTATAAAGCGGTTCTTTTAGTATTACAAAGAGACACTCTAATTTTATTTATTTGTATAGATTAATTATCGTCTAAATGATGTAGTGTAAAAGTCGAACTTTAATAAAAGTATTTATTTTGATATAAAAATCAATTTGTTACTACCAAAAGTGCATTAGAAATGTATTGTCAATTTTTATTGTATTTATTACGGTTCTCTGTTTTTGCGATAATGGCTTACTCATAAAATATAGATATATGTTGTCGCGGACTTTTTTGTAGGACTAATTAAGATAAATATTTCGCCTATACATTATATACGTGCAAACTCTACAGTTTTTGCAGCGTACGCTAGAATAGCTCGCAGATGGCAGATTTTTTGTCCGACTTACTTGACAATTATAAAAATATTTAATATCAAATATTTTAGACAAATCACATACTATCTCAAAAAGTTATAGCCTATGTGTTATTCTAATGTATAAGCTACTACTGTAAACTTTCATTAAAATCCATTCGGTAGTTTGTGCGTGAAAGAGGAACAAACATCCATACATCCATACATCTATACACCCATACATACAAACTTTCGCATTTATAATATTAGTAAGATTAAAGTTTTCTGACACTTGACTTGAGTGTCATGTTACATTTTCTTTTCCTTTGATGTTTTGGACACTTTGACGTACTTAAGAAACTTGAGAGAATCATTTTTAGATATTAATTTTTAGAGATTTTTTATCATAATTTTTTTGATTTATTTTTTATTATTGTTATTACTTAAATATAAAATTTTAATTAAAAAATAACTAAATTTTATTTACTAAGATTTGCGTAGTCTTATTTATGACAAATATTCGAATGAATGTGAAATTATTACGAAATGAATTAATAAATAATACACATAAGTTTAATATGAAAGGAAATGAGACAAAGATATTGCTCATCACAATAACGAATGCTGACATTATTAATATATTTTCAGCATCGCATCAAGAATTATTATGAAAGAATCTCGGCTGTTACCCAGACACTCAATAGTCTAGCCCTTTTGGAACTGTTCCAGACCTCTTTAATATAGGTCATTGAACCTCCTTTGTTTTCTCTCGCGAGTATTCGAGGAAATGCATTGTTTACTTTTTTTCTGTTAGAGAATTCAAAAGAATTATTTACATAACATATTATTTATTTGACGTCTTTTTTTAAAGTTTTCTATTATATGTAATAATAACATTCGATTTAATTATAATATTTTTACATATTAAATTTTCTTACTATTCATTAACTTGTATTTTTTACGCTTTTTTTTTTATAATTGGAGTAATAAAAATAAGTAATTAATTTTGTATACATAAATTATTATATGGCACGGACTATTTTCATTACGGGTTGAGTTTAATACTTATTAGAATAATTTACATTTTTGGTTTTTTCTTTAGTTTGAGTCATAGTGATATTTGAGCCACAATGAAGAGGCTTTTTAACATAAAAAAAAACATTAAGTTATATACATCTAAAATGAGTACTGCGTGTTAACATACGGAACCGAGACGTGACACAGACAAAGGGACTGGTCCACCAGTTTAAAGTCGCTCAACGTGCAATATAGAATGAGTTATGCTTTGAATTTCTCTCAAAGATCGGATTAGAAATAAAAATATCCGCGAGAGAACAAAAGTAACTGAAATAGCCCATAGAATTAGCAAGTTGAAGTGGCAGTGGGCTAGTCACCTATGTGACCTGTGTCGCAGAACCGATAGCCGTTGGAGCAAACGTGTGTAGTGGAGAAAGCGTCTTGGCAAACGCAGTGTGGAACGCCCTGATTGATCTACGTAAGATTGCTGGTGTAAGCAAGATGAGGATTGTGGAAAACCGTGATATCTAGCACAAAATTGGGAAGACCTGTCTCCAGCAGTGGACTGCAATAAGCTGAACTGACTAACTGACTTACTTATGTACATATTGCGCTTATACGTAAAACGAAACAACAACTGTTTCAAAAAAAATATCTGTAGTTCGGATTTTTATTATTTTTTTTTTTTTTTATTTTCGTCCTTAAATTACATTGAAAATATTTCAAAAGAATATTTAAATCAACAGAAGTCATTATGCTTAGGAATTTTATTCGATTTTGTTTCGATTAAGATATTTCTGATTTTTCAAGTAAGTAGATAGATTTAGAGTTTTACTAAATACTTAATGACTTAAAGTCATTTAATATCTAGATTTATAATTCTTACTTAAAAGGGTATTTATTCACTCAGAAACTGTTTTGTTTCCGTTAACTGTAATATTAAACTTTCTGTTGCGCATCACGCGTCATATTCAGAGCATTTTGAACTTTATACTATGAACACATCATTTTATGTTTATTTGGGCTTGACAAGGGGAATATACGCCTTGCGTTCACATTTTTATTAGCTCCCAAGTGGGTAACATATAGTGTTGAGTATCTGAAAACTTGATTTACCGTGACCATCACGATGACACTGAATATGTTGTTAAATTCGACAACTGAGGTAGAGCACAGCAGGAATTCCCTGCTCAAAATATGGAGCAGCCCGACTGGGGAAGTACCTCGACCTTACAGAAGATCACAGCAAAATAATACTGTTTTCAAGCAGTATTATGTTCCTGTTGGTGAGTAAGGTGACCAGAGCTCCTGGGGGGATTGGGTATGGGGTTGGCAACGCGCTTGCGATGCTTCTGGTGTTGCAGGCATCTATAAGCTACGGTAATCGCTTACCATCAGGTGAGCCGTATGCTTGTTTGCCGACCTAGTGATATAAAAAAAAAATTCGATTAATTTCGTAATAAAGTATATTTTTCGTTTAAAAATATTGCTTTACGTATATCCAATCTATTGGCAATCTGACAAAACTTTCGACACCCAATAAATCATCGCGTGCAACACTGGCTTACCGAGAGGTTCAGCGAATTTTTATCAAACTGGCCAATCTAATGCTTCGCCTTTTTACTTCAAATAAAAAGTTGGCCGCGTCAGTGAAACGCAGCTAATTTATTACTGGCATCCTCAGACAGCTTGAACTGAATTCAAATACCTAGTTCATATTTTTATTGGTCTTTTTTTTTAATATTCTAATAGCAGTTTCCCTTAAAAATTGAAAATAATTACAAAGAGTTGAAGCTTGTAGTATAAAAATAAAGGCATTTCAGACCAACTTAATCTGTTCCTACCCCAAAACTGTTCATAGTGGACGTTTACTTATTGTAAACTACCAATGGACTTAGAAAAAAAAACTAATTTTTGTAATTGTGATTACAAATTTCATTTTTCACGCAGGTCGTGGCAGAATTTGAAGATGTGGAACCGGATGCCCTGTACGATGTGCTGCACGATCCAGAGTACAGGTCTGTGTGGGACACGCACATGCTGGCGGCGGAGGACGCTGGCCACATCAACGTCAACAATGACGTCGGATACTACGCTAGTGAGTATCGTTGCTAATTAACAACCAAAGACTAATCAGTGAACAGAGGCTAAGCTAGTCTGAAATTATTTTGGGAATCCGATATTGCTATTGTATCCAAAAATATTTTATACTGTGTTGACTTAGAAGGTTTGTACCTTAATATGTACTTAATATTCTAAATTTGTAAATATAAGAAAAAATAGAACAAAAACTCACACGTTTACTATTTCCATTACTCTTAAAATTTTAGACATAAAGTAAATTATTCTTTCTAACAAATACATTTTTTTTAATTGTATTTTTGGCAAAAGATTAACAAAAAAAAAAAGCAAATGTTTTGACTTATATAATAATAATAAATTGTTACAATTAAATAATTTTCTTGGTATACAGATATGTACGGCGAGATTTTTCAACGTTGTAAAGCTGTGTTTCTGCTCTGATTGAATCGACACAGCCTTTTTTCTGGAAATAATCTCGCGTTATGAACATTATAAAAATATTCAACATATAAAAAGTCCATGTGTTTATAAGTACAGAATTATTCAATTTGATAATAATTATTTAGAAGTAACTTTATAAACCTTTAATAATATGCTTCTAAGGATTACTTTGAAGTAATTACAAAAAAAAAGGGTTGTGCTATAAATCTGGTTTGAATGGCGGCAGATGAATATAATAAGGCCAGGAATTTTCCAGACAACTCTTTCGTGATTTATCTTTAACATACCAAAGAAGATAATTATTTAATTTTTATCCATTAAACAGATGTATGAAGGTCATGGTCTAGTTCGGATCTTAGACTATATGGAAAATTTATTCTAAGAAGTATTTATTGTTATAAATAACTAGCTAACCCAACAAACGTTATCCTGTCCAGAGAACTTTATTATTTTTTCATTTCATAAAAACCCCCTACAAAGTACAAGAAAACTTTTAAAAAATGGGCTTGAATTAATCCTGCTGTACTCGACTTTGGCGCTGACCAACACATTTATGTAAATAGCTATGTTCACGGTCTAAGTAAGGTCGCCAGTGAGGGCTGGATGAGGACACTGGCATACCAATCGCCTTAATAATTTGTATTAAAAGCTTATTATGGTATGTTACGAAATGCTACAATTTGATATGAGAAGGAACTATCTGTCAAATAATTTGTACCTATATTTAATACGCCTCAAACCTACGATCATCGTCAATTATACAGTACAATCGGTTCTAGAAATTTCGTAGAATATACACGATGTCATAGATTAATTAAGTACGGTGGCAAATTGGCACCAGTTTCTTTAAGCTCTACGTTATACTTCCTAGTAATCTGTTTAAACGTCGTACATATTATAGTGCAAAATATTTAAAATTATAATTTGAAAGAAATGTTAAGTAATCACGTGATATCCATATACTAAAGTTTTTTATTATAATATATTTATAAATATTGTGTAATATTATACTAGTCGTCCAGAGGTCGACTTCGATCATAATTAAAAATTTAAATTAAAGAAAACAAAAAAACTATGAAAATAAAGAACAAGGTTGACTGGAATAAATCCCACGTATTGTAAATACTTATGTATGTTTTAAAATAAAGAATTTAAAAAATTAAATTAGAAATTAATATTAAAAAAAAGGAAACAACGAAATAAAAAAGAGCAGACGGACAGCTGTTGCTTAAAATAATTTAGAATTTCATACAACCATGAATTCCTTATTTGAAACGGAACAGCATTCTTGGCGAAAGCACTTTCAATAAAAAAGCTTTTTACAACGCCCGCGAAAGTTACGACCACTCGCTTTGCAAATATTTGATCAAACACCAGTTGGTAGGGAGTCAGCTGTCTGCTCGCAGTTAGATCTGTTCGTAATACAGTTAAGATATTATCTGTTCTAATTTATTGTTAATATATAAACAAATAAAAATCTTAAAATATACATACACGGTCGTCTGTTCCTCTTGTGTTATAGGCAACTGTATTCTGTACTTATAGCCGACTGTTATAAGCAAATATCCTTTTTTAATATGCATAGAAATAATACATATATAAATACAAATATTACACCCAGACTCAGGTGGGAACCGAACCCGAAACCCACAGATCAGAAAGCACTACACTGTAAAGTTCACCAACGAGCTAGTCAATTTAAAATGAAACTGGAAGTTATTTTACGCCGCTTCGTAAGAGTATTGATTTCACTAGAGCTACGCAGGTACTACGCTTTATTGTGGCGATTCACCATTTATTTATTTTTTTGTTATATGTCTATAAAGCATATACATTTAGGTATATATTTAGTTTTTTTCTCCATATTTTCGTTTCGACTTAAACTAAAACGTGACAAATATTTTTTATACTATCTAAAAATTAAGTTGAGAACACCACTATAAAATAATTTTAAAACATTCTGAGTCGCAAATGAATACATATAAGAAATATGTAACGTTAATACATCCACAATTTCTCGAATACCATACCGGGCGTGAGTTTATTACATTTTACATAATAATACCACGCTCCATCGACACGAACAATCACCATACATAAATTCTATTATATTTTATGTATTACATTTAGGTATACAAGATTTTAATGCATGATGTAAGTGCTGTGTGGCTACGGCACTAAAGAATTTAGCCACCCCCTCTCTTCCCGTGGGTGTCGTAAAAGGCGACTAAGGGATAACAAGGTTCCACAACCACCTTGGAACTTAAGAAGCCGACCGATGGCGGGATAACCATCCAACTGCTGGCTTTGAAATTCACAGGCCGAAGACGGGCAGCAGCGTCTTCGGTGCGACAAAGCCAGTACTGCGGTCACCAACCCGCCTGCCCAGCGTGGTGACTATGGGCAAAACACATGAGTTCACGTTATTTTTGGCGTAAACTTGTGGAGGCCTATGTCCAGCAGTGGACTGTATAGGCTGTAATGATGATACAAGATTTTGAAGTAAAACTTTTTATGCACACTTGAATTGGGGAGTTGGTGAATGCGTGACGAGAGCGCTACGAAAAGTGTGATCGGGTGAGGCGAACGGAAGTTGAGAGAGAGATTTAGAGACAGACTTCAGTCGTGTGGTTTAATACACTCGTTTTTTTTATAACATAAATTGCATCTGAATAAAAATTTACGAACTATTTATGGAAACATTCATGATTTTCATTTATCGTTAAATATTGGATAACCTTATCATTACAGCGACCTAAATATTTAAAGCGATCTGATCTTTTTCGAAAATTCAATTTTTTGTTCTCTAATCATTGTCTTGCTTCCTGTATAAAGTAAATAAACATTTGATAATATAGATCATTCTTCAGAGGACTATAGTACTACAAGTATCACTTAGAAGCTAGTAAACGGTATCCTTCTCACAAGCGAAAATTCTTCAATGATACAACGGCCTTTCATTAAAGACTCCCTTTCGAAGACCGCGGAATCACTTCGCAACAAGTACCAACTAGAATAACAGACGTCTAAAATAAAGTCCACTCGTTTCTATCGAGGGTCCGGTACATTTTGGCGTGGGTATTCATGGGTTTTTGCTGTCACATTATGTCAAACATGCGTGGACCACAAATTATTGTTGATGTTGCTGTTGCTCTCAGTAGATACAAGTCGTTGTTAAGTAGTGCAGCAGATTACGCTCCATTCGTCTTCAGCAGTGAAATATAACTATTATAATATTATCAGGATGTTTCAACAATCCAACTAGTAAAGTAGCATTAGGCTACCCGTAGTAAAGTAGGATTAGCCTTTAGGAGGAGGAGTTGGAAAGGTACAAACCTTTCTCCATTATTGGATCACTTACAGCCTATTTCAATTCAATTTAATGACGTCAAGTTCGAAGTGTAATACAAGATTGATATTTTTATTAAAAAGTAAATTTAGGTATCTAACCTCAATGAAACAAGTCTGAAGGGAAACTAAACTAGTATTTAGACTAGAGGATAGCCTGGAGAAGAACTGGTTTTAAAATTATATGCTATCATTGGAAAACTAATTGAAATTACATAATTATATCAACGACAGGTCGTTATTGCAATACCGTTTCTCCAATTTAGCCACGACACGAAAATAAATTTCACGTTAATTTCATATAACGTAATATAAATTTACTTTAGGCAGCTCCATCTATAGCTTCAACAAATAAAATTACTCCAAGTTCAGAAAGGTCAAACTTAAGTAGACCTACCAAGTACGAAACCTTAACTAAGTTATATTTCACAATTAGATTGTCGATGTTTGCATTCGGCGTTGTTCCCCGACTACATTGCGGGAGCTCCGCGGTCGCTGGTATTACGTTATTGACGTCAGCATTCCCGGGTTTTTCTGGCTGTACTAGTTAATAATCGCGATTTCGTTTGCTTATAATTTTATATTTTTACCGTTAAAATGTTTGCTAAAATTTATCTAAGTATGCATTAAGACAACGTTCATTACTCATTATAGCATGAGATATCAAATTATGAAGATCTCGTTAAAAGAAAATCACATCTTAAAGATCAGCTTAAAAAAACGAACTTACAGAAACGCAGTCATCATTTGAAACACATGCTTCAAATATATCTTTACTTTGTTTTATTATTTAAGAGAATCTTATTTAATGCTATGTTTGTGCTCCTAAAAGGCTCCGTGCGTCCTAAAAGGCTGTGAACGCTATTCATTCAGATTAAATAAGTTACTAATTTCTAAAAACAGTAATTACCACCTGAAAAATTGTCTATAAATTATCTAAAGTAGGGCATAGCAGAAAACTTCCTACTGAAATATGGAACAGCCCGACTGCAAGCAGTTTTGTGTTCCTGTTGGTGAGTAAGGTGACCAGAGCTGATATGGGGGAGTGGGGGTACTTCTGGTTTTGCAGACGTCTATAAGCTACGGTAATCGCTTACTATCAGGTGCGCTTGTTTGCCAACCTTGCTATATATTAAAAAAAAATTGATTTTCCTTTTGCTTTCAGTAAGGAGAATGTAAAATATGAGCATTTATTCAACGCCATTTTAACTAGTTTTCGTGTGACGTACGCACTCTTATACTTACTTACTTTGAACTACTTTTTAACCGACTTCCAAAAAAGGAGGAGGTTCTCAATTCGACTGTATTTTTTTTTTATGTATGTTACATCAGAACTTTTGACGCGGTGGAGCGATTTCGACAAATTTTCTTTTAATCGAAAGGTGGTGTGTGCCAATTGGTCCCATTTAAATTTATTTGAGATCTAAAACTACTTTTCGAGCTATATCTAATAATGCGTTTTTACTTGACGCTTTTTTCGTCGACCTACGTTGTATTATACCGCATAACTTTCTACTGGATATACCGATTTTGATAATTCTTTTTTTGTTGGAAAGAAGATATCTTTAGCTTAGTACCATGATAAGGAAACCAGGATCTGATAATGGGATCCCAGAGAAATCGAGGGAACTTCTTGAAAATCCGCAATAACTTTTTACTGGGTGTACCGATTTTAATAATTTTTAATTTAATCGAAAGCTGATGTTTGTCATGTGGTCACATATAAATTTCATTGAGATCTGATAACTACTTTTTGAGTAATCTTTGATAACGCGCAGTTACTTGAGTATTTTTTCGTCGATCTACGTTGTATTACTCGTCGATGTAATTGAAGTCGGTTTTTTTTTTCATTTTTTTGAACGTAAAATGCAGTTGATAATGAATATTCGACAGTATTATATGGATACTGTTATCGTACCGACGGTTTGAAACAGGCGTGTAACGCTATATGGCAAAAATATATATGGTACCAGGACTTCTAATTTCCTGTTACATAGACATGTAAATAAACTCGAACCTTAATTCCGGGACTCACTAAATAAAAGAAACATAAATAACAAATTAAAGTTATTGATTCTGGGCTCGCTGGACTTGGATAATATTGTTCGTGGATAAAACACAATAAATCTATTTTATTGTATTATATATATAAAATATAAATGTATATATTAAAAAAAATAACCAGTCGGCTGTTACCTATAACACAAGCATTGAGTTGCTTACTTTAGGAACAGATGACCGTGTGTGTAGTTGTGTAAATATTTAATATTTAATTTTAATAATACTCAGTTGTATTTAATATTGATCAATTCATTTTTTCGTTTAGAAAGATATTTACCGATTAATTTTTATTTTTATTATATTAGATCATAATATAATGTTAATTTGAAGTATTTTAGCACAACGAAGACTATCTTTTTAACGTACTAAACTATGAAAGGAAAATAATAAAATAAATACCAAAAAGGTCCGTGTATTTTTTTTTTATATTTACTCTTAAAAGATTAGCGTGAAGAAAAAAATCTCAATTAAATTATAACAATACATTCAACACTTTTTAACGTTACATGTTTTTCTTTGGTGAAAAAAACAAATAGGTTTTGATGGATGGTTTTATTGAATGCGTATAACAATATCAAACAATCATTCATAAAATTAATTTTGTTATCATTACAGCCTATACAGTCCACTGCTGGACATAGGCCTCCACAAGTTTACGCCAAAAATAACGTGAAGTCATGTGTTTTGCCCATAGTCACCACGCTGGGCAGGCGGGTTGGTGACCGCAGTACTGGCTTTGTCGCACCGAAGACGCTGCTGCCCGTCTTCGGCCTGTGTATTTCAAAGCCAGCATTTGGATGGGTATCCCGCCATCAGTCGGCTTCTTAAATTCCAAGGTGGTTGTGGAACCTTGTTATCCCTTAGTCGCCTCTTACGACACCCACGGGAAGAGAGGGGGTGGCTAAATTCTTTAGTGAGCCACACAGCACTAATTAATTTTGTTAAGTTTAAATTAAATAAACGCTTGACACTCAAATTATAAATCATTTGTACAAACGCTTAATGTCAATTAAAATTTGTGTTAAAATGTCAGACGTGTTTTGGATAAAAATTGTTTTATTACCCTTTAAGCGCCATCACAACAAAGGTAAATAGAAGCAATTAAATGGAATTAGTAATTATACAACGCTTCAGCCTGTAATATCCCACTACTGGGCATAGGCCTCTTTTCCCATGTAGGCGAATGATCAGAGCTTTATCCACCACGCAGGTCCAATGCGGGTTGGCGGATATATTCCCTACTATGAGTAACGATCGCTATCAGATGTACATGATAACAACCGGAACCGACAGCTTAACGTGCCCTATTATATACTCATTATAATAAGCTCTCATAAGACTAATTATACAATATAATAATAATTATTATTTTATACAAATAAATAGTTAAAGTGTTTTAGTGTCTGTTAATGGAAGTGGTTAATTCAGGTTGGCATTAACCTTTACTAAATGTAACTGTTAATTAATCCCTCAAGTTTCGCTCCCGTAAAGGTTTTACTCAGTGTTTGATTGTTTATTTTACAGAAAATATTATGTACAACACTTAAAGCTAACAAATCTATATTTCTCTATGACGGGTTTTGGCAAAATTCGATAAATTGTGAAATGATAGAAGTTCTCAATTTTTATGATTACTTACTTTTAATACAATAAGCCCGTAATCGTTTTCAATTCTATATATATGTATATATATATATATATATATATATATATAATTCTGTACATAAGTTTATAATTTTGCTTCTATTTTATATTAAATTATACACTAACTGTGCCCGCGACTTCGTCCGCTTGACATTTAACAAAATAGTTATTGTTCATATATGTACCATGTATACAAACATAATATGAATTTAGTAAAAAGCGGTTATTTTAATATTACAAACACACACTCCAATTTTATTTATTTTATAGATACAATTATTATTAATAATTTTATATAGGTTTATGAAACAAAAAGTTATACCTATTATTTTATAGACTAACTGCGCCTGTCATTTATATTAGATCTATGCGAGATTCCGTAACACTGCTATTTTAAATATACATGCAATTTTTATTATGCTAATGCTGGATTGAAACTGTTTAAATTTCCTTTCTTATAACGATAAATTATGTGCTTGAACAGTTATAGTTACTACAATTAGTTGATGTCAACTCAATACATGTATTAAAGTTACTATCGAGTGTTGAATAAACAAATTTAAAAGTAAAAAAACACGCTTCTTAAACAACAATTCCTTTTATTTGTTGTGTCAACTATATAGTACCTATATTTTTTACAAGTATTTCCTTTGTATAACCAAACCCAAAAGATTCAACGCGGAGAAAAAGATGAAATTATACTTTCTTTGAATAAATTCAATTTAAAATGAACAAAAAAATCTTTTTTACAGTTGATTGAAATACCAGGTCAAAAAGGCCGCAAGCTGAGCCGCAATGCAATTTGTAAAGACTATAAGCCCGTGCAGTGTTCTCCCGCACTGATTTATTTACCAATAACTTTTGTATTTTGCAACACATTCCACGAAAAAGTTAAAGACTAAAATGTTAACGTGACATTTATATTCTCAGAAAATCTGATAATAAATTGTCATACTTTACGTTACAAAAGAACTACTATTATTAAAGAAGTAACGTCATTTTATATAATACCATTTAAAAATAAGTTCTAGTTGAATTTAGTTTTAAACGGTTGTATCAGACTTTAGCCAACAAGCTTTGCGTGTATTTCTACTACTGGGCTTAAGGGCTTCTTACTAATTTCCGCATAAAACCCTTTCGGTCTTCATTTTCATATTTTGTAAGCTTTTAAACCTACTGTGATTTTATATATCAAAATGTTGGGTTTATACAGTTATGACTGGCGAACTTCGTATAGCCCTTCTTCGTGAATATATCAACTTTTTTTTCACTAATTTTCTTTTATACAAATCTTGTCTTGACAATAACAGACGAAATAAAAATAGGTAAAAAAACTTTTTAAGTTAAACGGTTTTATGTTAAACATACATTGCAATGTTTAAGATAAATGTACTAAAAACCAAAAAATAATAAAATAGATACAGTCGTGGGAATTATAAACATATGCATAGACTAGACTAAAATAAAACCGTGGGGCACATCAATTGTCTACAATCGTTGATTAAAATGTTTGTTTTGTAATGTTACACTATAATTAGGCAGTTGTTCAACCGACAACGATGGACGTGTGATAAGTAGGGCTAGAATGTGGAAACAAGCTAGCAAGCTCGATTATAAGCGAGTTTTAGGGTTTCATAGTGGTGAGCGAGTAGTACTTTTATCATATGTTTTGTCGATTAAAGACAAACTACGAGCAGTGAAACAATTCCTCGCCAGCCAGCAGTGTGAATGTCCAACGATAAACTAGTTGAAACATCTCTTTTATTTACATGGAGTGTATAACTATTGGAATTTCCATGAGCAAGAAAATAGTAAGTAATTTCCTCACCGTCTGCGGGCCAACTGCCTATTTTAACGACGAATTAAACGATTCTTCTATCGCACATTAAGTCGATAATTTGTAGACAATTGACGTGCCCCACGGTTTAATTTTAGTCTAGTCTATGCATATGTTTATAATTCCCACGACTGTATCTATTTTATTATTTTTTGGTTTTTAGTACATTTATCTTAAACATTGCAATGTATGTTTAACATAAAACCGTTTAACTTAAAAAGTTTTTTTACCTATTTTTATTTTCTAGTTTTTAGTTTTTATTTCGCATTCTGTTTAATTCATTTAGTGCTTCATTATTGCAAGGCCCATCTTAAATATTGAGGTTGTATAGTGCACTGTATTCTTCTTGTCAAGCCCTTTTATTTGATACCCATATTGGTGGGATTGATAAAAAATTGTTATCAGACATTTGGTAGCGGTGGCCAGCTTAGATTTCAATTTTGCATAGTAAATTGTATTCTACTTGTTGAGACCTTTCATTTGATACCCATGTTGATGGGATTGATAAAACCTAAGTTATCCGCCATTTTGTAGAGGCCGCCATCTTGGATTTTAATTTTATATAGTACATTGATTATACTGGTTGAGCACTTTCATTTGATACCCATATTGATGGGATCGATAAAACCTACGTTATCCGCCATTTTGTAGCGGCCGCCATCTTGTATTTCAATTTTTTATAGTATATTGTATTCTGCTTGTTGAGCCCTTTCATTTGATACCCATATTGATGGGATTGATAAAACCTACGTTATCCGCCATTTTGTAGCGGCCGCCATCTTGGATTTCAATTTTTTATAGTATATTGTATTCTGCTTGTTGAGCCCTTTCATTTGATACCCATATTGATGGGATTAATAAAACATAAATTATCCGCCATTTTGTAGCGGCGGCCATCTTGAATTTATAATGATAATGAATAAACATGATTGTATTGTCACCAAAATCCAAAGTGTATACAAAATTTCAGATTAATCGGTTGACAGGAAGAGGGTGAAATTTGAATTACTAAATTTGACCCAAGAATAAAAAATAAAACAAACGGGGTGAGCTAAATAAAACCGTTTAAAAATAAAGAATTATCAAGTTTAGTTCACTCGTTCGGAAGCTTAACATACAAGTCTAAGTTTTATTTTTATTCATATATATAATATAAAAAATAAGTTATGTAATACTTTTTCACATTTTATCTGGCTTATAAAGTATATTCGCGATAAATTTTTACCTTATAAACGTACACGAAACATCGAAATTTATTTATTTACCGATACAGGTTGCGTTAATTACGAAAAGCAATCAAGTGCAAATTTTCTCCGCCTATCGAACCGCCAAGGCGTGAATATCCGTACCATCAATGACTATTTCATGATAATTACAACAGTTTAAAAAAATATATACATTAAATGGAACACATCACTCATTGTAAGATGTGCCTTTTGTAGTTAATCTATTATTTAAATATCCATTATTTTCGGGAGCCAAAATGTTGTAACACATTTATAATGTAGTATGTAAGCTGAGATTCTGTTAAGACTTCCCCCCCCCCTTTAACCCTCTTTTAATGTTTAATAAAAAATGTGCTGATGATGTGCTTCACTCTCAAAGTTTGAAAACACACACACACACACACACACACTCACACACTCACACATGCTACCATTATTTCGGCAGCTAAATATCTTCTATTGCCACAAAACGACGAAATATGTACATGAATTATATACACAATGTGCCTAAAGCTTCTTTTTTCATAAAGACGAGACTCAATTGTAATGTTTTGTTTTAAAACATAATTATTTTCACAATGTACAACCGTTCCCACCTTAATTGTATACTCTTTACAACATTTCAATTTAAGTTGCTATCGTGGAAGATCTGTTCATCAGTTCGGGTTACATTGTGTATTAAGTTTTGTGTTCACAGGAAATTGTTTAAATTTGGAATAGACCTATTTATGAAGAAAAGAAGAAGATCAAGATTTCAACCTTACAGAAGCTCACAGGCAAATAACACTGCTACCATAAACTACTGCTAGTAGGGTTGTTTTCCTGTGCTGAATAAGGTTACAAAAACTCCTGATTAGGGTCGACAGCAAGCTTGCGTACCCCTGGGATTGCAAGCTTCAGGCGAGATATAAAAAGGGACAATTTTCTTTTTTTAGATAAATTATGATACCTATCACAAAAGTGAAAATGACGTTATACCTAAAAATACTTACGTGTTAAACTTATGTTATTTAACGTTCGGGTTATACATCCTAATTTTTTAAGTCTTTTTTTTATATCACTAGGTCGGCAAACAAGCGTACGACTCATCTGATGGTAAGCGATTACCGTAGCTTATAGACGCCTGCAACACCAGAAGCATCGCAAGTTCGTTGCCGACCCAATCCCCAATCCCCCCAGGAGCTCTGGTCACCTTACTCACCAACAGGAACACAATACTGTTTGAAAACAGTATTATTTTGCTGTGATCTTCTGTAAGGTCGAGGTACTACCCCAGTCGGGCTGCTCCATATTTTGAGCAGGAAATTCCTGCTGTGCTCTACCTCAGTTAACAATGACCTTTGTTCTAGTGTCCTGTCCAGCGCCGCTCAAGAACAGAGACTTCGTGCTGCAGCGCTCGTGGCTGGATACAGGCGACGAGAAGATGATCCTCAACCACTCTGTCTTTCACAAGGACTACCCGCCGAGGAAAGGGTTTGTCAGGTAAAAGATTAGCAATCAACCATTAAGATGTTTGACAAACGCACAGATATCGGGCCATCGTTTTAATTCAGCCTATCGCAGTCCACTGCTGGACATAGGCCTCCCCGAGTTCGCGCCAAACATCCCGGTTTTCCGCAATCCTCGTCCAGCCACCAGCTATATATTGTTATCGATATCATATATATACGTAAGATATTATTTATAATTGTCTCGCTTATTTTGAAGCACAAGTAATATTTTAAGTCACCGATTGTTCGCCAGAGCAGCACTAGCACTGCTTTTACTTGCTTTGTTCATCATTGCATCGCTAATCAGTTGCAAGTTTGACAGCAGCAATTGCTCAATTCTCGCTAGTGTAATAGCAACGCTTCGATCTATTTTAACATAAAAAAGGTTCGTTAAAATACAAACTCTATGTAAATTGTGTTTATTTTACAGTCACAGATTTTAAATCTAATATTGTGATGTAAAGTTTTCACAAGCTCTAACATAAACTGTATTGTACACAAGCGAGCTCGGCTGATTCCCTATTTACTTTGTTCTATATACTATTTCGTAGGATGACTTTGCAATTTTTTCGTATTAAAATGATGACAGAGTTGACAGGTTTTCTGTTTTCCACGCAACTTTTACGTTTCAGTGTTAACCCTACACGTTGATCTATACATCTATACAAATAAAAAAAAATGTAGTTTCTGTTGGTAATATTAAAATAAGCGCTTTTTACTAAATGCATATAAAAGTATACACGGTACATATACCAAAATAATATTTTTAACAACTTTTGTCTGTCTGTCTGTCTGTTTGTTCCGGCTAATCTCTGAAACGGCTGGACCGATTTATACGGGACTTTCACTAGCAGATAGCTGATGTAATAAGGAGTAACTTAAGCTACTTTTATTTTAGAAATTTATTTATTTTATAACTCAGCGAACTGAATAATAACTTTTTTGTTAAATTCCACGAGGACGAAGTCGCGGGCACAACCAGTCTTTATTAATATTTTAAATCTGAAGTGTTTGTTTGCATGTTTGTTTGTTTCGACGCGCTAATTACTGGATTTTTTGATAGTCCATTTAACAAGAAAGGCTATAGGCCATATAATATTTTAGTACATTTTTTCTTGACAGTAACGTGGGTGAAACCGTGCAGCACAGCTATTACCGTTCTACTTAAAGCTATCAACGCTATAAAACCTTTTTTCATCTCTATACATTTTATGAAATTTAATAATTATAACGCTTTACTCAAGATCGGCTTTAGTATCAACTTAAGCTGAGTGGTACTTCGTATACTTCGTTTCGTAAATATTTTGCATAATTTACCTGTAAAATGTATTACAACAATATTAATTCTTTTGTAGGTGTATTTGTATTCGAAATACTATAAAATTTGAAAGCTATGTAACATAAATGGGAGGTAGGCTGTTAAATATCTAGTTATGACACGTTAGAGTTGTAACGGTAATTACAAAACAAGGTAGGTAATTATTTTACGAATGTATAATTGTATTAAAAAATTATTTATTTTTGAAAGATCACCGTTTGAGCTGGGCTTTCTGGGTTTGAAAGTTTTTTTTAAAATAAATAACAAAGTTTCTCTATAACTATTATTATTGAAATTTTAAAGCATATCGAAATGCTTATATATTATACCTGGGCAGACTAAAAAGACAGTTCAATTTTTTCATTGTTACAGGTTAAAAAAATATTTTAATTAATATGTTCACCTGTGAAATTATATATACTTTTTACTGTGTAGCCTTAATGTTCACTTTTCATTAGATTATTCGAACTCGCCACTCCACTGATAAGATACGACATAGTGCGTCAATCCGTCACGGCCTTGATAATCTGTGCGGGATACGGTGAGAATTATAAAAAAGCCGGCTAATAAAACTCTTTGTAATTTATTTTAATATATTTTTCAATTCCAATTTTAAATTTTTGGTGTATGACGTCGGTACAAAAAAAAAGATTAGTAGTCTGTATAAATAAAAATGTTTTATGGTCATTTTAAATATTTGCTCAAAACTATCACAGATGTTTATTATTATGAATATCAAAGCTATAATTTATTTATTTGATTTAAAATAAAGCAGATGCAATTCATCCACATTATTAAAGTACTTGCCTACAAACCTACTTAGTCTGTAAGTAAATACCCACATTAAGACACATATTTATCGAGTTCCAACTAAAATAAACCTACCCACATCAGTCCTTACAGCATTCGGGATTGTAGCAACTCATATTATATTTGCATCTACCAACAGGAGTCGGTCCCGTTCATACATAATATGTATACATTTGTAGTTTCAATTAATCATTGTAAGCTCGTAACAAACAAATAAACGCCTCAAAGCTAACTGCACTAGAATACACTATCACTGTTTAGGTGATATTATATTTAGAATACAACTATAAACACGTAGATCTAACACCCATTTACCTATGCACATATTTCTTATATACAGAGCCCATAATAGGTTCTATAGTACCTACAATGTATTCGCGTTAAGAAAATAGTCACGATCTAATCACGATCACTTAGATCGACCACACCTATTGATTAATTAAAACGTAGTAAATTAGAACGTCGTGTTCAGATTAATCAGTTGAATTCATCCATCAATCCATTCAGACGTTAAAATACTCCACAGTATTTAAAATTTAAAATAATAAATGGGCAAAAATAAATAATTTAAATTTTAGTTACACGAAGAATAAAAAAAAAACACACACAATGGTTTATATTTTATTTTATTTTTAGTCGTTGTCTAATCTGAGAAGGTTCTGTTGTCAAAGACTATACTTCTATAATAATAAATAAAAGAGTATACCTATATGCGTGTGTGTATCAAGTACATGTTAGTGTGTGAGACGTTTTTTTTTATTGATTTAATGTATTTATTAATCTGCACTCCTTCTCTATATAAACTACAAGTGTGCGAAATTTTATACTTTCGCGCAATTTTTGTGATAAAATGTACAAAGTTTTTGCTTCGCGTATTAATATATAAATAAAAAATGTAAACTCAGACAAAATCATAATAACGTACAATATTGTATTACGAAATTCAAATAAAAAATGGAAACAGGAATAGAATAAAAAATGTATCAATTCTACTATTAAAAAGCGAACGTTTTTGTTAAATACCTAAGAGTATAATAACTATTGGATTCGCTTTTTATTGTTATCGAGTGTTTATCTTTGAGCTGTATTTTTTTTACTTTTATTTACTAGTTGACCGAACATATGTAGTCTTACGAACTGTCCATTATATGCAGTTGATTGATTGAATGATTTTTCGATAGATTTTCACAGTTTTCTAAAATTTTCCAATGTATTGGGAAATTTCCTTAAATTTTTATTCTGTAAGAAACTTCTTCAAATTATTAGAAAGACTCGAAACACAGTCAAACTTGGTCCAGTCATTTTCGAGTTAAGCGCTAACAACACATATTTAGAGATTGATGTTTATTTATACAGATTGATTTGTAAACTAATTTAAGTTTGTAATAGAATCCTATTCCTAAAACGTTACTGCCTCTCATTTGCCTTCATTTCTCATTCATTGAACGTAAAAGACAATTTGATATTTTCTTTTGTAAAATAGGAAACAAAATCTCGATTTACGTGTAGAAAAGATACCCTAATATTTTCTATTAAATGACATACCCTTTACGCTCACATATAAGTCGTCCTGCTATTTGCAAAATCATCATTTTTCATAACACATATAAAAGCAGAAATAATATTGTGTACGTAGCTTTAGGCACTCCATAATAAAATTACAATTTGCGCTCGTTATATTATATATATAGCTCTAATTGATATTTGAAAACAATTACATTTTTGAAGTAAAGCTTCTTTACCCACGCTTAACTTGGGAAGTAAGCTGGTGAATGCGTGATGAGAGAGTTTAGAAAAGTTTGATCGGGCGTGGCGAACGGGGGTTGAGGGAGAGATATGAGTCAGATGGAGCTAAAGGAGTTTCACTTGAGCCATGTTGTCTAAAGTACAGTCGTTTTTTTTTTAAGTAACTGCGGAAATTTTTGACGATTCTTTTATTTAGACGCCACATTGGCGCAACGGTCACAGCCATGGATTGTACCTGTTGCGCTGGCGGTTGCGGGCTCGAACCCCGCACATGACAAACATTTTGTATTGGCCATACAGGTGTTTGTCGTGGTCTGGGTGTTTGTGCAGTCCTTGTGGGTCTCCCCACCGTGCCTCGGAGAGCACGTTAAGCCGTCGGTCCCGGTTGTTATCATGTACATCTGATAGCGATCGTTACTCATAGTAGGGAATTTATCCGCCAACCCGCATTGGAGCAGCGTGGTGGATTAAGCTCTGATCCTTCTCCTACATGGGAAAAGAGGCCTGTGCCCAGTAGTGGGATATTACAGGCTGAAGTGTTTTCTTTAGAACATTCAGAATCAGTGATAATATCATTTTAATTGTAGTTTATTAAAAATCAAAATAATTTTAATTTGTAAAATGCCAATTCAAAAGTTCTTTTAAAGTCTCCTTGAACAAAGTCATTTTTTATTGCATTTGATTTAATTTTATAATAATAAGTATATACATAGGTTATGTCCTTCCACAGAGCACTTTCTTTGTTGACGGGCTTCGTGGTAAAAAGAAGAGAAGGTCCTGGTAGCTGGCTAGGTTACGTCTCTCGATCTGACCCTCGAGGGGCACTACCTGCCTGGTTGGTAAATAGGTAAGCGAGAAGGTATTTCTAGTACTATTCTAATTGGGTATATGATGAGGAAACTGGCATAAACATAAAAAATAAATAATTAATAAATAACTATAAAATACACACAAAATAGACGGGGGCACGTAGGCCTAATTATTATTACATCATAAAGTGAATAATAATCAGCTTATGACGACTATAGTCTACTACTAGTCGCTGGCTTCTCCCAAGACGTGTTTAAGATTCAAACCATCAATCTAACTCAACCATTCAATAATATATTTCCTTAAATAAATCATTAGTAAAAGCTTAGGAATTGTTAATATTATTTTGAAATCCTTTCCAATCTAAGTTTTTGATTCATCTGCACAGTCTTCAACGTCTCTTTGAGCGTAAATGTATTTCCTATTACATTGGACTATATAAATACATAACAACATATTTTTGGCAAATATATTCTTTACCAAATTACTTTAAATAAATTATATTTTTCATTACAGAGTAACAGCTCAGCTGGCTCCCCGTTTGGTAAATCAGCTACATGCAGCTGCTCGACGCTACCCAGGATGGAAGGCGCTCACAGATACTCCTTATTACAAGCCTTGGAGACACCCTGAACAGGTTCCTCCGTATCGGATTAATTTAGAAGATGTAAGTATTATTATTTTTTTTAGAATAATTAAAAGAGATAATTGGAATTTCATGGAGTTTATCAAAAGTAATATAATAATAATTATTCGTACTATTACAGTAATATATTAAAATACGAACTAATAAATAAACTGAAACTAAAAATACGCCAATTACGTGTTATTTGAAATATTAATTTAAACAAAAAAAAAACCTTCGGGGTTATTTAATAATTATATAATAATTAAGTTGATGAAAAAAATCTTCAAAGGAAATTTCTTCGAAAGGTCAAACTTTTTATGTCTTTGCGGTAATTGCTCTTTGAACGTAAACCAGTAAGGCCTCCTAGAGGAAAAACTTAATAATATACAGTAAAAAAACTTGCATTTGCAAACTCCCAATTTCTTGCAAACTGAGTATTAAAAACTCAAGTTTTAAACGTCATTATTTTTTTTTTTAAGAATTAAACCAGAAATTACTAGTAGAGGGACTTTATTATAAATTTGCGTTCCCCAGTCACAAAGAGGGATTTTTCCTATCGATTAATATAATAACAATGCTAGTTTTAATGATGCTTAAAAAAAGAGCAGAGCAATGTAAAAATGCAATGATTAGAATTAAATGGTTCATTGCCTCTTAACAGTAATGTTTTGATACTAATGAAATGTGGTATAGTGTCGGACCACCAGATATTTTATACAGTTCAGGAAGGTTATAAATAAATAAAATAAATCATTATTTTTTCAGTGTATTGATCCTGATGCTCCCCCACCACCAGCGGAACCAAAGCCAAATACTTCTAAGACTAAATTAGAAGTTCCCCAAGTAAAAGAAACTGAAAGTCACAGCATTGAAGACTTAGGAGACATATCATCAGAGTTCAGTGTAGAAGTAGAAGAATTACCTGAACAACATCTCGACCCAACTAAGAAGAAAGGTAAATTTTATAAGTTGGTCAAATCAATGAAAAATCGGAGGAAAAGTGTTCAAGTTGCCAAAAGTGCTGATAATCTTGTAGACGGTAAAAGTTCCGAAGAGAAACATGAAAAGAGAAAATCGTCATTTAAATTTCACCGACGATTTAGTCTAAGTCGAGGACGGGAGGATTGAGGAATATCTAACTAATAAGGAACTTATAAATAAATTTAAATTGTTCAATTTTTAAAATGTTTCCATCTATTCTTTTGTTTTTAAATTAGACAAAAATTCAGTACCTAACCGTTTACGTCAATTTAATTTTTTTTCTATTTTTAATTATTTTTTAAAAATAAATTTTGAAGTTTATTCTTTAGAATCGTAATTTGAAAGTCATTGAAATGACAATGCGTCACACGATAAAGAAACAAAGACATAAATGTATAGGAGCGAATGAGATTAGAATATATTACCGCTGAAAACGAGTACGAGACGGGCTTAGCATGGCGCTTATAACCTTTGTTATGAGACCGTGAACATTGTCGATAGAACAAATCACAATGGCCTGTCTTCCTACGACTTTTCAGAAATTTCATTTCTGCTGTGTTTGAATTGCACACACGAGTTTTTCTTGTACTGTGAGGATAATTTTTTAAGTAATATTATTGGTAACCAAAAAGAAAATTCGTATGTAAATTTAATTTATAATAAAAGAAAAGCGAAAGAATAATCGACAGAATTTTTGTAGGATTTCAAAAATATTAGTCTAAGATGTTAAAGTACCTTAATCGTATATATTTTACAGTAATTATTTTAAGATTCTTTTATAGATATTAAGATGTGAATATCGATGTTTAAATGTTTTAGAATCCATATTTCAACTTCCTTTTCCATCCCTCTATATAATTAATGATTAAGCTTTCTCTAAGATTGATTCGCATTTTTTAAAGGCAGCATTCAAGTATTATTATTAGTGTTATGAATGAATTATAAAATTTTAATATTTTATAATTCATTCAAATTGTCCAAGTGAAGGCCAAACAATCTAGTAAGATCTATAATTTGCTTTTATTTGCAATGTCAATTTTTATAATACTGTAATTAGTACCTTGTCAGTAATATTTGTTTATATTTTTTTTTTAGTTTGCTCGCAAACGAATAAAAAACCGACTTCGATTACATAGACCAATAATTCAATGTAGGTCGAGGAAAAAATATTGAAGTAAATAGCAGTATTAGATATAACTCATAAAGTACTCTTCAGATCTCAATGAAATTTAAATGAAACCAAATGACACGCATCACCTTTTGATTAAAAAAAATCGAAATTGGTTCACCCAATCTAAAGTTCTGACGTAACACACACAAAAAAAATGCAATCGAATTGAGAACCTACTCCTTTTTAAAGTCGGTTGGAAAAACAGAGGGACTTAGCAATAATGTGAAATAATAAAATTAATAAATAATTTTTAAATATATACACCGTGTGTTTTCGGCCAAGAATATTTTTCTTTTTTTTTTAATCTACAACGGAATGAAACCTTCATGATTTTAAAAATATAGATTAAATTGGTATTTAAGTTAGAATATTTGTGCTAATGACATTGTTGCACTTAGTACTAAGATAGGACAGAAGATAATATCCTACTTAAAATATGTAACTGCCCAACTGGGGAAGTACCTAGACCTTACAGAAGATCACAGCTAAATAATACTGCTCCAAGCAATATTGTATTTCTGTGGTGAATAAGGTGACCAGAACTCTTGTGGGAGATAGGGTCGGCAACGCGCTTGCGATGCTTCTTATGTTGCAGGGTTCTATAAGCTACGGTAATCCCTTATCATCAAGTGAGTCGTACTTATTTGCCGACCCAAATATATAAAAAAACTTGTTCGTAACGCGCGGTCGACGCGTATCTAATTACTAGTTTATAGAATTTCTGTAGGCCATGATGAATTGACATATTTTATGTTGACTGAATATGAATTGTGTATTAAAAAGCTGTGAATAATTTATTTTATTTTATTATCTTGTAGGAATAAAATTATTTATTACAATTGATAAAATATTTTTTAAATTTACATACAAGTATATGTATTATAAAGTACAGTGTGCGTTAAATATTATTTAGTCTTTTAAGAATGTTTGATGATTTTTGGCTGTTTATTTTATCTTACTTACTACATATGAGTTTCAAATATATTTTTAATTCGTTCAATACAAATTTGAAAATTTATAGCTATACTACAGCATAAATAAATATTGTGTTTGCTAGCAAACGAAAAAAAAAGCCGATTTCAATTCCATCGACCATTATACAACGTAAGTGAACAAAAAAATATTCAAGAAAATACCGCATTATAAGATTTAACTCAATAAGTACTCGTCAAATCTCAATCAAATTAAAATAAGACCATGTGACAAGCGCCAGCTTTCGATCAAAAAAAAAGACGAATCATCGAAATTGGTCCGAAATGTAAAAAAATATATGGTCGTAATACGTAGGTCAACGAAAAAATAGTCAAGTGAAAACGCATTTTTCCATAGACCTGTTGAGTTAGCCTATGATTGCAATGTATAATAAAAATTTATTATACTGGTAATTTTCACTTACGAAAAAATTGTAACATAGTAGTCATCTCCTTACAAAGTAATTTCGTCTTGTGAATCGATATCAAACGATCGATTTATTCTTAATACTTGAATGCTCCTTAATAAACTTTCATCCTTAATTTCCTTGATAAATAATTTTTTACTGTTTCTTATTTAATGTTCTGCAGAAAAAAAATTAAACTTAACAATACGCATGAGTGAGATTTTAAATAGTTCTTATTGTTCTTTGTTAACAATAGATATAGATAAGCAAGAACTCGTGTATTCTAAAATATTTTGCTTCTTAAAATACAAAATCACTTTTGAAATTTGTATCTTCATAGTTAAGTCCGCTAGGTATTTCTTGCAAAATTTCAGTATTGTTGGAAATATTTATAAGTGTATAAAGTATATTTCCTTTAAAATGTAATAGGATAAAATTATAATGAAAAGAGTTAAATGTTTGTGAAATAACGCACATCTTGTTTGTATGAGCCAGTATGTAACTTGGTGTATGATGTATGAGATCTCAAGTTGTTAGAATAAATGTATTTTTTAAGACTTTAAATTAGTTCTATCAGAATTAAACGTGAAGAGGAAAAAAACCATCATTGTGATTAAAAAAGGTTTTACGATTTCTATATAATATGTTACATAATAAATAAATATAAAGTATATGCAGTTAAAATATCAATGTTAGAAAGAATATAACGTGTAAAGAACAGAAAGATACGTGTCTAAGGAGTTTATAATCAAATAAAAATTCACTACCACATACAGAAAACTAAAAAGTATTTAGAAATATTAATACTCAATTAAACAATCAATTGATATACAAATCAATCAAGCATGAATTATATTTACGACATTTTTATTTCACGTTTATATTTAAAGTGAATTCTGAGTATTGACAATAATAAACATTAAAATAAAATCGGCTTATATCGATAAAAGTGCCTCGTGCCGGCGAATTATAACAAGAAAAATATACATACAAAAAAGTTTAATTCTTCGAAATAAAATCCACTTACAATAGAGTAGTACAGTTTTTATATACCGTAAAGAAATCTGTGGTACATGAAAAGTTAACAATACATTCAGTTAAAGAATTTTTTGCTCATCTGTTTCCGTAATTTATCTTTCAAGGTGAACTCTTACTCGACTAATAATTACGTTACTTTACAGGATTAGGAAAAATTTTATAGAATCTATAAAGGTTTTACTTTAAATCGAAACTTCTATTAATTCTCACAATTAAAAATTCTTTGCCAATAATTGTTTTGTTAATTACTTTCATTAAATATTCTCTGCCTCTTTTTGGATTCTTAGCTCTTCTCTCTAACTGACATGTTATTAAAATGTTACACATAAAATAAAACATCACGCATCACTTCAGCCTATCGCAGTCCACTGTTGGACACAGTCTCCACAAGTTCGCGCCAAATAAAACATACATATCCTTAAATATTCACAATGTTTGTAGAGATCTTCTAGAAAATTCAACAAAACAAAAATCAAGTAGTTTTTGTCGCTGCATTGGACTTCATCGCTACACTGAACATAGCTCAGATTTCAATTTCAAGTCTAGAACTTCCTTCTCGGAATTAGTCTTAAAAGATGTTTTTAACTCAGAAAATTCGTTCTGAAAGTTAAATAAATAACAAGGAAATAGAATTATTACATAAAACATTATTTGTTGTTTTAATTAAGTATGTAGGAATTTAATGTCTAGAATATTTAATGCAGATATCGTGGTTGTACAAGAATATACCTTAGGTTAATCTAAGTGTTTAAATGCATAATAAGGATATTCTAACTCTACTTAACATAATTTATAACATTGTTGACTGGAGACAGATAATCTTTGTATTTTAATAAAATGCACTGCGCATATTAATGTTTTTTTTCAAACTTGTGGTTTTTCAAATATATTTTATATTTAAAGATAAAACGAGAACACAATACAGTAAAAATTGAAGTGGTGACGATATTTCCTGCCAGTCAGGTTTCTTGAGATTGTCGTGAAACAATGGGTCAACTGTCAAAACCTTACATCAAAACTTTGCTTATATTTTTTTGTCAGTAAATATATTTTCAAAGCTATTGCGACTATTTTCTCAATTATATCGATCAATATACTTCGTGTATTCTCTATTCTATGTGACATAAGCGGAATCGACCGTTCTAACGTGACACAACTGAATGCCATTACATATATTTTAATAAATTAATCAATTCAAAGCGATTGCTATGTATTCTACTAAATACTATTCGTTTGTTTGATCGAGCAAGCAATAGGACTGGTATGCCGATTATTTTAGCAATAAAATCTCTTTATTGAGAATTCTTGATATGAATAAATTTTTGAAACGATGGAATATGTTTCAATAATCATTCTTATACATTACGAAAAGACATTTCTCAAAATTAATATAAGCAGTATTATATAACGCTACGATTGGTAACGACTAAACAATAAAAAATATATAAACACTGATTACACTCGGTATAATGAAGGACACCAATTAATTAATTTTATACTTTGACACATTGTTTTTTTTAATGTAGATTATCTGTTTCCCTGTCCAATACCCTACCGTATCATTTCTTCATTCTTAAGCTCGTATACTGTGCCTTCGCTTTTTACATTTATCTTAATATACGTATCGATTTAAATTAGGTTGGTATTGAAAATCATATATTACCGTAACTAAATATTTTAACCGTATGCTTATATTGGTCAATACTAACTGCTAATGAGCTTGTAAGCAGAGAAACTATAATAATAATAATATATTGATAAAAAATGATGCTTAAATTTTCTATGTATAATGTTTAAATTTTATTGTCTAATTTATTCATTATTTTTAATTATCTATTACACGATTTCTAAAATTAAAGTAATTTGATAACTTATGTTATATTGTATTCGAAGTACCAAATGGTGAAAGAGAACTTTTAAGGCACTTTTTTTTTTAATTTACAAAATCAGAAGATTATGTTCTAATAAACTAACATTAAATTATAATTATATGTCCGAGTAGTATAATAGGGTACATGTTGCACGTATTTCCATCTTGATCTTTGTCTCAACTGTAATTCTTTAGACAAATAAGTATTATCACGAGATGTGTGTTAGGCAAAGTGTTTTTATCATGTTAACATGTTCGACTTGTTATTTGAGATAGCAGACAAATATATTATTACAATATTGTAGCCAGATCTTTTATTGACAAACAACGACTAATCTATTCATTAACTATTTATTATAGATTAAAATAAAAGTGTTACAAGGTAAAGGTTCGTCCATCTTTATTTATATTAGATATTAAAATAACCGATTTTTACTAAATGCATGTATGGATGTATACACGGTAAATATTCCAAAATAACATTTTTTTAAATTTATATCTGTCTGTCTGTTTGTATTTCTGTTCGTTCCGCCTAATACCTGAAACGGCTGGACCGATTTTAACGGGACTCACACTGACAGATAGCTGATTATAAGGAGTAACTTAAGCTACTTTTATTTTAGAAATTTATTTATTGCTGTTGCGGGCAGAACTAGTGTACATATGAAATCGTTGAGTCATTCACTCACAATGAAATCTCAAAATCGGCCGGATGCATGAAGATGAAATTTGGCAGGGAGGTAAATAATAGTCAATAGACGTCCACCAAGAATGGATTTTGCGACGGGCCGCACAAAGGAGGTTTAAGAGCTCTAGAATTTTTCCCTAAATACTATATTATTTATGCTTCAAATTTGAAATTTGGCAGGGAGATTGTTAAAAAAATTTAAACGTCCACATAAAACGAATTTTGAGACAGGATCAATTAAATCGATCAATGAAAATCGGGTTAAGGTGGTCTAAGAGTCCTTAAATAAAAGTCATTCATTTCTTGTGCTACAAGCTTAAAATTTGGTAGAGAGATAATAAATAGATGGTAGACATGGACGTCTACAAAGCTTTTAACTCCAGAAGTGACGGACTTCCATAGAAATTTGAAAAGACTAGCTTCAGAAGACCCAAAGAAAAACTATATTTAACTGTTCCATGAACAGTGATCGAGAAAAAGTCTGCGATCAGTCTGGTAGTTTTAGCGCATGAACGCTAACTACTACTACACTACGACTACCAAATTAACTATAAATGTTACAAAGGTTGGTATACAAAGAGGCCCGAGAGAGGAGAGAGGTAAATTGTTATAATAAAATGATTATACGATACTGAATAGCCCCTCTTTATTAATATTGTCAATTTCCACGCGAGCGCAGCCGCGGGCAACTGCTAATTATGTTGTAGGGTAACTGCTAATAAGGCTGATTAAAAAAAAAACTTTTTTTTAAAACCCGCATCGAAATATCGTCAGAGCACCGAAAACGAGGCCTTTGAAAATTGGAGCACTTGATTTTAAGATTTAGAAATCGCGCATCGAAGTTTTTTGTTTTCATAAAAATAACATGAGAACATTGTTTTTTAATTTTCTAGCTAACAAACCAATCAACGGGTTTCTATGCGTAATAAAGAATTTTTGTAGGAATTTTCGTGGGAAGTAAGGAAATTTATTTCGATATACAAGCCTAAATTAAATAAATGTGCCGTGTCGGCGGCGCCTAAACACCGACGGTCGTTGGTTCGATTCCCACTATCGGAATGAATATTTGTGCTTATACAAATATTTATTTCCGGTGTAGTTTTTAGTCCTTGCGGATGTGAAGCTGTCGGTTCTGGTTGTTATCATGAACACCTGATAGCGATCGTTACTCTTGGTATATATCTAATTTAATAATATAGTATAAATATTTGCCATATGCATTGGTGCAGCGTGTTGGATTAAGCTCTGACCCTTTTCCTACATGGAGTAAGAGGCCTGTACCCAACAGTATATGTATACAACATAACTCCCTTGCGTCAGTTCGGTAAATGTACTTAATCTAATCAGATAGACAAAATTATTCAAATACCCAAATAACATTGGATTCGTGTTATGTTATTTTTCTTTAAAACATCTAAACGTGTATGTAGTAATTACGTATTTAATTACATTTAAAATGTTCAATATCTTATATTATTTATATTAGCTTTTAATAGAAGAACGACTCCATCTGGCTTAGGTGATTTCTGAACCTAATTGAGGGAACTACGAAAACAAATAGTTTAAATTTTTTCATAAATAATAAATAATAATAAAATATAATATATACATAGGACTATCTTTCATTAAATAGCAAAAAAAAATTACGAATAGAAATGTTAAAAATTTAAAATAGCATAAATTTACATATATAACCTCCTTTTTTCGTCGTTTAAGTGCTTTATTTTTAAAATTAGGCTTGACAAAGTCGAAGCATTCGCTTACTTTTCAACTCCTTGATACATATTAACGCTGACAGCAACAAATATAGTTTAAGATTAGTTTAATAGTGACGATAGAACGAAGTGATCTTTCCTTGCGACGGTCTTCGCAAGTGACCAGTGGCTAAGTAAGGCTTTGCGCCTTTTTCATTATTCCATGTTTAAAGTGAAAATAAGTTTGCATTTATTTTTTGGTTCTGTAAAAGGAAAAGGTAACATAATTTTTTTTTTTTGTTTTTTTTTTTTTTTTGAGTTCTTATAAAAATAGTTTTATTTATTTTGTTGAATATTTTAAATAAATCGACCTTATTTATTATATATAAATTAATTTTATTAATTGTTTCTGAACCGATAAAGCAGTGCGTTTTTGAACAATAAGCAGTCAGGTACTTGCGTTCGTTAATTACAATAGGTGCAGCTGTTTTCATTTTTTTATTTCATTTTACACGGACACGGACATTTTAAAAATGTTAATATTTAAAACCATCGTAACATAAAATGTTCGGTTGTTTGGTTAAAATACAATATTCAGTGTAATTGAAATGCTGATTATAATAAAAATAACCCCATTTTTTTTTCTTATCATGTCTTAATGTAACTACAAAAATTGGTATTATTTCTATCAGAATAAATATTGTTGGAAAATTTTTGAATTTTCATAATTTTTTTGCATGTCTACATACCCATGCATGTCTACCATTCCACTATACCATGAGCTATAGTTTTTTTTTATAAAAATCTAAAGAATTTCTAAATTAGATCGAGTATCAGGTGAAATAAGCGTGTTTGTAATAATTTATTTAATTTTTTAGACAAATATTTAATAATTTGTTTAATTTTTTAGACAAATAATTATACTAGCCATACAGATATTTGCCGTTGCCTTTGTGTTGCATATTACAAAATTTTTATCCTACTTTACTTATTTTATTTACTATCTACTTACCACTGACGTATCTTTTCTTCATATTTCTCGTTCTATTTCTGGTAGGTATTTTGGCCGGACATCAGGTCAATACTACTAATTTATGCAAAACAATATAACTAAACTAGAAAACTGGATAATTTTCATCCCGAAAATCAGAACAGAGAATCCCAAGAATCAGTCTTAGTTCATAAATGCGTAGATCGATTTTTCAATTATTTTATATAAAAAAAATTCTGTTAGAAATGGTATGTATGTAAAGACTGGGCCCTAAACATTTATAAGATCTTTTACTTTGATTTATTGGTTCAAAAATTACAGACCCTCCTCACTAAGTCGAAATCCATTCGAAGCCCTGAATGTTGACATCTCTGAACGTACGGTTCATCTTTAGCCAGTCACACAGAAACATGTAACAAAAATCTGTCAATAAATATTATAGAAAAGACTAGCTGACCCCGCAAACGTTGTTTTGCCATAATTATATGTTATTAACCCCCCTTAACCCCCCCTTTAACTTAGGGGTTGTGAAAAATAGATGTTGCTCGATTCTCAGACCTACCCAAAATGCACACAAAATTTCATGAGAATTGGTCAAGCCGTTCCGGAGGAGTTTAACTACAAACACCGCGACACGAGAACTTTATATATTAGATTGATAAAAAAATAAAATAAAGTTAGTATAAAAACTCACTTTCCGTGAAAATTACTTAATATCCCCACCCGTAGGGGATCATAGCAGTGGATTATGCTCTGACCCTTTTCCTACATAGAGAAAAAAAACCTTTGCCAACAGTGGTATGTTAAAGGCTGAATCAATCAATCAATAATATTATATACTTTATTGCACTCAAAAAATACATGTAAAAACAACATAAGAATAATATTTATGGCAAAGGTGGACTTATCTCTGAAAGAGATTTCTTCCAGTCAACCCATGGTCATGAGTAAGTGTTTAATATAGCGAGGCAAACAGTGCAAGAAGATTTACTAAGAACAAGAAAAAAAAAAACGTAAAAAAAAGAAAAGATATATATAATATACACTAGGATAATATACACTAGGCAAAATAAAAGCTAACAAGATACGTAAAATTATGCAATAAAAGAATCGTAGTCCTTCTAAAATACTTAAGAAAAACAACTTAAAAAAATATCACTATCTGTCACGGTTGACTCACAGTGCCATCTTTCATTTAAACTTTAATTAAAGATTGCGTTAACTCTATTATTCTGTGATTAACTGAATTTAAATGAATATATATTATTATATAATATAATATAACAGTATTCTCAGGTATTAATACTAATCTGAAAAAAATACCTTCTTAAATATCTATTTTATAATAGCTGATCCTGCAAACGTTGTTTTACCATATATGTAATTAACCCCTTAATCCCCCCCCCCTATAACTTTGCCCCCCCCCCCCCCCCCCCCCCCCTATAAATAGCTGTTGGCAGACCTTCACACCTACCCGATATGCACACAAAATTTCATAAAAATCGGTCCAGCCGTTTCGGAAGAGTATGGTAACTAACATTGTAACACTAGCATTTTATATATAAGATTGAAGAATTTAATGTATATATATATATATATATATATATATATATATATACCGTAATTCAATGCATATATATATATATATATATATATATATATGCATTGAATTACGGTAGTAAAGAATATAGCCACCTCCTCTCTTCCCGTGGGTGTCGTAAAATGCGACTACGGGATAACAAGGTTCCACAACCACCTTGGAACATAAAAAGCCGACTGATGGCGGGATAACCATCCAACTACTGGCTTTCAAATACACAAGCCGAAGACGGGCAGCAGCGACTTCGGTGCGACAAAGCCAGTCCTGCGTTCACCAACACGCCTGCCCAGCGTGGTGACTATGGGCAAAACACAGGAGTTGGCGCCATTTTTGGCGCGAACTTGTAGAGGCCTATGTCCAACAGTAGACTGTTATAGGCTGAAGTGATGATGATGATGAGTGATTATACAATATAAGAAAAACTTCGTTTTCGAACTTCCAAATTTCTTCTTCAACCAATTTTATTTATTAACTAGCTATTCCCGCGACTTTGTCCGCATGGAATGTAACAAAAATGATATTGTTCAGTTCGCAGAATTATAAAATATATAAATTTCTAAAATAAAAGTTGCTTAAATTACTCCTTATTACAAAAGCTATCTGCCAGTGGAAGTCTCGTCAAAATTGGTTTACCTGTTTCAGAAATTAGCTGGAAGACGAAAAATTGTAAAAAATGTTATTTTTGTATAAGTACCTTATGTTTTAAATTAACCTAACGTATTAAAACATAAGGTACATAAGGTGTAAATGCATTTAAGCAAAAGTTCTTGTTTTAATATTACAGAGACTCCAATTTTATTTATTTGTATAGAAGTCGTCATAATACTAGTCAAGTTGGCAACTAACTTATCTTTATTGCACTTATATATATAGTCTAAATTGTCAATAAAATTAATGAACACTTACAATGAATATATTTTGTATCACGCGAATGTAATAAAATGTCTCTCATCCCCGCCATATCGCTTCCGGTGACACTGGTGACATCATAACCTACCTCACCGCCATTTATTGCATTCAAGTTGCACCGACCCGCATGAATACTTTTTTACGGATAAAAAATTATAATTTCAGAAGAATATCCCAATTGCCAAAAGATTATGATAATTTATTTGTACAGCTTCGTTCATTCATTAAAAAAAAAACGATCCCTTTTCATATTTCTCGAGAAAATATTGGAATTCCTGTCATTTCCGACTGCCCGATGCTTCAATCAACTGCATCATACGGTGGATTGTAACCGAAAACTGGTTTTGGAATAGTACTGCTTCTAATTCACAGATTCAAATATTTAGTCACAGACACAAATATTTAGTCTTGTCAAAACTGAAATATTAAAAATAACAATGTAACCAAAGAGGTTTTATAAATGTGTAGAATATTTACTCACAATATAGTTGATTGAAATTCTTGTATTTTTTTTTATTATATTAACATTTTTTCAAAGTTATTTAATAGTTTTTTTTATATTATTATAAGACTGTTTATAAAAAAAATAAAAAAATCGTGTCAAGTCAATCGAATTTTATTTCTGTGAAATTCAATTATGTGTTATTTTGACTTTGATTTATTTGATAAACATCCAATTATTAATATTTAAGTAAATTATGCGTGCGTCAGGTGCATTTTATTAATTAATTAATTTTAATTAATATTCACTAATAATTGAAGTAGACGACTACCGCTCAGACTTGGTATGAGTGCCATGTTGGCTTTCACGCCGGCGTCTGCGGCTCGATTCCCACTTAAAAATCTTAAAATGAATATTTGTACAAATATTTATTTCCAGTCTGGGTTTCGGTCCGTATTCCTCTCGAAGAGTATGCTAAGCTATCGGTCCCACTTGCTCTCATAGATACCTGATAGCAATCGTTACTCATTGTAGGAAATAAGTATATCCGTATATAACATACAGTGAAACACAGTGGCGTATTTCAAAATTTAGCGCCCCGGGCCATTTTATTTTCCCGCCCTATATATTAAGGGAAAAAAGCAAAAGCAGCGTATTTATTATGATATTTCGCAAAATAATCGATCAATAAAATTATCGATTTATTGTGAAATTTTTCAGTTAAACTATTTTTAGGCCCTTACTTTTACGTTTAATAATATTGTTTACACAGTTGAGAATTAATTGTTAAAAATCGATAAAAGCAATAAAATTATCGATCCGTGTAAAAAAATCTAATATTTTTTCACATTCCTAGCACGTATGCTCAGCTTGCGCCGCTCCTCGTGCTCGGCTTACGCTGCCTCTCGCAGAATACCGCCTCGAGCCACGGGCCCTTAGGCCCTAGGGTAAATATGCCCTTGGTAAATTAACTTTAAACAGCGTGGTACATTTACCTCAAACGCTTCTCAAAGGACTGTTATAGACTGAATCAATCAAACGCTTCAGCCCGTAATATCTTACTGCTGCCATTCCGCTGCCAATTCAACAGTCAAAAACCAGTACTGTGACCGTTGCGACATGCAGCGTCTAATAAATCAATCAAATAATAATCAGTCTCAAATATTGAGGTTAAAAAAAAACAGGAAATGTCTGGCTGAAAATATTGAGCACCTTAAATGTGGAAGTACCTTAACCCTTTTAGAACATTACAACTTAATAATGCTACGTATTGCGTATTTGTGGTAACTCCCTGTTATGTTAGTTTGTAATTTAGAGCCCGGGTAAAGCTCGGTTTCCCAGATATTAGTTATTTTTTTATGCATATAAAATTATGCCTGTGTAAAAATAGAGAGCAACTTCTCTTATCAGAATTTTAACTTATCTTGTAACTCCTTAATTTATAACCGAATTTGTAATAGAAAATATAATGTGTATTAATGCCTTATCAGGCTAAAACCGGCGCCGTTTTCAATTATCAAATTTTTTTAAAACGCCATACTAATTAATTTTCAGTCGTGGCTTTAGAGATATAAATGAGGTCGTTCTTTTATAATATTCTAGCATTCCGCATTAACAAAAATTTTAAGATATTTTTTTTGTTTCCCTATTTTATTTTATGTTTTTAAAATATAATATAGCCTATGTCACCCGCGGATAGTGTAGCTTCCCAAAAGTGAAAGAATTTTTCAAATCGCTTCAGTACTTTTAGATCCTATTCCATACAAACAATCAAACCTTTCCTCATCTGACCTTTGAGTACAAGGAATTCATTATTACATCTAATGTTGATCCCTTAACAATAAAATAAACAAAAAAAGGTCATGTCAAACAATTTTATCGTTTTGACTTGACAACGTGAATCAATAATATGTTTGTGGATGAGGACAAGAAGGTGAAATGAACTATTGATTATTGCATGGTATCCATTTAGCTAAATTATTATGTATTATCAAAATAGTACCCGGGTGACCGAGCTAAGCTCGGTATTTTTAGTAAATCGTGTTTTTTGGAAATCATAAAGTATAAATACGAATTACATATTGATAAAATATGAATAATATTTTTCGATTTTACCGACATAATAATAAAAAATAAGAACAGTCTATTTAAATAAAAAATATCGAGTGCAATTAGAAAAAGAAAAAGAAAAAATAATTGATCAGAGACATAGGGATTTGAACCATGATCTTCTCGGTTGATCCCGAGCGGCCGATTTCCCACCGAGCTATTGCAACTACATTGACTTATGCGAAATTTACCTTCGTATTCTAACGATATTTTTTTCAATTCCTAAAAACAGGGATAAAACGACATTTCCTGAAAATGAATCCTAGCTAAATAGATTTATCTCCCCCGAAACCCCCTATATACTAAATTTTATGAAAATCGTTGGAGCCGTTTCCGAGATCCAGATTATATATATATATACAAGAATTGCTCGTTTAATAGTATAAGATATACACGAATAGAGAACGATTTGTCTTTATCCCTTTCGAAGTCAGTTAAAGTTTAACTGATACAGTGCAGGTATCCCCGTCCTCTGTTCAGTGAGGTGTTGCAGCACTACGGAATTACAAAAAAAAAAACAAGTATAAAATTATATTTAAGATTTTTCAACAAATTTATTAGTTACAACGACGTAACTCCAGATTTGAAATGTTTTGTATGTAGGTTCGACAACTTCTTCGAGAGCTTCTTAAATAAACTTAAGTGTGTCTTAGACCCTTAGAGTACATTAATACATATATAATTATTCTTTGACGGTTCACAGGAAAGTGGACATGTGCGAACCGTCAAAGAATACTTATAACAAATGGACACAACGATAGATAATACATATATAATATTTAAGGTTTCATAATATTTATAACCAATAATTATTATTATTAATAAATTTGGTAAAACTGAGAACGTTTATTATAAATTAAAGTAAATCGGAATTAAAATCAATAATAAATTGAATATGGTGAACTTTTTAAGAAGATTTCGAAAGAAAATTTAAAATGAATCCGCATGTCCACAAAAAAAGCAGCGTGATGAACAAACTGCAATCCGTTATCTTTATATAAAAGGTCTGTGTGTCATCTCCGTAGCGTATGTATATTTATACGACTACGGTGGCAAACAAACAAACGGCCCAGGTGATGTAAGCGATTACCGTAGCCTATGAATGCTTAAACAAAAACATTCAGCCTGTAACATGCCAGTGTTGGGCATAGGTATCTTTCGCCATGTAGGAGAAGGATTGGAGCTTAATCCACCACGCTGCTCCAGGTTGGCAGATATGTCCCCTACTATGAATAATGATCGCTATCAGGTATTTATGATAACAACCGGAATCCACGGCCTAACGTGCTCTTCGGGGCACGGTGGGGAGACCCACAAGGACAGACATCCAAACCGATAATTTTTTTTGTACAAATAAAATATCCATCCCGAGCGGGCATCGAACCCGCAAACCGTCGGTGTTTTGGCGACGTCTCGCGCCACTACACCAGAGCAGTTGTTGTAAGTATGAATGCCAGCAACACCAAAAGTATGACAAGCACTTTGCGGACCCTTCCCCCGACCCTCTCCATAAGCTTACTCGCCTAATGTCCACAGCATTACTTGAAGACAATATTATTTAGCTGTGATTTGCTGTGAAATAAAGTTACTTCTCCAGTCAGGCTGATCTATATTTTGTGTAGGATATTTTCTGCTATGCTCTACCTCAAATGGTACAATACATAACAAAAATGTAAATTTTTCAGATGCCATCTCGCGCTTCAGACAATCTTCTGCAACCAGTGATTACAAACAAAACTGAAAAAGATATTGATGAGTTCGAAGACGTGGAAACGATAGAATGCGACGAACAGGAAATTTGTTATGGAGCAGGTAATATTATCTAATATATAAAATTCTCGTGGCACAATGTTAGTTATAATACTACTCCGAAACGGCTGATTCGTTTTTTATGAAATTTTGCGTGCATATCAGGTAATTCTGAGAATTGGTCAACATCTATTTTTTATACCCCTAAGTTATAAGGGGGGGGGGGGTTAAGGGGGTTAATATATATAAATGGCAAAACAATGTTTGCGAAGACGGCTAGTAAATATATAAAAATCACAGCAACAACCGACTTCAGCCACTAAGTGAAAAACTCTTCTTTAATAATTATAACACTAATTTGAAAAAAAAATCGTACGAATTATTACGTTAAGGAATATACCATTTTCATATAAAAACATAACAGATGAGAGTGACTGATGAATGATTGAGACGGGAGGACTCCCGTGACTAAGGTTTCTGTTAAGTATCCGAAACGTCGGGCATCTAAAAAACAAAACATTGTTCCATTATAATGAGTGAAATTCGCGTAAACGTTAGAAAACTTTCATCATACACGACGAACATATGTGAACGATATTAAAAGTAATAAAATATTTTAACGTTTTCAGATTAAACTATTTACGAAATAGTTAGAAAGTATTACTATTGTGTGATGAAGACTTATATGAGTCACTTAGCTGATAATGTTATCATAATTAGACCTAAAACATATACAAACTGCATAAGCTTAAACTGTAGACTACGTAAATGATTTGTATATTATCAAAAATTATTTTATCTGGCTCGGTTGTAAGCTTCTATTTTGGTCTCGACCAAATCAATCAATTGTTCCAAATATTGGTCAGAAATCCGATTTTATTAACAATATGCCACTTTTTTATATAAAATATCTTTTATATATAAAATTCTCGTGTCACAGTGTTAGTTAACATACTCCCCCGAAACGGCTGGACCGATTTTTATGAAATTTTGTGTACATATCGGATATCTATTTTTCATCCCCCTAAGTTATAAGGGGGGATTATGGAGGTTTTTAACATATATGGCAAAACATCGTTTGTGGGGTCAGCTTATATATATATAAATGAATGTTGCACATAACTCGAGAATGGCTCGACCGATTCGGCTAATCTATTTTTTTGTATGTTCTTTAAGGACCACGGAAGGTTTTAATACTAAAAAAAAAATGAAAAAAAAATTTACTATTAACTTTTGACAGAACGAATTCTGTCTGTATTAAGTGAATCTTATCGTTCGACTAATATTTTTATGTTTTAGCAATGTGCGTGTGTATTGAGGTAGGAAACACCAGGAAACATTTTACTCAAAGTTTTGGACCTTCCCGACTGGGGAAGTATCGCAACCGAATAAAAGATATAAGCTTAACAATATTGTTACTACTTAGCAACTTTGTAGAAAAAAAAAAAAAACATTATCTAGTCTATGTTTTATGACAATTTCAGGAGACGCTCTGTTCTCCGCAATAGTGGTAGCGCCACAGGTGATCAGCGTGTGGAGAGGAACGTGGGGCATAATGGAGCTTCATCCACATTTGTTCCCCCACGCACAGATATTCCTTCTAGGCATCGTTTTACACTTATGTTTTACTTTAGTAAGGTAATAATTACGACTAAACTTTTATGTTGCGAATCGGAAAAAATGTTGATTAATCTATTCTCATAAACATTTTCATTTTTTATAATTCTTAATTATTTAATTCCGAAAAATTTAGATGGTTAGATGAACACAAGTGACAATTACGTTTAAGCTTGTCTTTTCATTATAAATATATTCGTTTTTAGCCGACTTAATAATTAATATTAATTTAATAGTCATATTAAGTATTTTATCACTTTTTAGGATTTCATTATATCATGTTAGATTATATTGTATTATTTGTTTTATTATCTTTTTTTTTACACTATACTTTTTTTTGTGCTGTGTGGCTACGGCACTAAAGAATTTAGCCACCCCCTCTCTTCCGTGGATGTCGTAAGAGGCAACTAAGGGATAACAAGGTTCCACAACCATCTTGGAACTTAAGAAGCCGACCGATGGTGGGATAACCATCCAACTGCTGGCTTTGAAATACACGACCGAACGGCCGAAGACGGGCAGCAGCGTCTTCGGTGCGACAAAGCCAGTACTGCGGTCACCAACCCGCCTGCCCAGCGTGGTGACTATGGGCAAAACACATGAGTTCACGTTATTTTTGGCGTAAACTTGTGGAGGCCTATGTCCAGCAGTGGACTGTATAGGCTGTAATGATTGATTGATCGATTGATTGATACTTTTTTGCACATACCAAGGTTGGCTGTTAGAAAATGCATTATGCGTTAAGCCCGCCTTTTTTACATACTTGTATTCGTGTATTTATAGTACAATAAAGAATTTAAGTCCAGCAGTGGACTGCGAAAGGCTGCTGTGATGATGATGTGATGAAAGAATTTAATAAAAAAATAAAAAAATCGTCGAGCCCTTAATCTCCTCTAAACCTATTACATCATTGCAATCCATTGCTTAACATAAGCGTCCACAAGTTCGCGCCAAAAATGGCACAAACTTATGTGTGTTGCCCATAGTCACCATGCTGGGCAGGTGAGGCTGGGTTGGTGACCGCAGGGCTGGCATTGTCGCACCGAAGACGCTGCTGCCCGTCTTCGGCCTGTGTTTTTATATAAACATGAGAATTACACAAAATATTGATAAGTCATGTATTGATACAGTACCCGGTCCGACTATAAATTGATTTTAATAGTAAGCCAAGCCAAGTAGAAAGTAAAAATACAAAAATAGTTTGTTTTTTTTTAAATTGATTTATCAAATTAGCAGTAATGTTCTTATTTATTATAAATAACATTAAAAAACCACGCAGATTTAACAATAAACAATAAATATAAAATAATCACACATTTACCCACCCTCCTATTAGAAGCAAGCTTTTAATAATAATTTAACACCAAGGAATAATTTTTGACGTTGGCTTTTGAGACTTTTTTAAATGTAATTTTATAATCAAAATTTAATACAGATCAGTCCTATTGTCACGGTCAAAGGGTGCCTGGGGAGAAGGAAGGGCTGGAAGGTGGCTTCGAGAGAGATTCGTCTGCAGGATCTACACTTATATCTTCACCCTTGCCAATATTATGCACTGGAGAGGAGGCTGGGGTCTCCTGGATATGTTCGTCGTTACAATATTACCAGAAGATGAAAAGCACAGGTAAATAATATGAGGAAAATTACCTTATTGCTTCACAGCTTTTATAAGTACGTTCAAATTGTATTAAGAGTTATCTTCTAAAAACATTTTATTTATTTTTTATCGATAATCTCTCAAACTACAAAAATATTTGAATAATACACACGTAAAACAAATACAAAACATAATATACTGTAGGATAACAGCTGTTCAGTGATTATAAATGTGAACCAAACTCATATAAAAAAACAACACGAGTGGAACCGCGAGTGTCGTATAGTTATTTACAATATACGCTTCAGCCTGTAGTGTCCCACTGCTGGATATAGGCCTTTTTCCCCGTATAGGAGAAGGATCAGAAATTAACACCACGTTGCTCCAATGCGGATTGGCGGATTTTTACAATATATTATCTTATTAAATACTAGCTGCTCGGACAGACTTCGTTCTGTCAAAAGTTAAACTTAAGAATATATTTTTGGAACGAAGTTTCTTACGGCAGGCTTGATATTTGTCTGGGCGACCGAACTGAAAAAAAATGTGATACTAAAACCGTAAGAAAATTATATAACGGAAGTGACGTAATATCAGTCACACGACTGTATAATATGACGTTTGTAAAACTAAAATATTACTAGTAGACTTTTTTTAAATTATTTATGTAATTTTATACTGTGGACAAAAAATAAATAAAGACATGTTTTTTTATTTCACTTAATAGTTTCAATTATTATTATTTTCCTTGATTTATTTTATTTTAATGTATTCGTTATTTTCTAAAATACTAAATTTCCTAAATACTTTCATGTACTTAATTAAAAACCCATCAACAAAATTTAAAAAAAAAATCAAGAACTAGAAAATATATATAAACTAGCTGTGCCCGCGGCTTCGCCCGCGTTGAAATTAGTGTGTCACAAAGTTTTCCCGGCAAACTTCCAGTGAAACTCTCATCAAAATCAGCTTAGCCGTTCCGTAAACCTTCCTCTTGCCAATGGTGGAGGCCTCTCTCCAATGGTGAACCCGCATGAAAATCCATTCAGTAGATTTTGAGCGAATCGATCACATACACTTTTGGGGACTTTGTTTTATAATACACTAACTGTTGCCCGCGAATACGTTCGCGTGGTTATGAAGATATGCATTACTGTTAAGATGTTTAACGCAATTTTTTATTTTATTTCAGTCAATTGAAATGCTTATTAAACTGAGTAATTTTTTAAAAGGTACAATTTAGTATAATTTAATAGTTATTTTTATAAAACCTCTCTATACACCACATTTTATTTTTATTTTCAGGCTGTATATGTTTCATACAAATTATCAACCCCAATTAAACCTCCTTAGCGGTGAAATATCGTAAAATCCGTTCTTAGCGGACGTCTGCTAACTATAATCTACCTCCCTGCCAAATTTTATCTTTGTCCAACCTGGATGGATAGACCATCCAGCGGTTTTTGAGTTCTTGTGATGAGTGAGTTAGTGACCTTTCTCTTTTATATATATATATAGATTACGATGCATTATTTGGACACTTCCTCACCATCTGTATAGCATATATTTTAAACTTCAAGTCTCTTACTTTAAAAACATAAGACTTTCATACAAACTTCCGACCCCCGTTTTATCCCCTTAGGGGTCGATTTTCGTAAAATCAGTTCTTAGCGGATGTCTAAGCCCTATAAAGAACCTACCTACTAAATTTCAAGTTTGTAGCTGTAATAGTTTCGGAGGTTTTGTGATGAGTGAGTCCATCTACCATCCCCCGTTTTAACTCCAAATGAGAGTTGATTTCTAAAGATACATTGTTTGGTCACCTTTGTACCATCTATAGAGCATACATTTTAAATTTCAAGTCTCTTTCCTCACTTTCATACGAACTTCCAACCCCCGTTATATCCCCTTAAGGGTCGAGTTTCGTAAAATCAGCTTTTAGCGGATGTTTGCACTTTATAAGGAACCTACCTGCCAAATTTCAAATTTATAGCTGTTATAGTTTCGGAGATTTCGTGATGAGGCACTCAACCTACCATCCCCCGTTGTAACCCCAAAAAGGAGTTGATTTCTAAAGATACATTATTTCAACACCTTCTCACCATCTAAAGAGCGTACATTTTAAATTTCAAGTCTCTTACTTCAAATACAACCCCAGTTTTACCCCCTTAGGGGTCGAGTTTCGTAAAATCCGTTCTTAGCGGATGTCTACGTCCCATAAGAAGCCTACCTGCCAAATTTCAAGTTTGTAGGTATTATAGTTTCGGAGATTTCGTGATGAGTGAGAGACCTTTCGCTTTTATATATATTATTATAGAAGATTTCAACATTTTTTTTTTAAATTGTTTTGCTTCTATACTATCCGAAGGAACTTCGTTCCTACCTGGTTACCCATGACACCACATAATTTTTATATGTGTGTTACCTTATAACTTTTTTTATTATCATTATTTTTTTAGGATTAAACCTTCCATGGGCCTTAAGGAACATACAAAAAATAAATGAGTCGAATTGGTCGAGCCATTCTCGAATTATGCGCTTAACAACATTCATTTTTATTTATATAGATTTAAATGTAATGAGTTTATTTTTGCACATACGTATTTGTCAGCAAGTAAGACTTTTTTTCGAAATTTGTTACTAAGGCTTGCTCAAAAACAATCTAATAGCAACAATTATCACTAATATTTAAAGCTAGCTGCCAGACATATATGATACTTGTAATATATGAACGATGGTATTAGTTATACAACTATTTTTGGTAAACCATAATTCTGAGCTTTTATCTTCATCAAAAAAGTGTGTATGTACCTATTTACGTACGCACATAAGAAGTTATACTTCATTGGCTAGCTAACTTCACGTCGCTAATTTCTTCTTTGTTGACTTGCTAACTTCAGGGTATCGGTTTTTTTTCGTAACGGTGTGCGCACGAATCGTAAAAATTTGCTTTCACAATTTTTCTCTAAGGCGCCAAAAGAAGTTAAACTTCAAAATAAAAAACTCTTTTTATTAGTTATTAAACGATCGACTAATATCTTATAATTATAATTGTGTTTGCTCGCAAACGAAAAAAAAAAACCGTTTCAATTACATTGGCGAGTAATACAACGTAGTCAAGTAACTACGCGTTATCAAAGATTACACAAAAAGTAGTTATGAAATCTCGATAAAATTTATATGCGACCACATAATTATCAAAATCGGTACACCCAGTAAAAAGTTATTGCGGATTTTCAAGAATTGATCATTGATCATGATTCATCTTCAAGAGATTCCCTCGATTTCTCTGGGATTCCATCATCAGATCCTAGTTTCCTTATCATGGTACCAAACTAGGGATATCCCCTTTCCAACAAAAAAATAATTATCAAAATCGTTACATCCAGTAGAAAGTTATGCGGTATAATACAACGTAGGTCGACGAAAAAAGCGTCAATAAAAACGCATTATTAGATATAACTCGAAAAGTAGTTGTTAGATCTCAAATAAATTTAAATAGGACCGAATGACACACATCACCTTTCGATTAAAAAAAATTTGTGGAAATCGGTGAACCCGGTCAAAAGTTCTGATGTAACATACATAAAAAAAATAAAAATAAAATACAGTCGAATTGAGAACCTCCTCCTTTTTAGAACAATCGAAGCAATTTTCTATATAGCAATTTTAAATACACGCAGATGACCAAAACATCTCTTTCTACTGGCTAAATATTATTTTGTTTTTTTTTTATTCTTTTTTTTTTAGGGACTTTTGTCTACACAGACATGTCAGCCCCATGATAATAAAAAAAAGTTTTGTTTTAAACTTACACGACTGTTTTTTGCGACTTTCAATTTTCACTCGATAAACGCCTTTCGATATTTTGTCATGAAACCGCTTGGCGTAAGTAGGGAAGTAGTTTATAGTCATTAGACGTCCGCTAAAGACGGATTTTGTGAGGCCCAAATTAAGAAGGATTAAGGAATCAAGAGTTACTATTAGAGTCCTTCATTTTTTGTGCTACAACCTTGAAATTTGACGGCGAGGTAATTAATAGTTCGTTGACGTCCACTAAGAAAGGATTTAGCGACAGACCTGCAGTAAACCGTCGAAGGGCTCTCTCGAGTTTTTATGAATGTTTTTCATTTTTTGTGCTACAAACTTAAAATCTGGCAGGAAGGTAGTTAAAAGTTAGTAGACGTCCACTTAGAACGTATTTCGCAATAGAACGTCATTAAGGAGATTTAAGGGCTCACGAAAGTCTATCAATTTTTGTGATACAAACGTTAAAAGTTTATACTTTATAGTTAGTAGACGTTCGCTGAGACTTCACTTCAGAATAAAAACACAGCCAAATCTTTTTTATGGAAAGCGCATCATGCCTACATAATCTAAGGATGGAGGATGTGTACGAATATTTTTTTTATTTTATAAAATGCGTGTTACAGTTACCAAAATTGAAGGGCTTTTGCAAAGAAAACACTTTGTATACGAGATTATCTCGGACTACCATCACCTCTTATAGAGTTTTTGATACTCATCAAAGTTTCTTATTGTTTTATAATAGGCGTTGTCGTAAGCTGGGTATTTGTTTATTTTGTACTTGGTTCGACATACGCCGATAGGCACCGCCGTTGACTATAAAACTTTTAGACCTTATATTTAGACATTTAGATAATAATTAAAATATATTTGGTTTTCCTACAGACCAGTGCTAATCGGCGGTCTTACTGCATTCTGCTACCTGACGAGTATTTGCATCCGGTCCTCACGCAACATGCTCGCATCGCCATACTTCCTATTCACGGATGGGAAGGAGTCTACATACATTTTCACTACCCGGTTTCAAGCTAAGGTAAGCTATTTACAATTAAATTTGTTATGAATAATACTAATATATAATAAAACATAGCACAATAAAAATGCGTTGACGCAGTGGGCACAGCAATGGTCTGAAGAGATAGCGGTCGTGACCTTAATCCACGTACAAAAAAAATTGTATAGGACACTCAATCACGTAACAAATTATTATCTGTGTTCAAAACTACATGTTAGCTTTTGGCAAGGCTTCTTTTTTGATAAGTATTTTAAAATATTTTAAAAATTTGTAAAGTAAACAACATTACAAACTAATATGAACCTACGACTTACTCCGTACTACGACTTACTACGTACTTCTATCATACAAAACTCTTCAATCTCGTTATTTTATTAACTTTCTAGAATTCTAGAATTTCGCTAGATTTATATGACCGATGGTAAAATAAATTCTATTCGATATCATAAAAAATATTCATAAATAATGATCCTCAAAAAAATATTAAAACAAAATGGTTACTGCAGGAAACTCAAAAAAAAAAAAAATAACCCTAACCTATCTAACTTAAGAAGTACAACGTTTAACGACAGTTTCGTTTAACAAAAAAAAAATAATAACCCTAACCTATCTAACTTAAGAAGTACAACGTTTAACGACAGTTTCGTTTACCAAAAAAAAAAAAAAAAAAAAATCCTAACCTATCCATAAAAAGTTATTGCATTATCTTTTTATTAATCATAAAACAGAAGAATACGAAACTTAGTACATGGACCATGCATGTCATGGTAACATCAAGGCTCTGGTAAGTCTAGGGTCAATAAATAAGTTCGTGCAAATGGTCAGCGAGGAAGCGGATACGTGATTTGCTGGCGCACATTACGCACATAAGTGCGAGGGTCAACCGATTTACCGCCCTCGTTCAATTAGAACTGAGACATTACGAATTTATTATTTTAATCCAATTAAATGTATACTAAGGTTAACAATATATAATGCTAGGTTTACAGAGACACGGAACAAACAAAACGTAGTAGTAGTAGGCGTAATAAATTGATATTACTAGAAATTATTACGACTAGATTATTGTTCTTTATCAGCTGAGTCAATAAACGTAATCTTCGTGAGCTTTGTCCTTCACTAGGGGCGCCCTTAAATACTGTTCGTTATCATAACTTCGAGCCGGAAATCATCTGCAAATAGCAATCACACCAACAAGACTATCATAATTATTATCTTAACTATATCAAAAATAATTGTGTTTGCTCCCAAACGAAAAAAAAAACCGACTCAATTACATCGACAAGTAATACAACGTAGATCGACGAAAAAATAGTCAAGCAACTACTTTATCAAAGATTACTTAAAAAGTAGTAATCAGATCTCGATAAAATTTATATGTGACCACATGATAAACATCAGCTTTTGATTAAATTAAAAATTATCAAAATCGGTACACCTAGTAAAAAGTTAGTACGGATTTTCGAGAGTTTCCCTCGATTTCTCCGAGATCCCATCATCAGATCCTAGTTTCCTTATCACGGTACCAAACTAGGGATATCCCCTTTCTAACAAAAAAAGAATTATCAAAATCGGTACATCCAGTAGAAAGTTATGCGGTATAATACAACGTAGGTCGACGAAAAAAGCATCAAGTAAAAACGCATTATTAGATATAACTCGAAAAGTAGTTGTTGGATCTCAAATAAATTTAAATGGGACCAATTGGCACACACCACCTTTCGATTAAAACAAAATTTGTCGAAATTGGTCTACCCGGTCAAAAGTTCTGATGTAACATACATAAAAAAAAATAAAAAAAAATACAGTCGAATTGAGAACCTCCTCCTTTTTTGGAAGTCGGTTAACAAATACAGTAAAAGTCGCATGGAATCGACAGGGAGATGTCCCAGAAAACAAAACGTCAGAGCGCGGGACGCTATGATAATGCAATTATATACAAGTAATCTGTAGTCGTGCTAAACCCGTGGCTGGGCGCACTCGTATCTCAGACATGCGTGGAAGCACTGCCGGGCTCGCCGACACTCTCGCGAGTGGCTCGCGTGCGCACTCAGCCCTGCTAGAGTTCGCAGACATACTCTTCGCTAGTGTAGTGGTAGCCCCCGCCGTCGTTACCTATTGGAAGTCGACATGGTCGCTCATGGATCTGTACGTTCTGACGGAGGACCCTGTAAGTAGCGCGGCGGTGTGCGCCGCTTTCGGTCTCTTCTTCGGTCTGGCGTTTTGCGCGTTCCAGGCGCAGTTGACCAAGTGCTTAAGGCCCGATAGGAGCAGATTGACTTACTACGTCCTGTCGCGGGTTTACACATGTGTGGCGGGTGTGGCGTGTGTCGGTGGTTGGAGGGGAGTTTGGAATCTCCTGAATGAATGCACGGGGGATAGCGCGAGGACTCTGTTGTCGACGACGGTGGCTGCGACGCTATCGCTCGCGGCACTGAGGACCTTGAGAAACATATGCGCAGCGCCCTTCGCGGTTGCAGTCGACTCCCCGCAAGATTACTTCGATGTACCGACTATGTTCAGAACGGTTAGTAAGTAATGTGTAATACATAAACGTATATTAGTATTAAGATTGTACATAAATATGAAAAGTAAATCGAGTAAAAAAACGATACATCTGCAGTTGTACACATCTAACTACACAAAATCTGATGTTTTACATAATTTTAAAAATACAATACACGAACATATGTATGAACTTATTATATTTAATTCCTTCGTCGATAGGGATATCTGATTAGGCTGTAGTAGGACAAGAGATTATGTATTGTTTTTAAAAAGGGTTCCAAAACACGAGAAAAATTATAGCTATAATTAATGTCAGCCTTACTAGGCTGTGCTGTGTGGCTACGGCACTAAAGAATTTAGCCACCCCCTCTCTTCCCGTGGGTGTCGTAAGAGGCGACTAAGGGATAACAAGGTTCCACAACCATCTTGGAACTTAAGAAGCCGACCGATGGCGGGATAACCATCCAACTGGTGACTTTGAAATACACAGGCCGAAGACGGGCAGCAGCGTCTTTGGTGCAACAAAGCCAGTACTGCGGTCACCAACCCGCCTGCCCAGCGTGGTGACTATGGGCAAAACACATGAGTTCACGTTATTTTTGGCGTAAACTTGTGGAGGCCTATGTCCAGCAGTGGACTGTATAGGCTGTAATGATTACTAGGAGATTTAAATGGCTCAATATTGGTAAAATAGTCTAGGCGTTATCTCAAGTAGATCTCTTAATTTCGCTTCCGATAACTCTAACTCAAATGTCTCCAGCACATCACACTTATGAAATCTATGTGACCTCGCTTTACCAATCTACAAAGTCAATTCTAAACAAAAAAAAAAAGAGAAATAATTGTGTTTGTTCGCAAACGAAAAAAAAACTGACTTTTATTACATCGATAAGTAAAACAACATAAATAGACGAAAAAATAATCAAGTAAATATGCGTTATCAAAGATTACTTAAAGAGTGGTTATCATATCTCGATCAAACTTAAATAGTACCACAAGACAACTTTTGACTAGCCCGTTGGCGCAGTTTGTAGTGCCCTGCTTTCTGCTCCGTGGGTTGTGGGTTCGTTCCCACCCCGAGTTTGGGTGTAATATATATATTCTTTTATATATTTATAAATGTGTCATTTATAAGTATGTTTACGAAAAAAAAAAATATGTAGCTATATACCAGTCGGCTGTTACCTATAACACAAGCATAAAGTTGCTTACTTTAAGAACAAACGACCGTGTGTGTATTGTGTAGATATGTATTATTATTATTATTATTAGACAAGCATCAGATTTCGATTTAAACAAGTATCATCATAATTGTGTTTGCTTGCAAACGAAAAAAAACCGACTTCAATCACATCGACAAGTACACAACGTAAATAGACGAAAAAATAGTCACGTAAATACGCTTTATCAAAAATTACTCAAAAAGTAGTCATCAGATCTCAATAAAATTTAAATGGGATCACAAAACAAGTATCTGCTTTTGAATAAACCAAGAATCACTAAAATCGGTACATCAATGAAAAGTTATGCGGTACAACGTAGGTCGATGAAAAAATAGTCAAGTAAATACGCATTATTAGATATAGCTCGAAAAGTACTTATTAGATCTCAATTAAAATTAAATGGGACTGCATGAACAAAACACCTTTTGATTTAAAAATATTCTGACCCAGTCAAAAGTTCTGATAAATTAACGGAAAAAAGATACAATCAAATTGAGAACCTCCTCCTTTTTACCCAGTCAAAAATCGGGATTCCCAGTAAAGGGTTATACGGTATAATACAACGTAAGTCAACGAATAGTCGACTAAATACGCGTTATAAGATATAACTATAAAAGTACTTGTTAGATCGGAATTTAATTTAAATTGAACCACATGATATACACTACCTTTTGATTAAAACAAAAATCATTGAAATTGGTCCACCCGATTAATTGAGATAGGGCACAGCAGGAAATTTCCTGCTTAAAAAAATGGAGCAGCCCTACTGGGGAAGTACCTCGACCTTACTTTATTTATTTTTATTTATTTATTTTCAAAAGCACACTTACAACATACATATAAAAATTTTAAAATTACAAATATATAATAACAAAGTATCTGATATGCATGTCACTTACAAGTGTACATAACATTTTGGAATACAATGTTTGAAAGCACAAAAAATCACAAATAATAAAAATATTTCAACTTTAGATATACCTACATTAATATAGTTCAACACTTACAATATTAAAAAAAGAGAGAGTGACACCCTATCAGAATCACAACCAAAATAATCAAAATCAAAAATAAAGATAAAAAACATATTATTATCATATACATTTATAAAATTAAACAATTGGACAATTTAATCAAAATAACGATTAGAAACAAATTATCATTAATTAAGTAATTAAGAATAGGTAGATAACAAAAGTCAAATCAAATTATCAAAAAATTCCAAAGAGAAAAATTAAAATTAAAATCAAAATCAAAATTAAAATCAAAATCAAAATTAAAATCATAATCCAAATTAAAATTAAAATCAAAATTAAAATTACTGTAAAATAAATTAAATATATTTTTTAAACTAATCATGCATTTTATAATAATTAAGTAACTTACATCTAAAGACAGAGCGAGAGTCGTGAAAAATGTCAATGCCTGGAATCGATTTACTGACACTATTATATTTGTTACACAAACGCACTAGGGGAGCTTGTTTCCCAATGTGAGACTTTACGCATGGAATGTAAAATATCTTGTGCGCGTGGATACTTCTGTGTGTCCTAGAGGGAACCGATATGATTATCCTCTCTGTTATTTCAGAATTGGTAACCCTATTATGTAATATATTGTGCAGGAAAGTCAGATCTGAAACCTCACGCCTACTCCGAAGAGAAATCATGTGGAACCTTGCCAAACGCTCCCCGTACACTTGTCTGTGCGAAAAATTGCTTTCGTAAAAAGCAAGATGCCTCGTGAAAACACGCTGAATGCTCTCAATACGTTGACAGTGTATACTGTACTGAGGATTCCAGATAACACTGGCGTACTCAAGACAGCTGCGCACTAGAGAATTATATAATATCGTTTTTGTTCGCCTTGAGAAACCCCGTGTGTTCCGCTTGATAAAACCAAGATTTCGTGCAGCTTTAACAACTATATTATCAACATGTGCCACAAAAGTTAAACGGCCATCTATAATAACTCCTAAGTCTTTAATTTGTGATTTCTCTTGCAAGATAACATTTCCAATAGAGTAACTAGAGACAAGCGGCTTTTTCTTCCGGGTCAATTTTATATGGAAACATTTGCCTACGTTAAGAGTCATTTTATTGTGATGACACCATTCTATTATATTATTGAGATCGCTTTGCACCGAATCTATGTCTGAATTGGTTTTAACTATTTTGTATATTTTCAAATCCTTACAGAAGATCACAGCTAAATAGTACTGCTTTCAAGCAGTATTGTGTTCTTGTTGGTGAGTAAGGTGACCAGAGCTTCTAGGGAGAATTGGGGTAGGGTCGGCAATGTGCTTGCGATGTTTCTGGTATTATGTTTCTGGTATTGCAGGCGTCTATATGCTACGGTAATCGTTTACCATTACGTGTGCCGTTCGCTTGTTTGCGGACTTAGTTATATATTAAAAAACCCGGTCAAAAGTTCTGAGTAACATACATAAAATAAAATTTAAAAAATAAAAAAAAAAAACCCAGTCGAATTAAGAATCTCCTCCTATTTTAGAAGTCGGTAAAAAATTAGAATAGCCAATCCATAGTACTCTCTAACCATCATCTTTTTTATTATCAACAGTATGAAAATAACGTAATTTACGTATGAACGTATTTTGTCTTTTAAAACAAAGCTATATATAAATTAGGTCGAGAATGTTAAGTTATTTTACAATATCACAATGCAAAAAAATAAAGAAACTCAGAATTTACAAAAAATACAGTCAAACTGAATACCTCTTACTTTTTTAAAATCAGTTAATAAAGATATAAAGATGTCTTAAAACAAACGAATGAATTGAATTATCACATGTCTACAGAGGTATGTATTGTGTTAGCTACAAAAATTTTTGTTTGTTTGATAATATAAATATTACATAAACAACAAATAATCACTATAAATTTACTACCGCTACAGCTAGCTATCACGTTCTTAAATCAAATTCATTTCATTCATTTGGCTTAGTTAAAATTCAAAACCGGTCAGTGCTAAAGGGGAGGAGTCCAACATTTTTAGACGTCACATTTCAAAATGTAATCTATATAATTAAAAATGAATGTTGCTAAGCGCATAACTCGAGAATGGCTCGACCAATTCGGCTAATTTATTTTTTTGTATTTTCCTTAAATCACACGGAAGGTTTTAATACAAAAAAAAAATGTTTTATTTAATTTTTACTATTAACTTTTGACAGAACGAAGTCTGGACGAACGAGGCAGCTAGTATATAATATTATTGTTAGTTAAAAGGAAATAGAAGTTGTTTCAAAACTTATGTTTAAATTTAATAATTAATTTAATAAATAATTTCGCCTGTAACATCCCACTGTTGGGCATAGACCTCTTTCTCCATGTAGGAGAAGGATTGGAGCTTAATAATTTTTGATTCCACCACGCTGATCCACTGCTGGTTAGCGGTCATATTGAACTATATTGAATGCACAATGTATTTAAAGCACTTAACTGGCTACGAATGAATGCTGTATTGCTTAAAACCGTTTCGTAAATAACTATTATTTCTCGTGAATCATGTCATCTAGTATTAATTCATAATCACCACATTAAATAAAAACACATTAAATAAAAATCTAACATTTATTAGGACCTTTTTCACCACTTGTGGTTAACGGCATTTGATGGATGACAGAATCCGATTGTAAAAAGTTTTTGATTCATTATTCTTTTTTGCCATCGAATTCTACTATATTTTTATTTCTATTGGCAAGTATTAATCTTAAATTTGCAATTTATTAATAGAGGAACTAAATAAAACCGTTTAAAAAAACAGGTCCAGTCCTACTCCTACTGGCTTATTCTACCTCCCGCTGTCTAAGTATGTTTATAACGCCATCCGTAAAATAGCGTTATCCACAACTGCAGGCCTAGCATGCACGCCACGACAAAATTTTGTCTACCCCTTTTCTCGTATTATCTCTCTATGTCTACAGTAGCTAACATGCGTGCATGTGATACTCTTCTCGTTACGTCAATAGAAGAGATAATCATTAAATTTTAGTCATCTGTGATATTTATCTCTACGGAAGCTAACATGACATCGTAATTTTGTCGAATTTTGCCGTTTTAGGAAGAGAAACTTCTCGTCTTCAATATTATCGACGAGAAAGACGATAAATAAAAAATAAATAAAACCGGGTGCCTATTTTTTGTATACCATGGCTTTTCCCTATTATAATTATATAATTTCAGTAATTTCTTCTTATTCTAAATAATAATAATAATAATACTTTATTTCAGACCAAAGTATAAGTCCATATTGGGTTAGTACAACAAGACAAGACAACATTCAGAATAAAAAACAAAAAAAATTATATTAAAAAAAATCAATAAGTAAAAATAAAATTAAATAGAATAAAAGTAAAATCAATAATCAAAAAAAAAAAAAATTCAAAAATTCAAAAAATTTTAAAAATTAAAAAAAAAAAAAACAATACGTGATAGAATTACAATTATCTAATGTGCGACAAGATATAAAGCACAACACGAGCATATTGTTTTACATATATAATTAAATTCATTTACTTACGCCGTTTTATTTTCCATATTAGATTTTTTAAATTAGATATACACTTTTTATCTTAGCCAAAAGGCCGAGAACATTGTTAAATAAAACATGTGTCACTCGTTTGAAATTATACAAACGTTGGCTCATCCCGGTTTGGCACGATTGGCAATAACCTTGTAAATTCAACTTTACGACATAAGAAATAAGAATGATATTCAGTTGTGATTATGGTTGATAATGTTTCTCTACTCGACAAGGCGAAGTCTTCGGAAGAGAATTTTGTCTCTCGTAGTGCGCATGTTAGGGTAATCGAGAAAATACTCGATGTAGACATTATCTCTCTCTCTCGTCAAGAGATATCTCGTTGTATGCATGCTAGGCCGGCTGGTGATACAGGCCCTAAAACTATAGTAATTAATCAAAAAAACTTGAAAAAGATTTATACCAATAAAGCATAAAATTTCTAACTCAATATACAAACGTATTTACATCTCTCATATTCGGTAAGTAGGTTCTTATTACCTCCAAATGGGGCTTTTCATTACAGCCTATACAGTCCACTGCTGGACATAGGCCTCCACAAGTTTACGCCAAAAATAACGTGAACTCATGTGTTTTGCCCATAGTCACCACGCTGGGCAGGCGGGTTGGTGACCGCAGTACTGGCTTTGTCGCACCGAAGACGCTGCTGCCCGTCTTCGGCCTGTGTATTTCAAAGCCAGCAGTTGGATGGTTATCCCGCCATCGGTCGGCTTCTTAAGTTCCAAGGTGGTTGTGGAACCTTATTATCCCTTAGTCGCCTCTTACGACACCCACGGGAAGAGAGGGGGTGGCTAAATTCTTTAGTGCCGTAGCCACACAGCAAATGGGGCTTGTAGGTGACTAATTAGCGCTCTAGGGCAATAATGTAGCTAGAAAAGCCCTAGGGCGGTAAGAAATTAAAAAAAAAACACTTCTTTCTTTCAAAAAGTTCGCGTACATCTAACCATCATACTGGCAATAAACATCATGCATTCAGCCCAATGACCAAAGAGGTCGCTTCGCTATTCAGCCTTGTTGCTATTTGCCTTCATATGAGTATAATAGTCATCAATTTTAAATATCGAACGGCGAAGCTCAATTTCAATCTTGAAAAAAAAAATTAAAAAGTTCTTCACTTGATTCTTTTTAATGAAAAAAGGTGGAAATAGAAAACTTTTACTTTAAATATTGTTTGTTTTTGGGATTTTTTTTTATAATTACGTGCTAATTAGAAAAAAACATGAGTTCTTCACAACAAACACCTGTTCTTAAAATTTTGAAAATTGTTCTCATTTCACTATAAATTTCAACGAATAAAATGTTTTCTCCTTGTAATGCCGGTTTTTTTCTACTTACCTCACAATCGAGATGTAAAGCAGAATAGTTAGCTTGGGTGTAAGCATCAATTGCATCCTCGAAATATAGGCGCACGAGCGCAGTCAGGGCAAATATCTCGGGCTGCAATTGATGCCTTACAGCCCTTGGCTAATAATCTACTATTACTTTCCATCATACTGAAGAATGATATTCTTTCTTTTATATTCTGAAATTAAAAAAACTGTGTAATGTTATTGTATATTTCGGTTTGTTAGTAAATATCAATAGTTCGTATGATAAATATATAAATGGTATTTTTTTAATGAGGTAACTCCTCGCCTTATTTCCTCCTCTGGTGACAAGAGGGCTGTTGCATATTTAGCCCAAAGAATTGGCATAGCGATTCAACGGGGAAATGCTGCCAACATTCTCGGCACCACTCCACGCGGACATGACTTATACCATAACTATCTGTAAATATTCAGTCCTGAAGTTGCGAATTGTAAATATGTATAATACAAAAATATATAAAATAAGATTATTACAAATACATTACACAAATTACTTTTATGTGCTCACTAAAGGCAAAGTTTATGTGAACTAAAGAAGCAATTTACATACGTGTTTTCACAACCTGAATTAGGTTGGTAGTATGTCGGTTTTTCGTAGAGCTGTGTTTGCAATGAATTCCTAATGTAAACAGCTGTTATTCAACATTATTGCTCTTAGTACTTATACATAAGCTGAACTTTCTAGGCTTAATCGCTAAATATATCTTATCTTCTTTATGATATTCTTCTGCAAAGACTAATAATAACATAATTATCCATTAAGTCCATATCTAATTCCTAGACTTTTGTCACTAAGTATGTATGTCAATAATATTTATGTGATAAGTCATCAGCTTTCACAGCAGGCACAACTTTTATACGTGAGTTTTCAACTGAATTTTTAACCGACTTTTAAAAAAAAGAGGAGGTTACTCAATTCGACCGTATATATATATATTTTTTTTTATGTATGTTCGGGGATAACTTCGTCGTTTATAAACCGATATTGATAATTCTTTTTTTGCTGGAAAGGAGATATCCCTAGTTTGGTACTATGATAAGGAAACCAGAAACTGATGATGGGATCCCAGAGAAAGCACTATTTACTTGACTTTTTTTTCGTCTACCTATATTGTATTACTTGTCGATATAATTGAAGTCGTTTTTTTTCGTTTGCCTGCAAACACAATTATTTTATATAGTTATGTAGGCACATACAATAAATTATTAAATTATCTAGCAGTTGCCTGCAGCTTCGCTTGATATTCATTAAAATCAAACGATATCAAGAACAATTTTGTTCACAAATAAATAATTTTAATGACTAACGTATTTATTTGGATAAGGATTTATAGGTATATAAAACCTTTGCAAATAGTGATTGTTTTAGAATAGACTTGATTACCATAATAATTATATTTGCTCGCAAACGAAAAAAAACGACTAGTAAAACAACATAGGTCGTCAAGTATATACGCATTATTAGATGTAGCTCGAAAAGTTATTGTCAGAACTAAATTAAATTTAAATGTCACCACATGACACGCCCCACCTGTCAATTACAAAAAATCGAAATGGGTCTACCCAGTCAAAAGTTCTTAGGTACATAAAAAATACAATTGTATTGAGAGCCTCCCTCTTTTTTGGAAACGTTTCAAACGGGTTACATTGAGTTAACTTTAAGATGTAGAAATATGCTGTCGCCGACTTTTTAGAACCTTAAATAGCGATCATTTTCGTGTTGCATAATTTTTGGGTAGGCTTAACCGTTTCCGCAGCGTACATAATAGAAGCTCTTAAGAAGTAGTTTTTTTTCCGTTTTCGTAATATTTCTTATGAATGCTCAGCTCCTATTGATCGTAGCGTGGTGCTATTTTTTTTTATATTACTAGGTTGGCAAACAAGCGTACGGCTCACCTGATGGTAAGAGATTAACGTAGCTTATAGACGCCTGCAACACCAGAAGCATCGCAAGCGCATTGCCGACCCAATTCCTACCCCCCCCCCCCTCCCCCCAGGAGCTCTGGTCACCTTACTCACCAACGGGAACAACACTGCTTGAAAACAGTATTATTTAGCTGTGATTTTCTGTAAAGTCGAGGTACTACCCCAGTCGGGCTGCTCCATATTTTGAGCAGGAAATTCCTGCTGCGCCCTACCTCAGTTAGAAGCTAGTTAGCTTATATATATAGCCTATAGCCTTCTTTAATAAATTAGCTATTTAAGACTAGTCCGAAGGAATCAACGGGCCGGAGGACCGACGATCTACGTAAGATTGCCGGTGTAGGCTGGATGAGGATTGCGGAAAACAGGGATGTTTGGCGAGAACTTGGAGAGGGCTAAGTCCAGCAGTGGACTGCAATAGACTGAGCTGACTGACTGACTAACTGACAAAAAAATCAAACTCCTTTCCGCACGGACATCTGTGTTCAAAGCGGAGTTCCCAACCGGAGACGGACAGCAATTCCTAAAACTTTCATTGCCTAAAAGTAAAGGGCACAGCAGGTAATATCATGCTCAAAATCTTGAGCCGCCCGACTGGAAAAGTTCCTTAGCCTTGCAGAAGACCATAGCTAAATAGTACAGCTTTCAAGCAATGTTGTGCTGAGTAAGGCCAGAGCTCTTGGGAGGATTGGAGATAGGGTCTTTAACGGAAAAAGCCCAAAAATTTCAGTGAAATTTACAATATATGATTTGTACCCAAATTTCAAAAAAATTGACAATACATGATTTGTACCAAAACTATCTGTAAATATTTATTTCTTAAGTTGTAAATTGTAAATATGTATACTGTTTAAATAAAACTTGTACCTATATAAAAAAATAATAATAAAAAAATCTAATCTAATCAAGGTTTCATATCTTTAAAAAAATTGTTTTTGTTTTATATGGTTATGTTAGCACAGAAAGATCTGCTTTCATATACAATGCGTAATTTTGCTATCGTCTTCGCGTTTGCGTGTAATTAATAACAATGACTTACATACAACATAATTGTCTCATTACACAATAGTTTGTTCAAACTTTTCCAGATATAACCAACTTTATTTAAAGAAAACTTTATCACTCACTTAAGGTCCTGATTTTTTCTAAGACTTATCTTACAATACTAACTTAAATAACACAATACAAACTTATTACAATATGAATTTATCGACAATATTCTATTATAGCTTCAAGAGCTTTCAAATCCTTTTATGTGACTTGTTATTACAAAGATCACTTTCTTCCTGTGCTATTTTAAAATTGATGCTTTGTAATTCCTTAAAAAAATTCTTTTCTGTAACTTGTTCACTCTTCCATCTTCTTTAAGCCGATTTTTTCACTACCGTAAAACAGTCTCACATTCTATAGTTTTAAACGAGAAGTTTCGATATTATTAGAAAAATGACCCCCACACGTGTTTCTTGTTTAAAAATATAATTCCTTACTTTAACAATAAGCAACATTTCAGTATTGATTTTGATATTTCTTGTTTTGTTTTGGGTTTTGACTTAAGGAATGTCAAGAAAATATTTTTCTGAAGTACATATTGTATTGTAGTTCCCAAAAGCTTAGTATATCTTAATACTACTCCCATATATATGCTTATAATATTGTGTTCCTGTGGTGAGTGAGATGGCCAGAGCTCTTGTGGTGTAGCGTGATGCTTCTGATTTTGCAGGCGTCTATAAGCTACGGTAGCCGCTTACAATCTGGTGGGTGACAAACTTGTTTGCCGATCTAAACGAATAAAAAACAGGTATATTATTATTTAATGTCGCCATTGCAACAGCAGAGTAAATAAAGCTTATGTTTTGCACACGAGAAACGGCACTTAAATTTTTTATCGCATCTAGATACAGTTTATTTACAAAAGAGTGAGAGTTGGGTATTTAAGGATGGATGACGCTACAAAAATACATGAACATATTTCGTACTTTTATAATAACTATGTTTTTGGATAACGTTTAGTCAGTTTTCACTAAAAGTGGTCGTGTGGTGGATGTGTGGTTTTTAAAGTCAGCTATGAATAGAAAGAAACATGGCATTATTATTAATTTTGTTAACAAGTGCGATCCGTGATGTGTAAGATGAAGAATTCCAAAGTATATATTTTATTTATTTTTTTAAATCGTAGATTGGAGACAAAAATATTCCTAACACGTTTCTTCTGTAAAATATAATGTTTAAATAAATTTAATATCTACATTTACCGTTATTGATTATCTATCAAATATTAATCGAAAGCAGTAATAAAGCGCGTCACATTATTAATAAAGACGACAAATTTGTTGCACTGACAATTGATATTAACAATTCTTTTTTTTGTTTTAAAATTGTAACTATCATATCATTTGACTTCAAAAAGTTTGTTATTTTTTTTAATAGTATACGTAATATAATTCGTTTTTTTTTTTTGGCTGAAACTTCTGTATAATAAATTAAATTGATTATTATGAATGTCTAAATATTATTATTTTAAGTTTTTCTATATGTTATTAGCCTTGAAAAAAATATTCTCTAATCGCAATCTTTTAGATGGATGGGATGCACAGTGAAAATCGCAATTGTGTGTCATCAGTGATTTTATTTGGTGGTGATTCGATAATTGATAACAACATATTTACATTCAGTTTTTTGGTGTTATTTCAGTACATTTTTTTCTCCGTTATACTAAACTCGCGCTGAATTTTCCATTTTTTTTTTCTTAGCTGAAAAAGAAAAAATATCACGAAACTTTACTAATAAAAGGGTGTATTTTAGTTAAAACTGTATAGCTCTGTATATTTATGGCGGTCCTATACCATTTCGTTCGTGAATATAACACGAAAAAAAAAATTTGTGCACGACCGTTTCCTGGGATAGAAACTCTTATTTCCTAACCCACACGAACAAGCAGACAAACCGAAAAAAGCAACGCACATAAAGAGGAGTACTTAAGCAAGCACGGAAGCAGGAATAATTGTGTCGGTGGCATTAACAATCGTCCCTACGCTTAGAATGCTTGGAAACAGCATCATTGACGTGCATTCGCTCTCAGAGCCAAGAACCGAAGCTCTCTTACAGATTGTCGATATCCTGTTTACTACGCTCGTCGCTGGGCCCCTCGTTATAATATATTGGACAGCGACGTGGACCTTGATGGATCTTTACATTTACCCTGAAAACCCTCTTCTGAGCGATGAGTGCTGTGTAGCTTTTGGCATCACCTTTGGCCTCGCACTCTGTGCCTTACAAACGCCTTTAAGCAATATGGTCACGCCTAAAATTGGAAGAGTGAAATATTTTCTTTTAACGAGATTATACACGTCTTTCGCTGCAGTAGTGAATGTGGCGTCTTGCAGAGGAGTCTGGAGTCTTCTGGATGTCTTTATACCGGACACGAGTGGTGTAATTGTATCAACTATAATGGCTACAGTGGTTTTAGCGCTTTTGCGCAGTTTAAGAAATCTCGATTCTGCACCGTACACATTGATACTCGATTCAGAAGAAGGTTATTTTGAATCCCCGACTTTTTATAAAACGGTATGTTTACATATTTTTTATCCTTTTTGTATTTAAATAGGTAATTAAAATGAGGATACCTTACTTAATTTACGCTTTCTATCTTAGTTTAGGCTTCTATTATTGGTACAAATGGTCAAATTATATTTTTAGTTTTACCTACAGTAGGGCAATGTCGATCTTAACTAAAATACTCTTAACTAAAAGTTTTAATCAAGATAATACAAGTCTTTACATCTATGTGTTTTTACATAACAGCACTTTATACATTTTACAGCAAATTAGTAACAAATTCGTATATTAAAAATAGTCTTATATCCGTATCTAACTTTGAATCGTTAACTAAGAATTGTTTCATATTTCGTGCCATAGAAACAATATTGAAAATAAACTACAATTATCCAAAAGATGAATGTATCTGAAAAGTTTAATCGTTTTTATGTAAACTTAATTATGTTTACACATAACATAACATACACAATCACAGACATTATTGACTCTCTCGAATACTCTGCGTATATTACTCTCTAAAACCTATCGCTGAACTAAAGACGTAAGTTATCTAAGTTTTTCACGAGCACTTTGAATCACTTTGCACATAACATACACAATCACAGACATTATTGAATCTCTCGAATACTCTGCGTATATTACTCTCTAAAACTTATCGCTGAACTAAAGACGTAAGTTATCTAAGTTTTTCACGAGCACTTTGAATCACTTTGCACATAACATACACAATCACAGACATTATTGAATCTCTCGAATACTCTGCGTATATTACTCTCTAAAACCTATCGCTGAACTAAAGACGTAAGTTATCTAAGTTTTTCACGAGCACTTTGAATCACTTTACAAATTTGTAAAACACTTGAAACAGAGTGATTCGTAGCACCATCTTTCGTAGCCTAAGTTAAGATGATGCTACACTTTCCTTGAATCTTTTTTTGGGTTGGTACTATTTAAAAAAAAAATTAACATTAATTTATTGTTTTCTTTAATTTCTATTTAAATTTATTTACTATATTATACAAGACATCAATTTAAAATGTTGAGAAAGAATGTTAAGTTCCAAACGTTTCCAAAAACTTTGTATTAAACAGAATATAAATGTATATTTATATGAAAATATGTATATTTATATCAAAATATGTATTTTAAAAAAATCAGACATCAGACTTACATACGTCATTGATCCAATTGTGTATGTATTCTTTATGACTTTTTTATTGTTATGAACAGATAATATTAATAAGTTGTGTTAACACCGAAAATAATAGTATTAAGTAATTTAACAACCCCATAGAACACATACCTCAAGGATCTACACGGTTTATTTTGCTTCCATGGTGATAAAATGATAAACAAGCGAAAAGTGACAATGAACAAATTTCATCTGAAATATGCTATACTTATATGTTAAAAACTTGCTGTGCCAGCGACTTCATCCGCGTGGTATTTAAAAAAAAGTATTGTTCAGCTTCCAGAGTTACCAAACAAAAATATTTCTAAAATAAAAATAGCCTAAGAAATTCCTTATTACATCAGCTATGACATTTTGGTATATGTACCATGTAAACATCCATATGAATTTTATAAAAAGCGTTTATTTATATTACAAACAGACACTCTAATTTTATTTATTTGTATAGATAACAGTGTATTTTATCTTACGCTGCTACGATAAAATACTGCAGTACTCTAAACACACACGACTACCGAGCCATGAGCCGTGTCAAACACGTGTTCGAAATTTAAGGATTCGTATGCAAAACAAATCGTTTTCTGAATAAAGAATCGGAATGAGATTGTTCAATATAATAACAATGCAGTGCGCTATACCTGTTTTATCTTAGGAAACATTTGACAATTCACGACGATTCAGCCTGTAATATCATAACTACTAGTCATAGGCCTCTTTCTCCATGTAGGATAAGAATTGGAGCTTAATCCTCCACGCTGCTCCACTGCGGATTGGTGGATATAATCCCTACTATGAGCAACGATTGCTATCAAGTATTTAACGACAACAACCGGGGCCTAACGTGTTTTCCGAGGCACGGCGGGAAGACCCATGAGGACAAACATCCAAACCGGAACGAAATATTTGTACAAATAAAAATTACCACCCTGAGCGGGATTCGAACCCGCAAGCCGTCGGTGTTTTAAACGCCTTCATGCACCACTACACCAGATAGGTTGTACATTCACAATCAATCACAACAGCCTTTCGCAGTCCACTATTGGACGTAGGCCTCCACAAGTTCACGAATGGCGTGTACTCGTGTGTTTTGCCCATAGTCACCACGCTGGGCAGGCGGGTTGGTGACCGCAGTGCTAGCTTTGTCGCACCAAAGACGCTGCTGCCCGTCTTCTGCTTCTCGTCGGCTGTTTAAGTTCCAAGGTAGTAGTCGAACTGTGTTATCCCTTAGTCGCCTCTTACGACACCCACGGGAAGAGAGGGGGTGGCTATATTCTTTGATGCCGTAACTACACAACAGGTTGTACATTACCTAGACACAATATTCCGAAAATTTTCCGAAAGTTTTCTTCGGAAACACACCTCAGCCAAACCAAAGATACAGACTGTATTATATAAATTTGCTATTTTTTTCAGAATAGACTACTTTTTTTAGACTATTTTTATTTACTTTCAGAAAATTAATCTTTCAAAAGTTCGTGAAAACAAAATGTTGTTGTTACCTTAATCTGATAACTCGAAATGTTTGGACTTACTACCTGACTGCAGAAATCAAATCTTTCTCCTGGTCAAGGCAATATTCAATATTATTTTCTCTAAGCTTTTGTTTTTTATTTAACTAGTCTTTTTGGATTCAATCTAAAATTTCTACAGCGTATAACTTTACAATGTATCACGTGATAATTTTTATTATTTGGAAAATATATTTCTAAAGAAAATATTAGTGGATGTGTTAACCTTTATAAGTTTTCAATCACTTTGTTTAAGTCACTTTGTTTTAATACTTTTATTAAAACAAAATTACTTGTAACTATGACGTCTACAATGTCGTCGAATTACCGGGAATTTAAAAATCGTCATCGCGGCAAGCGCCTGTTAAATAATATTATTATTATTACATAATCTAAAATACATAAAGCTTCTTCTGTTGCTGCAGCTTCCTTTTTTACATTTTGTGAACTGTTAGACAAAACCAACGACCAGTTCTGATAAGTTCATAAATTTCGTAAATCCGTAAGGAAACTGAAAACACTAAATTCGAAAGGATCACTTATCCATAAATCTGAATATTTAAAATATAATTCCACTTGAAATTTTATAATCAGAGATATGAGTTAATCGTAGATAAGCTACTGTACCTTTCTTTATAACCGATACCGATAAGCCAATTTTAACGAGTAAAAGTGCAACGTATAAATATAAAATTATTTAGCCGGTTTATCAACATGAAGTCTTTAAATCGTTTTCTTAAAAATAATTTTAAATAAATAATTAATATTCTGCTACTTTTTTTAGTTTCACCATAAATTCTATACCAGTCACCAGATAAATACCAGTGAAACCAAATATTGTGATTTAAAGCAGACCGTTTTAAATCAAAATGTTTATTTTTGAATTATCTAAACATTCATAATCATGATAAGATATAGCACATGTGGACGACGCGACGCAAATGATCAATCGATAATAGAAACTTATCTGCACTGTCAATGTAACCGGAAAAAAAATTCTTAAGTGTTTATAAACATACCTATATTAATAGTTATTAACGAAACGAACCGTTTATACGACTAGATCAGCAAACAAGCGTATGGTTTACCTAATCGTAAGTTGTTACCGTAGCGTATTGACGCCCGGAGAATCACCAGAAGAATCGCAAGTGCGTTGCCAACCCCATCCCCGACCCACCCCAGGATCTCTGGCTACCTTATTTAGCACAAGAACACAAAATTACTTAAAAGGAGTATTATTTATCTTCTGTAAGGTCATAAGTACTTCACCACTTACGCCCCAAGTCAAGCGTACGTAAAGAAGTTTTACTAATAAAAAAAGTTTGTGAACTTAAAAAAAGTTTGAAATGTTTTCAACGTAACCTTAATAAGAAGCTCACAATAATACCATTTATTGGCTAAGATTGTTAAAACTGTTATAGGTTATCATAATCATGTCTGAACATAAGCACTGACCTGAATTTATACTAGTATACTTTAGTAATAATACATTCGTAATATTCATACAAATAAATGTTACATTCAATGACCAGTAGCATCACTTAAGTACTCACACGCTTTTTATTAGCTTCACCTGTATGTTTGTATGTTTGTAATGCCGACTCCCTTGGACTTCATTTTGACTCACTTCAGTCTTATCTTGGTGACGTTCAGATTTCATTTAAAGATTTATTGAGTGCCAGTGACAATATACTAACTTGATAAGATTTTTCCTTTTTGGTTTTGGTTTATTTATAAAAGCGTATTTTTTTTCGTCTTTTTTAAACTATTATTTATTATTATAAGAAAAAATACTAAATAACAGATACAAATATTACTTAAATGGTTTATATATAAACAGATATAAAATGCTATTTGTAACTAAAAAATAGCTTTTTGAAAATGTTATAATTTATTTACCTGTAATGATAGATAACTTAAAAAAAAAAAAAGAGACGATATACCAATCTATGCTCTATCTATCCAGGTCTACTGCCTGTTTTATAGTTGATAAGAAACTAAACACAATTGTCGTTTGATTCAACTGTAAGCAAGTAATTCCATTAGGAATAAAATTGTTCTGTATGAGTTAAAATCAAAATCGAAAAATATCTCTGTTAAAGGTTATTTATTTGTGTCAGTGTTCTCATAAAAATTGCCTGAGGTGTGTCATTGACGTCTTTTTTGATCTCAAAAATGTTCTATCATCATATAAATTAATACGCTAGATATTTTACTCCACATATATTATATATATTATTTTATAGATAATTGCTTGGTCTACTGGCATCGACAACGAAAATTGATTACTAGCTTTTGTTTTTGTGAAATAATTAATTATTAAAAATATATATGTAGATATACATTGAGACACAACATAACAATGTTGCTATCTGACGGCTTTAATTTTGAAACAACGTCAACATTATTGACGGTCGGTAAATTTTTTGTTCAATTTCAACTCACGTATAATTCGTATTATTTATTACGTATAAATACTTTTTTCTAATTTTGCAAATTGATAATTATTATACTTATTTAGTGCGAACTATTCGCACGGGTATAGCTAGTATAGTTTAATTGTTTATTGCAAATAAAGGATATTATCATAGTATTATTTTTATTCAACTTGTTTATACTACGTGAGGTAGTTTAAAACTACTATAATCACTATACTTGGTAAAATGTATGGTACATTTTGCGTCATCTGTGTTATTTTTTTTTTATCGACGAATTTAACTGTCGCTGTCCCAAAGAAAATTTGTCAAGGCATCAGGATGGAACATCTTTCATGTTCTGATGATCGTTTCATAAAACCATTTGCTTTACGATAAAAGTAATTTATTAATAATATATCAACATTTGAAAATCGTAACTATGCGATTATTTCTATGTACGACAATTTTATGTAAAGTTTTATTTATTTATTTATTTTTATCTATTTATTTATTTATTTATTTAACAGCAACAAAATAGACACTGACAATATACAGATATAATCATAAACAAAGTATCTTAAAAGGTAAGCGTTATCTTAATTATAGGTGTTACGCTCATTCTATTAATTTAAGCACGTATACATAAAGATTATTATAACAAACAATGTTAATTAAAATACATTAAAAAACAATTCCAACATAGTTCAATAGTCCCGATCAATTGACCATACAAAAAAGGTGACATAAAAACCTCCCTTGCACACATAATTAAAAAAGTTAGCTTGACTTTCGTCCACAGAAATCGCTTGACTGTTGTTGAATAAATAAATAATCCTTTCATGAAAACGAATTGTTATATAATTCTCTTAATTCTCAATGATTTTATAATATGTAGCGAGTAAATAATTTACATGAAAATTTTATGGATATAATTGTGTTTGCTCACAAACGAAAAAAAACCGACTTCAATTTCATCGACGAGTAATACAACGTAGATCGACGAAAAAATAGTCAAAATCGGTACACCCAGTAAAAAGTTATTGCGGATTTTCGAGAGTTTCCCTCGATTTCTCTGGGATTCCATCATCAGATCCTGGTTTCCTTATCATGGTACCAAACTAAGAATATCCCTTTCCAACAAAAAAAGAATTGTCAAAATCGGTACATCCAGTAGAAAGTTATGCGGTATAATACAACGTAGGTCGACGAAAAAGCGTCAAGTAAAAACGCATTATTAGATATAACTCGAAAAGTAGTTGTTAGATCTCAAATAAATTTATATGGGACCAATTGACACACGCCACCTTTCGATTAAAAAAAAATTGTCGAAATCGGTCCCCCGGTCAAAAGTTCTGAGGTAACATACATAAAAAAAATACAGTCGAATTGAGAAGTCGGTTAAAAATTACACAAAATTAAAAGACTTTCAGTTGTAATCGTCAGTTTCAATTCACTTGTTTAATTCTTTGTGTCCGGGATACACACTCCGCCATTACAGATTTTTGTCTTAATACTCACAGAATGCTTTTTTTGTTACAGAGTAGCAGAGAAACTGCGCTGTATATTCTCGACTGTGTGTTCTCCGTGACCGTGGTGGGTTCGCTGGTGGTATTTGTATGGCGCGGCACCTGGGCTCTTCTGGACATTTTCGTCTACCCTGATGACCAGATCAAATCCTTTATCACATCATTGGTAAGTAGCCATATATTTATACCCTAAATCTCTATTCGTTTTATATATATATATTCTTTTTCTTGTCTTACATATTTCCGTAGACGTGTTGAGTTAGCCTATGATTGCAATGTATAATGAAAAATTTATTATACTTTCAATATTATACTGTTATTTTTAGTTACGAAAGAATTGTAACGTGTACGTCTTGGTTTCCTATATAATAAAATAGTACTAATAGATATCTTCGTAGATTTCAGAAATAAATTCGTCGTTACCAACTTCCTATACACGTAATTGTAATCTTGTTTAAAGTGTAGTAAAAAAAAATCTCAAATTTACATTAAAATAAAATAAAATAAAATACGCGTACTGCGGTCTCCAACCCGCCTGCCCAGCGTGGTGACTATGGGCAAAACACATAAGTTCACGTTATTTTTGGCGTAAACTTGTGGAGGCCTATGTCCAGCAGTGGACTCTATAGGCTGTAATGATGAAAATAAAATAAAATAAAATAAATTCTATTGGTAACAAACAATAAACACTGCTTACATAAGTTAAAATGGAACAATTTTTGATCACTATACCTTACTACGGTGTAATCTTAACGGCAACGACGCGAAGTGTAAGTACATAATTCAAAAGTTTGGCGAGGGCCTATTGACGAAATTATTTAACTATAGGCAATTGTGTCCGTCTTTATTGTAGTAGACCTAGTTGTAAGCAGCGCAACTTCAGTAGTTGTACTACACGATTTGTACACTAAATGAAAATTGGCCTCAGCTAATTACTTTTCATCCCTTTAGTCAGTAATTTAATGCGGTTCCTCTTGCGCCTAATGTATCGCGCTCGTTAAATATAACATCTCATTAAAAAATCCAAATAGATTACCGATGACTTCAAGCAATAAACAGTCTAAGTAGTACTTTACAAAGAACACAAAATTTCTCGCTGAGATCATGTTATTTTTCCGCATATGGGTCATACATCGTCATTGAGTCAGTGACCATTTACTCGCTACAATTGGCGCTTCCTCTGAACCGTTCCCCGATGTACTACCATCGCGATTGCTTCGCTACTTTGAATATATAAGGTCAATAATATTTTTAAATGATTATCAATAAATTTATACAATTATCCACGAGCAGCTTCATGCGTACGAAACCAAGAAAAACAATGTTTGTATAACTGTAATGCTACCAGTCGGGCGGCCTCATTCTAGCAATATTTTAATTGGTGCTCCGCTACTATATACAATAAAAGCTATAGATATATTATAGCCTTTATCTTCTTCATTAGGTAAACGGACTAAACAAACTTCAAATTTTTTTAAGTCAAAGATAATTTTGTTCAACCAAACAAACTTTAGTCATGTTTATAGTACACAAATATCATGAAAATTTTGTAAGATTAAATAGTATAGATGTTGATGAATCTTTTACAACAAAACTTTATACGTAGTTAATTTAATAACTAAATAGACCCTGGCTTAAGTACAATCAATCTTTTTCTACTCAATACACATTCTTAACTAAATCATAACATAGTATAAAATAAAGTCGCATCCCGCTGTCTGTATGCTTAGATCTTTAAAACTACGCTACGGATTTGGTGTGGTTTTCTTTAGTTAATAGATGATTCCAGAGGAAGGTTTATATGTATAATACATGCATAATATATATAGTAGAGGAACACTGATAATTTTTGCAACCTTGCGAAGCCAGGGCGGGTCGCTAGTATTTAATAAATCGTTTAGCAAAATTTTGTGTTATTAGTAATTCTACATTCATTATTTTTAATCCAAAATTTACAGTCGCTTACTACAGTAGTAAAATAGTTGACGATTAATACAGTTTTAATTTACAAGAATTTTATTTTGCATAATTACAAAGAGCTTCTGCTTCAATAATTAAGACTTTTGCTCAATAAAATATTTTTGAGATTAAAAACTTTATTTGCACTTTTTGTTTAGGTTTTTGATAATATTTAGTTTCTACGGTTAACAAAATTAAATTATAAATTATTAATTAATATACAATTTATTAATAGATGTTAATGTGTCCTAATGGCGATATCCCGAAGGACGTTACAAAACAAAAACTTTGGGATATACCAATAGTTCACAATACTCTCATATAAGTTTGACGCAAAATCTTACAAGTGACAAAAACCGTGCCAGCCTTCTAGCTGTGTCAAATAAAGAGTCAGGTCACTGGTTACACGCAATGCCGTCAAAAAATCTTGGGACGCTTTTAGACAATGAAAGTTTTAGAATTGCTCTCGGTCTCCGGTTGGGAGCTCCACTGTGCTTTGAACACAGATGTCCGTGCGGAAAAGAGGTCGATTCTTTCGGACTACACGGCCTTTCCTGTAACAAGAGTTCAGGTAGGTTTTCCCGCCACGGTTCCCTAAACGATACCATAAAAAGAGCTCTTGCCACCATCGACGTTCCTGCTCTTATCGAGCCAACTGGAATTAGTCGCAATGATGGCAAGAGACCTGATGGATTGACGTTGGTTCCCTGGGAAAGGGGACGGGCGCTGTTGTGGGACGCAACCTGCGTTGACACACTTGCTCCGTCTCATGTCAGGGAAACAGCCTTAAAAGCGGGAGCCGCAGCGGAAAAAGTTGAAAAGACTAAACGGCACAAATATTCGTCACTAATTCCAAATTACATCTTTGTGCCGTTTGCAGTCGAAACACTTGGACCTTGGAGTAGCAGTGCTAAAAAATTTTTAAGTGACACCTCGCCTTATTGCCTCCACTGGTGACAAGAGGGCTGGTGCATTTTTTGCCCAGAAAATCGGCATAGCGATTCAACGGGGAAATGCTGCCAGCATTCTTGGCACAATTCCACGCGGACATGATTTATACCAAAACTATCTGTAAATATTTAATTCTTAAGTTGTGAATTGTAAATATATATAAAAAATTTTGTATAAATAAAATTATGATATAAATGTTACAATAGTATCATATTATAATTATTATTCGTATCTTGAAAAAATATGATTGTCTTATCAAATACATTTATAAAAATTAATATACATGACTAACAGTGCCAACGGGTTTACATGCGTTAATTTGAAAAAAAAAATAAACTACCTATACCTGTAGAGTGTTTCCTACTATATGGAAAAAAGCACACATAGTACCTATTCATAAAAAAGATTCTAAAACTAAAATCGAAAATTACAGAGGTATATCTATTCTTAACACACTTGGTAAAATACTCGAAAAATGCGTCTACGATGCAATTTATCCTGTTATTATCAAGAGTTTACCGAACGAACAACACGGATTCCTTAAAAATCGCTCTACAATCACTAACCTCGCATACTTTTCCGACTATATATTATCTAATATGGAGCATGGTGGTCAAGTTGATGTTATATATACAGACTTCGAGAAGGCTTTCGACCGTGTCGACCACTTAATACTCTTAAGTAAACTTCAACAATTGGGAATACACGGAGATCTGTTGAGATGGATAAAATCATATTTAACAAATAGGTCCCAAGCAGTAGTCGTAGGTGGCTATAGATCTAACTACGTGAGCGTACCTACAGGCGTACCACAGGGCTCCCACTTGGGGCCACTTCTCTACAATTCGTACTTATATGACATCAAAACCTGTTTCAAGCATGCTAATCACGTAATGTATGCGGACGATAAAAAAGTATACTTAAAAATAAAAAACCTTGAAGATTGTAACTTGTTGCAGTCCGACCTTGACTCCCTTTATGCGTTCTATGCTCGAAACAAAATAAGTGTCAACGTTAAAAAATGTCAATGTATAACATTCACACGTAGGAGACATCCCATTATATTTTCTTATGAATGTGATGGCAATACGATAGCAAGAGTCAACATCGTTCGGGACCTTGGTGTATATTTTGATGACAAAATGACATTTTCCAATCATAATATTTTTATCACGCAGAAAGCATTTAGGAGTTTAGGTTTTGTAATTCGGATTTGTAAAAATTTTACTGACATTGAGGCCATTAAAACTGTATACTTCGCGTACGTTCGCAGTGTTCTCGAATATGCAAGTCCTATCTGGTCACCAATGTATAATATTTATAAGGACCGACTTGAAGGGGTCCAAAAAAGATTTTTAAAACACATTCTCTATCGCAGTCAACAGTTCTCCAAATCTTACATTGAAGATTGTCACCGAAATAACATATTATCCCTCGAGGAACGCCGCAATGTCTTGGATATGTGTTTTTTGTATGATATAGCTAATGGACACGTGGATTCCCCGGAGCTAGTAGGTACACTGTCATATTGTGCACCTAAACGTCGTACGCGTCATACGCCTCTGTTGTCTGTTCCTTGTAGTAGCAGAAAATACTCTGCCAATTCTGTACTGACTAGATTACCACGTATCTTTAATGAATCATTCAACGACATAGATTTATTTGCATTCTCTAAAGCTAATTTTAGAAATAAACTAATCTTAAAACTAAAAACTAAAAGTAAATAAATGTGCGCGACCCTCGCTAAATATTTTTGAATCTTTAGGACTCGAGATAATAACCATTATTGCAAGCTAAAGCTCCCTAGTGGTCATGTACCGATCCCAAGATATTGACATCGTAGGGCTAGGGCGTCAATTCCTAATCCACACAACACACTATGTGATGACACACATAATATGTCTGCCTAATACCTATTTTATTATCTAATGATTATAGTAAATATAATGATATTAAAATAACTTTTTAATATATTATAGAAAACATTATTATATATTATACATATATACCTATACATTGAAACATCGACAAACACGCTGTACTTTATATATAATACTCGTATAAATTTATTGAACAATAATAAAAAAAAATTGATCCATAACTGTGACTATTGTAAGCGCGCCATCCCATCGGTCCAGATGCAACAATGTAACTATGCTTGTAAATATTATAAAGGGAAACCTGTTATTGGCCTTATTTTTTTTGTAATTTAGTTATAGCATGTATTAACTGAAACGCTGTTGGTTTTCTTAATAAATAAATAAAATAAAAATAAAATACCTAGTCGTCGTTAAATAGGCTATCCAACACAAAAGTAATTTTTCAATTCGAATCAGCTATTGGTTCTGAGATTATCGCGTTTAAACTTAATAAAAAAAACTTTACAGATTATAATATAAGTATAGATTAATATAAGATCATAATATGTACTTAAATAAAAAAGTTCATTTCACCAGCACTTAAAACTGCAGTAACAAATAGCGCGACTACTGCTTTGTTGTTTTGTAATGTTTATGCGAATTCACTCATTATAATGAAACAACTTCTTCCGATTTTACCGCGGTTTATTAAGTTTTTTAGATGCCCGACGTTTCGGATACTTTACAGCAACCATGGTCACGGGAGTCAAGTTATTTCATTACAATGACTACTGCTCTGGTTTTGCTCTAAAATAAAACGCAGTAAAATTATGTAAGAACCAAGTATCACGTTCAATATCATGCTGTGACATTGAAGATGAATGGGATGAACGGACGGACAGAAATACTCCGACTCATTAGTGGTCCTGCGTAATAAGGCAGCCACTAGACCTTATTAGCTCAGATCCTGGATGCTCAACGAGATAATGGGCCACTATTTTTAGATTTGTGCTCATTTTAAAGTCCAGCGTCTGGAGAAACTTTTTTTAATTTGACCATATTTAATAACAATAAGTTGTTTTGTAGTTAATATGTAAAATGGAGTATTAAAGATTAGGTTAAATAATATTTAAACAAAAACACAGGAAATCAGAAAAAATTGGTTGTCTGTAAATCAATTACGGACGATAGTTTAAAGTGACAACGCCATAACAAAACATCTTCTCGGACGCATAAGCCAATCGAGGCTTGCGCCGCATCTATTTCTACTCCACTTCACGTAACGGGACAGTGACCGTAACACTACGATGAGTCTGTATATTTTTCGTGCATACAGCTGGCATTCATCGATTTATTAGTCGTTGTCACGTCAACAAGTTAAAAACACAAATAGAAATTTGGTGCGTAATTAGAGGATTGCAATTTACATTACATTGACAATAAACTTGTACCTACTTCAAATGCTTCTTAAAGTTTTAACATTTGGAATATACGTGATTTTTACGGTACTACCGACAGCAAAAAATGCTTTTGCTGTCGGTAGTACGCCGAAAATAATTTTTAAAACATATTTTACAAAATATTGTTACATTTCAAGGATTAAAAAGATAAAATAATTCAATTCGTCTGATAAAAGTTTTTGAGATTATGATTATGCGGAACTATATTTGCAAAGGCGCACTCTAATTATATTCGACTTTTTATTATTAATGTTATATGTTTTGTTTCAAATATATCATTTAAGTAGACAAACTTGTTGTCAAAAAAATTATATCTTTAGTTATCTAGAAGTAATCACTGTTGAGCGATAAGACAGTATTGTACATAAATTCGTTTACTGTAATGTCTTATATATTTATAGTGAACAATACACATTACATTAGTAAGTGTACACACTTACTAATGTAATGTGTATTGTAATTATGAATGAACCAGGAAGGTGCTTGTGATGCTCGTGATGTAGCAGGCGTTTATATGTTTTGGTAATCATTTATCATACACAAAATGCGTTGACTTAAAATTGTCATTATAAATTTTAATATATCTGCGTATATGTAACCAAAGATTCATTTTATTTCTTTTTTATTTTCAAACTAGCTGTGCCCGTGATTTTGCCCGCGTGGTTTTTAACGTTAAAAGTTATTGTTCAGTTTACAAAGTTATAAAATAAATATTTTTTAAAAATAAAAGTACCTTAAGTTACTCCTTATTACATCCGCTACCTACCGGTGAAAGTCCCGTCAAAATCGGCCCAGCCTTTTCAAAGATTAGCCGGAACAAATAGACAGACAGACAGACAGACAAAAATTGTAAAAAATGTTATTTTGTTATATGTACCGTGTATACATCCATATGCATTTAGTAAAAAGCGGTTATTATAATATTACAAACAGACACTTTAATTTTATTTATTTGTATAGATTATCAAAGTGTAAATGTTTCATATCTTGTGTAAAACAAATAACAATTATACGAACATAATACGAAATAAACAATTATACGAACATAATTACATATTATAGATAAAACGATTTAATATCGATTAAAAGATCGTAAAAGACGATTCGATACCATATCAATGCAAATATTTTTAAATCAAAATACATTAACAAAGACAAAATAAGGCAAATAAAAAAGAAATCGTAAAAAGCTTTGTTATTTGTTTCAAAGTCTCTCCTCAGGCTTCAAACTTCAGGCTTTTTATCTTATATCTATACAAATAATTGTGTTCGTTTGGAACCGAAAAACAGCGACTTCAATTACATCAACCAGTAATACAACGTAGGTAGACCAAAATATGGTCAATTAAATACACATTATTTTTTTATATTTTCGTCTCAATCAATTGACTGACCAAGACTGAAAATATATTCAATGAAATAAGCATTATTGGAGATCACTCAAAAAGTTCACTTCAAATCTCGATCAAATTCAAATGGGGCCACATGGCAAAATTGTTACACCCAGTAACAAATTAAGAGGTATATAATATAACGTAGGGCGACGAAAAAATAGTCAAATAAATACGCATTAATAGCGATAACTCAAAAAGTACTCGCTTGACAAGCATGAACTTTCAATTTAAAAAAGAATCATCAAAATCCTCTTTTTTTTAAGTCGGTTTAAGACGTTGAACTCAAAGCTGACTTAGATCTATACAGCCTTATTTGCCAGTCGACCTTAAGACGTACCCTACTAGAAACTCTGTATGTAAAGAACAAACTAAAAAACGTGTGTGTGTGTGTCAGCTTTGATGCAATAGATAGCGATAACAAAAACGTAACGAGGTTGTTCGTTCAGTACATTTTACTCCTTATATTTTTTTCATACCGGTGCACGGTGGCCTTATAGGAAAACTAGCTGACCCCGCAAACGTTGTTTTGCCATATATGTTATTAAACCGCTTAATCCCCCTCCCCCTTATAACTTAGCGGTATGAAAAATAGATGTTGGCCGATTCTCAGACCTATCCGATATGCCCACAAAATTTTATTAAAATCGGTCGAGCCGTTTCGGAGGAGTTCAATGTTTAACACCATGACACGAGAATTTTATATATTAGATTGATTGATAAGGAGTAGACTTCAAAAAAATTAAACTATATATGTGCCTGTATATAATATGTTGTCAAATGTACTGATCCCGTTTGTTTTAAATTACTTCTGTGTTGACAGAGACGCACGTAACCAAGAGTCATAGGCGTAACAGGGAAACATAGATAACGCTGTGCTAGACGCTTATTCATAGACCCTTATATATAAAATATTGAAAGCCATTAAACCTATCAGTATATAAAAACATATATAGAAGCAGTCAATGACAGCTGATATATAAAAATAAATAATATAATATCAAAAAACTTTTTAATAACATCGTCGTATAATTAAACGGATGTAGTGATTCCTATTTAGATCACAAAATAATTTTATAGCGATAGTACTTAGTTATTTTATACATGCTTGAGACTTGAAGATGTTCTAATTAATACGTGTTTGTTACGTAGTTCATTGAACCGTTTGTTTGATATTGCATTTTGTTGATAATGTGTTTGTTATTCTGTGGAATTTCTTCCGACGTAATTGTCTGTGTAAATATTAATCGTAAGTCTGAGTAAAATACGTGCTTTAACCGAAGATTTTAAATTAATATCCACTCCGTCATGAATTAAAATATTTGTCAAATAATGATAAAGACATTTATTCGACTCGTATGTATCATTTATTTATTTACACTTTGTGACACAAATACAAAAATGTAACAATATATGAGAGGGAAAATTCAAATTGCATTAGTTGCAACAGGCGGCCTTTTCGCTAATACAGCGATCTCTTTCACGCAACCATACCGCAGAGGCAGAGGCGGCTCGTGACATTTTTGGTAGGGGTTCTCAAAAAAATAAACGAAAAACTAGAGCTTACCATTTATTTTAATTTGTACAATAAATCCATTCCGTTTATACAGATTCATCGCCACTGCCGGCGCTAGCTACAAATACGAGACACGGAAAACAAAATAGTTTATTGCTTTCTTCACATTCACATAATCAATGTGTTTTGAAATATTGTTCAGATTAAGAAACACGCGTAAAAAATTTAATTTTCGTACTACATTTTTGAGTAGTATAATATGAATTCGAGGCGCATTTCGATACTTTTCACGCTATAAGGCTATCTATACATTATATAAAAGCGAAAGGCCACTCATCACAAAATCTCCGAAATTATAACACCAGCTTGAAATTTGGCAGGTAGGCTTCTTACAGGGCGTAAACATTCAATAAGAATGGATTTTACGAAACTCGACCCCTAAGGGGGTAAAACGGGGGTTGGAAGTTTGTATGAAAGTCCTATGTTTTGGAAGTAAAAGACTTTAAATTTAAAATGTATGCTTTATAGATAATGAGAAGGTTTCCAAATAATGTATCTTTATAAATCAACTTCCTTTTGGGGTTAAAACGGGGGATGGTAGGTTGACTTACTCATCACGAAATCTCCGAAACTATAAAACATACATACTTGAAATTTGGCAAATAGGCTCTTTATAAGGCGTAGACATCCGCTAAGAACGGATTTTATAAAATTCGACCCCTAAGGGGGTAAAACGGCGGTTAGAAGTTTGTATAAAAGTCCTATGTTTTTGAAGTAAGAGACTTAAAATTTAAAATGTATGCTCTATAGATGGTAAGAAGGTGTTTAAATAATGTATTTTTAGAAATCAACTCCCTTTTGGACTTAAAACGAGGTATGGTAGGTTTATTTATTTAGTTATATTTTATTTATTTATTCTTAATGTACACCGAAATACAGACGCATATAAAGAAAAATACAATACAAGATGTACAAAGGCGATCTTATCGCTAAATAGCGATTTCTTCCAGATAACCTTTGGGTACTGGACACGATATAGTAGCAGCGGTTAGAAGTGTGCACAAATTGAGGAGGAAAGATCAATAATAAATAGATAAAAACTACGATATGATAGACTTACACAATTATTAAGGGAAAAAAAACATAGGTTGACTCATTCATCACGAAATCTCCGAAACTATAAAAGCTATAAACTTGAAATTTGGCTGGTAGGTTTCTTATAGGGTGTAGACATCCGCTAAGAACGGATTTTATGATACTCGACCCCTAAAAGAATAAAACGGGGGTTGGAAGTTTGTATGAAAGACCTATGTTTTTGAAGTAAAAGACGTGGAAGAACGCGTAGTTACTTGCCAATTTTTCGTCGATCTACGTTGTATTACTCGTCAATGTAATTGAAGTCGGTTTTTTTTCGTTTGCGAGCAAACAGTTATATGTCATGCATTGTGAAATATGATTAAATAATAAATAATACCCCATCGAAATATCCTTATCGCACCTGTATAATTGTCGAGTAAATACAAAATATAAACTGATTCCTAAAAGCACCTTACTATCTCGTTTATAAATAATACCCGCTGTCGTTTCCACTGCTCACCAAACAGACTATGTTTAAATATATTTACAAACAATTGCCACTAAGCCAGTGCTGTTAAAGTTTTAAGATAAAAAGGATTTAACGCTATGTACAGCCATGTGTTGAATTACAAATATTGATAAGGGATTTATTAGTTTGCAAAAGAATTACTGAAGGCGCCGTTCATTAGAGCGTCTGTCGATATGTTAATCAGACTTACAAAGAGCTACATGACGTAGTATTTTGTGTTTTAGCTTACTACTTCTATAACCAACTCGACGCAACTGCTTGAAAGCAACTTTTCCTTACGTTAAACAGTAAAATCTTGTTAATGTGGAGTTATGTGTATGATAATTGTATACTACACAACAGTAAGCGACGATAAAATTAATCTTAGTGGCGTTAAAACAATTACTAATTTGTTAAAATAAATAAAATTTAATTTAATTTTTAATAATCATATAGAAAGTATTTAGCGCCTTGCATCTTTGCAACAAAGTTTTTAGTAAAAGTCACATTAACATTACGAGATTATCGGGTATAACTAACACGTGGTTCAATAAGTCCCGAGACTAAGTACTAAAAAAAGGTCTTTTTTATAAAATTAATTTTTATTCATCAACATAGTCTCCTCCAAGAGCGATACAGTCCCTCCAACGCTTTTCTAACTTTTCTATCCCATGTGTGTAGAACGATTTGTCTTTGGCTTCAAAATAAGCCTCCGTTGCTGCGATAACTTCACTATTTGAGTCAAATTTCTTACCCTGAAGCATTTTTTTGAGGTCTGCAAACAGCCAGTAATCGCTGGGGGCCAAGTCTGGCGAATAAGGGGGATGAGGAAGCAATTCGAAGCCCAATTCGTTAATTTTGGCCATCGTTCTCACGGACTTGTGACAAGGCGCGTTGTCCTGGTGAAACACCACTTTCTTTTTGTTCAAGTGAGGCCGTTTATCCGCAATTTCGTACTTCAATCGCTCCAATAAGCACATGTAATAGTCACTATTTATATTTTGCCCCTTTTCAAGGTAGTCGATGAAAAGTATTCCATGCGCATCCCAAAATATAGACGTCATAACCTTACCGGCCGATTTCTGAGTCTTTGGACGCTTCGGGCGGCTTTCACCAGCCGCTCTCCACTCCGCTGCCTGCCGATTGGATTCCGGAGTGAAATGGTATATCCAGGTTTCATCCATTGTTACATACCGACGTAAAAAAATTTTTTTATTATGATTCATCAGCGCCAAACATCGCTCTGAATCATTGAAACGTTGTTCCTTTTGATTAGTTGTAAGCAAACGCGGCACCCACTTAGAAAAAAGCTTTTTCATGGCCAAATTTTTATGTAAAATAGTGAAAACACTACCAGCTGAAATCTTCACTATCTCGGCTATCTCTCGCACTTTTACCTTCCAATCTTCCAATACGATTTTGAGGACTTGCTTAATATTTTGTTGAGTCACTGCTTCATTTGGACGACCTGAGCGTTCCCCATCATTGGTGTCCATGCGACCGCGTTTGAAGTCGGCATACCACCGACAAATGGTTGCTTTAGAGGGAGCTGATCCTGCATAACATTTTATAAGCCATTGCTGTGCTTCAACGCTATTTTTTCCCATTAAAAAACAATGTTTTATCAACACGCGAAACTCGTTTTTTTTCCATTGTATAGAAATTACAACCGTAGCGTCACTTAAATGTTTCAAAATCAATAATTTTATTGTTCCATTTTTAAAAATTTGACACATATTCTTGTATTGATAGCCAGTACTTTTTAAAAATCAAAAGAGTTTTTAATATATGCGCCATTTCCAGGTTAGTCTCGGGACTTATTGAACGATCTAGTATTTTATTAAAAATATACGGATGTCGGCATAGACTTATACGTTAGAAGTACAAAAGTACAAAACAACATAAAACTCTTTTGTTCGTGTAATAATAAAAAACAATCGTAATATAGTTTCAACATATTATTCAATTAATTTAAACATATTATTAAGAAAGTTCATATCCAAATAGTACTCGCTATAGCCAATAGCAATCCACGGCTGAATACAGGCAACGCCAAGTTCAAAAATTATATATTTATACTCAATATAACTATAACTTATTATTTAGAAAGCTCATAGCCAAATAGTATAGTAGCCAATAGTACTAAGTCACTGCTGGACCCAAGGTCGCGACAAAAAACATCATAATATTTGGTGCAAATTGTACTGTTCTCAGCTACCTACATGTCTGCCACCCCTAATGGCAAAAGTTATAATGTCTATATTTTTTGTTTAATAGGTGGTAGGCTACGCGATAGTGGCGTTAACATTCGCCACTCAGGTACCCATGCGTTGGTTGGTGGGCAAGCTTCAGGGGGCGCCGAGGTTGTTGGTCGCCGATCTCTACCATCTCATATCCTTCTTCGCGACGGTGAACGTGTGGCGAGCTGTTTGGGGTCTGATGGATGTTTATTTTTTCCCAGGTAATTAAATATAGTATGCAAAATCAAACTGACTGTTATTACAGCACTCGATTACATACAATAAGAGTTTACGTTGTTGTCAGAAAAATTTTTTTATGAGAAATACAATGTAACGTTGGTAAAGTTGGCCAGAATGTTAGAATAAAACTGGTAATAACTTAAAGTACTTTTTTATGGAAATTACCAAGTATAGTAGAACGAAGTATACTATTCTCAAAGATATTGTCAAGTAATTCCAATCGTAAATACCCACGCTTAATACATTAAATTGAAAAAACACTGCAAAATTCCATTGAACATAGTGACTCTTTATGAATATAAAATAACAACTAAAAATATAGTCACAATCCAAAAGTATTTAGTCATATTACTAAAGCAATAATGAATGTAACTTTTCCATAGATACGCCAAAACTAAGCAACTGGTGCTCACACATCATCAGCCTGGCGCTTTTGATACTCCTCAACTGTTCCAACTCAATACTAGTGCGAGGAGTTTACATCGACGCCGAGGAACCTGAGGGTGACTGCGTCGTATTCCCTTGCTTATATCTCCGGCTATACTTCCACAAAGAGAGAATAAAGAAGAGGCACAAGGATAGTCTAGCAACATCTACTTCGGCCGCTAAGAAGGCAGAAGAAGCCAGCGTACCCTTACAAACACCGGAGGAGAAAGTATAACACTCCCCTTCTACCGGAATCACAATTTCCGAATTGCATTTTGTACTCCCACTGTAAATATTTTAATTATATATTCAACTTTCCTGTACTATAACAGGTTTGATATACGAAAATTTATGGAAATACAGATTTGTATTGCCAGGTTATACTTTATAATACTTGTGTGGAAGTTCTGGAAAATAATAAATGGAATTAAACTTGTACTTTGAATAGATTGTGTTTTGAATAGATTTGTTGTTTTTGCAAGTTTTTGATCAGTAATATAGAACATATATTAACAGTTCTATACAAAAAAAAAATATGTGAAAAGATCTAGTATTCAAACCTTTATAGTATTGCTTTTTAGTGAGATTATTACTAACACTCATAAAATTCATTCTTTTTAACGTAAATTATTATTTTTGATCTTATTTCTTACACGTTTCTAGTTAGTGTAGTTTTTAAATATTTTAATGCGCAAATAGTGTAAATATTTTTGTAATTTTTAATATAAATCTTACAAGTTTTGTAAATTACTTAATTGTAATAAATACGTCGTATTGTATTATAAAATGTATTATCGAATGTAAAGGTAGAATACAATAGTGTTTTGTTTTGTTTGTTTACAAATTAAGCGTAGTATTGTTTTAGCAAATAAAAAACATTTTGCTTGTTGTTGCTATTTTTTTTTGTTCCATTTATTTATATTGATTTTAAATAACAATCAAGGAATTTACAACGTGTTTTTAAACTGGTATCCTTCCGTTTAGTGTCATATAGGTACACGGAGGCATACCACAGCCGAAACTATACGTGAAAATATAGCAGTACTGCATTACTACGTAACACAAAATCGACAAAAAAATATGACGATAACACAGGGCTAATTGTCTATAAATAACGAACTAAAAACTAAATAACTGTAGAACTTAGGTGCATCGATCACTGAAACAAAACGACCATGCACACGATAGCAATTTCATAAATAAAAATTATATAATAATTAATTGGAACGAAGTTCCTTACGGCAGGCTTCACATTTGGCTGGGCAAACGAACTGAAAAAAAATGTGATACTAAAACCGTAAGAAAAATATATAAAGGAAGTGACGTAATATCAGTCACACGACTGTATAATATGACGTTTTTAAATTATTTATGTAATTTTATACTGTCGACAAAAATAAATAAAGCCATATGTTTTTTTTTTAAATTAAAAAAAAATCAAGAACTAGAAAATATATATAAAATTCAACATTTTTTTTTCAAATTGTGTTGCTAGTCTAGCTTAGTCGCTCTTTCACGTTTATTTGGTGTTGTTTGCTAAAAAAAAACTTTGTTTTTGATAGTTGAATGCAAGGAGTATTTAAACATCGTACTGTAAATCACTTGTGATAAGGAGTGCTTACGTAATAAGTGCTTTTCGATAATTATGATCTATTAAATGTTTTTACCGTTATATGCTAACACTAAAACATTGGTCATATAATAAAACCTATGATGTTTTTCTGTTTGTCTACAAGGTACCTTCAAATAAATTAATTCATGTCGCTTATGTTACTGTATTAAATAGAATTTATTATTTTCTTTCATGTACTTTTGAGTGAAAGTGTAAACATAAGTATTAAATGAATAAATAAATACATACATAGACAAATACATTTTGACATCGAAACCCTTAATTTTGTATTAACATAATAAATTTGTTGTTATGTAATTAATTTAAGAATCAATAAAAATTTGAACCGCAATAAAGATATTTTTTTTCATAATAGCCCAATGACAATCATATATTTATAACCGTCAACCTAGCAATTTGATTTATGACAGTCAAGAAGAGTCAATTGTTTTTACTTGTTAATTATTTGTTCATATTTGTTGTATCATACTTTTTTAGCAGTACTTATTGCATTCATTTTGATTTTTTATGTTTCCGCTTGTGCTTGATCGGTTAAGGAAAATGTGAGAAAAACTACTAGAACTCATAAAATCTGTAACTCAATAACAAATTCGCAAAACAGCAGTAGAACAGTAAACAATATTAAATCATTCTTAATTCAGCCGTATACCATATTTTTGAGATAATCGAGAGATATAATAATCGTTGAGTCATTCACTCATCACTAAATCAAAAAACTGCTGGACCCATACAATTTAAATTTTGCAATAAGGTAGTTTATAGTCAGTAGATGTCTGCTAAGAACGGGTTCTCGACAGGGCCAGATTAAGGGGGTCTAAGGGCTCTTACAAGTTTGATGTATGAAACTCGTTCATTTTTTAATGCTACAAGCTTAAAATTTGATAGAAAGATAGTTACAGTTAGTAGACGTCGTCGAAGGTTCATAGATGGAATCATAAACGTGATATACAAGGAGGTCTTAATTGTATAATATAATGATTGTTGTGATGTTGGCGCAACGGTCACAGCACTATTTATGGATATTGCGTTGGCAGTTGCGGGTTTGATTGTGGCGTTGTATTGGTCATACAGATGTTTGCTGTAGTCTCGGTGCTTGTGCAATCCTTGCGGGTCTCCCCACCGTGCCTCGGAAAGCACGTTAAGCCCAGTGATCCCAAACGTACGATAATTATCGTACATGTACGATAATTCAAGCCTACGTAAGATGTACGATACGAACCCTAGGATCGTACGCGATTTGTACGATAATTTTGTCTGTCATACTGAAATACTGCAAAGCAACGATTTCTCGATATACGATCTCTCGATCGTACGATAATTTTTGCGAAAGTAGGATACTTTCACGGCACCTTGTCGACCAGACGGGTAATAATTTCTGGTAATACTGGTTAAGCCGTTGGTCACGTTTGTTATCATGTACACCTGATAGCGATCGTTACTCATAGTTGGGAATATATCCGCCAAGCCGTATTGGAACAGCGTGGTGAACTAAGCTCTGATCCTTCTCCTACCTGGGGAAAGTGACTTATGCCCAGCAGGATATTATAACAGGAGGATATTACAGGCTAAAACGAAAATGATTGTTCACAACTTTAGTCCCTCTTTGTAAATATTATCGATTTCTAACCAATCGAAGCCAGGGGCAACTGCTAGTAATTTTTTTTAAATAGATGCTACAGCTATCGATTTAGAGTTTATACAATGATTATCATAAATCAGTCTCTCCTAGGTCTACCATCACCTATATTGCGTTAAATGAACGAAGGTTAATAAACTTTTTTCCAGGAAGACTCAAAATTTCCCTTACATTTTACGGTTTCACATAGAAAATATATTTTAAATATATTCCTCCAGCTCCAGCTTTTTTTGTCTAAAAAAAAGAATCTGAATCTTGAGCCGACTTGCCCTGAGCTGAATTTTGAACCGACCCACGGAAAACTTTCACGTAAAAATTATTGCAGCACTCAAACTAGCTGACTAGCTGTGCACGTGACTACGTCACCGTGGAATCTAACAAACAAGTTATCGTTCAGTTCAAAGAGTTACAAAACATATAAATTTCTAAAATAAAAATAGCCTAAGTTACTCCTTACTACATCAGCTATCTGGCAATGAAAGCCCCGTCAAAATTGGTCCAGCCTTTTCAGAGATTAGCCGGAATAAACAGACAGACAGACCGACAAAAAAATTGTAAAAAAATCTTATTTTATATGCATCGTGCATCCATATGCCTTCAATAAAAAGCGGTTATTTTAATATTACAAACAGACACTCCAATTTTATTTATTTGTATAGATTAACAGCTAAATGACACAAAAAATTAATCCTATACTAGGGTCTAATTGAATCTATTGAATCTGTACCACAATTTTCAATCACTCAAACATTTTTTTATTTTTATAACCAGGTAGGCAAACAAGGGTACGGCTCACGTGATGGTAAGCGATTACCGTAGCTTATATAGACGCCTGCAACACCAGAAGCATAGCAAACGCGTTGCCGACCCAATTCCCCAACATTGGTATTGGCCATATAGATGTTTGTCATGGTCTGGGCATTTGTGCTTCTTTATTGTGTATGTTTCTGGATCCCCGACACAGGAGAAAATCCTACTGGGGGCCGTTAAGTGTGGAGTGCTTATTTATTTTATTTATCAACACAGCAAAGCAGAAGGTTAATACACAAAAATTGTCTTCCTATACTAATACTAAAATTGATAAAGATTTGTTTTGTTTTGTTTGTAAATGACTAAAAACTACCGTATCGATTTTTTAAATTATTTTAACAGAGAAATGCTACGTTATTGTTGATTTCTAAGTTTGAACAGGATTTTTTGCAGTAAAAATCAAGAAATCCGCTTGGACGAAGCCACGAGCCGAAATTTAGTAATTTATAATTTCGTATTATAATTTTTTATCATTCTACTTTCAATAATAACAGATCTCTCATACGAAATTGGATTATTCCTAGGAAAACAACGAACTAGTATTTACATTTTTCACTAATCATTTTGTCCAAACATTATAGAAACAGTTACTTTTGGAAATACATTAATACCAAAATTTTCAAGTTAGATTTAATATAGTTATATTTTGGGATAAAAGGACGAAATAAAAAAAACAACACTTATTTTATAACATTTACAATTAAAATTAAAAACGTATGCCAAAGTTATTATAGTCGAGTCGCGACAAATACTGCCAATTTCTGAGGTCACACTTTTCTATTTTACAGCCAGGAGATCCCTTTGTACTGAGCCAGTCGATCCTGAAAAACAATTGATAATATAAAAAATAAAAACAAGAAAACACACTCTTTATAATATTTTGAAGTCCTATCTAATATTTTTATAAGCTAGACTACTCTTATTTAACTATCTCAGTTATCATAAGTTAAATCATCGTATCATAAGTTAGTAAGTTCATACAAACAACCACATCCGTCTACTCTACACAAAATAACAACAGCTCCGCTCCCCGCAAATTTCGAACATTTGTATTGGCCATATAGATGTTTGCGATGGTCTGGGTGTTTGTGCAGTCCTTGTGAGCCTCAACATCGTACCCCAGAGAGTACATTAAGCCGTCGGTCCCGGCAGTTATCATAAATACCTGATAACGATTATTACTCATTGTAGAGCGCATATCTGCCAATTCGCAATGAAGCAACATGGTGGAAAGAGGCCTATCAGCTAGATGATACAGGCTGAATGCGCCTGCTTTATAAATATTGCTACTGATATTCCTAAATTATAGTCGATTTTCATTTTTGAGAAAAAACTTTTTTACACACGCTTGCCTTAGAGGGTATGGTGATGAATGCGTGACGAGAACGTTACAAAAAGTGTGATTGGGCGAGGCAAACGGAAGTTGAGAGGAAATTATAAATTAGTGAAGATAGAAAAAGAGAGCGTTACGTTTCGTAAGTTTTACTTCAGTCGTGTGGTCTAAAGCACACTCGTTATTATTTATTCGTTAACTTTAATTATTATAAGCTAATATAGATCATAACTTTAAATAAACTCCTGTCTGAATATTAAACACCAAATACTACTTCTTCATTAAATATATTTTAAAAAATCTTATTGTATTATTGTAAATCAAGATGGCTTGTTTTTCAGAAGCAACAGTACAGCCTGACCTCAGGGAATATCGGAATATTTCAATGTTCCTCATGTGTGCTTTTGTGCTGTGCGGTCTGGATAATTTTTAATGAGGTTTACGGTATAATGAAAAAAATGAAAAATAAGGAGGGGATTAAGGGGGTTATTAATATATATGGCAAAACAACGTTTGCGGGTTCAGCTAGTATATATATATATATATATATATATATAACAAAAATTACGTAAATAAAACTTTATTAGCCTGAATTAGTTTAATTCAGAATTTATATAAGACGAGCTAAGGATACAATTATAATTAAATAGTATAGATGGTATTTAGGTTTTAAAACATGAATTTTAATTGTTGCCAAAAATATTTTAGGCAATATGCCAGCATTCATGTGACGCTGAAAACTAACTAACTACTGTAACCAGAATGTCTATCAACACACTATTGTCCCAAGTTTTTCAATTATGTTCAATAAACGTGACAGAGAATCGTAAATAATTTCTGAATCCTAAAAAGAAGAATACAATGCAATAATTTAAAAAAAAATGTGTTAAGGTTTCTTGTAACCATACGAATGCGTAATTTATTAAATGCAATCACAAAAATTTTGTGATAAAATGTTATTATGTATATTTGTACCATGTATATAATTAATTAATATTAATTTAATAAATATTAAAAACATTTATAATTTACATAAGATATTATATTTAAAGTGCTTTTTTGTCTCGTGTGATACGTATACTAAGTATCCCCTTTTTGTAAACACAGTAGGTACAGAACCTTATGCATATAGTACAAGGCAAAAAAAGAATAATTTTACTTGTTTACTAAGTTTGTTTGTTATTGCATTCTGTTGACAGGAAATTTGAGAGCACGGATGTTCTCGTTAATGATATGCTTGGAAATAATCCAACATCTGGGTATTTATAGAACATTATTTGTTTTCGCTTTTATAATTAATTAGGTTTCGATATCTCTACCGCTCACCCCATTACAAAGCTAAGCTATTTTGTATCGAAACAAAAAGTACAGCTGGCTGGCTAATCTATACTAATATTATAAAGCTGAAGAGTTTGTTTGAACGCGCTAATCTCGGAAATTATTGGTCCAATTTGAAAAATTCTTTCAGTTTTAGATAGCTCATTTATCGAGGAAGCCTATAGGCTTTATTTTCAAATTAACGCGTATGAAACCACAGGGAAAAACTAGTAAGAAGGTAAGGAGATGAGAAGGAATACTCTCACTGAGGTAGGGCACAGCAGGAATTTCCTGCTCAAAATATGGAGCAGCCCGACTGGGGTAGTACCTCGACCTTACAGAAGACCACAGCAAAATAATACTGTTTTCAAGCAGTATTGTGTTCCTGTTGGTGAGTAAGGTGACCAGAGCTCCTGGGGGGATTGGGGATTGGGTCGGCAACGCGCTTGCGATGCTTCTGGTGTTGCAGGTGTCTATAAGCTACGGCAATCGCTTACCATCAGGTGAACCGTACGCTTGTTTGCCGACCTAGTGACATAAAAAAAAAAAATACTCTAATTTAAACTTAAAAAAAAAGATCAATTTCTATTCTACAGTAAATTTTAGATAAACTGTTCTAAATTTTACGCAAACGAATTTCAGGTGGCGCTAACATAGGACATTGCAAAGCTTTAATTCGATTAATTTAACTATTTTGTCACTCACTCCCTCACTTCAGCCTATCGTAGTCTACTACTGGACATAGGCTTTCCGAAGTTCGCACCAACATCCCGGTTTTCCGCAATCCTCATCCAGCCTACACCGGCAATCTTTTTTTTCAACTATTTTATCGGTGCACAAAAACACTCTTTCGAATATCAAAACATCAATCAAAGATACATTAAATCAACTTATTCATCACATGCAATTTAATTTATGCAGAAAGATGAAAAATGTCAATATTTATAAAATTATTGTACTCTTTATACGAAAAATGTACAAATTTTCTAAACGTTGTAAGATTTTAACGCTTATCGCCGAATACGCAATTCACGTCACAAGGCAGTTGGGCAGATTACCTTTACTGGTAAAATATTGTACATTGGCCACTTATACCTATACTATAAAGCATTCAAGTGTAGTTTCTGTTGTATTATGTAGAGTTTTTAAATTTATGCTTACTGCGTACTTTGGTATATCCTCTACAAGAATTTTATTATTATTTGTTTGTTACCTCACTTCATTTTACAATTCTAGAACTTATTTACCTACCTCACTTACTTACTACCTATTATCTATTACCTCACTTACTTATTACCTATTTCATTACTTATTGTATTAATAAATTATCTAGCTTACAAGCTTCTGTATTGTTTGATTATAATTGATTTAATAATACCTTCTAGGTCACTTTTAGGTCAAAAGTAAGCGGAAACTTTTGTCATTATTTTATATATTGTATCTTAAGTATTCGTCAAATAATCCATGTATACACAAATTCAAATTATAAGTTCATCCTCTACCTTTCTTTAAAAAGTTAATGATATTTACATATGATCCAAGTTCGCCTTCGTCCCTTGTACTTTTCCGACTATTGTTCCATTTTTAGTATTTTTCACCCATCCACAGATCTGGAGCTGTTCAGCTAACTCCTTGCAGTACTTTGTGAAGTAACAACCTGGGGAAGAGCATTTAAGTGTAGTTAGTTTTAAATAATCAAGTTTATATTGTTCATTTATGTGGAAATGTGAAAGACTATGTAAATAGTCTTAACATCCTTTAGTTGGACAAAGATCTCTTCTCCCATTTAAAAGCATACTTCGAGCAAAGTGACAATAGAATAAATTCCAACTTATTTTTTTTTCGAACGGTTTTATAATAAAAAAATAAAAAAAATAAAAAATCCTATAGAATATTTTCGGTCAAATATGAGTCAAATGCAAATCAGTCTTCAGGTCAGCGATAGAATTTTATTAACAGAAACATGTCATAGTAGTATGCAGTCAGTTTAATGTATTCATCGATTTGAACACAGTATTTTATTTTATTTTTATTTTACTTTATTTTGGAAACAAACGGTATTACATAAATATACAGGAAAACACAACACAATAGTATCACTTAACCAAAAATAGTTTCCGATATTAAAAAAGAACATATGACAAAGTTCAGAAGAGATGCTTCACAACAATAGTTCAATATCAAAAAACTTAATAATAATACTAAAAACATTACTATAAATTGATTAACAATGATTGAGAGAAAAAAAGTAATCAATAAAGAAATTCAAAAATCATTACGGGCATTATGAAACAAATAAATTAAAAAAAAAAAAAAAAAAACAGTTTAAAAAATCACAAATCAAATAATTAAGGATCAAGCTACAATTAAAATCATAATTAAATTAAAATCAAAAAATAAAATCAAATTAAGAAGAACATCACGAATATCATAACATCCGTCAAAGATACATTAAATCAAAGCATTCATCACATGCAATTTAAATTGATTGAGAGAGAGATGAAAAATGTCAATATTTATAAACAAATTATTGTACTGGGCACAACTTCTGTTAATAAACGCGTTTTTATAAAATTTTGTTCTTGTAGCTGGGATGTCAAATGTAATTTTATGTCTAGAATTTAAACGTGGACACTTAAAATTTAATTTTGAAACCAAATATGACGAGTCAATTACTTGGTTCACAATATTATACAACAGACCTTGATCCCGCTGAACACGCCGGTCAACGGCCGACATAGGTTTTATCATAACATTCAAATTTTTTTCACCATATAATTCAGTATGTGTCTCTTTATTTCTACCGAAACACGAACGCTTATATCTACCATTTTTTCCACACAAGAAATAAGCTTTAAGCCTCGACAAGTAATACGACGTAGTGCGACTTTGCCCGATCGCGGTCTATTATGTTTTTTAGATGCTCGACGCCTGACGTTTCGGATACTTTACCGTAACCATGGTCACGGGAGCACAAATAAATAGATAGGACAAAATCCTGAAAAATCTCTGCATTATAATGAGTGAAATTCGCGTAAACATGAGAAAACAATAATACAACGTAGGTAGACGAAAAATTAGCCAAGTACCTAAAAACTTGTTATCAAAGATTACTCAAAAAGTAGTCATTAGATCTCAATCAAATTGAAATGGGACCAATTGACAAAGTAGGTACGTGCAGTACAAAGTTATGATCTTATATATATATATACACGCATTATTAGATATAACTCGATAATTACTCGTCAACTCTCAATTAAATTTAAATGGAACAACATAACAAGCATCGCCTTTCGCTTAAAAAAAGAATCATCGAATCACGGTCAATCTAGAAAAAAGCTCTACGGTAACATACATAAAAAATACTATTGAATTTAGAACCTCCACTTTTTTGGAACTTGGTTAAAAATGTTAAAATCAAAAACTTAAACGTTTTAGACTTCAGAACGACGGGAAATCCCTCGAGCACAGAGCTGGTCTAATTATAAACGTTGTTTATGATAGACATTCGATCAAACGATGTCATTTACTGAGCTTCCAATTCATTGACATCGACCTACTTTCTAAAGGTCTACTAAATATAGCACTAGGTCAATTTTGAAAACATAATTATAAACAAAAAAATGTTTCATTTCTTTACAATTAACAGAATTTTGCTATTTCTGCTTTGCAAACCTCAAACTCTCTTTTTCAAACCTCATTTCGAAATCAGCTTTGTGTAGTTCGAATTCAATTCCTAAACATTTTTTTTTATTATTAATCATACAACAAGATTTTACACCTCAGGCTATATCTACGGGTATGACAATTTTGCCTACACCGTACAAATATTAATAATTATTATTTTATACTGTAAATTTTTCTTTAAATATATTATTAAGTTTAGCCTTGCCTTAAATAAAGACGATTGACATCCTATAGCTGGACAAAGATCTCTTTTCCCGTTGAAAAGCATACTTCGAGCAAAGTGACAATCGAATAAATCTATACAAATAAACAAAATGGGAGCGTCTGTTTGTAATGTTAAAATAACCGCTTTTTAGTAAATGCATGTGGATATAGATACAAGGTACATATACCAAAATAACATTTTTTACAATTTTTGTCTCCCTGTCTATCTGTTTCTTCCGGCTAATCTCTTAAACGGCTGGACCGATTTTGGCGGGACTTTCACTGGCAGATAGCTGATGTAATAAGGAGTAACTTAGGGAGTTACTTTGATTTTATATATTTTTTTATATTTTTATAACAGCGAACGGAATAATAACTTTTTTGTTAAATTCCATGCGGACGAAGTATCGGGCAGAGCTGGTAAATAAATAAATAAATATCTTATAACATCGAAACTCGAAATTAAATTTTAATCTTCAATTACATCGGCATACGAAAGCAGCATAAAGAAATCGATAGGTATTATTGAAAGTGATAATATTAAAAAGTTGCCATTTTTGGTAACTGCCTGTATAAATTTTATACTACACTAGCTGAGCCCGCAAACGTTGTTTTGCCATATATGGTATTAGCCCCCTTAACTCCTCCCTACCCCCTTATAACTTAGCTGTATGAAAAATAGATGTTGGCCGATTCTCAGACCTACCCGATATGCACACAAAATTTCAGTAAAATCGGTCCAGCCGTTTCGGAGGAATATTTTAACTAACATTGTGAAACGAGAATTTTATATATAAGTATATATATAGTCTCTAAAATAATTGAAAATAAGTTTTTATTTTCCTATGTTATAAAACAATTCAATTAACCTGTAAATGTTTCCAAGTATACTACACAACTGAAATTGACTGTATTTCCTTCAGAATGTACATTTATTTTTCATAGCTTATATAACTTACAGAGTTGTATCTTAAGCCGAAACATGTCATAAAGCCTTTTATCTGTAAATTAAACGCATTAAATTAAAATGCATCATCGTCAAAATATTATTAATACGAACTTTTATATACTTACATAAGTTTTATCAAAGTCTTGTACATAAGAATGATAAATTTTATCAAATCAGCAACGTTCTACTTTAGTATTTTTTATGTGTAAGTTTGTTATGCTATATACCTACATTAGTGATTATAATAAATTGTATGAAAACGTATTCTTATTTTTTTTACGATTACTGTAATATGCAAATACATACTTAGATATCCCTTATTTTAAAAATTGAGTAATTTAAAAACATCAATTTAACATCAATATCATGAATTAATGTCTCTGCCACTGATGATTATTCAATATCATTTAATTACTTACACTGACTTCCAATGAAAGAGATTTAAAGTACTTTGCCGACTACCCTCGACACTCCGTAGCTAGAAGCTTCGACTACCTCAATAACCACAGGAAATCAACATTACTAAGAACGTCATATTTTTCTGTAATCTTCTGTAAGGCTGAGGCACTTCTCCTGTCAGGGTCTTCTAAACTTTGAGCAAGATATTAACTGCTGTACTGTCGTCTGCTAGTAGGTACCTCCGTACCGAGTCGCTCATCGCGATTGTCATTTAGTCCCGATATTTCGCCAATGAGACAGACGCCAGTCATGGGAGAAGTGTAAGTAAAATTTATTTTCATACTTTTCGGTTGTACATAGAATTATAGACACATATAGGTACAAAAAAAACTTGGGGACTGAGATATTTTATTAAATGTATGCAAATCTTTAAAGCGTCTTGTTGAATAGTAAACTCATAAAGTCGGTGGTTACTGTTTTATTAAAAAAAATTAGCATCATTTATTCAATATATTTCAAGCTTATCATTAATTTAATTAAAAAAAAAGTAGAAGTTAAAAATAAAGAATTGCCATAATCCACTTATTCGTGTCATTTCTTATATACCAAGTTACGATTACATAAATCATAATACGACACTGTTTAAAATACATATCCTTGAAATTATATAATATCTAGACTCTAGAAAGATCGTGAATTATGATGAAACAAAAAATTAAACGGCTCAGAATAAAGATCACAAAGCGAATAAAGAAAAGTTTTCCTTCTTTGATACTTCTTGTGTGATGTTTAAAGAGCTTCTTATTAGTTTTATTAATATTGACGGATGATGTTGTAAATTTATTTTTGTCAATTTTTTTAACCGACTTCAAAAAAAGTAGGAGGCTACTCAATTCAACCGTATATATATATATATATATATATATATATATATATATATATATATATATATATATTTATGTATGTTCGGGGATAACTCCGTCGTTTATAAACCGATTTTGATAATTCTTGTTTCGTTGGAAAGGAGATATCCCTAGTTTGGTACCATGATAAGGAAACCAGGATCTGATGATGGGATCCCAGAGAAATCGAGGGAAACCCTCGAAAATCCGCATAACTTTTTACTGGGTGTACCGAATTTGATGATTTTTAATTTAATCGAAAGCCGATGTTTATCATGTGGTCACATTTAAATTTCACCGAGATCTGATTACAACTTTTGGAGTAATCTTTGATAATGCGTATTTACTCGACAATTTTTTTCGTCTACCTACGTTATATAACTTGTCGATATAGTTGAAGGCGGTTTTTCTTCGTTTGCCTGCAAACACAATTATTGTTAACATTTTTTGAATATCATATCAAAAATTGACCGCTCCAGCGGGATTCGAACCCGCGTCTTCGACATACCGTGTCGACACGGTATGTCGAAGACGCGGGTTCGAATCCCGCTGGAGCGGTCAATTTTTGATATGATATTCAAAAAATGTTTAGAATTCCTAATTGTGGGTAACACAAAAATAAAAATCGTACATATTAAAAATAGCATGGTGTCGTCTCCTGTCAAAGATTTTCATTGTAATATGAAACTTTGAATAGTTACGAGTCTCTGTAAAGAACTCACTATAGACGGCGCCACGGTTCGCTTAAACCGAAAGTAAAAATCATCATATCAAAAGTTTCGCTCTGGCGAGTATATCGTTCCATAGCTTAATTGGCTAGAGCTTCGACACGGTATGTCGAAGACGCGGGTTCGAATCCCGCTGGAGCGGTCAATTTTTGATATGATATTCAAAAAATGTTTAGAATTCCTAATTGTGGGTAACACAAAAATAAAAATCGTACATATTAAAAATAGCATGGTGTCGTCTCCTGTCAAAGATTTTCATTGTAATATGAAACTTTGAATAGTTACGAGTCTCTGTAAAGAACTCACTATAGACGGCGCCACGGTTCGCTTAAACCGAAAGTAAAAATCATCATATCAAAAGTTTCGCTCTGGCGAGTATATCGTTCCATAGCTTAATTGGCTAGAGCCTCGACACGGTATGTCGAAGACGCGGGTTCGAATCCCGCTGGAGCGGTCAATTTTTGATATGATATTCAAAAAATGTTTAGAATTCCTAATTGTGGGTAACACAAAAATAAAAATCGTACATACAATTATTGTTAATATCTATTTATAATCGTTGACCAATTTTTGTAAGTCTAGAAATTTTGTAAAGATATTTTTAAGGCCTATCTTTAGTTTTATTTTTTCTTAGTGCTATCTTTATTACTCGCATACGAACTGTCAATATTAATGTTACATTACAACTTAAATCCTTTTTAATTTTATGTTTAATCCTATTTAGAGTTATTATGATGTTATTGTACAATAAACGTTAAGAAAAAAACACTTCGTGAGTACAAACTGCAAGACTTGTATATTTAATTATGCTACAAAGATCCCCGAAAGTATAGCTTGTGAAGAGTTGAAGACGCCTTCGTCTGACAGAAAAAATTACAGTTTAGTTCAATATACTTTAGAAATAAACGATTCACACTAAACTGCCACCAGTGGGATGTGAAAACTGTCGGAAAAATGAATGTATCAGAGGTCTGAAAATCGTCTAAACTACGAGAAATATTTATATGTCCTCCACAACCACCTGTCATGTATTCCCCACACAACCGAACCCAAGACCACTATAGCGCATCAGTCAGCTGCTGTAACAACTGCGTCAATGCGCCGTAAATCTTATTGTTTTCACCTTGGTATTACGATCTTGACACTTTCACAAAGGTACTTATTATCTTCCGTCCACTCCATCCACACTTCCAATCCATTACCAATTAGATACTTGTTAAAACTTTTTTTGGTTAAGAAACGAAATGTTATGTTTTTTATTCTGCTGTATAAAAAAATCACTAATCCGATAGGTCTTACCAGTCATACAATTAAATTACGCGTAAAATATTATAATAAATTGTAGTCACTTCATATAACATGCAAGAACATATTTCAAAAACAATAATACCTTGAACCTGTCCGAAAACTTCAAATTCAACCGCAACTAACATGTTGGGATCTTCGGCGCCCATTTTTTTTACTTGATTTTACTTTTTTTATTTTATATTTTAAAAAATTAACACAATATTTATTATTTAATTACAAGTAGAGTAAGAGTACAATGAATCGTTCGGAAACCGTACCGATACTGCCGCCCGCCTAAACTCTAACGTTATTGACGCCTTAGATTATTTTCGTACATAGATATATTATATATAAAGACGTATAATTTGTTGTTCTAGACGAATGATTAATGATGGTCGTAAAATACATTCGAGTGCTCATGTCGAGATCGATATTACTGAATTCAATAACATATTTTGATTCGTAACGATTTTGCATTACGATTGCTAAATATACTGATATAGCTAAGTAACCTAAATAAAATAGTATTTTTGATGTTAGTCTCTAATGTACACGTTTTCATTTCGCATAACAGAGAATATAACTATAATAATTTGTAATGTATATACGTGCATAGCTTCATACGTTATTATTACTTATTGTCAAGACAATAAAAAGATATATATCTCTGTATCAGTAATTGTACATATTTTAATTAGTACATTGTAAATAAGAACGTCATTGATAATGGCTCGACTGATTTTTTCTACATTCATATTATATGTAAATGCAAAAGTCTTCTTTCTGCCTCAAGCGATTATGATAAAAAAATAATATCAAAATACTTTGAGACCCAAGAAGAGACACGATAAAAAAGGTGATGAAAGATCGTAAGCATATTCAGTAATTTCTCAAGTTAGGAATACGAAGTTCAACATAAATGAAGATTTATTTTAGTATTTAAATAAATGAAGTTATTTTAGATATTATTTCAATTGTTCGAAGGGCTTTTTTAACTCTGTATGCCATATTCGTTGATCCGATTTTAGTTAAGGTTAAAAACAGTAGGAAATATCTTAATATATATCAATATATAGAGATACAACATTAAAGTAACGTAACTTCACAGAAGTTCACAGCAAACAAAGTGGTCTTGTGTTTCTGCAATGAGTAAAGTAATTAAAGCCCCTAGGGACGTATTGCCTTCAAACGGGGTAGGATAGGAAACGCGCTTGCGTGTTGTATTAGTCCATAGTCAACGGTAACTGTTTAGCAGCCGGCGGAAAATGCGCTTGTTTGCCACCCTAGCATTGCAAAGGAATCCCGTGAAAACCTTGATTGTAAACGAGTGTTGCACTCTACTTTTCTATTGACGTACACGAAATGTACATATAAGAAATTTTAATACGAACAAACGAAATCTACTTTTCGACGATAACTAAAACAAATGAATAGCCGCCGTGTTAGTACTCGTGTGACTAAGAGCTGTCGTGGCGGCCAGTAGCGAGATGGCAGAGCGAATGAGATTGATCAATTTAAATCACCTAAAAAGCCTGATGCCCCGTCTTGCCCACCACCCCGTCTTGCCCGGTGTTCCCCTAATATAATACTGAAATACAAAAAATTAGACAGACTTTGCCAATAAACACTATAGGCAAACTATAAAGAAAATGTATGTTAGAGTTAACATTGTCTCATAAAAATATTTATATATGGCCAAAATATTTACGAATGGCTGGCAAAACTTGGCACTATTGTAAATTAAAGTTACTTTATTCGCTACGCTCTTTTACGTTTTTCTCGCTTTATTCAGAAATAGCAACCATGTAAAGTAAGAAAAGTTCGCTAGTATCTTGCAAGCGTTTTGTAAAATAAAGTTTGTAAAAGGTTAACGATCATACTCTTTCAAAACTAGCAGGAGATAAAGACGTTTAAAGGAAGATTTTTAAAAGCCTTATATACATACATAATGATTTGCGGTATAATCTAAAGCCTCTTCAAAAAACACGACAGTTTTCAATGATATTTAGTCAAATGTTTTTAATTCGAGCATAATATTTGGATGCATGTCATTCTCGCAATTTTTTAAACGTCCGAATACAATTTTAGCTTAAGATATAAAATAACTTTCAGCCACTTGAGTGTAAAACGTGAAGTAAACTTTAATTTATACAAATATTTCGTGTTAGGATCGTTGAAAAGGCATACTATTTAAAATAAACCTTTACTCACAGCGAATTAACAGGCGGACGTTGAAGGGGCAAGCCAGGGGCGTGGAGTGGTTATTTCCGTTGACAATAACAATTATGTGATTGACCACTGATTGGAAAATCAGCTTCCTAATCAAGCGAGGCCGCGAACGATGGTGTTCTTTGGAAGCTTGCATAATTTGTCGATTTCATGAACCAAATGTAATTACTTATTTGTTAATTATATAGAGCTTGAAAGTTCTATGTTGCTAAATTATCTTTAAAATTTTCAGGCACGTCGCTCTATACTCATATTTATTGCCTTTATTTGTTTTGAAACTATTAAATATTTTTTATAAAATGTTCATCATTAAAATGTTACATTATAGTGTACAAAACGATAGTGACTTACTATAAAGAAAAGCCGAAATGTCTATATGTCCAAATATCTGTGCCAAGGTATTGCAGTGGTTGAAATACGACCCACACGACTCTCGTAGGCTTACATCCGAGCTGGCACCGTTAAGTTTTCGTAAGCTAAAACGTGTCTAAAAGTTTCATCTATTGCTAGTCAGTGAAATAACATCACAAGGAAACTTTATAAAAGAAATTTTTAGATATAGAATAGCTTTGTATTTTTTTTTTCTTCAATTATGTCGATTTTAAAATTTTCTAATGTTTACGCGAATTTCACTCATTAAAATGAAACAACTTCTACGGATTTCATCGCGGCTTATTAAGTTTTTTGGATGCCCGACGTTTCGAATACCTTACAGCAACCATGGTCACGGGAGGACTGCTCCGTCGGGCACCTAAAAAACTTAATAAACCGCAATAAAATACAACTACTTTGTTTCATTATAATGATTTTAAAGTGACTTAGAATGAAAATGATTTAGTAATGAGCTACAATGTCAATTATTTTTTTCACTTATGTCCCTAAACGGAAGGACACCTGTTTCGAAACACATTGTATATTAACAAAAAAACGGCAGTACGAATTTCGTCGGTTTGCTAGTGTTAAATAAACCGCTTGTTTCTAATAACATTTACCTTGGTTAATGTAATAAAATTACTCATTTGTTCATCCCTATGGAGGAAATCGCGTAAACATCTTTAAAACATGGACAAATAAAGACAATAAGATAAGAAACATGGACAAATAAAGATAATAAGACAATAAAGACTCATAAATCGGTAAGTGGTATATCCGAACGTAACCTGTTATAGTGAAGAAAAAATAATACAATAAAATAATTGTGTTTGCAGGCAAACGAAGAAAAACCGACTTCAATTATATCGATAAGTAATACAACGTAGGTAGACGAAAAAATAGTCAAGTAAATACGCATCATCAAAGATTACTCTAAAAGTTGTAATCAGATGAAATTTAAATGCGACCACATGATAAATATCGGCTTTCGGATTAAATTAAAAACCATTAAAATCGGTACACCCAGTAAAAAAATTTGCGTATTTTCGAGAATTTCTCTCGATTTCTCTGAGATTCTATCATCAGATCCTGGTTTTCTTGTCATGGTACCACACTAGGAATATCTCCTTTCCAACAAAAAAAGAATTATCAAAATCGGTTCATAAACGACGGAGTTATCCCCGAACATACATAAAAAAATAAAAATAAAAAATATATACGGTCGAATTGAGTAACTCCTCCTTTTTTTGAAGTCGGTTAAAAATACTCCTCAGTTTCATCAAAAGCTACTATTATACTTACTACAGGCAATTATTATATAATCTATTGTCGTCTATCATTAACGTATTTAAATCTGTACTTTCCCAGAACTCCCGTCATAAACACATCCAAGTCTATATCTTTTTATAATTTGCACTATTATAATACTTATGATAAATATTGTCATATGTATAAAAAACTTAAGTAGAAATATTTGTTGCATCATATTAAATAGAATAAAAATGTCTACCTACCAGCATTTTTCAAGCAATAAAATATAGCGTAATATAAATATAATAAATTTTAACAATTGCTCTGCTGTAGTGGTACGTGTAGGTAGTTGCCTAAAACACCGACGTTTTTCGGGTTCGATTGCGGGCCTATTTCTTTATTTGGTGTATATTTCTTTCCGGTTTGGATGTCTATCCTTGTGAGTCCTCAATATGCCTCGGAGAGCATGTTAAGCCCCCGGTTGTTATCATAAATACGTGACAGCGATCGTTGCTCATAGTTGGGAATATATCCGCCAACCCACAGTAGAGCATCGTGGTGAATTAAGCCCCAATCCTTCTCCTCCGTGGAGAAAGAGGCCTATGCCCAGCAGTGGGATGTTACAAGCTGAATCGTGATCGTAATCGAAATTTTATTATTGTTACGTGTTAGGGTTCGAAGGATTTGGAGAGAAAAACCTGCTGACTCTTTTCAAGACTTTATTCACAAGCACTATGTCTAACACAAAGCACTAGGTTCAAACACTAATCACTAACAATGTCCTATGTCGTAGCCAATGTCGTAGGTTTCGCTGGTACCACTCTTGATCACTAGTTTTCACTTTGAAGTCGCCTCGAAGATAGCTCAAACTGAACTGCCCTCGCTCGCCTCCCTGCGGCTATTTATATCGGCCGAGACGAGGCCCAGATTATTCTGGAAAGTTCGCGCATGTACCCTGTTTTCGAGACCATACTTCTATATAGTTCCACAGTAGTTCCTCTAACGCCGTCTAGTATTGAGTAGAGAGTTTCATGCTATCGCTGTCTTTGTATAGTTTCTATAGTTTCAATGGTTGCCGCTAGATGGCGCTAGTTTCTTTGTGTGTTCGTAACACTACTCTCCTCTTAGAGATGCTCGTACCGAGCGTCGTTGTTACTGCCATGGTAACGCGCCAGACGGTCTATTTGTACCACTTTGAATGTCCCTCTTGGTTGCTTTTGAATCCTGTAAGTCACATCATTCAGTCGGGTAACCACTTTGTATGGACCGTCCCACTTGGTCTGCAACTTTGGAGATTTCCCTTTCCGGCGGGTTGGGTTATGCAGCCATACCAGTGACCCTTCCTTGAAGCCGCTCATGTTCCATTTTCCCGAACCACAGCGTGTATATAGCGCATTTTTTCCCTTAAATCGCTGACATAGTCTTGTACGGTATTTGGTCCCTCCGGTGACCCTCCAGTCAATAGGTCTACCGGTATTCGTAGTTCTCTACCGTAATTGACATACGCCGGGGTAGCTTTTATGCTCTCGTGCTCGGCGGTTCGGTACAACAGAAGGAAGAGTGGTATATACTTGTCCCAATCCTTTTGTTTTTCGTCTACCAATTTCGCCAAATGCCTCTCAAGGGTCTGGTTAAATCTCCCAACCTTTCCATCAGATTGTGGATGGTACGCAGTGGTCCTCGTCTTATGCATGCCCAAAATTCTGCACACTTCCTGGAATACTTGCGATTCGAAGTTCCTGCCCTGATCAGAATGGATTTCTAGAGGCACACCAAAGCGACATATCACTTCTTCGACTAACTTAGAAGCGAGTGTTGTAGCTTCTTGGTTTGGTATGGCGAACACTTCGGGCCATTTGGTGAAGTAGTCCATGACGACCATAAAAAGCTTGTTTCCCGATTCCGTTACAGGAAATGGCCCCGCTACGTCAACTGCAATTCGTTCCCACGGTGCACCGACGTTATACAGTCGCAGATTCCCACGCTCCTGGTCTGTGGTCCTTTTACAGCAGCGCAAGTAGTACATTTGCGGCATCAATCCTGTACATCATCTCGACAATGCAACCAGTAAAATCGTTCTCGCACTTTTGTTAACGTCCTCTTGACACCTAGATGACCTCCTGATACGCCATCATGTATTTCACGGAGAACATCTGGTACTCTCGTTCTTGGGACAATTATCTGAAGGTGGAACTCTCTGCCGTTAGTCTTCTCCCATTTCCGGTAGAGTATTCCGTTTTGAAGTATCAGACAATCCCATTGAGCCCAGTACGCCTTAGTGACAGCGCCAGTGGGTGCAACCTCACTCCAGATTGGTTTTACGTCACCCCGTTTCTTCCATGTGATGATGTGCCGAAGGTCGTCATCTCTTTCTTGAGCTTCCCTCATAGCATCATTCTCCCAGATTCCCAAAGGACTTGTTCTCGTTAGCCTTAATGCTACTTCATTAGATTTCTGCTTAACACAATGTTTGCAGACTTCCGAACACTGTCTTCATGAGAGTGCGTCGGCATTCCCATGCATCTTTCCACTGCGGTGTTTCGTCTTGAAGTCATACTCCTGATCCCGGGCAGGAGGCGAAGCCCCTTGCTTCTTCAGCTCCTCTATTTGTTCCTCGATCCTTTTCATCCTTGCTATCTGGGTCTCCTTCTGCGGGCAGTTGAGCTGAAGATGGCCCCTTTCGCCGCACTTGTAGCACATGACTCCATAGCTTTTCTTCGTAGGAGCCTTGACCTCTTTAACTTCCTCAGAGACCTCGCGGATCTTATAGGTCAGCCGTATGTCATGGCGAAAAGCCTCTACCTCCAAAGCATGCGCCAATGCTTCCTTTAACGATGTATGGTGACGAAGCCTCACTGCCGCTCTGACCTCCAGGTCTTTGATTCCGTCGACAAATGCTTGAACAATATTCGTGTCTACCGTCTTGGTGTCTGCTCCTGGGTGTGCCTTCCTGACGAGTTTCTCAAATTCCAACGCCCATTGTTGTAGTCCTTCTCCTGAGCGTTGGAGTCTGTCACGCAGTTGGGCACGGAATACGTGCTCCAGGTGTCGCTCCCCGTATCGGGATTAAAGTGCCTCCATCAAGTCTTGGAACCCGTTTCCTGTATGTGGCAGTGCTTCCAGAACCGATAAAGCTTGCCCTCTGAGCGCAACAGTGAGAGCGGTCAGGCATTGTTCTTCCGTCCATCCGTTGGCAGTAGCAACAGCCTGGAATTGTCGTCGATAAGCATTCCACGAAGTAGTGCCGTCGTATGGAGGCACTTTCACTTTTGGTTCTTGTGCCACTCCGGTAGTTCCACTAGACATCGCAATTCCCATGGTTTCAAGGCGTGCTACTCTCTTCTGTAGTTCAGTGAGGCCGGTTTTCACATTGTCAAGATCCAATCCTAACCCGGTAACTCGTTCTTCGACTACGTCGACATCTTTTCGAAGCCTAGTCACCGCGTCGCTAACGTCTTTTACAGCCCAAAGCTTTTTTCTTGGAGCTCTTTTTGTTGTTCTTGTAATTCTTGCAATTTGAAACTTGTTTGCTCTTGTAATTCTTGCAAAGCACCACGAATTTCAGCCTTTTGTTGCTCTTGTGATTCTTGCAAAGCACCACGAATTTCAGCCTTTTGTTGCTCTTGTGATTCTTGCAATTTGAAACTTGTTTGCTCTTGTAATTCTTGCAAAGCACCACGAATTTCAGCCTTTTGTTGCTCTTGTGATTCTTGCAATTTGAAACTTGTTTGCTCTTGTGATTCTTGCAAAGCACGAATTTCAGCCCTTTGCAGCTCCATTAATTTAATTAAACTTCCTAACTGAAGAGCCACTTGAGAGTCTGTAGAGGCTACGGTGTCGCTGGTGGGCGGGGCTTGAGCCAAAGTGGGCGGGGCCTGAGCCTGAGTAGGCGGGGCCTGAGTCCGAGTGGGCGGAGCCTGACACTGAGTGGGGGGCTGAGTCCGAGTGGGCGGGGCCTGACTCTGAGTGGGCGGAGCCTGAGCCCGAGTGGGCGGGCCTGGAGGGCGTGGTCGGTGGGCGGGGCATGATAGGCGGTGTCAGTGGGCGGGGCTTGGTCCACGGTGGGCGGAGCTTGGTCCCCAGTAGGTGTGGCCTCCGCAGCTCGTTGCGCCCTTGTCCTGACGCCCTTGAAGTCCTTAAAGTCTTCTCTCGGAGTCAATGGCATCTCCAAATCTCACTTCCGACACCAGTTGTTACGTGTTAGGGTTCGAAGGATTTGGAGAGAAAAACCTGCTGACTCTTTTCAAGACTTTATTCACAAGCACTAGGTCCAACACAAAGCACTAGGTTCAAACACTAAGCACTAACAATGTCCTATGTCGTAGCCAATGTCGTAGGTTTCGCTGGTACCACTCTTGATCACTAGTTTTCACTTTGAAGTCGCCTCGAAGATCGCTCAAACTGAACTGCCCTCGCTCGCCTCCCTGCGGCTATTTATATCGGCCGAGACGAGGCCCAGATTATTCTGGAAAGTTCGCGCATGTACCCGGTTTTCGACACCATACTTCTATATAGTTCCACAGTAGTTCCTCTAACGCCATCTAGTATTGAATAGAGAGTTTCATGCTATCGCTGTCTTTGTATGGTTTCAATGGTTGCCGCTAGATGGCGCTAGTTTCTTTGTGTGTTTGTAACATTATGTTATTGCGTACCCGCATTAGATGACCTATTTCTTCTGCATTTTCCTATATTCTTCTGTCAACTCGTATTGTCCAGCAGTGGACTGCAATAGACTGAAGTAACTGATTCTAAAAACCTACCTACTCGTAGTTGGTGTCTACTCATTAATTTGATCCTACTCATAATATCTTCGTCTAAAAAAATAAAACAATAAAAGATTTATTTTCACATATTTATTTAACAGTGATACTTTATAATTATGTAAAATACCTACTATTGTAAAACAAAGTCTCGTTACTTTTACGGCGTAATTTGACTAACATAAGGTTGACGAATCTGATTATTTGTTTATGTTTAACTTAGTCTCCATTCTGAGTGACATTAGCGAAAGCATCTGTGCTCATTTGACCATTAACTCTACAGAAAAAGAAGATGTTTAACTTGTAGATATATTTAATTACTCAGCAATATATTATTATTCTTTGACGTGAAAACGTCTAATAAATCGATGAACACGGACCGCATGCACGAAAGAGGATGAGTCATTGTCGCGTTACGCTCATTGTACCCTTGCGCTGCATCTATTTCACTTCCACTCGATTGGCCTATGCGTCCGAGGAGATGTTTTGTTATGACGTTGTCACGTTAAACTATCGTCCGTAAACCAACTTTACAGACAACCAATTTTTTTAATGCTTTTCATTTCGTGTATAGAATAGGTTCTAAAATATTTCATTCAGTAGCACAATTTACAGAAGAAACCGTGCCGTCGGTCACGGTTGTTATCATGTACACCTGGTAGCGATCGTATCTCATAGTAGCGAATATATCCGCCTACCTGCATTGGAGCAGCGTGGTGGATAAGCTCTGATCCTTCCTCTACACAGAGAAACAGGCCTATGGCCAGCAGTGGAACAATACAGGTTGAAGCATGGGTCAAATGTATAAAATATTATATAATAGACACTTAAACTATACAAAATGAAACGAGAAATGTATGAAACATTTATTAATATAATTTAATTGCAATGATTAAAAATACAATTTGCTCAAATCTTTCGATTCCTTAATTTATCTTCAATCCTCTCCTTGGATTCTAGTGCCTTTTTCAAAAGAGCTTCTTCGGTTGATTTTAACTGAAATACAAATTATAAAGTTCGATAAAAAAAATTCTTGTTTAGTAATGTTATAATCTTAATATATATAAATCTCGTGTCACAATGTTTGTCCGCGATGAACTCTTAAACTACTTAACCGATTTTAATCAAATTTGCACACCGTGTGCAGTTTGATCCAACTTGAAAGATAGGGTATATTTTGTTTTGATATATGTAATTATTATATTTAAGAAAAAAAATAAGGCGATACGAAGTTTGCTAGGTCAGCTAGTTAATTATATTATTATCTTGATTCTTGTTTATATATTATTATTTTATACTATATAATGATTATTATCATAAACGATTTTGTTTTTCTAAAAAATTTTGTTTTATGTTTAAAAGATAATTTATGAAAGAAGGTTATAAGGTCATAAAATAGCCAAGGAGATAGAATAAATTAACTGCAGATATTCTTTTAAGCGAGAGCAATTAAGCGTTTTTATATATAAAAATCTAGGACTAAAACGAGTTAATTATGACAACATTTTTTCTTTAATTATATAACTTCAGTTAAGGTGGGATCGTCGGAGTGTGACATTGTGTGACAAAAAGTAGAGGGGACATACAATTTTTGAGACCACATTTCAAAATATATCTAATTAATGATTAACTTAAAAAATAAAGTTTACATCATTTTGTTATTGAATTGACACTCGCTGTACTAGTTTTAGGAAGTTAGCATTATTCATCTGATTGATCGATGATGATATTGTTAATATATGTTATGTTAGCTGCGTGGTTGGAGCAGTAAAGAATATAGCTACCCCCCTCTCTTCCCGTGTGTCGTAAGAGGCGACTACGGGATAACACAGTTCCACTACCACCTTGGAACTTAGAAGGCCGACCGATGGCGGAATAACCATCCAACTGCTGGCTTTGAAATACAAAGGCTGAAAACGGGCAGCAGCGTCTTCGGTGCGACAAAGGTCACCAACCCGCCTGCCCAGCGCGATGACTATGGGCGAAAAACACACACATTTTTGGCACGAACTTGTGGAGGCCTATGTCCAGCAGTGGACTGCGATAGGCTGAAGTGATGATGAAGTGATGATGATGTGATGAGTGATTATGTTGTTAATTTTTTTTAAAGAAAGCAAAAATAACGTCAAAACTCCTGTTTTAATTTAATAATTTCTAGGTGTAAGATTACGAAATATTCACATATTTTTTGTAACACAATAGGTAGGAGCAGGAGGGGGTCTCATAATGTGACCATAACAAGGACAAGGTAGGGCTCAAAAAATTGTGCAATTTGTGTGACGTAATTTATGCATAGCCTACTACTATGGTTAATAAAGTTATATTCACTTACATTGATGGTAAAACTTTCTTTTATTTCATTAAGTTCTTCCAATCCCTTAGCTTTCTTGTGTTCATATTCAGTTGTTAACTCTTTTATTTCTTGGACACGTTGAGATGCCTTCTTAGATCTTTCGTTACATTTCTTGTCTTTCTCCTCAGCTTCACGAAGATTACTGAAAATGTATATAAAGTTAATAGTTAGTAAGAGTCCCATAGACTTTATGAAAGCTACAGAAGCCGTAACAGATATTATGAACATTTTAACTTTTTTTGTCTATCAGTCTGAGGGTTCTAAATTCCTAATCGGTAGTAGCTTCACTTCGAACGATAATTAAAACTTTAATTTGTAAAATTACGATTTGAAGGTGCTTTTGAAGCCTATTTGAATAGGTATTTTTAATTGATTTTGTCTATTTGTCCTCATATCAAAATCTGCTGCAAGTAATTTGATGCGTTTTTCACAATTGTGATTCTGAACCTTAAAACCATTTCAAGTGATCCTGGTTTTACAAAATTACAGTTGTAGTAAAGTTTTAATATAGAAATTTTGTACACACATATAACGGGTAAAACTGCATGGCACAGCTAGTATGTCGTTTTTACTCCACTTTAATAAAGCTACAACCTATAAAAAGTTATGAGGCATTCATTATTGCACCGATTTTGATGATTTTTTTTTTTAGTCGAAAGCTGGTCCTTGTATTAGGTCCCGTTTAAATTTCTGATGAGAGTATTTTTTGAGTTATCCCTATAATAATGGGTATTTATTTGACTGTTTTACCTACTACCTATTTGTTACGTTTACGTCTAGGAAATCGTTTTTGAAGCAAAACTTCTTTACGCATGCTTAACTTATGGAGTAAGTTAGTGAATGCGTGATGAAAGCGTTACGAAAAGTGTGATCGGACGAGGCGAACGGAAGTTATGAGGAAGATATAAGTTAGATGGAGCTAAAGAAGTTTTACTTCTGTCTTGTGGTCTAAACAACGCTAGTTTTTTTTTATTTGCTTGCAAAATATGTGAAATCATTTCTTGGTTTTTGGTTTACAATCAAACAAAATTATTCTACATGTATATATTAACGTAATTTCTAAAAATATCACATACCTCTGAGCTAATGTTCTCTCTTGCTGTCTCTTAGCGTGACTTTCCTGTCGTTTTTTACTGGCTTCCTCTCTAGCAACCTTTAACTCTGCCAATTGTACTTCTAGTTCACTTAGCTCCGTGTTTAGTACATCTAACTCTCCCTCTTTGCTGTCTGAATCCAGATCTCCGCTTTCATAGTCCCTGTAATTATTATAATATTAATTTTAATAAAATTAATTGTTATTATTAATTAATTGCTGTTATAGTCGTCCAAGGCCTACAGAAAATTTGCCGCGCCTACCCAATTGTCATTTTTTTTTAAATTTTAGTTAGGGATTAATTAGCAACTTTTTACACCCTTCTTAGTGACATAAAGACTTACGTCTTTTAAGACGACTACTCCCTCGTCTAACCAAAAATCAAGTATATTTTGATTTTCAAAATACTATCTTGAAATACGGGTAAAATCTGATTAAATCTTGGAAAATTAAGCAATTTGTAACACGATGTTACAAATTTCCAGACAGACGACATCATCACACATCAATTTCATGGTGTTTCTTGGTTGTTTATTTTTAGCGATTGCGCATTCGATGAAAAATAAATGCACGTGATAATTCATTAGAAACCTCTGTTAATGTTACCTAAAATTGCGGACGCGACTTGGATTTTTTTTTGCCAGTTGAAAAAATCGGGGTGATTTTGCCCCCAGTACCCCCCAAAATGTATGCCTAAATGTATGTACATATATATATATATATATATATATATATATGTACATTGTGAATTCCTCTCGAGATTGTAGAAGTAACTATGTCATTATTTCCTACAGTTGTCCTATGGGAGAAAAAAACTTGCCTTTGTCTGTTCCAGCTAGATTTTTTTTTCGTCTCTAGCTAAAACTAAACACACTCTATTTTCTGTAAATTAATAACAAATATGGATATACTGATTCATTTAAACTATATCTATATTCTACTAAAGTGGATATGTCGCAGTGTACGTCACTGCACCTTTACCTTTAAAAATTTTTTTTTTCAACCACATTAGTTAAACAAAATATACAGTATTTATTTTCTACAATCGAATTCTATTAAAAATAAATTCTTACTTCAAACTCTCCGAAAGCTTAATAATGTCGTGCAATAAATTATTAGCTGTATCCAAATTTGGTTTGATCGTTTGCAAATTTTTCAAACTATTTTCCTTTTGCATTAACGTCGCTCGCAATGAGTTTAGTTTTTCCTCTGCTTCTTGAACGTTCAGTGTTGCTTGTTCCGCTTGAGCCTTTATATCCTCGGCATCATACACTCTTAATGCTTTCTTTTTCTCAATTTCCGCTAATAATGTATCTCTTTGAGTTTTCTTCTGTTCCAAAACAATCTCAGTTTGTTTGTTCTCCTTTATAATAGCTTCTAACTCTTGTTTTTCTACATCAAGTGCTTCGTTCTCTTGTTTTAATTCATCTTCGTACTGTTTAACCTCGTAATCTATCTACAAGTAAAGAAAAAAATATATTAACAATAACAAGTGGTCGCTCAGTAGTTGAAATTCGACCACTGAGCAACCACTTGTCAGCGTTGAAGGTTCTGTTGTCAAAGAGTGTATCTGTAATAATAATCAAATGAATATTATTTAATCTATTTTTTATGCACAATAATATATATATGGTATATATAATAATATATATATTAGTAATTTGCACTCCTTCTCTATATAAAATATAAATGTGTGAAATTTCATACTCGTCTTTGCGTAATTATCGTGAAATGGGGTAAAAAGTTTTTGTTTCACGTATTATTACATATATAGATATTTCTCCAAAGAATTTTTGTAAATTGAGTAGGAGTAAAATGACTCAGCCCAATTCGTACATTGATTCTTAAATACAAAAATTATTCTTGAAAATGACCCAATTAATCGTTAAAACTTTCTTTTTACCTTTTCCAGTCTTTCAGCTCGTTTTCCTTTTTCTTCAGCTTGTTCGTTCAACATTTCAAGAAGACGATTTTTTCTATCTTCTAAAATTTTAACCTGAATTAATAAAGATTTAATTAGAACAGTTGTTAATAATACAAAAAAAAAATCATTATATAATTGGACCTGTCCATTTCCTGGTTTTTATAATAGAGCAGTTAAATTAATTTATATTAACAATTAGTTATCGTGAGATCACTATAGTATTGTAAGTTATACTATGTCTATTTCACGCTCTTGAAAATAAGACAGAAGCGAATAATAATAATAATAAATACTTTTTATTATACACCACAAAAAAAAGTGATACAAACAAAGAAAGATGTACAAAGGCTGTCTTATCGCTAAAAGTGATTTCTTCCAGACAACCTTAACATATAGGCAGAGATTTAATAAGAACTTCTTTAAAAATGTATGTGTTGAAAAAAATACTAACAAATTTTTTTTAATGAAACTGTAGAAAATATTCTGAGTGGTATTTCTATTCTAAAGCATTTAATCTCGGCAGCTGGTTGGATTAAGATACTATTCCTAACGATAAGTTTATCTAAATGATATCAAAATAGCCAAACCTGTTCAGTTTTTGAGAACAATTCCTCTTCATACGGCTCTATATCCCTTAGCCTCTCTTCATTAAACAACATCAGATTAAACAATAACAGCAATATTGAGTGCGACGTTGTCACTGTCGGTTGTAAGAAATGAGTGATGCTGATCGTGGCATCAACTTGAGGCATGACAGACACCAAGTGATTTATAACTCTAGTCATATTGACCACAGGAAGCAGATCCCAATAGTATATCATATTTTCGTTACGACTTTCTTCGGGTGGTGGCTGAAAAAATAACATACTTTTACTACCACTAGTGTGGCAAATTCCATAGGTATATACCTAGGATAGCCTAAAGATGCCTGCAACACCTGAAGCATTGCAAACGCCCTGCAAACCCTGACCCCCACCCTCCCCAGAAACTCTGACTTCCTTACCCGTCAGAAGAACACAACACTACACAATATGCTGAATCCTACTGTGCTTTGTCTCAATAAACATACTGCACGATATATGGTCAACCCTTCAGATACTAATGCATTTTATATTCCAAAATTTTTATTTCAATTAGATTGTCTATTAAGACAAATACTGAATATGTAATATTTTTGCAAATAAATAACCAAATAATCTGTCTGTCTTACTCCTGATTATGTTATGAGACATTTTTTTATATTCTTATTCAACTTTATATAATATTCAAGTTCTCATTAGAAAAACTAAAAGAGAAAGAAATATATAACAAATATTATATAATACCATCAGTACAGCATCTCGATCAATCCCAAGTCTATCAAAAACTTGGAAGAGTGCACCCATTACAGCGTGCGGTTTCTTCAAATCGGCTATTGTGAGCGGATAATTGGGGACATTTCCATTCCAGTTACCAATAAAGTTATCTACTAATGCTAGTGCTAAAAAAGGGAGTGTAAACATTAAAAATATTACTTTATACTTTTATAATTTTAAATGGCTTTTTTTTTAATTACAATAAGCAAAATCCTAACAAAAAGCTTTAATAAAAATTGAAAACGGTTTATATTTTTTGGCAAATATTTTAAATATTTAACTACAAAACTACTCATTAATTACCAAATAATTTAAAATACTTACTCTTCTCCATCTTCAAAAGGTAGATTAGGTTAATATTGTACCTAATAAATACTGCTTTTTGTACATTCAAATACGAAAAATATCAAGCGAATTGTAAATCAGCCGTTTAAAATATTTTGAATATCAGATTGACATAAACATGAAGCTTAACTTTGATTAGTAACTACACAATTACACATCAGTGTTTTCCTTGAACAAAATCTGACTTAAATTTTCGCATACACATTATCTCGTTAAAGTGATAATAAAAATACATTAAGCATTTGTAAATAATATAGAAAGGCATATATTATTTTTGCCCTTAATTTTAAAACATAGCTTATAATTTAATGCAGGTATGTGTAATAATAAATTACATTGCGAGAAACGGGACGTGTTAGTAGACGTTGTAAATTTCACAAGTCACAAACGTCATCCAAATTGGCATTCTCCTTTACGGAAGTTTGCATTTTGTTTTGTTATATTTAATTGCTATTATTTTAATGATATCTTAAAATATATACAATAAAAAATGCGGATAACAAACGTGAGACGCGGTAGAATTATTCGTATAACCGCAATTGCTGCGGTACTTTTAATTTTAATATACGCTTTACATTCTTATTCATATGCAAACGTCGACGGTAATTCTAACGAAATTGTTATATCTGGAGATAAACCCTCGTACTATAAATCTCACCGGGATGTATATCCTAAATTAGAAACCGGTAAGTTACAATTTTCGGTATATTCCTAAATACTAAGTAAAACAATATAAATGTAGTATTTATGTACAGTTACATGCCCTAGACACGACCGGCATATAAATAATATCTTGCTTATGTATAAACTGAAGTTTCTAAGTTATACATTTGCACTTAATTTTTTTTTTCATTTCGATTTTTTTACTAAAACATAAATTTGTTTCATAAATCTAATCTAATCGATAATTCAAATAACTGGAAGTAGCATTAATTATCTGATTTGTTAATTTAATGGAAAATAAGTGTTCTGATAACATTTTTTTTAGTTCATTAGTTTTGTATTAAGATAATCTGATGTCTTTTGATAATGTATAAAAATTCACTAAGCTGTGGATATTCTTATTATTTAGTACCAAAAGTACAAATTACTTTATTTAATTAATATAAGATTCATGACTTGTAAATAGAAAATTAATAAATACATAAACAAAAATCAATAAATACATAAAAGGTGTCATCCGTAATTATGCCCCTTACAATTTTGCAATTTTGTACCCCATCTGTATGCCCTTTGTCTCGAATATTTGACTAAGTCACACTTTCAGCAACCCTAATAAATATTACATAACAACAGCTTTGGCCTCCCTTTTATTTTTATTTTATTTTTATTTTCAAGCCATAACTTTCTATAAATCAATATAAATGTGTTTATTAATAAATAAAAAATAAATAATAGTATATGAGAATGACCTTCCATCATTCATGAAAAAAAAATTAGAACAGCAATAGTCACCTATCCTTAGACCTCAAAAATATGTTAAATTGCTGAAAATCACCTTTGTTTATTATATAAGAAGCTAGAATTAACGAACCCATACAAACAAAATGCCATTAATTAGTATAATTCTATTCATAAACGGGATATTAACCATGTTTTTTATTTTCATTTTGCGGAGCTCGATATTTTGATATTAACTGCGAATGTCTTGTTCAAAAAACAAACACAGTCAATATCCCATTTATGAATAGCTTTAGTAATAGACGTAACCATGTTAATCTAAAATCTTAGTATAATTCGTCTACTTAACAATAAAATGAACAAAAATATTTTAAACCTTTTTTTTTTTTCAATGAAAATTAAAAAATATTTTTATGATATATCTAGCCAGGTTGTTATTTCGTTTTAAGCACTTTGTCAGATCAAACAAATAGTTATAAAAGTAATATTTATTGGTCTTCAATTTGTTTCTACTTCTACATCAGTTTTTAATAAAATTTGTATAATATCATTTTTAATTCAAAATCCCAAAATTTAAACATTTAAAATTGTAGAAAATTTTAAAAGACCACAGCACAGCATGACAAATATAAAAAGATTAGTCTGCATCAAGATGATGAATTAGAGATTCATCTTATCACCACCTTCTAAAATTTAAATACATATAGTATGTTTAAATTGGCTATGATGTACAATATAGTTAGATTTTTTTATCGGAGGTTAAATTTTTGTTATTTCTGACTTTACCTTAATTCTGGTGCTGCGGTAAGTGTACCTACTCATGCTCCGTACTGCGACTATCACACGTTATTTTCGAACAAATTTACGTAAAAACGATCTTTACTGCAAGATCAAAATATGATACGAACTGACTTTTAACGATAAAATAACGCGTCAGACATAATATTCTAATAAAATTAGTAACATTGCGTGCTAGAATATAGGTTAAGAAATTCGAAAAATACCCAAAACCGAATCGGAGCACCCCACTGTCCACGTGGTCTCTTAGTCTGCCCTACCCCTAGAGTGTTTTTTTTTTAAGCCGGAGGAATGGAGGGAGCTTTCGCACGCAAGGGCCGAAGGGCTGCACTTCCCGCAGCGCCGGAGCCAAGCGTTACTCTAACCTTAAAGGTGGTAGGTTAATTTTAACCTCAAAACTTCAACTACGATATCTCTGTAACAGCCGGGTTTAACAAAAATTTAACCTCCAATAAAAAAATCTACCTATATTGTACATAATAACCTATTTATATTTAGATAAATTTATGTTACAGAACTGGGCAATTTTGAGCCTAAAACAAAACGGACAGTGAAAGGACCGGGAGAGGAAGGCTTGCCTTACCACATGCCTCAAGATCGTGCCAACGATATCGCCGAATCTGAAAGTGAATATGGCATGAATATAGCAGCTTCCGATGACATTGCAATGAACAGGTAAATATATTCATTCACTAAGATAATATACTAAGCATACTGTGCCATCCATCACACATAACCATCGGTCTGACATATGATTGTGTCTTTGAAACTATAGACGTAGACATGTTTATGATGCATTTAATACCTGTCGTAGTTATAGTAGTAAAGTATAGCAATGGAATACATAAAACACAAAATTGCAACAATGTATACACACTCAATCAATGAAGTTTGAAGCTATGAGTAGTGAGGCGAACTGCTTCTTTGTATATAAAAGTGTCAGTGAAAAGGTAAATAGTGGCGCCACTATAGCAAAGAATAATTTTGAGTGTATCTGTTCACAATACAGGCGCTAGTATTGCAATTTTAGTCACATCAAAGTAAATTTGGATAACATGTTCATGTTGGGCGGTTGAAGTAAGCCCTTCAGCCAGACATTCTTATTCCTACAATTTCATTAATGAAGGGATGTGACTAGGCTTCACACGTTGGCGCAGCGGTCACAGCACTGGTTTGTGGCTGTTGCACTTTTTTCATGACAAACATTTGTATTTAGCAGATGTTTGCCGTGGTCTGGGTGTTTGTGCAGTCCTTGTGGGTCTCCCCACCATGCCTCGGAAAGCACGTTAGGCTGTTGGTCCCGGTCGTTATCATGTACACCTGATAGTGATTGTTACTCATAGTAGGGAATATTTCCGCCAACCCGCATTGGGGCAGCGTGGTGAATTAAGCTCTGACCCCAATCCTACATGGGGAAAGACGCCTATGCAGCAGTAGGATATTACAGGCTGAAGCATTATTTAGAAGCGTTTAAAAATGAATACATATATTTTTTTATTGTTGTCCAGATCTATACCAGATACTCGTTTAGACGAGTGCAAGTACTGGCACTATCCACACGACTTGCCCACCACATCAGTTATTATAGTGTTTCATAATGAGGGCTTCTCAGTTCTCATGAGAACTGTTCACACGGTGATAGAACGTTCACCACCTCACTTGTTACATGAAGTTGTTATGGTAAGTTGAAATTATTATTTATTTTAGCTTCATATACTAATTTTGAATAATATTAGAAAGTTTAAAGTGCTAAATTTCTCAATATATTATTAATACTAGTGACCCACTCCGGCTTGGCACGGTTGTAAAAACTCAGTGTTCCTCTACTATATTATTCATGTATTATATATATAATACATGCATAATATAGCATATAAACCTTCCCCTGGAAGCATTCTATTTACTAAAGAAAACCGCATCAAAATCTATACTATGTAATGATAATAATAATCCTTTGTTTACAACAACATAGTAATGTAGTTGTACAATGTTTAGTATAATCTAAACATGTTCTACCTTGCAGTGTGCAAATATTAAATATTAATGATGTTCAATACAATAATTTTAACATTATTAACAATTGAGTTGTTTATACATTATTGATATATAATTACATAATAAAATTATATATTATTTTACAATCACTGAAATGTTTAAATTCGTTAAATTAGTATTCTAAATTCCATCTAATAAAAATGTATTAACATCATAATACATTTTCTGCAATAGCAAAAATATATTATTTTAAACATTGCAATTTTAAGACCTTTTTTAGGTGCAGGCAATGTGTTATACATCTTGATTACCACTTCTAGTTTTGTAAGGGTACAAATAATTTATGTGGATATCTTGTTGTTTGTGATATCGTGTTATGGATATCTGTATTAGTTTTGAATACACTTATATAATTGCCTAATTATTATATTTTGATATCTATAATCTCACTCTCACTCTAGACTAGAGTGTTAAAATCGTCGATATAATATTTCCAAAAATTACAGGTCGACGACTTTTCTGACAAAGACAACTTAAAAGAAAATTTAGACAACTATATAAAGAGATGGCACGGTAAAGTACGTCTCATAAGAAATACTAGACGAGAGGGTCTAATCCGTACTAGATCTAGAGGCGCTAAAGAAGCCACAGGCGATGTCATAGTATTTTTAGACGCTCATTGTGAGGTCAACGTTAATTGGTTACCTCCCCTTCTCGCGCCTATTTATAGGGACTATAGAACCATGACAGTACCGGTTATTGATGGCATCGACCATAGAACATTCGAATATAGACCAGTTTATCAGCACGGAACGAATTATAGGGGAATTTTCGAATGGGGTATGCTTTACAAGGAAAATGAGGTCCCAGATAGAGAAGCCAGTCTCCATAAACATAAGTCAGAACCTTACAAGAGTCCAACACACGCTGGTGGACTCTTTGCCATTAATAGACGTTATTTCCTAGAAATCGGTGCTTACGATCCTGGTCTTTTAGTTTGGGGTGGGGAAAACTTCGAATTAAGTTTTAAGATATGGCAATGTGGTGGTAGCATTGAATGGGTGCCTTGTTCAAGAGTTGGCCACGTATACCGCGCTTTCATGCCATACTCTTTCGGTGATTTGGCCAAAAACCGTAAAGGTTCCCTGATAACAATTAACTATAAAAGAGTTATAGAAACATGGTTCGATGAGGAACACAAAGAATACTTCTATACTAGAGAGCCCATGGCGAGATTTTTGGACATGGGAGATATAAGTGAACAAGTGGCCTTGAAAGAGAAATTGAAATGCAAAGACTTTGGATGGTTTATGGAGAATGTAGCTTATGATGTTTATGATAAGTTTCCTAAATTACCTAAAAATGTTCACTGGGGTATGGTTAAAAACAAGGCTTCAGGCCAATGCTTAGATACTATGGGAAAAGCGGCACCTGCGTATATTGGTAAGTGTGAAGGGTTTTGTTATTCATAAAATAGAATTATAACTTTTTTATTTGAACCTTTTTATAATTCAAATTTCTCTCTTATTTAAAAAATTAATACAAATGCCTTGCTTAACTCGAAACAACTAGATATTAGATAATTTTATTTATCGCTATCTTTTATTCAATAGGTAAAGTAGTACTGGGTGCTTATTCTTTATAAGTTGTTCAACTAACTCAACAAAAGATGGCGCTAGTGGTCAAGTATTCCAATAACAAATTAAAATAATAACACAATCAAATTAATTTTCAAATACAACCAACAGTCGATAAATGACCTAAACGATGAGTCTATAATCCTATAATTTTTTTTTATCCATTCTTTAAGAGTATAATTCCGCGCTGCACTTTGACTAGTAAGAAAAAGGTTAAATTATTTATTTTTCGTCTGAAGCGGCGTAAATTTATCTATGTATACTGCACATAAATAAAATTATAAAAAATATTTATATTTCTAGGCACAACAACTTGTCACGGAGCGGGTAATAATCAACTATTCAGACTGAATGAAGCAGGTCAACTGGGTGTGGGCGAGAGATGCGTGGAAGCAGATAAGGAAAGCTTAAAACAAGCTATTTGTAGACTCGGCACTGTTGACGGACCTTGGAGGTAAATATAAACCAATTTATTATATTATAAAATTATTCAAGTTATTTGTCTCTAAATTTCATGAATTACTTCCAATTCTTACATTAATTTATCCTTCTTGGTTAATTAATTCCTAAAATAGCTACTTAAAGTTTTAGTTACTTTCTCACTTATGATGTTTACTGCAACATTGTTGCAATGTGCCTTAACTCAAATCTAGTTTTTGAATTTATACACTAACAATTGTAGCATTTCCTTCTTTGAGTTATAAAGAAGGAGTGGAGATTGTGTGTTTAGCGCGACCTTACATTTGATAAAGTGTTTAAATTAACTAGGTAATATAACAGTGGTATGTCAAAATTAACATCAAAAATTATTTTACAAGCCATTAAAAGTAATTGTGAATTGTTATTTTACAAATTACAATTATATTTTGTTTAGTGAATAAATTATAGTTAAAAAGTGAAGCTACCACCGACTCGGAAAATGGAGGGGGTGTGTTTGCGCATGGGTACACTCGCGCACGAAAGTACTATTGTTTTATTTTTTTTAATTAGGCTTTCACTCGCGGCTTTGTCGAATGGTTATTGGTACGCACATTAAAAAATACTAGATAATTATTATCTGTACTTACGATATTCGTATTTTAATAGTTTTTATGTATTTAAGATGATAAATTTGATATTTGTTTTTAGTGAAATAAATAGTAAATGGTGTTTTACAAATGTCCGTAAGTGAATGTGTTGTGAAAGTGAGTAATAAATGCGGAATAACGTGAATTACGATTAGGGTTTGTTTATCAAATAAGACTGCTCCAAAAAAATGGACAGTAGGGAAAAGTTTTTTCGAGAGTTGGCAACATTGTAAATCGCCTTTGCGCATCTTGACAGCCAGCGTTCTTTTTAACATGACGCGAATTATACGTTATAAATATTTTTTCTCACTTCTCTGTATAACTATTTCGTAATTTAAAACTTTTGTGCGCGATAGTACTTTGAGTCGACGTCGAACTGTCCAACCAATAGCACACCGGCAAACAAGCGACACGTGATAAACACGCTCCGCTCCCTACCTCATACCACCAAATAGACCGATAAATTGCTTTTACGCAGCTTCAAAGCCAGTGTTCTTTTTACATGACGCGAACTATACTTACTGTTATAAAAAATATATAAAAAACCGTGTGGTGTTGTGGGTCACCAGATAGGAACGAAGCCCCTTATTATAAAATATTAATTTCAAGTTCTATTCGGGTATATATTTAGTATTATATTTTTTTTATCGATAAAAATCGACAAAATTACTTTAGAAAATTATCTTAACACCTTAATTTGATTTACACTGATTTATAAAAATGTATAATAATTATCGAATGTTATAATAATAATAGTAAACTACAATAATAATAACAGTCACAACTAGACTATACATTAGACACTGTATAGCCATCATACATGACTATACATAAGAATTTTTCGGTTTTATTTATCGTTACAGAAGTTTTTTGTCGGTTGCGCCCCATAAAGAACTTCGTTCCAAAAAAAAACTTAATGATTATAAATTCATGGTTTGGTGTTGATTAATTAAATATTTAAAAATGTCTCAACTTTCAGATACGATGAAAAACACAACCACCTAATACATCGCCTGCACAGCTACTGCCTCACATTACAACCTAACACTAGAACTCTAGGTCTTGCGCCCTGTGACCCTAACAATACATTCCAACAGTGGACAATTACGCATAAAAAACCTACTTGGTGAGCCTAAAAATATGTAAATCCTCAAAAATAATTATATTATATTTTTTCACCGAAAAATAAAATATGTTTATTTTATAATAATGCTCAAAAAAATTGGAACGACATATTTTATTGATTGTAAATATTTGCCGCCATTTTGTGTCGAATATATCGAAATGCCGGCTTTGAAACGAAATTATTGTGTTATATATAAATTTTCGTCAAAAAATTCGTTTACATTTTATTCAATAAAATATAAATGGTTAACATTAATAAATTACTGCCTTTGGTAACAGCAATAAGAACTAGTGTAGTTAAAATTAACTAATTTTATTTATGTTTTAATAGAATGTAGGTATATGTAAAGAATAAGGCCGAATTTATGTTAAAGGGAAATTAGGAGGGTGTCTTTCCGTATTTGTAATACTATTCTTTTATATTAATTATTGGTTGTCAAAATATCGAGAAAAGACATTTCCACAGCTTAATTGTCATTTTGTAGAAAATATTTTTTTAAGATAAAAAAAAACTACTTTGACTAGGTACAAACTCTGTTGAAAAGTGGATATATATTGTTTATTTGACTTATCTATTTTCTCGTGGCCTATATATACAAATATGTAACAAAACTACTAGTAAGGAATTATGGAAATGGGGTTTAAAAAAGACATTCAAGTTTCTGTACTTAATTATAACATCCCTTTCAAATTTAAAACAGAATCTCTTTATATTGAGATTAAAAAAATAATTTTTAAATTTGTGTGATATAGTTTTCACCTACATTCGCTAACTGATGAACTACCTACTCATCACATGAAAACTCTTTTTATATACATTAAAATTAATACTCCGTTATTTGCATTTAAATATCTATAATAATTCTGTCTTGATTTATCTTGTAATGCTATTTTTAATACTTATTATATTTTTAGGATTACAGTTAATGTATGTAAATAATATAATTAAACATTCAAAATTAGTTAATTGGTTACTTTTTGATAGTATTAAAAACATCATTTTAACTTATTATTTATATAAAACTGTACCTCAATCTGAGAATACAAAAAATATGTTTTAACTACTTATGATTTGGAATTTAAAAATATTGTAATATTCGTGTATATGGCAAATATATTAACTTTGCGGAGAATGTCATTTTGCTTGCTTTTCTATGTATTGAAGAATGAGAATAGTTTTTACATATTTGGAGCAAGTTGGTAATTTATTGCAAGTCGTCGAAATGTGAACTAGTACAAAACTCATAGACTTGCTCATAAGTCAGACTTTAGACTTTTTTTAACTTTACGGCTTGTACTTGATGGCTTGTAAACTGACAATTTTCTAAATATTGTGTTGAAATCTACACATTCATTGCTTTTTAAATTCAATTATTTTGTCATCTCTTAATTAATTATAATAGTTTCCATTGCATCTAATCTAGACATTATGTATAGTTATAACTTATAAATAATTAATAGAAAAAGTATTTAAATTGTAAATTTATTTCTGTAGTATATGATTATAAGTTATTTTATAAGCTTCCTAATATTATTAAACAACCATATGACTATATTTGACAAATATTTTAAGCAATAAGATGGTATTATCTTGTCTGTTCAGTGACAAATAACTGTATCGATTCTACTTTTTTGAACGTGTTTATATCATAAAAATGACAATCTTAAATTATAAATTTTCTTTCTTATTTTGTTGGTATTTTTAAAATTAAATAAAAAGTAAAAGAAAATCAAACTTTTTTTTAAGTTTAACTGATTTTATTAAATATTTTTCTCTGTTCTAATAACATATTCATTTAAATAATTCAAAAAATATATTATTTATAGATGTACTTATTCATTTTTCATTCTCAAATAACTGGTCTCGACTGATTTATGCGCACATAGTTTTGGATAAATAGAAAAATGCTATTCTAATAAGTCTGAATAGAAAATTGTAGTAATTTGCAGCTAGAAAAAAAAATGTCTTAGTATTCTAGAATATTACCATTTAAAATTATAATTCAAATCATTAGTTCATTGATAAATAAAATTAAGAATGTTTCTAATACTTAAACTTTGGTATTTTTTTTACGTGTCCTTGTAATTTCAATGTAATATAATAAATAGTTTTATTTCGTTATGTATAAGTGTTCGATATTACGAATTTATAATGGTTTCAATTTTAGGTTTATTTTATGCCAACGATTTATTCGTGAAAGACTTAGGGATGTATTCCAATAAGTTATCTATGTATTTTCCTTATGTAATAAATAAGTATTTATTGTTTATGTATTTTTAATTTTTACCCTAGTAATTATCACTGTTTTATGTATATTTAAATATTTGTTTGTGAAGGTGGAGCGGGGGATACATGTTTAGTTTGATTTTAATTTGTAAATGGTCTCGTCAAAAGATAAAGATATAGAATAATGCGTTTTTTCTGGAAATTTTACACTAAATCGGCTAGAATTAATATAATTAAAGCCCTGAAAATAAGTCTACGAGCAATGCGTCGAAAACATACGGAGTCGAAGACACTGTCGAGCGTACTGATCTACAAAGTCGCTCAACATGCAATGGAACGGGCTATGCTTGGAGTTTCTCTCAAAGATAAAATTAGAAATGAGACTATCCGCGACGAAAGTAACCGACATAGCCCATAGAATTAGCAATTTGAAGTGGCAGTGGGCTGGTCATCTGTGTCGCAGGACCGATGGCCTTTGGAGTGGACGGGTCCTGTTGTGGAGACCGCGTCTTGACAAACACAGAGTGGGACGTCCTCCGGCCCGCTGGACCGACGATCTACATAAGATTGCCTGTGTAGGCTGGATGAGGATTGCGGAAAACCGAGATGTCTGGCGCGAACTTGGGAAGGCCTATGTAATATAATAAAAAAAAGGTGTAAGGTCCGATTAGACTGTTTTTAATTAAATACATAGTTTGTTTTTTATAATTGTGTTTGCTTCCAAACGAAAACAAAACGACTTCAATTTACATCGACAAGTTTAGGAATACAACATAGGTAGACAAAAAAAATACTCAACAAGTACTCATCAGATCTCAACTAAATTTACAACATGACAAGCACTAGCTTTCAATAAAAAAAATAAGAGTGCATCCAGTAAAAAGTTATGAGGAAACAAAAAAAAATCCATCGAATTAAGAACCTCCTCCCTTTAAAATAAATATTCTGAAAAGAGACAATGTGCGATGTGTCAGTAAGCAGCATATAGCATATATAATAAAACTTCAAAAGTTTACAAAAAATTTTAATTCATAAATAATATTTTAATCAATAAAAGCATCTATAATGTGTTAACTATGCATGTTATGTTTGTATATCTATCTACATAAAAAATTTACTTGACAGACTTAACTCAACAAAATTTTAAAGAATACAAAGCAAGTCTTAATTCAATTATTAATTATATTAAGATCATTACATGTGATACCTTAGATATTAAAAAATTATAAGAAAACTAGTTTTTTTTTTTTGTAAAGCCTGCGCTGCATTGGTTAATTTTTTTATTTTTTTATTCTGGAATCTTGGGTAGTTAAAAAATTTAATTTGAATACAGGTTATTTAATAGAAGTGTATAAACAATGATGGAAATGATAAATTTATAAGGGTGTTTTAGACCACCAATCGCCCCAATCACATATTTGTTGTGAGGCGTCAAGTATTGACCAATTAGGAGAGGGTACATCTGGTGCTAGCCAGTTGAAATCATCTAATCTATCCCAATTGTTGTTATTCCTATCTAGTGACGACATATTGAAATGTTTTTCTAAATCTTCATAATGTAAATTATAAGGTGCAGTTCGGATGTCACTACAATCCTCTACAATGCCTTTACTCGTTACATGCAAATATATGTCACATTTAATGGAACTATGCATTCGTAGCTGCTGACAAGCGGTAACAATTTTGCAATTCGTGCATTTTTCTATAAAAACAGATGACGTAACTGGTCCTGATAGCACTATACAGTTATCCAAGTTAGTTATGTGTAACGTCCCCATCACACCTCTCAGACCAACTGTACAGTTTTTCAAATTACGTAGAGCAACGTCTCGTTGGAATAACTCATCGTTTTCTAAAGATAAAACCTTATCTTCTTTTGAGTCAAATCCAAACACTTTTTCGTCCCATTTATTGCTATCTGTCTTTCCAGCTCCGTCGTTTTCATCCATTGAATTCTGTTTTTGACTCAGCGATTTGGGTAGCTTTTTTCTAGTAAAACCAAATTTCTTTCTAGGAACATATCTATCTTCTAACTCATAACATTTTGTTTGTAAATTTTGTACAATACCTAAATATTTTCGCATATTGAACTCTTTTAGGAAAAAGGAAGAAGTTACCACAAACTTCTGTAATTCATTGACTTCTCGTTTGATGTTATCAAAATGTTGAGGCAACACATTTGTTTCGAGTGTGGGTATGTGAGAGAGCAATTGTTCAATATTTTCAGATCTCACTTTGAACGCTACAGAGAAATAATCTTCATTTTCATTTGTGGCATCGACTTCCTCCCTTGCTTTATGTGCTTTCTGTAGCTTTTCTAAACGTTGAGCATCACGCCTACTCAGACGCTCAAGAACAGCATTTTTGTCACTCATTTTCCTTTCTTGAGCAAATCGTCTATTTTCTTATTAATATCAGATTGGGGATTAGCCGCTTCTTTTAGTACAGCTATTGTGGCATGAGATACTTTTCTGGCATCAGTAAATTTAGATTCTTCATCAAACTGAAATAAAATAAGGATTTTGTTATTTATGTATGAAAAAAATATCACTATATTAATGTACTTGAATCAGTAAAATAATTGTTTACTTTAAAATCAAACTTGATGAAAAGTCACAAGAGATTTTGTGTTGGACACTGATTTTTCTTTTAATACAAATTAAAAGATTAGATTTTTTAAAAATTATCAGATAAGATAATATATAAAGACTAGTAAGTCGAGGTTCAGCTTCGTTGATTTTTTCTTCTTTTAACATAATTTTCTAAAAATGAGATTAAATTTTAAACAGTATGGTTATATTTGTTTAACATTTTATTATAACCACCACCCAAAAACAGATCCCATGACAACTACTGAAAGTTGTAATTTTATAATAAAACATTTAAGAACCAGACAATGTGATTTGAACTCATGGAGTGATAAAACCAAAATCAAATAATGAAAATGAATTAAAACAACACAAAAATTTTAATATGAATTAGTTGAATATGCTTAACGCTATTATCCAAAACGGAGGCTTAATTAAAGCCTCAGCTTAAGACTGAGGACATATGATAATAAAAGAAAAATGATGATAAAATAATGCAATTATGGTAAAAGATGATTTGTTATGACATACCAATGAAATAAATAAAATACATCACTATTAGTATCAAACACATATCTAACTAACATGGAATCTATATGAACCTATTTTTATACTCTTATCATGTTATAAAGCCAACTAATAAAAAAAGGCACTAGTCCATTTTAATATTAACAAAAGGTTATTATTACAGAGTCTGAAGATTATTTTAATGTAAAATATATTTGTAAAATTAATGTAGTCATAATAAATATATGAACATAAATATCCCAAAAAACAGACTATCTTATAATACAGTTTAGTTTTAAAAGCCCACAAATCAGTGACCACACAGAACATTCAAGAAAAACTTAAATTTCCAATGACCTTCTTGAGGAGTTCATCATCAGGTTTGACAAATGCGAAGAGGCCGTAGCCCAGGGTCCCGAAGGAGATCACCCAGAACAAGGACCTAGCGAGGATGCTCATCTCACCGGATTTATATCTTTCCTTCGTTAGTCCACACAGCCGTGTCAAGTTCACGAGTCTTGAGACCACCGACTCTTTCACCCACTTGATAGTAACCTTCTAGCACCCAATTGTAATTCTTGTACATATAGAGTCGAAAATCTATGTAAAAAACAATATACTTTATTTGCAGTATATACTTAACCAGTGATGTTACGTATCTATACAGTGATAAAAAAATTACTAAAAATCTGAGTAGTGGAAATTACTCATGTATTTAGAATGATAAATTCCTTAAAAAAGATTGTAGTGAACGTAGCACTGCTTCTACATATACAGTCTTAGAGATTATTAATATACTTCTTCTATCTTATAAGACTATTCATCTCTTTTAAGTAACAAAAAAACAATATGTTACGTTTCTACCTTATACATTCTTTTAACTTACCTCTTTCAGTGTTTAATTTGTACCACAGGCCGTAAGTGACAGCGATCCCAATTGATTCGGCAACGAATATAGTAGCCGCAGTTAAACCAAGCACACGTTTAAGTCTAGATTTAGGTTTCTTTTCCAGCATAGTATCATTTACAACGAAAAAAAATCGATATACTTGTTTAACTAAACCAAAGAACTAATTCATTCGGTTTTTACTTACTAAGAACAATGATGGAAACTTTTATTCACGAAACCAAAATGTCGTTTGCGATGACGTAAGAATGAAGAAAAATTGAAGTTAAAACACAGAGTATAAAAAGTAGTATTATCTGTACTACTATTGAAATATATATCTTCTTCTAATATATAAAATTCTCGTGTCGCGGTGTTTGTACTTAGTTAAACTCCTCCGAAACTGCTTGACCGATTCTCATGAAATTTTGTGTGCATATTGGGTAGGTCTGAGAATCGAACAAAATCTATTTTTCATCCCCCTAAATGTTAAGGGTAGTCCACCACGAGTACACTAAGAGTAGTCCAGTTTTTTTTAATTTTTAGTTAAATTATTTATTTTTTATTTTATTATGATTTAGCGTTGAAAAATACAACCCTAAATTTCACCCTTCTACCACCAACCCCTATGTTTAAATAGCGTTTAGCGGCAAGACAACGTTTGCCGAGTCAGCTAGTGTATATATATTATGTAAATATGTAGGCCTTTTTTGTTAAATTATTATACTTAACAACAAGATTACACACAGAAGACACGTTGAAGAGATTTATAAGGAAAAAACTCGGACTGGAAAAAAATATTTGTACTATTATATGAAATCACGTTATAATGTTAAATAAATACTCGAAAAATTTGATCATTATATCAAACATTTTATTAAAAATATACAGAACTTTGTCCTTAATATCTATGATACTAAAAGTTATATAATAAATTTTTTCAAAAATAAGAACAACATTTGCAAGTGTTTAACTTTTTTATTGTATAAATATAATCTTTATAATCAGTAGATATAATTTAAGTAGTTCATAAAGAGTGAAGAAATCAATATATTGTTTCAATAGACTTCATATTATTTATAGTGACCTATATTTTGTTATTGACATTTTATTTACAACTTATTTAAATATTCCCCTCCTGCTCATACCACGTTCTTCTGTCAGCGGAAACTGTAAAGATAACATTGCTTAAAATAAATATGATACATAATAGAAGAACACGAATAAGATTTTTCTCCTTGTATTCGATATATTCGCGACTTTCAGATAATACCATATTTAAACCTTAAATAATTTGAAAAATCCTGTTAAGTATATAATATACTAGTGGACCTGGCGAACTTCGTACCGCCTTATTTTTTTTCTTGAATATAATAATTATATATATCGAAATAAAATATAGACTATCTTTCAAATTGGATTAAACTGCACATGGTGCGCAAATTTGATTAAAATCGATTAAGTAGTTTAGGGCGTCCGTGGCGAACAAATAACGTGACGCGTAATTTATATATATATAAATTAAGATTAAGGTACCTAACTAGGTTCCTTCAAATGGGGGTTATGTAGGTGTAATGTACGTATAAGTTATTATGAATAGAAAATTATATTATTAAATATATATTGAAAACAAAATACCTTTATCCTCTTCCTCACAACCTTCTTCACAACCTCTTGTTTCCATATCTGGATAATTATCTGCACAATTTTGTGGCACTTCTTTTTCTTCAGAAGATGGACTCTAAACAATTTATTTGTTTAAATACCTGAATCGCTTGTTCGTGATATTTATAGTATATGATTGTCTACAACTCTACAATATCATAAAATATTTCATAACGGATATATTATATATTGTTACAATTTTTAACAGTGTATTGCACTGCTATATACTACCTAAGTTTATAATAACAACAAAAATACAAAATAACAACAATTATTAAATACCTAATATTCTTTCGGCTTAGTAGAAACCAAAAAATAACATTATTTAATATCATTATGACACCAGCAAAAGAGAAAAGATATTTTAATTTTGTATTAAAAAAAAAAAAACAACCAAAAAAAAATATTTCGTTAAAACAAATGAATAATAAAAAACGAGTGTCGTTTAGACCTCCCGACTAAAGTAAAACTTACGAAACGTAACTCTCTCTCTTTCTATCTTCACTAACCTATATCTCCCTTTCAAGTTCCGTTTGCCTCGCACGATCATGCTTTTCGTAACCCTCTCGTCACACATTCACCAGCTAACTCCCCAAGTGAAGCGTGAATAAAGAAGTTTTACTTCAATTATATTTAAAGTGTTCATAAAACTTCTTTTTGTTTATAATTGAGAAATATTTAGCTTGTAATTAAAACTACATGTAAATACTAAATACCTCTGAGCAAAGACTATAAAGTTTCCTCTAAAACATAAAAAAGTAATAACGGCAAATAATTACAAAAAATATTTTAATAACTTACATTATCACTATATTTTCCGACCGCGACGCCATCTATAAGGTGGTAACGGAAACGCGATTGATAACCTCTCAGGCGACCTTCAGAGCACTCGCCTTCGCACGACAACCACTCTTCCCAAGTAGTCATGGGACAATCTTCAGTGGAACTCACATCTGGACCCGGCTCTTCACTGCAAAATAAATTAAATGCTATCTCGTTTTTTATTATTTGAAGTATTTTTTGGCGGTAAGTTTATGATAGATCTCATCACCACGATCAAACTGCCTAATAGCAAGGTTTGGGAAACTTCGTTTTTTGTTGTATTTTATGTCTTACGATTGGGCAATAATTTCTTTGATTAATAAACTTTTTTACCGTATGTATACTTAATTTCGTTTTAATTCGTCTGATTTAAAAAAAAATCTGGTAACACGCCTGTTTACCAACTCATAAGAACGTAATTAAAAGTTTGTCTCATACCAACGAGTATACCTTGCTCTGTCTTTATTTCTCTGAAAATTGCACAACAAAATATTTTTAGCCGCATTAAGTATAAAGAAAATACACACCGTAATACGTTTATATTTCTTGTTAAATAATGTGGTAATTTACTTCACTACATAGTAGGTATTGGTTTAGAAGATAATTAAAAAACGTCTCCAAGGCGTTAGTTGTGAAGGAGGACAAAACTTTTAATAAAATTTCTTCATTCAATCATTAAGTTTTCTTAAATAGAAGACACTTTTAGGTATATAGATATTTTTTGATAGCTAAATACTTACCGTTCTGGTGTAGCTGCAGACGATACTTCGGTAGATTCAGGTTCTTTTTCCTCTTCTAAAAAATTAAAATTATATTAAAGCCTTTCATTACTCTGACAAAATGTAACGAAATATTTTGAATATGTATAACTACTAAATGATTTGTTTTGTCAAAAATCCCTTAATATCACCTTTTCTTTCTTGATCAGGTAATTCATTTGTGCATTCAGGAGTGAAGTATGTCCTCATCAGATTAAAATGTAATTTCGCAAAAGGCTTCAACTGTTCCTTTGGAAGTAACTTATTTATATCGGCCGATTTGATGGCCTGAGGTGGCATTGTGTCTTCATTTGGAGACTACAATTTAAATTAAGGAAAATTAAAAAAATTGGGATTTACTTGTAACTTAAGTAAAGTTTAATTAAAAAAAAATAGAGTACATTATACTATGCATAGAAGATAAAGAAAAGTATAGTTGTAATGCTTTTTTCCAAAATATATAGTTAATAATTGTGTTTGCAGGCAAACGAAAAAAAACTGACTTCAATTATATCGACAAGTAATACAACGTAGGTTGAAAAAAAAATAGTCAAGTAAATACGCATTATCAAAGATTACTCCAAAAGTTGTAATCAGATCTCGATGAAATTTAAATGTGACCACATGGTGAACATCGGCTTTCGATTAAATTAAAAATCATCAAAATCGGTGCACCCAGTATAAAGTTATGTGGATTTTCAAGGGTTTTCCTCTTTCTCTCGATTTCTCTGGAATCCCATCATCAGATCCTGGTTTCCTTATCATGGCACCACACCAGGAATATTTCTTTTACAACAAAAAAAGAATTATCAAAATCAATTCATAAACGACAAAGTTATCCCCGAACATACATAAAAAAATATATACGGTCGAACTGACTAACCTCCTCCTTTTTTGAAGTCGGTTAAAAAAGAGCTGTTCATTGCATAAAAAACGTGTAAAATAAAAAACACCATAATTTTTTTTATACCGGAAATTGTTTACCACATTTAGCTTTTCGCCTTTGTCTCTAGCCCTTTTTTTGCTCCACACTAGGTGACTAGTATATATGTAATGATTCTAGGACCTTTACACTACAGGTACATAAAGCACAATCTACTTTACAAGATTCTTACCTCAAAAGTCAGTCCACTATCAGTTCCAGCGTCTAAAGCATACAAATTGAAAGTTAAGCTCGGTGCCCATTTAGTCGTAGTAACTTCACATAATTCCATATTAGACACTCCAAGAAACCAGTCTGGAGATGGTATGATAGCAGTAACCAACGACACTAAATGGTGTTCCCTTGTTACGCGGAAAGTTGCATGAGTTAACATGTTTGGTTTCGGTTGTCCTAATGCTTTTATTATCGATCGGACAGATGACCCTAGCTGAAATTAATTACAAATTTGGTATTTATGTAAGCGTTAAGTCAGTAATTTAAATAAAGTGCCTCAAAAAATACAAATGTTTTAGATGGATTTACGCATTTATCACATTAAATGGCTGTTACGCTGGCAGTCGTAAGTCGCTCGCGCTATTATTTAATTTTGTGATCGAATTTCTAAAATATAGCGAGTTAGGTCAGTGTCATAAATGAAGTCATATACAGCCTTAAGAACCTGGGGTTAAATCCAAAGTGTCATATTTAATATTCACATTAAAATAGAAAAAAAAAACGCAAACATTAACTTAGTTTTACCATTTTATTTATTTACCTATTTAAAGTTAGTCATTGGTTGCTTTTTATAATTCCATCGCAGTTATTCCAGAATAAAATGCATGGATAGATGAGTAAACAGATGATAATGAATGAAAAAATGTTGTAATAATATCCTTTTACTATTACTCAACTATCTGGATACCATGAACATAAAATAATAATAATGTGATTGTAAGAGATTAGTTCATCTCTCATAGATTCCTTTCTGGTTTATGCAAGAAATAATCGCAATCCTCGATGATTTCAATATCATCATCAAACCTCAAGTGAATAAGACAAGTAAACGTATGGCCACAATAACTGTTTGATTTAAAAAACACAAGGCGAGTTTGATTTACAAAAAAACATAAATTTTCATATCAGGGAATATGGACATTTATGTTTTTGGGTGCCCCCTTTGAGTTCACGGTAGAAAGTCACACCTCATTTAAAGTAAATCTTTAATTACCTCGTCTTGAATCAATATTTCTAATTTCGTTGTATTTCCTTGCTCAACAAGCATCTTCAAGCCCGCACTAGCTTCTGTATTGAATTTGTAAATCTGATAGTTCTTGTTATGGGATGCGCCTACAACGTCACTAAAGCGCGCCAGTTCACTTGCGTTTGGAAACATTTCCCTGTGTGTGTTGTATGACCAAATACCTTCAAACGTTAGCTGAAACAAAAATGTTTTAGTGGATCGTAAGAGTACATTTGCAAAAAGGCGTTGCCCACCCTATCTCCAACCCTTCTTGAAGCTCTGGTTACCCTTCTCACCACAGGAACACAACACTACTTGGGAGAAGTATTAGCTGTGTAATATTGTGGTACTTATCCAGTCGGGTAGCTCCACATATTGAGCAAGATATTTTATGTTGTGTCCTACCTAAATACCTACTAATAAATTATATACAATTAGGGAACACGTAATATCGTTTACGTTATTACGTGTTCCCTACACCGTTACGTGTTCCGTACACGTATTAGCGTTACTTGTACCTAATTATCTAACGACACATATCGAAGTTCTTTTGAAGTAAAACTTCTTTACGTACGCTTGACTTGGGGAGCAAGCTGGTGCATGCGTGACGAGAGCGTTACGAAAAGTGTGGTCAGATGACGCGAGCGTAAGTTAAGAGGAAGATATAAATTAGTGAAGATAGAAAGAAAGAGCGTTACGTTGCGTATATTACTGTAGGGGCAATTAAAAAAGTTTTAATTCGGTCGTGTGGCTTAACGCACACTCGTTTGTTTTTTTTTCAAATAAAATTTCGTTACGCGCTCTTGACTTGGGGAGTAAGCTGATGAATGAGTGACGATACCATTATAAAAAATGTGATCAAGCTACGTGACCGGAGCAAGAGAGAGAGGTACGAACACATATTTTCATTCTCTCTTTCTCTCATACCCATTACGTTTCGTATATTTAAGACTACCTGTGACTGCGACTTCGTCCGCGTGGAATTTAACAAAAAAGTTATTGTTCTGTTCGCAGAGTTATAAAATAAATATTTCTTAAATAAAAGTAGTCTAAGCTTCTCCGTATTATATCAGCTATCGGCCAGTAAAAGTCCCGTCAAAATCAGTCCAGCCGTTTCAGAGATTAACCGGAACAAACAGACAGACAGACAGACAGACAAAAATTGTAAAAAATGTTATTTAGCTATATGTACCGTGTATATACATCCATATGCATTTAGTAAAAAGCGGTTATTTGAATATTACAAACAGACATTCCTGCTGTGTGGTTACGGCAGTAAAAAATGTAGCCACCCGCTCTCTTCCCGTGGGTGTCGTAAGAGGCGACTAAGGGATAATACAGTTCCACTACCACCTTGGAACTCAAAAAGCCGACCGATGGCGGGATAACTGTCCAACAGCTGACTTTGAAATACAGACTGAAGACGGGCAGCAGTGTCTTCGGTGCGACAAAGCCAGCCCTGCGGTCACCAACCCGCCTGCCCAGCGTGGTGACTATGGGCAACATACATGAGTTCACACCATTTTTGGCGCGAACTCGTGGAGTCCTATGTCCAGCAGTGGACTGCGATACGCTGAAGTGAAGAGTGAAGTGAAACAGACATTCTAATTTTGTTTATTTGTATAGATACAGTGCAGGCCTATTGTGCAGAAGTTTTACTTCAGTCGGTCTAAAGCTAACTCCTTTTATTAAATTAAATTTAAGCGCGAGATACACGCTTATCAAACGAAATTCGTCTAAATATAAATATTTTTTAGATATTTACAAGATACATAGCGTCCTCACAACTTGTACAGTTATCGTTCTGCATTGGCTGTATGTCTTCCATGTTCCGCCGATCCTCACACACCTGTTTCGACAGTGGACCTTCGGAACTGTACCAAACATCTGGTTTTACAGCGAGCAGTGCGTATATGATTACGCACTTATTATCTTTTGGTGGTGCACGCCACTTTACCTAAGAGAATATGGGACAGACATAGAGATATTTTACGTGATATTTGTACCTAATCATTAGGTAAAATCAATCGTAAAATTAGAGTAATTTTTAGTACAGGTGAACTTTATTCTTGTGCCAAGGTAAAAATATTTAAATATACCAAACATTCTTCATAAAATTTAAAACGTAATAATAATATAAAATGTAATTTGAATAAAAATAATTAAAACATCGGTAAGTCTCTTAGTAGTCGTAGTAAAATAGATATAGGAAGAATCACATTCTTAATTTCATTCTAAGCAGTTTGAATAAAGTAATATTACCTGTACAGAAGTTTTCGGTGTGATATCAGTTTGTATAACAGTGTTATTGCATGTCAAACTCAGTCTAGAATCAGTAGAGTTTGATGGTGCGTAAATAATACCAGCGTTCAATGGGATTGGTTTTCGACGATTTTTTTCATTTGGTTTCGTATCTTCGAGGGCCGATATCGTGAAAGCAATAAACGTAGAAATATCGTCAGATGCAAATAGTCGAACTAGAAAGCGTAAATGATTGTTGAAAAAATGGTAGATAACGATTGAAAGACCATACCGTATGGGAGTTTTTAAAGAATTGTACTGTAGTGTATTGTTAAGCTATCTGATTCAACACCTTAAGTTCTTTCTCGTCCATAAATATAACGACAGGATCCTGGCAATGTATACAAAATAAGTACCTATATAACAAAAATAAAAATATTTAAAATAGTCTACATAGTTTCTTACAGAATAAAAATTATATACGTAAGTACAAATAGATCACTTTTTCTTTGACAAATTTGTATCGAAATTATTAGTTCAAAAAGTATCGATATATCTATCCTATCGGTAATTTCCATCCTTGGCATCATATAGGTTTTAGGGATGTTAAACTTGCGTTACATTTTAAGTTCAATTTTGTATCTTACCTGTGTACTGTCTATTAGGGATGTACATTTTGTCGCTGATTCCAATGATTTCGATTTGAAACCGATTGTCGGGTGGAAGAGGGTCTGTCTTCGTTCCTAGTGGCCTTCGATCACATGACTCACAGTGACAAAACTGTATAACCATCATCAAACACCATAGCTTTTGCAAGGGAAGTCCTAATGAATATTTTTAAATTATAATAAAATAAATTATTTAACAATTCATAAACTATGATGAAAAAAGTTTTAAGCGCTTTTACTTCCTGTTGTATAGTTAAAGAGAATTATAATAAAACAGTTGTCTATTTCGTGTTATATTTTAAAATGTTTATAAAATAATCTTACCTTTTAATCGAAATAATAATTTCATTTTAAAAATGTACTCAAACGAACAGGATCAGTGCGGGAATTTGAGCTGACTATGTCGGTCAATTGTCGCCTCTCGACTGGATCTAAATTAATTAGTGTTAAACCCGTAATGCGTTGAATTACATCTCTTAACTTCTTTTTACATGTCACACGACTTTCAACCTTATCACAGTAAATATAATGCGCACGAGTCATATACAAATTTGATGTAATAAATTACATAAAATTACACCCATCATTCATTCACAAATGGGTGTTAATTAATAGATATGCTTAATTATTTACATAATTGAACTGGAAATAATTTTCTTGGGTTTAAATTCGGAAACAATTTAATAGATAGATAGTACCTAAGCAGTTAAAAATTACCAAGATAGGGTACAGCAAGTAATATTCTGCTCAATAGCTGGATCAACCTTAATTACGTCACTTTTTTAGTAACTTTTTAACCTCTTACCCTGGCGATGTGAGGTTTTAGACAATTCCCCATGTACACAATAATCAGGTTTATTATTTCTGTGCATAGGTATATACTTACTTATATTAAAAATTGCTGAATAATATTTTTAAATACTAAAATTAAGCATCGTGATACACATCTCCAGACAGACATTATGACATTAATTTTTGTTTTAGAAAACACTTGTACAACGAAATATACGTGATGTCTCACAACAGCCCCTTTTCCGTGCCACTCCTCCTTCCCCCATCGCGTTTCACGTGATTAATAGATAATCCCCAAGTTGTTAATATTACTTTTTAAATTATCAAAAGTTGTTACCTACATAATATATGAGTTCACATTATTATTATACTATGTATATGTACATTATTATTATACTATGTATATAACTTGTTGTTCGTCTGTAGGTAAACTGTGAACTACCTATATGATTAGATTGAAAAGAACCATTCTCTTGAATATGTAACAGATGTGTTGTTATTACGAAATTTCTTTCATATGTAATAGATATAGAATAACGTTGGGATGTTTGCGTGAAGGAAAAACTTGGGGTGTAGCACATAATAATAGTTATAATAACTTTTTTGTCTCCCCTCTTTCTTTTATATTATAAAAGAAAGAGGGGAGACAAAAAAGTTATAAAAGAAAGAGGGGAGACAAAAAAGTTTCTTTTATATTATAAAAGAAAGAGGGGAGACAAAAAAGTTATTATAACTATTATTATGTGCTACACCCCAAGTTTTTCCTTCACGCAAACATCATTTTTGCAATAACAGAAGAAAAAAAAATTGTTTAGTAATTTAGATGCGTATATTTTTAATTTTACAATAAAAATAATAATGTCTAAAAATAATATTTGGTACAATTTAATAGATATATCTTATTATATAATAAATATATTATTGCCTCTGATTAAATATCACCAATAAAAAATACTAAAAATATGTCCTCTTCAGATGACTTTTGGAGTTCCAACCGTAGCCGGGTGCGACTTTTGACATCACTCTTCTTTCAGCTAAAATAAATAAATTACGAGTATAATACCGAAATATTTAAAAGTTAGAAATTTCATATTTACTAATTATGTTTAGAAAGATACGTGTTTCAATTCTAGTTTAAACTTAACACGTAAATTTTTGATTTTTGTAGACAGGATTCAGTACATATATTTTACACTTGTGCCCTGTAGAAAAATTAGGCAGGTACTGCTGAAATGCCTCATCATTACAGCCTTTACAGTCCACTACTGGACATAGGCCTCCACAAGTTTACGCCAAAAATAGCGTGAACTCGTGTATTTTGCCCATAGTCACCACGCTGAGCAGGCGGGTTGGTGACCGCAGTACTTACTGACTTTGTCGCACCGAAGACGCTGCTGCCCGTCTTCGGCCTGTGTATTTCAAAGCCAGCTGTTGGATGGTTATCTCGCCATCGGTCGGCTTTTCAAGTTCCAAGGTGGTAGCGGCACTGTGTTATCCCTTAGTCGCCTCTTACGACACCCACGGGAAGAGAGGGGGTGGCTATATTCTTTAGTACCGTAGCCACACAGTACACTGCTATACTGCTGAAATGCCTGCTCTACGTTATTTAATCTTAACCATTGTATGTGGTTGGACGTGTTACAGAACTGCTAGGAAACTACTGTAAGCGTTAAAATTACTTTTGAAGATCCTATGTAAAACTGTTTTTGTACAAAAAGCCAGGAATATTTTAGGTTATATATATATAAGTTTTTAAACTTTAACGGTCACTATGAAAACTTTTGAACCGACTTCCAAAAAGGAGGAGGTTCTCAATTCGATTGCATTTTTTTATGTATGATGGACTGATTTCGATGATTTTTTTTTTAATCGAAAGGTGTTGCGTATCATGTGGTCTCATTCAAATTTAATTGAGATCTGGCAAGGACTTTTCGAGTTATATCTGATAATGCGTATTTGCTTGGCTATTTTTTCGTCGACTTACTTTGTGTAATATATTATTTATTGCACTTAAAAAAATACAGTTATTTGTATACAAATTTAGTTAGCAACGGTGGACTTATCTCTAGAAGAGATCTCTTTGAGCCAACCTGTGATAGTGAGAACTAATGTTACATAGCAGGCCAAGATAGTTGCACTGTGCAGTAATGTAGACAACATACAGATTCTTGAAAATATTATATTCTCGAATATATTATACCCGATAACTTTCCACTGGATTAATCGATGTTGATGATTTTTAATTTAATCGACCGAGATCGAGATCGGATCACTACTTTTTGAGTAATCTTTGATAACGCGTACCTACTTACTTAACAATTTTTTAGGGTCGTAACGTAGGCGTTGTATTACGAGTACTTGTCAATGTAACTCAAGTCGTTTTTTTTTGTTTGCGAGCAAACACAATAATGATTTTCGGGGATAAGCTCTGACCCGTCAGCGTCTGTGAAGCCGATATTACATTACGAAACAATTATCACGCCTGATACATTTTTTTAATGACACTACCTTCAGTACCTGTGCCACTAGTTTAATTAAAAATAATAGTGTCGTGAAATAGAGACTTTTTCTGTGTGTATCCTCCGCTAGTAATATATAATAAGAATTATAACCTCCTCCTTTTTTGCACTCAATTAAAAATCGTGCGCACTTGTTTCAGGGTCATGATATCGATCGTGTATTGTAAAAATGCATGCATTGTAAATTGTTTATGAAATTAATATTTCGGAACTACTTTCATGCCTCACACCACTATAATCGCGGTAAGTCCTTGTAGAATCGAAAGTATTTTAGATAGTTAGGTCTAACGTCCCCGAACCCTGCCTACCAGTTAAATTAGTTTCCTCTTCATGATCTGGACAATCGTCTTCGCACTCTTCTCTCTCGAAGTCTTCGTAATGGGTCTTGCAAACTCGGGGAACTTCTTTCACGCTAGACGGATCAATCTAGATGGTAATGTTTCGAAAACTTTATTATTTATATTTAATTTTTTCTTGCCCATACTTAGTTGATATGTTTAAAAAATAAATCTGAATAAGAACAACACATTATAACGTCTAATAGCAAATTCTCAAAAATCTACAGAATAATTTCTCCTTTGAACTGAACCGAAATAGGTTTGTAAATATTTTTTTAGAAAGGTTGGTACCAAATAGCGAACTACACTCGAGCTGGCGGTTATATTCTCTTTTAAGAAATATTATTACTTGGCATAATAAGTACAGATAACAATCAGGATTTCAACACACATTGAATAAGTGACAAATCGTAAGAACAAATATTCACACCAGAAATAAACAGAGAGATTAATATAAATATCGTAACTCGTTACACCAGAACATAGTCACGTGAACAAACTTCAGTAAATCTATAGGACAACTCCAATCGCATATTCTAAGTAACTTCTAAAATAAATTGATACAATAACTCACGTCAGGATCATATTTCTCTACTGGAATGCCATCTACAAGATGATATCTTTCTCGCCACTTGTATCCCACAATTTTACCATTCTCACAAGCACCACCACATTGGCTCCATTCCTGCCATTGCGACATCGGGCAGTCTTCGGATGAATCCGGATCTGTCACTATTGCAGCTTCGCTGGAAATTAAATCACGTTTTCAGACGAAGTTTTTTTCCAAATCCTATAACTGCATCAAATTACAACAATGGATAACTAAAACAAGTCAGTCGAAATACGGCATTATAGAATGGGCGATCTAAAAAAAGGTCAACCGAAAATTTTCAATGCAAATAACCGATTTTTTTCCGTAATGTTAATTCCCTAATGCTTACATTTTACCTTTACGGTTGTTTTTATTTTATGGACGACAAAATTAAAATGGCCCAAGGTGTTAAATTTTAAAATACGCTACGAGCTAGTTATATTACTTCAGTAGTAACGTGAACCTTATTTAATAAAAACTGTCCAATTGTAAGGTAAAATACTAAAACCACGATTTTTTATGCGCTTGATCACATTTTTAAACAAATAAATTCATCATTTAAAAGTAAATTTGAGTTCTGTACTTAATAATATCGAATATCGCCATTGCTTGGAACAAAATTTGATGATGCCCTGTAGAGAATTCAGACAGACAGAATTTTTGCAGATTGCTAAACTCTCCCAAACCTATGGATAGGATATCTATGTGGCCAATTACACAACTTTAATTTTGATAAGTCGTTGACTTTACTTGCTTCTAAATTAGATACGTTATTTAATTATAGGAGAAAGAATACAGAGTGTAACACCAATAAAGCTATTTGTAAGTATTAATTTCTTTTTTCAATTTTATCTTCGATAAGATCTTATCAATTAACATGATAATTCTAATGACAATGTACATGCGATTAGCTAATTCTATGAAATTAATAACTCTTAAGTCCTTTTCGACCTTATGTTCAGGATGATTTATGACATTTAATGATGATTACATGTGTTCATATTATAGTAAATCTCACCCCCGACGTCCGCTAGCTAGATCTGTGTTTTGGTACCTGGAGGGACTGTCAGGTTCGCCTTTGTCTTCATCTTTATCTTCATTTTTTTCTTTATCACTTTCATCTTCTTTTTCTTCCCCTTCTATTGCTTCTGTAGTTACAGGTTCATCAGTTGATGTTACTGCTTCTTCTATATAATCACACAAAAATATTTATTGCAATAATGTGTAAGCCTTATATTCAATTTCACTGTTCAATCTTATTACAAATTATATATTCTTTATTACACTAAGTAACTTTACAATAGTCATTATAATATAGGAAGTTGGCAAGGGCGAACTTATTTCTAAAAGAGGTCTCTTCCAGTCAAACCATAATATATTATTTTAATATTTAAATTTATATACGCTAACATAATTATGCTAACATAATCAAATTGAATGAATTAAAAGTGGCGATGATTATCTTTATTAATTACTAATATACATAAACATAAAATATTTTCGTAATCGAATCTGAATTAAATAAGAAGTCAATTTATAAAAGAATGTGAGAGAAAATAATCTTTCACTACTTTTAATAGCTTCCTTGTTAAAAACATTCATCTAAATTGAAAAACCAACTTACGAGTAGTTTCCTCTTCTTTCTCTTCTTTGCATTCCTTCTGATAAGTTCTAATCAGTTTGATAAGAAGTTTACCGAAAGGATGGAGGTCTTTCATGTCCATTTCATAAAAAGGCGAATTTTTGTCGTACGAACTTGTTTGGACTCTAGACACGGCGTCTTGTGGAAAAGTTTCGATATTTGGTGACTAAAAGATAAAAGTAAGACAAATTTTTATTTGTTTTATTATACACGAGCAGGCTCGATGAGCAACTATGTCTTAAAACTTTGCATTGTATTTTTTTTTAATATCTCAATTCTGCAAGGAACTTTTGTAATATAAATATGATTTTAGCCAAATAGTTATCACAAAAGCAATCTATCTAGACTCACCCAAACAATTAAATTGAGTTGTAGAAAAAAAAGTTACGCAAGAGAACGTTAAAACGAAATACGTAACATGAAGAAAAGTAAGAAAACAAACTAACTTCATATGATACTCCGCTATCAGTTCCCGCATCCCATAGATACAAATTCAATTCTCTTTCCTCTAACCACATGTTGCCTTTTTGACAGAGCTCAAACCTTGTCACTCCTAGAAACCAATCAGGAGACGGATGCAATGCAACGGCGACCGTTACCAGATGGTTGGTTTTATCTGTCCGAAAGAAAGCGTAAGTTGGATCGGACATTTTGCGATAACCATGTCCTTTGCCTTTAATAAGAGTACGAACTCCATCACCAATCTATAGTAAAAAAAAAACATGAAAGATTATTAAAAGCTAACTAGATTTATACACCAAAAAAGCTTAGGTTTATACCTTTTCTCTAATTTCACCTTCTAACTTACTGCCATTGGCATGTTCAGCAAATTCTCTAAAACCCTCACTAACTAAAGTGCCAGGAGCCCATAGTATATAATCAGCGGCATGTGAAGCCCCTACTAAGTCGCTGTATCGTGGTATCCAGTCATTCTCTGGGTAGAAACGTGGATGTGTGTTTCGGGACCAAGTACCCGTAAATGTTAGCTGAAATAGATTTTTTTTTTAATATTTTACTCAATTAGCTACCTACTCATTTATATTCTCCATATAAAAAACATGTAATAAATAATGCAAATATTTTAGTTAATAGAATTTATTTTCTTTCTTTCTTTATGTTATTCAGTTCGCGTGTACTCAAATGATTTAGCTATAACAACAAACAATGCCCACGTTAGCAATGATCCCAAATTTCGTATAAGTATTTAGTAGAAGAATTGATTTTAAGTGGACACGGTACATAAAAACGTGACATAGATTATTTAGCGTTAAAGAGACAAGGACTCATAAAAACACACAACATACACACACACACACACACACACACACACACACACACACATTACACACATTACCTCATATTTCGCCTCATCACAAGTGTCACAGTCAAGATTAAGTTGAGGAGTGGCGTCGTCCGGTTGACGCAGATCCTCACATAGTCGCAGAGATAACGGAAAACCATCTTCGTACCACACATCTTGATGTTCGGCCACCATTGCCCGCAATGTAACGCAACCGTTGCCAGAAGGCGGAGCTTGCCAATATACCTAAACCATACTAATAAATAACTATACATTTATATTTATACTAGCTGTGCTCGCAACTTCGTCCGCGTGGAATTTAATAAAAAAGTTATTGTTCAGTTCTCAGAGTTAAAAAATAAATAAATTTGTAAAATAAAGTCAGCCAGTGAAAGTCTCGTCAAAATCGGTCCGGCCGTTTCAGAGACTAGCCGGAACAAACAGAAAAACAGACAGACAAAAATTGTAAAAAATTTTATTTTGTTATATGTACCGTGTATACATCCATATACATTTAGTAAAAAGCAGTTATTTTAATATTACAAACAGACACTTCAATTTTATTTATTTGTATAGATATGCAATGGAGTGAAAGTGATACAGTAGATAAGACACGTCTATAATAACCGAAAAATCACGAATTTAAAAGCAGGGTTAGGTTTTTACGAGTACCTATGTACTGAAATCGCATGTAGGTACGTATATCTCGATTCTAGTTTTACGACCATTGTGTAATACTTGTGATTCCCTATAACAGATAAATTATTATGAACACAAGCTAGTAACATTTTTGTTGTTAACCAACTAGTTAGAACTTAGAAGGATTAGTAGAAGAGTTTAGGAAGTTTAATAATGCCACGAAGTAACGCGCGATGTGTAACAAAGGCAATGAAAAATATAAAATTTAAAATGACGGTAAATTAAAAATTGACAAGCGCATACAAAATTACAAGATTGAGAGTAATTGCTTCCCAAAACTGATAGGCGCTCCAACAGAACCTAAATCTATATAATATATGAAAACAAATATTTGTCGGTGACGCTTTCTATAGAATGTGTTTTATATAATCGTAAACTATGCATTTAATCATGTCATATTCTTCAGCAAAGTTTTGTGCATGAGCCCATAAAGGTCTCTGAGTTGGTAAGACCAAAAAAAAAAACGTAGCAACGCGCGCAGAGTACAGCTAGTTATTTATAAAAACCTGTAAACTGGGAGATAAGCAAACTGACAATATTTAAAAAAACGTCTGTGTAGTAATGATTAATTTTTCTTCTAAAACGTTGAACATAAATTTAGATCAAGTATATTTTTAATAAACCTATTAATAATTACTGAAAACTCAGAAAGTCATACATACTTCAACAAATGACTTAGGAGATGATATAGCGTGTTCGACGGAATATAAACAGCGACTGCTGAACTTCGCGCTAAAGGGATCCTGTGGTCGCAATTCTCCAGGAAAGAGGAGCATCATTTTTCTCGTGTTTACAGGATCAGCTTTCATTTCTCCTTCCGCTGATATCATGAACTCAGTGAATCTCGATTCACCGTCCGTTTCCGTAATTTTTACTAAATCGAAATAATATTTTTATGCAATATGATTAAAAATTACAAAAACGTTTCTTTATTTCAAGAAAGCTCACCCGTATAGAGTTGATCAGGTATGTAGCTCTCGTCAGTATTCTCCACTAATAATTTAAATCGACCGTCTGGGTCTGATGATTGTGTGGTTGTTCCATACGGACGTCTATCGCAACGAAAACCGAATACCTCTTGACCGACATTTAAGAATAACAAAACAGTAAAAAATATTATGATCATCACGTTATACAAAATTTAAAACTCGATTTTAAAATAAAATTTCTTTTAAAAGCATATAGTCAAATATTTAGTAAGCTCTTAACTTATAATTTAGAACAACACAATACGTTATTACGAGAATTGTTCTATAAATGAAACAATTAAAACATAGAAGTGCCCTTTAATGATATCACATAACTAATTCAGTGGTCGTGTTGCCTTACATATTAATACAACCTAGACAATTGACCTAATTCTATTGTGGATAACTGGAAGAGTTTAACCGAGTTTCTATGAAAGAGCATAAAATTATACTAAAACTAGCTGTGCCCGCGGCTTCGCCCGCGTTGAAATCAGTTTGTCACAAAGTTTTCCCGGCAAACTTCCAGTGAAACTCTCATCAAAATCGGCTTTGCCGTTCCGTAAACCTTCCTCTTGAAGCCCTCTCTCCATTTGTGAAACCGCATGAAAATCCGTTAAGTAGATTTTGAGGGAATCGGTCACATACGCTTTTGGGAACTTTGTTTTATAATACACTAACTGTTGCCCGCGACTACGTCCGCGTAGTTATGAAGATATGCATTACTATTAAGATGCTTAACGCAAATTATTTATTTTATTTCAGTCACTTGAAATGCTTATCAGTCTGAGTAACTTTTTTAAAGGCACAATTTAGTATAATTTAATAGTTATTTTTATAAAACCTCTCTATACACCACATTTTTAGTTTTATTTTCAGGCTGCAGTATGAATAGCCTATCAGGCGAACTTGTTGCTACTGTATATGTTTCATACAAACTATCAACCCCAATTAAACCCCCTTAGCGATGGAATATCGCAAAATTCGTTCTTAGCGGACGTCTACTAACTATAATCTACCTCCCTGCCAAATTTCATCTTTGTCCATCTTGGATGGATGGACCATCCAGCGGTTTTTGAGTTCTCGTGATGTCAATCAGTGACCTTTCTCTTTTATATATATAGATTACGATGTATTATTTGGACACTTCCTCGCCATCTATAGAGCATACATTTTAAATTTCAAGTCTCTTACCTTAATAACATATGACTTTCATATAAACTTCCAACCCCCGTTTTATCCCCTTATGGATCGAGTTTCGTAAAATCCGTTCTCAGCGGATGTTTACGCCTTATAAGGAACCTATCTGCAAAATTTCGAGTTTGTAGCTGTTATAGTTTCAGAGATTTCGTGATGAGTGAGTCAACCTACCATACCCCATTTTAACCCCAAAAGGGAGTTGATTTCTAAAGATACATTATTTGAACACTTCTCAACATCTATAGAGCATACATTTTAAATTTCAAGTCTCTTACTTCAAAAACATAGGACTTTCATACAAACTTCCAACCCCCGTTTTATCACCTTAGGGGTCGAGTTTCATAAAATTCGTTCTTAGCGGATACTTACGTCTTATAAGGAGCCTACCTGCCAAATTTCAAGTTTGTAGGTGTTATAGTTTGGAGATTTCGTGAAGAGTGAATGACCTTTCACTTTAATATATATATGTATAGAAGATATATACATATAGATTACGATGCATTATTTGGACATCTTCTCACCATCTATAGAGCATACATTTTAAATTTCAAGTCTCTTACTTCAAAAACATGGGACTTTCACACAAAACTTCCAACCCCCCTTTTACCCCCTTAGGGGTCCAATTTTGTAAAATCCGTTCTTAGCAGATGTCTACGCCTTATAAGGAGCCATCCTGCCAAATTTTAAGTTTTTAGGTGTTATAGTTTCGGAGATTTCGTGATGAGTGAGTCAACCTACCATCCCCCGTTTTAACCCCAAAAGGGTATTGATTTCTAAAGATACATTATTTAGACACCTTCTCGCTATCTATAGAGTATACATTTTAAATTTCAAGTCTCTTACTTCTAAAACATAGGATTTTCATACAAACTTTCAACCCCCGTTTTACCCCCTTAGGGGTCGAGTTTCGTAAAATTCATTCTTAGCGGTAGTTTACGCCCTATAAGGAGCCTACTTGCTAAATTTCAAGTTTGTAGGTGTTATAGTTTCGGAGATTTCGTGATCAGTGAGTCAACCTACCATCCCCCGTTTTAACCCCAAAAAGGAGTTGATTTCTAAGGATACATTATTTGGACACCTTTTCACCATCTATAAAGCTTACATTTTGAATTTCAAGTCTCTTACTTCAAAAACATAGGACTTTCATACAAACTTCCAACCCCCGTTTTACCCCCTTAGGGGTCGAGTTTTGTAAAATCCGTTCTTAGCGGATGCCTACGTCTTATAAGGAGCCTACTTGCCAAATTTCAAGTTTGTACGTGTTATAGTTTCGGAGATTTCGTGATGAGTGAGTGACCTTTCGCTTTTATATATATTATTATAGATTATAGATTATAGATGTAGGGTTACAAAATTATTCAATCGGGTTAGTAAATAGCGTTTTTAGTAGGTAAGAGCTTTATTTTAAAAATCAAAATAAAACAATAAATTTAGATGCCAATAATTCTAATCATTCATATCTGATTAATACCCACCACGATCATGTCAACAGATGTCGTTTTTTTTTATCAAAGTTCTTAATCACTTTGTAGCCGACTTCAAAAAAGGAGGCTCTCAACTCGACTGTATTTTTTTATGTATGTTACTTCAGATCTTTTTACTGGGTGGACCGATTTCGATCATTCTTTTTTTTTAGTCGAAAGGTAGTGGTTGATATGTGGTCCTATTTAAGTATAATCGAGATCTGGTCACTTTTAGAGTTATATCTAATAATACGTATTTAACTATACCATTTTTTCGTCGACCTACGTTGTATTATATTCCATGACTTTTTTTTGGGTGATCAATTTTGATTATTCTTGTATTATACAAAAGCTACGATGCTTGTCTTGCAGTTTTTATTTAAATTTGATCTAGATTTGATGACTACTTTTTAAGTTTTACGTTGTATTACTTGTTGATGTAATCAAAGTTGGTTTTTTTTTTGTTTGCGAGCAAACAGAACTATCGACAAAATGATGGGACAAACGATAGGAGTGGTGTAGTCTTTCCGAAGAACAAAAATGTTTATAGCTAATAGTCTTACTTCAATTTATCAATTTCAAACTGAATTTATTGTTCAAGGGGTGTGGCTAGGCAAGCTGTCAATATTTTTGAACCGGACTATAATCCTTTAAAATAATAATTTAATCAGACCAGAGTTTTCATCTATCAATCTGGGAACCACGGTCTTATACACAGGTCGAATAACTACAGTAGTGGGGTACGTCGGCTTAATGGTTGCGCTTTTCTTTTTAATTTACGGCTGCCAGAGGCATGATGATCGATGAGTGTGCTGTGCAACGACGACAGATAACTAATTACAATTAAAAGTCACTCAATATAACCAATTCACTCAAAAAGCCATTAAGCAAGGGACTGAACTTAAAAAAATTATTTAAGCTGTTTATTCTAATTTTATTAGGAGCGGATATTATAAAATCTATTTCCATGTGAAAAATCACTCTTTACTACCTTTATTTAAATCTCCCATTAATTGTTACAAAATGCTTACTTATTTTAAATACAGATATTAGGTTTATAAATATAATTAGACAATAATTGTAAAAATATATTTACACTAGGGATGAAACGGATATCCGGTAACTATCCGGTATTTGGCCTATCCGGCCTTGTTTTCAGTATCCGGCCGGATACCGGATATTAATTCAGTATCATCATCATTGGCCTTAGTCCGTCTATTGCAGACGATTTAGACAGTGTCCGACAGACACTGTGTCGCCTAGGACACTCTTCGGGAAAACGCAGAGTTGCCTAAGCTCTGCGCCACCCTCTCGACCTCACTGGCTAGGACCACAGGAACGACGAGTCGATACCTGTGGAGCCAGTTCGGCTGCAGGAGTCTTTCGCATTTTAGAGCTATGCCACGAATGTTTGATGGAGACCCCATTTCGGGTTTCAAATGAAGTTTTCCTTCTCCAGGACCCTGATGATTTTGAGCCAGGTTTATCCCTCAGTCGCCTTTTACGACGCCCATAGGAAGAAAGGCAAGTGTGTGTGCGATACACCAAACAGCTAAGTTCCGCCGGATATCCGGCGGCTGGATATTCGGCAATTCGACCACATGGTTGGTCGAATATCCGGTATCCGGTATCCGGCCAAACTGTTATCCGTTTCATCACTGATTTACACATCACATATGGTGAGCGAACTACAGCTTATTTAGTGCCTAGACTAATAACCATCAAATTGATTGAAAGTATTACACCAATGAATTTAACAAATAAACTTAAAAATTACTTTCTTGATACTATTGTGACTTGATATATTTGATTGTGTGCATCTTTTTATTTGTGTTTTCAGTCCTAGCTTGCTTCTAATAGGAGGGTAGGTAAATATGTGATTATTTTATATTTTTTGTTTCATTGGTTATTACTAAATAGCATTGTCATAAACCTGCATGGTTTTTTAATGCTAATTAGAATAAATATGTACATTATTGTTTATTTGATAAATAAATTAAAAAAATTCCTCAATATTGTCTAGTCGTGGGTCGTAACGTCTTTTATGTGTAATCGGTTATACGTAGTTTCGTGGATACACGTAACTAATTTCGAAACTGCTTATTTTTTGTAACTAGTTATTTTTGTATACAGCATCAGTTACTACGTTATATTACTTTTGTTTGTATTATGGTTATGAAGTAGTTATATGTTATAACTTGTAACACATACGAATCCCGTTACGTACGTTAATATTGATGGATAGTATAATCAAATTAACTTCCCTTCATACTTTATCCAGCTTAAGGACTGGCTGCAAAACATGTTAATTACTTTTTTGATTATTGTATAGACATATATAGTTACTGAATTCGATTACGTTAAATATCGCCCAACGCTATTGTTAATTGATATTACTGTCATAGTTCTCGCCTACATTATCGTAATTCAAAAATAGTCTTACAAACTAACGCCATATCTTCTACGAGGAGGGTGAGTTCGGGGTGATATATTAATGTGTCGAAAATAGATGGCAGTAGCAGCAGTAGAGTCAAGAATTTTTGCAAATATAATTAATTTAAATAATCATTCAAACATGTTTTGTATGATTCATAGGTATAAAAAGATATATTATAAAGTATAAATTTATTTTATCTCCAATATTTTTCGCCGTGGCAATTATTATTGAGGCCCATCGTTCGTTAGTCGGCCATATTTGAATTTTGAATTACTCCTCGTTTTACCGAGAGGTTCCAACGATGGCCTTTTGGATGGCGATGGCCTATGCCCTTTGGTGGCGTTCATTAATTAGTAGTTACCTAGATACAGTAGTTAAGGCTTGAGGTTTTATACATGATCAACAAAAATTCAAATAAAACATGCCACTTATACAAACTACTAGTTACGCCTCGCGATCTCAGCTACATAATTTCAGACCGTGAGAATGTCGGGATATTAAGTAGGGGGTGTCCGGGACGCTTGCCCAGGTAGGAGAGATGCTCCAGTCTGATTATATCATTTAAATATTTGCTCTATTTAGTTTGCTGAATGTCTAGCAAGAAAAAAAGATTTTTAATATTTTAACATTTTCCCGACAAATATAAAGATAAGCAATAAGTTTCTAATCATTTAGGTTAATAAAATAATATAGTTTTAGGATCGCAGTGTGATTCAATATTAAGTATGATTTCACATTTTTCTGTAATCACGTGCTAAAGTGAGGAAGGCTAAGTTAGGGAGACTTGAACCATGATTGGTGCGAGAGACATGATCAGTGGTTTAACATCCCCTCGGATAAGTTTTACAGAAAGTTTATTATTATATTATATATCATAACTAGCTGAGTCTGCGACTTTGTCTGCATGGAATTAAAAAAAAATTGTTCAGTTCAGTAATAGAAACTTCGTAAATAATGTATTATTTTAGATTAAACTCGATTACCGTGAAAAAAATTAAGTTAATCTTGCTCTCATTATTTCTCGCTTTCTCGCTCGTTATAATTATCCTAGATAAGGCGTCTGCCACCACATTATCTCTACCACTAACATACTCTACTTTAAAGTCATACTCCTCTAATAAAAGTCTAAACTTTGTCAAACGACTAGATAGATTAGTCATATTAAATAAGTATAACAACGGTTTGTGATCGGTTCGAATAACAAAACTTTTGCCACACAAATAAGGTCTAAAATATTTAATCGACCATACAATGGCTAATAGCTCCTTTTCAATTGTCGCATAGTTCAATTTAGCTTTATTCAAACCCCGACTCGCGAATGCAATCGGTTTCTCGTTACCATTGTATAGTACGCTCCCTATAGCAAAACCTGAACTATCAGTTTGTAAAATAAATTCGTTTTTTTGATGAAAAAATCTGGATAATCCAATACAAGTGGATTAGAAAGTAATTTTTAAGGCGCTCAAACGTGTTGTTACATTTCGGTGTCCATTCGAATTTAACATTTTTTTGACATAATTTATTTAATGGTAAAACTATTTCACCAAAGTTACGAATAAATTTACGGTAATAATTACTAAATGCAATGTATGGAATTGAACTATGGGGATCGGCCAGCAACTCCAATATTGAGATTCTTCAACGGTTTCAAAATAAAGCCTTAAAAACTTTAATTAATGCTCCCTGGTTTACCCAAAATAAAGAAATACACAGATACTTGGAAATACCCACAATCGAGGAGGAGATTGATATTTTCTGTAAAGCGTACAAATATAAATTAGACCGGCACGAAAACCAACTGGCTAGAACTCTAATGGATACTGATAATAGTATATTTCGACTTAAGAGATCAAGACTAGTTTCCATTTGAAGTTAAATTAATGAGGGATGTGCTGATTCCGAAAAGTCCAAGAAAAAGTTCAACAAATTTAATTAAAGCTAAGGGGCTGATTGTAAATAGATGGAAGGTTAAAAAAAAATCTGTGCTCTTAAAAAAGCATCTAATACAAATGGCGTCGCAAGTGACATGGACACATAGACACGGGATTTGATACATAAATTACTAACAGAAAACGAAAAACATGCGAGCTTGTGGGATCCATACAGTGAAACTTATAAAAACAAAATCCTTAGAGATAACGCATATGTAGACATCACAGATTAAGTATTAGTTACTACGTAAGTAGACATTGAAAATGATAAATTTAATTTAATTTCCCACTCCTGTTAAAAAGCACGGAATTTATAGCAAATGTAAGCCAGCCTTATCATCGCAAATCGCGGATCGCAATCGCAGTCAGCTCGAAGTTCCATTGAGTGTCGTGCGGGTTTTGAACAAAAATTTTACCCTCTTGTTTCGCATTTGTTGTTATTATTTTATTTGTACTTTTGAAGGTGTGAAGGACGTTTTGAATAACGATAGCGCCTGGGGCCGTGAAAATAACGATAGCGCCTGGGGCCGTGAAAATAACGATAGCGCCTGGGGCCGTGAAAATAACGATAGCACCTGGGACCATGACAATAACGATAGCGCCTGGGGCCGTGAAAATAACGATAGCGCCTGGGGACGTGAAAATAATGATAGCGCCTGGGGCCGTGAAAATAATGATGCGCTATTTATAACGATGCGCTATTTATAACGATGTGCTATTTATAACGATGCGCTAATTATAACGATGCGCTATTTATAACGATACGCTATTTATAACGATGCGCTATTTATAACGATAGCGCTATTTATAACGATGCGCTATTTATAACGATGCGCTATTTATAACGATGCGCTATTTATAACGATGCGCTATTTATAACGATGCGCTATTTATAACGATGCGCTATTTATAATGATAGCGCTATTTATAACGATGCGCTATTTATAACGATGCGCTATTTATAACGAAGCGCTATTTATAACGATGCGCTATTTATAACGATGCGCTATTTATAACGATGCGCTATTTATAACGATAGCGCTATTTATAACGATGCGCTATTTATAACGATAGCGCTATTTATAACGATGCGCTATTTATATCGATGCGCTATTTATAACGATAGCGCTATTTATAACGATGCGCTATTTATAACGATAGCGCTATTTATAACGATGCGCTATTTATAACGATGCGCTATTTATAACGAAGCGCTATTTATAACGATGCGCTATTTATAACGATGCGCTATTTATAACGAAGCGCTATTTATAACGATGCGCTATTTATAACGATGCCCTATTTATAACGATAGCGCTATTTATAACGATAGCGCTATTTATAACGATGCGCTATTTATAACGATGCGCTATTTATAACGATAGCGCTATTTATAATTTATTTATAACTTGTTCCTGGAGTACTCAGGGCGGATCGCCCGCGAGAAGCGTGGCCGCCGTCTACGACACCGTACGGTATACCCGTATCGTTCTCACCGCTATGACCCTCTGGGGTCTCCTCAGGAGGGCCTTGTTACTGCGAGTGGCGAGAACGTCGGTGAACACGAGGGCACCGTACAGTACCATGCTGCGCACTATGCTGACGTAGAGACGTAAAAATGAAGGAAAGTGGAGCTGTTCCAAACTGTACTTGAGCAATTATAAATGCAACTTGAGCAGTTTTCTAACACTTTGAACAATTTAAAATATTGTATACATCAAAAGATATAGGAGTTTGAAAATATTGATAATTGATTTTTTTTTTCAACGACTTTTTTGATTTTTAATTAAATAGTTTAAGGTGAGCAATTTAAAAGGACAATATAGTTGAATTGAGCTATTGAAAATCTATCGATTTACTAATCGATAGATTTTCAATAGCTCAACATTACAAGTATCATTATTTTGCAGGCTGGGGTAGGGTAGGTGTTATTTTCTACGTTTTGGCTTGTTTACGGACTTTTTGATCTTCTACGTGTTACGACATCACCTGGCTTGTTACTTGGACCCCGGATTAATTGCATGACTGATAACTTGTCTCTCTATTACACGTATTACAATTTTTGCAATTTTGATAAAGTATATTAAGATGCCGAAACCAGCTTAATTAAAATGTTATTTCAAATGTGATATCGATGGTGAGTAATCCAATTATTTAAAGAAACGTTTCAAAGCAGTATTTAGACATTAAGTATTATACCAAGAGTATTATTCGACTTAGTAAAATTATTTATAAAAGAGAAGTAATAAATTTGTATGCCATTTTAAAATTTGGTTAGCAAAAAAAAAAACAGCCTATAAATCATTTGGCCAGCATACAAAGATTTCTTTAGCCATAATAAAAATCAGGATGCAATTTTTTTTCTTTATAAAATCATAATAATAATAATTTAAACATAAGCAGGTAGCTTGTCTTATTATGTATCTGCAAAATAAACATTCATACTGCAAAATAATTATTTGGTCAGCAGGATTGATTGACATTCATATTTAAATTTTGGTTAGCAATAAAAATAGATTGCGTTTTTTTTTCAAAATCAACAGTGTTCGTTAAAAGTGGATGGGATAATTATAAAAATAAAGCTACATATATGACACTATCTCAATATTACTAAATAGGGATCCCTTTCTATCGAATTTTTTTTTGTTCTCATTTAATTTCACAGTAAGGCATTTTTTGGCATACTATTTCAGTAGGCATTATTATCTTTAAGGCTTATATTACCAGCACAAAATTAAATTTTTGCTTAGTCTCTTGAGTGCTTACCAAAATTTAAATTAACATGAGTCACTCATTGCTGCTTTTACATATATTCAGCTGTACAAAAAAATATACTGTTCAGAGACAATAAAAATTGCAAACTGATTTAGAAATATTTGCTGACTATATGCTGCTGATCAACTATTAGCTAACCAATAATATTTTTTTGCTAACAAAGATACAAATACCTTGCAAACTGTTTAAATCACATCCTTAATAAAATAGACGTAATAATTAACTCTTTTTCTTCCTTTCATTGCATTTAGAATTCATTATTATGTGTCTTTAGTATCAGTTTTATGTATAAAGCAATATTTTAAGAATATTAAAAATTTTCAGGACCTTTACATCCCTTTCCCAAATGGGAATATTCTCATACAGAGAAGTTTAACCAATAGAAATTTGTACTTGACAATACAATTCAAGAAAAGGAAACAATTATATTTACAATTCCATTCGTATATGCCACAAACATTTCGAGGAGTATTTTAAATCATCAAGCAGACGATTGACGAGGAATATTGTCCCTACATTGAACTTAAGTAAGCATAATAACTTGTGAGAGACATAGAGTTGATTTGGTTGATTTTATTAGCAATCTTTGTATTAAGGTGTACAGTTGGTGCCTGGGATTAAATCGATTATTAAATGGAAAATTTTCAAATTTTGATAGGAATGACCATGTTAAAAAACAAGCATCCGATTATTATAATAAAAGACGAAAATAAACAACAGTTTTATGAATTCTATATCGTACTGGTGTTTTATTTTTAAACTCTCGATTTTCTGTTAATATTTGGTAAAATAGAATTAATTTGAAATCAAAATTTTATTACGTAACACAAAAAAATATTAAATCTTCTTAATGTACATACTTGCTACTTTTTGATGAAAATTAATGATAAATAGATATAAAATACTTTTCACACTATTTCCACCAATTTATTAATACAAACTATTTATATTAATAAATAAGTGGAAATAGTGAAAAGTACATATTATAGTCTATTATTTGAATAATAATCATTCTGGTAAAAAAGAAATTATCAGCGCCATCTGTAGTATTATTATAGAAATAAAATTGTATGTGCACGCCATCTGTTGGTGGGGGAGGTCGTGATACATCAATTTTAATTTCTAAGTGGCGTATCTATACCAGTATATAAGACTATAAGTGTATATCAGTGTTGCCAATTTAGTAGATTTTCCACTAGATCTGGTGGTTTAGACACCCCTTTTGGCGGGAAAAAAATGGTTTTAGTGGCTAGTGGATTTTTTAGTGGTTTAGGTTTGTTCCGAATAATCTAGTATTTTTCTAGGATTTTTTTACAGGTACACACAACAGGCAAAAATGGTATAGTTTTGTTGTGTAGGCAACACCGAACGAATTAAAACCTGTCGGCTGTTGGGAATCCCCCGAAAATTGTTTATGAATTTATTGAATGAACATAAACTTTATATGTTGGGTTAAGTTTGATTTGATTCGAAAGACCAAGTTGTTATTTATTTACTCACTCGTCAGTCAGTTCTGTTGAACAGTATAGTTCGCTATTGGTTCGCAATCGTTCTCTAATCTATAAATGATACTTACTTCTCAATCTTGCTTTAATTTGTTTTTAAACTGTTTAGCGCTGTAAAATTATTTTTGAAATAGTTTTAAATAGTATTTGATAATGCCCAAGCCACAGTACACCCAAAGGTTATTCGTTAGTTAAACGGCCTCGAATTTATGGGGCGAAATGGGGGTGGTAGAGTAACGCTTGGCTCCGGCGCTGCGGGAAGTGCAGCCCTTCCGCCCTTGCGTGCGAAAGCACGCTCACTCATGCTCCGTTCCGCAGCGGAGGCTGCCTCAGCCGCTCCTCTACGCATTCGTTCGCGCACTTTCGCACGGCGGGCGAGGGCTGCCCTCCCTCCGCGCCTCCAGCTTAAAAAAAAAACACTCTAGGACCACGTGGACAGTGGGGTGCTCCGATTCGGTTTTGGGTATTTTTCAAATTTCTAAACCTATATTCTAGCACGCAATGTTACTAATTACCCGACTGCCAAGGAAGGGTTATTTTATTAGAATACTAGCTGACCCGGCAAACTTCGTATCGCCTAACACAAACTTTATGGTATGGTATTAAAGTTCAAATTGACTTTTAAGTATTATCACAAATCTTTTGTATGGGAGAATAGAAAAGTGTTGTTTTTAGACTTTTTCAGGAAATTTTAAATTTTTTTTTTTTAGAATTTTTCTCTCCGTAAGAACCATCCTTGTACTTCAAGGAATATTTAAAAAAAAGAATTAGCGAAATCGGTCCAACCGTTCTCGAGTTTTGCGCTTAGCAACACATTTTGCGATTCATTTTTATATATAAGATTATGTCTGACGCGTTATTTTGTTTAAAAGTGTCTATTTGTCAGTCGTGAAAGGTCAGTTCGTATCGTATTTTGATCTTGCAGTAAAGATGGTTTTTACGTAAATTTATTCGAAAATAACGCGTGATAGTCGCAGTACGGAGCATGAGTACACTAACCGCAGCACCGGAATTAAGGTAGAGTCAGAAATAACAAAAATTTAACCTCCGATAAAAAAATCTACCTATATTGTACATAATAGTCGTTATGTACTTACCTAATTGTTTCCTTTTTTTCTATAGTTACATTAATTATTGTTTCCTGTAGTACATAACTTAAATAATTATTATTTTATTTTCATAATTACGTTGCTGTTGTTGCTGTATTTTCCAATTTTATTTAGGTAGGTAGTCGTTGTGTTTGATTTTTTTAGTGGAATTCTGGTGGTTTGAGAGGCCAATAAGTTTTAGTGGTTTCTGGTGGTGTACACGGCTTCATTTGGTGGGTTGGTAAAAATAAAGTTGGCAACACTGGTGTATATGTATAATCTATGGTCATCACTGTCAGTCTTTGACTGTCAGGATACTGGTCCTGTTAATTTAATAGGATGTGTACTTTTTTGGTCTAAGCGTCTAAGTTATTCTGATTTCTGTGGGCGCGTTCGTGTCAAGGAAGTGATTGTCAGATGGTAAATAAATGTCTGTAAAGCAAATAAAAATGCCGTCAGTGACGAAAGATTCAACGATATTGAAAATTGCGGTGGAAATGCTCAATGCCCCCGACAAAGTACCACAATTGATTGAGTTTGATCAAAGTCAACCCTTATCGAGTATTATCCAGGGTTTGTGCAAGGCGTGGGGTCTTCCAGATCCCGTTAACTATGCTTTGCAATTTTCCGAAAGCAATAATCAAAATTATATTACGGAGAAAAACCGTAATGAAATAAAGAATGGATCTGTCCTACGCCTCGAACAGTCACCAGCCAAAACGGTTCACGATATATTAGCCAAAATTAACACAGGTACAGAAGCAGAACAAACTGCAGCTTTAACAAAACTATCGAATGTAAGCAGCGACCTAACATTCGCTCTTGAGTTTATTAATAAAAAAGGATTATCATTAATTATCAACAACATAGAAACAGGAAAATTTAAAGGCAACTGCTTAAAGTATGCCCTGGTTACATTCGTAGAATTAATGGACCATGGTATTATATCCTGGGATATTTTGGAAAATCAGTTTATAAATAAGGTTGTTAGCTTTGTTGGTAATCAAACAAATGCACAAGATCCAAAGATAATTCAGTCATGCCTTTCTATTCTTGAAAATATTGTACTGAACAGTTCAGGAAAAAATTCGCATGTTGAAAAAGAAATTACTATACCCAGTTTGATCTCTCATCTAGAGAACCAGGACAGGATCATCCAACAAAATGCAATTGCCCTTATCAATGCAATATTTTCTAAGGCCGACTTAATAAAGAAAAAAACAATCGCAGCTACATTGTGCTCAAAACAAGTAAGAAATAAAATTTATGAAAATCTTATTACCAAAAATGTATCGAAGGAAACACTAGGCACCGAGCTTGCACATCAACTTTATGTGTTACAAACATTGACTCTTGGGCTGCTCGAGCCGAAAATGCGTCAAAGAGCTGATGCTCAGGAACAGGAGTCTCAAGAGAAAATAAAAGAATTGAGAAAGTTGGCATTTGAAAATGACAATAATACCAACATGGAAGTCACAACAAGACGGCAGACAGGTAGTTTATCAAAGGACTTCAAAAAACTTGGCTTCAAATGTGAAATAGATCCTATCAAAGATTTCAATGAGACCCCACCTGGTGTTCTGGCATTAGATTGCATGTTATATTTTGCAAGAAACTACAGAGAGGATTATACAAAGATAGTTCTCCGGAATAGCTGTCGAGCAGATGAACAGGAATGTCCATTTGGCAAAACTAGCGTTGAATTAGTTAAACTACTATGTGAAATATTACATGTAGGGGAAACACCAAGTGAACAGGGACAAACTTATCACCCCTTGTTCTTCACACATGATCATCCTTTCGAAGAGTTATTCCGGATCTGTATAGTCTTACTAAACAAGACATGGAAAGAAATGAGAGCCACAACAGAAGATTTTGTCAAAGTTCTGAGTGTTGTTAAAGAACAGATTAGTAGGGCATTGGCAGCATCTCCTAAGACCTTTGATAAATTCAGACAGAAGATTAAAGAATTGACATATAGTGAAATTACCCACTTGTGGCAGCAAGAGCGTACTAATCGAGAAGTATGGGAATCCCATGCTAGACCCATTGTTGAACTTAAAGAGAAAATAACACCTGAGATTATAGACTTAATTCAACAGCAGCGCCTAGGTGTTTTGGTAGATGGAACAAGATTTAAGAAATATATGAAGATCAACAGGAAAGATAAATTTTGGTTTATCCGATTATCACCAAATCATAAAATTCTACATTATGGAGAGTGCGACGAAAAAAGTACACCAAGTTTGGAGGAATTGGGTACTAAATTGGCTGTCGCTGATATCAAATGTGTTGTTGTAGGCAAAGATTGCCCCCACATGAAGGATTTGAAAGGAAAGATTAGCAGTCCACATTTAGCTTTCTCACTTATACTAAAGGCAGCAGAAGTTCCTTCGCTTGATTTTGTTGCACCAGATGAGCAAATATTTGATTACTGGACAGATGGCATCAACGCCTTGCTAAAAGAAAAAATGACAAGCAAATCTTTTGAGAATGATTTGGAAACTCTGTTGTCTATGGACATAAAGGTCAGACTGCTTGACGCTGAAGGTATTGACATACCCCAAGATCCCCCTCAAATCCCGCCAGAACCAGAAGACTACGATTTTTATTATGAAAATAATTAAATAAACTTTAAAATTAATGTAAATAAAATCAAGTATTGTATTATACCTAGTATTTAAGTGTATCTCAAGAATTATTTAGTGGATATATTTTCATTCCTGCATCATTTTGTTGCCCATATTTTTAAGTATTCATTATTAGCATTTATTTAATAGCACATTAAAGTTTTGTAAGTTCAATGAGCCATTCGCAGAACATATACAAATGGATTAACATTCATAATAAATAATAAAATGTATTTCATTTTTAAAATTTCAATCAACAATAAATGAATATGAATTTCATACAATAATAGAATGACATATGTGTATTCTTTATATGCTATTTTTTTATATACATGTAGTCTTAGTTCATTTTACAGTGATATAGAAAGAAAGGGTAAAGATAAAAAATTTATTGATGTTTATAAAATCGATATTTATTTCATTTAACTGATGATGTTTAAGTATTCTTTAGTTATGAGTCATAATTATAATTTCACCTTATTACCACGTTTTATGTACACCAAAGATTGACAAATAAATTTAGTATAATCGTATTATAATAAAAATAAACAAATATTTTATATACAATGACTTTCATTATACAGTTATTTTTTGAAGTAAAACTTTACGCACGCTTGTCTTGGGGAGTAGGCAATGCGAGACGAGAGCATTGCGAAAAGTGTAATCGGGCGAGACGAACGGAAGTTGAGAGGCAGATATAACTTAGTGAAGATAGAAAGTTTTGTATGTTTTACTTCACGTTTTTTTTTTTTGTAAAACTTTATAAGCACCTGACTTGGGGACTAAATAACTCATAAAAAAATATAGTCGAATTGCGAAACATCTTTTTTGAAGTCAGTTGAAAATCCATGTGTTTCTATACATATTAAAAAATATGACGTATGTTCCTCTATACAAAACTTCAAGTTGGTTTGACGATTATTGAAGTCATGAAGAAACTTACGCAAAAACTTACGTCACAGCAAAGCCATACTTACATGTGGTGTAATCATAATCATACACAATGACGATAAGTTTATCTTGCATTTAAGTTGCTGATTAGTTTATTTAATACTTAAGACTTCTAAAGCAGGAAACTCATTTATTTGTTTTACTTTGATAGTTTCCGATAGATAATAATAATAAATTCTTTATTTGACTAGATACTGTACCATTTTATAATCCGCTAAACTGCGTGATAGTTTATCGAGATAGATATAATATAGGAGGTAAGACATAGGATTTCGCCTATGTCAGTTATGACTATGAGTGAGGATGGTAGCAAGTAGTTACAGGAAAACTAGCAGTATTATAACACCCTACTAATTATTATTATTATAACGTTAGTTTGTGGGTACGCATCGATTTTGTTAGTTTTTGAAAAAAAAATATACGTCACAACTGCCACTAACTACGTCAAAGCTTAGTATGAATATGCTCAGCTGGAGCTTTATATCAAGTTTTTAAAATAAATTTAATATATTTGAAAAAAAATTGATTATGTACCGAAAACGACTTACCGTTAGGCATAGATTATTAGAAACCAATTTCAATCAGTCCTTTCAAAACAGATGTTAAACGAAAAAACTTATTTTTATCCGACTTCAAAAAAGGAGGAGGTTACTCAATTCGACCGTATATAAATATATATATGTTCGGGGATAACTCCGTCGCTTATTAATCGATTTCGATAAAAAATTTTTTGTTGGAAAGGAGATATCCCTAGTTTGGTACCATAATAAGGAAACCAGGCTCTGATGATGGGATTCCAGACAAATCGAGGGAAACTCTCGAAAATCCGCATAACTTTTTACTGGGTGTACCGATTTTGATGATTTTTAATTTAATCGAAAGCCGATGTTTATCATGTGGTCACATTTAAATTTCATCGAGATCTGATACAACTTTTGGAGTAATCTTTGATAATGCGTATTTACTTGATTATTTTTCGTCTACCTACGTTGTATTACTTGTCAATATCATTGAAGCCGGTTTTTCTTCGTTTGCCTGCAAACACAATTATTTTGATTCAATTACACATATAACATAAACAATGAGGTTATGTATTCTTTATTTCTTTAGGTTGATAAGAAAAAAAAAACAGATTCCATTCACATAACTAAGCGTACGAAAATCTTTATTAAATAAAAAACACGTAAATCACAGTGACACTTTTATAAACAAATACTATTATTTTATTACTGCATCTTTGATACTTCGAACTTCGTATTTATTATTTCTTCGTCTGAGTCTAATAGCGGTAGTGTGCTTGTAGGTATGTTCTCTTCAACCCATCGGAGATCTGAATCTAGAGATGTCGTGTTTGGTTCTGGGTCTCGAGGGACGTCGGGCGTTTCATTTATATTTGTGGCTCGCATTTTAACCCCGTAGGCGTCGTTTACGAATTGTTCTTCTTCTTCTGTATGTTAAAAAAAAAAAAAAACTTTTTTACACTAACCTTTTTACAACTACAATTTTATACGTTATAATTATCTGTCTTGTTTTCAATTTATAATTTTTTTTTTTATTAAGTCGTTAAGTTACCTTACTGGCCGTCCATATATTACGACACACGAATTTCACCATTTTTTGTCAACATAAGTTTCTTCATTATTTTTATTTTCGTTTTAATTTATGTCAATTTTCCAACAAAACTATTTGAATTTTAATTTTTTAAGTTCATTGTTAATAAGTATGTAGTTGAAATACCATGTTTTAAAACTTACCAGTAGGTATATTATATTTTTAAAATGTGATGTTACAAAATTTTGGACCCCTTCCTTACCCTTGTCACACAATGCCACCTATCATCTACCACCTATCATCTATCACCTATCATCTACCACCTATCATCTATCACCTATCATCTACCACCTATCATCTATCACCTATCATCTACCATCTATCATCTACCACCTATCATCTACCACCTATCATCTACCCCCTATCCCTTCTCTTAAGGTGTGACGTAATTAATGGCTGGCCCATTAGTTACAATACAATATCTCAAAGTAAGCAAGTTTTTTTGCAAATTATCAAAACACGCAAAATTTTAAAATCAAAGGTTTTTTAGTTAAATAAGGGCAATATATTAAAAATAACCTTTTTGTGGCTTATTTACGTATTCTAAATACGCACCAATATTTTTTGAATTAAATTTATGAAAACATTTCGAATTTAACGGTTTTTTAAATAAAGAAAGGCAATATTTTAAGAGTACCCTCATCATCCTCAGCGTTGTCCAACAATGGTGTGAAAGCGTATCTCTGGTTATTATTTGTCGGTCTCCATAATACCATAATGACTGTTAGGACACCCACAAACAATATGTGCCAGTAGGCTTCATCCATCCACACTTCTTTCCAATCCTGAAATCAATTACAATTATTATTTATTTATTTATTTATACTTTATTGTACACCACAACTACATTTTAAACATTAAATACATTTAAGAAACTTCTTAACCAGTAACGTTTTGACATCAATTTAAAAAAAAAACTGTTCATTGACAGTTAGCACTTACAATAGCAAACATATATCAACTTAACAAAATTTACATATATTTAATATTTACAGCAGTGAAAGCAATAATAGTCAGACACATGTAATAAATGGTTCTACCGAGTTTCGGAACACATTTAATTACTTTAGAACTAAGTCGAATAAAATAGATTTTCCTTGAACATAATTTTAAGCTTGTCCGTATTATAATAACCCTATTGAGAAAAATAGAAAATGATCTTAAAAATTATAGCCTGAATTTGTGTTGTACTTTATAATAATTGTGTTTGCAGGCAAACGAAGAAACACCGACTTCGATTATATCGACAAGTAATACAACGTAGGTAGACGAAATAATAGTCAAGTACATACGTGTTATCAAAGATTACTCCAAAAGTTGTAATCTGATCTCGATGAAATTTAAATGTGATCACATGATAAAAATCGGCCTTCGATTAAATTAAAAATTATCAAATTCGGTACACCCAGTAAAAATTTATGCGGATTTTTGAGAGTTTCCCTCGATTTCTCTGGGATCTCATCATCAGATCCTGATTTCCTTATCATGGTATCAAACTAGGGATATCTCCTTTCCAACAAAAAAAGAATTATCAAAATCGATCCATAAACGATGGAGTTATCCCCGAACATACATAAAAATATATATATATATATATATATATATATACATATATATCTATAATCTATAATATATATAAAAGCGAAAGGTCACTCACTCATCACGAAATCTCTGAAACTATAACACCTACAAACTTGAAATTTGGCAGGTAGGTTCCTTATAAGCCGTAGACATCCGCTAAGAACGGATTTTACGAAACTCGATTCCTAAGGGGGTAAAACGGGGGTTGGAAGTTTGTATGAAAGTCCTATGTTTTTGAAGTAAGAGACTTGAAATTTAAAATGTAAGCTCTATAGATGGTGAAAAGGTGTCCAAATAATGTATCTTTAGAAATTAACTCCCTTTTGGGGTTAAAACGGGGGATGGTAGGCTGACTCACTCATTGCGAAATCTCCGAAACTATAATAGCTACAAACTTAAAATTTGGAAGGAAGGCTCCTTATAGAGCGTAGACATCCGCTAAGAACGGATTTTACTAAAATCGACCCTTAAAGGGGTTAAACGGGGGTTGAAAGTTTGTGTGAAAGTCCCATGTTTTTGAAGTAAGAGACTTGAAATTTAAAATGTATGCCTTATAGATGATGAGAAGGTGTCCAAATAATGTTTCTTTAGAAATCAACTCCCTTTTGGGGTTAAAACGGGGGATGGTAGGTTTAATCACTCATCACGAAATCTCCGAAACTATAACACCTACAAACTTGAAATTTGGCAGATAGGTTCCTTTTAGGGCGTAAACATTCGCTAAGAATGGGTTCTACGAAATTCGACCCCTGAGGGGGTAAAAAGGGGGTTGGAAGTTTGTATGAAAGTCCTATGTTTTTGAAGTAAGAGACTTGAAATTTAAAATGTACGCTCTTTAGATAGTGAAAAGGTGTTCAAATAATGTATCTTTAGAAGTCAACTCCTTTTTGGGGTTAAAACGGGGAATGGTAGGTTGACTCCCCCATTACGAAATCTCCGAAACTATAACAGCTAAAAACTTGAAATTTGGCAAGTAGGTTCCTTATAGAGCGTAAACATCCGCTAAGAGCTGATTTTATGAAACTCGACCCTTAAAGGGATAAAACGGGGGTTGGAAGTTTGTATGAAAGTCCTATGTTTTTGAAGTAAGAGACTTGAAATTTAAAATGTATGCTCTATAGATGGTAGAAAGGTGACCAAATAATGTATCTTTAGAAAGCAACTCTCTTTTGGAGTTAAAACGGGGGATGGTAGGTTGACACACTCATCACGAAACCTCCGAAACTATAACAGCTACAAACTTGAAATTTGGCAGGTAGGTTCCTTATAGGGCGTAAACATCCGCTAAGAACTAATTTTACGAAAACCGACACCTAAGGGGATAAAACGGGGGTCGGAAGTTTGTATGAAAGTCTTATGTTTTTGAAGTAAGAGACTTGAAATTCAAAATATATGTTCTATAGATGGTGAGCAGGTATCCAAATAATGCATCGTAATCTATATATATAAAAGAGAAAGGTCACTGACTCACTCATCAAAAACCGCTGGATGGTCTATCCATCCAGGTTGGACAAATATAAAGTTTGGCAGGGATGTAGATTATAGTTAGCAGACGTCCGCTAAGAACGGATTTTAAGATATTCCATCGCTAAGTGGGTTTAATTGGGGTTGATAGTTTGTATGAAACATATACAGCCTGAAAATAAAACCGAAAATGTGGTGTATAGAGAGGTTTTATAAAAATAACTATTAAATTATACTAAATTGTGCCTTTTAAAAAGTTACTCAGTTTGATAAGCATTTCAAGTGACTGAAATAAAAACATAATTTGCGTTAAACATCTTAATAGTAATATATAACTTCATAACCACGAGGACGTAATCGCGGGCAACAGTTAGCGTATTATAAACAAAGTCCCCAAAAGTGTATGTGATCGATTCGCTCAAAATTTACTGAACGGATTTTTATGCGGTTTCATCATTGTAGAGGGCTCCACCATTGGCAAGAGGAAGGTTTACGGAACGGCTAAGCCGATTTTGATGAGAGTTTCACTGGAAGTTTGCCGGCAAAACTTTGTGACACACTAACTTCAACGCGGGCGAAGCCGCGGGCACAGCTAGTATATATATATATATATATATGGTCGAATTGAGTAACCTCCTTCTTTTTTGAAGTCAGTTAACAAAATATATCAAATTTAAATATAATAAATAGTGAACTGATTCCAATGACTTGGTAAATGGATAGCTGGATATCCAGAAAAACACATAGGTAAGCTATTTTTATTTTATGTGGCTAAGAGTGGCGTAGCTAGATTTATAATAAAAATAATAACATTGTCAATGTCTTCTGCATGTTTATTTCTATATTTCTACTTAGCGACAATGTTTGCCGCGTTGGCGCAAAGGTCACAACCATGGATTGTATCTGTTGCACTGGCGGTTGCGGGTTCGATCCCCGCACATGATAAACATCTGTATTGGCCATACAGGTGTTTGCCGTGGTCTGGGTGTTTGTGCTATCCTTGTGGGTCTCCCCACCGTGCCTCGGAGAGCACGTTAAGCCGTCGGTCCCGGTTGTTATCATGTACACCTGATAGTGATCGTTACTCATAGTAGGGAATATATCCGCCAACCCACATTGGAGTAGCGTGGTGGATTAAGCTCTGATCCTTCTCCTACATGGGGAAAGAGGCCTATGCCCTAGTGGGATATTACAGGCTGAAGCAAAAATAAAATACTTACTGAAATACAAAATATTATTCGATACGACTTGAGAGAATAGAGCATGAAGATGACGGAGGCGACGACCGCGAATATTAGAGTGTTCGTGAAGTGTTTGTACAGAGCGAGCTTTACCGCATTTCTGAAAACGACAATTTTTGATTAATTTATATTACACATACATTTTTACACGTACATTTGTACGTAGAATTTTTTGTTATGTTTTAACATCTTTTAGTTAATGAAAAGAAGCAACCCAGAAACCACCCACCAAGGTCAGCAAACGAGAAAACTATTTCGCTATTACAAATTTGGTGGGTTAATAACTTTATAATGATTATCGTATATCAGATTTTTTGAGTAGTGCAGAGCAAGAAATGTGTTGCTTAAAACTTGAAGCAGTCTAAATGGGTAAGTATCTCAACCTTACAGAAGATCACCGCTAAATACTACTGTTCTCTTCTCATGTTGAGGTGTTGCAAGCGTCTATATTTCTGTAGACTACGGTAATTGCTAACCATCAGAAGAGCGTACGCTTGTTTGCCAATCTAGTCGTATACATAAAGTAGAGACTGCAATATGGTTTTTATCTATCTATTTAACATGACGTTATTATAATAACAAGTGGTCGCTTAGTGGTCAAATAATTAAATTAAAAGTTTAAGCATTATTTAAGGTTCTGTTTTCAAAGACTCTATAATATAAGCAAAAGAGTATATATCCGTGTGTGTGTCAAATACATGGTAGTGTGTAAAGTTTTTTTTGTTGATTTCAGGTATCTTTTATGCATAATTAAAAAAAATTATCATTCTGTACTCAAAAATTATCATCTTTATATCTATACGAATATTATAAAGCAGAAGGAACAACTGGTCTGATTTGAAAAATTCTTTCAGTATTATATAGTCCATTTATCAAGGAAGGCTATAGGCTATCATTACGCTGAGACCAATAGGAGAGGAGCACCTTTTAAGAGATTCCGCTGCGTGCGCTGCGTAAACAGTTTAAATGTGGGTTGAAGTTAGCGTTAGTCCAAAGTAACTATTCCACGCGGAAGAAGTCGCGGGCGGCAGCTAGTAAACTATAAGTTTGCGAAATTTCACTCACTCAAAGATACAAAGCTTTAGCTTCGCGTATGAATGTAATGATATTTTTTTTTTTTTTTTATATCACTAGTTCGGCAAACAAGCGTACGGCTCACCTGATGGTAAGAAATTACCGTAGCTTATAGACGCCTACAATACCAGAAGCATCGCAAGCGCGTTGCCGATCCAATCCCCAATCTTCCCCAGGAGCTCTGGTCACCTTACTCACCGACAGGAAAACAATACTGCTTGAAAACAGTATTATTTAGCTGTGGCCTTTTGTAAGGTCGAGCTACTACCCCAGTCGGGCTGCTCCATATTTTGAGCAGGAAACTCCTGCTGTGCCCCACCTCAGTTAAACAGGACGGGCCGGGGGCGCGCGTACCTGCGCAGCTGCAGCGTCCGCATGGTGGTGGCCAGCGACACGAAGACCCACCAGCAGATGGCGCTGTCCAGCAGCGACAGCGGCGCCTCGGCCAGCAGCAGGTCGCGGTTGGAGTCCTCGGCCTTGTGGTGCAGGCGCAGCCACGCCTCCAGCGCCGCCAGCGCGCCCCACGCCGCGCCCGCGCCCGCCACGCGCTGCAGCAGCGCGCCCAGCCGCGGCCTGCGCACGGACCGCGCTCGACCACTACTCCTGGACTCTACTCCTGGACTCTACTCCTTAACTATCGATCTTCATATATGGCCCCCGGTGCAAAAAAAATATCTGCGTGCGCGCTCAACCACTACTCCTGGAGTCTACTCCTTAAATATCGATTTTCATATATGGCCCCCGGTGCGAAAAAAATATGAGGAGTAAAATCTACTGAACTAATGACCTCGTTACGTTTTTGCTAACGCCATCTATCGCGTAAAGTCTAAAGGCGTAGCGACGTCTTCTAGTACCGCCATCTCGTCGTAACGTATTTATTTATTTTTTATTTATTTCTTCTTAATGTACACCAAAATACAGACACATATAAAGAAAGATACAATATAAGATGTACAAAGGCGATCTTATCGCTAAATAGCGATTTCTTCCAGATAACCTTTGGGTACTGGACACGATACAGTAGTAGCGGTTAGAAGTGTGCACAAATTAAGGAGGAAAAATCAATAATAAATAGATAAAAACTACAATATGATAGACTTACATAATAAAGAAAAGAAAAAAACATATAAGTAAATATTTTAGTGTATACTATATAATATACATATACATACATATATAGATACATACACACATACATACACATATAAAAATATATACATATATGTACACATAAAGTAAACTACAAATCGCGACAGTTATGATTTAATGAGCGACATATAATGCTTTTTAAGGCGTTGCTTGAAGCAAGCTTGTGTTAAAGCTTGTTTTATTGAAAGCGGAAGAGAGTTCCACAGACAGACAGCATTAACAGTAAATGAATTGGAGTAGAAGGAGATAGAATGGGGAGGAATTTTCAGAAGCAAATTGAATTCAGATCTAAGGGAGCATTCATGGGAATCGCAAAGAACCGTGAACCATTCTTTAAGGTAATGAGGGGGGGCATTAGGATTAAAAAGAACACAGTAGAGTAGAGTAAGTACATGGGTATTCCTGCGAAGGCGAATTGGGAGCCACTTGAGTTTACTGCGAAAATCGGACATATCATCGATAGATGGCGTTATTTGATTCTTTTATTTATTACTTGTTATGGTTTTAATCTTTTTCTTAGACTAGTAAGCCTAGTAAATAGTAAATGAAGAAGTAAACTCCAGTCGTGCGTCGGAGCTGACACACAAACTTTTTTTTAATGAATTATTACAGTTGCTTAAATTTTTAATAAACATCACAGATAAAAAATAGCTTAATGAAAAGAAAATAACACTTGACACATTTTCTACTTTGATAAAAAAAATATACAAAAACTCACTTGACTATCCCAAAGCCTAGAGACACGATGATAACTAACATTCTTGCGAGCGCTCTCTTCGCAACCGACATCCATTCGGCGAACATGTACGCCTCGGCGTTAAAGTAACTATGTGGAAAAGAATTTAAAATTTACATAGCGCATTTTTGTTTATTATAATATGCAGAATATGATTTCTTTTAACAAAATTATTTTACATAAAACAATAGATTTCCTTGTTAATTGGATCGGCAGGGTTTGGATATTAGATAGAAGTTAATTTTTAGTTTTTTTTTTTTATGTCACTAGGTCTACAAATAAGCGTACGGCTTACCTGATGGTAAGCGATTACCGTAGCTTATAGACGCCTGCAACACCAGAAGCATCGCAAGCGCGTTACCGACCCAATCCCCAATCCCCCCAGGAACTCTGGTCACCTTACTCACCAACAGGAACACAATACTGCTTGAAAACAGTATTATTTTGCTGTGATCTTCTGTAAGGTCGAGGTACTACCCCAGTCAGGTTATTATTATTAAGTTTATTTTTTGTCTTGCTTGCGCAAATAACTTGGAAAAGAAGGAGAGGCATAAATGCTTCACGCTTTTTTTTCTTTTTGACACCGCAGTTTGATTTATTGCTCAAAAATCTGACTTGTCATTTATTCGGTTTTTTATTGACACTTTTCACGGCAGTATAAAGTAGGAAATACTGGCAATACCGGTTAGTTCACGTCCATAATATGTTTTGATTTTTCCCAGTGAACTAGATCCGCTCTACGTCTGTCCCTCCCGCCGTGTGAGCGAAAGGTACAAACGTATGTGACTCAAACACACACTCGCACACCGCCGTGAGAGCGAGAGGGACAGACGTATGTGCCGTGAGAGCGAGAGGCACAGACGCATGTGCCGTGAGAGCGAGAGGGACAGACGTATGTGCCGTGAGAGCGAGAGGGACAGACGTATGTGCCGTGAGAGCGAGAGGGACAGACGCACCCGCTGCCGTCGATGGCGGAGTAGACGCCGTAGTAGGTGGCGCTCTCGAGCATGCCCAGCAGCGCCACGCCGCCGATCCAGTACTGGATGCGCAGCAGGTCGCGCCACTGCAGCGCGCACACCCACAGCCAGCCCGCGCACAGCGCCGTGTACACCGCGCACATCACGCCGAAGAACTGCGCACACGAGTTACGTTCATAGCTTACTAGTACACTTCTCTCGTTCAGCTCCTATCGAACCCCTCTCCTTTCCTCTAATCGAGACATTGTCAATATCAAAGACAACGTAAGACTGACCATAAAAATTAACAGTGCATAAAGACTAGACTTATACTGAATAGAGGGTAAACATTTTTGAATATCATATCAAAAATTGACCGCTCCAGCGGGGATCGAACCCGCGTCTCCGACTAAACGTGTCGGCGCTCATTATCATCATCGGTACATATTAAATAGAGGGTACTTTAAAAGTGTATTTTAATAAAAACCTCACACTCAATGTACCTCATCACATACATACATAAAAATATAGTACAAGCGCTCTGTTATAGTGGTACGAGTAGTCACCCTACACCGACGGTTTGCGAATTCGATTCCCGCTATGGATGGATATTTGTACAAATATTTCTGTCTGGTGCGGATGTCTGTCCTTGTAGGTTTCCCCACTATGGCTCGGAGAGCACGTTAAGCTGTCGGTCCTGGTTGTAATCATAAATACCTGATAGCGATCGTTACTAATATACGCTAAACTACAGTGTAGCAGCATAGTGGATTAAGCTCCAATCCTTCTCCATGGAGAAAGAGACCTATGCCCAACACTGGGATGTTACAGGCTGAATGTATGCATGCTACTGTAAGTATTAATTTAAAATAGTGACTTACTGGCAATAGAGGCCAAATAGCTGCTGACATATAACCAGATGGGGATACCATTTCAATGTGCATTGACGCGTCGTACTTCTTGTCGCTGCGGACTGACATCCAAAGGGCGTATATCCCTTCCCTTTGAACGACATGGAAGGGTGCTCTCTGTTAAAATGAATACATAATATATATATTTTTTACCCATGATGGTATGTGGTAGCCTTAGCCTATAGACACTTGCAACACCAGAAGCATCTCAAGGGCGTTGCCGACCTTCCTCAGGAGCTCTGCTCACCTTACTCACCACAGAAACGCAACACACATTAAGAGTAATACTATTTAGCTGCGATCTTCTGTAAGAGTGATACTCCCCCAGACCAGATTCCAGATTTTGGTAGATATATCCTGCTGTACCCTACCTCGATTATTTTAAAATTCAGCTCAGCTCAGCTCAGCCTATTGCAGTCCACTGCTGGACATAGGCCTCCCCAAGTTCGCGCCAGACATCAAGGTTTTCTGCAATCCGGCGCGGGGGCGTCAGAGGGTTATGTCAGACTCCTACTGACAAAAAAACCCCCACGTGTGAGCAGTCGTCCGCCTGGGTGGGGCGAGACGGGGTCGCGCTAGCATTCGCTACCTCCCCGGTTCTCCGCAATCCTCATCCAGCCTACAACGGCAATCTTACGTAGATCGTCGGTCCAACGGGCCGGAGGACGTTCCACACTGCGTTTGTCAAGACGCGGTCTCCACTCCAGGACCCGTCTGCTCCAACAGCCATTGGTCCTGCGACACAGATGACCAGCCCACTGCCACTTCAACTTACTAATTCTGTGGGCTATGTCGGTTACTTTCGTTCTCTCGCGGATAGTCTCACTTCTAATCCTATCTTTCAGAGAAACCCCAAGCATAGCCCGTACCATTGCACGTTGAGCGACTTTAAACTTGTGGACCAGTCTCTTCGTCAGTGTCCACGTCTCGGCTCCGTATGTTAACACAGGCATGACGCATTGCTCGAAGACTTTTGTCTTCAAGCATTGTGGAATCTTCGAAGTGAAGCCTCAACGAAGCCTGCCAAACGCCGCTCAGCCCAACCAAATCCTCCTATCGGCCTCCTTCTCGAAGTTATTGCGGCCTAGTTGGATAGTATGGCCTAGGTAAATATAATCCTGAACAACTTCGAGAAGGGTACCATCGACCGATACCGGTCTCGATATGACTTTGTTGTTAAACATAGCTTGCGTTTTGTCCAAGTTCATACAGACACGTTGGGACGTCTCTCCGACTCGTTTAAAAGTTACTTTAGAATAAAATTTAAAAACCCTATTCTCGAATACCCCTATTCTAAAATTGAGTCATTAAAAAAAAAACAAAAAAAAAAAAACATTATTTCTGGTATATGATAATCGTTCTTTTAATACCATTAGTATATTTAAAAAAAAAAATACATATATATTAGGTACTTTAAAATTATCTTTTTGTCTAAAATTTTATACCATCTATAAAAGTATCAGTTTCACTAAATATTTTTAGTTTTCAAGTTAATCCTACTAAATTATCCTTCTATGGTAATTTATTTAACAATTTTTTTACCAATTAGTAACTTTTTAAACAGCACTTCAAAAAGCAGCTTATCAAGGTATGTGAACTCATTATCTCGCCAATAATAGTAAATTTTAGTTTAATTATAACTGACTAAATACAAAAATAATTGATAAAGCCTGATTTGATTATTACTTTTAATAAATGAGAGTGTTGGAAATATTTGACTGTTTTATCCTTTTATGTCCTGATTGTACCGAAATTTCTACACAATTCAATTATATAAGGATGGGTTTGTTGTAAAAATACTCTCAAGTCATAATTGAGACTACACTGAATTAAGATACTGAACGTGTTTCATCGGGAATGCCCAATGTTTAAGATTACATTTGTTCTAATTAACTAATCTTCATGTGACTACTAACTGTAAATGAACAAAAATGAATCACTGAAGTGTGTGTATTTCAAAACTTCATCTGCACCAAATTAGATTATTCTTTTTATTTGTTTGTTATTGTCAAGGCAATGTTTGTATTAAACAAAAAAAAAAAAAAATAGAGTGTATGCTTAAGACAGCACGGTAGAAGTGAAAACTTATTATTACGTATCACTAATAACTATTAAATTATTAATGACAATTATTACGTATTAATTGAATATACTAAACACAGCGGCGCAACAGCGAAGAGCAATGCAAAGATGCATGTTTAAAAAAAAAGAAAAAATATATATATAATATATATGGAATAATATATATATAGAAAATAATATATATGGAATAATATATATATAGAAAATAATATATATGGAATAACAAAAGCACGGGCATAATAAGCCTGTGGATATATCACTTAAAAAAAAAAAAAACAGCGAAGAGCTGCTGACTGTATCTTTCTCACTCGGGTACACTCGGCAGTCCCGAGTGCAACCAATCAAGCTGTTCACCTCAGAGTGTGACGGATCAGCCTCATTTACTACCAACGAAAAAATTGGTGTGTGGTGCGGTTTTCACTTCAAAAAATCGATATATTCACAAAAAAAGTATCACATTACAAAGTTTGTTGGTGCATCTAGATAATTGAGGGGTTTAGTATCAAAAACTGCAAAGTCCATTTTTTTAGAGTAGCCACATTTTTATACATATACTAACTTCATATCTTTTCCTACTAATTCGTTCTTACCGATCAAAGCAACATTAGCTTTATCCAATAGAAATTAGAGGTCAAAGAATGAAGAATGCAACAAAAACAGCAATGTCCTAATGCGGTTAAATCAAAAACAGCATTGTCCATTCGGCCAATGAGAGGCCGGCGTGTTATGCCTAAACAGTATGGCGGGTGCAAACGCAGAGAGTAATACGGTGTGACTTTTGTACCCAATAAAACAACTTTTAGAAATAGTAAATAATTGTATTTTGTTGGTTGACTATTCAATTGTTAATTATGGATAACTCGCCAATAGTTGTCGATAATAACAAATCTAGAAAACGAATCAGAGATCCCACAAAATGGAAAAGAAATTTGGAGAAATTGGAGCGGTTAGTTTAGTTTCATTTACTAATTTTGATCCTTTAATCCTGGCAAATATTATTATACCTAAAATTATTGTTTATATATATTTTATTTTTAAATAAGTCTAGATATTTTATAATATTTATGTGTATGTATGTAATTATATGTAAGAGAGAATAGAGAGAATATAAGAGAATTACCCACATTGTCCTATTATGATAAGCTCCTACCTCAAAATATAGATAGCGGAAGATGCGAACTACATGAAGAAGAAAACGAAGAAGCATCTTGTCAAGAAAATTTTGATCTACCTGATGTTCGAATTTGATTAAATAATCGCAATACAGATATTTCCTTTCTAGATCCTTTATTACTTATTTCCAAAGAAAATCGCTTGACGTTCTATTGTTTTTTTTTTTTATAAAATTTAAATTGATAAATTAGTAAAAGTTTTTGTTTAACAAAAAATTACATCATACTTAATATTTTTAATTGCCCCTTCATAGTCATGTAATTTATAGATACTTATGTAATTTTTTAAAAAAATTCGTAAAGTATCAAACTATCTATAGAAGTTGCACTATACTAAAATAGTATAATCAATATCAGCAATGTCCATCAAAGTTTAATTCAAAACCTGCATTGTCCTCAGATTAGTTTCAAAAAACGCAAAGTCCATTGGTTTTTAGTGTTTTATTTATATTTAGGACAATAAATACATTGTTTTATAATAATTATGACTTGTATTGTTATTGTTTGGTTTATTATTTAATAAATTTGTAAAGTCTACTTTATGATGAAGGGAGGAAAACGTTTATTTCATTTTATTTAAAATCATTAACATTAGACTTAGCTGTTGAAACTATACCCCTCAATTGTTCAAATGTTTATTTATATACTCACTGGTTGAACAATTTCCACATCTTTCTTATCATTGGTACTCTTACTGTTAGTTAGATATATAACATTTTGTCCGTGACAGAGCACTGTTGGTAATATTTTCGTTATATTATTTTCTTCAAAAGGGCTCTCTACATAATTTGTGCATTCAACTATCCTCTGAAACACAATACAAACTTTAAACAATTTATAACTTTTCTTTGGTTTTTAAGAAAGTTGTTTTGTGTACTTAGAAAAATATCCTTGAATAAAATTCTCATATTTTAAAGAGATGAAATTGAAAAAAAAAAATCTTATGGGACAATATTCAAATCTTTTTTATTATACAAATATTAGTATTTTCATACTAATTTAACTAGGCATTTGAACGACTTTTACATTAATGTTACATAGTTTATCTTTATTGAAGTAGTTCTTGATTATATTTTCAAAGAATTTCTAAGCTTTGTACAGAGATTAGATAGTAGCTCTGATATGATTTTATGTTCGCGATCTTCTTCCTTTTGTGTTTAACATATTGAGATTACCAATATTTTGAAGTTCTTACAGAATCTCAAATATGAAATTGGTTAAATCCTTTTTGAACGAAAGCTTTTAATATGTACTGTAAATGCTTTCAAACTTTTTTCAAAATTACAAATAAACTATAGTACAAAATATACATTACCTTTTCAAAATAGTGGAAGTAATCTGGTGAGCAATTTGTTTGCATCCATGTATATGCTATTGTAATGTTTGTCGGTTCCTTAACATTACAGTGCACTAAAAATTAATATTACAATAAACTAAAGTAATAATAAGAAAATTGTTCACACTATAAATACTTTTGGAGGCATCATAGGTGATGAAAAAAACTGGATCAGTTTCATTTCTTGTATAAAATTACTTATATTAGTAATTAAATAATAATATGTTATTTATCAATTAAAGCAATCTGTTAAAAAAAATTAGCACTTACATGCGATTATTAGTTTTGAATCCTTGAAAAGTGACTTGGCTAGTGTGAAATTGCAACTTTGCTGAAAAAAAACAATAATAAATTATGAAATGTGAAATCAATTAATTTTGTCGTTTCCTAAACATTATCACTAGATTTTTATCATTTAATAGTTGTTCTGTGTATTACTTTTTCAAAGGCAATGAGTCACCTATGTTAGACGTGCTAGGCCACGATAACGTTTAAATCAATAGAAGTAAAAAGTAATAGAAAAAGTTATTTCGATTAAATACTTTTCTTACCCCGTTCAGAGGTAAATCCCATGTTCCAACATCGGAAAAGCCGAGCACAACGTTTACAACTACTATTATATATAAAAGTACGCTCTGCAACATCTTTATTTCTCTCCGGGAACGTAGTAGCCACAAACTATTTAACGATTTGTGAATGTATCCAAAACATTATTCCTATTTACATACTATGAGAAAAAAATTATTTCAAAATTCTTTTCTATACAAAAGGACATGCTTGACAATACCAGAACCTGTCAAGTTATTCTACATTTCTACTCTTTGCGTTTGCATCACAGGTTTGCATTGACAGAATTACAGAAATTATCAGTCGTAAGCGTAGTGTACAATGATATAAAATCTACATTTCGTTCGCATAGATATAGTAAAAAAAAGTAGATAATGCGCGGCCTTTGTTGTTAGTGAAGCCACAAAACTCGGCTCCTTCAAGTAAATACACGCGCTCACGCACACATATGCATCAAACTACGCTCATTTTCGTTAGTATGTCACGAGGCTTCATACAGTAACTTTGCTTATAAAATGCCGTCTTGTGTGATTAAATGGTGCAAAAACAATACCAATGTAAACAAAAAATCTGAAGGAATATCGTTTCACACGTAAGTACATATAAAACTTTAAATTTATTGTTATTCCAAAATAATATTGAGGTTATTCGGAACTTATAATTTCAATGTCACGAAATGACGTACTACGGGAGTGTTGTCAGTAGTTCTTTTTTTCAATACCCCAAAATGTGGGTAAGTAAATTGTACGCAATCAGAAAAATAATTAAGTAAAAAGTAGACATAGTTATTGTTTTTTTTCTCGTGTTATTTTATGTTACATAAATTGAAAATAAAAAAATCAAAATATATTTATGAATTATTAACTCGTTTGTTTTATGTTTTAACTTTTTACAAGTTTTGAGTAAACTAGGTACCCATATTTTACTATCAAATTTCATGGTTTTAGGTTTCCAACGAATATTTTAATAAGAGGTGAATGGGTAGCGGCTGTAAGACTGAGAAAATGACCACGATTATGCTGGCCATGCGCATAAAGTCAATTTAATACGATTAGTGATTGAAAAATATTTGAACAAAAGACTACATCATATAAGTAAAATGCAAACAATGACGATGACTCTGAGTTCTAAGCGACAAAAATTTAAAAAACCTATACAACATAAAGGATTTTAGGTTTAAGAAAAATAGTTAAAAAAAACCGACTGCAAACTGAAAAAAGATAAACAGAGCGGATAGGAAGTGTCCATTCATACGATTATCTTACGAATATATTTTTTTATTATTCTACCGATTTTTTGTTTTATTTTTAGTAAATTTATTTAAAACTATAAACAGGTTTTTATTTTCACATACCCATTTTACCTATATTAAATTAATTGTTTAATAAAAATTTTAGGGACTTTTTTTAAAAGGTGTCAACACTTCACTCACTCACACATCTTTAAAAAAGTGGCTTCAGTTTTCTGTTCTAGGTGCGTTATCTACCTTTTTTTACTTGATCTATGTTCGTTCGTGACAATAAATTTACCTTAAATATAATAGTTTATAAAATGTAAATAAAATAAAATATATGTTCAGTATTTAATAAATATTGTAATTTCTATATTAATCTAATTTTGTACGCTAATTTCCTATTTCAATGATAACATTTTTTAGTTTTTTTTTACATTCTTCACATTTGTATAATCTGCGTAGAGCCGTAGATGTGACCTTCTCTATGCTCCATGGATGTGACTCTTTAAGCAATGTTACCAACTTTGTCTTTTTTCCAAATTTAGGGGCTACCTATTTATTTTAGGGCTAGTTATGAAATATGGGATAAGATTTTTTTATGGGTCATGTAATGTAAGGTTATTTTGTTCAATATTTTATTTTGAAAATGACTAACAATTTGGACTAGCGTTAATCACGACACCAATTCTGTTGAAAACTATGTATATAACAACTTGCGGAATAGACTATTTGCTGAAATGCTATAAATACTTTATATCATTATACAGTTCAGATTGCAAAAAAAAAATAATCTCGTAGCTACAAATTTTTTTTCAATTAGTATTTTTTTTTTGTTTACAATATAGTATTTTTTAATCACATTATTACAGTATACTGCTTATAAACCTTTTTTTAAGCTTGTAAATTACGAATGTTATCGGTCGTTTTGTTTTGGATTTGTTTAGCAACACAGGCCACTCGCTCTCATATAATATGCAGATCGGTCGAGCGACTGATCCGAGTCTATATCCGAGAAGTTGCCGTCGCCGAGCGATAGTGTTATTACCGATTTGTTTGTAGATAGTTATCGATAAAAACGGCAAAGGCAAAGGAGAAGACAGACATATTTGAGATTCTGATTTATTTATAATATAGTATTGCGAGCTTAATTTTAATATACATAGTTTTATAATAAAATTACATTAAATTAAATATAATACAATACTTACGAGTATTAACACGTTTTACTAGAATTACTTGGTGTAAACTTCGACCATAATGTTTTATATTAATTTTTGCAGGTTTCCTAAAGATCCAAATTTAAGACATATGGATTATGTTCTTTTAAAAACAGATTAACCTGGACACCCACAAGAAATAGTGTCATTTGCTCAAATAATTTCAATACCTCTGACTTTCAAGTGTGGACCTGGCAAGATTATTAATGGAAAAATATACCAGCACAAGCATTTCCTTGTTAATGAAAAAAGAAAATCGACAAAAATGTATTCGGATAAAAGACTAATCCATTTTAAAAACCAGTAATAGATACAACTACCACTGGTTTTTTAAATTATATAAACATTTAGTTCATTTTTTAAATGATAATTATTGTAGTACATAATAAATAAAGTCCATCTTTATAATAATACCTTACCTTTGTATCACTTTAAAAACCTAATTTCCCTAACAGAGTACTTGAATTTATCGATAATGCGTATTGACAGTTGTTACGGCTGTAAGCAACTTGTCAGTGTAGTTGCGCTATGTCATTATACTGTAATGACACAGAATGTATCTATGTGTGTGTGTAAAAATGTAAGTGTGTTTTTAATTTAGTATGTGTGAGTTTCGTAGTGACAGACGATTATATTTGTGTGGGAATTAGATAAAGTGTGCGTTGTGTGGGAATTAGATAAAGTGTGCGTGTCAGTGATTTCCTCCCGCAAAATATGACAGACAGTTTTGTATCGGCAAAAAACGCTATGGTGACTCCCCTCCGTGTTGCTCTTTGGTGACAGAGGGTTATTTTTGTGTGGAAATTAGATAAAGTGTACGTGTGTGTGTGCTTTACCCCCCCGCAAAAATGACGGACAGTTTTGTATCGGTAAAAAAACGCTAAGGCTTACTCCCTTCCGTGTTGCTCTTTGCGTTTTTCGAATGTGGTTTTTGTACCTAGCTTCAGCCTTCAGGGATAGATAGTTTTGTCTGTTGGCAGCACTGTATTTAAAACGTCAGTCCGAGTTTGTAGTAGGAAGTATTACTATACTCTGTGGTAGTAGGTTTCGTGTCAAAATATTTTTGTTTGGTTCTTCGTATTTTTACTTTCTTATATGGCTAGTATGTAAAAGAACATACACAATTCGCGTTTTTTATTAATTAACTATACGAGGTAAATGTAGTTGCGTAGATTAAATGTCATGTTTTGGAGGCATCTTCACCATAGCTGTTGGTGGTAGTCATGACAGAGTGCGCGCTGGTAGCCACTGTAAGCGAGCACGATGCCAGTATGGATGTGGGAAATGACAAATCCCTATTCGAGCCTACTATTGATATGATGGTAAATGATTTCGACGACGAGAGAACCCTAGACGAAGAAGAAGCTTTGGCGGCAGGTGAGCGTCAAGACCCGAAGGCTGAATTAAATAGTCTGCAGCGGGAAGGTGATATGCCTTTAGAGGAATTACTTGCTTTATACGGTTACAATAGAAATATGGATAAACCTATTCCAGAACAACCACCAGAGGTGGTTCCTGAGGAGATTGAGAAGCCGGAATCCGCCTTGCAGCAGTTATACAATGATAACGCTAGTCCCGAGGCCCCGCGGGTCCTTCGATCTGGTTCGAGACCGCCCTCTGAAGAGGAAGATGACTATGACTACAGTCCTGATGAAGACGACTGGAAGAAAACCATTATGGTAGGTAATGACTTTCAAGCAGGTATACCAGAAGGATTATGCAGCTATGATGATGCATTGCCCTATGAAAATGAGGATAAGTTACTATGGAACCCGAGTGTTCTCGATGAAAAAGTTATTGAAGATTATATGAAAAAGATTTGTGCTATGAATTCAGGAACCGGCATTGATGCTGTACCTAAAGGGAAGCAGCTACGAGATGATGAAGAGGCCTTATTTCTGCTGCAACAATGTGGCCACAATGTTGAAGAAGCACTGAGGAGACGGAGAATTTCAGCTCAGACCCCAGCCCATGCCAGCGTGTGGTCTGAAGAAGAATGTAGGAATTTCGAAAATGGCATCAAAGTTCATGGTAAAGATTTTCACTTAATACGTCAACAAAAGGTAAGAACAAGGTCGGTCGGTGAGCTTGTACAATTTTACTATATTTGGAAGAAGACAGAAAGACATGATATATTTGCGAACAAGACACGGTTAGAAAAAAAGAAGTATACTCTGCATCCTGGACATACTGATTACATGGACAGGTTCTTGGAAGAGCAAGAAGCTTCTGGTACGAGTGTTGTAAGACCGGTTTCTCCAACACCTATGATGGTGTACGTGCCTTCACCAGCTACTCAGCCCGATCCTTTAGCTTTAGGTGAAAAAGAGGTCTTTTCTCAACTTAACACTCACACTACACCGCCTCGAACCTTGTCGACCGAGGAACCAGAGCCCGATACAGTTTCCTAATACATGTATATTTGGCAATGCCATCACTCACGTAGAATGCACTGTTTATGACATATATGGTAATAGAAACCTAACTATTCCTATATTCATTACATTTTAGTATTAACAAGAATTTTCATAGTAAGCTCATTTTTATTATACACATGGTTAGAGCAGTGTAAATAATGATATTTTGTAATTGTGAATATAGGAATGGTGTAGCTTCATTGAAATGAAAGTTTTGTATCTAGTGTGATGTTAATGTAATGTTGCTATAAATATCATTATAGTAATGTTATTCCTGTGATGTTTAAATACCTAAAGAAAGGCCTGTTTCACTGAATCTTGATAATATTTTTAATTTTCACTATCAAACTCCAGTCTTATCATTTCCATTCACATTTACTTACTTTTTCATTGGTTGAGATGAAACAACCTCTAATGACTCTTCGTCCCTATAATCTATAAAGTCTATCAATAACATATTATTCATATTTATCAACAAATGGTGTAACAGGCCTAAGCATACCATACTAGCTGTTTGTGCTTGACTTTCTAACCAATATAATTCAACTACTTTATTTCTTAATTATAATATTCCTTAAGTGGAATATATTTTTAGTTCTATATTTTATTATTTATTAATAATAAGTAAGTTAACATAAGTACTTACAAGCTAAACAAAAATGTATGGCACTGTTCATAAAATACGTAACATAAAGCATAACTTTTTAGACCTATGTCACATTGGCTCACTTTTTTTTACAACACAGTCAATATTAAGCCTACACTTAAAATGAAGGATGTCCAAGACAAAAACATATAAAGCCAATTGAGAAAGAAAAAAAAATTAGGTAAAAATATGAAGAGCTGTAGATATAGTGTTTGTTAAATACCTCCTCTTTCTCTATTTGGTAAGTTATGTTACACATACTTCCTTTTGATTGGAATTTATTTAGCAAACAGCTTTTACGTAGTGTTAAGTAGTCTTATTATATTGGTTGAAATTTTTAAAATAATGGTGTAAATATGAGCATGTTTGATACGTGTATCATTAATTTACTAATTTTTTTCAGTATTTTACATTTAATTTTTAATAATTATGTTTTATTATTAAAAAAATATATTTTATTTTAAACAATAATTGATACCCCACGGTAAGTGTTTCTGTAGGTTTTTCATTGTATTTTTACGTTAGTTAGTGCTCTATACCTAATGATTTTTAATATTATTTTAGAATTAATGTAATTATGATGTTTGACTTATTTAATGAATGATTCTTGAATTAATTAGTAAATTGTTTGTGTAAATTTTGCTTTAACATTATGTAACATCTTCAATATATTTTATATTAATGGTATATACTTCTTACAATGCCGATTAAAAAGCTACATATTTTAATATGCGTAATAAAATATATAAATATGTACTATTAAATGCATATCAAATTTTAAAATGATAAAAATTGCAATAAATCTTACATTAAAATAGTGTGAATAATTACTTGGGTAAAAATTATTTTTTCAAAATATACATACACAAATCTATAAATCGGTATGTAATACAATGTATATTCATTATTTTAAACTATATGATTCATTTTAAGCCTTGCAACAGTTTGTCTAAAATTGCAGAATTACTTTTTTATATTAAGTATAACTTAGTTTTTTTTTTAGTTTAGGTAATTTCAATTTCTTTTCGAAAAGTAATACTATTTGGGGCTATCATTTATGCCTTAGCTTTTAAGTTTTGTCTTTTTTTGTAGACTTATTAAATTTTTCCCGAGGTATTTAAATTCATGTTGATTGAAAAAAAAAAATAAGTGCTAGCTCTAAGTACTTATACTATCTAAAATTCTGAATTTAATACTATTACTAAACATAATTTTGGATAACTAGAAGAATGTGATAACTTGCGTCGAAGTGGCAAGAAATTTTTTTATCCAGACACAAATACTTATTGAAATAGAAACAGATTGTTTTTTATCAAACGTAATTTAAACTAGTTTTTGGTTTATATGCATCTTAAGACTGTTTAAAAGGGTTATACAAATGCCCACATAAGTACAAACTGCAGTTTGTTTTATATTTGCACATATAATTATAAATTTTATACTTCTAAAACATAGATAATAATGATGTAAAAATTAGTAATAAGAATAAACAGTGCAAATCTTCGAAATGTATTTTTTTTGTAAAATGCCCTTTAAATATATTTTTCTATGACCAACAAGACTTAAGTTTGTTGTAAGAATTTTTTACTACTATGTAAATAAGTAGAATTAGTTCAGGTATATTTTTTATCATATCCAAAAACTTTAACATATTTTATAGAATGCAAAAAACGCTATTACTTCCACCACAGAAGACCTAGAAGAAATAGAATTATTAAATAATTTTGACATAGAGACCATAGTACATTAAGATATGAAAAAAATACGATTCAACCGTAGATTTGTTAGAAGTAATAATGTAATAACAAAATTAACATTTTAATGTTAAATGTTAAATATAATTTTTACGAGAAGCTGCTGTTCCAGGTAAGACAACGTTTGCGTTCCGCTAGTTACACAATTTTTTTTTTTTAATTAAAGAGAAGTAGGTACTTATCTATTAGTCTCGAAAATTAAGTTTATACTGTTTGCCTACTTTATCAGATACATTTAGTAGGTAGGTACTTGAAAAAGAAGAATTTGTATATTGATAAGATAATAATTTGTCGATTTTGATGCAGAGTAAGAAAGTAATTATAGTAAAAAAACAATCTATAATTACAGACTTGACTTATAATGTTATTTACTACTTATTTTAATTAGTGTAAGAAATGTGCGTCACAAATATGCTTAAAACCATACCCATAGCTTTAGACCACACGACTGAAGTAAAACTTACGAAACGTAACTCTCTCTCTTTATATCTTCACTAAATTATATCTCCCTCTCAACTTCCGTTCGCCTCACCTGACCACACCTTTTGTAACACTCTCGTCACGCATTCACCAGCTTATTCCCCAAGTCAAGCTTGCGTAAAGAAGTTTTACTTTAATAATAATTGTGTTTGCTCGCAAACGAAAAAAAAACCGACTTCAATTACATCGAAGAGTAATACAACGTAGATCGACGAAAAAATAGTCAAGTAACTACGCGTTATCAAAGATTACTCAAAAAGTAGATATCAGATCTCGATAAAATTTATATGTGACCACATGATAAACATCAGCTTTCGATTAAATTAAAAATTATCAAAATCGGTACACCCGGTAAAAAGTTATTACGGATTTTCGAGAGTTTCCCTCGATTTATCTGGGATCCCATCATCAGATCCTGGTTTCCTTATCACGGTACCAAACTAGGGATATCCCCTTTCCAACAAAAAAAGAATTATCAAAATCGGTACATCCAGTAGAAAGTTATGCGGTATAATACAACGTAGGTCGACGAAAAAAACGTCAAGTAAAAACGCATTATTAGATATAACTCGAAAAGTAGTTGTTAGATCTCAAATAAATTTAAATGGGACCAATTGGCACACACCACCTTTCGATTAAAACAAAATTCGTCGAAATCGGTCTACCCGGTCAAAAGTTCTGATGTAACATACATAAAAAAAAAAAAAAAAAAATACAGTCGAATTGAGAACCTCCTTCTTTTTTGGAAGTCGGTTAAAAATACAGTCGAACTTAGAATCTCCTCCTTTATCAAAGTAGGTTAAAAGTGTGCGTCTCGGCTCCGACACGTTGCTGGAGTTTTGACGATTATTGTGATGTTTTACTTAATAAAAATCACACTGAGCTGCCTAATATGCTTTGGCCTAATGGGCTTTTTAACCGACTTCAAAAAAGGAGAAGGTTTGTCAATTCGACCGTAAATATTTTTTGTGTGTTCGCGGATAACTTCGTCATTAATGAACCAATTTTGTTGTTTTTTTTTCTTGTTGGAAAGAAGATATCCCAAGACCATGGTAAGGAAACCACGATCTGATCATGGCATTCCAGAGAAATCGAGGGGAATCTTAGAAAATCGTAATGCGTTTTTAATTTTTGTCATCTATAGTTCTATACGTTGTATTACTTGTCGATGTAATTGAAGTTGGTTTTTTCGTTTGCTATCAAATTAAGCTATCTGGGCTAACTGGATCCAGGTAAAAATTATATGAAAATTATAGAATGCCAATTCAAACACACAATAGTTTACAATAACTTCCTATACAAATCATCGTTTTTTATTTGGAATTTTCAGCAGAGAATATGGCAGCCCATCAATTTCTCTCGTTGCTAAACGCTAGGCCTGTAACTTAGCAAATGTTAATTAAAATAATAATAAAGGTGTCTTACCGACTTTCCGGTACTTTGAGAAACGTACTTTAACGTAAAAATAGTCACTTACGTGTTACGGAGCGCTTGGAGTGGGACGTTAAGGGTCAGAGGGTCAAACTGTAATATATGTAGTTTTCACGGTAGAAACATTATTTCTATGTGTTTAAATCGGAGGGTATTTAGAACTTGTTTTGTGAGTGCGAATAAACGGTCAAGTGCTTACGTGTGTTTCCTTTGCCCCAGTTAATTAATATAGTACGGCTAGATATTTCTCAGTGGCGACGAGTGGACTTACGCATCTTATAAAATTATTATTAGTGTTATAATATAAAAATCATCATCATCATCATTACAGCCTATACAGTCCACTGCTGGACATAGGCCTCCACAAGTTTACGCCAAAAATAACGTGAACTCATGTGTTTTGCCCATAGTCACCACGCTGGGCAGGCGGGTTGGTGACCGCAGTACTGGCTTTGTCGCACCGAAGACGCTGCTGCCCGTCTTCGGCCTGTGTATTTCAAAGCCAGCAGTTGGATGGTTATCCCGCCATCGGTCGGCTTCTTAAGTTCCAAGGTGGTTGTGGAATTGTTATCCCTTAGTCGCCTCTTACGACACCCACGGGAAGAGAGGGGGTGGCTAAATTCTTTAGTGCCGTAGCCACACAGCACATAATATAATTTTATTATAATATAATTATATTATAATATAAAAATGTCAATCGGTAAAATCGCAGAATTTAATCTGCGGTCGGACAATTGGCGGTTATATGTGGAGTGTCTAGAACAGTATTTTATTGTTAATAAGATAGCGAGTGAGCTAAAAGTACCAACGCTATTCACCGTAGTCGGATTAGAGTGCTACGAATTATTGGTAGATTTGTGTACCCCAGACAAACCGTCATCTGAAAAACTTAAGTCACACAAAACTTCAAAATTTGAGTTATGTTATACTTGCATGACCCTATATGGACATTTAATTTTCATTGAGATAGGGCGCAGCAATTTTCTCCTCAGAAGCTGCTGAAGCACCCCAATGGGGAAGTACCTCATTCACTCATTTAATTCATTGCAGCCTATCACAGTCCACTGCTGGACATAGGCTTCCACAAGTTTACGCAAAAAATGGCCTGAACTCACGTGTATTGCCCATAGTCACCACAGGCAGACGGGTTGGTGACCGCAGGGCTGGCTTTGTCGCACCGAAGACGCTGCCCATCTTCGGCCTGTGTATTTCAAAACCAGCAGTTAGATGTTTATTCCGCAATCAGTCGGCTTTTTAAGTTCCAAGGTGGTAGTGGAACTGTGTTATCCCTTAGTCGCCTCTTACGACACCCACGGGAAGAGATGGGTACTTTAGAAGTACCTCAACCTTACAATAATATACCTAAATGACACTGCTCTCAAGTAGAGTTGTGTTCTTATGGTGAGTAAAGTGGCTAGAACAATGATTTCTAAAAGGCTTTTGATGGGATCCGGCCGGACCGTACACTTTTTTATCACCTTTGTAGTATGTAAAAACAAACCATACACTTCTGTAAAATAATATCATATGGTACCTACTACATATATATAATACACATATTATTAACACGTTATGTGTTTGTAGTTGTAGAACAAAATGAACAATTGAATTTACACTATATAAATATAAAATGTATAATTTAATTGAGTTTGGATTCTTGACAGCACGTAGAAATATTCATCGTTCACACTCCACCCTACATGACATTGGCGAAATAAAGTGTCATTTGGTGACAGTGCACTTGAGTCAAATTGACAAAACTAAGTTTCAATATCTCACAAGAAACAATTGAATTTGAATGAAAATATTTTTGTTTAAGTATTATAAATGATTTAGTAATTTTCGTTAGTTTATATATATTTAAAATCAGCGAGTACACTTTAAAAGTTTTTTTTACAAAGAATATGACAGTTACTGCAGACATGTCTGCAAAAGAGTTTATTAACGATTATAAAGAAAATTATGGTAAGGTTCGTAAGCTATTGGATGAGGTCAGTAAAAATGATCCAGAAAATGAGCCATACTTATCAAAATACAAGGCCAGAGATATCCTAAATACTATGCACGACACATTGAAAAACGTGTCTGAATCTGATACTAATTTGGATAAAATAAAACTCGATGCGATGTTAGGAGTGGTACTTTTGAACATCGGAATTATAGACATGGAGACAGAGGAGCTATCTGCTAGTGAAAAAGTATTGATAGACGCGGAAGACCTTTTGATACCGAATGCCTTAAAGCCTGAAACCGTAACAACTCTAATAAATGTTCAAAATAACCTCGGCATCTTGTGGTCTAACAGAGACGAGCCAGAAAAAGCAAAATCGTATTTACTGAAAGCGAAAACGCTTTACGAAGATTTCAAATGCACTTTACAAATGCCTTTACCTATCGAACAGATAATAAGCAATACAGGTGAAACTATAACTGGCGATTTCATGTTTCTAGAAAAAGCTCACACATTAACATTATACTATTTAGCACAAGTATACGGATCATTGAAAGAAAATTTAAAGTCTGCAATATATTGTCATGTTACACTAAGGAGACAGTTGCAGTATTCTGATTACGAGCCGATTGAGTGGTCGTTGAATTCTGCAACATTATCTCAATTTTTCGCTGAGCAAAACGGTTTTTTCCAATCAAGACATCATCTTGCTGCAGCATCAGCTATTCTAGAACAGTATGAAGCTAAATTGATGGAGTCTGAAAGTGCGGATGACAGTTTTCTGGCAAAAAAAGAAGTTTTTAAGCATAGATCGGCTGACGTTGCGAGATGCTGGGCGAAATATTGTCTGTTACTAATGACAGCATCTAAAGCAAGGTTAATGAATGATGGAGAGGAGATCAGTGATGCAATTACAGGTATATCTTATTTTAAATAGAATTTATTTTGTTCGAATATTATAAATATGAAAGTTTATAAGGGTGGATTTATGAATAGATGCGTAATTTTGTAATTTTTCATGCAAAAACTACTAAACCAGTTATTATTAATATGTAGGATTTTTAGTCTATACCTTCATTACATATGTAATTATTTGTAAAAAACTAACTGAACAAAATAAATATATAATAATAACTAATGTGAAAACATTCTTTTATTTGTTTTTATTTTTTCACAACAAAGGTTCAAAGCAAACAAAGGTTCAGTTAGATACACTTTTTTTTTTAATGGGAATTTACGTAGGTATTTCGAAAATAACTATAGTCTAAGTCTGTACGATACTGTTAAAGTACATCGCCTTATTTTACTAAGTTGAAGAGCCTTTAAAAGTCCCATTAATGTGCCTTCCATATAAATCATAATTATGACTAAACAAAATTTACTTAAGTTTATTTGTGTAAATTATACACACAATAAAATTGCATTATAACAATTATAATTAAAATTCTATGTGGTTACGACATCAAAGAATATAGCCACCCCCTCTCTTCCCCTGGGTGTCGTAAGAGTTGACTAAGGGATAACACAGTTCCACTACTACCTTGGAACTTAAAAGGCCAACCGATGGCGGGATAACCATCCAACTGCTAGCTTTGAAATACACAGGCTGAAGACAGGCAGCAGTGTCTTCGGTGCGACAAAGCCAGCCCTGCAGTCACCAACCCGCCTGCCCAGCGTAGTGACTATGGGCAAAACACACTTGTGAAGGCCTATGTCCAGTAGTGTACTGCGAAAGGCTGCTGTAATGAATTACTTATAATTAAAAATCATAGAATTAATGATAATATGAATAAATAATGATATTGTACCATATCCTGTTTCAGATATGTCTAACCTAGAATTGGAAGACAATGAAAATATTTGTGGTGGTGATATTAAAAAATTAATATTCTCTGATCTAGATGTTAGTAAATATGAAAAGAAAATCGGAGACCAATTTCTACTCACTTACCAAGACGCTAGAGAAGTGTTCTTAAGTTGTCAGAGTTGGTTGAATAAGGCAAAAGAGTATTATAAGTTAGATACATTAGCTTCAGATTATATAGAGTTAGTGCAAGATAGCTCTCAGTCATACTCATACCTTGCTTTCTTTGAAGAAGATGACGAAAGAAGGTCCAAAATGCATAAAAGAAGGGTTGATATGCTCGAAGATTTAATAAAAGAAATAAATCCAACATACTACCTTCAATATTGTCGCCAACTTTGGTACGAATTAGGGGAAGTCTATTCAGAAATATTGAATATCAAATTGGATAAACTAAATAAGACAAAGGAAAAACCGTCACCACATCATTTAAAGAAGATTAACATGTTGTGTGAAAAAAGTATCGAAAATTACGATCACTTTTTGAATTCAGTCAAAGATAAAAATGGTAAAATGCCTTTTAAACTAGATTTTGATCTCATCAGACCTGTTATCAGTGCTTATGCTTTTATTGGTAGGAATAGTATGAAAAGAATTGCCGTTGATAAAAATATACAACTGGTACATGTCAAGAAGAGCTATGATTCGTATCAAGCAGTTGTTGATATTTGTAAGTATGACAAAGATGCAGCGAAAATGATGAAGGAAGAATATAGTTTGTGTCAAGAAATGGTAAATATTTTGCCACTGAAGATTAAAAAGCTAGAAAATGAGCTAGTTGGAGGATAGGCACTTCATAAAGGCTGTATAACATTAGAATCAAATGATCTGTTTTATTAAAGAAGATCATTGTTTTTGATATTTTACGAAAAAAAAAACATGTCATGTCCTGCACATATTAGAAAGGCTTAAACATTATTGCATCAAATAAAAAAAAAATCGGGAGCTAAATTTATTAACATCCTTTAATATAAAAATACAAAACCTTATAGAACCGAGTGTATTCTGTAGACTTTTTTCATAGATAAAATATTTAATTTTAGGTACCTACCTACATCATAAAATTTACCAAAATGGCTCTCACATGTAGTTGCTTAATTTATACAATGTTTTTATTTATGTTGGAAATATGAATAAAATCTTACTCGTTCTTGTGTATTTTATTCACCACAAATCTTCAAATTCCATCTACAATCAGAATAAATATTTTTCAATATTCCCTAAACTTTTGACCTAGAAGTCGCCAAAGCACGTTGTTGCAAATTCTTTATTTTTTTACAATGCAATGAAATTATGTCCATTTACGATATTGCTTTATAGAGACATAAGTAACAATAACAATAGAACAAACAAAAAGTGCGTGTTAGGTCCGACGCACGACAGGAGCTCCTTCAGATCGGCTGTCTAAATAGGCACAAAAAAGGCTTACTAGTCTAAGAAAAAAATATAATTATAGCATATTAAATGGTAAATAAAAGAACCAAATAACCCAAAAGGGTTACGATAGATGGCGTTGACAAAAATGTAACGAGGTCATTAGTTCAGTAGATTTTACGCCTCATTTTTTTCATACCGTGGGGTATGAAAAAAATATGAGGACCTATATGGAAGTAAACTCCAAAAGAAAATCGCATTACATCAGAATTTATGTACACAAAAAAAAAACAGTCGATTGTTTAAGTAATGAGATTATCCCTTATCCTTATTCATTGCAGGAACATATTCTAATAGAACCAGAATAAAACTAGTTTTAGAGCTATAAAATCAATTTTAATCCGTCAGAAAAAAATATTTTGATTTTTTTAGTATTTATCTTACTACGATAGAAGGTTTCTCAATATGGTAGTATATACTACTCAGTTTCGCTGCAACTGTGCATGGAAGTGTTTATGCGGTAGGGTCGAAAATGCGGCAATTTGCTTATCGCTTCTTGGTGTTGCAGGCTTCTATAGCCTACAGTATTCGCTTACCATTGCTTGTTTTCCAACCAAGTCATATGAAAATAAATATACATATTTATTATGAGGAGAAATGGTTGAACTATAAATTACTAAGTACGTTACTTCCTAAGAACTGGGGGATAGCTTCCCTAACAAAAAATAACTAGCTTTGAGGAATATTGGGAAGACCCCAAGAACAAGCACTTAGAATCTCATACCTATTACAACTACGAATATCCGTCTCGAGTGAAAATCATACCCGCAACTGTTTCCCATTACTGGAACTCTAATCACTACTTTACTAGAATGTTTGCTGTATACAATAGCGTAATATTCTCGATATAAAGTTTTTTCTTAAAAAATAATATGAAAAAAACATAAGGCAGCTACGTACCTACGGAAAACCTTGCTTTCAAAAAACCTTCCTCTTCAAAATTTTGCCTTTTTTGTAACGTTTAAAAACTATGACTTAATATTTAGAGTTATTAACAGTTTCAAGACCTTAAGATGTTTATAATTCTTAAATAATAATAAAAATCTCTTGATTCTTGAAACGACTTTAAATACTTTTTCATCATTACATCATCAGCTTATACAGTCCACTGCTGGACATAGGCCTCCACAAGTTTACGCCAAAAATAACGTGAACTCATGTGTTTTGCCCATAGTCACCACGCTGGGCAGGCGGGTTGGTGACCGCAGTACTGGCTTGGTCGCGTCGAAGACGCTGCTGCCCGTCTTCGGCCTGTGTATTTCAAAGCCAGCAGTTGGATGGTTATCCCGCCATCGGTCGGCTTCTTAAGTTCCAAGATGGTTGTGGAACCTTGTTATCCCTTAGTCGCCTCTTACGACACCCACGGGAAGAGAGGGGGTGGCTAAATTCTTTAGTGCCGTAGCCACACAGCACAAAAAACTATTTAATTATAATAATTTAAAATTACTAATGAACACGACTGAACAAACAAGACAGCGACAGAATTGCACGCTCTGGTTGTCTGAATGACCCTCTAATTTAAAAAACGACTTTCTCATGACTAAACGATTCCAAAGCGTGAAACAATGCGAGTTCTTCTATTCTGCTGATCAAGCATTTATCTCTATTGTCGTCATGCTTTGCATAAATTACAGCATAAAATACAATGGGCGGACTTATGGCTAATTAGCCATTTCTTCCAGACAATAGTAACATAATAAGGAAACTAACTATCTAAATTGGGTAGGTGGTGTAGTTATATAATAAACTTGTATGCCTGTCTGCCTTCTAATACTTATAGAGGATACATACATAAATAAAAAGAAGAATAAAATTATAATATATAATTATATTCTACCATAGACTAATAAAGTATAGTCCATAAATTTAAATCGAATATAAAAGTTAAGTGAAATGATAAAATACAAATATACATATAAACAAAAATAAAATAAATATAACATAATTTCTGTGTCGCGTTTCATACCCAAAGGTTGTCTGGAAGAGATCGCTCTTTCTACGATAAGACCGCCTTAGTACATCTTTCATTTTATGTTTTTATATAGTTTTCTTTTAATGAGCTACAAGAGAGTATTATTATTATTATTATTATTATTATTTCACTGAATGTCACTCCGCCCGCCCAATACATAATAGATACATATATTATAATAACTACTTATATAAATAATATAGTAAATTTACTTATACTTACATATATAAATATAAGCGGGTGGAGGAATACGCCCCGGCAGGGAGATCAAACGGCCGGGGGTTAGGGCTGTAGGCTGAGAAACCGGCGGACAATCCTAGCCGAGTCAAGTAACACCGCCTTCTGCATCCTGGCTGCGAGCGAACCGTCCCGGATCCCCAGTTGCCTCAGATGGTGAGCGAGGCTAACCGGGATCAAACCGTTGGCAGATATTACGATAGGGATTATTTCAGCGGACCCCACACCCCACATGTCGACAATCTCGTGCGCCAGATCCAGATATTTACGTTTTTTCTCAGTCTCTATTATTATTATTATTATTATTATATAGGTGTTTTTTATATAATTTAAGTAAGTGAAACATCTGATAATATAGGTAAGTACACGGGTATTTACGGGTTGATCGAAAGAATGCATCATTTATTTTTAATACCAGAAAGTTTGTATTCGAAAAACCTTCACTTCTAAAGCAACTTTTCCTTTGTAATATTTTTAAATATTTGCAATATTTTTACAATAAAATAAAATGCTACGATAATAATTATTATTGTAATTACAATAATGATACTAGCGACATCTAGTAACGATAGCTGGGTGAATGTGAGTTCTCTTGCAGAGGAGTGCAGATGAGCAGAGTTGCCCCAGCGCATCACGTGCTCCGTCCAGAATACAGCTTTGTCCATAGGTGCTGTCTCTCTGTCATGCCATATTTTTGACATTTTTCGCGCATGCGCACGCATTCTGAAATTATTAGAAAATAAATTAACCCTTCACTGGATAGTTATGATTTCTTCTGAATAACCTTCGTCAATGTTACGCTATAACATGTACGTATAGCACATTTTTTATATAAAATTATCTTCTTTTTGATAATGGAGCTTTTAAATGGTATAAGAATTTAAATTGTCTTCAATACCAACTTTCATAAATAGTGTTACAAAAAAATAAAAAAATAAAAAAAACAATAACTACTAATTTAGAATATTGATAAATTTTCAGCAGATGGTTATGACTCTGATTTTTGTTTTTTCAGTTGTCAATTCGATTCCTTCCTTTTCCGATTTTTATTGTAAAATATATTTATTTATGTCAGTCAGAACTTAATTCATGTGTTAAGGTAAAACATAAAATTTCCTACCTCAAAACTAGACGACCGTGTGTACATTAGTACATTGAATAAATTAATTTATAATAATGTCGGTTGGATTTAAATAATTAGTCTTAAAACCAGTAACGCATAAAAATATTAGCTATAGTGTATAACCTATGCTCTTAAAATAAATTATTCTAACATATCACTCACAATGACACATGAATAAATAAAATTATAAAATTACAAAAATAGAAAGATATTGAATATAACCTTCGTTGGTTCTAAAAATATATTTTATTTATAATGTTTACCGATATTTTTGAACGGATGTGAATTAAATATAAAATAAGTTGTAAATAATGATAGCTTAAGTGCTACATTAACATTATTTTCTTTTACTAAATTAGTAAATTCGAACGATAGTATGATTAATACTAACATTTATATCGGTTAGCTATACTGCTCCTACTACTTTAATCACGTAAAAAGTCGAACTTAATCGTATTATTCGTTTATTGCATTTTTACGTTTACTCTATTTTATTAGGCATTTAGTAGGTAATTACTAGTTGACCCAGCGAACTTTGTTTTGTCATATTTTTTCGCGAAAATATAGAGTTCTTTTAAATTTTATCTATAATATAAAAATGAGTCGCTGAATGTGTTGCTAAGCGCAAAACTCGAGAACGGTTGGACCGATTTCGCTAATTCTTTTTTTAAAATATTCCTTGAAGTACGAGGATGGTTCTTACGGAGAGAAAAATTCTAAAAAAAAAAAAATTAAAATTTCCTGAAAAAGTCTCAAAACAACACTTTTCTATACTCCCATACAAAAGATTTGTGATAATACTTAAAAGTCAATTTGAAATTTAATACCATACGATAAAGTTTGTGTTAGGCGATACGAAGTTCGCCGGGTCAGCTAGTTTTACTATACAAACCTTGTCCTGATAAAAACAAAGTCAAAAGTATAACATTTGTCGAATTTGGTATAATAATTGTTTAAAAGTTATTCGCGTACATACTTACACTTGGCGTTATAATTTTATTTTTATATGCACATTTTTTTTAATACGTAATAAACCTAAGAGCTACATTACTTTCTTCAAAAAAAACAATTATTTAAACAAATCCATCGCTTCCGTAGTAAATTAAAAAATAAATAAATTGAACTGCAAAAAAAAAAAAAAAAAAACAAAACAGAAGCGACACGTACACATACTTTTAGAACCGGGATGGAGGTATGCAAGTTAGATGATTAAGCATATCTTTACTTACATATACAAAGTACTCTGTGGCATATGAGTAATACAATTGTTGTAGGAAAGGTCAAAGTAAGTACTTTATACTTAATCTATTTTATTCATATACTAACACTTTACCACGTTTATCTATCTTATTTCTAAAGTTTTCGTATTAATTCGGTAATAATTCTAATCTTAATCAGCGAGATTAGTCAAATACATTCACTTAAAAATACAGATAGAAACATAACATAATAACAAGGTGCATGGCAAAGGTGGACTTATCTGTGAAAGAGATTTCTTCCAGTTAACTCATGGTCATGAGTAAGTGTTTCACATAGCGAGGCAAACAGTGCAAAAAGTATTTATTGAAGAAGAAAAAGAAAAAAAACCAAGAAATAACTCCAACATTAATGTAGGTACAAAATCACAACTTAATATATGTCACTCATCATCATCACTTCAGCCTATCGCAGTCCACTTCTGGACATAGGCCTCCACAAGTTCACGCCAAAAATGGCGCGATATCATGTGTTTTGCCCATAGTCACCACGCTGGGCAGGTGGTTTGGCTTTGTCGCGTGTTGAAGACGCTGCTGCCCGTATCGGCCTGTGTATTTCAAAGCCAGCATTTAGATGGTTATCCCGCCATCGGTCGGCTTTTTAAGTTCCAAGATGGTAGTGGAACTGTGTTATTCCTTAGTCCCTCTTACGATACCAACGGGTAGCTATATTCTTATCTGCCGTAGTCACACAGCAGAATATATGTATAATCCATACATATAATAAAATGGTAGGAAAGTCAAAACTGTACATTGAATATTTTTTTTAAAGAATATTTGGGGTGTGATCTACAATCGATACCAAAGCCAAAAATATAGTTTTTAGAATTTTTGTCTGTTTGTCTGTTTGTTTGTTTGTCTTTATGTATGTCCGGGATAAACTCTAAAAGTACTGCATGGATTTACTTCAAATTTGGCACGAATATTATTAAGAAGTCGGGTCAACATACTACATATTACATACTACATATTATCACGCTATCACCTACGGGGAACGAGCAGTGAGCCTTTATTTCTTCAACGCATTCTGTAACAACGTGTAATCTAACGACGCATATTTGAATGTTGTTGTTATTATGTTAATAACCATGTCATAAGCTAGCTTCACACTATAAATAAAGACATTCTGTAGTGTATTTAGTATCAGCGTTGCACCCGTGCGAAGCCGGGGCGGGTCGGTAGTAAGATAATAATTTTAAATATATTTAAAAATGTAACATACTACATAATACATACTAACAAATACATATAAAGACACACACAAAAATAACTAGGTAAGTGTTTTATCATGTCCAAATAAATTTACATGTAATATGATTAGACATTGCAAAACTAGCACAATGATTGAAATTTAAGTATTAATACAGAAGGTCACTTAATTTGATACTAAATATAGATAGGTAAATTAGCATTAGATGTCAAGATCTTATATTAAAAATGTAATTTGAACTTTTTATCGTTGCCTGTATAATGACGTGCTAATCAGAATCTTGTCTCCGATTTTAAATATTAAATCTGCCAATTATTCTAGTGTAGTGGTTTCAGCGGAAACCGCAGTACACCAAAAGCTACGGTGGTTCTTGACTCTGGGCCTTTATTTTCAAATATACACGTTTGTCCTTGTATTCTTATCATTTCTCGTACTACGTAATCCATTTGATCTCGATTGTTATCATTTGTACTTGAGAACTATCGTTAAATATAAGGAAGTTAAGTGTTGGCGTGGAGCAGTGGGGGATAAAGTCCCAACTAATGTATAGCAAAGGAGGCCGTATATAAGCAGTTTCAGATCAGTTCAAGGTGTGACAGTCTCTAAATGGAGATATTGTAAAAAAAAGAAAGACCGCTATCATTTTTTTTTTCGTTTCTTCTTACCAAATTAATTGGGTAATTATAATTACTTATAAAATTATTATTTTATAAGTACTTAAAAATGAACAAAGTGCATAACTAAATTCAATATAATACTTAATTACTTACTTATCACTGATAACAGTTTCCAAAGCTTCACTCAAGACATCTTCAGTGAGGTCCTGATAAGAAAGTACGATGCCAACTTCCGCTTCAGCTGCCGCTGCTGCATTCGAGGGTTGGTCACCGAAGAAAGGCACCACGATCATCGGCTTACCAGCTGCAGTCGCCTCGATCATACCGAGCATGCCACCGTGACATAAAAACGCAATGACCTTTTCGTGTTCTATAAAGTTAGTAGAAATAAAAAAAATAAGAACGAAAAAAATAAATTGCGTATAAAAAAAAAAACCAACAGGATTATATATAAATAAAAAAATATAGTAATGATGGCAAACAAGCGTACGGTTCGGTCAGCCTGATGGCAAGCGGATACCGAATCTTATAGACGCCACGAATCCTAATCAAAGAATTTCAATGAGGTATCTAATTATTTAAAATAATTCGGAACTTTATTGTAAATGTGTGCTTGTGTATAATGGACTATCATAAACATTTCAATTCTTGATGTTGTTAATACTTATTTAGTTAAACGACGATCAGATTAAACAAAATCGAGCAGATGTATGTGATTTTTAAGAAATATTGCGGTTTGTAATATATAAATACGCGGTTATTTCAAAATTTTCCCTTTTATAAAATAAGGTTCTTCTTTATCTTCGTACTTACATCTATACCTAAAATTATTTCCTGCATAACTTAAAGTTAGGTGGTAGATAGGGCTGTATTGTATCTGTATTTAAGTTATAAAAAATAAATAAATAAAAGAATTTTCCGAGATCGATTACAATTCGGATTTTTTTGCTATGATTACAAACGTTGAATTCACTGATTGATATTATTGTTTATAGCACAATGAGGAGGTTTTTTTTTTATCATTTCATTGTTTTCAATTTAAATATCTTGGACTTAAGAAATTTAATTTTGTCAAGGTTATCGATTTGAAGGATACAATGAATGAAACAAAAAAAAAGTACTCACGGAGTAATTCGTACTGCGGCAACCATTTGACTTTGAGGATATTTCCGGAGAGATTTCCTTCCTCGCCACTGTCTTCGTACTTCCAAATAACTCTTTGCTTCAGCTTCGAAAGTGCATTAGAGAAGATTTCCTCTTTGTACTTTGGTAATGTTTTCGTTTTTATGTGAGACCCGAAACTAAATAATATGACACCGTCATTCGATTCATTGAGAAACTTCTCGATAAACTAAAATAAGAAATAATACGAAAACAAGATTACAAACACTAATATTTTGTGTGTTTTTAATTATCAGGACAACGTTTTAATGTCCTTAACATAATAATAAATAAAAAGAATATGTATATTTACTATGCAAAATAAAAAAAACAAAAGTATGACGGTACGAAGTCATCATATATTAGTCTAAAACGCTTGGAAAAGCTTAATTAAATAAGTCGTTACGACAAAAAGAAATCCTAAGTGTGGTACGTTACCTTCGGTATAGGTTGCTTCTGGAAATCCAAATGTAAACCACCAACTTCCACTAGGGCAGGCACAAGAGGCTTAACTCCAGTCAGTGTATAATACGAATTCGTAAGAACTAAAGAAACGTTCTTTCCTAAATCAACTAAATCTGGAATTCTACCAAACTTCTTTTCAATAATCGCTCTCTCTTTTGTTTGTATTTCATTATAAAACCATTTCTTCAACGCGAAATTAACCAATGTATTTTCTAAACGATCCGTTAATGACATTCGAGAAGACAAAGGAGCTGTGATTGTTGGTACGTACGAAGGGTTATCAGTAGCACCTACCCGTTCCACTGTCCAAGGCATGGGTGTTCCAGACAGAATAGATATCACTGGTGCTGTTATTCCATATGCGTAAAGGAGACCAAGCATACAATCACTGGTAAAATTTTCTAATATAACAGCATCATAATCGTCCCTTAATACATTTATTAGCGGTGAAAAGTTTATAAGCTTTTCACAAATTTTCACAGACGCAACCGCGAAAGGCTGAAGTTGCAATACTTGTTTCATCATCTTCCCTAGTTTTGGTATTCTGTCCAATATACTAGGAGCTTCAAAAATATTTAAATCGAACGATTCAAGCCGTAATTCATACATACCTCGTAAACTGATATCATGGTAATTCGGTGGAGGATTTTTGGATGGATAAAATGATGCAACGGTCACATTGTGACCTCTTTCGGCTAATTTATGTAATAGGGGCTCGAAAACCATATGGTGACTTTTACCCGTATGCGGAAATAAGCCAAGAATATTCGCTGTATTTATATTATAAAAGTGTAATAAGAGAGTTAATAAATAAATAAAAAGATACATGACACTCGCTTTTCTTTACAGTCACCACCGAAGCTTAGTGTTAATCCAACTTTACTAAGCCGCGAACAACAGGACGTAGCTAATTTATAAAAGTAAATGGCCATGAGGTGTCTGAATGACTATACGAAATTATCAGTTGTACGTGTATTATCTAAAAATATATGAGAAGTATTTTTGAAAGTTTTTTTTTAAACAGGAAGTTCATATGGTAAATTTTTATTTTTTAATGAATTTTTTTTATTGGTTGGATATAAAAAAAAATATTATTGAGGAAAATAGTGTAATAGTGTGAAACAAAAACTTTGTGTTGTTAATAATGTTCAAACTTATAATTTAAATTAATTTTAACTGGTAGTTGCCCAGTGGTCCAAACTCCAGTTTCGACCACTGTGCAACTAGTTTAATTTCGTCAATAACAAATATTTATTATAAGCATCTTATTTTTTAAAAATTATCTATATGTTTTCCACCGTACTTATAGGTTACGAGGTAAATATGTACAACCGCTTAACAAAACAATAGTTTAAACTTTAACGTTCAGGTATTATTTTATTATCTTTTATTTATTTTATTTTTTTAACCGACTTCCAAAAAAGGAGTAGGTTCTCAATTCGACTGTATTTTTTTTGTGTATGCTACATCAGAACTTTTGACCGGGTGGACCGATTTCGACAATTTTTTTTTAATCGAAAGGTGGTGTGTGTCAATTGGTCCCATTTAAATTTATTTGAGATCTAACAACTATTTTTCGAGTTATATCTAATATTGCGTTTTTACTTGACGCTTTTTTCGTCGACCTACGTTATATTATACCGCATAACTTTCTACTGGATGTACCGATTTTGATAATTATTTTTTTGTTGAAAGGGGATATCCCTAGTTTGGTACCATAATAAGGAAACCAGGATCTGATGATGGGACCCAGAGAAATCGAGGGAAACTCTCGAAAATCCGCAATAACTTTTTACTGGGTGTACCGATTTTGATAATTTTTAATTTAATCGAAAGCTTTCGAAGAATTTTATCGAGATCTAATAACTACTTTTTGAGTAATCTTTGATAACGCGTTGCTACTTGACTATTTTTTCGTCGATCTACGTTGTATTACTCGTCGATGTAATTGAAGTCGGTTTTTTTTTCGTTTGCGAGCAAAAACAATTATTGGTGTTTTTTTCTTCTTAATAAATACTTCTTGAACTGTTTGCCTCGCTATATGAAACACTTACTCATGACCATGGGTTGACTGAAAGAAATCTCTTTCAGAGATAAGTCCACCTTTGCCATAAACCTTACTATTATTTTATGTTTCTATATGTAGTTTTGAGAGCAATAAAGTATATATATATATATATATATATATATATATATAAAGTTGTTCTGGTTTACCAGCTTTCTACGTAAAATATAAACAAACATGTAAATGTTGAACAATTTATGCATATTACAGGCTGAAGCGTTAACGTCGAAAACATGACAGATGTCCAGAATACAAAAAAAAAAGTATGACCAATCCAAATGTTTGTGATGAACGGGAATCAAAACGCGTTCAGTCATTTACAGTGAACACTGCGTCAATGTGGCCTCGGTGATTAAAGCTGTTTGCATTTTTTTGGTTAAAATATAAAATAAAAAAAATAAAACCAAAACTGATGTGAAGCCTCCAATAATCTGAAAATAAAATTGTTTTGATACTTAAGAAGAATTAAATTATAAAATTGTTTATTGTAAAAATATCCATAGCAAAATACCGTAGTATAATAATTCGAGTAATAATTTGATAGACCATAGTATGCATTGTAAAATATTTATTTAATTTTTATTGTATTTAAAGATTAATGATATATTAATATAAAATAATTGTATTTGCTGGCCAACGAAAAAAAATCGACTTCAATTACATAGACCAGTATCTATAAACATGTATGTAGACGAATAATTGTGTTTGCAGGCAAACGATGAAAAACCGACTTCAATTATATCGACAAGTAATACAACGTAGGTAGACGAAAAAATAGTCAAGTAAATACGCATTATCAAAGATTACGCCAAAAGTTGTAATCATTTCTCGATGAAATTTGAATGTGACCACATGATAAACATCGGCTTTCGATTAAATTAAAAATCATCAAAATCAGTACACCTAGTAAAAAGTTATGCGGATTTTCGAGTGTTTCCCTCGATTTCTCTGAGATCATCAGATCCTGGTTTCCTTATTATGGTACCACACTTAGGATATCTTCTTTCCAACAAAAAAAATATCAAATTCGGTTCATAAACGACGAAGTTATCCTCGAACATACATAAAAAAATACGATCGAATTGAGTAACCTCCTCCTTTTTCGAAGTCGGTTAAAAAAGTGGTTATTTTAATATTACAAATAGAAACTCCAATTTTATTTATTTCTATAGTTAACAAAAGTAAATAAGACAAGTCTTACCGGAATATAACTGGCTAGCCCTCCCAAGATCATCTATAGCTACATTAATAGATTTGATAGGTATTTTAAGTTCCGTCGACTTCATCAAGCGTACGGCTCACCGGATGGTAAGCGATAACCGTAGCTTATAGACGTCTGCAACACCAGAAGCATCACAAGCGTGTTGCCGACCCCATCCCCAGTTTCTCGCAGTAGCTCTGGTCATCTTACTCGCCTCTCACTCACCTCTTTCTACTGTGCTCTACCTCAGTTGACTAGTTCTTTCTGTTTTGTTAAATATTCCGGTTTATATTTTACTAACCCTTGCTATATTCTAATAACGAAATGCAACTATTACGATATCCAGTTGTTTGGTGTCTAGAAGTTGGTCTAAAAGCTTTTGCTAACAATGTAACAATATTGCATCATTTGAATTACTTTAAGAAAATTTTATTTTGATGGATTTATTTAATTAATTATAATCATAAGACCAAGATATGCCGAGTTTCCCCAAAAGCTCTGGTTACCTTACTCACCACAGGGACACAAGAGTACTAGGAAGCGGTATAGCTGGAATTTTCTGTTAGGTTGAGGAACTTCTATAGTCGGGCTGCTCAAGATTTTGAGTTTTTTTTTATTTAGACAATGATAGCCTTGCGTTTGACCACGATTTCACCCGATGACAGGTGAAAATACACTTTAAGATGGAGCACGCTTATTTATTTTATTTTATTAGGAAAGCATACAGTGATACATTTTAGCATTTGCTAAAAAAAAGGAAATATCTAAGCACCATTAAGTTGCTTTCGCAAGTACAAATCTATTATGTTTGAATGCTTTAAGATAATTTTAAAAAATCCATCATACAATTAACTATAAACACAATATATGAACTTAAATAAGGAAAAGAGGTTTATGATATCATATCGAACCAGTGTCTTGCCAGTTTCGTTTTAATTGTTTTGACAGAAGTGTTAAATAGGTCAAAGTCGGGGAAGTCATTCAGCTTATTGATGTGATCTGCGGACCTCAAAAGAAAGGAGTTTTGCCTAAAGTTTTCCGTGCAACTAGAGACATGTAAATAGTTAAAGGAATGTCTTAGGGATCTTTTAGGCACTTTTAGGTAAATTTTACTAAGATGATCGGGCCTATAAGTCTTTCCTTAAGACCTATAGATCTTGCCTAAAATTGCTTGAATAGAATAGGCTACCTATTCTCTCGCCACTTAAAGATCCCCAGTTTATAGTTTTCTGGGAACACAGACGCTGGTAGAGATTTCCGTGAATTCCATATCACAATGAATAATGAATTACAAGTATAAATGTATATTGCTGGTCCTTCTTAGTTGGATCTAAATTTCATATCTCCTTTGTCGTTATCATTAACTTATTCGTCAATAACGTATTAACGCATAGTAATGTTTCAAAAGTATTTATAAAGGCTACTTGTGTAATGAAAACAAGTAGTTGAAAGTTCCATGTAACATTATTATAAGTAAAATGTTTTTGCTTACAGCTCAACTGAAATCCTATTATATGAAATCCAAGCGCCCCTATAATAAAGAAATAACATTGCATTAATGAAGTAATGTCGACATTTTTTGGAGTTAACACAAATTACCAGTCCTTTTCATTACCTAGTAATCATAAAAAAAATGTTTTTTTAATGACTGGGCTGGCAAACTAGAATACAGCCCACGTGATGGTAAGTCGTTTCTACGGAAATATAGATGCCAGCAACACCAGAAGCGTCGCAAACGCGTTACCAATCCTACGACCGACTTTTTCCAGGAGTTCTGTTATATATATAAGATCGTAGCCAAATAATACAGCAGTATTATTTGGCTACGATCTACCATAATGTTGAAGTACTTTCTCATTCAGTTTATTTCAGATGTCGAGTAGAATATGTATATTTATAAAAGAAAACATATGTAGGACCACTGATTACTTAATAGTTATTTTATGTTTTTTCCAACTTTTTAGCCGACCACTGTATGTAAAATTTTTTAATATCTTAATTAAAGATTTGCTTCGCTATTGCGCACAGTCGAGCAGCAGCATTGGATGAAAAAAGAGCTGGGCACTATTTAATTTTCCAGATTAAGTAGTGCTAACTGCTGTAAAATATACCACCGATAAAAAGCAGTGCCAGGCCAAAAATCTCATTACCCACAAAACATTTTTTTCGTTTCTTGTTGAATTTTTATGAGCATCAGCTGTAATAATTATTGAAAAGACATATCCTATAACTGAAAAAAATAGTTAGAGTAGTAAGTAGTTGAGTTGCGTGTGTTATTTATCTATATTCTTGTTTTGTCTTTACTCTATTATCATTTAGTCTTATTGCCTCTGCTTGGGTCAAGAGAGCTGGTGAATTTCTTGCCCGGATAATCGGTATTAAGATTCAGTAGGAAAATGCCGCCAGAACTTTTACATGAAACTTTTAGATAAAATATGTAGTTCTGAATCGTAACTATATATAATACTAGCTATGCCCGCGGCTTCTCCCACGTTTAAATCAGTGAGTCACAAAGTTTTCCCGGCAAACTTCCAATAAAACTCAAAATCTCATCAAAATCGGCTTAGTCGTTCCGTAAACCTTCTTCTTGAAGCCCTCTCTCCATTGGTAAAACCGCATGAAAAGTCGTTCAGTAAATTTTAAGGGAATCGATCACATACACTTTTGGGGACTTATTGTTATAATACACTAACTGTTGCCCGCAACTACGCTCGCGTGGTTATGAAGATATGCATTACTATCAAGATGTTTAAGCAAATTATTTTTTTTTTTTCAGTCACTTGAAATGCTTATCACGCTGAGTAATTTTTTAAAAGGCACAATTTAGTATAGTTTAGTAGTTATTTTTATAAAACCCTCTATACACCACATTTTTAGTTTTATTTTCAGGCTGCAGTATAAATAACCTAGCAGGCGAACTTATAGCTGCTGTATATGTTTTATACAAACTATCAACCCCAATCAAACGCCCTTAGCAGTGGAATATTAAAAAATCCGTTCTTAGTGGACGTTTACTAACTATAATCTACCTCCCTGCTAAATTTCATCTTTGTCTATCCTGGATGGATGGACCATCCAGCGGTTTTTGAGTTCTCGTGATGAGTCAGTGACCTTTCTCTTATATATATAGATTACGATGCATTATTTGGACTCCTTTTCACCATCTATAGAGCATACATTTTAAATTTCGTCTCTTATTTTAAAAACATAGGCCTTTCATACAAACTTCCGACCCCCGTTTTATCCTCTTAGGTGTCGAGTTTCGTAAAATTCGTTCTTAGCGGATGTTTACGTCCTATAAAAAACCTACTTGCCAAATTTCAAGTTTATAGTTGTTATATTTTCGGGGATTTCGTGATGAGTGAGTCAACCTACCTTCCCCCGTTTTAACCCTAAAAGGGAGATGATTTCTAAAGATACATTATTTAGACACCTTCTCACCATCTACAGAGCATACATTTTAAATTTCAAGTCTCTTACTTCAAAAACATAGGATTTTCATACAAACTTCTAACCCCCGTTTCACACCCTTAGGGGTCGAGTTTCGTAAAATCCATTCTTAACAGATGTCTACGTCCTATAAGGAGCTTACCTGCCAAATTTTAAGTTTATAGGTGTTATAGTTTTAGAGATTTCGTGATGAGTGACTTATCGCTTTTACTCGTATATATATATATATATATATATATATATAGATTACAAAATTTCGAATTAAATTTATAACTTTTTTAGTTAACGTTTGGGAAAATGGGGTATAAATAAATATTGTAATTATCATTTACTAAGTAAATATTGTAATTAACATTTACTATGTAAATATTGTAACTAACGTATGATGGTATTGAGAAAAATTGCATAAATGAACCATGCACCTAAGATGTAGATGACAGTTTTCGTTGTAACATAACATTTTAGTTACCATACTCTTCCGAAATGGCTGGACCGATTTTTATGAAATTTTGTGTGCATGTCGGGTAGGTCTGAGAATCGGCTAACATCTATTTTTCATACCCCTAAGTCATAGGGGGGAGATTAAGGGAGTTAATAACATATATGGCAAATCAACGTTTGCGGTGTCAGCTGGTAATAAATAAAGATTAAAATGGATATAAAACTACATTTATTGTTTGCTTATAGTATTGACTATTGTTTGTCACTTTAGTAATGTCAGTGTCAAAGTAACATTCTAATTTAAGATAATTTTAAAATATAAATTAAGATCCAAAAAACACTTGAAAAAAAAACATAACAATATACCCACATTTAAACCAAAGTAAATTATGAAATCAAATATAAATGATATTGAGCTCCATTTAAAAAAAAATGATTTAATGTTTCGGTATTGTAACTAACTATTTAAAAAAGTTGTATTTCTACTACTATGTAAAAAAGTAGGTATATACAACAAATCTCACTGTTTTACACAGCACCAGTAACATATTAGAGATTTTATTTTTTTTCTAAATAATCTTTAATATATATGCATAACAATGAATTGAATAATATACAAAACTTCATATAAACTTTGGCATGCCGTTTTTTTTTAATACAATTTAATAACAATCACCTAATATATAACTGTTAAATAGTTCTATTTACTATCTAATAAAAAAGAATTATTTAAGTCAAATACACTTAATCTAAAATGTCTTTTAAAACGTTACGATATATATTTAAAAAGCTAATGAACTTTCTGTTTGGTTTCTTTTATAAACAAATAGAATATCCTTATTAATAAAAAGTAAATTATCATTATTATAGCTAATACTATTAGTGCGTATACCGCAAGTACGTCGAGTAGTAAATATTCGTAGAAGGGCATGTCTCTTGATACTGAGTGGAGTTTTCCCGCGTGACCCCAGCGAATGACGCGTTCAACCCAGTAAATCGCCGTGTCCAAGGGGGCTGATTCTCTATCGTGCCACATTTTTGACACGCGACGTGCGTTCAATCGCGTTCTGTAAGTAACATAACGAAAAATTAATAAATAAACCAAATATAATAGAGCCTACGTGCCTAAAATAATATTACCGCCTTTAAGCGGTAAGCGGTAAGATAATATTGGATCTATTTTAAAAGTGATTTTTTGGTGGTGGCTAAATTTGGTGGTGTAATAAGGCGATTTAGAAATAATTTCCAAATCGAACAAAAATTTAAAGCAAACTCAAATAATTAAAATTAAAAATATCTTTATTCGAATACATTTCAAAGTATCATAATTATCATATACAATAAATATCTTGGATTGTTATTTTACAGACGTCGCAATTACGTATATCTCTCTAAGTGTCTACCTAGATGGCTTACTTGTTGACAAAATATTAAATAATTCCTTGACAATTGTTCTATTTAAATAAATAAATAAAAGTATTAGTATCAATTTGTTTACTTTAAGTTATGTGTTTATGCCACGTGTATATAACCTTTTTTACATTTTCGTCTGCATTAATAGGGCACTGAGTCATTACAATATTAAAAATTATTGTTTTTACTAACACTATTCATACATTCTACATATTTTATATGTAAATTGAGATGCTGCAATATAGTTTGGATATTGAATAAGAACAATATTTGCAATTTACCTATGGTACAGGTACATTTACATAGGTACAGATACATTGCAAATACAGGTAATATGCAAGCGTTGTAATTGTGTATAATTTTACATAAATACTAAGTAAATATGTTGTGTCACGTGTATTATTAAATGAAACGTAAAACTCCTTTAACTAATTACAGGTAAGAAGTTTAAAGGTATTATTGTCTATTAGATTTGAATTGGATTCTTACAGAAGAAGCTTGAAAGAGTTATCCACACACTAGCGATTTGAATGAGTAAGCCGGTAGATGAATCTGAGTAGAAATATGTTGTGCTTTTAAATAATAAATTTACACACACACTTAAACGAAACGTCTGCCTAATGTAAGTAAAGTTACTAGAAACAGAGGGAGAGAACGAAAAAAAAAAGTGGAGAACGCCTATTGGCAAACGCGTTTGAAACGCAGTGCGGGACGCCCGTCGGCCGGGGTTTGCTGGACAGGCGATCTACCTAAGATTGACTGCCGGTGGCTGCTGAGAAACCAAGAAGTTTGGCGCGAAATTGGGAGGCCTAAGTCCAGCAGTGGACTGCGATAGGATAAAGTTTTTTTTTTATGTCACTAGGTCGGCAAACAAGCGTACGGCTCACCTGATGGTTAGCGATACCGTAGCTTATAGACACCTGCAACACCAGAAGCATCGCAAGCGCGTTGCCGACCCAATCCCCAATCCCCCCAGGAGCTCTGGTCACCTTACTCACCAACAGGAACACAATACTGCTTGAAAACAGTATTATTTTGCTGTGATCTTCTGTAAGGTCGAGGTACTACCCCAGTCGGGCTGCTCTATATTTTGAGCAGGAAATTCCTGCTGTGCCCTACCTCAGAAGTGAAAAAAAGATCTTCGCTTTTCATTTTTAACTCAGTTATTACTTGATTCATTAGCTTATAAATGTGTAAAAGTGGGTTGTAGTATCTATTGGGAATAATGTGTAAAACATAATTTACTTTCATTGAATTTAATTAAAAAGGACGTGCGATAGAAAATGTGCGACCGAACATTTCAATAACAATATTCAGAGTTTAATACATGTTCTATTTAAGAACATAAATCATTGTCATACATATCACATATTATAAAGCGAATGATTCTAATTAAAATAACAATAAAAGCAGCTGTAACAAGGTCAAACTTCTCGAACTGAATCAACATAATAACCATCGTAACAGATAACGCAGAAAGATATGAGATGCATTTGTTTAAAAGGTATCCTTGCATGACTACACATTGGTTGACTTAAATAAACTAAATAGATCATTTTATATTCAGAGCAAATATTGTCTTAGGAGATTATATTTTAACCTATTACCATACAGATAAATGTTAAGAGGTTAAACTAGAGATAAGATAGAATACCACCAATGTCTGCATTATAGAATATATTCTAATTAGTTCCAGTGTTTAATGGATTTCAATTGTTTTAAAACAAGCCATAATTGATTACGCTAATGGTAGGTAAATGGGTAAGATACGACGGAAAAAGATCGAGTGGTTGGTTTTGGCTGAAGTTAAGGGCTACGTGGCAGCAATAGCAAGTTATGAAATTGATGAAGTTCGAACTCTTTTATTACAAGGAGTTGCTAAAGTGGATAGCCAAAAATGGTCGTCACGTGTCACAGATCGAAACAAAAATGTACGAAGTCGTAAAATATGTAGAAAATATGTTAGAACTGTCTATTATTCACGTGTCTTCATAAAGTTCACCAGGAGGACAATTATTAATATACAAAAATAATTTTATTATCTGTACAGACATTTTTGGAAGTATTCAATATGAACGGGCCCTTACAATTTCAAAACAAAAACAAATGTGCGAAAGACATACTCAATAAGTGAGAGTCACTCGTTTGTTAATTGAGTTTGTTAGTTGTAATTTGAGCGGAAAATACTAAGACGCATTTTCGGAGCTCTGATAGAAAATGAGAGATGGCGAACGCGTTATAACCACGAGCTATACCAAATGTACGATGAGCCAAATATAATTAAGACCATAAAGATTGGGCGCCTGCGTTGGGCAGAGCACGTGTTGCGAATGGACGTGGCCAGAGTACCCAAGCACCTTTTAGAAGGCCGACCGGAGGGCCGCAGAAGTCGAGGCAGGCCCAAGCTCAGATGGTTGGACGGCGTCGAACAAGACATCAAGACCTTGGGAATAACAAGTTGGAGAAGGAAAGCCTCTAACAGATCGGACTGGAGAGCTTTGCTGGACCAGGCTAAACCCGCGGCTGTAATGCCTCAGATGATGATGATTATGACTCGTTTGTTAATAATTGTGTTTGCTCGCAAACGAAAAAAAAACCAACTTCAATTACATCGACGAGTAATACAACGTAGATCGACGAAACAATAGTCAAGTAACAACGCATTATCAAAGATTACTCAAAAAGTAGTTATCAGATCTCGATGAAATTTAAATGTGACCACATGATAAACATCGGCTTTCGATTAAATTAAAAATCATTAAAATCGGTACACCTAATAAAAAGTTATTGCGGATTTTCAAGAAGTTCCCTCGATTTCTCTGGGATCCCATCATAAGATCCTGGTTTCCTTATCATGGTACTAAACTAGGGATATCTTCTTTCCAACAAAAAAAGAATTATCAAAATCGGTACACCTAGTAAAAAGTTATTGCGGATTTTCAAGAGTTTCCCTCGATTTCTCTAGAATCCCATCATCAGATCCTAGTTTCCTTATCATGGTACTAAACTTGGGATATCTTCTTTCCAACAAAAAAAGAATTATTAAAATCGGTACATCCAGTAGAAAGTTATGCGGTATAATACAACGTAGGTCGACGAAAAAAGCGTCAAGTAAAAACGCATTATTAGATATAGCTCGAAAAGTAGTTGTTAGATCTCAAATAAATTTAAATGGGACCAATTGGCACACACCACCTTTCGATTAAAAGAAAATTTGTCGAAATCGCTCCACCCAGTCAAAAGTTCTGATGTAACATACATAAAAAAAAATACAGTCAAATTGAGAACCTCCTCCTTTTTTGGAAGTCGGTTAAAAAAAAAACAGAGTATAATTAATTTTTTTTAAGTTTTGTAATTCGCTGTAGAATGTACTCACATGAGAAAAATTTAAGATCGATTAATTCAACTTCAAGCGTTTTATGACGACAGTAAGACAGATAGAGTTAGTGAGACAAGACATCTGGCTGGTCAGTTAATCAATACTACATATAATAAAAAAGTACGTATAATATGTTTGTAAACGCAAATCTCAAAAATGGATTTAGATGCGGTTTTCACTAATATGTTGTGGTAAGCTTCACTTAACATTTAGTGTTTGTTTCATGTCAATCGGTTATTAAATTAAAAAAAAAATGTGACAATTTAAAGAATCACGTTGAACATGCAAATACCCAAACGACGGTGTTTATAATCCAAAACAAACCAAAAGGTATATCCAGAAAATGCTGTCCAAAGTCACTATTCTACGCGGACAAAGTTGTGGGCACATCTAGTTATAAATAAGTACTATTAGATGCCGTTTGTGATTTTCTTAATGGTTTCAAAAAAGGAGGAGGTTCTCAATTCGACAGCATTTTATGGGTGTTATCTCACCTCATAACATTTTGCTGGGTGAATTGATTTTGATGATTTTTTAAACCGAAAGCTGGTGCGTGTGGTCCATTAAAATATCGTCGAGATGTGACGAGTACTTTTTGAGTTATGTCTAACAATGCGCATCATTATTCGTCTACATATACGTTGTATTACTTGTCGTCATTTTGACTTGAAGTCATTTTTTTGGATTCTGTACCTCAAAAAAAAAAAAAAACGGAACCCTTATAGGATCAATTTGTTGTCCGTCTGTCTGTCAAGAACTTTGTTCTCAGGAACGCGTAGAGGTATCAAGCTGAAATTCATATCAAATACTCAGGTCTACTGTTCCATGGAGCTGTGAAAAAATTAATCTCTTAAGCCAACGCAATCAAAAGATACAGTCGTTTATGCTGCAAATTTTCGACACTCGCAAGGGAATCAAAACCTACAGGGTACTTCTCGTGAACTCAGAATCTTAAAATTTAGTACAAAGTAACGTCATATAGCACAGCTAAAGTAAAATAGTCTCCACTCCAGGACACGACTGCTCCAGCGGCCATTGGTCCTCTGACACAGGTGACCAGCCCACTGCCACTTCAATTTGCTAATTCTGTGGGCTATGTTGGTACTTTCGTTTCATTGTATGTTGCGCCACTTTAAACTTGTGTACCAGTTCCCTCGTCAGTGTCCACGTCTCGGCACCGTAAGTTGAAACAGGTAGGATGCATTTCTCGAAGACTTTTGTCTTCAAGCATAATCTTCATTCATCTATCTTGTTCCTCGCAACAGTATCAGGGCTTTGTTGTGTCTGGGCTTCTTCTCGAAAAATTAATTCATCAGAAGAGCTCCTCTGCTTCGAGAAAGCTATCGAGCATCTGCCTCCTGCGATTCCTGTGCCTCAATACCCGTGGTCCGATATAAATATAATATCTAAATTAAATCTATAAGCACGATACACTGTATGGTATACTATTATAGATTACACCAAGGATAAAAGCCGGATAGTTGCGCTACTTTTCAAAAAAGCTCTGTTTATTAATGCACTTATTATTTTCATATTCATATTGTAAAAATTTCCTCTTTTAGTGTACAATATACATAGATTTATCATATAAATACACTGGTCCCTTGATTTTCTATAATATATAATTTTCCCCGAAGGAACTTTTTCCCCGACCTAATAGACGATTGATAGATAGATAATTTATTCACAATATTGATTTTGAATTTAAAAAGAGAAGATATTAACAAATCAACCGTACTGTACCATCCCACTGACATATATCTCTTTATCTTTTTTTCTCGTAGGAAAATGGTCAAAGCGTAATCTACCACACTCTTCCATTGCGGGTTGGCGAATATACATATTCCCTACTATAAGAAACGATCGCAGTTTGGTGTTTATGACAGAATGGACCGACACTCTAACGCGCAATCCGAGGGAAGGGAGACCCACAAGGACAGACATTAAGATCGAAAAGAAGTACAAATATTCATTCCGAGCGGGTATCGAAATCCACAACCATCGGTGTTTTAGCACCCAGGTCGGAGTCCACTATATATGTATGTAATATAAATCACAATATGATTTTGTTTTTGTACTCGTATCTACAGATAGATCTACAGATATTGGATACATTTACGCTTCACTGTAATATCCCGCTGCTGGGCATAGGCCTCTTTCCCCATGTAGGAGAAGGATCAGAGCTTAATCAACCACTCTGCTCCGATTCGGGTTTGCGGCTTTATTCCATACTATGAGTAACGATCGCTATCAGGCTTACATGATAACAACCAGGACCGACGGCTTAACGTGCTCTTTGAGGCACGGTGGGGAGACCCACAAGGACTGGACAAACACCCAGAACACGGCAAACATCTGTATGGCCGGTACAAATGTTGTCATGTGCGGGATCGAACACGCAACTGCCAGCGCGACAGCCACAAACCAGTGCTGTGAACGTTGCGCCAACGTGGCAATTACTTTTCTACGAGAAAACGGAATAGCCAAAAATATGTAGCACACGCTGGCGAGTCGTGAGCGTTGTGGCGGAGGATCAGTTATACATAAAGTTTTCATATTGTTTCTTGAAAGCGGTTAAGCCTATATTATGAAGCGGTCATTGACATAATTGAAACGTGACACTAAAGGGATTTCTTTAGCATTAAGCCCGTTGTCGTAAGCCGTGTTGTATAATTTATTGACCGGTTGTGTCCGGTGTGCAGCTATATAATGTTTATAGCAGTATTAAAAATCTAGGCTTTATTCTAGACAGCAAACTTTCTTGGAGACCTCAAGTTGCTGAGATCAGTCGCAAAATATATGCTGCAATCGGCACATTGAGAAATTGGAAAACTTTCTTGCCCACAAAACATAGATATCACTTGGCCACACACTTTTTTTCCCTATTCTTGATTACGCTGATGTCTGCTATTCTGACTTGTCTGAAACTCTCCTTAATAAACTTGAACGCCTTCAAAACATGATCATCTTCATATTTGGTTTAAGAAAGTACGACCGTATCTCAGATTATCGAGCACAGCTTAACTGGCTTAAAATAAGAGAACGCCGTAATTTACATCTTCTATCTTTTCTCTACTCTATCCTTTATCATCCCACTACTCCCCCATACCTAAAAAATGTTTTACTTTTCTTGGCTCTGACTTCCCTAGTACGTAAACCCTTCATTCTCAAGTTGACAACAGACTTAAACATCCTGTATCGCACAGTCAATGTTACAGCGAAACTTTTTGTGTTAAGGCTGTAAAACTGTGGAACCCTCCCGCGAGACATTAGCCAAGCGGAGGCGATAGATATTTTTAAACGACGTGTCAAAAAACATCGACATATCACATTTATTTGTTTAAGATATTTATATATCATTTTTAGTAAATATATATGTAGTTATATGTATGTCTATGTTTATGTATATGTAAATATAGTTAGTGGTGTATTGTATATATTAATCTTATACATAGTATATTGTTTTAAATTGCACCGTGTGCCTGTTATATGTTACAAATGGTTATATATATAATCTTTATAGACAGACGGGTTGTCTGTAAGAAATCACTGTCAGTGATAAGACCGCCTTTGCACTTTATTCAGTATATTTCCTCTCTCTTCTTTTTAATGTTCTTATTGTTAGTGTGCAATAAAGTATAAATATAATAAAATAAAACGATTTTTTTTAAATACTAAAGTCTAAGTACTTATGTCTTATTCAAATATAAATGAATAGCACTTACTCAGCACTTAAAACAAATTGCAGGGCTTCACTTAATGATTCTTCAGTCAGATCCATGTAGGAGATAACTTTTGCGAAGCCCACGCTTTCAGCACTGGCACCATTATTGGGTTGGTCACCATAGAATGGTATCACGACCATTGGCTTGCCAGCGGACACCGCCTCCGTCATACCCAGCAGGCCTCCGTGAGCGATGAATGCAACGACTTTCTTGTGATCTGCCAAGAATTATGAGAATTTTATGTTTAAATATATATTTATATATGAAAAGCAAATATATTTTTAATTAAAAACGCTTCATAGCCAGTGGATACTATTCTGTGACATTATGTGCTTGAAAACAAACATAAAAGTAACATAAATGCCTAATTCTCTGCAATATTTGCTTGGACCGTAAAAATATTTGTCATGAGTGAGAATCAAACTCACGATTGCTAGCGCAATAGCCAAATGCTATGACACTATGCAAAACCTTCGAAAAACTCGCATGTCAAGAAAGTACTTATTCATTTTTCTTACGAAGATATCCATATTATAAGATACATTACATTAGATAATAAGAATGAGTCCACATGCTAGCTATGGATTTGAAGTGTTTCGAGTGAAGGGTTGAATCACATAGGTAAGTTAGATTAACGCGCGCAGTGTAGTAAACTTGCTAAAGATATAGTTCATTATATTTTATATAAAGAAGAATTCATTATTCAATTTAGTATGAAGCAGCATAAGATACAGCGGAATTTTTATTATTTTTATTGTTGCTATAACGTCATTTTGTATTAAAAATTATTTAAAGTTCAGTTTGAGTTGTCTGAAAGATTAGCCATAAGTAGCCCAAGGTTACACAATTTGATACTATCCTTTAGTAATTAGCAATTTAATCGTAGAGTACAATAAAGTACAATATATGATCCTTACACAATAATACGACGATATTTTTGGTGTAGGTATGTATATATTTTAATAAATTATCATCATCAAGTCACATTTTTTTTTACATTATTTTAATTACATAATTTAATTTATATTGTTGATAAATATAAAATTATTATGAGGTTTATTTTTAGCAATTTTATGTAAACAGGAAAATTATTTAAATTCCAATATTGTGTTGGGGTATTTTTGTATGGGAGCTTAAAATGACAATGGCTCAGACCCAAACAACATATGCTGGATCTTTGAACTTAGGTACAAAGCTAGTAAAAAAATAATATGAAATAAAAGTATATATGAGTGTGGCTATAACAGTGAAAAAATGTTTCAATACTTAGCTAGTAATAACTATCAGTTTACTAAACGAATAGATTTCGTTAGTACTCTTTGGAATAGAATTTTGAGTAGTAAAATACTCACGTAACAGTTCATATTGTGGAAGCCATTTCACTTTCAATATGTTACCGACGAGCGTTCCTTCCTCAGCGCTGTGCTCAAATTTCCAAATGACCCTTTGTTTTAACTTCGATAGTGCGTTGATGAAGATTTCTTCCTTGTACTTCGGCATTGTTGCTGTCTTTATTAGTGATCCAAAACTGAATATTATAACGCCATGTTCGGACTCGTTCAGGAATTTTTCGATGAACTGAAAAAATAACGCATTTTTTAGTTTTCGAAAACCTATCGACGGCTATATGTTTGGTATGGGATCGACGTCTATTTAGGTATGGGATCTTTCACTAATTTTATTCTGGAGAATTTTATGTATTTTTTTTATCGCTCAATTTTTAAGATTGGAAATTAAGTTTTATACAAGTACATGCTTCACAAGCTTACGTTAATATATTTTTTTTTATATTTTTTTTAATAAAAATTGTAGGTATCGATAGGTATATAGTACAAAGTTTTATTGATTTGATCTTTGTCTTATTATTCTAAGTAATTATTTTTATTAACAGTATTTTTACAAAAAAAAAAATGTATTAAGTTAAGTAAAATAAAAATATACGTATGACTCGAACATTTACACATATATAATTATAGCAATTACATGGTAATTATGTTGTTTAACCTAAAGTTATTTATCTTCGTGGGAGTGGTGTAAAATCGGTGCAGCCAGTCCACTCGGTATTTTCACTGTTGCAAAGATACCGTGTACCTGCGTTTTTGCTATTATAATTTGCAATTGGTGTGATCAGAAACCCTTAACGGACGCGTCATTTTCTTTAGCACGTAATTAACTGACTTCCAAAAAAGGAGGAGGTTCTCAATTCGACTGTATTTTTTTTTTTTTTTTAATGTATGTTACATCAGAACTTTTGACTGGGTGGAGCGATTTCGACAAATTTTCTTTTGATTGAAAGGTGGTGTGTGTCATTTGGTCCAATTTAAATTTATTTGAGATCTAACTTTAAACTAACTTTTTAACTTTTCGAGTTATATCTAATAATACGTTTTTACTTGACGCTTTTTTCGTCGACCTACGTTGTATTATACCTCATAACTTTATTGGATAAAAGGGATATTCCTAGTATGGTACTATGATAAGAAAACCAGGATCTGATAATGGGATCTCAGAGAAATCAAGGGAAACGCTTGAAAATCCGCAATAACTTTTTACTAGGTGTACCGATTTTGATAATTTTTAATTTAATCGAAAGCTGGTATTTATAATGTGGTCACATATAAATTTTATCGAGATCTGATAACTACTTTTTGAGTAATCTTTGATAACGCGTAGTTGCTTGACTATTTTTTCGTCGACCTAAGTTGTATTACTCGTCGATGAAAAATGCAAACATAATTATTTAAATACCAAAATTGAATAATCCCGTTAATGTAATGTTATAAATATATTCACGTGATCATTGCTATTTTATTCTAAGTATAGTAATATTACACAGATAATGGCCATACTTTATGATGTAACATAATTGTGATGATAAGAGTACCATTTTAAATTGCTAGAATTAATTATTTTTGGAACTTTTACACATCTAAATTTATTTATCTAAAGATTAAGAAAAAAGAAGGTAAGTAAAAGAAGGTAGTAAAAATAGTCTTCAAATGGATAGTTTCCTAATAATACATAGGTAGCTCTTCAAGGCGAAACTCAATTGAACAATGGGTAGGTAACAATTTCTTTGATATCGTCTAACGTTTTGTGTCACCTACCGACAGTCATGACAATTTTGTGATTATATAAAATTGATTTTGTTTAAGAACTTGTTTAAAAAATTCTAGGTCATTTCGAATTATATAATCTCGGCGATGACATTTATTAATGCTTTCATTTTAAGCCAATTCTTGTAATAAAGAACAATCTTATTGTAAATTAGTAAAATTATTATAAAAAGCTATGTTGACTAAAATAATGGTCCTGCTCCATTATTTTTATCACAAGCTTATGAATTATTTCATAATTTTTAATTACTATACACTATACTCGTATCATTATAATACGTACCTTTTTATTATCAAAATTCAGGCATATGATGTGAATAGACGAGTTATATCAAAAAATAAATAAATAAATAAATAAATAAATAACTAAAAGGTTATGTATCTTTTGTTTGAGAAACATTCCGCTTGAATCCTTATTCTAGAGTTTACACAAGCACAAGTTATAGGTGTTAAGTGATTTAACTGTATACACATCATTTAAGTAGGTACATAAATATAAATAATAAAATATACAATTTTTAAATTGTGAAAAAAGATTCTACTCAAAAGTTCATTTGTAATTTGCATTTAAAATAAAATGTATACAAAAAAAAAAAAAAAAAAACTGAAACGAATATTGAAAGAAAATGTTTTACGCTACAAAAAAAAAAAGATGCTCTAATCGAATCTAGCCCACTTAGTTCACGAATACGAATTTTTTGAAACGTTGTTTTTTAACCGACTTCAAAAAAAAAGGAGTAGGTTACTCAATTCGACCGTATGTATATTTTTTTATGTATGTTCGGGGATAACTTCGTCGTTTATGAACCGATTTTGATGATTCTTTTTGTTTGAAAAAATATATCCCCGGTGTGGTACCATGATAAGGAAACCAGGATCTGATGAAGGGATCCCAGAGAAATCGAGGGAAACACAAAAATCCACATAACTTTTTACTGGGTGTACCGATTTTAATGATTTTTAGTTTAATCGAAAGCCTATGTTTGTCATGTGGTGACGTTTAAATTTCATCGAGATCTGATTACAACTTTTGGAGTAATCTTTGATAATGCGTATTTAATTGACTATTTTTTCGTCTACCTACGTTGTATTACTTGTCGATATAATTGAAGTCGGTTTTTTTCGTTTGCTTGCAAACACAATTATGATATTCTGTAAAATTATGATTTAGACTTGTACCACTTGTCACAACGGTCACAGATATTCATAAATGGGTTTACAGTATTCTAATTTATAAACAAAAAAATATTTAATAATTTTGAATATAAATAACACATTATTATAAGCTTTTTAATAATAATTAATCTATAAATGCCTGGTATATCTAATATATAAAATTCTCGTGTCGCGGTGTTTGTAGTTAAAGTCCTCAGAAACGGTTTGACCGATTCTCATGAAATTTTGTGTGCATATTGGGTAGGTCTGAGAATCGGATAACATCTACTTTTCACACCCCTAAGTTATAAAGCGGTGGGGGGGTGGGGGTATTAAGGGTGTTTAATAACATACACTCGAGAGCATAGAAATCGCACACTCCCTACATTTTCATTTTGACCGCAAGTATTTTTTAAATTTAAGGTTGTTTGCTAATACAACTTAAATTAAATTAATATACACATTGTTAGCTTTCTAAAAACCCATTATGTATAGCTTTGACCTTCGCAATCATTACAATAGGAACAAAACAACAGAATGACGCAAATTCACTCGTTACAGGTAGCTCGGTTTGTAAGACTTTGAGCAGGTATAAAAGGTTAAAAAAACAATATTTTTTCGAAGACAATGATTTGTTAATACGAGGTATTGCTCCCCCTAGCCTGAATAACCGCTTCCATTCGATTTTTCATTGTAGAAATAATTCTTTTACAAACTCTTGCGGTATGCTGTTCCATTCCTCCTTGATTGCGGTTTGGAGCTCTCTTAGACCTGTCGGCGGTACGTTTCTTGCCCTTACTCTTTTCTTTAGTTCATCCCATAAGTGCTCAATAGGATTGAGATCAGGGCTTCGAGCAGGCCACGCCATAACGGGTATTTCAACCTCCTCCAAGTACTGGCGTACTATAGCGGCGGTGTGTGATCTGGCGTTATCATGCATAAAAATTAAATTTGCGTCGATAAATGCGGAAAAGGCACAACATGTTCTTCCAGGATTTCCTCGATGTAACGTCGGGAAGTCAATCTTCCCGATCGACTGTCGGTATCCGCCCCTGTGACGAACACAAGTTCGGTTTTCGTTTCCAGTGACATGCCTCCCCAAAACATGCACGAACCACCGCCGTATGAGACCCGTTCGGAGATGCAGCACTGAGAAAAACGCTCACCAGATCTTCGATAGACTCTACTCCTTCCATCGTTACCATGGAGACAAATCCTGGTTTCGTCAGAGAAGAGTATTGTCTTCCATTGATCCATTGTCCAATTTAGGTGATTTCGTGCAAACAGAAGGCGCGCTTGTCTGTGTACTGGGGTTAATTTTGGGCCAGTTGCTGTTCTGTGCACTGTCAGGCCTCCTTCGGCTAGTCTTCTTCTAACCGTCCACCGACTAACTTCCACTTCTCTAACTTCCTGGAGTTGCTGTCCGAGTTGAACTGCATTTAACCGGCGATTTCGCAGTGATGTCGTCACAAGATAACGATCATCGCGCTAAGTTGTGGCACGTTTTCGGCCTGTTCCTGGTCGACTGGTAAAGCTACCAGTTTGTTTATATCGCTCGTATACACGTCGAACAGCATATCTGCTAAATTTAACTGACGAGCCACTTGACTTTGGTTCTGTCCAGCTTCAATTAGTGCAACCACTTGAGATGCTGCTTCCGGTGTGGTATCCATTTTCTTGTTCAGAATGATGACGTATTCGGTAAAGAACCTTTCTGACTGCAAGTTGAGATGTAAATGATGTCATTTAAATCATCCCTTAACCTTTTATACCTGGTCAAAGTCTTACAAACCGAACTACCCGAACAAGTGAATTTGGGTAATTCTATTGTTTTGTTGCTATTGAAATGATTTCGAAGGTCAAAGCTACACATAATGGGTTTTTAGAAAGCTAATAATGTGTACTTCAATTTAATTCAAGTTGTATTTGCAAACAACATTAAATTTAAAAAAAATACTTGCGGTCAAAATGAAAATGTAGGGGTGTGCGATTTCTTTGCTCTCGAGTGTATATGGCAAAACAACGTTTGCGGGGTCAGTTAGTATTATATAATTCCATAATGCTTCTCTTCAGTTTTTCATGTATTCATGATAATGAATAGTTAATGCCTTATGCACTGAAGGTAAGAAATGGTGGAACAGTTAGTATGTATTTTTATAGTATAAGTAAGTAAGTAGTTTAACTTTTATTAAAAATTATCAAACAAAAGAATTAGGTTACTAAATTTAAATACATTTGTATGTCGATATTGTTGAAATTCATTACAATATAATGAAACATTTTTCAATTGCATATAAAGCGGGCCAACTTGATCTATCGTAACCTTGTGTTTTTTAACACTAATAATAAGTCGATTGAAGCATGTTATCAACTTATCAATAGTTGATAACTATTTATTTGAATGCAATTGAAGGAGAGAGATTCGACCGAAATAATAAAAATACACATTAAGAAAAATACTATGTACAGTAAATAACGGACCTATATAGAGGTAAATATAAAAATAATAATTTTTTGTCATGGTCTTATGTTCTTAGAACAACATACAATCCACATACTACAAGCATCGCAAGTGCATTGCCGACCGTACCGCCAATCCCTCCCCTGAGCTCTGGTCATCCTACTCACCACAGGAACACAACACAAAAGCAGTATTATTTAGCTGTGGTCTTTTGTAAGGTCGAAGTTTTTAAGCAGGATATTTCCTCAACAAACAATTATGATACATTATCGTAAAAGTAAAATTATAACTTACTCTGTGCGAGCTTTTTTGTACAGATTTTAATTACCTTCAGGCCAACGATTTCCTGTAAATTTGCATATAAAATAATATTTAGTCTCTTTATTGTACTGGTAACATTTCGCTGCTGCTGCATAGACCTGCAGGGCTATTCTGTAAATAACAATTTCGATATCGAGCTTCACCCGAGTGACAGCGCTCACTTCGAAAGCGAACCCACTTCACCTTGGTTTGGAATTCTGTAAACATTCCGTACGCACAAGCGATGTGAAGTGAGTGTCGAATCGAAGAGCGGCAATTTAGAGCTGTGTTTATTTTATCGATATTCCTTTCTTATGACTTTATTTTAGAACATGTGCATGAAGTCAAGTGTCGAATCAAGTCTCGAATTGTGATGTGTGAAGCGGTAAATCCCCTTACAGAATACCGAATTCATACTATTAAATGTCAACGTTCTCACGCAACAGGGTTCGACTCGTCGCCGCACTCACAAGTGTGGCGCTACGGGACTGTCGAGTTTTAATGAATACGAATTTGTTATCTCACCGCGGATTCCGCTGTCGAGACACGAAAATGTTCTTACAGAATAGCACTATTGTTCCTCCATGTGGAAGCGCCGGAACGTAATTCTATATACTGCTCCACCGCGGGTTTGCAGATATATCTACACCTACACCGTCAATATATCATCTCTTTTGCCCTAAGGTTGCCTGGAAGAGACTGCTCTTAAGCCATAAGGCCGCCTTTTGTACATTTTTTTTCTACAAATTATTGCAAATGTTGCTTGCTTATTTTATTTGTTTGGTGTACAATAAAGTGTAAATAATAATAATAATAATATATTCCCTACTATTAGTAACGACCGCTATCAGGTGTCTATGATAAATACCGTGTTTTACTTAAATTAATATGTTTAATAAAACAGATGCTACTACACCCGATCTATAAGATCGGTATTATAATGGATAAAAATTGTTTAGTGCCAATTTTTGAAGTAAAACTTGTTTACGCACGCTTGATTTGGGTGAGTAAGCTGGTGAATACGTGACGAGAGCGTTACGAAAAGTGTGATTGAGCAAGGTGAACGGAAGTTGAGAGCGAGATATAAGTTAGTGAAGATAGAAAGAGAGAGAGTTACGTTTCATATATTACTGTAGGGGTAACTAAAGAAGTTTCAGCCGTGTGGTCTAAAGGATAGTCGTTTTATTGTTGGCTACTTCTTAATTTCTTTGAGACGTGACTTTTCGTTTTTAAGTATCTAACTACCCTGAACAAGTAAACCTAAAGCACAAATAATACTTAGTGATAATGTTTATTATACGTCATTTACTGGTTAGTACTATAAAATCATAATAGATGGCGGTTTGGCATCTAAGTTACACAGATATCTGGTAGATGGCACCGTATTTCTATTTCTAAATTATAGATGGCGCGTTTGAATATAATAAATAATAAATATCTTAAAACAGACACACATGGTCGTTTGTTCCTATGGTAAGCAACTTAATGCTTGTGTTAGAGGTAACAGCCGACTGTTATAACTATAATTTTTTTTGATAAATATACATAGAAATAATACATATATAAATATATAAATACAAATATTACACCCAGAATTTACATAATTATATTTTAATAAATTATAATTACTGAGCCACAGCAACGCGTGGCCGGGTCAGCTTGTATATGTATATAAGTTACGCGTCACGTTATATGTCCACGATGGACTCCTAACCTACTTAACCGATTCTAATGAAATTTTGTTCAGATATGTAACTTTGTCCAACTATAAATATAGGTTATATTTTATTTCTATATACGTAATTATTACACGAAAAAAAAAAAATAAGGCGTACGCAGTTCGCCAGGTCAGCTAGTCTTTATAATATGGATTGTTCAACTCCCTTCAACTTATCAATGTCAAAGTCATAGTAACTTCCTTATGCACGTATGGAATCAGATATAACAAACATTATATTATATAGACTACAATCTATAAGTTATATATAAATTGCGCTGAGATCAATATGACAGTGAAAAATCAATGATCCGATTTACTTAGATATAAATTGCGATAGTCAAGCGATTACAAATATTGTGCGATGATTGCTGGTAAAAATGTTCTAATTTTCGAAGATATCTTTATTTTGGATAAACAGAGAGATAAGTGTAATCAGTGTGTTGTTATTAAAATTATTCTAATTATGATTAGGCTTTCTGAGGAGCCACCTAATATATTTTCAATTAGTTGCGCTGTATTTCATGCAAGCTATTACTAATTTTGTACTAAAACACAGTTTATATATTATTTTCAAAAGAGTAACTGCGGAGTTTCTTGCCGATTCTTTTCTGCAGAATCTACATTCCGAATCGTTGGTAGCTTTACTTTCACAAAAATAATGAAACCATAAAATTTTAATTTGTAAAATGACGATTCGAAGGTGCACTTGGGGCCTATTTGAATTAAGTTATTTTTGATTTTGATTTTATCAACAGAATATAATTTATGATTCATTTGTTAATAGACGTTTATTGAATACGGAACGTTAGTATTGAAATTCAATTGGTAACTGACTGTCAGCCTAGCGGTCTATTAATACTGTTTTTTACAAGGTTAGCTTATTGGCAGGTCACCACAGTGACATTGCCACCAATAATGTATATTGTTTTATTGATTTTAATTGATTTAAAGAATATTCGAATATTTTATATTTAATATTTTCTTTATAACTACTAAATAATGTTATCAATAATAATTGTTTATTTGAAAGAAGCCTAAACCCCGATAGCATGACAACATATTATAAATATTATAAAATAATATTATCTATACAAATAAATATAATTGGAGTGTCTGTTTGTAATATAATTGGTCTATCTGTCTGTTTGTTCCGGCTCAGCTCTGAAACGGCTGGATCGATTTTGACGGGGCTTTCACTGGCAGATAGCTGATGTAATAAGGAGTAATATAGGCTACTTTTATTTTAGAAAATTTGTTTTATAACTCTGTGAACTAAACAATAATTTTTTTTGTTAATGGCCACGCAGGCGAAGTCGCGCGCACAGCTAGTTTTAAATAAAAATTGAGTAGATTTTGTGGTATCGCTTCAGCCTGTAATATCCCACTGCTGGGCATAGGCCTCTTTCCCCATGTAGGAGAAGAGTCAGAGCTTAATCCATTATGTTGTTCCAATGCGGGTTGGCGGATATGTTCCTTACTATGAGTAACGATCGCTATCAGGTGTACATGATAACTTGGGACGTCACGGTGTATGTTAACGCGATCCCGTGGCGTCCCACTAGGACGACGAGGGCACCGCAGGTTTTTTAGTGTGTAGTCTGGCGCGTTCTGTTATACAGCGCCGGGAGCCCCGCGTAAGGGCATTTTTCTGCGTAAAAAAAGTTGTACATGATAACAGCCCGGACCGACGACTTAACGTCCTCTCCGAGGCACGATGGGGAGACTACAAGAACTGCACAAAGACCCAGACCACGGCAAACATCTGTATGGTCAATACAAATGTTTGTCATGTGCGGGGATCGAACCCGCAACCGCCAGCGTAATAGCCACACACCAGTGCTGTGGCCATTGCGCCAACGCGTCTTTTATGGTGATAATTGTAATGGACAATATTATTGGGTTTGAATGTCAAAATATGTCAAAAAATGAAGCCTGTTTTAAATTATGTGTTTAGTTATATGTATAAAAAAAATAAAACTATATATATTATATATTGCAACTTTGTTCCAAAATTGTGAGCACATGTCAAAAACATTGTATGTTTTATAATAATTATGTATATAGTATTAGTAATAAGTCACGTCTATAATTCGTCTTAATACATTGTGATACAGCGTATTTTATCAAAAAGAATAAAAAATCTAAAATGGACCAGCCAAAGAACAAATAATGTGAGTGAAATGGTATATATTTATAATATATATATTATAAGTATATATTTATAATATATATATATATATATATATATATATATATATATATCTATAAACAATACCAGCTGACCTGGCAAACTTCGTATCGCCTTATTTTTTTTCTTAAATATAACAATTACATATATCAAAATAAAATATAGCCTATCTTTCAAGTTGGATCAAACTGCACACTGTGTGCAAATTTGATTAAAATCGGTTAAGTAGTTTAAGAGTGACGGGTAATTTATATATATTAAGATATGCAATAAATAAGTCGGTCAATTATCTTTGAACCGTGACCCTGTAAGTTTAAGGTTCAAAGATGGACGTCCTAAGTGTTTATACGGAATAAGGAAACAAATCACCACCACAGCCGCCTCTGTTGCAGTTTTAAGTCCCAATTTATCTTATGTTGCTACAATCAACAATTGGTAACACTGGCAGAATTTTAATCTGTAAAGAGAAATTATAAATTTTTGTTTTGATAATAACGTTATTAACTTTTCAGTTAAATTTCCTTAATTATGGACCGGAAGTACTAATAAATAATTTTGTAATTAATATAAACAAATAATGCTGAACGAATATTTTGAAACAAATGAACAAATACATTCGAATTAATAGCCTCGATAGAGTTAAAGTAGCACAAATATTTTCCTCAATGTCACGTACAATGGAGAAGACGTGAAGGAGATTGATCGATGCGGTCGAGATTACAACTTCAATCCAATTTTGAAGATAATAGGTAGGTATATATGTTGATCATGCTTTTACGTCATGGTCACTAGATGATAATAATCGACTGTAGAATAGACTCTTATGAACCGATTGACACGAAACAAACACTAAATGTTAAGTGAAGCTTACCACAATATATTAGTGAAAACTGCATCTAAATTGGATAAGACATTTACATTTTTACTATATGTATTGATTTGTTGATGTTTATCAATATCGTACAGAACCCTTCGATGCATGTCCACTGTGCCTTTTCTATTCAAGCGTGAAACATCGTAATATCTGTTAGTAGATGTGAGTGTATGAATAAAAAATATTGCAATTTTGCAACACTTATCAACTTATGTTGAGGAAATATATGTTTTAACACGTAAATAGAATAAAACAATAATTATGTACTTATTACAACTTTTATCCTGTTGGTAGAATGTTAGTACATTCTACCAACAGGACGAAAGTAGGTAAGTCGTCGTAGGTAGAAAAGTCCAAATACGTAGGTAACGTAGGTCAGGTTTGTAGATAAATCAACACCTTTTCCGATTCCTCCAAACAGAAAATTCTTAAATTCGTTAAAAAAAAATTATACATGCAAAGAGAGAATTATTTGACTTAGGTATCCTTCAATTTTATGACTCCAACTGCATATTATGTACTATGTTGCATAAAATTTCAAAGGATCACCGTATTGATATTTGTAGGTGTACAGTACATAATGTTCGATATTGTGACATACATACATACAATATACGCGCGAAAAACATAACCTTTCCTTTGCAGTCGGGTAATAAAATAATTGTGTTATCTAGTTCGTTCAATATATGTGACCGATAATAAAAACTACGCTTACAAAAGATAGATTTTTTTATCATTAACGTATTGAATGATGTTTTTTGTAGTGATCAAACGGTAAAAGTAACGCAGTAATCGCTTATAACGGTTTTTCGTCAATAGCAAAAGCATCTATCGGATTTAAATCAATGGTTAGGCCCTGGATATTTATTCAATTATTTTAACTTAGTTACGAACAGCGAAAGCATATTAATTGATTCAAGATTATATTAATAATAAAGATGTGTGAACTAGTGGCTTTAGTGGTGCAAGTAAATTTATAATGTTTGATTTAAAAAAAAAAAAAAAAAACAGTAACTTTCGCGGAGTTTCTTGCCGATTCTTCTCTGCAGAATTTACATTCTGAATCGTTGGTAGTTTTACTTGAATTATATATATATAAATGATTCAAATTGAAAATAATTTTAATTTGTAAGATAACGATTCGAAAGTGCTTCTGAAGCCTATTAATGAAATAAATTTTAATTTTGATAATTCTAATTACACCTTACAGCCGAAAAATGTTAATATAATATTTGTTCGTAGTTATAACCTTTAGGTATCTTAAAATAACTTAATTAGCAAAAATGAATCATACTAAGAAGAGTACTATTTTACATATAATACAAAAATAGGTGTATAAAAATAAGACACGTTTTCTCGACTTGCACAACACGATATGCTAATGAGACATTTTAAAATATTTTTTGATAAAGTTTAGAAAATAAATGTTTTTATTTAAATTTGAAAAGTAGTACCTAAATATCCATTTTTTAACACTAAAAGCTTGTTAGTTTGAATACTCCGATTTGACGATCTACTAAGCAGATTTTGAAATTGGATATTTATATTGGAGGCTTATATAATACAAGATATTACATGAGGTACGGTACCTATCAACCACTAAAACCTCTTCGAAATATCTAGAGCACTTCATTTGTCTATTCGATTTATTATGAGGTAATTGTTAATAGGTACATACATTACAGCCTATACAGTCCACTGCTGGACATAGGCCTCCACAAGTTTACGCCAAAAATAACGTGAACTCATGTGTTTTGCCCATAGTCACCACGCTGGGCAGGCGGGTTGGTGACCGCAGGGCTGACTTTGTCGCACCGAAGACGTTGCTGCCCGTCATCGGCCTGTGTTTTTCAAAATATAATAATGTTAATAGGTAGTTACCTCAGAATTCATAATATTTTTGTTACGTGGAACCCCGACTTTTGCATAAAAATTATCGAATATAAAGGAAATATAGCTAAGTATATAAAAGTTTAAATTAAATTAACTTCAAAAATACTCTCATTTAAACAGAAAAATAAAAAAATATTGTTTTTATACTTTTACTAAACGAAAATAATCATAAAAAAACTTCACGCAGTAAATAATTTATATTAGAAAGTGACTGACCGTGAGTGGCATTTAGAGATTAGAACCTGTTTCACGATTTGCGGTAAAAAACATTGCCATAATTAGCGTCTCTTTTTAACCGACTTCCAAAAAAGGAGGAGGTTCTCAATTCGACTGTATTTTTTTTTATGTATGTTACATCAGAACTTTTGACCGGGTAGACCGATTTCGACAAATTTTGTTTTAATCGAAAGGTGGTGTGTGCCAATTGGTCCCACTCAAATTAATTTGAGATCTAACAACTACTTTTCGAGTTATATCTAATAATGTGTTTTTACTTGACGCTTTTTTCGTCGACCTACGTTGTATTATACCGCATAACTTTCTACTGGATGTACCGATTTTGATAATTCTTTTTTTGTTGGAAAGGGGATATCCCTAGTTTGGTACCGTGATATTTTTTTTATAAGAAAGATTATAATTATATTAAAGATTATAGATAGATTTATATTAGAAAGTGACCGACCGTGAGTGGCAGAGAGCCGTTAAGAGATTAAAACCTGTTTCAAGATTTGCGGTAAAAAACATTGCCATAATTAGCGTCTCTTTTAGCAAGAACTATCCTCAACATTATTTAAAATTTGATCTATGTCCACAGAGTGCAGTATTTGTGAATGTCCATTAGTCCGTGTTACAAGCACCTCATAATAAATGGAACAGATGTGTAACATTCTTAGACTAAGCCATGTTGACGTGTCTGTGCCTGATTTTATTCATCAGCAAAATGACCTCGGTTTCACCTGCATTCACTTATTACTTGTCTATGTTAACATGTGTGTAGTGCAAAATATTTTTTAAAATTAGATTTGAATATTCTAAGTTTTAATTTATGAATAGATGAGTTAATAATAATTTATGAGTGATTCACACTGTTGCTATGTCAACAATTTACGCCATGTAACCTTTTTTACCCATAGTAAAGAGAACTAAAGTATTTATACGTTTCAATTTACAATAAAGTCTTGATAAAATAAAAAGTAAATATTGCATTAATTTACATAACTTATAAAAAAAAATAGGTAATCAATAAAAAAAGAAACGATTGTGTGTCAGATAAACTTTGAACCTACTAGGTATAAATGTATAATACAACGTAGGTAGACGAAAAAATAGTCAAGTAAATACGCATTATCAAAGATTACTTCAAAATTTGTAATCAGATCTCGATGAAATTTAAACGCCACCACATGATAAACACAGGCTTTCGATTAAACTAAAAATCATCAAAATCGGTACACCCAGTAAAAAGTTATGCGGATTTTCGAGAGTTTCCCTCGATTTCTCTGGGATCCCATCATCAGATCCTGGTTTCCTTATCATGGTACCAAACTAGGGATATCTCCTTTCCAACAAAAAAAAAAGAATTATCAAAATTGGTTTATAAACAACGGAGCTATCCCCGAATATACATAAAAAATATATATATACGGTCGAATTGAGTAACCTACTCCTTTTTTTGAAGTCGGTTAAAACTTTGAATTATGATACGATATAGGTAAAAGTTTACTTACTTATTACCCTTCATTAGTACTCAATAGGACTAAACAGCACTTTTTACGCAATCTAGTGGCTAAACAGTAACCCATCATGATGTTAAAATATTAAGCGCAATACACATTGAGCCCGCCGGGCCGCCGACAAAGCCCGGCGACACAACCCGGCGGCCTGTATGAAAAGAATCATGTCGGCAACATGCGCCCGCGCGTGTTACCCGCCGACATGTTGGCGGCTTGGGTACGCCTGCGCTCAGTTGCCCGGCGACGCTCGACCTGTAGTGACGTGCTTGTATTTTTTACGACATGGAGTGGGACGACGAAAAATGTCTTACGTTAATTAATCTTTATCATGAGAAGGAGGTATTGTGGAATTCAAAACACCCAGATCATAAAAGTCGACCAAAGCGTTTCGACTCATTGAATGAAATAGCAAACCATTTTAATACAAATGTATCAGAAATAGAAAGAAAAATTAAAAACTTGACAAGTCAGTATTATAGAGAGAAAAAAAAAGTGACTGACTCAAAAAAGTCGGGTATCGGTACAGATTGTGTTTATCAGAGCAAGTGGTTTGCATATAAATCATTTAGTTTTTTGCAAAACAAGAATACTACTACTGCCACGATCGATTCTGTAAGTAAAAATGCATTTATAATTTTTATCCAAAAATTTTTATTGTACAGAAGAGAACAAGTTCAAAAGTGCTGACCCACCATAGTGTTATACAGGGTTATTCGAATGTACATATTGTTCATCGAATTTAAGACAAAACGTGTTTTTTAGTTCCCATTAAGCCGGGTCCGCTGCGCCATTTTATCGTGTTTTGCTAACACAAACATTAAATTATAACCAAGGTCATGCTATTTGGGGGCGTGGCCTAACTGTTTTGAAAGTGTTTTTGTTTGCAGAGTCGGATGGATAACATCCCCGCGTTCGCCTGCGGGGGGGCCGGGGGGACATTTTAATTCATTTCGGATTTGTGCTCGCCAGAGACAACTCGTCAAATTTTTTTGTTTAGTCTATCGGTTTAATGGATTTGATTATGGAGAATACTTTTTATTTTATACAATTAATACGGGAAAGACCCGTTATTTGGGACGCTCTTTCTATGAGCATAAAAATTCACTAGAACTAAAGAATTAAATCCACTATTGCCAAAACTGTGAACACGTCTTCCTCGTCGGAACTCATTTTAAAAATATATGTTACTAACTAAAATTGTCTATACTCGAAAATCGCAGTGGACGGTTTAACTAACATGTTAGCAAAACAATATATTGTTCGTAACAATGCGCAGTGGACCCGGCTTTAGGGTTTTTACTTTGTTACAAATGTCCTTGTTTGTTACTTCCACAAGGTCACCGTGCTTTAAGATATTTTAAAGGGAATAAAATAAAAATATCATTGAAAAAAAAATGTTTTTTTTCGCTTCATATGTTCCATTATCGACACACATACACATGATACAATATTTTACGTATGCTCACTGTTCATAAAATAACCCTGTATACATCCGATTTAAATCTTGACTAAATTATTTATCTTTACTTTCTATGTAACACAATACAACAGATTAAAAATATTTTAATTTCAGGAGACATCAAACGAGAGCAGTGTTGTACAACCCCAGCAAAATGATTCATCTCATTCATTTGCCGATGACACGATTAAACGTCCCAGAAAAAATCTAAACAATGAAATGATTTCACAAGCTCTGAATATTATGAAATCTGTCTCCGATCGACAAAATCAAACACAAGAAAAAGATGAAGACACTCTTTTTGGAGAATATATTGCAGCAAAACTGAGAAAAATGGATAAAGCAACAAATGCAATAGTAAAACATCGAATTAATAACATTATTTTTGAAACCGAAATTGGATATCACACAGATATGTATGCAGATTACGCAAGACCCTCTAGCTCCCGTAGTCATCCAGGTTACTATACAGGTTCTCCAAATGATCAGCCAAATGCATATCCTTCTAACCGCTCATCATCTGTATATTCTACTATAACGAGCCCGAATCATCAGCATTCTACCACCACAAATCCTGATAATCAGCCAAATACAAACCCTTCATCTCTATATCCCATCAACATAAGCCCTCATCCGCAACTTCCTGGAGTTGAATCTTCAGTACCAGTAGCGCTTGATGAAAGTTCTAATAGTGAACGTATAAGCAGCCAAGATTTAGAGAACGTTTTTAAATCCCTACATGAAAAATAATTTTCTTTCTTTAAGATCTTTATTATATTGTTATAATTTGAAATAAATATAGCTTAGCATGAGAAAAGTAATCATGAAATAAATCTGTCTTTTGAAATGTTATGATTAAGTAAGAGTCACTAATTGTAAACACAAATTAAAATATAACTATCATTATTATGTTTTTTATTAAATCTTTAAATTTAGATGTTGATTAAATTGATCATTGATCATACTGCCATTCTAAGCTTCCGACATCGGAGAGAAAATATTCAACCAACTCGTTCCTTGTATCTTCAGGACACAGATTTGTATTGACCTCTCTTGGCAAGGCAACAAAACAATTATTTTCAGGAATTACTGTGCGCCATTCACCTGGTATGATTTCTCCGTTATCATTTTCAGAATCATATTCGTTTCGCTGTATATTTTTTTTTTATATAATTGAACAAATGTACACAGGCCAATGTCACAATAGCAGTTTTTTGTGGACATAGCTGGATAGGTCTTTTGAATATTTGAAATTTGCTGGTTAACTGCCCAAACACATTTTCAACTACTCTTCGTCCTCGACATATACGATAGTTGAAAACTCTTTTGGGAGATCTTTTTGTGTGATTACCATTGTAAGGTTTTATAATGTGGGTTTGTAATGCAAAAGCATCATCACCCAAAAAAAAATATGGCACTGGTACATTTCTCCCAGGTAGAGGTTTGTTGTCCGGCAAATTTAAAGAATTGTTATTTAACATTCTGCATAACGCAGAGTTATTAAAAACACCGCCATCTGAAATACGACCCTGACATCCCACATTAGCGTATAAAAACTTGTAATCTGCATCCACTAATGCAAATAGTACAATACTGAAATAAGTTTTATAGTTAAAATATTCACTTCCACTTCTTGGTGGACATTGAATTTTTACGTGTTTTCCGTCCATTGATCCAAGGCAATTAGGAACATTCCATCTATTCAGATATCTATCTGCAACTTTTTTCCATTCGTTTGAAGTTCTCGGAACCTAAAATAAGAACATTAACTAAATTATACTTCGAACTAAATCAAACAGCACAAAAAATATACATCTATTTAAAATTTACATTTATATTTATTAATATTTATATTTATTTAAAAAAGATAAACATTTAACTTTACCTTTACATACTCCGAAAGGCCATCGATTATAGCTTGGCATACTTCTGGGATAATGTATGAAATAATTTGAGGAGATACTTTGAACACGTCACATAGGCTAATGAATGATTCGCCCGTAGTCAGGTATTTTAATGTTATTGCTAATCTGTCTTGTGGAGAAATTGCAATTCTGCAATTTGTATCTTTTTTAACTATTCTCGGCCCAACAATATTCAATAAATATTCAAAGTCGCTATTGGTTAATTTCATGAATGTTTTGAAATGTATGGGATTTTGTACAATCAAGTCATCTGCTTTCAAATCTTTTAATCTGTCATGATTGCTATAACAATTGCGACTCAGTAAACTAGGTCTAACCCAACAGCTTCGTTCCCTTTGGAGCGATCCAGCAATAAACATTCCACAAGCTGCTATCAACAGATCACTGCCATCGTCCATTTTTAAGATTATTTCTATTTACTGAATTATCGAAGATACACCACCAAAATTATATGACACAACCACACAACCTTTTATCGACACACGGCAATCACTGACTGCCAAATAAATTTCTCATCTCAAGCCGCCGACCAAATTTTCCGACTTGTAATAAGTGAAGCCGCCAACTAGACCACCGACAAAAAGTTGCCGACATATGTCGGCGGCCCGGCGGGCTCAATGTGTATTGCGCTTTATAAAAACAAAAATCTTAAAAAATAACCTGATTGGCCCTGCTGTTCTAGCTTTGCGCTAAGCGACATATTTAGCTATTAATTATTTTTACATAGTTTATAGGTATACACATGAAATTTCAAATTAAAGTTTTAACAGACACTGTTGATGTGTTGGGGTGAACACTTACCTCTGGTATAACTTTTTTCGTTGGGTTAAAATGCATACCTCCGACCTCCACGAGACCGGGCACGAGAGGTCTAACGCCGTTGAAAGCGTGATGCGTATTCGTCAACATTAAACTAATATTTTTCGCGAGCTCATTCAATTCAGGAATCTTAACACCATAATGTTTTTCTATCATAGCCCGCTCCTTCATTTGAATCTTTTGTTGATAAAAGAGATTTAAATATAGTTTCAAAAATGTATTTTCCATCCTTTCCAAAAATGTCATTCGACTAGTAAATGTTGTAGTGATTAAGGGTACGTAGGAAGGGTTATCTGGAGCTCCGATGCGTTCATGCGACCACGGCAATAGATTACTCGATAACATCGCGACAACAGGCGCCTTTATCTGGTACACATGCAACAGACCTATCATACAGTCACTATTAAAATTTTCAACTAAAACTACGTCATATTCCTTGCTCAGAGCTTCTTTTAGCGGCGGCCAATCGATCGCCTTACTGCACACACTTAATGCCGACTCCCATAGCGGGTTAAAATCTATTATTTGCTTATAAATTCTTCCTATTATCGGTATACGTAGAATAAATTCCGGATTCTCGTAACAATTCAAATCAATTGTCTCCAAGCCAATTTTAGTGATCCCTTCGAAACTGACATCCGTATAGTTGGCCGGTGGACTTTTGAGAGGAAAGAACGAAGCAACGGTCACATGGTGTCCTCGTTCAGGGAGTTTTTGTAACAGAGATTCGAAGACCATGTGGTGACTTCGACCAGGGTGTGGAAAAAGGCCGAGGATCCGAGCGCAGATCGCATAGTTAAAAATCGCGAACAAAGTAATACAAGCAAGTGGACGCATGGCGCGCGATCTTCCCTACTCCGCGTCTCATGAAATACTGGCGGTTCCACTTCGACCGGCTACATTAACACGTTATTTTCAGAGTCAGTTACGTGGTGTGTTATCATTATCAATAGGTATCAATTAAACTTTTTAATGAATCAGATGAGCATTAAGTGAATCTATTCATCACGATAGTCGTATTAGCCTTTCTCGATTAAATTAAATTGGAAATATATAAAAAGATCCCCTTTTAATTTTTAGCATGGATAGTTCAATAATCATGTTTCTGAAGGGTAAGTTTTTATGGAATTCATAGTCGCTCAGACGCTCCAATAATGTTATTCATACAATATTAGAATAGCTATGTTTACATTTGTAAGTGTTTAGGTACAATTGAATTAATTTTGGCATGGGTTATTGGGAACACAGCACTTTTTAACCGACTTCCAAAAAAGGAGGAGGTTCTCAATTCGACTGAATTTTTTTTTTTATGTATGTTACCTCAGAACTTTTGACCGGGTGGACCGATTTCGACAATTTTTTTTTAATCGAAAGGTGGTGTGTGTCATTTGGTCCCATTTAAATTTATTTGAGATTTAACAACTACTTTTCGAGTTATATCTAATAATACGTTTTTACTGGACGCTTTTTTCGTCGACCTACGTTGTATTATACCGCATAACTTTCTACTGGATGTACCGATTTTGACAATTCTTTTTTTGTTGGAAAGGGGATATCCTTAGTTTAGTACCATGATAAGAAAACCAGGATCTGATGATGGAATCCCAGAGAAATCGAGGGAAACTCTCGAAAATCCGCAATAACTTTTTATTGGGTGTACCGATTTTGACTATTTTTTCGTCGATCTACGGTGTATTACTCGTCGATGAAATTGAAGTCGGTTTTTTTTTCGTTTGTGAGCAAACACAATTATGTAACATATATTTCTTGACTCAACATACTTTTGTGTATGGAAGCGTTGTATTTCCGTTAATGACATCAAATTCGGTATATAAAGAAATTTTCTTAACCTAAGCATAACACATGTTGCATTTATTAGAATATATTGTTGATTTCTTTTAAAATTTTTAGCAAATTCCAATTTAAGTGTGTTAAGTATGACGTTAAATTGTATTTTTTAAAAGAAAGGTGGACGAATCTGCATTAAACGCTTGTTGTAATTTATTTTCTAATAAACAAACGCTAATTAAATTGGTAACATAAAAATACTCATGACGTGATAACTAAGATAACAAAATGTCTGCAAAAAAATAGAATTACATAAAACGATTGAGGTGTTGACCTACTAGATAGTATTTTTATAAAACTTATCATATATATATATTATATATATATTGTCCAATATATTTATTCAGTATAACAGGACATAAGTTTTAAGAAAATAATGTCACAAAACCACTTTATAAAAGTCTTTTTACAAAGAAATATCGCAATCAAAGTTAGTTTGCTTCACATCTTTTTGATGTTTTTTTTGGACGTAAAGATGTGTTGTTAATACAATAAGCAAAGCCGATGAAGTAGCGGGCTTCAGCTAGTATGAACCTAAAATTTATTGGAAAAGTGTACTATTATCCCATTGCTATAATGCACGTATTTTATGAATGTATAATAATACATATACTATATAGATATGAATGAATAATAACTGCTCTGGTGTGATGTGCATATTTCGAGTCCGCGGCGCTTAAAAGCCGACGGTCGCGGGTTCGATTCCCACTCTGAGTGGATATTTGTGTTTATAAGAAATCTGAAAATAAAACTAAAAATATGGTGTATAGAGAGGTTTTATAAAAATAACTATTAAATTATACTAAATTGTGCCTTTGAAAAAGTTACTCAGAGTGTTAAGCATTTCAAGTGACTGTAATAAAAAAATAATTTGCGTTAAGCATCTTAATAATAATGCATATCTTCATAACCACGCGGACGTAGTCGCGGGCAACAGTTAGTGTATTATAAAAGAAAGTCTCCAAAAGCGTATGTGATCGATGCCCTCAAAATCTACCGAACGGATTTTCATGCGGTTTCATCAATGGAGAGAGGGCTTCAAGAGGAAGGTTTACGGAACGGCTAAGCCGATTTTGATGAGAGTTTCACTGGAAGTTTGCCGGGAAAACATGCGGAAAGAGGCCTATGGCCAGCTGTGGGATATTACAGACTGAAGCGTAACTTTTCTAAATAAAAATCATTAACATTGTAAGCGTATGTTCTATTTCACCGCGTTTGTCTATCGACGTACATATGGTTATATACACAGACCATAAAAATTATACTACTCCGTGGTTATATACATTAGATGACATTGAAGTCACCTTGTCACAATAGCAATAGGCGTCATACTTTTAGCACAATTATTTTAAAGTATGTGCAGAGTGCAGTACAATATGCAAATAAACAAAAAAGCCACTAATCGATAATTGATCGATTGTGATGATTGTATTTTAATCGAAAGCTGGTGCTTATGATGTGGTCTCATTAAAATTTGATTGAGATTACTTATTTTTTCGTCTACTTGCGTTGTGTTGCTTGTAGATGTAATAATTGTTGTTGGTTTTCTCGTTTTCTAGCCAATACAATTATTTTTTAAGCTATTTAAAAATAACAAAGTTATATAAAGCATATGGCGATATTTAATATAAATCTATACATAACTTTATTATTAGTTTGTTAAGTACTATGTATGTTTCAATTGAATTCTTAAATTAAAATATTTTATGCGACTGTGTATTGACGAAAGTAAAATTTTAATCATCACGACACTAAATGTAACTAGCTCAAGCGCATTTGACCTACTTTTTAACAACATGCCGCTGTACTATTTTAAAATGAAACGTAACTACATAAAATCCATGAACTTGACTTGTGAATAATGACATTGGCGTTCAGTTTATTTCGTAAACTTTCGAGGTCAAATCAGAATAGCTTTATATTTCAGTGTTTGTGAGTGTATCAATACAATCACAACATATGTTATGTTTGAATAAATAGGCAAAAGTTCTCTAAGAAATCTCTAAGGATAAATAGAAAGTGTTTTTAATAATGTTAAAACTAAAAAGGTACATGTAACTTCATTTCAATTTATTGTTATTTTGAAAATATATACAGACCTAATGTTAGGTACATTTGAATCAAACAATTTCAAAATATATGTTTTTATTGAGTGATTAATTGGTTTAGCCTGTAACATCCACTGCCGAGCACAGGCCTCGTTTTCAAAGTAGGACAAGGGTCGGTCAGCAACACTGCAGGATATTTTCCATACTATAAGTAACGAGCGCTACAACTAGGGTTGCCAGATGGTCGGGATTTGACGGGATTCTCCCGAATTTCCGTATACCCGCCCGACTCCCGATAAATCTCCAGAAAAATAGTTTCAGTTTAGAAAAAAATAGTTTTGAGTTCCGAATTTTTGTCAAACGAAACGTTGCCGCTTGGAGCTCTGGCAGTATTGGCAATTTGGCATGTTGTTATGCAACTGAGGTAGAGCACAGCAGGAAATATCCTGATCAAAATCTGGAGCAGCCCGACTGGAGACGACCTTAATAATATTTATCACAATTAAATAAAGCTGATTTCAAGCAGTGTTGTTTCTGTGGTGAGTGATGTGACCAGAGGGGGGGGGGGGATTGAGCGTAGGGTAGTTGCAAGCGTCAATAAGCTAAGATTAAACGCTTACCATCAGGTGAGTCTAACGCTTTTTTGCCGACCTAGTTGTATAAAAAAATAATGCTGTAATAAGAATGCTACTAGCCAGCTCAAAGGCCGAATGCAAGATAAATTATATGGCAGTAAGAACAAATCCATATCAATTAGAGTATCCGATGCTGAAAATGAACAATTTTGTAAATCAGTAGAGCATTTTTTCAAACGAGTTATGAAGTACTTAGAAGAACGATTTCATTTCATTTTCATTAAAAATGATTGTGGGATAAGCTCTTGGATCTAGCAGAAAATTAGAACATTTCTAATGACATCAATAATGATAAATTTACTGTTCTTTAAAGGTTTAGTAGGTGCAATGATGTAAAAATTACTATATATATATATACAGGCTTACAGGAAAAGTCGACCTAGATCCGTTAAGGGCGTGGAGTACACACCATTTCTGAATGATTTCACTATGGAACCCCCCACCCTAAACTTGACCGTTTTAGAGATATTCGAGTTTTAATTTTTTTTTATGAAAATGCCCAATTTTTCAACTATTGAATTGAATATTTTGAATTTTTTTGACTCTTATGATTATTTTTTTGGTTTTTTACATGAAAAATGAGATGCATAATGACCCCAATGACTAAAATTGCACGTAAGTTAACTAAATGGGTCGTTATAGACGATCGAAACTTAAGAAAATAAGTATAAATTATAAAAAAAATATTTTTCTTTTCTGGATATCTCAAAAAATTATTATGGCACTTGCTCTGCAGATGTGCTTAAAAACATCTACATTTTATCAGCTATCCAACGAGGTATAACACTCTAGGGTATTTATTAACCTCAAAGGTGAAACTTAGTTTCTAAGGCTGCATGGCAGTCAGAATAAATAGCGCTTATTTAATCTAATTAATTTGACTTTTTTTATAATGGAAGTGACTTTATTTATATAAAATATTATACATATTTACAATTCACAACTTAAGAACTAAATATTTACAGATAGTTTTGGTATAAATCATGTCCGCGTGGAATTGTGCCAAGAATGCTGGCAGCATTTCCCCGTTGAATCGCTATGCCGATTCTCTGGGCAAAAAATGCACCAGCCCTCTTGTCACCAGTGGAGGCAATAAGGCGAGGTGTTATCTCATTTAAAAATTTTTTAGCACTGCTACTCCAAGGTCCAAGTGTTTCGACTGCAAACGGCACAAAGATGTAATTTGGAATTAGTGACGAATATTTGTGCCGTTTAGTCGTTTCAGCTTTTTCCGCTGCGGCTCCCGCTTTTAAGGCTGTTTCCCTGACATGAGACGGAGCAAGTGTGTCAACGCAGGTTGCGTCCCACAAAAGCGCCCGTCCCCTTTCCCAGGGAACCAACGTCAATCCATCAGGTCTCTTGCCATCATTGCGACTAATTCCAGTTGGCTCGATAAGAGCAGGAACGTCGATGGTGGCAAGAGCCCTTTTTATGGTATCGTTTAGGGAATCGTGGCGGGAAAACCTACCTGAACTCTTGTTACAGGAAAGGCCGTGTAGTCCGAAAGAATCGACCTCTTTTCCGCACGGACATCTGTGTTCAAAGCACAGTGGAGCTCCCAACCGGAGACCGAGAGCAATTCTAAAACTTTCATTGTCTAAAAGTGTCCCAAGATTTTTTGACGGCATTGCGTGTAACCAGTGACCTGACTCTTTATTTGACACAGCTAGAAGCCTGGCACGGTTTTTGTCACTTGTAAGATTTTGCGTCAAACTTATATGAGTATTGTGAACTATTGGTATATCCCAAAGTTTTTGTTTTGTAACGTCCTTCGGGATATCGCCATTAGGACACATTAACTTCCAGTTTTCTATTGCATCTGTAGCATCTGTAATTTGGACTGAATTAGATTTTAAGATGTCAGAACATAAACACTTGATACTATGCACAGAAGCAAGAAACGCAGGAAAAGCGACACTAGAAATTTTTCTCACGCCGATGCCACCATCTCTAATTGGTAAAGTAGCTTATTTGACTTAAGTTCAGCATCATCATCATTACAGATCGTCGGTGATTGTAGTAAGCTAAATGAAACAATAAATCAGTTCAAAATAACATTTATTCTCCTAATGTTTTTGAAGTTCATGTTCTACGTATCTCGAAAACGGTTAAGTTTAGGATGGGGGGGCTCCATAGTGAAATCATTCAGAAATGGTGTGTACTACACGCCCTTAAAGGATCTAGGTCGACTTTTCCTGTAATATTTCGTGCTATCTATTCCAGTAACCAATGCTTATTGTGAAAAAGTGTTTAGCTTACTGAATAATCTTTACACAAAAGAAAGGAACCGAATGTGTACAGATTTAATAAAAGCAGAGGTAATAATTTTACTCAATTTTGAGGTGAATTTTTTGAATTTCAAGTTACATAGTGAAAAAGCACAGAAAATGGTAAAATCTGTGAAAAGTAACACAAAATATATGTAGCAAGCTAAAAAAGAAATCACTTTATTAAATTTCGATCATTTATTGATAATATTATGAATGATAATATGGTAAGTAGTGAGCAAACGATTTTCGTTTTTTTTTAACATATTAACTTAATTGATTGATTTAATTTGATTTTATTTTTGTTTCTTCCGACTAAAGTCCCAAAATCCCGAAAAAAACTTTTTATCCCGATAATAGGGTCATACGATCTGGCTACCCTAGCTACAACGTGTCTAAGATAACAACTGGTACCGACAATTTAACGTGCTCTCCGCAGGACGGTGCGAGACCAACTAAGACAGACATTAAGACCGGAGGCAAATACAGTTATCTGTGTATAGGCAAAACGGGGCTGAAATTATTATTGTGTTTTCAGGCAAACGAAAAACAACCGATTTCTATTATATCGACAAGTAATACAACGTAGGTAGACGAAAAATAGTCAAGTAAATACGCATTATCAAAGATTACTCCAAAAATTGTAATCAGATCTCGATGAAATTTAAATGTGACCACATGATAAACATCGGCTTTCGATTAAATTAAAAATCATCAACATCGGTAGACCCAGTAAAAAATTATGCGGATTTTCGAGAGTTTACCTCGATTTCTCTGGGATTACATCATCTGATCCTAGTTTCCTTATCATGGTACCGCACTAGGGATATTTTTTCCCTTAAAAAAAAAAGAATTATCAAAATCGGTTCATAAACGATGAAGTTATCCCCGAACATACATAAATATATATATATATATATATATATATATATATATATATATATATATATATATATATATATATATATATATATATATATATATGGTCAAATTGAGTAACCTCCTCTTTTTTTTGAAGTCGGTTAAAAAGGCAGACATCGAAATCTCTAATTGTGTTCCATATACCTATAATGCAGATACACAAACATATGTGGTAGGTATATTATTATACGTTAAAACTTAAAACAAGTGGATAAAAAAATACATAAGGCTCAATATAAAAGAATTACGACAAAAAAAAACTATTCATTTTTATAAATAACTATACAACGTGTTTATTAAGCTGGCGTTCTTTCGTTTAGGGCCATATACAGATACATCGAAGCGTACTATTACCGAAATTATAGGTACAAAAAATGTACCAGTTGTAAGTACTGCTCGTTACTACGTAACTTAAGATTCGACAAATTTGAAAAAACTGTTGAAGAGATATGAGTAATTTGAGTATTAATAACCGATTTAACTGTAAAACTCAGGTGGATCAGTCATTGATACGACACTAACGTACATAAGACGGTAATTTTATAAATAATTATTAATTAATAATGAATATATTATTTTTTATTAAAGCTTCAGGGCAAGCAAATTGATCATTTAGGTTATAACATCGATTCTGATATCGCAGCTATATAAATAATAATATCATATAAAACATAACTACTTTATCCTATAACCAGTTATCAAATTTATTATTACTCTATCAATTACCTACAAATAATCGAGATGAAATAATTAAAATATCATATCATATAATTATAATTTAAGCTTCCTCTGGTTTGGCTTTTCTCGTTGCATTCAAGTGCATATCTTCGACCTCTACAAGACCGGTCACGACAGGTTTAGCGCTGTTTAGAACATAAAGTAGGTATATTCACCAACATTAAAGTTATAATTTTAGCGATCTTGCTCAATTCAGGAATCTTTATTTCATAGTGTTTTTCTATCACATCTTCTGATTGGCAATACACAAAACTGAAATATAGTTTCAAAAATGTGTTTTCCATTTGTTTAAAAAATTACGTTTGACTTGTATATGGTGTGATGATCAAGGGTACGTAGGAAGGGTTGGAACTTAAAAAACCGACCGATGGCGGGATAACCATTAAACTGCTGGCTTTGAAATACACAGGCCGAAAACGGGCAGCAGCGTCTTCGGTGTGACAAAGTCAGCCCTCTGGTCACCAACCCGCCTGCCCAGCATGGTGACTATGGTCAACACACATGAGTTCACGCCATTTTTGGCGTGAACTTGGGGAGGCCTAAGTTCAGTAGTGGACTGCGAAAGACTGATGTAATGATGATGATTTGTATTGTTATTTTAAATAATATAATGGGATTTCTTTTCAAATCCGCGTGCTTTCAAATACTAAAAATACATCACCTCTTTGTCGAAAAATTGCTATGTATGACTTATCTGGAATCTAAATAAATTATGAGTAAATTTACGTAATTGCAATTCGCTAAGAAACAGTAGGGTATTAACTTTATTTCCTCATTTTAAATCGTGAAAATGAACCTGTATTGCGGTTTTGCATACGTCACGTTCGTTGTATTTTATCTCATCTATACTAATATTATAAAGGTGAAGAGATTTTATTTGTTTGTTTGAACGCGCTAATCTCAGGAACTACTGGTCTGATTTGAAAAATTCTTTCAGTGTTAGATAGCCCATGTATCGAGGAAGGCTATAAAAAAGAGTTATAGAAACATGGTTCGATGAGAAACACAAAGAATACTTCTATAATAGAGAGCCATGGCGAGGTATTTGGACATGGGAGATATAAGTGAACAGGTGACCTTGAAAGAGAAATTAAAATATAGGCAATATATCATCACGCTAAGATCAATAGGAGCGGAGCACCAACGAAGAATATTTCAAAATCGGGCGGTTTTTTTCAAGTAACTATTTTACGCGGACGAATGTTGCGAGCAGAAGTTAGTCAATATTAAAATGTCCGCCTGTAGTTCACATCTAACAAACTTTTTTCTTTTGTTTATCAATTAGCAACATTTCTTAATTTTACGATTTGCAATGTATCTGACGATATTCAAAAATTTTCAATGATATATGCATAGGTTTAATATTCGGTTACTTTAAAACGAAGTTGGAATTTTTCAGTTTTTGTTAAAATAGTGAACACAATTTAAAAATTTGTAATATGTAGGACATGGTAAATAGTTAGCCTGGAACACATTATAACTGCCAGATAACATCCTAGCTTTATGAGGCAGTCACAGGACTGTCAATCATAAGTGTAATGTAATTAGGTTATTTTGCCTGTAGGATAAGCAATGAGCATGATGTTTTACCATAATTGTGTTTGCTCGCAAACGAAAAAAAACCGACTTCAATTACATCGACGAGTAATACAACGTAGATCGACGACAAAATAGTCAAGTAACTACGCGTTATCAAAGATTACTCAAAAAGTAGTTATCAGATCTCAATAAAATTTATATGTGACCACATGACAAACATCAGCTTTCGATTAAATTAAAAATTATTAAAATCGGTACACCCAGTAAAAAGTTATAGCGGATTTTCAAAAGTTTCCCTCGATTTCTCTGGGATCCCATCATCAGATCCTGGTTTCCTTATCATGGTATCAAACTACAGATATCCCCTTTCCAACAAAAAAAGAATTATCAAAATCGGTACATCCAGTAGAAAGTTATTGCGGATTTTCGAGAGTTTCCCTCGATTTCTCTGGGATCCCATCATCAGATCCTAGTTTCGTTATCATGGTACCAAACTAGGGATATCCTCTTTCCAACAAAAAAAGAATTATCAAAATCGGTACATCCAGTAGCAAGTTATGCGGTATAATACAACGTAGGTCGACGAAAAAAGCGTCAAGTAAAAACGCATTATTAGATATAACTCGAAAAGTAGTTGTTAGATCTCAAATAAATTTAAATGGGACCAATTGGCACACAAAATCTTTCGATTAAAACAAAATTTGTCGAAATCGGTCCACACGGGCAAAAGTTCTGATGTAACATACATAAAAAAAAAAAAAAAAAAAATACAGTCGAATTGAGAACCTCCTCCTTTTTTGGAAGTCGGTTAAAAAAGCACTAATTTAGAGCCCGTAGATTATATGGATAATTTTATATAAGAAAATCGATTTGATAAATGTCAAGCTTCTAAGCTTCTTTGAATTACAATTTTGTGACGAGCAATTGGGATTTCTAAACAAATTGCCTTGACTCACCGATAACTAGCTCGTATTTGTTATTGACGTTACAATTGAAATAAAATTGATCATGATTAAACAACCGTGTTACGGATCAAGTTGACACATTAATATAGGTATTAGTTGATATTTTACAGCCAGTATTGTTTTATATCAGTTTTCTTTGTGTATGCACAATTTGTTATTCAGTTTACGTTAACAGTCTATTGTCATTTTCCTCTTTGCTTCCATTTATTCAGTAGACTGTCTAGACATGCTAAAGAAATTGTTGTTGCTAAATTATCATCGCATAATGGTATCAGCCAACAAATATGTATGTCTATTTAGTGACAGTTTAATTATACTTATTTACTGGGATAGTTAAAGTTGAGCGCAGGACACGTTACTTTTAAGTGCTCTGTCTAATTAGTTGGTTAAAAATGGCCCCACCCGAATCGTTACTCAATAAGAGTCGATTAAAGTTTTAATCAATATTTTTAAAGGCCTGATATGTAGCTTTATTGATCGCTATTGCTTATCTTGAAAGATACGCATGCTCTTAAATTTTTGCTGCTTAACTTTAAAAAACTTGATAAAAAAAATAGTATATTTAAAAATTTAATATAAAATTATTGTGTAAGTTGGTGTAAGTAAATAAAAATAATGTGTTTTATTAATCTTGCTTAAGTTTCTAGACTAATATACAAGTATACAAATTAGTAATGTTATAATTATCACAAGAGATAAGGCGAATAAACATATTAAACTAACATTTCAAACATTAAGTAGGACCAACTGATAAGGTTGTAGTCGAGAACAAAGGACATCTTCAGATATTAAATTTTATTTATTAGGTATTTATTTATTTATTTTTATTTATTTTATTTATTTATTTTCACGGAAACAAACAGTATATAATATTTTTTTATAAATAGCAGATATTTAGGAAATCATCACCAAACAGTTTCCAACGATTGATGTATATTCCTAAATATTAGGTATGTGATGAAAAAGGCACAAGTTCACTTTACTTTTAACTTGCAACGATTTTGCAGTTAATTTTGCTTCTATAAGACTATTTTAACTAGTAGTTGCTACTTGTGAATATGAGTACTAGTCGTATTAGTAATGCCATATAGCATTATTTTGAAGCCTAACTTAACAAGGTCTCAATTTGGGCAGTGCAGACAGATTTTGTCCAAAAAAGCATTTCTAGTATGCTCAGTTAATCCTTTCATTTGATACCCATAATGTAGGAAAGTATAAAAGACTTCGAAAAGGTGATTCTCGTTTCGACTGTATGTTTTTTTTTCATATTTTTGTTACTAGCTACTTTTAATCGAATCTTGTGCTTGACATTTTACGAGCAGGTACCAACCTACCTAATATTCGCATTCAATTGATTTTTTTTTTCGACTATCTACATCTAAGATTTTTTTTTGTACATCTAAGATTGTCGTTATAAAATTTAAAGCCGATTTTTCGTTTGTGAGCAAACACAATTAAGTATGAGTGATGGCTAAGGTATGAGTTTGAAACTAAACAGACTTTTCTCTTTAAAAACATTAAGAAAAACTAATTTCATCCGATGATTAGATCATAAACATTAGTAATTTAATTTTACGTAAAAACTATTCATAATTGTATTTATTGAGGACTGACATATACTAAAGTGTAAGTAAATATACTTCCAATTTCATACCATTTGCCTAATTTTGTGATTCTATTTTGTCAGTAATTTTCATTTTGATTTTGAATCATTCAAGTAGTTATACGAGTTATTCGAGTAGGCTTCAAAAGCACTTTTGAATCGTCATTTTGTAAATTTAAATAATATTTGTTTTAATTCATTAATACTCTCGATTTTGTTACCTACTTGCTATACCTATATCGCTACTTGCGAGCTTTAGCTCCTACGAAACGTAGCCACAGCAGTCAAAATATTATGGTCTACTACACCCTGTAATATATCTAATATTATATACCTACAAGTATTAGTATAAATATATTCGGTTGATATTTTTATTTGGTTTATTTTGTAGGTAGTACTAGATTAAAAGTTAAGAGTGTTTTTATTCTAGAAAATATTGTTAAAATAAAAAGAAAAATAAGGAGAAAAAAATAAACAGAAAAAAAAAATATAGCATGCTAATTTTGCTAGGTAGTCAACTTTTTTTGGAACGAAGTTCCTTACTTGACATTTAGTTGGGCGACCGAACTAAAAAAAATGTGATACTAAAACCGTAAGAAAAATATGTAACGGAAGTGACGTAATATTAGTCACACGACAGTATAATATGACGTTTGTAAAACTAAAATATTACTAGTAAACTTTTTTAAAATTATTTATGTAATTTTATACTGTCGACAAAAATAAATAAAGACATGTTTTTTTATTTCTATTATTATTATTTTGTTTGACTTATTTTATTTTACGGTATTTATTTATTTATTTATTTATTTATTGATCCACCAACATTTGTTTACATCAATACATACAAAAACAAAAATACATAATATACATAACTTAATCTAGATGTAACAAACACTTTACAGGCAGATACATCATGCTTAATAGAAATAAAACTTCCAATCACGAGTTGAAGTAAAAACTAAATAAAAACAAAATAAAAAAAAAACACAAAAAAAGAAAGAAGTATAAACACATTTTAAGATGATTGGAGTTCGGTATTTTCAGCGATCGAACTTTATTAGTTGAGTCTGCATTAATATCAAATAGGTCACTATGGCCATTAACCAGCTTGCAAAGCCTAGGAACAGGGGAGTTTGATCCAAACACTGTTTTACGGGGTGGTGGATAGAGGGGAGCTATTTTGTTACGAGGAGGCCTAATTGGTACACGTATATTAAATTTATGTAACAGCTGAGGGCAATCAATTTTATTGGTGAAAATTTTAGAAACAAAAAGTAAGTCTAACCGCTTTCTACGCTCGTCCAAGGAAATCATTCGGAAGTGTTTTAGCTGCTTATGATAAGAAGGTATTTCCTTTTTTGAAATTCCGTTTGAAAATAATAAATACCCCAGGAATCTTTTTTGTATTCGCTCTATCTGTAGAGAATGAGTTGCATAGTGAGGCCTCCACACTACCGAACAATATTCCAATACAGTGCGCACAAGGGAGTTGTACAACAGTATTCGAACCCTGTTATCACGCAACCCTTTCATATTCCTTAATGCTAACCCTAGCATTCTTGAGGCTCGACCCACAATCTGCTCAATGTGAGGTACAAATGTCAACCTTTTGTCAAAGACTACACCTAAATCGCGGATTTGCTCTAGTTCCTTGATGTTATTCTGAGCAACATGATACTGGAATGAAATGAAATTTCTCTTTCGACCATACCTTACAAAAAAACACTTTTTTTGGGTTAAAATCCATTTCATTACGCAAACACCAATTGACAAGCTCATCGAGATCCTTTTGAAGCTTCACGGAATCCTGCACAGTGTCTATGACTCTTGCTATTTTCAGGTCATCCGCATACATGAAAGTTTTAGAGTATTTAATGACCGTCGGTATATCATTGACAAACATACCGAATAAGATTGGACCCAGGTGAGACCCCTGCGGCACACCAGAAGTTATTCTCCGCGAGCGAGAATGAAAGCCATTAACCACCACATAAAAAGTACGATTTTCCAAGTAGGATTTTAACCACTGTAAAAGTTCTCCAAAAACACCATAAGCGGAAATTTTACTTAACAATATATCGTGGGGCAAACGATCAAAAGCCTTAGTAAAATCTGTATATATAACATCTACCTGCCTATGAGAATCCAGAGCCTCCGCCAAGTTTTCCGTAAGATCTACCAGATTAGTACATGCTGAACGAGAGGGAACAAAGCCATGCTGTTGAACGCACAGACTCTGTTTAAAGTGACATTGCATAAGGGGACAAATAAGCGATTCAAATACTTTAGCTAATGTGGATATAATGGAAATGGGTCTGTAGTTTGAAACGATATCATCTTCATTTGCCTTGTGAATTGGGACAACTCTCGCTTTTTTCCACTCCATCGGAAATGTTCCCGTCTGTAAAGATGTGTTAAATATTTTTAATAAAGGCTCAACTAGGTACGTAGCACATCTTTTTATAAAAATAGGTGGAATCCCATCCGGGCCTGCACCTTTGCCTTCATCAAGACCCTCCAGCTTCCTCAGTAGAGTTCCAGAATCTATAACAGGAATCGTTAAATATTGACTGCTACTTCTGATGTACTGCAAGGTGTCTCTGTGATCATAGGTTGGAGGACTACTATTCGTGTATGCGGATGCAAAGTGTGACGCAAACATTTCACAAATTTGTTTACCGTCTGAGGTAGAAACTAAACCATCAGTCATATTAATCGGGTAAGAACTCGTGCCACCACGTTTAGCCTTTACATATGCCCAGAAATGTTTAGGGTTCCTTGAAATGTTTTTTTCAGATTCACTAATATATTTATTATAACAAGCAATAGCTAAACGGGTGCAACGTGAATTTAATAAACTCAACTCCAGTTCGTCCATAGGATTTTTATATTTTTGAAAACGACGCCTTAGATTATATTTTTCTTTCAAACATCGTTTCAAGTTGCGATCAAACCAAGGTGGGTAACGTGATTTTATCAATTTTTGTTTAGGAACAAATTTTTCAATTATAGCACCAATAGTAGTATAAAAGTTAACAAGCATAGTATTGACGTCATTGCCCTCCCCAATAATCTTTACCCAATCACACTTTTGAAGTTCTTTATAAATATTCAAAAAATCGGCTTTGTAGAAGTTTAATTTGAAAGTTTGGTGATTAAACGACAGTCTTGGTTCCCCATTAAATGAAATATCTATATCTAAAGGCGGGTGTAGCTGGTCAATGGTACTGAACGTAGAATGACTTGGACGGACCGTGCAAGTTGGAAAATTGGACAGCACCAAATCAAGTATTCTGCCGGATCTATTAACTATATTGTTATGCTGTTTTAGTTCATATACATTTAATAAATCTATTAGAGGTTGACATATACGGTATGTGTTATTTTCTATAATACTAAATTTCCTAAATACTTTTATGTACTTAATTAAAAACCAAAATTAAAAAAAAATCAAGATCTAGAAAATATATATAAAATTCAACATTTTTTTTTTAAATATTGTTGCTCCTATACTATCCGAAGGGACTTCGTTCCTACCTGGTGTCCCATGACACCACATAATTTTTTCTTTTTTTATTATTTTATTTATTTATTAATTTATACTTTATTGTACACCACAACTACATTTTAAACAATAAACACATAAAAAAAAACATTTACAGACTGTGAAGTACAATGGGCGGACTTATGGCTATTTAGTCATTTCTTCCAGGCATCCCAATTAAAGGAAGGATAAATTTAATAGAATCTCGAGACAGGGTAGGTGGTGCAGTTATATGATAAACTTACATGCTAATACATACACACTAATACTTATACAGAATACGCATATAGGTATATACATATACACATACTTTTTTTATACACATTTTTTTTTATATAATTAATGAAATTGCAAAGTGTCTTGTCGTATAATTGATCGCGCGAAAGCACAGCAGAACACGTGGGCGCGTGGTTAGCTAACGCTGATTTATTCTAGTCTGACCTCAAAAGTTTATAATACCAACTGAAGGCCAGTAACACAACTCACGGGTCAAGATCATGGATTTTATAAAGTTCTATTTCATTTTATAAAATACTAACGGCTTGTTGCAGTAACGTGTCGGTGCTTAAGCCAATTAAGCTATGGAACGATGTACCCGCTTGATCGAAATTTTTGATATGATGATTTTATATTCAGTCTTAGCTGATTATTAGGGGAACCATGTTTGCCGTCCTATTTTTATGATAAAAAATATATTCAATTGTACTACTTACTTAAAATATAATAAATAGCTTATAATATTAGTATCAATGTATTAAAAAGAAAACAAAATATTATTATAAATGTCTTAGAACTAAGGTATTGCAAAAAAGTAGAACTTTTTACTGCTTCTGTAAGCTTGCAAATTTGCATCTTTTGCCTCTACTAATCAGACTTGGGCAAAATGTACCTACTTAAACCTACCTAACTAGAAATCTCAAAAAATCAAAGTCAAGAAATGAAAAAGGATTAATACAATGTGTCGTCCAATAATCACGTGAATCCCCGTGAAAGGGGGAAGTCGTCACTAAATATAACAAGGAGGGATGGGGCTATATTGAGACATCACGTGTATTTATTTATTTTTTTTTTTTTTAATGACACTAGGTCGGCAAACAAGCGTACGGCTCACCTGATGGTAAGCGATTACCGTAGCTTATAGACACCTGCAACACCAGAAGCATCGCAAGCGCGTTGCCGACCCAATCCCCAATCCCCCCAGGAGCTCTGGCCACCTTACTCACCAACAGGAACACAATACTGCTTGAAAACAGTATTTTTTTGCTGTGATCTTCTGTAAGGTCGACGTACTACCCCAGTCGGGCTGCTCCATATTTCGAGCAGGAAATTTCTGCTGTGCTCTACCTCAGTTTATTTTTTGTTTCATGCGCGATTTCTAAACCAAAAATAAACCACCAACAAACACGCTGCAACCTTGATACAGTCTAGAAAGTATAACGATATTTAATGTGCCAAAATTAATCAGACTATATCTGTATTTAAACATAATATTTTGAAAATTTCAATTTACTTGGAAAAAATACACGCGATTCTTAATAATAAACATCGCGTGATTAATGTACAATCCTTAAAGTGGCGCAGTAATGCTTATTTTGGATTTATTTCACAAATGTTTTTTTTGGAATCATTGTTAGGTTAAAAATCAAATAAAAAAAATCATTCGACACTCAGGAATTATATTGCTGAAAGACGTAGTCAAGTTAGAATTATATTTAAACACGTTTTATAAATGGAATACGAGATTAAACATATATCGTAGTAGTATATATATATCTTCGTTTATAGGTCTTCTAAAAATCCTCTATCTAATCTTTTATAGAAATGACACATTTATTAAATACTAACTACTATATTATACACACTTCAGCCTATGGCAGTCCACTGCTGGACATAGGTCTCCCCAAGTTCGCGCCAGACATCCCGGTTTACCGCAATCCTCATCCATCGACAATCTTACGTAGATCGTCGGTCCAACGGGCCGGAGGACGTCCCACACTGCGTTTGCCAAGACGCTAACTACTACAACAACAAGAACTACTATATTATATTAACATAAATTAAAATCACAATAAAATAAAACTACTTCCCACTTCCACTGTTTTATTTGGCTCCCTGAAGGATTTGCCAATATCTGAGTGAAGCTTAGTTTACGTTATAAGAATTGTTAAGTTAGGACAGAAAACTTTGCTGCTTTGTGTAAGGCTTTGTGGGGGTACAAGTCGTAAGAGCGAAAATAAAGACTGAGAAATGAATCAGAAAAAACGTCGGAGTTGTTGCCAGTTTTTCACAATTTTAAGTGCCGAATGTTGTATACGTACATTTCATCTTATTTCGGGTCACTGTCATTAATTTACGTTATGTTACGATACTTGTAGTTATTTCTTAAAATTTAAAAAGTGAGAGGTTTTTGTTACAAATTCTGAGGTTGTATACTTCTGAAACTTGAACTATTATTTATTAAAAAAGCTTTTGATTGTAGATATACGATATAAAACACCTTTTATTCATTAGCGCTCATTAACACTCAGCAGCACTCGCATTTTATTACGCGGTCAGCAAGAAAAAAAATAACGTGTATCTCATTGACACAAATAAAGTGAAAAGGTATTGTGCCTCGGGGGCGAGTTAAGCTCGCTACGTCACTGGGTAGCGATTGGTCTAATATGATATCTCTATCCTTAGCAGTAGGTACAGAAAAATGTGCAAATAAAGCTACATTATAGTGTTAAGTTCCAAAGAGTAAAAATTACCTCTTAAGATTTAATTGTAAAACTAATTGGATCGATGCATCATCGATGTGCTGCCGTGGTAGCTTCAAACGGTTTGCATGGAGTAGGTATATAAGAATGTATGGCAAACTAATATTTTAAAATATTTTCTTTTACCGGTTTCATTCTTTTTTCTTGTTTATAATGTGCAATCAGTTCTTGGCCGGAAGCTTGTGATAAATAAAGAAAAGAATTAGACTACGAGTAATAACACAACGCAATCGAGAGACAATTATTATTGATGCGGGAGCAATGTTCTCTCTGTTCCTGATAATATAAAAATATTTGCTATTTTATCGTACAAGTTATCAATATTATAATAATTATACTGTTGATAAATGGGTTTTGAAATTAGTCTTAGAAAAAAAACCGATTTTGAAACATTATTCATTGGTGCTCCGCTCCTATTGGTCTTAGTGTGATGACGTATAGCCTATGGCCTTCCTCGATAAATGGGCTATCTAACACTGAAAGAATATTTTCAAATCCAACCAGTAGTTCCTGAGATAAGTGCGTTTAAGCAAACAAACTCTTCAGCTTTATAATATTATATGCAACTAGCTATACTCGTGCGAATATATCACACTGATCAATTATAATAATTATCACTTTACAAAATTAAAAAAGTATTAATACGTGAGTTTATTTGAAATTTAACAGAAAGTTTACCGGCCGTCAATCATGTTGACGTTGTTTCAAATTTAAAGCCGTCCATATATTTATATAATTTTGATAATTAATTAATTTACAAAAATAAAAGCAAAAAAAAAATTTTTTTGTTATTGCTGTCGGTAGAGCAGGCAATTATCTATAAAATAATATATGCCTAGTTTATGTGGAGTAATTGTGAGGTTTTTTTTTTCTAAAAAGGGAGGCATATATGATATTTCATATAATATTTAATGTAACAGTTAGAGATAGAAATTGTTTAGGTCGCTTACCTCTGGTATAACTTTTCTCGTTGGGTTCAAGTGCATACCTCCGACCTCCACAAGACCGGGCACGAGAGGTCTAGCACCATTGAGAGTATGGTGCGTATTCGTCAACATTAAACTTATATTTTTAACAAGGACACCTAATTCTGGAATCTTTATCCCATAATGTTTTTCTATCAAAGCCTGCTCTTTCATTTGAATTGCATGACGATACCAAAAAGTAAAAAATAATTTTAAAAATGTATTTTCCATTCGTTCCAAAAATGACATTTGACTATTAAATGATGTGATAGCGGTGATTAAGGGTACGTAAGAGGGGTTGTCTGTAGCTCCAATGCGTTCAGCCGACCATGGCATTATATTACTCGACAACAATGCGACAACCGGCGCCTTTACTTGGTACACATGTAACAGACCTATCATACAGTCACTATTAAAATTTTCAACTAAAATTATATCATATTCCTTGTTCAGGGCTTCTGTAAGCGGTGGCCACTCGATCGCCTTACTGCAGACGTTTAATGCCATCTCCGCCAGTGGGCTAATATCTGTTATTTGCTTACAAATTCTTCCTATTATCGGTATACGTAGGATAAATTTCGGGTTCTCGTACCAGTTCAAGTCAATAGTCTCCAAGCCGACCCTAGCGATCCCTTCGAAACTTACGTCCGTATAGTTGGCCGGTGGATTTTTGAGGGGAAAGAAGGAAGCGACGGTGACATGGTGTCCCCGTTCTGCGAGTTTTTGTAATAGAGGTTCATAGACCATTTGGTGACTTCGGCCCGTGTGAGGGAAGAGTCCGAGGATCCGAGCACCGTGCACACAGTTGGAAAGCGCGAGAAATAGAGCACAACAAATGAACGGGGGAAGCATGGCGCGCGATCTTCCCTACTCCGCGTCGTATGAAACACTGGCGGTTATCCACTTCGACCGGTTGCACTCAACATGTTTTCAGAAACAGTTACGTGATGCACAATCGTATTATGCATTTATTATCAATATAAATAAAGATTTTAACGTATATGAGGTAAATTTCATGAATCAATTTAAATAATATTACTGTCACGTTACAATTTAAATTCTGACCTCTTAATTTTTTACATTGGATGGATTTATAACTATTATGTTAAAAGCAAAGTTTGTTGAACTCGTACTAGGAATAATGATATCTATTCGCGAATTTTTTTTTTTAATTTGACCAAACAAAATGTTCGGATATATAAGATGAGAAATAATAATTTATTATGTATTAGGTAAGGATATTCGTTTGCAAAACTGAAGCTGTAAGCTTTTTTGAAAATCGAGACACAATTTCTTTTAAAGAACTCGTGTTTGACTAGCTCTGAGCGCCTATTTTTGTTTATAAATGGGTTAACATCAAAATAGTCTTATTTGAAAGCTAGAAATCGTAATAAAAAATAATTATTATTATTAACATACTAAGGCCCTAGCATGTGGCAATGACCTTAAGCAATCTGGCATCTTTTCCCCCGGACCACCCTTACCATAAATATAGTAAAGTATATCATATGATATACTTAACATTACCTCAAATGATATAGACATTTCTCAAATTATAACAGTACTAAGTTTATGTCTTTAATGTTTTGCTGTTTTTTGCTATTTGTGTCGGTACTCTCATTAAAGATAAAAATAAAACAATAAGAGACGTGCGCTTGCGGCGGCTAAAAACACACCTCGTATGAAAGTGCACTGAGCTCAGCCGTCTGCCGCTCGGTCTCCTTTACGGCCCCATTTTTGCATAACAAATGTTTTTTCTCAATCTAGTTATTTTGACGAAAAATGTATTCGTTAGTTTGATAGCATATATAATTTAATGATTTTTAAATATAGGAAACTGTAAGCATTTTTAGTGCAAAATTAGATGTTTATATTAATCTTTCTTCATACTGAGCAAGTACTAAATTTAGATTCAATTTATATAGCTTAAAATGAAGATGAATAAGTGCCATGCCCAAAATATTTTATTTCGATTTTTATAATAAGTATAAAAAAGTTATAAACAATTAAATTTAACTAATTGGCATACGGTAGGTAGAGCTTTGATTTAAATGTAGTAAAAAAAAAAAATTATAGCTAGAATACCTTAACCAGCACGGAGCAGCGTGGTTGATTATGCTTGACTACCTACACTGAGAAAGAGGCCTATGCAAAGTAGTCAATCATACAGATGGTATACTTATTTCTGATTCTCTGTATAAGGTGTTTCAGTTTTATTTTCATATTTTACATACAAAAATAAAATAACAATAGACTAAAATTATTGATTTTATTATCAAAATAGTTTAGAACTATGAAGCTATCCAACAAGAGCTTGTTCAAATAACATGATACTCCTTAAGGGAATCTAGTAATAAATAATTATTTAAGGAATTATTCTTGATCTCAAACCGCTATCAGCACGACTATCATTCTGAAACAAAAAAGGAAATATTAATGAAAATTTCAATTAGTGCATTATAAAATAATAATTTATTTATAATCTTTTTTACAATTTATCGCCAAGTTTTGACAATTTGTATTGGGAATAATAGTATTATATGTAAAGTTCAAACTATTATATTCAATATCCCTTATGATATAAAATAGATATTTGTGTTTGGACAAATATATCTTACCGGTTTGGATGACTGGCATTGTGGGTCTTCCCACCGTGCCTCAGAGAGCTTAACATTAAGCTGTCGGTCCCGGTTGTTATTATAAATACCTGATAGCGATTGTTACTCATAGTAGATAGTTACTCAATATATCCCCCAAACCGCAGTGGAGTAGTGTTGCAGATTAAGTTCAAATCCTTTTCCTACATGGAGAAACGGATCTATGCTGAGCAGTGGGATGTTACAGGTTGAATTGTGATATTTCTCTCAATTAGAGATCACTATCTAGTGATAAGACCGCCCGTTGCATGCGACGTAATTATTATTATTTTTGCCCTTTGAGCTTTATACTTATGTAATTGTTATATGTTACTGTGTGCAATAAAGTTATTTATTATTATTATTATCTCTTATAATTATTAAATTAAATATGTAATCAGACAAACTAGAAAGTGGTAGTTTTTTATCAAACACAACAATAATTATCTTTATACTTTGTTATTTAAAAATAACCAAATATGATAAACGTCTTTTTTTCAAATATAACTCTTTGTTGTAAAAGCAAAATATTATTGATCACTGTTTAAAAAAAAAAAACATTGTTGTTATTTAACAATAACAAATAACTATTACATAGCATATACCAGGCTGCCAGGTTGGCTGGTAGAAAATGCAAGCAGCATTAGGTGTACCCTTTATAAGGTCTTATGTGTATGGTAAAGTAAAGAAATAAATTTCATTTTGGAATTTTATTATTATTTTATGTCAACCTTCAATCAGTGAGTTCAATGTAAACATAACAAGTGTTTTACTACCCGTTACTACCTTGAAAAAATACTTAAAGATTTTTATCGTTTATCTAGACTTACCCATAGAGATATAAAAAGAAAGATAACAAATAAAATGCAAGTTTGATCCAGCCCTCTCTTTGACACACTGTTAATACATCTGCATTCATTATACTCGTCGGGTCATATAGACCTGGACCAGACATAACTGGCCTTGTACGATACCTATAAAATAATAAAATTATATGTAATAATCATAATGGCTTGGTAAAACATTAAATTACTTATGCATTGTTTATAAAATTTCTTTGTCAGAAGATAGCCGAAGTTTTATTATTCGGTTTGATCGGTAGTGCAAAGAATGAATCAGCAATGATGCAAATTTATTATAATTAGAATTACGATATCATGCATGATTTGACTATTAACGATATGACAACATAACCTATTTACCTGTGAATGTGATACAGGATCAGTGGCACGTTTATTAATAATGAAATCCATTCTCCGGATAAGAGGAAAAGTATGTTAATAAATAAATGCAGCAAATACTCCGGCAAAACCAACTGAAATTGATAAAAAAAGGTTAGTTGGTGCAAGTCACTTTCTGTTCACTTTAAACGGAAAATACTAACGGGATTCAAGCTGTTACACTGATCGATTGGATTTTTATAATCCGTCTTTAATTCGTCAAATGCTATGACATGGAATATCGAGAAAAATATTAGAAATGCGTCTACAATTAACGCTATAATGTAGGAAAAAGCTGGGAAGCTAAACGCCATTTTGACAAAAAACAATTTTGACAGTTTTATGACGTTTACTTTTTAATTTACTTCTAGACAATAGCAGTAAATTGTTCGTCCTAAATAAAATTATTTTTATATAAGAATATTATGTTTTGTTATTTTATTACTTGTAATATCATTCTGAATACATAATTGAAGATAATTCAATTGACAAAAACTACATTTATTTTGCGACGCTATACAGAAAGCAGTATTCATAATCTGTTTGGATGCGGTAATACAGTTCATTGCTTTGACAAATGACAATTCACCAACTCATATGTGCGCCAATGCGACTAAAAGGAAAGGTCACCAAATATTATGCCCATTCGGAAAATTCATATAAGATTGGCATAAAGATTTGCGCTAGTGTCGGTTTTTATAACTTTTTAATTTAACACATTCATCCATTTTGTTATGTTGTGCAAAAGTACTTTAACAATTTTTAGAAATAAATAAATTATCATTTGATATAATGGTTTTCTAAATAGTGATAGGACGATAAAATAATATTTATTATCAAATAGTTTATAAATATGAAAAGTTTGTGCTTAGTTATTTTAAGTGCTGTGGGTGTTTTTAGTATAGAACATGATTTTAAAGGCTTTGATGATAGTATATTATTCGGTATAAACTGGCCAGGAAGTCAAGAAACTTTGTCAAATTTAGAAGATGAATCCTTGGTAAATAAGGTATACAAACACTATTATTAAATCAAATGGATTTTCCTAATAAATACTAAAAATCTTCACCTGATAGCTTTATCATTATTACTTTTGATATTATTCTGATTACGATACGTTATTATTGTCTTATAATACAACAATGCGTTTTTATTTTCTAACAATTATCATCACCCGAAATACAAAAAAGTATCTACCAAAGCAAACAATGTCTAAAACGTTTGTTGATTTTCTTCTTATTAGTTGTATGTATTCAATAATTACAGAACCAAGAGGTATTAAAAGTGACAACATCACATAATGAAAAATACGAGTGTCGTTTGCCAGAACTTCAAGTGAAAGAAACAATGAATATAGAAGATTACGATGGTCCTTCACCTATCAACCTCTTGAAACCTCTGTTCACGCAGAAGATTTGTTCCTACAGGCTTGAAAGCTACTGGAGCTATCAGGTGTGCCATGGAAGATACATAAAGCAGTATCATGAAGAAAGAGAAGGTATTTATTATATCTGTGCCTCCAGTAACAAGTGATATTAGTCAAAAATCATCATTTTACAGGAGAGCAAAAACAAGGTTTCAAAAAATTCTCGTTTGTGAACTAAGTGGGCTAGTTTCAATTGGAGAATCTACTTTTGTAGAGTAATCACGCTTTTTGTTATCACTCGTGTATGTGCATAATTTACTTGAATTTTCCATCTACCAGTTTATGAAAGTTTTTGTTTGAAGAAATATATCTCTCAATAGGTACACTAATATAAACGAAAAATGCTTTGAAAATTAAATGTGATATTCCATATTTAAATCACACCACAATTTAAATCATACCACAATTTAAATCACACGCACATTTAAAACCCACATTTACACACCAGTATTTACACCACACCAGTATTAACTTTAAAAATATTAATTTTCACACATGTTTTAACCAAGCTATATCACTTTCCAAAAACTTATGTATGTAACTATAGCAGATAGAAGAACTTGAAAGAGATTAAAAAAAAAAAAAATTGTTATTTTTCTGTTGCTACACCCACATAAAATCGCAAAAAGGATATACTCAACTTATATCACTCATCACAGGAGGCACAGATATACTGTATATATGACTGTATACTTTATATAAGAAATAATTTTTCGCTTTAATAGGTAAGATTAAATAGGTTAAATTATAGCATAATTAAATACATAACTCCTTAAAACGTTTGCTCATGAAATTATCCATTACTAGCTGACACCGCAAATGTTGTTTTGCCATATATATTATTAACCCCATTAACCCCCTCCCCTTATAACTTAGGGGTATGAAAAATAGATGTTTATGTGCACACAAAATTTCGTAAAAAGTGGTCCAGCCGTTTTGGAGGAGTATTTTAACTAATATTGTGACACGAGAATTTTGTATATAAGATTATATCTTTGTCAAATGTCTGTTACTTATTTCTGTACCAATTAATAGTAAATAAATTTTCTTAAGTTAAATTAATTCTAATATTAAAAATAATTACAGGTAAAAGCGTTAAAAGCCAGGAGTTTTTCTTGGGCCATTGGAGTGCAGAGAAACAAGCTAAATTAGAATCTGATCTAAAGGCAGCACAAGAGGCCAAAGTGAAACCTAAAACTACAAAAGTGGAAGGAATGACATTACCTTATATTGAAATGGCTATGGATGATGGTAAAATTTTATTTGTATAAAAATAGTCTGTACATATCGCACTGTTAGGCAAAGGTCTCCTTCTTCATATATGAGAAGTGATGGGGTCACATTTTCTGTATTACTCCATAACACTGGGTATGTTACCTATGTTATGGTCCGGGAGCCAGGTACCAATTTGGTCAATTATTTTCTTGCATTCAAAACTTCGTAAAATGCATTAGGAATTCATATTATGAATATTTGCGACCGTCAGCGCGACTCCGTAGATGGGACTGTCTCTGGTAGTTTACCATGCATGAAGAAAAACATTTCCTCCCACTTAAAAATTTGTCAGATTAATTTTTACCTAATATTTTGAAGGAAAATAAACACACACACACACTTCAGCCTATGGCAGTCTACTGCTGGACATGGCCTCCACAAGTTCACGACAAAATTGGCGCGAACTCAAGTGTTTTGCCCATAGTCACCACACTGGGCAGGCAGGTTGGTGACCGCAGGGCTGGTTTTGTCGCACCGAAGACGCTGCTGACCGTCTTCGGCCTGTGTATTTCAAAGCCAGTAATTGGATGGTTATCCCGCGATCGGTCGGCTTTTTAAGTTCCAAGGTGATAGTGGAACTGTGTTATCCCTTAGTCGCCTCTTACGAGACCCACAGGAAGCGAGGGGGTGGCTATATTCTTTACTGCCATAGCCACAGATCGATCGTTACTCATTAGTAGAGAATAGGTATATCCGCTAACCTGCATTGGAGCAGGTGGATTAAGCTCTGATCCTTCTCCTACATGGGGAAAGAGGCCTATGTCCAGCAGTTGGATATTACAGGCTGAAGCGTATATTTAAATATTATTCCTACATATATATATTTTTACTGCCATTTTTTTTAGGTACAATCTGTGACTTAAGTGGTAAACCACGACTTACTAGGATTTTATATGTGTGCTATACGCATAGCAAACACGAAGTATACTCTTTTAAAGAGACAGCTACGTGTGAATACGAAATAGTAATACTGTCACCATTATTGTGTGAACATCCATTATATAAACCTAAAGATGTTAGTGAAAATATAATTGATTGTATACCACTTGACGGAGCACCGAAAAAACCAAGAAATTTATTAAAGAGTGAAGTTGAAAGTTTAAGATTTAACCATCAAACTATAAAACTAATGAACAATGTGAGTTTGTTTGTTGTACATTTTTATTGTAGGTACCTACTGTAGACATTAGATTATTGTTATATTTAATTTTTGTAACTCTTTCTGTTTGTCAAAGATTGATTAATTTGCTTTTTTTCGTTATCCATATCTTAAAAGGTATGGTAGTGATTTCTTCTTGTAATTCTCTTTTGTTAAAACTTGTGGTTTAATGTTAAGAGCGTAAATTTAGAAAAGAAACGAATAAGTGTCAAAAGAATGTCATTACAATGTTAAAAGATGTTTTTTATGGAGACATTAAGTACATATATATACTATACATGCAAGTCATAGATGTAAGAAATCTGTATTTGTAAAACTTAGAAACACAATATACAATTGGAATCATGCCTGTAAATTTGGAACCTCCGCACCCTAGGGACTAATTAAAAATACATAACCGAGGCAATATTATATACAGAAATAATGAAATTATTATTAATAGCATTAAACCGCAAGCAAATTTTATTATAGTATTAGAATAGTTGCTTTATTAACATTTGTGTTGGCATGTTCAGGATAAAGAAGCTAGGGATGTTCTTGCAGTTTTGAAAGTTGAAAAGATTGATAAGGTAATTATAATTTTTGTTGCTTTATTTTATTTTTTATGTTGTCTATTGTTTTTTTGTGGTTGTGGTTTTTCTTTGTTATAATCAAATATGTACATTTTATTTTTATGTCACAGTATGAATGTTTTTGTATATTAGTTATTTGCTTTTTGAAATTGAATGATTTGATTTATTTTCATATCATTAACTTTTTGTTAAATTTGCGCCATTCATAATGGCTGTATATTATTCCATTACTATGGAATATAATAATACCTATATTTCATCACTGTAGAATTTGTTGATAAAAATTGGAAGTGGTCCAGTGGTGCCACCTACTGGCCAATTGTATTTTCAAACGCGTCATCTAAAAAGAACGCTGGCCTTGAAGCTGCGCAGAAGCGATTTATCGGTCTATTTGGTGGTATGGGGTAGGGGACGGGAGTTTTTATCACGTGTCGCATGCTTGCCGGTGTGCTATTGGTCGGACAGTTCGACGTCGACTCAAAATATTATCGCGCACAAAAGTTTTAAATTAGGAATTAGTTTTATATAGAGATGTGAGAAAAATTATTTATAATATATAATTCGCATCATGTAAAAAGAACGCTGGTTGTCAAAATGCGCAAAGGCGATTTACAGTGTTGCCAACTCTTGAAAAAACTTTTTCGTACTGTCCATTTTTTGGAACAGTCTTATTTGGTAAACAAACCACTGTCAATCGTAATTCACGTTTTTACCCGACTGCCAAGGAAGGGTTATGTTTTTTCTGCATTTATAACTCACTTTCACAACATATTAGCGTACGGACACTTGGAAAACTCCATTTACTATTAATTTCAAAAACAAATATCAATTTATCACTTTAAGCACATAAAAACTATTAAGATACGAATATCGAGAGAATAGATAATTAATATTTTTGTATACGATATTTCAATAACTAAAAAAATCGTTTTTGCTTTTGTTTAAAAAAAATTGTAATTTTGTAAAGTGATAATTATTATACTTATTTAGTCCGAATTATTCGCACTGGTATTTCTAGTATTTTTTAATGTACCTACCAATAACCATTATACGAAGCCGCGAGAGAAAGCCTAACTAAAAAATAAAACAGTAGTACTTTTGTGCGCGAGTATACCCATGCGCAAACGCACCTCCTTCAGTTTCTTTCAGCGTTCTTTTTACGTGACGCGAACTATACACACGAAATATCAAAAAATTGGTCAAGCCGTTTAGAAGTAGTTAGGTGACAAACACATGTACAGAGGAATTATATAATAAACTAGCTGACCTGGCGAACTTCGTAACGTCTTATTTTTTTCGTAAATAGAATAATTACATAATATATCAAAATAAAATATAACCTATCTTTCAAGTTGGATCTAACGGCACATGGTGTGCAAATTTGATTAAAACACTTGAGTAGCTTAGGAGTCCATCGCGGACAAACAACGTGACACGATATTTATATATATTAAGATTACGATAATTGTACTATCTTTAATATTATATTATATAAAAAAGATTTGTTTTTACTAAGAACTGATCTATTTCAAACTTGACTAGTTTGAAATTTTACAGTTCGTAAGTAAAACGGATAGTTTTTTTAAATATTATAACCGAGCGTTAGTTTGTAGTTCCAAACATAACTGATGATACACATATCATCTATAAGACACAATGTTAGTTTTTATTAAATTATTAGTTATATAAACTGTCAACCATATTTATAGGATGGTGAAACTCACTTAAAATTGGAATTGCATCCACTGACTGAAGATGAAGATATAACAGGCGATAGTAAAGTCGCTCCATTGCCAGATAAATCTCAGCCCGTGTTGGATGATTCGCCTGTTCGCGCCTTTTTGAATGGAGAAAATTGTTTGAATGGAGTGAGTTATCAATCTGTTTTTCAGTTCATTTATAATATGATGATGTTATGTTTCAGTATTCCCAATAACTACGCCCTACGCCTGACAAAACAAGTGTCAATTGAGCCAGTACCCTCTTGACTACTCAATCTTGTTACTTATAATTCTTAATGTCAATAAAACTAATCTGGTGTAAAGGTGAAAAAGTTCCACTTAAAGAATTAAGTCCAGAAAGCTTGAGGGTTGTATTCACGCTCGGTTTAGACAATGTTTAACTACTGTTTGTAAACTCTGTTTAGACTTTGTATAGATATTTTTATATATTTGGTTTTTTCTGGTGGATCTTTTCTCAATGCTTTAAATGGTACATAGGGTCCAGATTGTTACCGTACACACTCGACAAGAATCTTTACAACTGGTAAAAAATAATCTGTCAACCCCGAGTAGGTCGATTTAGCGGATTTTTACTCTAACCCTTCACCTCTATGAAGAAAAGTCTATATATAGAATAGGCTGCATCAGTTCAGTTCTGAATCCTTTTTGAAAGAGTTTTACTATCCAACCATATTCCAGGGTACAGGCTGGTGGAAATACGAGTTTTGCTACGGTAAACATGTGGTCCAGTATCACGTGGATCGCGCAGGAGAAAAAACTACCCTTCTGCTGGGCAAGTATGATGAACAGGCGCATCTGGACTGGATTAAGGAGAACAGGGGAAAGGCGCCCAAACCTAAAGGTAAGACTAAGGGATACAGAGTGTCCAAAACAGTCGGTAAGATGTAGGGATCCAGAGAGCCCAAACCAGACGGTAAGATTTAGGGACCCAAAACGCCCAAACGAGCCGGCAAGATTTAAGAATCCAGACCGTTCAAACCAGTTGGTAAGTTTTTGGGATCCAGAGTGCCAAAAGCAAGTCGGTAAGATTTAGCGATCCAGAGCGCCTAAACTAGTCTGTAATGTTTAGGGATTCAGGCTATAGAGTTGATTATAAGTAGCACCTGATCTACCGCGTGGATCGCGGGGGAGAAAGCTATCCTTCTGCTGGGCAAGTATGATGAGATACATCTGTACTAGATCCCGGATAACAGGGAAAAGCGCCCAAACCTAAAGGCAAGACATGGATACAGACTATACAGTTGATTATAAGTAGCCCTTGCTTTTGTAAATTATATTTCTTGCTAACAATAAATAATAGCTGGATACAAACTAGAAGAATTCAGTGAAACCACATACATTAAATTTAACTACATACCCTTTCTGACTATATAAAAAAAAAATGGTAAAATATAAGCGTTTTGGCTTTAGATGTTTACGAGGTGTTTTTATTAACGACTCAAAGACTATAGTTACAGATCTTGTTCAAAATTTAGAACAGCTACAGCTTCAGCTACTGGGCAAGTACACAATGCTTTGAGAACAGCACATTTAAATAATAGTGCTCTCAAGTACTATTGTGTTCCTGTGGTAAGGAAAATGGCCAGAGCTTCTGGGTAGGGTCAGGGATAGGGTCGGCAATATTCTTGCAATGTTACCGGTGTTACAAGCGTTCATAAGCTACGGTATTCGCTTACTATCAGGCGATACCGTATACTTATTTGTCACCTTTGATTCAAAAAGTCTGCCCTATAATTTTTTAAAGGAAAAATTAGAGCACTTGGTAATATCAGAAAAATGTTAGTGCTTAAAAGAATTTTCATAACTACTCTTTGCTTTCAGATCAAAGAACATCGGTATCCCATTTCTATTCGGGAGGAGACATTTGCGATAAGACCAGCAAACCTAGACAGACCGAAGTTAAACTAAAATGTTTAGAGAATTCTTCAAGTCCAGCACAAGTGTCACTGTATCTTCTAGAACCTAGGACATGTCACTACATCCTAGGCGTAGAATCACCGCTTATTTGTGATATATTACCTCTGGCAGATGAAAATGGTCTAATTAAGTCGAGTAAACCGCTCCTCGAAGTTAAAAGTAATTTAGTGGAAAAGAAAGATGAAAATGAAGATATCAAACAGACAGACGTGAATAAATTTGGTTTTGATTAGAGAAATAAAAGGTTTTAGTTGATTTTATTGTTTTCTTTATTTATTTCTACTCCTTAATTCCTAAATAAAAAATGTTCGAGGTGAAAATTGCATACGTGTGAGATGAAATATTGCATTGGTCTTTAGCGTTCCCATATACCTAATGGTTATTTATAATTTCAGTATAAAAGATATTTTTTATTATAAACTGCTATGACACCAATATGAAAATTTTCTCTTCTTGATTTTCTGAAATACAATAATCTTACTTGTTTCCACTATTATGGTTATTTAGGTATTAAACTGAACTTGATTTACCTATATTGTGGTTTGACCGTAAGGCTGAATTTTGAAGTAACACTTTTTTACACAAGTTTGGCTTGGGGCGCAGTAAGCTGGTGAATGCGTAACGAGAGCGTTACGAAAAGTGTGATTGGGCGAGACGAACGGAGCAAGAGAGATAGGTGCGGGCACACATTTTCTTTCATAGCTAGTAACGTTTCGTATATATAAGACACAGTGTAGGCCTATTGCTACTTCAGCGTGTGGCCTAAAAGCTGAATTTTTTAGTACTCTTTATAACTATTGAAAAATATTTCCTCAGCAGCCAGATAGTTCAGACAGTTCCAACCCCTGGCTGGACACACTTTAGGCTGCCTCTAGGTACGAGCGCTAAGCAATATACTGCATTACGCACGAGCGCAGCGAGGGCCCCTATAGTTCGAGGGTGCAATTGATGCTTACACCCGAGCTAAATATTCTGCTTTACATCTCGATTGTGAGGTAAGTAGAAGAAAAACCGGCATTACAAGAATAAAACATTTTATCATTAAAAAGAATCAAGTAAAGAACTTTTTAATTTGTTTTTCAAGATTCAAATTGAGCTTCGCCATTCGATATTTAAAATTGATGACTATTAAACTCACACGAAGACAAGGCTGAATAGCAAAGCGACCTCTTTGGTCATTGAATGAAATGATGATGCTGAATGCATGATGTCTATTGCCATTTTTTTTAAATTACCGCCCTAGGGCTTTTCTAGCTACATTATTACCCTAGAGCGCTAATGAGTCACCTACAAGCCCATTTGGAGGTAATAAGAACCTACTTACCGAACATGAGAGATGTAAAATATCTTTATATTGTATAGAAACTAGACCGCTCTGGTGTAATGGTGTGTGTGACGTGTCGGCGGCGCTTAAACACTGACGGTCGTGGTTTTGATTCCTACTCGGAGTGGATAATTGTGTTTATAAGAATATTAATTTCTGGTCTGGTTGTTAGTCCTTGTGGGTCTCCGCACCGTGTCTCGGAGAGCACGTTAAGCTGTCGGTCCCGGTTGTTATCCTGTACACCTGATAGTGATCGTTACTCATAGTAGTAGCAGCGTGGTAGATTAAGCTCTGAGCCTTCTCCTACATGGGGAAAGAGGCCTATGTCTAGCAGGGGGATATTACAGGCTGAAGCGTAAGCTTATATAGAAACAATTATTATATTATAAAACAATTGTGACGTGATGTGACAGTGGGTAGGGTAACACGGGGTCGAAAATAAGAAGACAAAATTTTAACTTGACATTTATTTACATTTATATCAACAAAATGGGTGTTGTATAAAACAGTTCTTTTTATTAAATTACCAATTGTTTACCTACTAAATACGGTGCCTCTAAACAGTGTAAAAATAAATTTTGCGTCTGTATTAGGATAGGTACCGTGACTTTGTTTCTTTTGTAAAAAAGTTTTCATATTTATTAAAGAGAAATTTTAGAACGGGTCGGCCATTTGAATATATTAAATACATAGGTATTTGTTATTTAAAAAAAATTAAGTTGACAAAAAAACTAAACAATTTCGATGTTTAACGAATTAAAAACTTTAATTGACTAAGTAACAAATCGACAACGGCCCTAAAAAACAAGATGAAAAAGCATTTTTGAACATATTCATGAAATTTTTAGTTCATATGATGAAGATAAACCAGAAGCAATTAGCTATTCATAGCTATTCATTATTAATTTAGCAAAACGAACCTTCGTATATTATAACTGTAATTTGCAAAGGTTATGAATACCAGTCTGTTTTTTTTAAATATCTGAAAAACATTTTTATTATAAATCCACCTCTTTATCATAATTTTTTTTTGTAGTTAGGTATCGCTACAAATCCTGCAAATAGTCATTGTATATCAAACAGACATATATTCAACATCCTTTTGCAGGTTGACAAATTTTACAGCGAGGACATACTTATGAACAATAATTTCAAATGATCGTATTCATACAGAACTATTTCAGTCAATTGTGTAGATTCAAAGTTTTATTTACAAAGTTGCAACTTGCAAGTTACGTACGAAAAGCCATTTGTACCTATGTCACGCGGTTTGCAACAATGAGGTTTAATGACATAGAAATTCTACACAGGTAAAAAATTTCTCATTAAATATTTTTTTTAGATCACACCTACAAACAGACTATTCGGAGTGGTCGTGTCCAGGATTGTGTATTAGTAGGCAACTCTAATATAGAACAATCATATAAAATGAAGCATATTACACAATTTATTACAATATACCCACACTTGTCAAAAACAAATCCACTCATGATTGTCCTATTTAGATTATCGTTAGAAATTTCAACAATACATCCCCATTTCTAATAATTTATTGACTTACAACGAAAAAAAGGAAAATTTATCTTAAATGTTTTTAAATAGAACTCACAATAAGACAATAATCACACTGAATCAACTGAGACAGTTGCTCTATAGCTATAAGGAAACTTATTCAGTTTAAATATTGTCTTTTATCAGACATCAAAAATCTTTACTAAATTTAAACTATAAGATATAAAGCCCAACGTTGTATACCTTTCAAATAAGTTTCAATTTACACGACAAAGATGCATCGGTCCAGTTCTTCGTCGATGAAAAAAAAAAAATTAAAAATTATTTTTGGTCGAACGTTTTCCCTCCGCAAATGCATTGGCACAATAACAAAATACTTGGGTAACCTTAATATTTTAAGAAATATTTTTAAATTAAGTAAATTACATAAATATATCCCCATTGAGCGATTTTTATAATCACATAACATTATTTATAGTGTATGTGAAAAGGAATAAATGTATTAAGTAATACTTAATTGATAAAAAATATAATAATACACTACAAGTTGAATAGTGACAAACAGTCGACATCTAGGTGATTAAAAAAATATTCAAATAGCGTAGAATAAGTAACGATATTTAATTTGAAAAATTAGACTGTGAGCCAAGAAATATATGAAATTATTTAAGTGCTAATCATACTTAAATAGTAAGAAAAAAAAAACAATAAGTATAGTCCATTTACATAGCATTTGCGTGAAAAAAAAGTCATAACAACACACAACTGTCAAAACATAAACAAAATAGTTTTTTTTTTAAACGCATTTAGAAAATGCTAGTAAATATACGACAAGTGTATTAAAATTTATTCATTTTTGTTCAAATACTATTTAAATGAACTATAAATGTTATAAATGTCGAACTTACACAAAAACTTATTCTATGTTTAAATACTTAATCTAACGAAAAATTTCTGACTAAACGGTCAAAGTTCGATGTTAGATACGTGAAAAATAAAAGCGAAAAATCGTTAAATTAACATTTCGAAACTACAATTTAAAATACTTTCGTTCAATTCAAATTCACGACTCATTAAAGATATCATGACAAAATACACACCTACAGAATATCTGGTAATCTTTTATATCTAACAATCGAATTTGGTTTTTTATTTTTAAAAAGTATTGTCATATCGAAAAAATAGATACAAAGTTATCACACAAATGCAATAATTTTACATTAGATTAATTTGTTTTAAATTAAAACTTTAAAGGAAATGTTAATTTGATCGATTCGACAATCAGGGGTTAAGAATTTGGTCTTCGTAAAAATTAAGTACACTATTGAAAACATGTAATTAATAAATACATTGATCACTTTGAGATCTTCATTTTAATCTAACACCTTATAATTTTAAACAAGAATAAACAGGAAACGAACATGACCGCTATATTTCTTAGCGGCAACACAGACTAAATAAAACAACTAAAAAAAAGGTCCACATAGAACGCAACAGCGAATACACATCGGCAATACTTACACTGTATTGTGGTAAAAATTGGTAAACATCGGACGACAAATATAGTTTTTTTTTTACATTATGACACAGACGTTGGTATAAAGCGTACATCTATTGACAGCTCTTTGGCGCGTTAAAATCCCAAACGGTCCCTAAACGCATTCAACTTATGCTTAAAGTGACTATAACTTATCATTTAAAAAATAATTATTATTTAATATTAATAAACAAATTTGGGGAATACTTTGGAAACGATAAATCCTTTGACACAAACCTTAATCTTATACTTATTAGTTAACAACTGTGCACGTGGACTCGCGATTCTGAACGAACCTAACGACTATCATCAGTTCAAGTGCACCGGATACATCACAACAAACGTTCAAAAACGTACAACCTCTGCATAGTTTTAGTTATTTTTTTATTTACTCTCTGTAAATTCACTAGGAACGAGTTCTGGAATATTCTAGTACGGTCTCGATAGTTCTTTCGAACGTTTCAATTGAACTTTGAGTCTCTTTGTACCTATTTGGAAGCCGTTCATCGCTTGTATGGCGGCCTGAGCCGAGGCCGCGTTGTCGTAGGAGACGAAACCGAAGCACTTTGATAGGTTCGTCTGTTTGTCTATGAACACTTTGGCCGATATCACGTGACCGAATGGTAGGAAGGTAGACGCCAGGTCAGTGTCCGTGAACTCCTGCGGCAGGTGGTATATGAACAGGTTGCCACCCTCCGGTCCTAGAACATTCAAAAAACAAATCATTATGTTTAACATACACACACCGTCGTCTGTTCCTGAGGTCACTTTTTCTTTTAGTCGCTTTTTGTTAACTTACTGGAGACTAGAAATTTAACAGCAGCCGCTTCAAATTATGAATTGTAAAGTCAAGGCAAATCGTTTACAGGTATTTTTTTTTATATTCTGCTCAAAATCTGGAGCAGTCCGTTTGAGGAATTACCACGACCTTACAGACGATCACAGTCTCTACGTCTCCTATTTATGGAGTGCTGATCGTCGCCTTGTGTTATAGTGAACAAGGATTGTGAACCTACCCTCACATGTAAATTAATTTGAATAATTTTGCTTTAAGATAGTTTTTATGTATATACAAAGTGTTTTATTATTATTGAAATACAGTAACCTAATAGTTAAACAATATTCCGTTCAACTGTTTTATACACAGTGGTGAGTAAGGTGACCAGAACTCCGGCGAGAGATTGGAGGTTAGGTCGGCAAGGCACTTGCGATGCTTCTGGTGTTGCAGGCGTATATAAGCTATGGTAATAGCTTACCATAAGGTGTGCCGTAAGCGTGTTTGCCGAGCAAGTTTTACGAAAATATTTATTATGAATATACTTGATACCTACCCTCGACCTGCTTGCCCGCGGCCGCGGCAGCCGCCGAGCCGAGTACGGAGCCGAGCGGCGCCGCCGCGTACGCCGCGCCGAACTGAGCCGCGTACGCCGAGCCCAGCGGCTCCGCCGTCGACCCTACACACAACATACATCCATTACTCAACATATCAACTTTATTACAGAGAAAATAGTGATCAACCCTAAGTGTAAATGCACCATAATTCCCTTCAATACTATAGTTTAAATATACCATCTAAAAATTATACAATAAATAGCGATACATCCTACGTATAAATGTACTAAGTGCAAAATTAAAATAAATCTCTTCAAAGCCATGGTTTAAACATACCACCTACCCGGCCTGTTTTGCTAGTTGTGAATAACGCTATTTTTCGGATGACCGTATCAAACAGATAGAAGTCGATGATATATTACTCTTTTCGTCATGGATTTTCACTATATATACGAGATATTTCAATTTGCAAATTTGAATTTAAAAGTTGTGTTCATAAATTGAGGAGAAACAGTTCCTAATTGTCTCTTACCGCCTGCTGTTTAGGTCTGTTCGTAACTTATGTGAAGAATAAACTGTATTCACGACATTTATAACCGGACATTAATTTTCACTGAGGTAGGTACATCAGGAAATATAAGTAGTTGCTATAGATAAAATTATTAACCCTACTGTATCAAGTAGATAATGATATTATTCATTAAAGAAATTTCTCACCATGACATATTTGTTACTCTGAAATATCTGCATGAAAAAAGTATATACCTAGTGTTGAGTAATTTTATCGTTCTATGGATATATTTGAAAACTACTGTTGTCAAACTTTAAAAACGTTAATTGTGAATTAATAATCTTTCTTTTAATTTACATTATTCTAAATGTGGTTCCGTTTAGAAGTAGGAACAAGAAAGACACACAAAAAAAAAAACGATTTCTTTTTCTGTTTACTAAAACTAGGACTCTACATTCAATATTAAAATTAATGGCTTTAGCCCCAAAAGTAATTTTGATTTTGTACTTACTACTATTATATACTTGAGTTCACAAGCAAGATACTTTAGGTGGATTTGAAAAAAATAAGTGTCTGTTTAAGTAAATCATAAAGATTTGAAAAATAAAAATAGTTATTATGTGTTCATATTTTTAGTACAATACTGTGGTAATTCTTTTTTATATATTGTCTGTAAGTTGTTACTAATATACCTGGCCATATAAAAATAAATTGAAAAAAGAAATCGCCTTCAATTGCATATATGCTTTCGACAAATGTCATTACAATGTTTCCAGAAAGAAAAAGCTACAACTGCGTATAAACATAATTTCTTAATTTGAAATATTTTATCCGGCATAGATATCAAACTGTACGTCCTAGTCAACTAAATACTATTTTACTCTATTATTTTTTTATAACATAAAACAATGTTAAGTTAGTTCTGTACAAAACAATAAAGTTGACAAACAAACAAATGACAAGAAAATGTATATGTACAATTTATGCTATAAAGACACATAACTACTCAAAGACACAAACAAAAAAAAAAAAATGATTTTCAAGCTCATGCAAAAACAAAAAGGACGAATGTTAACTAACAAGATCTGTTTTGTCGCAATTATTTATTGATAAAAAAAACATGAAAATTAAATTTTAGTAAGTTAGTACTGTGCGTTTAAGTAAAAAAAAAATTTTTTTTTGCGACACTGCTTTCTTTACGAATGTTAAGTATTATTCACACAGAAAGGTCAGAACAAAATCTAAACACAGTTTGAACATAACGACATTCATAACTTAGCATAACAACCACTAACTATCACGTATCAGTATTTTTTAAACGAAAAAAGTATAAAAAAGAAATTCGCGCTACATTTTATCAACAAGGTTTTCACAAAAACATTTACCGTAATATTTAATATATATAAACGAACGCAATTTTTACACGTGCGACCGCTTAATTCGGAATAAAAATGGCGATCATTTCGAAAAAAACTGATACGTAACCATAGTTGAATACATAAATAAAAACGCGAAAAAAAAAAAAACAAGCGAAACCCACGTTGACACAATATTGGATTTAAGTTTCGCTATCAATTCCTATACAAAACGCTGCAAATGAGAAAAAAAATAAAGGTTTTAGTTTCATGAAATATTACTGTAAAAAATAAAATGGCGTTTTTGCCGATTGACAGTTGAGAAGCCTAATTATCATTCAAAGCAAATTTAAATCGATTTACGATGCAGATTAAAACGCACAGTAATCAAACCAAGCCAATTTAGACTCGTGCAATAAATTATGTAGACGATAATCGTTGATCAACAGATTTTTTTCAACAGATCTTTAATTAAAAGCAAAATAAATCATCCACGATAATTTGTTGCATTTTTCCGCGTTACCAACAAAGATGTCATTCCATAACATACACTATCGATCTCATTGTTGTTTACCTGTGATGTTAGTCTTCCCGAGAAGACCTGAAGTGTGAAAAAGTTTCATCGTTAATAAACGTGATTTTTTTTAAACTCTCAACGCATTAAAGCCCAATCTGAAAGAGGAAAGTTTTGCGGACAAAAAAGATCATTACGGTTTTTTTACGACCATCTTATGTGGCAACATTCCAATTAAGATTTGGACAGGTAAGGCAATTAGGCCGGAATTTATAGAACCTAAATTGTCATTCGGAGGATGAATTTGCGAAAGGGACAAAGGGGACCAAAGCAAAAACGTCAATTAAGAGTTGCCATTTTGAAATTTGTATTTGCCGAAATTAGAAGATTTTCCAGTCGTTCCATTTGTTTGAAAATTTTTAATCGTGAGTAAAATCTCTGTCAACTAATGTTAATTATTCGACGTTTTAATTTTATAATCTTTAGAAACGCAACCAGTATTTCGTATACTGAAATAATTTTTGTTATATTGTTACTTTACATATATTTGCAAAAATGACATTTGAAAACAAATTATATTCGTAACATTCCAATTTTTTTAAATAAAGCTTAATGAATAAGAGAAACTTAGCATGTACAATGATATACTTACATAATTGCGGCGCAGTGGGCTGTGGGGCGGTGGCGGGTGCCATCGGCGCTGCCTGCGTCACTACCGGCTGCGTCATTGCTGCAAGTGCTGCTAAGTTCTGAACGCTAACTGGAGCCAGAAGACCCCCCAACTGTTCAGCCGCTCCACTTCCTATACTACCAACCCCCCCGACACCGGTGACACCACTCACGGCGCTGCCGCTTAGTCCTGCGCCATTGAAACCGATATCCTGATAGTTAACACCTAAGACCAGATAACGAAAATGTAACACAAAACGGTTAGGGTTAAAGAAAAATATGGAATAGGTTGAGGTTAGGATACGTAAATTAAAACAAATAAAATGAAACAAAAAAATTTAGGCAAAAACACAAAGTAAATAAAATTTTAATAACAATTAGCTCCGATTTATTCATGCAAAATTGTACAATAAATATTAAAATAAAAACTGTTTAATTGGTTTACGAAATGAGTGTAATTAGCAATATATTTTTATTTATATTTAACTACTGTGCCTACATATTTATTTGTAAGGGATGGAACAATAAAAAGTAAGTTTTGCGCAAAGTGGAGAAAAACGCTGGAATTCAAATGCGGCATAATTAAACGACCCGGTTCTAAATGAATGCATAATTAGTCCTAATCGTAACTGTTTCCAATTACGCTGTGTGCGTAAATTGCTCCAATTGTTTTTCACTTGTCGAAATTAGGCCTATTGTGTGAAGAGGAAAAGTAAAAAAAAAATGATTCCGTATTCGATTTCATTTGAGTAATATAATAACGTCTTGATTGTAATCACTAAAATAATTATCTATGAATGATTTTCTATCGTAAATAATTTACACTTAAGTCTTATAAAGAACAATATTTACGTTCTAATATTTTATTTAAAACAAGTTAAACTAACCTTGCAATAACGTTGACCCTTGCCCTTGTAATAGTTGTTGTTGCAGACCAACTGCTTGAAGTTGTTGCAACAGTTGCAATTGTGTTGCAGGCGACAACGCAGCTTCAGACGCGAGGTACGCAGTTGGCGCAACTGGCGTCGTTAATCCCCATAAGCTGGCTTGCATTGCTTGTAACTTCTTTTGTTCCTTCTCTTTTTGTGTATCTGCGAATTTTACCACTAGCGGCGCAGAGCATCCCTCCATCGTTTGACTATGGTGTAGCGCCTGTAAATCATGTTCATTGACATTAATTAATAATATAACAAATTTTAAGGTAGTAGTCGACCGTCAACGATGCTTACTATTTTCTTGAACAACTGCTTCGAATATTATATTTTTTGTCTATTTCACTTACAAGAAATTTGAAAGGTGTACAACGGGGTGTGATAAAAAACGGGGTAGTTAAATAATTGTTAGTATTTTAGATTTTTCTCTCAAAGTTGAAAAAGGGTTAAGTGAAATTCGGTCAATTGCTATCGATATTTATATTTTTTTTTTCAAGAAATTACGGGCTTAAAATATTTTTAGGGAAAGTATGTATGATATTTCTTTGACATTCTTGATGAAGCTAAATAAATGAATTTAAGTACAATGTAAGATATTAAAGAAACTTGCATGTTTCGAAAGGCATTCTAAAACACGTATCCGCTAACTTACAGTGGAACAGTATAGTCATATAGTGAATCAAAGCTTTGTCCTTCATATTTTTACTCCTTTCCTTCCCGAGACGAGGTCATTGTCTAGCAGTGGGTTTTATTGGTAAATACCTTGATAGCAGCGATGGCGGCCTGTTTTGACACAAATGTCACGAACGCGCAGCCCTTGCTCTGTCCCTGGGCGTCTCGCAGCACCGTACACTCCTCTATCGCTCCGTGACCCGAGAACAGGGCGCGGACGTCGTTCTCCGACAACTTCTTATTCAGCATGCCGACAAAAAGCTTGCGCTCTGTTAACAACAAGTAGAAAATTAATAACTTTAGTATTATATATATATATATATATGTCGATGTATAAATATATATATATATATATATATATATATATATATATATATATATATATATATATTTATACATCGACATCCACGCGTTCGTATTTTCCTGTACCTTGTTTTCATACTACTTTCATACATTCTAGAATTTTATTGCTTATCTTATAAGCTTATATTATAAAAAAAATATTGGTACAACTACAATATTATAATTTAAACTTTACAGTTAGCTGTTCTAATTAATAGTGTCAAGCAAACGTTTTTAGCAATAAAATTTTAAAGATTGTCAGAAATAAGCCACGTGGATATCACTCTTATTGGGCGGAAAATTACCCGCGTCGCTATCAAGCGTCACGGTCTGCGAGCGAGTCGCTGCAGGCGCCGTGGAATGTACACTTCAATTCCCTTTTCTTATATTAAATAATAAATCCTAGACGACACATGTCCCGCGTGTAAAACACGTCATTTCTCATGCCCGTGGTTATTTACAGCCGGTTGCGATATTAAAACTTTGTTTACTTTTTTTGACGTAATTCAATTGCACCAAAAAAAAAAGAAGAAAAGAAACGGAAACAAAACCCTAATTTCATTTTAGTTTTCGCATTTTTCAAAGATTCGATTCGTCTTAATTTTAATTTTAAATAAAGATCCATATCAACCAACGTATTTTTCGTAATATAAAACACCCAATACCATCTAGTACAAAGTCTAGATATACGTTATAATGTAAAACGATCAAACACGCGATCCGTCAAAGATTCATATCAAACGATCTCACGTACTTCAATACCATCTCGTATTACATTTGCAATACACTTGCAAGATCGTATTGTACGGTATGTTATGGCTCGGTGTTTGATATTCCGATATACTGAAATATTAACTTGGAGAATAGCTAAAATCCAAGATAACTCACACGTCAAAAAAACTAAAAGGCTCTCGCTGTTGTCCGCTAGTGTAGGTCGAAAGATATGATAAAAAAATAAATAAGCTTGTCGAGGCGTCGCGCGCAATGTTTTTTCCTCCAAGCGAACTTTTTTATTCGGTTTAGAATCCCCAAGAGGTGAGAGTCTAAATTGAAAGGGTACGTCGAAGTGCGTCTGTTACAAATATTTCATGCCCGCAAAATCAGTGCTCCGAGGGATATTAGCATTAAAATGGCGAGAGAAAGCGCGCCGAGATCCGTCGAAAAAAATAGGTCAGCCGTAAGTTTCAAACTCGTAATATGAATCTAATCTTGCCTAAAACGTGCCTTTTCTGGGAAAACCAGACAAACCGATTGCAGAGTACGGGCGTCGGCTCTAAATAATGGAAAAGCTTAAATTCTATGATCCCCGACATAAAACTGAAAACCCGTATGTACGAACAACGGATTCTCAAATTTCTACATCGCACAATGCTCCCGTAATGAATGTTTTAAATTCGGAAACAACACGACTGGTTGTGAAATTATCCCGTGAGCGTTGTCGGACCTTGCGGTTTCAGTTAACAGGTTTTGTTTGAGGTACGACTACGAATTCATTTATCCGTCCTATTTTATTCAGAGTATGTAGACCGCAAACTAAAATACGCCATTAGGGGAAGCTTATTTAGGTGCCTTTTTGAAACTTGTCTTTAATTTAAATAGTGCCGGCTCTTGGTTGCAAAGTTGGAACTCTATAGCGTCGTTTTATGTTAAACGAATATCGTCTGCGCTTGGACGTGTATGTACAATAGTTCGGCCACTAAATCTTTTTCGAAGTTAACCGATATGGGACAGCTCGGCTCTGTTTATATGGCAATGTGCCAGATGACATTTGGCGTCGATAGATTTTTGATAGTCGTCGTGGAACAAAGGATTGCCAAAATCGAATGTGTTTTATCGAAATTTGAAAATAATGACTGAATTTATCGAAGAGTTAGGAAAATTGAAGTTTTTCACAAGTTTTTCACAAGTTTATCAATTACTCTTTTAGGTTTTTTAAATACCAGAGGTTCTCTCTACATATTGTTTAAATGTCAGCTTTGAACTAACGCTTTCATTAATGTTGCGGCATAACCTTAAGGTAAAATTAAAATAATGTTTAAAAAGCAATAAATTTAAAACATCACACGTACTTAAATGGAAATCCTAATACATCATGAGGCAATCTTTACTTTCCACAAAGATACGAAATATAAACAACAGAGCGATTAAGGTTAATTTTATGTCACCTTACAAATATCTACGAAAAATTTGACATTGACACACTATTCATACTTCACACAGAAGTTTATTAAAAACACATAGTAATATAAAGCAAACAATAAAATTTAATAACATTTTAGACGTCTGGAACTGATTACTGATAGATGTAACCTTGTAACATAACAAAACTGATCTGAATATTCAAGACTCATTCAACGTCTAATCAGTTTAAACGACGGTCTAATTGTGTATTTAACAAGTAATCTTTTGAAATGTTAATGCCTTAAGTGCGCCATCGGACTCGCTACGGCGGCGTTCGTTAAACAATTTACGTAACCTCTGACTGCGTCCGTGACGGACAGGGCGGGATTATCCATTGAGGCTGTGTTACTGTGTCCGGTTTCCTGACGGCTATGGGGCAATTTTTGAAGATATATTTCTTTTGGCGCGTTAGGGAAAAATGATGAGAGTAAATTTTTACGATGCGCGCGCACACCGTCTAAAAAAACTGTCACCCTGAAGCAAGTCAACGAAGAAGAAGTTAGCAACGTGAAGTTAGCTAGCCAGTGAAGTATAACTTCTTACGTGTATACATAACTACACACACATTTTTTTTATTTAAAGCCGAAGTACGTAGTATTTGATACTAGCTGGGCCTTTCTTAATTGTCTTTTTAAACGACTTCAACAAAAAATGGACAACAATTAGACATTAATTTTAGGTGTGTTACCTCATAACTTTTTACTGGTTATACCGAACTTTTTGGGTCTTTCTTTATTCAAAAGCTGATGCTTGTTATGGGGTCGGATTAAATTTAAAAAATGATCGATTATTCTATTCGTTTTCAATGTAAATTGAAGTTAGTTTTTATCGTTTGTTAGCAAACAAGCATCAATAATTTTTTTTTACAAATGAGTTTTATGCTGACTCAGCAAACATTGTCTTGCCGCTAAACGTTATTTAAAAATAGGAGTTGGTGGTAGAAGGGTGAAAATTTAGGGTTGTCTGTATTTTTCAACGCCAAATCATAAAAAAATAAAAAATATATTTATCTAAAAATTAAAAAAAAAAAATTAGGGTTGGGACTACTTTTAACATTTAGGGGGATGAAAAATTGATGTTGTTCGATTCTCAGACCTACCCAATGCACACGAAATTTCATGAGAATCGGTCAAGCCGTTTCGGAGGAGTTTAACTACAAACACCGCGACACGAGAATTTTATATATGTATTAGATAATGTAATCTTTATTGGAGGTACATAAAATTGTGGGCAGTATGTAATGTAATTACTAGGTATTTGTATAGATTACTGAGACACTTTGAGGCTTATAATGCCTAAGAGTTTTTACACGTTAATCCGGCCCTGGCGATGGCGAATGAGGGCATTTGGGTTATAGGTAATGTTGCTTGAGACCCGGCCTTTGTTCAGGTGTCCCGATTTTATATTTATATTTATTGAAAAGATACATCAGGTGTAATAATGAATTAGCAATTGTTGGCCAACTTAAATAATTTTTTTTTTAATTTATATTATAGGCTAAATTTTAGTTACTAACCCAATCTAAACTTTTCGGATTTTATTTTGGGTGTTTTAAATAAAATCTCTACTACTCGTATAATTAACTTTTATTTGTTCATTTCTGTTTCATAAATGTTTATGAAATGAAATAAAATGAAATATTTTTTTTTCATAACTTGAGTTCAATTCCTAATCTATCGTCATATTTGAAATGCGCGTAATTGTAACGCCAAATTTATCAAATAGTTATCTTTGTTTGTGAAGGATTTATCGATGCAGTCCGTCCATCCTTGACTTGACGCATGTCCTTCGAAGTTGAAGTGCATTTGCCTGTTGGACGTGCAGACACGTGTCGTTAAGCATAGTTACGTTAGAATGATAGCTCGGCTTACTGTTATCGGCTATACAGGACATTACATCCTTAGATGGCGCTGTATAGTGGACTTTATTCCGTTAAAGAAAGAAACTCCGTTTTATTTCGAAATTTACATTTTACAAATAGAGTGATATAATTATGAACTTTTAATTACAAATATTTATTGCTTTTAGTAAGTTAAGAATCATAGTTAAACCGCATTTTTTATGAGATGCACATTTTAAGTCATCGCAATGACAAAGCTTAAACTCAGTCCAGTCCTTGATATCGGGTATTTAGTTCGAGCTTTATCTGTTTATTTTTGTTTAGTAGTAGCGCCTGTTTTGAGACTTTATCAAGTGAATAACAAAGACCGATATTCAAATAGGCCGTTAACCGAGTACCAATTAGACTTCGTTCAAGGTGGCACTAAACGGCGCGGCATATATAGTTCCGTTGTAGTGCGAACACTATGTGCACACACGACACACATACAATTAGCACTTCGCTGACAATTAAATCATAAGTCGTACACTTCCATTTGCATGATAAAAAATGTTACGAACGGTAAAATGGTTTTAAATTTCCGATAGCTTGAATAGAAAAAAGAAGTTATTGCGTTTGTCAGGATTATGCGCAACGCTGGTAGTGTAGTTTTTTTTCCATAGCTTTTGGTTTTTTTTTTTTGGGAAAAAAAACAGTATTACAATGGGTATCAACAACATCAGTATATATACAAAAAGTACTTATCGTAATACCAACACCGTTTACCACGGATTACAAGTTTTTAATTAATAGGTTTGTTAAAGAAAAGAAAAATAGTATTATGAATTTGCACCATTAATAAAACGTAATTTTATATTAGTTTATTACATTTTTTTTTGTCTCACAGCATGTAAAATGAGTAAGCTTTAATAATGAACAAGATTTTTTTATTTATATATACCTAGGTCGGCAAATAAGCGTACGGCTCACCTGATGGTAAGCGATTACCGTAGCTTATAGACGCCTCCACCACCAGAACTTCAGAAGCATCGCAAGTGCGTTGCTGACCTTATCCCCAATCCCCCCAGGAGCTCTAGTCACCTTACTCACCAACAGGAACACAATACTGCTTGAAAACGGTATTATTTAGCCGTGGTCTTCTGTAAGGTCGAGGTACTACCGCAGTTGGGCTACTCCATATTTTGAGCAAGAATTTTCCTGCTGTGCCCTACCTACCCGAGTTAAACAATAAAGTTCTCAGTTAATAAGATAATCTGAAAACATTATACATTTTACGTTGTATCATTAGAACAAGTTGTCACAAATAAATTAAACATATACCTATGCTGCTAATAAGTACTACACTTGTTTAAATATTATATCAACATGTTTTTGGATTTAAAATATTTCGAGCGTATGTTTGTTAACCAATGTCACTGGAACACTCAACAGATCAATCGATCTAGACGAATTTCGATACAGATTTGGATTACAGTATAGAATAGACAAAGCTACATTTTGTTTTAGAAAATGTACGGTTTTTGTAAAAAAATAATAGATACGAAAGAAGGCCATTTAGTTAGTAAAATCTACTATTTGATATTTACATATGTACATAGGTGGATTGCGTCACACTTCCGCTGTGCGTCTCAATTGTCAAATGACCTATTTGTAATCCTTCCTACGCCTTCAAGTTCAAACATTCTGTAACAATCGCCCACTATTCTAAATAAAAAAAAAAATAAAATAAAAAAATGACCGTCACACTGGTTTTATAGACGACAAACAATTAAAAAAAAAACTACTAGTAATTGTTTGTTTATACAAGTGAGTGCGTACCTACGTACTTGCAAATAAGCTGTTATAATTTTCAATACCCCGTTCAAGTGAATAACTGTTTATTATTAAAATTGTATATTATATAATATTATATTTAGCAGACGAATTTGTGATAAATAATAATCATTTTTATACGACTAGCACGGAAAACAAGTTTACGGTTACCGTAGCCTATTAACGTTTGCAACACCAGGGGCATTACAGACGCGTTGTCGTCCTTACCCCCGACTACTCACCATAGGAACACTATATTACTCGAGAGACACGTCATGTAATTGTGATCTTCTGTACTAAAAACAGAACCACTTGAGATTGAGAAATTTTTCAATACACTATTAAAATATGTATAAAGGCTTCAAACAAACAAATGAAAATACAAAATAAAATAATTATTAGACGTAATAAAAAAATATATGACTAGTTAGTTACTTATGACATAAAACTTAAAGAAAAACATTACGGACCGTTAAGGAAAAGGCACTGATCCCTATTAAAGTTCGTAATCTCGAAGCGGGGAACAAGTTGTGACGCTAAAACTGAGCTAATTACATACTTATTAAGTAGTTACAAAATTGTCAAAACTAGTTAAAACAGCGAGCCGACACCGTCACACAGTTTGTTTAATTTGTCGCCGACTCAGTTCGAATTTACCTACGTTATACTCTGGAATTCTAGATTCTAGGATCAGCGGTTCTCAATCTTTCCTAAATAAATCTTTAGAATTTTTATGACGGTAATCGATATATTTTGCAGCGTCAATGACTTGTTATGTCATGATCTCACGGTGAGTTGGAAGCATGGTTCCAGTAAACTTAATGTTAGTGATCGTTCACAACAAATGTTTGTTTAGATCATATAGACGTTTCAAGACTTCGCGCTGAATTTAATTCTTCAAGGGTCGCGTGTAAGACGTTTTATTATTAAAATAAAACTTTTATTCTATCGCCCCTGTTAAGTGCAATTAAATATTTTATATTGGCAACATTGTTAAAACTCATAATACTCTGTGGTAAGCCGCAATGGCGTTTTGAGTTGGTCTTCTTGTTGTGTGTGCTGCGATTATATAAAAACAGAATAAATGAGCATAATAAAGAAATATAAGCTAGTTTCCTTCCAAAGTCCTAACAGGTTATGGGCCCAGTGCTCATAATTCTGTTTTAGGTGAAAATCGCAGAGATATTTTTTGGTGCGATCGTGCCGGGTGGCGCGGTGACGGCGCGTGCGGTGTGCGGCGTGTTTCTTGGTCTGATGAACAACACGGGGCTGTGTTGTTGACAGCGGCGTCTGAAGGAGGTCGTGTGGAGTGCACGAAAGGCAATCACGGCATCAGATTTCCGCGGGGTGCAGTTTGCAAATGTCGGAGACAGACCCTAGCATCATGGCGATGGCGTCACCCTCGGTCATCAAACTGGAGGGCCAGCGCAATTGGAGCGTGTGGAAGTTCCAATTGACAGTCACTTTGAAAGGAGTTGATGTATTTTCAGTGATTGATGGAACGTTGGTAAAACCAGAAACTGGCGATTTGACAGCCTGGATAAAAAAAGATAACAAGGCGCAGAGTATCATTGTGTCTAGACTGAGTGAGGAGGCCATGATTCACGTTTTAACATGTGAGACGGCGGCTGAAATGTGGAATAAGTTGCATAGCATTTTTGAGGCAAAGTCTGCTACGAGTACATTGATGTTGCAACAACGTTTTCTTCAGTGCAAGTTTGAAGAAGGAGAGCTTTCTGTATACCTAGCTAAGCTGCAAGAAATGGCGTGTCAACTAAAACAAGCTGGTGAAACAGTGTCTGAAAAGTTTTTAATGACTAAGGTCCTAATGTCATTACCAGAATCATACAGCCACTTTGTTTCAGCTTGGGAATCGGTCGACACGGATAAACAAAATTTCAATGATTTAGTGGCGCGGCTGCTCGTCGAGGAGGAGAGAATTAAGTCTAAGGGCCATGAGAGTGAAAGCACGGCGCTATTCGTAAAGAAAAGCGGCTTTGTCAAGCGCTGCAATCGGTGCTATATTCCTGGTCATCTGGCTAAAGAGTGTAACAGTAAAGTGGAAAATCGTCGTTGTTTTTCTTGTGGAAAAATCGGACATTTAAAAGCTCAGTGCAAAAAGGGAAATCTAAACAAAAATAGTGGTCAATATGGCGGCGGACATTCAAAGGGAAACGCATTTACAGTGATAGGAATGATAACCGGGACCGGTTGCGAATATTTGAGTGACTCGAGTGGTACAGACAATCGTTCAGTGAATCAGTTCAAAAATAAATGGTTGATGGACAGTGGCGCTAGTGCGCACATGACCGGTGATCGAGAACTGTTTACGAACTATACGTCAGTGTCAAATCAGTTTGTTATTGTCGGAGATGGACGACGTTTACGCGTTGCCGGGACTGGAAAAGTGGAACTAAATATATATAACGGTGAAAGTTATGTGCAATCAACACTCCATAACGCATTGCACGTGCCGGACTTACGAGTGAGCTTGTTTTCTTTGTCGACTGTTACAAAAAAAGGTCACAAAGTTGAAATGACGTGTGGTCAGTGTTTACTATGGAAAGACAATAAACTGTGTGCTGTAGGTAATCGCGAAGGTGATAACTACATACTAAATGTAATGAACGATGTTAATAACAGTGTCGCGGCAGTTGCCACTTTGTCAGACTGGCATGAGAGACTTTGTCATCAAAATGTTGAGCAAGTGAAACAAGTGCTCACCAAGAATAACATCAAGTACACAGGAGACAGTTTCAAGTGTGTTTCATGTCTGGAAGGTAAAATGCATAAACTACCATTTGCTAAAAGTGAGCATTGTGCTAATGCACCTCTAGAACTTTTGAGTGCTGATCTGTGTGGTCCAATGGAGGTGGAGAGTGTTGGAGGCTCCAGGTATTTCTTGCTAATCAAAGATAACTACTCAAACTACAGGACGGTCTATTTTTTAAAGAAAAAGAGTGAGGCAGTATTATGTATAAAGCGGTTTGTTGCGTGGGCTGAAAGGCAAACTAACTACAATGTAAAAGTCATACGCACTGACAATGGATTAGAGTTTTGCAATGATGAAATGCGTAAATTTGTGCAAGAGAATGGCATACAGCATCAAACAACAGTGCCTTACACGCCTCAACAAAACGGCAAGGCGGAGAGAGACATGCGTACACTAGTTGAAGCGGCAAGGACCATGCTGAAAGCAAAGAGGTTGCCAAAGCAATTATGGGCAGAGGCAGTGAATACATCAGTCTGTGTATTAAACCGTACTTCGAAGAGCAAGCAGGAAAGCCAATCACCATATGAATCCTTTCATAAACGGGAAGTAAACATCAATGATCTAAAAGGAATATTTGGTGAACGAGTATTTGTGCATATACCTAAAGAAAAAAGGTTGAAGTGGGACGATAAAGGAGAAGAAGCAATCTTTGTCGGCTACGAAGACACAAAGGGATTCAGAGTGTATTATGAGAAACGACGAGAGGTTCATATTCAAAGGGATGTAGTATTCCTGGTAGGCAAGAGAATAGAGGAACCAAAATGTGACCAGAAGGAGGTGATAGAGGAAGTGGTTTTGCTGGATATGTCATCTGAGGACGAAGAAATAGAACAACATGAGGAAAGTGAAGAAGAGTTCCATGACACAAATACAGTTGAAGGGAAAGAACAGGATAAGACACCGGAGAGGACAGAAAACATATCGGAAAGGACTGAGGAAAGGAGAAATCAAAATGAGACAGAAAATCAAACTACAGGGATAGAAAGTCAAAATTCAGCAATGGAAGATCAGAATCAAGGACAAAGAAGCAAAAGAAAAATAATAAAGCCAAGAAAATTAGAAGACTACTGTATGTATGTTACTCTAGAGCCTAAAAACTATACAGAAGCAATGGCATCACCGGAAGCTGAAAACTGGAAAGAGGCCATGAGAAAAGAGCTCAACCAACTAAAAGAAAATAACACATGGACAGAGATAGAGACAGTACCGGAAGGAAAAGAAGTAATCAGCTCTAAGTGGGTTTTAAAAAGAAAAGGAAATGACTACAAGGCGAGGTTGGTAGCTAGAGGATTCGAACAAGACTGTAATGAAGATTTATATGCGCCTGTAGCAAAACTTAATACTTTCAGAATTTTTGTATCTGTAGCTACAAAACTAAATTTAAATATTAGTCAAATGGATGTTTGTGGGGCCTTTTTAAATGCTAAGCTTGATGAGGAGTTATATTTGTCATTGCCAGAGGATACTGAGGTAAAGATTGTAAAACTAAATAAATCAATCTATGGTTTAAAGAGGTCTCCCAAGTATTGGAACGAAACATTTAATAATGTAATGTTATCTATAGGTTATAAACAGTGTGATAAGGATTATTGTCTGTATTCAAAATGTGAAGGGGAAAATAAAACATTTTTATTGCTATATGTAGATGATATATTGTATTTTGGTAATAACAAACTTGAGCTGAGTAAATTAAAAAATATGCTATGTCAAACATTTAAAATGAAAGAATTGGGGGCTATAAGTAAATTTCTGGGTATTGATGTAAAGCAAGATTTAAATTTAGGGGTCACTGTAATTTCACAAAAGGACTATTTAAGAAACATTTTGTTAGAATATAATATGTCAGATTGCAAAACATTGTCATTGCCTATTGATAAGAATTTTAATTTTCATATTCTAAAAAGGGAAAATTCAGAGACTGTTCTTATTGAAAATAAATGTAGAAGATTGATAGGAAGTTTAATGTATGCGGCAATGGGCACTAGGCCAGACATATGTGCAGTTGTTAATATTCTAAGTCGGTATCAAAACAGTGCATCCACACTTTTGTATAAATTATTGTTAAATATTTTGAGATATTTAAAGGGTACACTTGATTTATGTCTTATATACTATAGAGATTGTAATGTTGATGAGGTTATAGGCTATGTTGATAGTGACTGGGGTGGGTGTAATGATCGTAAGTCAACAACATGGTGTATTTTTAAAGTTTTTGGAAGTTCTGTAATGTGGTTTTCGAAGAAGCAGCCGACTGTTTCATTGTCCTCTACTGAGGCTGAATTTATTGCTTTGTGTTCGGCAACAAGTGAAGCTTGTTGGTTAAAAGATATTCTTTTCACTTTTGGGTTTGATATTAAAATAGTAATTTTTGAAGATAACCAGTCTACTATCAAGATGGCACAGATGGCCACTGGTAATTCTAGAGTAAAACACTTAGAGATTAAGTTATCATTTGTAAAAGAAAAGTTAGATAAAAATATTATTGAATTGAGATATATAAATACCAGTGACCAACTCGCAGATATATTAACTAAAGCATTGGGGGGAATTTTGTTCAGAAAATTAAGGGATAGGTTGTTTAGTAAATAAGAAATCATAATGTTGTTAAAAATATTTTATTGAGGGGAGGTGTTAAGTGCAATTAAATATTTTATATTGGCAACATTGTTAAAACTCATAATACTCTGTGGTAAGCCGCAATGGCGTTTTGAGTTGGTCTTCTTGTTGTGTGTGCTGCGATTATATAAAAACAGAATAAATGAGCATAATAAAGAAATATAAGCTAGTTTCCTTCCAAAGTCCTAACAGCCCCAAAATTTTTCATTAATCTATCGTATGTCGCAAGTGTTCCAGGGTATTTGTGTATTTTGATCTGTCTATTACTGAAAATGTTTTTATTTACTAAAGTTTCATTCACTTGCATCGTAGTTTCATAAAATCACACATTTTTTTCAATAATTATAAATTAAAAAAAAATGTAATTATATAATGAAAACGTAACACTAGGGTTGAAAGCAAAATTGTATTTTTTGTTGTTTATTTTTTTATATTAAAAAAAAAAAAAAAAACGAGTGATCCGCGGACCCCATGTTGAGAAACACTGATCTAGATTATCTCCGTAGATCGTTTCCTCGTTTGGATGAATTTAATAATTGACGCCATTGAAGTAATTACATCTATTAGTATGAAACTAGTTAAACGTATTTTACTAGAGTTTCGGAGATTTATTTAACAGTACGAGTTTTGGGAATCGTTTCGGATACGATCCTAGATGGAGATAAAACTTGTTCGAATTTTAAGAACGGGTTAATGTTACGTTTAGTAGGGTATATATTTGTGTATTGATGGTTCTAATTCTGTATTGTAGTGCCGTATATTCCGTTTCTAGAAATATAGCGCAGATAATAATAAATAATAATTATATAATAAAAAATAATAATATTATAAGAGAGAGGAGAGAAGTTGTTGTTTATTCTAACGAGTTTTTGATTCGACATGACACTTTTTTATAACTTCATCCAAGATATCGTACAGATTTCCTCAAACTTTACTCTCCTGTATATTATGCCTTTTATAACAAAACCTTTTTATAAATAATTACATTTTTACTTTGTACACTTGTTCTTTGTCTTTGTCCATATCGATATGCATAGTTGAGTTAAACGACACGAACAGATTCGTTCAGAACGTTCAGATTATAACATTCTAAAATAATAGATGGAAGATCTCACCGAATAAAATATAGTTATGGACACTTTATTACATACAATTTGCACAGCAGAAAGACTTGGCGTAGTAAATGTACTTGAGAAACGTCGTCTTAAACGGGCTTCAAATTACGCTAAGTGTCTGACTGACGTCTGTGGGTGCATTCGGTCTTAAGTGAACGTGTAGCCTTCAGTAGAAACGTCATCTATTATTCATTATGACGACGAGATTTGACGATTGATTTTCGCAGTGTTCTCCGCATTCTGATGTATATGACTACGGCTTAGTCTTCCTGAACAAAAAAGATACCGCTGTTTGTGGTGCTATGTATTTTGTTTACGGATCAATTATAAGGCATTTCAATGTCATTGTATTAAAAAGTAATGATTAAAGTTAGGGTCTACGGAATTTTGGAAAATTTTCATCAACTTCCTAATTTTCTCTTATGGCTAAAAATCGTTCAAATCACTTAAATACTTAAGCTGTGAAAGATGACATGAAGTTGCTATTTTATATTATTGAGGGAAGTTGGAGATGCGTGTTTGACGTCCAGAAGTAGACAACAACGAGCCACATTTGAAAATATAATTTCAGATGTAGGTATAAAGCGTTTGATTGTTGTAAAACTAAAACCTCTATAACACAAGGATAATCTCTACAACAGAAGGAAATTTATAACAACTTATTACAAACAAGTTTATTATTTCAAAAGATTCTACAAATCATAAAGTATCAGCGGAAACGTCCAAATAAATAACTAAATCGTTTGTAAAGTTATTCAGGAGCCAGATTTATGAATTCCGTATCATAAAATAAGCACCTGTGTCCCGCCGCTGCTAGGTTACCTCCCATATTACTTTATTAGCACTAATTGTATCTGTTTATCTTTTAGGAAACTTGGAAGAAACTTCACTGGTTTCCCTCGAAACTTAGATAATTATATACAATCTGTCAGATATTTCTATTTGAAAGTTAAGGAATCAAAAGTTGTAGTTTATCTCGTTCATCAGTTTCACTGTCTCATCTTCAATATCATTTCTATCAGGTACATCTTTTGATTTTAAAATTAAAGCTTATGAACAAACAAACAAAAAAAAAAACATCTTCATACATTTTTATTTAAAATTAAATTAATTAATTGTAGGCATATTTAAAATATTATACTAGCTGACCCCGCAAACGTTGTTTTGCCATGTATGTATTTAACCCCCTTAATCCCCCCCTTAATCCCGACAAAAACAACAAAAAAAATAGTAAGTACTGCAAAAATCATACAATCTAACTTTAAATAGAAATTAGTCGATAACACAACTCCAACTAGCGCCATCTGTGGATAAGTCGCAAGAAACACTACTATATGAACTAAGTTTATCGATCTTACAGCAGCTGACTTTACAACTAGCGACATCTATCGGCAAATAGCAAAAACATGGAAGACATGACTAAAATTTTAAAGTCAATTCAAATTGATCTAGCGGAACAAAAGACAGAAATGAAAGAAATGGAAGAGAATATTACTAAAAACATAACAAAGGCTATCAACGATAATTTTAAAACAATTGAATTGAAATATAATCAGTTAAATAAGCAATTACAAATTCAAGAAAATATTTTAGATCGTATAGAAAGACACAACAGAAAGAAAAATTTGGTTTTTTTCGGCATTGAAGAAGGAGAGAAAACTTATCAAGAGCTAGAAAGTAAAATCCTATATATAATAAGCAACATGAATATACATTGCGAACGAAATGAAATTGAATCTGTGAAGCGACTTGGAAGGAAAAGTGAAAAACCAAGACCAATAACAGTGACGTTTACTACTATGGGGAAAAAAATTACTCTACTACAAAATAAGAAAAATATGGAAAATAGCTCCATATATTTTAAAGAAGACTATCCACCCAAAGTTTTGGAGAAAAGGAAACAATTACAAAGTGAAATATTAAAATATAAAGCAGAAGGTAAAAAAGCTATAATTAAATATGATAAACTCATAGTATTACACCAATACAAACCAAATGATAATCAACAACCATCGAAAAAGAAGAACCTACATAATATCTCTCCAAACCATAATAACAATAATAATATGAACCAAGTGTCGAAGAAGAACAAAACGGAAATTACAGCATTTATGCAACCAAAAAAAAGTTTCGAAAAAAACCAAAACACTATGAACATTAACAATGGAAATTCTACATCAAGCACTTAGCAACCAACGGGCCCCCCTCTACTATTTCAACACCCAACACGGCTAGTCACCGCGGGGGAGAAAAGCGACATTGGTTTTTCTCTTGACTACAACCCTCCTAGAAAATACGAAATAAATACACAAAAGAAGAAAACAACAAATAACTTTTTTATTGGTACATATAATGTGAGAACGTTAACAAGTAGTACAAAATTAATAGAATTAACAAACGCGTTAAAAAACATCAAATATGACGTCATTGGACTGTCAGAAGTAAGAAAATTGGGTTATGGTATTGATGAATATGAAAATTTTATATTGTGTTATAACGGACAAACAAAAGGACGGCATGGAGTTGGCTTCATCGTGAAAAAGTATCTCAAACCCTGTATAAAAAGCTTCAGAGGATTTTCAGAGCGAGTAGCACTCTTAGACATAGAAATAAATAGCTTCACAATATCAATTATTCAGGTTTATGCACCCACCGAAGAGTGTGAAGTTTCAGAGATAGATGATTTTTATAATACTTTACATAAAGCTCACCAAAATTGCAGCAAAAATGTAATAGTAATGGGCGATTTTAATGCGAGAGTGGGAAAAACGAACCCTTTGGACGGTCATATCTTTGGAAAATTTGGTTACGGATTTAGAAGCCCAAGAGGACAGCAATTAATACATTATGCTCAAGAATATAATTTGTCCATTATGAACACTTTTTTTAAGAAAAACCCCAGCCGAAAATGGACATGGAAATCGCCAGACCAAAAAACTACAAACGAAATAGATTATATATTATCAAACTTTCCTAAACGATTCCATGACGTGCAAGTTCTAAACAGCATTATGTTTTCATCAGACCATAGAATGATTAGATCAAAAATATCACTTATACCAATGAAAAAAGCCGAATAATATACAAGTCTCCAAATTACACACTAACAAATCAAAATCATGCTGATTTTTTTTTTACAGAAATTAAAAAATAACATAGAAGCTATAAAGATAGGTAATACATATTCGGGTCAAACTGTTTATAATATATTAGAAAAATGTATATTGGAAAGCCTAAAAATGGATAAAAAAGTAAAGAAAAGCAAGGCAAATACAATTTTTACTGAAGAAACTTTAAATCTAATTAAACAACGCCATCAGTTACAAATTTTGAAGCCAAAAAATTCAGAAGATAGAAGGAATCTTAGCTTAATTTACAAAAAAACTAATAAAAACATTAGAAAAGACTACAACATGTACAGATCAGACATAATAGAGAAACATCTGGTTAAAAGTAGAAGCTGCAAACGAGCATATAAAGAGCTCCGCACATGTAAATCTTGGATATCAAGTTTAACAGAAAACTCTACCAGTACAACTAGTAGAGATAATATACTTGAAATAGCTACAAAATTTTTCGAAAATCTCTATGATCAAAAAAGCACATGCGACCACGTCGGACCTCACAGTTTCTACTCTCAAAAAGAATCTACCGCTCTTGTATGGAATGAAAAAGAGATAGCGCAGAAAATAGAGAAACTAAAACCAGAAAAGAGTCCTGGCCCTGATGGAATCCCAAACGAAGCAATAAAACTCGGAACAACAATTCTAACACCAGTAATAACCATGTTATTTAATAAAATTACCGAAGAACAGAGAGTGCCTGAGCAATGGACAAAGTCGAACATAATATTATTGTACAAAAAAGGCGATCCAAAAAATATAAAAAACTACAGACCTATTAGCCTTTTGCCCAGTCTATATAAACTCTTCTCATCCTGCATATTAAGTCGAGTAACTGAAAAAATCGATGAAAATCAGCCAGTAGAGCAGGCAGGTTTTAGAAAGGGCTACTCAACAATCGACCACATTCATGTCCTCGAAAATATTTTAGAAAAATATAAAGAATTTCAAAGGCCTCTCTACCTAGCCTTTGTGGATTATCAGAAGGCATTCGACTCTATCTCACATAAATCAATCTGGAAAGCCCTTGCAGATAATAAAATAGACCAAACGTACTGCAACATAATACGAGACATCTATGAGAGGAGCACAAGCAGAGTGAAATTAGAAACTAGTGGTCCAGAAATAAAAATCAAAAGAGGTGTGAAGCAAGGCGACCCTCTATCGCCTAAACTCTTTATAGCGGTGCTAGAAAACATATTTAAAAACCTCGACTGGAAAGACCTCGGTATCCAGATAAAAAATACTCACCTTAGTCACCTCCGCTTCGCAGACGACATAATATTATTCTCAGAATCCAGTGCACAACTTGAAAAAATGATTCAATCACTACAACTAGAGAGTGAACAAGTTGGTTTGGAAATGAACCTAGATAAAACAAAACTGATGACAAATTCTACAAAAACACCTATTAAAATTGGAAACGTATACCTGGACTATGTTGACTCCTATATTTACCTTGGAAAACAAATATCATTCCATTCTAACAATAATTTTGAAGAAATATTAAGAAGAATAAATATATCATGGCAAAAATTCTGGGCCCACAGAGAGATATTTAAAGGAGAATTGCCGCTTTATATTAAAAAGGTAGTAATGGATAGTGGTATTCTTCCCTGCCTTACGTACGGTTCACAAACTTGGATATTCACTAAACAGATAAAAGAAAAAATACGAACATGCCAAGCAGCAATGGAAAGATCAATCCTATCTATAAGAAGAATAAACAAAACACGTAACAGCATCATAAGAAAAAGAACAAAATTAATAGACTTCTTACATCACTCTATGAAATTGAAATGGAAATGGGCAGGACATCTGGCTAGAATGCACGATACTCGATGGACCAAACGAGTGGTGATATGGGAAGGACCCAAGGGGAAAAGAAAGAGAGGAAGACCGAGCAAAAGATGGGTCGATGATATCCAAGCTATAGCAGGAAAGGAATGGCATATTGGAGCAAAGAATAGAAATCTGTGGTCACAAATGGAGGAGGCCTTTACCCTATAGAGGGGTTCTCATTTATTTTTTAAGCTATTGATAATTTTAATTTATTGATCAATTTTTTTCAATATTTTCTATTCATATTTCGCAATTATTAATAAACTTAAATACTTATTATATCGTTTATATATATTTTTTATAAGAATGAAATTTTAAATGTAAATTTTTTTAATAATTAATTTTAAAAGCTATAAACATTTGATCGCAATTATGATTTTAATTTAATTTATAGAGATATTTTTTCTTTTAGTTAATTGGTAAGGTAATTATAATGTAACAAACTATATGATAATTTATTTGTCAACGAAAATGTATACTAAATGAAATGAGAAATAAAAAGGCTTATTTATTTATTTATTTTATTTATTTATCCCCCTCTTATAACTTAGGGGTATGAAAAATAGATGTTGGCCGATCCTCAGACCTACCCGATATGCACACGAAATCTAATAAAAATCGGTCCAGCCGTTTCGAAGGAGTATTGTAATTAGCGTTGTGACACGAAAATTTTATATGTAAGATTATATTAACCAGCCAGTGGAGCAGCGTGGTGGATTAAGCTCCGACCCTTCTCCCTACATGGAGAATGAGGCCTATGTCTAGTAGTGGTAGGTGACCGGCTTAATCGTGATCATTATATTTACTATCGTATTTTTTTAGTCAAAATACCAAAGGCATGCTTATAATGCTAAATTTTAGTTAAATTAACATTGTGACAAAGCCAATCTACCTGAGGGTGTAATTTAAAAAATAACAAATGAATTTCACGCTGACAGTCCGAAAGCTGGCTCCGGTGTGATCTCGAGTGAGCGGAGGCAGGATCGAACAGAATCATTTCCTCCGTCGCCGGCCGCGCGAATAATGTTCAAGATATTTGACGTTTCAATTTTAAAACGAATCAGGTAACGAAACGTTAAAACGTTTTTCAGTCTTGTCATTCTGACGTTGTTTCTTTTATTCATATTCTATTATATAGATAATAAACGATTTTATTTATTGATGTGCATAAATATGTATGAAGTTCATTAATTCATTCATTCAACACTTGCATTGCAAGAAAGTTACTTAAAAACTGCCGCGACTTACAGAAACAGAGCGGAAATAACAAAAAATGTCAACGAAAATCTTCACTTACCGAGTAACCGCACGTGAATTACAATCAAACATACGAATAAAATTACTAAGTAATCAACGATATTACACAAATGTATTTTACGAATTTCATTTGGAACGGTCGTAACAATAGTCGTATAGTTACAACTAATTTCATATGGCCGATTAACAAAATTCTGAGCAGAGTTTCAATTGTGCCGCGGGCTGGCTCGGCGCCAGGTTCTTTAGTTATATTAAATTCGGAAATCTCTCCGCTCGGGAAGTAGAACCACAGGTATAGTTCATTACGCTTGTATTTGTGTATAAAATAATAGATAAACGGGAATGAATATGGATTGTAAAAGTAAAAATCGTCACAAAATGTTTCGAACGAAATTGTCCTTTTCGACCAGGTATTACATAACATATAACAGAAAACGTGCAATCAGTAAAGTGCTAGTTGCTTTATACTAGCGGTGCCCCGCGGATTCACACGCGTTAATTTGAAAAAATAGCTTATAGCCTTCCTTGATAAATGGGCTATCTAACACTTAAAGAATTTTTCAAATCGGACTAGTAGTTTCTGAGATTAGCGCGTTCAAACAAACAAACAAACAAACTCTTCAGCTTTATAATATTAGTATAGATTATATTGTAAATATAAGACTAAATACAGTTGAAAGAAAAATCTCAAATAAATAAAAATTAATGGTAAAACATCATTATATAACAATAAATAATATAATACTAAAGGCGATTACCTTCAATTTTATTGCTAACGTAAGTATTTACTTTTAACGTTTAATGAGCTGACTATGTAATACAATGAAGTTAACTATGTAAAACATTAACCAGGATTTTATAATGTAAGTAAACAGCAATAGTTTATTGCATACTTAGATTTGCATAAAAATATAAATGATATCGGTAGTAAAATATAAAATATATATATTTTACCGGTACATAAAATTGAGTATTTTGTTGAAATAATGTTTTTAAGTAAGTTTAAATTAAGAATGCACGTTACACATCACAAAAACATGTAAAAAATCCAGGATAAACTCATAGTTGAACTACAAACAGGCAACAACACCGCACGAGTTCACTAGAGCTCCCGCTTTACAGTGCAGCAGCGCTGCGCGAACCGAAGCGTTGCGGATCCGAAAAATTCCAGCAAAGCAGAATTCCATTTCAAAATTCGCGGAGCGCGGTTCTTTTGAAATTTCAACATACATTGCAGCCCCGAGGAATTGTTTCTATGGTGCGTTTCTATGTGCGTTGCTTTCGCAGTTCCTTCGACGTTTCCAGAGTTGTCAAGCCGTGATTAATTTTAATCGTTCGAGCTGTGTCGATGTCGAAAGTATTAAATATCGCAGCAGCCCGGCTTCAAAAACCCTTATGCTAAGTAATGAAGCCGTCTTAGGATAATCAGGCATGAATGGAGCACGTGGGATGCGACTGTCTCAAGTATTTTAATTAAAACATCTTTTGAAATAAAAGTATATAAACTAATCTTTAGCGATTTTTTAAAGAAACAAAAATAATCACGGATGGTAATTAATATTAGTATATGTGATTTTTTTTTAAATTTAATTTAAATATTTTCACACAACAATAACATTGCGTTTGAGCAACTGTTGCAAATACCGTAATTAAAATTTAATTAAAATTAATTTAATTAAATTTAAAATTACAAAAATAATTTATTTTATTATTATAAAACCATTTAAAGACTTTATGTCTCTAAGAGTATTTAAATGTTCCACTAAGAACTACATACTGATTTTATATTATGTACGCCCAGGTAAATGTTTGCAACATTATTATATTTACTCAAGTAATACTAAAAATGTTTTTTTTATTTAGTTCAGTACTCCCAAACGTTTGACACGTGTCAAGTTTCCATTTCAACGTCTCTAATTTTATTGGTGTAATTTTTACCAATAATGTTTAAAAAGAGGAATATCGGAAGAATAGGTATATAAACGTTTTATTTTCACTCGACGATCTTAAATTGAATAAATTTGGTTATGGAATGAATGAATTTGGTTGAATTTAAAAGTCATCACGGCCGAGATGAGATCTGTCAGCGAATAGAATATTCTAAACCTTTATTGTCTCTTAATGTTACAATGTTTCATTGAAATTAGATACCGTTTAAGTTTTATAACAATGAAAAAATCTATAAAGAACCAAGATTATGCGTTTTTGTAAGGTAATTTTATCATCAGTCCATTGTATTATAAATTTGTATGTTATTAAAATAACATCATGTGAATATATGTACGTGAGTGTTTGTGTCAAGGTAACAATTAAACTTGTACCTACTAAAAAGGACCTAATTAATATTTTTTTATTTATACTATTTAAATTATAGTGACGTAAATTCTCTAGACATATAGTACTAACTGTGTACATATAATTATTTCTACAAATAAATGGTTCAGTAAAATAATGGTTCATTTGTCTGTTCGTCACGTTTTAAACCGTTTTGAAACAACTAGCTAATTGTTAAACACATTATCCGAATTGTAAACTATCGGATTAAAACTTATTCTGATTGTCAAAATTAAGCTATTCAGTTGTCGTATTATTTAAATTAAATAAATTTACTATTTTTGTAATTGACTGTACCAAAAAAAGGAGTACAAAAATTGTATTTTTTTTTATTTTTAAAACTACTTAAGCTTAAAATAATAACTGTATTGAAATTGTCATATCTTACAAAACACTATTTACTTTATCTTTATGTAAGTGCAAAAAATATGTTTATTTACGACATCACATTTGAACCTCTAAAACTATCAGTATTCCTCTACTATATTATGCGTGTATTATCTAATACTATTAAACGAGCAATTCTTGTATCTATATATATATATATATATATATATATATATAATCTGAATCTCAGAAACGGCTCTAACGATTTTCATGAAATTTAGTATGCAGGGGATTTCGGGGGAGGTAAATAAATCTGGCTAGGATTCATTCGCAATTGTCAATATAGTTGTCATAGATCAGGTGAGAAATCGGCCAGTCGGGATCGAAGAAGACCACGGTTCAAATCCCATGTCTCCAGATCGATTATTTTTTCCTTTTTTTTTCTAATTGCAATCATAATTTTTTATTTGAATAAACAGTTCATATTTTTTATTATTATATCGGTAAAATCGAAATATATTATTCATATTTTCATCATCATCATCATCATTACAGCCTATACAGTCCACTGCTGGACATAGGCCTCCACAAGTTTACGTCAAAAATAACGTGAACTCATGTGTTTTGCCCATAGTCACCACGCTGGGCAGGCGGGTTGGTGACCGCAGTACTGGCTTTGTCGCACCAAAGACGCTGCTGCCCGTCTTCGGCCTGTGTATTTCAAAGCCAGCAGTTGGATGGTTATCCCGCCATCGGTCGGCTTCTTAAGTTCCAAGATGGTTGTGGAACCTTGTTATCCCTTAGTCGCCTCTTACGACACCCACGGGAAGAGAGGGGGTGGCTAAATTCTTTAGTGCCGTAGCCACACAGCATTCATATTTTATCAATTTGTAATTCGTATTTAAATATGATTTATAAAAAACCACGATTTACTAAAAATACCGAGTTTAGCTCGGTCACCCAGGTACTACATATAAACCTTCCTCTGGAATCACTCTATTTACAAAAGAAAATCGCATCAAAATTCTTTGCGTAGTTTTAAAGATCTAAGCATACAAACATCGGGAAGCTACTTTGTTTTATGCTATGTAATGATTACGAAATAAAATATATATATATATTTCGGAGCTGAGCGCGTTGTTATTTTTCACACAAACGTAGCACTCAGCGTCGCCTCCAATAAAATACGTCGGCTTATTATTTCTTTGTGATTCTTCGGTGCGAGAATAACGTATTTCGTATACAATAAAATTACAACACTTCACACGCTAAACGCCCGTGGGCGACTTATATCGATCACTGGGGAAATTTCACTTTTTCAATAAACGATAAGTGAACGATAAGCGAACGATAAGCAAACGATATATTATATTTCACGTGTTTACATACGAGAGACGTCTATTGCCAATCGTTTAGGATGAATTGTGTTTATATTTCTTAATGGGTTTTCGTCTTTATTAAATACAAACTCCTGGTCATGGTTATGTTCGTGACGATTTTGGTATATTATGGTAATAGAAGCTTCAAACTAACTAAGGCAAAATAATGAAGTAAACATTATGAAACGTTAAGTTATTAAGTTCACTGACCTGTTTATAAATGGGTGGTACATAAAGAGATAGAGAAAATGCCTATGCTCAGCAGTAGAAAGATTACGAAGCAGAATGTCACACATACATTAGGAAGTTGGTTCACTCACGATAACGACTATCATAGATACAGATAACAAAGGTTTGTCATAGAGATTCTCTGACACTTATTCGCAACGGACGAAATGGCTGGAAAATAGTATTATTTTAAAGCGCTTTTCTGAAAGTGAAAATTGATCGAAAGACGGTAGTTTCGATCAAAGCGCTGCCAGCGTCACACGGGCGACCACCTCCCGAACTAATCGTCCAAATTCCGGACACCGAGCATTCCGGTGGACATCGGCTTACTCGATTAATCCCGGAGCCGGTTCATCAAACATCAAAAGCAAAACTGAACCGAAAAATCGTTGACGGCGACATTACGATTGCGATATCGTTTAACACTTTATACACATATACGTTTCTTTTTATCTTTTACATAGTTTTGAAAGAAGTTACTATTTTTAGCATATCTATGTTTATGTAATCGGAATCTCAAACGGATAATCACTGTGAGTTTTGTGTAACACAGCTTTTTAAGCTAGCACAGGTCGTAAGGGCTTCTTGGTAATGTAAACTACATAATTTAAGCAAAATAAAAAGCATTTTATTTATTATTATCTAATTAGAATAAAACTTTCTTTTACTGTGAGTTTTGTGTAAGTAAAATATATAACAGATTAAACGAAGTATAACTACTGAACTAAGCTGAAACGCCTGTGAGCGTGCTAAGCGATAACCTTTTCGTACATAAGTACATTCTGCCCTCAAGAGTAACGATCGTTATCAAGTCTAAAAACATTTAGGATATAATCGAAGAACGAATCCCTTTTTTTTCTCTTCAAGACACAGCAAAGACTCGTGGTGACAAGCAACCAGGCTAGAAAGAAGATTTGTAAGAAATACCTGATCCCAGCGGGAATAAAACCCACGATCGTATGCGTTAATAGATCTTATCCTAGAACTTTGTCCATCACTTCACCTGAACTGATTTAAAATATCTTTGAATTTTTAACCGACTTCAAAAAAGGATGAGGTTACTCAATTGAACCGAAAATTTTATATATATATATATATATATATATATATATATATATATAAATTTTTTATGTATGTTCGGGGATAACTACGTCGTTTATGAACCGATTTTATCCCGATTATAACCGAGATATCTCAAATGTCGTACTATGATATATCCCAGAGAAATCGAGGGAAACCCTCGAAAATCGAAGTGACGACTTTCGAGGTACGACTTTGTAATACACGCTTACCTACTTATCGCCTTAATTGAAGTCGGTTTTTTTCGTTTGCGAGCAAACACAATTATAGTCAATAGTTTCGTGGCACCGAAAATCGTAACCAAAATTCTCGATTACAAGTAACTAAAATAGTAAAGTTATTATATCATCGTGTAAGTACGTAGCTATTTTCTTTTAGTAATAATAAAGTAAAAACTACTTTTGTATTTGTTACTTTATTAGGAGGAAAGAATTTACTATCTTTTACATAAAAGAGCGTCTGCGAGACAATGGACTTATGTAATGTACGATCGAACGAGGGAAAACGATTCAACGCGGCTCAGGCTACATGGAAAAAAGTTGACCCGGTTATTTTGAAGTAATATTGTGTCATACATTTATCTAACTAATACAATGAAAGCGGAAGATTGCATGCATGTTTGTTAGCCTTACGCGAAAAACTATAGAGGTAATTGTGATAAAACTTGGTACGCAAATTGCTGGCTGGGTATTCAGTTTACCATATGGATTAATTTTTATCCCGATGTTTTTACGAAGTCAAAAGTTAAGCCGGTAAAACCGCAAGGTTCTAAAACGCAGTTAACGATATACTTGACAGTATTCAACCTTTGCTTGATACTAAAAATACAATGTTATAAAACACTTATTATTACAAAAATATGTAACAATGTCTACTATAAAGAAATTTAAACACCGCTTGATTGGCTAACCTTTGGCCCTCAATCTAGTCTAAACTAATAATATATGTATTTCTACTACTATATAGAAGCCTATATATTTATTTAGATCCCTACACCTTACTTGTATCTTTCTGGGTATCGATACAATAATTGATTTCAAAGTTCTTTTTTTATACGAGACTGGGGCTAACGACACCTACTTTTTTCAAAGAAGAATGAAATCGTTAACGAAGTTTTATATTCAACGTCATTATCAACCAATATATATATATATATATATATAAACAACAGTAAAACAACGCTACAATCACTTACACAGACAAACAACGACGCTTCAACGCGTTTAACACTGACATAGACGTGTAACAAATGCATTCATCCCGCATCTAATAAGCGGAAAACCGCGTGTTATGAAAATTAATTAAAATTTCGTTGTACGACTCTCCCGTGGATCGTGAGCGAGTGAGATATTAAACAGCCACTGGAAAGGACTATCGTATTTCATTATGTATTTAAGGCTAGTTGATACAACAATAACGTGTGATTATAGGAAGAGACCTATTCTTTGGACAAGAGAGGGTACCAAGATGATCTCATCTTTTGATGTTGGGTTACATAAATAGTTATAGTGATTTTGTTACGTTCAATACATTTGTTTGGTTTGGGTCTTTGAAGTAAAACTTCTCTAGACACGCTTGACTTGGGGAGTAAGCTGGAGAATGCGTAACGAGAGCGTTGCGAAAAGTGTGATCGTGCGAGGCGAACGAAAGTTGAGAGGGGAGACATAAGTTAGAAAGAGAAAGAAGATAGAAAGAGAGAGAGAAAGAGTTATGTTTCGTATATTATTGTAGGGGCACGAGAGAGAGGTGCGAAAACACATTCATGATCAGAGGATTGAAATAATAAATATCATAATATGAAACATTATATATATATATATATATATATATATATATATATATATATATGTAGTATTATTCATGGGTTAAGTGCCTATAAGTAAAAAAAAAACATTGCCACGTCTAGTAAGCGCTATCATTTGAAATGTGAAAATATTACTGGTAAAAAATAGAATAATATTTAATACAAAAAAAACTCTGTTTTAAAATTTAAGTTAATAAAATATTAACGACACTCGTGACTTAAATCTCGAATTACCAAAGAGTGATGAAAGTCCATTGTCTTACCTGTAACAAAATAAAAACAAGCGATTAAAATCTTAGTATTGAAAATACTTTATAGTCACAAAATTCATATCATATAAGAATACAAAGTAAATAATTAGATACTCATAATAACATTGTTAAATATTGCACATGTAATAAAATATGTTAAGGTCATACATTAGTTATACAGATAATTATAATTATTAAAACTATCTATTCGTTCTAAGCTTATTTTTTGTCGGTGACACTCCTTTAGTTACTTTTTATTTTTATAAAATATAATTTTATATTTAATGGCCAAGTCATACAAACTCCGTTAAAACTGTTAAGACCAAAATTATTATGCTTTAAATAAATATAATGAAATAAAGCATATTATAATTACTATGACTTATACGTAAAACGGGATATTTACCATGTTTTTTATTTTCATTTTGCGGAGTTCGATATTTCGACATATTCGGGACGATATTTCGGGAACCAAGACATTCGTAGATACGAATGTCTTGGTTCCCGAGACAAGTCGCGTGAACAAGATAGTTAAGTAATTTTAGTAATAAAAATAACCATGTTAATTTAAAATCTTATAATTATATATTATGTATATATTTCTTGCTTGAGTATCCGATATTTTGGTATTTGGTGTAACAGGAGCCCGGGTCACTGGTACAGCAATGACGGGTTAGTGACTAGTCTTTAAAAATGTATATTAATAAAATAAACACATCTATAATGGATACCAAACAAACATATAAACATCGCATTTTAATGTCTTTCAATATAGTGTGTTCATGATTACATTTATAGTTGCCATGCTAATTTTCATATTAGGTAAAAAGGTTAAATGTTAACTATGATTACTCTATTTGACATAAAGAAGAATAATTATAGAATCGACTTGTTTATATATAATTAAAAGTGATTCGCCGGAATGCTTTCAGGATAAGGCCCGATCCACATTACAGTGCTGATCTCAGTTCGTTCTCAGTCCGATCTCGATCCGGTAAACAAGAAACAATGGACGGATCGTTGCTAATTCTTTTATTTTATGTTGTGCATTACTAAAATCCCAATACTTCATTTGCCATATTAAATGTGCCTCTGAACTATTAGATAGTATAACAAGATTCTTGTTCGTATTTTCGAAAAAAAACTACTTTTCGAATTTTCATATATAAAAATAAAACGATAATCTTCTCAATCAATACAAGGTTTTGCGAGTCTTACCACCGTGCCTTTGAGAACACGTCAACGTAACCACATATACTTGATCGCGATCGTCTCGCTCATAGTAAGGAAATTATCCGCCAATGTAAAGTGAAGCAGCGTGGTTGGGCAGAAGCCTAGCAATGGTTTGTTTTCTGGAAGTTACAGTTCAGATGAGCTTAGCTCCCTAAAATACTGTCAATGTCATATTCAATCCACGTATTGTGAACACACACGGCTTTCAGTTGTTCGAAGATTACATAAGATTTGCATCACTGACACGTGTCTGTATAATCGAGTAATAACAGCGTACATGTACCAACTATTATAACTGTGATACAGTCACAGACAACGGGCTATCATCCGTAAATCGAAACCGAGCCGCCAATACGTACGAGTATCGCTTAATCAACATCTGAACCGAATAATCGAATACGGACGCATCGAAGTCATCATAATAATATATATCAACAGTGCATCAAACAATATCGTGTAAACACTGGCATAACTCTATCGAGATCTATCGAGTGTCAATATTTGGTATCGGCGGCGATCGGAGAGTCGGAATCGATTCGTTCCGCGAAGACACCAGGTGTCGAGTGTGTCGTAATTGAGGTGGTTGAGTGTTCTTATAATTATTATTAGCAGTATAAGTACCTACATTTGTTATCACAATAACGACAATAATATGACGATAATAATAATAATACAGAACGATATACACATGTACAGGGCAAGAAGTTGCTAAGATTTACTGTTTTAGAGTTCAAAAATGAAGTTATGATCTGATATGAAGATCCACCTCATATCATATAGGGTGTGAAGGTTTAATTCGTGTATCTGGTTGATTGAAGGTGGTACGGTTAAATTTATTATACGATAGTAACAGTGAAAAATTCCCTAACTGGAAAATATAAGAACGTAATGAATCAATGACCTTTATAACACCGAAAAGTAATTAAAACATACTAGTGATCGGCCAGAGGTCGTAATTCGATCATAATTAAAAATTTAAATTAAAGAAAACCAATAAATAATGAAAATAAAGAACCTTTTGAAAAAATTTCAATTTGACTACAGACTTTGACAATCAACACAAAAGTGTAATATGCGTGTGTGTGTGTCAAATACATTGTAGTGTATTTAGTGTATGTTTTTTTTATATTGATTTAATATATTTATATTCATAATTTTTTAAAAAATAGCATTTTGCGCTCCTCCTCTATATAAACTATAACTGAACGAAATTTCATACTTCTCGGTCCGCGCAATTTTCCTAAGTTCAAGTAGCGTTAAGTTCTTCACGTATTAATATATAGATATTGAATAGCCTAAAACACTTTATACCAGAAACAAAGAAATAAACAAACTCAAGGATATATTAACATGATAAATATAGATAGCAATCGCCTCAGCACGTCGTCAGTGTAATATTTTCACCTCACAACGATACATTTATCCCCGGGTATACACTCGTAGGTGTCCATTGTAACGATACGCTACCGAGATAATCCCAGGTATTGGGTAGATCCTAATTGGGGATCAGTTGAGACGTCGGATGCTCGAGACGTAGCCTATTTGCCGCCTTAACAATTACTATCGTGTTTGATAAATATATTATATGTATTTTTAATTTTAATACCATTGAATAAATTAATGAAAAATAGTAAGTGTATGGATAAATTTTATCAAGATTTAACTTGCGTTAATTCACGTAGTGTTCTATTGTTTGATCAATGTCACGAGTTACATAACTATACACCAACTATCACAAAGAAGAAGATTATGTCTAACTACACTAATATAAGTTATAATTCCATAATTAGTGTCTCTAGAGAATTCTTTATACTTCTGTCCTGGTAAGTAGCAATTGATATGATAGATTTAAATTTCTAACTTTAAACTACTTACTTTTATTAAAGGTTGCCTGGAAGAGATCGCTATAAGCGATAAGGCCGCCTTTGCATACATTATTTGTTCTTGTGTCTAATCGTTCCCAAATGTAGCTTCTTTTTTGTATGTGTAATAAAGTTTAATAAATTAATAAAAAATAAAAATAAAGCAAACTTAAAATTAGACCAACTAAATAGAATGAACCGTAGATATACACACATCTATAATATAAAAATGAGTCGCTGAATGTGTTGCTAAGCGCAAAACTCGAGAACGGTTGGACCGATTTCGCTAATTCTTTTTTTTTAAATATTCCTTGAAGTACGAGGATGGTTCTTACGGAGAGAAAAAATCTAAAAAAAAAAATTTAAATTTCCTGAAAAAGTCTAAAAACAACACTTTTCTATACTCCCATACAAAAGATTTGTGATAATACTTAAAAGTTAATTTGAACTTTAATACAATACGATAAAGTTTGTGTTAGGCGATACGAAGTTCGCCGGGTCAGCTAGTTTCTAATATAAATGATTCGATATATAACAAGAAGATTATCAACGCACTTAAGTGTTTGTCAGAACCAGTGTTCATCCCCATTTCTTAGTGTGCGTGAAAACCATAATTCGTTTCCGAGTGATGTAGCCGCGGGATCCAACGTTGGCTGTAGTACATGTTGTATTTAATACGTTGTATTTGTTCGGTCTTAATGTATTACGGAACTAAGTAGTGATGTGATGTGCTAAGTGCTGTAACGTTCAGGGATGTCTCTTAATCCGAAGAGGAATTAGCGATTTTGCTATTTATTCTTTACATTATTTTTACGATTTACGATAGTTTTGTAATCGTACACAAATAAACAAAAGTCTGATTGATTGATTGATTCATACAGATAGCAGCAGTGGGAGTTGACTTCTTTATCGATGTAGGAGAAGTGTGGGAGCTTAATCAACAACGCTGCTCGACTATGAGTTATCGGATATACCCGAGTAGAAATTTTTTCGTCTTCCTTAGAAGGACCGGACCAGGCATGCCTGATCAGGACTAGATAAGGCATGTAACGCAGATGATTGGTCTGGACCTGATCAGGATGAGATGAGATTTCCTTCATCTCATCCTGATCAGCCGGTTCGGTTCGGTCCATTAAAAACACGAATGTACATTTTTGAAAAAATTGTTTAACAAAAAAAAAGCGAATTGATATAAATATGTATTAACATAATTATTATAATATTTATTTCCGTTTATTTTTTCCAATGTATTATTTATTTATGTTTTTACTTTAAATATTAATTATTTTTATTTATTTTTATGTTATTAATTAATTATTATTATTAATTAAATTTTATTGATTAATTTCTAATAATTAACTACTAGCTACTATTCCTATTACTTACGACTGCTCCACTGTGTAGAAATGGACTCCCTGCTAGATTGTCCTGATAACTATATATATACTAAGTGCGCTTAAAAACATTAATAGCGCGATTCAGGCTCAGTTCGCGTAATTTCTTTTAGGCCATCCTGATCTGGACCGGACCAGGTCCTGATCCAGTATGCCTTACCATACTTGGTTATATTTTACATCAGGCTAGTCTTGTCTGGACCGGACCTGGTCCTGATCCAGCATGCCTTACCATACTTGATTATATTTTACATCAGGCTATCCTTGTCTGGACCGGACCTGGTCCTGATCCAGTATGCCTTACCATACTTGATTATATTTTATATCAGGCTATCCTTGTCTGGACCGGACCTGGTCCTGATAGAGCTTGCCGGATCTGGCATGCCTTATTCTATCCTGATCCGGTCCAGATACATGATCTGGTTGAGCCTGACCTTTTTTCTACTCGGGATATTCCCTATATAGTAACGATCGCTATCAGGTGTCTGTAGTAACAACCGAGACCGACAGCTTAACGTACGTTGAGGAGACCCACAAGGACAGACGCCAAATCTGAGACAAATATTAGTATAACTAGACCTAAAAATCTATATATTATACGTGAAGCAAAAACTTTGTATCCCTTTTTACGAAAATTGCGCGGACGGAGGAGTATGAAATTTCGCAACTTGTAGTTAATATAGAAAAGGAGTGCAGAATGCTAATATTTTTTTAAATTATACATAAAAAGTACATTAAATCATTATATAAAATATTAAACACACTAACATGTATTTGAAACACACACGCATATATACTCTTTTGTTTATTGTTAAAGTCTTTGCCAAAATTATTGTCGAATTTCAACCACTTGGCCACTACTAGTATGTATATTTGATTGTACATGTAAAAATCACCTTATGCAAATAACCTAAATATGTGTGCGTGTGTATGTGTTAATGTATGCATATCTAGCCATGTTCATTCATACACATCAAGTGATTAGTCGGGTAAGTTTTCGTGTAAATCATAACAAAATTGAGTCGCGTGAAAGTTAAGTCAAAATATGAGCGCAATCGCGTGTCGGTCGTAATTTTTCTCATTTATAATACACTATTTGTATACATAAACAGAGGCTCTATTCAACTGCGGCGCCTATTAAACCGGCCACGCTGGCCTTTGACCGTAATGTAATAGTCATTTCTATAATTTGTGACACTGTAAGATTAGGCCACGGTGGGTAATTACGGGTTATTTAACACCCGTGTTGTAGTAGGTTATTGTTTTACCTTTGATATCAATATAAAAATTTACTAAGTAAGTAATTTAAAAAGTTTTTTTTTTATTATAAAGATTTGAATTTATTTTATAATAATGTATTACTGTTAATGCTAAAGTAACATAGGATTTGAAATAGTTTCCTAAGCATTAGAAATTAGTCATTTGTTTTACTGTATTTGTATCCAACTATCCAGTAGCAAATACGTCAATTATCCTACTGGAACAAGAGTAGATGCATGATAAAAGTAGTTAATAATTTCCGTAAGAGCAACCAAAACAATTGCAATAAAATTAAATGACATTTATTTTTCTTATAATTATTCTTATTTCTTATAATTGTTTCTATATGTGGTAGCGTTATTGGCTTTTATGATGTTTATTCTGTAGTAGTTATAGTTATAATAAACTGTGAGCTATCCTAATAAAATAAATAAAATGAAATAATATATACAGATAGCTGGAGATCCTAGATTAATAATAAGAATTTTCATCAAAAATTTACCACAAAACCGGAAGTTACGTAATTAAAACTTCCTGGGTACAGTGAGCATGATTTAATCCAACTATTGAATGGAAACGATTGATCATATTATCAAATAATAACATTAAGAATATTAAAAAGCTTTTACTAAATTAAGTAGAAAAATGCATAAAGTGCCTTACAGGGAACTTGGTTCACTGGTCCAATTATTTTTTTTTGAAGTCTTTTAAACGCGCTTAATTTTTTTAGGGTTCCGTACCTCAAAGAAGCTTAGAAGTTTGATTTTTTTTTGACAGCTCCAAGGGAAATTAGACTTGAGTATTTGGTATGAATTTTAGCTTGTAACCTCAACGCATTCCAGAGAAAAAGAGTTTTGACAGACAGATGGATAACAAAGTGATCCTATAAGGATTCCTTTGTTTTTCTTTTTGAGTTACGGAACCCTAAAAACGTGTAAATTTATTCTAAATATAAATATTCACACAAATATTTTTTAGTATTTATAAACACTTTTCTTTTGAGAGTGTAAATTAATTTTCGATAAACAATTCTATTATTTATTTGCATACAATATTATACAATATTTTTTTTTTTAATTTAAAAGACGGTGTTACGATTATTTATAATCATGTTCGACATTTCTAATATGACCTTTGTTCGATGGTAAATCGCTTCAGTTGTAACATGTAAATAATACACTGTGTAAAAGTGTAATTACAGATACAGCTCAGACAATGCTTTTGTGTAATCGTTCACGAGCCATCAATCATATTGTTTATTTATACTTCTGTATTTCGTTGCTATTTTGCGTGTTAAAGTAATGTACATGATATCATTAAGAAAATGGAAGCTAAATTCCAACAAAAATTTTAACGTCAATGAGGCATATGATTTATAGCCGTAGATAGTGTATTTAAAAGTTCTACTAATTACTTGACTATGTAATACTTTCACATTTTATTTTATGTACTTATATGTTAAAATTATTTCACTTTTAATAATTATTAATCTATTTGCAGCCATACAATAATATTAATATTTATAAAGACACAAATTATGTAGTTATATAGACGAAATACACGCAGTAGCTTGCGTGCGCTCCAAGAGCTTTTAGGTCTTTAAAGTAAAGGATGATGTAATCCTAGTGGCCAATAAATATATTTTATAACTACCTACGCCACGCGATTTCACCTTCGTAATTTTTGATTTCGTGGGAGTATCGGGATAAAAAATAGCCTGTGTATTATTCCAGATCTCCAGCTATCTACACGTTAAGTTTCATTAAAATCAGTCCAGTAGATTTGTGCGTGAAAGAGCAACAAACATACATCAATCCTAACAAACTTTCGCAAATCGTCTTTTTCCTAACATAAAAATTGGCTAAATTGTAACCAACGGTGCATGTAAAAGTTTTATAAGGTATTTAACACTTAATTAAGACGTCTTGACATAACCGTATCATAACAGGAAAACTTAAATATATTTAAGGTATATAAGCAATCATGCGTGTAGTGCACACACAAACACACGCACACGCACACGCACACGCACGCGCACGCGCACCCGCACGCGCACGCGCACGCGCACGCGCACGCGCACACTCACGCGAACACGCACGCGCACGCGCACGCGCACACGCACACGCACACGCACACGCACACACACACGCAAACACACACACACACACACACACACACACACACACACGCACGCACACATACACACACACACTTTAGCCTATCGCTATTGGACATAGGCCTCCACAAGTTCGCATCAAACAGCGCGTGTAGTGCATAATAACAGAAAATTTATATTTAAATATACCTATATTATTTTGTATTGCTTCAAATAACCTACAAATACGTACGTAACTACATACTCGTATTATATACATGTTTAGGTTAAATACAAACATAGATTTAAAGTTCCAATGTTACCGAACAAAAATGTGACCAGTTATATGTACCTCTATGTATGTACATGATTTTAAAATATAGATATTTCAAGTAAATAAAAATGTACATACAATTAATTGTACATTTTTTTTAATCTTTCGTTTTTTTTTGCGACAAATCTGCCAATGTCGCCTTACCCAAAATAATGTTTGGTATTCACCATTAAATTTATATCGTTAGTTAATTTATATCTAATAATGCGTATTTACTTGACTACTATTTCATCGACCTACGTTGTATTATATACCGCGCAACTTTTCACTAGGTATACCGATTTTGATGATTCTTGTTTTAGTTGAAAGCCGATGCTTGTATTGTAGTTTCATTTAAATTTGATCGAAACTTGATGACTACTTTTTGAGTTATTTTTGATAGCGCGGATTTACTTGACTATTTTTTCGTCTACTTAAGAACGTTGTTTTACTTGTCGATGTAATAATATTCAAGTCCTTTTTTTTCATAAACACAATTATCTACTTCACATTAATCTTATTTTTCTGGTAATCACTGTGATTGTGTTTATATTTTGTCATATTTGATCATCTTTATGATACGACACGCTTTGTGAGATGGGCGTTAATGACTGCGACACAGTTTTATACTAATGTAGTTATTATCGTTACAAATTGTTTTTGATATGTACCGAATATTTAAAATAAATAAATAAATAAATATTATTATTATTATAATTATTTATTTTGTTTTACAATTAAAAAAAACTTTAAATTATTAAGTCCGAACTCTAAACGTATCGTTCAAGTTGTCCTGTATAGATATAATGCAAATACATATCATAATATAACTTTTAAAAAGCGAACACGCGACATAACTCCTCGCCATACATCAAAGCGATAACGGAGAGGATTTCTTAAAAAATTACCATAAGTAATATATCGGACGAGATAAAACGGCCCGGAGTTCGATATTAGGTTTTGATTTATAACTGTTCTTCCGACGGAATCGATGCGTTACGATCGCTACCGAGGGATGAGAGTGTCAGGAGAGGGATTGAATTGTCCTTCGAAAAATTAGTAAATTTTAAAATATCTATCAAATTATCTACCCATAAAATATTTATACGGGTCGTCTGTTCCCAGTGTAAGCAATTTAATGCTTGTGCTATAGGTAACAGCCGGGTGGCATAATTACATTTTTTCCCGATAAATACATTTATAAAAACGTATGTATCACATCCACACTCAAGGTGGTAATCGAACCCACAGTCCCCGGGGACTGAGCTCTGGAGCTGAAAGCAGTATCACTGCAAACTGCACCAATAACGGGCTAGTCAAATTTTATTATAATCTATAGTAATATTATAAATATGGCGAATTGAAATACCCTTTGTGTTTTAAAAAGTCCCTTAACGAAGAAGGCTATAAGGTCTTATATATTTTTATTATAGTGCGTTTTTTTCTCAAATTAACGCGTGTAAAACCGCGGGTTACAGTTAGCATACAATAATAATGTAAATTAATAGTTTGGTGATTTCCATGTTAGCAATTATCTAAATTTCCATAAAAAAAATTACAATAGTTCTCGTGTAGTCTTCTTTCAGAAGACTCCAATTAACTCAGCGGTCGCGGGTATAATTTTCGCTCGGAATGCATAGGAATTGTTCGATTTGGTTTATGATTTTGGCTTATAGGTTTTTCAAAGGCTGATATTTATAACTTTAGCAATTTTTATTTTTATTAGGTCACGAATAATAAGTATACGATTATTATTATTATTATACGTAAGAATAAAGTACAGCCCTTCAAAACAAGCTCTGAAGATGGAAAGAGTTGGCGTTTTGTCATGTTTCTAAAAGAAAAAAGCGATCGTTGAAGAAGTGACTGCAGTTAACAAGGCGCCACGTCGAGTACGTTTATATAAATAACGAGCTTTTAAAAAAAATTGCCTACACTGTCTATCCACTGATAATTAGTCGACTCTTCAAGATTTTTTTTTGTAGACTGTAAAATATCGACATGTAACTCTTAATTATAATGTGAGTGTCAACTTAATATGACTATTGTCTACCTTAGCCTAGGGCTTTTTGTGGTTTGGTCTGTGTTAGGTTTCAGATTTGGGTCATATACTTAACGTGCTTCTAGATATGTATCTATTATTTCAAAGTAGTAATTTTTTTAATCAAAAATAGGCTTATTACTTTCTGAAATTACAATAAAATTCATATGGAAAGAATCCTTAACTTAATACTTGTACAACTCCTTCACAACGCGAATAATACAATCAAATCCACTATATAGAGAAGCGCCGTCGAAAATATCACAAGCAACAATTTGCAAATTGAATCCCTCCGGCATAAAGCATGATCCACACAATAATATCAAACAAACACACACAAATTCAACACATGTATAAACTAAACGTCGGTCTTTAGGAAGAATCGTTTTAGCTGGAGGTGTGAAGTCGGCATAACAGATGCATTGTTAGCGCTCCTGTGTGACACGCACATATTCAAACTTTATACACACATACATATACAACGGATTCCTCGCTCAAGGCCAGGGTTGGCGACGTGATTGATATGTCCGGATAGGGCCAGTATGAAATGAACTATGACGGTTCATATAAGAAGGTATGACACAGCATTATTATTAAGTAATATAAAAATTTGCAAAAGCAAAGGGAGCAAAAGTTTATACGTTGCAAAATATGTTATTAAAGTAAGGCTCTTTTACATACGCTTGACTTGGGGAGTAAACTGGTGAAACGAGAGCGTTACGAAAACTGTGATCGGGCGAGGCGAATGGTAGTTGAGAGGGAGATATAAGCTAGTAAAGATAGAAGGAGAGAGAGAGAGAGTTACGTTTCGTATATTATTGTAGGAGCTACAGAATGTTGCTAATACACTAAAAAACTTGGTTGTCTGTAAAGTTAGTTTACGGACAATCGTTTAACGTGACAACTTCATGACAAAATATCTTCTCGGCGCAAGCGTAAAATGAGCACAACAGGACAATGAGCGTAACGAGATAGTTAGTTATCCTTTAACGTACATGCAGCCGGCGTTCGTCGATTAATTAGACGTTGTCACGTCACTAAAAAGGACCTTAAAGATATGATAAAATAATCAAAATACATTTAAACAAAAAATTAATAAATGAATAAATCCCAACCCTATAATTATCCATATTGTATGTCACCTGTAAACAGGCGCGTCGACGTGTGAGTGTACATCATCAATACACACACAAGCGCAGAGTTGCGAGTATTCTAAATCCTCACTAAGACATTTGAAACCGCAAATGAATATTACAAACATGCTGGCGATAGCACGAATTTGTCTATTCATAGTATGAATTACAAACACGACGTTCCGTTTATATTATAAATGTTCTATTTTTAAAATATTACTAGAAGATAATATCTATGTAAGAGCGAGAATTTTTTTAGTTATAAAAAAAAAACCGATGCGTCTTGTAAGTGCTCTATGATTTTTTACATTAACATAAAAACGCTATTAATCTTTTAATTGTTCATAATAATATTGTGTAACAGTTTGTTGTTTACGTGTTAATATTTTCAATATGTGCGTCATTTCGATACTAAATTTATTACATTTTAAAACACTGTTAGTATGTAAGTGTGAATGTTAATTAGCAGTTACTTTTTTATATCATATATCTATGTTAGTGAAATAAAAAACACTGTTTTTATTATAAAGTTGGTTGATTAAAGTTTTTTTTCTGATTGTATTGATTAGAACCCGAATGGGTCAGTAGAGAAAATGTGCATTTGTTAAAGAAAATGTCGATAATCGAATAATGCACATTTGCTGTACTGCTGGAACATGTTGAAATATAAAGCTAATATGAGAGGTGTTTATAGCCTTAAAACCTTCATAATACTAGTAAAACTAAAACCTACTAATGAAACTGAACTATGTTTCATAATGTATTTTGAAATAATATAATACAAATATAACCTGGTATACTAAATATGTAGGTAATCCATCTTTTTCAGGCTAAAAACAGTCATCACATCATCTGTGGTCAAATGGCGTCACACCATTGTTAGCCGATAGACAATTAATGTTCAGATGCTGAGTCCCTGGGGAACTAAAGTTGTACTGAATGCATAGGGTTGACAGATGTCAAATTAAATGTCAAATTAAATATAAAATTAAATAATCGTCTCACAATCAACGGCACCGACTGGGAAATACTTCTGTGTCGGGGATCCAAAAACACACATAAGATTTAAGCACAAAATCCCAGACCATGGTAAAGATCACATTAAAGAACATCAATATCACATTTTAATTAAGGTAACCTACACCATATTTTAAACCAGAGCACTCAAAATGAAAACAGCCGAATCCAAAATCATATAGTATATTTTTTTAAATGCCGTATTTAACAAATATTAACAATTACAATATTAAAATAACACATAGATTTTTTGTTCACATAAAGATCCCTAATGTTAAGATTTCTTATGCACACACATTAGCTAGTAACAATTTTGTTAAGTATAAGTTAAACAGATTGTTCATTATTAAGATTATGCGACATAGACGCCAAGAAACATGAAAAACGTCATAACATGTAATATAATAAACAATCCTCGCGATGTTGTGGTAACGAGTTTGACCTTATTTTTCCATTTTGAATATTTAGGATATATACAATTACAATATACTCGTATATAGTAGATATTCCGAAAAAAATACAAAAACATATATACACATACCAATACTGTGGAGAAAGTTTTTTTATGGATTGATTCAATTCTACAAGACTGATCTGGTAGAGTTGAATCATCATCAATCATCCATCAATCCTGAATAATGAACTAAATCAGTTTGTAAACGACCCTCTGCTGTTTAAAGGCCTCTTTACATATAGGAGAAGATTTAAAGATTAATCCACCACGCCACTCCACTCCACTGCGGGATAGTGGATACCCGCCGTTAGTAAAGTTCGCTATCGGATATGATCGATCCCGCAAGGCCATACTCATAAGTAGAAACAGCAATATTGCTATGAAAGATGTAAAACATTTTAATTTCCAATTTTTGTGATTCTTATTACGTTAAGTATAATGATTTCAACCCTAATTGTTGTGAACTGGGGGTGAAGGGGGGAAGAGTATTTACGGGTGCGAATTATACGCGGTGTAGGCGCGGTGAGATAGCGTGCGTGTGTCGCCGAATTATCGACTCATTTCCCGGCTATGAGTAATACTGAACGTAGGCAGGGAGACGATAGAGGATTAAGTGATGTATGTATCAGATTTTTATAGATATACGAATAGTTGTAGCTTTGTGTCGCTAGAACCACTTCTCGAAGATTTTAGTCTTTAGACACTATAAAACCTTTAGTAAAAATATATTACATAGCCGTTCTTGTCCGAGTTGAATTATGATTTTTAGTTGTGATTTTTATTAATTTTATCTGCCTCATTGAATTGCTTGTTTTGTTTTTTGTTAGAAATTATATAGAAGTAATTGAAACTGTTATAATAAGTTTTTCATATTCGGGATACTGTTATTTATACACACTGATAAAAAAAAAATAACTAATACAATTGTCTAATATATTTTTAAATGGTTCATTATCGCGCTTTTTCATAAACAGTTAATTCATATAATAATTAAAACGGCGACTTAAGAATTTGCCTGTTCCAATACAGTACTCTCAGGATCTACCACTTCAATATCGCGTGTCATCTGTTGTCCTATGTAAGTGATAAATGCGGCGACGTACCGTGACAAACATGGTATGAATATATTAAATATTCATAATACTTATACGCTGTCCTTCATCATTTTGTCATTTCACCATACGATAAGAAGGACATTGCCTTAAAAATGTCGGTTCATAAGGGAATGATAGGTTGTAAAATATCACGTTTGAGCTGTATGACCAAATTAAATACCAAAAATCACCGTGAGTTATATAGTTATGGATACTCTAGTATTTTTTATTAGTAAATTAAATATTTCTTTTTATTAAAAGAAGTGAACGCACTGAACGCAGCGTGGGTAAAGATATAGAAAACGAATTTTCTAGATGTGAAACAGGTCGATTCTTCGCCTTTGTAAGCCCTTACAAATTGGAAATTTCTTCAAAAACAGCAGAGACTATCAACGTAATTACAAAGGCAAAACCGAAAATAGCTCCATACAAGAGACTACAACAGCACTTTTTAATATAATTATACAGGCATATACTTTTTTGTTGTTAATTATTTATAATTATTTTGAAGGTACAACCAAACTGGTTTGAAATGAATAAAATCATTGCTCCTTTAAGTTTATAAAATTAATACTCAATTTGATGTAGAGCTTAAAATAAGCAATCGCCGCCCAGACTACACAGTCATTATCACGTCTGCGCTATAAGGCTATTTAGCAAATGTCGAATGTACACACGAAGCCGTCTATCACGCAATTATCTTTATCGTATACGCGAATTAATAATCTGTCAACAGTTTAAGGGTAATAATATTGATGTAAGTAAAACGTAGTTACACAATTCAGCTCTTGATTATATGGCTTTTGGTTGTGTCAATTTGATATAAATTATGAATGTCAACTGGGATGGATACAATACAACTTTAAGTTGTATGGAGTCATTAAAAAGAAGCAAACTTTGTTGTTTTTTTTTTTAATTATAGCGAAAGATAAAAAAATCTTTAGGACAGTAACTCATATATAAGTATTAAAACTTGAACTTTTGACTGTATGTAGGTTACATGAATAGTATTCACGTTTTTTTATTATTATTATAAAAAAGTAAACTATTATAATTTATGCTAACACTAATACCAAATGTTGGTAATAATTTTAAGTCATAACTTATTTTAAAGGGAGTTCAAGTGTTTATACAACTATGTCAATCGCGAGAGCTCCGTTACGGGAATAATAAAAGGCCACAATGTGTGAGTGTAGTACAAAATAGGTTTACAGACTTATCTGCCCCGGATCATTCTATAGATCGCCTCAGTGACCGAATCGAATGACACAGAACTAGATACCGAGGAAATAATATTTTTGCGGATGTACACGACGTTAACTTGAAAATACTAAATGATGAACTTCGAATGTCCAAATTTGATAGGTTTGGAACAGTGGTCAAAAAAATATTTAAAAAGTAATGTATGTAAATAAATAACTATTTATTTTGGTCGCGTCATTATTTGAGAATGATTTTACTTATTTCACACATTTCGTTTTATTTTATTATTATTAAAACTTTTAAGGTTGCTATTGTATTAAAAAAATTAAGAAAATTGCACTGCAAATTGGAACAGTTTAACAGTTCGGGAGACAACAGAATGTCTACTGGGTCAACAAGTTTCTTATAGTTTATTAGGTTAAGGTGTAACTCTTTGTTTTTAAAAATTATATTCACACTATTATCTCAATCACATTAATCTTTAGTGTTTATTTTTTATTCTGCGTGACACCAATGAAATCAACCGTACTCAATGCCACAGTTAGCCTTATCAATCAACTAATCTTATAAATTAATACTTAAAATCTTAAAAAAAAGGAAATCATTTTGAACCACTCGAAATAGATATACAATTTTAAAACTTAAAAAAATTAAACATTTTGAGTGATCATCTCCAAATTCTTTATTCTAAGGTAAGGCCTCTATTACTTATTCAGATCCCGACGACCGTTCCACGTTAAGTAGTTTTTGATATTGTGTTCTTTTGTTTCGAAGAAAAAATAAAGTTAATTTTGTTACAATAAAGATTTACTTCAAGGCTAAAGCTGTTTCGAGTTTTTTCTTCAATACCTCATTTCGAAATATCGAAATAAACTTTCATTTCGAAGTTAAAAAGGTTTCCTTTCAAATGTGATTAGAATATAAAAATGTAATTTACTTACTTAAAATGACTAACTTAAATGTGAATTTTCGTTTGAAGTGTTTCAAATCGAAACACTTAGGCGTGTTTCAAAAACACCTAGGCGTGATTTAATGTGCTTTCGAATATTTCCACGGTAAAAAACCGATGAGATTTTTTGTTTCTCTCTAGACAGTTATTTTTGATTTTATATGATTTTTTTCATTTATTAAAATTAGTTTATATTAACTATTTTTTGTTTCAGTTTTTTTGTTGTAATACAGAAACGAACAAAATAAAGTCCTATAACTATTAGACATAAAATATTTGAATGTTTGACAAGACGTTGATCGCGATTACATTGAATGTTAATCCGTGCAATTTGTACATTAAGGTTGCTTGAGTGAAAAAATAGAGTTTCTTTTATAAAGGTACTTCTGGCGTTTTTTAGTACAAACATTCATTTAAACTTTCGCATTTATAATAATAGTAAAATTTGATATAAAAAGCCGTCGAGTTAAATTCGTTTGCTACGTGATTGTTTTATAAGTAAAACAAAACGGACGGTGCGCTGCGGGCGAAAACAATAAGGAGCGCAGAGGTAGCGTTCATGACACGAATTCGTGTCATCCTGGTGGAGTTTATTGATCTTAAATGTGGAAACACACTCACATCACACGCGTTACTCTATTGATTAGAGGAGTGATTTTAAAGTAAGTAGGTATATGTAAGAAAATAAAAATAGAAAAAAATATTTTATAACGAGAAATGAAACGAATTATTAAGTTTATACTAAAAATTAGAAAAATATATAATTGCATATTTAATTATACTACATACAATACGATTTATGAGACTTTATGAAGTTTTTATGGTTCTTTGAATCTTTTAAGTTTAGTATTTAAGTGATATATTGGAAAAAATTTGTTTATGTTAAATAATCTATCTGCTAAAAAACTTATAAACTACAAAAAACGTGCTATCAATCACAAAATAGGCTTAGTATTCTTAAACCAAGAAGAAACTAACTAACTAGACAAGTGTTAAAACGTATATTTGAAACTGTGGGTTAGTAAATAATATAAAAATATAATATCAAGGAGAGTGCAGCACAATAGAAAGAAGTCGCAATTACATTCCGAAGTCAAGCAACGTGCACGCATAAATCATATACAACTGAGTTTGTTTCTATTGTAATGTCGGCTTATTATGCGCGGCGCGACGTCCGCTCTGCGCTTCGGACGTATGAATTTAAAAAACTTATTCAAACTCTTTTGGTTGTAACTTCACTTTGATTTTTTTTAATATGCGTCAATTTATAGGAGCTACTATATAGAAATAATATAGAAAATGACAATGTTTTATGCCTTAAAAATTGGATTAGCTGAGTTAATATGGGTCTTTATGGTCTTTTTATCAAATATTAATAATATTAATGTGGGTAGGTATTTATACTAATATTACAAATCTGGCAGTGAGTTTGTTTCTCTGTTCCACTTTCGAGGCTCAGAAATGAAAATTAGTGAATGACTTATCGAAAATGACTCAAAATTTTACAAGTACACATCTAATAATTGTGTTTGCTATCAAACAAAAAAAAACCTGACTTCAATTACATCGATAAGTAAGACAACGTAAGTGTAGACGAAAAGAATTAACAAACGCACTAGTCGTCACTACGATTTTTGAAGGTTCCCCTTGATTTCTCTGGGATGCCATCATCACATCCTGGTTTCCGTGGGATATCTCCTTTCCAACAAGAAAATAATCAGCAAAATCGGTTCATTAACGACAAAGTTATCCACAAACACACATAAAAAAAATATGCATACGGTCGAATTGAGAAACATCCTCCTTTTTTGAAGTCAGTTAATAAAATATATGAAATTAAAAAAGTTAAATATAAAATTTTTCTTCTTTTGAATATTATTTTTAGGTTTTTATCTCTTGTAGCGTAGCGTTATTATGCGTGATATGACGCATTTCCGTTTCCATATGTGGTTCTGACATTTGAATTTAAATCTTATTCATACTCCTTGGTAGACCTGAGCTGTGTCACTGCAATCATTGCTTTAGTTATTTTTTTATTGCATCAGTCGAGTTTAAATATATGATTTTACGCTAAGAGTATAAATTGTTAAAAATAAATATGTATTTTTTATTTAAGTATTTTGATTTATTTCTATATGAAGAGATGGCTTTAGCCCAGTTATGGGACATTAATCACATCAGCCTATCGCAGTCCACTGCTGGATTTATGCTCCCTGAAGTTAGTACCAAACACATCCCGGTTTCCCACAATCCTCATCCAGCCACTACCGGCAATCTTACGTAGATCGTCGGCGTTCAACATTGCGTATGCCAAAACGCGGTCTCCATTTCAGGACACGTCTGCGACACAGGTGACCCCTACTGCCACTTCAACTTGCTAATTTTGAGGGCTATGTTGGTCACTTTCGCTCTCTCGCGGATCGGAGTCTCATTTTGGATCCTATCTTTAAGAGAGACAAGTATAGCCTGTTCAATTGCAAGTCAAGCGACTTTAATCTTTAATCCTCATCCAGTGGACAGTTATATATAAATACTAAATTAAACTTCTTATGAAAGAAAATAGGTAATTTAAGAGAAATTGCATTCAACAAGTGAAATAGAAGCGGAGGTCCTGCGGTTGAGTACCGGCACTAGTTGAACAAAGACTATTGGAAACTGCTTCACTGAATGCTTGCCGCTTTTCAGTCGCTAGGAAGCAGCTAAAAAAAGACACTCAAGTATACTTACGTAATTTGAAAACATGCTTATACATAAAGAGTGCATGAATTGAACAATTATTTTTACAATTTAACGATTATAACTTTAAAAAAAAGACAAGAAAAATATTTAAGTTTCAGAGGAACCTAATCCCGTTCCGCAGCTTCAGGATGTAGCGAACACGACCGAAATCAACAAAACTTTAATCGGAAAACTTTTAACACGCGCCGTCTTAAATCGACAGACATCGTATGACGTACAAGTAAAATAAATTCAATCCGTAAAACCTTCTCAATAAATTTACAAATATTTAAATAAACTTTAGTAAAAATGAATCTCTCATAAAGTGTTTTTAAGGTAACAATCGTAAGCTTTAAAATATAACTAATATTAACGTACTCAATTTTTTGTGAGTATTTAGATTTTTTTTTGAAGAATCTTTACAATTTTTCTGGTCACTAATACTAATATTAAGAGACGTAAGACAAGATACACTATGCTTGTTATCAGTCATTTTCAAATCCTAGGATTTCGACACTGCTGAAAACGCTGCGATCAAGGCTGTTCCTATGTCATCTAGGCACATATTTACAATTATTAACAATAGACTATATAAATGCAGCAGGTATACCGCTAAATATGGTAAATGCTTCGTTGAAAAACCCAGTCGAAACTGATTGGTTTTTTTAACAGAAAAATATTTTTTTTTAAATGGCAATATTACTAAAAGTCATACATAATATGTACGTGTTAATTGTGAAAGTATAAGGATCTTAGTGTGACTATTTCTTTATTCATTCATACCGAGCGTTCAGCCATCATGTAGTTACGTGTGTAACTAAAAGAAATCTCATAGTAAACGAAAACTGATGGACTTGTTTACATTGAGTGTTACATCTTGATTACATCTAAATACGTGTTCTGCATAGAGTGTTATATTTAGTTTAAAATCTTTTTATATATATACTAGCTGACACGGCAAACGTTGTCTTGTCGCTACACGCTATTTAAAAATAGGAGTTGGTGGTAGAAGGGTGAAAATTTAGGGTTGTATGTATTTTTCAACGCCAAATCATAATAAAATAAAAAATAAATTATTTATCAAAAAAAAAAGTTAGACTACCCTCAACATTTAGGGGGATGAAAAATGGATGTTATTCGATTCTCAGATCTACCCAATATACACACAAAATTTCATGAGAATCGGTCAAGCCGTTTCGGAGGAGTTTAACTACAAACACCGCGACACGAGAATTTTATATATATTAGAAGATATGTATCAAATAAATAAAATTGAAGCCTGTCATTGAATCTATCTGTTTTGAATGTCAAAATAATTATTTATTTTTGATGTTATACTTCTTTTGGGACAAGTTATGAGAGTAAATTTGAAATACGATGCGGTTACGGTGTGTGTCGTCATGAAAAACAACCGACACCCCGTTTATGTTATAAAATGTCCTATTCTTTAAAAAAACATTAATAAATATTTCATTTGTAATTTTCGATGCAGAGTCATTAAAATAGTTTATGACATGTAGCTAATTCTATAAAGCAAAAAAAACCTATGTAGTTATGAACAAAAACCATTGTAAGTCCTAACATTTTCGTTAAGTAACGCTCAAGCAAAGCAACCGGTAGTACTTAGTGTTCCATAACAAACTGCGAATCTTATTTAACTGTAGGTTTGAGTGCGCTTATCTCGAGATTTGCCACACCTAGTAAAATGTTATGCAACTACTCCTTAAGGAGATTTACATTAATCCGACCTAATGGCGCGAGTTTCACAGTAGGTATTTACGAAAAGAAAAACTTAAGGACTTCTTTTGTACCTGTACATAAAAGAATGATCGTGAGATTTGAAAAACTACTAGAGCTATGCAGTTTATCACGGAAGTAGAATACGAGTAAGAAAAGTCAGAAAAAAAGAAGAATAGAAAATAGGTATAACAGGACGTCAAAAATTTGTATGGCACATTGTTATTTTTGAACTTAGAAGATATTAATGGTATTTAGCCTGTTAATAATGATAAAAAAAAAAAACTAAGAACGAGGATGAAAGTTTTTATAGAAACAGTCTATTGTAAACTATCAAATTATCACCACTATATAGCGTCGAGCTTTCACAAATAAATCACGGGAACATATACCAAAAAAAAACCGACTTCAATTACATCGACAAGTAATACAACGTAAATAGACGAAACAAATTTACAAACGCACTAGTCCTCAGTACGATTTTCGAGGGTTTCCCTCGATTTCTCTAGAATTCCATCATCAGGTCCTGATTTCCTTATCATGGTATCGCACTGGAGATATCTTCTTTCAAACAAAAAAGATTCGTAAACGACGAAGTTATCTCCGAACATACATAGTATATTTATACACGGTCGAATTGAGTAACCTCCTCTTTTTTTAAAAGTCGGTTAATAAAACGAAAATACGAAGTCATCCAGACAGAATGATATTTTAGGTCAATCAAACTCAATTAAATCAACGATAAAATACGTCAAAGTAGACTTATTGACAGTGGATCCATAATGGAATTAACATCTCTTTCAGTGTCCGCTGGACGGTTTCGAGCGGTCACGGAGTTCATAGTTTAGTGAATTAACTTTAATCTCTGTCCAGAACTTTCGACTCGATAAATGATCGACGTAATAATTGGAGGGATTTGAAGATCAAAACTTCATAATAAAATTGACGTAGCAATATAATTTGAAGTCGTATTTGGTGTCATCTTTGTTATATATTTTACGCATATTCAGGTATGAATTTATCATTTAATTTCATATCCAATTTTGTTGTAGTGTTTACGACAGTATGTTAGACTCACGCGTTTAAATTTATGCAACTAATAAAGCTTTCTCTAAACTAGGATTACTATTGACTGTAAAATGATGTTCCCCATGGCGGGCGTTGACATCTGTGTCAGGTGTAAGTGTAATATAATTATCTCATTCTACGTTAAATATGCTATTCAACACTAAAATAATTCAAAACTAACTCTTTAGATTTTAATGTAATATATAGATAGGGATAATATAGTTGTATTTGGTTTCGCCTGTAAAATCCCACTCGTGGATATAGGTAAGCCTCCTTCTCCACGTCCAGGAGAAGAAAGAGTCATAAGGAAGACAGAGAACTTGTATTACCGATTAATACCAAGTACCAAACATACGAGTATCGAACTCGAATAAGGAATAATAACGATAGAGGAGTATATCACGATTCGAAAATCATGCTGCGAGGCGCTAACCGTTGCCGGCGTGATAATTTACACCCACATGCACTGGTTATATTTCGGTGAACATGTACGAACGTGTAACGCGACAGTAATTTGCCGCGCGTTTCAACACGCGACGTGTAGGCTTGAAAGGTTTTCACACGCGCTATTTCAAAAGTGAACTGATTTGTATCCGGTTTTGTGTAAGTATTATATAAACGCTAAGTTTTTAACGATGGGTACTTGTTGGTTACTTTATTTCAATACTTTATGCGTGGATCGTAATACCTGGTCGTATTTTCTCCCAGTCAAATATTATGCAAATCAAAAAGTTCACAGATAGAATTTTCATTACCCTAAACAACCTTCAGAATACTTTTTCTATAGTAACCGAAATAAGTACCTACCTAATAATTAAAAAAAAAAAACAAAAATTATTAAATCTTACAAAATTAACTTGTATCACTTGATCACACCTAAAAAGTAGAAGTAGGTAACTAATAGTTATATTAAAAGATTTAAGTCTTGCTGTAACTTCTTTAAACAAGCTATCGACTCGGAGTTTCTTTTGATTGTAAGTTTGAAAGTAAACGATACTTGCTTTTTTCTTCTTCCTCTTTTGTTTGTTAATGGCCATTTTTCCTCCACTGAAAATTATTTCATAATAACTTTGTTATTTTTTTTTTTCAACTTAAATTCTATTCTATAGAGAGTTCACAGCCGTTGAATGAGGTCTCACGACTAGCAGCTCAAAGTAAGTGCTTGTTTTGCGAGTGAATGAATAAATGATTTGATTATGAACGAATTTTGTAACGCAATTATCTTATAAAATTTTGTCGCATAATGCTCGACCGTGGAAACATTACAAATACACACATAATTCAGTACATATAAATACAAGAACAGATTTGCTCTTGCATTCTTAAATAATAATTATTATATTTAAATTAACTTTATCGAATTGATAAAAGTTCAAACTTTTAAATTAGAAATAATATAGTATTAAATAATTTCTCGATTCATCCGAAACTTTTTTTTTTCTAGATTATAGGTGATATTTATAAAAACAAGCTAAAGGAAATCGTTAGTCTACGCAGTGGAAAGATCAGTGGGAGAAAATCTTGACGGTTCCCATATTGTAAAACAGTATTTCTAGTATTCCTTACTAATTAAAAATAACAAGTTAAGAAAATATCAACAAATGGCTTTTTACATATCTGTTACACTTACTATGAAAAATTTAGAAAAAAAAGAAACACGTTCCATATTTAAATTAGTTTGTGTAATATTTATTCTGTTGTACATTTTATTTACAGATTAAAAACAACAATACTTTTTATTCGAAAGTATTGCCATAAATGTGTTGTATTTATTTACAAGAGTTAAAAATGTATAACTAACTACATATGTACATTTATTCATTCAATCATTAATAAATCTCATCACCGTTCGAAAGTTGAATATTTTATTGTATAGTGTTATTGTTTCAGAAGCTTTACTTTATTATTTGATTTTGGTGTAATGAATGGGGAGATTTATTTTAACAGGGCTGAATAACGTACGTTATATACATTACATTTCATTTCGTGAATAATGTTCCGTTATGATTTATAAATATTTAATATTTTGTTTTCGATTTAATAATCCTATGAAATATTAATTTGTTTTACATATTTTTTTTTATCGAAACATAAAGGCTTAAAGTTATTGTCTTCTAAGTTATTGTTTCATGAAATAATAAAAAACATCTCATTTCGTCGAGTCGTTCTCGGGTTATTTTGCTATCATCCGTATATCGAAAAAGTTGATTATTTTTACTATGGTAGTGTTCAAAAAATAATTCAAATGATATTTCGTTTATAGTTTAATGTGTTTATAAAATCGTGTATTTAATAGCATATTAATGCATTGTTATAAAAATATAGAGGTTTAAGAGTAAGCGTTTTCCGTACTTTTCATTTTGTGAGAATAAACAAGAGCCTCCTTGGATGCGTGCAATATGTAACTGATATTTATATTAACGATGGTAGGTAATACATTTAAGTATGTAACTATTTAATTAACATCGAATTTTTTATAATTCAGTCTGGCTTCAAAGAATTATCAACTGAGACGCGGTCTTCTGCTAAGCTTTATCAAAGCAGCGGGATTAATTGAGCTTAAAGATGTTTGTGACAACTTTTAATTAGAATTATCATTTATGCCTTAATAGAAAGACATCATCTAAAAAGTTTCAGTATAAAAGATACCTAATTTAAATCCACTTAGAAACTTGACTGCTCGCATCATTAATATGAATATTAATATCAATAACTGAGAACAAAAACTTAGCTTACATTAATATAATTATAAACACGTAATTACACAAACTCCGGGTACAAGCAGCAATTATTCACTTCTCTTATTTGTATATGGTATTTAAAACGTAAATTGCAATAAAGTATCGGTAAACATTCGTCAAATTTTAATTCTAAATAACATAAAGTATGTATATATATATCGGATTACCAAATGCAGTATCAAGTGCACTGTCTTACCTGTAACAAAACAAAGAGTATTTATTAGAAAATATACAATAAAAAAAAATTACTACTACTTAGTTTTTGAGGTAAAACTTCTTTAGGCGTATGAGTGTAAAATTTTTAATGATGAACGGCCACGTTTTTGTCGATGGCGCTGGAAGATTAAAGAACTTTTTTATACCTATATCAACTTTTTTAAATATTCAGTTATACAAGAAATAACAAAAAAAAAAATGAACTTTCCAGTTAATTGCAGTCGTTCGAAAGTTTTGCGCGTATGCATATTTCAGTGATTCTTTTTTAATTAAACAAGAGATATACATAGATATAAGGACATAGATATATAGATAGATAGATTAGTATAGATAGAACATTACGGTTCACATGTTATCACGTGTTTACATGTTACGTCTGTCCGAATCGGTTAAATTTATTGACACATGCATTCGATATGCAGACCTCGTACCAACCTCAAACCAAATAGCGACACGTGTGGGAAAGAATCAAATGTGATTCAAATGAAATCCTACTAACAAAAATATCGAAAGCGAATTCTAAAATTTTCCGTAGATTTTCAACTTTTAACAGAAAGTTGTCATTTGACGGTATGAAGTATGTTAGAATCTTAGTTGCAGTCGACCCCGATTTTTGTAGATTCATGACTTGAATGTCGTCTCTATGACGTTCAATGACACAGGCGTCACTTTTCCGTCACTCTGATTGGCGTATAATGGAATGGAAAACTCAGACGTAATTGAGTTAAAATGTCACGTAATACGTGTATTCGTGCGATAACGGGAAAGTATTGGTTTTGATCGTGAGAGACGTAAATATCAGTGGAGAGTAGAAAACACTTTTATATTCGTATATCTTTTTTAATTATTAAATTTATTAAAACTAAAGTATAGGTATCAAGAAAACCAAAGTTGAAAACTCTTTTTTTAAGTAAGCTTAAAAAGCGCTTTAAAAACACAATTCAAAAAACTTAAATAAATGAGTCTTAAATGAGTTAATTATGGATAGTATGAACATACCACCGCACCGGAATGTGGAATCGACTGAGAAGAATCATCAAGAAACTGATGTGATTTTTTTTTGTGTTACCTCAAACTTTTCACTGGCGGACCGATTCCGATAATCTTCTTTTTATCAAAGGTGATGCTTGAAATGTAGTTTCATTTGAATTTAATCAAGATCTGACCGGTACTTTTTGAGTTATCCCTAATAACGTGTATTTACTTGACCACTTTTTTCGTCGACCTACGTTGTATATGTATTGTATTATACCTCAAAACTTTTTACTGGGTGTAACCTACTGATTTTGATGATTCTTGTTTTAGACGAAAGCTGGAGCTTGTCTTGTCGTCCTATTTAAATTTCATCGAGATCTGATGACTACTTTTTGAGTAATCTTTTTTAAAGTGTTCTTACATGATTATTTTTTCGTCAACCTTCGTTGTACTCGTATTACTTGTCGATGTAATTGAAGTCGGTTTTTTTCATTTGCGAGCAAACACAATTATGTTAAGGTTTATTATATGGTATACTATAAAGCGTATTATTATTATAATTGATCTCGTTTTTATGGGATTTTTTTTCCACGCAGTTATACGACGAGCGATAAACGGTTTGATAAGAATGGAAACCAGTAGTGACGTCATTACCTCGCTAACACTAAACGATCGCCAGGATGCGTTTATTAAATCACGACACGGCACTCGTAATGAATTACTACCTTCCTATCGATGGCTACGAAACGGGCGGATTCATATCAATGTGGTCTAATATACACTATATAATTTTTTGTATACTTTGTGTATTTACGTCTATATTTTGTATAATTAGCACATAACCACAAAAAGCTGTTTTACTCAGTTTGCGTTTTATTATATTATAAGAATAAATTTCGAAATATTTTTTTCACGAATTCAGAAGGAAATTCAAGAAGCCTATATTTTAATATGGGTTATAGAATCTCCTTTTCGTTACTCCACAATTGTGTTTCTTAATATAATTAAAAAAAAATACACAATTACATTCTTTTTTTGAATGTAGTGCTTGAAAACTTTTTATTCAGCTAAGTCTGTTCGTCATGGTACTTATTTCTTTCGCATTTTGTTATCAAAATGTTAAGATAGATTGAGGCTATCAACTATTATTTTAATACACGATTAAGACTTTATATGATATTCAACACAATAGTTTTTATAATATAGGCAAACATTTTTAAAGGGAGAAAACGGAACATCCAAAAGCGTGTAATCCTCGCGAGTGAAGCAGCGGGGGAAAGCTAGTGGAATAATTTATGGGTAACGGATAGGACCATTTAAAGCTAAACTATAAACCAGGATGTATTTGTCATAACGTAGTTATCGCAATGGTTTACTGCCTTCAACTAAATGGCCATGAAACTGGCGGATTAATTAAACAATTAATAAATTTGGTCTGTGACTGAAATTAATTATTGTAATAATGCAGAATTGCTAAATTATTTAAAATGATAAAAAAAATGAAAAATGTTACGAAATATGCTCAAAGACAGAAAATTCATTCTTTTAAATGTGCTAATTGTAAATAAAATAACAAAAAAAAAAAAAAAAAAAAATATTGAGTAAATTTTTTGTTTAATAGAAGCACAAATTATTTAGGAATAATAAAAATTTACATTTGCCTCAAAACATTCTTTGCCACAAAAAAAAAACTTTGTTTCTGTGGCTGTTCAGAATAATCTCAAACGAATTAAATAAAGATGTCAAAGTCACGTGCCATCGTCTTGGCAGCTTCACTCTCGCGTCGGTTTTGTATTGATTTACCGATTCTCATTTATAATCAACTCTTCACGCTCAATTTTAACAGTTTCGTTTACTAGGAGACGATTCATTAAACATTTGGCAGTCGTATTTTATTTTTTAAGTAATGTCCCATCTTATTTTCGACGCTGTGACATTTAAGACTCGTTTCGGAATGAATAAATGTCAAGTTTCGGTACCTATCTAGGGCAGAGTGGAAATGACACGAAGATCATGCTAGGAAAATGTCTCCTAGTACTAAAGTTGTATTAGGTACTATGAGCTATGAGTTATAGTTATATGGTTATCACAGAAAAAAAACTGCATTAATTGGTAGAAATTATGTTGCTGGTAGGTCTCAAACTACATTTATGGTAGCACTTCTTCAAAGTCTATCACAATATATACACGTTTTACTTCCTCGAATTCTAATTACTTTTAATGTTTACCCTCTTTTGTTTGCTTGTAAGTTACAGGGTTCAAGATTCCAATGAATTTTGTATTACAAAATTTTACAAAGTTAAAGTTCTTTTGTATTATTTTTATTCTGTTGCCGGTAATTTTTTTAACTATCGAGCTTTTGATCGATCGTACTGTACAGCATTAGCCAATGTAAGTCTATTTAAACAATAGAAAATCTTTATTCTCTTTTATCGATGAACTTTTTGATATTTTAGATTTTTCGTACGGTACAGCACTGGCTAATAGTCTTGGGTAGCACATGTACGATGTACTAAAAGGTTACGTTACTTAGTAAGGTACGAAATGTAATAGTACCGAACATCAATCGCTATTCGGACCTAATCGGACTAATCGTACACTGTAACAGTACTATCAACTGTATACTTGAACTACGTTCACCGCGGTCCGACGAGTTTGTATTGTACGACTATGGGTCCGAGTATCACACTGTCCGATTGTCCGACTGTCCGACTTTGGTCCGACTGTCCGAGATGATGTTATTCGTACCTTCGTACGACGTTCGTTAGCGTTAAAACGAAACAGAGCTATACAGCAGAACGGTACGAACGATTAATGTTGAATGTGCTAAGACCGCACGAGTTACACCGCGTCGCGCATTCTATTCATATGGAGTTTTAATGTTTAGTTTTTAATCAAAGTTTTATGAATATAACGTAAACTAATTCCTTTTACGTATAAGTAATTTTTTTTTTGTTAAAGTTTTTGTTTAAATTAAGTAAGTAAAAATTTAGAATTTTAGTGATTTAAAAAACCTTTTAAATACACTATTACGTAAAAGGAATTTGTTTACGTTATATTTACGGAAATCAAATAATGCGTATAATGAGGTTTGTTATTTCACAATCGTATCTTTAGTGCTAGAAGACAAAAAGAATATATCAAAATGATGAAAAAATAAAATTTTGACCTGTATACTGTTTTGTAGCCAGGTACTATTTATCATCATTTGGCACTGATCTATAAAAAACCCTACATGCACAGTCTCATACAAAAGTAACTTAAAAGTGTCGCCAAATATGCTCCAAATAAAAAAAAAGGACTTATTATGGTCATGATATAGGCATATTTTTATGGAAATTTCACCTACGCACATGATTTAAAGTTGTATTTACAAAGCAGGGTATAAAAAGCAATAAAATTTTATGACCGAAATTTGCCTGTAGGACAAGACATGAAGTGAGTCGAGTATATTATATTTTACACTTTATATTTTTTACAAAATAAATTAGTATTTTAAGTTTTTAAAATTTATATATATTGTATATTCTAAACCTAAACAAATATATTATTAATTTTTAACCGACTTCTAAAAAAGTAGGAGGTTCTCAATTCGATTGTATTTTTTTAATATATGTTACATAAGAACTTTTGACTGGGTGGACCGATTTCGATTAATTTTGTTTTAATTGAAAGGTGTTGCGTGTCATTTGGCCCCATTTAAATTTAATTGAGATCTGACAAGTACTTTTAGAGTTGTCTAATAATGCGTATTTACTTGACTATTTTTTCGTCGTCGCTGTATCAAATTGCATAGCTTTTCACTGGGTTAATCGAATTTAATGATTCTTACTTTATTTGAAAGCTAATGATTGTCATAAAGTCTTTTTTAAATTTGATTTAAGATCTGATGACTACTTTTTGAGTAATCTTTGATAGCGCGTATTTACTTGACAATTTTTTGTCTACTTACGTTGTCTTTAATCTTTAATCACACACACATATACACAAACACACACACATACACGTGTGTGTTTGTATGTATGTCTGTGTGTTGTATCTGCATGCCACCTCTGCTAGCCCTACATACTTGTTTGCATTACTTCAACCCCTTCCTGCAACTTAGTAATGTGGTTATCAACAACATGTTTATGTATACATACAGAACAAAATTTGTTGTTACCATTTGCAATCGTTCTATGAAGAGTTCTGGTATGTATCTATATACTAAATACAAAAAAGGATTAAATTTGATAAATATAATTAGATAACAAAAAAAAATGATAATAATAAAAAATCATGATAATAAAAAACAACAGAAAAAATGATAATAATAAAAATCGACTCCATTGGAAAGAACAGATTCAATTTGTATTATTCGACTAAATTAAAATGAGATTGTAATGCATTGTTATTGATTACTGAAAAAGCGGCCATTTGAATTTGCCGCAATAAACTTGGATTGTTCAGTGAAGATTTAAGACAAATTAAATCAAAATCACCTATTTCTCCCTATATTTAGTCATATATACAACAAAAATAAATCAATAAACTCTTTCACTTAGCGAAAGTACAATATCCCATCCTTATTCAGCGTCCTTGATATCATATTTTTACAATTATTCAAACAAAACTTCGGCATTTTTAATGTCTTTTATGCGTGCGGTAACATGAGCGACCCGATACCTAGGTATAATTTTTGAATTTTTGATTGAAAGAGCTCACAATGTGCGCTCTTTTGGTGGACAGTTTTTAGACGCTGATTGTGTATCTAGGTTTTTTATAAATATCAATGTCATTTGGTTAATAAATCTGGGTACTACTAAGTACTAATAGTACTAATAAGGTGTACTAGTACCTTTTTCGTATTGTACGAATAGGGTGCGCACCTGACAATGTCCGATTAAGCCCAAGACTACTGGCTAATGTTAGTCTATCGAAACAATAGGTAATTTTAATTCTCTAAACTTTTCGACACTATCGATTATTCGTACCGTCTGTTCGGCTTTCATAGAGTACAGCACTGGCTAATGTTAACGAAACAATAGGAATTGTTCGCGCGGAATTTTTTCGTGCACACAACCAATTATAAAGCAAAGTGCCGTCCCGAATGTTTGGAGGTGACGAATGACACGAAGCTCGTTCCAAATCCATGCATCGGCATTTCGAACCGAATTCTCGCCTGTTAAGTGACGATACTATTTATATAACCGACCACTATTTCTGACCTCTCGACGGGGTACTAATTGTAGAGAAAAACATATCTTTATATACTGGTTCGTTTTTATTTCTATTACACTAATGACCGATGCGTCACTAGGTTTTTTTTTTTAAAATACAATCGTTCGAACGATAAACATTTGTTTAACTAATGGATGTATTAACACGGTCATATTGTTCCGGAGACGAATTAAAGAATTTTCGCTGTTGAATAATTATTATATTTTGGCTCTTTTATTTACTCACGTTCAAAAAAAAAAAAAAAAAATATAAAATAAAATAAATAAAAATAATACACACACATTTGATGTTTTGTTTGCGTGAAATTTCTTGTAACGTTGTGTGAAGTTGATTGAAGGCTGTTCGAGCACCACGGTATTTAAACTATCAGTGTTCCTTTAGTATATTATGCATGTATTATACATATAAACCTTCCTCTGGAATCACTCTATTTACCAAAGAAAAACACATCAAAATCCGTTGCGTAGTTTTAAAGATCTAAGCATATAGACAGCGGGAAGCGACATTGTTTTATACTATGTAATTATTATATTATTTTGTCATATCCCAGACGTTATTATGTACCTATATCTTACTAAGACCCATATAAGTTGAGCAGAAACGTTCAAACTTGTCACGTGAAAAACGGCACGGGTCAGCATATAGCCGATCCAATATATTTATAAAATAAAAAAGTACCTATATATAAATATAGTTTCACAGAAAATATTTCTATTAAATATCATACGTAATAGACGCGCAAAAAATTCAAACGGTTAAACCCGCGTTCATTGCATGCCAATCTTATATTATAAATTCTTCGGTAGAGCTACCAAGAGCTACCATAAGCTTCTAAGTCAGAGGAGAACCGTATCCTATGGTGGCGAATTCGTCGATTTCCTCAAGAATTCAGTCGAGTCAACCCCGCCTTTTAAGGGGGATCGATAAAACAATTCGGAAAGCGATTTTTCATGAGAGTCACTCGCAAGCCTATACGAAAATGCGATCTTAATATCGCGAGCTAAGGATGAACATTCACCGTTTACCTTAATATATTCCGCGATATTATGCTATATTTACTGCTTCTCCAGTACTCATATATTCTCTTACGGGCTTATATATTTTGTATTAAAACAAACCACTCTTATAAATTAAATACTTCTAATAAAATACTAATAAGAGTTTACCTTAACAAAGATTTTTTTTTGTTACTAATGGAAAAATTAAAACCTTCTAGACAGATTGTAAAGATTTTTTCACGGTGAGAATATCATGATCACAGTGAGTGACGTAATATATCATATAAGTATATATTTTAACGAGAGAAAATGGAAAAGTAGAGTCCACGCGGGCAAAGCAACATCGAAAAACTAGTATAATAATAAAATTAGCTACAATGTAAAGCCGAACAGAGGTTTACCTTCTAAACATTTGATTCTAGTCCAAAATATTATCAAACATCATTAAAATATCTACAAATACCAAATCTTAATTAATTTCACAAGTACGAAAGCAAATATTTCAAGAGCATTGTACGAATTGTTTTGTCATCGTTAATCGAAGGTTGACATTGGTCAATATCGATTTCGTGTGCCGAATTGCTTTACCTCAAGAGATTTACGCGCAATTATTTTGGCACAAAATATTATTAACATACCAAACCAATTTCAAAATATTCCGCTATTATTAAATTGATGACAAAAAAATAGTACGTTATAACTTGAAACATGGTTTGCTGTAAAAAAAAAATTCTATTTAAATAAAAATATCTTACAGATTCAAACATTTTGCTCTCGACTCATACGCGCCTAACATGACGGTTATTACTTTTTTTTAATTTGAGTTTCTCATACCGTGAGGGACGTTATGAGAAACTCAAATTAAATTATATTTTAAGTTGTGCTACAAACCTAATTTGAGCAACCTTTTTTTTATTGACATGAGTTTCAATAAGCTAAAAATTTGAAGGCCAACAGCGCCGACAGCAATTAGATACACCGCAAAAGAACGTCACTTCTCAGTGTTACTGTTTCACATGATTTCGCTTCCCACATTTTTTTCAAACTACGCGACTTACATTGCTTTTTATAAGTACATTTCACAAAAGCAGATAAATTGCGTTAATTTTTCGGAATTTTATTGCAGCGTTATAGCTTCACATAGCGCAAATAGCGCTATGTCAGAGTATTATCTGGTAGATATGTACTAATATCGGTAGCGTGACAGAGCACGCATCAATCAAGTCTCCCGGACGCCCACGCTGGCAATAAAATTCATTGAGTTGCGCGGAGATCGAGACCTGACCTACCGTAATACGACGTATCTTAACAATATTTGAAGTGTTTTAGTGCTGTAAAACTTTTTACTGCGACGTTCATGATTTTCATAAAGGATTTTTACATATCTACGTATATGTAAATATGTATAGATGTAGGTAGGGTACAGTAGGAAATTTCCTGCTCAAAATATGGAGCAGCCCGACTGAGGCAGTACCTAGACCTTACAGAAGTTCACAGCTAAATAATACTGCTTTCAAGCAGTGTTGTGTTCCTGTGGTGAGTAAGGTGACCAGAGATAGAGTCGGCAACGCGCTTGCAATACTTCTGGTGTTGCAGACGTTTCTAAGCTACGGTAATCGCTTTCAATCAGTTGAGCCGTGTGCTTGTTTGCCGACCTTGTTATATAAATTTAAAAAATACATATTTATATAGAATGAGCAGACCTGGCGAGTTTCATATAGTTTTTTTCCACTATACAAACCTTGTCCTGAAAAAAATGAATACAAAAAATAATTGTCTCCATTTTGATGCAGTCGTTCGGATGTTATGCACGTACATATATTTTGGCATTTCATTTATAGAGTATTTTGCAAAATCATAGCTTTGTTTACTAATTCGATGTAATTAATTAATAAAACTAATTCAAATTTACATTTATCACTTTTGACACACTGTGTAGTTTATCACGTGTTTTTAATAAAAAATGAGTCCATATTCAAAAACACCGTTTAAAACTATAGCTTTTAGAGAGTTAAAATTAGACAAATTTTGTTTAATTACTGTACTTGTTTGTGTTTGAGTTGTACGTACCATTATAATAGAATTGACGAATATTTCATATTTTAATTTAATACTAAATCCAACCTTTTAACATGTATGCAGTTGATAAGGATTCTTTATTGTATTGTAAAACAGTTTATCAAGGGCGTGTTTCAGCGGTTGTAGCTGACACTTATTAACGGACGGTATCCAACAGATATAATTTTTGATATGTTAAATTTTTTTACCACCGAATGCCACTTACACACATTTATGAAATAATCATATTCGCAAATCTTATCTTATATATAAAATTCTCATTTCACAATGTTAGTTCCCGAAATGGCTGGACCGATTTTTATGAAACTTTGTGAGCATATCGGGTAAGTCTAAGGATCGACCAACATCTATTTTTTATACAAAATATATTACATAACATATATGTGTAATAATAAAATATTATAGTTAAATTTAAAATTAGCGATATCGTTAATTACATGGTCCGTTGAACTCGACTTAAAACACTGTTCTCATTAATACGAAACACATTTAAACGTTTAAATTAACTTCATTCTGATACAAAATTAACAACGCCGTGTTTGTAATGCGGGTTCGAAATGTATATTTTATATTATAACAAAGGATTTCTTATTTTACATTTAATTAAAATTGTATACTCATACATTGTTAAGATATTAAGTTGCCCGGTCTTATAAGTTATGTTTGTAGCCGTATTTATTAATTTATTAATTTAATCCTTTACTACACATTCACAATAACATTGAAGAACGTAATATTTTATCTTAAAAAAGTGCAAAGTCGGACTTATCACTAATAAGTTACCTTTTACAAACAACCCTTTTAAGTCCTATCAATATAAACCAATTAATATTTTTATTAATTATTGAATATGTGTATTGTATTATATTGTATTATTCATTATTGAATATATGTATATAACTTGTATAACTATGTTTAGTACTAAAAATTGATTTAATTATGTGTGATAAACTTGCGTTGTTGAGTGCGCACTTTTACCGACATATTTTTCCTATAAAAACTTCTATTAAAGGTTGCTTGGAAGAGATCGCTATAAGTGATAAGGCCGCCTTTGCATACATTATTTGTTTTTGAATCAAATTGTTCTAAAATGTATCTTCTTTTTTTGTGTGCAATAAAGCTTAGTAAATAACTTTTAAAAAAACCTTCTTAAATAAATAGTCTACTTGCGTAGATTTTTTAAAACTACTTAAATATTTGAGTATAAGACTTATTTTTTTTATAATTCTTGTGCGTGTGTGTTGTATTTATTTGAGTTTATAATTTTATTGCATTATCAACTTGCTTTTTCCGAATGACAGACTGTAAAATACATTTGTACAGCTTTAAAAACGGAAGGCGTTCAATTTACTTGTAAGTATTTGAATAGATTACCTAAGTTGGAAATCAAAACAAGTGATAAAAGATAAAAAGTTTGTTATTTAAAACATTTATTTGTTAGATTTTCTTAATGGAAAATTCCATTCATGCCGCTACATAAATATGCTAATTATATTCAATATTTGTTTCTAGACAATGTATGGGCCGAATTAGATAGACGAGGGAAATGCGGATGTTTTCATTTGTACATGATACTAAAATAACCGTGAGTGTTGCAGTGTTCATTGGTTGACTTGTTTTGCAAAAAATAATTCAATTTATGTCTAACTATCTATTAGATGATAGGTCCGACTATTTAGTCTTTATAATACATCTCTCTAATACATAATACATTACCGGATTTATTATTTTTATTATGATTATTACTTTTTTTTAACCACCTAATGTTATTTTTTTTTCTTTCCAATTATATTCACATGTATAATAATCTATATTTGTATAGCTTTATATCATATTTTTATGTTAGCATATAATATCGTATGTACTTTAGTATTATTACTTTAGAAACACAGTGCACTGTTAAACTATTCATTGTTTTTGCTGCACTGTTTATCACATAAATTGTATCTTTTTTTTTCTTCTGTAAATAAATAAATAAATAAATAAAATAAATAAACATAATCCTCTACTTCTACTCTATATTATGATTAGAAGAGACCATCCTCCTGGTGTAAGGCCGCTTTTTGTACTTATTCTCTATTTTTTTTCTCGTGTAACGTTGCTTATTTTGGCGTACAATAAAGAGTTATATATATATTTTTTGATGACGCGTTATATCCGCCATCGCTGTCACTGGCTACTGGGTTAGCGGTCTTAGGTTCAAACCTCTCACATGGCAAATTTGTATGTGTCATACAGAAGTTGGTCGTAGTATATAGTAGCTGTTTAGTAGCTTTGTAATTGTTCTTTCTGACTCAAAACACAGAATTTATATTCTATTGTAGGTCGCTGGACGTAGTAAGTTGGACGGGTATGTACCATGTTTGTCATTTATCATTCGAAGTTCCTGATATTTCGGCACTGTTGCAACCACCACGCTCACTACAAAACCAAAAGAAATTCTACATCTTAACAATAATACTAGTAATTTTACTAGTATTAATAGTTTCATTCGAAATTTTAGTTACACATTCATCACGAACGATAGAAATTTATCATAAGGTCATTACAAATTTTCAGTAACGTTAATTTAAATATGATATTCTGCGAACATTGTATTTAAAGATAATTGGAAAGATGTATTTAAAAATAAACTTTAATATTTAAAATTAATTTAAGGGACGAGGTTTTCTAATGTTTACGCGAATTTTCTCGTGACCATGGTTGCTGTAAAGTATCCGAAATGTCGGGCGTCTAAAAAACTCAATAAAACGGTAAATTCCGAAAAATTTGTTTCATTGCAAATAAGGAACAAGATTTTTAGTCGATAATAATACAAAAAAGTGTAAAAAATCTATTAAACATAAACAATAATTCAATAAGAGTGACAAGAAAACACAGATCGATAAACTAACTATACTTCCATATATAATTGTGTTTGCAGGCAAACGAAGAAAAACCGACTTCAATTATATCGACAAGTAATACAACGTAGGTAGACGAAAAAATAGTCAAGTAAATACGCATTATCAAAGGTTACTTCAAAAGTTATAATCAGATCTCGATGAAATTTAAATGTGACCACATGATAAACATCGGCTTTCGATTAAATTAAAAATCATCAAAATCGGTACACCCAGTAAAAAGTTATGGGGATTTTCGAGAGTTTCCCTCGATTTCTCTGGGATTCCATCATCAGATACTGGTTTTCTTACCATGGTACTAAACTAGGGATATCTCCTTTCCAACAAAAAAAGAATTATCAAAATCGGTTCATAAACGACGGAGTTATCCCCGAACACACATAAAAAAAACATATATACGGTCGAATTGAGTAACCTCCTCCTTTTTTTGAAGTCGGTTAAAAAATAACAATACATTATTCATCTACCTACAATGGTTTTAATGTACCGCTACCGAATATTTCCGAAATGCTGATTTCAGAACCCTTGAAAACATATTTATGAAAAGCCGTAGGTCACGTTTCGACCCATCGGATATATCGCGAGATTCGGCGATCGGCTCATAAATAACACATTCGCGTATTCGCGCTCATTCGCGCCCGGAACGATACGACGCGACCATGATTCATCGAGTTATAATTCAGGAGCGGAAAATTACGTACAGAAGCACGAAAAGTTGCGTTATTGCCGATATTAAAGCTGAACGGGGGCACGGGTAAAGGAAATAGTGAATTATCGTCCGCCCCGCCCCGAAATATGCCCGGGTTGGGAGGAGTTAAGGTGACAATGTACGAGGAAAATTCGCGGAAACAAAAAGTGCGAATAGTAATGAAATTAATCTCTGTTACGAATGACGTTTATTGTTTCACTCCTTCTCCTCGACTCTCCTCGTTTTCGAAGGCACGCTCCTAATGGAATATGAAAGTAAGATTCGGTGTGCGAGATAAATTATTGCGAAAAGCTTTTCGCATCGCATTCGGAGCGGATTTGGTGATTTGTTGAGAAACGGAGTGGAAATTATGTGAACCGTTCTTCATGAACATTGAACATCAATGGACAATATCTGATTTTTGTTTCATATGATATTACGACTATTACGTGCACAAATGTCAGTAATAGTATAGCTACAACACTGAATGATTCTGGGTGTTCAGGAAGTAAGTACACAGTGCCATGTTGTGACATACTAAGATAAGACTAATAGCATCAAAAATACAAATATGAAATGAGAGCCAGTTCAATATTCCATAACGTGTCGTCTACAACTTCATCGATAAAATAATCGCGATCTATATTTGCCAAGTTATACTCAAGATGTAATTCAAGCCCAACATTTAACTCAGCTGTTTTTTTAACGTAAATACATAGTATATTATATTGGCAAGTTAGTGTATTTCCTGTTTGTACTGGGCTTACACCACTAGGTTGACATATTTGGTTGGTTCGTACAACATTGTAATATTCAAAAAACGTAAGTTCATGTACATATGTACTCGTGTATCTAAAGCAGGGATCATAAAATTCTACGTCCCGTCAATTCAATAACATTTTTACGATCGTCAAAGTATATTCGCGTACAAAATACCGTGTAATCACGCATAGAGCGAATATCCGGTACAAATGAATCGAAATCAACGTTCCATGAGTTTCTATCGCGTTTGCACGATCAAAGATGAAATATTTGTGTTAATTTTTTTTCGAGGCGAGTAAGATCTTCACAAGATTACCGGTGGCGCAAATTTGGAGAGGCCTATGTCCAGCAGTAGACTGAGATAGGCTGAAGAGAGAGACAGATTATACCGTTTCGTGGGATCTGTCCGGTGAATGCGAATTTCATGTGGAGCCTACGATGGCTATATTATAAGTTTGTGACGATTTTTTATAAAGTCATGAAATGAAAACTGCGTTTGTTCAAAACCTAATAAAAACCGACAAGTAATACGCATTCTTAGGTATTACTCAAAAGTGCTCATCAGATGTCACTCAAATTTAAATGGGATAATATGACAAGCACTAACTTTAAAAAAAATCCTATAAAAAGCCTCCTTTTTTATTGAAGTCGGTTAAACGATAGTTATGACACAAAAAAATACGAAGCAGTTAGTTTAATTCTAGCTTTTTATTATATTGCTTTATAAATGAAATAAGTATTTTTGCAGTAATAAGTGTTGCGTCATTACCAAATAAATAAAATATTTTTAAAACTTATAAACACTACTACAATTGTAAATAAAAAAATATATGTTCATTTTTCAAAGCATCCTAAAATAAATAAACAAAAAGATAACATATTATTATTTTAAGAGCCTGTTTCACAAGTTGTGGATAATATACACTATTTGACTGATGACAGTATCCGACAGTAAAAAGTTTTTGCTTCATTATACTTTTTTACCATCGAATTCTACTATATTTACGAGAAATTTCTATTTCTATCTTAAAGTTGGAGTTATATAATTAAGTAGAAAGGTCCTACTGATCTATTCTACCTCCAGCTGTCAAAGTATATTTCTATCGTCATTTGTTCAATCGTCATCGTTTCAACAGACTCTAAAAACAATAAACTTGAAAATTTAAAATTAAACTAATTTATAGCACATAATTATGGTAATATATGTAATTTTTAATTTTTAACCAAGTTAAAAACTAAAGAAAACAATCAAGATGGTTTTGATTAAAATCTAGAAAACATAAAATAAAATTTATTTGACAATACGATATTTTTTGTGAACAGAAACAGTCGAAGGATATTAGAGAAAACTATCGACAAGGTCGCATTACGTAATTTCGAATCGTGGCGTTAATTTGTTAACAACGCAATATATTGAAGGATTAGTTCCCGACGTTACCGTTTTTAGTGCGACGTTTACGTAATGAATGTTAAATTCTTTGTATTGTTGACATTTCAAATCTAGCTCGTTTACTTCTTTTATTTACTTTTTTTAAGGTTAAGCGACTTATTATAGCAACGCTATGGTAATATGTATAATAAACAAAAATAAAATCATTATTTATATAATCTCGTGCCATTGACTAATTGTTATTGGCGCGTTTTAAATTTAAATTAGGAATGAGAAAATTTTGTTTTTGTGTCTTACATATTTTGGCTGTATACATTTTTAAATGTGTGTGGTTTAGTTTGTTCAAGGAGAATGATAGACAGAGGACGCCGAATAATATAATTTAATATTGATTGCACCTACTTATTTTAGTAGATATACACGCTGAAAAATGCAAAAAAGAAAAAAAAAGCCTTATAAATATTAACCAAGTTCTATTAACTACAGCTTATCTCCTGTTGTTAGTCTATTCGTAACTTATCTTCAGGATAACCTTAATCCAAATTCGGTGAACAGGTCCTAAATGTAATAAACGCCTAGCTTTTGCATTAATACAATAAGTAGGATTATTTATATATATACACGTATGTATGTAAATGTCAAACATGTAAATAAGCAGCAACATGTCACATTATCACATGTGAATATTAAATATCGTAATGTGTTCGAACGTGATTGTCACATTTGCGAGATTATGATAGTTAGAGTGCTGAAGGTCTGATGCGTCTAATGTAACGTAATGTAACTAATACACGTGGCTCACACACAATACTACCAATATATATTTAATAATTATGTAAAACATAGTTGTATTTTAATGTAAACGAAAAAAAAAGAACTTCAATTTTACACTATACACTCAGTAATAGGCTAGGAGGTAATACATTTGGAAAACACTCGAAATAAGAATCTCCTCTTTATTGAAGTTGGTTAAAAAGAGTTAACTACAGCGTATTAACGTACGGCTCACGTCATGGTAAGGGATTACCGTAGCTTATAGATGCCTGCAACACCAGAAGCATCGCAAGCGTGTCGCTGAGCCTACCCCTAACCCCCCCCCCCCCCCTCTGGTAACTTTGCTCATCACAGGAATACAATACTGTTTGGAAAAAGTATTATTTAGATGTAATCTTCTGTAAGGTCGAGGTACTTCCCCAGATGGGCTGCTCTAGATTCAGAGCAGGAAATTTCCTGTTATGCCCTACTTCAGCTATCAATTATATTTATTATCTATATATCAGTTATTTCTTTCATAAAAACCTTGTCCTGACAATAACGAACACAAAAACAAGGAATCATTCAGTTTGGTGGACTTCATCAATTAATTTAATTAATTATATACAAATATGTATGTAGATAGGAATACACGTAGGTTCATAACAGACCTCAAGCGATTTGACCACAGACCATAAAATATATTCGAGCTAATCAAATCACGATCAGATATCCATAAACAATTCTAACGTACATCGAAGACAAAGGTGGAACCGACCATGAAGTTTCTATTGAGATCCAATTATAGACAAGTGAAGCTAGTGATGCGACTTATGTGTAGTGTTGCGCGTTATGCGACGATGAAATTGAATGCGGTGTAATGGAAGACGTTTATAACGAGATAGGCGATATATTTTGAATGCCTACGGCGTGTTAGTCAATAGAGAATAACTATAAATTCGGCTTTTAGTGTTTATTGTTATAGTGCCGAAAGCCGAGCTCAAAGTTAAGTAGTACAAAATTTTTAGATGACAATAAAAAAATAATTGTGTTTGCTCGCAAACGAAAAAAAAACCGACTTCAATTACATCGACAAGTAATATAACGCCGTAACTACGCGTTATCAAAGATTACTCAAAAAGTAGTTATCAGATCTCGATAAAATTTATATGTGACCACATGATAAACATCAGCTTTCGATTAAATTAAAAATTATCAAAATCGGTACATCCAGTAAAAAGTTATTGCGGATTTTCGAGAGTTTCCCTCGATTTCTCTGGGATTCCATCATCAGATCCTGGTTTCCTTATCATGGTACTAAACTAGGGATATCCCCTTTCTAACAAAAAAATAATTATCAAAATCGGTACATCCAGTAGAAAGTTATGTGGTATAATACAACGTGGGTCGACGAAAAAAGCGTCAAGTAAAAACGCATTATTAGATATAACTCGAAAAGTAGTTGTTAGATCTCAAATAAATTTAAATGGGACCAATTGGCACACACCACCTTTCGATTAAAACAAAATTTGTCGAAATCGGTCTACCCGGTCAAAAGTTCTGATGTAACATACATTAAAAAAAAAAAAAAAAAAAAAAACAGTCGAATTGAGAACCTCCTCCTTTTTTGGAAGTCGGTTAAAAATAGAGATACGAGGATACGTTTGTACGTTTATTGAAGGTTGTTACTCAACAAATATAATAAAATTACATTATGTACTGCTTTTACTGTAATATATCTATTTTCTACTTGGCTTCAATATTTTCCAACTGAGTTACTGCTATATGTATAAATTAGAAGTAGTAATTGCGGGGTTTCTTCCCAATTCGTCTTTGCAGTCTTCATTCTGAATCGTTGGTAGCTTATATTTTAACTATAATCATTTATTAAAACTAATACAATTTGAATTTGCAAACTCACGTTCTAAAAGTGTTTTTGAAGCCTACTTGAATTCAGTAATATTTGATTTTGATAAACCAGTGATTTCAGGATATAAAACGCATGTAAACTTAAATGTTTTTATAAAACAAATATCATATATCTGTTGTAGTTGTGTGTGCTTCCGAGACACAAGATATTCATCATAACGAGGACTGTTGTAGATACAGCGTTTATTTATTTTTTGTTTTAATATAAAATCATTGTAAAATTCCAGACCCTTAGCATTAAGATTAGCAGATCTCTGACTTTTCGAGGATACACATAACAAACTTTACAAACAAAAAGATGAAATGCTCGCAACGTTGACATAACCTCAATTAAGCTCTCATTAAACGTATCTCATGTCATCTCGGTGGTTTTTCATAAAGACATCGAGAGTAAAGAGGCGATACGAAGGAGAATCGTGTTTGATAAACGTTTTGATTTGTATTTAAAACTCCTTTGAATTCCCTTTGATGTTTTTATTCAAATTACCTGACACTAAAAAGTTTTATAGATCATTATGAGTAATGGTGAAAAATATTATTAAAAAAAAAATGTCTATGTTTTATCCCTATAAGCTTAATTTACCATGTTTGTGGACTTTGGGCACTCTTGACCATGTCGTTTATAATAGCGCCGAAATATTGGGAACTCAAATTGACCAATAACAAAAAAGGGGGGAAACTTGCAAATCAAGTGAAATAGATTTAACCACACTTTCATAATAAAAATGTAACATAAACTATGCCTTGTGATAGGTTTATTTCAGAATATAAAGCAAAAAAAAGGACGACTTACAGAGTTATCTTATAAGAATTTATATGATATTATACTTAGTTTGAAAAAAAAAGAAACTAAATATATTACTTCAAATTCTTATCAAAAGCATCAGAAATTTTTTGTTTAAAGTTGTAGATGACAACTTACCAAAATGACTTGAAAAAAAAAAATATAGTCGAATTGAGAACCTCCTCCTTTTTTGGAAGTCGGTTAAAAAGGGGTGATTTCCCATTTAACATACAAACCATACCGTTACTGACCATGCGAGCTAGATGCCTTTTTACTAATATTATTTTTATTACTTACTTTTCCATGGCTGTATGTGTGTCAGTTAGACACAAACAATTTTTCTAATGTCTACTGTGAGACTATTCGTATAGGTCGAGATTTCAAACTTCGTTTTGAATATTAAGATTTAAGACTTACCATTTTACAGACTTTGCTATTGGTTCTAAATATTAGTACGTCCACTAATTATTACGATATCTAGTAACCCGGTGATCTAAATCAGTACATACAAATCAGTCGTGACATCTACGACTATCAACTTTATTTTTTCTTTAGATAGAAACGATTTTTGCATAGACTTCCGTTTCTAGGACCCTAACATGGCCACGTAATGCTGACCAATTCATACAAGCGAATTTAATCTTAACTATACATAGTAATAAAAGTTAATATTGCTTAAATTTGAAACAGATTGGTCGTTATATTAAGCAAGTGACACTAAACTTTATAAATATAGTCTTAAAGGTGAATATTGTTTTGAGTTGAATCGGGATGGTAAGTAAAATGATCGTCGGTCACGTTAGCTCCTGTACGACGCTAAATGTATTGTGCTGCGTTGTGCCAATTAAGTTAGCGAGTTTTCTCTAGATCTTGTTAATAATAAAGGAGTATGTCAACGTTATATTGTTAGTGTATTTCTTACAGTAAGTACAGGGTAGAAGTATTTTACTGTCGTAATATTTTCTTGATTCAATTTTCTGGGTACAATACTAACCATCTATATTCTTCATATTTGAGGTCTATGTCCAGCAGTGGATTGCGATAGGCTGGTGGCTCATTTAGGCAACGATAATACGAAATTGTAGTCAACTTAACGAGGAAGCAATAAACTATACAATATTTTAGTATGTTTTTTCCTCAAATTATAAATAAGTATTCGTAACATAACACCATGCAAGTTAACAAGTTATCAAAATACTTAGTTCATTAAATAGCCAATTAATTATATATAACTCCCATGTTACATATTTCGGTACAGGCATACCGGTCGGTCTCCGTAAGCAATCTTATTCGGATTTTGCTTACTAGAGTTACAACTTTATAGGCCGGCAGTTACCCAACAATTTTTTTTAAAATTTCTGTTATTAGTGCTTACTTTTCCTTTATCATATTTTGTTACAAAAAACTCAAAAGAGTTTTTGCGTATAATCGTAATTAAACTAAGAGTTACATTATAATGATAACTTAATCACAGTCAATAAAAAACTAATAATAATACTGCATTAAAAGTCACAATAATACTATAAGCACAGATAGCATTTTTCTTATATTTTTTGTGCGCTTTGAAAGTCAAGGATGTGTTACAGTGCAGCCACTTAATATTTTTTACTCTTTATTTTTATGTCACTGACTTTATTTTAATAAATATCTAAGGTCAAAATCATTAATTTCTTAGAATTTAAATATGAAAAAATTATGTTCAATAATTAATATATTTTAGTAAAGGTAATATTAAAAAAAATATCAGTCTCGTTCAATTTAATTAATATTAACGTTACAAAAAAACAGGAATTGGTGTTGGCTATGAACTGAAATGGCTAAATAGCCATAAGTCCGCCCACTGTACTGCACAGTCTGTAACCATCTTCAAATATGTTTAAAATGTGTCCCATGTAGTTGTGGTATACAATATGATATAAAAAAAAATGAAAAAAAATCGATTCAAATACGAAAAAAAGTTATTATGTACTAGAGCCAGGAGCGCACACGTTTGTATATTTTAGTCAATTGCTATCTATTTTATCTAGACCCACTTCACCACGGAAAGAATTACTGAAACCTTATATTACTCGCCTAGATCCATGTAGTTTTTACGTGTTTTCTTTTGTGCTTAAAAGAAATAACCGTAAAATTTCCTCTACCGTGGATTTACAGTAACACACACGTATACACATCAGAGAACCTTTTAGGCTTATTTTGCTTCCCCAAGTATGGATAAACATTGAATAATAAAGAGATAAACGTGAAAATTTTATAAGAAACTCTAAGCTAGGTGTACATCTTTCCTAGCGTCTTTATATATTTTGTTATTCGCATTATTTAAAAGTCGTGAAAAAACGACAAACTTTTTAACTCTATATGAACGATAAAAAGAAATAAAGTATTTATATAAATAACTCTTTTGTTTGTTTAAAAACACGAATAAAAAAAAAGTGTGCTTTAGTAAGAAGTAAAACTTCTTTAGCAATAGGCCTGCACTGTGTCATCGATATACGAAACGTAACTGGCTAGGAGAGAAAAAGAGAAAGAAAATGTGTGCTCGAACCTCTCTCTCTCACACTTTTCGTAATGCTCAAAAGCATTTACCAGCTTACTCCCCAGGTCAAGCGTGCGTAAAGAAGTTTTACTTCAAAACTAAAAAAAGGACTTTATTGCAACCTCCTTTCAAAGAAAAAAAAATGATATTTATCGATAAATTTATTCCATATATAAATTAAACTATCGCAACGAACTTTAAGTTACGTGGAAGTGACTCATTAAAACATGACACGACAAAGAACCCCCGCGAAGATAGAGAGATGTGAGAAATGTACGGTACTAGTATTGAGATTATGACAGTTTTAATTATTATCACAATTGTATTATTGTATGATAACAACTTGATATTTGAAGTATTATAACCAGAAAAAACTTAAATATGGTTAGGTATAATAGTAAAAAAGGGACTGAACTGATTTTGATACCTTTTTCTGTTTGATAGATAATTTTTCGAATTACATAAATCTCTCTAGCTTTTTGTGGATTATGTGTGAACATATATAGCTTATTAAGACGTTAAAGGATTATTAGGATTGAAACTTCATGATTTGGTACAACACTTCTGTAACAATATTATGTTAAAATATAATTATATTTATTTATGTCACTAAGATGGCAAACAAGCTTACGCTCAGCCCGATAGTAAGAGGTTACCGTAGCCTTTGAACGCATGCGACATGAAGAGTACAGAACAAAGTACTACTTGAGATTAGTATTATTTGGGTGTGATCGACTTGCTCGATCACGTTTTTCGTAACGCTCTCGTCACGCATTCACCAGCTTACTCCCCAAGTCAAGCGTGCGTAATGAAGTTTTTCTTCAAAAAGGGTAAAAAAAAACCATCTAAACATGATGAAATAGTATTAACTGGATATTTGCGTTGATTTTTAATAGTAATATTTTCATCAAAGCGTCCACTTGTTATTATAATCATATTTTTTTTTATTGCGTTACGCGTGAACGAATACTAGTATCACAAAAAACACCGCATCGTCACGCGCTTATTGTAAATCCATTATAGATCTGTTTGACAAAACGCGCCACAAAGAAACGCAAATATAATAAACCGTGACGATATTAAAAAATGAACAAAAAAAATGTATTAAATTAAATATAAAAACCGATATTGAAATATCGTACAAAATATTTGAACACGTATTCAATTTCGTCAATAACAACAAACGTAATGTAATCACACGGAGGATGTACGGGCGCGATGAAAGCCACTATTTTATTAAAACCAATCTTTTTAAATGCTTTTGTCACACAATGTTGGGGTAATATTCTAGGAAATTTGAACTCTATCATCGTCGGGATATAGATGAAAATGTATTATTGATGAGGTGTTAAGCTGTTGATACACGTACACACAGATTGAACTTTCTTTCCTGTACGTTCTAAGGTTAGCTGGTCTGGAATGCTTTCAGTTTTAAACTTATCTTTTAACCGATTTCAAAAAAGCAGGAGGTACCTCATAACTTTTATTGGGTTTACCGATTTTGATAAACATAACATCATATACTGGTGCTTGACGTGTTTTCATACATAAAGCGAGATCTGTAAGGTAGTTTAGGAGCCCTAATAATGTGTATTTTGCTATAATATTGTAGACATAAGTTGAAGTCAGATGTAAATTGAGACACAATTTAACTGAGAATCTGCGCTTTCTTAAATCTCTAAATTTGAAGTTATACTTCTTCTGGCGTATCCAAAAAATTATGAGAGTAAATTTATACGATGCGCGCGCACACTGTCACAAAAAAAACCGACTCCCTAAAGTTAGCTAGTCAACGAGGAAGAACTTAGCAACGTCAAGTTAGCTACCTAATGAAGTATAACTTCTTACGTGCGTACATAAGTACATACACGGTTTTTTAAATTATAGCCGTATTGAGAACTTCCTTTGGATTCCATTAAAACTGGTAAGGAGTAGCCGAGTACGCAGTAGTCCTTATCGAACAAATGACAAAGAGATTAAAGATGTAAAACAGCATCAACTTTTCAGACGTCGCTCGCGCCTCTTACGTCGCAGTTGTACCTCACACGTAAATATTTAAGATCGGAAAATACGACCGTACATCGTTGCGAGCTTAATCAGTCCACGGAATCGTATTACATGCGAAAACTTCAATTTAGAGATTTTATTTTTATGTAGCGCCAGCTGCGTCTCGCTGTTTAAGATCATCTAACTTCTTATTTTGAAGAATTTCGGTTCAAAACCAAGAGCATACCAAAACTAAAATGCAAAAACTTTTTTATTCAAATTATTTAAAAGTACATTTAAATCGTTTATAATTATAATTATCCAAGTCTTTTGTAAATTAATTATGGTTGATGTGAAGATACTATGAATTTGGAATATAGATTCTGCTGAGAAGAATCGCCAAGGAACTCCAGATGGCTGGCCCATTGGCGCAGTTTGCAGTGACCCTGCATGTTTATATAAGTATTGTTTATATAAATTCATATTATGAATTTATAGAACATAAAAATATATCTTACTATATCAGATGACTGTTACCTATAACACATGTATTAAGTTGCTTAACGTAGGAACAGACGACCGTGTGCGTATGTTATAAATATGTATGTATGTGTTTCATGGGATTCCGTGATTGAGAAACAAACATGCATCCAAACTTTCGCGTTTATAATATCACTAAGATGTTACTTAATTGGATATTATTATACATCATTACTTGTATAAATACTACTTTGCTTAGATTCGTTGAATGTTAAACATAACGTTACAAGCTTCAACTCGCTGTGGAGCAGGGTGGTGGATTAAGCTTCGAAATATCTCGTATATAAAGAAGGAGGCCTATGCCCAGCTGTGGGATGTTACAGGCTAAATCGTAATTAACAAATTAAATTAAAACTTTGATTAGGCTTATGTAGGTGTTTGCGAATCTGAATCATCATATTGCAAGGATTTTATATGAATCACCGTTTAGAAGTGTTGATTATCACATAACCAAGAATATATTATTGAGAGAAATTATTGCATTATAACAATAATTTTATCTTACTAGCATAAAGATATTGATAATATAAACAATTCCTAATAAATTAGTAAAAATATAAATAGAAAAAAGAAATATTTCCCAATAAAAATAATCAAATTATTGAAAAATCCTTTTGTCAAATGACGATTCAAAATTGATTCTGAAGCCTACTCAAATAAAGAAATTTTAATTTCTTTTTTTTTTTGTAATGAATAACCAACTAAGAATATGAATGTAGTAGAAAGATTAAAAAAATCAGCAGAAGAGTGCTACGTTCAGCGATATCCGAATTAGATACATAGTAGAAAACGTAATAGCCAAAAAGGTACAACACATACGGGTGAAGCCGCGGGCGAAATGCTAGTATAATATAAAATATCGATATTATATCAGACGGAAATCGGTATCAACCTGTGTGTGTATATCCGCTGTTACGCTGATCCCATTCCCGCCGATTCGATAACTTGCGGGGATTACGATCTGGCAACGATCTTGCTCTAGTGAATTTGTTTCGATAAAATATATCGATTGTTGCAATTCCGCTCGGTTTCAAGGCGTAATTGAAAAACGAATACCGAGCATTACGTGTGTATCGATATGGATAGTGATGGGAAAATGAATATTTTTGTGGTTTAAAAACGATTTTTAATATAAAACGGCATGTTTTTTATGTCCGTTCTGGCAATGATAATAAAATAATTTAGGATTTCAATACACATTTACATAACATACATACAAATTTGTCGAGCCGTTTCGGAGGAGTATGGTAACTGTAGGTACACGAGAATTTTATATTAAGTACTAGCTGACTCGGCAAACGTTGTCTTGCCGCTAAACGGTATTTAAAAATAGGGGTTGGTGGTAGAAGTGTAAAAATTTAGGGTTGTATGTATTTTTCAACGCCAAATCATGATAAAATAAAAAATAAATAATTTATGTAAAAATTAAAAAAAAAATAGTGGTGGACTACCTTTAACATTCAGGGGGATGAAAAATAGATGTTGTTCGATTCTCAAGACCTACCCAAGCCTTGGTCAAGCCGTTTCGGAGGAGTTTAACTACAAACACCGTGACACGAGAATTTTATATATTACATAAATAAATGTAAGTATATTTATTTATTTATTTTATATTTGGGAAACAAACAGATATAGGTGCATAATAAAATACATTAACACAAATGAAAAGTACAAAATCCAACAAAGTTTCCACCAATTACAATTACATAAAAGTACTCTAAAGCAATAATAAGCTATAATAAATTACTCAATATTAAAAATTGGCTGTCTGTAAAGTTGCTTTATGGACGGTAGTTTAACGTGACAACGACATAACATAATTGTATTTGCTCGCAAACGAAAAAAACCGACTTCAATTAATACAGCGTAGGTAGACGAAAAAATAGTTAAGTAAACAGAATACGCGTTATCAAAGATTACTCAAAAAGTTGTTATCAGATCTCGATAAAATTTAAATGTGATCACATGATAAACATCGGCTGTTGATTAGAATTAAAAATAAAAAAAAATAAAATGGTCGAAATCGGTCCACCCAGTCAAAGGTTCTGAAAAAAAACAGTCGAATTGAGAACCTTCTCCTTTTTTGGAAGTCGGTTAAAAAATCTCCTCGGACATATCGAGTGATAGTATAGTCAGTAAACTTCAGTAAGAGTAGGCTTGCGCCGCATCAATCTATATTCCATATACTATCACTGAGCGTAACGGGACAGTGAGCGTAACGCAATGAGTCATCCTTTTTCGTGCATGCCACCGTACATCGATTTATTAGACTTTGTCACGTCAAAAAATCCAAATAAATACAAATCAGTAATAAAAACGATTCAACATTAAATCGTTTTAATCGATTTCGATATCTTTTTTATACTAGTCATATTTCCTGGATATACGGTAAGAATAAAGAAGTCAGTTTTCCGCAGACCATAACGTGTACCGTCAAGATGATTTGCGTTTTATGCCGTGCAGCGATCTTTACGAAGTCTTCTATCTGCTGGAAATGCATTATTCGAATTTTGCTGGCGAGAAGAAATCCGTGTCCGTAAATTTTTTTTTTGTATTTTTTAAAGCTGAAAACATTATTATTATTTTTAGATTAGTATTATAAATATATATATATATATATATATATATATATATATATATATATAGTCGTAGAAGATATACCTACTACTGGGGTACAATCAATTGACCTTATGACAATTGTCAACTATGTATTTCTAACTCGATTAATATTCTTATTATGGGCGCTACCACCTTTCATACTGATATCGAATGAATACTACGAGAACTGAATTTTAGGGTATGTTCTGTTTTTAAGAGAATATCCACTTATGAATGTCGCAACCTTATTATATTTGTATGACGACCATGAGCTTTGTGAACTTATAAATTTTGTTAAAATTGCTTTAGTAATGAATATCGACATTTTCCTAGAATATTTTCTGTATACTTACGATAAATCGAATTGTCGTATCATTGTAGGTGAAAATATTATCCTTGGCAAGGAAGTCAGTAATAGTGTGGTAGTAGTAGATGAACGACTAATTACCTAATTAACCTAAACTAGTCCTAATTTAGTCGCTTGTTGATTTTTTATTAACACACATTTTCAATACGAATTATGTCGTTGTAAGCGCAATGTATAATTATTTTTAAAGTAGTCATAAAAATTAAGCAGAAAATAATAATAATAATAAGAACATAGAAGAGTAGGTACAATAAACAAAAGGAAAGGTAACAAACAAACAACAAAAAAAAAGCTAAAAGAAAGAAAAGGCTTACTAGGTTTCTGCCTCAGCATTGTTTTTGACAACAAGAATTTATCGCCAAAACCGCTGATTTTCTGGCAAAACCTAAGTACCAGTTATTATCATTCAATCAATTGTCTTTTAATGTTGTACGTAGTAAGCAATTAAAATATTTCAATGTAGCAAGTACGAAATAAAGTTAAGTTCGAGAATGATTTCTACAACGCGCTCATGTTGTTATTGTTACCTACTGTTTGTATTTCGCACTATCATGTTCGCCAAAGCTGCTCGCTCAAATCCACCGATAGAGCTATTTGCCTTTGACAAAGGAAACATCGCATTCATTGGTAATTCAACCGTGCCCTAGTTCGGAAGTAGACGAAATCGTCGAAACCCTAACGGCTCGTTGTTATTAGCAACGCAGCAATGTCTTTAGGGGCTCGCACTCGTCACGGCCAGACATCCGCGTCGACGAGTGCCTTTTGTTTTAAACTCGATTAAAACTTGAGTCGCGGGAAAAGCGTCTCGGTTAGGAGGTCGTTAGTGAGTTTCAGAATAAGGACATAGATCAAACGGTAAAGTGGATTTCGGGACGTTTGCGATACGAGAGGCGGTTTAACTTGTGTTCGGTCGGATTTATGCTTCCGAGGCAATCCCGCGCGTTGCACCGGGAATAACTTTATTACGTCACGGCGATATTTTACCGGCGGACGAGTTGGGACCGATAAATTTGTTTGAAATATAGAAGGTAATGTTTTATGATAGCGGGGGCTTTGTATTGTTGTTGTATTGTCGGTTGTACGATTGTCGTCTCGCGTTTCGGAACGGATGGTGAAATGTTGATTAAATAACAACAATAATTACACCTCGTAATATTTATTATGCGAATTCACGAGAATATTGTAGCTCTGCTTTAGTATAAATCTCAGCGAATGTAAATAAGTATCCTTTGTGTAATTAAAACAACTATAAATTCAAGTAATTTTACTTTCAAATTTGATAAGACAAATTTTAGTACAATATAATTAAGTCAATAATTATTCAACATATTCTTTAAAACTATACTAGCTTAAAATTCTCTAAATTCTCCGAATTCTTCATGGCGAAGAGACACTGATTATCCGTTGACGATTTAGTCGTTTTCGAAACAGTTATTCAGAGTGATAGACAGTCGGGCAGACATCCAAATCAGAATACTGGGGCATTACTTTAAGAGCTTTAGTTAGCATCGCGTTGCTTTTGTTTAAAAAAAAAACATACAGATAACACAACCGATGCCTTTAATGTTGCCAGTTTTATTAAATCTATTTAATACTTTATTGCACATGTAGAATGACGTTAAGGAAATAAAAATATTTTAACCTAAAAAAGTGCAAAGGTGGTCTTATCACTAACAGTGATATCTAAAAGACAATATCTGTTAATAGATAAAACGTTGATAGCATGACATAACTAAGTAAAACCTGACTTTTTTGTGAGTCGAATTTTTATCTCCAAAGTATATTATGCTTCCTATGGCGCATGCCCTCCATATGGTTATTGGCGTTCTGTATTCGTAACTAGATTTGTCTAACGCCAAACTAAAAATACAATACTTCTAAAAATTGCAAAAGTATCTGCTACCATTTAGAAATAATCCCTTTAAGCTAATAATTATCGTAGTATTATGTAGTATTTTCTTGCTTCAATTTTAGTAGGTAAATATGACCTATATATATAGTTTATTTGTAGCAAAACACATTCGAGTGTGTTTGTTTTGTGATTAGATCAATTAAGAGCTGTCAGTTCAATGTTATATTATTTTTTAGAGGTAACATAACATTGTGCAACAACTCAAAGAAGCAGAGTATCGATGACTTGGTGGATGGAGAGCGGAAAAACCGCACCAACTATCTAGTAAATATTAAGTAAATTCTAAGTTATTGCCTAGTTCCTTTATAAAGAAAAACCATTGGTTTAGTTCTTCGTCTTATGGAAAAAAAAATGGTAACGTTATTACGTAAATATTTTAATTGTAATTAAAAGTAATTATTAATGTATTTTCTAGAAATAGTCTAATGGAATTTAAAGTATTTTGATTACAAAACGCATATATACGAGTATTTGTATCGTTGTTTTATATTATAAACTAGATTAATTTGAATTTTTAATACAGGACATAAATTTAGCTTAAAATAAAACTAATACTAACTCTATAGTTTCTTTATTTTCTAAACAATTATATTAAAATGTTTCAAACTTAGTAGAGCGTATTTCCATTAACGATGTTATGTGAAAACTTTTTTTTTTACAGTCTCTTTATTTAAAGGAAAGTAGGTATATAAAGAAAATTGGCAAAGATAACACGAGTAAGTACCAAACACGGCTACATTTTTAAAAATGTTTATTAAACTTGGCGTAAACTCAATCTTCCAACTAAGTAAAAAAAAAATATTGCGAATAGATATACACCGGACGATCGTGGGTATTAGTAATAGGGTTGTCAAAACAAATATTTTCCCAATGCAATTTAACGCTATTTTTAACGGATTCCAAAAAGGAGGTTTTCAATTAGACTGTTTATATTTTTATGTTTGGTTATCTCATAAATTTTTCCTGGGTGTTCCAATTTTGATGTTTTTTTTTTTAAATAGTATTATCGAATATGTACTTTTTTTCGTTTGCGATTAGTCTTATTTTTTTAAAACATAATTTTTTGTTAGTATCAAATAATTGAATTATTTATAGAATATCTTTAGATGTTTCTTTTACGTGTTCTTAAAAGTAAAATATGTCAACGCAGACATCAACAAACACTATTTTCCTCGATATATGCATCTTATAAATATTTAAATAAAAAAACTATACATTGAATTTCAATATAAATCTCATACGAAGTCCTGAACCACAGTCAGCTCGGCGGGAAATGTCACCCTACGTAAGACGATGATATAAACTTGTACGTTTACACGGCTCGCTGGCTAACTACGTAACTATGGTGTTACCTTTCAAAGCGAGCATTGTACGTGAAACTACGATCGACTCTCGAGCTTATTGTCAGACGAAGCGTGGCACGTTACCGGATTCAGTGGGATGCTATTGGAATTGTTAGCGACGGAAATTATTACCGTACGTTAGTTTGCAAGGCTTAAGTCGCGTATTGTGTTACGATAAAATGATATAGGATACTTTTATTGTTTTCAACGTTCGATCGACTTCGCTGCGATGCGTTAAATAAACGATTCATAATAATCTATATAAATAAAAATGGACGACAAAAATTATTTAAAACAGCATATTTTTATTTTTCATTTTAATTATCCCGATTTAAATAATTTTTGTAATAAAAATAACCATGTTAATTTAAAATCTTATATAAAAATGACTCGCCGAAATGTGTGTAACGCGCATAACTTCCAATCAACTGCATCAGATGGATAATTGTTTTTTTTTGTGGTTGTTTCTATCAGGACTATCTCTAGTTAGTTAAAATAAAAAAAAAACACATTAACGAAAAAAAAAAATTTTTTTTTGTGTCATATCTTATTCGTATATAGCAAAAATTTTAAACATCGTACTTTTACTTTTTAAAACTTACTTATTCAACTCAGGTTTTTTACTTTATACGAAAGAGGTTGTATTTACATTTAAACGTATGAAGGTTTTAATGTTTATACAACATATTTGTGTTACCGAGTAGAAATACTCGACGAATTAGCGATTATTATCTCGTAAGCGATGCAATGATGCAAATGAGTGAGTCACCGCGAGGCGTATTTAGAAAACAATGGCCGGTACATTGATTGCATAGCATTGGAGCTAAGCAAGGAATTGTTATTAATAGCAGAGTTTGAGTTTGTATACCTATGTTGTCAATGTTTTCGGATCCCCTACACAATTTTCACATATTCAACGGCTATAAAACCTTCTTAGCCTTCGTTCTTGCACACGTTTATGTACGTTAAAAATTTCACACGAACGTAGTCACGGACGACAGTTAGTATCAACGTAGATACAAAGTTCAAGACGTAAGGAATAGGATACGGTATGCGTGTAACAGTAGACGCTTACGCAAGAATCGCACTTGTTCAAACAATGCATGCTCACGACAAAACGATAACACCTTACAAGACTCAATATTGTAATATTATATATATTGTCAATTATTTTATGTCACCTATTTTTCTCTACTGAAATATTATTACATAAAGTATTTTTTTTTAAGTTATACTTCTTTGGAAAAATGACGAGGGTAATTTTTTACGATGCGCGCGCACACCGCACTGTCACAAAAAAAAACCTGAAGTTAGCTATTCATCGAAGAAGAAGTCAGCAACGTGAAGTTAGTTAGCCAATGCAGTATAACTTCTTACGTGCGTACATAAGTACACACACAATTACACACTTTTTTTAAATTTAAAACGAACTACACACAACACAACACGTGCTGTGTGGCTACGGCACTAAAGAATTTAGCCACCCCCTCTCTTCCCGTGGGTGTCGTAAGAGGCGACTAAGGGATAACAAGGTTCCACTACCATCTTGGAACTTAAAAAGCCGACAGATGGCGGGATAACCATCCAACTGCTGGCTTTGAAATACACAGGCCGAAGACGGGCAGCAGCGTCTTTGGTGCGACAAAGCCAGTACTGCGGTCACCAACCCGCCTGCCCAGCGTGGTGACTATGGGCAAAACACATGAGTTCACGTTATTTTTGACGTAAACTTGTGGAGGCCTATGTCCAGCAGTGGACTGTATAGGCTGTAATGATGATGACACACAACACACATCACAGGAGTTCTAAAATGCCCATGGCATTTATTAAACATCATGCATTATTTTATCCGACATGCGATTTATTACTTAAGCTTGCAAATCGACAGTCCTGTGACTGCCTAGTAACGCGTAAGCAAGGACGCGGTCTGATGTTGACGGAATTTACCTGTTACAATATACATATATTTTTTTTTACTGTAAATTTTTCATTTTTTTTGCGCATAGCCTAAGCACTATGTATACTATACTGTTTATTATGGTTTGTCTTTTCTACACATACATACACTTACACTCTTTCATGCACACAGATATATATATATATACCTACACAAGTACTTAGGTACACATATACATTTATATCTATACAAATAAATACAATTGGAGTGTCTGCTAGTAATATTAAAATAATCGCTTTTTTCTTAATGCATCTGTATATACGGGACACATACCAAAATTACATTTTCTACAATTTTTGTCTGTCTGCCTGTCTGTTTGTTCCGGCTAATTTCTGAAACGGCTATACCGATTTTGACGGGACTTTCACCGGCAGATAGCTGATGTAGTAAGCAGTGACTTAGGCTACGTTTATTTTAGGAATTTATTTATTTTATAACTCTGCGAACTGAACAATAACTATTTTGTTAAATTCCACGAGGACGAAGTCGCGGGCAGAGCTAGTAATAAATAATTATTTATTTCTATATATACACACAGTTGACCAAAAAGTTTCTAAATGTAGGTATCTAAGTATACAATACTATTATGCAATAGAATCTGAATTTTAATACATTAATAAAAAAAGAAATTATCACTTTTATATTAATAATATTATAAATAGCTTTTTTTTCGTAGTTGCAATAACCAAAACATCAGTCGGGCCAATTTTTTAATTTTAAAATCAAGTTAATGTCATTTTTTATATTCAACTATATCGGTAAACAAGCGTACGGCTCACTTGATGGTAAGGGATTACAGTAGCTTATAATAGACTTTTGCAACACCAGAAGCATCGCAAGGGCGTTGAAGACCTTACCCCCAATTCCCTCCCTGAGCTCTGATAACCTTACTCACCACAGGAACACAACACTGCTTGAAGGCAATATTATTTAGCTTTTGCCGCTCTAGTTTTTGAGTAAGATAAATCCTGCTATGCCAGTTTCTGTCTGTTGTAGTCGTAGTATTTAGATTCGATGCGGAACGCTACAAGATCTATATCATATTTAGGTAATTTTGATCATTTTTATATGATTCACAAGTTTATTTATAAAATCCCATGACTTGTTAGGCAAATTTCCTCCCGTGCGGTATTATCATTCAAGTCTTATCACGCACCTGTGTCATCAGAGATTAGTGATACGCTTACGAAATTTTAAACAGCTTTCGTAGACAAAGGACGATGAACCGCGGCCCGTGACGAAAATTAAAAAAAGAGACACTCGAGTCTTTTATTATCTGTGTCGTGAACAAAAAAACTAAAAAAAAAATCTTACAAGTATTATGTATTCTTTACTCTGTACACACCCATTGTGTCACATGTTAACGAGACGTTTAAAAATACAATAATGGTTTCGAATTTCATTTTCATTCGACGTTCAAAAAACGTATTATTTACTTTTTTTTTAATTTATACAAACACACGTAAACACATGCATTTATTACGTATATTATATATTTTTATTCTTGTTTTGAAAATAATTGTGCAATTGATAAATACCTCTGTGTTTGTTTACGTAAATTGATACTTTATTGCTAGCGTTCTAAGTGTGCGTTTGAAGTTACGTCTGTGGTTTGTGTTTGTGCATTTTTAAGTGATCATTGTGTGAATTATATTTGCAATGTGGAATTCCCACTAACAGTGCAGTAATAAAGCATAAGAGTTAAAAATACATATTGTATGTTTATTCAGTCTCTTCTCTTGTCTACCGGACATCTGGACTCTCACTCTGAGCACGGCCTCTTTCTCTATGTAGGAGAAGGATTGGAGCTTAATCCACCACTCTATTCCCTTATGGATTTGCAGATTCTCTACTTCGAGTATGATTATGATATTAGGTACTTATGATAATAACTGGGAGAAATAGTCTAACGCGCTCTCCGAGGCACAGTGGGGAGACCAACAAGGACAGACATCCAAACCGGAAAAAAAACGAGTGTGCTTTAGACCACCAAATGAAACATTATATCTTCACTAACTAGTATCTCTCTCAATTTCTGTTCGCCTCACTCGATCACATTTTTTGTAACGTTCTCGTCACGCATTTACCAGCTTACTCAGTGTTTAGGCGCCTTCACGCTACACTACACCAGAGCGGTAGTTGTTCAGAACAAATAGGTTCATGTTAAAATTAACAATATTGTAAGTAGCGGTACATTAATGTTTTTAACAAATTCTGAGTTAAGCGTTTATGCAGCTATGAAGGACAAGATCAGTTATATTCCACTGCGTTAATCGTAATTTATTATCTCAACATACGTATATGAGATATGTAAGTTGATTATTATTTTTTCCATCATTGATGAATATCAGACGACTTTAAGAAGTAATGAAAGGACCACCAAGAAATATGTCCCCTTTTACACATAAATAATAACGTCAGGGAACAAAAAGTTTGTATCTATATTGTTTCGATTCAGAAGTTCAAATCACGTGTTTTTTTCCAATGGATGATGATGATTGTTTCTACATATATACAATTATTGTATATTATCCTTATCGTGCACTTGGGTAAAAAGTATACAAAAGATAAAACTTTATAATAAAAAATGTTGTCTAAGTAATATATTATTTATGACTGAATTTAATTGAAATAATCAGTAAAATATAGTTGCTTTACTACTAATAACGTTACGTGTGTAGAAGATTGAAGCTTAATCCGCCACACTATTCCACTGTGAGTAGGCAGAAATAATGATCGTTATCACGTAACGATTAAATGATTTTGCCTTCAACATCCCACAGCTGGGCATAGGCAACTTTGTCCATGCCTTAGCAAGTATTCACAATATTTTTATAACAATGTGATCGATGGTTTTGAAAGGATAAACATTATATTGTATGTGTGCTTTTTGTGTTTGTACAAATAAACATTTACTTGTATAAACACAGAAAGTGCTCCAAGCAGGGATCAAATCTGTCTTCTTCGATAGTAATAGAATTTTCGTAACCACCAGTCTACCCACACAACTCGTTTTTATTATTAATTTACAAATAAATGCTAATGGTTTATTATGTATACAAGGAAATATAATTTATCTATTAATTTATTTCTCATACCTAATTAGTTATTATCAAATATTTTAATTACTTATTTATATTTTACCGTATGTACCATGCTATAGTTGTATCATCATCTTATTATTATTAATATTCCACGTATTGCAACATATTTAAAAAAAAATCGTAAAAAATAGTTAATAAAATAAGAATTTATTTTCCCAATGTCACGTAAAAAAACTTACTTCGTATTGTTATTTCCTTTTTTTTTTTAATTTATACATACACACATAAACACATACATTTATTACGTATATTATATATTTTTATTCTTGTTTTGAAAATAATTGTGCAATTGATAAATGCCTCTGTGTTTGTTTACGTAAATTGATACTTTATTGCTAACGTTCTAAGTGTGCGTTGAAGTTACGTCTGTGGTATGTGTTTGTGCATTTTTAAGTGATCATTGTGTGAATTACATTTGCAATGTGGAATTCCCACTATATATATATATATATATATCATTATAATATTTGTTATTTTTTAAGTATTAATTATTAAAAAAAATTAAGCCACTATAATTATTATCATATGCAAACTTCTTTTTGATAAAAATAAATAAATAATAATAATTCTACTTTATTGCACAATACACAAACGTTATTCTAATTAACCTAAATAAATATATTTATATTAAAACAAAGCAACGTAATTCAAGATAATTTATACTATTCTAGATAATATATAAATTAGTCATACAATAATAATTATTCCTAACGGTATTATTGAGGCTACAGCAATGCTCACATGTGGTTAGCGACAATCGACAAGATATAGGTATAGGGTGTGCGAAACGAGGAAACACGTTTATTTTCGGACACAGACGGACGTAGCGACGTGTCTATAGTGACGTTATAAATCGTGATAAGACTAGCTTTTATCGACGGCTTCGCTTGGTTTGTAAATGAAATTAAAAAGAATTTGAAATGGAGAGGCTCTGAGTTTATATTAATACGACAGACGTTATTAATAGTTATGTATTTCATCCTTTTCAATGAATATATTTAATAATCGAAGGCTCATTTCATAAGCGAGGAAAATTAAGTAATTAAAAAATTGAATAGATTTTACGAATATAATATTTAATAAATTATTCAAAGTGTTTTTTTTTGCTTAATTTATTGGTCCTAAGGATATCAAAACAACTAGTAATTTGATAAACAAAAACAGAGACACTTTTGAAATTATATAATAATATTAACAGACAGACAAACAGTGGGCCCTTTCAAGTCTATCGAAATGATCTTTTATGTCATTGCCGCAGGGATGCCGCAAAATTAAATTTGTCTCATTATTACAATTACAATTACAAATTACATATAATTAATAAATTATGTATTACGTAGAAAAACAAGCAAAACAAAATATTTGGGTATTATTCTCCAACTTTGTTATAAACTTCATTATTAATGTGTGTCTAGGGCTAATACTCCGAATATTTACATTATAATTTAAAACTAAAAAATTTCAGTAATAAAACGTGTGAACACTAGTCGTCGTGTCTCAAGTTAACGTACGGTTGTTTGGGCACCCTCCACACACGCACAAGGTCTAGCGACCCACCCCGGCTTCGCACGGATGCAATGCTGTTACTAAATATAAAATGAAAATAAAATAAATATAATACATATATGCGCAAAAAATATGTCTATTTACGACATCATATTAGAAACCTCTAAAACTATCAGTGTTTGTCTACTATATTACGCATGAATTATACGTATAAATCTTCTTCTCACCCTATTTACTAAAGAAAACCGCATCAAAATCTGTATATCCCAGTTTTAAAGATCTAAGCATGCAGACAACGGGAAGCGACTTGTTTTATACTATGTAGGTAGTAACAAGTTCTCTAGTTTATGACATTAATATGAACAAAAAGAAAAATGTTAATCGTTATAAAACTTGAGAATTTTTTTTTACAAATTTCTAATAATAATTACAATCCTATGTAATTTACTACTTACATAAATATAAAATATAAAATAATATTTATTTAAACGTCCATGTCTCAAAGACTTGTTCATTAAGATTAGATGAAAAAAAAAAGAACTCTTTATAAATTACTAGCGCGGATTCACCTGCTTCGAATTCCGATACTTGTAAAGATTGACATTTAATTTAATTGCATTGGTTTTATATGCCAAATACAAAACGTGTATGGATGTTTCTTTTATATACATATATCTATAAACATTTTGTTACTACTGAGCTCAGTCAAACAAAGAAACAAATTCTTTCGAGTTAAATGTTTCTGTATCCAACATCGTAGTAATGGCGGTGTTTCTTTCCGACTCTTAGCTGATTTCACGTTAAATATAATTAATTTATTGAAAAATGATATAATTTCAATTTGTATAATGATGATTGTAAAAAGTGCTTTCGAAGCCTACTAGAATAAAGACGTTTTAGATTTTGATTTCATTTTTAATCATCGCTTCAGCCTGTAATATCCCACTACTGGCCTTTTTCCCCATGTAGGAGAAGGATCAGAGCTTAATCCACCATGCTGCTCCAATGCGAGTTGGCGGATAGGTATATTTCCTACTATGAGTAACGATCGCCATCGGGTGTACATGATAACAACCGGGACCGACGGCTTAACGTGCTCTCCGAGGCACAGTGGGGAGACCCACTAGGACTGCACAAATACCCAGACCACGGCAAACACCTGTATGGCCAATACAAATGTTTGTCATGTGCGGGGATCGAACCCGCAACCGCCAGCGCAACAGGTACAATCCATGGCTGTGACCTCTTCGCCAACGCGGCGTCATTTTTAATTATGATAGCTGTAATGATGACGGTATAAGGAAATTCAACTCTTATTGTATTATCTTTAGCTGTGCAAGGTTAGTTATATCATTTTGCTAATATCACGTTGAATGAAGAAGACAAAGTTCGGCAGAAGATATATCTAATTAATATGTTTTCTTGAAATTATTTAGGTAATATCCCGCAGTAATGTTGACGTAAAATATGGACTTTTGATATTGAGAACATTTTATAGTTTTACTTTCTATTTTTTTTTCGCGAGTGAATAGGTTACTTCTAGGTAAGCGTGCTCCATCTTAGACCGCATTTTCACTTATCATTAGGTGAAATAGTGGTCAAACGCAAGCCTATCATTGTATATATAAAAAAAAAAAAAACTTTCTACAACTGTATAAATCAACTTGATAGTTACCAGTAAATTATTAAATTTGATATAAACTATAACTTTAATTATTATTTCATCCTACTTACGAACTACTTGTATAAATTAGCTAAACAGCCTTTAGGCCTAGGGTTTGATTCTCTATCCACTTTATTAAGAGTAGAAACAAATGATAGACAAAGTAGAGTTCGATGGTGAAAAATAAGAAGACCTTAATAGTTTTATACTGTTACATGTCAAATCTATCTGAAACTTTATCAGGAACCCATGTAATCGGTTTTTAGGAGACATTATAATAAATATAATTTATATCGCTATTAGGTCCTTAGACAAGTTCGATTTGTTTTCATTGAGTGGCTTAAATAGGTATCGTTCAGTTCTATAAGAAAAGTTAAATCCGTACTTAGTTCGAAGAATACTGAAAAAGCACTTAAAATCTTAAGACGTAAAATGATCGGTCTGATGATGGAATAGAGTTTTTATTGCTGCCGTTTTATATTTAACTATTGTAAACAATGATGTTTACTTTTTATCATGAACTTACTTAGAACATTTTTGTCCTTGATTAAAACATGTAATATAATGATAGAGTTCTTATATATAAGCTGTTCTACTTGAAAAATACGGCATCTTTGAGAGGATGTCCACAGAATTTTCTTTTCATTCGTTACTCCCTCAAGCTATGCATTATTGGCATTTACATAATCTGAAATTTAAAAAAAAATATTACCATTCTGCACTCATTCTCTGTATAAACTATAAGTGTGCAAAATTTCATACTCCTCCATCCGCGCAATTTTTGCTTCACGTATAATTAATATATAGATTAAGTACATCGCAACAAGTTGTACAGCTTTACGTCGCGATATAATTAACATAGGAAAGAATTGTTTACGAGAGGCAGCTTTAGATTTAGAACGATCAAAAACTGATATTACAGTATGATTCGTCGTTTTATCAGACTGTACCGTACCCGATTCGCAGGATTCGTGATCGTACATTGTTATGGCCAATACTTTAATTCCGCTACAATACAGTTACAAAAAACTTCGTTAATGTAGGGTAGCCTTCGTGTATCGGAGTCAAATATCCCAGAGTGTTGGGACTCAACCAGACCGTACCGTATCCGGACCGTGAACGAACCGTGACTAGCGTTTAATTAATAAAACCTACATTTGAATGATATAGGTTGTATTAGTTGCGTAGTTATAGTTTACATTACGTGTGTGGAAATCCATAACTATACGCAAATGTTTAACATCGTCATTGGACACATTTGAAAAAAAAAATACTGCCAACGATGTCTTCGTAAACAAATCTATATGTGATCTTCAATGTCACGAAAATCATTCACAAATTTTTATTTCACCTAACTATTTTATTATTCATTGTTTAGTTAGTAAGACATATGACTCTTTTGAATGTATGACGATGGAGTTGTGTAAACAATTGTAAAAAAATGTGTCATTGATTTCTTCGAATCCTTGCACTTGAATTATATTTATAACGCTAGTCTTCAAACATCGGATTCGACCACACATGTGATTTTTACGAACGTGTGAAATACTCGTAGTTACAATCACTTATTTTGTGTAATATTTTTTATTATTATATTGTATTTATTAAAGATATATTAATTATTTTTTAATGAATTTGGTATGGTAATAATGGTATTGGATGGAGGATTATGTAAATTTATTCAACCCTTTTAAACTTTACTTTAAAGAAGTAATATTTGCCCAATAGTGGGACGTTTACATGCCAGTAAAGTATAATGCACTTATTGCAAATTACTAATACAGTGTGTATTAAACTACTAAATAATAAAGTTATTTTTTTTCAAAAAATAATTCAGTAAAAATAACAATTATTGATTCTATTTTAATTTTATTCAAATTATGTAAACTTTGTTATTTCACAGTTCGCCAACGAGGTAAAACGTATTAAATATTAATTCTTACGAGTCCAATGGATTTTGAACCTTGAATTTGTGTCTTTAGAGCACTTAGAGACCGTCGAATAAAAGAACCAATCCGAGAATTTAAATTATTTTCGTGAGTAAACCCAATTTATTACGAAATAGCGACGGAAACACCGTATTGTTTTTCAGTCAGCATGTTGGTCAATGTCAGTGGCTTTCGATTTCAAACCCAACAGACGAAAAAAAAAGCGTTAGATGCAATAATCACGGCCAACTCTTTATACGTCAATATCATGGATAAAAAAGGATAATGCATTGAAAAACTCATTGCGAATTCACATCGGAGACGGATCGAATGCGCGAATCGTTTGATCAAACGTTTGCTAGACGTTTGACGAGAAGATTCCTTGGCGTATCACATCAAATTGTGATACACCTGAATTTCGCTAATGGCATATTAACGTGGCATCGACGATAAATTACTGAGAGCATTGATGTCGCGTACTGTCGCATAGTAATAGAGCCAACACGAAGTTGCATTGTTTGTTTATATATTAGCACTTTTATATGCGATAGTACCGTGGATAAAGCATTCTTTAGCTCGTCGTACGGAACACGGCAGAATGATAAGGCGAACACTAATCGTGACATTAACGTTAAGTATTCGGTGCGTCCGTGTGTGTAAACTCACGTTCGTAGAGGTTATCAACAGCTAATATAGCATGTATGAAATCAGGAACGACTTTTCGAAGACTGATAATGGAATAAGGTGGTATTGTATTCGTGTCTATAGAGTATTGATCGTATTTGGCAAACATTTGTATCGGATGTTCGAACCTGGCACATGGTAGGGGGTAGGGTTCGATGGGGGCAGCCAGTAGGCGGCGCTGATGGGCGGATAGTTGGAGCTGGACCTTCCCGCGGTCTTGCCGCGAGTGGCGCCCGCCTCGCCGCGCATCCTTCACACTGTACACACACACTGTCACAACATCGCGCGTCTGCATTCAACCGCGGCCGCGACAAAACTAAACACGTAATAGCTATAACGATAGGTGTGCACTGCGCGAGCGCTGACGAACGATCAGTCATTCTTCTCGGGTCTGTGTCACCTCGCTGTCCCCCCTCCGCACGTTAATGAGCTCGCTCCGTGTCACCTCTTCGTTTTTCACTTACTGACACAGAAGTCACTGTGTCCGAGCGTTCAGGCATCGTTCGAAGGCCTCGACCGTTTGGGAAGACTTAATGCCGTATTGTTTCAATGTAACTGTGTCGTAGCTCGTATTTCACGCGATAAGCTAATTTTATCGAGCGTAAAGCACTATCGGCGAATTTACTTTTTAATATTGTCGCAAAACAATACGTATGATATTTCATTGCAGGAACCGTCAAATAAATTTTGAACTAGATAGAGTTAGAAGGTAACACTAGAAATTAAAACTCTTAATGACCGTTTTACATCCACTAACCGTTGCTACACGATGCTTAAGATATTTGCTTAACCTAATTAAACTTACCGTACCCGTTTTACAAACTGAACAAATACAAAAAACGTGAATTTCCTATGAAATCTATTACTAACTGAGTAGTACTTCAACACATGTCGAAGGCAGCCGTTCCAAGAATTTGAAATTTGGCGCATCAGAATTCAGTAACAAGGGTTTATAACAGTAGATGCTCACTTACATTCCATAATGCAATCAGAGGATTGAGTTTTAATTAAGTAGTAATAATTCTCGGTAACAGTAGACGCTTCGTGCGTTATTATTGAGCGTACCTAAACGTGGATTGTGTCATTAATGCTTTCCATTTACAAGCACGGTGTCCTACTCTAGCTGTTTAGTATTCGAATCTTGTAAGCGAGCATTGAAACCCACTAACAATAAGTTTGGTCGCATCGAATGTGTTCTTGTTATGAATTATAGTATAATTATAAATACAAGCAAATAATTGAGATACAGAAAAATACTTTTATTTTTTTAATCTCAATTATTATCTTATCTTTATCTTAAAGTCTCTAAAAATCAACACTAATTACTAATTTAATTTAAAAGTTTTATTAATTCATTTATATTAAAGGCTTCCTATTGCTTCAACATAGCACGGACGATTTTCGCACACACATATACGCACACACATACACGCACATAGTCGCATGAATATATGCAACTACTTATCGGTAAACGTGCGTTCACCTTAAGCCTTAAGACATCACAACCCGATGCACACGTGACGCATCAGATAGAAGGTCTGAAACTTAGTTGAAACTTAGTAGCTAAGATATTGTCTCGCTTTGTCCAAGTTCGTATCGTACCTCGGCTTAATAGTTGTGAAGCTTTACACGTTAAGCACTTTTGTGGAACGTTCACCTAACTGAGACTTCGGAGCGAGTTTAGTGCAGTTCCGACTGCGATTACAGTTGGCTGTTTATGGAATTGGAATAGTTTTACGCAGATATGGGGTTGACAGAGTTTTGACAATTGATATACAAACAGTGAAGAGGACATCTTGTCTAAACTGCTGCTTCTACTTGGCGGTTTTTTTTGAAATAGTATATAGCCATGATACAGCGTGTCATAACGCATGGGGTTTATCTTTTTTAATAGTAAGAAAATCCTGGGATATCCATCTCTAAATTCAATTGTTTTATTAGTTATGTAAGTGTGAAGTAAATTAGTTTTTCAAATTAAGATTTTTAGACAGAGTAACATTCTCAGTGCTTTTATCTTTTCTCCTGAATCCACCTGAATATTGTAAGTTAGTTTTATTTAATATGTTCGTACAAATATTAAAATTCTTTAATGTATTGGTGTTTTTGGTGACGATGCGTTGGCGCAATGGTCAGACCACTGGTTTTTAGCTGTTGCGTTGGCGGTTGCTGTTCGATCCCCGCACATGACTAACATTTGTATTGGCCATACAGATATTGGCCATACAGATGTTTGCCGTGGTCTGGGTGTTTGTGCAGTCTTCGTGGGTCCACCGTGTCTCGGAGAGCAAGTTAAGCCGTTGGTCCCGGTTGTTGTCATGTACACCTGATAGCGATCGTTACTCATAGTAGGGAATATATCTGCCAACCCGCATTAGAGCAGCGTGGTGGATTAAGCTCTGATCCTTCTCCTACACGGGGAAAGAGACCTATGCCCAGCAGTGCAATGGTACAGGCTGGAGTGTTTTTGGTGTGACAAACGTTTTTATAAGATATACAGATGTTAGTCACAATCGGGCGTTTGTATTTTGATTCTGTAATATAGAATTTTTATCCTACTGGACACAGTTGACTATTGTGAGGTGTTTTATGTATTTGTGTAAATTACAAAGCAATATGTTTTGTTTGATGGATTTTATAAATAATAAAAGAAATGGAATGATTGTTACAATTATTTAGTCATTAGTTTTTCACTGTTGCTTGCGTGCGGCCAATGACTGGTAATGTTTCGGTTGCGATTATGTGTATTATTATTATTATTGACGCGACGCAAATTATACTATTTCGAGTTTAAAGGTTAAACGTTTCCAATTACAAACTCGAATCTTGATACAATTGTAACGATTTAAATATGATGGTAGTTAAAGCACCGAATACGATATTAAAAAACAAATAGTTACAGTTTTAGAACTAGGTATTATAAGCTAGTATTATACAGGTATGGATATATATGTATATAGATTTGACTAGCCCGTTGGCGCAGTTTGTCGATTCGCGCTTAGATTTTCCTGTGATATATGTATTTAAATTTTTGAGTACTAGCAATACCCGTGCGAATAATTCCCACTAAATAAGTAAGAAATTACTTATTTATTTATTACTAGGTTTATCCGCGGCTTCGCTCGCATTGAATTTTTTTTAATAAAAAGTATCCTATGTTATTTCTAATACCTCCAAAAATATGTGTACAAAGTTTCATGATGATCGGTTGAGTAGTTTTCGCGTGAAAGCGTAACAAAACAAACATTACATTCACATTTATAATATTAGTAAGTATAACTTTTATTTATTTATCGAAAAAATAAAATAAAAAAATAGGTAGCTATATCAGCCGTCAGCATTAAGTTGCTTAACCTTAATGACAGACGACCATGTGTGTGTGCTTTAGATATTTATTTATATGAACTGGAATTGTTTATTTATTGATTGTATCGGAATATTTTTTTTTCGAGGTAATAATATTCTTCAATATTATTCGTCAAACGATGCACAAAAAAAGAAAGAAGTATAACAAAACTCTACTAAAAAAACACTAATGTCACGGACTGATATCAAAAGTAATTAAAGTATAATTAACCCAGCTATTTATGATAGAGTCAACTACAAATAGTAATTGGAGTATTTTTCAATACTTAAATTCTTAAAACAAAAAATATATACCTATGTTTTTATTATGATTACATTTTCACTAAAATGAATAAATAAAATCTGCCAACTCGCATTGTAGCAGCGTGGTGGATTAAGCTTTGATCCTTTTCCTACATAGGAAAAGAGGCCTATGCCCATCAGTGGGATATTAAAGGCTAGAGCGTAGCGTAGCGAATAGAGAGGAAACTTACCATTTCTGTTTTCGCTATCTGCTGGTTTCATCTGGATCGGATGGTGCATCTGGAACAATGAGAATTACAAATAAATTAAACGTATTCTTGTACACGTCACACATATTGTATATAAATGGCAATTTAATGTATTTTTACATTCTAGAAGTTTATGAAGAATTTTTTTTTTAATATTTGTACATAGTACAAAGTACTGCTATCATTTTCTGATATTCGATTTGTTTAATCGAGTATCCACGAAAAACTAGTTAATTAATATAAGCACTCGAAAAATGTGTCGTTAAGTAATTTTTAATCTTTATCTAACGACCATCAGTTCTGCGACACAAGTGACCAGCCCACTACCACTTCAACTTGCTAATTCTGTAGGCTATGTCGGTTACTTTTGTTTTTTCACAGATAGTCTCATTTTTAATATTATATTTAAGAGAGACCCAACAACAAGCCTAGCCTGTTTCATTGCACATTTTGTGACTTTAAGCTTGTAGGCCAGTCCCTTCGTCAGTGTCAGTGTCAGCCAGTCCACGTCTCGGCACCGTATGTTAACACAGGCAGGACTTATTGCTCGAACCACAGACCCCTGCAGGGATAAAATAGTGCACCACTAAAAGAAACGGAAACTGCGACAAAAGAATGCATAAACTATATAAAAATTTGTATTGCGCGGGAATCGAACCTGATACCGCTATCCTATCAAATAGCTGCCACGAACACTACGCCAATTCGTCGTCATAGGCATAACAAATATTATGTATATATTTCATTGAACCACTTCAACAATTGTTTGCTCGTCGATCGCTCGAACAATCGTAACAATTTCAATTATTTGTAAACAAATTTCAACGAATCGCGTGATCCGTAAACAATTACAAATGAAACTTCGCTCACACTCGGTGAGGAGATGGTTACGATTTTATTACGTAACAAAACATTTAACGATGCCAACGAAATTCTTTAGAGATTGATTAGGTAGTTAATTTTTATGTATATCGGATCTTGGAAACGATGAAAAATGCCACGAAGACCTGAATATCTCACAGCTGGTCTTTGGTTTTTTATTCGGGAGCAATGAAATCACGGCACGTTACGGACACGAATATGGGATAGGTCATTAAGGTAGTCTAACTTTTTCTCTTTACTCATCTACATTTGTATGGTGGTGATTACTATAAAAATGTTAACTGACAATCCTCAAGAAGACTAGAAAGATACAATTATAACGAGACACTTAAAAAAAAACTTAAATAACAAAAAATTGCTAGGCAATTTTCAAACCAATAATATCTATTTCATTGCTACAAATTTGTACAGTATAAAATTATACTAAGCTTTAACTTGTCAAGTACCTTGTTATACTAATTTATTATTAAGTCCCAAAACATTTATAAAAAAAAAACATGTGTCTATTAACACGCGAAAAATTGTAAGACAAAACCGCATGATCAAAGTTAAAACGCACACTCACACATCAAAGTGAAAGAAACAAACACTTGCCAATAAGTCTTGCCGTCAGTCGCCTGTAAAAATAGCCCGAGCGTTGATTGACACGTGCTCTCGAGAAAGCACACAGCATACTCTCAACAACTAGTCATGTTAAAAGAAGAAAACGCACACAATGTTACGTAATTTACGTACGGTGTTACGAATGTAATTTACGTGATATATTCTTTTCTTTTTATGTATGCTGCATGTGTTGGTTAAATACTTATAATTAATATTAATTTTATTTACGTTCATATTAATGTTGTCAAAAAAGTTTTTTGACGTCTTTACATCATAATTGTACATTCCACACACGCAAAGTATTAAAAATAAAAACAAATCTGCTAATGATCAAGCCGCGCAGTTTATATAAGCTATGCGACGCAGCGTCTATTTGTGACTTATTAAGAGACGAGGCATTTAAAAATTATATTGTATTCGAATAAATCAAGTGCGTTCCATACATACATACGTGTCTGTCGGTACACGTGTTTTATGTCCGTGTGCTATGTAGGATTAGCTTGCGTCAGTGTGTCTGTGTGTGTGTGTTGTCCGATAGAACATTTGACGACAGAGAACAGATTGGCGCCGATGTAAATGGAACTAGTTAACGTATGCACAAATAAATATAAACAGGATATTTAGTTTTTTTTTCTGCACCAAACATAGATATAGTAAAAAAAAGTAGATAATGCGCGGCCATTGTTGTTAGTGAAGCCACAAAACTCGGCTCCTTCAAGTAAATACACGCGCTCACGCACACATATGCATCAAACTACGCTCATTTTCGTTAGTATGTCACGAGGCTTCATACAGTAACTTTGCTTATAAAATGCCGTCTTGTGTGATTAAATGGTGCAAAAACAATTCCAAAGTAAACAAAAAATCTGAAGGAATATCGTTTCACACGTAAGTACATATAAAACTTTAAATTTATTGTTATTCCAAAATAATATTGAGGTTATTCGGAACTTATAATTTCAATGTCACGAAATGACGTACCACGGGAGTGTTGCCAGTAGTTCTTTTTTTCAATACCCCAAAATGTGGGTAAGTAAATTGTACGCAATCAGAAAAATAATTAAGTAAAAAGTAGACATAGTTATTGTTTTTTTTTTTCTCGTGTTATTTTATGTTACATAAATTGAAAACAAAAAAATCAAAATATATTTATGAATTATTAACTCGTTTTTTTTTATGTTTTAACTTTTTACAATTTTTGAGTAAACTAGGTACCCATATTTTACTATCAAATTTCATGGTTTTAGGTTTCCAACGAATATTTTAATAAGAGGTGAATGGGTAGCGGCTGTAAGACTGAGAAAATGACCACGATTATGCTGGCCATGCGCATAAAGTGAATTTAATACGATTAGTGATTGAAAAATATTTGAACATAAAACTACATCATATTAGTAAAATGCAAACAATGACGATGACTCTGAGTTCTAAGCGACAAAAATTTAAAAAACTTATACAACATAAAGGATTCTAGGTTTAAGAAAAATAGTTAAAAAAAAAACCGACTGCAAACTGAAAAGAGATAAACAGAGTAGGAGTGGATAGGAAGTGTCTATTCATACGATTATCTTACGAATATTTTTTTTATTATTCTACCGATTTTTTGTTTTATTTTTAGTAAATTTATTTAAAACTATAAACAGGTTTTTATTTTCACATACCCATTTTACCTATATTAAATTAATTGTTTAATAAAAATTTTAGGGACTTTTTTTAAAAGGTGTCAACACTTCACTCACTCACACATCTTTAAAAAAGTGGCTTCAGTTTTCTGTTCTAGGTGCGTTATCTACCTTTTTTTACTTGATCTATGGCACCAAATAAAAGTTTGCAATTTCAGCGGTTTTATATACAAAACTGCACAGTAACGTGCGATTTCCTTTAAAGTTTCTATCTGACAAAGATAAAAGAGGTCTTCATGTCTCCAAAGGTAACGGATTGGTTGGTGGGCGAATTATTTTTTCTCTACAGAGAACAAATATCGTATTCAGACGCATATGATATCAACTGTATATATGGGACCAATGGTGATTGATAGTTGATCTTCTAGGCATATTAGCGAGTGTAAAAACTCTTAGTGGACGTAAAACCAACAATCATCCACATTAACTGAGCTTTTCCTACATCTAGACAAGAGCAGTTATTTATCTATGACACAATCATTTGATTAATTGAAATCATTTACTATAATGAAACAATTTTTTTCGGTTTTTATTGCGGTTTATTAAGTTTTGCCAGACGTTTCGGATACTTTACAGTTCATGGGACAAAACTTCGGGCATTTGAAAAACATAATAAACCGCGATAAAATCCGAAAAGTTGTAAGCTTTGGAAAATAATATAAGATAATTTAGTTAAATTAATTAGAAGATAAATTCTTTGTTACATTCAGTAACTCTATACTTCGAAACTATTTTTATATCGTATGTATGGAATCGTCGTCGATTTTTAAAATCACGATGTCTTCCGTCAGAACTTGACGTGGCGACCATTAGCAGATCTACGATTCTTAGTTGTTTTAATTTAAAATGAGAATTTATTAATAACATTAGGTTATAGGTACTAGGGTTGGCGCAATAATCGTGACCACTGGCTGTTGATCTAGCGCTCTTAGATTTGATTTCATCCATGATAAAATCTTTTTGTAGCTCATACTGATGTTTGCCGTGGTCTGGGCGATTTTCTTTATGATGTGTTTTTCGGGACAGAGTTTTCATACTACTGAAATGGAGTGAGTTAAATGTGAGTGATTTATAAAATACTGTAATATAATTCATAATCATGTAGCGTATGCTTTAAGTATAGATACTTTAATAAGACGAGAAAAATATATTTGCTTATATTTGAACTGGCACTAAGTCTCAATCAGCACCTGTTGCTATTAGTACTCAATCTAAAATCCATTACAAGAGTTATCTTAAGAGATTTCTTATTTCTCAGAATGATCACAAAATTCATTTTACATTAAAGCAACAGCAAAGAAGTCACACATACGCGGTCAACTAAAGAATAAAGTGATGGCATTTAATACGTAAATTTCAGTACGACTGTTATCTATAATGTATGTTATTTTATTTTTAACACTTCATTATACTTGAAAAGATTTTATTTTACTTAGAAGTGGGTTAAGAAAGATATTTTTAACCTATGTAAGTTTTAAAGAATCCGTATCGACAAAATGTAGAGCTGATATATATGTCAGTAAAAATAACTTGGCGTTGACTGATGCGCACTGACTGATGAGCACGGGTGACTGACACACTGTATCAACATTGTTATTTAAACGCTAGAACTACATATATATGGAGGTTTAACAGCCATTCTGGTAGCGGTGCGAAAACTTCCGTTACGTCTCTAGTTGCGATTTAAATCGCCTTTAGAAGTATTTATATTTACATATTGTATATTTATATAAATACATGTTCCTTTGTCGCGTCCATACAATAGAGAGTACATTATTTTGATCCACTTTAAAGAACCTCTTTGTGTAAGACATCCTATTTAAAATAAAATCTTAGAAAATGTTCTACTTTTAACAAATAATTCCATTTTATATTTTTAAGGCAACGCGCAACGATTAGGTAAATAGATACATACTCGGTTTACTGCAAAAGAAGCTTGTCAACATTTAATTAAAACCATGTAATACTCGGTAAAACCACAGCGAAAATCCGCGAACAGAAACATTTTAACGATAATTATTGTAACATTATCCATCACTTATTTTTACTGGAAAATATCAAAGAGCCATCCGTTCAATCATGACATAATTTTATTCTCATAAAATACACTGTTACTGCAACGACAGAATAAACAAATTTTAGTACCGCTCTGTACAAATAACTTTGTTTTGATAGTATAGTATTTCAAACCTTCTACAGATTTATTAGCCCGCAATGGAGGTGTCACGATATTTATTACGTTATTTACTATAAAATGTTGGGATTTCATAGAAGTATTGTAAGATTCTAGTCAGCTAATATCTATAAGAATAACCCAATGCGCATTAAAGTTTTATACGATGCGATTATATTTAACTACTTTTAAATGAAACAGGGACATCGAAAACAATGTTGTTCTATTTCTAGCAATGAAAACAATACCGAGCAACAGTGTCGCTAATATAATAAACTATACGGAAAATTATTATTCACAAAACGAGGACTATTAGCAGACGATTTTTGCCGCGATAGTGAGAAAACATAGTGTTACATGTACTGTTATTTGTTTGCTTGCCTATAAACCCTACGAGCTTTCAAAGCTTCAATCAAATTAATTCCATATTGTATTAATATTACTATAGTTATAATTTATTATAATATTATTAACACTAATTTATTTAAAACCAAAAAAATAAATAAAGCAATTATGAAACCCAATGGGAGAATAATAACAAAAATAGACTATATTTATTTATTATAACTTCGTCTCGTGGTAAAATTCATAGTTATTTATTGCTTACACATATTTCATAGTTTTACCCGCGAAAAGTTTTGACATTGAGTTAGATGGTTTGATTAATACGATGTCCGCTCACTAGACTAAAATCTAAATAATCCAACTACCTAATGCGATTAAACTTTCCAAATTAGATTTAAATCTCGAAGACAGCAAATTAGTTGTTAAAATTATGAATCATAATATAACAAGAAATACAATTACAACATAAATAAAATCGTGGTAAAATCAAACCGCGTCACACGAATCGTATCCACCTCACCACAGTGCGCGGCGAGGTGACGCGACCAGTGTGTGTGTAATTTAAACAGCCATGAATCACGCGCGAATTACTAAGATCTCGCAGAGCCCTTATCTAATTAGGCGCAGACAATCATCAATCACGCCACATGGACAAACAGTGTACAAACTGAACAATTTGTCACGTCTCGCTTCATCCTAATCAGAGTCGCCTTGAGCGTTCCATTATGGGACCTCCATGTAATCCAACTTTAATGAACACGAACTAAACAGTGTCTTCGTGTAATTAGAAGTTTGTGTATCAGTAAAATTGTCACGACATCGTCCGGTAGTAAACTCGTGACGGGGGTAGGTTTTCGTAACTGTCTAATATCGTACGTCAGGGTGAGTTTATTAAGAGATGTATCGTTTATTGGTTAAGTTGAAAATGTTTGTAATTTGTTAGAAGTTCGTGTGTACGTGAAGATATCGCTATGTCACTTGCGTTTACACTTATCGTTAGATTCAGCAGAAGTTTAATGTTTCATAGCCAACATTACTTCCGAATAACTTTTAGTGTCAGTAGAAGTGTTAACGATTCATTAGTATTTAACAATTAAAATAAATATCTTACGGTTAATTATACGAAAATTTTCTGTACTTTTAAACACACTGACAAACTAACATTTCATAGGAATGTTAAGCGATTTCTGAAAATAGTTTAGGATTACAAAGTAATTGTTGACTCAATACAAGTCAACTTTAGTACCTACCTACCTACCTACCTACCTATAAATATAATATATATATAGTCATATAGTTTTTAATAACTAGCGCCAATTGACATTTGTTGTCTATACTATTTTATTTGTAGCTCATTACAGAAACAAGCACTTCAAGCTGTTTTCATTTCACGATGTCAAAGAAAATTATTAAAATATAATAATATGTTAAATGTATTGTAAAAAAAATAGGCATTATATTTTTTTGGTAAAGTTATTCAGGATTTAATATTTAAAATAATCAAAATTCAGTGATTCGATTTTTATTAATGTCATATGACATTTTTCTTCTATATGTCTGATACCTCAGTTCATCACTTCAGTCTATTGCTGTCCACTGCTAGACATAAGCCTCCACAAGTTCGCGGCCGACATTATGGCGCAAAAACGTGTGTTTTGCCCATAGTCACCACGCTGGGCAGGCGGGTTGGTGACCGCAGGGCTGGCTTTGTCGCACCGAAGACGCTGCTGCCCATCTTCGGTCTGTGTATTTCAAAGCCAGCAGTTGGATGGATATCCCGCTATCGATCGGCTTTATAAGTTCCAAGGTGGTTGTGAAACTTTGTTATCCCCTATTTGCCTCATACGACACCCTAATACATAAAATAATATTAATCAAAAGTAGAGATGACTTAATTAGTTTTTAACCGACTTCCAAAAAAGGAGGAGGTTCTCAATTCGACTGTATTTTTTTTTTTTTTTTTTTTTTTTTTTTTTTTATGTATGTTACATCAGAACTTTTGACTGGGTAGACCGATTTCGACAAATTTTGTTTTAATCGAAAGGTGGTGTGTGCCAATTGGTCCCATTTAAATTTATTTGAGATCTAACAACTACTTTTCGAGTTATATCTAATAATGCGTTTTTACTTGACGCTTTTTTCGTCGACCTACGTTGTATTATACCGCATAACTTTCTACTGGATGTACCGATTTTGATAATTCTTTTTTTGTTGGAAAGGGGATATTTCTAGTTTGGTACCGTGATAAGGAAACCAGGATCTGATGATGGGATCCCAGAGGAATCGAGGGAAACTCTCGAAAATCCGTAATAACTTTTTACTGGGTGTACCGATTTTGATAATTTTGAATTTAATCGAAAGCTGATGTTTATCATGTGGTCACATATAAATTTTATCGAGATCTGATAACTACTTTTTGAGTAATCTTTGATAACGCGTAGTTGCCTGACTATTTTTTCGTCGATCTACGTTGTATTACTTGTCGATGTAATTGAAGTCGGTTTTTTTTTCGTTTGCGAGCAAACACAATTATACCTGTAAAACTAATAAGCCTGTTAATATTTTTACTTACTATCTTACTCCCGTAAGTTAACAAAGAACAAATAAACACTCCATTAAATAAATACCAGTCGATTAATAAGGTTAGTTACTGAAATAAATGTAGATATTCGATCGAACTTAAATAAACAAAAACGAAGTGCCGATAACTTCCGGACGAATGCAGCGAATTTGATATTACTGTCAAGACAAGGTTTGCTTGAAATAAAACTTTTAAAACATCGACATACTTTGATAAAAAAAAAAAATCGGTATCAATTTCGCCGCGTCAGTTTGATAATTATACAAGTTAATCAAGATCTGGCATTTGGGATATTAGAATAATATTGACAGACAATCGATGCGTGTATCTAATTACGTGTGTCGTGATTGTGTCGGTCCGTATGGACGGGTGTTTAAAAATAAATGATGTGCAGACCCGAGCCAAGACCGCGTCGGGCTCATTAGACTGATGGCAAATTAATTTATACGCTACGTACCCCGCGTGAGTATGGGTTATCATGCGGAAACTACTTTAAAATAATATCATTCGAACATTACTCGCGTCTTCATCGTAAATCTAATTTAATTGAAATATTAACTACTAAAAGAAAACTTTTTTCCATTTATTATTGCTATACAAACATATAACAACTATGCAAAGCTAACAAATTACTACAGTTAAGTAGTTTTGTATCGTAGAGCTTTTGCTTTAGATCAGTTGTAAATTGTTAAAAAATAATTGTGTTTGCTAGCAAACGAAAAAAACTGACTTAAAAATTACATCGACAAGTAATACAACGTAAGTAGATGAAAAAAATTAACAAACGCACTAGTCGTCACTGCGATTTTAGAGGGTTCCCCTCGATTTCTCTGAGATTCCATCATCAGATTCTGGTATTCTTATCATGGTACTACCATTGAGATATCTCTTTTCTAACAAAAAAAAATCAGCAAAATCGGTTTATAAACGACGGAGTTCTCCGCAAACACATATAAATAAAATATATAGGTCGAATTGACTGTCGGTTAAAAAGTACCATTGAAATTTTAATGACACTTAGCGCTATATAATCAATAAAAAACGCGTCAAGCACTAGTAATAATAAATTCTTCTGTAACAAGTTTAGAACAGTTTAATTCATCATAAAAAATACTCGTATATATGTATGTAGTGTGTGTATATTTACATATACACGTAACATCATTATAAGGAAAACCCAATACCATTACACTATAATCCAATACTATAAAATACTTCGAAATCGAATCCTCGAGTTGAAAAAAACCACCGTGAAAAAAATACTCAAGCATCCCATTACGGTAAGTCGAAAGGATACAAATCGTCAAAATAGAGAGATTTAGATTATCCCATTACGTTCGAGGCTTTACGTAAAAAGGTTCGGGGTGGACGATAAGTTAAAACATAAAAGGCATAATATGCGTATACGAACCGTTGTCCAATACCGCGACCCTAGTGATTATTGATTTGGCATTAAACGATTATGAACGCCATCGGGGGTGAATAAAATCCTTACATTCGAAGAATCAAAGCCCTCTTTGGCTTATTACAGGACCGAGGGGAAACTCAAAAAAAAAAAAATTGTTCCCTTCCTGTGACTAAGTAGATACAGCGGGTTACAATTGTAAGTGCTGCATTGTTTCTATTGAGGCTTCGTAATGGAATTATGAAATGTTCACGGCGAAGTTCGCTAGGGTCGCTTTTGTCCTTACAATTCTTTTGATGAATTCGTAATCGTTATTTCATTTCGGTGGAAGTTATTATGATTATTTACGCGTCTCTCATGGTTATTTGATGTCTATTTTATTTTATTGTAGATTGTTACATTGTTTCACAATCAGTAACCCACGTTAAATTGTATATTTAAAATCTCTACATCTAAGCCTTTTATATGAATATGCGTACATTTTAATTTTGGCCAGACAGTTAAATGGGGTATTTTTAGTTAAAATCTATGGAATATTAGTTTCCAACATTCTATATAATAGGAATTCAGTTGATAAGAAATTTGCTTTACTCTGTACGATTTTTATTTTTGTGTTACCCACACATTAGGAATTCTAAACATTTATGAATATCATATCAAAAATTGACCGCTCCAGCGGGGATCGAACCCGCGTCTCCAACTGACCGTGTCGGCGCTCTAGCCAATAAAGTTAATGGAACGATGTACGATGATCGAAATTTTTGATATGATTTGCATTATTCTTCTGTAATCGTCGAATCACACAATAAAATCAGAATAATTTCAATCCACAAACATTTTATAACCACCTCGTTAAGCCCAACTTATTAAATTGGAAAACTATACATTTATTATTTAATATTTAAATTTATATTTATTTAATTACATAAAAAAGGCAAAGATTTTTTTTATTACTATTTTTGATTTCCTACAAACATTGCGTGCAAATCTACGGTTTCACGATCCAGTAACTTTATATTTGAATCGTTAGTTTGTTTTATAACTTTTAGTTATTTTTCATCCGAAGCTGCGTTATTTATTTTAATTTCATATTTGTTTTTGATGTTCCAATGTTATGCAGGTAGGTGTGTAATATAATACTCGCAAATAGAGTTGACAATTCGTTTATAAAAAATAACATTATTGTACTGTACATTTTCCTTTTGCAAAATATTATGTGATAAATTTTCTGAATGAAGCATTTATTACTAATATACTCTATATTTCTATATTTCAGATACGTATATCACTGATATAATATATGGATGGATGGATGCCATGAAAGCCACTGCTGCCTATTTCTTCATGTAGAAGAGGGGTCTATATATTTGCTGTTACTTATTATCTACATAGGAACTAGCTTTTACCCGCGGATTTGCTCGTATAAATTTTTCACTTTTATTAAAAAGTGTCCAATATTACTTCTAATACCTCCAAAAATATGTGTACAAAGTTTCTTGATGATCGGTTAAGTAGTTTTCGCGTAAAAGTGTAACAAACAAACTTACATTCACATTTATTATATTAGTAGGGACGTATAGTTAATTTCCCTATTTTAACAACCACACAACATTTTTCATATACCAGTTTTAAATCAAAGGCTGTAAACATGAACTCAAAAGAGGTTGTTTTTTTAATTTTAGTAGCCGCTCTCATACGCTATTGTTTGGTGTCTGTGGAGAACACGTCCTAGTATTTCACAACTCCACCCAATGCCCAAGTTCTCTAAAAATCACCATAAGCAAAATATATTCAGATTTTTTGCAGTATTCTCTTAATCTATAATATATATAAAAGCGAAAGGTCACTCACTCATCACGAAATCTCCGAAACTATAACACCTACAAACTTGAAATTTGGCAGGTAGGCTCCTTATAGGACGAAGACATCCGCTAAGAACGGATTTTACGAAACTCAACCCCTAAGGGGGTAAAACAGGGGTTGCAAGTTTGTATGAAAGTCCTATACTTTTGAAGTAAGAGACTTGAAATTGAAAATGTATGCTCTATAGATGATGAGAAGGTGTCTAAATAATGTTTCTTTAGAAATCAACTCCCTTTTAGGGTTAAAACGGGGGATGGTAGGTTGACTCACGCATCACGAAATCTCCGAAACTGTAACACCTACAAACTTGAAATTTGGCAGGTAGGCTCCTTATAGGGCGTAGACATCTGTTAAGAACGGATTTTACGAAACTCGACCCCTAAGGGGGTAAAACGGGGGGTGAAAGTTTGTATGAAAGTCCTATGTTTTTGAAGTAAGAGACTTGAAATTTGAACAAAACTAAACAGAATAAGAACAAAATAGAATAGAATAAGAAGAGAACAGAATAGAACAGAATAAGAACAGAATAGAATAGAACAGAACACAACAGAATAGAACAGAACAGAACAGAACAGAACAGAACAGAATAGAATAGAACAGCATAGAACAGAACAGAATAGAACAGAATAAGAACAGAACAGAATAGAATAGAACAGAATAGAATAGAACAGAATAGTACAGAACAGAATAGAACAGAATAGAACAGAACAGAATAAGAACAGAACAGAATAAGAACAGAACAGAATAGAATAGAACAGAATAGTACAGAACAGAATAGAACAGAATAGAACAGAACAGAATAAGAACAGAACAGAATAGAACAGAATAAGAACAGAACAGAATAGAATAGAACAGAATAAGGACAGAATAGAATGGAACAGAACAGAATAGAATAGAATAAGAACAGAACAGAACAGAAGAGAACAGAATAGAATAGAACAGAACAGAATAGTAGAGAACAGAACAAAACTAAACAGAGTAGAGAACAAAATAGAATAGAACAGAACAGAATAGAATAGAACAGAATAAGAAGAGAACAGAATAGAACAGAACAGAATAGAACAGAATAGAACAGAACAGAATAGTACAGAACAGAATAGAACAGAATAGAACAGAACAGAATAGAACAGAACTTGTGGAGGCCTGTGTCCAGCAGTGGACTGTATAGGCTGTAATGATTGGCAGGTAGGTTTCTTATAGGACGTAGACATCCCCTAAGAAGGAATTTTACGAAACTCGACCCCTAAGGGGGTAAAACGGGGGTTGGAAGTTTGTATGAAAGTCCTATGTTTTTGAAGTAAGAGACTTGAAATTTGAAATTTATACCCTATAGATGGTGAAAAGGTGTCCAAATAACGTATTTTTAGAAAACAAATCGAAATTAAAATATTTAACATAAAAATATTTAAGGGTCGAGTTTTGCAAAATCCGTTCTTAGAGGATGTCTACGTCCTATAAGGAGCCTACCGCCCAAATTTCAAGTTTGTAGGTGTTATAGTCTCGGAGATTTCGTGATGAGTGATCTTTCGGTTTTATATATATATAATAAAAAGGTCATTGACTCACTCATCACGAGAACTCAAAAACCGCTGGATGATCCATCCATCTAGGATGGACAAAGAAGAAATTTAGCAGGGAGGTAGATTATAGTTAGTAGACGTCCGCTAAGAACGGATTTTGCGATATTCCACCGCTAAGGGGGTTTAATTGGGGTTGATGGTTTGTATGAGACATATACAGTAGCTATAAGTTCGCCTGATAGGTTATTTATACTGCAGCCTGAAAATAAAACTAAAAATGTAGTGTATAGAGAGGTTTTATAAAAATAACTATTAAATTATACTACCTGTGCCTTTTCAAAAGTTACTCAGCGTGATAAGCATTTCAAGTGACTGAAATAAAAAAAATAAATTGCGTTAAACATCTTGATTGTAGTCGTAGTCGCGGGCAACAGTTGGTGTATTATAAAACAAAGTCTCAAAAAGTGTATGTGATCGATTTCCTCAAAATCTACTGAACGGCTAAGCCGATTTTGATGACAGTTTCACTGGAAGTTTGCCGGGAAAACTTTGTAACACACTGATTTCAAAGCGGGCGAAGCCGCGGGCACAGCTAGTAAGTCTATATAAATAAAAATGAATGTTGCTAAGCGCATTACTCGAGAATTGCTTAACCAATTCGGCTAATTTATTATTTTGTATGTTCCTTAAGGCCCACGGAAGGTATGAATACTAAAATTAAAATAAATATATATTTTTACTATTAACTTTTACAGAGCGAAGTCTGTCCGGGTAAGCTAGTTAAAAATATAGTTACGACCAGTACCTTGATAAGTTCATGCATACAAAATTATATAACAATATCGAATCACAGATTGTTCGTTATTTATTATACGCTGTGAATTCTTTATTAGCTTTGATCTCGATTCTTACAAATTTATATATCTTATCGTGTAGGAAACAAGGTTTATTATGTGTCGTATTATTTTAAAGGCTATGTATAGACCGATAAACAAAAGTCGATCGCGGTGATTTCCCTCGACACTCGCAATTACGTTTAATAACGATTCCTTCTTTAGTAAAACTACGTTATACGATATAACAACATATTTTTGTAGTGTGTGTTTTTATGTTCAAGACGTTTGATTAGGATTTGTATGTAGTTGCAACGGTTTGTACTGTATTTCTTAGTAACAATGGAAATCTATTTTTCCTTTGTTTTATATTCGTTGTTATTGTTAACAGAGTAAGAAGTTTAAAATTACATAAATTTAATGTTTACTTATATAATGAAAGTAATGAAAAATAGAGACTTTTCTTTAGTTTTTAAGACCTGTTTGTTGAAAAGGGGTTTTGTTTATAAAATATAATGTAACGGTTTACACGAGTAGTTTATCAATAGATTGGAAATGTACCGAAGTGTAACTACATATAGAATGAAACCAAGCGGAACGTATAGTAAAACTACACATCTATGAATAATATCTTGTGTTTGATTCGAGCATACCGAGCCACGATCGCGAATGAGTATTGAGTAAACAAAACAAAAATGTCACCGCGTATGGTAAGGTAAACACAAATATTTATACATTCTATCATTTCGTACCGGATGCTAGTTAAGTAAACACGTTGGAAGCGTATGCAAATTTTCTTTGCCATTTTCCACGAGACTCAGTCGATTGGAAATCAAATTTGCAATGTGGAACAGTTGATCTCGACAGGGTATAGCAGCAGTGCATAAAATGTATCATAACGATTAGATATTCACTTTTGAACGTCCCTAGCACTTCTAGATTTAAAAATATTCATTGAATTTTGAATTAAGATTTTTCGTTGTTTTCAGAATTTATTTTCTTATACTAGGTTAGGTACTGTCCTTACCACTCGCTTAAAGCACCAAAGGAAACGCAAATGCAGATTTGACTTAAACCGCTTTTAAGTTAAGTCTTTTGCACTTGGTTTATGAGACGTCAAAATAACTATTCGACTCCATTTTTTATTTAATATGGCACTATATTGCTAGCTACATTTGATTGCAACAAAACTTTTTACTAACCGGTTCTTATTAGATATGTGTACATAGTATAATTATGGCTAATAATTTCTAGCTACCATAAGCACTATAACTTTAAAGAAATAATTTTACCATCAAAATATTACAGTATACATAAACAGAGCTGGGACAATTAGGAAAACAGCACGAGTCGCCTAATCAGATAATAGGCATTCAAAAGATCTCGAATTATTCGCTCGTTTCATTGAAAGTTTTTCTTAAAGAGCTGCGATTAATCCGCCCGTGGCCGGTAACGACCGTTATCATTAAACCGAAATGATGTTAATGAAGCACGAACAGCACTTTAGACATCACATTTAGGCCAAAATAATTTTTGGCACAACGCTTGAGCCGGTCAACGAGTAGTGTGAAGCTTAATACAGTAATAACTTCTAACTGATTTGAATACATTGTCGAACACACAAAAAGTCTTTTCTTTTCGTTTTTACTTGTTTATATAATTGGAGCAAGGAATGAGCCTAAGTACATATTTCAAAAAAAGTACAAAGACTAATGGAGGACTCCGGAACCCTACTTTAGCTCATGTGTCAACATCTAAGATGGACAATTTTGATATTAATAATAAAAATTAAAAATACCCTGTTGTCCAGTCAATTGATAAACATACATAATGTCAATTTTTATTCGAAGATCGCTCGAGGCGTCGTCGTACACAGATCAATTGACAATTTAAAGTGAAATCAAACAATTCGTAAATCATGTTAATTAATATCGAACCGTTATTATTGTAAGCGTAATATCATCAATAACAAATTTCATTGTTTTCCGACGTGGAAATACGAGAATAGTTGGACGGCTGTAATTGAGTCAATACAAAGCATATACGAGTATAATTAATTACCTCCCAGCATTTAATACCTTTATTATGAACGTACGTTACGTTAACAGACGAACTTTGACGCTGATATTAGCGAGCTCAATTCTGAGTCGTAGGCTTTTGTTTGAAATTCATCTTAAGAAATATATTAATGATAATATATACTTTCTTTTGATAATATCTTTAAGAGTGTACATTTCATTTTACAATAAGACATCTTTGGTAAAAAAAAAATCTGGAGAAAAATACAATATGTTATTTTCAGATGATTACTGAACTAAGGGGTTTAACTTTGTTAAAACATCAACGTGAATGGTATACGTAGGGGTATATTTGGTACGATTTTTTTAAATTTATTTCTGAAATTAGCCTAGTTTGTAACGCTAAAATATAGAAAAATAGATTTTACTTTGTACAATTGGTAAACTCTTGAATCTTATCGTAATCGGATTATGCTCCGATGTATACATATTTATGTCAATTAATTAGGAATTTGATCGAATACAAAAAAAAAAAAAAAATATTTAGCTATAACAGTCGGCTGTTACCTACAACACAATCATTAAGTTGGTTACCATAGGAACAGACGATCGTGCGTGTATGTTATAAGATTATATTTCATGTATCTATATTTATAAAGACATTTCCACGCTTTCAAACTACAGTATGTATAACACGACCCCATTAAAATATTCCTTGACAAAATACAGTGTTACTTTAAAATATGACTGTCTAGGAGTAAAAATATTACAGCGTTCGTAAAACTAACTCAGAAAGATTGTTTACTATCGAATAATATAAAGCGAAGCTAATATTTCATCTACATATAAGCAAAAATGGTAATAAATTTACGCTTACTTAAAAAAATACCATATGCACTAAGCTATATACAAAGCCGTCATTTTACATAATCGTATTCTGATACAAAATCATATAATACGTAATCGCATTATAATTTGGTAATTTCAGAATAAATATAAGCATAATAAGTTTCAACCATCTCCGTACTAAACATTTTTATTTATTTTATGCAAAAATTATTACAATGTATCACAATACCAAAAGTTTTTCTTTTTCTTCTTCTTCTTCTTTAGGGTTAACAGCTTTGAATGGCGCCAAACGAGCACGGATGATAACTAGCAGTTTTTAGTTAAAATAGTACCCAATGTCTGTCTACTCAGTCATTCATTCTTAAAGATATCACCTTAATAATATCAGTAAAAAAAAAGAGTATTTGCCACGTATATGCGAAGTATCGCGGAGAGAGCTTTATAAATGACCACTGTCACGTCGTGGCGTTTGACACATTCGTTACGCTGACAGCTTCATATTTGATACTCGCATGAAGTAAAATATTACTTGTGTCATTTGAATATCTATATATTAATACGTGAAGCAAAAACTTTATATCCCTTTTTACGAAAATTGCGTGGACGGAAGAGTATGAAATTTCGCACACTTATAGTTTATGTACAGAAGGACTACAGAATGCTTATATATTTTTTTAAATTGTGCGTAAAAATATATTAAATCAATAAAAAAAAAAACATTACACACACTATCATGTATTTGACACACACACGCATATTTCTCTTTTATTATACTCTTCTTTTGTTAATTGTCAAAGTCTGTAGTAGTCAAACTGAAAAATTAAAAAAAGGTTCTATCTTTATTTATTTATTTTATTTATTTATTCTTAATGTACACCGAAATACAGACACATATAAAGAAAGATACAATACAAGATGTACAAAGGCGATCTTATCGCTAAATAGCGATTTCTTAACTTCTTTTTTTGTCATATAATAATATAGTTAATAGGTTCTTTATTTTCATAATTTTTTGGGTTTCTTTAATTAAAATTTTTAATTATGGTCGAATTTTGACCTCTGGGCGACCACTATTAAGAGTGAATAGGCATCGTCTAGACTTGAAAGCTTGACCTTAGACTGTATTACCCTTATCAAAATTTTCTGTGACAGCAGTCAAGCACAGGCCTATACAGTTATAAAAAAAAAACTAATAACGTAAGCAGGTACTTAATTCTGTATTTAAAAGTCCCTCGAAAAACAGATACAACTAAGGTTTCTATAGATTATCACAGAAACGTGAATATTTTTTAAGCCAAATATAGTTAAAAGTTTCACTTAACTTTAAGTGATCATTATAGTTAATGTCAATAAATGCACCATAGTAGTGGTCACATATATGTTCCTGACTGTAAGAAACAAAAAAAAGAAAGTGTGGAGAGATATCAAAAGAGGGTGCGGCCCAAAGTTTTTTTTTTTTTAATATAAAGCTATAATAATACTCAGGTAAATTTTTCAGTATATAACCTGTAATTTTGGGCTTCAATAAGGTCTTACAAATAGGAGGATAGAAACATCTTGAACTTAAAAATTACTGCTACTTTCTTAACTCTGCATATAATTCAGGTCAAATCTTGTTTATATTAAGAAAACCATAATAAGCAAGTCCAGTAAAAAACGTAAAAAAATCTCTAGACAAAGTAATCTTAAAATATCTTAAGAACGAGTTCAGTCTTGCAAAAGCGCTGAAGGCGCTGTTTGTTTAGACTTGATGTAAATACTATGTGTTTTATTTTTAAAGGATAAGCCGAGATGATACTAATATGACTCCCAACTGTATTTTGAGAAGTTTTCTCACACAAATGCAGATAAAATAAATCATGCGAGTACGTACTTTGAAAAAATTTCCTGCAGATATAATTGTATTATGTTTATTTATTATTTATTATTATGTATAAAAGCCTTATCTTAGCCAAATATAATTTTAAAAAATTACAAGAAAAACCTTCGAATAATTCTGTTTTTGGGCACAGTAGTTTAGAACTGTTGTTTTTATTGTTATCTTATTTTAAATCAGTTAATATTACTTAGAAATCAAAAAAGAAAAAGATGATGCGTGCAAAGTAGTCTGAATATCTCCTAAAGCAATCAGAATAGACCGAACTATTTGTCGAATTCAATAAATAGAACAAATGGAGCGCTCGAATTGGAACTGATATGGTAACGTCGAACACGTACCTACTAGATGACCAATTTCCCATGACCTTTCTGTTTTCCCAGTATTCTTAATATTGTAACGAATCGATTCAAATTTAACGGGTCCCGCGCGAATTGCTATGAGACGTAGCCCGGAGACTCGTTAGGATAATATCGAATACTCGACTTCGGAGTTGTCTTCATCGTGCATTTGTGTTACAGTTGTATTTGACTTTGTAAGTGAAGTTTAGATTGTAATATCGATGTTTTAGTGTATTGGATCGATTTAGTTTTAGTTGGTGTTTGATAATAAATTGTGTTTTTCTTTATATATGTACATCGAGTGCTTATCAAACACAATTACCCATGTTTGTACCCATGTGGTCGAATTGAGTAAACTGCTCCTTTTTTGAAGTCGGTTAAAAACTATAACAATTTATAAAAAGTTTAAATTCAAGTTAAATATCGCAAGTTGACAGTGACTGTAGAACGTAAGTGTGAAAGCAATATAATTTAATGTATTTAATGCATAACTTTAAACCTTATTTACAGATTGTATTATTAATAAAACTTATCCATGCTAAATGTGCTGCCATTGAATGTTGACAGAATTCTCCAGTTGAATCAATATACAATAAATATATAAGAAACATGTATATGTATCTTGATATCAAGTTATTGATTGTATATTGATTCAACTGGAGAATTCTGTATTAAATTCTGTATTAAATATATATATTGCATTTAGATTTATTTAAGGTATAAGAATAATTGACCCTTAACACAATATCTGAAAAAATTAAGTTTAATTTTTTCTATTTCGGTTCTCTTGGAATATACATTCAAACTATTAATTTCTTTACATTCTATTGTAGATACAAAATCGTTATTAAGGTCATAGAAACAAAATGCAACAGACGAGGTTATAGCTAAACAATACTCTCTTCCAGGAATCTTTTGTAATGGAGCAAAGTGATTAATGTGAAAGTATTTATAAAAAATACGAAAAAGTGCCCTTGGTAAATTTTTTGGTTTTATTTATTATTGTGTGTTTTTTTTTTCAGTCGCTTCTTACTGTGACGTGTGCAACGCCGCCGAAATATCGAGAACCACAAAATAATAATCGCGATAAGTCCGTAATTTAAAATATTGATAGTGACATTTAATTTAACTTAATTTTAGTTAAACCAGTTAAGAATATTTAATTCCATACAGGTTATTTAGTAGCGAGTAAAAAAAATTTAGACCCTGCATTCTCACAATAAACACCTCGTTGCACTAATAATGACATGTTGGTAAATCTAAGTTACCAAGTTACTATTCTAAGTTAAGGAATTTTGTCACAAAATTCACAGAATAATACTCATATCTATCACAAAAAGTAACGCAGAATAAAATCATTTATCCGAATAAATTCGAGCGGTACTAACATAAAGATTGCTAGACCTTTTCCTATTCAGCATTTTTACAACCGACCGTAGTGTGTGTGTATGTGTATGTATTACATGTGAAATGAAAACGTAACCTTCGTTATTTCGTATCATAAACTTTGCTTCTGTTGCAATTTGGGAACATTAAAGCTTAAGTTCCACATATTATAGCAGGTAATATCTATTTATATTACAAAGTCAAAATAAAAAACAAAAACTATCAAAAACTCTTTTAAATAGATAGACAAAATAAAAGTTTTATGTTGAATTAAAATACACACATACATATTTAACAAAATTTCTGATTTGTTATTTTCATACTCTATAAAAGTCAGTTTTATTAAAAAAAGTTCATTAATTTATTCTATTTTATTTTTATTTTTTACATTAAAATATATGGCACTATATCGCCCGACAATTTTCATGAATCGCCAGCAATAGACCCGGATTGACCGAGTCTTTCTTTCCACTACATTGTCTCATCCGGGCCGCTGGAGTCATCAATCATGCCCGGGTCGGGAGCTCACCCGGTCAAACGGCTATCACGAGATATGCATTGTCGTTAAGGATCGCTTTAAAAATTTATCACACCATCTACTTGTGTACTGCTAGTAATTTCAGAATATTTTATAAATTTAAATATATCTAATGTCATTTAAGTTTGATATTTAGTAGAAATGTAACAGAAGATATTATTATTCTCAAGAAATTGCTTTCAAAACACTCTATTATAGGTTATTAACTTCATTCGTTTACGGTTACTTACACGGATTTATATTTTCATCTACACGTGTAACTAAAAAAAAAATACAGTTGAAGGTCTAATTGTTTTCTATAAAAGATGGATAAAATCTTATTATATGCTATACAATATACAAATAACCATTAGATATACAAATTATTAGTCATAGGGTATTTATTACTTTCAATTTTACGAGGATCTCCGAGTAAACTAAATCGAATAACTTAAAAAAAAGTGTATTAGATCGTGTGAGTATATAAACGTTAAAACAGATTACACGGTTCGGCGGGAAAACGGTAGATTTCTTATAGTTTTATGCCGTTTATCATGTTACTACATTTCGACCCTTGTAATGGACTGACCCGGAAGCGTCTTGCGGTGATCTTAAGACGCGGTCGCCCCGAGACCGGGAGGTTTTAGTAGCTATAAACAGTTCGTGAATATTGTCGACTTTTGGTATGTTCTAGATCGAGTGTATTTAGCAAACACGTACCATAAAACCCACAAAGAGCTGCATTGAAAAAGAAACTAGTTTAACAATTACTTAAATATAACTTAAATGATCGTGGTGGCTGGATGAGGATTACGGAAAACTGGGATGTTTAGCGCGAACTTGGGGAGGCTTATGTTTAACAGTGGACTGCGATAGGCTGACGTGATGATGATTATGATGATGACTCGATACACTTAAAACAATGTTCTCTTAACTTTGTACAGAAATAAATAACGTCATCATATATTCGTTGTGCTAGTTTTAAGGTTATCTTAACGTATTACTTTTTACCTCAGAACTTTCAATTCCAAAAAGGCTTACTAGAGTAAAAATAATTTTCGAAATCGGAACATTAACTTACGAAATAAACACTCTTTAATAAGGACGAGTCTTTCTTTCTCTTTTACCGTCTTCCTTTTTTGAGACATTACTATAAATAAATATTAATATAATAATAGTATATACTATAATAGTACAAGAATCTGCAGGGTCTTGTAGTGTAAACATCTTGCGGTTTACTGAGGTTGTCGCTACACTGAGCCAGTTCTGTGTTCTGTAGCTTATAAATGTAAGCGTAGCACTTCGTAGCGTTTGCATTGTGATGTGTTGTGAGGAATTTGTCGAGGATCACGGAATGTTTTGCAGCTCTCGTGAATAGAGTATGAATAGTAACTTGTTTTTTTATTAAAATTTAATATCGTATGAAAGTCGTTTCAATAATTATCTAGTTTGAAGTAGAAAATGAATAAAAAATGTGTTTTGTTAGAAAATTTTAAAATTGCGTTTGAATAATAAAATTATTTTTAAGTGTTGTAAAAACTTAATGAAATACTCGTAAATTAAAAGACAAAAAAATTTAGATAACTTTTTTGGTTTGTGACATGTTCGAATATTATATTCGATTATATTTTAATATAGTTCAGTCATCACATTTCGTTGAGACGGAAAACAGAATAGGTCAGGGAAAAGTTTTTTCGTATTTTCTAGTAAAAACTTGCAAAAAAATCTTTTTGGCTGTATTGTTTGTAACTGGGTAATTTTGATACCATAAAAAGGTGACATTTTAAAAATGAAATAAAAAGTAAAAAATGGCCGCCACTTTAAATTTGTGTTTCCGTCCGCCAAAATGGATGAATCTAATAAAGAAACTCGGTACATTTTCAAGTTTTATTTTAAAAGACAGAAAATGCGACTTAAGCTGCAAAAAAAGAACATGCGGCGTTTATGAACCTAATGTAGTGTCAGCAAGACTAGCACAAAATTGGTTTAAGCGTTTTCTGTCAGAAAATTTTTGATGTCAAAGATGAATTTCGCTCTGGTCACCCAGTTACGAATAAACGAGACGACGGCATTTTTGAAAAAGTGAAGCTAGATCAACATTTGAGTAGTTCCGACATAGTTAAAGATGTGAGAATTTTCAATAAAATAGTTTTGATCCATTTAAAAAAGGCGGACTTTTCAACAAACAAGAAAGCTCGATATATGGGTGCCACATGAACTCATTGAAAGAAATCTAATGGACTATTTAATCATTTGTAATTATCTCTTAAGACGTTATGATATCGGACCGTTTTTGGAGAGATTGATCACTGGTGACGAAAAGTAGATCACCTACCATAAGACTATACGACAAAGATCGTAGTCAAAGGTCGATCAAGCTGCACAGACTATAGTAAAGCCTGGGTCGACACGGAATAAGGTGATGTCGAGTGTATGGTGGGATTGGAAGGGCATCATTAAGAATGAGCTTTTACCGCCGGGCAAAACCATCGATTCGGATTTATACTCTCAACGACTGATGAGACTTAAGCAAGTAATTAAAAACAAGCCGCCAAAATTGAACAACAGAAAAGATGTGGTCTTTCATCACGAGAACACCCGATCACAAATGTCTTTAGCCACTTAACAAAAATTGAGAGAGTTCGACTGGGAAGTCTTAATGCATCTACCATATAGCTCTATTACCATATATATCTTGATTCCTCAGATTTCCATCTATTTCGGTTTCTTCGAAGTTCTTTCGGTAGTATAAAGTTCAGTCAAGAGAGGACTGTCAAAACTATTTGTCGCGGTTTTTTGATGACAAGTTCCAAAATTGCTACATCAGCGGAATCCTGTTACTACTTAAGGAATTAGTGATCTTTAATTTTTATATAAGACACAAGAAACTTTTTCCACGACCCAATAGAATGACGTACAAGACAAGCCAAGCGATGAACCATTTAGGTCAAGCAAAGATCACTTTCTTACGACGATATATTAGTGTTTTAATATTCGATTTTTATCGCTGACTACAATACTGTTTGTATTGTAGTCAGTGATAAAAATTATAAATTATATTAGACTATATAAAAAAAATTAAAGCAGGCTTTAAAGGTGATATAAAAATACTTCTATATTCATAATGTTGTCCTCCTTCGTAAAATTAAAAACAATAAATTACAAATTAGTCAATTTGTATGTTACCACAAGTAAAAAAATTTACTTGAATTTAATTAGTTAAAAAAATACTTTTTACGATAAAAAAATTTAAACAAAATATACAAATATACGAGTGTAGAGAGAGACTGGGAACTAATGTCAGATCAGAATCATCATAAGCAGATAGATATATTTGACCATGATAACAATTGTACGGTATATTTATTCAGTATCTATTGCCTGAAATACGAATATTATTTAATACCTACAGAGAAGCAAAGTCAGAGATAGACTGTCCACTGTGATACTCACGTCTCACATTAAAAAGTAGCAATAATTACTAAATACTTAAATAGCGTAGACGTTTTTTTTAAGATTTGTCAGAATCTGAAAGAAATGTTTCTAGTAAGTCAAACCGGAGATAGATTGATTATAAAGATAGCCATATATGAGATGTCGTATAATATCATCTATTACCACAGGAATTCAGTATGTAGCGGAAACTAAGCGGTCACCTGACTCGACCCCACAGTCGGTTTTCGCATTATCGTAAATCGACGAAATTCAATAAAATTAAATGAACTATTTCGATCTTCGGAATGTAATGTTTTATTGATCTTTATATACCATTTCTTAAGCGTTCCATTCCTTGACCCTCATAACAATAAATGATCGAACATGGATATTATTATTTCTTAAAAGTTATTCTAAATATTTGATAAGCTTATGAAACTTTATTTTTTAAATATTTGCAGTTGAATCATTTTACAATCATCATTTATTTATAATTTTTATTGTATGTTACACTCAGATTTGAGGCGAGAATCGAGACCACAACTTTGGAAAGCAGGGTTCATTGCCAACAACGCCAGCACGCCTGTCTAAGCAAAATAAGCTGTTGGTTATAAAAAAAAATAATAATGAAATTATACTTCAATACAAATTTTGTAAATAGGAAATATTTGATTTTTGGTTGTTTGTAATGGACAAAGTTAAAAATACATTTAAGCCTTTTAGAAAACGATATTCTCAAGTCATTTACAAATAAGAATAAAGTAGTATTAGTCGCCCTTGATGTTGAAAAAGCATATGAAATGGTGTGGAAACACAGAGTTGTATTACTTCTGCAACAGTTTAATCTAAGAGGTAATCTACTGGCCTTTGTTATTAATTTTCTATCAAATAGATCGATAAGGGTTAAAATTGAAGGTATTCTTTCAAATCCGTCTCATACTGAGAATGGACTCCCCCAAGGTTCTGTTTTGAGTGTCATTTTATTTTTAATATCAATTAATAGTGTTTTGGAAGTTATAAAACGACCAGTGAAAGGTTACTTGTTTGCAGACGATTTAACAATTTTATGTAGTGGCAAGAATCTGAAATTAACAGAAAAAATTTTACAGGACACTTTAGATAAATTAAGCCAATGGAGTAAAGAAACTGGCTTTAAATTTTCTGAAACTAAAACGGAACTCATGATCCTATCAAAAAAGAAAAATAAAGATAAATTGAATGTATTTATAAATAACTGCAAAATAAATGAAGTTAATAAATTAAAAATATTAGGATTGAACTTTGATCCTCGATTGAGTTGGGTTCCACACATAAAAATACTTAAATCTGAATGTTATAATAGGATGAATATTATTAAAATTTTGTCATCAAATACTTGGGGATCCGATAGCAAATGTATTAAAAATACCTACAAAACTTTAATAAGGCAAAAAATTGACTACGGCTCAGTTATATATGACTCAGCTTCGACAAATATATTAAAAATTTTAGAAAGCATTCATAATACGTGTCTAAGATTAAGTTTAGGAGCTTTCAGAACAAGCCCTGTTAACAGCGTTCTTGTTGAGTCAGATGAAATGCCTCTAACGTTAAGAAGGAAGGAACTGTGCCTTAAATATGCAGCAAAACATATAGTTAATAATAAAGTTTCTCTCTTTTCAATCCCTCCCCTATTGTCAGATATAGAATATAATTTACGTCCATCCCTTTCTGTTCCATTAAGATTAAGAGTTAAAAAGTATTTAAAAGAAATTAATTTTGATCTTCCACCACTTTTTTCACGCCATTATCCCTCCTCACTTCCACCTTGGAAAAAAATGACATATAAAATAAATTTAGACATTGCTAACAAATATCCCCGAGAAACTACCCCTAACTATATTTATAGGAACTTGTTTTATGAACTTAAAGAAAAATATTCGGATCATATGATGTATTTTACTGATGGGTCTATTTATAATGGTAGAACAGGCTGTGCAATTGTATCACAAAATAGCAGTTAAAAGTACAGATTACCCGACTATACATCTATATTCACATGCGAAGCTGTTGCTATTTTAAAATGCTTGGAAGTAATTAAGAACAATCATACGACAGCAAAAAAGTATCTAATTTTTTCTGATTCACTATCATCTTTAACTGCCTTATCGAATAGAAAAAATGTAGACCCTTTAATAAACCTAATAAAAGAAAACTTATTAAATCTGATCAATAAGAGCTTTGTTATTGAAATAATTTGGATTCCTAGTCACCAAGGCATACCGGGCAATGAAAAAGCAGACGTGCTAGCTAAAGAAGCTACGAATTTAAATGTTTGTAATTTGATAATTTCTAATATTTCTGATTTAAAAAAATACCTCAAATACAATGTTAAAATACTATGGAACAGCTATTGGGTTAAAAATAATAAGAGTGCGTTGTATGATATAAGAAAATCAATTTTTGAAAAATGTAATTTACAAGTTGACAATAGAAGAGATGAAATAGTTTTAAATAGATTAAGAATAGGTCACTGTAACGTCACACATATACATCTTATCACTAAAACCCCGAAGAATAAATGCTCCAGATGTGATAGTGAGCTGAATATAAAACATTTATTGATTGATTGTCCAATGTTTAACTCAGAAAGAAGTAATGTTAATCTCCCTAAGACATTAAAAGAGTGTCTAACCGATTATAAAAATACTGTAAAATTTTTAAGATTAACTAAGTATTATACGTTAATTTAATACCTGTAAAATACTGTTAATACCTTGTAGTCGCTAATGACCCTAGATGTTTAAAGCGACTTTAAACAAATAAATTAAAAAAAAAAAAAAAAAAAAAAAGTTAAAAATACTGGACGGATTTAAAAATTCTTTCAGAATTTAGTAAAACCAAGTCGCACAATATAATACCTTTGGCATACTAACGTCAGAATTATAATCCATAGTAATATATGGGGGTTGAGATAATGAGTGGCGTAGTTTTGAAAGGGACGACCGATCAGGTCTACCCGACCTCCGTTTCCACCATTTGTTCGTCTTTATTGCCTCATCTACATGACAATGATAGTTTTCAAGTGTGATTCGGTACATTTCATGTAATAACGATATTATATTTCTCATATCTTATACCCATATATATGAATAAGAATGAATCGCTGAAATATATACCTACGAGCATAAATTCCGAACGACTGCATCATATATATATATATATATTTTGCATTTTAAGACGCCATGACAAACACTTGTATTGGCCATACACATACTTGTATTGGACTGCACAAAAACCTAGACCACGAGGTCTTCCCACCGTGCCTTGGAGAGCACGTTAAGCCGTTGATCCCGCTTGTTATGTCATGTACACCTGATAGCGATCGTTACTCCTCGTAGTGATTATATCCGCCAACCCGCATTAGAGCAGCGTGGTGGATTAAGCTCTGATCCTTCTCCTACATGGGGAAAGAAGACTATGCCCAGTAGTGGGTTATTACAGGCTGTAGCGTAGCATTTTAAGAAAATTTATGAAAAAAATTGATATATATCAACAAAAAAAAAAAAAGAAAAAAAAAACAAACGCGGTACGAAGGTCGCCGGGTCAGCTTGTATATTATATTTTTATATACGAGTAACCTCATAACCTGCCATATCCTTCTATCCTCTTATCCTATAAGCTAAAATAATAAAATTGAACGAAGAACAAAACAGCGTACCAAAAATAGAACAAAATATTTAATATACTACAGAAAAAGTTGTGTTATCTTATCAGTTGTGTTAGTAAAAAAACTTTTCAGAGGTTAGCACGATAAAAGTGTACGTGTAATTAGGTAAACTACCTATAAGAAATTGTTCTACTGAAACTATAAGTATCAGCATTTTGTGTACACAATTCTTTACGAATGTAAAAAATAAAATATCACACCGACACTTTCGAAAGACACATCTATAATAAAATATGTACAACGCTAAATCCAAGTCCATATGTTCGACAGCCAGTCCTTAAGCTCATAAGAACATTCTATACGTACTCGCTACAGCCTCCAGTCACCCATTCATCTTTACAAACGATGAAGCGGGAAAATTCACCTAGGTACAGACTTAGAAAGCCGGCAATTAGTCTCGAGAGAGTAATCTCCTATTGATTTTAGAACTAAGGGCGCTCGTTCAACGGCTTAGTACCGTGAGACTGCCTACATTAATGAAGATGAAAGGGGTGGAAGGGGACGCTGTTCAAAGAGTACGTTATAAACTTTAAACCATCAATTTTACCGTCAATTTTTTAGCGTGTTAATTGTCACTAGAAGTGAATGAGGCATTTGTGAGGTTTAGGCAAATTAAAAGCGGCGGTAGTGGGAAAAACAAATATTTGTTTTAGATCTGGGTGATTTTTGTATCCAGTACAGTATGCCAATAGTTTTGTATATCAAAATAAGAGAGTTAAAATTAAAATTAAAAAGGAAGTTTTAAAATAGTATAAAAAATAAAAAGAAAAAAAAAATCTTTATAAGGAAGCCTCACAAACATGTACGCAATAACACCACAGATAACACCACACATACACAAATACAACTACAAACAAATCTAGCTTCATTGAAATTCTAAAAACACTACACAAATAAAACACGACCTCAATTAGTTGCGAAATCATAAATAAAACCCTTGCGTATAATGGATCAAGGGATTCCCGTATTACGTGTGGACATTTCGGGGCACTCGTAATTATCTAAGTAATTAGAACCATTACATCTGCCCCACGTACAACGATTTGTCAGTTAAAACGGGTATGGTCCGTCTTGCGGCGTTTTCTTTGGGTACGTGCGTATGTTTTACTATTCAACGATCATGAAACCAACGAACCGTAAATAAATTAGAACAGGTAGATCACATGTTAAGAATAGAACAAGATGGAAATTTAAAATGATAGCTTCGTCGTATTTAACTCGTTTAAAATACACATTGTTACAGATTATTATAAGCTGTAGTCAACACATCCTTTGTTTAGAGTCAGTAACAAACTTTTTTATAAAGTAAGGGCACAGCAGACACTTATATTGTGCTCGGAATTTTGGATTAGCTCGACTAAAGATGCATCTTAATCTTATATATTGGGTTGTCTGGAAGAAATGGCTAGATAGCCATAAGTCCGCCCATTGTACTTGACAGTCTGTAAATGTTTTTTAAATGTGTTTATTGTTTAAAATGTAGTTGTGGTGTACAATAAAGTATAAATAAAAAATAAAAAAAATATTCTATAAAGAAAATCACAGCCAAATAATATATTGCGGTTACAAGTATCCATAGGCTACGGTAATCGTGTAATCGGGTTGGCCGTATAAGTGTTTGATGAAGAACTACAAACGCGACAATCTATAAAGTAACGTACGCACCAAAAATGAAATCCAAATGATTGAAAAACAAAATTTTTATTGATTGTTGCGCAATAATAAAATGCATGCTTAGATCCAGCGAGTTGTTGGTCACGTTTTGCGGTCACTTCGGGATTCTAGTAATTATAAAAGTAATTACAGCCATGTCACGCACCACAATTACTCTATTAGTGGTGGGCGCTTATAGTGATCATTGCTTCAACTTTTTTTTTAAATTTTTATTGTTTGCTAATGATACTGATGATATATGATTAATATTTAAATTGCGTAGACAAACTATTATGATGTGAACAATGTTTTTTCTGAAGTGGCGTACTGGTTTAGCGTGAATAACTTACTTCTTAAAAGTAAAAAAAAAAATTGTATCAAATTTTCCTCTCCAAATGTAAAACGAATTGATTGCATATCAAAATTTCGTTGCTGAATATAATTACCTAATTACAATGTACCTAATATTTAAATGTTTTTTTTTTTGATTGATTGATGTTTTTCTTCATAATTTTTTTTTATGTGTTAGTATTTTTTTTCAACCATCGTTAAATGTGTGTACCTGATTTTATTTTATATTTCTTAACACACACCACGTCACATTATATACGATATACACACCCACATAAATATTCGTATGTGTATGTACACAATAGCGTGTTTGATAAAGTCGTATTTTCAAAGTGCTCAACTTATATTATAAAGGCGCCTGTGGGACTCGTAAGTGCTTCTATGGTCTTCGTATTATATCGGTATCGGAAGCTGCTATTAAACTTATTGGCGGGGGATTCGAACTTCCTTACGAGGGTAATGGGTATGCATAATTAATCAATTGAATTTAATGTTATATGTATTTATTATGTTAACTAAATTGGAGGTAAATTGTTTATTTTCAAGTTGTACACTAACGCTTTGTTTATTATATTATATCTTAGTGCCGGAAATATATATGTAATTTGGGTTGTCTGGAAAAATGGCTAACAATATTTAAGCCTTATCTATCAGATAATAATTTATTTGTGTTATACATTAAAGTATAAATAAATAAATAAGCAAATTATAGTATTGTATTAAAAAAAATACATAAAAAGAAAATCTATGGACTTGATTTGAAAATTAGTTATCTAATTAGTAAAATTACAAAAAACAAATTAAAAACTAACACGAGATTTATCTAAAATTTTGACTTCTATCACCCCTCAATCTCTCTGCATCACTTTCAATCTGGTTTCAGTTTCCGAATTTTATGTTTTTTATACCCAATATCTTTTATATGCTTGTACTGATAGATAAGCGTGTTTTAATACATAGAACAACTCAGAAAATTTAAATGTTTATATTCCACTGTTTTGTTCCGTTACTCTTGAATTATACCTACACAAATATTAAGGTAATAAAAAAACGCTTCGCTTATCATACGCATGCTAAGCATATTACGTAGATCGTAAAAAATAAAAACAATTATTACTGAAATTTTCATTCATTCATTCCGTTCGAATCTCTAAGAGGCACTGAATAAATAAATTAAAATTTGCATGATAAGGTCTCATTGTCATAATTTTTTTACCGTCGTTCCGAATTTCGTATTTATAGCGAAGTTTTTTTTTTAATGTACGATCGTGGCGTAATACGTTTAAAGAAAACGTATTTATGGTAAATTTTTGAACAAAATCACGATAAACAGTTGCAGACTTTGTAAAAAACGTTTACATTGCTATAAATCCTTGTTGCATGTGACGTTGAGACTGAGAAACGTCGCTCTATTATTCGTGTGCACTTTATGTATATAGTTTTAAAAGATTTATGCTTTGCTACATTTGAACATTTAAATGAATATTAAAAAAAAAAAACATGATGACGACTACTAGAAACATATTAAATTATATATTTCGAATGATAAACTCTCACAATTGGTTTCACTCAAAAAATCCATCTCGTCAAGACCAAGTAATATAATACCAACATTAATATCACGAAATAAACATGTTTTCACAATAATACGGTACCAAGTAACAGAAATTCTAAGAATAATTTCAATTGTTCGTATATCTATTCAATAAAAAAAAAAAAAAGAAAATTAAATAACTTTTAGCAAAATATAAATCCCAACGATGTATAGACCAACAGTACGCTACGCCACTCAATAATAGACCCGGTCAATTACTTAAGACCGGGGCATCATAAACCTCGACTATCGATCAAAGTTCGCCGTGACCGCCCCGGACCGATCGTAGCCCGGCGGGACGGATTTTTTCTATTTTCTAACCGGTTATAACCGGCTAGATTGATTTATTATGATGCCCTAAAGACGGAGTTTCGAGATTGATGTTTTACGTTGCTTTATTTCAATAAAGTCGATACTTTTAATAATGGGACGGGTGTGTATAATGGATTTTAGGGCGTCTTAAATGTTAAATGGTATCAACGAAGCAATCACTTAAGAATTTTAGAACTATGTGGGCCTAATTTTACTTGAATCTGGTCGGCTGATTGATTGATTTATTGTTTTTTCCTTAACCTCTGCTGTTACCAAACGCCTGTAGAGAAAAGCACGTACATCTTAACAATTTAATTTTTAAATAGTCGACCAGACAAGTACATGAAGCCGCCATCGGTGGTAATTGGCTTTGAAAGAAATTTGATCTTTGACTATTAGGAAATTCGTTGCTTATTTTTACGACGGTATTAATTTGTAGATATTAGTAACTTTATCATTTTCAGACAACTAGTACAACTGTAGTTCGCTTTTGAAAGTTCATTTGTATCTTTATTATTAACAGTTTCATTTTAGTTAATGGAAATCATGCTATGGCTTATAATAAGAACTTCAAAGGAATATTTTTAAACATCTAAGTACCTAATATTTTTTCAATTTTTTCTTTTTTATATCTAACGAACGATATGATTTGATGAAATTCCTATCTACTACCTTGATTTGATTTGATTGTGACTCACAGCAATCTTCATTCAAATTTAACAATTTCGTTTCTTTCTGATTTTCAGCGGTTCCATCAGGTTTTTCCTAATTTTTTTCTTGATAGGGCGCTACAGTATTGAGTAGAACGAAACAAAAATAATATTATTCAAATTGGTTCGACATTTGTGAGTTTTTGGGAGATTAATGCATAGAAATTGACTTTTATATCTTTGAAAAGATGTCACTCTACCTTTTCCCTACGACTTTTTTTCGAATAAAGTCTCTTAGCCGTGGGATATTAACGTATTAATACAGAATTATAAAAAAATGTAAAATAATAATAGAAATAGCTAAAACACGTAAGTAGAAAACAAAGTAATCTACAACAAACAAAAAAATCAATCTGTCATCATCATCATTGGTCTTAGTCCGTCTATTGCAGACGATTTAGAAACTCTTCAGGAAAACGCAGAGTTGTCAATCTGTAATATTAACCCATAATTAACTATAACGTACTTTAAAAAAAAACCAATTTCATATTAAAATAATTAGAAGTTCCTACTATAAAAAAAAAAGAAAGAAAACAGCCGATAGTTTATTAAATTCTCACACACAGCTACGTTGGAAGCTCGTTGCATCGTTAAAAGATCAAAAAATAATAAAAAATGCGTTAATATTATATTCGTACCGGTATAAATGGACTCGTCCAGTGCAGCATGTCAATTTGATGATGGCAAAAGTAATCAGATTAAAAGCTATTACCGGTTGGCGAACAGCCACGCAGTGTCATCGGATATCGTTACGTTTGGCATACTAACTGGCTTACTAATAAAATTTTACACGTAAAAAATAAATAAATCATATTTTACGGCTCTGTATCACTATTTTGATTGTTGCAGATAGAAAGTCGATAAAAACTTCCTGCTAATTGTATTCGAATTATATCCGTCAGTAAAATCAAAGATAAATTATATTGAAACCTGCTATAAGTCAAAATGGTTCAGTAAAAAGAGTAACGCACTGCGATGGAAAATTTTCAAGCATTTATTGAATACGAATCGAATATCTTTGTAAAGAAACTTGTACGTGAGTAACGATTGTATGTTACATAATTGTTATTTAGGATATAATTAAAATAATGTATAGGCAAGAGAAACTTTTCAGTAACATATCAATAATAAAGTATAACTAACTAAGTATAATTAACTTTATATTTTCCATCATTAACAGCCCTTACATGTCCATCTGTAGCGTCCGGAATTTCATTACGACACAGTTTAGGTTGATTAAATACTATGATGATACATTTTGAAGTCTATTTTTCACACATAAACAAATAAAATGCAGCCTAATAAAAAAGAACTTCATACAAAGCTGAATACATACTGGTCGTTTAACATGACCGAATTGTTGTGACATGAAAACTGAAGACAAACGTACAACACTGTATCCGTCTTATAAACAAAGTTCTTTTTGATCTAAAACCACCCCAACGTTCGTTATCCCTGTAGTAATTAAAACCGTGCAAAAAGCAATAAGAACTCCTCGGCTAACCAATCAACAAATATTTACCTTCAAAATCGAACAAGTTACCTGCCATCCCGAGCAAAGAATCGGAATCAATCGAGACGGAACGGAACAACCAGATAATATAATAGAATTGAATTATCGCTGGATGAAGGCGAGGGAGGCGAGACATCGAATAAAAGAATCGGTAATTCGATTGTTATTGATAACAATTCGATGAGCACCGAAAAAGGATGTTTACGCTATCGAAGAACCCAATAATGAAAATTATGTTTTGTGTAGCAACAGGTTTTGTAAACAGAGATATCGCTACAACAGCATCGCGATAGAAATAAGCATTTTATAACGTCGTTTATCGCTGTCCGAACATTTACTTTAAGAGGGAGGTTGGTGTGGAGGATTCGATTAGATCGTTTTTCCTGTTAGTTTTGTTACGATCGAGATGGATCAGTATTATTAGTGGTATTATGGGAAGTTAATGTTTTGATAGTACATAATATTTTTACAATAGTCAAATAAGTGTAATTATTAATATTACTTAACTGTTATATTAGACAGTACCTACATCATATACTTGTTAATAATAAGGCTTGCTTTTTCTAATTTCACTTTTTACAAACATGTATGTATTAAAACTAAATAATATATGATTTAAAATATTTGCCATATTATCCATTAGGTTCATATCGAGACATTTAAAGGCATTTTTAAATCAATTACATAAGAACTAATAACTAGTTTCGATTAAAATAAAAAATAATAATATATGAAAAATAATTATCAGGTAGGATTTTCCACCTTGATTAAACGAAACATACTTATTGCATTACATTGAACATAAAACCTACTTGTATTCAAAGCCATACACTAAACGTGTAAACAAGTAATTAAATGTTGTCTGACACGATAAATTTGAACCCTTTTTTACAGTGGCAAGTTAAAAAAGTGCATAAATAGTACCGATAAAGAAAAAAAAATAAAAACTACACAGTATGTAGTGCTGTGTGGCTACGGCACTAAAGAATTTAGCCACCCCCTCTCTTCCCGTGGGTGTCGTAAGAGGCGACTAAGGGATAACAAGGTTCCACAACCATCTTGGAACTTAAGAAGCCGACCGATGGCGGGATAACCATCCAACTGCTGGCTTTGAAATACACAGGCCGAAGACGGGCAGCAGCGTCTTTGGTGCGACAAAGCCAGTACTGCGGTCACCAACCCGTCTGCCCAGCGTGGTGACAATGGGTACTACTTTTGATACTTGGATATAATTTAAAAATAAATACGTATAACGATATAATTACATAATAAACTTCTTATTTATTAATGTTAAATAATATACATTTTTCTCTTAATGTTAAATAATATACATTTAAAATATATGCGCAATATTTTCCTTGCAAGTATTAAATTTAAATAAGCGCACTATAATCTAGATTTCGATAAAGTTGCCATGTAAAAAATTCTTTTCGAAATTCAATTCAGGTTCGAATTTCGCGTGGTAGACTAGAACATAAAATATAGGATAAACATGTACTACTTACCCCGCTTAACGTTTTGATATTGTGTAAAGCGTCCTGCGCTTTCAACGCCGCTTTCCGCGTGAAAAACGTCACAAAACAGCACCCTGCAACAGAAGCCACACTTACATAACGTGACAAGACAACGAGACATAGACAGACAGGGTTTCGTTCTACGTAACGTTACACTCACTAAGATTACAAAATGCGGTCTTTAGTAGCGTGAAAGCTTTCGTCGGTTTTCGTTGACGCTATATGCTTTTGATTTTCTAAACTTGATACTAAGCGCTGAAGCCGACTCGTTGTCCTATGCGATTTGACACATCACGATGAGTTAGTACGAAGTGGTCATCGTGCGACGTCACCTCGATTGCGATTTGTGCTCAATGTTTTTCATTTGTCTAGTCTACAGATAACATTTGTACGGTAAGCGTGCCCAGGTAAGCGTATCGAATACACGTGTATCGAAACTCGCTGTTTAATTTAGAACTTAATATACGTAAGCGAACACCATATACGTATAATTGAATACATATGACGTGAATTTAGAAACTCAACGTGAGAATTATAAAGAACTTCAAGAAGATCATCTTTATCTTATTTTAGATTCTTTTTATTTCTTTATATGCACCCGTATCTGTATTTCTTTGCATACCTCAAATGAGAGATTATGTTTTTTTGAGTTTTATTTAATGCCCTTTTACTTGCAACTTCATTTGATATTCTCTTTTTTATTATTTTTAAGTAATCTTAATTAAAACGAGCGATTATTGTAAGATAATTCGTTTTATTTAACAAATACAAAACGTTACGTACGTTGAAACATACGAACAATTTAACTACACAAATACGCATTGTGTTCTAGAACAGTTCAATTTTTTTTTAATTAAAATGAATGTTAAATTTCCCACATATTCTGATAAATGCAAAACCAAAACTGTTTTATTAGCACTCGATCAATATATGAATAGTAATATGAAAACTATTCACAAAGAAACAAACAAAAAAAAAATCATCAAATATTTCAATTAAGCCTTGGTAACACGATTGAAAAACAACAAAACAACAACTATTATATCGTATATAAAAGAAAAATTAATAAAATGAAACAATACACCGAGAATCACAAACGAAATACCATTTTCACTATAAACAATTCCCGCCTTGACTGACACGCCCTGGATACGTTGGCATTGCACGTGAAATTAAACAAAAGCGTTTTCATATTTGCACGAACACTTACAAAAGGTGCTTTTTCGTATGGAATACGCGTAACAAAGCAACAAAAATGTCAACATGATGTAAAATAACGCGTGATGCTTTGTTCGTAACAATGTCGTCGAGAACGGTCCCCGGGGTGTTTGATTAAACTATTTCTTTCAATGTTTTAAAAGAGGTTATATATGAAACATTTTGATTATTATTATATTTTTAAATCTTAAATAAAACACGACTGGCGTCTTCGGCGAGAAAGCCAGCCTGCGGTCATCAACATGCCTGTCAGCGTCGTGACTATGGGAAAAAAACCCATGAGCTCGCGCCAGAAATTTCGGCCCTAAGCCGGGATGTTTGGCGCCAACTTGGAGAGGCCTATGTCGAGCTGTGATAGGCTGAAGTGAAAAAAAAACACGTGCTCAAAGACGGCCCGAAACCCAGGAAGCACCTGTATAAGCTAAGTTTGTTTTTCATTGATGATTTTAAACTATTTTCACGTAATTTACTTTAAACGCCTAAAATTATTGATGTACGAAAAATCGTTTTTTTAAAGAATTGTAAAGATGATAGGAAATTTTAGTGTTAATTTTCAACGAAACTGAAAAAAGTGAGTATGTCTTAATTGTCTAGTCTAGGCCTCCAAGGAACAGGCACGTGTCCTCATATAAATGTATATAAGTGGAAAAGAAAAAATACCTGACATGAAAATTACATAATTTGAAAACAGAAACAATAACAAAAACTCCATAGTATTATGATGAAAGCGAACAGAAAAAACATTACTGTAAAGTTATGAAACAATTTTAATACGATAATGGAAGCACAACATCACATTTTCTAAGATATTACTTACAACAACATGAGATATAAAATTAAAAAAGTTTTTTAAAAAAATTGACAAAAATAATTTATAAGTAAAAAATTATATTTTTTTTTGTTTTCAACTTCTAATAATACTGTTCATACAATATTAGTCCACCTTTGTGAAAACTCTATATATTTTTAACCGACTTCCAAAAAAGGAGGAGGTTCTCAATTCGACTGTACTTTTTTTTTTATGTATGTTACATCAGAACTTTTGACTGGGTGGAGCGATTTCGACAAATTTTCTTTTAATCGAAAGGTGGTGTGTGCCAATTGGTCCCATTTAAATTTATTTGAGATCTAACAACTACTTTTCGAGCTATATCTAATAATGTGTTTTTACTTGACGCTTTTTTCGTCGACCTACGTTGTATTATACCACATAACTTTCTACTGGATGTACCGATTTTGATAATTCTTTTTTTGTTGGAAAGGAGATATCCCAAGTTTAGTACCATGATAAGGAAACCAGGATCTGATGATGGGATCCCAGAGAAATTGATGGAAATTCTTGAAAATCCGCAATAACTTTTTATTGGGTGTACCGATTTTGATAATTCTTTTTTTGTTGGAAAGGGGATATCCCTAGTTTGGTACCATGATAAGAAAACCAGGATCTGATAATGGAATCTCAGAGAAATCGAGGGAACTTCTTGAAAATCCGCAATAACTTTTTACTGGGTGTACCCATTTTAATAATTTTTAATTTAATCGAAAGCTGATGTTTGTCATGTAGTCACATATAAATTTTATTGAGATCTGATAACTACTTTTTGAGTAATCTTTGATAACGCGCAGTTACTTGACTATTTTTTCGTCGATCTACGTTGTACTACTCGTCGATGTAATTGAAGTCGGTTTTTTTTCGTTTGCGAACAAACACAATTATTTATAAGTTCATAGTTATTATTTCTACATAAATTTTAATGTTCCTTTAAGTTAACATAAATATTACATTAAAAAAATATAACTTTTTAAAGAATTTAATTCATTGTTTAAAATTAGAATCACAAGATTGAAATACTGATATTTTTATCTATAAAAAAATACAATTGATTATTTTATAGACGATAAGACATTTATAGTTCCATAGAATAATAGTAAGGGTCCGGAGCAGACACGGCTACCTGTCAAATAAACTGACTCCAATTTATCGTTTCAAACCGTCTTACTCATTGTTGCTACGTCATTGACAACACTTAGAAATTGTAAAAAGAAATTTTCAATATTATTTTCTTTTAGTTACAATTTAATAACATAAAAAGTTACTCTTTTTACATTTTTAGCATTTAAAATAATAAAAGATAAATAATAATAAAAGATATTTAAAATGGGACAAGATTATAAGATGAGATTAAAATTATATTACAATATCTATATTAAACATCCTATGACTCCTAGAAGGAGTAGAGAGCCTCCACAGTGCTCCGTCATCGCGTTCTGTACTGGGTGTTTATGCAGTATCTGATTTTTTTTTGTATTTAAATTAAGTGTCTTTTGTTTTAAAAGAGATGTTTTATAACGGTAACTCAGTATAGTTTAAGAAGTAAATGTTTACGTTTAATTTAAATTACTTAATTCTGAACAAACATATTCTTAAAAAGATTAAGAATTATCGCTTGAAAAGCAGCCTAAATTGAAAATGCTAACATGGACTTAACTGAAGTGCAAATTATGCTACAAGCCTGTATGAACATCTCAAGTCAGCTGTACAAACACCCACTCAGCCCATATACGAATATTACGTCACAAAACTGTCAAGTCTTAAGAAAAGTGTACATTTATTTACTTTTCTTGGCAGTGACATTCCAAACACTTTTAAGCACTCGACACTTCTTATTTCTGCATTATATCCTCTAAGAAATGGACATACAAGAATATCAGGAAGCCAGGTTTAACTATTATGTATATAAAATGAATTATAGTTCCCCGGTAATGTATCCAAATTAAGCACTGACATTAAAAAAAAGGTTTGTAGCGACATCTATCTCGCAACATACGGCTTAAAACTGATGTATCCTACATCGCGATATTAAAGTTACCGGGCGACTGAACATATATACAAAAACCCGACAGCAACCGTCGCTGCAGTAGCCCACCAGACACAACACCCGTCTGGTCGGAAGATCCTCCCTTTTCAATGGTGGATGAGGAACTTTACACCCTGTTTCTCACCACCTCCAAAGGTTTATTCAAAAAATGCAACCCAACCAAGTAAGTTCCTATCTCCGCTTTCTGTCAGACAATTAATGACTAGACAAGAATATATGTTTGACTATTATAATAAAAGATTTAGATCCTTGGTCGTATATCTAAATTGAGCAGGATCAAAATCCATTTAAAGAATATGTGTAGCCATATATTGTGAGTGCAACGCAACCTGGTTCACAATTTTGCTTCCTGCGAGAAGACAGTGGATAGGCTAAAGGGGAAAAAGTTTCTGCAGTAGTGTCGAAGGTGACTGACCTTTACTCGCGCCCGTTATCTTGTCCCGGAGCACGTTTATCTGGTGCACCCTGCCGAACTCCTCGAACATCAGCCGAAGGTCGTTCTCGTCCATACTTCGCGGCACTTGACCGACGAACATCTGAAAAAATTATATTAAAATTTCAAACATTTGTATTGTTACGTGTTGACGATTTAATATTAATCTGCTGCCGTAGTTATAATTTTATTTTGATAGTAAATAAAAACAGCGTATCGGTATTCGAACTATGAGGTCAGTGCGTTTTTTATCCCCACGGTTATTTTTTTACATATTTATTAAAATATCAGTTATATGATATTTAAAAATTTAGTTATGTTTTCAAAAATATTAGCGATCTTTGTTAGATCGGGTCAAAAATGAAGAATCCTTCTCATTTTGTTTGTCATAGAATTCATCAATAGAAACTTTTAGAATGTAAATTTATCAAGTGTAACATCTTTAGAGAGAAGCGCGTCAAGTTCAAATGTTATATACATTTTTTATTGAATCTTACAACAGTTTTTGAACAAGATAAGAAAATTTTTTTTTTTTTTTATAGTCGGCCGTTACAATCAAATTTTTTGCTACAAGACTCTAAAGGCTCTAATTTATTTTATGAAGACTCAAATATATCTCAAAGATTTATTTAGATATAAATTTAGGATCTAGTGATAAATATTAGAAAAACGTTTTTAGGGCGGGGTTTGTGTTACTCATATACGTATATTATTTTATTAATTTTTTATATATTATTTTACTAAATAAAAACAAATCCGATGTGTCAAAACATAGTATGTATAGGTGAATATCAGATTTAAAATAAAAAAAATTATCTACCAGAAAGTTACACGCGCGAAATTCAACCTACGTGGGCAAGTACTACGGTTAATACTTATAAGAATAACTGTACTTAAGTAAAACAGCTTTAGAATTATCCAGTAAACGAAATAATTAAATAAACAGTTGTCAACTACCTCATTTCTAATCCAATAGGGCTGGTTTAAACATGTGGCGAAAACCAGCAATGAGAACACCTATTTAAAGAAAAAAAAAAATATTGCGTCAGTGCTACCATCGAAAGTAAGGTATATTTAAAAAAAAAGAGCCTATGATTTACAGTCACAAAGACATAGCGACGAATAGAAATACTTGTGTTAATAATCATAGAATTTTATTTCAATCTTTATCGTTTAAAACCTCCAACTCTGTAGCGTTATCTTCTAAGAATGATATAGTCTAAGAAAATCAAATATCTACCAGTCGATTTCCAAAGACATGGCTCTAAATAAAACAGAATAAGCTGTCTTAACAAATACAGCAATTCGTAGAGTTTGATTGATATCCTTTGCTTACGAAACTATAAAATGCTATTTTTGAAAATACGAAAATCTCGTTCCGCTGAGTGATAACGTATCAGAGTGGAAGTGGGTCGTGAAATTCGGCGCTCGCTCGCAACCCGATTACATACGTTACAGTACACTACTCACCTAAATTAAACTCTCCCGTTAATGATATACTGATAACGATACTGTCGAACCAATGAAGCCTGCGATGTATGACTTATTATCTTTTTTTATTTATTTTACACACACCGAATCGCCCTTCTTAGGGTTCCTCCCCTAGTAACAGACTGAATACCTGTGTTTTAAGTAATCGCCGTCTGATATTAACAATTCATAATGAGAACAGTGAAAAATTTAACGTTTCCATAATGGAACCATGATTTTGGCGTCAAGTGAACAATAGTTAAGATACTTATATTTCAATATATTTAATTGTATTTATCATAGACATATACCATACTAGCTCATAGTTACTACCTCTGCTTGTGGTTACCGCAGTAAAGAATATAACCACTCCCTCTCTTCACGTGGGTGTCGTAAGAGGCGAGTAAGGGATAACACAGTTCCACTACCACCTTGGAACTTAAAAAGCCAACCGATGGCGGAAGAACTATCTAACTGCTAGCTTTGAAATACACAGGCCGAAGACGGGCAGCAGCGTCTTCGGTGCGACAAAGCCAGCCCTACGGTCACCCGCCTGCCCAGCGTGGTGACTATGAGCAAAACACATGAGTTCGCTCCATTTTTCGCGCGAACTTGTGGAGGCCTATGTCCAGCAGTGGACTGTGTTAAGTTGAAGTGAGTGAGTGGCTGATTCTGCCCGTCCATATTTTTTACACGATAAGTAATCATATACTCAAAACTTTTCCGAAACACGCTGCATCTTATAGTATAAGTATAATTGCGATCCGTTCAGTAGTTTTTGCAGTATAATCAAAAAAAAATCGGAGCTTCATTTATTTGTATAGATTTTAAGAACATCTCATTTGTGAAAGAGAAGTCTCAGCGAAAAATAAAAATGTGCTTTCATTATGTATCGAAAATCGGAGATTTTCCCGCAAACACCGTATCAATATGTTGTATTGGTCCTTGATATACTGGTCCTTGATATATTGCTTAGCTAATTACTTTAACAAAATTGAATTTAAAAGAATAGTTCTAGCAAAAAATAAAAACAGCGTTGTTCGTAGCCAAACCGTGATTTTGGCAGTGTGAATTTCACTCTGGGAACTGATTCAAGTGCTACGTCCGCGGAGCGTGTTACAAATGCGCGGGGCTTTAGACTTCATCTCGCGGCTTCGGATAGGAGTACGACGGATTTGTTTCGTGTGTCGCGGCTTTTAGGTCTCTCGGTTAAAGCGCTGTTCGGTCTAGATTTATGTTTTTATATTTTTAATTTTTGTTTATCTGCTTATCCGGCTTGGAGAAGAAACAAAATTGTGCTAACTTGTAAGATTAGATTTTGAGTTTCTGGACGATTTTTAGTACGAACTTAATACCGAATTTGTCAGCAACATTAGTCATGAATGAATTTCAGCCTATCACAGTCCACTGCTGGACATAGGCCTCCACAAGTTCACGCCAAAAATGATGTGAACTCATGTGTGTTGCCCATAGTCACCACGCTGGGCAGGCGGGTTGGTGACCGCAGGGCTGGTTTTGTCACACCAAAGACACTTCTGCCCGTCTAGGGCCTATGTATTTCATTGCCAGTAGTTGGATGGTTATCCCGCCATCGGTCGGCTTTTTAAGTTCCAAGGTTGTAGTGGAACTGTGTTATCCCTTAGTCGCCTCTTACGACAACCACTGGAAGAGAGGGGGTGGCTACATTCTTCATTGCCGTAAACACACAGCACTTTTGAATAGCTTTTGACTGTGCTCACATGTGTAAAATTAAAAATTTTGAGTTTCAATAGAAAATATTTATGCAGAAATAGGACACAAAAGTACAAATTTTAAATAAGTACGATAACTTACAAGAAAAAAGTAATAAATTCGATAAGGTGTAGTTCTAATTAAAAAACAAAAATAGTGAAATAATATTAATCATGTACATCGATAAATATAATTAAAAATAATTCTCATTTTCCATTTTAAGTGTCTTCAAAATATTACATTGCAATCAATTTAAGTTACAGGTACAAAAGATATTACAGAAATAAAATGTCAGTGCCGGATCACGATTCAACTTGTAACATATCATTGCTGGGCATAGGCCTCTTTCTCCATGTAGGAGAAGAATTGGAGCTTAATCCACCACGCTATTCCACTATGAGTTGACGGATATGTTCCCTACTATGAGTGACGATCGCTATCAGGTTTTTATGATAACAACGCACGGCACGGTGGGAAGAGGGAGACCCACAAGGACAGACATCCAAAGCGGAAAGAAATATTTGTACAAATACAAAATCCATCCCGAGTGGGAATCGAACCCGCTAACCTTCGATGTTTTACATGCACCACTACACCAGATCAGTTGTTTAGATTATTAGTTATTATCGGTCGTGTCCTAACTTTTTAGCAGTATATATAAAAAAGGACAGAGACAACAATGAGCATGCATGTTACGTCTCTAAATAAAGAAAAAAACTGTAATATCTTATAATCAAAAATGCGCGAATTATTAAAAAAAAGAACGTTAATTTACCCATAAAACTAAACCATACAAAACAAAAATCGTTAAGATTATAAAATAAGCGGCAACAGATTCATAAACTGAGATAAACAGATTGAATAGTTTACGCCCCGGGCGCGACCCTATTAGCCTCTTTGCTTACCGGAGCGATGGGACGACGGACAAAGTTGTTTTAACTCTCCATCGTATTTATGGTGTCTATAAATATAGCGACCATTATTTTAAAGACAATAAAATCTCTAAGGTATATTTACAAAAAAAAATATGTAATTATTATTTCGTATAAAAAAGAGAGTAGAAAATTTGACGTCTTGTATAAAGCAAGTCTTCTAAAGCCAGTTTCGTATGTGTTTAACAGTCCGATTTGAAAAAAAATTTAGTCAGAAGAATGCTATTATCGTATAGTTCACGTTACACACTGGAATAAAATGAAACTATCAAAATCCTGTAGTCCACGCAGAAGAAGCTGGAGCGGAAAGCTAGTTATTTATACGGGCGGATAACTAGTTATTTATACGGGCGGATAAATGGATAGGTAGATTGATGAGATGATGATCAAATGCATAGTTTACGATTCTATAAAGGACATACAGACAAACAATTTTTATATATTACTAGACTAGCTGACCCCGCAAACTTTTTTTGCCATATATATTATTAACCACCTTAAACCCCCTCCCTTATAACTAAGGGATATGAAAAATAGATGTTGGACGATTCTCAGACCTACCCGATATGCATACAAAATTTCATAGAAATCGGTCCAGCCGTTTCGGAGGAGTATGGTAACTAACATTGTGACACGAGAATTTTATATATAAGATTATTCTTTTTCGCCATCGAACTTCAATATATTTATGGGAGTTTTCTATTTGAAATTGGGAATCTTAAAGTGAAGTTTATTAATTTTGGTCAAACAGGCCCTAATGACCTATTCTACGTTCCGTTAATACGGTCTATCTGTAACTTATATGCAGGTTAAAACTTTTTTTATAATGAAATAGGCTTGCGTTTGACCACTATTTCACCTGATGCTAAGTGAGAATGCGGTCTGGGATAGAGCACGCTTACCTAGAAGTAGTCTATTCAGTCACGCCTTAAGATCCGCAGATTGTAGCTTTCCGGAAACACAGACGCTGGTAGAGAGTTCCATTCTTTGGCCGTACGCATCAAGAGTATGCTAGCAAATCGCTTAGTGCGTATACAGAGAAAAACAACCATATAAGGGTGGCGTAACGCAGTGCGTCTGGTTGTACGAAGATAGAAGTGGCAGGGGGGGAATCAGGTCATGAAGTTCCACACGAGCGGTGAAACAAGCTCCTACTCGAAGTGTTCCGTGTGTCTTAAACTATAATTAATAAAATTACCTTTATGTAATCAGGGTCAGGCATTTCGGTTGGCTTTTCGTCATTGTTGTTGTTGTTGATGCTTGTGCTGTTGTTGTTGTTTATGTTCATATTCATCCCACTGGAACAACAAGAAAATAAATAAGTATAATGCGACGATTTCAGACAAATATTTGTAAAGTTTTAAGACAAAAAAAACTCTTATTCATCATTTTTTTGTATTCAGTCAGATACTTTTATATATAAAAATATTTTACAGCATATACGAAAGGCGTCGTTATGGTACAAGAACTATAGGTTCAAAAGACTTAATATTACAATATAATGTTAACAACACGGTCTGGTGGTAAGATAATTTCAATACCATTATTTACAATTCAAAATAAATACAATATTTGTGAGAAAAAAAAAACATCAATAATAATTTTATCAAATTCATCACTACATTCATTGCCTTAGTATATTTTACGTAAAACAAAACAAATACAATCATTATAATGATAACCCGGCAACGTTTCGTCTGATAGCTAATAAATTTTTCCCACTAATCCTAAAGCAGAAAAATAATATAGTTTTCAACATTTATGGTCCCCGTTTTGTCTCCCTAAATCAACCTCAATGTTTACAGAATAATATAGCCCATAAAACTACTCAATAAATATAATAGGTTATCTAAAGCGATTACTGTTTTCAGTCGTGTTTCATCAAGTCGTTAATTTTCAAATATATTCAATGAGTCTATGGCCTACCTACCAGCCCTTCCCCACTCAGCACACGTAGAAGAGAAAACACGCGAATGAATGTATGCTATGTCGTATAAAATAAAGAATAAAAATAAGAAGAAATATCAAATAGTCAACGTTTATCTTATCTTATATTACAATGACAAAGATAAGGCTGTAAAATTAAACATATATTCACATTAAAAAATTTGATAACGCGCTTCAGCCTGTAATATCCCACCGCTGGGCATAGGCCTCTTTCCCCGAAAATAAAATTTGATAAGTTAAGTTAAAATTTAAAAAAATGTTACAACTATTGTATAGCCAAAAGATTTAAATTGTATATAATAATGGATTTCTTGTTCACGTATAAAAGAATTATGTAAAAAAAATATGAAGTAATAAAAAACAATGACGAATGTACTTGCAACATTAGCAGTAATATTGTACCTTATTGTTCTAGAAAAGCCATAGCTCCATACTCCGCAGTCGGCGTACTTGTTTGTTTGGTTCTTATCACTGATAAGGGCGTACATCGCTCGATTACACCTAGTTATCATTTATCACACTCAATCTACGACGAGAGCGCAGGTTACAACATGAATATATGTCTATGCTATGTTGGCAGGTATATTACGAATAAATTTTTAAACTACCCACATTTAATTCAGTATTATGCATCTGCATTTCTAACAATCAAATACGTGAATATTATTATTTTTATTTCTAAATTCTTATTTATTGTGTTATGAATATTTGTACAAATGTATAAATACTTTTCCTATTTTATGTTCTCGTTTTAAAGTTATATAACATGATTTGTCAGCTAACAAATAAAAATATTAAAATAAAGAATAATGAAAAAAAAATTTAAATCCTTAAAAGATAATAAAGTTATGATTTCTAAAATTTATTTACTTCTAATTACCTATGTAATATTATAAAAGTAATTTAATATTGATTAGTTTATAATTATTATATTATGTTGCAATCATATTAAAACGTAATTTATATAACGTATAGTGGAACGTTCGTGAGCCGCTTCCAAGTATATTAATTGATAACGCCATGTAAGCATTGTTGACCCAAATCACATTCTTGTATCGTAAACATACGTAAATATTAGAATTTGATTGCAAATTTTATTAGTTAAAGCTAGTAAAATAAACATTAAATGAATTATATGATTTAGTTGGTTCTTGATTCGCCATCAAAATTCACATAAGATGAGAGAGGCCATTAAATGCTGTCAAAGTTGCTATAAACGTAGATTAAAAGTTTGAACTTCATCTTTACTGTTATTCTATTGGGGATTGGCGGATTAGAATAGTGCTGAGGCGAGCAGGTTTCCCACAATATCTTTTTTTATTGCTGAACAGGGATTTTTAAAGAAATCAAAACTTAAAAATTTGGTGTTTCTGGTGAAAAAGAAAAATGAGATCTAGATAAGGGTACATAATACGTCTGTAATCTTGCCAATAAAAATGCGATAGGTATTTGATATTCGTTTCGCAATAAACCTAAACACCGCAAAACTTATCGAACTGTCATACTGCAAATAATCCAACCGCGCTCAAAGATAATTGCCAATTCAAGCGTTCTTTTATGGCAATTTATTACTGATTAAATAAAGAGCACTTGAAGAACACTAGCTTCGCTTCGTGGCACGAAAAAAAAAAAATGATAATAATTGAATAATATTTTAAAAAAATACACAAGCGATCGTCTGTTTCCCTCGTAAGCAACTTAATGCTTGTGTATATAAATAATATGCTACGAGTAGGTAATAGCCAACTGCAAAAAAAAAAATCGTTAAGTATACATAGAAATAATATATATATTACAAACTTGATACCTAGGCTTCTGACTAAATTCATACAATAGGGAATAAAACTGTCAACACATCGATAAGATAAAATATAATTTTTCTTTTTCTTCTGTGGAATAATTTCCTTTCTTAGTAAAGAAAGCTATAAACGATTGCTAGTTTTTATCGTATTTTATTGGAAATATCGTTTTGGGCAATGAATTTCAGTTAGGAAGTGGTTTACATAGAATGTTAAATTTTTGTATTTTTAATGAGTGATGGCAAATATCTGCGGAACTGTGTTATCCTTGACCTTTTTCGATTTATTGTTAATAGTTTTTCAAATAGATTTTACTTATTTACCATGTAACTGTTGAGGAATTTATTGCTAGGATTACTAAAGTCTATTAGAACACTTAATATAGCCGATTCTAATCTGAAACCATGTACGTTTCAATCGACGAAAAAAAAAAATTATAATAGATGAAGTTTTTTAGAGACATTTTTATCTTTTCACACACAACAACATTCGCTACCTTAATGCTGGACTAAACTGAATCAGCACGAAGCGTCCTTCTGCTGGGCAAAACTTATTTCTAAATATTAGAGAAAGGTACATTTATACATTTTTATAATATTCACATTATTATCTTATGAGAATAGCATTATTTAGCACAGTTCTTCTGTAAGGTTGAGGTACTTTCCCAGTCGGACTGTAGCTTTTTAAGCTACACATTTTCTGTTATACAAAACCTATACAATATTCTTTTTAATATACAGCTACCTTAACACTAGAGAGAGTATTGCATATTAGTATGTAATGAACAATGTATATATCGATAATCTATTGAAAAATAAACGTCGCTTGAATGTTATCTCTTATCTATCGATCGATACAAGTTTTAATAATAACTCTTACAGTTACCGGTATATAATACCTGATGACATTTTGAATCCTATCATCGAGAGATAAGGCTTAAATTTGCGTGTATATTTACTTGTAAAGAAACGTAGGTGTTATAGGTTGTTTCAATTACGATGTTTGTCCATATTGCGATATTTATAACCACTTTACATACTAGCTAGGTATGACCCCCGGTATCACCTGCGTTGTTTTGATACTTATTAAGCGCACGATATTGACATTTCGTTATGAAATATGAGTGAACTTATTGTGATAACGTTAGCATAGTTTATGGTCAATATATTTTATGATCAATTTTTTAGGGTTCATTTATCAATTTTAGAGTTTTTAGCTTTAGGTAACTTTTTAACCGACTTCCAAAAAAGGAGGAGGTTCTCAATTCGACTGTTTTTTTTATGTACGTTACATCAGAACTTTTGACCGTGTGGACCGATTTCGACAATTTTTTTTTTAAATCGAAAGGTGGTGTGTGTCAATTGGTCCCATTTAAATTTATTGAGATCTGATAACTACTTTTTGAGTAATCCTTGATAACGCGTAGTTACTTGACTATTTTTTCGTCGATCTACGTTGTATTACTCGTCGATGTAATTGAAGTCGGTTTTTGTTCGTTTGCGAGCAAACACAATTATTTATCTAAAATTGTTACATGTCCAAAAAAAGCTTAGAAAGATAACTTGTTCCTAAAATTATTCTTACCTTTAATAAAGTATGTTTGAGAATTATTATAGGTGCACATTTTACGTTTTAAACTTTTCAGTCCAGACTTGACTTATATTTATTTATCGCGCATTATATATGTATTTATATTTCACTGGGGTAGGGTATAGCAGGATATATCCTTCTCAAAGTCTGGAGCTTCCGGTCTGATTTGGAAAATTCTATAACTTAGTCCTCTTCTACTCTGTTCCAGTTATTCAAGTAAAATATAGGTTTTAAAATATCACCACATGACTCATATGAGCAGAGCACTAACTTAAACCGTCGTATTACGACCTCGACGACCTCAAGTAGATTTTGATCTGGGTTTACCTATACATATTTATTGTTAAAACTAGCTGTGCCAGCGACTTCGTCCGCGTGCTATTTAACAAAGAAGTTATTGTTCCGTTCGCAAAGTTATAAAATAAAGATATTTCTAAAATAAAAATAGCCTAAGTTACTCCTTACTACATCAGCTATCTGCCAGTGAAAATCCAGTCAAAATCGATCCAGCCATTTCAGAGATTAGTCGGAACAAATAGACAGACAGACAAACAGACCGACAGACAGACAATTTTTTTTATGTACCGTTTATACACCCATATGCGTTTAGTAAAAAGCCGGTATTTTAATATTACAAACAGACACTCCAATTTTATTTATTTGTATAGATGTATAGACGTATAGATATTCACAAAACGTTACTAAAAACTTTAGAGATGTTATCAAAATCATTACATTTATTCCAATCTAAAAAACCGTAATTTTTAAACCTTACAACCTCCTTTACCACGTAATTAAAATCAGATTTCAACTTTTTTTATTCTGTGTGAATAACGCTAACCGTGACACAGTCGTCACGAAAGTCTATCGTTAGTTTTTATTTCATAAATTTTATTTAAAATGAATGAGAGGGTAAAGTATTATAGCAATTAAAGCGCTAACTAAAGCGCATTCAAAAAAATATACTAACGAATGAATTAATCCGGTGCAGGCGCTTTTTTTTCATATGCATACAAATCGAGTTTTATTAAAAACGTGATCACTGCTTTAAGTGTCTCCCTTGCTACATTTGTATTCATTTCCAGTGATAAAAATAAATTTGAAATTAAAATAAATTACCCATTCATACAAGGCGAGACACGTGTACTCTTTTGTATTTCTAAATAGAAGTTGATAAATATTACAGTATTATAAGAGTACAGTATCGTCTGATTAACATATTATAGATTGAAAAAATAAACTAGTTCAAAAGTTATTTATAAAAAAAAGTTTTTATCTCAATTTACAGAGTAATACTCATATCTTATGTAGGGAAACAGAAAACAGTTCCAATCGCATTTTTAGTTTTTCTTGCTTGGAGTCACGGTGTGGTAATTTATAGTCTAAAATCTTCTTACATAAATCCAACTCAGTCTAATAATAATAATAAATAATAATAATGTATTCTAAATTTATATACAGTTAGTTACCAAGACAATATCTTATAATTCTAAAATACTTGAAGTATTTTTTCTATTAAAATACTGAAAAACAATTATATAATAAATTTTATGTTTCGTTATAATAATATAATTTATTCATTACTGGTCATTAAATAATTTAAACGACACTAGTGTTATATGATGAATATCGTTCATCAAAGGATTAATTAAAATATAACGTATTCCAACCGGGTCCGGGTCACAATGGCTAAAATTGTGTTTCACAATCATAATCATGTATTTGAAGTAATGACGTCATAATATGCTAGTGATCTGTCCCGGTTTTACATTAGTGCATTTCAATAACAAGGAAAACTATTTTCTTTCGCTATTGAAAAACGATCGATCATATAATTGACTTTTTATTTGTGTTTCTTACAAAGTACAAAATTTCAGGCTAAGCTTGGGCTTTACTACGCAGTAATAACAAACTCTGAACACTCAGTGGCCTATTAGAATAAAATCCTACTAGGGATCAGTTACGCACTTATAATATTATAAATAGAAAACTTACACACCACGTTTCTTCGTTTTTTTTTATTTGAACAAATATAGCAACAAATGTAACCGCTAACGTGTATGATAAAAATTTAAAATGTCAAAACTGTAACCGCTAATTGCTGTGATAATTTTGACGTCTAAAAATTTTTATTTAATGCGTTTTAAGTATTTCTTTTCGCAGTAAACAATGGAATAACTCAGTGTGTAACAGTATCTTCTTACAAAGTTAATATTGATATTAGAACGTGAATTATAACGTTGGGTCACACATGGCGATATAAGTTATCTGCGTAAACACAATCCCCTAATATTATAATAATACGCACCCCCAGTATGATACCATCTCGGTAAGGAGAAGCATTAAGGCGAGCATTCATTGACACTGCTGTGCTATATTTGAGACAGATATTTTAATGTGGATCTAGCGTAAATAAAAAAGAAATTTAAAAATCGAACGAAGGTGAATAAGTAAATTGAAATGTGTTTCTGGCAGATTTAATCTAAATTTGTTATCTGATATTATAAGTTAATGGTAAAAAATACGTTAACTAATGCACGTGATGCTTTAACTAGAAGCTATTTTTTTAGAACATTGATAAACTTATGAAAATCGTTTGTTAGATCATTTAAACATACTTACATAGTAACATATTATGGGAGAACAACACTATTAACTACTATAATAGACATGTTAAGACCAAGATTAATTACTTAATAGACAACTTACAAACTGACCAATACATTTTATTCATTTAATAAACACTAAATACGCGAAAGTTTGTGACAAAGTATGTGTGAATGGAAGGATTTTCTTAAGTTTTTAAACAGAAACTACAATAAAATTTGGAATTCATATTAGATAGTTTAGCTTCACACTGGTTAATCGCCCTATACGTGCTATAAGTATACAACAGATAAACAGCATTGCAGATATAATAAAACAAATAAGGCGAGTGACAATTGTGACAGCCGAGCGTTATTAGTTGTGGCATATGTGATTAATATTACAACACGAGCAGTGATAATGTGTGTTGAAAACTTACATTTACAACGGTGTTCTAAAATATAAGATATAATAAATATCTAAATTCAGATATCCACGTTTTCAGTAAAAAATTTTTGAAGTTACAAGTAGTAATATTGTACTCCTTAAGAATGATTAGCGTGATATCTAAATTAAAAAAAAAATATGTTGCTAAGCGCATAACTCAAGAATGGCTCGACCAGTTCGGCAATTTTTGTTTGGTATGTTCTTTAGGCTTACGGAAGGTAATAGGTAATACTAATAAAAATAAACAAAAAAATTTACTATTAACTTTTGACAGAACGAAGTCTGTCCGGGCAGTTAGTTTTAAAAATATATTTATCTTCTTCTCGGAAGTGACGTTGCGCGGCAAAACGTCATACTCAGGGCAGGTCGCGTCCCTGTTACACACGATTTCACCCCCATTTTGTTTTCATACCACTTGCCTTATATCCTTTCTTAAATAATAAACTCGGCTTAATCAATATATCTACGATAGCTCTCATAGTAAACTCTCATAATCCCTATAATCATATTCAAATGTAAATGTAAGTTTGTTCGTTACGCTTTCACGCGAAAAATACTTAACCGATCACCATGAAACTTTGTATACATATTCTTGGAGGTACTAGAAGTAACAAGGATAATTTTAATAAAATAAAACATTCAATGCGAGCGAAGCCGCAGATATCACGGCGGCAAGTATTACTAATTTATATATATATATATATATAGATATAATGAAAGTTTGTCTATAAAAAAATACTTTTTATAAAAATCCATTCCTTTATAATTCTATAAATATATGAAAATATATAAAAAGAAAGTTATAAATAACGTGTGTATCATCTTGTTACAGGTTACAGAAATGTCGTGAAGAGTTTACGTAAGATTTTGCTCAGAGTACGGTTGGGACGATACGTACTCCTTGTCGAGGACCACTCGAATCATCACTACAGAATCTGTAGTATATTTGTAATACAGATATAAAGTCAACCTATGAATAATGAACGAAACACTCGTAAGGGTCTAGTTTATTTTACAGTTGCGATTTTGAAGTGGAGGGATTACTTCTGGGTGCACGGTGAAATGTAAGTGGTATTCGAACTGTTCACCGGTAGATTTTTGATGATTTAATACTCCTCGTTGTAATATCATATTGTCCTGAGTTCACTTAGGCAATACAGCTCTTGTGTGGTCGGGATCATCGTTTAAAACTTTCGATGTGGTAAACAGGTGTGCAACAAATAACAACTACCTATAGGATTCGTCACTCTTTTTTTTTACAACTAAGTATGTCGGCAAACAAGCGCACGGCTCACCTGATGGTAAGCGATTACCGTAGCTGATAGACTCTTGCAACACCACGAATATCGAAAGCGCGTTGCCGACCTTATCCCCAATTCCCCCCAGGAGCTCTAGCTATCATACACATCACAGAAATAGAATACTGCTTGAAAACAGTATTATTTAGCTATGATCCTCTGTAAGGTCGAGGTACTTCACCATTCGGGCTGCTACAAATTTTGAGCAGGACATTTTCTGCTGTATCCTACGTCAGCTAAGACTCACTTGAGGTGCTTGTACAGAAGATTATACCATTTGCCTATACGATGGTCTGAAATAAGATTTTGTCTTGTCACTGGCGCGGTTGGCATATAATATTCCACTACAATCTAAGGCAAAAAAGTTTTCGATGCTGACTTATTAGCCTAAGGTATCTCACCGGGTTCCACCAGCGGGTGAAGAATTCAGTTGTTCATTTGCTTTAATAAAGTGGTAGTAAGGTGTGCATTTCGACTATAATAGAGGTATCTTGATTTGATCAAACATATCAGAGTTTCTTCACCTTTTACGATTAAGAATCTGATATCGCTACTTATACCTTTCATCAATAGCTTAGGCTGTGTTTTAGAATCTTTTGGATTTTCTGACACCCTGCTTTCTATTCAAATCGCTATTTTGAAATCATAAATTTTTCTACATCTTGTTGTGTTAGCTCATAATTATGGCTTGATCAGAATTCAAGGACATTCTTCAATTTGAATATATCTTGAAACTTTTAAAAGCGGAAAAGAAGCCTTTAGTTAATAAATAAGCTGTTGGAAAAGACGAAAATCTTTCACAAAGCATAATGTAGTATAATAAAATAAAATATTTAGTACCTGGGTGACCGAGCGTAACTCGCTATTTTTAGTAAATTGTGTTTTTTGAAAATCATATTTAAATACGAATTACATATTGATAAAATATTAATAATATTTTTTGATTTCACCGACATAATAATAAAAAATATGAACTGTTTATTTTAAAAAAAATCATGAGGGCAATTAGAAAAAAAGGAAAAATAGTCGATCTGGAGACATGGGATTTGAACCGTGGTCTTCTCGGTCGATCCCGACTGGCCGATTTCCCACCTGAGCTATGACAACTATTCTGACAGTTGCGAAATTTACCTTCACATTCTAACGATATTGCAGCCATTTTTTCATTGCCTAAAAACAGGGATAAAACGACATTTTGTAAAAATGAATCCTAGCTAATCTAGCTAAATTTCGGGGGCGATAAATCGATAGATCTATCGCCCCCGAAATCCCCTGCATACTTAAATTTCATGAAAATCGTTGGAGCTGTTTCAGATTTTCAGATTCTATATATATACAAGAATTGCTCGTTTAATAGTATTAGATAATACATTATTGTTTTTTTAACCCTTAAACGACATTCTTATCTGCCCCGACCCGTACCGAATAATGTTTTAAGCTGGTATATAGTGTTACTGAATAAAATAACAAAATTCCTTACGATTCATGAATATACAAATTACACAAAGTAAATAAATAAAATATGACTGGAGGTTCCTCAAGTTTGAATTACAGTAATTTGGTATTGTTACTTCTGAAAGAACGAGGTTTACATACACAAGTAATATATACATGTAAAAGATCCTAACCAAACAGACAAATCGTAAACCTTTTTCATTGTTTCGACATTTTTTTTATATACTAAAATAATTAAAATAATTAATTAATTAATATCAAAGATATGAATATATAGTAAAATATATTAAAGAAACTGGAGCTTTTAATTAAAAATAAATTAACACAGGTCATTTTGATTATTATTTACAATATTACGATTGTGTGAGCAGTCAAAATTCTTGTTTTCTTTTAATTATTTCAACCATTATTTTTATCTATATGGTCACGAAACTTTACTTTTTAGTGAAACAACAGGTAAAAACTTATCAATTTATACATCTAATCAATTATAAGCTAATCCACTGTGGAATAGCAGCTTCGTTAAGTTCATTATAATTTTTATCTTAACAGGATAAGTAGCCCGTGCCTAATATTGAAACATTTCCAGACACACAAATTTACTCTGAAGTCATAGTCATATATATCGTAATAACATATAATTTTAAATTCTTTCCAACGGGGCAATAATTTTCTGTTAAGTGACAGATGACGATTAGGAATAAAGCGATTTCGCAATAACAGTAAAAGGAAAATGAAATTTCACGACGAAGTGGGACGTGTGCGGAATATTTTTTTAACCGACTTCCAAAAAAGGAGGAGGTTCTCAATTCGACTGTATTTTTTTTTTTTTTTTTTTTTTTTTTATGTATGTTACATCAGAACTTTTGACCAGGTAGACCGATTTCGACAAATTTTGTTTTAATCGAAAGGTGGTGTGTGCCGATTGGTCCCATTTAAATTTATTTGAGATTTAACAACTACTTTTCGAATTATATCTAATAATGCGTTTTTACTTGACGCTTTTTTCGTCAACCTACGTTGTATTATACCACATAACTTTCTACTGGGTGTACCGATTTTGATAATTCTTTTTTTGTTGGAAAGGGGATATCCCTAGTTTGGTACCATGATAAGGAAACCAGGATCTGATGATGGGATCCCAGAGAAATCGAGAGAAACTCTTGAAAATCCGCAATAACTTTTTACTGGGTGTATCGATTTTGATAATTTTTACTTTAATCGAAAGCTGATGTTTATCATGTGGTCACATATAAATTTTATCGAGATCTGATAACTACTTTTTGATTAATCTTTGATAACGCGTATTTACTTGACATTATTTTCGTCACCTTACGTTGTATTATACCTCATAACTTTTTACTGGGTGCACCGATTTTGACGTTTCTTATATAAATTAAAAGCTACTATTTGTCACGTGGTCCCATTCAAATTTAATTGAGATTTGATTCGTAATTTTTGAGTTATATCTAATATTGCGTATTTACTTGACGGTTTTTTCGTCACCCTACGTTGTATTAAACGTTATATCTTTTTACTGGGTGCACTGATTTTGATCTTTTTTGTATAAATCAAAAGCTAATACTTGTCATGTCGTCCGTTTTAAATATGATTGAGATATAATGAGCAATTTTTGAGTAATCTTTGATGACACGTATTTACATGACGATGTTAAGACGACTGTGGTCATGTTCAATACTTTGCCACAACGCCATCTATCAAAATGTAATGAAATTACTTCGTTCACTATCGATCAAATTACAATATTCCACTAGAGTAGAGAGTAGCAGTTTATTCGTTATAAATATATTTGAGCTTTTAATTTTTGAGTTATCGCTAATACTGGGTATTTACTTGGCTATTTTACGTCGACCAACGTTATATTAACCTCATTACTATTTTACTGGGTGGATCGATATCGATGATTCTTTTTTTAATCGATAGGTGGTGCTTGTCATGTGGTCCCATTTAAATATAATTGAGATTTGACTCGAACTTTTTGAGCTATATCTGATATGGCGTATTTACTTGACTGTTTTTGGAGTTTTCTCCTTAAGAATCGATTTTCATTTAAGGCCCCGGAATGAAAAAATTGAACAGTAAAATCTACTAAACGAATGACCTTGTTAGAGATGGCGTTCAGACGTTTTCTAATAACGCAATTAGGTTCCGATAGGTGGCGTTATTGCATTCATTTATTTACAATTTGATATAGTAATAATATATTTCTTAGACTAGTAAGCCTTTTTGTGCCTATTTAGACAGTTGATCTGAAGGGGTAAACTCCAGTCGTGCATCGGAGCTGTGTGAAAACATGAACATTACATATTTTTAATAAAAAAGACATAAACCGTAATTCAATATAAATCCGCTTCAACTAAAAAACCCGCCGTAATAAGCGATGTCAGCGCTTCGCGCGAATCGACGACGGGCCTTTTATGAAATTTCTGCCTACAATCGCTAACAAAATGTTAGAAATAACAGTAGAACATTATATAATTCTACAATTTTATAATGTCGCGTTATATGGAATACGAACAAAGTATTACTATTTTTTCGTCGATCTACGTTGTATTACTCTTCGATGTAATTGAAGTCGGTTTTTTTTTCGTTTGCGAGCAAACACAATTATTAGCTTATCGCGAGGACGAGATCAGACAGTCGCAGGTTAGGAATTCGCATATCGTGTTCTAATTAATGTAGTTTTTGTGAGAATTTAAAACTATTATATGACAATTTCTTACTGCGAATAGATATTTGAATTTTTAAGTGATGTTAAACATATATATCAATAGATTTTTTCGTTTTTGGTTTATGATATATAGATGGTTTCGTTAACAGACGAACCGGGAGGTTTTAAATCAATTTATACCTAGCTTGAGAAATGAAATATTTTATCTTTGGTTCGTCAATAAGTACAAATAGTAGCGCTATATTATTCAGTAAAATTAAACTGGTGAATCCTGATATTGACGTTTAAATAAAATTCGTTGGGATGGTAATTTGTTTATTTAATTTGATAAATATATCGTTAATTTGATTAATAATGAAAAAGAGGTTTGTAAAAATTATTATTAGGTATGCAATAATACAAAATAGAATATATTTATATGGATATCGACTCATATTGTTACGACATTTAATGTAAAAGAAGTCGAGGAAAAAAAATAGCAAATAATCCACCAGTTGGGCCAAATTCAGTGTGAAGGTTCCAAAACATACACCATGCAACACAAATGTCCTGACTGTGACGAATATCTGTATAAACTAAACAAACATTTGTTATGAGGCATTGGACTCGCAACCTCTATCATATCAACTAGTTGTTCTTGTGATCGCTATGTCCACGTTATGTCAGTTTTTTCAAAATACGTATATTTACGAGTATCTCGATTAAACTATTCATAATTTGACTCAATCAAAGGTGAAAAAATATCGACACAGAAACATTTGAAAAGTAATCAAAAATTTTCAGTGTACAGGAAGCTAATTGAGAGCCACCCGCTTTATCTAAAGATTCTACTGACCTGCAAAAAAATTCAACATTAACTCGTCTAAAAGAACCTATTAGACATTGTATTCCAAGCACACAAGAAATTCACTTCAGGGTAAACAAAAAATAACCGCCATTGCAGATACGACGAAATATATCGATCGGATGACATTTGTCGTCGAGGGCCATTAGTTTGTCATACCAGGGGGGGAATTAATAGTGTACGCTGGGATGTGATATACGGTATACACTGAACTATAGAAAGAAATTCGTGCATGAACTATAATATCGAAACGACGATATATGAGTTAGTTACTAGGCTTGAGACAAATATATGTTATTAATATCAAATATGATGAACGGTATTACCGTTCCAAAGACGAAATCTAGTCTACTAGACGAAATATACTATTACCGGATAGAAGCATGAATGTAGAAGATAATATATACCAAATGCGTAGTTATAATATATGTTTAGCCCTTAATAATTTCCAAAATGTGTAACTGCTGAATTTATTATCAGCCCTTCTCGACAGAATATTACAATTCGATTGCGCTTGTTCATTCACCTTAACTATTTCTTTTTTTTTTTGTAAAAAACTATTCAAAGAGCTTTCAATATCTCCTTGAATGTATATACATCACTTATTTAACTGATTAAAATTGTAGTTTTGTTCGAAAAACAGAGGAGATGAATTTGTTTGGTATATATAATAGTAGAGACCATTCTTTTTATTCTAAATCAGGTTTATTCATTACATGAGTATACATCATGTGTGTGCACTGTTGGTCAATGTTTATCTAGTACGATAAAAATTTAAAACCCCGATGACGCCACGAGTGACATCATCTAAATTGAGCCCTGAATTACCACTGGCCTACTCTTTGTTTATTATCTTAATCTTATCGCATCCTACATCCATATAAGATTGACCGAAATGTTTTTTTAAATCAATTTCAGAATTTAGATATTATTATAGTACTGTATTTGTTTAACCCAGTCTATTCCTTTCTTTATCATAGAAATAAATTAATAGATTAACTGAGGTAGGGCACAGCAGAAATTTCATGCTCAAAATATGGAGCAGCCCGACTGGGGTAGTACCTCGACCTTACAGAAGATCACAGCTAAATAATACTGTTTTCAAGCAGTATTGGGTTCCTGTTGGTGAGTAAGGTGACCAGAGCTCCTGGGGGGGATTGGGGATTGGGTCGGCAACGCGCTTTCGATGCTTCTGGTGTTGCAAGCGTCTATAAGCTACGGTAATCTCTTACCATCAGGTGAGCCGTACGCTTGTTTGCCGACCTAGTGATATAAAAAAAAAATATTTTGAAGATTGTTGTATCTGACAAAATAATGTGTACAGGTACCTACTTCAAATTGTGACTATTACAGTAGTCCATTGATACTTAGAAGTTACAACACTGAATGCATCATATTCGTAAGCATGTTGCCGACCCTACTTCTTCTTCTCCCTTGGAGAATTTTAGCCATACTACTACGTTAAACCCACCACTACTTGAGCGTCATGAGGTCTCCAGTCCAGCATAACCTTTCTCAAAAATTTGAGTATCCCGATTGAGCGATCGATATGGCTACTGTGCCCTACACCATTAATAATTAGAACACAACATATACATAAATATTAAAGATAATCATTCATTACATCTAATACAGTTCATCACATCTTATAAGTTTTTTCTCTAATTTGACTTAGATCTTTCTGATTTTCCTACCGCCATGGAATCCTAAGCTTGTTTGCCGACCTAACACAAACACACAGTATCTATAAAAAACTAACTAGAATGAACTCATACACGACGTAACGAAATTACACATTCACACAAGTCATGACCGATAAAGATAGCAAGCATAGCACCTAACTGGAAAAGTTGTTACAGAATTTCATTCAACTATCATTCACTATATTATGCAACAGGTACTTTGTAAGTCATTCAATCATTCATTAGATCTAATGACTTTCACATTGTCAGTCACGTAGTCTGACCTCGAGTAAAAACGGTTCCAAAACCTGTTGCGTAATGTTTCTTCATTAAATTTTTTTAAACATAAAGTGCCATGTATTTGATATGTACATATACCCCTTGCCCATACATATATATTGTACATGTTTTACCTGAGAATCTTTATTGAAGGCAATACAATCCACAAACGAAATCACAAGTACAGTAAAGTACACAGTATTCTTCCTACCCTTTGATATGAAAAGGTTTGCTTAAGAGTAGAATATAGATAAGCGTAAAAAAGCACACAATCGGTAATTTCCAGTGTTTGGTATTTCCGTAGAGAGAGTCGCGGTCCTAATATAGCGCAGGTAAATATTTGCGTGTAGTCAAAACATTAACAGTTGAATAAAAAAAAAAAATTAATGGCCTTCAATTCTTCCAGTAATAAAAAAGTAGCATTAGCTATCAATAAAACTTTAGTACTCGATCGAAAGCTATAAATCATGCCTTAATAGTGCTCCAAATAAATAATTGTGTTTGCTTGTAAACGAAAAAAGAAAACGACTAGGTATAATTTAATACGATGGTCGAAAAAATAATCAATTAAATACGCATTATCTTGCAACTCGCGTTAGCGCAACGGTCACAACACTAGTCTGTGGCTGATGCGCTGGCGATTGCGGGTTCGATCTCCGCACAAGGACAACGTCTGTATTGGCCATAAAGATGTTTGCCATAGTCTGGGCGTTTGTGCTTGTGTATTGAGTGTGTTTCCGGACCCCCGACACAGGAGATAATCCTACTGGGGGCCTTTGAGTGTGAAGCGTTTATTTACTTATTAACTCAGAGCATACTGATCATATCTAAATCAAACTGAAATGAGACCACACGACGCTAGCTTTCAATTTAAAAAAAAAAAGAATCATCAAAATCGGTATAATCATTAAAAAGTTATGAGATAACAGTCATTAAAAAATACAGTCGAATTGAAAACGTACTACTTTTTTAAAAGTTTATTAAAATCGTTACATTTTGTTTTATAATTTAAAATTTAATCTATTTTTTTTTATAATTTGTCTAATTTATTACGGTGTTCGTTTTCCAGGCTTAGCGTGTAATAATTATGCTCAACTTTCGCTCGTTTTGTTTTATATAAGACTTCGTAAATGAGTTCGCCAGTTAAGTTTAATTAAAGATATGAGTCAGGTGAAGTCTCAAAGATCATGTAAGCAAAGTTACAAAGTTGTTAAAGTTTAAATGGAACGTCCGTTTAGAGCAAACGACTCGAGTTAAATTATAAGAGAAAATTTAATATATTTTTAATAAACTCCCCACGATAAGTGCCTCTTATTAAGATTTACTCCTGTATCGGGGATCCGGAGACAATAACAATACACAAGCACAAACATCTAGAAAAAAGAAAACCTGTACGGCCAATAAAAATGTATGCTATGTGCGAGTATCGAATCTGCAACCGCACTGGCAGTGCTGTGACGTGTGACGACGATCGTTTAGTTTCATTAAAAATTAACTGATTACACATCATCATCATCATCACTTCAGCCTATCGCAGTCCAATGCTGGACATAGGCCTCCCTCCACAAGTTCGCGAAAAAAATGGCGTGAAATCATTTGTGTTGCTCATAGTGACCGCAGGGCTGGCTGTGTCGCACTGAAGACGCTGCTGCCTGTCTACGGCCCATATGTGCCTGTGTATTTCAAAGCTAGCAGTTGGATGGTTATCCTGCCATCGGTCGGCTATATAAGTTCCAAGGTAGTAGTGGAACTGTGCTATCCCTTAGTCGCCTCTCATAACCTCCACGGGAAGAGACGGGATGGCTATATTCTTTACTGCCGTAGCCACACAGCTAAAATGTACTGATCTATCCCGAATTTCCTTCGTATCTTCTCCATTCTACGTGACTTTGACGAAATGATTCGTGCTATTTTGGCACTATTGGAAGCTATTAATTGTTGTTATTAAAGTATAATACCCATTTTTACCCAGTTAAGAGACGAAATCCAAAAAATTCGTAAATAGCACATTTCTCTACAACCCGTTCATTGAAACCGAAGATGTCCCAAGACACACTTAAGTTATAAAAGTAAGGTAGGATGTGACACAGGTCCCATACCGAGCATGCCAAAAAGAATTCCAACCTACCTACTGATAAATGTCCCTGTAGCGAATAATTGCAGTGTAATGGAGATAAAAAAAATTTAAATCACGAAATTGTAATGTTTTATTTCAATTTCCATCCTTTATTCCTCAAATTTAGGAATTGAAAATGGAAAAATCATTTTCTTAAAAGTAACTTTACAGCTTAAAACAAATATACTTTCGAAATTTCAAACTGCTATCATAATTATTCGTTTAGCCAGAGCATTGCTATGTTACCCTGGATATTGTTTTTATATGTATAGATAAGTACCTATATATTATACAAAAAGTAATTTTTGTAGGTTAGGTAGGTGTGAAAATGTTTATAGATGACATAATACCTATACTTTCATGTAGGCACACAAGTGATTAACTTTAGCGTATTTAAGCTTGTTGTCCCCTATCTTATTTGTTGAAACTATAAAAAGAAACGCCCGTTTTACTTATAATGTTTTCAGAGAAGAAAGTATTACTTTAATCTTGTTGAAGTTTCTTTACGCACGCTTGACTCGAGGAGTGAGCTGATGAATGTGTGATTAGAGCGTTACGAAAAGTGTGATCGGGAGAGGCGATCAGAAGTTTAAATGGAGACATAAGTTAGTGATGACAGAAAGAGAGGGAGTTACGTTTCGTTTATAACTGTAGAGGCAATTAAAGAAGTTTTACTTCAGCCCACGTGTGGTCTAAAGCACACCTGTTTTTTACATGCTATAAATATTAGTTGGCTTTATCTTTCAAAATTTAATTAAAATAATACGCATGTAACGAAGACTTCTCAAATAAAGTCAAGATAAATATGAGACTATTAATGACCAGCAATGCGGAAATATAGTAATAATATTAGTAAGTGTCTGAGAAGAAAATCGAATCGCACCAAGTTTTGATCACTTCAATATCTTCATTTCTTTTAAATTTTGAGTAAGTTGTAAGTAGGTTTACTAATAAGGATAATTCTATAAAATTTGAGAAATTCAATCACGATGCGCGTGCGCATACTGACAACTTCGTACAATCGAGCGATCACGGCATTATCGGTACGAGTCGAGATTGCGTGAAGGTCTATAAATAATATGCACTTACTTCGTCTTGGAGTACGGCGACGATGGCGACGTTGTCTTGTGGTTCTTGTTCGGATGCGAGTGCCTATTCGCATTGGTGTCGAGGCCGCCGCCCGGTGATATCTTGCCGGCGAGTGCGTTCAACGAGTGCAACATGGCGGGCGGCGGCCGCTGGGTTCCGAGCGGCCTGGTCACGGTGAAGCCTCGCCTACGTTTGCGAGTCCGTTATCAACCGCCGGCTTATCTCCTGATAAGCGCGGGGGCACACCCTCCCCCCGCGTCATCGCCACCTGACACTTACACTCTTTCTAATGTTTGATAGAATTACGGTTCGGGGTCAGCGTCCTGTCCGACATCTCACCCTCATATTTTATTTATAATTGAGCACTTATACTTTTTTTTTCACAAAAACGTTTTTATTCACTCACGTATTAGTTCATTTACGCGACACTGTTAAACAAATTTATACGTTGCAGTTGCGGTATTTCAAGTAATATGCTGAAGAATACATTTGATGATTTATAAAGTACTAAATCTGAGTTTTAAAAGGAGTTTAAAATGAAAAAGTTTTTATCACCATAATACGTTAAATAAATATTATTTATTTTTTTGATTATAAAAAAAAAAGAAAAAAAAAAAAAAGAACGCCTGGCAAAATTTAAGAGCAATTAATCACAGTCAGTCGTAAATGCATTACAAAATAAAAATAAGTTTTTATTCGTTTCTTAAAATAAAGATATCTCAATGAGACCAGCTGTTTGTTTGTTTCTTTTTTTATTAATTTAAAAAGCAAAGTGCTAATTTCATTTAAAATTGGATTAAACCGTTTCAACAGATAATAGTTTTCGTTGGAACTTGCCAAGTGTTGAGTGGTTGTTATTCTGCCAAACATTTATTGTGTTTTGTGGGTTAATGATTCTTTAATTTTACAAGTTTTTTTTATTAAAATTGTTAATAAATGGATTTACTTTATTTAGCTTTATACAGAATACAATATGATGTTATAAGATATTTATTTACTTATGTAGTACAATAATTAAAATGTTTGCGTTTACGAAACATACAAAAAACGATACCACCTATACACCTACGATAAACAATTTGAAATTGAACAGACTGGTCATTTACGAAAATATAGCCATATAACTAACACCAGCATACATACTTATAGTATATTTGTTTCAGTTTAACCATAATAAAATAGCTTATGGCTATTATTTTGTACAAATAGCAATGCTTTAAATTTTTAAATGGTCCAATCAAAATGGCCCCTATTTAAGAGGGCTCAGCGCGAGCCGGCTATTTAATATAATATATGACGCGTCATACGAAATCCTGACGAATAGCGAACCTGCCGAACGTTGGCGGATTTCACACGGAGGTGGAACACACGTAAAAGTGGCTTATGTGAAATATGAATTAAATTATTAAAAAAAAATTTAATAAATGAACTAACTGACATATATACATATAGACGATTGAAATTTATGGAATTGTTTTAAGTTACGTTTAATTAGTTATATACTCGTATCTTAGGAAATTCTTGTGTCTCTATAAAGCTCGTATTAATTATTGATTGTTATTAGAGATAGACTTGAACTAGAATAAAATAATTTGCTCCGAATGATAGGTCAGTTATATTGTAAACGTTGCTTTGATCCACGATTAGAAAACACCTGAAACAGCACAGCATTTTTGAAATGCTATATAATATAATATGCTATGGTTACAAAATGGTTTCGGTGGCTAAATTGTCATCATCTTAGGTCCTACAATAGACCGAATTAGCAGTCAGAGTCTTGCCAAGAGTCGTTACCATTATCAATAGCCGAAGGTAGCGGTGACTTACATCAGTTGGCTCATGCGTTAGCCATCAAGGATTGCATACATTTTTATACATTCCGAATAATGTCAGAATAAATGAGCCTTCTTCTGCGTTATTTGGCAGTATACTGAATAACTACGTTTTTCGATACGAAATTATGTTTTTGTTTCTGTTTGCAATATTTCTTAAAATGCTTTATAATTATTTGATGTATTATTTTTAATACTATTTACGATATTGATAAATAATCTAATGTTACCGCAAAAGAACAAAACATAAAAAAAGATATTTAAAAAACCTACCGGGAACTATATTGAGCTTTGTCAGATTAATTTTTGTTCACACTTTTTTACCTTTTTTATTACCTTTTTTAATTAGTACACCTAAAAACCGCTAAAAGTACGATAAGCCCCATTTTCAATGAAGTCCTTAATCTGTACGCTTATTACGTGAACATAAATTGCATTTTTTTATATCGAAGCACGCGATTTCATCGTCACGAAAGCACCCTTCTAAACGTTCCGAATACTTAGCGAGGGTAGATTTTTTCCGTGAATTTCCCCGTTTGATTGCCATATTTTCGACGGAGCTTCTAATAAAGGTTATATTGTCAGTATTCGCGAACGATTCTCGTTGATATTTTGTTGTGAATTTAAAAGCAGTTCTACAATATGAGCATGCTTAAAATACTAAATAAGCCAAATTTCATGTATATTTTCCCCGTTTCGCGTTCTTGTTACCATATTAAATTCGTTATGTTTCGATTTTACCTTAATTTTTTTCGTATGTTACGAATGTGATAAAGAAATGTCTTCCTGATATTAATTTATACGAAATTTTTTGAGGATAGATGCATGTTTGTTTCTCTTTCTCGCAGAAACTACTTAGTTAAATATTTCTGTTAGAACAAAAAAGTTCAGTATATAGTCAGCTGGATTTCGAGAATAACTTATAGTCTTCTTTCAACATTCCTACCGGAAATCACATGGGTAAATCCCCAAGGCGCCGCTAATATATACTTATATGCATATTTTTTGAGATATAAATTTGACATACGACCTGGTTCCATCCGCTTTGCGTTTGATATTTGTTACGAGTAGAGTTGATAGATAATTATATGGATTTTTCTCCACTCCCATGAGCCCTTAATACAAAATACGCAGAGATATGCTGCTGTTGATTTTTCATCTAACTGAGCAGCACTGAGATTAGTTGTGTAGCGCTTTAACTTTCGTTTTAGCGATTTATAACAAAAAAAAAAAAAAAACAAAACAAAAAATTAAATCTCAGTCTTCAGGAAAATACAATGGCGAAAAACAGAAGGCGTTCGTAATTTGCGTTTAATTTAAAATTTTAAGTGAATTATTTTGTTTACTAACTACTACTACTTACTTTAGTACTTTTTGTTTTCGTTTTGTTATTACGATTAATATGGGCAGTTGACTTGTCATCTATTAAATTCACAAATTATAATATATAATAAATCTATTATTCGTATTGGCAAGATCATTTATAATTATGATTGATATGTATTCCAAAATATCTTATGATATTCTACACAAAATATGTCAAACAATAAAGTACGTCGAGTTTTTTACTGGAGGTTCAATTTGTCTACACTATTTTTTTTTTTTTACGAGACAAGAAGAAAAAGATAAATGGGCTTCGCCTGTGTAGATTATATTATTTTAATTAATATATTTTTATTTTTAAAACTATCTCCATTTCTTACCAACGACATGCGCAAGAGTATTTCAAACTAGTAACTTAAGCGATGCTTCTATTTTATTTTATCTATAACCCTTTTGATTAAAAAAAATACTTTTCCAACTTTCATTGAACGATAAATTATTGACGCGTGAAAATGTCACAAAAATGTTTAGATCACTATTGATTGATAGACTAGCCTTTGCCCTGCTTTCTGTTTCGCGGATCGTGGATTCCCGCCTAAGTCTTGGTGTAATATTTGGATCTATATAAGAAACTATTTCTATGTAGGTATATTGATAAAAAAAAAAAATTAGCTATACCAGTCGGTTGTTACCTATAACACAAGCATTAAGTTGCTTACCATAGCAGCAGACGACCGTGTGTGTGAATGTTATAAGATATTTATTTATTATTAATTTATTTACTATTTAGAACGTTAACAATTTTTTAGACACAAGAAACAAAAACACAGCATTCAACATTGTCGTTAAAAAGACGATTGGTACATTCAGTAACCAAATTCAAAGAATCCGATTTACTTTACAGGATACAACAACAAGAAAAAAACTAAGAGGTGCTGGCTCAAGCTTGTCAAGAATAATTATTTGTTTAATAAAGTCTTCCGGTGCAGTTGCAGTGGGTCAGTTGAGCGCAAACTTTTCGAGGGCCGAAGTTAGCGGCACCGAGTGGAGTGGGGCGGTAAAGTACTGTCTACGTTACGTGATATGAAGTAACTATACTAGATGAGCTCGTAACTCAGCCTACTTAAAAAATACTATCTGTCTTTGGATGCATTAAAAATTTACGTTTAATGTATGCAAATGTAATATCTACTTAAGTATTTTACCAATTGGAAATGATACCGACGTTTTTTTTTTTTTTAAAGATTAACTAGTAATTTAATAGTAGAGTAACTAGTAATCTAATATTCAATTATTTGTCGATTAATTAGTGGTAGCTTTAAAATAACTACATATATAAATGACGACAAAAAGTGATTCGATTTGGACCGTTCTTGTATTAATATATTACTAGCAACACCCGTGCGAATAATTCGCATAAAATAAGTAAAAAAATTACCGACCGTCAATCATGTTAACGTTGTTTCAAAATTGAAGCTGTAACTTGTATATAATTTTTAATAATTAATTAATTTACAAAAACAAAAGCAAAAATTATGTGGTGTCATGGGACACCAGGTAGGAACGAAGTTCCTTCGGATAGCATAGAAGCAACACAATTTGAAAAAAAATGTTGTTTTTTATATATATTTTCTAGTTCTTGATTTTTTAAAATTTTGTTGATTGGTTTTTAATTAAGTACATAAAAGTATTTAGGAAATTTAGTATTTTAGAAAATAACAAATACCGTAAAATAAAATAAATCAAACAAAATAATAATAATAATAATAATAATTCAAACTATTAAGTGAAATAAATAAACATATATCTTTATTTATTTTTGTCGACAGTATAAAATTACATAAATAATTTAAAAAAAAGTTTACTAGTATATTTTAGTTTTACAAACGTCGTATTATACAGTCGTGTGACTGATATTACGTCACTTCCGTTATATATTATTCTTACGGTTTTAGTATCACATTTTTTTCAGTTCGTTCGCCCAGCCAAATGTCAAGCCTGCCGTAAGGAACTTCGTTCTAATAATACATTTTTTAGTTGTGGATGCCGGGAGATCAAGCAATTATCTATAAAATGATATATAATACATGTGGAGTAATCATGAGGTTTTTTCTAAAAAGAGATGCAAACATCTACCTTAGCGTATTAATATATGTATATGCGACTGTCAAACAGATTCACTTTAAAATAAAAAAAAAAATGTATATTTCTTTGTAACATTTTAATTATTAAATAAAATTACAAGTAATTTTAATTAAAATCCTTTCTAGTATAAACAATATCTAGGACGCAAACTCGGTACGTTTGGCCGCGAACAGGCTTTGTAAGCCGACCGTCCCCGCAATGGGGAATTTCATTAATTTTCATTCGGGCAACTTTTGCCTTGTGATGCGATGAGTTATTCTATTTTGAATTTCGACGTTTCCAAGTCACATTGAGTATTGTCGTTGATAGACGAACTCCGTAATAAAATAATAAAGGATTGCTGAAATCATTTATAGTTATGTAAAGTTATATTGTTAAAAGAATTTAACATTTTTTTGGCTTCCATTTCGATATTTATTTTGCTTGTAACGGCATTTTATACATTATCGCCTCAGGATCCTAGAGACATATTTGACAAAATAATATGTTTAGGTTCCAGACATTAAAATATATTATTATGAGCGTCGTTCAAACTTGTCTGAACGGTTAGTGCAACAGTTATTGCTGTGACCACTGCCATATACGTTGTCAGTTGACTCAATACATCTGCCATCTTTAATTGACTGTAAGAAAGGAGAATGACTATACTTTTACTATATATATACTTTTACTGTATATATATTTATTTATACTTTTACTTATACTTTTTATACTTTTTTTTTTCTACTATACTTTTTTAAGTTTCCTTTTCCATATTTCACGGCGCATTCAAGCCTATTAAAGCTATCAATAATAAACATTAAGATCGGATTGAACGAAGCGAATTCGCAAATATTTCTAGTATAAACATATCATCTAGTATAGTTCGACCAAATAATGTTCTTCGATTAGAAGTAAATAAGTTCGCGAGTTCGTAATATTTTGAATTTCAAGTGGAATGTAATTAATTCAAAGTGATTCAATGTTGTGTTTCATTAATTTAACATTCGAACGAACGGAAATTAATTATGAACAATTACATAAGGGACATTCGTTCAAAATTAGTTATACTAGGTTATTTCTGAAAACTTTTTTTAAAATTTTTAATTACTTAAAAATGACGATCAGAGTGATTAATTAACTTTTATATACACTTAAAGCTTTTTTTTCTATAAAAAAATCGTAGAGATCACGACACTCGTAGATTTTTAAAAGGTGACGGTCCTAATATTCTTTATCCTGCCTAACTGTAACTTATGAAAACCTTTTACCTGACTTTCTGCACACGAATTAGCCTACAACAATTTTTAAATATACTTATGATGAATAACTTACCTGTTATGAATCTTTCTTGTAAATTGCCTAACGTCTTAATTATAGTAATATGAAAAGTATTCTTACAGTTTACAGAATACAATATTACCTCCTATTAAGCCGAGGCAGCTTATGAAATATCTAGGAAGAAGAAGTTAATGCTGTACAACAAGTCTTGTATTACTTAAAATTGAGCACATTTATATATCATAAACAGACGCGCTGGCGCAATGGTCATTGCACTGGTTTGTGGCTAATGCGATCCTCGCACATGAAAAACATTTGTAATGGCCATACAGATGTTTGCCGTAGTCTGGGTGTTTGTGCAGTTCTTGTGGGTCTCCCTACCGTGCCTCGGTGAGCACGTCAAACCGTTGATCCCGGTTGTTATTATACGTACACATGATAGTGATCGATACTCATAGTAGGGAATATATCCGCAAACCGCATTAGAGCAGCGTGGTGGATTAAGCTCTGATACTTATCCTCCATGGGGAAAGAGGTAGTGGGATATTACAGGCTGAAGCGTAGCGTATCGTATATTTCATAGAACAAAATATATTAAACTATTAAATTAATCGCTTTACAAAAAAGTCAAACGTTAAAATATTATTTAATTTAATTTAAATTTAAAAATAAAACATACAACAGATATTCTATTTGCTAATCAATTAAAGTAATTACACATTTGAATTAGAATATACGAATTTGCCCCATCGCACCCATCCTGTAACTTTTAAGGATGCGCCATCTCACAGGTTAATAACAGCATAGAACGTAACGTACGTTTCGTTTTACTGTAACTGTATTTATAAACATAGTCTTTAACACATATGTATGTGATTCCTCGATTTGTTCCAATACCGATGCGGCAACAAGATTTCCCTGGCGTCTCAGTTGCGGGCGCAATTATTCAGCAAATTAGGAGCGCCCGAGCACTCAGCGCCTCCGACCTTTGGCGCATTCGAGGTTGAAACACGATTTTATAGCTGTAGTGTTGTACCGTCGCCGGCTACTGACTGCAACGGATGTATTGTTTAAAAATATGTGTTTCTATTTGTTCACAATAGGAAAATAGACTTGTTTTCTTCTTGTAGAATGTAATTTCCAGCATAAACTACTATTACAATAAAATCAAGAATATGAGAAAGAATCATCAAAGTCGGTGCACCCAGTAAAAAGTTATGAGGTGATACGTATGAAAAAAATACAGTTCAATTGAGAACATCCTCCTTTTTTACATTACATACATTAAAGACATTTACCGTCGTAATTTTTTAACAAATATAAAACAAAAATTGAACTCACACACAACGGCCCCTATTAGGGGACTAGCTCCTTTGTCGGAAGTTTACTTTTTAATTAGCGAGTAAATGGTTTCTTATTCTATTCACTCGATTTCGATCAAAGCCAGGACGAGTCACTAGTGTGTAATATTTTTATCGTATAATGGGACTGCTTAGTAAGCAAAATTAGAAAGGTAGATAAGAACATCTGTCGTTTTGTCAACAGGTTTGGTACTAACATTTACGGGTTAGCGTCTAAAGGACCGCAGATACTATCGAGTCCACAGCTCTTGGACCAATATATATATATATAAATGAATGTTTTTCTGTATGTCATTCAGCAAAGTGTTGTGCATGAGCCCACAAAGGTTTCTGAGTTGGTATGACCAAAAAAATAAAAAAAAAGCGTAGCAACGCGCGCCGGTTACAGCTAGGACACACTCGTATAATAAATAAAAGGACAGCATATCTACAAGTGTGTAGTCCTTGTGGGTCTCCCCACCGTGCCTCGGAGAGCACGTTAAACCGTCGGTCCCGGTTGTTATCATGTACACCTGATAGCGATTGTTACTTGTAGTAGGGAATATATCCGCCAACCCGCATTGGTTAAGGTTTGGTTAAGGCATTGGTTAAGTATTATTATATTAAGTTATTATATTAAAAGTTTTAATTGTTATTGTTTTACTTTAATCTATAAATGCTATCCCTTTCTCGCGCACCCTCACAGCGGCGCACGGTCAAAAGTCAATGCCTTTCGACTGTTCTATTAAAACCTTTAATTGAATTGAAAACGTAATTTTAATTAAAATAGACAAACCAAAGTCATTAAAAGAAGATTTAAATTTAAATTGAATATTTTAAATTGGTTAATAATTATATTTTATTGATCGTCTGTAATCAAAAGAGAAGAAATTAAATTTATATAAATTTGTGATATAAATGTGTTGTTTCAAGTTTTAAGTAACATATGTTAATGTTTTATCATTTAGTTCATTTGACAAGTATGTACTTGTTGCAATGGATTTAATGAGCCGTTTTTTTTGTTTGGTTAAACTGCAAAAATTACTGAACCGATTGGAAAAAAACTTATACAATAAGATGCGGCGTGTTTTGGAGAAGGTTTTAGTATACTTATGATATTTTGGTAATTACTTATCGTGTAAAAAATATGGACACACAGAAATCGCTAGTATGACAATATTTTAACACTTTCATTCAAAGGCTTATAATAATGTTATTATTTTAAATGTTTTTATTTGTGCTAGTTTTACTCTAATAAAAACTATGCAATTCAAAATTTAAATTAAATGAATCATTACTCATTTTCTGATTATTTGTTTTAAGCGTTGATCGACATGTTAAACATTTAAACACACACAGAGTGAGTAAAAACATTTCAATAACCTTTTAGTTGATGAGAATGAACTATGGAGGTTTTTATTTTTTAAACTTAATCCTCAAAAGTTACGAAATCGATTTAAAAATAATTTTATTTCAACGTGTTAATATGGTTACCGTTATATAAAATTTAATTTTTATTTTAGTATAAAATTTTTTAATATTTTTTTATTAACTTTTTTACGTACGAGGTATGTGGTATGTATTTTGTATGAGGTGTGTTGTGATGATGTCGTCCAAGACGTATCCGTCTACGGCGACCCTCTATTAGCGCCTGGCGTGCGCTCTGAGATGACTAGCGAAGCCAAACTTTGTTTTAAACGTTCGGCAGCAAGAGAAACAGTACAATTGCCCGTCTTTATTGTATGTGTAATCGTAGGAGGGCTTAGGACGGGATTTCCGTTGTTCGCGCTTAGCATCTAGGTTTGCTAAGCGAGGTGTGTTGTATTAAAATAACCGTTAGACTCTGTTTTTCTATAGGCCGGTATAATCCATCTATCTCTCATTAGACTTGAGAAATAGATATCTGATAAAATTATGTGAACATGTGAAGATTGAGTTTCATTTGAGATGTTATCTCTATGAAATAATGTCTGAGAAAGATGGGTTACTGAGAGCCGCTGACAGTCATAACTATATTTATAGCCGTAGAAAAAAAGGAAGTTATCTCACACAAACAAAATCATATTGTAATGGGTATAGTTACTACTATGATTGATGTTCAAACAATCCTTAGCTTTAATACATTAAAACTAGCAAATTACTAACTACGACTTCACTTGCGTTTTCCTAAATATAGTAATCTTTTTTTTTTATAGACAACAAAGTCGGCAACCAAGCGTACGACTCACCTGATGGTGAGCGATTACCGTATTACCGTACCTTATAGACCTACATTATAACCTACTCCCAATCCCCACCAGTATTTATTTATTTATTCTCCAAATAAATAAATAAGTAAATACCAAATACTTCGCCAGTCGGGCTGCTCCAGTTTGAGTAGAATATTTTCAGCTGTGCTCCACCTCCGTTTTAATCGTCCATATTACTCGTAGAGACAGATATACAATAAAAACAGTCGGTTAAAAACGGTATTGTAACTTAAAATTTCGTTATAATTTTCTGAATATTAAATTTTCATTAAACAATAATTAGGACTATACAGCAGAGCCGTATAAATAACAAGAAATCACTGCATTAATTTGACAATTCTTCTTTTTTTGTTGCTGATGATGATGATGATAATGATGATGATGATGATGATGATGATGAGATGGCGTTACGAGGTCATTCGTTCAGTAGATTTTACTTCTCATATTTAATTCCGGGGGCCTTTTATGAAAATCAATTCTTAAGGACTAAACTCCGAATTATACGTGACAGTAAGAAGTTAAAAGTAGTCAACTGTTTAATAATAACAAAAGAGCTTCTTTAATAATATAGACTTACAGTATTAATCTCAAACGAAACTCTATTCAATATTTTGTTAAACTAGCAAACTCAACAACAAAGCTATCTACAAACAAATCCCTTAATACGCAGTCAAAAGTTTATATAATATTATAATTAGGTTTCTTGGTTCGAATCACATTCGATTTCCGCTTCGGGGCACATTATTTTACGCATTGACAACCAGACAGGCAATTAGGGGGCAATTTGTGCGTTTGCTTGGAAATTCAAACGACTTTGAGTTATTCATTAATAGGATCGTTCTGTTTCATATCTCGTCGATTTCCGATATTATTATTATAAGTGTAAATTCTGTGCGATTCTTACTAAAATTGCTTCGCTTGCGTAACAAAAGCAATGTCCTGTAACGAATTTTATTCGCTCCAGAAACTGAGCAAAGATTCTCTCGATTAAGTGATATGAACTTTTAGCCTACAAACTATTTTATATTTTACTACTGTTCATTATCAAGGTATGATTATGCTAATCTTTAATCTTATATTTATTAGAAGGAAATGTCTAAATTCTATTCCTAATAGTAAGCAAAAGTATAGATAAATTGATAGAAATGGCTATTAGGCTAAAAAGGAGCCTTTCTTGACTCAAACAAAGGAATAAAATAAAACGAATATTTATTTGTGTGTATTACGAGTTGAAACGGGAGAAGTATTTCAAAGTAAATAAGTCGATAATTGTACAAAAGCCTTAGCTTTGGGTCGGGTCGTTCGTGTGGGCAAAGACATGTTTAGAAATAATTAAAATAATAATAATTCACATATATATTATAACATTAGTGAATGATAAGTATATAATGTATATATCTCTATGTATATATAATGTTTATATCTCTTTGTTCCCTTCTATAAAAATGAAGGTTTGAGGGAATAATCCACTAAGCTATGTACTCCTACCCCTTTGTGTATATGTATGTAAAGAGCAATATTAAATACAAAATGATTCCAAAATGTGGAGAAGTAATTTTAAAGGAATATAAATTGTACGGAACGTAAAATAAAACAAAGACTAGACATAAAGAGGACTAGATATAAGGACTAGCAATAAAGTCTAGTCTTTAATATAAATGTTTAATGTTTAGTACATGTGTATTATTAGTAAAATATATTAAGTTCGTCATCAAAGAGAAATCGAAAATATGCAATCAAAAGATTTATTTACTAAAATAAAATTAGGACGCGTGTAAATACGGGATGCAGCCATAAAAAGTACATATTTTTTACATCAATAAAACAAACCAAACGCGAACGCACCTACCTGTATGTTGAATAAACAAAACGCCTGAGCGTTTGAGGTTTACGATATTGTATCAATATTGTTTATACCTGAAAATATTGTACCGACGCGAATATACATAAAACTTTGTTTATCGCCTGTTTTATCACTGCAAGGATACGGAATCGTAAAAAAAAAGTAAAAATTAATCAAAAATTTATACATCTCATATTGTATTTACAATGAACAGGTCAAATTATGTTTTCGTAGCTAAACGTGAAATACGACATTAAGTATCGCAAATGTTCTATCTATACAAATTCCAAGACTTTAAAATAAGTCAACAAAATCAAAACAATGAGACTGGCCTATTCAGAATGTGTCCTGAATACAAATTCCCCTAAACCTTAATAGGAAAACCACAAAGCCATAAAAATAGATCACTAGTATAAACGTCACTGTATCAACGATTACAACACAACGACGGAAATGTTAGCGACCGTTGCATATGTTTGTAAAATTACAACCACAAATGTGCAAACGTATGAGATAATTGCAATGAGACTTTACAGTTGTTTGGTTTTGCAGGTGGGGTAGTATTTGATTGTGTATAGGTAGTTTATCAAAAGCAAAAAATATTAAAATCAATAAAAACAGAAAAGATGAAAGCAATGATAAATTACGATACGCAACAAGTGACCCCTAATATATTTTCGCTTTGAAGTAATAAACAGAACAAACTTGCATACGGATATAAACGAACCAGACAAACTTTAGAGGAACCGAGAAAGAAAAGGTAAAACAAAACTCTGTACATGGCAAAGAGATATTCAAAAAGGGTAAACGAAACAGCAAAAAAATGTGCTTAACGAAATGTCCGAATCTAGATAGCAAACAGTGTTGAGGGAGATCGGGGGTAGTTGTTGGCGTCGGTTTTAAAACTCGTTCTCAAGTCAAACATTGCGGGCTAACGGCCTCTCTCTCTAGGTTTACACTTAATTAACTAATATTTACATTGGAGGGCAGTAACAATTTCGACTCGCACCTGCTCTGGTATATTGCGGTTGTAGTCCGAAATACGCGAAGATGTTTGATCGCTTTAACAACATTTATGCTTTGTGTAGAAGGTTATTTTTATTCGTTAAGAAAAAAAAGGAATAAAAGAAATAAACATCCTTTTAGATATACAAATAAATTAATAGCCGTGGTATTGTGTAAAAACTTTTCATACCAGTTCCTCCGGATTGAGAATCCGATGCAATGATACTTAAGACGATTGTCAATTAGCCAAGCGGTGAAGCCAGTATCAGTAGTCAGCGAGTAGTACCGTTCCGGCGAATGCTTTAGGGTAGATAAGATTAGGTTTCATTGACTGTAAGGAGAAAGATGGCAGAAGTTTATATAATACAAAAATGCCTGTATAAAAATCGTCTAATGCAAACATAAACCTCAAAAACAGATAAGCATTTTATACAGAATAACTTGATTGGGCTTTTTGTGAACGTAGCTGTATGATCGTTTTTACCATAACGTGTTGATTTAAGTAACATGAAACGTGTTTGTGAAGGGTTTCGTGGAATAAAGATTTAATTTGTGTATTAGAATGCCTGAAAAATTGTTTATTAAGTTGTTTAGACATATATATAGAGACACGGAGAACGAATTGGAGCAGTGGCGGTCTGGTCACATAGTTGCGTATTTTTTCCCAGCTGTGACACGGCTGTTGACCTCTAATACAAGATGTCATTCTATTTGTGGCATCCATAATTATTATTATTATTTTTTTTGTTATCGCAGGGGAACCCATTTATGGGTGATATCCAGGACGCCCAGGTAGGCAGTCCTAGACCGTATGTCGGCTTCAACACTTGGGGGTGCACTACGTGGTGGTGCGTTATTATTAATGCAAGCTAAGCTAATAAATGATTAATGTAACCTTTTTTTTAAAAGGGTATGAAACAATTTTTACAATTAATGTCAGCTCATAAAAAGAATGTAAATGTTATAAACCACACGTAAACAGGTTATAGGTATGATGCTGCTTAAAAAGTGCCGTTTTTTATTCACAAAAGAAACATTGGAGCTTAATCTACGTAGGTAGTACATAACTTAGGTAGTACATAGTTAAACTACCACGTAGGTAGTACATAACTTAGGTAGTACATAGTTAAACTACCACGTAGGTAGTACATATTTCTGACCAATAATAACGATCGTAACTACGCACGCCTTACGCACGTAAAAAATACGAAAGCCTCTCCAAGGCAAGACGTAACGTTAACGACAAAGACCAAGACTGGGTAGAATTATTTGTACATATATTATATATATCGCTATTTAGTGATAAGATCGCCCATTGCACTATATGTGTCTAGAATTAAGGTTTGCTATGTATACTATCTTTAGTTGCAATAAAGTGGTTTATTATTATTATTATTATTATTATATATTTCATTTAAAATTCATTCCACTACACTAGGTATTAACGGATCATTACCACTTCATCAAAATTGTGGTCAATGTGTAACTAAACTTTAAAAAAAAAAACTTAAGCGCTAAAACACGTCGACTTTATTAAATCATGTGGTTTCTTAGCGTTGCAACGTTGTGGCTGTGTGCCTTTCTTAAAACGTCTTTAAACTTAGAGCACGGTCGCCTTGTTGGTTTCAAATTCATTTAGTCGGGAGTGCATTGTGTTTTGTAATTTAAATTCGACTATTTTACATTCCGCCCCGTCCCGGTCTCCGTTTTATTTCGATTTATGTGGGCTTTAGGGTTTTGTTTAAACAAGGAAAGCGTAATTGTTGAAGAAATTTTGAGCATATTTAACAGTTCGTTAAATCGTGAAGTTACACTTGTCTATTTAATATAAATTTAACGCTGACTGACAGACAGCGTGTGGATTAAGCTCTGATCCTTCTCCTACATGGGGAAAGAGGCCTGTGCCCAGTAGTGGGATATTACAGGCTGAAGCGAAGCGATTGACAGACAGTCCAAATTGTCGAGTTTAGATTTCTAGAAGTGTTTAATTGTTTATGACAATTTCGTAGACGATATTAGTAAAGGAAATATATGACGGACTGAAGTAGGTCATAGCAGGAAATTTCCGGCACAAAATATGGAGCAGCCCGACTGTGACGGTACCTCGACCTTACAGAAGACCACAGCTAAATAATATTGTTTTCAAGCAGTATTGTATTTCTATTGGTGAGTAAGGTGACCAGAGCTCCTGGGGGGATTGGGGATTGGGTCGGCAACGCGCTTGTAATACTTCTGGTTGTGCAGTCGTTCATAAGTCACGGTAATCACTTACCATCAGGTGAGCCGTACGCTTGTTTGCCGATCTAGTTATATATATATAAATGAGTGCCACATATATGGCATTAAGCACATATGATAAATGTATACCTATACAGACAGAGAGAATATAGTAACGAGATCTAATTATTCTCTGTCGGATCAAAAAAGGTTCTCAAGGAAAAAAGAATAGGACCTCAACCGTCATCCAGCACGCAATATTTTCACAACTCTATCGAAAGGTACAAAAGACATCACAGCGGCGAGTAAAAGTAGCACTCGAAGTAATGCCATAACTCTGTTAGTCGACACTCAGACAAATGCGAGTGTCAAAAATACCGAGAGCTCCGCGTACCGGGCCTCTTGCTAAAACCCTCTCCTCATCAGACATTGTTCGTAGGTCGGGATAAAGTGGCTGTCAAGTGGTAGAGACGTGACGAGCAAAATATATCGACTATCGATTCGAGACTTATAGGAATTGTATATCATTAAAAGTGTAAAAACATTTTTATATAAACTATAAAGTGTTTTTAAATTGAAAAAATAAATCTAGCAATTTTAGTGACGTTGTTGTCAAAACGTTTGCAGATATTCTGTGTATTAATTAATCTAAGTAATCAAGTTTATTAAATAATAATAATGTAATATTTTGAGTAGTACTTCACTTCAAATTATAAAACAGCAATATAGCATAAATAATTTATTAGATATGTACGTCGATATTCCAAAAAAATACAACTTGCCTAGCAATTGATCTTTTTTTCCGAGTCTTCCTTCGGATTAAGTGAGCACCTTTAAGATCCGCTGACTCGCCTACATATAAAAAACCTATAAACGACAGCCATTGGTATCGTCATCATCTTGAGATGATGGTTTTATAAAAAAAAAAAATCTTTCATGAAATCGGTCAAGAACCTCTTTCGTGGAAGAAAAGCTTGCGATCAGTTTCAGCGAAGCGATATTTTATGCTTGTAGAAAAATAAATTTTTGTTCCGATAAAAAAAGTGCGTGTGTACAAACACATGTCAGAAGTGAGACTTCTTTGGCAAACATTTTTAAGTCTCGTTTATATTTATACAAATCTAAAGCTTTAGATTTCCGTTCCAGCGTCATCGACAAAAACGTTGTTGTTTCATGAAAATAAAAATAAAAAAACAAAAAAAATTACCCTCATGCGCCTAAAGGAGTATCACTTCGAAAAGTTCATTGTATAGTAAAAAATGCTTCTTTCTACTGAAATATTTACATACGTACAAAACTTTATTTGGTAAAAGAAAAAGTTTCTAAAATCAAACTTGTAATAAATACTTCCCTATTTTTATCTTACGTATTACAATTAGCGAAATCTGTGACATACTATGTTTAGTATTCATAAAAAATGGGCCAAAAAAAAAAAAAATCCTTCATAAAGTGTGAAAAGAATAACTAGTCACTATTGACCAACTTCTCCTTTATACTAGAAGAGAATTTTGGCGAAAAAGAAAAAAGTTGGTACTGTAACAAAATAACAGAACGACACGTATTCATTAAGTGTGAAAAGAATAACTGGTCACTATTGACCAACTTCTCCTTTATAATAGAAGAGAATTTTGGCAAAAAAGAAAAAAGTTGGTACTGTAACAAAATAACAGAACAACACGCATCACTTTTGCAAGTTTTAATTGAATCTATTCTTTATTGCACTAAGTAATTTGACAATAGTCATTATAATATAGGAAGTTGGCAAGGGCAAACTTATCTCTACAAGAGATCTCTTCCTGTCAACCCATGGTAGTGAGAAATTATGTGAACGCGGGGCAAAGAAGTGAAGGAATAGGAGGATAAAAATAATATATATAAAATACATACAAAGAAAATAGGCTTAGGTTGGTAATTTTTAACTAAATGCACTGAACGTGTGAATGTATCGGACTCCCTTTTATGATCTCCTTATGCATCCCTAGGGTGATACGCCTTCCTTGTTAGGAAGTACTGTCCTTGTTACGAATCAAATAAAAATAAACGGTGCATATGCGATGTGTTTTAATAACAATCTCACGCAGGTGTGTCCGACTTTGTTTCTTAAGAGTTTGACTTCATTTATTTTTATAACCTGCTTTTGCATATTACAAAATAATTCGTTCAGTTTTGACACAAAACGTTTTACTTAAGACTAGCTGTCCCGCAACTTCGTCCGCGTGTAATTTAACAAAAAAGTTATTGTTCAGTTCGCAGAGTGATAAAATAAATAAATTTCTAAAATAAAAGTAGCCTAAGTTACTTTTTATCACACCAGCTATCTACCAGTAAAAGTCCCGTCAAAATCGGTCCAGCTGTTTCAGAGATTAGCCGGAACAAAGTGACCGACAGACAGACAGACATAAATTGTAAAAAAATTAATTTTAGTATATGTGCCGTGTATACATCTGTGAGGTACTGATTAAATAAATAACTAATTGCTAACATATAGACAAAAGTTATCTTAATAAGCTTCGTATATTTAAATGTCAATAAATAATGTCCATCTCAGCAATTTACGTTAAAACAAATGAAACGAATACTTAAAAGATAGAACAAATAAATCTTCAAATCGAATCAGAAGATAGAAAGTTTTCAAGATTACAAGTCCTTCTTTAACTTAATACAAGTAAAATGCCCGCCGAATTTTAATATACTTCATACAACCCGATCCTTTATATAGATGAGTACGCTAGATGATATTGTAATTGAATGGGAGCCACAGCCTGCGGGCTCGAACGATGAAAATTGATAAAGTTTCCACGAAAATTCACTAGCCGTCTCGAACTTGCCGGCTCCGAAATTGAGATCAATTTTAATATATATCTAGTCGACCTAATAAATAAACTGTCTTTGATTATGTAAAACCGTGCCCCGATGTTGGGGAATTGTGGAAATTAGATTTACTTGTAACTTATGCATTTAAAATAACTAATTTTCGATTTGTTTCAATTATAAACGATTTTAATTATTTTTATAACTTTTAATTATATCTGTTTCAATATTACGAAAAAACTAAAGTTCTGTAAAATCTGATCTAAAATAACTTCGTTTTGAGCTAAAATCCTGTTTGAAGTAGAGATGTCGATAAACAATTTAAGAGACGACCTTTAAACAAATAAAACCATTTGAAATCTTTTATTGCGTGTGTTTATTAAGACTTTTATCTAAGAACTGTAAGCGGTACAATAATATAGCTCTACGCGATTTTTTATTACTTCTGAAGTTTATGTCTCGAATAAAAATATTTTAATTAACAGTACTATCAGGGGATAAGTCTTGATTAATTGTTAATTAAGAAAACAACATCTTTCTTTCTTTTATTTGAAATTGAACGATTCTTTTAATTGGTTTATAAACTACATACATACATTTATATATAGTTGTACATACATTTATATATGTTGTTTGTATGTGTACAGAGCTAAAAAACCATTGGTTAAAAAATATATTTATAAGGAGACTTAACCAATTTTTGCACGTAATTGAAATGTAGAACAAAATACTATATTTAGTAATAATATAAACATAAAATTGAATTTGTTCGCTCGTCCTACTTTCACGCTCCGATACGGAAATTAATCGACGTGAAATTTCGCGCCTACATTTACGGAAATATAACAATTTATTTTACGTTCACGAAATTTTAAAAGTTAATAAAAACACTCGAAAAAATGTAAATTTGTGATATTAATTATTACTTCTAAAATAAAATTACGTGTAGCCTATTTAGTATTTTACGATAGTATTTAACGGAATAACAGAAATATAGCGAGGGTTCTACGCAGATTGCTACGTCGTAGACGTCGATATACGTTAAGTTAACAAGGAATAATTTTATTAATTGTTACGGTGCGTCATTAAGATCAAATATATTTTATTCTTATACATTGTAGAAGTTCGTTTATCTTAATATTTGTTATATTAAAACAAAAATCACCTTTTGGACATTAATGATTCGAAAATACTAATAATGAAGTTCATCATTCCAGCCTATTGCAGTCTACTGCTGGACATAGGCTTCCACAAGTTCGCGCCAAAAATGCGCGAACCCATGTGTTTTACCCATAGTCACCACGCTGGACAGGCGGGTTGGTGACCGCAGGGCTGGCTTTCTCGCACCGAAGACGCTGCTGCCCGTCTTCGGCCTGTGTGTTTGAAAGCCAGCAGTTGGATGGTTATCCCGCCATCGGTCGGCTTGTTAAGTTCCAAGGTGGTAGTGGAACCTTGTTATCCCTTAGTCGCCTCTTACGACACCCACGGGAAGAGAGGGGGTGGCAATATTCTTTGGTGCCGTAGCCACACAGCAATAGTAAATCAGCAATAATGAAGTTATTGGACGCTAATAACGGTTTCATGACCGGAGTCTACAGTACCCTCTCACCTCTCACACCGGTTACGCTGTAATGGCCAGTAGGGCCAACAGTAACAATCATTACGAAAAAAAAAAGCTAGCAACATGATTTGAAGTTTGAGAGTACGTTTAAATGCTTTCCTTTCAATTAATTTAATAGTATTTTTTTTTTAACTTTTTTGTTCAAGTAACTAAGCTATTTGATATTGATGTGATTATTAAACAGAACAGAAATGAAATTTATTAAACAGAAACAGAAAACAGAAAATATTTTACAATTTCAGACATATAGTTGTAGTTACGTTATAAAATACAGACAAAACAGTATATATGTAAGGAAGCTCTATTTCTAATCTATTCATTACGTATTTCCTTAATCCTTTAATCATATTTAGTTCATTCATAGGTTCATAAGTTTTAAAATCTATGATGACCATACAATAATTCTAACACATTGAACAATAATTGTTCACTATTTAGTAATCAAATTTACGTATGACACAATTTAGATAATTAATTCATCATTTCGAATTACATTAGCGCAGCGGATATTTAGAGAAAGGAATAGCCGAGGATAAGTCACGTCGAGTTTTTTCCTTTCGAATGAATGGAATTTTAATTAGAGGGACGTTAATTAAGGTGGCTTAAGGATGCGCCACTTCAAGCTTTTTCACAGGCAAGTTTTTTTTCTCCTTTCGTTTAATTTGTCGGATAGGAATGCCGCCAGTTGATTTTGTAATTAAATTCGCGTACTGTGCAATTGTTCACTGATAATAATTAAGCTGTATTTAATTTTATATTATCTTTCTACTTCTGTTCATTGGCTATTTGGATACAAAAATATTTTACTGTTTCGTTTAATCGTTATTCTATCTGTTGGTATAAAAAGTTACTGGAATTCATTTCTGATTTATATCAGAAGAAGGTTAAAATTTGTTTCAATACGTTAATTTTGAAAGTTAGCAGTTTCATTTGAAATTGTTTCGAGTTTTGGCAAATTGTTTGTTGAAAAATCTAAACGTGACAATTGTATTATACGAGTACATTAATACGCACATAAAGTGATAATACTTTAACATCCTACGCCGTTACGTTCATTTATACTACTTTGAGTAATATTCGCATTATATTACGAAAATATTTTTGTTACAGCTTTTTTTTTTAAATTAAAAACAATGTGTTACGATTTTAATTTGTATTACGATTATTTCGAACAAATGAAAATGGAGCCTATAGTTGTAATTACAGTTAATTTATACAGGTATTTTTTGTAGTTTATATTACTTATCGGATTTATTACGATATTTTTGAGAACATTACACTTAAAAAAGAGAAATAAGCGAATGTTGCTAATTAGTTTATACCACATTGCATCGCGTAGCTTTGCTTACCTTAGTTGAAAAAAAAAACAAGTAATAATTACAATACAATACAAATATACTTTATTGTACAACCAGATTCAATACATGTAACATATAATAAAAAGAAACAAGCAATAAAAAAATAACAAAAAAAAAAAAGAAATGTAAGGCGGTCTTATCGCTAAAGAGCAATCTCTTCTCTTCTTCCAGACAACCTTTAGAAAAAGGACGATAATTCAGCGTTCAACAAGCGTAGAACCGATCTGAATAATTATCGAATTTTATGTTCAAAACAATTATTAATTAAAAATAGCACTAAAAAGGTAGAGTGACGTCTTCGTTGCATAAATATACTCTAAGATATGACAGAAACGAGCCGGAACTCAAATCTTAAGAACTGTCAAAAACATACCTACGAACTTGTAGTTAATTTCAGATACATCGTCATTTAAAAATAGGAGCGCCATTTTTGCTATCTCCTAGGATGCACTCTATCGGTATAATGGCGGTATTAATTGCAGAGTTGTTTGTCGGAACTGGATTAATGATCAGAACCCAGACTTAGAACTAAGTAGTATCCACACTAGCGAAAACAAGAGATCGACTTTCTTTGGAACTAGAGACGGCTTGAATTTATTGCGTTTATTATCGGTATTTTAACAAAGGAAGAGCGATTTCGTTACAATATTTATACTTGCTGTTTTCTATACTTTTTTTTTTACGTGGGGAAAATCCATCATGGATACTCTCCAGCACGGGGGCGCCAGAGGGTTATGTCAGACTCCTACTGACTAAAAACCCACAACGTGTGAGCAGTCATCCGCCTAGGTGGGGCGAGATGGGGTCGCGCTAGAATTCACCACCTCGCCCCGGCGGTACTGTTTTCTATAACTAGGTTAGCTATAAAGATTTATAAGTTTATATATTTAAATACTGTGATAACGTACCTCACATACACATACACACATACACACACACACATAAACGACACATATGCAAACTTTATGTGTAGACGTTAAGTTGCGATTGGCTAAAGTTAGCTTATATTCGCATTTTCCATCAAGATAACGACCCAAACGTAGTTGTGGGATTGTTCATATCGTGTGAGCGATGGGGTTGTACAGACTCGATTGTGTAATAGTTTGCACTTCATAATTGGTTGAATTTAAATCTCCAACTGTGTAAGATTCTTAAGTCGGGAATATAACATTCAGTTATATTAAATTTTCAATAATTTTTTTCTATAAAAATTATATATTTTTATTTTTAAAGTTATGAATGAATAATTGTACGAAATCAGTCTCAAGACTGATAGTACTTGAAATCATTACATACATACAACATCATGATTGCGTAAAAATGCAAATTTAACACGGATAATAATGAAACGTGAGTTAGTTCAGAGCACGCAGCGCAAAAACTGCACTCCAAACTTAAACTACGCCGAATTTTTTCCTCGAATTAAACATACAAGCAACTATTTGCATAAAGCCGGTCGGTGGACGTTAAAAATTTTACACCGCGTAATAAAATTTATTCCGACGCGGTACTTACAAGTGTATAAAAAAAGAAGAAAAAAACGGACGTCCTGGGTCACACTGTTTTTATAATAAGTCCTAATTCCGTTCCCGAAACGTAATACAAAGAAAATGAAGTTATTTTTTCAACTTCTTACATTATGTAGATACGTACTGTTTGAATTATTTTTTTAAGCAATAAAGGTCGGATCGGGAGCTCGTCGAAAAATCTTCCCTTAGAGGGAGGGATATAGTCGTATTGGTTGGCTTAAGTCACGAGGTGCTGTGTAAATATTGGAATCTGGTTGTTTTTGGTAATCTACGTTTTTAATACCCTCCAGTGCCTTAATCCACAACCCGCTTATACTTTTATATTATTTATATAATAATAATAATCTCTTATTTTTTTATATTACTTTTAAAAAATATACACATGATACTAATTTTGTAGCTATAATTCCCTAAATTAAGACAAAAAATTAAAACGATAAACTTAGTAAAGTTAAATAAAAATGAAGAAGATTTACTCATTTAGTATTCTTTTTAGATCTTTTTTAAACCGGTTTTTGCTAATAACAAATTTATCCTTATCACAACTTTTTAAACAATAACAATTAAAAATTTAAATAAAATAACTTGATATAATAAAACTTGTAGATATACGCTTCAGCCTGTAATATGCCACTACTGGGTATAGGCCTCTTTCCCCATATAGGAGAAGGATCAGAGCTTAATCCACCACGCTGCTCTAATGCCGGTTGGCGGATATATTCTCTACTATGAGTAACGATCTCTATCAGGTGTACATGATAACAACCGGGACCGACGGCTTAACGTGCTCTCCGAGGCACGGTGGGTAGACCCACAAAGACTGCAAAGACACCCAGACCCGGTATCCTTATCACATAATCTATTATTATACATTTTGCATGCACGTCGTATTAAGCTATTGACAGTATAGTACGTCCAATTTTTAGGTATTATAAATAAATCCCTTTTGCGGATATTTCAAGCCTCAAATAAAAATTTCGATTGTGACCTAAATACACCTCTGCCATATAAGATAGTATCATTTAAAGATATTGTAATAAAACACATCAAAATAGACATATATATTTAGCATTTTGCTTCATGTCCAGATTTTTATTCTCCTTTTTAAAACTACCCACCGTTTTGGAACAAAAAAAAATATTTGATTTCGAAATAGTGTCACAAAAAAAATTGTCAAATACTTTCCTTAACGATCAATAATTTTACAGTAAAACTGTTATGTGTAATCTATTAAAGAATAATGAATCCTGATCGACTGTACGATGGCTGACTAAACTATACCTAGTAGATGCTTAACTGTTAACGTTAAAAAAACTAGGCGCTCTGAAATTTTACCTTCCGACAATATTTACATCCAACAGAAGTTAGAAGAATGAATTTTTTGAAAAAAACTGTATAAGTATTTGTACGTAAGTAAATATTTGTCTAAGTGAAAGATATAAAAAAATATCGAATTTTTAATTTAAATAAAGACGTGATTAAATGATTTCGAGCTTTTTGCTTTTGAACCTTGTATTATTGACCGTACGAAAAAAAAAAAACATTATAACGTAGTATACTTAAAAAATTTATAAAATTTACCTACAAGCGATACGACGGCGATTGATTTCTAAAATATTATATAAATTAAACCAAGTCGTTTCCGGTATTGTTTACACGACATAATGGTTACATTTTAACGTTTAATTTGTTAAGATGGCTACTTCTTATGTATGATTGGTGACTGTTGATTTTTATACATTTTAAATATTTTTTTTTTTTAATATTGGAATGTAACGCTTCTTTTTGCATGTGGTGTTCACCTTAATAAATTGTAACACTTAGCTCTAAAGTATTTATTAAGATTAGGTTTACGTTATTGTGTAATTAGTGTTAACAATTACTGGTGATCCTAAAATAAATAAATAAATAAATAAATAAATAAATGTTTGTTTTGTTCAAGTTATACATATAATAAGGAAATGTTGCGATTTCTTGTTATAATCTCTTCAGCACGTCTATTTGTATTCAGGACAGAACAAGACAATTAACGGAAAAAATATTTGATTTCGAAATAGTGTCACAAAAAAAATTGTCAAATACTTTCCTTAACGATCAATAATTTTACAGTAAAACTGTTATGTGTAATCTATTAAAGAATAATGAATCCTGATCGACTGTACGATGGCTGACTAAACTATACCTAGTAGATGCTTAACTGTTAACGTTAAAAAAACTAGGCGCTCTGAAATTTTACCTTCCGACAATATTTACATCCAACAGAAGTTAGAAGAATGAATTTTTTGAAAAAAACTGTATAAGTATTTGTACGTAAGTAAATATTTGTCTAAGTGAAAGATATAAAAAAATATCGAATTTTTAATTTAAATAAAGACGTGATTAAATGATTTCGAGCTTTTTGCTTTTGAACCTTGTATTATTGACCGTACGAAAAAAAAAAAACATTATAACGTAGTATACTTAAAAAATTTATAAAATTTACCTACAAGCGATACGACGGCGATTGATTTCTAAAATATTATATAAATTAAACCAAGTCGTTTCCGGTATTGTTTACACGACATAATGGTTACATTTTAACGTTTAATTTGTTAAGATGGCTACTTCTTATGTATGATTGGTGACTGTTGATTTTTATACATTTTAAATATTTTTTTTTTTTAATATTGGAATGTAACGCTTCTTTTTGCATGTGGTGTTCACCTTAATAAATTGTAACACTTAGCTCTAAAGTATTTATTAAGATTAGGTTTACGTTATTGTGTAATTAGTGTTAACAATTACTGGTGATCCTAAAATAAATAAATAAATAAATAAATAAATAAATGTTTGTTTTGTTCAAGTTATACATATAATAAGGAAATGTTGCGATTTCTTGTTATAATCTCTTCAGCACGTCTATTTGTATTCAGGACAGAACAAGACAATTAACGGAAAAAATATTTGATTTCGAAATAGTGTCACAAAAAAAATTGTCAAATACTTTCCTTAACGATCAATAATTTTACAGTAAAACTGTTATGTGTAATCTATTAAAGAATAATGAATCCTGATCGACTGTACGATGGCTGACTAAACTATACCTAGTAGATGCTTAACTGTTAACGTTAAAAAAACTAGGCGCTCTGAAATTTTACCTTCCGACAATATTTACATCCAACAGAAGTTAGAAGAATGAATTTTTTGAAAAAAACTGTATAAGTATTTGTACGTAAGTAAATATTTGTCTAAGTGAAAGATATAAAAAAATATCGAATTTTTAATTTAAATAAAGACGTGATTAAATGATTTCGAGCTTTTTGCTTTTGAACCTTGTATTATTGACCGTACGAAAAAAAAAAAACATTATAACGTAGTATACTTAAAAAATTTATAAAATTTACCTACAAGCGATACGACGGCGATTGATTTCTAAAATATTATATAAATTAAACCAAGTCGTTTCCGGTATTGTTTACACGACATAATGGTTACATTTTAACGTTTAATTTGTTAAGATGGCTACTTCTTATGTATGATTGGTGACTGTTGATTTTTATACATTTTAAATATTTTTTTTTTTTAATATTGGAATGTAACGCTTCTTTTTGCATGTGGTGTTCACCTTAATAAATTGTAACACTTAGCTCTAAAGTATTTATTAAGATTAGGTTTACGTTATTGTGTAATTAGTGTTAACAATTACTGGTGATCCTAAAATAAATAAATAAATAAATAAATAAATAAATGTTTGTTTTGTTCAAGTTATACATATAATAAGGAAATGTTGCGATTTCTTGTTATAATCTCTTCAGCACATCTATTTGTATTCAGGACAGAACAAGACAATTAACGGAAACTTCTGCTCATGATGGCAATTAAACTTAGTCACAATCTCTGTTAACGACGTTTGAATGGCAAAGAAGATTCATGAACTTGAACATGCGGCATTTAATTAGATGCTTCTAACTCTTCAGCAAAAAGAATAATTTGAAAGAGATGATAAGGAATCAAACGCCATTTTTAAATATAATAGCAATACATTGAAGATATTTTAAATTTACACTTATATAGCGGTCACCAACGCGCCTGCCCAGCGTGGTGACTATGGGCAAAACACATGAGTTCACGCCATTTTTGGCGTGAACTTGTGGAGGCCTATGTCCAGTAGTGGACTGCGTAAGGCTGCTGTGATACTTATATAACATGTCTCTTTCAAATCGCGACACACGTTATCGTCTGGATAATTTAATTTAGCACAAAATTGCAAAGAAAACAATTGAATTCCATCAAATAAAAACAAATTAAAACTTGCGATCTTCCGTAATAAATAATTACGGCTTCCGTCGCCCGGAAACTTATACTTGCACCGATGTGCGAAGGGCGAGACAGTGATAATGTTTATGGTCGAAGTTCACTTAACTGCCCCGTTCTTCGCGGACTGCGACGAACAATTTTTTTTTCTTCACTCAAAAACCTACTCTATTTACTGAGGAATAAGGATCAGTCGATGTGAAATTATAGTGACGGTGACAATTTGTTTCGAACGACTGTTAAGAGTTTTCGAGATTGGGTATTATTGTCGGCGTTGCGAGTTTTCGCTTCTTGTAAACTTTCGTACACGCTAAGTTGAGTTCAGATGACGCCTCTAAAATTTTCCTACGAAGTTGACATTTTGTTTTTGGCTAATTGGAAAGTCTGCAAGGCGGGGAAATTGTGTAATAATTTCTTTATGGTCTTTGTGAAAAAAACAATTGCATGTTATCTTTTTTTTTGTTAAATGTCAGTAGAGGCGAAACACTATTTACGGACTAAAAGTAAATTAGTATACATATAAAAACTTTTGAGACTAAATATTAAACTGAATTTCTATACCCAGTATAAAAGTGAAGTTTAGTACTAACAAAAGCTTTTTTTAAGTTTTATTAAAAAGTAATCATTAAAAATCATTAAACTATATACGGCTTAATGATTGTTAATACATCTGCTAGTGGTCGCCCAGTGGTCGCAATTCGACCATAAAAAACTATAATATAATTATATATACATTATATTGTAATAAATTAATTTATTATGGTTATGTTTGACATTCAGAAAAAACAAACAAAATTAATCTATAATCTATTCTTAATTTAACCACATACTTTAACAATAAACAAAAAGTATACACGCGTTTGTGTGTGTGTCAAATACACGGTATTGTGTGTAATGTTTTTTTCATCACTTCGTCACTTCCTATCGCAGTCCATAGGTCCATCGGACATAGGCCTCCACAAGTTTACGCCAAAAATGGCGTGAACTCATGTGTGTTGCCCATAGTCACCACGCTGGGCAGGCGGGTTGGTGACCGTTGAATGTTTTTTTATTAATTTATATTCTGCACTCCTTCTGTATAATAATTCTCTATGATAAACTATATGTGCGAATTTTCGTAAAAAAAAGCACAAAGTTTTTGCTTCTCGTATTACATTACAAATAACATAATAAATTATTATAACAATAATTTATATATTATTTTGTTCTTAATGTAAGTGAAATAATATTATATACAAAATATCAATTTAGTAATAGTCATAACACTTACACAAGTTAAGCAGTGGACGAAATATGACTACGAATCTTAAAAGCTAAACAGGCGATCCTGTTGAACTGCGTCAAAAAACTATTAAAAGTTATTTACATAATTGAAACATTTAATTCAAAGCGCTACCGAATAGTTTCTGGAAACAAAAGAAATAATGTCGCGATCAGACTGATCGCGAGTTTTTTGTCGCGTTCTAACGTCGAGCAAGTTTTATGTTATTTGTAACCAATTTTTGCTTATTTTTACTGGTTGTAATGTAGTTTTATAGAAACCTTAGCGCAGCGATCATACCTTTGGCAGTTGCGAGTTGGTTCATCACTCATGACAAATATTTTTTTTAGATTTTACAGAAGTTTATCATGATCTGGCGTTTGTATTTGCATTTTGTGCTGGAAAACCCTTGAAATTGCAGTAAATCCTATACTCGGTGGCATACAGGACAAGGCCTTTACTTGCTTATTATTTACTGTAATAACGCAATGGCGTTAAAAATACATCAAGCTTAGTAGTATGGAACGCATTAATACTTTGGCGTCCAAGCGTGACGTTAAGTACGCGTCTAATGTGACGTATACTTTAACCGCTCATAGAGAACCTTTTGTGGCCTATACTAGTAAGACAATATATAAATAGTAAAACTCTAGCCCGCCATTGTGTTTTGTGATTTACGCACCCCGCGACCGCTCCTCCGTATCTCTTGAACGGTCCACTGGCTGTTTTGTTTACGATAAATGATTGCCTTTCGGTATAACGTTTTATCTCGGCCACGATTTACGATGTTATATTTTACATGGGCAACAAGAGATCATTTTTGCTGACTTTTACTGACTCGGATCACCAAATCGTAGTATATAAATAAAATTAATGGTCAGTTTTGGCTGGATTTTCTTAGGATTCGTTATGTTATATAATATTTATGACTGATTATAAATATTGATTTTGCTTTGTAAAACTATATTTTCAAGATGTATATTATGTATCTACTATAATTTAAAATTTTATTTTAATAAATATATAATACAAAGGTAATAAGGCGAGTTCAGATTTTTTACTAGGTTATTCCGCGAACGCTTAACACTATTTACTCACTTAATTGCCAGTTCGGTTACGTAGAAATGTATAAAGTTGGTTTTTTTAAATATAATTTTCACACTTTTTCATTGAACCATGATTTGTTAACATTAATTTACTCAAACAGAAAATTCTCACTAAAAAAATATTAAAAAAAATTTTAGAAAGGGGTGAAAAAAAGGCAAAAAAATCGTAAATTTTAAAACCTATCAGTAATTAATAAACTATGTGCTAAACTAAACTTCATTAGAATAATTTTACAAAACATAAAGTAGCAAACAATAACAAAAAAAAAAAAACAATAGTGCAATACGACAACCTTCTTTCTAAAATCAATAAATGTAAATTTTTATTTCCAGCATGTTCTCTTTTCCAGTACGGCAGACCTAACAAGCAACACACGATATCGAACTAAGCATCAAGAGTCGACTGAAAAGTTCTCGATAAATGAGAGCGACTCGTGCATTGTTTGCGTGCTTTAAATTTTTCTTCTTAATTCCCCCTTCAAAGGTTTCTACGCTTCGCTGGCTTCTAACGAGTGATTGAACCGCCATTGTTTCCATCAATAATAGTATCCAAACAGTGAAAATATTTCGAGACTATTTGGTATATATTTTAAAATACCGTGAACTGGTCTAAGGCTACTGTAAAATAAAATTAGGGGGAAAAAAATATTCGGTTTGCTAACAGACTGTTAAAGTTTGAACTTTTGGCGTTCGAAATTTAATAGTTCGTCTGAAAAACGAGTTATCTGAGTATTATGTAAAACATTACTGTCATCAAAAAGGATATTAATTAATGTCATTATAAAATTTATCATATAAATTTTTCAAAAGAACAATTCAAAGGAACTCGTGAGTTTCGTGAATATGTTTTTGTAAAAGATTACATTATAATCCTGTGGCTTAGAAATTTAAATAAGTCTCGAGGAATGACGATTTAAAAGCTTGCGTCACGTCGTAAGAATTTCATTCCAAGCAACATGACACGCATATTGAAAATGTAAAGGGTTAAATGTGATAAAGTTCAAGAGACACCAGTTTTAACTTGCTAAGTTTTAATTGAAAGCCGTTAAAATATTTTTACAGTATTTTCATACAAAATATAGCATAATTTTTTCAACAATTTATTTACATTTATCTAAATTTAACAAATAGGAGATTTTTTTGTACACTTTCATTTTGTCCATATTGGTCTTTGGCACATGCTTATCAAATCTTTTCGATGGGTCTCAAATATTTTCGAAACACGATAGTCGACTTATTACACTGTCTAAAATATAGTGCGGACACGACATAAATATAAACAAATTCAGCACGTGAAATGTTCATAGTCCCTGAACAATCTCAGCTCATTAATAAAAGAATCAATTACAATATTATCAAAACATAATCTACAAGAAAAAGCAAAATACAAGCCTCGAATATCGAACAACAATTTCATTGATGAAAACGTACTATTTATATCCAAATTGATATATTTTGATACTCCATCGAAACCCCGCGGGAACGCGCGGGGGATGATTCGTTATAATAAAATATCACAATATACTCCGAGGGGAGAAATCCACTTATTAGGAAATAGGCGTATATTTCTCCCTCATCTCAAATCCGAGAACACAATAAAGATTATGCCAAGTGAAACGGGAATATAATTGACGAAAGCAAGTTAAATTAAATTAATAATTGGACATGCTAACTTTTGTCTAACGAATTACAAAAACCGTTTCGCGAGATGTTTGACTTGTGTAATTCGATCCTTGAAATTAATTCAAGTCTTTAAAATAGTTTTAATAATTAATGTTTTTCTTCTAGACAAATAAATTAATTTCAAATGTCTGTTAACAAGAAGTTATGTTTGTATTACCGTCTTTTGTTCAAGCTATTTATCGATTTGACTAACGATTATGAAGGTGATTTTAAAATAATTAAATTTTACAGAAAAGAGGTTTTTAGGTTTTACGAATATAATAAAATACATGTGAGGAAAATGAAAAAAATAAAAAAAAATAAAAACGCCTTTTAAATAACGCCTAACAATATTTCTTTTAAGTATGTAATCATAAATAAATAATAAATAAATAAATATTTACACACGTATTACTACGTAATGTGTGTACACGGTCGTCTGTTCCTAAAGTAAGCAACTTAACACTTGTGTTATAGCCGACTGGTATATAGCTAAATATTTTTTTTTTCGATAAACATACTTATAAATAATAAATATATAAATAAATATTTATATTACACCCAGACTCGGGGTGGGAATCGAACCCACAACCCTCGGAGCAGAAAGCAGGGTCACTACAAACTGCGCCAACGGGCTAGTCAGTCAATTATGTAGGTAGGATATAAGGATGTAGCTGTGGTTAATGTTACCATAGCAAAGGCCCTACTAAAATGAAAAAAAAAGATGTTAAACCTCACGGGACCTCGGTGCCAAAACCTTTTTTTTAACATTTGAGACTTTACAAAGGCAGATTACATAATCTCTTTGTGGAACATCATCATCTCAAAATTTTCAAGATATCTAACCGCAATTTTTTTTACCACAAGTACCACATTTTTAACCATCGGAATAAATATAATCGTGATTAAACTTAATGGAAATTACGAATGCATAAAGCACTCATTAATTTCATTAACGATTTCTATTGTTAGATGAAGGTTATTTCGTAATTGATTGAATTTTTAATTTAAGCAGGATGAAAATATTTACTACGAACTGCCATTTGCATTGTAAAAAAAAGGTTTAAAATAAGACTAATTATATATAATAAATACTACAACTTCTAGCTATCCGCCTAACAATACACATTTTTTACATCATTACATAGTATAATACAAAATCGCTTCTCGCTGTATGCTTAGATCGCTTCGCGCATCTGTATGCTTAGATCTTTAAAACTACGCAACGGATTTTGATGCGATTTACTTTAGTAAATAGAGTGGATTCCAGAGGAAAGTTTATATGTGTACATACATAATATAGTAGAGGAACACTGATAGTTTTTGCAACCGTGCTAAGCCGGGGCGGGTCGCTAGTTATTAATAAAATAGAATTCAAAGCCCCTGAAAGAAGCAGTAACAGTTATGTTGTAATTTATGTCATTTACTCAAATGTCATAAGCAATTCAAAAAGTTTCTGTTCAAAGAGAGGGACCTCATTTTGTTTTCTTTGATCTACGATTTCATTAACAATAGGTATTTAGGTTTTAGGATTTAGAACATATAAAAGAAAAAATCAAACCTTCGTTCAAGAAATCAGTTGTTGTCAAGAGCTTTTACTCGAAAACGACTTGACGTATGAAATTAAAATGTATATTGAACGCTGAGAACTGTAAGCTTACCTACGACTTTGATACTTAATATATAAATAAAATTTTGATTGTAACAAAGAAAGATATGAAAGGCTCGTTGTAACACAATTTTCATACATTTTTAACAACTTAAAAATCTTTAATGTATTTTGCGTTGAAATCCAGTTTTGAAATTTGGCACAAATATAAATTGTTTAAAACAATAGATTTGATGGATTGGATTCTAGCGTATTCTTGATCACTAATATTTACTATAACTTATTTATCTACATATTTATACGTGAAGCAAAAACTTTGTAGCTCTTTTACGAAAATTGCGCGGACGGAGGATGTGAAATTTCGCACACTTATAGTTTATATAGATATTAATTGTGTTTGCTCGCAAATGAAAAAACCCACTTCAATTACATCGACAAGTGATACCACGTTAGTAGACGATAAAAATTAACAAACGCACTAGTCGTCACTACGATTTTCGAAGGTTTCCCTCGATTCCTCTGGGGTTCTGTCATCAGATCCTGGTTTCCTTATCAGGGTACCACACTATGAATATCTCTTTCCAACAAAAAAAGAATTATCAAAATCGTTTCATTAACGACGAAGTTATCCCCGATAATTCGAATTGAGTAACCTCCTTCTACTTTGAAGTCGGTTAAAAAAGGAGTGCAGAATGCTGATATTTTTTTAATTATGCATTAAATCAATAAAAAAATTACACACACTACCATATATTTGACAAACATGCGTCGTCAATCAAATTGAGAATAGATTATAGATTAATATTGTTTGTCTTTACTGAAAGTCAAACATAATAACTAATATATATATTAAAACTTATAATTCAAAGTAATTATTGTCGAATTTCGACCCCTGGGCGACTACTAGTTTATATAAAAAGACACATACGATTCTTTAGAAACTGAACACTTTTCTCAAAGGTTAGATAAAACTATCCTTGAAAAGGCATTAGGAAGCTATTAGCTATTTAGTGTGAAAAAGCACAAAAAGGGAATAAGATTGATTGATAACAAAAGTTCACTTCAGATTCGCTCTATATCGCGGCATTTTCTACACATTGTTTAACGGCTATTAGAGCTGTCAATCATTTATACAAGCGATGTGGCTCTTTTATGGCTAAATAAGAACTTTATTTTAATGTCATACAATAAATTAGTGTTCGGATAATGAGTCTATCAAACAATAACCTTAAAAAAAACAACAATATCTAAGATTTTACGCGAAAAACACAAATAGGGGGACTACTAAGAATATACATTTTAAATAAAGTACAAAAATAGAAGATGATAATTATGAAAAATCGGTGACAAGCGCCAAAAGTCACGACTTTTTCCTAATAAATCTCAAAAAAACAGTAACAAAAAAAAAAATGATACTAAATCCACCAAACTAAAACAGCCTCACCATAAACACGGATCTCGAACGCTCTAATATCTCGCAAACAAATGACCCACAGTTAGTTTAACGCGAGTATTAATCGCTGTTTTGTCTACTCGGCCGGCGGCCATCGCGCGATTTATAGTTATCGCTGGATCGATGCTGCGGGGTGCAATAATGTTGATAACGACTAACTTTGTTATTTCTCATATCTCGGAATATTGAAGGTAGTTGTGAATAGCATTAAGATTAGAATAATCAACCAGAAGGAACTTTGTTACTTTTTATACGACTAGGTCGGCAAACAATTTTACTGCCTATTTGATGTAACGGGGTTACCATAGCCTTTAGACGCCTGCAACATCAAAAGTATCGCAAGTCCGTTGCCGATCATATCCCTGACATTCGCTAGGGCAGTGTTTCCCAAAGTGGGCGATGAAGCCCCCTTGTGGGTGCTGCAGTACTAAAGGCGGTAAGAGACCTAGAAAAAAAATAGAGGCGTTGTGTAGAGGCTTGGGGGGCGATTTGTCATTTAATCTAGGATAGAAAATAAGGACTCTCGACTACAACTTGTGAACATCAACTAATATTCATTAAAAGATTGCTCAAAGGGGACTCTATAAAATAATTTATTCTCTTAGTGGGCAGTAAACAAAATAAGTTTGGGAAACCCTGCCCTAGAGGCCCTGCCCTCTCTACAATATACTAATCACACCTTACTTATCGTCGGAACACAACACTACTTTAGAGCAATATTATTTAGCTGCGATTTTCAATAAGGTTTAAGAAACTTCCTCACTCTGCTCTAGATTTTGAGCAGGATATATCATAACATATTATGGTCTACTTTTTAAAATCAAAAAATTTTCTTTTGAAAACAAAATAATATATATAATTTTACAAATATATTTTTCCTTCTCATAATTAATTGTTGTTGTGATTGTACGATTACTAAACCTAGACCGATTTTTTTAATCTAACCTATTCTTGTTCTTTGAATCTCGAACAGACATTAAATTTAGGGATATCACGAGATTTAATGGTAACTTATTTTTGGTCAGCCTGGGCACGGAGTCCTACACGTAGCAATTTATTTGACCTAAAATAACACAATACTACAACTTGGATAATTACATAACACTGGGTGCGAAATATTACATCCATACTCAGGCAGGAATTGAACTCGTAACCCGCGGCACAGAAAGCAGGGCCACTACAAACTGCGCCAACGGGCTAGTCTAGATAATAATAGATACATGCATACGCCATATTAGTCGCCGACAAAACTTTTCTCAGTCTATCGTAACAATTGCAGACGCGTAGCATCGATCGAGTTAATTTGCATAGGGATATAACTTTAGTTTAAATAACACGTTCGAGTAATTTTATTACCTTGTTAATCGACTATTGTCTCGCTCAAGAACTTGTGTAATGTGAGATAGAAACTGACTCGTCTAGTCAGCCGTTTTAAACGTTAATGATGAAGTCTTTTGTAAAACTTATATGAGATCCCTTTTCCCTAATAATGAGTCGATATAAATACCACTTTTAATATCTATATAAATAAAAATAAATCGTAAAATGCTTTCTGAGCACAAAATTCGAGGACGACTGGATCATGCCGGCCATTTTTTTATAAGTTTTCTGTAATTCTTTGGAGAGAGTTATATTATAAGTGAGGAATTGATTGATGATGAATGATGAATTGGTTATGAATTTAAAAAAGCGTGACGATTAGTTAGACGTCACGCGTTGATAGTTTTTCAGAAATGACTACGTCTGTTAAGTCTGTTTATTAAAAAAAAAAGTTTAAACCAATTCAAACTACAAAGGGTTTTAAAATATTGTTTCAAAGAAAATGGACATAAAAGCGACAAAGGAAATCTAGTTATTTATGTATAAAATAATTGCTAATAAGTATTCCTTAAACGGCGTTTGTACAAACGTTTACTTTGAGTACGCTATTATCGCAGAGCAAATGACTCAGTTGTTTCAACGGGACTATTAATTGCCGTTTTGTCCCCTCAACTGAATGGATATCAGTGAGTAAGAATAGATTTACTTCCGTGGAATATGATTAATAGTAGTTATAAAAATAGTGTTTTTCATCATCTTAATTATAAAGTTAAATCTTAATATATCAGTGGGTGTATTGTTTTATGAATAACTGGCGACCCGCCCCGGCTTCGCACGGTTGCAAAAACTATCAGTGTTGCTCTACTATATTATGCTTGTATTATTTATTATTTATACATGTAAACCTTAAACAAAAAACTAAACTAAATAAAACCTTAAACATACAACTACATAAAAACTAAAGAACTCCGCATCAAAATCCGTTGCGTAATTTTAAAGATCTAAGCGGAAAGCGACTTTGTTTTATACTATGTAATGATTATTATAGAAGAATTTACTGTATCTTAGTACAGTTTTTTCTACTAGAGGATAAAAATAGAAAGGGTTAAAACTATTTTTTTTTTCTATGTAAAATAAAGTAACATAATTATTGCGATGACAACTTATACACGAAATCAAAATAAAGAATACTTTTCATTTCAAGAGATGAAAGAATTTCTAAGGACAGTAAAAAAAAAATAGTGTACAAGTCTGTTTTCGGAAACGTGATGAAAGCGATGGAGAACCCAGCGCATGTTTGAAATAAGTTGCAAGTCTGAAAAGGATATTTACATTAAGGGCAGTTCCGACCGTTTTTCAGACTCGTTCTATACATACAACAACTTCGACTATACTGTTATTTTTAAACGACTTCAAAAGAAGGTGGAGGTTCTCCATTAGACTTTTTTTGTGTGTATTAAAATTATAACTCATTTTTTTTATTGAGTGTACCAATTTTGATTATTCTTGTTTTTTAATCGTAAGCTGTCCTTGTACCTGTCCTAAGTACTTGACATGTGGTCCCATTTAAATTTGGTCGAAGTCATTTTTTTTCCGTTTGCAACATAATTATTACAATCAAAATATGCCATGAAAGTTAATATGCCTGCAGAGACTGTTATTAAAGTAAATTATTAAGTAAGTCAGTTTAGTTATTCAAATTATACCGTTAAGTTCGTAAGTAAAGTTCTTGAAACCACTCACATGACTTTCGGAAAGTGAATGACTGATTTGAAGTGTACGACCCTGCGATTGATGTATAAAGTCCATAAGCTTTTCGACCATTTAAAGGTGAATGATCTCGAATATTTTTGCGGTTAATCTCAGTCAGAACTTAGTGTTTGCATGACAATTTCACTATTAGAATTAATCGTATTCATAGTTCATACCAAAACTTTAACAGTTATTAATTTTCAGTAATTCTCGACTGTAATAGTTTCGATAATACGTCAGACGACGTAATTGAACATTTTCACGAAATTATACGTAATGGTTACATTGACTGTTCATTTAGTTTCATTAGTAGAGCATTTTTCAAGTGAGTATAAGCACGCAACGAATAGTTTTTTTTAATTCCTGAAATACTTTTTTTCCCGACCATCACGTAACATAGGTTATATGAAACACATGATATAGATATATACTAGCGTGGCAATTACAGTCTGTTTTAAGCGCAGTATTTCACAAAAAAAAAACGCGATAAGCTTTAAAATTTCATTTATATTTGCTCTAAAATATAATTTAATGTAGAATAACGTTAGCGACTTAAATCTTTAGAGCTAGTTAAACAATTTTCAGCGTCGTTTATAGTATTTTCTCAAGCGATTTCATAATTACAATCATAACCGTAAGCTCAAACTATTTTTGATGATTTCATTATTTTTTTGACAATAAAATGTAATTTACATTTTACAGTGACACGTTGTGCACCTGTTTTTATCTAATAAGTGTTTAGTTGCTTATGCTTCATAGAAAACTATCCCATTTTATACTACACATATATCTGTAGTATAACATACAAAAATATTTTTATTCGTAACAAATATATTTATATTATATCTAATACATTTTTATTTATATTAAATTAAGTCCGAATTTTATCAAGTGGACTTTATATCACATTTACACCGTAACGATATTTTTTGAATACACATACATCGTAACACTTAAACACACATTTGCGAGTTCCGTTTTCTGCCGCAGGAGACTAGAAGTTTTGAGTGCAGATAGTTATAAACTATAATAAACTGAGTTGGAAAGTTAGAACGTCTTTCACGCCAAGTTCGTCTTTTCCTAGGCGTTGCGGAAATATCCTAAACAGATTTTTAAAATTAGAAAAATCCCTGTAATTTTAATTGTTTAAAAATATATTGTTTTCTGTGGGAGCTACGCACAAAGATATAATATGTAAATAAATTTCCTGCTTTAGACCTGGGTAGTTTATTTAAATATGAACATAGTTCTTATGTAATTTCATCGAAAATAGACTATAAAGTTCAAAATTGTTTTCTAGTGTTGTAGTTTTAGTGCCAAAAATTATCATGTGTAACGTATATAACAAATGTGATGAACATTATTAGATCGCACGCTCGAGTCACACAAAAATTTCATATGTGGACTATTTCCAACGAATCCGTGATAAAATGTAAAAGTTTTCACGTAATTTCGCATTCAAACGCAAGTCAAAGCGATAATAGCAACGAGACGGACGGAATTTAACGCTCATCACGCAACAACGTACCATTTGCAGTGGCACCAATTTATAGTGTACGCTACAAATAGGGCATCGAAACGTGCGCAGATTGGAATTAGGCCTCTCACGTCCCGACCAAATGAACTTTATGCTTTGGAACAGAATAATCGTCAATGCGAGGTGCTTTGTGATGCGGACGTTAGTGTCCGCGTCGTTGTCGACGTTGATTGCGAAAAAGAACAATGGAATTTTAAGTTTGTATGCATACATACATATGTACAGATGCCATCGACGACACAAGTATGTTCCGATATACTTGTGTGTGTGTTCGTCTGAAACTTAATATGATTGACTTTTTTTCAGTTAAGTTCTATATACATTTGTGTATAATTCAAAAAGTATGTATGTGTGTAAATCTCGCACGATTTCAAACTAACACATTCGAATTTTGGAATATGTTATGATATGTTAAAATGTACTAATTTTTATTTTAAAAAGGTACAAGAAAGCATAACTATAAATTTAAAAATTTAAAACGATTATTTAAAATTAATATTTTTTTATTTGAAAATATCTAATGACAAGAAAATAATGTGGTACATTCATTCTAAATATACTTATGAAGGAACGTCTGTATACTTCAACATATGAGCGGATAAAGCAAAATACCAAAAACTAAATTGTTCAGCTCATTACATGAATCGATTATGATTAAGTTAATATCGATAGAAATTCTAAAACATTACCTTAGTATAATTCAAACAATTCCATCGTTATCAAACTCGCTACAGCTGAACGAGTCCGCCGGAAGTGACTGCTAAATTAACGCCAAAGCCTTCGTTACATAAATGAGAACTCACGCTTACGCGGCAAATTGATCGTTTGAGAATAATATTGACTTTTAAAGTAATTGTCCGTGAAAATATGATCTACTGCAATGGTAGACGTATATTTAATATCACACAGATAATACCTGGCCTACAAGAGCCAAAAGTCCTTAGAAAAGATCACAGTTTAATAACACAGGGGGGGGGGGTTAAGAGGGGAGTGTTTAAGGGCTAGGGTTAGAGTCGGTAGCGCGCGTGTGGCGCATCATGTCAACCATGGTCGTTTGCCGACCCAGTCGTATAAAAAGGCATTTAAATATAAGGCTTCTATTTATTTATTGACTTTTACACGTATATTTATATGTTTTTAGACTGTCATCAAACTCGCAGCTCGTCAGTCACCCATGACCATGACGTTTGCAACATTGTAAGATCTCCGAAATATCGGAATTTTCAAAATGACAATGGCGGTAAGTCCCGTATATATAAAAGAACGAAAAGAAAGAACAAAAAGAAAGTATTGTTTTAAATTTCCATGGTTAACATTATTTGAATTCGATTTATCGGGATTTATACCATGTACCTTTTTCAAAAGATAAAAAGGTACATGGTATAAATCCCGATAAATCGAATTCAAATAATGTTAACCATGGAAATTTAAAACAATATATTGTTAGCCGGTACGGGCCGGATATAGCGAAAGTGATAAAAGACCTTGAACGTGCGCGGAAAAAGTGTGAATGTTTAAAAGAATCACTAATCTTTCTAGTGAAGTGCCGTGACGCGAACGTAATACCAGTATGTGTAAGGATAAGACCCCGCAGTGACATTTACGGTTCCGCAAACGTTCTACGAAGTGCGAGTGTTAAACTATTACGAAAAGTGATACGTAATTGTAGGTACCAACTGGATGAAGTTCAGAGTGAGTTGTATCGATTACATCTCGAGTGCAGTGCGACTCTTTCGACCAGTGACTTTGACATTTGCGATCGTGTCACCTTCTTGCAAGTTCAACGTATAAGAGAACTACGTGCGTTGAAACAACATCGTAAATTCGAGTTACTTATACAAAAACAAAAGTTGGTTAGACCCTACTGTGAGAACTCACACCAAACTCGAACGGTGGTAAATATGTCAAATGTCGAATTGTCCGACGCTGCACTGTCAGTTCTCGAAAGAGGGATGAATTTTGCCATCACACCGAGACACATTCCCTACGAGAATGTAATCGGATCGGTCGAGGAAGGTATCAGACGTAACAAAATACCATCAATAGATGCGGACATTATGAGACAAGATATCGCCGTGACATTACGTCATGCGAAACCACCAAGGCCGAACGTTACTGTTTCAGAATTGGCTGCTCTAAAGGAACTACGGAGAGATCAAAATATAATAGTGTTAAAGGCGGACAAAGGGAATGCAACCGTGGTATTGAACACCACTGATTATGATAATAAGATCTCAAATCTACTCAGTGATGATAATACATACAAAAAGGTAAATTACGACCCAACAGCGAGAACAAATCGGAGCACACGCAAACTAATAAAGGAATGTTCTCACGTACTAGACGACGATACTGTCAAATATTTGCTACGCCCTAGGAACGTCCAGCCGCCTAAACTATACGGCCTGCCGAAGATACATAAGCATAACGTGCCATTACGGCCCATTGTGAGTCAAATAGGCTCACCAACATACGAATTGGCGAAGCACGTGTCAAATGTACTACAGCCGTTAGTAGGACAAACGTCGTCATACATTAGGGACTCCCGCCATCTAGTGGACATTTTGTCACATAATAAGGTTGAGGAGAATGAGTTAATGGTCAGTTTCGATGTAGAATCGCTCTTCACCAATGTACCAGTGACGGAGTGTCTTGAAATGATTAAGGTCAAGTTACGAAACAACGATATCCCGATGGAATATGCCACTTTATTGCATCACTGTTTGTCGAAGAACTACTTCATATACAGAGGTCAGTACTACCTTCAGGTAGATGGGGTGGCTATGGGCAGTCCAGTAGCTCCAGTGGTAGCCAACCTTTGGATGGAACATGTGGAAGAACAAGCCCTGGCGACTGCACCTGCCGAAACCAAACTATGGAAGAGGTACGTTGATGATGTTTTTTGCATATTGAAGAGAAACAAACGAGACGTTGAAGATTATCTGGCATATTTAAACAACATTCATCCTAAAATAAAACTAACCTGTGAGATGGAGGTAGACAGAAGCTTAGCATTCCTTGATGTAAAGATTCAGGTGCGTAGTGACGGTACACTCAGTCACTCTGTATACAGAAAGCCCACACATACAGATCGTTACCTCAAAGCTACTTCGCATCACCATCCTGGACATCTGAACTCTGTAGTGGCATCACTCACAAACCGTGCATATGATCTTTGTGATGACGAACACCTACACAATGAGTTACAACACCTGCGGCAGGTCCTACAGGGCAATGGATATTCAGGAAAACTTCCACCTAGACACATGAATAGGCACCAGTTACGGAGGCAGGTAGTAGATAGACAGCCAGTATTTTTGCCGTATGTAAAGGGAGTGACGGATAAGGTCTCAAATATCTTAAAAAAGTATTCAATTAAAACTATCTTCACTCCTTTGAAAAGGGTATCACAATGTCTACGATCGCCCAAAGATAGTTTTCCGTTGGAAAAACCTGGTGTTTACAAAATCGACTGCAGTTGTGGTAGTTCATATATCGGCCAAACAAAGCGCACAATAGCATGCCGTATAAAGGAGCACATAAAAGCGATCAAAAACAACGATACGCAAAAATCGGCCATCGCTGAACACTTGATACAATCGGGCACAAATCACTGGATCGAGTTGCATAATCCTCAGATTATCTCGACAGAACGCCACTACATACCGAGAATGGTCAGGGAAGCGATTGAAATTACCAAACACAAAAATTTCAATCGTGAGGATGGGTTTAAACTGTCGAGTGTCTGGAGTCCAGTGGTTCGTTTGTGTCGGGACAACGGAAAACGTAAAAGTGCCGTTTCACGAATGGATACAGTGAGTGTCGTGTGTCGAGAACAGGTTCGAGTGAGTGGTGGGTTTGCAGACAATGGTACCGGTATCGAGCGTAATAGAAGACTGAGACGGAGGGTAGACCGATATGTCTGCCCATAACATCTACCCGCAAAAACCAAACAGTTCTTCCGTGACCATGGCGCATGCAACTGCGCCGAAATATCGGAGGCTCAAAGATAAAAAGGTACATGGTATAAATCCCGATAAATCGAATTCAAAAAAAAGAAAGTATTCACAAAACTTGATTTGTTGTTTATTATATACAACCTTATAAGGACTAATTATTAAAACTGTCTAAGATAAAATGGAAAATAAAAAAATATGCAAGTAAAAATTGGTTAAACATTACATAAAGCACGCAATACGACAGCAATTATGCATCGACATTAAAATGTCTGGTATTAAAATATAAAATAATCCGCTGACTGCGAAGCCCTTAAACTTACGAGTAATGGGCGAAGATTTCATTCGACTTTTTATGGATTTCTTAATTAATTTCTTATTTAATAATAAAATAACATTTGTACGGTCTGCGGTAAATTCTGCAATAAAAAAATAATCTTCAACTGCGACCATCAAGTAAAAATATTTGCAAGAAACTAGTGGATTTACGCCTTGTATTGAAATTTTATGATGTATAAAGTAGTTTTTAAGTATTCAAAATAACTGGTAGGTCTTAGCAATATCTATACAAATAAATAAAATTGGAATGTCTGTTTGTAATATTAAAATAACTGCTTTTTATTAAATGCATATGGATATATACACGGTACATGTACCAAAATACTTTTTTTAAAATTTTTGTTTGTATGTTTGTCTGTCTGTTCCGGTTAATCTCTGAAACGGCTGAACGGGTTTTGACGGGATTTTAACTGGCAGGTAGCTGATGTGATAAAGAGTAACTTAGGCTACTTTTATTTCAGACATATATTTATTTTATAACTCTGCGAATTGAACAGTAACTTTTTTGTTAAATTCCTTGTTTCATAGCTTATTGTTACAATGTAATAAAAAAAAAAACTATAATTTGTTACTAATAAAACCGCCACAACCTCAAAAACCCTTTAAGATTTACATGCGATATTATCTCAAAGCATATAAAACGCTTTATACCGAAACAAGAAAAACTTTTACACACAAACGATATAAAACACTAAATCTAAAGCAACCTAAACGTTACACATGTACCACCTTGGACGTAATAAATATTAATCCCGGCTACGCTATCGCTACGGCGTAGGGTTACGTAGCCCGTAGGCGGCCAGGCGTGAAGTCCCTCGTAAATAACTGTGCGCTAAATGAATAATTAACGGACACTAACCGTTTTATGAGCTTACACTATGGGTGTCGTGTTTGTTTTATTTATATTTAACTTGATTGTTGTTACTAAAATGAATTTGTATGAGTTTAATATCTAATTATATACAATTTTATTGTGATGATGTTACGAATGAACTTTGAAATTCCAAAAGAATATTTCTTTATTTATAGTATTAGAATTGTTATCGATTGCCTGTTAATTGGTTACAAAAAAAAGGTAACAGTATTAATACGACAGTCAAAGGTCAACTACGGACTCTACATAAAATTAAACTATTGATATAATTTAGTTATTGAAATTTTTAAAAATTATTAAATATCACACTACGACTATTTGGAACTGCGTAGCTAAAAATCATCACATCAGCCTTTCTCAGTCCACTACTGGATATAGGCCTTCCCAATGCCTGTGTATTTCAAAGCTAGCAGTTTGATGGTTATCCCGCCATCAGTCGGCTTTTTAGTAGTGGAACTGTGTTATCCCTTAGTCGCCTCTTACGACACCCACGAGAAGAGACGGGTTGGCTATATTCTTTAATGCCGTAACCAGACAGCTAAAAAAGCTAAAAATATTTTTGTTGAAAAAAAAATTGCCGGTGAAATAGCGAGATACACCTTTATTCATGTAATAAAACTCTAGCAAGATCATTTCTCTACTCGAGTCTAAAAAATGATTTTTAAATCGTTAAACGGCATTTTCACCGTGTTTTTCTTTACTCATTTCGAATTTCCAATATTCAGGAACTATTGCAAGCTTTACGATCACGGCTATATGAGGATCGAACTTGTGTATTTACTACTGCGAATTTTCTTTTGATTTATTTTTATTTTTGAGTTTTTATGTTTACAATAATTTATATAAGCACTAAAATATCGAAAATACCTCAAAAAGTAGCTTAATATAACTATAAATTACATATACTAAAATTAGGTTATTGTATTGTATTATAGTGGGCTCAGTTTTCCGCATTTAGACGCAAAGGTGGTCCATTATGCGTGAAAAGTGGGCTGACTAGTTCAGCCAGCCCAGCTCCTTCCAGAAGCTCAGAAGCCTCCTGGGGCGTTCACAGGCTTCTCGGAGCGTCCTTATTTCTAAAATTAGGTTATAAAGTATTATCAGGTACAACAACGCGTATCGACTAACGTTAAATAATAAAGAAAACGAACTCTCGAGTACATTAGTACGTAATATAGTATTCGCTATATTAATCCTATGAGAGTAATTGTAACGTAATAAATTATGAAGCGTATTCAACAAACGTACGCGTCGCGCGTACGACTCGCGTCGAAGTAATCAGGCGCCACTAACCTGATATGAGAATATAATAACTCTGGAGCTCTGAGTGTCAATATTGCAAACACTACTAACTCTGTTTATTATTTAACTGATGAAGTAGAACATAAAATTAATATCAACACATTATGATACTTAAATAATTTCGATTTTTGCTAAGTATTGATACGTAATTGTGTTTATTTATATATTAATACGTGAAGCAAAACAGTAGTACATAGAGAAAGAGTGCAGGATGCTTATATGTATTTTTTAGATTATGCATTAAAAAAAAAACATTCAATCAATAAAAAAAGCATTACACACACTACCACGTATTCGACACACACACTCATTTAAGTATACTCTTTTGTTTATTATTATATAATTTAACTTTTACTTTGACAACAGAACTTTACAATGTTCAAACTTATAATCTAAATTAACTATGGTCGAATTTCGACCACCGGGTGACTATTAGTATAAATAGATATATATACGCGGTCAGCTTGTACCTAAAACACAGGCCTTGAGTTGCCTAAATTAGGAACAGATGAACGTATGTACACGGTAAGTATATGGATGTTTCTTCTTGTGATACTCAAAAAAGTGTCTCTGAGAATACGTAAAAACCTTCAGTTATGGTTGTCATCGCAATCATTTTATAACGATCAATAATTTTGGCAAAGAAATGATCATTAGAATATATTAGACAATTTAACTCGAATCATTTACCTATATGGACAAAAGACCTTGCTGAGCTGAGGGCCTGTAATATCTCACTACTGGGCATAGGCCTCTTTCCCCATGTTGGGGAAGGATCAGAGCTTAATTCACCACGCTGCTCAAATGCGGGTTGGCGGATATATTCCCTACTATGAATAACGATCGCTATCAGGCGTAGATGATAACAACCGAGACCGACGGCTTACTTACTATATACTTATTCAGTTGAATGGTTCACTTTTTTTTGCATCTTTACAAAGTAGATAATTAACAGACCTTAGCGTCAACAAAATATTTGAAAAACGCTATCAAAACCACAACGACGTCAAAGAACACACTTGACACACTTTTAGTTGTGTTAGTTTAGGATAGTGATAGTTTTATTTTACATATTTGCGAGAGAAATGACACCAACATTTTAAAAGTTCTTGTTCTTTGATTTTATTTGATTCAATAAAAAAATAAATTTTACATTTCAATCTTTTAGTGAACTAACTTAAAACTACTGATAGCAGTCGGTCTTGGTTTTAGTTCGATTTTGCTACGCAAAATATTTAAATCCTACTAAATTCAAATAATTTCCTTATGAAAGGTTATAATAAATATTAAATCATAACTGTGAGGAATATAATTAAATATATAATGACTTTACTCGTTAATTTTACATAATTCATTTACTTCCCCATTGTGTAGTGATTTTAATCATAGGCTCTACGTAACGATTGTTCGAGTTTCACTATTCAATTGTTATATTTGATGTAAAGGATCTGTATTGATTAAGGCGGCAGAAACCGTAATTAATATACCATAATTGATTAATTCTATATCAAACTATACGCAAGGAGTAGCAGTAACTACTGCTAAATTTGTATAATAATGGTGGTAAATACATTTTACATCAATCTGTCGGTCTGTTTGTAGTAATTCGATTGTCGCCTCAATTCCGATATATAATTGTATTTCTGTTTATATTTACAGTTAAAAAAAATATATGTATCTAGTGTTAAATAAAATCCAGCCGTTGAGTTGCTTACCTTAAGAACAAATTATGTCTCTATGTCAAACATACTTATTTATTTATTTATTTATTTATTCATTCACTTGGCCTTCCTATCGTTAAAATATTTTTATTTTATTTTTTAAATTAAAACTAGTCTCAAACAAAAAAATTTAACGCCGACAATCGTCAACGATTAAAATTTACCCTTAATCCTTTACCGTTACCGGGCACAACGCGATTGTTTCAAACAAAGTTGGTTCCCGTGTGTGGGTCCGGATTAATAGGTCAGGCGCCCACCGCCTATAAATTACACGGTCGCGCTACCGCTGAGCGAATAATTGATTGAGCAAATGGACGACGCTCATCTCTTTGAGTCGAGCGATTAAAGTAATAAAATGTAAACGTAAAACACGAATCTGTAAAGGAATTGTTGCGGTTTTTATTCGAGACGGAAAAGGATTCTCAATTTAAATGTTTTAAAATCGACTCGAATTGTTACGAAGTCACTTTAACGTTTTATCAGTTAACTTTTTACTTTTTAAAGGAGTAAGTTACTACTAAAATTGTGTTTTTAACCTGGTCTCAGTGGCTGTGAGTTCAAATCTAGATAAATACTGCGTTTTAGGTATTATTGTAAAATCAGATATAAATTATATTTTTGAAAGTTTCTCTTTTAATTCTAAAAGATTTGTCTAAGACGTTAATCTTATAATTAAAGGTGCAATAAAAGAAATTATACTGAAAGTTATTACACGAAATTCTCCGTGAAACGTTGAGTAATCACTTAACTCTCTTCTACAAAAAATGAAATAATATTTCCATAAAAAAATCACCCTTTCAGCTTTTCTGTTCAACATAAGAATGCTGACACGTGTCAATTAACGCCTGTAAATATTTAATATAATATTCGCTACAAAATATTTCATCTATCAAATAAAATAGCATTTATAAACGAGGTTAAAACGTTCACTTCATACTCGAGTCGAAAGTATTATTTTTGTTTCTATTTTATTTTCAGTTTTTCATTCAACGCCAGCTGCTGCATACACGCATTCATCATAGTAGAAAAAAATATAAAAACAAATTTCTAAAAATACCAATAATACAGGTATTGTGAAATACGTTTCGTATAAATATGTCATTTAAACATTTTACGATGACTTGTTTCGTTACAAACAAAATGAATTTGATCTTGATGAAAACATATCAATTTAAAAATACATATCCTAAAGATCTCCTTATCAAATGTCTAATGTTACACACAGTAATAGAAACTAAAATTTGTCAGTTTTCATAACAGGTTCAGATAATATTTTAAAAAGATCTATACTAATTTTTTTACAAAGAAAGGCTTAATTTTTTTGGTTCTTTGTAACGCATAAACTCAAAAACTACTCCACCGATTATAGGGTATATTTTAAGGGAGATAACGGAACAGCCAATCTTGTGTAATCCACGCCACAGACGGAAGTCACCTTTGAATCTTTGCTTTATGGCTATTTTTAAAATTCGTAGCAACACTATAATAATCCGATCGGATATCGTAAGCATCTGATTTATTTTAGAAAGTTCAAATAGAATATTATAATGGAAAGCAATTGCTGAGACAGAATACGAAATTTTGCAATGACATTTTATAAATAATTAAATAATTGGATAGAGTTTTTCATTTCAACAGAGACAATTAAAATCAAATGAGAGATTAAAGGAAGTTAATTTGTGGTTATTTTGAATTTTATTGATTTTATTTTAGCGTATTTTATCTATGAATACGAGGCACAGTTATTAGTAATGTATAGATTGTATATAAGAATTGAACACGTAAAGTTTGCAAATAGGTTGCTAATAAATCACATCACTTTTGCAACGGTAAAATGTAAACGTCACGTGATGTAAACGTACTAAAAAAACCGTACATAAAACTGACGAATTTTTATATGTAACTCCCGCTAGAACTGTAGCTGTGAAATACAAAAACAAAGAATCCATAGGACCTAAAGCTTTATCCACGGATTCGTACGACACGTGCGACATTAGTAATGTTGTTTTTAGCTGGCGTTTTCGGCTTCGGAAAAAATGTTGACTGGCGGCCGCTAGATCGTGGATGAGTAATGTTTGGCGAGGCTTACCGAGTTAAGCTTTTATTTCTTAGATACCACAGATAAAGGAAGATTATTGTCAATACTGTCTGTCGTCTTTAATGCAAATACAACTAGTTCTATTTGTAAATTGGATTAAAATGTATGATCCGTTCTAAATTTAAAATGTTTGAATGACGACTGAGATTATGATAAAAACAACATCACTGTCAAGTCGGAGTAGGAATCAGTAAAAATTGTAAAATAATAGTTGTAGATATTAATCGCTAAATCGAAGGTGTTAGATACTGGATACTTTTGATATAATAAAATCGTGCGCTTCCAAGACTATATTAATGTTTAAAACAATTTAAAATTACATTAACTATGTGTAACGATCGGAGGAGCAGATTTTATATATCAAATATTTAAAATGGGGTATGATGACAGTTTTTACGAAAGCCGCTGATTGGTCGAATTTGTATGAGAACGATTTTCAGTGTTGCCAAGTAGTCTGGACAGAAGTTATTAAACAAAATATAGAACAACATTTGAACGTGATACACGTCATCATGATGATAGTCAACTTACAAGTTATTTAATTAAATACCCAAATTAATTTTTAATTAAAGTTACATTTATGGACATTTGAGTGACTATATAAAGATAAAAAAAAACCATGAACGTGTCGCTGCACAGCGCTTCACCGCTAATTGACTGAAAGACGAAAAGACACTCGTCCAGCGCTTTGTAAGCTGATGTTAGTTTAACTCTTTATATTTTTTCTTTCCTAGAAAAAAAAAAACTACGAAACATTGCTGCTATAATGTGTAAAATTTTAATTTTAAAATTATTTACGTTTTCACTGTAGCCATTACATTTCATATAATTTTAATTATATTAAAGTTTTACAATTAATGGGTACTGTATGAATATAAATATTTTGAAGTTTTAGCAGTACCTACTACATAATTATGAACAATAATCACCACTAGCATAAAAACAGACTAAGATCACTGACATATTGTCATTATAATTAATTGTGTTTGCTCGCTAATGACAAAATTACTGATTTCAATTACATCGTCAAGTAATACAACCCAGGTAGACGAAAAAATAGTCAAGTAAATACGTGTTATTAGAGATAAATCAAAAACTACTTGTTAAATATCAATTAAATCTAAATGGGACTACATGCACTCGATTAAAAAAATCAACGAAATCTGTTAAAAAGTTATAAGCAACAGAAACGACAGTTCTATTAGGAATGATATGTAGTTACTGGTAGTACCTATCTATTCAAGAGATGATAATTATGAGTGAATTATCCTGATTTAAAGATTTTTTTGTTACATAGACTAATCATTTAGTGCCTATTATTTTATAACTAGTTTTTCTCCTAGCTAAAATGGTTTTCTAGTGAACAAAAATCATCAATATAATTTAATTCTTTTAAAATTAATCGATAACAAACAAAGAATAAAAAAAACATGATATATAATTCTCTCTATCTAATACGAGCGCATGTCAATGTTTTACAAGTAAAGTTAGTGACGGTTCAAACGCGTGGCGCAGCCGTGCGCTAAGCTCCTAATTGACACACTATGCGGAAAGGCACTTTCGTTCATGCATTCATCTCGCTACCGAGTACGAGCCTCTTGTTTCGTTGCGGTTTTTATAGTTTTTTACATTCTCGCATTGTTCTCTAATCGTTATGGAGAGTTTGTTTATTGTACATATATTTTGAATATTTAAAACTTAAATAAAATTATCACAGATAGGTGAATGAAAAGGTATTTAAAACATTTAGTTATTATTATTGTTTTTAATTAAAAAAAAAATTATAATTCAAATTTATTATTATTAATTCAATTACGTAATGCATAAAAGATATAAATAAATTTTCGATACTATTAAAAATAGAAGCAATAAAACAAAACATTAAAAAAACATTAATTGAAAAAGTTACGTTTTTTTTTAAATTATATTCTTATTTCTACGTCTAAACAATCTTAGATTAGGAAGTGTCCATCTAAGGTGTTTAAGTAGAGACGTATTAGAGCCGTCCCGTTTCAGCCATTTGTTAGTAATAATTGACATTTGGAGTGAAACGTCAATGATTACGTAGGGACTAAGATTTCCTTTATCTGAAATTGTTTTTTATATAGTTGTTACTTTTATTTTTATTAGCAATATATAATTTTATCTTTAATAAATAGTTTAAAAAAGGCAAAAACACGTATTAAGTTTTTTAAAAAGATTTTTTTCCGAATGAAGATGAATGAAGACAAGTTTGTTGTTTGACATGCCTTGCAAAGGGTTCGTAGGTAAAGGCGAGCGGCGTAATAAAGATGTATAAGCGATTTTGCGGGTAAAATAATCCAATCTAAAATATTACTAAATTTCGTAAAATTATGAAAAAAATGAGAATAGCCTTTTTTAATTTAGAACAATACGAATTAAACCTAAATGGGTGGTACCTAAACGAAAATCATTAATACATTATTTTTTTATATATTTAAGTATCCAAAAAAGTTGAAAACTAAATCAATACTACCCTTGTGTGTAAATACATAACATCACGTACGGAATATATAAAGCTTCGCTTGCAGCAGTCATGTGTTAAAAGTAATTGACAGATTGAGTGAAACATCTCACAGTGCGTTCCCAGCGGTGGTTTCTTTTGAATTTTCCTTAAATGTAAATATACACATACATACACGTAGCGTAATTGCGTTTAGGTGTACGTATGTACATATGATTTCATGAAAGATATGTGGACGCTTTCTTCATTTTATGTCCTCGTAAATCTTATGAGGGTTTATACAATCTAATATTCGAACATCATACTTATAATTCTATTTATATAAATGTTCAATTAAAAGTTTGGCACTTATAGTCCACACAATTTAACCACAATTGAAAATAGTCTTTCCATATTGAAATACAAATTCTGTGGTTCTGAATTCACGAAGACATAAGGGCCTCCTCTAAACTGATATTTGGTGCCCGCCGCCATGTACAATACCATACCGTACTCGTATGTACACGTTGCTCCTTTTCTGTCAGGTTGGCTATTTCATATTCTTGAGATTCAAATGACCACTGGTACTGTGACGTTATATAAACTAACTATATTATTAACTCAGTAAAAAAAAAGAAAACATAAAAAAAAACTATGATGTTTACAAATTCCCAGTCCACTTCAACAATGGTCTTTTCACTATAAAAGTTAAATTCGGTCAGCGACGATTCGACCCAAATGTTTGCGAAAGCTGAATTTTTTTTTCTTCGAATATAATGCGAGTCGCGATATATCTACGAATGGGCGAGTTTATTTTCAATTCCGACAACAATGCGCTGTTTTTCGCGCAAACTACCCACTTAAATATAATGCGGACGATACCGAGGCGGCGATAGGTATTTTTTTTTAACTTTGACGTTTGGTGCAAGAAAAAACGCGGCTACTACGCAATGTATAGGTGGAAAAAAAATAATTCATACAATATAATAATGACTTTACTGCTATTAAAAAAAAGAGTGTGGGAACTTATGTACGCCCGTAAGAAGTTATATTTCATTGGCTAGCTAACTTCACGTTGCTAACTTCTTCTTCGTTAACTAGCTAATTTCAGGATATCGGGTTTTTTGTGCCGGTGTGCGCGCCCATAGTAAATACTTTCATCATTTTTCCCTAACGCGCTAAAATAAGTATAACTTCAAAAATCAGTAATTATTATTAATATCAAAAATGTATGAATAAGAAGGTAAATTATTAACATGATAAATTGTCATAAATTTTATCCTGTTTGTTTCTAAAATCCGTTGTAGTGGTTTGGTAACTGAAGTTTTAATAATATCGACAATAGTCGCGGATGTAATTACCGCTCGGAATAAATATTTAAATTTTCACAAATATTTTTTTCTAGTTTAGACGATTGTCCTCGTAGGCTTTCCCAATATAGATCAGGGAATACTTAACCACCGCCCGTGTGACGCCGCGTTGACGCACCGGTCACAGCCATGGATTGTACCTGTTGCGCTGGCGGTTGCGGGTTCGATCCCCGCACATGACAAACATTTGTATTGGCCATCAAAGTGTTTGCCATGGTCTGGGTGTTTGTGCAGTCCTAGTGGGTCTCCCCACCGTGCCTCGGAGAGCACGTTAAGCCGTCGGTCCCGGTTGTTATCATGTACACCTGATAGCGATCGTTACTCATAGTAGGGAATATATCCGCCAACCCGCATTGGAGCAGCGTGGTGGATTAAGCTCTGATCCTTCTCCTACATGGGGAAAGAGGCCTATGTCCAGTAGTGGGATATTACAGGCTGAAGCGAATACTTAACCCCTAAACCTATTTATTATCATAAAAGACTTATCATATGTTATAACACGTCTTTTCTTGTAAAAATTAAAACTTTCAAGCTGTTGTCTTTTTTCTTCGTTAAATGTAGTTCATTTTTCGTTGTTTTCATATATAGCAATATATAGATTATTTACTAATCAATGTACTGTGTGGCTACGGTACAAAAGAATATAGCCACCCCCTCTCTTCCCGTGGGTGTCGTAAGAGGCGACTAAGGGATAACACAGTTCCGCTACCACCTTGGAACTTAAAAAGCCGACTGATGGCGGGATAACCATCCAACTGCTGGCTTTGAAATACACAGGCCGAAGACGGGCAGCAGCGTCTTCGGTGCGACAAAGCCAGCCCTGCGGTCACCAACCCGCCTGCCCAGCGTGGTGACTTGGGCAAAACACATGAGTTCACGTTATTTTTGGCGTAAACTTGTGGAGGCCTATGTCCAGTAGTGGACTGTAAAGGCTGTAATGATTACTAATTAATCACTGGTCAAACATATGTGTCGTCATTTTGAATTCTACACAATACAACAAACAACATTATTCATATTTATTTAATCATTATTATTATTATCGCTCCGCTCGTGAATAGACTCAGCGCCCTAACTTTCGTTCTGAGGTATTTTATTTAGAAATATTGTTTCGGGACACATGCGATACCTCCGATAGACATTTACTGTGCGGGGAAAGCAAAGGTATAGGTTTTGTAGAAATGGAACGATTTGAATTCTCGTTTCTTAGTATATTTCGATACTACACCTCAGCTGCTTCTATTTAACGTTTAGTTAAATGATACACAGATTTTTATGCACAATACAAAGTCATAGCTTTACCTATAAATTAAGTGATTGTATATATTTTTATTTATTTCGTACATTGTTAAGTGCCTCTGAAATTTTGCAAATAGCGGTGGCGTTTGTCTTCTTCACTCATTCTGAAAATCTAATGATTTAAAAGTTATCAACATAATAATTATATACGTCGTTATATTAACAGTAAGACGGGAATTGGAGGAATTGGTATTTGTTTTTGTCTTTTTAATTCAAAGCTAAAAAGTATATCGCGGAAATAAATAGCCCTTCAAAGTTTGAACATAAAACAATTGCATCGCAATTTTATATATCACGATATGGCGACATCACATGGTACGACAATGCACCGAATAACGGTTACATTTCAGAACTGGTTGACATGTTTGAGACTTAAGGTCTACAAAATTGTAATTTACATAATAAGTTGAATCTTTATTTTTTTTACTAAGTTCTTAATTTGACAACGGTTAAATCTATACTAGTCGATTGTTTAAAAGTATTTTAACATTTTGCAGAAAGTTCTTATGAAATAAAAATTAAAAAAAAAAATGCACGAAAAGTTGGAATATCTCCGGAAAAAAAAATTATGAATACGAGTATATAAACTTTATGCTTTTGACAGTTCGTAGAAAAGGACAACGACTTTCGAGTCAGCTAGTATACTATTGTTATTGTTAGTAATGCTATGCTCACTTTAGAAACTACGCTACTTTATGCAAATTTTATTTCAATAATACGTCTCATGTTCCAAACCATTACGATGTGTCTTGAAATTTTAACAATTTATTCAAAGTTTCCACGAGACACGCTTTGACTTCTAAGAGTATACGTTGGTTTAATGATGTAAGAAATATGAGAACGAAGCTCTCGACAATGCTCTCTAATATTAAAAATAGTGATGCACATTTGCTTAACGATGAAATGCATTGTCGATAAACTTTTTTTTTATATACAAATCTATTTTATTCTATAAATATTAACATAGTTTTGCAAACACATCCATAAGTTTGTGTATTGTGTAGATAAAAAAAAATTACTTGGGTAGAAATGAGAGAGACAAACTTCTTAGCATTCCATGGATTCACCGTGCGGATGCTGGATCTATCGTGTGGCAGAAGGAGAAACTCAGAGCAGTTCCCAGGACTTGCGACCTAGGTGTAGGTTTAAGGAGGCCCCCTTTGAGATACGCATCAACACTCACCTTCACTGCTCGAGTTTCCCGCCCTGACTAGCCAAACTTGGTAGGAACCTGTTAGTGCAGCCTTAGACACTCGTTCTAAAATAGTACTTACTGCAGTTCTCGACAGGCCAAGGTTTTTCAGAAGATTAGAGAGAGATTTTGCTGGTATACCTCTCACTCCTACTTTTCCCGCGTATAAATTAACCACATAACCATTTTTTAAGTTCGTTTGTTAGATCGTAATATTTATTTAATTTTATTGTGTGGTCTTTAGGAATGTTGGTTTCCCTCGGTACAGTGAGCTCTACTAGTATTATATGTTTAATGTGTCTAGAAAAGAGGGATATGTCAGGTCTGGATGACGAAACACCAACATCCTCTGGGATTATATAGTGCTTGTTGTACGTATCCATTAACATAGTCTAATCAGGTGCCGTACCTATGATTGAGAACGGCTTGCTTTTAGAGTTGACAGTTGAGCCATCATTTATAAAGTTAATATGTCGTTTATTTGTGGTCAATCCTTTTTGGGCTCTAGCTAGTGAAAGACTTACTGCTTCGCGTATGACTTTAAGTAGTCTATCATGTCGATGTGAGTAATAACTCCTATCAAGCAGCACCTTGCAACCTACCAATAAGTGCCTAGCAGTACCTACTGCCTCACTATAGGTGTAGCAAAATTTTTCAGAGGCTTTCCTCCCTCTTACTAGGTTACTTTGGTCTGGGAGGTTCATTTAGAAGACATTAAGTAAGAATTTTAATAGGGCAGGAGACCAATCATATAGTAAGGTGCGCGATTTTAGGGCTAACGGGATGCAGAACTCACCTATGGTTAACTAATCACTTTGCATTTCCAAATTCGTTGCGTGCACTTCATAGTTATCATTTTCATTTTGTTTCAGAAATGATTTTATTATTTCTTGATCTTCCTTTTTCTTTACAGAACCCAGTCCGACTCTATTAAAATGTGCACCCGCCATAAATTGTTTATGAAATTGAAGTCTTGAATCAAACTCTATAAAAGTTATAAAATTAAACAGTAATTTAATATGATAATAAATAATTGATAAATAAACGCCAAAACCTTAAAGGATTCTAGAATTTACTCTGTATCGGGGTCTAGAAACGCACAATATATAAATTCAAACGCCCAGACTATGGCAAGTATTTGTATAGCCAATACAAATGTTCACCATGTTTCGGTATCTATCTATGGGTAGGCCACTAGGCACTAACGCGTCATCAAAACAATGAATTTACAAACATAACAATAATACTGCCTAAATTTATATAATCAAAACAACTTTCAGGCTTCCGCACCCTTCTTATAACGGCAGAAGGTTCTATGATGAAATTTTGCGGTCTCAATTGTACTCAATGTTCTCACCTGAGGTGAATTGTATTACTGACGTTAGGTTTAATTTAAGCGAAGTAAGAATATTAATTAACTTTTTTGATTAATATTTAAATTCAGCCTAAGATTCACTATCCATATTTACAATATAGTATTTAAAAATTCAAAACAATTTTAGCTCTTAAAGCTGTATTAGTTAGCGCTAAACAAAAAAAAAAAAAAAAAAAAGCATACACGATTTAATTTTTTTTAAATATTTATCAGTAAATTTTATGATAGTGACATAAGTTGTAGGATAATAAATAATAATAATAATAATAATAATCTTTATTTCGGGACTAGCTCATATAGTGTTAGTAACAATGATGCTTATAGTCTAATGTTAGTACAATTACATTTAAATAATTAAATAATTACATTTTAATAAATTTTGAATTAACAATAACTATAATAATATTTCTTAATAATAACAACAATTTTAAAACAACTAAAATGTGCATTCCTTTTTTTAAATATTATATGAATGTGAATTATAATTTAATTATTAATTTATTTACCATTTCATTATCATTATTAACAATTTATAATTAAGGAGTTAAATACAATGAATTAAAACACACAAAACACAAAATAGACATGAAAAAACTCAATTTGTAATTTTTATTATTTAATTTTTATGAACGTTTTTAAACGTTTTATTTATTTTTGAGTTACCCACACATGAGGATTCTAAACATTTTTATATCATATCAAAAAATAACGAATAATACGAAATAAAAATAGCATGGTGTCGTCTCCTGTCAAATGTTTTCATTCTAATATGAAACTTTGAATAGTTGCAGGTTCTATTAAGAACTTACTACAGATGGCAATGCGGTTGTTTGGAACCGAATATAAAATCATCGTATCAAAAAATTTCAACCTAACAGGTACATCGTTCCATAGCTTAATTGACTAGAGTACCAACACGGTGAGTCGGAGATGCAGGTTCAATCTCCGCTGGAATGATCGATTTTTGATATGATATTAAAAAATTTTTTAAATGTGATTCAATCTTATTCTAAATAATCTAAATCATAGTAAGAAAGTTTCTCATATAAGCCCTAGTAGTCGTCAAAACAACCTAATCAAATTAATTTGAATATATCTTGTCATAATCGAGTTCAAAACAACAAACAAAGTCAACGTTGTAATAGTAGTACATATTAAAACAGTCGATTATCGATAGTTCGAATTCCATCCCTATAGATAGCATCTGAACACAGAGAGCCTGTAGAATGCCGCGGCTATAATTTAGTTCATAGTAATTTAGTCTGAGTTAGTCGTGTTGCGTTAATTATTTTTTTTAGGGTTTCAGTACGAGGGGATTGCAATTATTTTTTTAAAGAGTATAATCATTTTTAATTTAATTTTCTTGTACCGATCAAACTTCAAACGAATTACAAGGTATGAAGGCTTTCATAATTAAGTGTTTTTTTAAAGACATTGATTTTCTCATCGCAGTAAATTAATAAAGAAACTACCACAACACTCTACCGTGTGATATTTATCATCAATTAATAATAATTTATATCACAATTCCTAGTCTTATTCCGAATGATGCACAACATCTAACAAAGCGCAAGAGTGTCACGTCGGTAATGGCTGGGAATAATAAACCGAAGCAGCAGAAAACAGGAAAAAATATTTATTTTTATTCCTAACAAAATAATAAATAAATAATCGATATCGAAATTTAATTAGGAAAATCTTACCGCATCACTAGCTCCCCGACTCTAATGATACAAGCAGCGTTTCGTAGATGAAATTTCGCGGTTTCGATAGACCGTTGTGATTCTCACTCGGGGCGTCTCGCATTACGTTAATCAGTTTTTCTTTGGCAATGTACACTATTGAGTGTTATTTAGGTTTACAGTTTTAGGGTAAAGGAACCCTTTTTTTCACTTAATTAAGAGATTCGAGCAAAGCATTTAAGATGAGATTTGAAATTCAAACTTTATTTTCCAGTTACTATTTTTTTGAATTTCCGGATTTATCAAAACAATTTCAAAAATCATATTCAAGTATTAAATCACTTACTGAATATTTCATCCAGTTTAGTAATTACAAATAAAAACATATAGTATTAAAACAAAAAATTCGTGTTGTAAACTTTACAATAAAAATATTGATGTATCAGTAAATGACACCCATTTATCGTAAAAACTCATTTTAAACGTCATACGCGTTCGCGTAATATCTCTTCAAAAATTCGTAAAGCATAAAAATGGGTATAAAAAGGCGACAAAAAAAAATGTCAACAAAAACTACAAAATTCCAGCTGGCAAGTGTTGTGTATTGTACGTTGTTTAAAAATAATAGTCAAGTGCTATGCTTAGATATTGCATGTAATATATAATATTATATTATAATAGATCATTTCATTGCAAAAATAATTACCATTCTCAAGCGTTGAGGCGAAAAGAGTTATAAAATATAATGAAACGCTACTTATTTTGATTATCTGCGGTATCAGCGAGCCGTAATTGGTTTAACGAAACACTACCACATCGGAATCCCATCGAGAATAAGTACCCTTTGAGTGTAACAGCGACGGCGCAATCGATCGATAATTACGTTACACGATAATGACCGGGTTGTGTTTATTTTGTTTATTTTGATTACGATAAAGCAAAACTATGTCATTTACTAGAAGCCGATCCTATATGTTCTATAAATTACAAACATAAACCCGCGCATTTGTCACCACTTCACGTCAGTCGGCACGCGGTCAGTTGTATCAGTATCTATATGGTGTATGTAGTGTGATGAGTCGTAACGTAGTGAGTCGTAGTGTGTTGTATTGTAGCGTGGTGGGTCGTAGAGTATATGGTGGTCATAGGTTAGAGTATCTGCAAATTGTACCTTGATGCATGTGTGGCAAGCACACATATGCAACATTAAGGGACACATGATTTAAAATAAGAACAGTGAATGAGTTGCCTTAATTTAATTTTCTAGTAAATTATTATTGACAAAAAAGAAAAATACTAGTTAAGAAAGAAAAGGAAAAGAAAAGGAAGCAAGATACATATCTACAATTATGTAAGTGTTTTTTTAACACATGTAGTACAAAATAAACATACAATTATTAGCTTATATGTGCTAACCCTTGAACATGTAACGTTATAATTAATCACCGTGATTGGGCGCGTCAGCCCCGTCGGGGATAATTTGTGCCCCTTGTGCAATGTAACACCGACAGTTGCGGTTAATATGTTAGGGTCTAACAGTTCGCCCGCGGTAACGGTGAGAACGAACTTACTAGTTATTGAAACCTTTTTTTTCTATTAATTTTATTTAAATAAAATAAATAGATATAGTATTACTTTATTATGTTTAGACGTAACAACGATAACTATTTAAGAAGCGAATTTTTAACTGATTATATTTCCAGTCGTTTCATAGAAAAAACTCTATTAGACGGACTGATATGTAATAATCATTCAATAATTTCAAATAGCATTTTTCAATAAACATTAACAAAAAAAAAAATTACTAAAACTTACACGGTTGAATCGAACGGGATAGTCACTCATAGAAATCTAAACTGTTACAAAACAAAACTCAAGTGGCTACAATAGCTGCGTTTCTTGCGTAAGGAAACGAGAAATCAACAACCCTTCTTTATCAGTAATTTCTCGCTCTAACTACATGGTTTTAGCTACCAACGTGTTTGTAGCTCTTCTTGTCCTCTTAAGATATTTACTTTTATACAATATTATTTTTATCGTTATTTCCGTAAAATATTCAAATACTACTATATCATTATTATTATTTTTTACAAAAACATTTATTTTAATTTTAATCTTTCATTAAAATTTATTAGAAAAATTAATAAAATACGAGATAAACTTTCTGTAAATAATTTATTTATCTAAGCCGCTTAGAAATATTAAATTTTAATCAACCAAGATTATTAGGCGTCTGACCCGTTGGGAGTAATTAGTGCCCTGTGCGAAATATGACGCCGTTGTCTGAGGGTCTGGTCGAGGGGCAGACATAATCGTTTGCTTGCGGTAACAATGGGACTCTTTTCGAGATTTACAATATTATTTTTTGTCCTTCTTATTGCGGGTATATTTTTGGTAACATTTGCTTTAAGGACACGATTCACTTAGCATATTTTTAATACTGAAATGGTTGAAAAGAGATTTTTAGCAATTTATATGACTTTAAGTGTTTCATATTTTTAATACAAGATCAATAAATTTTTGTTAAGATAAATAATAATGAGCAATAATCTAGCTGCCATATACTTGAATACTTGATTTTAAAAAAAAAATGTATACTTAGAGTTTCACTGTCCGTACTTATTTAAGTGATGTCTATTTAATGTGATAAATAGCTGTTAACATCCACCTGAAACAAAAAAAATAGTGGTTAGATACAAGCTTAATCAAAAAAAATATGGCAGAAAGTTGATGTAATAAGGAGTAATTTAGACTATTTTTATTTTAGATATTTATTTATTTTATAACTCTGCAAACAGAACAATAAGTTTTTTGTTAAATTCCACCCGGACAAAGTCGCGGGCACAGCTAGTATTAGAATAAATCCAATAACTTTCGAAATCAAACACATTTTAAATGATAAAAAGTATATTTAAAATACGTTTTAATATATGTAAAACATACAGTTACTTAAATATAACACACAACATACAAATGGTTGTATACGTAGATATGATACATCCTCAATTTGAGAGCAAAAAATTGGTAAGCGTCGCACGCGTGGGTGGCTCATCATAATGGCTCGTATGATTTAATACGAAGCGTAGTATGTTACGCGGCGTATCCATTCGCCGCTATTATGAGCCATTTAAGTAATGATCCACTCATAAAAATACATTTATTTTAAAAAATCCGATGAAGCGCAATCGCGTACTAATGTACGCATGTAGGTACGCGTTTTAGGCAAGTTCGAACATAATTTCGTCAATAAATATGATATGTTATAAACATAATTGTACTCGAAAACGAAAAAAAAAAAAAAACCGACTTTAATTACATCGACAAGTAATGCAACGTAATGTTATACCTAGATTTAATTCGCGGATAGTGCTGACGCCGCTATTTTAATTACTTTAAATATTTCATTTTCCATACGGTCGAGTCAGTTGCCGTTTACCATCCAGCGCGTCACTATATATATATTTTTTATACAGAAAAGGAAAGTGAGGTGTTTCTAGGGACAGTTACTGTAAGTGTTTGGACTATTAAATAAACTTTATCAATATTTAACCAGTTGTGTGTCTATTCTAAAAGACTACCGGGAGGTGCCGCGTAACAATTGGTGTCAGAAGCGGGATGTCGTAAGTGGTTTTCTGTATAAGACCCTGACATCCGAACCCTGGCACCCAGGTACGTCATTAGACACAAGGTCACAGGCCCCACGTTGCCGTGCCTACACCAGATATACGTCTCAGGCCCCACGAGCCGAGGCAGATCCACCAAACACACGGAACTTCTAGCAGATCTACAGCCCCACGCTGCTGAGACTGCGTCCCAGCAGAAGAACCCTCACCAGGCAACCACACCATCATCTACATTTCATATACACGTCGCTATATTGCAACGTGACGCGTTAGCTGCAATACGACTCACAGAGCCACCACGTGTCCGAGTTCCGGCCCCGCAACGTCATCAACACGTGTCACGCTTCCCAGCAGATATGATCGCGCTTGCTGTTTCATTGTGAGTTTTCTATTTTACTAAAAGCCTAAAAGTGAATAAGTGCTAGTGATCAGTGATCCTTTCCCAGAAGATTAATATATCTTAACCTTTTTTTTTTAATAAACCTTAAATTCAGTAACAAGCTTAGTATATTTATAGAGTCACGTATATACAACTTCTACAAAAATCTATTTACATTTTCACTAAAATTACTGTTATTTTTAATTGAATGCCTCCTAAAAAGGAAAAGACTGTAATTGAAGAAGCTCGCTCTGATTCCGACAGCAATTATTCAGATTCATCTTTAAAGTTCTCAAAACCGAAAATGGCTGAGAAGATAACTCTATCTGTTCTTACCAAATTTATAAAACCTTATAATGGTGATCGCGAATCTTTGCCAGCTTTTCTCACAAACTGCGAAAATGCTATTTCTCTCGCAACCGCTGACCAACAGAATGTGCTCTGTAAATACATTATATCCCAGCTTGAAGGCAAGGCTCAAATGGCTTGCTGTCTTAAAACATTTAATAAATGGTCCGAAATAAAATCATTTTTAAAAGTCACGTTTGGTGAGAAAAAGCATTCCACGCATCTTTTAATTGATCTACAGAATTGTAAGCAAAATTCAACAGAAGATGTCACGCAATATTCATTAAGAATTGAGTCTTGTATAACACGATTACTATCTGATATACATTACAGCTGCGAAAACTCAAATGAGTTAATAGGAAGGTTAGCTGCTATGGAGGATTTGGCATTGAATACCTTTTTATTAGGGATTAATTCAAATTTATCGCAAATTGTACGCTGTCGCAATCCCAAGACGCTATCTGAGGCTATCACACTTGCTATTGAGGAGGAAAAGCTTTTAAACCTAACCAAAATTTCTCAACAACCTTCTAAATATTGTTCAATTTGCCACAGATCAGGTCATAACACCTCTGTATGTTTTAAAAACCAAAAACCTAATTTTACTAAATCTAACAATTTTCAAAAAACATTTCATCTACAAAATCCTCTAATTTTAAGTCGACCTTATAAACTTAATTCTAATTATGATAATAAATATTGTGTTTATTGTAAAAACAAGGGTCATGTTATAAACGAATGTCGCAAACGCGAATATAACAATAGCCGCCGCATACTGCAACCCGATTCTTCTCAGATTGCACAATGCGACGAAACGGGTTCACGTGCACCGAATAACGTATCGCGCGTGCACCATTGTGATAATATTGATCGATGTAATACTTCTTTTAACGAAAACGATTTAAACTAAATCCGATTTCAGCCTCGTGCCAGTCGAAATCGTCGGCTATAAACGGCACAAACTCCATTTTCGATTCTCTATCATCTCAGCCTCCCCGCGAGGTAGGCCTGAGTCATATCATTATGAATACTATTCCTAATTCTTATAAATTAAATGCATCTCAGTCCCAGCCGCTGAGTCTCACTGAATCTCATAAATTAAATGCATCTCAGTCCTAGCCGCTGAGTCTCACTGAATCTCATAAATTAAATGCATCTCAGTCCTAGCCGCTGAGTCTCACTGAATCTCATAAATTAAATGCATCTCAGTCCTAGCCGCTGAGTCTCACTGAATCTCATAAATTAAATGCATCTCAGTCCTAGCCGCTGAGTCTCACTGAATCTCATAAATTAAATGCATCTCAGTCCTAGCCGCTGAGTCTCACTGAATCTCATAAATTAAATGCATCTCAGTCCTAGCCGCTGAGTCTCACTGAATCTTATAAAATAAATGCATCTCAGTCCAAGCCGCTGAGTCTCACTGAATCTTATAATAATAAGTCTCTTAAATCTCATAAAAAAAATCTCAATCATTCTATACCAATGCACGCAATCACGCATTCTAACATAAATAAAGCCAGCACAATCATAAAATCAAGCTTAAATACTTTTAATTCTACTATTCGAAGACTAAACCAAAACGAAATTAAATTAAATTCCCATATAACTATACCTACTAAATGATATTCTTTCTCAAGTTACAAAGCAAAATGATAACTTATACTACGTAACGCGAATAAATAGTTTTATCAATCTAATTGAAAGTTCCCTGATAACAATTTCTAATTTCTTAGACATAATCCTTAATTCTATTTTATTTTAAAAGCAAATATTTTAGCTAACATGTTTCTACTACAACAAAAGATTATTTTCATATTAAAAATACCATTAATATACCCAGAAAAATACATTGTTTACAAAAATATTCCTTTACCGACTCCACGTGATAAAAATGCTAACACGTTTTCTTTAATGCAACCGACTAAAGCTTATATTGCAGTAACAGATGATAAGCTCAGTTACGTCTTGTTAGATAACTTAAACAATTGTAAGTTGATAAACGATGAGTATTCCTTTGCCCTATGCTCAGCATTTATTCGAGTATAAATAATCCTTGTTGTGAAAGTAAATTGTTAACAGAAGTAGTCCTATCAATGCCACCTGAATGTAATCATAAAATTTTGTATGGTGATGTCGATATTTGGCAAACGCTTAATAATAATAAGTGGATATTTGTTCAATCTAAACCATGTAAATTAACTGTTAAATGTAATGGAAATTTGTTTGATTATTCCATAATAGGAACTGGAATTGTCAAATTGACAGATGACTGTATTGGTTATTCGAAAATTAAGCAACTATTACCGTCTATTTCGAAAAAATTGTACATTAAGAGCAGCAACATAAATATTAACTTTAACATACTAGATGATGAGTGTTGTAAAAAGGAAAAATTTAATCATACTTTGCCTCATTTGTTGCCTATTAGTTTATCAAATATTAATTTAGAAAGTTTGCAGTATTCATCTCATAAACTAGATTATCTAGAAAATGAAATAAATAAAGCTCAAGAACAGTCTCATTTTATACGCTACGGAAATTTGTATTCGGTGTTTACATATATTTTAATGGTTTTAGCAGTTTTATTTATTATATACAAATTCTTTAAATGTTTTTGTTCTAGAAAGAGAAGTAGAATGTATTGTATAAATATATACAAAAAATGTAATAATGAACGAAAGCATCAGACCAAAGTTACTAACTCTATTGAGATGTCAGATATCTCAAGTGATGATAAATCCTTAAATTCTTTACCCGATACAAGAGAAAATGTAATGAAACTCTCAAATCGTAATGTATCCAATTTCTAAATAAATGTTTTTTATACTAATTCTAAATATTAAACTAATGTCTTAAGATTATCAATGTACTATCTCTTACACTATTCATTATACTAATTCTTATAATAAATAATAATCTTAACTCTAAGATAAACACACTTAGATACCTATAAAAGTTTGTTATGTGTTTTTATTTATGAATTTTGGCAATTTTTGACAATTTTATAAATTTTATGATTTTTGTGAATTTTATTAAATTTATATTTTCTTTAAGAATTGTTTGTGTGTAGAATAGACTAACATTAGTCATATAAGTTAAAATGTTACTAACACATATGGATGAATTTTCTGAAACAAACTTATTATTATAATTATCACATTATTATAATTTTATAATAAAATGTCAAATTCTTAATTATTGATGATAATATTAACATTGTTAAAATTTTAGTTAAGCAGCTCTCTTATTGTTTAATGATAAATTTTATTATTTATTTTTTTAATTCCAATTAATTAATATTTTGGTAAAAATTGTAAAACGCTCATTTTCCTTTCTGACCTTTTCGATTTTAGTCGCGTCTCAATTCCGCTTCATCTTTAAAGATAAAGCTCCATCAAAAGGGGGGAGATGTTATACCTAGATTTAATTCGCGGATAGTGCTGACGCCGCTATTTTAATTACTTTAAATATTTCATTTTCCATACGGTCGAGTCAGTTGCCGTTTACCATCCAGCGCGTCACTATATATATATTTTTTATACAGAAAAGGAAAGTGAGGTGTTTCTAGGGACAGTTACTGTAAGTGTTTGGACTATTAAATAAACTTTATCAATATTTAACCAGTTGTGTGTCTATTCTAAAAGACTACCGGGAGGTGCCGCGTAACAGTAAGTAGATGAAAAAAATAAATAAATAAATAACAGACGCACTACGACTTCCGAGGGTTTTCCTCGATTTATCTGGGATTCCATTATCAGGTCTTGGTTTCCTTATCATAGTACCACACTTGGAGTATCTCCTTTCCAACATAAAAAGAATTATCAAAATCGGTTCATAAACGACGAAGTTATCCCCGAACATACATAATATATATATACGGTCGAATTGAGTAACCTCTCCTTTTTGAAGTCGGCTAAAAATAAACATAATTACTGGACAATTCTTTTATAATTGATGGCCCACTGTGTCATAGCGTGTTTTGTACATAGTAAACACGAAATTTACAACTTTTTTGGCGCGAGCTTGGCGGCCTATGTTCAGCAGTGGACTGCGATAGGCTGAAGTAGATTGAAACACGAAATTAATTTTTTCAAAGTACTTTTTTTATCATTCAAACGCCTATCAGAGATAAAACTTTAGAAAAACGACAGCGCGTGCAATGTTTCGACATCATTAAATCTGTACCGGGAAAATGAATGAATAATTAATGTTAAGTTGCCATGTTGATTTTGAATGCGGTTTAATTTTAATTTGTCTGTTTGTACGTTGTTTACGCCGTGCCAAGTGTAGCATTAAAATAAACTGTTCGTATTGTAATTAATGTATTTTTACTGCTCGTATTTATTATAATTAATCTATTTTTGTTATTGTTTCTTCTGTATAATAAGCTACATGATAGCATAAAAATTTAAAATCAAAAATAAAAATAAAAAATATCATTGTTAAAGTAGGCTTCAAAAGCACTTTCGTATCGCTTTTATTTGACAAATAAAATTATTAAAAGTGAGTTTTTTTTTTAAAAGTGAAGCTACCAATATAATTATAAGCTATAATTCTATTCCACTAGTTGCGTATAGGTTGATATTGTAGTAATAATTCTTCATTTTCAATTAAATTATTCTTGGAACAAGCACATTGAAACATTTGCGTTAATGCAAATTCAAAATTGCTCCATTTAAATTGGCTTTATACCAATTTCACATAGTGGTATTACATATAAATTTTGTTTTATTCATACATCAGTTAAAAGCACTTGTATTCAACAAAGTTTAAAAATTATCCATATTACACCGAAATAAACTTGTATATTTATTACATACTTGATGACCCGATGAACTTCGTATTACCTACATATGTTTGTGAAATCATTATAAAAGCCATTTAAATCCATCATAATTATTATAAAATATATGTAACAAGGTACGCGATGGAAACAAATAATAATAAGTAATATAAACATAATGTTAAAATAACGAATTATTTATATATATTATTATTGATTAAGTCACATCTTAAAAATTGCCAGCTACTGAGTCAATTTAAAATAAAAATAGGTAAAAAAACTTTTTAAGTTAAACGGTTTTATGTTAAACATACATTGCAATGTTTAAGATAAATGTACTAAAAACCAAAAAATAATAAAATAGATACAGTCGTGGGAATTATAAACATATGCATAGACTAGACTAAAATAAAACCGTGGGGCACGTCAATTGTCTACAAGTTGAAACATCTCTTTTATTTACATGGAGTGTATAACTATTGGAATTTCCATGAGCAAGAAAATAGTAAGTAATTTCCTCACCGTCTGCGGGCCAACTGCCTATTTTAACGACGAATTAAATGATTCTTCTATCGCACATTAAGTCGATAATTTGTAGACAATTGACGTGCCCCACGGTTTATTTTAGTCTAGTCTATGCATATGTTTATAATTCCCACGACTGTATCTATTTTATTATTTTTTGGTTTTTAGTACATTTATCTTAAACATTGCAATGTATGTTTAACATAAAACCGTTTAACTTAAAAAGTTTTTTTACCTATTTTTATTTTCTAGTTTTTAGTTTTTATTTCGCATTCTGTTTAATTCATTTAGTGCTTCATTATTGCAAGGCCCATCTTAAATATTGAGGTTGTATAGTGCACTGTATTCTTCTTGTCAAGCCCTTTTATTTGATACCCATATTGGTGGGATTGATAAAAAATTGTTATCAGACATTTGGTAGCGGCGGCCAGCTTAGATTTCAATTTTGCATAGTAAATTGTATTCTACTTGTTGAGACCTTTCATTTGATACCCATGTTGATGGGATTGATAAAACCTAAGTTATCCGCCATTTTGTAGAGGCCGCCATCTTGGATTTTAATTTTATATAGTACATTGATTATACTGGTTGAGCACTTTCATTTGATACCCATATTGATGGGATCGATAAAACCTACGGTATCCGCCATTTTGTAGCGGCCGCCATCTTGTATTTCAATTTTTTATAGTATATTGTATTCTGCTTGTTGAGCCCTTTCATTTGATACCCATATTGATGGGATTGATAAAACCTACGTTATCCGCCATTTTGTAGCGGCCGCCATCTTGGATTTCAATTTTTTATAGTATATTGTATTCTGCTTGTTGAGCTCTTTCATTTGATACCCATATTGATGGGATTAATAAAACATAAATTATCCGCCATTTTGTAGCGGCGGCCATCTTGAATTTATAATGATAATGAATAAACATAATTGTATTGTCACCAAAATCCAAAGTGTATACAAAATTTCAGATTAATCGGTTGACAGGAAGAGGGTGAAATTTGAATTACTAAATTTGACCCAAGAATAAATAATAAATAAAAAATAAAACAAACGGGGTGAGCTAAATAAAACCGTTTAAAAATAAAAAAGCGATAAGAATATGTGTTATGTAAATTTAGATCCACGTGGTCCATCGTCAATCAGGCTTCGTGAGTTATAAGGCACTTTCGTTCCGCTTCTATCTCGAAGGGGCAACTACGAAGTTGATGCACCGTCTTATTTTTCAGGACAACGGCGATCGGACGCCGCTTACTCCACTTATTGATATTTTAAACTGTTTACTTTATAAATTACTGTTTACTATATAATCTATTTGTATTTTATAGACGAGAGAACATGAACATATTTCTTTGAAATTTATAGTTTAAAATACGTTTTTTGGTGACGATTGAATAAATAATTTTGAAAGTTTTCTTCCACAAACAAACTTCTGTTTATAAAGTATTGAAAATTTATCCAACTTTAAAATAATATTCACAAATTAAACAAATCGGGCATTAAACTTGATAGAAGATATTGGTGAACAAGAAAAATAAATAAATGCAAAAAAGACATCACTCACAATTTAGCTTTCCTTGAAGTCGGCTTAAAACGATTTGAAGAACAACAAGGAATGGGCATTCAACAATAAATAATAAATAATTAAACAGTTAGAGCCTTAGAATTTAATTATTTCAAATAAGTCGACGGCAAAGCCTACCGGATTGAGCAAAATAAATTTCTCAAAGCCCTCCTCGCACTAAACACTGTAATTTACCGACATCGGACGTCGAACAATGACCGTAATAGCGATCCAAAGAGATCTCGTGCAATAAATATGGGGGGAACGGGAAATTTATATGAAATGTGACATTGTGTTCTGTTTACACTAATAAAAGTATCATATATAAATAATCTTCTCATATTCAAGATGTATAAATATTTTTTTTATGTCACTAGGTCGGCAAACAAGCGTACGGCTAACCTGATGGTAAGCCATTACCGTAGCTTATAGACGCCTGCAACATCAGAAGCATCGCAAGCGCGTTGCCGACCCAATCCCCAACCCCTCCAGGAGCTCTGGTCACCTTACTCACCATCAGGAACACAATACTGCTTGAAAACAGTATTATTTTGCTGTGATCTTCTGTAAGGTCGAGGTACTACCCCAGTCGGGCTGCTCCATATTTTGAGCAGGAAATTCCTGCTGTGCCCTACCTCAGTTAAAATATAAATATATCCAAAACAATCCTTATAAGGACATTCATATTCCCAGCAATCAACTTGTTCACATCGTAGTTCTTACCGTTAAACTGTTCTTGATGACATGTACAAGTTTTTACAAAAATCAAAAAGCTAACAAAATCTAGAAGAGATTGTTTGTATAATTAAAAGTGAAAATTCTGGAACTTACTGGAATGATTTGGAAAATGATTTACAGTTTCATAGTAATTGCGTTCTTCGAAAATAGTCGTTATAGCAATCACTGTACCGTAAACTTTAACACTTGTTTAAATTTTAAGTTCTACATTTTCAGATATGAGTGTCAGAACTCAGATTTAAGATCAAATTTTAAAAATGTTGAATTTTTTGTCACGTTTTACGATAAAACAATAAAACCTTCGAAAAATTTCACCGATTAGTAGAAAGTAGTTCGATAGATAATGATTCAATCCTTTTTATTGTTTTCACAGAAGAAGAGGATTTACTTTTGAAAACCTAATACCCAACATAACCTTCACCTAATCATAAGTTTGTTCTAATAAAATAATTAAACGATTCAAATCTAATAGCTGCAAATACCATCTAAAAAGTATAGAAATACAGTATTTAGCTAACCTATTTTTTAGTTCATGAAATTTCGTAAGGTTTTTACATCAAATATTTACAGTAACCTCATTTCACTTTTCTCTTAATAATTCTTGCTTTTAAGCAAAAGGGCTTTGAATCGAAAAAAGTAATTAATTATGAATGTAAAAAAAAAAAAAAAAAAAAAATACCAGAAAGGTCAAAACTTAAAGAATGTTTCTTAAAACTTGAGTTGATTAAAAAAATAGCTATTTTTAGATTCAGATCTAAGAGCTCAATATTTCTACATGGTGACTTATATATAAAACTTCGCGATTAAGTCCTAAAATCCAGTCTATAAAGTCCAGGTTGTATTATTCCAGTCCAGACTATATTATAATGCTATTTGTTTTTATTATGAGCTGGCTACAATGGAGAAAACCTTCATACAGGGACCTGATTACACGGTTGTACAACGTTCTTCTTCTTCAAGGTTAATAGCTTTAAATAGTGCCAAATGAGCACAGATGATTTCGCCAATGTCACTAAGAATGGAGGATACACGAAGAAGATTGATCGGTGCGGTCGAGGTTAACTGTGATCTTAAGATAAAATGAATGACATTTAAATTTGTCAGATAATGTTATCATATACATTATATTCTACTTTTGCGAATCGTAGTCTAAATTAAAGATGAAAGTTATCACGAAGATTTATTAAATCTGTCGCGTCTACTGCGGCGTGTAGAAATCTGTTATGCACATAGTCTGAGGTTAGATTTCGTACACACTTGCAAAAAACTCATTAAAGCATTAGGAATCCCTCCGAGCCGTTTTTGAGCCAATAGGGCTGTCTTTATCTAGTATACGAGTATTACATACAAAGGGTGACAGTTTTTTTTTCATTTGCGCTTTTACATTAGTTAACAAGCACATGTCTATATTAGTCATTTTTACCATTTTTACCGTTTTGGTATTACAAGATTTTTCACTAAAATAGGGTATTTTCTCGTCTCTTTTTAACATGATATTCATTATTTTAGAATAGATGCCCTCATACGATCTATGAATTATCGACTTAGAGCATGATATTAAAAGCTAAGACGTACTATTTATTATACGTAATACTAATAGTATTAAAATACTAGCTGACCCCTTAAACGTTTCTTTGCCATATATATTATTAACCCGCTTAATCCCCCCCCCTTATAACTTAGGGGTATGAAAAATATATGTTGGCCGATTCTCAGACCTACCCGATATGCCCACAAAATTTTATTAAAATCGGTCGAGCCGTTTCGGAGGAGTTCAATGTTTAACACCATGACACGAGAATTTTATATATTAGAAGATTGCTTCAAAATAACAATCGTCGTAGACGTAAGTAAAATCTTTCAAAACACTTCAAAGAAAAATATATCACTTGATTTATCTGAAAGGGTTTGTAAATCAGTAAATATTTTCTAGAACATAAAGTAAAAATATGTACGTAATTTTTTTTAAAACGTCAACCCTAACAACAAAGGCCGCACGCCAATGTCTGTACAAATAAAGGATTCTATTAATAATGCTCGCTTATTGGCGCTCGCTCCCTTCGCAGTCGGAACAGGGACTTATAGGGCTCACCAAATTTATAATTTATTGAGCGATCAAAATATTTGTTATTTGTATAGCGAGAGCCATGCAAACTGCCCTTGAAGATCTCGGGCTCTTTCGAGTTTGTTAGCATAATGGGAAAAGTAAATTGATCTAGTACCAATTTGCATATTTATTTCTTTTGACAGTCCTTTTCATATTAATTGGGTGATGTTTTGTTAGGATAACTTTCTAATACCAAGTGGGGTAAATTGAATTGATGACTAAACGAGAATATTAACACGAATTTGTGTTTTTTGAAGCAATATTTTTTCAACAAAATTACGAAAGAAATTCGTTAAACATATTGTCGTTCTGTAGAAGTTCGTATAGAACTTACGGCGCTTAGTAATAAATTAATAAATAAATAAACAAACAAATATTTACAACATACACATACACGGTCATCTGTTCCTAAAGTAAGCAACTTAATGCTTGTGTTATAGGTACCAGCCGACTGGAATAGCTGCATATATTTTTTTTCGATAAACATAGATATAAATTATATATATATATATATATATATATATATATATATATATATATATATATATATATATATATTACACCCAGACCCGGGGTCAGAATTGAACCCACAACCCCCAGAGCAGAAAGCAGGGTCACAACAAACTGCGCCAACGGGCTAATCATATATGTTTTTCTACACTTATAGTTCTTTAAATATTGTTATTACGGGATAAGATATTATATACTGAAAGAAATAGACTGTCATAAAAACTATTTTGAACGTTTTTACTTTTTTTCTCTTAATATTCTTATATTACAAGCTACTTCAATAATGGCTGGTTTTGATTCCTCTTATTCTCCTTTAATCTTGTTTCAAGTTAATTTTGAAATCGTATCTCTATTATCAAACTCTGATATTATGTAATCTCTATTATTAAAGCGAGAAAGATTGTCGAAGGCAATTTCAAATATTACCAAAGCCTATATCAAAATACACCATAACATATGTATTTTATGCGTATGTACGCCATCTCGTCATATTCGTAAAAATTCTAAAAAAATATCGACATATCAATAAACCATCTCCTAAATTCGAGCCTATAAAGCAAAATATCCATCCATGTAAAAGCTTGGTCAATCAAAATAAAAACGTAACTCCGAATGTAAGGACTCATTAAAAAGTCGTATCTCGCGAAACTTGGCTTATCATTCATAATACTTTTTCACGTGGATAAATACCTACGGGTGGAGTGGAGCTCACTTCGCTGAATTTATGATGATCTATTGATTCTGTTAGTTATATTTACTCTACATCGTAAGGCATGGATCTACAGAATTATTTGATTACACATTTATTATAAAGCATAACCATGTACTGTTCTGTTTAGAAGTGGTTTAGAATATAAAGGCCACTGACATCCTATGGTCTTTTAAAAAGATATTTTGCTAAAAAGTTAACAAATGAATATAGCGTTATTAAATGTCGAAACATCTGGCTTTATAAACATTATCAAAAGTCAACTTTTATAGGTGAGTCTATGTGAGACGTCTAGTCTACGAACATACTTTAATAACGTGTATAGTTAGCGCAAATATATAGCGCATTTGCAAAAATAATTCGACATATGAAATAAGCATTTGAAAGCTCACATATTACATATCAAAACCTCAAGCAAATGTTGAAATAACAAAAAATCGAGATAAAAGTTTAATTACCGAAATAATAAAGTAACGAAAACGTTGATAATAATGTATATTCCACTTAAACAGCTCCCCCGAACAACTGAAACTTTTCTAAATTATGTCTCAACTTCTTTCCCTCGTATAAAGTTTTTTTACTACTCCGCTAAGAGTTTAATACACAAAACCGAGTCGATTCTCATAAAATACAGATGAGGTAAAACGAAACGAACGTTTAACTGAGGTAGGGCACAAAAAGAAATATTCCGCTCAAATCTGAAGCAGCCCGATTAGGGAAGTACCTCGACCTTACAGAAGGTCACAGCTAAATAACACTGCTTTCAAGCAGTATTACTTATTTTGACATTGATTTCATCTATGACATAGTCTTACGGCAAAATTTTAAATAAATAAAGTATTAATTTTTTTTTAAAACAGTACAACTGTTGTGGTTCTAACCGGTTCTCCCAGCAGAATTGACATTTCAAATCGTTATTGGTTTTATTCTGACTATAATGATATGATAAACATAATGACGCTATTATTAGTTTTGATTTTTAACACGTTTGTTATATTTATACACCGTTTGTTACATTTTTTTTTTTCATTCATCATCATTTATTGGCCTTAGTCCGTCACTGGCTAGGCCCAGAGTCGATACGTGTGGAGCCAGTTCAGCTGCAGGAGTCTTTCGCATTTTAGAGCTATGCCACGAACGCTTGACGGAGATTCCATTCCGGGTTTCAAATGAAGTTTTCCTTCTCCAGGACCCTGATGACTTTGAGCCAGGTTTATCCCTCGGTCACCTTTTACGCCCCCAATGGGAAGAAAGGGGGTGGTGCTTATTCTACTCGGCCGAAACCCCACGGCAAATATTTATATGTATATATATATATATATAACTCTCGCCAAGCACTCGCCACCTTACTCCCCAAATCAAGCGTGAGTAAGGAAGTTTTAAAATTTAAGAGAATTATCAAAATCGGTTAATAAACGACGAAGTTATCCTCTAACATACATAAAATATATATATATATATATATATATACGGTCGAATTGAGTAACCTCCTCCTTTTTTGAAGTCGGTTAAAAAGATTATAATTATCAAAGGTTTTTACATACAAAAGTTAATACCAAAACTCAATAACAGATGGCGGTGTACGGAATTAAATCGCGCCAACGTTTCGTTTCTCGCGTAGGATATATATCAGCGGCGAAGCAGTAACGATGTCGTAATTGTGGATTATTACGACTATCCCACTTCTGATAACTAAAAATTTTTGAAATCCGCGTCCTTTCTGACGCGGACCACTAATGGGATAATTAGAATGGAGACTTGGAGATGTATCGTACTATGTACATTCCATGAACCGGAGGTTTCGTCCGGGCCTATACTATAATAAGTACACGTAAATTAATTGATTCAGCCCGTAATATCCCATAGCTAGGCCTCCTAGGCCTCTTACTACATGTCGTAGAAAGGTAACTTATTAGAATTATGTACACATAATTATAGCCTTTATGACAATTAATCGATGAGGAATTTCTGTCAAAGCACATAGTAGAAAGCAAAGACTATTTAGATTGGTACTATTTAAATCTCTAATTCAATACTGCGGCAAAAACTAATACAAGCTTTAAACATAAAGACATTTATTTTTATTGTAGTCCATTTAGAAAAACTTTTAACGTCCCATAGAAGTTTTTATTTGCTATCCCCGAGGAGTGACCTTTTTTATTGCTATAAGATGTGTCATATTTGACACTTTTAGAGAAACTGTCCCCTCACAGAGTCTATAACTTAGTACTTATGTAACAGTTTAAGTGGTATGTACATGTGAGGTGTTTTCCTGTGTCAATCATTGTTATCAGTGACAGTATATTTTGTATACTTGGGTTAATCAGATGTATCTTTTTTACTTTTCTTTTTAATCTTGCAGAAATATATATAAAAAAAAAACATTTTTTCAGTGAAATTTACGAATCACTCGTGATTTTTTTTTAAATACAGTGTCTAATGACTGCTTCAAAATTGTTGCAATATGAATATAAGTTACAACATATTTTTTGTCTTCCCAATTCTATCATACTAATTATAAAATATAATAGTTAGTAAGATAGGAGCTTATTTATTCTCGTTTAGGCAAAAAACTAATTATATAAAACGTGATTAATAAATAGCTCACAATTTAAAATAGCACGCATTGGAATTTCAAACAGAAAAATCTACAGGGCAATAAAAATCAGAGGGTGCACCTAGCAGTATAACCAACCGAAGCTACACAATATTGTGATGCGCAAAAAAAGTTTATATAAAGAAACACGGAAAAGGCAAAAAAAAGAAAAACTCACGTCTACCAAAAATTTTCCGACACCTGGACGCTCTCGCGAGGAAAAAAGTTCGTTCGAAACGTTAGAAAAAAGCAATAAAAACGACAGAGGCAAACAAAGGAAGGGCCCAGAGGGTCATAACTCGTCCCGTTCCTCTTTGTAACTGTGACGTTGCTAAATCCTCCACTCTGACGGATATTATTCACAAGAGCGAAACTGTTGACGATACCTGTCCTTCGTGCTGGGGTTAATAACCTTTTTTGCATCCATATATGAAGTAAAAAAAAGATCATGTTTAATTTTAATTGTTGGATAAATTTCCAGTAGATTATTATTTATTTCATATGTGTTAAAAATCATTCATATCCAATGAATATAAATTTTAAACTGTTGATACATGTCTTTGATGCTAGTGTTAAAAAAAAAAAAACCTTTTTTAAACCTTGTACGAAATTTCATTTCATTTTCATCTGTTCAAAATTTTCATACCGGATAGTTTATTTATCTGATAGGTGATAAAATGAGTTATCATTTCGATGTTACAGTAATTTAACTACTTGTATCATAAACATAGGCCACTGTTTTTTGTATCAGTAACAGGTTACTATTGTTTTTGCTGAGCATCGGCGTTTCAATGACAAAATATCGGACTCATTCTGTTCGGTCTAGGTGTGTATCTGACAAAACATTTACCGAAACAAGTACATTTCCTTACTATATATTCCGTCATCGAAAAAAAAAAAAAAAAATTGGTGTTAACGTGGATCAAACACGCATATGTCTAATATCGAACATTTTGTTCTAACATCGGAAACTCACATATAAAAATGTCATACTTGTATGTATATATTGCTTCATAGCTATACATTATTCCTAAGGACTATTTTGTAGTGCAAACATTTTCGTTATTGCCGTTTTTTAATCCTGTCGAATACTGAACACATATTTGTTTATCTATTGTTCGATATTACTCGTAGCAATTTGACTTAGTGGTTGATTTACTTATTTTTTTTTTTGTAGTCGAACTGATCGAATATATTTTAAAAACTATGAAATTAAATAAATATTTCGAAGCTGCTTGTTGTCAAGAATATCTTTATATTTTAAAAATACTATAAAATAACAGTAAAAATCGTAATATCCTAAACAAAGGAACGCCCAGGGGTTCATAATCCGTCGAGCGTTTTATTTGTAATTGTGACGTTGCCAAATCCGTCAACGAAAAATTTTCCATGGCGTAAAAGTTTGACGGTACCTTAAAACGAGACACGGGTATCTAGTCTTTTGTGTTTTATTTTAAATTTTCTTCGATATTAAAATCGGTCTTTTGTTCGAATCTATAAGCTTGATTTCTTTGATGTCAGAAAACAGTAAAAAATGATTTCTTTCTGCCTGTTTCTAATCTAATATTGTCAATACGTATTATACGTAACCCAAACGTATTGATAGAACTTCGAATTTATTAATTACATGTGTCCCTTCGATAGTCATGTTTGTATTAAACAAAAATTGTATTATTTTCAGTTTTTTCGTACCTCTTTTGACCGATTATATCTATATACTCTTTACAAATAAATTGGAGTGTCTGTTTGTTATATTAAAATAACCGATTTAAACTAAATTCATATTTATGTATACATGCTACATATACCAAAATAATATTTTCTTTATAATTTTTATCTGTCTGTCTGTCTGTTTATTCCGGCTAATCTCTGAAACGGCTGGACCGAATTTTACGGGACTCTCACTGGCACATAGCTGAAGGCAATAAGGAGTAACTTACGCTATTTTTATTTTAGTTTCTTTTTTATTTTATAACTATGCTAACTAAACAATAATTATTTTATTAAATTTCACGCAGACGACGTCGCGAGCACGGCTAGTATATATATAATTTTGTGTATATTTATAAAATAATGTGTATACTTATATATTATCTTATATATTAAATTCTAGTGAGATGCCGCGTTGGCGCAACGGTCACAGCCATGGATTGTGCCTCTTGCGCTAGCGGTTGCGGGTTTGATCCCGCACATGACAAAGATTTGTATTGGCCATACAGGTGTTTGCTGTGGCTGGGTGCTTGTGCAGTCCTTGTGGGTCTCCCCACCGTGCCTTGGAGAACACGTTAAGCCGTCGGTCCCGGTTGTTATCATGTGCACCTAATAGCGATCGTTACTCATAGTAGGAAATATATCCGCCAACCCGCATTGGAGCAGCGTGGTGGATGAATCTCTGATCCTTCTCCTACACGATGAAAGCGGCCTATGCCCAGTAGTGGAATATTATCGCCTGAAGCGAAATTCTCGTGTCACAATGTTAGTTACCATACTCCTCCGAAACGGCTGGACCGATTTTTGTGAAATTTCGTGTGCATATCGGGTAGGTCTGAGAATCGGCCGACATCTATTTTCATACCCCTAAGTAATAAGGGGGGGGGGGATTATGGGGGTTAATAACATATATATGGCAAAACAACGGTTGCAGGGTCAGCTATTAAATATACATATTTAGCTTTACTAACACCACCGGTAACCTTTAAAAAACTGTCAAAAGAAATTGAACAGCCTAAGTTGGAGCCAAGGTTGGAAAATGTTTCTTATGACAAAGATATAGGTATCATAATAAAGTCAGAATGTTGTAAGAGGTTAATAGACATTATGTTATAATCATGCTTTCGCCATGCAAGCAAAAATCATAAGCGAATAAAACATCGAAAGAGTATTTTAAGAGATTTCAATGCATTTTAAAAAATGGTTTCGGAATAAAAGTTCAGCGTCTGTTCAACTTCAACAGAGCGGAGTTGTAAATCACCCTTCTGAGAGATGCATGACCCATCAAGTCGACACCTGACTTTATTCGAATAAGAAAATTGAAATCCACTTCATGCTTTAAAAACTTCATTGAATATTCTAAAATATCTAAAGTTAAAACTTCAACCGTCTTTTCATATATCTTGGAAGTTATTTGGAAATGTGTATTAAAAATTGTTTATCGTTTTTAAAATCAGAAAATATCATCCATTTGAATAACACATATTGAAATCGGAAATTCAGATTTATTCGTTATTGTATATATTAACTATTGCCTGTTTGTATTATAGAGCCGGTTAGACTTTAAATATATGTTTTCCGTTTCACATACCATAAAAACGGTAAAAAAATATATTAAAATTTCCTAAGCCAACAAACACAAAAACAAATCGATAAACATTGATTTTAAAAATAAACATAAAAGAGAAAGTTCTATTTATTTAGTTTTTAAATTCAACTTACTTCATCGTTGCTTAAAGGAGATGGAATATCCATTATATTAAAAGACGTTACATCTTGATTAAGTTTTTCTTGAGAGCACCTGTGACAGCCGCTTTATAAGTTATATTAAAACAATAACTCTAAGCGTTCTCATCTCTCAGGCGTACTTAGTAACGAAGAAAAAAATATTCTCAGTACTTTATCTGTCTTGATAACGAAATATAATGCAGTGTCAACGTCGCTCAAAATCTTAAAATATGGATTTAATTTAGGTTTTGTTTTTAATTAAGTTTCAGAGATTAACCGGAACAAACAGATAGATGGACAGGCAGACAGACAGACAAAAATGGTAAAAAATGATATTCTGGTATATGTACCGTGTATCCATATCGTGTACATCTATATGCATTTAGTAAAAAGCGATTATTATTTTAATATTACAAACAGACACTCTAATTTTATTTATTTGTAAAAATATAGATTACGATTGATGATGTTGGTCCATTTCTGGTTTGCTTTCCTTAATTTTTTCGCAGTGTCACGTTATTAACGAGATACGTCGTCCCACCACACAAGGCACATTTTTTATTATTTCCCTTCGAAAGTAATGGAACCGAACTTAGAATCTCGACGTGAATACGAAATATCTTTTCGCTACATTTGAATGTGTTGTATTAGTGAATTGTTAGATTTATTACCGCGAACGTCGGGTGTATTACGATTTATAGGAGGGTCCTACGTGTAACGCATCTTCGGTTAAGGATTATTTGATTTCCAATACGAATGAAGGAATGAACGATATCTCGTTGAATCGCTGACGAATGATCGTGCGTGCAAATATTTCATTCTTTTTTTCATATATATTATTGGAATTGTCGCATAAAAAAATTACTAGTACTGTAGTTTTTTTTTTAAATGTTATGAGGATAAAACCTGTATAAGTCAGGATGAAATAGATAACATTACAAGGTATTTACTTTATACAAAACTGTAAACATATTTCATAGTGAGATATATATGAAGGCTTCAACAAATAATACGGAATCATTTTTAAAGTTATTGACAAAGTCGTTACTGAGAAACGAAACGTGAAGTGGCTGAGATATTGCCGTGTAAAGAGATTTGTCACGTTTAATGTTACTGCATAATGAATTTTTGACGAATTTTCTTTATTAATTTCGAGATTCATTTGAAGATCTAGAAGACTTAGAGTTTTTTAGTTACATTTGCAAAGATTGTAAGTATTTTCTTTGAATAATATTATTCACGTGATCATTGGCTAGGGTTATTAGCTTTTACTTTTTTTAAATATCATATCAAAAATTGACCGCTCCAGCGGGGACCGAACTCGCGTCTCCGACTGACCGTGTCGGTTCTCTAAGCAATTAAGCTATGGAACGATGTACCCGCTAGATCGAAAGGGCTTTTAGTTGTTTATTCTGACCACAAAAAGCTTATGGTAATTACTCCGTACAAACTAACAATAGTTGCTTGAGTTTACTCTAGCTTTAGCTTTACGAATGAATAACGGAAGTAGTGAAAATTTCCATTCCACATCCAGCTAATAATGATCTTGGTAGGAATCCATATTTAAGAAAATTGGAAAATAGAGAAAATTAATAATTATATTTGTTTTATAGAAAGTACGGGACAAGTTATAAATTGATTTGTGACAAATCCTGTTGAATCTGAATAAGAATAAGTCTTTGGCTGATATGTAGGGACAGAAAATTAATAAATAAATAAATAATAAATAAACGCTTAACACTCAACGGCCCCCAGTAGGATTTTCTTCTGTGTCGGGGGTCCGGAAACACACAATACACAAGCACAAACGCCCAGACCACGACAAATATCTATATTGCCAATACAAATGTCTGTCGTGAGCGAGGATCTAACTCGCAACGGACAGAGCAAGAGCAGGTGCTGTGACCACTGTGCTAACGCAAGAACGTTAAAAAACAAGAGAGATAAAGTCAATTTCTATTTTAGATATCCAATTTAAATATTCATCGACACGACTACACACGGTAAACTGATTAAACATGAAACCTGGATGTGAGTTAGATATAAATGTCCACGTATCAATCTTAGTTTGTTAGTAGGCCTCGTCGCAAGCGTAGGTGTAATTTGACAGGCAAAATGGAAACTTTATATTGCTCCCTTCTCATCTCAGACAAGTTGCCAAGTCGCAATTTGGCCGTCATATTTAAGAGCCAAGTTACGTGGGTATAAAAATCAGGATTGGCATACTTGTCGTGAATTTTTTCTTCTTCTTTTGTTTCAACTTTGTTTCGAACACGGATAAACAACTAAACCAACTTTACTTTCACGATTACGTCTTCGTATCTCTCGGTTGATACATAGCTGTCTCGGTGACTTGATCTCACATTGTTGGGTAGTAATAATTGCAATCGGGTATTATCTATTCAAAGCAGTAATTAACAAATTTAACAAATGTATAAAAGAGCCTTGAATTTTTTTTCCATTTAATTAGTAAACAATATAATGAATTAATAAATAGAATAATTATTACACAAAATAATTAATATTAAAACACTATTTCAAAATACGGTTGAGGGACATTATTACTTTATTTTACTTGTTTGAAATTGACGATTATGATATATTAACTGACAGTTTTTAAATCGTAATAAAAACAAAATCAATAGATTTATTTAATAATATTAAAAAAAAACAAAACAATTTTTTCTAAATACGTTTAAATCGTCATTTCACAAAATGTCATTTATTACCTAATATAAAATAAAGTTAGAACCTGCTACAGTAGAAGAAACGAGAAACTTAACAGGTACTCCTTTAAAATGGTCAATACTTTACACACATACTCACGTAGCCCAAAACAAAGTTACATTTGTATACACCACCTTAATTGTATCAAGTTCAACAAATTCGTAACACTTACACGAAAAATGCGCAAACATCCATACGTAATGGTAATTACAATAAATATTCCACAATACATTCCCATTAGTGCCCATAATGGTTAACATTAGCGGCCATTCTGTTGAATAGTATACTATGGTCGTTTTTCCTACGCACAACAAACTTGTTTTTAACCGACTTCAAAAAAATGAGGAGGTTACTCAATTCGACCGTATATATAATATATTTTTTAATGTATGTTCGGGGATAACTCCGTCGTTTCTGAACCGATTTTGATAATTCTTTTTTTGTTGGAAAGGAGATATCATGTGGTGGGATTCATCATGTGGTCACATTTAAATTTCATCGAGATCTGATTACAACTTTTGGAGTAATCTTTGATAATGCGTATTTACTTGACTATTTTTTTTTGTCTACCTACGTTGTATTACTTGTCAATATAATTGAAGTCGTTTTTTTTTCGTTTGCCTGCAAACACAAGTATATTTAAAGTTTTTACTAAACGTGTTATATACAGCAAAAACTTTAGCAATTGCTATAGTAAGCTCTAGTTACACTGTACGTTATCTAATGTGATTATAAGTATGTATTTAAAACTCATGTACCACCTACCGATCGGATTTAATTGATTAACTTCTAACAAAACTTTACTACTACTATGTTACTCTGTATTCAGTCTTGGCATTTTCTTTTTTTCTAATATAAATCTTACACACACACGGTCATCTATTCTTAAAGTAAGCAACTTAATGCTATATATATATATATATATATTACAATTTGGTTTGAAATTTGTTATTGAATTTCGGAAAGCAGATCTTATACTTTGTTATATATTACTATATAAGCGATAAAAATATATCATATTTATATTTTCAGCTTTTTGAAGACAAGCTTGTTTGTAATTTTGCAGAACACAGAAAGTATATGATTTCTGGTCTAAATACAGAAGTTGTTATAAGCAATGGCTGTACTTTATTTATATAAAACTCACACATAGTCGTCTGTTCCTTAGATAAGCAATTTAATGCTAAAATAAAATAAAGGAGAAAAATAAATATGGTAGAACGACATTTGAAATGGGAACAGCAAAACATGCGTGTGACCTATAAAGTAACCTTAATGTTTTGTATCCAAACCTAAAGAATAAATATCTTTTATAAAGTTTTAAAAACAAAATTCACTAACACGTGTACAAAAACAATGTATATTATTCTTAGAAATTAGCGAGTGAAATGCAAAACAGCGGTCGCAGAATTAAGATTTATTTTCGTACACGCTAATCCGTTTTGTCATTTTGCTCTGCTGTTTTTTTTTTTTTTGAAGTGAACTAAATTTTATCTTCACGAAAAACACTGAATTTTCCGTTTTAGCTTTAAAAAGAGTTTGGTCGTATATTTATTGAAAAAAAAAAAAACGGTTTTATTTAATAAAATTTAATTTACGTTTTACCATAAAATTGTAGTTTTTTGACCCTCTCACGATTCCAATGATTCCTAGATAATGTAACTAACCTCATAAAGGATGTATATATAAAAAAAGTGAAATTAAAACCTTCATCTTAATATTTCTTTTAAAATTATTTAAAGTGAAGGAATGTGAACTCTAAATATACTTGGCGAGTTCCCGATAAACAAACGAAGGCGTGGAATTCTACGAGTATCTAAATTTGTAACTGAAACAAGAAAAACAACTCGTTAAATACAATCATAAATTTAATGTACCGCAATTGGTACCGCATAGTTAAAAAGTTTGAAATATTCTTTTATTGGAGCAGTAACAATAATTTTATTTCGTAAACTTGTTCTCTAAAGTAGATGCTGAAAATTAGTATTAAAGGAAGGAAAGGAAGGAAATTTATTATTATTAAAATTGACATTATAAATTACAAGTTTTGTTATACAAAGGCCAAACGGTATATTATAACAAATTAGTCTTAACTTCCAGATACTTAAATAAATGTCGACATGGATAGAAAAAAAAAACAACTAAAATAACCTAATTAATATAACAATAACAGTAAGAACAGCGCATAGTATTAATAAAACGCAACTGGGCCGTAGATGATTTAAGATTACCAAACGGTCTTCGTTTCGCTTCATTTCTCTCGTTTAATGTCATAATTTTATTTGTGGAGTGTCAGTTATGCTTTTTCCTTTAACCGATGTTTCAAAAAAGTTACCCAACTATTTTATATTTACAAGTTGTTACATACAAGTTAAAAACGAACACTTTAAGTCACACAATCTGTTTCGAATTCACTGAACTGATTCTCATTGCTTTAGATATAAACCCTTTTAATAATTTTGGGATGTGCACACATCAAGCTTGTATAAAAACTGTGCCTATATGAATTAAGATGTAGCGAAGTTCGTTCCGCTTCAACGTCAAGTCCGTTCATGTAATTCAAAAAGACCCAATGAATAGTTAAATTGTTTTTCTAAATTACGAATTTTCTTAATTAATTATGAGGCATATTTGTATTGACATTGTTCGTAAAATTAAGCGGCAGATACATTTGAAAACATTTGATAGACTCAAGTTTGGTAAATTTAAAAATAGATCAATACTATTTTGTCCGTCAAGAAAGATTGTGTTTCTAAAAATCCACTAAGTATATGTCAAACTATCGTAGGAAAGGAATGTAATTTTTCAAGAAAGCAAATTATGAAGAAAATACAGTTATAAATGAAAAAAGGATAAAACAGATAAGGGTTTTTAAATTAAAATGGTAATTTTGAAGTGTGTTTCAATCGAACATTAAAACAAAACTCTGAACGACGCCTAATATTACACCGAATATAAACTTAACAACTTTATCATTACTCAAACTAAAATTACTCGATTATGGAACATCATTATTACTTATCTTGTACTTCATTAATTGTTAACTAAAGTTCGAGTCTAGTTTATTGTATTTAGTCAAATATTTCATCACTTTGCATGCGGTCGTAGTGAGTTTTGCCTTAGACAATTTGATGAGTGGTCGCCAAGTTACTAGACTGTTAGAAATCTAAGGGCACTTAGACTTTATTGATGTCGAACTGTTTTATTATTATCAAATGATACTAAATTAATTTTCCATTGAATACGGCCTAGTAGATTTAAATTTTCAAAAGATATATTTTTTCAAAGTATGTATTACTTTTTAGATAGAAAAACATCGTTAGTAAAAGCGTGATGAATGAATTCTAATAATATTATAAAAATATAAAATTCATTTAATCATTTAATATATGAACGAAATACGCTTAAGCCTGTAATATTCCACTACTGGGCTCACTAATAGGCCTCTTTCCCCATGTAGGAGAAGGATCAGAGCTTAATCCACCACGCTGCTCCAATGCGGGTTGGCGGATGAAATAAATGATTAAATAAATGTTAAGTGGGTACAATTTCTTATTTATATATACTTCCTCATTTTAGGCTTTTTATTTATTGGGTAAACTAGGCAAAAAAATACAACTTTTAGCTATGAGTCTGTCAACTTTCAGTATAAAACACACACGTTACCAAAATACAAATTAAAAAATAGTAAATTTTAGAATTGTCAGTATAAATCTTCTGTCATACTGAAATATAAGTTCGGCTTCTTGCATTTGATGCTTTTGTACCGTTCCGTATCATGATCGCGTTTTTTTTTTATCAATTGACAGAGCACGATAATACAGAAGTAATTGCTTTTTTACTTGCTTGAAAAATTTCATAAATACACAAAGAAATATAGAAATGGCAAAATATGAAATAAGTGAGTAAAAACAAAATCTTTTTTTTAATTAGTTATTCTAAAATTATATTTTTCGTTTATATAAACAGAATTATCATCAAATAACCTTGGGATAAAATGAAGGTTAGGTGTTCATTTGGTCTGCTCTTATCCATATACAGAATTTCGTGACAGATTCAGTAATATTAACATGAAAAGATTAAAACATCTGTCTAATATGTAGCCATTACTTTAAAATGTGTACATTATTGTATTAAAATTAGTTACAGCAAAATAATTTTCTATAACACCAAATGTTTGTTTGTATATCATTACATTTAACACACTCAAACACACCTCTATGTAGCGATTTTAGTTCCTTTAAATCGCGTCAAAGCAGCAGTATTGAGAAGTCTGGTAAATCCTTAATTTAATTCATTAAGTAGGCTTTAACCAAGTAATTCGACACTGGTGAAACAGGAGACACCTTAAAGTATGGGTAATTAGAGAAATCCTCAATCGTAACGACGCAGAACAGGGAACAAAGTAGAGGTGCTCTGTATCCAATTTATTGGGGTTGAAATATAATATCGAAAATGCTTTTAATGATGTTATTATAATACAGTTTTTATGACTACAAGTTTCATCACATTTTATTATTATTTCAATAATTACCGAATTTGAAGAGAAGTAGTTTTTAATACTACTAGTCTTTGTCTTTTTAATGCTTCTAATTTTTTTTAATACTCTTATCCTATAGAAAATAATCGTTATATTTTCGTGTGTAAAATTAACTTAACAATATAAAACTTATGATTATTTATATTAGAACAAGAAAATAATACACGTCAAACCATAAAAGCTGACAAAAAAAATATAAAAAAATAATATTTTTATATGTAAATTTTATAGGAAGATAAAATTAGTCTAATTTTTTTTAATATTTAAGTTAAAAATATTACAGTGTTTCCAATAAAGTATCTGTTCCGAGCCGCGCATCCACTCACCTCTCGTAATTAAACCGATGAATTCACGAGCGAAGCGTCGACGCGCTAATATAATAAAGCCAGTATAAACCGCTCTAAACCGGTTTAATATCAAGAGGGCGGCGGATGGCTCAACTTTTGCGATGAACGTATACTGAGAGACGCAGCATGGCAGTAGAAAACAATTGACAGGCGATTTCAGATAATAGAAAGATATACTATGTTGAATTTGTAAACATAACAGGCGTTTTAACAAATAATGATGTCTCATAAATTTATTTGTGCAAAAAATTATATATTTGATAAAACGGTTTTACGTTGCGAAAATATCTATCGTCTTATCTACGCGGGTGAAGACGCAAGCGGAAAGCTTGTATTTAATCTAATACTATTAAACGAGCAATTCTAATATATATATATATATCAATATATAATCTGAATCTCGGAAACGGCTATAACGATTTTCATGAAATTTAGTATGCAGGGGATTTCGGGGGTGATAAATCGATATAGCTAGGATTCATTTTTAGAAAATGTCGTTTTATCCTTGTTTTTAGGCAATGAACTACAATATCGTGAGAATACGAAGGTAAATTTCGCAATTGTCAACATAGTTGTCATCGGCCGGTCGGGATCGAAGAAGACCACGGTTCAAATCCCATGTCTCCAGATCGATTATTTTTTCCTAATTGCACTCATGATTTTTTAAAAAAACAGTTCATATTTTTTATTATTATATCGGTAAAATCAAAATGTTTTATTCATATTTTATCAATATGTAATACGTATATAAATATGATTTTCAAAAAACACGATTTACTAAAAATACCGAGCTAAGCTCGGTCACCCAGGTACTGTTTTATAAACTTGGTACCTAACTTTGCGGAAACTATGTCTGTAATTTAGTATACGCTCAACCTTAGCCGCGACGGCGGGGGGCTACAACTTACAACCGGGCGGATTAGCGCGGGTGTACTTAGTTTGATACGAGTTTCTTTGTTTGTGGAAAACTTTAAGCACTTTTAAGACGACACCTGTATACATTCCGAAAAATATCTTGGTGTCATATTTATATAAAGTTAGTTAGAGATTGGATGTATTCAAAACCGACGTCTTGAATAGACGCAAAAATTGTATCAAATGCATATACGTATTTATATGTGCAAGCATATGTTTTTTATTTTATGTTTTTTTGACGTAACAATGTCTAATAAATCGATAAACGCCGGCTGCATGCACGAAAAAAGATGAATCATTGACCCGTTACGCCCATTATCCCGTTACGTTCATTGTACTCTTGCGCCGCATCATCTCTTCTACTCGATTGACCTACGCGTCCGAGGAGATGTTTTCTGATGACGTTGTCATCTTACGCTGCCGTCCGTCAAAAAACTTTACAGACAACCAATTTTTTTTTCTGTAGGTTCATATTAATTTTATATGTATTGGATAAATTTTCTATACCCTAAAACTAATACTACTTTGAAATACACAGGCCAAAGACGGGCAGCAGCGTCTTCGGTGTGACAAAGCCAGCCCTGCGGTCACCAACCCGCCTGCCCAGCGTGGTGACTATGGGCAAAACACGCGAGTTCATGCTATTTTTGGCTCAAACTTGTGGAGGCCTACAAACTTGTGGAGGCATATGTCCAGTAGTGGACTGCGATAGGCTGATATGATGTGATAAAGTACTTACACGTAAGTTGATTTTAAATCAATATAACATATGACAGTTGAATTAAAAATACCACACAAAACGTACTCATTGACCGTAAAGCTATTTGATGCATATCACGCAAACGACTGATTCGAATAAATTCCGATCAGGCAAATCCGTATTTTTATTATAAGTGAAGCGATCCCGACAAATTGATTCAGAGACGCGCGATTTCTTTGACCTACGAATATAAAAGGGCTATGCGAGTAACGTCTCACCCCATGACCTTCCAAATGTTTGGAAAAATATTGGAAAATATCAACGTTTCTCTTTGATGTTAAAGTATTACTGTGTCTGCAATTGAATCATATCGATCTATCTCGATTTACTGTTGTATTGTATTCTTATTTTATTTTTATTCCTGTATGTGCAAAACGAGCAATCTTTTTATAGAAATTGTTTTTTTTTTTTTTTGTAAACAGTTTATTTACTGTGTTATTATAATACAGGTGTAGCATAATCTTTGAAAAAAATCTTGAAATCACACTTATAATAAATCCTAACTTGAAAAATAAAAAACAAAATTTAAACGAGACTAAAAATAAAAACAAAATGTGGCTTAAAAAATGAAGTTAATAATAATTTTAACTAAGGTAGGGCACAGCAGGAAATTTCATGCTCAAAATATGTGGAGCAGCCTGACTAGGGTAGTACCTCGACCTTACAGAAGATAACAGTTAATAATACTGTTTTCAAGTAGTGTTGTCTTCCTATTGGTGAGTAAGATGACCAGAGCTCTTGGGGAAAATTGGGGATGGGGTCGGCAACGCTCTTGCGATGCTTTTGGTGTTGCAGACGTCTATAAGCTACGGTAACCGTTTACTATCAAGTAAGCGACGTTTGCCGATCGAGTTACATAAAAATAAATAAATGCAATTAAAAAATCGACAGCGAAAATAAAATTATAAATAAAAAAATTAAAAACATCTTAATAAAATATACAATACGTAATTAATCCCAGATATTTTTTTTTTTTATTTATAAATTTTGATACACGGGCTCAAAATGCCCGTGCCTTTGTTTATCATGCATGCATTATAATACTACAGGCGATTTTTCTACTTATTATACTACAGATCAACAGTCCTGTGACTGCCTAGTAAAACTAGGACGTGGACCGACGCCGACGGTTTTTTTTTTCCTTACTAAATACTGTTTATGCAGAAGTATACACATAATTGCTTTCTAATTTCTAACATTATTATTTTTCTTATCTATGTCTATATTTACACTTATTTGCCTAGTTATCATATATGTACACTTATTTCCTAGTTACCATATATGTATGTATACTTATGTTCTACTTACAATGTACACTTAACAATCCCAGATATTATGAGAATTTAAGAAAACGAAACCAAAAAAAACTTTTAAAAAAATACATCCTAACATAGCGACGCCTCAATGTTCACCAAACGATCCCAACAAATTGAATCCGAGGCCCGGTACATGTGACCCGTGACACTATAAAAAGCCTCTTTATGTGTTTATCGCGATTCGAGCCCCGGACTCTGGTTCTTACTTAAGGGATACAACTTACTTGTTTTTTCGCCCTTTGTTATGAACTTTACTAAAATCTTTTCTAAGTTCTTTTTTTCTTCTTCGATAAAAAACGTTGAGTTTATTTCGTTTGTGTGACAAGTTGTGTTTATGTTTAAATTTTTTAAGTGTATTTTTATATTACAAAAAGATTATGCCAATGTCACGTAAAATAGAGAATATTCGAAGTATTGATCTGTTCGGTCTAGGCTACAAGTTTTTAAAAATGTTGTTTACTACCTGTGCCCGCGACTTCGTCCACGTGGAATTTAACAAAAAGTTAATCATTTTTGAAAGTGGTTCATTTCGCAAATTTATAAAATTAAAAAAAAAAAACTGAAATAAAAGTTACTCCTTAATGCATCACTTATCTGCCAGTGAAATTTCCGTCAAAATCGGTCCAGCCGTTTCAGAGATTAGCCGGAACAAACAGACAGACAGACAGAAAAATTGTAAAAAATGTTATTTTAGTATATCTGCCGTATATATATCCATTTATATGCATTTAGTAAAAGGCAGTTATTTTAATATTACAAACAGACACTTCAATTTTATTTATTTGTATAGATATGAAAATGTATTTGACTTGCGTAAACGTAATTTGATACGATTTATGAAAACAGAACAAGTTATACCTTCAGCCGCCAAAACGTACTTGCATGTCATTTGAAACTACAGGTTAATGTTTTTTGTCATCCTCGTCACGAACAAAATATCAAAGGTACTATCGAAAAGTATGTTGTTTAATGGCTGAGTTACTGTTTAGAGCATTGATGCCCCTTTAAAAATGCAAGATTTTTGCCATTATATGTTAACTAAACTCCTTCGTATTTTTATTTTTATATCAATATTATAAATCGAAAGAGAGAAGATTTGATTATTTATTTATTTGTAATGAATAAATTCAAAAACTAATAGAACGATTTTGAAATTTTCATCACTGGTAGAATGCTACTTTATCACTGAGTAATTCTATCTACGTAAAAAAAAGCTTGAAATAGATCTATAGTTGAAACTTATCGTTAAATAGATAACGTAGTTCATATACAGTACTAGTAAAACATCAGTCATCAGTTAGCAGACAACGATTTGAGGAATAACTATATTATACATATATGTACAAATATTTCTTTCAGTTTTGGATATCTGTCCTTCTGGCTGTCCCCACCGTGCCTCGTAGAGCACGTGAATCTGTCGGTCCCGGTTGTTATCATGAATACCTGATAGCGATCGTTACTAATAGTAGGAAAAATATCCGCCAACACGTAGTAGAGCAGCATAGTGGATCAAGCTCCAATCCTTCTCTTACATCGAGAAATAGGCCTATGCCCAGCAGCGATATATTACAGACTGAAAACTGAACAACAAACACTTTCTCATCCTTAAAACTTAAGAATTCATATTTATATGCTACACCTTCCTTATCAAGAGTAATCAAAATTCTGTATAAAAAGTTTTTATTGCTCTGGAAAAAGCTTGTTCAAAGAAAAAAAATTATCGGATCGCATTGATAAACTCGGCCTTTTTCGTCAGTTAACAAATTGTGAAAGAAAGTTGATTTACTAGTCGGTCATATTTCTCCGTTCCAATTTCCAATTCATTAGCATAATTCGAGGCAGAATTTTAAAACTTCTCGTTCTGACTACGGGCATCGCATGTCAATTGACTTTATTGTAACTCATTTTTTGTACTGCAGAAGTCAATAAAAAATTTATATTAATACATATAACAAAGCTGTATTTTATGGTTTTACCCGTGTTATATTTGTTATTGTGGGAATTTTTAAAGAAAAAAGTATCTAACAAGTTATTTTGTATCGTTTTTTTATACGATGAGGTTGTATATGTTAGTTTAATTAATAAAAGAAAACGAAGTGTTTTCTAAAGTGGTAGCGGATTGTACAGAGGTCACAAAACAATCGTACGGTTTGCTTGATGGTAAGCAATTACCATAGCTTATAGACGCCTGTAACACCTCGGGCATCGCAGACGTGTTGCCGACCCTACCCCCGATACCTCAAAAGAGGTCGCCTTGCCAGTGTTATTTAGCTGTGATCTTCTGTAAGTTTTAGATACTTCCCTAGTCAAGCTGCTCCAGATTTCAAACAGGATATTTCCTGCTACCTCAGTTAATATCTATAATCTTTAATACCTATTTACCATTAATTATATCCACCTAAGACTAAAGGAACATGATAAAGATTTTTCAAACCTACATAAATACTCACACAAATCCCATAAAGGCCATAGTCGATTACGTACCATGGGTCGAACACATCCCATTCCACATAAAAATAATTGTCCCTGAATCCCCACAATAGTCCTACGTTATAATGGTCTAACATTTAGTTTTACTGCCCTATTGTTTTACGTTCACTTACACATCTGTGTAGTCGTATGTATGTAGGTGCCTTTATTTTATTGCAATAATCGATAGAAGTAGTGAGATTTTTTTGCCCAAAGGTAAAAAAAATGGAAAGGCATTTTATATGCATGTTTTTTATGTGCGTTGTGATAGTTTGGCATTGAAAAAAAATAAATAATATACGAATATTCGAATATAAAATTCGAAAGTAAAAAGGGTTGTCTGGAAGAGATCACTATCTAGTGATAAGACCGCCCGTTGTATGCGACGTAATTACTAAATTTTTTTTCCCTTTAAGCTTTATACTTATGTAATTGTTATATGTTACTGTGTGCAATAAAGTTATTTATTATTATTATTATAAAAGAAAAATATTCTTTTGATAACATATCAGTTGTAAAGTAATAAGCAAATCGTTAAATATAAGCAAACTATTAGGACACTGAACAGACTTCATTTTTTTTATCACTAGGAACACAGTTACGCATTAATCCGCTGCCGGAAGGCGACGGGAGTGTAGGGCTTCCGTCGCGGACAGAATGCGCACGGACTATAAAACAATCACATTTTCCAGATCTCAATGACTGAAACGATGTATTCTATTGACGACATCAAATTAAAAATGACACGAGTGAGCTTTAGACCAAACGACCGAAGTAAAGCTTCCTTAGGTCCATCTAACTCGACACTCACGCGGCGGCGATAGGCGCAGGTGCGGCGCTGATAGCCGCGCGCGTCGCTGCGACGTCCTAAATCCCAGCAGTTCCCTCATCGAACAACACGTACCCTTTTTTTTCGCGTGGATATGTTTTTACGCACCCCGCCGACGAGGCTGGAGGGGTTGTGGGACTCCTGGCCAACCCAGACTAGCCACTAAAACCCAGCGGTGCCCTCATCGCCATAGCGGAGCGCCACAGGATCGCTTCCGCATGCTACCGCGACGCCCCGACGGTTTGCCCGCCATTATTATTGAAAAAGTTTAATTACACAATGTTACAACTAATACACGATTAAAATTAAAAAGCGGTTAAAACCGCGAGAGTAGTCTAGTCTAGTAATATTTTGAAAATTCCTACGTTTTCTATGTTTTATATAACGCTGGTTCTATTCCATTGGATGAAAAACAACTAACCAATAAAATCCACACATTCGGTGTTGTTCGGCGAGCCGGCGGATTCCGCGCGATATAAAATGTTTACCATACACAGAAACGGATTCTACGGATCAGGCGAGTTGATTGCGCGAATCCATTCCGAGCGCTGGCTCATTCTTCCTAGTTTATATTCGACTAGCTGTGCCGGCGACATCCGTCCGCGTGGAATTTAACAAAAAAGCTATTGTTCAGTTCGCAGAGTTATAAAATAAATAAATTTCTAAAATAAAAGTAGCCAAAGGTACTTCTTATTACGTTAGCTATCTGCTAGTGAAATTCCCTTCAAAATCGGTCCAGCAGTTTTAGAGATTAACCAGAACAAACAGATAGACAGACAAAACTTGTAAAAAATATATATTTTGGTATATGTACCCTGTATACTGTATATATAATCCGTGTGCATTTAGTAAAAAGCGGTTATTTTAATATTACAAACAGATACTTCAATTTTATCTTCTTCTAATATATAAAATTCTCGTGTCATGGTGTTAAACATTGAACTCCTCCGAAACGGCTCGACCGATTTTAATAAAATTTTGTGGGCATATCGGGTAGGTCTGAGAATCGGCCAACATCTATTTTTCATCCCCCTAAGTTATAACGGGGGGGGGGGTGAGGAAGTTACTAACATATATGGCAAAACAACGTTTGTGGGGTCAGCTAGTTTTATTTCTATTTTTATTCATAACAACTAATATATAAAATTTTCGTGTCATGGTGTTAAACATTGAACTCCTCCGAAACGGTTCGACCGATTTTACTAAAATTTTGTGGGCATATCGGGTAGGTCTGAGAATCGGCTAACATCTATTTTTCATACCCCTAAGTTATAAGGGAGGGGGGGGATTAAGCGAGTTAATAACATATATGGCAAAGAAACGTTTGCGGGGTCAGCTAGTATTTTTATAGATGTATAGAATAGATATTATCGTGAGCTTTGAAATGTTAGTGTGATTCTAAATACATTTAAAAAATTAACAAAACTTCTCTTACAAAAAACTAAAATAAATTGTTTCCGTATCACAATGTCGTAGTAATAGAAAGTTACCATAGCCTATAGACCCCTGCAAAACCATAAAATCTCTACTGTTTACAAAGTAGTGAATTAAGTGCATCTTTAGGAGTTCTACCTTGGTTGGCATAAGACACGACGCTACTTGAGAGTACTAACACTTGGCGGCAATCTTGATAATGTTAAGGCCCTTTTTCCTTGCAAACAGTATTATTTGATTGAGATCTTCTGTAATATTTAGTCCTTTTCTAATTAGAATCAGTCCCTTTAGATTTTGAGCAAGATATTTCTTGTTGGGAGCCGATACGGACAGTTACCGTGGCCTATAGGCGCCTGCGAAATCAATACAAATAGCGACAACAAACATTACCAATCTAATTAGGATCAAAACCATAGTCATACCATAACCGTACCATACAGCAATAAACAAATTTCCAGCAACTTCAATTTTACCGGTTTACGGCCCCGTACACACGGCAACAAAAACGTTAAAAACTCACCGGCGTGATGAGATCGCGTTCTGTATTCTGCAAACTTGACTGTACCAATTTCATTTCCTACGCTGCGAAAGCCGAGTATTAATTTATTCCGTAAGTTACAAACTATAAGAAGAAAAGTAAACATGCGGTATCATAACAGCTGCGTGTGTGTGTTGTTCGTTATAATATATGCGAACTTGTAAGTTAATAAGTTGAGACGCGAGTGTAACTTAGTGTGAGGCTGTGTGAGGCAATAAGATATAATAATTTATTAATTTCATTTAATACACATTAGTAGCGATAACAAATATGTTATTTACCGACGTCGACTGTGTGTCGACTGTGTATGTGTGTGGGTCGTCATCGTCGTTATGACTGTTTCTCTGTTTATTTGAATTGTTAACAGAATTTAATGAAATAACTAGAATAAGAATTTGTATTGCAATGGCCTCTTATAAAGGCTTAGTGATGATTACTTTGCAAAAAATATTTTATTTTCATTAATAACCTGATATGTACGTAATAACGGTATAGCTAGGCACACAATTTTGTCTGCGCGAATTTAAGTCTTACACGAAAAAAAAAACATCGCGTTCTAAAAACAAACATTTATTAAAAATCACTTAAAAGATTATTAATAAAAGCTAATTAGTAATAAGGAAACTACGATTAAGTTCCAAACAAGAGGTAGAATTCCACTTTTAATTTACAATCTTTCAAAAGAAAATAGGACACAGTTATAATACCCCCACTTTATATATCATATAATAATGACACTTCTCTCCGTAGGCCGTTCTTTTCCTTTGTAATACCGCTCGAGATCGGTACGAGGTAGGAATTAATCTTGACGAACAATAGCTTAAATGGTCCCCTGGACTGTGACGCTGTGAGCATTGTTATTTATAAGAATTGGTCTTTATATACCTTCACGGTATATACGTTATCGTATCGGTGGCAGCTTTGAATATAAAAACGTTAGAAAACTAGGGTAGATTAATTTATTTAGTTATGCGTTGTTGAGCTTTCTTAAGTAAGACTTATATAAATATAGTATATAATTTCATGGTATTTGTATGAAAAATATTATTTCTAACCTATGTAGACGTATGATTCGCGTATGACTATTTCACTACTTGGCAAAGACCTCTTTATTCCATACTAGCCGACCCGTGCCCACTTCGTTGGACGCTAATTATTTTTGTGATACAAATATATAAGTAAGTTTTTATCTCGCATTTCTCCGACTTGATTTATATACTATTAGTTTGCACTGAATTTTTTGTTTAATAACAATCAAATATAGCCCATATCACTGCTGAATAGTGTAGCTTTCTATTAGTGAAAGAATTTTTATGATCGGATCAGTATTTGCGAAGATTACACCCTACATACAAACAAAGTTATAAACTTTACCTCTTTATAATCTATAATATAAAAATGAGTCGCTGAATGTGTTGCTAAGCGCAAAACTCGGGAACGGTTGGACCGATTTCGCTAATTCTTTTTTTTAAATATTCCTTGAAGTACGAGGATGGTTCTTACGGAGAGAAAAATTCTAAAAAAAAAAAAAAATTAAAGAATCGACTGTTAGGCGATACGAAGTTCGCCGGGTCAGCTAGTATTAATATAGATAGTATACAAAAAATGTTGAGGCTTAATCTACACACTCCAACAGTTACAGGTTAGCAAAAAATTTTCCTACAGTGAAAAATGACTGTTATCAGGTATCTATGATAGAAAATACTTTACGTGCTCCTCGATTTACACGTGATATTACAGTTTAAATATAAAAAAAATCCCTTATTATATTTATAAAGCTACCAACATGGACCTCTTAAACTTTAATTGACTATGATTGGTTTATACTGATTGGTAAAAAAAAAAATGAAGCAAAGCATATAGCAAAGTACATCATTTATAGGATTTGAGAGACTTCCGTCAATACGAACTGCATACGGAATACAAAAACAAGAGTAGAGCATACACGCCGAGCACCACTTCCGCGTGTTAGCCTGATGTAAATATAGTGTGTATGTAAGGTAGATATATTATTTAGCTAATAAAAGTTTATTTGTTTATTCGAAGGAGCTAATCGGAATCCATTTGCATATTATATTTTAGATGAGAATCGCCTGTAAAAATTACGATATTATGACGCATGTGATGAGAATAAAAATGATGAAATTTAAATTGGAAAAACTTTCAATTAAATCGAATAAGTTTCTGCGAATATTTTAAAATTAAAAATTTTAATTTATAAAAAATATTAAATGAAATGAGCGTGATTCAATTTCACTTTAATAATTATTCAAGCAATTAACGCACGGGTTTCAATTAACGAAGTTCATTATTTCATAGTCTATACTAAAATTATTATTTGAAAAAAAAAACACTAATTATCTATGTAACAAAAATTGTATGTGTTGTAAAAGCTTATTATTAACTGTGGCTTTTTTAATGCAACCGAACCGCCAAATTTTAATTTAATAATATTAAAAGTAATAAAAATTAGACATAAAGACGACAGAAGGTTCAGGTAGAGCAAATACAACGGTAAAAAAGTCAAAATCCATGAATCAAATACTTAAGCATTAAAAAAAAATATCTTTGAAGAATTTAAATTAAATTCACTCACATTACAAAGCATTTTTCTGTACCGACCTTTACCATCTTTACGTTTACGGAACAAGTTTCTGCATTTACGTGTACGCGATAAGTTTATATACTTCGGAGACGATAATCATGTTAATATAAAGACGTCATCAAAGTTGTCGATAGGAAAATTTTGATTAACTGCTTCAAAAAATAAAACCTATCGTGATCCTATTTCGCAAACGGTATGGTTATGACATGTAGTTGTGTGATAAGGTGTCCAATTAACCGGTTTTATCCGATTTCATCCGGTATTATCTGGTTTCAGTCGGTCTGTGTATGGGATCGTGAAATGGTACGTGACTTGAATGAATGTTTTGAAGATTATATGATAGTCATGGTCAGTATAACACTTATACGACATTGTTTTTGTTTATGTGGTAAAATCTGATTAGAAATAAAGTTTTTTCTATTATATCGAGCCATTCGAATATTCATGTGTTTTGCAGTAGTTAGAAGTAAAACAAGCGTTAAGAAGTAGAATTTAATGTTGTGCCAGATCATGTTGAGTGTCAATAAATATTTTAATTTATGTCAATCTTCATTCTCAGTAAAGCTACTCAGTGAAATATGCTGGAGCACTTTTCTTATATATTCTAAACCCTTCGTTCAAAGAAATTTTTAGGCTTCTATGTATTTATATTTCATTATGAATCTGGCGATTATTCATAAATAATACAAACGCGGTAGAGCACTCAGTAATTATGCTACATTGTGGTCTCCTCCTCGTATGATGAGAGATGATAGTGTAGTCCCGTCCGTTTAGTCGATTATGCGCCACATATTTAAAGCAAAGAGCGAACATCCCTAGTATGCGTGCCCCTCACTAGTCTGTAACTCTATAGTTCATTCGTTCTTTATGTCAACTACGCGTCACATATAAATTTTTTCCTTTCCTTTTATTTTTTGTAAAAAAGTGTAATTTACTTCAAAATGGGGAAGAGAAAGCATGCAGATAAATCTCGTGAACGTTTATTGAAAAAAATCAAGAAGTTAGAAGAAAAAATTAGAAGAATAAGCTCGGACTCCGATTCGAGTGACGAAGGTAATCATGTCTTGCATGACTCGTACCTTTTATTTTTCGTATAAAAGTGGTTATTTTTCAATACAAACATCTTGGATATGTTATATCTAATTGTACATAACATTCACACAAAATATGTGATTGTATACAAACATAATGTTTAAAAGTAAAATTTACGAGTGCAACAAGATGGCGGACCTACAGGGCGCTCTGCGGGAGCGCATTTGGTCTACGATCGCCTTATTACAAACATTTAAACAACCTCTGGGATGTCTCGTGGGGGCATACACGGTTGTGTCTAGTTATAACCTTCAAGGGAAGTCCTGTGGGGGCTTACATGGTTATAATAATGTTCAATGCTTGCCTACTAAAGCACGTAACCTTCAAGGGAGGTTCCGAGGGTTCCTACATGGTTATAAATGTGCTATACTAGTGACCTACATTTACAAGTTCCTAATCATAATGATAGGACTGGTAGGAATGATAGGTACTACTAAGCGGAGAGTGTGATACCTACATTCCTTCACTTTCAGCATGCCTTATGTTTTACCCGTTTTTTCAGACATTGTGGCAAGTCCAATTATTCAATCACTTGAAAATAAGGAGAATGAACCCCCGGCTCTAGAGGACATAGAACCTGAAATGTTCAATGAAGTCGTTGACTGCGAAGAAGAGCCTATTCCTGAGGAGGAAGAACAGTTAGAGGAGAATGTGTTAGAGATACTCGGCGTGGCTCCTCAAACAGAAGCAAAAGGAGAGAACCTACATAAACAAATTGTAGAACGATGGGCAGTTATAGTGAAGAAAGGCCTAGATAAGGAGGAAAAGGAAAAAATACAGATTGAGAATCCACCATTCACAAACTTCAGTGAAATGACACCACCAAAATTGAACCCAGAGGTGAATGCAGCAGTGAATGATGTTGCAAGAAAGAGAGACCAGATCATTTTTAAAAGACAACAACAGGTTTCAACAGCCCTGTCATGCCTGGGCTCTGCACTCCAATTAAGCATGAAAGATCAAAAGCTCGAGGCTATAAAGAAGTTGAATGATGCATCACGGCTGTTATGTGACTCCCTTTTCATGGATACAAGGGGACGGAGATCTCTCTTGCTATCAGTCACAAATAAAAATATGAAAGACTTCCTCGTTCAATCAGAGCCAGGAAGTTTTCTCTTTGGTGATAACCTGACAGACCAAATTAAGGCTGCTAAGTCAGTGCAAAAGTCGGGAGAAGATTTGAAAATACCTCAAGTGAAGAAATTCACCCCTCGACCAACCACATCAGGACCAAAATTCAGCGGTGCACAAAATAAATCTTTAAACTGGCGGGGCCCTCCTCGAGGCGAGGCGAAGAAGAGGGGGGGGCATCACCGAGGACAACAGGCACCACGACAGGCAGACAGGAGGCCGCCCGAGAAGAAGGATCCACGCAGGAAGTGAACCAGCAGGTGGGCAGACTTAAACTACATTTTAGTAATTGGAAACAGATAACCAGTGATCCAACTATTCTAGATTGGGTTTTAGGTTATAAAATTCCATTGGAAACAAAACCACACCAAAGCAATATTCCATTAAATGATAAATTTTCTGCCCAAGAGGTAGTTCAAATATCATCAGAAATCAATAAGCTTATAAATTTAAAAGCTATAGAAATCTGTCAATTCCAAAAAGATCAGTTCTGTTCTCCAATATTTGTCATTAAAAAATCAAATGGGTCCTTTAGATTTATTTTGAATTTAAAAGAGCTAAATACTTTCATTCCTACAGAACACTTTAAGTTAGAAGACTATAGAACAGTGTGTAAAATATTACAGAAGGGTGATTTTTTAATTTCAATTGATTTAAAAGATGCATACTATATGATTAGCATACATAAACAGAGCAAAAAATATCTAAGATTTGTTTTTCAAGGAAAACTTTATTAATTTAATGTCTTACCATTTGGTTTATGCATAGCTCCATTTACCTTTACCAAAATTATAAAACCAATTGTTGCATATTTAAGAGAAAAAGGATTTATTTCAGTTGTTTACTTGGATGATTTTCTATGTATAGGTAGAGATTATCAACAATGTTTAGAAAATATGACTGCAACAATAAATATATTAAAGGGATTAGGATTTATTATTAATAGAGAAAAATGTAACTCTAGACCTAATCAGTACTGTAACTTCTTAGGTTTTATTTTTGATACAGTAAATATGACATTAGATCTTACTCGCGAAAAAAGAAACAAATGTTTAAAAATAATAAAAGAACTATTAAATAAAAAACAAATAAAAATAAGAATTTTGGCTCAAGGTATTGGAACTTTAGTATCAGTTTGCCCAGCTATTAAATATGGTATGCTATACACCAAAGAACTTGAACGACTTAAATATCTTACATTAAAGAATAATAATGATAACTATGAATATTCAACTACATTAAATTCAAATTGTAAACAAGATCTTGAATGGTGGTCTCATAACATTGTAGCATCTACTAATCCTATAAGAAAAAATTCTTACAAATTAGAAATATTCACCGATGCTTCCAACACAGGTTGGGGTGCATCTTGTGGTTCTGAGACTGTCAGTGGTCATTGGAGTCAAGAAGAAACTCAATTTCACATTAATTCTCTAGAATTAATTGCAGCATTCTTTGGATTAAGATGTTTTGCAAAAGATTTAAAAGATATTGAAATATTATTGAGAATTGATAATGTAACGGCAATATCATATATTAATAGACAGGGGGGAGTTAGATATACTCACTTACATCATATTGCTAAGGAAATTTGGCAATGGTGTGAGTCTAGAAACTTATGGATTTATGCTACATACATAAATACCAAAGATAATATAATAGCAGATTTTGAATCTAGAAAAGAATTAGGTAATACAGAATGGGAGTTAAATAACACACATTTTCAAGAGATTGTTTCTATATTTGGTGAACCATCAATTGACCTATTTGCATCACAAACTAACTCCAAGTGATGATGAGTCCCACCCTAACCCAAGGATATACTAAGTTAACACTTCGTATGAACCCTGTGTTGTAAAACCAATAAATAGAGAACTGTGAACTTAATGAACTATAAAGTTACAGACTAGTGAGGGGCACGCATACTAGGGATGTTCGCTCTTTGCTTTAAATATGTGGCGCATAATCGACTAAACGGACGGGACTACACTATCATCTCTCATCATCTTCGGAGGAGACCACAATTTCACATAATTGAAGTCGAACCTTACTTACAGGTAAGCTCGTTTGACTTCCTAATAGTTGATCTCGATAGTCAAACTCTCAGCGTTTACTTACTAGGGATAGAATTTCGATACAAATTCACACAATTTAGACAATAATAGTGTTACAGTTACAGATATATCACCAGTAAAAAGATTGAAAATAGTTTAGTTATTGAGGTTTTCATTAAAGTAGCCCGGGCAGTAGGGGTAGTTTTAACTGAGGTAGGGCACAGTAGGAATTTCCTGCTCAAAATATGGAGCAGCCTAACTGGGGTAATACCTCGACCTTACAGAAGATCACAGCTAAATAATACTGTTTTCAAGTAGTATTGTGTTCCTGTTGGTGAGTAAGGTAACCAGAGCCCCTGGGGCATTGGGGATTTGGTCGGCAACGCGCTTGCGATGCTTCTGGTGTTGCAGGCGTCTATAAGCTACGGTAATCGCTTACCATCAGGTGAGCCGTACGCTTGTTTGCCGATCTAGTGACATAAAAAAAAAGTAGGATACAGCAGAAACAACCTGTTAAAAATTTGGTGCAACCTGTATGAGAAAGTACCTCGACTAACTAAATAATACCTACTGTTCCCAATGAGTGTTGTGTTCCTGTAGTAAGGGGGCCAAAGCTCATGATGAGTATCGGGGTAAGAATTGGCAACGCGTTTGTGATTTTTCTAATATTGCAGGCAGGTACACTATACGTTTTTGATCACCATAGTAGTAGAAAAAAAAATTGGGTTCGCTCGTGTATGAATGTTGAAGAGAAATTTATTAATCTTACCAAAACATTTTATAATGTCACAGCGAACCGCGAAATGAAATTTCAACCGTCAAGATAAGGGAAGGCATTACGAGACAAACATTTTAGATTTAATTTCGAAATCAACCGAGAGACTCCGAGCTATTTTATGTTTTGAATATTAAAATTAATTCATTCAGAGAAGCCAACAGCGTAAAATTTTAATAAGCCCCCGATTCGAAAACACTGACGGCAGATGTAAGAATAGGGCGCTCCTTATTTCACCCTTCAACACGGAGCCACAAAAAGTTCATAAAGATTTAGAGATTTAAGAAAACTTATTGAAAGTCTCTTAAAACTATCATATAATTGGTTTTGAAAATTGTTCTTAAGATTTAATGCTAATAAACTTGAACGTGTAACAGAGAATAAAACAAATATTGTTAATTTCAACTTCCTCCGAGTTACGTACCTATACCATTGCAATCAAAATTTTAATGTTATCATTCAAAAGCATAAATTAAATATATACAATAGAAGGAAAAGCTATCAAGAAAAACAAATGTGAAATAGAAAGCAAAATCAGTAAACACTGAACGGACGAGGTACGCTTAAATCGTTTTGAATATATTAGTTGGGCATTATCTCAATGTAAATGCATTCTAGTCAAACATTTCAAGCACAAACGTGAAATATTACAAACGTCATTTGCGAGAGCGAGTAGAAACGATTTACCTCCATTAGTTACATGATTCGACGAAACTAAACTAAATGAAATAGTTGCATTATTTAAACATGGAACTCCGCGAAGAAACTCTGACAACTTCCAGCCGAGCGTAATCAATATCCCCTCGCGTGCTGTCCCAACTTGTTTCTTAATTCATGAACTTGGAGTAAGAAGATCATAAAATTTAAAATATTTTCCACGGTCGACGAGACTTTTTGTTCTATTTTAAAGGAACACAGAGATAGTTACGGCGGTCGTTTCTCACCTCAATTTCCTTCGTTTTACATAAATTCGATAAAGGCTGGCGGAGTTCCAAATATCGGATCGGATCCGATGTGGGGGGTTTTCAATGTTCTATTTGTTTCTGCATTATAGCGTTGTCGCTTATCACATTAGGAGATATGAGGGAGAAGGCACGAGGAATACAAAATTGAGGGCACTATCACCGGCAATGAAATGTCGTCGAAGTGGACAAAATAGTTTTACTTTGGGGACAAAATTCGCAATGCGGGCCATTTCGATAGCAGTCAATATTAGTGTCATGAGGTTTAAAATTTTAGCAAAATTATATTCTATTTCGTTTTGTTGCATTCGTTTCATTTCAAGCTGAAAGTATCAACTTTCGCTGTCACAGAATTAAGACGAATCATCAATTATACGTGACTGTTTAAATTCAAGTCGTTTGGCATAATTAACACGTTAAAAAGTAATATAGACACAACCATACTGCTGAAAACTGTAAGACTTCTCCGACCATAGAACATCTGACCAAATAAAAGGCCATTACAATTAATAAAACAGCTAATAGCCAGATAACGAATCGCTAGTTCAGTAGCCACAAATTAATAACTCAAACTTTTTCAGTGAGTTCACTGAAGAACGTTCCTACTATACATATTCATGAGGACGTCTGTCGAGATATCGGATACCTTCCCACTTTATAATGCGTTTTATTCAATTAATTCCCGATATCGAATCGATTCTATCTTCACAAACCACTCAATGTTCCCTTTTAAAAGGTTTCCCGGTCTATGAATATTCCGAAAGTACTCGAGGCTAACAAGTTTGATGGCGATCGGAATATTATGTTGATTGTAATGTTTTTATCGAAATGTATCGACTCGGTATTTATAGAACGTATTTAAGTATTTATTCTTTTTCTTTTTTCAATTTGTGGATATTATTTCATTTTATTTTGTTGGCATCGGGAACCATAAGTACTTTGGAGCATATGTGCTATAGACATTTTAGAATAATAGTGGTCATGTGCATTTTAATTATAGTCAGTAGCTATCGTTTAACTTAGCTTAAATGAATATATAATATATTAGCATCACTGTTTATCGATTGCTGATCATGACAGGAACTACGGAGACTCACTACTCTATTAGAATATCGTTGGGTTCTCGCTATATGTACAAAGTACCCTATAGATAATGGAGGAATTGATCTGTTTTTATGTTACTCACATATCATAAATATCTATATATTTTTTATCTTGAAAATTAATAGACTTCATTTATTTGACGTATAATTTTTCTAAACAGTGTCAGCTAAATTTCCAGATTTTTAAATCTATTTTAAAATATTTGTCAACTTATTTTTAAAAATTACAAAGTAAGATATTCAAAATTTGCTATCAAAGCTATTGAATAAAAGAAAAAAGAAAAACAAGCACTGGCGACACTGAAGATTTTGATAGACACGCTGGAGGAAGAAACATTCCCAATATCAACATTTCAACAATTACTCTAATCCTCATGTCTTATTCCGTGATTTCCTTAATAAATAAACAGCTTATATTCCTCACAACTTTCATATATTTTTTCTATTCGAGTTTAATCGATACTTAGGAGTTCTTTCCTTCGCCGTAAAACTAATTATGTAGCGTATCACAACTCACAATGTAAACATTTCTGCGTAGCATCTAACTTTAACTTATAAGCAGTTACGTAGCACTTGTAACGGCCGAACCCAATATTCAATCTATCTCTGGTTATGTCCTACTAGAGACAGAAATATCTATCTATCATTCATTTTACTGACCCAATAAACTTGTCGACGATAGGCAATCCTATCCTTCAAAGCTGTCTATCGACGAGAGGGAGGATAGCTTACCAGAGATAACAGTTCGTATGAAAATGACAGTGTAAGTGTCCCAATAATAATAGAGTTCTATCTGTCAGTAGCGTTGGTTATCTTTAGTAACAACAATATCCGATCTATAGTTTTCGGGGGATAACTAAGATTTATTAATTGAAAAAGTATTTTCTTTGTTTAAAATAAAATTAATTTCGAGTGAAAAATAATGGCAGACTCAAGTTCAAGTAGCAGTTCAAGTGATATTGCTCTTTTGCAACAATTAATTGAATAAAAATAATAAGTTTCTTGTGAAATAATACTTACTTTACTCATCTTGTGAATAAAACAAAAAATTTGGTGAATGATTGTATAATTTGCAGTGATTTGTATAATTTGAATTTTGATTTGTAAAAAAAACAAAAAAAAAAAATACAAACGAAACGACGATTCAATAAAGCGTAATGGCGTCGTAGCGTCTTTTCGTGTCGTGTTAAAACGTTCCGTTACTAGATTTACCATGGATTCCATATTAAAATAATATCATTTATTATAAATTAAAAAGTCTATGTAAAAATTAATTTGTCCATATTTTTATAAAACAAGATTACTTTAATATGAATAAAATTTGTATGACAAATTTAAATACTACAAAACATCTGTGTAACATAACTGAGGCCGTCTGTGACGCTACGTATACTGGAATGTAAGGAAGAGCTCAGGTAGCCGGTCTATCTACAGCTAACTGGAGATAGTAGTCCCCTATGCGAATTATTGGGACAACTACAAAGGATAGATAGTTAGTTATTAGCAGTCGATGGTAACTACCTATCTCTATCTTTAGATTGAATATTGGGTTCGGCCGTAAGTCATATTCGTAGCAGATCATGATTTTCGTAGTTATGCTACGCGATCCCCTCGAATCTACGAAGCGTTACAATATTGACTTTAATGAACTATTAGCTAAATTAGCGTCAGAATAAACACCAACTCCGAACACTATAGTTCGAGAATAGTTTGATAGTCGGGAAGTTTATTTAATAGAAGCAAGTTAATACATACGTTATTATCATTATGCTTACATGACAACTGTTATATTTTTAACTGCAATTTAATTGCAAATTTTCGAAGTTAGTTTTATCTAGTATTTTTTGAGGCTTCAAAAGTCTCAACTCATATTAAAGCCGCAGATGCCAATTTGACAAGACGAAAAGTACAGTACGTAAGAGTACATTGTTATTTGATTGTCAAAAATCCATATTACTACTATTTCCATTCCAAATTATATCAATATTGGTTTAATGAAGGAGCTGAAAACTTTATTAATATAGTTCTATATACGTGAAAGCTTATGTACGTGTTATTTGAAAAAATATATTTTTTTTTATTTTTTAAACAATTAAGTCGACAAATAAGCGTAAGGCTCACCTGATGGTAAGCGATTACTGTAGCTTATACACGCCTTCAACACAAGAAGCATCGCAAGCGCTTTGCCGACTACACTACCAATCCTTCCCCCCTTCAGGAGATCTGGTCACCTCACCATACGAACACACAGTAGATTTTTTTTCTTTTCATAGATAAAGTCGATTCTTTTCGTTTTTATAATACAAGCTATTATAATTTAATATAAAAATGCATATCTATTATCAGAAGTAAAAGTAACCATTTTGACAATTTAGTAGAAAAAAAAAAGCGAAATTAACTCTTCGCTATACTTTGCGTGCCTCCACTTACGATAGCAGACTAGAAGCAATAAAAAACTATTATGCTCCATTAGCCTTGCCGTGGCGTGCTATTCACAAAAATATAGGAAAAGTTTTATCAATGGCAATTACGGGAACGCGTAATATGGAATAGATTGTTTTTTTTTTTATCTATTTCTATTGGACAATTATATGTTAGTAAACTGTAATAATTTAAGTAAAATAAACTTCCTTCGATTTAATGTTCATTTAAAATTGTTTTAAATTTTATTTAACGTGTAAACTAAATAATAGTTTATAAACTAATTTTTGATAACCAAAACTCTATTTTTAATCATAATAAAATAAGTGTGTGTGTCAGCTCCGACGCACGACTGGAGTTTACTCCTTCAGATTGACTGTCTAAATAGGCACAAAAAAGGCTTACTAGTCTAAGAAAAAGATTAACACCTTATCACATGGTACACAAACGAAGCAAATAACGCGATATAGATGCCGTTATTAGAAAACGTCGTAACTGTGAAAACATTTCCATTGGTTTTACATTTAGGGTAATATAATGGTCTCCAAATTCCTTAACATATCAGTTTTATATGAAGGATGCTACGTTTATACAACTTTAATTCGGAACCTTTTCGATACAACATATTTTATCTTCCGAAGACACGTTATGACCAACAACAATCCCGAAAGAATCCTCAGGGATGTACAGCGCGATAAATTCATTTTGAACTCTCAGAAAATCACGAGTTCTTAGACCCTTGCTACAGTTTATATAAATGAAGTATTGAAATAATGAGAAACTATGGACCGACCCTTGTCTATAAATTATGCCCAGTCTCGAAATGTGAAGGAAAATAAAGCGATCATATATTAGGGAAAATATTTTGGTAAGTAAAATATCTTACCCAAATATATAGGTATACTAGCTATGCCCGCGACTTAATCCGCGTGGAATTTGATAAAAAGTTTGTGTTCAGTTCGCAAAGTTATAAAATAAATGATTATCTAAAATAAAAGTAGCCTAAGATACTTCTTATTACATCAGCTATTTGCCAGTGAAAGCCGTCAAAATCGTTTGAGCCGTTTAAGAGATTAGCCGGAACAGAGAGACAGACAGATAAAAATTGTAAAAAATGTTATTTTGGCATTTGTACCGTGAATACACATCCATATGCATTTAGTAAAAAGCGGTTATTTCAAATATTACAAACACACCTCAAATCATCGTATATATTAATACGCTAAGGTTAAGATATTTGCCTCCCATTTTTAGAAAAAAACCTCACAATTACTCCACATAAATAAAATTATATATCATATTACAACGTCGACACGATTGACGGTCGGTAAATTTTTTGTTCAATTTCAGGCTTTTTTTCCTCAAATCAACGCGGGTGAAACCGTGGAGCCGACTTAGTTTTATTTATTTGTATAGGCAAAAAGTCCGTCGCCTGTTAATCTTTACTAGCAGCAAACGATTAACACAAAGCAACAATGATATTTAAGGGTAAAACTTTTAAAATTTAAATAATAAGTGATACTAACATACATTACAATATATTATATTATATTTTGTTATATTTTGCTGTATTATATTGTATTTTATTATGTATATATTTTATTATTATTTATTATATAATTCATTATATTATGTTACGCTATATTGTATTTTTAAACGGTTTTATTTAGCTCACCCCGTTTGTTTTATTTTTTATTTATTATTTATTCTTGGGTCAAATTTAGTAATTCAAATTTCACCCTCTTCCTGTCAACCGATTAATCTGAAATTTTGTATACACTTTGGATTTTGGTGACAATACAATTATGTTTATTCATTATCATTATAAATTCAAGATGGCCGCCGCTACAAAATGGCGGATAATTTATGTTTTATTAATCCCATCAATATGGGTATCAAATAAAAGGGCTCAATAAGCAAAATACAATATACTATAAAAAATTGAAATCCAAGATGGCGGCCGCTACAAAATGGCGGATAACGTAGGTTTTATCGATCCCATCAATATGGGTATCAAATGAAAGTGCTCAACCAGTATAATCAATGTACTATATAAAATTAAAATCCAAGATGGCGGCCTCTACAAAATGGCGGATAACTTAGGTTTTATCAATCCCATCAACATGGGTATCAAATGAAAGGTCTCAACAAGTAGAATACAATTTACTATGCAAAATTGAAATCTAAGCTGGCCGCCGCTACCAAATGTCTGATAACAATTTTTTATCAATCCCACCAATATGGGTATCAAATAAAAGGGCTTGACAAGAAGAATACAGTGCACTATACAACCTCAATATTTAAGATGGGCCTTGCAATAATGAAGCACTAAATGAATTAAACAGAATGCGAAATAAAAACTAAAAACTAGAAAATAAAAATAGGTAAAAAAACTTTTTAAGTTAAACGGTTTTATGTTAAACATACATTGCAATGTTTAAGATAAATGTACTAAAAACCAAAATATAATAAAATAGATACAGTCGTAGGAATTATAAACATATGCATAGACTAGACTAAAATAAAACCGTGGGGCCCGTCACATCATATTATCATTGCACGATAAAAGTACTACTCGCTCACCACTATGAAACCCTAAAACTCGCTTATAATCGAGCTTGCTAGCTTGTTTCCACATTCTAGCCCTACTTATCACACGTCCATCGTTGTCGGTTGAACAACTGCCTAATTATAGTGTAACATTACAAAACAAACAATTTAATCAACGATTGTAGACAATTGACGTGCCCCACGGTTTTATTTTAGTCTAGTCTATGCATATGTTTATAATTCCTACGACTGTATCTATTTTATTATATTTTGGTTTTTAGTACATTTATCTTAAACATTGCAATGTATGTTTAACATAAAACCGTTTAACTTAAAAAGTTTTTTTACCTATTTTTTATGTCATATTATTTGTTTTACTTTTTTTAATAAAAAAAAATAATAAAACACAGTTTATAGATTATTTTTCAAAAGAGTAACTGCGGAGTTCCTTGCCGATTCTTCTCTGCAGAATCTACATTCCGAATCGGTGGTAGCTTTACTTCTACAAATATAATAATTTATTTTTAAAGTTTTAATTTGTAAAATGACGATTCGAAAGTGCTCTTGGAGCCTATTTGAATAAAGCTGTTTTTGATTTTGATATTGGTTTTGATTTTGTTATACACCTAAACACTATATTTTCTTGCACATACCAAGGTTGGCTGGTAGAAAATGCATTAGCTTTAAGCCCGCCTTTTGTACACACTTGTATTAGTGTATTTATTGTACAATAAAGAATTTAAATAAAAAAATGTAGCAATTTGTCAACGAAATAATCATTAGGGTGTCGCAAGTTTAATTTGTTAAAAGTTAAAAATTGAGATATTTCGTGCTAAAGATACGCACAGTGATTGCGATTAGTCAACTGCGATGAATCGAACTCAATCGTCAATTGCCAAACAATAGCTGCCTAGACGCAGGCGCCGCGGAACTTTTAATTGGAACAAAATCCCCGCATCGAAGGCGTTTTAATTAGGAAAATTTACCATGTACCATCGTTGCGGACGCGATATCATTTCTATGCAAATTGCGTCTTTAACTTCGCATAACACAGTCTCTGTTACTTCGGAAGACGGATCGGACGCTTCATTCAACTAATAAAGACCTAATGGATGGAGTTCCTTACTAAATAGTTCCTGTCTCGGAATTAGTTCGCCTGTTTACTTATGTCGGAAAGTTGCAACCATCAATCAGAACATTTCGAATGAAAAATAATGTTCGTTTATTGTTTCATTATAGTGAATTCTACTATCGTGATGTTTTTTTTTTGTACTATTATATTTTCATAAATACAAAGTAGTATGTTGTGTAGTGATTGGTTGGTTTGGTCGATTATGATAATCATCGGGTGTGTGTACTCGTAACACCAGATGATCTTGATTTATGATTGATGAATAATTTTATTAAATCTTACTAGATGTGATAAAAAAATCCGCTAAGAAGCCTAATGACTAAGATTATGTACGAAAGCGAACTTAACAATGCTTAATAAGGATCAAGTCGTGAAAGGTTAGTAGCATAAAAAATCTCATTGGTACGCGAGTTGATAAATCTGTAAAAATACCGTCGTATTGTTTCATCATTACAACGAACGGTTTTTTTTAAATATAAAAACAAGTTAATGAGTATTTAACGTGGATAATTAATTGCACATGTTTTTCGAGTAATGGAATTTTATACCTAAAGGCATTTGCGGTATAATTATTATCAAAACGTGGCGAAAATTCACATTAACGAGACAGAGCATTTAATTAATATATCAAAAGAGAGTACAAAGAAAATATATATATATATATATATATATATATATATATAATTTAATTTTAAAAAAAATACATAATATATTGTAACATCCTTTTGAATCCTATTTTGTAAAAAATAACAATTGCAGTAAGTCCCCTAGAATCAAAAGTGTTCAAAGTGACCGTAAAACTTTAAAAACGTACATCTACAAATACTATGAACGTGTAACGCAATAACCCTATTCCTCAATTTCACTCATGTTTCAGCACAATAACTCCATTACCCCGCGTACCTTACGTTTACTTCACAAACGAACTTAACCCGACGTCCTCATTTGGATAAATGAATTTCCGACGTTCCGCTCGTCAATACAATGTAAACTTATATACTGCTTATATGCTAGTAAATAAATTAGGCTGTCAAGTGTCTCGTTTACATCGTAGCGAACTCGTAGACCGCGGAGTGAAGGCTTAAGATTACGAAAATCCATCTAGCTGATTAGATTTTGTCGAATTATTAACGTAACTATCGCTATAGGTATTTCTCAGTAAAGCGGGTCTGTGATTTTGTAGCGAGTGATTTAAATTCTATTCTAAATCTATGACTAGTGCTATAAGTGTCAGTAGCGCTTTCTGAATGATTAAGTACATATATGATCTAAAATTCAATTTATTATTGTTATATATATTTTTTAGCTGGTTATATATTTTGAAAATATTTGTTTCTTGTTTCAAAGCTTCTGTTATGTGGGTTTCTTTCACACTTAAAAGCTCGATGAAGATTGTTCATTTTTCGTTAATTGTAAAAAAAAAACATAAATTTTATCGCAGTTAGAAAATAAAATATGCTTACGGGTGTGGTGGTAGTAAACTATAAAAGACTTGGTAATCATGAAGAGGTATAATTTGACAATATACACACAAACTTTCTGCTACACGTCCTATCTATCCTATGTGAATTTGAAATTCAGTATTGAATTGGATTTAAATATTGTCTTATATAATTAAATATATCTATCTATAAACAACGTTACAATCGGTCTGATGTAGGGGTTCGTGTACGTGCCCAAAGACCAAATATTTGTTTCCAGTTTGAATATCTGTTCTTGTAGGTCTTCACACTGTGCACCGGAGAGTATTTTAAGCTGTCGATCACGTCTGTTATCGTAGACCTAATGGCGACGACCCTTCTCATATATAGAGAAAGATGCTTATGTTCAGCACTCGGATGCTATAGGCTCAATCAATTTATCAATAAACAGCGTATACAAGATACTGCCAGTCATTAAGATTAAATAATTACTACGATATCACGCTCACATTTCAAATCTGGAACCGGTTATATTTGTCAAAATCAAACGGATGAATGATGCGTGACACGATCTATTTACCGTGCACGGTTAGCTTATCTGTGTACTCACCGGCGACCGTTAATTATATGTCGTCATAGAGCATGGCGTCGTAACGTAGGTTAAACAGAAGCTGCAGTATTGTCACGAAACGAGGTCATCGTAACTTATTGTCATCTTATGGTAGCTGTCAATAATTCAACTATCTATATTTTTGATTGCAATAGATATAAATACACAATTCATTTAAAACTTATGTTAAGATACCTTTAGTCTCTAAAAAGAGGAATATATCTTTGAAAGAAGCTGTAAAGATGTTGAAATTAATAATTAGTGAGAGATAAAATACAATAAAAAATATCAAGAATACTATTACATCCAAGCACGGATTCTAATAACGATATATTAAAAATATACAACGTCATAATATTAGTAAAATAAGTTTATTGTTGCGTATTTATTATAAACAGCCATCTACTGGCTTTAGAATTATTTTTTTTTTTAAAAAACAGAACGAAACTAAATTTTCCTAATAGCATAGCGCGTTCAAACGCACCAAATTTAGAAAACAATTTATAATCCGTTTTAATATAAAGTCCATGAGTGCAACATAACATAACATACCTATATTTCTACTAAACGTCAAACGATCGCACGGTCTATATCGCTTTGTCGACGGTTTCGGGGTGAATGAACCAGCATGTTATATACACAAAGACACATTACAATTTAGGCTTCTGTGGCAGGGGATTGGTAATACACGAAATGGCAACAGCCTTGTTTATGTGTAATGTGTCCATTTCTAATCCAGTCGGTGCGCTTGCTGGGATAAAAACACATGATACATATTTCAACGGAAAACCGACCGCTTGAGGTAGATTATTTTATTAAATTCGTTTTTTATTATTAAAACATTACTGACTTCTTTTTGACGGTGGCTCGTTGACGCAAAGGTCATAGCACTGGTTTATAGCTGTTGCGTTGGCGGTTGCGGGTTCGATCCCCGCAAATGACACACATATGTATTGACCGTACAGATGTTTGCCGTAGTCTGGGTGGTTGTGCAGTCCTTGTGGGTTTCCCCACCGTGTCTTGGAGAGCACGTTAAGCCGTCGTTCCCGGTTGTTATCATGTACACCTGGTCGGTTATCGGTTGATAACGATCGTTACTCATAGTAGGAAATGTATCCGCCAATCCGCATTGGAACAACGTGGTGGAGTAAGCTCTGATCCTTCTCTTATATAGGGAAATAGGCTTATACCCAGCAGTGGGATATAAGAGGCTGAAGCGTTGTTTTTTTTTTGAGTTTACTCTTATAGAAACGATAAAAAACCCGTGGCAGAGCGGTGACGCTGAGACCTGCACTGAGAGTTAAATTTGACCGTCTCACGTCTATTGCGAGAAAGAGATAGATGTATTTTTAAATATCAAGGTAATCATTCCATGAGTAAATTCCAGTTACGTGCTAGGGCTGACATTTACACATTTTTTTTACTTTTTTTTTTCGCGGGAAATGCGCTTACACACCCCGCCGACGAGGCCAGCAGGAGTGTGGGACTCCTGGTCAACCCAAACTACCCACTAAAACCTAGCGGTGCCCTCATCGCTATAGCGAGGCACCACGGGATCGCTTTCGCATGCTACCGCGACGCCCCAAAGGTTGGCCCACACCTTTTTTGCATTTAGTCAAACAAGTAAATTCTATATTTAAGCTATTCCATAACTTCACTTAGCCTTTACTGAAATTGTAATCACATTTAATAATAAGATATTTATTGCCTTAAAGCACTCTACTATCGCAAAAAAGTCAACAAAGTTTCACAGAAGAAACAGTTAAGGAATATTAATAAAAAATTATAGTCGAAGAAATTTCTCAAAGTACCCAATATATATTCATTATAGCATTTCCTCTTATCGCATATTCATAAGGCTCTTTCTGTTCCCATCAATTTCCCGCGTCTATTACAATCAATTTTCACTGAATATCAGATCGATTGGTCCTCGTTCTTAATTGAGCGCTAAATGGAAACTTTTAAGTAACTTGTCACTTTAGCCGTCCCTTCGGCTTCAATAAAGCGATCAACTCGGCCTTCGTTATGATCGTCTGCACGTTAACTTTGTAGGAAGTAATATTAGTCTAAGATCTTAATAGGTCGGGGAAAAAGTCTTTTCGTATTTAGTCGCAATTACTTTGGATCTCCTACTGTTATTATGTATATTTTATGCGCATAAGATTTCACATAGTGTTAGTGTAAATTTGTTTCAAATTCATATTTATTGCTAACTATTATATATTTTTGATTTGTTTAACGCTACTGTAAATTGTCATTGTTTTTTTAATATTTGTACAGTTCCTAGCCGCTTCTTGCTATATCGTGTCTTATGCCCAAAGTTTGTCTGAAGTAAATTGCATCTTTAGCTCGCTTTTGTTAATTTTTTTTGTATTTAACTATATTTTATTTTGAACTTTAGCGTAAAAGGAGGAGTGTAAAAAGTTTAACATCAATGTCTGGTCTATGGGTTTTGTCTGTGGTATTGTAATTCTCGAACGGGCCTACACCAATTTTAACGCAGATTTTGCGAGAAACTGAGATTTCTTACGGTTATTTTAGCTATTTTCGTGAGAACCCAAAAATATGTGGATCAATCATTACTAAAAATAGCTAAGAACCACTGCAAGGACCGCTTTCACGTAAAAAAAAATAACATTTAAATCGGTCCATTTATTCGCGTACTATAATGTCACAGGCAGACATTGGTGCCCAACTTACACCACTCCTATTTTTGTTTGTATTAGGGGATAGTAAAACAAGCCAATTAAATTATCTTTCTTACCGTCAGCCTTAATACTTTTGTCAATATTGTACCGAAATTTTATCATGTCTATCTTCTCAGAATTCCTATTTTAAGTCCTCAAAGAGATTATTAACGAAACATTTCTATAGATAGCTACTACTGGGAAATTTATAAAGCTTGAAAATAATTTTATCATATAATTGAATATTATTTTACAAAACACATTATGAGAATTAAAATACAAAGTTAAAAATATTGATGTTGATACTTAAAAAGTGTAAATGTTGCAGATGTGTCTTAAAAAAACTGGTTTTCTATACCAGCCATTTTTGTTAGAAAAGTAGTCCAGTCATTTTAGGCATTTTAAAACTCAATCTGCGGAAAAATTTCTAGTGGGCTGAATTTTTGTATACACCTTTATTACGGCGTTGTAATAAAAATGTGAAAAATCTACATTAATATCGTGCCGGCTAAAAAAGTTATAAATGTCAAAAGGTCATAAAAATCAGTTTTTCGCGAATACCTCGCGACCTATTTCTCGGAAGTCAATAGAGGTCATTATAAAAAAAATGTCGTGAAATTAGCTACAAAAAATGCTTCTTGCATTTTTCTTTACAAATAACCGTTTTCGGAGTAGAGCCCCGAGAAAGCGACTAGAACTCACATACGGTATTGTATACTACGAATCTAAAATGACTGAATTTAAGGTATATTCGATATTTAAATACAATCATTTAAATGTAACACAATTATCGCGAATAACAACACATAATAACAGCATTTAGAGCAAGATATTATTGCACGTTTTTTACCCCTTTCCTATGCGGGATAAGAAACGTATAATCATGATTGAGTTGCTTATTTCCCGATACGTTATATTCTATTTCTATCGCGGAGTTTGTGGTTTCAAGTGACATTCACAGCATCTGCAGACTTCTGTTAAAACCGCGTAAAATGGATTTGTCCACGGACTCAGGGACGTTGTCCGCGTGGTTTGCGGTACATTTACCATCTTTTTTTATATTCCTGTGTGTACATTCTTTCAGATGAGATTTGATAAACAAATACATCACTTTACTGTGATTTTTTTTTATTATATATGATATTGATTTTAAAATCATGTTATATAGAAATAATACCTCTTTATTAAGCTTAAAGTCAAATCACAATCAGACATAAATCACCACATATCATTTAATTAATTTACACATATAAGTAATGTGCGGTCTATTACAAAATGTTTTTACAATTAATAAATGCCATTAATATTTGGAAGAAATATCAGTCTTAGCTCAACAGTAGGTAATTACATAATAATTCCTATCAAGACAATTAGTTTGCTATTCAATTGACCACAGATTTTGCGAACAAATTCAAACAATTCATATATATTCATCATCCTAACATTAAATATAAATCGTCCCTCTGCCGACTAACACCAACCACGCAATTTCTTCCATCATAAATTCGAATACATATCATTAGCAGATTATACAACGTGTTGTTAAACTGGTGTCCTACCGTTTAGGGCCATATAAAGATAAATTTAGGCATACCCTAGCTAAAATTATAATTATAAAAAAATGAAATAGTAATAAATACACCTCATTACTAAGTAGGTTACTTTAAAAGCGACACAATTGAAAAGAAATAGGTTTAATAATTTAGTTTATAATATCAATTTTTATATAGCAGTTAAATGAAAGGACGTTAGCAAACATTGTATTATAAGCTTTAGCGTGTAATATGCCATTGCTGGGCATAGCCCTCTTTCCCCATATAGGAGAAATTTCTGAGCTTATTCCATCATGCTGCTCCAATAGCATGATCTTTTATAGCCTGTAATCAAATTAAAGTTTATGTCAATATTTCGTCTGTTTTTTGTTGCTCATATAGCCGGTCTACGGTAAGCAGTAGTCCGTCTCATCGTAAGCGGTTATCACGGAGCGGAGACTCGCAATAGCATGAACAATACAAGCAGTAGCTCTGGCTACTTTGCTCATTAAAAAAATACAACACTACTTCACAGCTTCATTATTTGGCTATGATCTTTTGTAAAGTAGAAGTAGTGGCGCAGCCAGAACAGTCTACTTTTGAGTAAAATGCACTGGATCGCAAAGAACAAGGGTCAGTTAGAAAATCTTCAATATCTTCTACAGTACCTGCAAACTTTATGAAATAAAGACTAAATTAAAAACCATTAATGTCCCATAAATAATATATAAAACCTTTTATTATTATTTTTTTGTTAATTGTATAAAAAGTTGAAAATGTAAAATAATGGTAGTTTTTGAATTTAGTACAACGAAATCGACGACAACCGGTATAAGGCGACTAGTTGCCTCACTACAGCAATATTAGCTATAGGTATTAAGCCTATCTCGAACAAAAAATCCCAAATCCTTAAAACCGAAAACCTTAAACCGCGTCGCTGTAATTCCTCAAAGCGCCTATAGACTGCAATCAAGTCACTTAACTAAAAGACCCAGTTTTACAGACGCGAGTGCCATTTGCCTTTCTGATATTCACCGCTAACGAGGTACTCCATCCTTTGCTTATAAATTGAGACATGTTACAAGACAGCTGGTTCCCAGCGAATTATGATAGAGTCAACAAGATAGTGTTCAACATCCAGGTTATTTCTTTAGTACGAGGGCGCCGCTTGTAGATGTCGTCTGGTTGACGCTTTAAAAGGGGTCTTATTTGTAAAGAGGAACTGTGTTAAAAGATTCTATATAAGTGTACGTTTTGAAATGCAACTGGGTTTGTATGCATGTAAATAACATGAACAAACGTGTGTTTACTATTCCGCTGTTGACTTTTTTTTACTTTTATTCTACTTATTTCACTATTTGTCGATATTATATTACCTTATCTACCGACATGTTACCTTAACTTATCCCACTTTGGGCCAAAAGTCTCATTTTCAATAAAATGATAATTAGTATTCACATCATCAGACTTATTTATTGGAAACACGCGGGAATATGATGTCATCAGAATTTTACAAAGACTTGTTAATTACTTTACAACGTTTTCATTTACTGTTGAGTAACAGACAATTAGCTTAAAAAAATACATTAAAACTAGCGTTTTTAAAATGTATTTGAAAGGAACACGTTGATTAAAATAATACGTTAACAACATAGTGTACGAGTACACTACAGTATATGAAAACTTATATAATCTGAGTAAGTTTTGAAACGTAAACTTTAAAGATGTAACACGACCCAAAAGATCTACGAAAGAAAATACTGAGAAGGAAAATAAATTACTTTCTATTTTACGTGAACGTAGCACATAAAGTAAGACGCGGGGTAATGCTAGTATATTCGTACTATTAACGTGGGTGCTGTACCGTGGCCCTCCCGTTCCGTGCAACGTGATTCAGTTTTATGGATACAGTTAGCGACAAAAGTTGCTACAAAAACAAAAATTGATGCACTATAAAAATAGATGAAATATCCCATTGGTTTTTACAGAGTCATACCAATGATAGTATATACGCTGCAGTTGCTATGTTATAAAATCTTATACCGTTAATCCCGTCATATTTGCCTATCAATATATGAACATTTATAAGGTTTGATGAACATTTATATGGTATGGAGGTACGGATGCTTTTTACTCTTTCATGCTAAAGCTAGTGAATTCTTTTCAACAATATTTAGTTCGAGAATAATACGTTGATTTTTTTCTTTACCGAGTTTAGAATTTCCGCAACAAAATACGCGAGGTTCAGTTAGTATCACTATAGTCGATATAAAATAAAAGTAGGATTTAATTTGTACGAAACGTCAATTCCTTTGCAAATCTCTAATTCTTTCACTGTTGGAAAGCTACACTATACGCAGATGACATAGGCTATATTATATTTAAAAAAAAAAAGGGAAAAAATACTTCGAATTTTTTGTTAAATACCCGTGCGAAGCTTGGGCGGGATGCAAGTGATATTATAAATGTGAATGTAAGTTTGTTTGTTAGGGTTTTACGCGAAAGCTACTTAACCGGTCATCATAAAACTTTGTAGGATATATACTTTTGGAGGTATTAGAAGTAGCATAGGATACTTTTTAAACGCTTCAAAAAAAGAAGGAGGTTATTCAATTAGACCGTATATATTTTTTTGATGTATGTTCGGGGTTAATTCTTTTTTTTTTGTTGGAAAGAAGATATCCCTAGTTTGGTACCATGATAAGGAAACCAGGACCTGATGATGGGATATCAGAGAAATCGAGGGAAACTCTCGAAAATCTGCATAACTTTTTACTGGGTGTATCGATTTTGATGATTTTTAATTTAATCGAAAGCCGATGTTTATCATGTGGTCACATTTTCATCAAGATTTGATTACAACTTTTGGAGTCATCTTTGATAATGTGTATTTACTTGACTATTTTTTCGTCTACCTACGTTGTATTACTTGTCGATATAATTGAAGTCGGTTTTTCTTCGTTTGCCTGCAAACACAATTATATTTTTTGATTTAATTTGTACATATGTACATTAACCTAGCATTAACGAGAAGAAGCGATATGAGAATGAGAGTTGAGTAAGTCGCCGGTGTGGCTATATGATTTGTAGAGTATAACATAAATTATACAAGAGTTTGCTACTATTATGTCATCCTGTTCATACCAAGGCCGTATTCCACCAATTTAAACTAGTTTGGCTAAGCTATGACAATATCAACATATATTAAAACAATAGACTTTTTTTTAATTTATACGCATGTTTGAGCTCACTAACCGTTTTTGATGACTGTTTAGTTTATTTAAGATAAAAAAAATTCAAAAATTTGCTTCGTTCTATCAATGAAATCACACTTTTGATTTCACTTATTTTATATATTTCATTACTGCAATAAAACAATGCTATAAGCTATTTAGCTCCATGGAGATGAATTTGATCTAAATTCATTGAGTTGAGTGAAATTTTTACCTAATTGAATATTTACTTTGTCAAGTATATAAATATGAATTTCGAAATAAATGATTACTTGTTTATTCAAACGAAATTATTAGATGAAGCAGATTTGGGACAAAATTTATTATACACAAAGCTTAATCTGAAAATTATTTAGTCGGTCGAATGAACACGGAAACTAAATTTAGAAATATGAATGAAACGAGTTATTTTCAAACAGATACTGAAGTTCCAATATTGATTATACATATACGAATTTTTTACGATCTTTTGGAATCTATTTCGTTACGTGAATATTTATTGGTACGGTGATAGATGTTGTTGTATAATACTCAACTTTTCACTTTTTGAGCATTTAGTCTTGACTTTGTTTATTTGAAGGTAAGAATTGAAGGTTTTCTTTATATCTTATACGTTACGTTACACATGACAATTGAATAATGTTCGTACTTATTGAAACTAAATTATTGACCTTATATATTGAGTAGTAGTAGTAGTCTTTGCTTGAATGAAGTCACTTTACCGAGTATTTACTGAGTTTTATATATACAAGATACACATTCCGTAGAAACAGCTTAAGCCTTAATTTATAGTCATTAAACATCCGCCAACCCGCATTGGAGCAGCGTGGTGGATTAAGCTCTGATCCTTCTCCTATATGGGGAAAAAGGACTATGCCCAGTAGTGGGATATTTCAGGCTGAAGCAAACATTTTCTATTCTGACAATCTTAAACTATTATATTCTATTTCTTCATTTATAAATAATTTAATCGTCTAAATAAAATCCTGTAAATTACTTGCGCACTCAACTGTACAATTCCCCTTTCATCCACCTTTCTCGGCGCCATGCCAATGGAATGTCAAGTCGTAATCGTCATAATGTCGTCGGTCCATCTGGCTTCTATGGACCTCTACTTTGAACACTTTTATTACCTTTTCGATATTGGTCTATCGAGCATTGATTTTTTTTTTCGTATTATATTTCAACTAATGGCGAAATTCGCACATTTGTATCGGTTTGTATCGAGACTCGCCAGATACTCGCCATTTTTCTTCGTGCGTTTATATCGTGGTATAAAAGTTAAGGGACCTCTTATAAATAAGAACGAGTCTTAGTTAGTGTATTATACTTTATCGCTAACTGGATGGATCATATAGTTACGCTAGCGTTGACGATTATTATTACTGCTCTGCCCTTATGTGTTGTAGAGGCATGGGATGTATTATGAGTTTCCTCGCTATAAGACTAAGATGTATTAAAGCTATACAGCATACTGAATTTTCGTTTATTGTTCTATAATGAAGTTCCGATCCTTCTCCTACATAGAGAAAGCGGCCTATGCTCGGTAGTGAGATGTTACAGGCTGGATAAATCATTCAGATTGTATATCTATAATATTAAGAATTAAATACTATTAAGTGTTTTTCTTACCTCAACTTGTAAGATATATACGTATAGTAGTCAATCCATAGTAGATTAGCGTGGCAGAATAAGCTACAACGCATAAATTCTTAGCAGAAAATCTATATCCAACTAACGGATTATATACACAGACGGATAAAGTACTTATTTTTAATAATCGAAAAAAATATTAAAACTCCACCAAATAAGAGAAAAATTTAAAAATTTACTTCACAATTACTAATTTATAGAGGCATTAAAATTATATGTGCGAAATGAAAACTAAAGAAACTCTTAAGATACTATGCGTAAATCACTTATGAAATAAAATAAAACCCAACTAAACCGACCAAGGGATATAAATATTATATTTAAAATTCTCGTGTCACAATACTCCTCCGAAATGGCTGGACCTATTTTTATAAAATGTTGTGTGTATATCGGGTAGATCTGAAAATCCTCCAACATCTATTTTTAATATCCCAAGTTATAACCGGGGCGGGGGGGGGGGAAGGTTAATAACATATATGACAAAACAACGTCTCCGGGTCCGCTAGTCTTAAGTCTTGTTTTAAGTGAATATTGTTGTATAACAAAAAGTTTTTATATATAAAATTCTCCTGTCACAATGTTAGTTACAATACTCCTCCGAAACGGCTGGACCGCTTTTTATGAAATCTTGTGTGCGGGTAGGTATGAGAATCGGCCAACATCTATTTTTGATACCCCTAAGTTATAAGGGGGGAGGGGGGTTAAGGGGTTAATGACATATACGGCAAAACAACATTTGCAGGGTCAGCTAGTATTATATAATACATTGTAACTTTTAACAAAAATATAGTTATGATGGAAAACAAAAAAAAAAACTAAGAACAAAAACATTAAAAATGCAAGTTGCCGTCAAAGATATTAATTAAATAAAATTGCGACGAAAAAAGTGAGAGAAATAATTGTTCGAGGCGTTATTGTCGTTTCATCTATTACGTCCTTTGCAGTAATTAAACTAGCGAATAGATTAAGAAAACTAATTTATACATCGTTCTTTAATCTTTATACCTCTTTAGTTTGTTTGTATTTTATAATTTACTTCCTCCCTTTTAGTTTAATGTGAATTTATATTGTAAATTCTTACAGAAACATTTTAAAATTAATTTTGGCTTCTGAGCATGACGCTTGTTTGTTCGTGTTATTTACTTTATTATATTTACATTATATGAAAATCTCAAATCTATTTTAGGTTTTTGAATTGGGTATATTAAAGTAATTTTAATTATCGTTGAAATATATCAATAATGTTGGCTACACGGTCAGAGGTATCAGTAGTAAAATCCAAGCTAATCATGGCAATATCGTTCGTGTATTAATTTATTAGCGTTACAGACATCTGCTATTTACGTATACACTATATACATTAAATGAAACAAAGCAAAACGACTAAAACATTCAACAGATGAACAATTCAAGTCTGAAATACATTCACGAATATCATATGTCTAAAGCGCATTTCTACGAGAATTTCGACTTTGTAACTGTCACACTGCATTCCGGAGCACGCATATTGCGCTACCAAAAACAGCAGTAATATAACAAGTGGATGCAAACTGCGCCTGTAATGGGGTAAGTGTCCGCGCCGGCGACCGGAAACAGAAATAGGTCGTGTGACAGACCAATTTCGTTTGTACGAGACGCGTGGAAGGCGTATTAAGGGCATTACCATGGGTATGACCGCACGAGTTGAATCGTAACCGCATTTTGTAAATAGCTGATTTAAAGTAGCAAAATACTGGCTTGTTCCCGCAGTTGTGCTTACATGGTTTATTAAAGATTTTGTTTTATTTTTTATTGTTTTAAAATTAATTGTATACGTTTATTAAATAATCACAGACGTTTATTAAGAAAAATAACTTAATTAATTCTACACTTCTTAAATAATTGTCTTATTCAAATAATTTTATTTACACTTTATTTATTATGTTGTAATCCATATAATAAAAATAAAGGACGTTAATAATTCACAAAAGCTCTTCGATCCACAAAAAAAGACTCATTGTTTATGCAAAAGTCGAATTAAAATAAAAAGTAAATAAACGCTTCCATTGTTATAGATACCACAAAGGAAACTCGAAGACGCAAAGGAATAAGTAATAAAAAAAAAAATACAAAATACTTGCAGTGTTCATATTAATTTTCACCTTGGTCCGACATTTTAATTTCGAAATATTTTTCACCAAAAGATTTCCCCAGAGCAATTTACTAAATTAGCCTACAAACGGACCGAATTTAATGGCACCGGTATGACACAAAGGACAGTTTCCTAAATTATTTACGCTCCTCGAGAGGGACATTCTTGCCTCGTTTTAACCGCCGTTAAGACTCTTTTCGAATAATATACACAAGTGCGGATATACTTCTTCAAACGATCTCTTTGGTAAATATTGTACGACTTTTGTGGTCGGTTTTAAAGACGATTTATAAGCGCATGCGTTAAAGGAAGTACAAATACCCTACTTTTCTTAAAATATACGCATATTAAGAAAACTTTAATTTAGTATTTACTATAATGACAATGAAACACTTAAATTATTTGCTACACATTCTACTACGCTTTACTACATTAATTTAATTAAGATGTTAATTTTTAAACTTTTAAATAATTATACTATTAATAAAATAAATAATCTTAATTAAACCTGAGAAGCAATAGCACGACTAACTAATTAAAACTTATATAAGATAATAATTATAATTAATAAAATATTACCTCAGATAAAGTAAATACATATAACGGTAACAATCGAACAAAAGGCTAATAGTGAGAGATTTACCGATTGTCACTTTTAATTTCACTTAGCTTGACTTACTCATATGTACATACATTTTCTGTCATTAAATGGGAGCAAACTGAATGATCCACCGCGCTCAGGTGGAGTGTGATAAGAGCGTGATTTAAAGGTACAGTTCTTTCGTTGAAGCTTTTGCGTCACTACACAGATGTGATTTTTCCGGCGTAAATCTTGACGTTTTTAGCAATCCTTTATCAATCATGAATCGCGAATCGGTCTATATAAATATATCGTACAACATCGAGTTGTTACAAAGCAGTAGATTACTCTTAACTTTTACTGCGCTGTATAACCTTAGAGGTAGGTCTCAAGACTCTCAGAAGTAAGCGACAAATTAAAAAGAAATTCATTGTACTCGAACAAAGAAGGATAAACGCTGTCAAGACAAAACCGCCATAATTATACGAAATAAATAATTTACCACGACAATAAATATTAATAGGAACGCTCGAAATACGATGGTATTTTTAGGTACGTTTTTTTTTGTCATTGAAAGGAAGCACGAAATATCTATGACTTCTCTGTGTCGTTATGATAGTAGAGTGACCATGAATATAGCTAATATAAACGACGAATTTATATTCAAATCACAAATTTAATAACATTTTTTGTAAGTTTTTAATAACATTATAATTTTAAGCACTAATATCGAACTTAGTTACTTGTTTTGTAGTGTTATAACCTTCGTCCATGAATAACATACTCTATCAAACTGCTTGGTTTTGAACAAAGAAGTTCGATCAAACAAATAGTTGTCAGATTCGTTAAATATTATTTTTCTACTTTTGCCATGTTCTTTTTTTATTATGTTTGTTTGCACATCGTCACATCGACACAATCTTGTAATATTTTTTTATGAAATTATTTCTACATAGTTGGTATTGATATTTTTAATGATATTTTATTTGTTTGGTTATTAGTTTCATATAACCGCAGAATTTTTACGTTTTTTGTTAAATTCTCATTTTTGTTTTATGTTTGACTAACAACAGAGCAAGTAAGATTATTGCCATTAGATAAAAAGATAAAGTAAACTAGAATAAAATACGTATAATATAATGCAATAGATTTAAACGAACTTAAAATTACAAATTTTAAACAAAATATTCAATAAATAGTAAGCAAAGCACTACTATTGAACGTAGTAACATTTTTTATAGTTCATAATCTTCGTCCGTGATTAATATAAACTATCAAACAAATAAATTCAGGTTTGTTAAATATTATTTTTCTACTTTTGCCATATTTTTATTTACTTAGTTCAAAACTTTCATCGAAAATTATACAAAGGTAGTAAACAATGAAGATACAAACATGCACTTAATACAGAAGTGTATAATTCGAATATGGACGAGAAAGAAAAACAGGTATCCTACGACGAGAGCGCGTGAGATTGAGTTTTTCTCATTTGTAGGTGTAATTTACACTGTCAGGTATCGTGGGTTTAATGAACGTTATCTATGGATGGCAATCAGGGGATGATAGTAAAGGTAAAAGAGGAAGATCGTAAAGGAGATTAACGACAGGAATAAATATAAAACGGGCACGCAATGATAAGAACGGAGGGCTTTAAGCGTTGTTAGTAAACTCGATGCTCGTTTAAATATTAATATGAGACGAATTTTCTTGTAATAGCTACTATAATCTTAATACCTTAAGAACATTGTATAGATGCCAATGATGTTGTTATGAGAAACGAGAATTAGGTATGTTTTGGATGAAGAAATAAACGTTTTAGTGACTTTAACAATCAGATGACATATATCATCCGACAGTATGGCTTAAGCTGTCAATTTTTGAATTACACTTTTGATAAAAATCTGATGAAATTCGTTTCTAAAGATTTTTTGATGTATAACGCTGCACCCAAGCGATTTTACTTTTATTAACATAGTAAAATTATGTACCTATGCCTAGCTCTTTTTGAACTTATAAGATCATTTAGTCAGAGTCTGAGTCTCAAGGCCAGTCAAGGTTAATGTAGATAAATACATACAAATATACACTAGAAAATATCCTTCCCCGTTAATCAAGTAATAACAACGACTGTAATTTTAATGATAAAAAAAAAACTAAGTAACCTTTTCGCGGCACTCCACAATGCATCTGTCTTGGGATCACATAAGTCCCGTTAATCCTCAACAGGCAATAACGCGTGGCTACCGCCTCAGCGGGTAAGGGCGGCATTGAGACGAGAGTCCTTGCATCCGAGACCATTCATTGTGATGATTGCTCCGCTCTCATTATACCTACATAAGCGCCGAGACGTACCGACGTACAACAGTCGGTATACAAACAAAAAGTCAGCAAACCGTCGCGTTCAATGTATGCTTTCAAAATGTAAGAAACGCAAGACCGCAACAATAAGGCTTCTGAGCTATATGAAATGAAACTATTAAGTGTGATTAAATGTTCCTTCTTGGAATATACTGTTAATAAATAATGGACCTTAAGTAATAAGTATTAAAATATTTTTTGCAAGTAATAGCAACAAATGTATTTATGACTGTTTGTTACAGTCGAGTCGTTGTCTCGAATCTCTGTAGTGTTATGAGCATTATATGTATATAATATAGTGTTTATTCTCTTCACGCTTGTATATGTATCATTACCTAGAGTTGCAATACAATCAGGGATATTGGTATATGAGGTATCATGTGATATGTATGTTCTACAATAGAGAATACACTAAACTCAACAATCTAGTGCTAGAACTAATTAAGCAATTGTAGTCTGATTCTATATAACTAATACAGTAAACGACCAAAGAAGTGTAGGAAACCAAAGTTATTCTGTGTTATTTTCGTGGCTAAGCCGTTAAGCTGGCTTTAGCTAAATTTAGCTACAGTATTATTGAAAAAAATTTTCTTCATAATACCAAAAAAGTAACTTAATTTTGTAGCAAAACATTTATAAGTATATAATATAACAGTTTTCGTTGAAACTCTAAAGTGGATGTAACAAAAACGTTACTTTTAATAATATACAAATAAATAAAAATGGAATGTCTGTTTGTAATATTAAAATTATCCACGGTACATATACCAAAATAAAACTTTTTACAATTTTTGTCTGTCTGTCTGTCTGCCTGTCTGTTTGTTCCGGCTAATCTCTGAAATAGCTGGGCCGATTTTGAGGAACTTTCACTGGTAGATAGATAGCTGATGTAATAAGGAGTTGTGTAATGTTATAGCAATATGTATAAATGTTATATAAAATGTGTGAGACTGTTACTTGCGGACAAGCCTAGGGGCTTTTGCAAGTAAATGTAGTGTAAATACATGCTTTTTTTAATGGTACAAATAAATTTTAAAAAAAAGTAGTAACTTGGGCTACTTTTATTATTATTATTTATTTATTTCTGTAACTCTGCGGACTGAACAATATATATTTTTTTAAATTCCACGTGGACGAAGTCGCGGGCACAGGTAGTTTGAAATAAAAGAATTTAATAGGAATTACATGTTTGTAGTAATTATTAATAATACATTATGTAGTATGTTATATATAATACAAGTATGTAAAGCCCAGCGCACCTCAGTTTTTACCTTTTAGGTCTAATTAGCTAATAGATAATATAGGAATATACTCCCCTTTAGCGTATTATGTATTCTCTTGCGGAGTAAAGAGCATTGAAGTAAATAAGTAATGCTTCCTAAAATAAACTGAAACTCGCGCTGGCAACGCAACGACAAAAGGAATATTATACCTCTCATCCGTTAGGACGTGTTTTAATGCTCACTTTAGATTACTTATAACTACTATATTACTAACCAGCATTAAGTAATTTTAAATCAACGCATGAAGGTCTTACTGATAACATAATATATTGTAATATCACATAAGGACGATGTTATTGTTTTTTCACGGGCTTTTTTCCGCAACTCGACGTCTTGGTGCGCCTTTTTTGCGTGAACATAGGGACGATAAAAAGTATTCAAATAATGTCGTTGAAAATATTGTTTAATTTGAATGTTTGTTCACCAAAGAGTCTATAATTATATAAGTTAATTATTGCTTGACTATTTAGTAATGTTGCAGGGCTTATTCTATTATACTAGGACTTATAGGAGTAGAGAAGCGACCATAAATATCAACAGTATAACAAATATGGTAAGGACTTAAAGTATATAAGAATGACCTTAGGATACGGTATGATGATATGATGATAATCTTATTACAAAAGCGCCAATTTGACCAATAAATTTTATTATAATTTGAAAAATACCCAAAACGCAATGCAGGTAAACATAAAACGATGCGATCATATGACGTTAAACAGTCGTTCGTCCGTTATTGGATGTGATTTACACAAACGAATTTAGATTTCAAAGAGGATACATTCGTGTTTACGATCGTACAAACTATTCTAATTAATGATGCTCTCGTTTCGTTCGATCCAATTAATGTTTGTTCGGATTCGTTTCGACTATAACCTACTTTGTGGAAACGTAATTGCTTATGACGTGATTTATTGATTCCCGTGTTATTGGACGGAGAAGGGATTCTTGATATTCATAATTGTCTTATCAGAGTGTGGCTTAAATAGAGAATGTATCTTATATAATTATTACTGAGTAAGTAAAAACTGTATTGGTATAATCATTTATTTATTTTATCATAAAGAGTTGATGGATTTGTTTACTTCGTCTAAAGTTATTTAACGGAATAGGTATGCTTTAAATGCACAGTTTAAGGCATCGTATAAGACAGCTTTTGAAGCCACTTAAGAGTAATCAATAATGATTTATCAGTTTCCAGACCTACAATAAATTATTGATATAATTAATTCAACATCACATATTGCAAATAGTTTTGGTTACTTGTACTCAACAGTATGATTTTTAATATATCTCTCGTACATTTCAAGTCATTTTTTGTTCACTACAAAAGACTAGCTTTAATACGCGATGAAAATATCCAAGACGTTATTCACAAGGAAAAATTTAAACGTTCCTCTATAATACGCATTGCTCGACTTATCTCAAAGGGCGTGAAGTACTCGCAACATACTAAACGAGCAAGCGAACTACGTTCAAATAGAACTTCAAAGAAGACCTACACTTCTGAGAGCTGCCTGAGGTACATTAAGAAAGAAATATAAAAAAAAAGTCTTTTGTGTTGTCGGATGTCGTTATCGTGACATCTGTTTGTGGTCAACTTTATTTATTCTCTATCTAGATGTAGTTCAAGTTATTTTTAAGTTATATGAACTAAATCGGATCTCTTTAAGAAAAGTATCTTATTAAATTCAGTCTTTACTATACTGTCGTGTGTTATATGAGCTTGTAGATTTGAATAGAATAATAACTAAGAAAAGAAATAATTTGATGTTCTTAAAGTTTAAATATCATTAAAATAACTACGTTATATTCTAGAACCTTAAAATTGTCGTCTTTTATAGCGTTAATAGATAAAAAGAAAAACAGTATTTTGTATAACCCGATACACCATAAAATTTAGTAGCGAAATACAAAAATAAAACACGCTGATTTTAGTGCACTAATAATAAAAACCAAGAACTAAAATAGTTCACAATTTTTTTTTTCATGCGTATATAAAAATAAAAAACAAAAAACATTTTATATCATAAATAGAATTACGTAATTAAAAAAAAAAGTAATACTGCGCCGAATTATAAGCTATAGCTATTATTTTTTGTAATATAAACTTTAAAACAATTATCAGACGATTTCAATATCGTTTGTAGAATTTTCCTCATATGTTATATACAAAAAGTAATATAAAATTGTAATGGCATTTCCACATATAAACGTACCCATACCGTGTGCGGTCAGAGGCCGCTGCGGTTTACTTTACTAATGTGTATATAAACATTCCATTTCGACATAAAGAAAAAATCTTAAGCGTTTACATATGAATACATCAAAATTTCTTCAAATGCAAGTTGATTTTACGTGTAAAGTACAGATTTGAATGGGCAAAGCGAAACTCAAAGGTTGTACTCGAGCGCTCATCGAGGTCCCGTGACGTAGAGGCTTTTGTGACGTCAAAGATATCGTTACCGTTGTATACGTGGCCGCAGTCTATTAATTTACGAAATAACTTCCATTTACAATTCATATAAATCCATATAATAAAATATAGTTTTAATTAATAATTATTAATCAGTGATCATATTTGGTCAAATATAGACATTAATACCACTAATATTAAAAATGAAAATTTTACGAGAATAAATGGATGGATAGATAATTGTAAGTGAAGATCCAGAATAAAACATAGACTTCTTTTTATCTCGACATTTTTACATAATTGGAAATTAGATGAGTAAAACCGCAAGTGGAATCTAGTCTTATAATACACAAACGAAAACAATCTAATTCAGTCGAAACCTAAAAAAATATATATCTATAAATAGAGACAACCAAACTATAAAAAATCAAAAGATTCGAGGCAAAGATTGGTTAATATTTTTCGGTAAAAGACACGTGACTCGATTCACCTCAAAGGGCGCAGAGTACTTTACTTAATGAGAATGCGAACTACGTGCAAACAGAACGTCGGGAGACGCATCTTGAATGTCTAGGAAAGGACCTCTCGCAAAAAAATAGAAAAGCGCCTTTTGTGACGTTTGATGTCATTACTGTGTTCGTGGTCTCCTTTCCCGTAGTGGCTCTCGACGAGAGCCTCGAAAACGTTTTTAATGGAATCGTCTTTAAATTTAAGAGCTCGTCAACTATATATATTTCTTAATAGATGAGAATGGACATTAATAAAGAAAAAACTCCTGTATACAAATGTTCTAAGACCTTATATAGGTTGTCTGTTGTTTTATGCAGTTATATCGTATTGCTATAGATATTTTTGTGTAGGCCTATTACATTTACACAGTATCTGAAAGGTATCGGAAATTACTCAACTTTAAAGTATATTTTGTATTAATCTTTATACTTATAATCAAAGTATTTAGTTCTAAGATAATAAACACAAATACGGGGTAATAATATTATTAGACTTTAAATTATACGAAACATATTTGACTACTTCGAGAAGTTTTGTATTATATAACAAGGGACTATAAAACAAGAAAAAATATAACTTATAATAACAATATTATATATTAACTTAAGATACATTAATTAACATTACTTAATAATTTCAACTAAATCGCCAATCGACTCTAATAATAGAGAACAAACCAATATTATCGGAATTCCTGACCGATGCCATTAGAAGTTTGCCACAACACGTTTAACATTAATTATTATTTATTAGTTACGAATTTTCGACTAACCAATAAGCGAAATCAATAAGCGAATCGCCCAAAAACAAAAATTATGAACGTTCCACGTACAAGTAAATACGTATAGCTTATAAAACAAAGTAGATTTTATTAAGTCTATAATAATGTGTATTACTCTATATTTCCTCCCTTTTTTTCTTCTTTATCATTTTTCATCTTCATTCTTATTATTATGGAGTAGACGGGTCCTAGAGTGGAGACCGCGTCTTGGCAAACGCAGTGTGGGACGTCCTCCGGCCCGTTGGACCGACGATCTACGTAAAATTGCCGGTGTAGGCTGGATGAGTATTGCGGAAGACCGGGATGTGTGGCGCGAACTTGGGGAGGCCTATGTCCAGCAGTGGACTGCGATAGGCTGAAGTGTTGTTTCTTCTTTATCTGAATTTTACTGATAATCGATTTTGCACACCTACAAACGTCTGCTCTTGTACGTCCTAAGGTTGGCTGGTAGAGAATGCTTTTAGCATTAAGCCCGCCTTTTGTACAATTCTATAATGTATTGTGCAATAAAGTATTAATAAATAAATAAATGTGATAACTACATAGGATTAAAATTTACATTGTTTCTTTATTTATTTTATAGGTACATTCAGAGAATACATATAAAACATTATATTCAATTATTATTAAATCATTATCTAATACGTATCCCATTAGGGAGTACACAACACTCTACAATATATTAATGTCATAAAGCAAGTATCTTTAAAGTTATTACATCACATATATACATATATGCTGTGTGGCTACGGCACTAAAGAATTTAGCCACCCCCTCTCTTCCCGTGGGTGTCGTAAGAGGCGACTAAGGGATAACAAGGTTCCACAACCACCTTGGAACTTAAGAAGCCGACCGATGGCGGGATAACCATCCAACTGCTGGCTTTGAAATACACAGGCCGAAGACGGGCAGCAGCGTCTTCGGTGCGACAAAGCCAGTACTGCGGTCACCAACCCGCCTGCCCAGCGTGGTTACCACTATGGGCAAAACACATGAGTTCACGTTATTTTTGGCGTAAACGCCATGTGCGTGTGCCCACGACTTCGTTTGCGTAGAATAGTGACTTTGGACAGCATTTTTGGATTATATATTTTGATTTATTTTGGATTGTAAACACCGTCGTTTGGGCAAAAAAATGTTTTTGGCGAAGATAAGCACTCGAGTAATAATTTTAGGCGTACTATTACACCTATTAGGTTTTAGTTTGTTCAAACTCGCGAATTTCGGAATTCACTGATCTCATTTAAATTAAAATACATATTATTTTAGAATCACTTTTTATTGAATAAGTTAACAAGTAATAAAAAATCAAGATACGATTCATAAAAGTATAGCAGTAACCGTAAACGCGAGCGAAACTGCACGTATATTATCTACTGAAGAATCATAAAGAACATCTGTTCTTCTAAATGTTTAAGATACATAATTTAGGTTGCCTCTGAGTTTCCATTGATACAAAGTACGCTTCAAGCGTGGGGCTTTTTGGTATTATGCCTATCTTTTGGGAATTAAGTATTTTACAGGACAGAAAGGCAACCCTTATCGTCATGTCAAATTTTACGCAATCCGTCGAAGACAAAGAATAGAAATGTATCTTAATAACTGATAATTGCAATAAAATATGTTTATATTGAGATACTATTTCTAATATAATTATTATTAATAATTTTATTGAGTACACATTTAATTGACTTGATAACAAACTTTTTATCGATACAAATAAATAAAATTGGAGTGTTTGTTTGTAATATTAAAATCATTCATATGTATGTATATACACACGGTACATATACACGGTATTTTATTAAATTTCACGCGGACGAAGTCGCGGACACAGCTAGTTTAAAAAAAATGTTTATTGTTCCCTCATGCTCATTTAGTAACTAGCTGCCAGAACAGACTTCGTTCTGTCGAAAGTTAAAAATATATATTTTTTAATTTCTTTTATCTTTTTTACTCATATACAAAAAAAAAATAAGTCGAATTGTTTGAGCCATTCTCGAGTTATGCACTTAGCACCATTCATTTTTATTTATTCGGATAGATTACATAAAATTCTATACATAGCATACGATTACATACGAGTAAATAACACAAATATACATAAACATGCCTTGTTTCTTTTAGCAGCTGCAGCGCTGATAAAAAATAATCTAATCACATCATACGTGCAACCGCAAAAACGAATGATCTCAGCTGCTGTAGCGCATTAATTATTCATAATGCTTAGTAGCCGAGGGTGTAACGAGCAACAAATGGATGGCTTGCGGATCTGTTCTCCCGGCGGACTCGAGTCTTGCGAATTAGACCGCGGTGAAGGGTAAAATGGGTTTATACAGAAAACCTATTTCGGTATTGGATTTTTATGTAAAATCGCCGCAAAATACTCTCACATTTGTTCGAATGAAATCCTCCGAGGGTAAAAACGATGACGGTTACATTTGAATAAATTAATGGTGAGTTGAGATTTTGCTTTCCTTTTATTTATTTAAGATACGCTTCAACAGAACCATAATATTAACGGCTATTTGACTAAGTAATCAACTTACTTTGTACACAATGCTTCGTTTTTAATTTAAAAAAGAAGATAAATTTTCCTCTTGTACTTTCGCATCTCGAGTAAAATTACAAGTCAACAAATTATTATAATTCAACAAAAAATATAATTATTTCACTTTTTCTCGATTCCCCAAAATAAAAAATAACAACACAATGTATACGCGTCGTGCAATTTAATTAGGAAAAAAAGAAAACGCGTCAAAACTAAAACGGACGCATGTCATTTCTTTGCGAAAACAATTACGTACAAACGGGTCGCGATTTACATAGAGGGTTCCGTCGCCCTGGGCTCCGTCGAGACGCGATTAAAATACCTAAAATACGCGTCAGCGTGTTGACATCCTGATGAGGCGAAATAAATTGTGTTGGGGAAAGTTGCCCCGGGGCGAACCGTGCCCATAGCAAATGATGCTAATCATCGACCCTGTTTTTTCGCCCGGCGTAATTCGACCCAGAAATCAGTATTACCTTTTTTAGAAGAAACTTTGCAGGTGCTGAAGCGGTGAAATGTATTTTTTCACGTAACTGTTATAAGTGAAATTTAATTTGATACTTCTGTAAAATTAATAAATTATAAAAAAGTTTACTCAGCTATTAAAATATCAGTAGAATTCGGAAAGGAATAATTTAGTACATATTTCAACTTATATTTAAATCTATTGTTAAACTAAAACATTATTTTCTAAAAACCAAACCAATTACTAACTAAATTTTAATTAAAACACTAAACAAACAATTGAACGAAAACATCATATAGGTAATTAATGATAAAATATCTAATACATAATCCTTGATTTACTTCACGATCTGTATCATGAAATACGATCTTATGTTACTAATAAATTAATAACTAGAATAAATTACTCGTACATTAATTATTTTATATCTCCCCTTTATAGTAGTTACATTTTACTTTAGTAGGGTAAATGAATTAGTAGTTTGATTTGAAAAGGTTTTAGTTTAATCACATTATTTTCATTTGATATCGGCATGAAATTTGGCCTTTCTTCCTTTTATACACTTTAAAAAAAAGAAAATTTTGTCATTACCATTACCATATTTTAAGGATTTTGTAATTATTTTTGCACCTGATTTTTTATATTAATCAAAATAATTGAATTTTTAACCGACTTCCAAAAAAGGAGGAGGTTCTCAATTCGACTGTATTTTTTTTTTTTTTTTTTATGTATGTTACATCAGAACTTTTGCCCGTGTGGACCGATTTCGACAAATTTTCTTTTAATCGAAAGGTGGTGTGTGCCAATTGGTCCCATTTAAATTTATTTGAGATCTAACAACTACTTTTCGAGTTATATCTAATAATGCGTTTTTACTTGACGCTTTTTTCGTCGACCTACGTTATATTATACCGCATAACTTTCTACTAGATATACCGATTTTGATAAATCTTTTTTTGTTAGAAAGAAGATATCCCTAGTTTAGTACCGTGATAAGGAAACCAGGATCTGATGATGGGATCCCAGAGAAATCGAGGGAAACTCTTGAAAATCCGCAATAACTTTTTACTGAGTGTACCGGTTTTGATATTTCTTTTTTTGTTGGAAAGAAGATATCCCTAGTTTAGTAACGTGATAAGGAAACCAGGACCTGATGATGGAATCCCAGAGAAATCGAGGGAAACTCTTGAAAATCCGCAATAACTTTTTACTGGGTGTGCCGATTTTAATCATTTTTAATTTAATCGAAAGCTGATGTTTGTCATGTGGTCACATATAAATTTTATTGAGATCTGATAAGTACTTTTTGAGTAATCTTTGATAACGCGTAGTTACTTGACTATTTTTTCGTCGATCTACGTTGTATTACTTGTCGATGTAATTGAAGTCGGTTTTTTTTTCGTTTGCGAGCAAACACAATTATTAATTTTATTTATTACAAAAACAACCATAAAATTACACCGTCAAATAAAATAAAAAAAAAAACACCTGTGTGTGACACGTTTCATTAAAACTAAACATGATTACAATTTAAATTAAAAAACAAATTTCGTTGTAACCTCGAACAATTTAAACTTCGAAAATAAATAAAAAAATCGACCCGAACAATTTCCCGCACCCGGTAAATAGGCACAAAGTTAACGTCCGTGGCAAACAACGAAAAACAATACCGCAAACTTCACACGATATCAAAAGCCGCCTAAATCAAACTGTTGCGGGCGTAATGGACCCGTCACCGGCGGACACCTCGTCATCGAAACAAGGGCGACCATTTAAAACTTTACGTACAACTGCAGACCTAACATTAGGCCGGCCGCACATTATCCTGTGACGCGTTTAGCGTTTCGCCCAATATTGACGGACGGGTGTGCGTTTTCGATGGTGGAAAGCTTTATATGTACATATTTTCGGTCGTTTTTAGTCTGTAATCATTTTGGTGCAATTGAAAATGTTCTCGCTTAATATACAGTTATTGTCGAATAATTATTTTTATCGTAATAGTATAAAACGTTCAATTCATTTGAACAGTGTTTTTATTATGTTGAGTGTTGGATTTCTATCCACTTTAGTTTAATTTTTTTTCTTTGTGATGGACGCGCAGTAATGCTATGTTATACATTACAAATTGTTTATATAGTTAAATTTCTCATGTAATTGAATTTATTGTAATTCTTTGTGAGAATAAAGTTTCTATAACCATATGTTTATTTACGATTATGGGTGTAGTTTGTAAAATTAACCAATAACTTTATACAAAATAGCACGTAAATAAACATCTATCACAAGATAGTTGATTATTAGCAACTTAATAAACACAGAAAGGCGAAAAATAAATAAATCCGCAGGTTAATTAGTTATTTTATTCATTCTTTACGGGATATCTGAAATGATAAAAGGCTGATTTTCGAAGGAAATCTTATCGCAGATACTTTAGTTAATAGCTTGTCATCGTAGCACGATATAATTTTTAAAAGTTCCGGTCAAACGATAGAGTTAATACACGTTTTATGATAATAAAAACACCACATATGACTATTTAGGCTCGCATAAAAATCACACTCACACACGCACACACAACACTTATAAAAAATATACAGATGTTTGCCGTGGTCTGGTCGTTTGTGCAGTCCTTGTGGGTGTCCCCACCGTGCCTCGGAGAGCACGTTAAGCCGTCGGTCCCGGTTCTTATCATGTATACCTGATAGCGATCGTTACTCATAGTATGGAATATATCCGCCAACCCACATTGGAGCAGCGTGGTGGGTTTAGCTCTGATCCTTCTCTTACATGGCTATATCTATTTTTTTTTCACTTACAGTATAGAAAAGAAGATATTTCTCTATATAAATATTCAAACAATGTACCTACGACTAATGAGTCTGTCGGTGACATCAGTGAAGCGAAAACGATCAATTAAAAGCTTATATAATAGAAAGATCACCTAAATGATAAATTAAATAAAATGTCGAACCTTTGTCTTAAATGACACACTAAAAATTCAATTCTTCGTGTAAATTGCTAATTATAAAATTATATCAACATTAGACATCTACGGAACGTGTTTAACGTGTTTTAATTTTATTCAATTCCTTATTTTGGTATAAATTATTTTTATTTGAAGTAAAGTGCGAATTTTACTTATTTATTTTTCATTAGTATAATAATATTATTAATAGGAAAATTATTGTTTTACTCTTACTTTATTAGTAAACATTTTCGATTTACAAAAATAAATCAAACATTCGAATTCGCAAAAAGAACTTGTTGAGAAGACCTTCATTTTAGTTTTACGAATTTGTAATATAAAGATAAATTTAAAATTAAAAGAATGTTTACAGTTATTAGACATAGTTAGAAAATTAAAAAATAAATACAAAATAATATGTACTCAAGTTTAAACATGCCAAATGTTCACAGCTCATGACGTCGAGGCGTCAAAATGCGAAAGCAATTTAAGTTTAAACAATAGCTGCGGTGCACCTAGTTACAGCGGTTGTCACGAACGTACAAACGATAAACGCCACTATTTTATGCACAATAGGACCTATAATAGCGTTCACTCGATGACAGGTACAAATGACACGGTGACGTCGGAACTCTCTCAATGTCAACGTAAATAGTACGCTAGATATAATTTTTCAGGAATGTTATATTTTGCTATTTATAAAGTTATTTTGTGTGTTTGTTACGCCTGTTTCGTAATTAGTTTTGCACTTATTGAGTTTTACAGTACAGAAGTTTTGATGATTGAATTGAACTTATTTACCGGAAATAATTATTCAACTAAAAAAAAAAATAAAAAAAATGAAAATGAAATATTTCAATAGAACGACTTTTCGTAACGAAAAACTATTTATTAACAAGTTATACGTGTATAATTTATATAAATATGAAAACTAGGTAGTAGTTCTATTGTGAGAACCAGGAAGAAAATTACTTGAAAAATAAAATTATATAATAACAATCATCTCTTAAAAACTTCAAACCCATGAAAGGTTATTTTTATCGACTTTTGAGATTTGTACATTCGTACATTACACACATATACCGTACGTTTTGATAAAATAACCTACCATTTTTGTATCAGGGGTTAAAAAGGCAAATGACCCATCTCGTTCCGAATATAGATATACATATCGATTCTGTATAAAATCAATGAAAGGCCAGTTCAATATAAATGTCAATACGATGGGCGTGGGGAACGTGAGGACGCATAACGAACTGCCGCGCCGTCGCGGTAAGAAGCTATTTACAGACCGAACGCGTTACAGCCGAGTCGCAGTGCCGCAGCGTTTTGGTATTTTAAGTAACAGTTCAGTGCGCTCATAGTAACTTGATGGACAGATTTGCATTCTCATTTGATTGGAATATGTACTAACGTATCGTAAATTTCTATAATCAATGGAAATTAATTTTTCCTTATACAGCTCGTTCGATAATTGTAAGGTAAATATAATAATAACTGTAAGGTATATTTATATTTAATTTATAATTTTCTATTGGATATGTTATTAGGAATGTTAACAAATTTGTAGAACGTCCCTTTTGACAGTACTTGAGATATGAATTCACTGACACATACAGATGTGTTGTCGCGCTCACTATTTTTCAACCTTCTCTTATATAATTATGTATCAGCCTTCCAAGCAGTGGAATACTTGCAGATTTACTCCAATTCAGTAATATTTCAATAGAAAAAAGATTTACACGTTTAATAATGTAAATAGAGATATTAAACCTAAATGCATAAGAATATATTATAGATCCACTCAAGAGGCAGGATTCACGGTTATCGCGTTACAACGAACCGTGCGTGGTATGAAACCCCTTTTAAACAGAATGAAGCTAAATTAAAAATATATTTACGAGGTAAATTAAAAGTATATTACGATCAGACTTATATTGTACATTATTCAAGCTGGTCAGTTAATTAATGTGTATATTGAAAATAACTCGATTGCCTTATTCTTCGAATCGTGTTTATTATTACAGCTACAGTACTAACTACATATAACTCTTTCGTGATTTTGTCTTTTTTATATGGCAGTAAAAATATTGTATGAAAAATTTGTGTACTTGAGACGATTTTCATTTGATTATCTTATGCATGATGCTTATTAAAATAATCCTTATTTGAACTTCAGAGTTTTTACGAGTGAATAAGCTAACCAAAATATTTTGTATGGAATACTATTATAAAAAAAAGTATAGCTTACATATTAATGAATCTATTTGTGATTTTATAATAGAATGGCACTTTCTAATACTGGTCCTACGAGACTCATCATCATCACATTATCACTTCATCACTTCGGCCTATCGCAGTCCACTGCTGGATATAGGCCTTCCCAAGTTTTCCCGAAAAGTCCCGGTTTTCCGCAATCCTTATCTAGATGAGGATTCATAAATACCGATAACTTTTATTGTTACTTTTTATGTACTTGTAAACAATATTCAATGCTAACGATGTACATTTCTCACATTTATTAAAATATCCTTCCAATTTACAGTTCATTGACCCTCAGATTCAATGTACGAATCAAGATTCTCAATTCAATACGTTTTGACACACATATACGAAATCATACACACAGGCCCTAACAAGCGAAAATATTCAACGGCAAACCGGAAATAATTACTTTTCTACGTTGTATTCACGAGGGTTGAAATTGAATAAAAGGAAGTTAAATATGATTATGTTTGATGATCTTTTTGTACGTAGGTTAAAGAAATTAAATGTGTTAATTTTTGACAATTGGTTATCACATTGGTTAGCAGCAAGTAGCGACATTTTGCAGAGTAGTCTGTGCCTAGTTTTGGTGTTTGTGCTTGTATAGCGTGTTTTCGAATCCTCAGACACAACACAGAATTTCATCTTCAATAAGCCATTGACTGAGAGGTACGTTTATCAATTTTTACTTATTTATTTTTACTAATAATGTTTTTAAGTTCATAGCCTATTAAATAAAAACACATTCAAATAAAAAACAATAATTTTGCCATCCTTTTTATACTATGTATCTTTTTTCGCGAGTAACACACATGGCTCGATTATTTTTTAAACAATGTAATAATTATACTTTTATTTAAATTAACTAGGTATCCGTTCAAATGGTCTTAATAAGTTAATATTAAAACTCAGACCAAATGAACAATTCATTTTGGTTATGGTAACAATAAGTTAACTTTTTCTTCTGAATACAATAATGCTATATTTTTGGATGCCGGATCTATATGATCTTATTTACTTTTCATTTATAAAACTCATGAAGTATATCAATATCATTTTAATGTCTCTTTTAAAATCAGTCACCCATAATCTAAGAAAATTTTCGATGTATCAGCGTATAATACGAAATGTAATACACGCGATATATCTTATCACGGACAGAATGGTAATTTACCAAATTGAACATTGATGTAGGGCGGCGGGGCTAGAATTACATGATTATAACTCTCCCTGTATTACAGTGCTGATACAGATTACAGGGTAGCATATTATACGTACATCAGAACAGACGTAATGAGGGTATGTTTTGATGCATAAAAAGGGGATCCCCGCAATTACTCCGTAATTCAAATTTCAATTGTCAAAAAATCGAATACAGTTTGAATGTATTGTTACGTTTTTTCTTTCAATTTATTTTTTCTCTATATGAATGAGGAAACCAAAGAAAATTATTTTTGTCCATTTATTGTGATCGACATACTAAAATACAAGATATTCTAATTGTGACCAAAAATTCATTAGCGACCTTTAAAGCGCGCGTGTGTGCAAATAAATTGCGTGAGGAAAGCATAGTTATGATTAATTACCCTTATTAGGCAAGTTTGTTATACCACAAGTCCAATTAGCTTAATCACGGATAAATGTTTTTAGGAATAGTTATAAAAAAAAAAAAAAAAAAAAACTAAAGCTTTGTTAAAATTTAATTTATACAATTTTTCTTTTAAATACATTTATTAGAAAATTTATTATAAAGATCGGAAAGAAAAAGATCGCAGAGGCGTTCTATTTTACTCCGTGCGTTTCCCAAAAGGGACAAGCCGACAAAAGCCACGATAAATCTTATGTAAATCGAGTGCAGGTGTCGTGATTCAGTACCGCGTCTTGAGCCGTCTCTGCTAATGTGTTTACTCTATTATATCAAAAGGTTATATAACCAGAATAAAATGAGCCGTCTCAGCCAGAACCGTCAACCGACATTCAAGTGACTTAGGTGACATTTAGAGAGCTGGCGTTCCTTTAACACTGGTTACGGTTCCAGCCTCGGTGTAGATTTTCGACAAACATCGCGGAGTCGACGTTTGCATTAAGTTTTATTGCTTCCCTCTTGTAAATTGTAGGTGTAATATAGTGGAGGCGAACTAAAGTCACGATGTATTTTCCTTGTGGAGACAATAAAAATGTGGCCAGCGGGCTGCCGAGGTTTTCGCAATGTTTACGCGTGTCTTGTGTCCCTATTTATTACGTTATAGTGTCCATATTATAGTGGTCCGTTTCTTCTCTTGTCTTATTTACATTGTTTTATTTATACAAGAAGAAGAAGAAGAAATATACCTTTTTGTGCATATTACAAGGTAACATACGTAGGTACCTTTAAAATAAAACATACAAAATAATAATATGCACAAAGGCGGTCTTATCGCTAGGTAAGCGATTTATTTCAGACAACCTTGGGGTAGAGGAGACTTTAAAACAAAACAGAGTAGGGTCATCAAAAAGGAAAAACAAAAATTAAAAACAAAGTGGTTCCTACAATCTAATAATACAATTATATATATGTATACATGTATATAGTATAGAAGATAAACATATAAATAAATAAATACATACCCATTACATTATGCTTTATCGTAATAATATATACACAAATACATATAAAACTATTACATTAATTATAAAGCAGGTAAAGGTTATATTATAAGTATATATATAACTTATATAAATATCAAACGTTATATCAATTTCACAAGATTACAACAGAACGGTCGTATAGCATTTTACTATTATAACCACCACCCTACCACCTTGGCAAATAAGTGGACGGCCTGACTGATGGTGAGTGGACACCGTAACTTATGGACGCTTAAACCTAGCTTTAACCTTAGCTGTGTTTTTCTGTAAGGTTGAGGTACTAACATGAACCGTGAAAAAATTAAATTCTATTCTCAAATACCAAATTTTAGCACACCTAAACGGAGACCAGACTTCCGAAGCTAATTATTATTTATAGTACATTGCAGTCGAAGTCTGCTTTTGAATCATTCGTTCACTTCATACCTATTCAGCGCATATCGTGCGCGGCATTTAAATTAACCGTTGTATTACAGTTGTTACCGTACCAACGATACGTACGAACAAGAATCATTACACCGTCCCTAGCCGCCGTTACTGAAATTAATATAAAATCATCTATATCACTACTACTAGTTACTATATTACTATTATTTATTTATTTTACATTTTTCTGCACACAAATACTGAAAACAGAACTAATATAGAAAAATGCATTAAAATTTCAACAACATTCAACTTAAATTAATTTTAAAAAGCGCTAACATTCCATTCAAGAAAATTTTGGTGACTAACATTATTACTATACTAATTATTTTGTTTGTAACGTCGGACGAACACTTCTAAATTTTTAGGTGTACCTGTTTAAAAACTACGATGTGAATAGTGTTTATTGAGAAAAAAAAAAACACAACTTGACATACACAAAACAGTAATAGTAAAGCAGAGTGAAATAGTGAAGGTCAGGTTAAGTTAATCTACCTAATAAAATTCTAATAACCTGGGCAATACTTTAGCTTAATGTTGAGTCATAAAATAGCCGTGATAAAATCAGTAAATGAAATAGACAGCACGTACGAACCAACGTCAAATATACTAGTATTATTTTCAAGTGAATCACTACGAATAAAGTAAACTGATGGAAAATTATGTACATTTGTCGAAAAGAATATCAATGTAGACTTTTGAAAACTAATTTATTACCATGAATTTCAAAGTATTTTTTTTAAATGTTACCATAGCATCTTAACTTAAATTTTCAACAAACTTTAAAGTGGTAAAAAGGCAATAATGTAAGTAAATAGTTTTTTTTTTCATTTTTAATCGACTTCAAATAAAGGAGGAGGATACTCAATTCGACCGTATATATATATATATATATATATATATATATATATATAATGTATGTTCGGGGATAACTGCATCGTTTATGAACCGATTTCGATAATTCTTTTTTTTTTCGAAGGGAGATATCTCTTGTTTGGTACCATAATAAGAAAACCAGGATCTGATGATGGGATCCCAGAGAAATCGAGGGAAACTCTCGAAAATCCGCGTAACTTTTTACTAGGTGTACCAATTTTAATTATTTTTAATTGAATCGAAAGCCGATGTTTATCATGTGGTCACATTTAAATTTCATCTAGATCTGATTACAACTTTTGGAGTAATCTTTGATTACGCGTATTTACTTGACTATTTTTTCTTCTACCTATGTTGTATTACTTGTCGATATAATTGGCGTCGGTTTTTCTTCGTTTGCCTGCAAACACAATTATTACTATTCCATAAACATATTCTAAAACTCGCAAAACCAACTAAAAACATATTTGATAACATAGTGGAACCGCACAAAATACGCCGGGTCAATTTTTGACGTCCCAAAAAAAGTCATTCAAAAAACCACACGAGCAAAATTCGCAACAGGCGCGCCCTGGAACGAATTGGCGTCTCTAACCGGACTCGGTCAGAACCGGCTAGAATAAAACCGAAAAATGTTAGACACACGAATATTGGTGATGCGACACGTTGAAAATGTTAGCCGGCTCAGAATGTAGTTTTACGATTTTTCGTCGCCAGAACCGAGTGGGATATAAAAGTTTTTATGCTTTTAGACAAAAATAAAACATACCGACGAGGAATGGACGAATCTTGTAACAATTCTTATTTAATTCGATTTTATATGTCAGAACCAGACCAACGACGAATAAAACTCGGAAACTACTCTCAAGTATTTCGGGACACGCATATAAACTTGGTTTATGTCTCGTATATTGTTTATTAATATATCAAAAGATTTGTGCTTTTTCATTTTATGTGAAATATTTTTTTATTGAATTTGGGATATTTTTACTATTGTCTGAAACTCTAAAGTAAGAGTGATACGATTTTAAAACTATCAAGTTGACGTTTCATCATAACGCAATCTCTACGATTTACTTAATAAATGTTTCAAAAATTAAATACATATATGGTTATAACAATACTGATCGAAACTACAAACTTTTGTGTTTAATGAATGTTATTTTATTAGTCCATTCAGTTTCATGTAGGTATATATCATCAAAATCAATATGGTAAAATAATTTTAGGGTGCAGATTAATCTGTGCGCGTACTTGTAAATAAGAAACTTTGATTTGTATGGTAATTAAAAAGCAGTTGTCGTCAGAGCTACACGCATTCTTATTGTTTTGTACGACTACAATGAAAAAAAAAATCAAAACTGGACATTTAAATGCAACGTAGCATGAGTTAAGCGATAGGTATATACTATGAATATTTTGGTAAAGCAAAGATTCTTTTTATCCTCGAATTTTCTAATTTAGTATGTCAAAACTTTCACCAACATACAATTATTAACAGAAAATAATAAAACCACAAAAAATATAATATAGTTAGAACTCAATCGATACAGAGGGTTTAGTTTGCAAGGATCATTAAGCAAATTAATTAATGATTTTAAATGGATTTAGGGTCTTCAAGGATATTATGTTATTGTATTTACATTAATGAATCCTAATTAAAGTAAGCTGGATGTTATAAAAAGTCGTGCTTAATTATGTGACATATTCTTATGTATCCACATATATTTATACGTTTTAATTGTAAGCAATGTGTATTTCAAGCTAATTAGTAGTAGTCAGCATTTAACTTAAAAAAAGAAAAAACTAATTGTTCTAGATTACTCTTGTTCTTCTTAATTCTTATAGAAATGATTAAATAAATAAAAATATATATTATTGTGTTTGCTCCCAAACGAAAAAAACCGACTTCAATTACATCGACAAGTAATACAATGTAAAAATTAACAAACGCACTTGTCGTCACTATGTTTCCTTCGATTTCTCTGGGATTCCATCATCAGATCCTCGTTTCCTTAGCATGGTATCACACTTGGGGTATCTCCTTTCCAACAAAAAAATAATTATCAAAATCAGTCCATAAACGACGAAGCTATTCCCGAACATACATAATATATATACGGTCGAATTGAGAAACCTCCTCTTTGTTTGAAGTTGGTTAAAAAACGTGACCCCATCCATACTTTTCAATGAAATTTACATAATTATATTTATTTCTAGAATATCCCTATACGTTGAATAGTTCATTCGCTTATACTTTCAATAGTGCATTCGTTAAAGACGTGGGTAAGATCGTTTTAATGAGGCCTAAAAGCAGTTTTATGACTACGCTTCGACCCACTTACAAAATTTCCATAATGATCCGCTACTTATTTTTAAGAAACAATAACGCCTCGCGGCTTCACTTGTTTAAGAATTAGTTATACTTGTCCATATATATATATATACACATAATCTAAATTATTTATGAACTTAGTCTAGATATTAGTCCTAGATATATTATATTGCATGTATAATTATAATCTTAATCGGAACGTGGTTTATTAAATATAAAGGTTAGGAGACGCATGTTTTAACATTCTTCACACATCATCAAGTGTGGTAAATTTCTTTTCGTCTAATTGTTTAGCATTAGCAAAAAATCGACTTTAATCATTACATAGTATAAAACATAGTCGCTTCACGCTGTCTCTATGCTTACATCTATAAAACTACGCAACAGATTTTGATACGTTTCTCTTTAGTAAATAGAGCGATTCCAGAAGAGGGTTTATATGTATAATACATGAATAATAAAGTAGAGGAAAACTGATTGTTTTTGCAACCATGCGAAGCCGGGGCGGGTCGCTAGTTCTTATAATAAAACAACTTTTTCTAGTCGTCGGCTCGTCATACTCCCGTGACCATGGTTGTTGTAAAGTATCCGAAACGTCGGACATTTAAAAAACTTAACAAATCGCGGCAAAATCCGAAAAATTGTTTCATAATGACTGAAATTCGCGAAAACATTGGAAGACTTTCATTATCATTGAACATCAAACAAACAATCTACTAACATGGCGAATAGTTAAATGCTTATAAAATAAATGATAAAGACAGAGACATTATTTAGCCATAATTCGAAACAAAACCTAAAGCTAATTCAATTACATTCACATTAGTACATCAATGTTAACATAACAAAAATCATCACAGCGTAACCAACGTGGCCGACAATAGTTCATTCACGACACAAAGCTTACGTAACGAGGCCGAGCCGGATACATACCGGTACCGGTGACGGCACACCGCCGGCGATATTTCCGACGACATGTCGTGTCAGTTCAGACCGGCCGCTTGTATCTCTCATCACATTTACACTTGATGATACGAGTATGTTCACTCATCTGTGATTCTGTGATCTACTTTGATCGTTACGAGTAAGTAAACTGTGCTAATAATTCTGGAAGATATTTTTGTTTACATAACGTATCGAGAAAAATGATACAACCCAATTAACAGTAATAATGTTATTTTATTCAGGTCTAATGCGATTTTTGAAGTAAAACTTCGTAAGGCACGCTTGACTTGGAGAGCAAGCTGGTGAATGCGTGACGAGAGCGTTACGAAAAGTGTGATCAGGCGAGGTGAACGGAACTTGAGAGGGAGATATAAGTTAGTGAAGATAAAATGTTTTACTCCAGTCGTGTGGTCTAAAGCACACTCGTTTTTTTTGTGTTTGTCAATGTCGCATCAACATACATTTTTACCTAATCATTCAATTCAATTTCAACCTATTACATAGTTTTATTTGTATGAAATCTAAAACCAAGCAACCATTTCTTTATATAAGAAATGTGGATGAACGAGTGGAAATTACCATTAAGTATTAATTAATTAGTAACATAAGGCCAACAACGGTGCGAGTGCGTTATGGAAAAAATGTGTATGTACACATAAAACGTACGATTCCTGTACACAAAATAAAAAAAAGTTATAATTCCAGATTCTAGGAAAGAAAAGAAATTTAATATTACAAAACAATAAAGTCAAATGAAAAAAATAATAATAATAAAATATATGTAATGTATAAATGATTAAAATAAAATGTGTATATGTGGCATACAAGCTATTTGTAAGCAGGTGAAAATATACAATTAAAAAAATTCAAACTACGGATATACGGATTCGTTTAAAAAACAAAAGGTATAAACACGCAAGAAAGTGCGTGTGTTGTCACACTCAGTGAAAAGACAGCGTTATCAGAGTCCAGATGTAAGAGGGATATATCCTGACGTAACTTTTTGCATCTTTGAGGAAAATCACTGTTCTTTATTACTTTTTGTGGTGATAAAGTTCTTACATTGAACATACCTGATTTACTGTCAAACTAATGACTGTGTAAAACAAAATGGAAGGACTTTTAAATAGTCGTCAACTTTAAGTCCTAATTCCTTAATCATTATACTTCCTGTTAAGTTTGATTAGGAATTTAATTGTACAGAACAGTTACTTTATATATAAGTACCCGGGTGACCGAGCAAAGCTCGGTATTTTTACGAATTACATATTGATATAATATCAATAATATTTTTTGATTTTACCGACATAATAATAAAAAATAAGAACAGTCTATTTAAATAAAAAATAACGAGTGCAATTAGAAAAAGAAAAAGAAATAATAATTGATCATGGTCATGATGGGGATTTGAACCATGATCTTCTCGGTTGATCCCGAACGGCCGATTTCCCACCGAGCTATTGCAACTACATTGAATTATGCGAAATTTACTTACTTATTCTAACGATATTTTTTTCAATTCCTAAAAACAGGGATAAAACGACATTTCCTGAAAATGAATCCTAGCTAGATAGATTTATCTCACCCGAAACCCCCTAAATACTAAATTTTATGAAAATCGTTGGAGCCGTTTCCGAGATTCAGATTCTATATATATATACAAGAATTGCTCGTTTAATAGTATAAGATATAAGATAGTAACGTAAGTCGGATCAAAAAAATAAATGGTAAAAATATCGTCAGTTTCGGTATCAGTCTTTAGTACATTAATCCATTTAGTTTGAGATGTATAATGTGTTAATACCGCACTGTATGATTAATAATTCTTCGCCTGTAAAGATTAATTATATAAATAATGCGATAGGACCAGATAATTATGTTTTTACTCATTTTATGATTAAAAGTAACTTTTAAATAAATATCTTTAACAATCACCCACGGTCTTCTATTCCATATAGTAAGGAACTTAATGCTGTAATAGGTAAGTATTTCTTTATAAAAGTATAAATACTGTAAATGTAATACTGTGTGGTTACGCCAGTAAAGTATATAAACTTCCCGTGGGTGTCGTAAGAGGCGACTAAGAGATGACACAGTTCCACTACTACCTTGGAACTTAAAAAGCCGACCAATGGCGGGATAACTATCCAACTGCTGGCTTTGAAATACACAGGCCGAAGACGGGCTGCAGCGTCTTCGGTGCGACAAAGCCAGCCATGCGGTCACCAACACGCCTGCCCAGCGTGGTGATTATGGGCAACACACATGAGTTCACACCATTTTCGGCGCGATCTTATGGAGACCTATGTCCAGCAGTGGACTGCGATAGGCTGTGTAGTAAATGCTTTGAACTGAATTGCATACATTGAAATTAAAGTGAATAATAGAAACGAGGTGGGCTAAAATTAACACATAATAACTATATAGGTACAATGTCTTCTATCTATTAGCAACCCTTCTATTTACAACATTTTATGACAGTATACGTGTGTTTAATCATATTTAGTGACATTGTGTGAGCTTTAATAAAATTTTATGATATTTACGTGCCCTTACATAAGCATATGCAGGTCAGGTAAGCTGTGCATACACTAAGCGTAGAGTTCGTTGGAACCCATCGTAGATGATTAAAAAATTACCCACTTTACTGAGCCACAACAGGATTCGCTAAACTGAGTTGTCAAAAAATTCCCACAAATATTTACAAAATTATCTATACATCTATAAATACAAGTATCTGTATATAGATAAAATTGAAATGTAAGTCTGTGATTTAAAAATAAATAGATATTTACACGATACTAAAAAACAAACAAACGATATTAAAATTTTTGTCTATCTGTCTGTCTTTCTGTTTGTCCGGACGAATCCTCGGAACGCCTGAGCCGTTTTTATAGGACTTTAACAAGAAGATATTTATTTACGTGGGAAAACCTTGTTTTGCGCGTCCGACCTAGCCTACAACACAGATAGAACGATTTCTAAATTTTGACGAGCAAATCTATACAGCTATCCAGGATTTTTTTTTGATTGTTTAAATGCGCTAATCGCAGAAAATCCTGGTTTAAATTCAAAAATGTTTCTTGTATCGGATAGTCAATTTACCGAGGCAGGTTATTTTTTTCTCAAATTAAAGCGAATGAAACCTCGGGGTACAGCTAATATATAGTATATACAACCTAGTCTGTCCTCGGGGTTTTCCAGTCTGTTTGTTAAATCAAAGCTTAAGCTATTACTTTTACTATCTAGATGTCGAAAGCTGATGTACACATGTTAGCTGATGAGGTACATCAGTAAACAGTCATCCTTCTGTCTAAATCGCAATTTTGTTATATCGAGTTACGCACTCTGAAAACAAAACATACTTCGGCTTTCACGTGTAGGGACTAATATGTTTTCCGTATTGGCACAGCCTTGTAACATTTGTGAGAAATGAGGCGATGAGAAAGTTTTCTATTAATAGGATTATTGCGTGAACTCAGTAAAACAAAAAAAAAAAAATATATTCCATCATCTAATAATATCCTTGCAATACCACTAACAAGATCTATAAGTCTTGCATACATACATATTAAAGACTGAAAGTAACAAAAACTGCCATATCCACACTTCTTTCACATTAAAATCTAGTAATACAAGATAATTTATAAATAGATTTTTTGTTTGGTTTTCGTTGAGAAACTCACACTACTGGACAGATTTTTAAAAAGTTATACCAGTGAGTGATCAATAACTTCATCGAATCTATTAAACTATATGTATATTAATCTATTAACAGGTACAATGTTTGCGCTTATTCATTTATAGTCACATGGTGGCATTACAATGGGTTCATGGTGTATTTCTAATGGCACATATGTAGAAATAAAAAAACCACTGTGTAATTATGACCTTTCCATAGTAACTCAGTGAAAAAAAAGTTATTTTCTTATCAAATAAGACTCGCTTTAAGCACCACCGATTCATCTCTGAAATGTGAATTAAATAACATAATCGAGATCCTGGTTTTACTTGCAAAATATAGTCTATAAATCAGGGCCTACAATATAGAACAGTACCACAAGTATACACCGATTAGTAAAGAAATAAATATGTTCAACATAAAACAATAGTAACTAATACCTATCTACATACGACTAATTTTATCGTGTTGTTTACTTCTTTAGCTTTACATGAGAAATTTTAATGCGACGACGAGGGCCCAGTGCCAAATCGTAATGCAAGCAAAACAATCGAGAGTTACCAGTCGCAGATAAACACCTAAAAACGTCTAAATGATATTCGATACATTTTCATCCCGATCCTCTATCAGTCCTGACGTCCTCTCCGCATCGTTGCGATATAATTTTAATATATAAATGTAACTGACGTCAGCGTTCAGAATAGATTCATGTCAATGTCTTCGAACGGAAATAGAGCACTGCACTCGACTAAAATAGACGGTATGAAAATAGATTTATAGCATTTTGCTATTCATAATTAATGTCAAATAGTCTCGTGATATAACTTCGCGTTTATAAAAAAAAAAAAAAAAAAAATAATAATAATAATAATAATAACAAAATAAAACACTAACTTCGTTTTAAATTTATGTATGTGTAGAAACTGGATGATTTTATTACCTGTAACAAAAAAAGAGACACTTTAATATTTTACAATGAATAAGTAGTGATTTGTTTTTAAAATACATGCTGCTTAACATCGTTCTTTGAACCTTCGTAATTATAGTAAGATTAATATAAAATACCACCTAATATTTACCCCGATACAATCTAACATTTTATATTACAAAAATTAGGTTAAATATTCTCACCCATACACTTCATAAACATACATGAATACAAAACAAGATATCACAAACAAACAATGAAACGTTAAATTCCACATTCGAAATTCGAAAGCCTTTTGAAAATATGCATTTTGACGTCAGCTGAGCCAATGTACTGTTTATTTCATCTCGGGAAGGATTAGGCTCACATCGGAGTTCAACAGGTTCCGCTCCACCCTCTCCCCTCCCGAGCACAACAAGAAGAAACTACATCGTTCACTGAGCGCTAACAACATTGACTTGATCGAGAGATAGCAAAAAGTGGGTGAACCGCATTGATGGAACTACTTCGAAGGCCCAACTATCTATATAATTGATTAATTTATATTGTAAAAATGCACATGGTCAATTTTTTTTCTAATTTAAATAGATACATAAAGTTAATTTCAGTAATAAGCTACTTAAATTCTACTTTGCTTTTAATTAAAGGTGATTATAAAATTTTAAAGCAATGTACTACATTGTTATAATAATAATAATTATTATTATCATTATGACAATATGTAGTACATTGCTTTAAACACATTGTCATACACTACATTAATTAACAACCGCTCTTGTGTAGTTGAGCGAGTAGTCCCCTAAAACACCGACAGTATGCGCATTCGATTCCCGCTTGGGATGAATATTTGTTTTTGTAGAAAATATTTCATTCCGGTTTGGATGTCTATCCTTGTGGGTCTCCCCACCGTGTCTTAGACGTGTTGCACGCTAAGCCGTCGGTCTGCCTGATAGCGATCGTTACTCGTAGTAGGGAACATGTCCGCCAACCCGCAGTGGAGCAGGTGGATTAAGCTCCAATCCTTCTCCTACACGGAGAAAGAGGCCTATGCCATCCATGTACATTAATTTTAATGAATAATTAATAAACAATATGTATAGCCATCGCATGTCACTTTGAAATCAAAACTTAATCAGTAAATGGAACTTCAAATACCGTTAAATGACCTTAAATTGATTTTAAAAGCTCTTTTGAACGATGTTTTGCTTGTGTATTGATTTCCTTTAAATCCTTTAAATTGATTAATAATAGAAATAGTGACTGAAATAAATCTTTCGTTTGATTTTTGAAGATATAATTATATATATATATATATATATATATATTAATCTTACATTTTGACTTATTTAAGTCGCAATAAAAAAAATCAGATTTTTCCATTACTTCATAATAATTTTATAATAAAAAAAATTGATAACTTCATAGACATTTCATAACATATTTATTAATACTGAGAGACTTTTTAACTATAATCATTCGAATATTTTGATTGTTTAAATTATACACATATGTTTCATTTGGCATCGATTCAAATGATCATTGGAATTGGCAAGAATTTTGAATTAAATTTTGCGAGGGATACAAAGGAATGCCTGATGTTTTTGGTACTTGTTGGTTTGATAGTGAAGTTTTGTATTACATACTTCCAAAAATTATATAATAATATTGAAATATAATAGAAAAAACATATAACCGGAGGTTGAAGTTTTAGCCAACTATTTTTATTAAACCTTAGCAGTTATGTATATATATTTACAATAGATACGAGTATATCATTTAACCGACTCAACTACTCTATTTTATGATAGGATACTAAAGACTTATAGTTCATTAGGTGACAGTCGACTGGTATACATAATCGTATTTTGAAATAAACGTTTATTATAAAAATAAAAATACAATATAATGTCTATATCTCGGAGTGGTATTCAAACTCACATTTCTGAAGCGGAAGAACGGCCACTAACAATGGAAAAAACGGTTCAGTCAATCAGGTGCATATAGATTTGTAGTAAATAAGGTCTAATGATAGTTTCAATGCGGAATCATGCATGGTACCGACCCCAGTGTATCTCTAGCCATTCTGCTAGTTATAATTCTGATTTGAAAGGGAATACGATAGATTGTATTCTTTTCAAAGGACCTCTCATACAGATCGTACGAGTATTAATCTGACCCTCGCTTTAACGGAATATTTACGGATATTTTTTTATAACTGTGACTGTGTGACTGTTTATATAATTATTTTGATAAATATACATACAAAATAATACATATATAAATATATATAAATGACGACGCGTTGGCACAACGGTCACAACACTGGATTGTGGCTGTTGCGCACAATGTTTTATTATTCATACATTATTAAATATTTCGACATTATGATTGATATGTTTATTGCTATTAATAAAGAGGCCTTAATCTCCTGACATATACGAACGTACGTGTAAATATTTGCAATACAGTCCGTTGCTACTACATATGCCTATACTACGTAAAAAGGTCATTCACGTTCGTAGACCTACCTACGTAGCACATTCTTGTCTGATCGTAGCTGCGTAGCGTGTCGTAAAATAATAATACATTTTTGATATGATATTAATTTAAAAAAAAGTTTGGAATTTCCTAATGTGTGGGTAACACAAAAATAAAATCGTACAAAATAATAATACAGATAAAGTAATTCTTGTTAACATATTTAACATAATTATTACTTTAAGATAAATTTGTTATGCTGAATCAATTAAATACTAACTGAGATGCACAAAAAAAACGACTTAATAAGAATAAAATTTATAAGTGTTTTGTGGATTCGATGTACACTCAGTGTAAATATTTGTAGTAGTACAAATATCAATATTTGGCCGAAGTGTGTTCCATTTTGGATCTCCCTATAGCGCCTTAAATGGCACGTAATGCCTTCACTTTCGTATGATCTCAATATAATAAAGGTTTGACAACAATCGCTTCTCAGGTAGGAAAAATTATTATCCGCCAGACTGAGTGGACCAACGGTGACGGATTAACGTAAGCGTCAACACTGGAAGACCCAACTACACGGAGCATTTGCCAATGTTTGAAATGTTTATGTGCTGATTAAATTATTTGTTCAAGCATACAATTTAATTAACCTACTTTTATAAAAAAAGTATAGTTATCCACAAGAATGGAACAGCGTGGAAGTTATATGATTTCTAAAAAAAAAAACGAGCAAGTTTCAATAAATGTAAACACAATAGGGTAGATGCGTGAATGGTTTGGTCATCCCTAACCCAGCTTGCCATTTTATATAATTGATTTTCCTCTTTCACGCTTCGACGATTTCTACAGCCGACTCGTAAAAAATAGGGGAGTTTCTGAAAGGGACGGTTGCTCGCGTCGAGGGTTTCGGGTGGAAAGTTCCCTTTTCTGACACTCCAAAAATCCTATGCAAGCATTTTGTTGAAAGGTTTATTATTTACATAGTTAAATGTTAAAAGTTATATAAGTGATACACTATATTATAGTATTTAAGGAAAAAATAAAATAAAAACACATCAAAAAATAAAATTGTAATCGTAACTCGTAATAAGATGTGTTCATATTTAACATATTTTTAAATGAAGCTTCGATACCTAATATAATACTCAATATTTGCACTAAAATCTTTTTAAATCATAACACTTCGTCTACAAAAAACTACAGGCTTATTGATGTAATTGAAAAATATCTTAAAAATCTTAAGCATATAATTTATATTTAATCGCGGCCTGGATCGCGGATCTCGCGGTAAATAGCGATAAATGTCAATATATCTTCCCTAATGAGAGTGGACGTTGCTCTAAGTATCGCCTTTAACAATATGACGTAATTAATTATACATAATTTTAATTATATACCAATTTGCTGATTTCCGCATAATTTCGCTTCATAAATTTAACTTAATCATCAAATAAACAAATAATGTGTTATATTGTTGTTTGAAATTCTTAATTTATGAATTAAAGCAAAATAGAATGAGCGTAAATATTTAAATATATTGTTTTCTAATGTTTACGAGAATTTTACTCATTTAATGAAACAACTTTTTTTGGATTTTATCGCGGTTTATTAACTTTTTTTTTTTATTCCTATATATCTTAAAATGTCCGTCATTTCAGACAGTTGTATAAAAGGCTAATAAACGAATAACTTTTCCGGATCACCATTTTTCCGTGTAAGAACGAAAGTTATAATTAGTGAGCAAATCTTTATTGCTACATTAATTTATCGTCTACATTTGAAGGTAAAGATGCGCTAATCAATTTTATACAGATAAGCAACAAACATGTGAAATTTTTTTACTCGGTATTTCTTCTGCAGAATTAAAAATTTATAAGGATATATAGATTAGAAATTAAGATTTTCGAATAATTTGTTTTTTTTTTTCGTATATTTGCTACTAAATACTAAGTAATTTAAAGCATTGCAATATGTCTCACTGACAAAAAAAAATGTGGCGTATCCACACATATACAAACTTTTTATGGCAAAATAATGATCAAACCTCATTTTTTTGTTATTTAATAAAAATATTTTTTGATAGATGTCAAGAATTTGTATTTTGAATGCTTCTTTATAACTTATGTTTTACATTTTATTAATTCTAATATATATTTTGCTACGTGAACATTGTTTACTATATTATTTTTCTTTAATAAAAAGTCGGTGGAGATATCGAAGTCCTTATCATTACTTCCTTCGTTAAATAGCTCATTCACTAAAAAATCACTTGTAATAAAACCCATTGCTGTTACAATTACCATAAACGTATCTTTTGTGACATTTGTAATTGAAAAGTAATTATATTTTAATTAAGAAGAAAGAAATTGTAGCAGAATAACGATTGAGGGCGGTCGAGATTAAAAATCGCCATTTTATTTCTAATTTATAATAGCAATAGGGCGTCAGATCGCGCGTGCTGGGTGCGTTTTATGACCGCCAGAGGGCGCTAATGACGTCAAATAATTGGTGCTTTAAATGTAAATGATGACACACGCCGGCCCCCTTCGCCTTTATTAAATTTGCTTCTGTATAAGGCCGATCTTATACCCGTTATATAGTGCTAAGCTGTGTCAATTTTGTTTGTTTTTTCTTTTCAATAATGCTAGTAGTTGAGGAAATGAAGACTGCAAAGTATTATTATCGGAAATTTACACCAAATAATTTCCTTGCAACTAATAAAGCAATGTCTTAATTGTATATTTTCGCTGTTTTTAATCGAGGCGGACATATTATTGAACTATAAACTAATAGTAAAATATTAAGTTTTCATACTAAATACAAGTATAACAATACTTTAACATTGTTTTTTCATTCGTTATATTATACATTTAACTGTTATGCAACCTCGTTTTTTTTTCTTTTTTGTGAAAAAAGAAATATTAATATATATTTATTAGCATTGTATCGCTATCAATAGCATAACGTTTCATGTAGTTTATCGGTCTTTTGAAATTTCGCGATTTTATTTGAAGCGACGACAAGATTAAGGACTATTACACTTTTAAGGGTATTTTATCACTTCTTACCAACCACAAAATATTATCAAAATTCATTCTACGTACTTATTTAAGTGGTTATCTAATGCAGGTAAATTTAGGGTAAAGCTTTATTTAATGTATATTATTATTAAAGTTTATTGAAACATATTGTATCTGAGGTGGGGCACAGTAGGACATATCCTGCTAAAAATCTGGAGCAGCCTGACTGGGGAAGTACCTCGACCTTATAGAAGATTACAGCTAAATAATACTGCTTTCCATCACTCGTGTTCCTGTGGCGAGTAAGGTGAACTTAGCTTCTGGGGAGGGTCGGCAAAGCGCTAGCGATCCTTGTAGTGTTGCAGGCGTCCATAAGCTACGATAATCGCTTACCAGCAGGTGAGCCATACGCTTGTTTGCCGATCTAGTTATACAAAAAAAAAATGTAAGTGGGAGTAAATGTAAGTTATATAATTATATTCAAATGTACGTAAATGCTTATTACTTTTCAGTTGATTGGTTTTATTGGAATATTTTGCAGATCTTAATGTTGATGGTACATAATGACGGCGTTAACGGAAGTAACCGATACAGCCCTTAAAATCAGCATGTTCAAATGGCAGTGGGCTGGTCACGTGTATCTTAAGACCAATGGCCAATCGACAGATGTGTCCTGACTGTGAATAGAGATCGCGTCTCCGGAAACGCAGCTTCGGATGTCCCCCGGCCCTCTAGAACGACAATCGTGCAAGATCATTGATCATCATGGAGATAGCAGAAAACCGGGTTATCCGGCACGAGCTTGTAGATGCTTACGTCAAATAGTGGGACCGAAACAACATTTTTCACGGCACAAAAATGTAAATATCATTTATATGTACTCAGTGTATATAATTCCAAACGAAAATCATAAATTTTTAAAAGTGATGTACTTAGTTCAAATTTTGTAAAGAAAATTTGTTCTAAATTTAACCCGTAACTTTAATAATTTATACACTTTTAATAATAGTTTTTCGTGTTGCAAAATAGCGCAGTAAAATATGTTCCAAACAAAATCCTAACCGCATAACCACCGGCGGGCTTGCGGGCGACCGCGGACACTGAGCGTATGTTAGTAATAGCTACTTGTCAGGAAAATAAGCTAATTAATGATTTCCTATGTTAAACCTATTTACAATGATAAAATAGATTACGGTATCGGCATCGTTTTATTAATGATAATTATGTTATTTTGAATGATATTAATATTGTAAATTATGTTGAATTTATATTACTGAGTGCTAGACTTTTGTTGTTGTTGTTTGTGAAATTTGAAGTATTTATTTAATTTTTCATTTTGTTTTCGTGAGATTTAATGAGATTTTATAGACTCCTATTATTAACGCTATGAGTAGCTGTTAAAAGATAGAATTTTAATTACATAAAACACGAAGAATAATACGTATAATAGAGAACTTACTTACACAGTAACTTTAAAAATAAAAATAATTCTTCGATAACTGATATGTATTAAAGTGGTGTAATTTTTACATAGTAAGAGTATTTTTAGTATTTTTTATCTGTTAAATCTCTATAAAAGCCAACGTGGGATTTTTTTACACCCTTCATCAAACATGAAGCATGATGCGATTTTACTTGGACCATACCCCCATTTTATGCTCACGTAATTAACAATCTCCCCTAGGGACGGTGTTTATTCATCCCAGTTCCTTAGGATATTCTTAAGCGACGACAACAGGTTGACACTAACGGATACAACTTATATACATACAAGTGTAACGGGAGATGTCCAGTTTTTTCATGTCTTTAACAAGAAAATAAAACTTTTATTATTAATTATTATTATATATTTATAACACTTCTGAAGTAAGAACTTTTTATACAATAATTATAATTATAATACGCAAATTCATAATAATATTCTATGTGTGAAAACTTACTCGTATATGTCTCTTATATTTTATAATAAATAAATAAATAAATAACGCTTTACACTCTTGCCCCCAGTAGGATTTTCTGGATTGTAGATCTGGAAACACACACAATACGCAAACATTAACGCCCAGCGACGAAAAACATCTATATGGCCGATACAAAAGTCTGTTGTAAGCGGGGATGGAACCCGCGACCTACAGCGCCAGAGTACTGCGACCGTTGCGCCAACGCGTTGTAATATCATTATAAAAATCTTTTATACAGTCTGTTTACCTAATGAACATAAAATAATCCAATTACGTGTGTAGTAATTTACTCTAAAATATATGTTCTTAATTATTAATTCCATTTTACATCTCAGGCAGCAAATTTATCATATTACAATACAAATTCTATGAAACTCTACTGTTATTTCTGTATATGTAGCCCCAGAAACTAGCAAAACGAAGCAACAATATCTGATTCGAGCGAATAGCTAGAAACAAAACGATAATTAAAGAGTTTAAGTTAAGTTATGAATTTCGTTACGAAATGAGATACACTCAAATAAAACAGACTAGATTCAAACGTTCGAAGAGGTAAGCGTTAAAGGACCGTAGTATTAATTATTACAACAAACTAAGAGCAAAGCGCAGTTCGAATTAAATGCAAATTTTCTTAGAGTTGAGAGAGCAGCCATTCAGTTCCATTAAAACAATACGAATATAAATCAGATTCAAATTTTGCACTTCGATTAAAAGCTCCAAGAGGTACGCGTGCCTAAGTGCAAAGTAAACAACTGTACAAGGCTAACTTGAAACCGGCCGGGTCCAGTTTAATGGGAACTTTGGTATTGCTTGTAAACAGTCCGATAGAACCAGTCGATACTTGGCCGCCAGGGGAGGCGGGTGTCATACGAGATTGGCCGGTTTGATGTGATCCCAATTACTACGTGTAGAGAGCCAAGCCGCTTATGCAAATGACGATTCCCGCGGACGCATCTAATGGCCCGTAAGGGGGGTATGCACTTTTAGATTATGCCACCCACTCTTGCATGCTAAATAAGAGCGAGATAGATGTATAAGTTGATGGCTATGTTCAATATGTGCCCGTATGTAAAGTTATAAAAGAAAAAAATGAATGTATATTTCTAGATATGTCAGCATTTATCGTGTCAGTAGCTTATATTTATCTTATTAGTTTGACACACTGATTAAAGTGTTTAGTTACTGTTTCAATAATTATTATTACCAGTGAGGATAATATACCAATTTCTAACCAACATTAGTAACATTAGTACGTATTCAACCATATGTGCAGTATTCTAAATACAATATAGCTATTCAGTATTACTTAAAACAAGCTACGTTCCACAATTTAACACGCAGTTCTATCCAATGTAGAGTAAAACTTTAGACTTATATTCATATATCAATGCACGATTAAACTTCTAAATTATATAATCTATATATCTTACCTACTTACATATTTAAAAACAACTGTTATAATATAGTTGTAAAAATCATACTACAGCGGTATCAAGGAAATAAACACACACACACACACACACACACACAGAGATAATATATATTTGAATATATTTTTTGTGTATCTGTTAGTAATACGAGTAGTTTTTTTTTTTTTTTTTTTTATAAGACAAGATCGGCAAATAAACGTATGGCTCACCTGATTGTAAGCGATTACCGTAGCCTATAGACGCCTGTAACCAGAAGCATCGCAAGCGCGTTGCTATACTACCTCCAATCCCCCCCAGGAGCTCTGGTCACCTTACTCACTACAAGAACACAACACTGCTTGGAAGTAGTGTTATTTAGCTGTGATCTTTTGTAAGGTCGAAGTACTTCCTTAATCGGGCTGCTTCAGATTTGAGCAGAATATTATCCTATTTCTACCTCAGTTAAATATATCAACTATAAAAATAAAAAATAAACTTAATCTCTATAGCTATACTTTTTAATTAGATTTCTGTTCTGAAAAATATGAATTTCAATTTTATACGCGGCAAAATAGTTTAACTAAGCCGCTGTCACACAAAATATTTTATTATTTAAAATAAATCTATTACTAAAAAAGCGAGTTGTATGAGTGAATCATAAAGCCTTTATAAACACATATGTCGTGTACGAAAGGCATTAATACAATAACCCCGTATCGATTACATCGGGCAACCATTCAAAACAAATTGTTTGCAGCGAAATATCCCGCCATACGAGAAGTATCAACTTTTTTAATTTCCCCACCCTCAGCTGGTAACGCGACTAGGGTTGTTATTTCTCGTTTCCAAGTTTAGGTATTTACGAGAAAACCAAATAGGGTGAGAATTTATTCCATATTTTTTATAGAGAGTATATATTTATTTTATCGTCTCTTTATCCGTTACTGTAATCTTGTAGGTAGTCATTCAATTTTTTTTAACTTAATTTCTGTGTTTATGGTACTGATAATGTGTATCAATAAATGTGTGTCCATAAAATAGAAAATTAAGCATATATATGCATAATTTATGTTTCTCTGACAATACAAAAACTACTGCCAATATACTGTACAGACTTCACTGTAGTTAACAACCGAATACGGTTATCTATCGTCATTAAAATGTATCAACATTAATCTTTACAATTTTTGATGTCCGGAATGGAAGGATGGATTATTAATAAACAGTCACATATGTACGACCATTACTTCACTATCTTCTATCTACTAGTATTACGAAAATCTACCCTAAAATGTAATAGTTCAATGACCGCAAAAATTCTTTCTTATATTAATGCCTGTCAGTATCGTTGTCAAATAATCCCGATAACGGCAGCCCTAGTCGCCATACACACGAGTAGGGGTGAAAAAAACTAATGGGACACAAAGTAACAATGGAAAATTTTGAATATTGGAACGAAATTTCCGAGAAATTTTCAATATTGAAATAGTTTTAACGAGACTGCGCTGAGCAAGTTTTTTTTTAATTATAACATTTTATATTCAATTTATACGCGCTAAAATACCTAAAATATTTATTATACTTGGGCTTTTAATTATTATATTTCATGATTATTTTTTTTTGTATTTATATTTGATATAAATTTTATTATAACCGTGGTCTGGGTGTTTGTGTAGTCCTTGTGGGTTTCCTCACCATGTCTCGGAGTGCACGTTAAACCGCCGCTCCCGGTTGTTATTATGTACACCTGATAGCGATTGTTACTCATAGGATATATTCACCGACCCGCATTAGAGCAGCGTGGTGGATTAAGCTCTGATCCTTCTCCTACATGGGGAAAGAGGCCCATACCCAGCACTGGGATATTACAGGCTGAAGCGTAAAGCTTCGCCTGTAATAAGCGGCTGAAGATTTTTGATGTTAGCTACTTATTACATTAACCTAGATTTGAACTGAGAAAAATAACTCGAATAAATTTATTGATAGCACAAACAGACTGCATCACAAGTACCACGATAAGACTGAATGATAGGTATTTTTTCACAAAAAAAATGTTCAAAATTTTCAAAAATAGAAGAAAAATATTGAAGAAAAGGTTTTTTTTTTCTTTTTATTGGTAAAATTTCCAGTAAAATTTAGTGTTAAGTTATAGACAAAAATTGATTGCTGATATTTTTGATACGCGCATCAGCGCTATTCAACCGACTTCAAAAAAGAAAGATGATCTCGATTTTTGTACTTAGAAGCTGGCGTATATCATGTGGTCCAATTTAAATTTGAGCCAGATGTAACAAGTAATTTTTGGGTTAAGTCTTATAATGGAGAATTTATAGACTTCAAGTAAGTTTAGGATGTTTTCAATTTATTACTAGTTATTACTAGTCGATATAAATTAAGATCGCTTTTTTCTAAACAATTAAGTTACTAACAAGAAGAAAAATTGACTAAATCTGCCAGACAAAAAACTAGCTACAAAGAATTAAGTCATAGAATGCCCAACATGGCTGATCGCTAATTTAAAAAAAAAGATATATTAAAAAAAAAACACACGCTAAATCGCGATATAAAAAAAAACACGTTTTAAATTTTATTGTACAGTAAGCGAAACGAACCGTTTTCAGAATATAGCAACTGAACTCAAGTAATTGATTTCGATTAACGTATCGTTGTTGTATACGGAGGGCACAGAAATCACGCGCGCATGCATAATTTACAAGGTTAAAACACATTTAGTCCTCTACTCGATTTGTGCTAATAGCGTAGTCCCTAATTCCATCAACGGATTTACATTTAGACCGTTATTATGGTAGTTTCGCTACCGTACGTTGAGTGTACAAACACCTTTTCCCAAAAGGCTGGTAGCGCACCCGCAAATACTCTTATGTTGCTGATGTCCATGGCAACCACTTAATAGATGGTGTTATATGATTGTTTAAGTTTCCCTTTTTGTATAAAAAATGATTGCTCAAAACTTTCGAAACAAAGATTATTTTGTTGCTTCGCAAATTATGAAAAAAAAATTCGTTTTTAGTATCATGCTAAATTAACAGCCTATGAAATGATTCTAGATATTACAACTTTTGATTATTAAAATCAGTTCAATAAGGAAGAATGAAAAGTGATAAAAATAAAGAATGAATATAATTCACTGGTTACTTACTAACTGTTACTTGAAATATATCAGAACGAACTTTATAAAATTAAAAATTTGACAGTTAACAGAAAATAAAAAGTAAATTATAAATCGATATTTATGTAATTTTTAATATTCGCGCCATTATAACTTTTCTCGTGCGTGTTTGATGAATATTTTATCTAGTGAATTATCCGAGGGTCATTTCATGGGAACGAATTAATTGATGTCACCTGTGTAAAAATCCAGCGTACAATATTAAATACAAACATAATTATACGTTTTTGTCATACGTATAAAAAGTATTTGATATATGTTTTATTTATACGAAAGTCTTTTAATGCGATTATAAATTAAATAAAAAAAAATCAAATTGCTTAAAGTTGTATAAACTTCGATTAAAACACGTTTTTATAATCCAAGTAAGCTAATTAAATCAGCGTTGTTGTAAGATCGACAGATATAGACATTCGTTTCATATGTTACGTAACAAGCAAACGAAAAAAAAATCCTTACATAAAATAGCACAGCCAGAAAATCATGCAGTATTATCAAACATTCCTATTCATAATCGTCGTTTATCTCACTATTACCGTCGTGAGACGTAACATGAAAGATGCAAGAGTCAAATTATTACACAGAGCACAGAACGTTCTAGGTATCATTACAAAGGAAGCACGAACCGGACCGACTCTTAGAGCACTAGAAATAAATTGCACGTACCTACTCGGAACACCGAAATCTCAGTTTCCTTATCCCGGTGACCTATTTTGACACGTTACGTTACTTTATTCCATAATAGCGCCACGAAAAAGACGGCCTTACGACCGTTTTGCGTCCGTATTGTTGCAGCGTTGAATTTTTATAAACTCGTATTGACATAGTAGGTATGTATTTCTGTAACAATACAAGTGAAAAGGTTTTTGAAATTTTTTGAAACTTATGAAGCATTAATAAAATTTATAAAAAGGATTTGATGTAAAATGTGAAGAGCCTAGTGACATCCTTCATCTGGATAAAGGACTCTTATAATATAGATTAGCAATACGCTAGGAAAATGACGAGTCATAACCTAAAATTTAACAATTTTTGACGATAGTTTTCTTCTAGGGTAATTGTAATACTAAGCATTGTCATAGCAGATAAATTCAATCTTACCTCTTTTCGTCGCATGTATGGTTCATTAACTGAAATATATGTAAAAAATCTGTCATAAATTGGAAAACAATCTGACATTCGCGCAACCCCTAGAGTCAGCAAAGTATGTCGTAATTTTTATGATGCCACTCATCTATATTTTTATGTTTAACTAATTTATAGATTCAATCTTTGTTTTAGCTTTTTCTCCACGTAAAAGAAGGATCTGAACTTAATCCACCACACTGCTCTACTACGGGTTGGTGAATATATTCCCTAATATGAGTAACGAGTATTATCAATAGTCTTACTACTATCGTAGACTACTGGTCTACTAGTCTACGATAACAACCGGGATCGACAGCTTAACGTGTTTTCCGAGACAGGATGAGGAAACTCAGAATAATGCAGCATTATTATGGTGGTCAATAATTAAAAAAAAATTAATAAAAGAAAGCATTATTGGTCATTAATGAACTGAATACGTTGAAATTTGTTCAAGTTACTTAAAAATTAAAACGCATTTGTGGCTTTGAAATTTAAATGCGTTTGTGTCAATTAAGATCAGATGACCCACTTACACATAGACTGTTTCGATAAAAAAAGTTTAGTATATAAATTAGCGATGAAAAAAAAATTTTGATACTACTATTAGCGCGTAATATAAAACTCGACAAAACTATTAGAATTTATTAATACATCAGTCAGTAGGTTTAGTCTCTCTCGCCAATTTTAAGCCAGTACGTCCGCAAAATGTAACTTAATTCATTTAATTAAAACCATCAAAATTTCACTAAAATTCACGGGGCTTAGTCCACTAACGATAGTCGCATGATTGGTTATGTGCTAACCGCGAATTTTAAGAGTTGAATTATTCCGGTACATTGTAACCTTTATGTTGTTATGTTTGTTACATTTAATAATATTTCGTCAATATTCTAAAGTGTCCTACGTAAACTTTGCCCTGCAGGTAAAAATCTACGTAAATATCTTATATAAGTTTAACATATAAGATTTTAAGCTTTCACGGTCAATATGAACACTTTGTATTCTACGAGATTTACCGCGATTAATATAGATAAGTTTAGTGAAAAAAAAAAATGAAAACAAATAACCAATTCCGATCTACAATGTATTATAAATTTGGAAGTTCTAAAATAAAAAAATATATATATATAATAAAGTTAATTTAATAAGTCATAAGTTTGTTCATAAAATACAAAATTTAGTTCCAGGAAAAGTTAATAGGAGACTAGAGATTTAATAAGTTGGCGGCTAAATAATCCACATAATATCGTGGTCTCATACAAAATCCAGTTTACGATGCGTATTAACGAGAAACCTTCGCCGGATCAATGAAGGGATTCCGTTGTGGCCGTCAACCCTTTATGAACTAAATCCTTATAAATGCCTGCTTAATCGACTTCAGCATTTTTTTCTCTTTTTATTTCTGATCATATTTTTTTTACTTTATTTGCACTTAGCATAGAAATGAGATTTAAAAACATACGTACGTCAATTTCGAAACTAAATGCTTTGAAATTACTTTAAGGTACTTAAGTAAAATTACGTAATTATACTTAAGCTGACGGTAGTTACGAAAACAGTAAAAGCTTCATAGCGACTGTGGACTATCGGTCGAGTCGTATCCTCAATTACTAAGTAACAATGTGAGGGGTTTAAGAACATATTGATTACTAATTAAGCAACAATTTGTTGGATTTTTTAAACACAACAAAGCATTGTTGCTAGTAATTATATTATAACTTCGCTTCAGCCTATAATATCCCACTACTGGGCATAGGCCTCTTTCCCTATGTAGGAGAAGGATCAGAGCTTAATCCACCACACTGCGGGTTGGCGGATGGTATGGTATGGTTAACACGAGCTGGTTTCCGCAACTCGACGACTTTGTATTTTGTTGACGGGTTGGCGGATATATTCCCTACTATGAGTAACGATCGCTATCAGGCGTACATGATAACAACCGGGACCGACGGCTTAACGTGCTCTCCGAGGCACGGAGGGGAGGACAAGGACTGCACAAACACCCAGACTACGGCAAACACCTGTATGGCCAATACAAATGTTAGTCATGTGCGGGGATCGAACCCGCAACCGCCAGCGTAACAGGTACAATCCATAGCTGTAACCGTTGCGCCAACTATAATATATTATAACTTAATAGAATATAATTAGGATTTTTTTATATACATTTTACTGTCTAAAATATGAAGTATACAAATCACGTTTATTTTTATTTAATATATAATAAAATACCCCTTATCAATACAGATGTCTAAAAATGAGAATGCATTAGATTTCTTTGGCAACATTAAAATGATACACCGCTCGAGTACTGTCTAATTTACATAAGGGATAATCTTGTTAAATGGCGACAGGGGTACAGAGTGGAGCTCCGATAGGCTGTCATAAATCAAACAAAAAGTCACTATAATGTACTGTCATATCACCCTGCCCTTTGAAATAATATAGTTTTGTTTCAAGGGGCAGGTATGTCAAATCGCCAGAGTATTGCTATATTTGCAATAGCAAACGTGATCATTGCTAACCAATTGCTTACCAAAAGCGATTTTTTAACAAATCAGCGAATGCTGTCTCGTTGAGTAATCTGTGAAATAAAATTGAGCAGTCGAAATGTGTTCTTCTGAGTCTGTCTAATTTATTATTTTGTAAAATTGGTGTTGCTAAGGTAAGAGCGATGAGTCACTATTTTCTTAATGGCAATAGATTAGTGGTTTTATTAATCGCCGTTACTTGTGGCAAAATTTAAAACTTTATTGTCATATTTATACATATAATTAATTGCAGTAAAATCTTAGTAATATTTATGTAAGAAAAAAATTAACTTTATAATTAATTGATTATTTTTTTATGAATAACCCATTTATTTATCTTTACTATCAATTACTAGATCGTTCAATAAGTCCCGAGACTAACCTGGAAATGGCGCATATATTAAAAACTCTTTTGATTTTTAAAAAGTACTGGCTATCAATACAAGAATATGTGTCAAATTTTTAAAAATGGAACAATAAAATTATTGATTTTGAAACATTTAAGTGACGCTACGGTTGTAAGTTCGATACAATGGAAAAAAACGAGTTTCGCGTGTTGATAAAACATTGTTTTTTAATGGGAAAAAATACCGTTGAAGCACAGCAATGGCTTATAAAATGTTATGCAGGATCAGCTCCCTCTAAAGCAACCATTTGTCGGTGGTATGCCGACTTCAAACGCGGTCGCATGGACACCAATGATGGGGAACGCTCAGGTCGTCCAAATGAAGCAGTGACTCAACAAAATACTAACCAAGTCCTCAAATTCGTATTGGAAGATCGGAAGGTAAAAGTGCGAGAGATAGCCGAGATAGTGAAGATTTCAGCTGGTAGTGTTTTCACTATTTTACACAAAAATTTGGCCATGAAAAAGCTTTTTTCTAAGTGAGTGCCGCGTTTGCTTACAACTAATCAAAAGGAACAACGTATCAATGATTCAGAGCGATGTTTGGCGCTGATGAATCATAATAAGAAGGATTTTTTACGTCGGTATGTAACAATGGATGAAACCTGGATATACCATTTTACTCCGGAATCCAATCGGCAGGCAGCGGAGTGGAGAGCGGCTGGTGAAAGCCGCCCGAAGCGTCCAAAGACTCAGAAATCGGCCGGTAAGGTTATGGCATCTATATTTTGGGATGCGCATGGAATACTTTTCATCGACTACCTTGAAAAGGGGCAAAATATAAATAGTGACTATTACATGTGCTTATTGGAGCGATTGAAGTACGAAATTGCGGATAGACGGCCTCACATGAACAAAAAGAAAGTGGTGTTTCACCAGGACAACGCGCCTTGTTACAAGTCCGTGAGAACGATGGCCAAAATTAACGAATTGGGCTTCGAATTGCTTCCTCATCCCCCTTATTCGCCAGACTTGGCCCCCAGCGATTACTGGCTGTTTGCAAACCTCAAAAAAATGCTTCAGGGTAAGAAATTTGACTCAAATAGTGAAGTTATCGCAGCAACGGAGGCTTATTTTGAAGCCAAAGACAAATCGTTCTACACACATGGGATAGAAAAGTTAGAAAAGCGTTGGAGGGACTGTATCGCTCATGGAGGAGACTATGTTGATGAATAAAAATTAATTTTATAAAAAAGACCTTTTTTAGTACTTAGTCTCGGGACTTATTGAACCACGTGTTACACTAATTACTAGTTTGACAATTATATAAAAAAGTAAGTACATAAACAAATTTGAAAATCAAATATATGTACTGTATATAAGTATAAATGTATTTTATTTAGTGAACCACGCTAAATAGAAAATGTTCCATCTCAATTACGTACCAGAACGATTTACTTTTCCATCGCTCTGTTTTGATTGATTCCTTGTTTCTTTGCGGATTAATGTCTTACTCCGTCCCATACAATAAAAGTATCAAGGTACTGTGAATGCGAAACTTTTGGTTACATAGCGATTTAGTTATATTAAGAACAGAAAAAAATAATTGTGCATTTTACAAATTTGACCAGGGCGATAATTTCATATTTTCCCTTTTAGTTATATTTGTAATTGAGACTCTGCTGTTGGTTCGACCTTCAGTAACAAAGCATTATTTTCGTAATCTAAGCTGGTAGTAACACAAAATTTAATTAACATTGGGTATATTAGTGTAAAGAATATAGCCATCCCCTCTCTTCTCGTGGATGTCGTAACAGGCGACTAAGGGATAACACATTTCCACTACCACCTAGGAACCTAAAAAGCCGACCGATGGCGGGATAACCATCCTACTGCTGACATTAAAATACACAGGCCGCAGACCGGCAGCAGCGTCTTCAGTGGGACAAAGCTAGCCCTGCGGTCACCAACCCGCCTGCGCAGCGTGGTGACTATGGGCAACACACATGAACCTCGCGCCATTTTTGTCGCCAGCTTATGGAGGCCTACGAGTATGTCCAGCAGTGGACTGCGATAGGCTAAAGCGGGTATATTATTGATAAAATTGTGTAATAAGTATATTTAAAAAACTAATATTGTTAAACATTTTTTGAATATCATATCAAAAATTGACCGCTCCAGCGGGATTCGAACCCGCGTCTTCGACATACCGTGTCGACGCTCTAGCCAATTAAGCTATGGAGCTAATATTGTTGATGTAGAATTTTGGTATTCCATTCATATTAAACTCGTTTTATTTATTTATTAATGTAGAAATGAATTTTCACCAATATCTGGTCTCTGTTCCTTTTATAAGGGACGTCCGTACAGGAAAATCTGTACATTTTCATAGCATCATTTGTCTATCTATTTGTTATTTTTTCCGTAACATTAAATCATACGTGACTACAATATGAACAACATTATTAAGGATAGTGACTCTCCATCGCCTTTTCCACAAATAATGACGTAATGACTAGATTGAAAGCGTTGATATATATTTGTATGCAATAGCTGTTATTATGTATCGCGATTAGTTCGGCATTTTTTTTTTATATTCTTAATGGATCCATTAAATATCATATACGTACAATAACAACGATCCACTAAAAACGGTTAAAAATTTATATAGGTACATAGTTTTTTTAGTAAAAAAATATAGTTTTAATATTCAGTTCATACTTTTTGATAATAGAGTGCACATTTAAAAATAATTTTGTAGAATTGTAAAGCTCTTATTCTCTTGAACACCATGAATAAAATTCAAAGGGCAGTTTCAATTATTCATTCAAAAGAAAATAATCAAGTGAAATAGATAACGGCGTAGTATCAAAATGCAACGGAATCGCATGCACCGAAAAACAATAATAACCAAACAAATGCACGGTCAATTTGTCCCTAGACTCCATTTCAGGTGAATTACATTACAGTGTAATATAACAAAGTGTACCACAACCGCTTCGGTACACGGGCTCTCATTAAAGAACAATTAATGAGGGGTAGAAACAAAAAACCGCACGAGCCACGCCGTCTGCCAGGTCCTAATGAATGTAGTCATGCGTTTTATTAAAAGGGCCGAGTATTGCAGGCGTTATTTTAATAACAACGTCGTTATTACAACGTATCTAAGGGCCAAAATCGATGGAAGTCGAAATTGTTCATTTATTACTTTCGACATGGGTAATATATTTGGTAAAATTTTTGTGGCGTGTTTACGTTGGACTGAAATATTGCTGTTGCAACGGCAACTGTTTTCAAACTCGGGTTACTTTGTAAGTCATTGACTTCATGTTGACCAATGTAGTAACTACGTATAGATCTAGATATTACTTTCTTAAAAACTATATTATTAAATACAATTTTACAAGTAGTTTAAGTTGACATTGTCATTTCGTATTATTATTTTTAAAGAAACTTGATTAATTTATGTGTTATCTTGTTAATGTTTGTGTGACTGTTTATTTCTCATACAAAAACAAAATAACCTATTTACTATAGTTAAAATACAGTTTTAACAAAACAACCTTCATAATACCTATCAAAACACCACAGTAAAAGTGATACGAGAGACAGTAATTATGTGTTTGCTTTTAAATCTACCCCCACTGCCTTTATGGTTTGTGTTTGGTGTTCGCGAAGGGATCTATAGAAAGGAATAGGCCGTACAATAAAAATACAGGAAAAGAATAAAAAGAAATGTAAACTAGCTAATGTTTGAATTTTCAAAGTATTTTTATAGTCTTCCTAGATAAACTAAAACTCACTCGCGCAGTCGAAGTCGTTGGAAGAAAACCATTGAATAGAATAACTTTTATACAAAGTTAAAATTTATTTCCAATATAACAAATTCACGGTTCGTTTAAAAATACGGATACAATAAAAAAATCGATAACTAAATCTAGAGCACCGAACGATTTATCAAATATTGAAAGACATTTTTTTTCGTTCAATACCATCTCGATATCTTGAATACAATACAGGGTCAATATAACAAGATATTGTTATAAACGGGTTCGCATTGTTGGAGGAGAACAATACGCGGGGACAATTCAAAGGATTCAAGATTTCGATCAGGCGATAACTCTACGGAAGTGAAATTTCTACTATTAAAGATTCCTCAGAAGGATTCGGTCGTATCTAATCGTAATATCTCAGTTTAGTACAAAGTTTAAGCATCTGATAAGGATCGTTATGGAACTTCTATAAAATAACACATGAAAGTACAAGCAATCGATTAGAAATTATTTGACTGAAGATTATTTATGCACACTAAAAAACAAAAAAAAGAACAAAAAATCCAGATTTTTTAAAATTATCTTTTCACTGTAATAAAAATACACGTAAAAAAAAAGTTGTAACCGTCATTGTAGGTGTAACGAGGTGTTTGCAAAAAATCTTCTTTTGAAGCTAAATTGATAGCCTCGTTTATTTTAAGAACGACTTTTGGTAAAACAAATTTACGAAGTCGTTTATTCACTGTATTGAGATTATTTCAACAAAATTATGTCACATAAAAATAATATAGATTTAAGCAAACAATTATCAACGAAAATATGAACTCGAAGCGGTCACGATGTTGCTATCTTTTTGAAGCGTCAGATTAGTTTTACGTTAGTGATATTTTAAAGGGTATTCGCGCAGTTATTGTTCGTCAAATAACAATTGTACCGCACTTCATTTTCTCATATGAGTTTGACTAAGAGTTTGACACCAAATAAATTGATAGATATAGAATTGATACACACTAATTTATTTGCTTACTGTAAAAAGGTTCCTATGTAAGAGATTGTTTTGCTAAGCGACGTTCGGATTTAAATAAAAATAATGTTAACTTTTCTATAACAATTCTAGCGCAGAGGAGCAACGACGTTGTTGTAGGCGTAATAGATGTTATACCGCCTGACATCCTAATAGATACTGGTGCCATTGATGTTTCCTTGTATTGTCAATAGTTGTAAACGACCTTTCCTGCCAATCAATCAGTCGAACAATCAAAGGGGTGATTTAATTACTCATATCGATTCCTGTTTCACTTGTGCAGCAAGTGAATCTATATATGTGTTTTTGACCTTCTGGTGGTTCCTAAAAAAGGTGCTCCTGTCATAATCGGAATAGATGTGTTGAACGAAGAAGGTGTTATCTGTATAGTATAGTATACGTGTCACTAACGACTCGATCTTTTCGATTTGAGACTCAAACAATGACGGTGAAAATTTTTACTTAGGTTCGAATGAGGCTGGAACATTTTCCACATACTCCGTCAAGCCACAGTACAGCCGTCGAGTCAATATCAATGCCTAGGCCGGTTTCTGTAGATTTGAAAAAGGAGACTGGTGCGGACGCCAGGATGTCAGGAGAGGCCGTATTAGATGAGAGTTTTACAAACGATGCTTAATGTGGTTGTATAAAGAGAATAAATAGCTCAGCCTAGCTGCGCCTTTTTTTCTGCTCCAGACTTTATACCGAACGGTCATATTTGTCTTCTATATTTAAAAATTTGTTACTTATTGTTCTTTTCGTATTTTCATATCTATACAAATAAATAAAAATCGAGTGTCTGTTTTTAATATTAAAATCACCGCTTTTTACTAAATGCACATGGATACTCGGTACATATATCAAAATAAAGTTTTTTTTTTCAATTTTTGTCTATTTGTCTGTCTGTCTATCTGTCTGTCTGTTTGTTCCGGCTTATCTCTGAAACGGCTGGACCGATTTTGACAGGACTTTCACTGGCAGATAGCTCATGTAATAAGGAGTAACTTAGGCTATTTTTATTTTAGAAATTTATTTCTTTTGTAACTCTGCCAACTGAACAATATTTTTTTAATTCCACGCAGACGAAGTCACGGGCACAGCTAGTTAATGTAATAAAATTATTTTGAAATATATCTTTTTGAATTAAATCCGCTTCTGATTGCTAAAAGTAATATTTACCAACAGTGCGCAATGAATGTTTGCGGAACAAAATACGTGGCGAAAGGCGTATATTATTAATTTTAATGTGAGTAATGGAAAAGTTATCGGGCAATTAATATGGAATTATGCTAATTTAACGTATTTGTCGCATAATATTCAGCGTGAATTATATTATTTGTCATTGTTTATTTTTGTATTGAAATTGTTATTGTTATATTGGTATATTACTAATTACAATTAATTATCTTATATTATATGTATAAATATTTCAAAGTTGTAATAATATACATGATATTTTGATATAATTAGTTACTGAACATTTATTTTTAGTGACTATTTATAACGATATAAAGTTGTAATATTTGTTTGGCTGTTCAAACGTAGTTCTCCTATTGCATTAATAACACAACTCAACAATTCTCTGCAACGAAGAAAGCTAATGTTTTAATAGTATTTTTAACTTCAAAAAAGGAAGAGATTTCTCAACTTGACTATATATATGTGTCTTTGCGGATGTCTTCGTATTTTTGAACCGATCTTGATGATTCTTTTTTTGTTTAAAAGTAGATATCCCAAAAATGGCTCCATAATAAGGAAACTAGAATCTGACGGTGGTGTCTCAAAGAAAAGTGGAACCTTCGAAAATCCTACTGGCGACTACTGCGTTTGTTAATTTTGTTCGTCTACTTACGTTGTATTACTTGCCGATGTAATTAAAGTCGTTTTTTTTCTTTGATAGCAAACACAATTATATTGAATCAAACGGATTAAGACGGAAGACGGATTTTTTAAATTTACTTACTACTTTAAATTAATCTAATACTTAATTTTGTTTTAAGAATTAAATATACTTGTATAAATTAAAAAAAAACTGATTTTCACTTTAAACCTCAAAATAAAAGTATCCACTTTTATTTCTCATAGACAACTTTAAGAATTTTTAACATTGGGTACGAAATGATGAAAATTGGACAAAGGAATATCAGAAGGGCGTTGAAGTTTATAACCTTGAAGCAAAGTTTGTTCGTCGATTCGAAGTAATGCAACCATCCTTCCTGTCATTTTAATAGTTCCGTATCTAAATGGGTGCCGACGCAATATCATTATCATTTGTACTGTAATAGTAGATACGTAAATAGTTAGCGCTTAAGTACAAAATCTGCCATGTACTTGATTTGTTTTTCAGGGTACTGGTTTTACTACTCTTTTGCTATCAGAGATTCTCAGATTCTGTTCCCAAACATCCAATATACTCCTTGTAAATTCCTTTTAATCCAGTACAAATACATTTTTTTTAAATTGTAGTTGTTGTAATGCGTTATTCGTAATGCAGTTTTAAGTAAAAAATTACTCTATTTTTTATATTGCTTCTTACTTCTGAAACAAGAGTATTATATATCATCATCTTTCGTCCATATAGGTTAAAAATACTTTTACTTTATACATTTATATATTATAGTTTCAATACATTATACTCAAGTAGAATTACGTCACAACTAAATACAACCGCTCGAGTACGATTCGATTGTGATTTATAGCCCGCCCGCAGATGAAACGATTGATACGTGAACCGAATAACGTATTGACTGACAGCAAATCAATAGGTTATAGAAATGTTTACAGTACATAATAACATGACCACATTATGTAAAACGAGGTAATTGAGCTTCCAAAATTGAAATTATCCCGTTTCGAGCAACAGAAGCGGCGTGAAACCTGTGTATGGTAATTAGCGTTCATCGTTAGCCTTGTGTTGTTTACTGTGTACGATTGTTTACAGTTTAGACAGTACTGAGGTAGTACCACTTACCATCAAGTAGCAATACTTAACTCTGGTAAGAAATAAAATATAATTGTACATGTCAATTTTTTTTATTTGATAATTTTATTTTTGATATTTTTTATTGATAAGAGAAAGGGCTTTTGCACAGATATCAAACATAAAATGTTCTAAAACTTAAATAAAATCATCAAACTGAAAAAAAGCGTCTTGTGATTTCATAAAGTCTATGTATAAAGATGCGGCTGTTCAGGCCTGGGCTAAAGCTTTTGGTCTGCTAGTAAATCCTGCTAAATCACAAGCCATCATTATTGACAGCAGTAGATTAAGAAGCAGACTTGACTGGAAATTCGTCCCTAAAATCTGTTACTCTGGGGTTCCAATCCCTTACGCTGATAAAGTTAGAAATTTGGACCTTATTATGGACTGCAACCTTTCTTGGAAAGCTCATGTAAATGAAATCAGCAAAAAAATACATTACTCGATCCACTCTCTCAAGCGTCTCCAGTATTTTCTTCCTTTCAAAACTAAATATATGCTCGCGCAATCTTTTCTACTACCTATCATTGACTATGTCGATGTATGCTATCTGGATGTGACAGAGGAGCTGCTTAGAAAATTGGAGCGACTTCAGAATCTCGCAGTACGTTTCATTTTAGGCCTACGAAAGTTTGATCGTATCTCTCATTTTCGTGCTCAGATCAAATGGCATTATGCATATCCTATCTACTCTATTTAACATCATACGTGACCCAAACTCTCCTTCTTATCTTCCTACCCTCTCCTAATCGTTCCAGGTAATTACACCAAAGCTGGATGTACCAAAGTGCAATACCAAATTCAAACTAAATTCATTTGCGGTACTCGCCTCTTTACTGTGGAACAAACTCCCAGAAAGCATTCAAAAAAGTCCTTCTCTTGTTTCCTTCAAACGTAAATTAAAGGAGCACTTTATTTCTCAACTCAATTTACAATCATCTACTTAATGAATATGTAAGTATATAATTACCTATAATATTATATCATGTCTTTGTATTTATGTGTCTACGTATGTATGTATGTATGTAAGTAGTGTATGTGTATATGTATATGTATGATATCTACATGTATCTATGGAAGTGTATGTATTTATACCTGTAAGTATGTAATATATTAAAGTTCTTTAGCTATTACGTTATTATTTCTGGCACTGTGTTCCCCGCTATATGACACTCTCTTATGACCATTGGTTGACTGGAAGAGATCTCTTCTAGAGATAAGTTCACCTTTGCCATCAACTTTATGTATAATTTCTCTGTACATTATTTTTAGTGCAATAAAGTATATAATAATAGAGTGGTGCAGTATCCAAAAACCTTCAATGGAGCAGTTTGGCGAATTGCGGGCTCTAGGACCTTTCAGAATATTAAATAACGATTATATAACATAATTAAACTTCGTTAAAATTAGTTTCTAAATATAATTCCTGTAAATGAATAAAAAAAATAACAATTAAAGTTATTTTACTTTCATTTTCATAAATTCATTATAATTGGACGTAAAGAATTATGCCAGATTCCTGTGAGCGTTTAAGAAGTTTATTGAATTTCAACAAGTAAATTAATTTATCTTTAAAACATTTTTAATACAAATAAAAGCTTTCTTTTTATGAAAATATTTTGACTTGATTAAATGCTAACGTTAAAGTTTTGTTATATATCAATCTTTATATACAATTGTATTAAATCTCTTAACATGATAAATAAGAATAACTAATTCCGGAAAGGTATATAATAATATACGCTTGAAATCAAGATCACCAGATCCACGAGAGTAAAGCTATAATCACTATATCTATGATCTATCAAGTACCTATCATTTCAATAAAATTATTGAAATTGAAAGCTTTTTAAAAGGAGCAAAGTTAAATATGCTAAGTTGCAGCGGCAGTTAAATCTCCGTACACCTTATGCAAGTCGTGTGTGTAAAGTGACGTTATAAGGCACGTTACGGTTAACGCGGGAAATCTTAAACCGAGATTAACTGTTGGATAGAGTTCTTTTTGGAAGCTGTATTATATATATTTACGTATATTTTTGTAGCACTGTTTATTTTAAACAATCATAGTATCTATCGTAGATGAATGTTTTAAATAAAATGAAATAACGAAATTCATATTTATTCTATTCTTTCAATTCAAAAATGAGTTATTTGTTTTATGATGCCGCTGTAAACATACGACTATTATTAATACGCTAAATTTATTTAAAACAGAGTTGTTTACGAACCGAATATAATACTGAATGATCAAATTAAATAGAAATATCGGAAATCCAGTGGCTACTTGTTTGTTTCTATCATCAATAAACGTTATGCTAGCACACAGTATTGGACGATTTCGATTCTATTCAATAAAATTGACAGTATCAGCGTTTTATAATTTGCAATTTGTGCCCAATACATTGTTACAGATGGGAGTACTCACCGTTCGAAGTCCGCAGGCCGTCCATGGTTAAATTAAGCACGTTACATATCGTCACGGTCGGTGTAACGTGTGCATATTAACGAAATACCGCAACTACTATTCACTGAAACTGCGTTAGTTACGTAGCCGGTGTAATTAACGAAAACTCACAAAAAAAACACATACGCAATTACGAGAGCACGCGTACCGGTCGCACAGAAATCTAAACACGTCCTACCCCGGCGAGTAAGCCGGCGTTACTGCCCGGCGCCCGCCCGGCACGTGCCCCCGCCCGCCCTAGAGAACCTTTCTTTGTTTCGCATCCCCTCCGCGCGTGTTGAACAAATTTTAATCTTATTCTTGCGTTCTCCAATTGACTCGAGTCGTATCTAACTCCGTTCGCTTCGTCGACGCGGATGTGATAATTGGGGAGCGGTTGTCATCGCGACTTGTAAAGCATCTCGATATAATTGAAAGTTGTGTTTTGTGAAGGGTTCTTTTTATGGACCCATTAAAGTGTTCCCGCTGTGACGATAGCGTACTTTATGCATATTTTAACCAGTATTTGTATTCATGCCCTCATGATTGTAATACAGATAGATATGAATAAACAAAATGTGTGCCATATTATTGTTTAACTTCGAAATAACACTTTATTGAGACGCGAAAAAAAAATTATAATTATATGAATGCAAAGTAATTTTGATTTTTTCTTAAAATCACCTGATTTACTCGTACATGCATCTAGCTCGAGTGCTATATATTAATAAAACATAGCGTGACACGGATCATACCAGGGGTCAAAGTAAAGGAAAAAGGACACTTTTTATCCCGGGCAATGAAATGGTTCTCGCGGGACGGACACAAAAAACTTTATTTTCATATTCAACATTCACGAAAGAAGTCGCGTGCGATACAAAATATTATAAGCTTCATTCTCCCACCACTATTATAGTAGCACCGGGAAAGAGATAGAGGGCGCGTCCACGCTGGCGATAAGGGCCGAAATATGGAAATGTCTACGAATATTTATTATTATGGTGTGTGTGTGTGTGTGTGTGTGTGATTTGGAGCGAGGTGAAGTGCCTTCGGAAGTTCGAACGACGAAGGAAATGCAAGTTAGCTCGCGTCAACACCATGCACACATCTGAACCGTGTCGACACTGTGTTAACATAACGCACACAAGTAAATTTGAACATTACGAGCGGTCGAAATGGAAACTGTACGGTTACCTTTTGTTTTCACCTATCGTATACAAAACAAATGAAGGATAGCACCGCTTGTACGGTATCTGTCGAAATAAAAGCTTATGGTTATTGTAACGGTGTTACTTAATTAGCAAATTTTTCGTCACTCAAATAATATTCTCTTTGTTTAATATTTGTCTTATAAATTGCTACTATATATATAACTATATATATATAGCAGTATAAGTACAAAGTGGGTGTCGTGAGAGGCGACTAAGGGATAACACAGTTCCACTACCACCTTGAAACTTAAATAGCCGACCGATGGCGGGATAACCATCCAACTGCTTGGCTTTGAAATACACAGGCCGAAGACGGGCAGCAGCGTCTTCGGTGCGAGAAAGCCAGCCCTGCGGTCACCAACCCGCCTACCCAGCGTGGTGACTATGGGCAAAACACATAAGTTCACGCCTTTTTTGGACGTACTTGTGGCGGCCTATGTCCAGCAGTGGAATATATTAGGCTGAAGTGATAAGTGATGAAGTACAAAATGTGAATCATCAATCATCTACTATTATTCCAATTAACTTTTACTTTAGATAGATTTAGAATTTAAAATACTTATAGTACTAACAGGTAAAGTTTTATGGTAAAGTCTGTTCAGGAGTTTTTTATTTTTAATTTTTGGAAATGAAGATATTTTTTGATGTTTTTATTTTAACCTCATGGCAAAATAAATATTTTCAAATCGTATCATTTTACGTCACATCTTTATCTGGGATATTTATTGTTACTTTGTCAATTCAAATTCGAGGTCAAACAAACGCAATGTCCATAAAATAATTCACAAATAAAGTAGTATATTTTCGTGTAAACTTTATTGGACTACAGCTCCGTCTCTAGATAAATATTTAAAAATTTTAATTTAAATTTTTCCTTTAACAACAAGGAGGACCCGAGCAATTTCGAGGAATTTAATATCCGCTCATTTAATAAAGAACATACGGTAACGACATATTATTTCCGTGTACCTAAAGTATTAACAGGGACGATATGAAACACTTTATAAATAAACACTTTTAATATTAACCGCCTACACTTATATGATATGCTCATTACAACGCTGTAATGTACGGTAACCTACATTAATTTATTTATATCAATTGAAGCGCTTTCGTGAACAGTGGGGCTCAATCGGTAAAAATTTAAATTTGATCACGTCACGTAATTTTTTCCAATATCTTACAGACTAGCACAAAAGGTACAACTTTTGAAATTGAAAACATTTTTTATTGAGATGAAACGTCGAAAACTCTTTTTAATTTTCTTTTTCATTTCCTTTGATGTTTAAACTTTTTATTGAAAACATTCAATAAAAAAAAAGTAAGTATCTATTTTAAATATCTATTAATTGCGGTGAGACAGACAACTCATTGTAGAAAAGCGTGTCTAAAGTACACCAACACTTAATAGAAAAAAAAAACTTAGGATTACAATAAGGCGATATTTTTTAAATTAAGTTATTATAGCAAATATGACAAAAAAAAAAATAGAACTAAATATATGCAGCAAATCTGACCGTTAGTATCTTCAAGGATAGTTCACACTACTGAATAGCATTTAGAAATTTAACAAAAAGCGGTATGTGTTATTTATATACGTATAGATATATCTAAAATGCGTTTTTACTTGACATTTTTTTCTTCGACCTACGTTGTACCGCATAACTTTTTACTGAGTGTACTGATTTTGATGATTTTTAATTTAATCGAAAGCTGATGTTTGTCAAGTTGTTTCATTTAAATTTAATCAAGATCTAACAAGTACTTTTTCTTCTCTAATAATGCTACTTGACTATTTTTTTCGTGTACCTACGTTAGATTACTACAACTAGTCGATGTAATTGAAGTTGGTATTTTCTAATTTGCGAGCAAACACAAAACGTTCAAATATATTCCGTGTTTTTTTTTAATAATACATAACTGTACAGTGGCTTCCGTTAGTGTTGAATACGGTATAAACATCAATACCAAAAAGACGAAGTACAGGGTAACAAGCCGAAAACCTGTGCTTATCACGTCTTTATCCCTAAATGGTCACGGTCTTGAACGGGCCACCAAATTCAGATATTATATAAGATTGAGCACAATGGTCGATGAAACAGGAGATCACAGACTCGAAATACGATGCAAACAAAAAGAATGATCGAAATCGATCTGGTTCAAAGAGGTCATGAATTGCTGTAATATAACAATAATACTACACTACTTTAGTCTATGTAAATATTATCGATTTCTACGCGATCAAAGCTGCGGCCAACAGCTAGTAATTTTATAAATGTAAAGTTGCACAATTATACTTTGAAAATTAATAATAAATAAATAAATTTCATTAGTGCTCATTAAAACTTCTAAGGTTTTAACGAGAGAAAAAACATTTTATATAATTATGCTAATATATTGGTGAGTTAAATTGTAACAGGAGATTATTATATCTTACTTTGTATGTTTTTCTTTACCTTCTAACTAATCATCGATTCAGTACACAAGAATTTATTATCTCTTTACATTTTTGTTTTTCTGTAGTTTTACGAGTAGAACTCAATGAGTATTATAATATTAATGTGTTATAAAATACATAATATTATTTTAGACTTATTTTAATTTTATTTTATTTTAGGGATAAGTGGGTGTTACGTTAACATGGAAAAATAAAAGCTATAAGTTACGAAACTGTTATAAATCGGAAGTATAATGAGCGCAACCAAAAATAGTCTTCAACATATATTTCAAACAAAAAACTGTTTCACTTTTATTAATATTACACGATGACAAATTATCGCAAAATTAAATCAATATTATGAAATCACCTACACAAACGCATCCTCTTAAGAGGATTGCATTTATTGTACATTGACTACTAGCAGATGTTACAAATCTCGAACACCGCGGTGCCAACACGACAATGAATAATGCATCGGCAATCTCGGTCCATAAGTGCAACTGATACACTTAAACATATTATTTCTATCATCTCATTCCAGTAAAAGTAGAATAACACTACGATGACAGTACGACTTTCTATATAATAATTGTGTTTGTTCGCAAACGAAAAATAACCGACTTCAATTACATCGACATGTAATACAGTGTAGGTAGACGAAAAAATAGTCAAGTGATTACGTGTTATCAAAGATTACTCAAAAAGTAGTCAAAATATCTGGAACAAATTTAAATGGAACAACTATATGACAAACATCAGCATCAGATAAAAATCATCAAAATCAGTTACATCCAGTTAAAAGTTATGCGGTATAATATAACATAGGTCGACGAAAAATAAGTCAAGTAAAAACGCATTATTAATTAATATAACTCGAAAAGTACTTGTTAGATCTCAAATAAATTTAAATAAGACCATATGATACTCAACACCTTTCGATTTAAAAAAAATATTGAAATCGGTCCAACCAGTCAAAATTTCTTTCTGTTCTGTACATAAAAAAATACAATTAAATTAAGGACCTGCTCCTTTTTCGGAAGTCGGTTAAAAAACGAGTGTGCTTTAGACCATATGGCAGAAGTAAAATTTACGAAACGTAACTCTCTCTCTGTCTCTTTCTATCTTCACTAACTTATTTCTCCCTCTCAACTTCCATTCGCCTCACCCGATCACACTTTTCGTAACGCTCTCGTCACGTATTTACCAGCTTACTCCCCAAGTCAGGCGTGCGTAAAAAAAATTACTTCAAAAAGTTCGATTCACTCACTAGATTAATTCGCATTTGACTTTCCTACTGTCGCATAATAATTATGTATTATACTACATCTCTAGTGTGACCACATCTCTATAACATTGGTCACAAATTATTTCGGTCTCCAGTAATTTCACTATTTATTTATTAATTTATTTTCAAAAGCACACTTACAACATACATATTAAATTTTTAAAATTACAAATATATAATAACAAAGTATCTGATATGCATGTCACTTACAAGTGTACATAACATTTTGGAATACAATGTTTAAAAGCACAAAAACTCACAAATAATTAAAATATTTGAACTTTAGATATACCTACATTAATAGAGTTCAACACTTACAATATTAAAAAAAAAGAGAGTGGCACCCCATCATCATCACAACCAAAATGATCAAAATCAAAAATAGAGAACATATTATTAATAGAGAACATATTATTACAACAACACAAACATACTAACATACGAACATACTATAAACAAACATAAACAACATAACATATAACAACAGACGATAGTAGCGACGCATCAATGAATAATGCATGGCCAACGTTGGGCCAACACTGCAGCTGTTGTAAACATATTCCTCTCAGTATTTATTGCTGGCAATACGCGCGACTTCGCTTCGATACCTCTAAGAAACGGGATCTTGTTGTTGTTGTTTTGCTCCGATTTTAGGAATTCATTGGCACGCTGGCGCTGATATTTACGACAACAGTGGAAGGCGTTAAGCCTTATTTATTAATGCGTATGCTTCTTTCAAGTAGCAATACTTCTAAGAGTTCTAAGTGTAATAAATTAGATTTATTGAAATAAGCCTTTTTATGGATCTCTTTTGAAATACAATAAAATCTACAAGATAAATATCATGGTTGTCTGTTCCGAAAAATACAAGTTGAGTAAAAATGAAATTACATCTCGTATAAATTACTTTTTCTTTTGGAAATGACTTTTAATTAATTTTATTTTGTTACTAGCTGTGTTCTTTAGCTTTACTGGCGAAAAAAAATACTACTAATTCATATTTCGCTTATTATTTTATATTCTATGATAGTTAATTTATGAAATTATGAAATAACGTAATCAGGGTAATACTTTGTTATTTTATACTGTCGTCAGTTCTGGCCGAAATGCAGAATTACATTTCAGTATAAAAAAACATATTTATTTTTTTAATAAATTACATACAGGTTCATAACTTCATCCTCAAAACAATTGTAAATATTTTTTATTGACCAACAGTGAGTCTAAATAATATGCGCTACGTACGTATTACGCTTCAGCCTGTAAAATCCCACTGCACGCCTTTTTCCTCATGCAGGAGAAGGGTCAGAGCTTAATCCACCACGTTGCTCTAATGCAGGTTGGCGGATATATTCCCTACTACGAGTAACGATCACTATCAGGTGTATATGATAACAACCGGTACCGACGGCTTAACGTGCTCTCCGATGCACGGTGGGGAGACCCACAAGGACAGCACAAACACCCAGAGCACGGCAAACATCTGCATGACCAATACAAATGTTAAAATAATACAATAACACTTATTTTTTTTTTTATATTTAACAGCATTAAAAAAATGAAATCTACTGATCGAAGACATTTTTAATAATACTAGTTATTTCATCTTGATAATGATTACAGTATCTGTATAAAGACATACATTCTATAAATAAATATATATCAGAAAAAAAACTGAAATATCCGGTAATTTTTATTGTCTTCTATTCCCTCTGCAATATAAGAGAAAGGCTGCAATTAGACCTGTCACGCTGGAGGAGAATAATTTGGTCACCAATAACAATATCATTACGTTATTGAGTGTTTATCGCAATATCACGGAGTTATAGATTCTCATTGCCGAAGTTGAATGGTGGACCGACGAGAAATCCTTAAAGCACGTAACCTACACATGACAACCAAAATTAAGCACATGTTTGTACGAATAAAAATATGAAGTCTCGGGAAATCTTCAACCATCAACGTAAATGGGTCTATCATTGTTACAACCAGAATTATAGTCGACACATGTGACCATAAATACAAAAATAACTTCACGAATATATATCGACAAAAAGATAACATACGCAGTAGTTAGTCGGTAGTATACCTAGTGTGCTCTAGTGATTGTATTAAGGCGTAGGCGCCGACCGAACCTGGCTTAATTAAACCGGCAGTGACGCGGTATGGCGGATCGCGACCGTTGCCTAGCAACCAGACGCTTTGAAGTACACCGATGATGGCACTCGATATCGTAACGGGGAAGTGAGACGCGATGTTTAAAAAAGTCCCCTCACCGATTTAGGGATCCCTATTGCATACTCGTATCATGAAAGTGAGGAAAATATTTTGCAGGAAGTATCTTATTCAAAATTTGAAGCAGACCAACTGGGGAAGTACCTCAACCAGACGGAAGATCTCAGCTAAGTAATACTTCTCTCCAGTAGTGTTGTGTTCATTTAGTGAGCAAAGTAGACCAAACTTCTATGGAGTGTCGGGGGTTAGGTCGGCAAAAGGCTTGTAACGATAACGGGATTTCCATCAGGAGAATCATGCGCTTGCTTGCCACCCTAGTGGTATAAAAAAGTCAGTTACACTATAACATTACAACAATAACAACCGTCAAAATTGAAAAAAAATGACGTAATACAATGACAATATTATTTATGACACAGAGTTTACACTAAGAAAAAGCTACATACATGAACTTAACATAATCTTTTATTATGAATTTTGAACATACTTTATTTCACATAATAATAAAGAAACTGTTATCCAAAACGGTTAACTAGTTCACTTGTGTACAGATTTTTTTACCAACTCTTCTAATATAATGAAACAAATTTTTCCTCCTTCTCCCGTGACCATGTTTGCTGTAAAGTATTCGAAACGCTGGACATTTAAAAAAACTTAATAAACCGCGATAAAATCCAAAAAAGTTGTTTCATTATAATGAGTGAAATTCGCGTAAACATTAGCAAATAATATGAAAGCAGCTAATATAATAAATATATTTATATACGTTCATTTATTAAAATAATCAAACATAACGTATACACGCAGAACCCGCATAAATCCCACATACACTTTTTTTTAGTTGGCCCGATGCGAGGGACGTGAATTGGGGAGCACATATTTGTTTTGCTACGCTGAGCGGCTTGAAAGGTGAAAACTTGTGTTCTTTCTATTACCTAGTAAATTAAGGCGCCCTTTACTGGTACTCTATAATGTTTAGAAGCAATTTACTTTATTTTGATTCCTTTGTGCCTCAGCAGTCAAGAGATCTTTGAGGATATTAGCTACTCTCGCAGGAATGTGGGTTGTATGTGTATGTACTTCAAGTAGTTAAGTTGAACGCAGTTTAATGTCTGAATGAATGTTTTTTTATTAATGATAAAATCGTAACAGAGATTTAAAATGAGTGCCGATAACATTAATTTAATTAAATTATACCCATGGAAAAAAAAAGTTTTGCGTTATTATTAAAATATGAATAAAAATGAATCATCGAAATTGTAAATTTACATTTTCGCGACAAAAAAGGTGGTACGCAATTCGCTGAGTCAGCTAGTACCAAAATACTTTAGAATATAATACTACTCGTAAAATAATATAGCCCATAGTTATTAAAATACTAGACAAAAACGACTCCCAATGTACAGGATTGTATATCAATCGACAACCTAGCTAGCAAGCCCAAAGCCCACATGAACAAATAGTCTGGATGACAAGAATCAAATATTTGTACCAGTACAAATATTTGCTACTAGAAATGATCGCAAATATCTTCGTAAATGGGTTAAAATATATCAAGAAATAACTTTCCAAATCCAGCGTTTTACTTTGACTTTATTTTTAGAGATTTCGTCTATCGACTACTCGATATCTGAAATATGATATAAAAATATTATAAATATATGTTTTTTTCCTCATTTTAAATATCTGATGATCATCATCATTATTACAGCCTATACAGTCCACTGCTGGACATAGGCCTCCACAAGTTTACGCCAAAAATAGCGTGAACTCATGTGTGTTGCCCATAGTCACCACGCTGGGCAGGCGGGTTGGTGACCGCAGTACTGGCTTTGTCGCACCGAAGACGCTGCTGCCCGTCTTCGGCCTGTGTATTTTAAAGCCAGCAGTTGGATGGTTATCCCGCCACCGGTCGGCTTTTTAAGTTCCAAGGTGGTAGTGGAACTGTGTTATCCCTTAGTCGCCTCTTACGACACCCACGGGAAGAGAGGGGGTGGCTATATTCTTGAGTACCGTAGCCACACAGTACATCTGATGATGTTCTATACATTTATTAACAAATTATAAGAGACTGTGATCGCGTCAAGTTAGTTTAAATACTAATAATACATTATTATGTATTAGGAAAGAATGTCATCGTAATGTTTAACCGTAAACTGCTTAACAATTGTTATGAGAATATTTTTTTTAACGTAATTTTCTCCTTGTAAAATATTAGTTTCATACATATATGTTACAAATTGTAACAAACGTAACTCCAATACAATGATAATAGTTTCATGTACTTATAAATGCTATAATTTCGCAAGTAACATAATTATTGCTATTTTGTATCACTTATGAAAACCTGTTTTATATCTAAGATAAGAAAAGTATATTTAAAAATTAAAATTAGACTATTAGTGATTCTATTAGTTCACGTAGACTCTTTCCTCTGACAAAAAATGTAATCTTTGACTTCTCCTTGAAATCTAGGAACACAAACGACACAAAGAAATGCAGAAAAGTTTGATTGCATACAGTTGAATCGTCCCTCGACATCGCAGCAATGGCTCGCGTTCACGTCCGTCCGTAAGATAAATTCAGTAAATTTTTCCACGCAAATTGAACGTACGGGGGTGACCGTACCGAATTGTGAAAAATCTTGAGACCAGAATGGGAATCGAGGAGGATCGTTTAGAAGTAGAGTATCTACTTGTCGTTACATTGTTTCATTTACATAAAATAAAATAAAAAATTCAAATATTTGAGACTTGTTTTCGAGTGATGCGATATTTCGATCCGCGAAATGATTACTTTAATAATCTTTTAAAAATGTTATAAAATCTAAATTAAGTCACTGAAAAAAACGAAAAAATACTTGAACTTTCTACATGAATGTATTTAAAACTTAACAATATTGCCAAATTGTAAAAACCAACTAAAACCAATTGATGCTAAATTATATTACACATTACAGTATATTCATATTTGAGCGATCGAAATGATCACGAAAATATCAGATAAGACTGTATACATACATACGAATGTACATATAGCCGCCAATAAAACGTGTATATACGAGCATCTGGCTGAGCAACGGTGATTGATGGCAGTGCATCGATTACGGACGGACAGACGTGTCACTGTCAGTGTATGATGTGTGAATTGTTTGTTGCTCTCTCTATACAGCCTAAATATGGTACACTGAACCTTGGAGTGGTGTATGACGTTACATTAAAATTTCAGAATGTATTAGGAATGACATTAATCCTCATCTGACAAACGAATACGTATTCGCTGCTAGAAGTTATATAATGGGATGAAATCTGATCACCGGTAGCTCGAATCGAATTTACAATGGAACAAGCTTCATCAAAAGAGATTGTACTTTATGGAAACAATCTGTTATCAACTGCTCAGTATGAGAACTCGTTAAACTATGTCATTATACTCAAGCACGTGAAACATACTATTCTTAACTTACATTGTTTTCATAAAGTAGCAGCTTTATTTGGCTAACTAAGTAAAAATCTAAATTACAATTACACTGTTAAGGCAAATTAAATTGTAGAATGACGCGCAATTTCCAACGGTGGCTTGAAATAAATTTATATAAATCGATGAATAGATTTGTGTTTCGGTTTTTACTTAAATAATAAATTTGTCGCATGAATATAAACGTCACACACGTTCGATATGTGCAAATAAAATGAAAACAAAAAAAAAACTCTTTATAACATCTTCATAATAGTAAAATAGCATTTTGCCACAGAGGGTTAAAATAATTACCGCCCAAAGCCCCATCGCATTGCTAGTGGCGAAAGCGTGGCGTGTTTTCGACGCGTATATAATTGAAACTGAATTAGCGGTCCGTTAAGGAAAATAATTTAAGAATAAATTTATTAATACTGGTCGGATTAACTGTAAAGCGTTCATTTTTTTTTTTCATTTTGTTTTATATTTTGGATTTAATATTAAAAGTGGAAATTATCACGTTTTGTTATTAAAATTTTCAATGTGGGTCAAATGTGTAAAAAATTTATACGCGGAAAATTTTTTTTTTACATTTTAAAAGGAAATTAAATGTACATTTTTTAATTATTATATTATAATGAACAATGCTGAATGTTATTGTCATAAGATACAATGTGTTTCTTTACATTTGTATAACCATTTTTTTTTACCGTTTTCTTGCATACTTGTATTATTGTTTTTTTTTTTTTTTTACCTCACAGTGTATAATAATAATCATTTATAATTATGTTTGTTCGCCAGTGAAAAAAAATCGACTGCAACTATATAGACATGTAATATCTACAACGTACGTAGACAAAAAAAAAATAGTCGAGTAAATACGCGTTATCAAAGATTCCTCAAAAAGTAGTAATTAGATCTCAATAAAATTAAAATTAGATTAATATATAAATTAATCATTTAATTTTGATTAAAATAAGAATCATCGAAATCGATAAATCCGGTAAAAAGTTCTGAGGTAACATTTGTTTTATGTATTTAAATAGATAAAAAAATACATTTGAATTGAGAACTATCCCGTTGGCGCAGTTTGTAGTGGTTGCTTTCTGTTACGCAGGTTGCGGGTTCGATTCCCGCCTGAGTCTGGGTGTAATATTTGTAGTTATATATTTATATATATTTTTTTTCTATGTAAATTTATCAAAAAAATAAAAATAGCTATAACAGGGCTGTTACCTGTAACACAGCATTAAGTTGCTTATCATAGGGACAGACGACCGTGTGCCTGTTATATCTATATTTTTTATTTATTTTATTGTAAACCTCGTCCTTTTTTGAAGTTTAAAAACTAGTTATTATTTTTAAAGAAAATTCGATTAATTTCTTAATTTGAACCAAATTAGCTGACATTTTTAATTTATATACTTTTGTTTTTTTGAATCATAGTATTTATCATATTATTTGTTCTTTTGTATATAGTTACTGCACATAATTATATTTTAAAGATTACATTATATTTACAAAACTTAAAAAATATTGTTTAAAACGATAATCAAAAAACCTTTACCATATTTTTATTAAATAAAGTTTAATTCAATCAATTACTATTTTATATTTTATTGAAGCCTAACTTTGTATCATGGGCAAAGGTAATTACTCCGATGTCACGTAAAATAAACTAATATAAAACCAAAACGTAGTAAGGTAATTCACAACATCGTTCAAGATTCAGGAGCGACCAAAATCGAAACTTAATTAAGGGCCCGAGTTCATTTCCGGACCTTTGTAACGGTACTCGGATGGCACTGAAATTATTCAAATTCAAAGAAAAGCCAAATCAAGAGGGAATCGACGGTATGCCTCGTAATGATTCATTTGCATCCGAGATTTCGTTTTAAGAAAAGCCATTTTTGAACCGTCTGGAGATCCTTTATTATAATCAACGCTTCAAAATATAAAAATTCTTTACATGAAACAAGTTGAATTATTATGTAAATTTAGTTCGGTTACGTATTGTATGTACAAATAAAATGTGGTGATTTTTCAGTTACTACTTGGTACGTGCTAAACAAATAAATTTATATAAATAAACATTAAATATATACATTACTATATATTAGTATTATGGTAGTTGTGAACGATTTTTTTCTTAAAAGAGTGGTAAAACCAAGTTATATATTTGTAGAGGTGTAACACTACGAGTTTGTTACGATAATACGACACCTTTAGAAAAAATGGTATGATGTAAATACTTCAGTTTCGTTACGTATGATAAGTAAGAAACTTGAAAACTATTTTTAGAAATAAATTAATTAATTAATAAATAATAAAATAATTCCTTTTCTGTCTTACGTTTACTCGTTCCTTGAGACAAAAATGTAATATATGATTTACTGGTTCTGGAAATTTTCATAGCAAACGGTGATCACTTAACGTCAATTGACCTTCCAGCTCGTTAGCTAACAATTCCCTCGAAAGCAGCTTCTATTAGACTTTTCAATGAATAAACTCGTACGCAAAATCCGAAACGATAATCCGATCGACAAGTCAAATATATATCTTTTATTACGACCATAGCCGACAATATTTGTTCATTTCGTCAAAACGTGCCGAGACTCACGAATCAATAGTCCGTGCCGCAATTAATTCACGACGAAAGAAATCAAAGGATCGTGATTAAAAGCGTGCCATGCGATGTCGAGACTAATTTTTCGGGCGGTTGATGCCCAAATAATTTCCCTTGCCGCCGTTATAATTTGTCCGAATTACCGAGCACACCCGATACGTTAATATCGTACGTTACCGGATGGGTCATTTGTAACGGTGTGATCCGTTACGATGCCTATCTGACACGGAGATGCACGATCGGGGCTTTAAATTCAAGTCGTGTTTTAATCCTTCACGGGATATATTTCACGGAAGACAATTTAATTATTAAAGAATCATCCGTATTAAAGGAGTTCTATTTCGATCGATGAATTGGTTTAATGGTTTTCAGTTGTGTCAGTTAGGTAGCCATTATTTTGATTGTCTCTTAGGATGTAGAAGATGAAACTACAAACGCTCTGGTGTAGTCATGTTAGATTCCTACTCGGAATGGATATTTATATTTTACAAATATATCTTTTCGATCTAGTTATCTGTCTTTGTGAGTCTCCCCACCACGCCTTGGAGAGCACGTTAAGCTGTCGGTCCCGGTTGTTATGATATACACCTGATAGTTACTCATAGTAGCAAATATAACCGCCAACCTGCAGTGGAGCGGTGTGGTGGATTAAGCTCCGGTCCTTCTCCTATATGGAGGAAGAGGCTTATGCCCAGCAGTGGGATGTTACAAGCTGAATCGTAATCATGTAGAGATGAGAAATAAATTGACTAGTGTAGCTAAATCTCAATTAATTTTGATAACTAATTCATTTGATATAAAGATATAAGGCCGGAGCAGTCTTTGCTTCACATTCTGCGGCTCAGCCTTTTTGCGGATAATACCTAAACATATGAAAAAAGTTTTAGTCGCTCGACGTACCTCACTGCAATGAAATCAGACTAAAGAAGATCTGTTGAGTGACTAAATTAACTGATATAGTTGAACTTCACAAAGATGATGCAGCGAGCGGTCAAGACATTTGATCAAAAATCTTAATATCATAATGTGTTTACGTCAAAATAGTTTTTTGAGTTTTAAAGTGAATGATATATCTACGTAAGTATATCCATCTTGGATAAAACTCTCCTACTGATAGTACCGAAGAAATGTATTTTTAAAGCTTGTATTATTAAAGAAACAATCTAATCATACGCTGACACGCCAGACGCGATTTACCTATTTATTAGCTTGCGTGACCACGCGATTTTATCGAAGAACTTAGACTTTGTACGTTACGTTAACAAAAAGGTCAGCACTTTTGATTAACCTTTTGACACCGTTTACATTGATAATTATATAAATCAACATAATAGTAATTAACGGCATCGCTATCACACAGTGCACTGTTAAACTATTCATTGTTTTTGCTGCACTGTTTATCACATAAATTGTATCTTTTTTTCTTCTGTAAATAAATAAATAAATAAATAAAATAATAAATAAATAAATATCGTAGTAGTATTCATTAAAGTTAATGATGAAGCGATTATATCTGTTCGTGATATCCAGTTTTGTTTATATGAGAGCTTCATCCATAGAGATTTGTACACAAACATAAACTACACGTTACCAATTTGCCAGCCATTCTAATGTAGTGGCGCCTGTCACCTAAAGACACCAGAGGTCGCTGGTTCGATTTTCACACAGGACAAATATTTATTTGTACCAATGTTTGTTTCTAATCTAGGTTGGTCTCCTCTTCGTGCCTGATGTGGTAGAGGGCAGAGGTCTTAATAGTGAGAGTATAACAGCGTCTTGGTTATACCCCAACATTTTACCAATATAAAATGGCTTTTGACTAGCGGTGAGACGTTTACAGTATGATGCAGTTGTGTTCAGTTTTTATTATTCATTCTTGGTAATATAACTTTTCAAAAGCTCTGACTCAAAATGTACCTTTGATCGTACACATGCTAGCTGAAATGCGACAAGGCTATTAATAGCTTCAGTCTTACATATTCAGATTCGCTTAGCCGTGCGTTATGTTAAGGAGTTAAGGCTCTCAAATCTGATAAATCGAATCACCCTAGTCGTTTTTATACGGTAGTATATTTTACGATGATAAGATCAGAGAGTATCAGATATACAAACCTTTTATGTTCTAGTTCTATGTGAAGTCACCTTTTTTTCTTAAAGATTATAATCATAATTTTATTATAATAGATATGGCTAAGGTACTATGCAAATATTTCGAACTATTGAGAATTAAATTGCACTTTAATTTTCAGTAGACCTAATTTTGGTCCAGAAAAAAGTATTACAAATTCTAGTTTCACTATATTTATTTATATTTTATGTCCCTTGTAAAGTTTATTTGAAGTTATTCCACACAACACATTTGTAAATGAGTTGAATCCATATAAATCTGGGACTTGTTGTTAGTTACATATAAAAGTCCAATCTCAGTTTACTATTTACGTTTGTAACTGCTCTTTTATTACGCACAGTTCCCACAAAACTGTTCTGATTCCGCAACTATTATTGTTTAAGTTAAATGGTTCAACTAAGCCACTATTCCGCGGTTTGAGGTCACACTCGTGTAACAATGACAAATTATTTAAAACACCTGTGATTTTTTATAAAAGCCTAATTTAAATTTGATTTAACAAACAAAAAAAAAAAAAAAAACTTAGTGTTATAAGGATGTAAATTTTACGTTTTTAATGCACTTAATATTAGCGTAACAACCGATCCCGAGTGAACAATCCCTTTCACATCTACTACTGTTGTATTTACAACATATATTGTATCTATTTTTTATATACCTAGATAGTCAAACAAGCGCACGGCTCACTAGATGGTAATCGACTACCGTAGCCTAGACGTCTACAACATCACAAGCATCGCAAGCGCGTTGCCGACCCCATCCTCAATTCCCCCCAGGAACTGTGGACACCTTACTCACCAATACTGCTTAAAACAGTGCTATTTAGCTGTGATCTTCTTGTAAGGTCGAGGTACTAACCCAGTCGGGCTGCTTCATATTTTGAGCATGAAATTTCGTTCTGTGCTCTATCTCATTTAAGATTAATAAATCTCATTAAGATTAATAATCCATATTATCTTTCTTACATCGACAAGACAAATAATAAATAGGTGCAGTAACAATAAATGTAGATAAATCCGGTAATGACCACAATTTGACAAACTGACATAGTAACGGTAACATTTATATATATCGTACTTTATAAAAAAAATTATAACAGACATTTCATCTTAACTCCATAAAATAAGCTAATAACAATGCTAGAGTTGTGGTACTGCTCTGTTGTTTACACCATAGCCTTGCTGCAATAAAAATATATTCGATAATATAGGATATGTAGCCTATAATATCGAATTTATTGATTAATGTAATTAATTTATTAGTAACGGGCAGTGAAAGCGAATAGCTTCTTAAAATAATGACACTTCCCAAACAATGAAAAAGAGGCGGCCCTGAGTAAGTCATTCAACTGAAATGATAAAGCGCAAAGGCATTGGCGCGTAATATTGATAAAAGTTACAAGATAAATTACAATAATAAAACGTCGTAAAAATATTATTCCCTCGGAAAAAGAAGAGAAACAATGTCAAAAAATTCGTCATTCTGAATCGTTTCGTTAATATTCGTCTGATTTATAAACTGTACTGATATAGTAGCGTCTCATAAAGTGTTGCAAAGTTTATCAAGATCGGTCGTATATCATCATCATCATCATCAGTAGTGCTTCGTTATTGATGGACACCCTTATGATAATAAAAAAATTATGATAACTAATTCTATGATTTATGGAAACAGATTTCTCTCAATTATATTAAAGAAATAATGTGCGATGTCTTAATAATAGAAATTTATTGGCATCCTTTTTAGGTATTCCTAAACTACTTCAAGCAAATTATCTAGAAAAAATAGTTGGTATTAATATCGGTACTGATTTCATTAAACTTTATAATTAATATTGTAAATAATTGAAATATAAATCATAAACACTCAAAAATTATTAAATTAACTTTAAATACATTTTACGAAACAAATTTATTCGTTTTAATTATGTATAAAACCGAAAAATCTTTCAAATCAAATTAATTCAACCAATTGTCCACTCGAGAATTCTTTTTTTTAAATATAGGTAAATTTTTAAATATTATTTTCTCGATTTTTTAACATAACGAGGGTTAAAAAAGCTGTAAATCTCTCATTTGAATAAATACAAAAAGGTATAAAAGACCTTTAAAATGGACATACGGATTAGCTATTAGAATTTCTAAGGGTACTGTAACATTCCAAAAGCGACTTTTAGTCATTTTTTGGGCTACTAAGTAATGCCTTCAGATATCCTATTCTTTGAATAAGTGAATATGTGTATGTGTCCCAAAAGTATTACAGACGCACGGGATTATGATTACATCATGACATTTTCTTTCTTTCACCAACGAAACTATTTATTAACAAACTGAGCAAAATTCTATTATACAATTTATATATGCATACAGTAAAAAGAACATACAAAAAATAAAACGAAGGCACAAAATTTGACATCCCGGGCTTTGAAAAGGCGTCGGACACATTTAATTTTTTTATTTTCTGTCATAATAATATAATACACCAAAAATATTTCTTTACAGGACAAGTAACAAAAATAAAGTTCCAAAAATGAAATATTTTATTTAAAAACATAAAAACTTTAAGTCGCGCTTTTATTGTGATTGATGAAATTATATAAACAATAAATAATACTATGACTTAAAGAAGCAGCGAGAAATTTGTGTCAAAAAAATCTGATATAATATAAAAAAAAATTATAGAAGTGAAACCGGGAAGAATGTCTAACGCTTTTACAAAAACAACGCAATAACATCAAATAAGCTACGCGTATACGATAAAAATCAGTATTACGTCCATCATTCGTGATAAACCTCAGTCTACAATGGAAAGTAAAAAACATACCGTTAAAGCCTTCCCTACCTGTTGCTCAACTCAATCAGTGGCAATCTTTACCTAGGGCTTACCCGTGATAAATATTTACATTAGGCCCTCATCGATCGACTGCTGTGATCAATCAGTCTGAACAAACTGACGTTTAATTTATATTGTTTGTATTTTTTCATTTGTGTACTGAAAACATTTAAGAGTTTTACAAATTATATTCATATAAAAATAGTGTTAAAAAGATTTTTTACTCATCCCAAACGGTATATCCGTATACCCTCTATAAATTGGATAAAAAAATTAACATTTTACTTTAAAAATGTTTTCTGACTACCATTACTAAGTTGCGTAAATATTACATAATCGCTTTAAAAGTATTCAATTTATAACATATTCAAATATAATGTAGAATGAAAGTATACACGTACCTCCATCCCAAGCATAAGCTTACACAAACAAAACCATCAAATCTCTGAATATCCATCGATCGGAACCGCATTACTGGTAAATATTTAGGTATATCGGCTTCGCCCAAAACTTTGGCCATACAGTAAACCTATCAAGACATCCTCGCGAACCATTTTAGTCTTTATAACAACACACAAAAGTACATTTTCCCCTGCGTTTAATTTTATCCAAGACATAATTTACAGCACAAGTAAACATACGCGGGCCTTTCGCAACTGGCCCTTTACGTATATTCCCAAAGGGTTCGGGAAATTCCGAGTACTCGTGAATGTAAATCTTAAGGAAATCCTAGAGTACAAAAACAGACAGCTCATTTGAAAGTAGAATATTGTTCTCATCGTTTTGTATATACATACAAAGGTGTTTTAGACAATGGCATCACGTTATTTGTGCTTCATGTTAAAGGAGTTTTACATAAAAATTATTCAAATTTTAATTTATTTAATATAATTATGTCACATTTATATTAAAATACAATAAACAGCTGTCAGTTAACAGTATTTTTAGATGAGCAACTAAATGCCTTTTTGTTATATTTTTACAATTTTGTACAACTACACCTCTACACCTCTTTGGAATCTTACATGTACGTACAAAGATAAGCTTCAGTGAATAAACCGTAAAACAAACAAATCTTTGAGTTTCATAATAACAGTATAGGTAAGTTAAAAAATAAAGAACAAGTACCCGTATGTCTGATACCGTATTAAAAACTATCGATACACAGTGATTTTCTAACAAAGGAAACAATAATACCGTATGGTAAACTGCCCTCGGGCGGGACCCTTTGACAGTGCTACGCAACGTAGCGGATTATCTAGTCTCTTATATTATCGAACGTTAGCGTTGCCCTTTAGACGGAGGCCTGGCTTGTTTGAAAAACTAATACTGTTATTCAGTAATGTTTGCTTGAAACAGTTGATATGTTTGATCATAATTCACATATTTCAGTAATTTAGCCACAATTGTTACACAAGTACTTAGTTTAACAGGGAACGTAAAAAGTGATTAATCATACATAGATGTTCTTGTAGTATTAGTTTCCATTAAGTATGAGTGTGTTAAGGAAGAGTGACTCCTTCTGACACGGGAGCTTATTGCACTCAAAAGACGAAGTCAACCTTTGTGTTATTATTGTAATGTGTTGGTTATTGATGTAATAAACATTTTATTTATTTATTTATTATTATTTATTAATAATGTAAAAAATACTTTTCATTAAAATCTTTCCTGCACTTATATCAAAAGTGTTTGCTAAAAGTAATTAAAGCTAAAGCGAGTACCTACAATATCACAAGACAAACATCTTGCGCAGCAAACAATTTTTAACGGTAAGGCATTCTAATAAATCAGATGGTACAAGCATTCTCATACTCATAAACCAAATGTAATATAAAAAAGATTTATCTAACGTCAATACAATTTTAAAATCAATCAAAAATTGTAAACAGCGCACACGTTCAATTTATTCATACGTACGGCCGGCATTACAACTCAATTTATAGCGTTCCAGCCTTTAAAATCGCCCATTAATTTCACGGAAGCGTAGCGAAACGAGTTGAAACTGCTCATTTCGGCAAATCGGAATGTCCGCTCGGAAAGTTTACGGAAAAACAGCAGGATTCATTTAAAGAAGTCAGCGCTGGTAACAAAACGATATGAAAATATTAAATAACTTTCCATTTACGTAGTCTAGATTCCGCATCGCGAATTCGTCGGTACTCTGCGGCTGACTCAATTTGATCGCTATAACTGCGTTCCAACTGTCGCCGAGTCACCGTGGCCCGCTCGCCATCCAAGTCACGGACCGAGGTGCCGTGTCACTGTAAGCGAATGAGTGACAATTTAAAAAAAAAAACGATTGTGCTTTAGACCACCCGACTGAAGTAAAACTTACGAAACTAACCTCTCTCTCTCTCTATCTATTTTCACTAACTTATATCTCCCTCTCAAATTCTGGTCGCCTCGCCCGATCAAACTTTTCGTAACGCTCTCGTCACGTATTCACCAGCTTACTCCCCGAGTCAAGCGTGCGTAAAAAAGTTGTACTTAAAAAAGTTTCTATTATTTTTTTTTAAATGATATCCAGGATATAATAATTTTTCTTTAGTTAATTGTATTTTCTTACATCTTGTTTAATGTACTATATAGATTTCGTCCTATCCAGAGTTTCAAATTAATTCTATGATAAATATTTATCTATCATATGAAACTGCAGCAGTTTACAAAAAGGAAAAGTTCGGCAGCCGCTTTTGTATAAATAATTTAAGCTGTTTATGAATTCAATCAACATAGATATACTTATAATCTTCGAAACTTCATATATTTGTTATCTGATACTAAATTAATTATTTATTATTATCTTATTTTTACAAACTTTTCCATAAGCTGTTTATATAAAAGTATAAAAATAATAGTATACAAGGAAGAAAGAATGAGCAGTTATTAAAATAGGCATTTCAAATAATTTTAATTTTAATAAGTGCTAACACTAAAACCATACCATGATTCCAACTGCGGATCGAGTTCACTAAGAGGTGTTTGTATTGAAATTGATTTATGGAAATTTCGCGGTGAAGACGCATCGACTACCGAGAGTTGGCATCGTGTTGTTAAAACGAATAGATTGAATTCTTTCCTATCTGCAGTAAAGATCGCAAAGTATTCAAATACAGTAACAATATGGCACCGATTGCGGTATTCGACATAACGTTATTTTTTTTCAAATAAAAACATTTATGGTAACTTTTATTATAAATAAGTAAGATATATAATGTTTTAGTTTTTAAACTTTCTCAGTCGCTATTAACACTTTCACTTAAACAAGATTTACTGCAATTTTCATTTTGAGATTTAAAAAAATATAAATAAACTATCTAACCCCGTAAACGTTGTTTTGCCATATATTTTATTAACCTTATCAAACCCCCCCCTCTAACTTAGGGGTATGAAAAATAGAGGTTGTTCGATTCTCAGACCTACCCGATATGCACACATAATTTCATGATAATCGGTCAAACCGTTTCGGAGGAGTTTAACTACAAGCACCCGCGACACGAAAATTTTATATATTAGAGATATAAAAAATCCAAAATAAAAGAATAATAACAATCGACCTGGAAACATTGGGATTTGAAGTGTGATCTTCTGCGTCGTTTCCGACCGGCCGATTTCCCACCCGAGGTATTACAACTTTATTGACAATTGCGAAATTTACCTTCGTATTCTAATGATATTGTAGCCATTTTTTCATTGCCTAAAAACAGGGATAAAACGACATTTTCTAAAAATGAATCCTAGCTATATCAATTTGTCGCCCCCGAAACCTCCTATACACTAAATTTCACGAAAATCGTTGGAGCCGTTTCCGAGATTCAGATTATATATACAAGAATTACTCTTTTAATAGTATTAGATTAAGTCATTTAACGGATTCGGGACATTCTTAGTTTCCAAGAACTAAACACCTCATTTTGTATGATTATAACGTAATGATGAGTATCACATTTTTCTTAGATATTATCATCATATGCGTAAACCACAAGGTTCAATCGAGATAAAAAAAAACCTATACGAAATGTATTAAACGACAAAATTCTTGTAACCACTCCAAATATTCAAATGTTAATATTAAAATTGTAATATATCCGCGACATGTTACGAATAAAACGATATAATTTATTTTACTTTTGATCTCTTATTCCTGCGCGTTTGTTAAGTGTGAAGATAATAAAAAAAAGTGTTTATTTTAAATATATGTAGGTGTATTTGAAATATGAAAAAAGGAAATGACGACTGATGATCAAATGTCAACGAAATATTAACACATTTTGATTTGTGTGTACATCAAAATAAATATTGGTGTATTGAATAGGGTGAAGGGTACCGCTACTGAATTTTTAAGTGCTGGATTTTGCTTAAAATCAATATTGCGCTTTGTGGGCCACGGAAATATATGAGGCAACATACTTGTTTTAGGAAAAAATTCTGAGACAAGCCGGTTCAGCAGTGTGTCAAAATAAGGTTCTACTTTTCCTTAATTCCTATTAGAATGTATTCCTTCTTCTAGAAGAAGTTTTTATTCAGAAGCGGGACGTTAAAAGCCTAATTTATTTATTAATTTAACAGCTATTTGTTTAGCCACTTGAGATTTGTAAAATACCACATTACAGTACAATATTTTTGAATTAAACCTTCTTTACGTACGCTTGGCTTGGGGAGTAAGCCGGTGAATGCGTGACGAGAGCGTTACGGAAAGTGTGATCGGGCGAGGCGAACGGAAATTGAGAGGGAGATATAAGTTAGTGAAGATAGAAAGAGAGAAAGAGAGTTACGTTTCATATATTACTGTAGGGGCAATTAAAGAAGTTTTACTTCCGTCGTGTGGTCTAAAGCACACTCGTTTTTTTAAATAAACATTTCCAAATTTTAAACATAATTATTTATCATGTATATAATATACCTGTATATAATATTATATATATGTCAACATAATTGTGACGATAATTTTATACAAAGAAAAAAATATAAACTTTATACAAAGAAAACATCTAAAGCAACCGACAAATCGAATCATTTCATATCTACGACGCGTGAACAAAAATAATATTTCATTATTATTCATAACACAACCCAATTACTGATAGTAATTACTGAATGATTAATGTTGTACCTAAGATTAGAACAGGGGACCAGACATCTGCGTCCACAACATATCAATATGAAGTGTCTAAGTTCGAGACATCTTAAACTTGTTAAGAAACTTGAATAATATGTCTAACAAACTTTGATGATGGTGATAATTTTCAATTATGATTCAATGCCGTTTTGAAGGACCAAATGTCAACTCTAATTTAGCTAGGACCTAATTATTTTTAAGTTATTTTGTTCGAAATTATTAACTGTCAATTAATAACATCCGTATAAACGGATAGTTATCTATGTGTGATAAAATGAATTAATTTATAAATATTAACATATAAGGTCACGAATTCTGCAATATTTACCATATGTTTTCGATTCAGCCTGTAACATCCCTGATCCCACTACCGGACACAGGCCTCTTTCTCCGTGTATGAGAGAAGGATTGTCTGCCTAATCCACCACGCTGCTCCACTGTGTATTGGCGTATATATTCACTACTTTGAGTAACGATCGGTATCAGGTGTATATCATAACAACCAGGACCAATAGCTTAACAAGGACAGACCAACAGACCAAAAAGAAATATTTTTGTACAATAAAAATATCCATCCCGAACGGGAATCGAACTCGCAAACCGTCGGTATTTTAAGCGACTACTATAGGACTATTTTGGGTTATTATGTTGTTACAATATTATATGTATTTACTTAATCATTATTACTTTCCAGAATAATTACAGAGTGTTTATGTTTGTTATACTAAAATCATCATGTATGCTTTACCACACTAGACTCTAACAACTTTAATAATAATATTTATTTAATAATAATAATAATAATATTTATTTATTTCAAATATTTGGTACATAACAAAAACTATTTGTAACGATAATAACTACATTAGTATAAAACTGTGTCGCAGTCATTAACGCCCTCCTCACAAAGCGTCGTATCACAAAGATGACCAAATGTTACAAAAAATAAACATAAACACAATGAAACCAGGAATAATAAAGATCAAACAACAATAAAATAACTATGATAAAACAAAGATAATAAAAAGGGATGCAATGATGTGGAATTTAGAAACGTGTGTTGTGTGTAAGTACGAAATGTTTGTGTGTGTTTGTGTGTGTGTGTGTGTTTGTGTGTGTATGTGTGTGCGTAGGTGTGTGCGTATGTGTTTGTTAGAATATGTGGATACGTTTCACTTCGTTCACCTATAAAAACACCAAAAATGTCTAGCTAGGTTACAGTGACCAAAAGTTTTTCCGTCTGATTATAATTTAATTTCAATAACCAGTTTGTCAATTTAGATTTACATACACGATAAGTTAGGGGGTAAATATTTAATTGCTTATTAATTTTATTGTACAGTATGGGACTCAAGTAATAATACTGACGAAATGAGGAGACTCTGTGACAAAATTGAACAGAACATACTCTATCACATCTCCGTTTTCCAGATAAAAACCGTTCATCAAATGGGGTGAATTTGTGTTTACGGAGAACAGAGCAAAGGACAAATAACTGTCGAACTGTTAATACGCCACAAATCTCGTACAGTTCTGTTGTTGGGAAACGGATAGGTCTCGAAATCATAATCTTTAGGATACATCTCTGCACTCTTTCCAGTTGAAGCAAGGTTGTTTTGGTTGCACCACCCCAAACCGGTATGCAGTAAGCAAGTAACGATTGGACAAGGGCATAATAAACTATCTTCATAATTTGGAAACTAGCACTTGATCTTAATTGTCTAAAGATGTATGTAAGTTTACGCAACCGGGAGGCGATAGCTTGTATCTGATTCTTCCAAGTAAGATTTTCATCAACGAGTACACCTAGATATTTTACAATGGAAGAGCGAGTTATATTGCTACAGCTGCAAATACCATGCTCGGTATAGCATTTATGTGCGGTTATAGAGAAGGAATTGGAGGGTAAGGAGCGCTTGCAGCCAAATGTCATAAACACAGTCTTATCCAAATTTAAAGTCAGAATGTTGTTAGACAACCAACTCGTCACGACGGTGAGAGCCATTTCGCTATACTTACGCGTCTCAGTCCAATTTTTACCATGGACGAGAAGAACAGTGTCATCTGCATACGATACAATTTTGCAGTTTGGTATTTTAAGATTACAGAGGTCATTTACGTATATCAAGAAAAGAGTGGGACCCAATATACTACCCTGTGGTACTCCATACGTAAGATTCGCCTCATCACTAATGACACTGTTTATTTTAACTTTTTGCGTTCTTTCAGATAGATAGCTTTTCAGGAGGTTTAGAGCAATTCCCCTGACGCCAATTTTTTCCAATTTAATAAGAAGAAAAGGAAGAGAACTTTCTGAGTAATGAATGGATAGCCGTCTCGCACTTCACAGCCCCTTGTTTGAAGTAATTCTACACGGAAGGTCCTGAAAAAAAAGAACGAAAACACACAACGAGACCACTAAAAATTCTCTGTGGTCTATACAAATTCATTTGGAGACTCAGATTTAAGTGTCATAATAAATAAGACCTCTTGAAAAATTATCAAATATTGACAATATAAATCTGGATTCATCAAAATGGAATGAACTTCAATGTCAATTAAATGAAACAGCACGTATATACTGCTCGTTAAGTCAACGTTTTTGATTAACTTATATTTTAAATGAGATAATTAAGGGATGTGTTACCACAGCGACCGGCGGCCGGTCGAATTAATACAAGGTGACTCACATCTGTGGCTCTGTCATATTTCAAAATAGGGGCTGTTAGACAGCTCAATCGCTTGGAATTGGACGCTTTACATTGCTTTGAAATTAAATTATTTTAAGTTTGATTTATTGTGTAAAAATATTGAATAATTTGTTGAATGTGTTAATAATGAAAAACGCTTTAAAATAAATTAAAATATGTAGATTACTTTATTAACTAAAATGAATGAAAGAACCAAAGTTGGAAGAATAAAGGAGTAGTAGCTCAGCTCGGCGGAACTCATTCTATATGAAATTTTTCACATAAATTAAACTATTACACGTATGATATTTGTATCATGTGATATTAATTCTTAGAAGAATTATAAAATTAGGAGAGAGAAAAAAAATTGTACAAAAAAATAAGAAGTCTAACATTTAAATGTCTTGTTACAATTTATCACAGAATATACATATTCCCTAGCACTAAAAATTAGAGAATAGGTATCTAGGTATCTATCAAAAAAATAAAAAATATATATATAAAACATAAGTCGAATATACAATATTTGTGTTGCAAGTCATCATTTTTCATTCGCCATTCTTCAATTATATAATATTAATTTTTTTTTTTTTTTTTTTTAACAAGTCATACATCCACGGGCTTATGAACCCATGTCCTTTTTTACTCTAATACATGCAAATTTTTATTTTTATTTTTTCTCTATTTCAAGGTAGGCGTTAGTCAATAACATCGCTGTTCAAGTCACTATGTTTGTTTTTAATGTCTCCAAAAAGAGACGTGAGTCCACCGACCGGTTCTTAATCTAATCTATGGTACAATTTTTTTTTTTTTTTTTTTTTTCTTTTTTTTTTTTTTTTTTTTTTGTTATTATTATTATTTCCTTATAATACTATACTTATATCTAGCTAAACATTATTTACATGCGTGATAATAGTTTTCTTAAATATATATATATTTTTAATATTATCTATATTACTACCAACGAGGAGTACTCCCAAGCCAAGCAACCTATTCCAATTTTATTTTGACATCTCGAGAATACTCTCAACGACGGCGGTGTCTCTATTATGAATCGCCATCTTGAGACTATGCTCGAGGATGTCTTTTTCCGTAGCCTCCGCCGCCCTCCCGACGAAACGACAGATCGCGTCATCCCTGTAGTCGGTGTAGTAGACACAGGCCTTGGTGTGTCTAGTCACCGCGACTATCGCGTGCGAAACGCTGTCATGTATTCGCAGCCTCCCACTCCTCGTCTGGATGACGATGACACTCTCACTCGTCTGGCCCTGCGCCTCGTGGATAGTCAAGACACGCGACCCCTCCCCTTTCCCGTATCCCCGGTCCACCAGCAACTTCTTCTCTTCCTGCGTGAAGACCAGGTATAGGGTCCAGTTCTGTCTTGCAGAGATTTGCGCGCCCGTGAAGCTTTCCACGCGCAGGGAACGGATTATTGGGCTTGAGCTATAAATATCTTTGTAGACCTCGCTGATGGCGAAGGCGACATCCTTGGGGTTTCGGTGCGTACAAGACAGCTCCCACGATATGCCTGTTATCAGGGTTGGTCTGCTGTACCGCATCTTGAACAGGTTTTCCCTGTCGATGTACGGCAGCTGGTTAATATCTCCGATGAGGACCACCTTCTTGGCCCCTGATAGTCGGGCTGCCATCACTATGGCCCCGAAGTGGTTCATGAGGGCTTCATCTACCGTAAGACGGCTGATTTTTGCGCCCCCTCGAAAACCATTGACCAGTACGGAGGCCATAGTGCGCACCTTAGATTTGGCTTTAACGCCATAGCGGTGTGCCAGCTTCTCCTTAAGTTCTTTGGCAGCCTCGACTGTGGTCGTAATGACGACTTCCTCGTCCTCATCGAATTCCCCGACTATGCGAGTTGTCTTGCCACATCCTGGAACCCCATTTATCCATTCCAGTGAAGGTAGCCCCCAGACCACGGAAGAAGCATCGGCGTCACGGTCCCCCGTGATGGTTTGAGCCATCCGGAGTATCCGATCATCCAGCATTACTCTCGTGCATCTGGCCACTACCACCACCGGGTCCCCTGGTGGTGTATTGAAGATCTGAGGCTCTTGTTCCTGCCCCTCAGACTCGACCGCGCTCACGAAGCCTGCTGTGATGTTATATGCAGCCATATACCTCCCCGACATATTTCCTTTGAGTATCTGTCGAGTGTCGTTGTTGTAAATGGCTGCTTCGGCTTCTTCGAGTTCCACCTCCAGTAACTTTAGGTTGTTGTACTGGTAGGTCTGCATGATCTTATTGCATGTGGCCAGGTTCACCTCTCGGTTTGCCTTTGTTATGGCCAGGAACTCGGTAAGGGCATTTTGCGCGTGTTCAGATGGTGTGGACGCTGGTCGAAGTTTTGGTGGTGTTACTTGCCCCATATCGGCCCTTGTTCGAACAGTTGGTGGCGCCTCCGGGTGCTTCGAACTTTCGTCCTCGGTGAACCTTTCCAACGCCTTAATTTGCCGCTCTCTTGTATCGACCTGATTGGGGGACAAGTGGGGCGGTTTTTTGCCTCGTTTTGGGGAGATCGTCGATTGGATAAACTTCGCCATCGACATCAGGCTCGGTTTCGGTGTGGCTTTTGTCCGATTGCTTAACTCAGCCTTTTGGGCCTCGACCTGTTTCTGTAGGCGCTCCGATCCGCTGGGTGTGGGCTCTTCAAGAGCCGGCGATGCGGGGGGTTTAGATGTCCTGATCTTGGGTTTTAGGTAGCCTAGATCCTCCCCCCTGTCTTCGTATATAATGACCTCGTTGTTCAGTGAGGCCTTTAGACACCCGTACCTGTCTGATACGTTGCCTTTGTCATACCCGACTCTCATTGAGTCCACACTGATCCTTCCGGGGGCCCCACCGGAGGCCTCGTCCAGCCGCTGTAGCCACAAACTTGACTGCGCAAAGGCAGACCTTTCTCCTTCCTCGAAAAGCACGATTGTTTTATTTTTCAACCGCACCAGACGGTAAATTAAGTCGTCCTTCAGTTTTTGCGCAAGCGCCTCGATCTTAGAGCGCTTTATGCTTGTGTTTAGCGTGCTACCTGTCATCAGCAGGGCAAGCCCCGGCGAGACCACCAGACGATCGTGACCTTCGGAGCGACAAAAACTCATTCCGACTCTCTCCGCTTCGCTGTCCATAAACAGAGCCACGCATCTGGTCTTTATTCCCACTTCACCGCTTCCTTTCCATTCTTTGAACAAGGCCACTGGTGTTTTGCTGTGAGTAGGTTGCGGAGGTACGTTTTTATTGGCTCTCTTCTGGAACAAACTCTGCAGAGAAGACGGTGTGGTCTGTGTTATTTGGCCACGCAGCGTTTGGGTATTCAGGGGCTGAGAAGCAGTTGCCCCAGGCTGGTAAACGGTATATGGGACACGGACCTGAACGTGTGTCGGTGTCTGTGTAATTGTGTTTGTGTTTGTGTTGGTAGTTGTTGTGACGGTACTGGCACTATGTGGTATGAATGCAGCCTGTGGTAGAGCGGTCGTGCTATTTCTTTTTGCAGCCGAGGAAGCGGCTTTTCTCGCAAATGTCAGGAAAGACGTTCTGCCCGGTTCATTTTCCAAGATGGTGCGGAGCGAGGTCTGGTCTAGTTTTGTCTGGAGTTTGAGTTCCAGAGCCAGCCTTTCTCTGCCGAACCTCGGACATTCCAGCAGAATGTGCAGAACTGTCTCCTGACAGTTTGAGTCGCAGATACACGAAGGGCTGTCCCTAAGGTGGAATCTGTGTAGATACGCCGCAAATCCTCCATGACCGGTCAGTACTTGTGTGTCGACCGGTGTTAGTGCCGATTTTCTTACCAGCTTGTAAGCGGTCTTTACGTCTGGTAGAAAGATTTTCGTGACCGAGCCAGTTACCGAAGAATTGTATCTTTCTTGCCACAACTCGACAGTCTCTTCACGTATCCGCCTTCTGACATACGACACTGGAACTTTGTCGTAGTCGGGTGCCGTCTTTTTCGTTAGGGCCGCCTTTTTAGCCAGTTCGTCCGCTCTTTCATTTCCCGGTGTACCTACGTGGGCCTTCAACCAAAAGAACCGCACCGTTCTATTGTCTTCTCGGATTTGCCTGATGCGACTCTTCATCTCAATGGCCAGAGGGTGGGTTACCGAAGGACTCCTTAGTAGATCAAGTGACGATCTAGAGTCGCTCAAGATGTTAATAGGGCTTTTTTTCGATTTCCTCGCCATGTCCACGGCTCGGAAGAGTGCGTACATCTCCGATTGGAAAACGGTGTTATGCGGTTCAAGCCGGAACGTGGAGTATCTTACTTCCTTGCCTTGATCCCACCACGTTAGGGCTGCTCCTACTTTGCCCTCTATTTTGCTACCGTCGGTGTAGATGTATGAGCCGATGATGTGGTGTTTTTCGAGGTCTTCAGGGTTCAGACTCTCCAAGCGCTCATACTCAGTTGGCATGAGTAGAGATGGATGGGGGTTTTGCATCGGACCCACCTTGCGCTCCAGCTCTCTGCCTGGTGGCAGAAGGTCCTCGCAGTGGCCTTTCTTAATTTTAAACAGCATGGCCGCTTCTCGGATCCGAAGGTCGAGTGGGAGCAGGCCTGAGAGGACGAGTGCCGATGTCAGAGACACCGTTCTGTACGCTTTGCATATTTTCTGTGCGAAGCCTCTTTGCAGTGAGTCTAGTTGCTTCCTTACAGACAACTTCTCTGCTGCTGAGGACCACGCGCTTGCCGCATACAGGACGATGGGCTCTATCACCGCCACGTATATGGTTCGGACTATTTCTCCGTTTAGACCCCAAGACACCTTCGCCGCGCGCGCTAAATGTTTATAAATGTTAGCCGCTTTCTTGCATACGGCGGCCACATGTGCATTGAATGTGAGCTTTGAGTCCAAAATGAGCCCCAGCAGTTTTATTTCTTCTACAAGCCTCAACTGAGTGCCGGACATGTGGACTATGGGGGTATCGTATTTTAGCTTCTTGGTCATTACCATCGCATTGGTTTTATGCGGTGCGAAGTTCAATTTATTACGTTTGCCCCAGTCCTGTACGGCCGCTAAGGTGGTTTCAGCCGAAGCTTGCAGGTTGCTGGTTTTCTGGCTCGAGAAAACGAGGACCACATCGTCCGCAAAGGCTTGGCAGTACACTCCCATGCTTTGTACCTCTCTCAGAAGCGAATCCAGGATAAGGTTCCAGAAGGTCGGTCCACCTATGGATCCCTGGACACATCCCTTCGTGGTTTCCCTCTCACAGGATGCTCTGGCATAGTTTACTATGACTCTTCGGTCCTTCAGATATGAGTCGACCAAGGCGTATAGGTTCCTCGGGCAATGTTTTTCTACTAGCTGTTTCTTGAGAGCTGGCCACCATATAATATTAATTATTTTATTATTCATTATATTACTGACGTTAAAATATTTAAAAACAAGTTCCATTTTATTTCGAATCAAATAAAAATTAAAGGAATATCCTTATCGAGCGGTAATGTATTACAAACACAAAAGTAGACTCCTGAAATATCTATTAGCGGAGCAGGTGCGAGAATCGGCGACGGTGTTTAGCGACCATCCATTTGTGTTATTGAAAATTATTTTTAAGAATTTATCTTGGCTTCATTTACTCGCCTCCATTGTTCATTACATTGTCATCTTCAATATTATTTCAAAATACTTGGCATTTATTTATTATAAAGAATACATTTGATAATGTGGTATTACATTATATCTATTAAAAATTATTCGCCAAAATGTACCTATGTAATGCATAACTTTTAACAGGTCACCAAACTGGATAATTATTTTTGTTTGTTGTTGTGCCGATAAGGTAATAAAGAAAATTAAAAAAAAACGAATCGGTTTAAATAAAATACCTCTTTTGACTAAACATATTCAATTTATAGTATTATAATATTAGTACTGACAGCCCCCAGTAAAATTGGATTACTATTTTTGGTAGAATTTACAACTCAAGTCATCATCATCACTCATCACTCCAGCCTATCGCAGTCCACTGCTGGACATAGGCGTCCCGAAGTTCGTGCCAAAAATGGCGTGAGCTCACGTGTGTTGCCGATAGTCACCACGCTGAGCGGACGGGTTGGTCACCGCAGGGCTGGCTTTGTCGCGCCGAAGATAATGCTGGCCGTCTTTGGCCTGTGTATTTTAAAGTAGTTCAAAAGTTACGCGTGATGATAATTTTAAACCGACTTCAAAAAAGGAGGAGTTTGTAGTTAAACTTCTCTGAAACGGCTTGACCTATTCTCATGAAATTTTGTGTGCATATTGGGTAGGCCTGAGAATCGAATTTTTCATCCCCCTGAATGTTAAGGGTAGTCCACCCCTATTTTTTTTAATTTTTAGATAAATTATTTTTTTTTTATTTTTTTATGATACAACATTAAAAAATACATACAACAAATAAATTTTCAACCTACAATCAACCAATAAACTTTATTTTTTTTTTGGCAAGATTTTTATCTTTATTTTGTCATGACTTAGAATAAAAAAAATATATTACTCTTAATTTTCCACCCCTCTACGATCAACCCCTATTTTTCCATCGCAATTTTTATTATTTATTATTTTTAATAATTTCCTTTAATTATGATTTTTTTCTAAATTCTATTTGATCTCCTGCCTTCGCCGGTCGATAACTATCAATCGATCAGTTATCCCCGCTAGATGTCTACCGTTGCCTCCTCCCCACATCACACCCATCAGCAAACATCACGGAGTAGGAATGAGAATGAAGCCGGTCTCCTGTCTTACTTACTACACCTTTTTCGGCCATTTTTTTTGGTTTTATTTGTGTATCGATCGTAGCAGTGACTGTTATACGTATTATTTTAATTTTTCTGTGCACTAAATAAAGCATACTTTCATTGTCTACAATGCTATCGATTATAAGTAAATCCCCGCACACTTATAGTAGATAGTTTATTGGAAAAAGAACGTTTGCCAGGTCACCTAGTATATATATATATATATATATATATATATATATTATGTATGTTCTGGAATAACTTCGTCGTTTACGAACCGATTTTGATCATTCTGTTTTTGTTGGAAAGGAGATATATGAGTCGATTTTGATAATTTTTAATTTAATCGAAAGCCGATGTTTATCATGTGGTCACATTAAAATTTGATCGAGATCTGATTACAACTTTTGGAGTAATATTTAATAATGTGTATTTACTTGACTATTTTTTTATTACTTGTCGATATAATTGGAGTCGGCTTGTTTTTCGTTTGCCTGCAAACACAATTATTTTCTCAGAAACTTAAAAATTTGATTAAAAAAAAACAAAAAACATATTTTAAATTATTTCTAATATTTTATTATGCATTCAAAGGTATTATTATTCATTAAACATACATTAGTAGACAATTTTTTTATTGTTTATTTTTTAATAATAAGTACATTTATCAAATGATAAACGTTCTACTGTACTATAGAAATATGAATGTCTTTATCGATTTACATTTGATTTTTTATTTCACAAATTTTCTAACATAATAAAAAGGCACTACGCATTGCGATATTAATTCCATTTAAAACATATTTCTATGTAAGTAAATTAAACGCGAGTTTCCAATCTTCTTTCCAGTCGATATTGTTGCTAGACTCTCAAGATCCCAAGTACCGTTATTACATGAAATATCCATTTTTCATAACGATAATATTCAATTAATATTGAAGAATAAATATTTGAACAGTCCTCTGAGACCATATTCTCAACACGCAAGAGTAGATATTATGAAAATTAAATTTTCAATTTACTTACTAGATTAATATTATAATACTGAATTGAAATATGATTACTTTGCAAAAAAAAACCTATTGCCCTGCATAACAATTGTATTTGTTCGCAAGCGAAAAAAACCGACTTCAATTACATCGGCATGTAATACAACGTAGGGAGACGAAAATATAGTGAAGTAAATACGCGTTATCAAAGATTACTCAAAAAGTTGTAATCAGATCTCGATGAAATTTAAATATGACCACACGATAAATATCATCATTATCATCATTACAGCCTATCACAGTCCACTGCTGGACATAGGCCTCCATAAGTTTACGCCAAAAATAGCGTGAACTCATGTGTTTTGCCCATAGTCACCACGCTGGGCAGGCGGGTTGGTGACCGCAGTGCTGGCTTTGTCGCACCGAAGACGCTGCTGCCCGTCTTCGGCCTGTGTATTTTAAAGCCAGTAGTTGGATCTGTTATCCCGCCATCGGTCAGCTGTGAATGAATGAAACATTAAAAAAGGGTTATTTGTAAGTGTCTCTATAAATAGTACACAATAATATTTGTGTCCATACTACCAGTATTATAAAGTTAGGCTATAATTAGTGCACAAACACATAGAAATATACATATTGCTCTATCATAAATATCCTAATGTAATAAGCACGAGAACAACACTGGAGAGTGTCCTTTTAAATTATATATAAAAAAAGATTTTTCAACATTGTTTCACAAAGCAGGCATTGATACGAGCCTGACCGAAAATTGTACGAAAATTCGTTTCAGAAATTGAATATCCACAAATCCAATAGCTAAACTCAGTCATACATATTACATTACGAAATTAAAAAATAAAACAGATACAATAATATCTTCAGGCCAAAAAGTACATTGAATAGGTCTGAAAAAGGGAGAGGTAATCAAGGTTTGAACCACACGAATGGGTAAAAACATGCGGGATCCGGATTAAAATCCTACTCTCTGTTGCTGGACAAATTCCAAAGTTTGCTGATTAAAACTTGTACCGACTAAAACGCGAAAAAAAAGGGCTTCGAAAAGCGTAGACTTTTTCGATCTTCCGTTGATAACTTGAACAATAATAATAGCAGCTTTCCAATTGGTTTCATTTTCATTTCGTTCGTTACTTGTACTATTTTGAATATTATAATTCATATGGCAGTAATCAATACCCAAAAAAACGTCATGAAGCAAAAGAATTTCGTCATTATAAATCTACATTATTTACAATTACCCTTAGATAACAATTGAGCTCTTCATAGCACAATAACAGTTGTAATCTGTATGTTAATGCAATATAATTAAGTATGTGATGAGTTTTACAAGACATCCCTACCACCTTAACAATACGCTTACATTATTACATATCCAAAAGCGAGTACTTATGTGTATATACGTATATATCGGATGTTTAGATTATCAAACAACCAATGCGCTTTTAAAAATATATTACATAATTGTGTTTGCTCGCAAATGAAAAAAAAAAACCGACTTCAATTACATCGACGAGTAATACAACGTAGATCGACGAAAAAATAGTCAAGTAACTACGCGTTATCAAAGATTACTCAAAAAGTAGTTATCAGATCTCAATAAAATTTATATGTGACCACATGACAAACATCAGCTTTCGATTAAATTAAAAATTATTAAAATCGGTACACCCAGTAAAAAATTATTGCGGATTTTCAAGAGTTTCCCTCGATTTCTCTAGGGCCCCATCATCAGATCCTGGTTTCCTTATCATAGTACTAAACTAGGGATATCTTCGTTCCAACAAAAAAAGAATTATCAAAATCGGTACACCCAGTAAAAAGTTATTGTGGATTTTCGAGAGTTTCCCTCGATTTCTCTGAGATCCCATCATCAGATCTTGGTTTCCTTATCATAATACTAAACTAAGGATATTTTCTTTCCAACAAAAAAAGAATTATCAAAATCGGTATACCCAGTAGAAAGTTATGCGGTATAATACAACGTAGTTCGACGAAAAAAGCGTCAATTAAAAACGCATTATTAGATATAACTCGAAAAGTAGTTGTTAGATCTCAAATAAATTTAAATGGGACCAATTGGCACACACCACCTTTCGATTAAAACAAAATTTGTCGAAATCGGTCTACCCGGTCAAAAGTTCTGATGTAACATACATAAAAAAAATAAATAAAAAAAAATACAGTCGAATTGAGAACCTCCTCCTTTTTTGGAAGTAGGTTAAAAACTATTTCCGATGCGTGTATGTAATTCACGTATAAACTCACATATCAAAATGTAAACAATATAAATCAATTATAATAATATATTAATTAATTAATTGAAAATTTAAAAACAAAGAGAAGTGAAGTAAGATCATTACTAACATATTAATTTCACACTAAAGGACCATTACTCTTAGCTAAGTAACTAAATCAATCCGGCATCGCTGGTGTTAATTAAACAAATTAGTCAGGATTTCGTGGAAAATCACGACAAATCCCGAGTTTTGAGAAGTTTGGGACGCGTACGTGAGTAATTTACTAATGCACCTTAGTCGGCTTAAACGAAGATCATAGATACGAGGTACAGTGACGAGCGGAGAGGATAAATAATGTTGAAAACAAATAAAAAATATAGTATACTAGCTGAAGTAGCTGACCCGACAGACATTGTCCTTTTTTTTGGTATCGCAGGGCAACCTATTTACGGACGATATCCGGACGCCCGGGTAGGCAGTCCTAGACCATATGTGGGCGTCAGCCTTTGGGGGTGCCTATACCGACCAAACCCCTGCGAGAGCCTTCAGCCGATTTAATTGGAGGGTCCCGAATCTGCAGGCAACAGGATCCCCTCCAGGACAGACATTGTCCTGTCTTAACTATGAATATTGAATTCGAATTGATATAATTAATATTAAAAAAAAATTAAAAAAAATGTTTTCACATTCTTTTTGAGGATATTTGCAGCACGCATTCTGTCGATTCTATGTCAAACGTCATAAAAATACATTCAAAAAGTTTATATTGTCCAAAGTTAGATTAGAAATAATTTTATATGGTGGTTAAGTTTGTTAAATTTTCTAATTTTCTTGTTTTTTCTTTTACAAGAACTTAAACAAGAATATAACAAGAAGAACCAAGAATATAACAAACAGACAAAAAAAAATTAACGAAATCAGTCCAGCCGTTTACGCGTGATGACGTGACCTAGGGAAATAGGGATTATTTATATATAGGTATTTTATATATATCTAATATATAAAATTCTCGTGTCACAGTTTTCGTTGCCATACTCCTCCGAAACGGCTTGACCGATTTTGATGAAATTTTTTATGCTTATCCGGTATCTATGAGAATTGGCCAACATCTATTTTTCATCCCCCTAAATGTTAGGGGTAGTCCACCCCTAAGTTTTTTTTTTTTTTTTTTAGACAAAATTTTTAATTTCTATATTTTTATGATACAACATACAAAAATACATACAATCCTCAATTTTCACTCTTCTACGATCAACCCTTATTTTTTAATAGGAAATTGTTTATATGGCAAAACAACGTTTGCCGGGTCAGCTAGTATAAATATATATATATAGGTCAATAGACTTAATACTAATTAAGAAAGTTTAAATTTATTTTGTAGAGTCGTTAGAGGTGACTAAGGGATAACACAGTTCCATTACAATCTTGAAACTTAAAAAGGCGAACGATGGCGGGATAACCATCCAACTGCTGGCTTTCAGATACACAGGCCGAAGACGGGCAGCATCGTCTTCGGTGCGACAAAACCAGACCATCGGTCACCAACCCGTCTTCCAATCGTGGTGACTATGGGAAAACACGTAAAGTTCGCGCCATTTTTGGCGCGAACTTCGCAAGGCATGTCTATATCTACTATGTCCAGCAGTGGACTGTGATAGGCTGATGTGATGAAATTTATTTCTTTACTAAGGTTGTCTTGCAGTTGTTATATATATGATACATTAAAACAATAACTATATTTCTCAATGTTAAACAATATTAAAGTAAACACGACATGCAAAGTTATCCTGTTAAACCTACAGTGGTCGCGTGGATTACGTATCTAATTCATCCATACAAAATCGATAATTTCCCAAAATTGGTTAGCGTTAGCTTTATGCGCTTCCAAGTACTTTCAAATAACGTAACGTATGAATGTATCGTAGTATATTTTCTGAAGAAAACGAAGCATAAAATTGAAAAATTAAAAGAAAAAACAATTCAAGTCAGGTTATAATGTGTATAAATAATAAATAACTTTGATTCTAAAAATATCTGTCAGATCGGTAATAGCTATACTCGTACCTACCTACTGCGAAGCTAATGTAAGTGTAATAAATATTTATTCTGACTAATTATATTCTGACTTATTTACTTACACGGTACTTATCCGGTTTATCATTCGCACACACTCAATATTTCGATGACGTTACATAATATACCTCTGTACCTTATGATACTTTGTTAAAAATTAATCCGATATATATTATTTCTGTTTTGGTGTGCAATAAAGTGTATTGTAACGTTACGTTATGTTATGTTAATATCTCGTTGTCACAGGCGTTAGCTCCATGACTTTTGGCCGTGACCCGAGTAACTTAAATATTTTCAAATCAGTTTGGCAGCTTTGTTTAAGAAAAAAAAATAAACAAACTATATGCAATTGTTTTTCATTACCTTAGAGATAAAAAGCAATGGGTGTATGGCGTTAACCGATATTTTCAGTTCACTTCCATAGTCGACGGAAATGTTCGGTCTGGTTTCTCAGTAACAGTTGGAAAAACAAGCGTTTTACTAATAAACCTCAGGCAAATTTTCCGTGGCCATCACAATTAGTTATAGCTAAACTCTAAATAATAAGATTATTAATATGCAAATCATAACATAATATTTTTTAAGAACAATCAACGAAAACGAGAAACCACTTTGGTGCTAGACAACAAACACTTTATGTATGTATTACTTATTATATTCTATAATACATAGTTTACCGACAATGTGTGTCGCAGTTCAATTAATTATTGAGAAATTCTGCGCTTGACAGCTAACAATTGACACATCGTTCCTAGGCAGTCTCGGTCGACTACGATTCATGTACGAAGTATCAAATTATAAAAAGATAGTAACTTATTTCTGTCAATGTGGTTCCATGTATTTTTTTACAATACACAAGTTAAAACAAATCTATACAAATAAATAAAATTCGAATGTCTGTTTGTAATATTAAAATAACCGCTTTTTACTAAATTAATAGGTATGTGTACACAGTACATATACAAAAATAACATTTTTTAAGAATTTTTGTCTGTCTGTCTGTCTGTTTGTTCCGGCTAATTTCTGAAACGGTTGGATCGATTGACGGGACTTTTACTGGCAGATAGCTGATATAATAAGGAGTAGCTTAGGCTACTTTTATTTTTTATTTTATTTTTTATTTTATAACTCTGCGAACTGAACAATAAATATTTTGTTGAATTCCACGCGGAAGAAGTCGCGGACACAGCTAGTATAACATTAAATCTTATCTCTCTATCTGTAATAATTGTGTTTGTTCACAAACGAAAAAAAACCGACTTCAATTACATCGACGAGTAATACAACGTAGATCGACGAAGAAATAGTCAAGTAACTACGCGTTATCAAAGATTACTCAAAAAGTAGTTATTAGATCTCGATAAAATTTATATGTGACCACACGATAAACATCAGCTTTCGATTAAATTAAAAATTATCAAAATCGGTACATCCAGTAAAAAGTTGTTGCGGATTTTCGAGAGTTTCCCTCGATTTCTCTGGGATCCCATCATCAAATCCTGGTTTCATCACGGTACCAAACTAGGGATATCCCCTTTCTAACAAAAAAAGAATTATCAGAATCGGTACATCCAGTAGAAAGTTATGCGGTATAATACAACGTAGATCGACGAAAAAAGCGTCAAGTAAAAACGCATTATTAGATATAACTTGAAAAGTTATTGTTAGATCTCAAATAAATTTAAATGGGACCAAATCACACACCACCGATTTCGATTCGATTCGATTACCGATCGATCGATTCGATCGATTCGATCGACCGGTTCGATTAAAAGAAAATTTGTCGAAATCGCTCCACCCAGTCAAAAGTTCTGAAGTAACATACATAAAAAAAATACAGTCGAATTGAGAACCTCCTCGGTTTTTGGAAGTCGGTTAAAAACTATTAATTCTTATTGGGCTTAATTGAGTCATACTTTGGATACCTATTCGGTAGATGTTGAATGATATTCGACGAAATCTTTTTATTTAATATTATGTATTTAAAATATAATTTAAAATATGATTACTGCCTATTCTTATAAAATAGACGCACTTCATCACTTTACTCGTCTAAAAGAAACCTCGCATATTTCATAAGCGTTCTCGTTTATCAGTTTTATACGTATCTGTCCTCACAGTGATCGCACCCGGTGCGTTGGCACGATGTTCCGTGCACTTCAACATCATATTTGCCTCTTTCATTACAGATATTAAAATACCGTGTTGCGCGACCGTATTCTACTGAATAGAATATATTAGAGTACTACGATGTTTTTACATGTCACCTGAAATTTGTTGCAGCTGCTAAAATATCAAACTCTATTTATTTCGTATATTCCACCAAACTGAACCGTTTTGACTGTTTTTGTATTATTTTCAGTCTTTATTAAACTATAAATAAACTATTAGATCCAAAATCAAAACTTAATTTATTCAAAAAACTTTTTTTTTTACAAATGATAATTACATTATAGCGCTAACTCATGTCTTTAGCCCATAGTCACCACGCTGGGCAGGCGTGAACTTGGAGGCCTATGTTCAGCAGTGGACTGCGGGAGGCTGAAGTGATGATGAGTTATGATAATTATTTTACTTTTTAACCGACTTCCAAAAATGGAGGAGGTTCTCATTTCGATTGTATTTTTTATGGATGTTACCTAAGAACTTTTGACTGTAGGAACCGATTTCAATGATTTTTGTTTTAGTCGAAAGGTGGTACGTGTCATATAGTCCTATTCAAATTTAACTGAGATCTAACAAGTGTTTTTGAGTTACATGTAATAATGCGTATTTTCATCGACCTACTTTGTATTACACCGCACAAATTTTCACTGTGTATACTGATTTTGATGATTATTATTTTAATCAAAAGCTGATGCTTGTTTCGTAGTCCCATTAAAAATTGATCGAGACCTGATGACTACTTTTTGAGTAATCTTTGATAACACGAATTTACTTGACAATTTTTTCGTCAGCCTACGTTGTATTACTTGTCGGTGTAATTGAAGTGGGTTTTTTTTTCGTTTACGAGCAAATACTATTTCCTTAATAATGTATCAACAAATTGTTTTCATTTCATCGATTTTTTTTTCATTCAGTGGCATACACCACCAGTGTGCTATAAAACGTGTACGTATTACAGTAATATTCGTTTTAGGGTACAGAAAATTTATCCAATGCATATAGAATCAATATTTACCAACACAAAAAAAAATTGGTTGTTTGTATATGACGCCGTGTTGGCGCAACGGTCACAGCCATGGACTGTACCTTTTGCGCTGGCGGTTGCGGGTTCGATCCCCGCACATGACAAACATTTGTATTGGTCATACAGATGTTTGCCGTGGTCTGGGTGTTTCGTCTACTTACGTAATATTACTTGTCGATGAAATTTTTTTTTCGTTTGTGGGTAAACACAATTATAATTATAATTATATTATTACTCAACTATAATTAATTATAATTATAATTAAAGTGAAGCTACCAGTGACTAGGAGTTTGAATACTGCAGAAAAGAACCGACAAAAAACTCCGTAGTCCGTAGCGGAAGAAGTATTATTATTGTCTTAGCAATTTCAATTCTGAGTCAAACAATAAAAAAGTCTCATTAATTTATGTATGAAGATCTTATAAGATTAATAACTTATAATTAATGACACTAACTTTGCCCGGGATCCTTAAATATTGAGACATTTGCTACACTGTAAAACTCTTAGCACAATAATCTTTTATCTAATTTTAATTTTATATATATTTCGCAAAATATTAATTTAGAACGTCACAGTATTATTACATATTATATAACTAATTATAATATAGTTCAAATATTATAATCGTGAGTGGCATATATCGATCAGTGGGATGATACAGTCTAAGTCAATCAATAGTTCAATATCAATATTTTAGTATCATACACAGATACACACATACAGTCTCACATACAGGCACAAACACACACGCACGCACGCACACACACATACATACACACACACACACACACACACACACACACACACACACATAGAGAGAGAAAGAGAGACACAAACATACACACACACACACACACACATAAACACAAAGGTCATCTGTCCACTAAGTGAATTTGTCAATACTGCTCAAACATACACGCACACACACACACACACACACACACACATAAACACAAAGGTCATCTGTCCACCAAGTGAATTTGTCAATACTGCGCTTATAGGTAGGTAGTCAATGTTGCAGCACTTTCGGCCTTTGACGTCCAACAGTACTTCAAAATATGTCCCTTGCCCAATATTTGTTTTCAATATTAATTACACAGCAAATCGGATGGCTTTCAAATTTAAAGAAGCAATTTACTAATGTAGAAAACAAGAGTTGCCCTTAGAAAAAAAGAAAGTGAATATTACATTTTTTTTGTGACATTAGCAAAAAAGCTAAGTTTTTCTTTGGATTTGATTTTTTATTTGTTTTATAAAAAACCAAGAAAAAAGTGTGTATATCAGCTTCAACGCACGACTGGAGTTTACTTTTTCAGATCGACTATCTAAATAGGAACAAAAAAGGCTTACTAGTCTAAGAAAAATATTAATACCATATGAAATTGTAAATAAACGAATCAAATAACGCCATCTATCGGAACTCTATTGGGTACAAAAACGTAACGGGGTCATTAGTTCAGTAGATTTTACTCCTCATATTTTTTTCATATCGAGGGCCTTATATGAAAATCGATCTTAAAGGAGTAAAATCCGAAAAAAAAACAGGAAAATCACTTACAAATATTATTTTATATTAATCTTATAGATAAAATTCTCGTGTCACAATGTTAGTTACAATACTACTCCGAAACGGCTTTTTAGCTTTTTGTGCATATCGGGTGGTCTGAGAAACGGCCAATATCTATTTTTCATACCCCTAAGTTATAAAGGGGGGTTACTGACATATTTGGCAAAACAACGTTTGTGGGCTCAGCTAACAGCTAGTGATATATAAAAATTTTTACAAACTATTTCTATTTATATAGATTTGTTAATTGTACGAGAAAACCCATCAACGTGGGAAGGATATAACGGTAACCCTGAGTAAATGTAATATCGTTCCCTCAATAAACTTTTGTCTACATTCATTAGCCTTATACAGTTAACACCATTGTCTCCTATGCATCTAAAGTTCGTTAGGATCCAATGAAGGTACTCGTATTTCCATACTGACGTGCGGTGTCGTGTCAGAATGAACACGATAATAGCCTGCGTTGTAATTGAAAATGGACCCAGCCCGAACTGGGTGAGAATTTAATAATAGATAAGGGTAAATAGGCATCCTTCGGTGTAACAGAGGACCATACATTTTGGTTCTCCAATAGATGGAACGTGAAAATTTCCGCTTTATCAACCTGAATACGTAATGAGGTATGAATGATCTATTGTAGTTTTCAGAGGTATGTGATATGAGATGATAAAATTAGAAAGTGTGCTAGCGTTTTATTACGTATACGAACTTTAAGTAGACTTACCACGACTTCGGTAAAAATTAATTTATTACGGACTAGATTATGTGACTTGAATATTTTCTTTCTTAAGTGTAACAAAGTAATATTGCTTTTTTTAAGTAATTGACTGGTTCAGAATTATAATTAAATAAATATGATAATTAGTATGACAAAGGAACCAAAATAATAATCAGTAAAAGTACAAATTCAAACTCACTAAAAACGTAATTCACTGAAGTAGCTTATTATAGAAGCACATTTGAATCGTAAATTTTTAAGCTTGTAATTAATAAATAAAGTAGCAAACATTCACATAATACTCAAAGCTGAAAATAATACGCAAATAGTTATCAAAACGGTGATGATAAAAAAATCTTACGAAAAAAAGAAACATTTCTTTATAGAACAACACGAAAACCTTATCATCAAATAATGCAAGATTAACACATCGCTGCCAAAACAAAAGCCCCGCTCCGCAAGATGTGAAAGTTAAAATGAAACGTCAGCAGACTGGATTACAGCCGCGGAAGCTCTCAGGATTATGAGAAATAGCATTCACTTGGTTACAAAGATAGTGTACTACATTCACAGAAGGAAAATAGTATATTTAAAAAAATATGCCTATGAGTAGATGAAATTAGGAAATTAGGAAAAAAGGCTGGTAGTTGAATATTTAGTACTAAAAGTAAAATAAACCTATTTTTATTAAATTGTTGTATTAGACAAACGACTGGTAATAATACCTATACCAGACGATACCTAATTTCAGATGATGACATGCCTTACTCTGTAAGTTTAAATAGAAATATATCAGTCCTCCCGTAACTATGTTTGATGTAAAGTATCCAAAATTTCGGGCATGTAAAAAACCTAATAAACCACGATAAAATCCGAAAAAGATGTTTCATTATAATAAATCTGACTTAAAGCTTCTAAATAAAGTTTTTAAAACAATTCTATAAAATTATAACACACACACACAATCACACATAAAAAATAAAGTAGTGCCAAGCATCTGTCACGGATAACTTGGTACGTGCATCAAAATCTCAGACATGTAACAGCAAAAGTTTAAGAATAATCACTAGCGCTGATTTAACATATAACAACTGCAACTAAGCAGTTGATTTCAAGAAGTGAAACTTAAAATTAAAATTTCAGTGTAGTCGAGGCGGCGACGATGATGGGAACTATTCAATAATCTTGCTTGAGATGCTAGGAGCATGATCGTAAGCTTACACGTATTCCGTTTTCAGGAGAAGGTTCTCAATTCCATTCTATTTTTATGTGTTGTTGCCTACATAATGGGAGGGATGAATTTTTGCATCGGCGGTTCTCAGAATGTCTCTTAATCTTGATTTAGAAAATGTTGTCAATACCTTAAAAGCTAATGATGAAAATCCATGTCATAGACAAGTTAATTAAAAACTCACCGCTTAAATATTTCCTTTTAATACCACACTTAAGGAGAGAAATAAACTTCACTGAATAAATTCTAAGAAATAGAAACAGTTATATTATAATGAACTCCTTTTCAATTTCTATGGTTTCTAGTGCTAGGGGCCTTACCCTAGTCGAGTTGACAAGTTCTCTCATAAATAAAGTTGTGGAGGGTTCTCGTCTATACTGCGAAACGACAAGACGTCAGACGTCCTTATAGCAGTACGTAATAATATTATGTAGTCATTTCCTCAATATATGACATACATTGTTTGCTACAAAATCATTTAGGCTTATCGAGGAAGTACAGAAGCGTCAGTGTATATAAAACAGTAAAACTGTTTCGTCTCGCGAAGAATATTTTGATGCTTAATAGAAACAACAACTTCGACAAGTACATTGACAAACGAGACGTTCACTAGCGATTTGTTTCATTGTTACTCGATAGGAAATTTGTATGGATGCAGGGAAACATAACAGATACGACTTTACGTAAATTTAATTTGGATCTTGTCATATTTTATTCAAATCTTTTCAAGTTTTCGAGAGCGTTTGGCTGTATAATTCTATCACGGATTATATTTTCGAAATTATGAGACTAATATTGCCCTTGTGGGTCTCCCCACCGTGTCGCGGAGAGCACGTTGAGTTGTCTGTTTTGGTTGTTATCATGTAAGCCTGATAGCAATCGTTACTCATAGGTAGAGCCCGCAACCCACATTAGAGCAGCGTGGTGGTTTAAGCTCTGATCCTTCTCTTACTTGGGGAAAGAGGTTTATGCCCAGCAGTAGGATATTACAGGCTGAAGCAAGACTAATATTATTTATAAACTATAAAATTGGTTTTTGACTAGAACTATTTATGAAAAAGTCTTTTTAGTCCATGAGACAGAGACATATCTATCTTATACTATTAAATGAGCAATTCTTGTATATATATAGAGTCTAAATCTCGGAAACGGCTCCAACAATTATCATGAAACTTAGTATGCATAGGATTTCGGGAGCTATAAATCGATATAGGATTTATTTTTAGAATGTGTCGTTTCATCCCTGTTTTTAGATAATAAAAAATCAAACTACAATATCGTTAGAATAAGAAGATAAATTTCGCAATTGTCAATAAAGCTAATAGCTCAGGTGGGAGGGAAATCGGCCGGTCGGAATCGCCCGAGAAGACCACGATTCAAATCTCCAGATCGATTATGCTGTTCCTTTTTTTTTTCTAATTGCACTCATGATTTAGATGACCAGTTCATATTTTTTAATAATATGTCGGTAAAATCGGAAAATGTTATTCACATTTTATCAATATGTAATTCGTATTTAAGTATGATTTTCAAAAAACACGATTTACTAAAAAATACCGAGTTAAGCTCGGTCACCGAGGTGCTATTTATTATGTATACAATGAATTGTACAAATCTTAAAATCTACAGGTAATACAAAAACAAGTAAGAAGTAATGGAGGTTTTATTAGCAGTCACGAGAAATTCTTAGACGGTAGCTAATCGAAGGTAATACCAGCAGATAGCTGATTGAGTATTGATCTAATCGTGGCACTTCATGTAACGAGCGAAACGTATGCTAGTACTATCTTAGTACAGACGACCTACAACAAAGTATGGAAAATTAAAGATCTGTTGCAACCGTCCTGCTCCTGTCATGACGTAAATTGTTAATTTGTAGTGGCTCTAACTTACCTAATGTGAAACGCGTGTTAAGGCATCATTGTGGTAAAGCTTAGCGTATTACGTCACATATCTAAAGTCTTAAAAACGGAAGAAGGTTTTAAATTTACGCTAATTTATATAACATGGAAAAGTTATTGCTTAATAATTACTTACCCGACTAAAAAAAAGGTCAGGCTCAACCAGATCATGTATCTGGACCGGATCAGGATAGAATAAGGCATGCCAGATCCGGCAAGCTCTATCAAAACCAGGTCTGGTCCAGACAAGGATAGTCTGATGTAAAATATAATAAAGTATGGTAAGGCATACTGGATCAGGACCCGGTCCGGTCCAGTTCAAGATAGCCTGAAAGAAATTACGCAAACTGAGCCTGAATCGCGCTATTAATGTTTTTAAGCGCACTTAGTATATATACAGTTATCAGGACAGTCTAGCAGGGAGTCTATTTCTACACAGTGGAGCAGTTGTAAGTAATAGGAAATAGTTAATTAGTAGTTAATTATTAGAAGTTAATAAATAAAATTTAATTAATAATAATAATTAATATAAATAAAAAAATAATTAATACTTAAAGTAAAAACATATCAGTCACCAACCCGCCTGCCCAGCGTGGTGACTATGGGCAAAACACATGAGTTCACATAATTTTTGGCATAAACATGTGGAGGCCTATGTCCAGCAGTAGACTATATAGGCTGTAATGTAATGTAAAAACATAAATAAATAATACATTGGAAAAAAATAAATGGAAATAAATATCATAATAATTATGTTAAGTAACATATTTATAATATCAATTCGCTTTTTTTGTTAAACAATTTTTTTCAAGAATATACATTCGTGTTTTTTAAAAGGACCAGACCGAACCGGCTGATGAGGATGAGATGAGTTTTCCTGATCTGGACCCGATCAGGAAATCTCATCTTATCCTGATCAGGTCCAGACCAATCATCTGCGTTACATGCCTTATCTAGTCCTGATCAGGCATGCCTGGTCCGGTCCTTCTAAGGAAGACAATAAAATTTCTACTCGGGTATCGGCACAAATCTATACAAATAAATAAAATTGGAGTGTCTGTTTGTAATATCTAGCACATGGATGTAGACACGGTATATATACCAAAACAACATTTTTTACAATGTCTGTCTGTCTGTCTGTTTGCCTGTTTGTTCCGGCTAATCTCTGAACAACTGGACCGATTTTGACGGGACTTTCACTGACAGATAGATGATGTAATAAGGAGTAACTTAGGCTATAGTATATACCATAACTTAGACTTTTATTTTAGAAATTTATTTATTTTGTAAATCTGCGAACTGAACAATATTTCTTTTTATTCAAAACGGACGAAGTCGCGGTCACAGCTAGTACAAATATGTTAACGGGTACTTTAGACCACCGGACTGAAGTAAAACTTCTTTAGCTCCATCGAAATTCTATCTCCCTCTCAACTTCCGTTCGCCTCGCCCGATCACACTTTTTGTAACGCTCTCGTCAAGTATTCACCAGCTTACTCCCCAAGTCAAGCGTACGTAAAGAAGTTTTACTTCAAAAAGTTTTAAAACTGATTTAGTAAAAACTCTTCTTATTCGAAAATAGTATCCAAACATACATTTAAATTAAATACATATGTAGTTATGTACATATATATGGATGGATGTCTTAGATTACTCAGCATAAGCTCAACATTATGCTCTGGGCATGTTTTAATGTTGACATTTACACCGTTCAGACTTTTATGCCCCACGACGATACCTCTGAGAGGTTGCTGGCCGTCGCTTCGTTTAGATTGGTTTTATTTGTTGCTATTACAAATAATAAAATGTTGATTGGTACTTCTCACTATATTGTATTGTATATCATGGTACCTTCGTTCAACTATTGTAGTTTGTTAATATTATTCTTTGAAATATAATGTTATATCGCAACTATCATATTCGATTTTCAATATAATATTTTTATTTCACCTTAAATTAAATAATATGTATTACTAGCTGACCCCGCAAACGTTATTTTGCCATACATATATTTATAAACTCCCCTTTTCCCCTATACCTTAAGGGTATGAAAAATAGATGTTGGGATTCTCAGTCTCTAGTTTAACAAACATTGTGACACGAGAATTTTATATATAAGAATATATTATTACTGTAAATCAATTTTATCATTTTTGTTGACGTCAATAAACAGCAATGTGGGGATTTTTCATTTGCGTACAATTTTTATTTTTATACCATTATATAGAGTGTAGCTTCGATTACATGCTTAAACAACGTAACAAAAACGCGACGATATAACATCAGACTTATTTTTATACATCGATCTTGTTCACTGAAAAGTGGAATACGCAATTAAGGTCGTCCCTCCATTACAAGAATAGCATCGATATCCCAGTTTCGCGTGAACGGTGCGGTGGCCAAGCGTGAAACTCTGTGCAACAGCCCTTACACATGAACGGCCCAAAGACGTCCGCGCGTGCGTGAACGCATCAGGCTATTTGTGCTGTGTCGATGGACTTAACGAGTCATTTGCTAACCCCTTTGTCGCTCCCGTTCGCCTGGTACTTGATTGAACTTTTGTAAACAAAATGTAAATTAGGTTTACCGTTTAAGTCAGTAGGTACATAATTTTTAAATATTATAACCACCCTTGTGGATTTTTTTAAAAAAAAATTATTAATAATATTAATTTTTATTAAATTACAAATTTGAGATACTAAAGTATGTCATAAAGAAGATTGAAGAGGCTACATTCCTATTTTCCAAAATTTTCTTTATGTTTGTATTAGTAAAACTTTTTTTTTCAATTAGGTCGAAAACCAAGCGTACGGCTCACGTGATGATAAGCGATTAGCATAGCCTATAGACGTCTGCAATATTAGAAGCGTTTTAAACGTATTGCTGACCCTGTTAGACGCCTAACGTTCCTTTATACTGAATAATATAAGAATATAATTATGTAAAAGCAGATATTCCAGAGAGGTTTCACTTTTACACCCCAAAATAAAAAAAAAAATACAGTTACTGCAGTAACTTTTTTAAGACATACATAAACATCTTACCGTAACGCGTATGACTACACAAAGATTCCTACAACAAATGTGACAATTCCATTACGGAGTCCTCGAGATCACTATCTACTGGATAAAACCCGTAACTATAGTGCAGCGGATAATACATTTGTTACTCTCTCAAATCATATCCTCGACAATATCATTCGGTGAGTCGACGTACCATGAAATACGTCTTGAGTGACTCGGCACAAGATGCCGCCACTAAAGATGTTAGGACCGTTAAGTAGTGAAAGCGACAATACAAGCTTCGACAAATGTTTGTACTACAACATTTTGTATTTAAGTGTACCTGCTGATTTTGTCATATTTATTGGTAGTATAATCATCTGAACAGAGGCGAAAATATTAACATTTTTTTTTCTATGCGTCAAGTTATTGTCTGAATAATCCAGATTTCACAAACTGTCTCTGGTTTTTCTTTGGTCACTCACTCACTTGTGTAAAAACTTATTTCACTAAGAAAGAAATTATCAAAGTTTAGTATTTTTGAAATTGAGACAAACTCAGTTATATAGAGTTGTATATAAAATATTACCACTACTAACAAACAACGTATATTATAACCTAGCTGTAAGTAGATCACCGCCCTCACTCATCTCATCCCCGTGCGAGCTAAACTTTCCCGTAGTAATATTTTATCTCCATCCCCTTGAACCGAATCATAGAACTTCTTTCGCTGTGATTTGATGATATTGCACTTTGACGGATACAAAAATCTGGATGAGGGGAAATAAAAACAAGATCGATGATGTCAGGTACACCCTGAACGAGGTCTCTTCAGATATGCTCTTGGAAATGTAATTATATATATATATATATATATATATATATATATATATATATATATATATAAAAATAATTATATATTCGTGTATTTAAATTTTATTTCGTGCGTGTAAAGACGACGTATCGGGGCAACGGTCACAGCACTGGTTTGTCGCTGTTGCGCTGGCGGTTGCGGGTTCTATTCCCGCACATGACAAACATTTGTATTCACCATGTAGATGTTTGCCGTGGTCTTGGTGTTTGTGCAGTCTTTGTGAGTCTCCCCACCTGCCTCGGAGAGCATGTTAAGCTGTCGGCCCGGTTGTTATCGTGTACACCTGATAGCGATCGTTACTCATGGTAGGGAATATATCCGCCAATCCGCAATGAAGTTGCGTGATGGATTAAGCTCTGGTCCTTTCCCTACAAAGGGAAAGATGCCTATGCCCAGCAGTGGGATACTACAGGCTAAAGCAAGCGAGCGAGCGAGCGAGCGCGAGGGGTTTTTAAATTGTTGAAAATGTTGGTTAGGATTGTTGATTTGTAAAATATACCGTTATTAAGCTACATTTAGTATTATTTTGTTTTCAATTTGACCGAAATTTACTTATTACATTACTTTCGGTTAAAAAAAAGGTTTAATTTTTGAAATTATTTCATACTTTTATTATTCCAGTAATTATAATCTATCTAATTTGTAATCTTTTATACATTATTAATGTTATATAAAAGTTTTATATACTGAAAGATTTATATCAATACATAACTTTTATAAATAAAAATTTACGTTTGAAGACCTAATTTATCATTAAAGAAATACTAATAAACGAAAACGCACGTAAAAAATAATTTTTATTACGATGTATTGTCCACTGTCTTAAAAATTAATTTAAGATAACTAATATTCATCTTTGAATATATATTGTTTTAAAATATAAAAACGTGTTCTTTAACCCTTAATGTTTGCATCGGGATGGATATCTTATCATCAGTGTAAACTAAATTACACTTTATTTCATCATCATCATTACAGCCTATACAGTCCACTGCTGGACATAGGCCTCCACAAGTTCACGCCAAAAATAACGTGAACTCATGTGCTTTGCCCATAGTCACCACGCTGGGCAGGCGGGTTGGTGACCGCAGTACTGGCTTTGTCGCACTGAAGACGCTGCTGCCCGTCTTCGGCCTGTGTATTTCAAAGCCAGCAGTTGGATGATTATCCCGCCACCGGTCGGCTTTTTAAGTTCCAAGGTGATAGTGGAACTGTGTTATCCCTTAGTCACCTCTTGCGACACCCACGGGAAGAGAGGGGGTGGCTATATTCTTTAGTACCGTAGCCACACAGTTTACCGTAGTCACACACTTTATTTGTCATACAAAAATTCATCTCTGAAGGTCTAAAAACAGTATATAACTATCAAGAGGTAATCTTTTTGAGTGAATGTCACATAAAAACAGGATGTACGCCAGTCGAATCTGAGACGCGTCTCGTTTCAGTAGCTTTCAGGTTGATTAGTGTTACAATTGTAACAATTTTTAACTGTCTCTTTATAATGCTTTTATGATTATGGTTTAATGTTTTATCCTTTTTATATTTTTATAAATAATTTGGGGGTTGCGCTGTAATTTGATGGTTTTCAAGCATCGAGTGTATAGGCATCTTTTTCCAAAGGCCGGCAATGCACCTGCAACTCCTCTTGTGTTGCAGATGTCCATGGACGACGGTAGTCGTTTAACATCAGATGGCTTCGTCCGCTCGTTTGCCCCCATTATTATTAAAAAAAATACGTAAAAGGGTAATTGTTTTTGGACTCCAAAATTAGGCATAACGTACATTATCTTTCTAAATTTTGGAGTTTCATTACTAAAACATGACTATAAAACTAATCAACATACATACGTCATTCAAACCATAAAACAGATTGAGAATTAGAATAGATGTCGCGTAACTGACTAAATATCAAACAATCTTTTTATGTAATGTATTATGTAATCGTTTTATGTAAACTTAATTGTTTTTTTTTGTGTATGTGTATTTTTGTTACCTATATATTTGTATGGTAATAATTAATTTAAAAAAAAAAAGAAAGAAATAGGTGGTTCAATACTTTTTCTCGTTTGTGATTATTATTATTGCCTGGTTTGAAAATAATTGATACGGTAAAAATCACTTATTTTTTCCGTCTAATTATTTTTCAACGATCTCAAAATAAAACAATTAAATAATATAACAAGTAAGTAATTAATAAAGCTTCTAGTATGATTGAGTAATTAAATTCTAGTAGGTAGCTAAACAACATTACTTACTAAGAAATTATTGTAAAAACATTTTACTGTTACATAAGTTACACATTCAGCGCTTTTACTTCTACGGGACATACTAAAATTGTCATTTTACAACTTATATTTTGGCAATGTTACAGACGCCACGGGCGACTCGAGTTACACATTCAGAGAGAAAATTAATGTTATGCACAATGTAAATTAAATAAGGTTACAAAAATTGTCTTTGAATGAAAATGTTTAACAACTTACAAACCTGTCAGATCCGGTTAGAACCTTGAAGTCTGGCATCTCCATGTCGCCCATGTATTGGGAAAAACCTGAAAAATGCAAAATATGTAATATAATAATATAATATATAATAAATATGTAATAGTATATAATAATTATAATTTTTATATTATTAATTAAACATCAAACAGTACATAAGCAACGTCATAATCTTATCCGCTTTAAGTTTGTATAAAAAAATTATATTATAAGATTGTCTTTATCTACGGTTCTGCTTAAACGAGACACAACATTAAATTAAACACAAATAGCCTATAAGTAAAATATGTACAATAGAAAAATTTATAATGAACTTTCAAGGATTTAGGTAAAAACACGAATCAAGCTTAAGCTTAGAGTTATTTATTTTGTTGCATTGACGATATATTTAAACTCCTTAAGCTTAATTGATAGTACAATTTTCAGGCGGTATAACGCAGTACAGCGTTAAGGCGTAGGTTGTCGTTTACAACTAGCTATTTTTTTTTTTTAATTTATTTAAGTTAACAAACAGTGTTCACAATAAATTTTACATAACAGACTTACAATACAAACATTATTAATCGTGACACCAACACCGTCAACTCCAGATTACAATTTTATAATAGTAAAAAATGCACATCAAAGAAAAGAAATGGTAGGTATATAATATACATAACACATTACAAATACATTTTTTCCTTAAATACCATCAACCAAACACTAGTGATTATTATTGTTATTATTACTCAGCTAGAAATACATACTAAGCAGACAACTTATATATCTTTCTATCTCTTAAACCTTAACTGTACATTGCACAACCAAAGTACAAATAGGGTGCATTTTTGTCGATATGGATAACCTAGCCCTACGACTTGCATCTTGGGATCAGAGCTAACTACTAGGCTACCCACACCGAGTCCGTATGCAAGGTTTGAATTTAATGAGTAAACCCGTTTACGTTTGTACTGTTAATGCAATAATTCAAAAATTTCTTTTTTAAACTTAGCAACTCTTGCGATTTCGATACAAAATCTAAACTCAAGCAAACTTTTTCATCTACGTATTTATAGTTCAGTGTCGTTATTGAAATATGGAAAAAGAAATTATTCTACTTTTAGATACTTTAAATCTTTTACCAATAAACGTACAAATAATCTTCACATATAAATAACTCGTTAATATGTAAAAAAAAAGTTAATCCTAAAACAATTTAAAATAAGCATATAATGATATATAAATATTTTTATTTATAGACTTTTCAAGTTTTATTTTATCAGATTTAAAATGTAACCTTACACATGTCGATATTGTTGGTAACGAAATGTTTTCCCAAGCTGTCTGACGTACCCCTTGGCGGCTCACGATTTGCTATTCGGGACACGGTGCTTAGCGGCGGGCAGCGGCAAATCACGCGCCGTGCCCACCCCGTAAATGAATATTGACATGCAACTAGCAGTGAACGGGTTGAATAAATAATCGACTCTCGTAATTTGGATATCTAATCATATAAACTCATTTTGAATACGGATTTGTCACTCAAATTATTTGTACGTGTTGTATGTTTAGTTTTCAATAATTACGAAACGAAAAAATTACAACTGAGGTAGGTAAGGCACAGCAGGAATTTCCTGCTCAAAATATGGAGCAGCCCAACTGGGGTAGTACCTCGACCTTACAGAAGATTACAGCTAAATAATACTGCTTTCAAGCAGTATTGTGTTACTGTTGGTAAGTAAGGTGACCTGAGCTCCTGGGGGGGATTGGGCATTGGGTCGGCAACGCGCTTGCGATGCTTCTGGTGTTGCAGACGTCTATAAGCTACGGTAATCTCTTACCATCAGGTGAGCCGTACGCTTGTTTGCCGAACTAGTGATATAAAAAAAAATACGAAATATAAATGATAAAAATAAGTTAATATTTTAAATGGTATAGGAATAGTAATGGTAGTAATAACACATTAAAGTCAACAGCTGCCAACAGGATCAAATACTGTGTCAAAGATCTAGAATTACACAAAATAAATACAACCGCCTTGACCACAACAATTATTATTTATATGATAAATGAACATTTAGACCACGAAAATAATAGTATAGCTAATAGGTACAAAAAGTTATTGAGCAATATGAGCGTGCATATTAATCACGTGTTTTGCAATTATCCTTTTACAATGACTACTTGGCTTATAGAACATAAATTCAATGAAGACGGTGCCGTTGGTATATCTGATTACATTTAACAGCAAAAATTAAAAATTAACGAGAAAATTTCTCTAAAGAAAATTTTATCAAAATATCGAAATCCAATAGTCGAATTAGCGAAGTCCGTAAAAACCCGATCACCTCACGAATTTTATCGTACAAGGCATCCGTAAAAGTCCTAATTTCGACTACCTTACAGTAAAAACTTATCGTTCGTCTCATAACTGAAAATATTACAACGATAAATTTTTTTACAACTCTTAAGCTTGTCCAATTTCGAATCGAGAAATAGAATCGGGGGAAGCAATCGTCGTAAGTAATATTGAAAAAGATAACGCGATCTGTCTTTCGCGTTTCGTAATGTTCAGGTAAACATTTCCTGTCTCATTCTCACCCGATGGAAGGGAAAGAGATGGGAGGGCGTTAATGAATGAGACTGATTTTGCATAATTAAAAAGGGGTGCTCTAGATGATTACTTATTTCGATGAGTAATGGTTGCGTAGCATCCGTTGCCTTCATTGTATTTATTTTAATTTGAAAACGCGACGACTTTGAAGAAAAATAATGGACGTCGAAATAAAGAAATTTATCGCAGTGCGAGATTTGAGTGCGGAGTTTGGTTAATGTCCACATAATTTATAACGACCGCTGGTTAGATGAATGGAGGTAGAAATATTTTATGTTCATTTTCTTAATAATTCTGTGTTATCGATTTAACTGCGTTATGTCTTGTTTAAGCGTAATCAAAATAATATATGAAGAGAATATTTATTCAAAATGAAGTAAATTAGTTTATTAGGATATTATTATTTTTTTATTAATTCGATTCGTACCGTGTGGCTACGGTACTAAAGAATATAGCCACTCCCTCTCTTCCCGTGGTTGTCGTAAGAGTCGCGATTAAGGGATAACACAGTTCCGCTACCACCTTGGAACTTAAAAAGCCGACCGGTGGCGGGATAACCATCCAACTGCTGGCTTTGAAATACACAGGCCGAAGACGGGCAGCAGCGTCTTCGGTGCGACAAAGCCAGCCCTGTGGTCATCAACCCGCCTGCCCAGCGTGGTGACTATGGGCAAAACACATGAGTTCACGTTATTTTTGGCATAAACTCGTGGAGGCATATGTCCAGCAGTGGACTGTATAGGCTGTAATGATGAATTCGATTCATAACTTAGACATAGGTTTAAATAAGGACAGTTTTAAATATCTCGAAAAATATAAAAAACTAATATAAAACCTGTCTGCTAACCAAAAATTTAAATCTAGACGAAATTTTGTACCTCAACTGTGGTTTATCACTTAGTAATTTAAAAATCTGTAGACGAGGTTCTATTGTTGTTTTATTAACTTTCTTAGCAGCTAAAATATTTGTTATAAAATTAGTTCTTTAACAAATTACTTCTCGGTCTGGGCTTCTATCTTTGTGAGTCTCTTTACTCTACCTTAAAGAGTACGTAAAACAGTCGATTCTGGCTGTTATTATAGACATCTGATAGCAATCTTTATTCAAAGACGGGAATATATACGACAATTCACAAATCTGTAGTAGAACAGCTTGTTAAGTTTCGATCCTGCCCATACATGAAGAAAGAAGCCAAAATGCCCAAGCCATAAGATGATACAGGCTGGACAATCAACAAATTAAAAATGTAACTCAAACAGTTTCCCCGTGATCATGGCGATTGAAACATTGCTGAAATATAGAGACTTCAACAAAACCATAAACCTGGTAAGGTACTCGAACAAATATAAATTTAAATATCAAAAGTGATCGCGTTAACTTAAAACAATATATTAAAAATGCAACGTTTCATTTTCAACTGATTATACATAAAATAAATTTAAAATAAATAAAAATTTCATTAATATCGTTACAGTAAATCAATATAGAAATAAAGCTAGACAGACGCCTTTACACACAAAAAAATACAACAAAGAAAAAAAGACGTAGAAAACAAATTACAATTATTCTGGAACCTTAAAATCTTTCCCTGTCCTCCCGAGATCTGTCATTTAAAGTCGACGTGACAGGGGAAATAGAAAGGAAACATAAATCATTGCACACGAATACTTTTGTCTCGTGAAGCGTGAATCGGTATCAGTGCCGATACCGATTCACGCTGCACAAGGTATCAGTATATTAATACCGCCTGATGTACGAAATAAATCGGTAATCGTGTATTTATATTGAATCGTAAAATATTTTTTTTCGATTTTTATACAAGGAAAACCAAATTGTTGCTTTGATTAAACTTATATCATATTTTTGAAAAAAGTAATATAAGTAAAAATTCTCGTACAGTGTCGTATAAATTTGAAACAATTTAGTAATAACAAAAATTCTTTTCATTATTATTTTAATCTTAAATTTAATACTAAATTATGACAGTAGTACCATATTATAAAATATTGTTTTTAAGATGGTAAAATTTATACTTACAATTTTATTTCAAGAGTTCCAAAGTTTTCTGCCACTATAAAGGTCATATAAGACAACTATTTGACATGTATTAAATAAGCATTCTAAGAGTGATAACGCTGTATGAGTCCTCAATAACATTATAACACTACATAAACTATGAAGTAAAATATGAGTTTACAAAATTGTAATAAAATTTAAGGCACTTCTCTGAGTACACAAATCGTAAACGCTTGTATTAGACACGAAAAAGGCAAAAAAAACTAAGAATCGATTATATGTTCAAATAAAACATCGAGATATGAATCACAAAAATATCAACCACACCTATTACCGTCCTCCTGGGGTCCCTCTCCCTTTATACTCGCCCTAAAGAATATTTGATAGCCTTCATTTATTACGAGACGTAATATTTTGCTTCGGTAAGTGATACTTTCGATTTATTAACGTTGCTTAAAGTTTGATTAAAAACAATATTTCTCAGTGACCTAATGAAAGCATATAATTAAAAATGAGAAACATATTTTCTTCATAATTTATGTTCGTACGATTCCTAATTTCGAAACAATCAAGTCATTCGTAAAGGAAAATATTTATTAATTTTAATTGATGTCATTAAAAAGTATTGCTAAGCAAAAATCGTAATATAACGGTTGAAGTTTTTTTGGATATTAACCACAAAAATTTATATTTATCTGTAGTTTATACAAAATATTTTTCAGTTTCTGTGGTCTGAAAAATATGACAATGCACTGAAAAATATTTTTGTATGGTTTCGTTATTCTAATAAAACTATTATCAATCTGTTCATTTTTTGAAACCTTTTTTTAAACTAAAGTAGGGCCACAGTAGGAAATTTCCTGCTCAAAATATGGAGCAGCCCGACTGGGGTAGTATCTCGACCTTACAGAAGATTACAGCTAAATAACACTGTTTTCAAGTAGTTTTGTGTTCCTGTTGGTGAGTAAGGTGACCAGAGCTCCTGGAGGGATTTAGGGGTAAGGTCGGCAATGCGGTTGCGACCTTTTGGTGTTGCAGACAAGCTACGGTAATCGCTTACCGCTTACCGTTGGTGAGCCGTACGCTTATTTTCCGATCTATTTGTATAAAAAAACCCTGTTTCTTTAACTATCAGCATCGTCTTCTAGTTCAACAGATTAACAACGACATGTAAAACGGTTATAAGAAACCATCAATTCCTCGGGACTTGTTTATGTTCACTTGGTGACCTAGAAAAAACCGAGATTGCAAGGTCATTTTTTGATCATTTTAGAATACTATATAGCCATAGGGTCATATTTTTATATTTCATGAGCTTTCGATAACTATTTTCGATAAGGAAATTCTTCATAAACATAAAACCTTATCTTAACTCACTCCTCAATGAACAATTTATTGGAAGACGAATTTCCTTATACATTTTAAAGCTGTGTAAAAAGGGGACTTTTTAGGGGACAAGTTCACAGAAAATTGTGAAAGTTTCACCATTTTCGACTTCGCACGTGCTATAGACGGGAGAGATTCAAGCGTAGAAAAATTTACGTAAAGCCGTAAAACGCGGAACTCATAATTGCGTTTGGCAAATTAGCGATTTACGTTTCTCACGAAGTCGTAACCGGTTCAAACTGGATTTGAACATTTAATGTTATTGGTCGTGTTCGTTTGAGGGGAGAAAACTTTCAGAAGAAAAAATTGAGACACTAGAGTTAGAAAGAGAAGTTTGACATTTATATTTTACAAAGTTCAGCCAGGTTATTTCTTTATAGAAGTTTAATATTCAAATTTGTAACGTAATGAATTACCATAAAATCAGTGCTTATGTTTATGTGGATTACAATAAAAAAAATTGGTAAGGTAAATCCTCATTCAAAAGATTACCATTTATGTCATACCCGTGTTACGTACGCGTATTAATAATACCTGTAATATATACGTAATATATACGTATATTTCAGTGTTCAGAACCGTGCGAATTGACATCGGCTAAAACAACTACTGCCCATCGACATTGGCGAAATGATCTGTGCTAGTTTGGCATTGTTGGAAGCCATTAATTTGAATTAAATAATGAATGAATACTGCCCATTGATATAGGATTAATGGTACTAATTAATTGTCAAAAGAATGACATTTAAAAGCTCGTATTACTCCTATCGTTTCCAAGATACGAAACGGGGGAAAAGAATTGACAAGTTCAATATAAGCAACACCAAATTAATTTAAATTTTCAATTGACTGAGTCTTGGAATCTTTTTTAATTTTACTGTTTCAAACGCGTAGAAACATAATATTAGAATCCAAGATCAACTTTTTTACAAAATAATATCGGTATTGTGAGTTGTACCACTAGGACAAATAGACAGGCCATCTTTCAAAACATACTTCACTCTTACATTCTTATTTGATTTGTATTTGCCCAAATGTTTATAAAACAGCAAACGGATTAGAAAAATATACAAATATTGTCACAACCGATCAATACACAAATATTGTCGTATTTTATCAGTTTAATAAAAAATATTATCCGGTTCGGCGGTTCGGGTTCAGATAATACCGAATCATGCTACTTATTTAACCCTTAATATCCAAGAGTACAAAGGACAAAGTATTTTATATAATCTATATAGGAACGTAGTGAATTCAAGTAAAAGGTTGACCAATCCTCTATAGACGAATTCCAATATCGGATGTATAGACGCTCCCGTAGGCAGCGGGCCTATTCATGACATTGTTGGTACATTCGCTAAAGTAAACCTTTAATTTAAAAAATAAGAATTATAATATAAAATAGTTATTTCTACTAGATTGTTTTTTTTATGCGACAAATTATTTGTAATTATTTTTTTGTATTTAAATTTTATATATTTTTTTTATGACACTAGGTCGGCAAACAAGCGTACGGCTCACCTGATGGTAAGCGATTACCGTAGCTTATAGACACCTGCAACACCAGAAGCATCGCAAGCGCGTTGCCGACCCCATTCCCAGTCCCCCCAGGAGCTCTGGTCACCGTACTCACCAACAGGAACACAATACTGCTTGAAAACAGTATTATTTAGCTGTGATCTTCTGTAAGGTCGAGGTACTACCCCAGTCGGGCTGCTCCATATTTTGAGCAGGAAATTCCTGCTGTGCCCTACCTCAGTTAATATCTTTTTAACTCATATTTACAGAATTGTAAATTTCAGGTACATGACAACGATTAGTAAGAGATTAAAACGGCGGTGTATAGCATGCATGAATAGCACCATGAGTGCATCTGGTATACTAATAAATATTGAATTCACTAAGAAAATGTTACGATATATAAAATCAAAGTACGTTATTTAAATAGCTCTATATAACTATTGTCAATTATAAGATCTAAAAGATCTACACGAATACTTTAGTCTCATGAACAAGACATTCGTAGATAATGTCGAAATATCGAGCTCCACAAAATGCAAATAAAAAACATGGTTAATATCGCGTTTTCAAATAATTTTACTATTCAATCATTGTCAATTGTTCTCAGTATTTAAACTTATTATGGTTTCTCAATTTTATGCTTGTTCTCAAACGTCATCTTTTGAACTTTATGGACAAAAGTTTGTACAGCGTCCTTTCTGCTATCCTGCTCTGCTTAGGGTACAAATAATTGAAAGGTAATCAATGAATATTTTTGAATTTTATTGGCATCATTAGACACACCTCATACAAAAAAGTAGTACAAACATAAGAACATGTTGCCAGTGGTTACGCTACAAGTTTCGTTTGTATTTAAAAGACACTTAAAGACATTAACGTAGGAAAAACCGACAAAACACGAATCTTTCCGAATGACGACACATCTAAATTGAAATCATTTCCAATATAAACGCTCCATTAAATATTTCTCATCACAATGAACAAGACATTCTAAACTAAATAATAAGATGTTATATTTGATGAAATAAACTTACAAATTTACTCGGCGATGGAATTTTACGAAGCTATTGACTTACTCGCCTCGAGCGATGAGCGCTTGGGAGGGTTGGGTTGTCAATATGCTTTACGATCGGGGTTCAGAACTAATGTTTGTGTTTGATCATTTCAGAGTCAGTATAAGGACAACCCGATGAAAAGTGTGCTATCATTTTCCTATTATCTTCATGCAATGAATATACTTAAGGAAAATATTTAATATAAGTAGACATTTATGACTTTGTTAATACACAAAAAAATGCTGGAATCTTTATTACTTACTGAAATTTTATTTTTATTAAATAAAACTCGTTTATGTATTGATATTACAAAATGTTGACTTTCTTTAGTTTTTAAGTTGAGTGATATTTCAAAATTCTACCTGAAAAGGGCTGAAATAAATAAAGGGGCAAAAAGATGGTGCAAAGTTTGTACAGCAAAATGATATTAAATAGATATTTCGACTCAAAACCTCGTGGGAGCAGACACTACTAAAAATATATAAGCAAATCACTCTATATTTCGTGATCTTCTAAAAATAAACCTTTCATGTGGGTAATGGGGTAAATAAACTTAGTAATCGACACGGGTGTCGTTAGAAGGATTTTTTGAGAGGATTGTAAAAAGGCCATTTATTCTCAAATCCTTGGTAAGTCTTTTATTGACAACAAAAGGTAACCAAAGATAAAAAAAATTGTTATAGAATTCTAGTTTATTAAAAGGCTTGTACTTAATCTAATATAAAATTTCTTATTATGAAAAAACCAGGTGACCGTCGCAATGTCCGACAGATCTTTTTATTTCTAAGAAATGTTATAAATTCACAAAAAATACATTTAAAGAAGGAGACGAAAATGAATCTATTTCAAAAAAAAAAATCAGGCTTGAGACTTTTTTCTTTTAAAAAGCCTTTTGTGTTATACGATTTATTCAGGTATTCATTGAGTAGAGGAGAAAATATTGTTTTCAAATTCTGGAGCAGCTAAACTAGGATGTTTCTCGATTTATATAACTTGACTAGCTCGTTGGCACAGTTTGTAATGGCCCTGTTTTCTGTTCTGCGGGTTGCGGGTTCGATTCCCGCCTGAGTCTGGGTGTAATGTTTGTATTTATATAATTATATATGTAATATTTCTATCTACATTTATCAAAAAATATATATCAGCTATATTAGCTGGCTGTTACCTATAACACAAGTATTAAGTAAGATACCCCTTACCGTAGGAATAGACGGACCGTATGTGTATGTTAAGAGTAATTTTGTGTTTCTGTGGTAACAAAAGTAGATAGAGCTCTTGTATACCTGCTGTGTTGAGACACAGTTGTGATCTTAGTGTGGCAGTTGTCTATTAGCTACAGACATATCTTTTCATTAAGCGGGTTCTACTCTTGTTTGTCACTCTAGTGATTTCAAAAACATTGATAGAAGTTAAAAATCATTTTATTAGAACATTAACAGAGAATGATAACGAATCTATTTGAATATAATATTCAGGTTCTGGTTCGGGTCCCTTTTTTACGTGGGGAAAATCCAACATGGCTATCCTCCGGCGCGGGGGCGCCAGAGGGTTATGTCAGAATCCTACTGACTAAAAAACCACCACGTGTGAGCAGTCGTCCGCCTAGGTAGGGCGAGATGGGGTCGCGCTAGCATTTGCCACCTCGCCCTGGCTGAATCAGATCCCTGAGGTTACCTTAATACTGTAAAAACAGTATGACATCACTGTTATGATAATAAAAATGAGTACAGAATCAAATAGACCTCATCTATAATACCAACCAAAGATTAATGAAGCACGTTTCATCGTTTTATTGATTTCATAGAGTTTATACTTGTTAAGACTGAATTCATTTAATTTGCGTTTAAATTTACGATATATGTAAATAATATTTAAAATCCCGTGGAACTGGCAAAATTTAAATATTTTATTTGTGTTGTATTTTTATTGAACTTGCTCGGAGTGCCTCCTGGGTGCCTTTTGAAAAAAAAACCTCAGGTCACCTAGGAATGAATGGCAGTAAAAACTAGTACTGCAGCACTAGTATTTACTGAAATGCGTTTTATCTCATAATAAACAAATAAGGTGTTTTGTTGCCGCACAAATCCCTTGAGACGTAGGCTTTAAATCGCGAATAATTTACGTAACGCTACGCAACGTTAGACTGTAGCATCGCCGACTTACTACAAAGTGCACTACTAAGAGTTCGATAGTAATACTATATATAGCTTATACTACGAGTTTATTAATACTTTGTATAGTATTACGAAATAACTAGACTTTTCCAAACAAAAACGTTAGAATAATGTGAATTTTAGTCATTTAGGAATAGAAAATGTAACCATATTTAGCTAATATTACAGCTGAATTATTGATTGAAATTATATAGGATGACATTTTAAAGTGGGTTTTAATATATATATTAAAACCTTTATTATGACCCTCAACTATACTTAGGTAAAGTTTTTGTTCTTATAATGGAAATTTAAAAAACTTACAGCTTAAGTAAAATGACTATGACATTAGCTTTTCAACGAAGTTGTTAAAAGCATTATTCAATTACATGAAAATTACCTTTGAATTTTCAGAAAAGTAACGGAAAGTGCATTAAGAAAATTAGTAGATTTTGAGACTTGATAATGTCGCATTAATTTGAAAATGTTGCATTAATTGTAAAGACATGATTGTATTTATCAACCAATAACTTAATGCGTAACTACATTCATACAAATAGAAAGCATGGTGGCACATGGTTCATGTATTAACACGACACATATTGACGACTTGACGACGCGTTGGCGCAGCGGTCATAGCACTGGCTGTTGCGCTGGCGGTCGCGGGACAGACATTTGTATCGGCCATATAGATGTTTTTCGTGGTCTGGGCGTTGTGCATGTGTATTGTGTGTGTTTCCGGAACCCCGACACAGGAGGAAAACCCTACTGGGGGCCGTTGAGTGTAAAGCGTTTGTTAATATTAACGTATGACACACACATATTTATCACACATATATCTATCTACCCATTAGAGTAGATAGATAGTTTTATTATAGTAACTATACACATATATTTATTTATTCTTCTTTTAAAGAAATCCTGAAAGATTCCCGCTGGACTTACGATCTACGTAAGATTTCCGGTGTAGGCTGGATAAGAATTGCGGAAAACCGGGATGTCTGGCGCGAACTTGAGGAGTGATATGTCCACCAGTAGATTACGATAGGATGAACTGGCTGATCTAATGATTGAAAAGACTTTTAAAATCGTGAATGAGGAATGTTTAATACGAGTGTTTTATATATAAAGTTCAAAAGGATGCTACTATTCATTGTAGCTCTCAATCAATAGAATGGCTGAGTGCATTGGTATATTATATTAAAATATAAACTAAATTTATTAACCTTGACTTAGAAGTGATATAAAAATTACCATTATCAATGAAGTCAGTAAACTGCTTGCTGAAACACCATTTACATGTTAATTTAAAAAACTGCAATATTGTTTCATTTACACGCCAAAATTCATTCGTAACTTTTAATTATTATTTAAGTGGAAACACTCTAGGTCACGTTCTCGAGGTGAATAACCTGGAAGCGGAGATTTTAAAATCTGTTTTGTGAATATTGTGGTTGAAATTGTAATGTACACGTACAATGAAATTAAGTATGAAGTAAAAAATGTTCCTATAAGTAGAACTGAAATCCAAGTAAATAAATAGAAAAAAAAAAAAAAAAAAAAAAGTCATACATTTGTAAGTATGAATGAATTTTCAAACAACGACCGCTGCTAGTTTCAGAAAACAATTTAAATGTTTATGAAGATTGATTGCTAGAAAATCCGTAAGAAATCCAACCCGTCAAAGTCAAGTGCAAAACAACGAACAGCCCTTGTGCCTAGTCAACCGTGTTCTTAACTCACTTACGATTATTCAATTTGGTGGGGTTATTTTTGAACCAATTTTTCGGTCGACTTGCCGTATTTGGTATACGGTTGGCGTTCGTGCGTGTAGTTTCATGGCGATGAAACGCGTCCGCTAATGTGAAAACATAGAAAATATTAAAATGAAAGGATAAAACGGGATGAATGAGGGATGAAGTTGGATGTAAAAGGCGGTTTATTTGTTTGTGTGATATTGTGAATCCTTAAGTTATTGGTATAACTACTCTTAAATGTATAAGTTATTGCTACGAGAGTATCATTAACTTGAATAGTAAATGCTTGCAATTGGAGGAATACCTACACACTATGCAGTTGTTACAATGGTAGATTATGGTGACGTTTTTGCACCGTCTGGAGATTCAACTTTAAGTTTTTCATTAAATTACAAATTTAGTTTAGCAAAAGATGTTATTTAAAATACACAAAATTAAACAAGGAACATACCTTAATGTCCCTTTTTGTTGTTGTCAACAAATGGCTATCAATTTTGGATAGGTCCAAATAGGATATAGGCTTAGTTTCGATTTCTAACTACAACAGTCCACTCTTTCCTTCCATTCCACTTGAACACATAGACACTGCATAGTAATAGAGTAATACAACGTTGCAAGCATTATGTATATTATATTTCTAAAAATATACAGGCTTAAGATCGATATGCCTTGGATAGATGATTGTCGTATGTCCAAAAATATTGTAACTGTAAAGGGTACGTGTTAATACGTCTAAGCAGTAAGTAGTCTCTTGTAAACTATTACGTAAAACGAAAACCGTCCTTAAAACTATGTAGTGAAAACAAAAACTTAAAATTAGAAGAATATTTTTAATTGTTAGTAAGTTACATATGACATACTATTTTTTTTTTAAGTTTTAACATCCATAGGCTCTTGAGTGCCCATGCCTTTTTTATTTACATTTTAATTTTCAAGCGTTGAGGCGTATTATTTTCAACATTGCATGCTTCAAATTACGAACTAAAGCTTATTTTCTCTAATTCGATATGACATACTATTAACTTTTCTTAGCATGAACGAATATGATGTGTAATGAACGCATAATCAATCATTACTAAAAAACAACATCTCGTGCATGGTCAGACTTACTTGGGATTTCTATGATAGTTTTGAAATCATTTGTAACTAACCTCTGTCCGAATCGCAACCCTTCGAAATAGTTTCTGTCATGGCTTTATTTATAGCTTTTAGTTTCCGAATGTTTTGCGAGTTTTGGAGAGATTCCTATTGATCTTTACATTTATGCGGGTCTCTCCGTCTTGAATTTATTTCGTTCATCTTATAGATTTTGATTGCACTTATGTTGGTGGATTTTAATAATATATACAAATCAACTGGTTCTACCAGGGCCGGATTTAAGAAATCTACGATCTGTAGTTATATTTATTTCGATAAAAAATACAAGTTTATACAAAAAAAAAAAAAAATGTTATAATGTTACTCGTAAATTACTTTTAATGTTACTTTGTTTAATAAAATTGATATTGACCTAACAAAGTCCAGACTGTCAAGTCAAGGGTTAAATTACACACATGTTATTCTGTGAACATAAAAATATCGATAAAAAAGCATTAATTTTAAGACTGGCAAATTTATTTATAACTACGCGTACACATTTTTTTTAAATATTTGCTTAGTTACTTATTTTATTCAGCATTATTTAACTTGTATTAAAAATAATTTTTTCAATATTTAAGGAACTCAGTCACAGAAAAAAATATTTTTTTACCTTAAATTAAACACCTATTTTTTTACCAAAATTAAATTCGAAAATCAGATTACTTGATCACACTAAAAAGTACATTTAGTAGAACAATATATTATGAGATATACGAGTATAATAACTCTCCTACTGGGCCTGTTATCCTTTGTAGAAAACGGTTTGATATTAGGCACTGCGACGCAATCTACAACTCTTTGGTGATTAAGTTGATAAAATTTCCCACAATTCCTCTTAAAACTTCCAGGTTTTATAATCACACGGTGAATTTAAAAAAGAAATTTAGAATTTAAAAAAAACAAAAAAACTTAAAAAAAAAACAGGCTTTTATTTAAATGCATTAAAATGAATAAAATAAACTTTTATTTTAAAACTTTTACTATCAACATAATTATGAAGTCATTACACAATTTATATGACGTAAAAGCATGTCGTGCATACATATACACATATTATACATAAACATTAACAAACTTACACACAATCCAAATTAACTAAAAGCTTTTAATATGTATCAATAGGAAAAAATCGGATTGGGACTTCCATCATTTTTATCGACACACATGTTTTACCCATTTGACCCTTTAGGGTTGGTGGAACAATATTCAATTCAATACTTGAGTAATATGCGTTGTTTGAAATTCAAGTTCGCGTCACAAGTGTAATGTTTTATGGAAATCGTCTCCTTGTATAGGATTCCTCCGACCCTTGCATTAACACGAGATTATGCAAAAGGCAAAAGGGAAACTGAATAATTGTCTCTCACCGAGATCGCTTTAATAGATATTATCAATTACTCTTCCGACCCCTTGTTTAACGCTAGCAGTTGCTTTGAAAAAAATCTATTTGATTTTTGAATCAAATTATGTTACTTCGTTTAATCAATTTTTGACCCCTTTCCCTGTCTTACTGTATTTTATAACATTCCGTATAAGTAACAAATTAAATTTGAGAGTAATTAAAGTAGTCAAAAATATCGCTTCCTTTTTATTTTTAAACTAGCTGTACCCGTGACTTCGTCCGCGTGGAACTAACAAAAAAGTTATTGTTCAGTTCGCAGAGTTATAAAATAAATAGATTTCTAAAATAAAAGTAGCCTAAGTTATTCTGTAAGTTCTTATTATATCGGCTATCTGCCAGTAAAAAGTCCCGTCAAAATCTGTCCATCCGTTTCAGCCGGTACAAACCAGACAGACAAAAAGTGTAAAAATGTTATTTTGGATGTGTATTTTGTATTGAATAAAAAGCGGTTATTTTAATATTACAAACAGACACTCCAATTTGATTAATTTGTATAGATGTATAGATGGCCTTTAGCAGCAGAGACGGACTACATAGAAATATCATTAATATAGTATTATTGATTGCTCGCAAACTGGCCTGGTATTCGAAAGGCACGCTGACTATGCGATGCTTGTGATAGCTGGACAATGCGATTCGTGCACGAGTATAAAAGACACTCCGCAATATGGCAGTCTAAACTTTAAATGTTCTTAGGATATAAGTACCATAACTTTTATTTAGATTAAATAATTATTTCCTAAAATTTGCGTGGTAATTATATTTAGCTTAATCAAACAGAAATTAATAATTTTTCTTTGCAAAATTTTACGCTAATATCAAATTATTTGGATTGGTTTTACAGTCTTTATTGTATTTTAAATGGATCAACAAAAACGTATTTTTAGCGGTATCATACAAATTGTTATAAAGTACGAACACATAGTACGAGAGGTAGTATTATAAAAATTAAATAATATAAATATTATAACGTTCTTAACTACATGTCACGAGTGTTGATAATCCTAATAATTGTTCCCGGAGACGTTTGAAGCCTATGGTATTTTTTTAATAACGACAGTGTGAGTAGCATGGTCACCCCAAAATACTGTCAAAATGACACGGGCCGGTGATTGATGGCGGTTTTTTCTACTCAATCATCGTTTTATTGAAATTGATGGCTTGTTCGGGATGCGCTCACTCTATAATTGCGATTTTTCAAGAGTTGTTATAATACCACTTGGTCAAAGAAAATTAAAATGAAAAAATACTTACAAGTAAAGCTAATGGCCGAAAAGGATGGACGCGTATAATTTCGGAAGGACTACAGCAAATTAAACAATTCGTTTTTCGGGTTAGTTCATGTTGAAACAAAGTTTTGTTACAGAAAATTAAATTATTAACAATCAACAATAACTTATTAATCGAATAATAAACAAATAAGCGATAAATTCACCAAAAAAAAACATACCTATTTATGCAACATGTTATTAAAGTAGTGTGCGTTTAGGGCCATATAGAGATATATAGGCTATGGGAGCCGAAACTTCAAGGCTTTAGGTGTTAAGGCTTAAACTTTTTAGGTTTAACTGAGGTAGGGCACAGCAGGAAATTTCATGCTCAAAATATGGAACAACCCAACTGGGGTAGTACCTCGACCTGTCACAGCAGAAGATCACAGCTTTATAATACTGGTTTCAAGCAGTGTTGTATTCCTGTTGGTGAGTAAGGTGGCCAGACGTCCCGGGGGGAATAGCGCGCTTGCGATGCTTCTAGTGTTGCAGACGTCTATATAGCCGTACGCTTATTTGCCAATCTAATTGTACAAAAAACTAAATACGTGTAAAAAAAATTGCAGAAGCAAGTACAATTCATTATATCTCTCTATGTAACTTTAAAATCGACACATTTGAAAAAAAAACATGTTCAGAAGATATGGGAAAATTGGCTCCAAGTAACCGAATTAAATATAAAACTCAGGTGACTCAGTCATTGGCAAGATAATAACGTACAGACGTCGGTAAATTTATAAATAATAATATAATAGCAGATCAAGTCTAGTTCGGATCTTGGACTGCAAGGATATTATCGAGTGACTGGCATTAATTACTAAGGTAATTTTTACTTATTAAGTCTTCCAGAATTTGGTATTTCAAGAACAGTTTTCAATTTGAAGGTTTTATTTATACTATATACGGCAAAAGAAAACAGGCCGCCCTCCGACCAGGTGGACTGGCGACCTAAAGAACAACAGCGAAAGCCGCAGGATTCAGACGGCTTAGGACCGGACAAAGTAACGAGCATTGGGGGCCTACGTCTAGGAGTGGATCTTTTATCTAACTCTAATAGTATGAAAAATAAATCTAATCATAATATAAAATAACATTAAAATAAATATACATATCAATAAAAAAATTAATTGTCAATTAGGCAGTAATTTGTAAATTAAATTAAATCGTATTAGCGTTGCACGGTAATGAGACGCAATTAATTTAATTAAAAATTAGTCGAACGTGACCCGTAAAAAGGACGCTCGTGACATAATTATTATTAACTCTAATAGCATTCTATTACACAATCACACAAAATGACAGACTTATATTAAAGAAATAGGTCGTCAGACTGGTTAATAATAATGTGAGGTAACACAAGATAGTTATTAGTTAACGGGGGTGAGACGAACATCTTAGCATTGGATGGATTCACCGTGCGGGGGCCGGGTCCATCGTATGGCAGAGGGAGAAACTCAGAGCAGTTCCTAGGACTTGCGACCTAAGCGTAGGTTTAAGGAGGCCCCCTTTGAGATGCGCATCGACGCTTAACTTCACTGCTCGAGTTGCCCGCCCTGCCTAGCCAAGTTATAAATCGTAATATAATATCTAATAATTAATTCGTTTGCACGAATTAATTATTGAAATAGTCTAGGTTAAGCTACTTGCAGGATACAACAAGTGCACCGTGCCAAGCCAGAGCCAAGACTGCCTTAGCCGCGGTTGCTTCGGACGTTTTATATACATCAGAATGACTCGAGTAATTGACTGAGTCAGGGTAGGTGAATATTGAAAATGTGCTAAGTGGCGTTATCGGTGCATTTGTTGTTTAAAATCTCTTTAAATTGCCTACGACAGCACAGGTGCTGACATATTATATGTATAATAATTTGTATATTGAAAAAAAAAATCTTAGCTGTTCACTAAATTTAAGTTTCATGTTACCGTCAAAGGCATATAAAAACCTTCACTCGTCGAAAGAAATTCCAAAAATGAGTTAGTCTACAGCACAGCAATGTGAGAAGAGATCTTATAAGGTAGCTGGAGTTTACAAGTTATTAGAACATTGCAGTACAATACTCCAATTAAGTACAAGCACTTACTTCAACCTGATTCTATCGACTCGCCTAACTTAATTTTGTCTGAGAAAAGACACACTCTATAGTAATAAATACTAAAACAGTAATCATTATTCCAACAATTATTAAAACCATTCAGAATACATTGAAAATAGTGCGCAATAAGTTTAAATTAACTTCAAAATAGGTTACACATCCTATAATAACAATTGATGGTTTCATTAAATATAGGAACGGTTTGCTTGTTCAAAGTATGATGTATTAAAATTTGATTCGCTAATAGCGGCAAAGTCTAACTTTTGTTATGAAACGTTACGAGGGATCGTCTAATTGACAGTTCCGCTAGTAATTGAGTTAGGAACGGCACTTTACCAGATTAGAATCGTTGGTACAGAAACACGAAATCACGATATGGGCTGGTCGGTGTCAATGTTACGTTATGTACGTATTATATGCGACATTTGAAATAATATGTTTCAAATATACTTTTATTCGTTTAACTTTTTTTTTAGGAAGTAAAAAGTTGCCTCAATCAAACTCAAAACAAAGTTATGTCAACAATAAATCACTTTTTTTAGATCGCACTGTATTAATGTATGTGTGTAATGTATGTATGAGGGTGTGGTTTGTGAGTTTGTTTAGATGTATGTGTGCATGTGTTTGTATATATATATATATATGCGTGCGGTGGCTGTCTGTGTTATTGTTAATGTCTGAAGTTACTTAGATTATGAATCACGATAAATACTGTAAAAAAATAATATCAACTATAATATAATTCTAACACATTTACTCATGTAAATATATTTACAAAAGCAAACAAAATACTTAAATATGTCGATACAATCATTAATGAAAATAGGTGAGTTTATTTTTCCGTTTTTTAATTATGTCGATACTATTTTTAGCGAGCTTATTTACAATATTTATAACTCCATTCAGTAATAATTAACAAACCAACTCGTCGATAGCTTTTCAAAATAACGTAATAAATACGTACTACAAGCAGTGAATATTGGAGAAAACTTTAATATCGAAATAAATTTTCATCTCGATGTTACAATAAAATACATATATATACAATACAATATAATTACACGAACTCGATTCCACGATGAATCGTATAAAACAAGTATTATGCGCAGTTTTTTACACTGTTTTATTTACATTTGTATTTTTTTTTTTTATTATTGGAATGGTTAATCTGTGTATATAAAAAAGATAACAAATGAACAAATGAACAAAATAAAAAAATTGTTTCCACACCAAGTAATTTTATAAGTATAATATGAAGAGGACTTCTAAGCGCGGTGCACGTTGGCGTATTTGTTGACTGCTCATTGAATGCGTATTAATTTTACAGTACAGAATGAAATTTTTAAGAAATTGATTAAATATACTGACAAAGTAAATATAAGGGAATTGTATGTTTAAGATTATACATTTCTATCAAATAATAAACAAATTCAATAATTATTACTGTGAGGTTTTGGTTTTGTTTCTGTCATTTTTAAACTGATAATTTATTGACGAAAGAATTTATTCGCACGTTAGTTCTCTTGAAAAAGTCTTGGTCAGTGGGCTCGCGTCAATTTTTGAAGACTATAAGGCTAGTTTTTAAGTTTTCTAAAGTTGCAGTGAAGTACCGACATGCATGCATGTTTAAAAAAAATATGGATTAACATAAGACATATCACTTACATAAAATAAAAAATAAAATAAAATAATTGTGTTTGCTCGCAAACGAAAAAAAAACCGACTTCAATTACATCGACGAGTAATACAACGTAGATCGACGAAAAAATAGTCAAGTAACTACGCGTTATGAAAGATTACTCAAAAAGTACTTATCAAATCTCGATAAAATTTAAATGTGACCACATGACAAACATCTGCTTTCGATAAAATTAAAAACTATCAAAATCGGTACACCCAGTAAAAAGTTATTGCGGATTTTCCAGAGTTTTCCTCGATTTCTCTGGGATCCCATCATCAGATCCTGGTTTCCTTATCATGGTAGCAAACTAGGGATATCTCCTTTCCAACAAAAAAAGAAATATCAAAATTGGTACATCCAGTAGAAAGTTATGCGGTATAATACAACGTAGGTCGACGAAACAAACGTCAAGTAAAAACGCATTAATAGATATAACTCGAAAAGTAGTTGTTAGATCTCAAATAAATTTAAATGGGACCAATTGACACACACCACCTTTCGATTAAAAAAAAATGTCGAAATCGGTCCACCCGGTCAAAAGTTCTGATGTAACATACATTAAAAAAAAAAAAATACAGTCGAATTGAGAACCTCCTCCTTGAAGTCGGTTAAAAATACAAAACAATTGTCATATCATCATCACGTCTACATGTCTGATGCATAACTCTCTACAGGGAACATAAAAAATACTAAATATTTATATGATATAACTTAATTTTAATAATTTTCTCTTTAAAATTTAACTCCTTCTCTTGGTTCTTGCTCTCACATCGTCGAGAATGATCACTTGCGTGTTTAAAACTCCGATTCAAAATACATGGTGATTGGATATGTTGTCCTATGTGTAGGGTAGTAACGTGACGGCATAGTGGATCACCCTTCCTTTATTAGAGTGGATATGTGTGTCTAAATTTAAGATGACTACATATCAGTACAGGCTTCTTCAAAAATGCAATAATAGTCAAATTATGTCTAGTGTAATTGCATTTATCTAACTAACCAAACAAACTTTTCAGCTTGATATTATTAATGTTTAATTTATCACAAGTTATATTTTATTCAGTTAATCAAGGGTAGAAGTTTATTTTGAACAGCTCAGCCCCAATTACATGTAGCGATGGCAACGCATCCGTAGGGCTTCACCCCTTTCGCATTCCCAGGGCTTCGACAAGGTAACTAATGAACAGGCGACCTTTGCAGTACAATTAACTGCGAAGTCGCAAAGTAATAAAAACACGTGCCTGATTTATTGATAGACGTTTTGAAATATTTATTTCTGAACATTTTTGAATATCATATCAAAAATTGACCGCTCCAGCGGGATTCGAACCCGCGTCTTCGACATACCGTGTCGACGCTCTAGCCAATTAAGCTATGGAACGATATACTCGCCAGAGCGAAACTTTTGATATGATGATTTTTACTTTCGGTTTAAGCGAACCGTGGCGCCGTCTATAGTGAGTTCTTTACAGAGACTCGTAACTATTCAAAGTTTCATATTACAATGAAAATCTTTGACAGGAGACGACACCATGCTATTTTTAATATGTACGATTTTTATTTTTGTGTTACCCACAATTAGGAATTCTAAACATTTTTGAATATCATATCAAAAATTGACCGCTCCAGCGGGATTCGAACCCGCGTCTTCGACATACCGTGTCGACGCTCTAGCCAATTAAGCTATGGAACGATATACTCGCCAGAGCGAAACTTTTGATATGATGATTTTTACTTTCGGTTTAAGCGAACCGTGGCGCCGTCTATAGTGAGTTCTTTACAGAGACTCGTAACTATTCAAAGTTTCATATTACAATGAAAATCTTTGACAGGAGACGACACCATGCTATTTTTAATATGTACGATTTTTATTTTTGTGTTACCCACAATTAGGAATTCTAAACATTTTTGAATATCATATCAAAAATTGACCGCTCCAGCGGGATTCGAACCCGCGTCTTCGACATACCGTGTCGACGCTCTAGCCAATTAAGCTATGGAACGATATACTCGCCAGAGCGAAACTTTTGATATGATGATTTTTACTTTCGGTTTAAGCGAACCGTGGCGCCGTCTATAGTGAGTTCTTTACAGAGACTCGTAACTATTCAAAGTTTCATATTACAATGAAAATCTTTGACAGGAGACGACACCATGCTATTTTTAATATGTACGATTTTTATTTTTGTGTTACCCACAATTAGGAATTCTAAACATTTTTGAATATCATATCAAAAATTGACCGCTCCAGCGGGATTCGAACCCGCGTCTTCGACATACCGTGTCGACGCTCTAGCCAATTAAGCTATGGAACGATATACTCGCCAGAGCGAAACTTTTGATATGATGATTTTTACTTTCGGTTTAAGCGAACCGTGGCGCCGTCTATAGTGAGTTCTTTACAGAGACTCGTAACTATTCAAAGTTTCATATTACAATGAAAATCTTTGACAGGAGACGACACCATGCTATTTTTAATATGTACGATTTTTATTTTTGTGTTACCCACAATTAGGAATTCTAAACATTTTTGAATATCATATCAAAAATTGACCGCTCCAGCGGGATTCGAACCCGCGTCTTCGACATACCGTGTCGACGCTCTAGCCAATTAAGCTATGGAACGATATACTCGCCAGAGCGAAACTTTTGATATGATGATTTTTACTTTCGGTTTAAGCGAACCGTGGCGCCGTCTATAGTGAGTTCTTTACAGAGACTCGTAACTATTCAAAGTTTCATATTACAATGAAAATCTTTGACAGGAGACGACACCATGCTATTTTTAATATGTACGATTTTTATTTTTGTGTTACCCACAATTAGGAATTCTAAACATTTTTGAATATCATATCAAAAATTGACCGCTCCAGCGGGATTCGAACCCGCGTCTTCGACATACCGTGTCGACGCTCTAGCCAATTAAGCTATGGAACGATATACTCGCCAGAGCGAAACTTTTGATATGATGATTTTTACTTTCGGTTTAAGCGAACCGTGGCGCCGTCTATAGTGAGTTCTTTACAGAGACTCGTAACTATTCAAAGTTTCATATTACAATGAAAATCTTTGACAGGAGACGACACCATGCTATTTTTAATATGTACGATTTTTATTTTTGTGTTACCCACAATTAGGAATTCTAAACATTTTTGAATATCATATCAAAAATTGACCGCTCCAGCGGGATTCGAACCCGCGTCTTCGACATACCGTGTCGACGCTCTAGCCAATTAAGCTATGGAACGATATACTCGCCAGAGCGAAACTTTTGATATGATGATTTTTACTTTCGGTTTAAGCGAACCGAAGCGTCGACACGGTATGTCGAAGACGCGGGTTCGAATCCCGCTGGAGCGGTCAATTTTTGATATGATATTCAAAAATGTTTAGAATTCCTAATTGTGGGTAACACAAAAATAAAAATCGTACATATTAAAAATAGCATGGTGTCGTCTCCTGTCAAAGATTTTCATTGTAATATGAAACTTTGAATAGTTACGAGTCTCTGTAAAGAACTCACTATAGACGGCGCCACGGTTCGCTTAAACCGAAAGTAAAAATCATCATATCAAAAGTTTCGCTCTGGCGAGTATATCGTTCCATAGCTTAATTGGCTAGAGCGTCGACACGGTATGTCGAAGACGCGGGTTCGAATCCCGCTGGAGCGGTCAATTTTTGATATGATATTCAAAAATGTTTAGAATTCCTAATTGTGGGTAACACAAAAATAAAAATCGTACATATTAAAAATAGCATGGTGTCGTCTCCTGTCAAAGATTTTCATTGTAATATGAAACTTTGAATAGTTACGAGTCTCTGTAAAGAACTCACTATAGACGGCGCCACGGTTCGCTTAAACCGAAAGTAAAAATCATCATATCAAAAGTTTCGCTCTGGCGAGTATATCGTTCCATAGCTTAATTGGCTAGAGCGTCGACACGGTATGTCGAAGACGCGGGTTCGAATCCCGCTGGAGCGGTCAATTTTTGATATGATATTCAAAAATGTTTAGAATTCCTAATTGTGGGTAACACAAAAATAAAAATCGTACATATTAAAAATAGCATGGTGTCGTCTCCTGTCAAAGATTTTCATTGTAATATGAAACTTTGAATAGTTACGAGTCTCTGTAAAGAACTCACTATAGACGGCGCCACGGTTCGCTTAAACCGAAAGTAAAAATCATCATATCAAAAGTTTCGCTCTGGCGAGTATATCGTTCCATAGCTTAATTGGCTAGAGCGTCGACACGGTATGTCGAAGACGCGGGTTCGAATCCCGCTGGAGCGGTCAATTTTTGATATGATATTCAAAAATGTTTAGAATTCCTAATTGTGGGTAACACAAAAATAAAAATCGTACATATTAAAAATAGCATGGTGTCGTCTCCTGTCAAAGATTTTCATTGTAATATGAAACTTTGAATAGTTACGAGTCTCTGTAAAGAACTCACTATAGACGGCGCCACGGTTCGCTTAAACCGAAAGTAAAAATCATCATATCAAAAGTTTCGCTCTGGCGAGTATATCGTTCCATAGCTTAATTGGCTAGAGCGTCGACACGGTATGTCGAAGACGCGGGTTCGAATCCCGCTGGAGCGGTCAATTTTTGATATGATATTCAAAAATGTTTAGAATTCCTAATTGTGGGTAACACAAAAATAAAAATCGTACATATTATTTATTTCTGGATTAAATTGATATTTTGGTGGAATATCACTTTAATTGCAGTTCCTTTTATAACGAAGTATTTAAATATATTTTTATGATTAGTTTTCGTCTTCAATTAATTGAAAACAGAATTAGCAAGTTGAAGTGGCAGTGGGCTGATTATTTGTGCCGCAGGACCGATGCCCGTTGGAGCAGGCGGGTCCTGGAGTGGAGACCGTGTCTTGGCAAACGCAGTGTGGGACGTCCTTCGGCCCGTTGGACCGACGATCTACGCAAGATTGCCGGTGTAGGCTGGATGAGAATTGCGGAAAACCGGGATGTCTAGCGCGAACTTAGGGAGGCCTATGTCCAGTAGTGGACTGCGATAGCCTGAACTGACTATGTGACTGACTGTTCGACTTCATTTTCGATGATTGTTTGAAGCAGCAATCACTACTGGGTTTGTTACACGTCAACAACAATTTTTTGTACAGAATATACAAATGTTTGATATATTCTGGGCGCTTGTTTTACGTTTGTTTCGTTTACTCGATATACTAGCAGCGTATCGTACTAGAAACTGTTGAGTGAGAGACTTTTATTAAAATATTTTATTATTAAATTTGTAAATATTACTGTAGTGTATTTGCCTTGTAATGAATAAAATTTTAAAATTGATTATTATCTTGACCTACGTACATATCAAAATTTAATTTACAATAAATAGTTCGCCTTAAAATATATTTTAGGTTATTTTAAGAGACACAAAGAAAAAGGCGATGATCAAACAGCTAGTGCTACCGTTTTTGCAAATGGATCTTGTAGTACAATCGCAATATCCTGTCGACGATCAATCTTCCTGGAGCTATCGAAAGTAAGCCATGAAATTCACAATTGAAATGAACAAACTAACTTTGACTACGAACTATTGAACTGTAATAGTGCAGTTATTTTTGAAGTTACTTTATAAACACTCAATATAAAACTAGCATTTTTGTAATATTCGCTTAAATCTTATATATAAAATTCTCGTGTCATAATGTTAGTTACAATACTCTTCCGAAACGGCTGGACCGATTTTTATGAAATTTTGTGTGCATATCGGGTAGGTCTGAAAATCGACTGACATCTATTTTTTATACGCCTAAATTATAAGGGTTGGGGGGGGATTAAGGGGGTTAATGATATATATAGCCATACAACGTTTGCGGGGTCAGCTATATTAAAATTATTAATATAAAATAATTATTATATATGTAATATAAACAAATAAGTAAATATGTGTAACATGCACAAACGGAAATTTGTCCCTGAATTTAACTATCTTAATGTGTTTCAAGTGACAACCGACTGATAAACATACTTTTTGTGTATTTTAGTAAAACAGTCCACAAACACAATTTAAGGTAAATAAAAAAAGAGATAATAAATCCAGACTACATTTAATATTTTTGTATATGTACTTATTATTTATACCTATATTTATGCTAATTACCCATCTTGAGTCTGGACCTAGGGCGGGTAATTAATCCACAACCCTGGAACAAAATAAGGGTAAAGGTAATTTATCAATTTAGTTAATCTTATAGAAATGGATTAACTAGATAAATATAGTTTATACCACTTAATAGTTATATTGTTTAGATAAGATAGTAAAAAAAAACAGCTTATTATTTTTAGTTACTTGCAAGCACGTGGTCACATTATTGTATTATTGTGGTAGTTGAAATTTACATGTGACCACGTGACAAGCACTAACTATCGAATTAAAATAAAATTACTAAAATTGGTACACCTAGTAAAAATTATGAGGTAGAACTCGTAAAGAAAAGAAAAAAATAGAGCCTAATTTATTTAAGTCGATAAAGATACTGGTTGCTCGCACCAAAATAAAAGTCTTTGTATTGGAATTCTTTTTTTTTTATTAAAAATAATATGACGTGAATAAAAGAATGGTATAAAACTATATCACCCACATGTCAAACAATATATTACGTAAAACAAAACGCTTTCATAAAAGAGGTTTCATTTTCTCACTAACACTTATCATTAATGAAAATAATAAAATATATATCGAACTTTAAAGTGGGCGAATTCGCGAAGGATATCTAGCGGGAACATAAAAATGTGGGACGCCTGTTAGCTGTCTCGAATTTTTATTACAAATTTTAACATGAATTTATTACTTAGTGAAGTTAGCAAAGTTATATAAACGAAATAGAAACCATCCAACGAGGATTTAGTGTTAGATTAAATTTATCCATTCTATTTGGCTATCAAATATATCCACACTGTTTCAAATTACGTACATTGTATTTATTTGACCTCTCAAGTGTAATGGTGAAAGCAAATATAAACATCGCTCTAAGCTATATGGAAAAAAAATCTCTCAAATAGAACCTAATGTAAGGACACAAAATAGATTAACAACTGAAATTAATGAATTGCTTTCTAATGTTTACGCGAATTTTACTCATTACAAACAGTGTTTTCAGATTTTATCGCGGTTTATTAGGTTTGAGTCATCCCGTGACCATGATTGCTGTAAAGTATCAGAAACGTCGGACGGAATTTTATATTCTAAATAATTTAATTATTGTTATTTGATACAAGGTAATACAACTTGATACAACAATTACACAACCAGAGACATCGATGTTTAATTTGTACTCGCGACTTGCACTGCAATAAGATTGCATTCGACATTATCAATCCTTTAAGCGTTTACTCTTGTAAATGAAGTTTGAACGCTTTGACGTTCAGCAAGCCTGAAGCGAGCGAAATGAGCACAACGTTGACAACGATTGAACATTATATTGTGATGCATTTGTCAAGAACTATGTTGTGTTTATATTGCACAATTATTTTTACGATTAACTAAAGCTAAAACATCGTTTTGATGGGCTAAAATATGAAACTATTGTCGTAATTAAATTTGTCCTGACATTAATAATTAATTTATCGAATTGTTAAAACCACTTATATAATTAAAAAATAGTTGAACTGTCAGACGTTCGGTATTATGAACTGTCAAATGTGGGCAGTGAAAATAATCGTTATAGCTCAGAGCCCGAGAGTGCCAGACCGTCATCATTTTATAAAAGTTACGTATTAAATCAGTTCCAATACAATCCACATCAATGTCATGTCATAATTTAGAACATATTTCTATCTCATACTATTATTAAACGAGCAATTCTTGTATATATATAATCTGAATCTCGGAAACGGCTCCAACGATTTTCATTAAATTTAGTATGTAAGGGATTTCGAGGGCGATAAATCGATATAGCTAGGATTCAATAAAAATACCAGCTAAGCTCGGTGGTCACCCAGGTACTAATTATAACTAGCTATACCCGTGCGAATAGTTCGCTTTAGATAAAATTATACGGTTTTATACGTGAGTTGATTTGAGATTAAACAAAAAATTTGCCGACCGTCAATCATTTATGTTTCAAAATTAAAGGCATCATATATATAATTTTAATCATTAATTAATTTACAAAAACAAACGCTTAAATATTTTTTTAGTTGTGAATGCCGGTAGAGCATGCAATTACCTATAAAATGATATATGATTTATGTGGAGTAATTGTGAGGTTTTTTCTAAAAAGGGTGGCAAAAATCTTAACCTTAGCGTATTAATATATACTAATGGCGCCCAGAGGTCGAAATTCGAACATAATTAAAAATTGAAATTGAATAAAACTAAAAAATAATGAAAATAAAGAACCTTTTTAAAAGTTCTTCAATTCGAGTACAGACTTTTACAATCAACAAAAAATTATAATAAGTGTGTGTATGTCAAACACATGGTAGTGTGTGTTTATTGATTTAATGTACTCTTTATGTATAATTTAAAAAAAAAAATGAGCATTCTGCACTTCTTCTCTATATAAATTATAAGTGTGCGAAATTTGATACTCTTCCGTCCGCGTAATTTTCGTAAAAAAGGTGAACAAAGTTTTTGCTTCACGTATATATAGATATATAATAATAATAATAAGAATAATGTTACGTTAAATAAAGTAAAAAATACGTACAGTTCAAACTAATAACCTCCCTTTTTTAATTTGGTTAAAAATAAATGTTTTGCGAACTGAATGTGTTCAATTAATAACGGTACGAATGATAACCGCACATTATGTTTTACTCGGTGGAATTTATGCGGTGACCGGAGTGTAAAGTTTATTCCGGTTAAAATATAAAATACTGACTACCCTTTTTCATGTAACACATAACATACCTGGCAAGTTTGTGATACCCGGTAAATATAGAGTTATACAAGGAATTATTACATATCTATATTATATATAACCTTACCTTTTACGAGTAAAAACACAGTATCTATATGTTTATATGTATTTACTGATAACACATAAATTTGTGGTTTTTTTTTTTACTGAAAAGGTGATTTCTAATAGCTACATAACTCTATAAATGACTCGGTCGAGAGGGCAAAGTTGCTTCTCCGTCGAAGGCGTCAATCAACTCGGTGTAAAAGCTTAGCCGAAGTCAACTGATTCATCTAAGCGGGTAACTCGCTCGCCTTTAGTAAACCTAGGATGACAGTATCTTCAGCTAGCCAAAGGCAGACCATTTGATCTAATACTAAAAATATCTGTGTATAGAGTTTGAGTGGCGAAATGTATACTGCCACAGTATATGGTGGTAGGAGTTACGGAAAGGATGAGTGAGTGAGTGAGTAATTGTGTTTCGATTCCCCTGGTCAGTTCATATATATATATATATATATATTTGTACTTCATCATTACAGCCTATACAGTCCACTGCTGGACATAGACCTCCATAAGTTTACGTCAAAAACAACGTGAACTCATGTGTTTTGCCCATAGTCACCACGCTGGGCAGGCGGGTTGGTGACCGCAGTACTGGCTTTGTCGCACCAAAGACGCTGCTGCCCGTCTTCGGCCTGTGTATTTCAAAGCCAGCAGTTGGATGGTTATCCCGCCATCGGTCGGCTTCTTAAGTTCCAAGATGGTTGTGGAACCTTGTTATCCCTTAGTCGCCTCTTACGACACCCACGGGAAGAGAGGGAGAAGAGAGGTATAATTTGTACTTATATTGATTTTATCTTAAAGTCATATTTTTTGTATTGCTAAGTGATTCACATATAATAAGATAAGATAAGTGAGAAACACTCAGCTGCAGTAAATTTTGCAGATCACAAATCATGCTAAAGCATCTTTAATATTGTTTTAACTGCAATTCAAGGGATTTAATGCAAAAATGCCAAAGTGTTGGCATCTTTTCAAACATTTCATTAATGAACATGTTTGCACTCTAATAAATAAAACTGTGTAAAAGGATAATTGTATCAACAGTTTTCTTTTAAAAATCTATATATTTAAAAAATTAAAAAAATGTAAATACATATATTTAATTATGTTATCTAAAGATTATGAGTTCGTTGTTAACTATTTTGTAGTTAAACTCTTCCTAAACGGCTTGACCGATTCTCATGAAATTTTGTGTGCATATTGGGTAGGTCTGAGAATCGAACAACATCTATTTGTCATCCCCCTTATATGTTAAGGGTAGTCCACCCCTAAATGTTTTTTTTTTTTAATTTTTAGATAAATTATTTATTTTTTATTTTATTATGATTTGGCGTTGAAAAATACATACAACCCTAAATTTTCAAACTTCTACCACCAACCCCTATTTTTAAATAGCGTTTAGCGGCAAGACAACGTTTGCCGAGTCAGCTAGTAATAGATAGCATTAAACGAAAAAGATATAATAAAAAAAAAACCCTTAAACAGAAATACGCATATTTATAAAATTATATTTAAAGAACTGGAGTTTAATTATTGATCTTTAATTATTTTTTTATAGAGAACGAATGTAACTTCATTTACCACTTTGTTTGTTCTACTAGTCCGTAGTGGCAAAATTTTCAGAAAAATGCAAAATACATGCAGATACAGTAATATTGCAGTGCTAAAACTTGTATTTGCGACTATTAGGCTATGATCGTGTTTTATGAATTTGACAATCTTTAGCTCGTTTATGTAGGTTACCTATTTCTACATATTGTACTGGCTAAGCTGCTAAACTCCGTAACAATTTTTTTTTTTTTTGTAAAAATATCGATTAATCTATCAAACTCCATAATGATATTTGCGCCAATATCTCATTTTAAAAATTTGCTTTAATGTAATCTTGCCCTGAAAATTTATTTATTTATTTTATTTTATTTATTTATTTACATATAATAATATTGTAAGCATTACAGATCTTAAATAACGAACCCAAAAATAAATATCGCATCTGGTGCAGTTGTTCGTATGTCTAAGTATACATTTTAGCAATTCATTTTTGTTTTTATGTCTATTTTATACGAACCTTTTACATATGTAATACATGAACCGGTACTATAATATCTAGTTCTAGAATCTAGTCTAGCTGTTTAATCTGAGTGTTTGCGATACAGAGGAAGCATTTAGGCCTCAAATTCAGCAACGTCAGGACGTCCCAATTAGCTGAATTGTTTCGTTAGTAATTAACCTACGACGATATCTCTCTATATAATAGACTCCTCCAATTCAACACCTAGCTTGCAAGACCTGAATTGCAAGTGCTCGACTATTATTGGTGTCATATGTATATCAGATAATCGAAAGTAATGTTTAGTTATATTAAACATAATATTGTTAGTATATACATACAAGTATGCTGACGATGTCTTAACTTCAATTTAGCATTAGAAAATGAACTAGGATTTAATTTTTAATTAATTAATTTATTTAAAAAATACAAACATAACTAAAAACATTAGCATTTAACGGTGTGACAAAAATCATTGTTGATTTATACGCACACCGGCATTCAACATCGTACACTCACACAATTATACACATTAATCTAAGAAATACAATTTTAAATATTAAAAACGTTACAACTTAATGAGTTAATATTTGGTCGTGCTCTAAAATTATTTAAATCTTAAACTGAGTTAATAGTAATGAAATCTAAAAACCTTAATATAAGCCTCTATGTAACACCCACGCGCGTAGTGCTATCCAACTGTCAAGATATACTGTATAAAATATACAGAAGAGGGGATTGGAGGAACTTGAAAACCATGTACCGATTTATTTGAAAGCGCCCCTAAAGATTAAGGGAAAATAATCTCAACACGCGAGAACGTCGAAATGCTTGAGTTAAACGTTTTTAGCGAAAATTTTCATGTAATAATATACAAGTGTAGCAAAAGCATGGAAAGTGCGCATAAGAGTTAATGAATCATTTTTTTTTTTTAAAGTAGGAACGCGTAATATTATTTACATTTTATCACGTGATTAATTTTAATAAATTATTAAATAATGAATTTCTAATAATTTTATCGATTAAGAAATACATTGCACTTCACAAGTAGCAGTTAAAGGACAGTATGATGAAATAAGATTTTTTTATTTATTTAGTCGCTCATTAAGTTCTTATCACTTTGCAAGAGTACATTCAAATAGAAATAGAGGTACCTAATATGAGTACATTAGGCTATAAGAAGGCCGTTACAAACAATCGCCAATGACAAATAAATTCTTCTAAAATCTGCGATGATCTAAATAGATCGATCTGTCGATTCACATTTTCCTTAAATATATGTTGCTTTTATTATTTCTTAAACTAATCCCTCTTACATATGTATAATACTTAGGCTAAGCCATCGATTCATCATAAATCAAAGGCGCATCTGGTTTAAGCCGTAAGCGGCTTAAAAAACGAATCAAATTTTCATATTTACTGAAGGATTTTTGTGAAATTTCTTTTATTTGGTAAAAAAAGTTACCATGTGCCTTCAAATTCTTTTTATTCATTAATTCATACATTTTACAAAATGTACTTTCAAAGTGTAGTTGTAAAATGTAAATGTAAAAATGAACGGTTATTATCATCCGAGAATGACCTAAGAAATATTTTAAATTAAAACCAAATCACAAAATATTGATCAGTTAACATGGACACTTACTAAAACTATAGCACTTCTACGACATTCCAAACTCCTTGTAAGATCTATACAAATAGCATTTTCGTTAAGCCCCCGCTAATATTATAAGAGGGAAAACTTCTTACATTTGTTGGAGTTTAAAAGAATTACGGCTCAAACTTCTCCCTACCGGCACGAATTTATCGACTTTATACGATCATTGGACGTATTTCAATGCCTATTCGTACTTACTAGCGTTTCTTAGAATATTTTCATATGTTAAATTTAACTAGAAAATCCTCGTGGCTCACTTTTAACAATTTAAAATACTTAACAAAATAATTTATTACATTACATATGTGCGAGTGGTAACGTGACTCATGAAAGTTTCAAAAAGTGAAAGAGTAAAATAATATAAACCGATATCAATAGTGATAGTGGCTTCTATGAATAATAAATTACTGTCAGTATTTTCACAATCTTAATTTTGATGCTATTGCAATATGATAAAATTACTCAATACCATAAATTTAAAGTGTACATCATATTTCTTTGTTGCCCTGGTTGTTAAATTTTGTAATGTGTTAAATTTTCGATTAAATGCGAAAAATTGCGCTTTTCTTTAAAATAATTATTTGCCGTTATTATGTAAATATAGTATTTAATTTATTCTGTAACCTTTTCAATTGACCATCAAAAAATACACACAACTAATTTTTATTATTTATAGGGCAGCAAAACTAAAATGCTCGACCGTCAACTATATGTAAAGTTAAATTCCCTGCAGAGTCGCTGTTCACGTCCCGTAAAACTTACCTTAAGTTCAACAATCAATACCTACTCAAAAATAAACTTTCACTAGAGGAAATCAAAGAAGTTGAATAGATCGTGCTTGAGTTTCGAGTGAAATATTCGTCTATAGCTATATTTGTCTCGTTCAAGTGATACTAACATGTTGCAATTTGTCTAATTTTAAAACGAGTGAAATAATAATAAAATTATCTCTACCGACTCTTTTCGATGAATAATAAAATCAAAAGCAACGTTCAAGTACCAAAATATACAATATAATTAAATGACTGTAAAAATAAATTAATAAGAAAAATTTATAATTGTGTTTGCTCGCAAACGAAAAAAAAAACCGACTTCAATTACATCGACAAGTAATACAACATAGGTAGACAAAAAAAATTATCAAGTAAATATGCGTTATCAGAGATTACCCAAAAAGTTGTGATCTCGATGAAATTTAACCCTTAATTACTCGCATGGGGTCAAACCATTTTTGGATTAAAAAATGAAGCACTTGGCACGGCCCGATTTTCCCCGCGTCCTCGCTAGCTTCATAACGCGCGTCTAAGTTTGTATTTTACTAGCGACCAAGTCACAGGAGTGGAAGGATACGTCGCTGCACTCTTCAGCGGTGACCCCGTGCGAGTAATTACGTTACTTTTTTGGGAGAGGTAAGTTTTTTATTTTATGTATTTTTTTTGTGTAATATGAATTATATTTGTGTTATTGTATGTTCAGTGAATAAATGTTTGTTATAAATATGTTTTTTTCACCTTTATACAATGAAATTACCAAAAAATTCCGTTTTACTACGAGTTTTGTCTTTTTGTCAGAGTTAGTCATGGATAGGAGAGAACAGCAAATTGCGCAATGGTTGGTGGTTCTGATGAAGAAGAAGTGGGAGGGTCAGGTTTCTTATGTTCAAAAACCAAATAAAGCTGTTGTGTTGTTATCTTCCATGCATCATGTAGCTCATATCGACCCAGCCTCAACTGACAAGCAAAAACATGAAATAATAACATTTTACAACAGCACTAATGGAGGAATGGACACCAATGATCACTTGTGTAGTACATTCAATGTAGGGAGGTGAACCAAACGGTGGCTGTTAGCCATTTCCTTCCATCTGATAAATGTTTCAGGCATAAATGCACTCATTGTACATCGAGTAAATACCGAAAAATCACGTACTCACATGAGGCGTAATTTCTTGCGGCAATTGTCTGTTAAACTTATTCATAATAACCAAAAACGACAACTTGAAGTCAGAGCAACTCCTAAGGAGGTAAAAAAACGTCTGATGGAAGTGCATCAGTTGGAAAATCGTTTCCCGCCAACCACTGCAAAACGGGGACGTTGCAACAGCTGCCCGAGGAAATGTGATCGCAAAGTACCAACAAAATGCAAGAAATGTACAAGATTTGTTTGCTATGATCATTCTGAGATATACTTTCAACAGTGTTACAAGAGTGATTCGGAGAGTCCCTAAAAAATATGAGTATTTACTATGATCTCAGTATACCTAAGTACAAATTGTTGATATTGATAATAATTTTAGTTTAACTTGTTTTTGTATAATTAGTTAGTAATTCATGTTATTACTTATAGATATTATAGAATAAACAAAGCACTTTAATAATAAAATAGTTTCATTTACTTGTATATTTCAAAATATATTAAAAACTACTTATACTGTTTGGGGTCATCTGTGACCCCATGCGAGCAGTAATGTAATATTCTTTGTGCGAGTAATTAAGGGTTAAATGTCACAACACGATAAACATCAGCTTTCGATTAAATTAAAAATCATCAAAATTGATACACCCAGTAAAAAGTTATGCGGTATATACAACCTAGGTCGACGAAAAAGTAGTCAAGTAAAAACGCAGTAGGTATTAGATATAACTCGAAAAATAGTGGTTAGATCTCAAATAAGTTTAAATGGGACCAAGCAATACGCACCACCTTTCAATTAAATTTTTTCGTTGAAATCGGTCCTCCCAGTCAAAAGTTCTGAAGTAACATACATAAAAATACAATCGAATTTAGAACCTCCTCCTTTTTTCGAAGTCAGTTACAACTACAAATTATTGATATCTATCAAAAACATTTTTATAAAAATATAAAAACATAAAATGAGATTTGATTATTATTCTAATATAAAAAGATTGTATAAGGTGTGGATACCCCACGCTTACCCTTCAGCTTCTAATATCCCACTACTGGGACAGGCTTCTTTCCTCATATATGAGAAGGATCAGAGCTTAATTCACCATGCTGTTTTCTAGGGTTGGCGTATATATTCCCCACTATGAGTAACGATCGCTATCGGGCGTACACGATAACAACCGGGACCGACCGCTTAACGTACTCTCCGAGCCACGGTGGGTAGAACCAGAAGGACTAACAACCAGACCGGAAATAAATATTTGTATAAACACAAATATCCACTCCGAGCGGGAATCAAACCCGCGACCGTCGGTGTTTTGGCGCTGCCGACCCGGCAACCGCAACATTACACCAGAGCGGTCGTCGGCCACACGGTGCTCACGCGGTGGATACCCCACACTTGTTAATATGTCTAAATGACGAAATTTAATGATTAAAAGTTCTTGATTATTTCATTTTAAATTTATTGAATTGTTTCAGTTTCCCAGCGATAAATTTACATAAAGTATAACCTTGTTTCTTAATTATACATTATTTCGTTATATATTCAGTAAACGATGGACTCGTTGTATAGACCAATACATAAAAACAGTACGAAGTCTGACAATCAATATTTAAAGTTACCCCGGACGTGAACAAATGTTGAGATTCAATGCGTTGCTAAAGTTTTGAATTAAACCTTTTCTACTACTTTAAAAACGTCACATGTGGACAGAGTTGTTATACACGTGTTTTACTTCATACAAACTGAACTCTAAAACATTTTCCAATTTCCAGAATTCAGTTTCTTTATTACACTTTTTAGACTTCATACTACACAAACTTTGACAACTGTAAATATTTATTAAGTAATATATACAATTGTAACCGATCTATCAGTAAACAAAAGAAGTCAAATCAACTATTTTATTCAAAATACTGCTGCACGAAATTGGTTAAAGTTAGCACAATTGTAATATTAGGGGTCTTGCTTAAAATTCGATGTGGGTTTTATTATCTATGTATAATAATTTATTTAACATTTGTTAGTATCTTTACCTCTACCAACATCGTGCTTTGACAGATACACTTAAGTAAATCTGTAACAATTTAAGTCAAAAAGAGTAAAACTGCACTGTTTACGTAGTATACACCACCTCTGTATATTATAAATATCCATTTTTATTTTGTATATTTAAAATTATCCCTATTCGTGTACTTTACCTGTATATAATTTTAACATTAATTACTATAGTTAGTTACCTTTAATTAACATTTTTTACAGATTTGTTATTTTAAAATAAGAAAATTGAGTTTTGTTTTAGTTATTTTTTCCAATGCCAAGTTTTACATGACCATGATGCTTCTTTCATCAAGAAAACACAATCATTTTCACAATTGCTTGGGAATTGCTATCTATTGGAATCTATGTAAACCGAAATACACAGCAAATACGTGATAGAAGAAATAGTCAACTGTTACATAAAACATTGAATACGTTTTCCTTAACTCGAAGGTTCTCGAAGTAACAATTAACAGATTCAAATAGGCGAGAGATAAGAGAACAGTTCCCTTTATACAGTTTCTAGAGTGGCTATAAAAGTCTTTGTACTCACTTATTTGCGCCAGCTTGCCGATTGTTGAAGAAACCTGGAATGAATAGAAATAATCTTTAATTGACACAATCGTCTTTGTGGTTAGAATCAGCAATGTTTAAGGGATTGACTCTTATCCATATTACAGTTACAGCCGGTTTAAAAGGAAATACGTATCCCCGATTTTGCTTACTTTAGATAAGTTTTAACTTAATTAAGGAGCTCTGGTCAAAATATTATCTTTACAAATCATTACATAGTATAAAAAAAAGTCGCTTCCCGCTGTCTGTATGCTTAGATCTTTAAAACAACGCAACGGATTTTGATGCGGTTTCCTTTTCCTTTAGTAAATAGAGTGATTCCAGAGAAAGGTTTATATAATATATAATACATGCATAATATAGTAGAGGAACACTGATAGTTTTAGATGTTTCTAATGTGATGTCGTTAATAAACAAATATTTTTGCGCTTACATTGCAAATATTTATTTTATATTTTATATTTAGTATCAGCATTGCACCCGTGCGAAGCCGGGGCGGATCGCTAGTATCATCATAAGGAAAATTAGAGACCCTTAAATGATTTTAACCAATCATTTTAGAGACACGCGTCGTTTAACATTTTAGACTCATATTATGGTATCGTTATTATTCCGTTTATTAACTTAAACGTCGCCATACGCTTATGACAAATATAGCTTTGAATAAACAGATTTTCTACTAAAATGTGCCATTCTTAGACATTTGTTGAGTTCACGGTACTCTTATGCTACTAATACCAATTGAATGACACATAGCTTGAGATATTGGAGGATATATATTATGTATATATAAATTTATAACGTAATCCTGCTTTATTTTTAACCGACTTCCAAAAAAGGAGGAGGTTCTCAATTCGACTGTAATTTTTTTTTTTTTTTATGTATGTTACATCAGAACTTTTGACCGGGTGGACCGATTTCGACAAATTTTGTTTTAATCGAAAGGTGGTGTGTGCCAATTGGTCCTATTTAAATTTATTGAGATCTAACAACTACTTTTCGAGTTATATCTAATAATTCGTTTTTACTTGACGCTTTTTTCGTCGACCTACGTTGTATTATACCGCATAACTTTCTACTGGATGTACCGATTTTGATAATTCTTTTTTTGTTAGAAAGGGGATATCCCTAGTTTGGTACCGTGATAAGGAAACCAGGATCTGATGATGGGATCCCAGAGAAATCGAGGGAAACTCTCGAAAATCCGTAATAACTTTTTACTGGGTGTACCGATTTTGATAATTTTTAATTTAATCGAAAGCTGATGTTTATCATGTGGTCACGTATAATATTTTATCGAGATCTGATAACTACTTTTTGAGTAATCTTTGATAACGCGTAATTGCTTGACTATTTTTTCGTCGATCTACGTTGTATTACTTGTCGATGTAATTGAAGTCGGTTTTTTTTTCGTTTGCGAGCAAACAATTATTTGGTTTGTAAAACTTATAATTTTTCGTATACCACACGTTACACGTTCTACTCCTAGGAACGGAGATAAGTCAGACTGACTAATCGTAAAATAATAGGTATTAACCTTTCGGTAGATGGCGTTACCATTTTTGTACTGTTCCAGTTTTAAGCGAATAAACAATAAGTGTAATATCAATAAAAAATCCAATATTTTAATAATTATCAGAATTAAAAATTTTAATGCTAAAACACTTACGTTTACGTTTTACGACTTGTATTAAAATATAACAGTCGGAAATGTATAGTAACACGTGTTTCAAGTCACTTTGGCAAGCGTAACGTCTATGTTAAACTTATATCTATGTATGTCGTAATGAAGTCTTCAATACATTCATTCAATTTAACGATTTGTATTTTTTATGAATGTCGCCATTTACTAAGCGAGAATGTGTGTGTGTGTGTGTGTGTGTGTGTGTGTGTGTGTGTGTGTGTGTGTAATGATGTGCTGTAAATTTGCTTATCGATATACGCTTCAGCCTGTAATATCCGACTACTGGGCATAGGCCTCTTTCCCCATGTAGGAGAAGGATCAGAGCTTAATCCACAAAGCTGCTCCGATGTGGGTTGGCGGATATATTCCCTACTATGAGTAACGATCGCTATCGATCGATAGGTGTACATGATAACAACCGGGACCGACGGCTTAACGGCTTACGGCTCTCTTTCTCCGAGGCACGGTGGGGAGACCCACAAGGACTGCACAAACACCCAGATCACGGTAAACACCTGTATGGCCAATACAGACGTTTGTCATGTGCGGGGATCGAGCCCGCAACCGTCAGCGCAACAGATACAATCCATGGCTGTAACCGTGGCGCCAACGCTTATCGATATAAATTTATTATTTTCTCAAATTTAAAGTAATACTTTTCTGTATCAAAATTTCAAGCCATAGTTTGTTTTAATTACTGGCGTAATATACAAATCGTATCTACGTATTTATCATCTAACGCACACAAATTTATAGCCGCATGTCAGCATGATTTGAGCGATTTCTACTTAGTTAAAATAATAATCTCACGTCAGTATCTTAAGACGGCAAAGACATAATCATCCCCTAATCGCTCTCAGTGAAAGTGATGACAGATGCTCCGTAAATCAAATAATGAGCGAACCGCAAGGAGCAAGCATTTTCACCCCTGTTAACGAGAAAAGTTGAACTGATACGTTCGCTCAAAGATTCTATCTTTTTCGGGTGTGGACTAAGATAAAGCGTTTTTTCCAATAACCTTAATAATAACTTCGGCTTGTAAAAATTAATTTAATTACTTCTTAATTGTATCATTTTTTCAGTTACCCCAACCTTATCTTGCTTCTAAAATATTGTTGACCACATGTCTACTGTCGAATTTACCATTTTTCAATATACCTACGGGAGTATACTGCAAAATATTAAAGCGAATGCAAAATAAAATAAATAAATAATTTTTCTAATAACAAACTGATTTAGCCTATAGAAAAAAATCACTCTAAATGAAATATTAAAACGAAAAAAAAGTCAAAAACCGTAAGAATATGTATATCGAGTAAATTGATTTTGAAAATGAAATAAATTTTAGTAAAAAATATAATAAACTCATACATATATAGTATACACATAATGTTTGAGAATAATATGACGAAAAAATTAACCTGAAATATCAAGTGGATACAACGAATATACCGTGGTAATATAATATTTCACTTAACAGTAGCTGTAAAGGTAAACGTATTATATAAAAAAAAAAAAATATATATATATATATATATATATATATATATATATATATATATATATATGTGTGTGTGTGTGTGTGTGTGTTTGTGTGTAATTTAACGTGTACTTAATTATTGTTATGTACGTGTATATTTATACCTATAGGAATATTTAACAGTTTATTGTATATAATTTATTTGTATTCTTTGTATCTTATTGTTTCATGTATGTTTATTATACACCACCTACTTATTTATTTTCTTTTTTTAATGCAAACCCTAAGGTTGACTGGAAGAAATCGTTACCGAGTGATAAGGCCACCTCATTGTGCATTATACTTTTTACTTTGCAATTCTGTATTCAATTACTCTATGTGGTGTACAACAAAGAATAAATAAATAAATAATGATTTTTTTTAATCAGCAAAAGTCAAAATTTTTATTGTATTTTCAGACCAACCAGACTTTAATTGAAGGTTTCTTTTTTATTTCATAGTTCTAATTTTTAAATATCCCCATCTTACATCATAACAAGAGTAAACTTTAAGTGACTGGTGCATTGCGAATCTAATGCGGCAATATTTTCAAAAAAAAAAAAAAAAATTAGTACTGTAACAGTATTATATATTTTTTTTTGCTTCATACTTAACTCTTATCAAATCGTATTAGTTTGTAGTTATGAGGGTTTGAAAATAAACCATTAATTCAAAACTAAATTTACATCTTGATTGTTACAAGTTTTATAACAGTTTATTATTCGATTTCTCTGGAACGTTATATTAGCCGTTTAGTGATGAATGACTATCGTTGGCGTTCTTCCAACTTTATGCTACGGATGTGTTCATATGTCACTTCTTAGCATATTGTCCATAACACACTGGCTGGTCAGTAAATAGTATTAAATATAGTCTTTGTTTATGTCTGCGCTTACGTCAACTAATTTCTTCTGAAATTATTCCAGAAGACATTATTTTTAGGTAAATCAGTTATTATTTAATAAAACCCGTGTATGCATAAATGCTATTTTTTGTATTTTTCTATTACAGAATACAAGTGAACATTTAATGGCTGATGGTGCACTACTTTTGTTAATTTATTTATATAATATTATGGAATAAAAACATGGTGATTTATCATAATAATATTATGGAATAAAAACATGGTGAGATTAAATGAACCTTTATATATGTAGTTGTATAGTATCGGTGCTCTGTCGGGACGTATAACTCATTTATTATAAGAAAGTGCAACGGTATACCGGTAGAGTCGTAATTGATTTATTACGTGTATTTAAGCAACGATATTCTGAGAAGTACAGGTGAATTGTCACGACCGATTCGGTTCAGTTATTCTGAACATCAATTACGTTCTTGCAATTAAAATTATGTCCACAGTCTATGATAAACGAAAATAGGTATTTAACTTTTTTTTTTGAATATCATATCAAAAATTGACCGCTCCAGCGGGATTCGAACCCGCGTCTCCGACTGACCGTGTCGGCGCTCTAGCCAATTAAGCTATGGAACGATGTACCCGCCAGAGCGAAATTCTTGATATGATGATTTTTATTTTCGATTTAAGCGAACCGTGGCGCCGTCTATAGTGAGTTCTTTACAGAGACCCGTAACTATTCAAAGTTTCATATTACAATGAAAATCTTTGACAGGAGACGACACCATGCTATTCTTAATATGTACGATTTTATTTTTGTGTTACCCACACATTAGGGATACTAAACATTTTTTGAATATCATATCAAAAATTGACCGCTCCAGCGGTATATTCTATATTTTTTGAGTAGGGAACGAAAATGCATCATGTGCATGCATAATGTTGAATTTTCAAATTATATAGATAATGCGGTAGGTAAGGTAGCGCTGCTACCTTTTCAATGTATATTATCCTATATGTAAAGATTGTCTGGAAGAGATCGCTACTAAGCGATAAGACCGCCTTTGTAAATTACTATCTCTATGTGTAAATAACAGTTTTATGTAAAAAAAAAAAATCTCCGAGTGGTGTGCAATAAAGTATATTCTATTCTATTCTATTCTATAAATGGAATACTAAAAATATATAAATTTAATGTCATAAAAGGATTATATTTTAAAGCATTCATGTTATTTAAATTCTGACTAATATAAAAACGCTACCGCTCCGTTTATCACGCGACGCACCACAAATTGGGCCGTGCACAATGATTGCCGTGCGCTAGTGTCAGCTATTCGACACTCGTTAGAGAACAATCGTGGTTCGAAATTAAAACCCCTCCATTGTTACGGAAACGAGAAAATCATTTTGACATTGATGTTTCAAATTCGTTGACCGATAAGTTTTATTATTTTATGACTTCTAAAAGTTATTATAAAATTATTTTTTAAATGCAAATGATCCATTTTTTTTTATATTAAACGAAACTGAATATTCTACCGTTTCAAATGACGTTACCTTAAGTATATATATCCCACATTATTATGAGTACAGTTGCTTTCGATAACTCGTGAGATACAATTCGTTCAGTACTCATTCACTTTATTGTCACTCGATATTTCTAATTTAAGCCTATGCAGCTAATCTTTCATCAGGAGCCATCTATTGTATGAGAGTTATTCATCACTTCATCATTACTTTAGCCTATCGCAGTCCACTGCTGGACATAGGTCTCCACAAGTTCGTGCCAAAAATGGCATGAACTCGTGTGTGTTGCCCATAGTCACCACGCTGGGCAGGCGGGTTGGTGACTGCGGGGCTGGCTTTGTCGCACCGAAGACTCTGCTGCCCGTCTTCGGCCTGTGTATTTCAAAGCCAGCAGTTGGATGGTTATCCCGCCATCTGTCAGCTTTATAAGTGCCAAGGTAGTAGTGTAACTGTGTTATCCCTTAGTCACCTCTTACGACACCCACGGGAAGTGAGGGGGTGGCGTTACGGCCATAACCACACAGATTAGAGATTGATAGTTTTTAATTAATTGAATTATAGAATAATTAAATAAGTACACAATATTGAAAAAGTCGTCTAATCTTCCAATTTAGTCTTAAAGTAATTTAGATAGTCTTGTGCAAAAAAATATTTAGTGAAATTTGTGTAAAAATATTTCAAATAGAAATATTAAAACTGAATTAAAGCAACATAACTTGAATATTTTGAGTTAAAAATTACTTAAATTGTATAAACAAATGGTTTTCGTATTTTTGTTAATATTGTAAGTACTGAAAGAGAAGTCGTACATTGTCTTTGACAATTAATAAATAATCATCATCATCATTACAGCCTATACAGTCCACTGCTGGACATAGGCCTCCACAAGTTTACGCCAAAAATAACGTGAACTCATGTGTTTTGCCCATAGTCACCACGCTGGGCAGGCGGGTTGGTGACCGCAGTACTGGCTTTGTCGCACCGAAGACGCTGCTGCCCGTCTTCGGCCTGTGTATTTCAAAGCCAGCAGTTGGATGGTTATCCCGCCATCGGTCGGCTTCTTAAGTTCCAAGGTGGTTGTGGAACCTTGTTATCCCTTAGTCGCCTCTTACGACACCCACGGGAAGAGAGGGGGTGGCTAAATTCTTTAGTGCCGTAGCCACACAGCACTAAATACGAAATAATAAATATGTATAAATAGACTACGATAGGATCAAACCTCAGTGGTTTTTACCGGCTATTTTTTATTATTTTCTTTTATTATAAATTTGACAAAAGATACTAAAAAATTCCTTATACCTGAACGATTGCAGCTCAAGTTAAGAAGAACCCAAGGTTATCTGGAAGAAATCGATATTTAGCGATAAGATCGCCTTTGCACATCTTGTATTATATCTTATTTATTTATTTATTTATTTAACACTTTATTGTACACCATACAAATAAAATAAGCAAGCAACATTAGCAATAATTTGTAGAAACAAAAATGTACAAAAGGCGGCCTTATTGCTTAAGAGCAATCTCTTCCAGGCAACCTTAGGGCAAAGGAGATGATATATTGACGGTGTAGGTGTAGAGTATAATTTTATAAAAAATAATAGAAAGCAACTCAATAAATAAACATACATACTAACATAGATAGTTTGTTTACATACATACAAACACACACATACACACAGACACACATTCATACACACACATACACACAAAGTTCATACTAGATAACTAAGAAGTTTTTAAACAAAATTAATAGTGACAGAAGAAGACAATCATAAGACTGGAAACCTAAAGCAAAGGATTAATTCCCACCCATTTTAAGAAAGTGTAGTTTAACGGATTTCTTAAAAATAGGAAGGGATTGAGAACGTCTAATCCACAAGGGCAAAGAATTCCAAAGTCGAGCAGCTTGTACGGTGAAGGATTTGGTGTAGAAAGTAGAGGAATGAGAAGGAATTTCAAGAAGTAGATTGTTGTTCGACCGTAAACTACGTTCATGTAAATCAGTTAGATATTTAAACCGCTCTTTTAGGTAAGATGGAGTTGCCGGATTAAACATAATGCAGTATAATAGCCTGAGAATGTGAGTATTCCTGCGAAGGCGAATTGGGAGCCACTTGAGTTTTTTGCGAAAATTGGAAATGTGATCATATTTGCGGAGACCAAATATGAATCGGATACATAAATTTTGAATGCGCTCAAGCTTATTCAATTGCTCCTCGGTTATGTCAAGATAGCAAGTGTCAGCATAGTCATAGATAGGTAAGAGAAGACTATGTACGAGCGCAATTTTGGTGGACGTAGGAAGGAAATTTTGTAGCATGCGAAGGGATCCCACAGCAGAAAAAACTTTTCGACTTATCTCACAAATCTGTGGACACCACGAGAGGTTTTGATCAAATATGATTCCCAAATTTGTCACTTTTTCGCTATATGGAATTTCAACACCGTTAAAAATTACAGGAGATAATTGTGTCTTATTTAAGCGAGGAATAAGTTTAGAGCTTCCAATAATGATAGCTTGTGTTTTTCTTGGATTCATTGTTAAGCCAAAAGATTGACTCCATTTAGAAATGGCTAGTAGGTCTTCGTTAATACGAGAAACAGCCTCTGGTAATTCTGTAATGGTACAGTGGGTGTAAATTTGCAGATCGTCAGCGTAGAGATGATAATTTGAAGATATAACGTTAGTGACCGAGTTAATAAAGATAGAGAATAAAAGAGGAGACAGTATGCCACCTTGAGGTACACCAGCACTGATCTCGACCCAATTGGAAAAGGAGTCATTAGCTCTAACTCGCTGCCGACGACCCTGCAAATAGTCAGTAAACCAGTCAATAGCTTTGGGAGATATGTTAAAGGTACGCAGTGTATCGATTAACAAGTCAAAGTCCACGGTATTGAACGCATTACTAAAATCTAGCAGTGTCAACACCGTAACCTTCTGATTGTCCATATTAGATCGGATGTCATCAGTGATTTTGATTAGTGCAGTAGTCGTACTATGACCTGGACGAAAACCGGATTGAAAAGGATTGACGAGATTATATCTAAAAAGATAACGGCTAAGTTGCTGATGTATGAGACGCTCAAGAGCTTTAGAGAGAAATGGTAGAATGGAAATAGGACGGAACTCGGATATAGAACAGGGATTACTTTTTTTAGGAAGTGGAATTACATCGGCATCTTTCCATGCTGACGGGAAAGAACTAGTGGAGATGGAGAAATTAAAAATAAATGTTATAATGGGACATAGGATATCAATAAGAGGGATAATCATAGCACGACTAATGCTATCCGATCCAATCGAATTGGACTTAATCGCGAGAATGTTTCTCTTAACTTCACTTTCACTAAACCGACCAAAGAAGAAAGCAGGAGTATCAGGGATTGGCAAAAAAGAAAGCTGGTTTTTTGTATTTAGTTTGGTTGTACTATCAATTGCAGTCGAAGAGGAAAAATGGTGATTTAGTGCATTAAGATCAAAGTTTTGGGAATCAATCCGACGAGTTTTACCAACTCCTAGCGATTTGAGAAAATTCCAGACTTTACTAGAATCTTTCTGTGAGACAGATTTATAGATAAATCTTCGTTTTGCATCTCTACAAGATTTATTGCATCGGTTGCGAACCTTCACATAATTTACTCTGTTGGCTTCACTATCTTTCTATATATGTGTCTGTATTTTGGTGTACATTAAGAATAAATAAATAAATAATAAATAAACATTTATATACTATATTTTATAAAGTTTTTAGACGATCATCGAGTTATAGTCTGGACTACAATCAAACAATCTTAGAACGTTTTGAACTGAAATTTTTTCGACACGTTATAGTTAATAAATATGTTATTTTTATAATTACATCATTAAAAAAGTGTTTAATGGAGATTTATTGCTTAAGTAACAAAGGCACTATTAAAGTGCATCAAACCAAAAGAAGGTTAAATTTAAACTGGAAAATTTTGTATTTTATATTCTCATAAAAACTTAATATCTTTCATTATTATCCGCCTATTTAATTTATCCTCAATTTTATATTCAATGCTTGATCTAATATACGATTTGTACGATTTTATTTTTGTATTACACACACATTAGGAAATTCCAAACATTTTTTGTGGGTAACACAAAAATAAAATCGTACAAAAATAAAAATAGCATGGTGTCGTCTCCTGTCAAAGGTTTTCATTGTAATATGAAACTTTGAATAGTTACGGGTTTCTGTGAAGAACTCACTATAGACGGTTGCTTAGACCGAATATAAAATCATCATATTAAAAATTTCGATCTAGCGAGTACATCGTTCCATAGCTTAATTGGCTAGAGCACCGACACGGTCAGTCGGAGATGCAGGTTCGATCCCCGCTGGAACGGTTGATTATTGATATGATATTAAAAAATGTTTAGAATTTCCTGATATACGATTGTTTGAATTGTATATCTGTAACCTAAATTTATGCTATATTTGTATATATAATATCAATGCGAGGATTCAAGTTATAATAGTTAAGTTAAGGATTCAAGTTCTCTCAATGTTTTTTATAGAAGCCTATAAAAACATTGAGAGTTAATCTGCTATATGTGATGGAGTGGATCGAGTCTCTACGCGTTAAGTAGAAGGCTACACTACAAATGACGTGCTAAGCTTACCGAACCTTTCATATATTCGTATACAATCATTAATTTCATTGTAAATTATTAATTATTTATATTCTATTACTCGTAACTAAGCAACTAAACTGAACTAAATAGTCGCTGGTCTATAGCAGGAAGGTTTTTCACATCAGGAGGTTTATAACTGAAAATAATTATTTCGAAAATTTATAAGGCGTTATTTTTTCCGTATCCTTTAATTGTACTGCAATAAGTCAATTAAGGAACAGACGAAATGTTCCTGCCTGGTTTCTAGGCCTATTAGTTGTAACAAAGGTCAGGCAAACATAAATCTTTATCTTTGATAATAATATTTTGTATATTAAAAAAAATTTCGAATGCCAAGGCTGGTTACCTACGACATAATCCTAGTACTAAGACTCCAATGTCAGTTTCCTGACCGTCATATTTCAACTATCTGACAGCCTCGGGGCTGTATTCTTGGAACTACAATACAATTTTTAAGTCACATCATCACAAATAAAATGTATTACAGCTTAATTACAGCTGCTTCTATAAAAAAAAAAAAAAAAATAGAATTAGAACATTAATTTAAATGATAACAGTATTTATTGTTTAACTACCCTGCAAAATAGATAACGAAGATATTGACTGACTCGTAAATTAATAGGTAGGTATTAACCATTCGGTAGATCATGTCACGCATCACCTTCTTTGTACTGTTCCGGTATTAAACGAATAAGCAATAAGAGTAATATCGAAACAAAATCCAATATTTTAATAATTATCAGAGTTACAAATTTAAATACTAACACGGCTAAATCATACTGCTTTTAAGCAGTGTTGTGTTCCTTTGGTGAGTAAGGTGCCCAGGGCTCCTGGGGGGAATTGGAAGATAAGGTCGGCAACGCATTTACGATGCTTCTGGTGTTGCAGGCGTCAATAAGCTACGGTAATCGCTTTTCATCAGGAGAGCCGTACGCTTGTTTACCGACTTAGATATATATAAAAAAAGAAAACCGAATAACCATGTTTCTGCTGAAAACAGCTTAACTTCCATTTAAAAAGTATAAAACGTTGAAACTACCTCTCGTCTTATTAAAAGTCCAGTAGCTAAGTAACAAGTTTCGTTTCTCCGTGCAACTTCATGCAAAATAAGTGTTGTTTATAAAAAAAAAACTTTAAAACATCTTTAAACTTTTACAATTCGGTTTTTTTAAAAGCATATGAAATGTGATTCACTAGAGTATTCAACATTTTAATATTTTTCTTATTTAATTTAAAATATTTTTCATCACCACTTAAGTAATAAAAATGAAAAAGAAACATTTTACTATTCCGCTCCATTTTAAAATATAATGAAAAGATAACGTACATTGAGATGCAAAGATACATGAGTATCATACGAAGCAGATATTAAAATCACTGACCCAATACCATATATACATATTAAAATGTTGAGTTCATTCAAAGTATCGAGACCATCTAGTACTCATTAATATTCAATATGCAGTGACAACTAAAAAGAGTTTTACACGTCCCGTAACATATAAAATATTTAAATCTTTTTACATTTAAGTATAGCGGAGTCTTCATTATCACGACAAACTTTTAAGTTTTACTTTATAAGAATAGGGTTATTACGACACTTTTTTTTTAACTTTCTAAAGTCAGTGTTTTTATAATCAAAAGTTCTTATCGTTAGTTTTTTATACTCATATCATTAATGATATTAAAAATTATTAATGTATCTTTCAGTGTCATGTTGAATTATGTTAAAAAAATAATTAATAAATAATTAGCCATACAAACGGCACACTCAACGGCACCCAGTGAGATGTGAATCCGTTATCGAGAATATGAAAATACAAATAAGTCACAGTAATTGGCTCGTTTGGTCATTATTTCCTTCTTCCTACTCTAACAAAAAAATAATAACTTTATTCGATAGAAAATATATACTATATACATATTGATTTCAATGCACAATAATTATATTATAATAACAACAATCGAATAATACAAATCGAGACAAACTTGCAAGGAATCGAGACAGAGCAAGTCAGACTTGCATCGAAAACGAGACAAAGCAAGTCTACGTGGCGCACATACCTCGTGTACAGCAAGCAGAAAGTGACGCGCGTGTAAATACGGCCCAGTGGACGTAAGCCAGGAGAACGTTGTAATTACAATGATTGTTCGCATTCAGACAGGCACTCGTCAAAGTAAAGAGAGATTGTTACCGTTGGCTTTTGAAGAGATAGCGGTCGGGAATAATGGGTAACCCTTTAGTGTACAAATCAACATTGGGTTTTGTTAGCAAAAACTCTATACAGTTTTTTAATCTACTATTTTTTAACTAGCAGACTGTTTATTGGGGGAAGGAATGTTATGTACTTTAACATTAGATGATATAGATTTATACATAGAGTTGCATTGGCTTATCTGTTAATAAACATATATATATATATATATATATATATATATATATATATATATATATATATATTATGTTATATCGGATAAACTTTTTACTGTACTGTTGCTGGTCTATGGAAAAAGACTAGAGTGTAAATACTTGACACGTTTAGTGGAATTATTTGATAATGAAAAAAAAAACATTTAATACTCTATAAATACTGTAATAAAAAAATCGTTAGTAATCAAAATGATACGACCCTGTTGAACAACACAGTGAATTAAAGCCTATAGCTGTGATTAAAACCAGGCTTAGATGTTGACTTTGTCTAAATTTTAGATCATCAGGAACGAACTGTGTGGTTACGGCAGTAAAGAATATAGCCACCCCATCTCTTCCCGTGGGTGTTATAAGAGGCAACTAAGGGATAACACAGTTCAACTACCACCTTGGAACTTAAAAAGCCAACCGATGGTGGGTTAACCATCCAACTGCTGGTTTTGAAGTACACAGGCCGAAGACAGGCAGCAGCGTCTTCGGTGCGACAAAGCCAGCCCTTCGGTCACCAACTCGTCTGCTCAGCGTGGTTACTATGAACAACACACATGAGTTTACACAAATTTTGGCGCGAACTTGTGGAGGCCTATGTCCAGCAGTGGAAGGCTGAAAGTGAGGAATAAACTCTTCATATCTTGTAAGATATTTTGCATTTTAAAAAGTTTTTATATATCAGCTATAATTTTAATCATAATAATGTTTTGTTTATTTTCGAAAATAATTCTTGTGTTGTGTCTCTTAAGAGCGGGTGAGGACGATAAGAGATTAAAAAACCAATAGGAGGCGGGTTGGAGAGCGACGTACTTGTACGTTAGAGTGTATACAATGCGCATTGTAGTGCTTTAAGCTGCGTTTCATTTAGAAAAGGTTTTATACGTATTGATTATTTATTCGAAAAATTGTGATCTAACCTATCTCAGATTATAAACCTCACTGCTGGTCAAAGGACTCCCTTTTCACATAACATAAAAGGGTCTATTCAACTTACCAACAACGGCAAACACACATGAGTTCACGCCATTTTTGGCGCGAACTTGTGGAGGCCTATGTCAAGCAGTAGACTGCGATAGGCTAAAGTGTGTGTGTGTGTGTGTGTGTGTGTAAAGTGCGATAGAAATATGTTCAGACCTTAATTTACAACGCAACTTTGCTGCGGTTCGTCATCTTATTTACTTAAAACGAGAATAATTCTGTTTGATTGGAAACGAAAAAAGAAACCGACTTGTTACATCGACGAGTAATATAACGTAAGTAGGTTTGTACCTACCTACGTATATATAACTATTTTGGTACTTTTCAAAAATTGGTTTACTATTTAAAATTACTCAAATAAAGAGAAACAAGCAATAAATTATTATAAGCAATAATTATTATACGTATTATATCATTTTAAGAACAAAATAAGCCTTATTTTGTGTATTTTGTTTTCAGTATAAAAAACCTTTAATGAATTTAATTTATATGTATACAAAAAGCGAGTACCAATATTTCAGTATCATGATATGAATTTAGAGTTGAAATGCACCGAAATAATAACTTCCGGTAATGTAGAGTTGCTAAGTTAACAGAACTGCGGACCAGAGCTTAAGTTCCGGGCGCAGTTATATTCTATGAATTATTGCTGAGTGATACCGTTGTACTCTGTTATTGGATACGTTGCGTAAATATTCTACTCTGATAACTAACTTAACTTTAAGAATAAATTCAAAACGATCTCTATACTTACAATGTCTATAAAATTAAAATTTAATTTAATTTGATTTATTATACCTCGTGTTGATTACTCTCTGTGTTTTTTATTAAAAAAATCGTAAATAAATAAATTTTATTATGGCTTACCGTTCTTCAAAATCACAATGCAATTGAAAGAGAAAATTTAAATAAAATAACTATTATAAACAAAATATAATAAAAACCTTTAATTATAAAACATATAATTTAAACAAAAAACTCAGTCACGGTACCACACTGAAATGTCACGAAAAATTTCGCTCCCGAATAAAATAAAATAAAAATTAAATCAAAAAGACTACATATATAAAAACACACAACACATACAAAATATACGAAAATTTTATTTACATTTCTCCACCATTTAATTCATCACTGACATGTGACAGTTAGATTATTTTTTTTCGATAGTATTTTTAATAGCCAGTATTGAAAGAAAATTTATTATTAATATTAAATAAGGTCATTTAACAATAAAACTTTTATAAGCTGATGTTTCGGTAACTTTATTATTATTATCAATTGATAAAATTATTTTGGTCATTTTTATTTTGCATGTCAATTTATTGGCTAAAATGTCCCATATTAATATTAAAAAAGAAAACTTTCACACACACATTTAATGGAAAACTTGACAATTTATAAAAGCATTAACAATTTATTATTTTTTAATATCTCTTACTCAAAACAATAAAAAAGGTTTCACGTGTTTTTTTTTTTTTTTTTGAATTAGTGAGAACTACTCCCACCGTTCTTATTATGAATGTTTTCGTACCGAAAATATTGTAAATTTATGAATTAAAGGAAACTTGAAATCACAGAACAAGAAATTTTGGAAATCTTTGAAAAAGATACATTATACACGACATGACATTATGACACACGACAAAAAAAAAAAAAAGATTATGACAAACTTTTTTCCAATTTAATATCTATGAGGGTCTAGCAATTTTATGAGTAATTGCATAAAAAGCATTAAAGCGATTTTTTTTATCAACAACTATGACAACTACGACTGGGCCGTCGCTGGAATTAGCAGTGAAGCTGCTTTTAGCTCAAGGGTCGTGTGTCTGATTCCGAGTCTGAGTGTTATACTTGTATATTTAAAAAATATTTCATACATTTGTATATAAATTAGTTATTACCTAAAAACAAATTATTTTTTAAATTTTCGTCGTTTTTTCGTCTAATAGACTATTAATTTTAAGGAAAATATTTACACATTACAGGCAATAACCGTCTTAACTTTCAAAAAAAAATTAAAAAAATTAAAAAAAAAAAACTGAATGGCGTCTACAATACTGCGTGTTTATGGCATCGTCACACAAAATATAAAAATCAAATTTACTTATTCAAGTGATTCCCGAATCTGCGAGTCAGCGTATGACGCAATTTACAACACTCTTATAAAAATGCAAAAACGTCGTTCCAAGTTTGTAATCGTATTTTATCAAAGTCAAACTCGGTCCCGACATTGTGCTGTATCTGACCTGATTGCATCACAAATTGTTCATGAATAAATAATATTCGGAAAGCACTTAAGGGTAGATTACGGTGTAAGATTGATCGCATCTATGTTCTTATAAATATCTTTTGACATTGTATATTGATTTTTTAAATTTTTCAAGATATAATGGGATTCAAGATACTTTAATCAAATACAGCCTGAAGGCAAGAAGTATGTGAACATTTATGATGTAAAATATTGTACGACACATAGTAAACGTTTATGCAATGTGCGTGTCGGCCATTTCGAATTACAACTTGTTAGGAGGGTGACATTTCGAGTTACTGCTTCCCTCTAATGAGCTGTGGCGTAATTTTTTATATGCTTTCTAAAGACAAGTACGAACAGATTTTTTATGGGGCAATTAACTCTTGAAGTAGTTGAGTATATTATACTCAACCAAGTAATGCGCTTATTACTTGGTTGAGTCAAAATTATTATTGTTTTTTTTTTTATACTGCTATAGTGGTAAGCGAGTCATCTACGTAATTACGGGGACTTCAGACACCTGCAATACCAGTAGCATAACAAGCATGTTACTGACCCTACGCCCGTTACCAAGACAGCATATTCCCAGGAAACCTGGCCAAGGTCATCCACTTTACACACTTCTCATAAACTTCATCCTGTAATATCCCACTACATCCTGTAATAGGCCTCTTTCCTCATGTAGGAGAATGATCAGAGCTTAATCCACCATGCTGCTCCAAAGTGGGTTGGTGGATATATTTCCTACTATGAGTTACGAACGCTATCAAGTACATGATAACAACTAGGACCGACGGCTTAACGTACTCTCCAAGGACGGTGGGGGGACCCACAAGGACTGCTTAAACACCCAGGTCAAGGAAAACATCTGTATGGCCAATACAACTGTTTTTCATGTGCGGGATCGAACCCGCAACCAGCAGCGCAACAGATACAAACCAGTGTTGTGACATGTGTGAATAAACAATTTATCCTAAGTTTGTTTCAAATTCTCATGTAACATGTCCAGTAGAAAAATAGCAAAATAGCAATAAAAAGTCGAAATTTTGTCTCTTCTTCTTTTGAATTGGCTGTCGATTATGACAGCAGATTCATTTATTATCATAATATTATAAACAGTAAACGTTACTCGTTCTTTAAAATCCAATGAAATTAGATCTTTGTAATTGGGACACAAACATCGAGCAAACAAAACATCTAATTTAGAAGGCACTAATAAACTCAGCTCCAAAGCAGGCTTCTAACTGATTAAAATACGATTCATTTTCGTATTCTGCTTACATAGTATTGTCCTACGGCGCTTAGCTTTTGGGAAATGCAGTTGCTATAAATATCTTTGTTCTAAGAGCTTTGTAGTGGTTTATAACCTAAGGCCTAGTTAGACTTAGGCTTAGATTGTAGCATTTGTTTGAACTATGTTTGAAAGTTTTGTTGTTAAAGATTTCTCAGAATTTATAAACAGTACTAAGAAATATTTCTAGATTTTTAACTTATGTATGTTGCGTGTTTTAGTTTGTACATGACTAGTTTTAATTATGCAGTTAGACTAATGATATAACTTTAAATAAATAAGAAAGGATTTGTAAAATCTCTTATATAATGATGACGACAAATTATAATATTTTATTTAGTTAACCAATACAAATCGATTATTTATTCATCATTACGCCTATACAGTCCACTGCTGGACATAGGCCTCCACAAGTTCACGCCAAAAATAACGTGAACTCATGTGTTTTCCCCATAGTCACCACGCTGGGCAGGCGGGTTGGTGACCGCAGTACGGGCTTTGTCGCACCGAAGACGCTGCTGCCCGTCTTCGGCCTGTGTATTTCAAAGCCAGCAGTTGGATGGTTATCCCGCCATCGGTCGGCTTCTTAAGTTCCAAGGTGGTTGTGGAACCTTGTTATCCCTTAGTCGCCTCTTACGACACCCACGGGTTGCTAAATTCTTTAGTGCCGTAGCCACACAGCACATTTATTATTTATTACTGATTATTAATTTAAAACCGTTTTGTATAATATTATTAACAGGATTTATGTTACATAAACAAAAATTAAAACATCAATAAATAATAAGGCTAACATATACTTATAATAAGTGACGTCATTATTTCTAAATTAAAATAAAATAAATGTACAATCTTACCCTTAATGTTTTAAATAGCTTCACGACTTGTACAACCTTAGATATTGAAAAGAAAAAAATATGAACCGCCATCAATATCGCATCGACGTGACTAAGATACTAAATATTTTTTATCAAATCACGAATGCTATTTGATTAATTCAGTGATGTTGAATAAAATTTAAGTGAATTAAAAATGAATTTATCGATTTTATAATTTAATTAAGTATGTCTTTGTATGAAGGTAAATGGGAATGGGGGAAAAACAGTTTTCGAAATTTAAACTATATGTTTCAATTTGGATAAGTTATAAAAAAAATTGAATACTTAAAAATGCAAAATATATACAATTGTATAAAATAATAATAATAATAATATAAGCCCTTTATTTCAGACACTTACAATTATTTTTCTTACTTAACTAACTTATCTCTAAATTATCGACACCGTGTCCGTTTGCCCTTGTTTGGCATAGGCCTCTTCCAGCTTCTTCCAATATTTTCTTTCTCGAGCTATTCTCGACCGCACAGTACCCGCGACTAAGTAGGTTTCCCTTCAAAACGCATAAATACAATTGTATAAATAGTAATAAATACAGAAATAGTACGAAAATGAAACAAAGAAGTCTTGTTTTTTAATACCAAGAATTTAACGAACAGCTTACGATCCGCTAATTTTGCCGATTGCGTTGTGATTTTCTGTAAGGTCGAGGTACCTCTCCAATCAGACTTCCTCAAATTCGGAATACAACAGTTTCTGTAGCCTACCTAGCTAGTAAAATAAGAAAAAAAGATTATTAGAACCCGCTGTTAGACTCTAAATATATGTTAAGCACATGTGATTACATTTGACAAATCACTTTATAATTTTGCAAGATAATGGTAGAAACAACATAACGTAGACCAAATAGCTCCTATAATGAATGAGTGATTCATCAATACTCGTTAATATAAAGGTGAAACTACACTTACGAAATTGTTAACTATAAAAAAAAATCGTTTTTTATTTCTTTCATAAAAGTAAAAAAATAAAAGCTCATACTCAACAGCCCTAACTATGATATACTCATGTACCGGAAGTCCGGAAACATTTAAATACACAAGTGCAAACACAGTCCGTGGCAAATATCTGTAAGGCCTACATAATGTTGAACATAATGGAGTTCGAACAACCGTTGCGCCAAACGCGTCGTCATTTCAATTATTATAGATAACTGTCTCTTATTTTATTAAATATTATTATGATACTAAATAATTTGTTTACTTAAATGTGTCATTCTATAAGGTATGGAGATAATAAAGAAAAGAGAAACCACGATCTAGTATTAATGGTCTAGTATTATTGAAATATTTGTATGTTTAACCTGTATTTAAACTAAGCAATTACTATTAGCATAATCTGTTATTATTGGGTCATTTAGTGTTTACAGCTAAATACATTACATTAATATTCAAAAATATACGCAGTGCCTACCGTAGTTTGAAAACTGGTGCTTAAAATTATTATGAAACTTATGCAAACAAACAAACATTAACAAACAACAAACGTAACATTTAACCTCATAGTATTAATAAGTAGCTTTTTATTGCTTTTTTACACTTTTTTCAACACTTTAATGTCCACTGGTTAAGCAATGTAAGTTATTACTAATCATCTACATATTAATACGCGAAGCACAAACTTTGTACCCCATTTAAGAAAATTGCGCGGGCGGAGGAGTATTATACAGTATGTTTTTAAACTATGCATAAAAATACATTAAGCAAATCAATAAAAAAACATTACACACCCTACCATGTATTTGATACACACACACATATCTTTTTTGTTGATTGTCAAAGTATGTTGTCAAATTAAAAGTTTTTAAAAAAAGTTTTATATTTTCATAATTTTTGGTTTTCTTTAATTTAAATTTTTAATATTACGGTCGAATTTAGACCTTTGGGCGACCACTAATATATATTAATAAGCTAAGGTTTAGGATGTTTGCCTCCCTTATTAGAAAAATCATTTTATAGATAAATGCTTGTTCTAACGACGACATAAATTCAAAATTTGCTATTGCTTTTTTTTGGAAATTAATTAATTATTAAAATTATATATGTAGATATACATTGAGACATACCGTCAACATGACGGTCGGTAAATTTTTTTTTCAATTTCAAATCCACTCACCTCATCATCATCATCATCATTCCAACCTATTGCAGTCCACTGCTGGACATAGGTTTGCGCAAAAAATGGAGTGAACTCATGTGTGTTGCCCAAAGTCACCACGCTGGGCAGGCGGGTTGGTGACCGCAGGGCTGGCTTTGTCGCACCTCAGACGCTGCTGCCCGTCTTCGACCTGTTTGTTTCAAAGCCAGCGGTTAGATGGTTATCCCGCCATCGGTCGGCTTCTTAAGTTCCAAGGTGGTAGTGGAACCTTGTTATCCCTTAGTCGCCTCTTACGACACCCACGGGAAGAGAGGGGGTGGCTATATTCTTTGGTGCCGTAGCCACGCAGCACGAACTCACCACTCACGTATAAATACTTTTTTGTTATTTTATAAAGTGATAATTATTATACTAATTTAGTGTGAATTATTCGCACGGGTATAGCTAGTTATTGTTATTATTATACTAGATCGTTCAATAAGTCCCGAGACTAACCTGGAAATGGCGCATATATTAAAAACTCTTTTGATTTTTAAAAAGTACTGGCTATCAATACAAGAATATGTGTCAAATTTTTAAAAATGGAACAATAAAATTATTGATTTTGAAACATTTAAATGACGCTACGGTTGTAATTTCGATACAATGGAAAAAAACGAGTTTCGCGTGTTGATAAAACATTGTTTTTTAATGGGAAAAAATACCGTTGAAGCACAGCAATGGCTTATAAAATGTTATGCAGGATCAGCTCCCTCTAAAGCAACCATTTGTCGGTGGTATGCCGACTTCAAACGCGGTCGCATGGACACCAATGATGGGGAACGCTCAGGTCGACCAAATGAAGCAGTGACTCAACAAAATATTAACCAAGTCCTCAAAATCGTATTGGAAGATCGGAAAGTAAAAGTGCGAGAGATAGCCGAGATAGTGAAGATTTCAGCTGGTAGTGTTTTCACTATTTTACATAAAAATTTGGCCATGAAAAAGCTTTTTTCTAAGTGGGTGCCGCGTTTGCTTACAACTAATCAAAAGGAACAACGTATCAATGATTCAGAGCGATGTTTGGCGCTGATGAATCAAAATAAAAAGGATTTTTTACGTCGGTATGTAACAATGGATGAAACCTGGATATACCATTTCACTCCGGAATCCAATCGGCAGGCAGCGGAGTGGAGAGCGGCTGGTGAAAGCCGCCCGAAGCGTCCAAAGACTCAGAAATCGGCCGGTAAGGTTATGGCGTCTATATTTTGGGATGCACATGGAATACTTTTCATCGACTACCTTGAAAAGGGGCAAAATATAAATAGTGACTATTACATGTGCTTATTGGAGCGATTGAAGTACGAAATTGCGGATAAACGGCCTCACATGAACAAAAAGAAAGTGGTGTTTCACCAGGACAACGCGCCTTGTCACTAGTCCGTGAGAACGATGGCCAAAATTAACGAATTGGGCTTCGAATTGCTTCCTCATCCCCCTTATTCGCCAGACTGGCCCCCAGCGATTACTGGCTGTTTGCAGACCTCAAAAAAATGCTTCAGGGTAAGAAATTTGACTCAAATAGTGAAGTTATCGCAGCAACGGAGGCTTATTTTGAAGCCAAAGACAAATTGTTCTACACACATGGGATAGAAAAGTTAGAAAAGCGTTGGAGGGCCTGTATCGCTCTTGGAGGAGACTATGTTGATGAATAAAAATTAATTTTATAAAAAAGACCTTTTTTTAGTACTTAGTCTCGGGACTTATTGAACCACGTGTTATTACCTTAATTTTAAGAGAATTTTTTCGATTTAATTTTTGTAATGTTTTGACTTTTTTAACCATAAAATTACGTAATTAGAATGTGCTTTTAATAATATTATGTATATACATAAATTAATCTTTATTTATTATTATTATATTTAATATTTTGACCGCTCTTAAAACAAGATTTATTCAAGTCACGTGTACATACACCATAACTTCCCTCATCGATCGTTCGACATGTTTGGTGTCCATACTGTATCCAAGTAACTGGCGACTTCATCAACAATTGACCGTCTGTTATCGATCTTCGACTAAACTATTACGTTTCCGTAATACGTTTAGTTACGCTTATCGAAGAAACGAGAACTTTACATTAAATGTAAGATAAATATATTAAAATTAAATAATTAAGAGTTTTGAGTGAAGTTTAATATTTATTACTAACTAGGTGTCCTGGGTTTGGTTCTACTTATAATTTTTGTTCTTTATTTTAACCTTTTAAGAGGAAACGTTTTGAAAATGTTGAAAAACGATTATTTAATAACATGACAGATTGTCAATGAAAATTTTAGCTCCCATTTTATTATATTAGGATTATCAAATGAAAATAATTAATAAACAATATTGTAATTGCGGTTTTCACCTGTGTACTTTATTATAAATCGTATTGTGGGGTCAAATGGGATCGTGAGAATCAAAGCGAACTTACATTCAAAAATCGGTATTAGTTTAAATTATATCACTGGCTCAATGTTATTAAGAATCAGGACAATACACAGGAAATAAGGACGCTCCGCGAAGCCTGTGAACGCCCCAGGAGGCTTCTGAGCTTCTGGAAGGAGCTGGGCTGGCTGAATTAGTCAGCCCTCTTTTCACACATAACGGATCACCTCTGTGTCTAAATGTGGAAAACCGAGCCCACAACAATACAATACAATACAGAATCAGGACGATTTTATACAAACAATGACCAAGACACGTGACATGTCCGGTCTCTGCTATATATTACTGCGTTTCTTTTATTCACAGCTTTCCATTTGCTATTCAGACAAATGATTTAGATAACATTGTCAAATTATTTAAATATACCATAAGTAGACCAATTCTTAATTGTAGTATACATAAGTAGCATTTTCTATATAAAAGAGAGAAAGTCAAACTCATATCATTTTTGCAGTTCATTACAAATAAAAGGTTTATTGTAATTACTCTTTATTATCAGGTGTAGTATTATCATTATTTATAGTTATAAATTGTACTTAACTATGTTTTGTATACATGTATGGTAAGGTAGCAACAATGTAAGTACTTTCTTTAAATAAAATAAAAAAGTAAGTTTGAATTCTACGTAATAAGGATACGATGCTAAAGTGGTCTTTAGAACATAAATAATGTATTAGCTTGTGAAGCAAATTGTGAGGTGTCCTCATCGTGGTTATTTACTATTGATTTTGTCTTTACTGCTCCATGGACACAATACGCCATCGTTCACGCATATTTATATATATTTATTTATTTATTTATACGCAATTTTTATCACATTTTGTAAGCATCTGTAATTTGGTCTAACTTAGGAGATAGAGTAGTTTTTTATCTCAATTGGACCCGGCAGGTGACGCTGCTATCGGTAAGTAACTCCGAAACTACAGAACCATTTTTTATCGAATTTAGTAAGCATCTATAATTTGGTCTAACTTGGGAGGTAGGGTAGTTTTTATCTCACCGGTAGGTGTCGCTGCTATCGGTATGTAACTCCAAAACTACTAAACCAAATTTTATCAGATTTTGTAAGCATCTATAATTTGGTCCAACTTGGGAGATAGGGTAGTAGAGTAGTTTTTATTTTTATCGGACCCGGTAGGTAGCGCTGCTATCGGTATGTAAGCTATCGAATTTGGTAGCTGTTTTCCGGGCAGGACAACGTCTGCCGGATCCGCTAGTAAAGTATATTGTTATGTTACGATATATTAAATCGACACCATATTCCCGCTTAAGCTAAGGAAAGTGATGTATAATGCAAAAATACAAACCATTCATCTCTGGTAACCATGCAACAATATGGTGTATTGTGTCAAAAACTTTGGTACTGGCAAGGGATCGAAATCACAAGCATTCACGAGGCACGCGGTCATCACCGTTAAAATGAAGAGTAGAAGGCTGCAAATTCGCGGCAGCATTTCGCACGCGGTAGTAGCGGTATGTAGGCATGCCAACACTTGTGTCTGTTACATCGACGATAGTGACGGGCCAATCGGCTATTATCTTCGGTTCGGTCGGCGATGGAGGCAGTCAGTCAGTCAGTTAGTCAGTTCGGCCTATTGCAGTTCACCGCTGGACATAGACCTCCCCAAGTTCACGCCAGACATCCCAGTTTCCACAGTCCTCATCCAGCCTACACCGGCAATCTTACGTAGATCGTCGGTCCTGCGGGCCGGAGGATGGCAATCCATTAAATAAATAAACACAAATTTAGACTCGTTAGTAGAATTAAAGTTGAAGATTATTAATTATCAAAGTAAACAAAGATTTATTTAAGATTAGTTAAAACGAGAAAGCGTAAAAAAACTTCAAAGTAATATTGTTTATCTCGACCTTAAAGGTACTTTTTACTTTATTTAGGCGTTTTCATAGCGTTTTTATTTCATTTTTGATTGCAAACCTCTTAAGTTTACGGCGCAAAGGTAATTTTATTTAGAATTACGACCTTTTGTATACATTAGGCAAAGTAAATTTCAAGTATATTTTGATTTCATATTACTTTTATAAACTTTTTTTATGAATTACTCAGTTTATATTATCTATCAAAATTATTATATTTTAATGTTCTTTGTTACTTTTAATGTATATAAGTAAATTTCTGTGTCACGGTGATTGTTTTCCCTAATTTTATTTTTACTATTATTTCAGACATATTTTAAGTTAATTATAAACAGAATATTTTTATTAATATATTTTTATTAAGAGAATTTTGTGATAAATAACATTTTTAGTTATCTGGTAGATGTCTAAGTACTCAGATTTAATTATTTCAAAGATATTTCTTGAGAGAATTTCTGATTTTATTGTAAAAAAAAAACTCAAGTATTTTAATATTTCGTTTTTACTGTTATCATAATATTATTACATTAGTAGCTGACTAAATATGTAAATTATATTAAAATTGTAGTAATAAACAGTTATCAATTTTTATTATATTTTATTATTTGGAAGTTCTTATGTATAACTAAAATAAATCGAGTTCGCATGGAGTACTTGGACGTGTCGTAATATTTAGCTTTGAAATTCCTATGAGGCTTAAAATAATGTCTTAGAGAACTTTGAGATAAGCTTACCTTAATCTACCGGTAGGTTTGTCGATTAGCATATTTACGAGTTGAATACATAAACATACATTTATGATACAAATTATATTTAATATATAATAATGTATATGTAATTAACATATAAGTAATTTAACTAAATAAACGTTATTTATTTTTTATCATAAAATATGATTTTCATTTATAGTATTTAATTCAGTGTTTTCCAAAGTTGGCGATAACGCCCTCTTGTGGGCGTTGCAGTACTAAAGGAGTAAGAGACTTAGAAAAAAATGGTGCCGTTGTGTAAAGGCTAGGCGGGCGATTTGTCATTTAATCTATAAGGACTCTCGACTACAACTTGTGAACATCAACTAATATTCATTAAAAGGTTGCTCAAAGGGGTCACTACAAAATAATTTATTCTCTTAGTGGGCAGTAGACAAAATAAGTTTGGGAACCCCTGCTTTAATCGACTGACACAAAATGTTTCGTGAAGTTTTATAGATATTTTCTTGCAAGTCAAAAAATTTTTTAAAATTATTGAAAATAAATTTCGTTTTCTTGGCATAACTTCTGCCACTGATGCTATTCGGTACTGGATTCTTTGTTAATATCAAACAAAAAGATTGTAATTTAATTTTTCAAATGTTTATATCACTTGTTGTACGAGCAGTGCATAGTATTTGTTCCACTTTTATTACGAGATATTCAGGTTTCCCGCGATTTTCTTTTCTTTACGGATGTGAGTTGAATCTTATTACTGAATAACTAAGCGTCGACATTACAGCAATTAGTTTTCGAGTTCATAAGCCCATTATGGGTGATAACTCATCCGCTATAATCTTGCTTTGTAGTACATTAACTGACATAGATGAAAAATTTATATGGAATGACGAATGTTTTGGAGACTGCTAATAGTTCATGTAAAATTGTTCAATTGCACATGACCGTAAATTAAAAATAAAGATGCAAAAAAAGGGTTTTCTAAAACCTATTTTTATTAAGAAGTTGTATTATATTTTATTATCATTCTAAACAATATTATAAAATATTTGAACATATACGTTGAAGACAAACACAATACTAATCCTCTGTGAGTAAATAAGGACAAAAATAAACTTTTCTTTTCTTTTTTTCTTTAAACGTTGATAACTATTGACAAGCGCCTTCGAATAATATTACGAGATAAGATTTTCTATAAAAGTAAAACTAAATAAATAAATAAATAATTACGGATAAATATTAAGCATATAAGTTATTTGTTCAGTCCTTTGTGATCGTTTTTATTGTTTATTATCAGTAGATTCTTCTATTTTTTTTTACGTATAACTTGACTGAGAACTGTTTTGGTGTTTGAAGATATTTGCTTTAATTCTAACGGGTACGGCTCTGTTTCCTTCCTGAAGTATTTATGTCTTATATATAAAATTCTCTTGTCACAATGCTAGTTACCATACCCCTGCAAAACGACTGGACCGATAGATGAACGTTTGCGGGGACAGCTAGTAAATATATATGTCTTTTTAGAAAATGTTAAAGAAATAATGTAGTAAAATCAATATTATTTAATCATTTGACATGATTTTTTCTTAAAATTAAATTTCTAATAATTAGTAAATATAGTTCTAAGCTTGTGGAGACATGTGTCCTGCAGTGGACTGTATTAGGCTAGGTTAGTGACTGAGTGATGGTTCTAAAAACAAAAAAACAATTAGTTAATAACTGACTAAAACAAACAACCTTAAAAAAATACTAGTCAACTTAGAACTTCTTTTGTTAAGGTCATTCAAAACGCCCTTACTGTAATATAAAAACAATAAGCTCTGTTTAAAATCGTAGTTAAAATAGATGCGAAGCGGGCCACTGCACTCAGTTGACATGAGTAATTTTAGAACATAATAATTATATCTCTGTGCGATGGAAAATAGAGAATGGTTCTGTTATTTGGTTTTGTGACTATATGTACAAGTTGACTGAAGCAGTTCCAGGTAGCTGAGTTTAGGTAACTGCTTCTGCCAGTTGTAAATTAATTTAAAAGTAGACCAGCTGGTCTTGTGAGCATACGAACAAACAACAAAATAAAAGGACAACAAAACAAACAAACAACTAAATAAATAAAATATCGTTTAAAACATGTATCAAGACGTTTATGATATCTTATTGTTTCTAAAGTTTTCCTTTTTATCAAAATTAAATTAATTATGACGATCGTCACTCATATAGTTATGACACATTAAATACAGACGAAAAAAAGATTGGGAAAAAGTTTAGGAAAGCTGGAAGGTACGGCATTCAACCATTCTGTGATCAAATTATCTCTAAAATAGTTATAGTTATAATAAATATCGAAAAAGTTTTGTAGGTGTAAGCTAATATATATTTCATATTACTATAACATTTCTCAAAGATGAAAGCGTAAAATTACTCCCAATGCAAAACGTGCGTTTATATAATTTTTATCTTTTGTCAATTCCTATCTTCTTTTTTACATTTATTTTGTATAAGTATATATTACTCAAATGTTTAAATACTGATTTTTAATGTACAGGGGAATAAAATCTATATATTAATACAAAATATAATATAATAAAAATAAAAACTTTGGACCCCTTTTTACGAAAATGCGCGGACGAAAAATTGGAGTACGAAATTTCGTACACTTATAGTTTATATAGAGAAGGAGTGCATAATACTAATACTTTTCTAAATTTATGCATAAAAATATATTAAATAAATTTAAAAAAAAAACATAACACTCACTACCATGTATTTGACACACACTCACACACACACACACACTTTTGATTGTCAAAGTCTGTAGTCAAATTATTTTTTTTTAAAAAAGGTTCTTTATTTTCATTATATTTTGGGTTTTATTTTAATTTAAATTTTTAATTAAGGTCAAATTTCGACCACTGGGCGATCACTAGGAATTTTCATTTAAAAAATGTTTTGTTAACATGACGATGATTTTTTTTGTGTGTTTTTTCGTAACAGTATCAATTTTTTTAATTTTATGTCTGTATTGAAATTTCCTATAAGCATATTTATTTATTTTTTCATCTGTATTTACTGTCCAACCGGGTAGACTGACACACAAGATTTTTCAACGATATTTTTTTTTAATTCACAGGTAATCATTTTACATGACTAACTCCTAAGTTAATAAAGTCAGTTGTGTCTTTAAATCTGTCAGTCCGTCTTATCTTGACTTTGTCTTTCTACTATTAAATGTAAATTATTACCACACTGAGTTATCACTAGCCTACTTCTATGTAAATAAATACTATTTAATATGTCTACTAACATAGGCATTCTGCCAGGAAATGAATCATGTTCATTCATATAATCTGTATTATTATTTTCGAACGTATTAAACTGGCATCGCTGAATTCTGTTTAAGCTTGTTTTCCTTTGCTTGTAGCGGTAGGATAGCGATAAACAATCGTAATTCAGAATTATTTTTGACCTTGAAGTTGAGACATTAACACTAATTTTTGATTTGAAATTTGAAAATAAATTGAGTTATATTGTGTTTGTATGACACAAATAATAAATATCTCGAGGAATCGGATCAAGAATTCGTGTTTACAATGATTCCTTTAGAAATATTACATGTTTTTATTGCTCTATTGTTAAAATAACGTAAGAAAATTATTCTTAGTAAATATTATTTTTAGAATAGTCCTACTAATATTATAAACGCGAAAGTTTGTATGTATGGATGTATGGATGTTTGTTCCTCTTTCACGCAAAAATTGCCGAATGGATTTTATTGAAATTTTACAATAATATAGCTTATATGTTAGACTAACATATAGGCTATAATTTTTAAAGATAGTGTGTGAATTTTCCAAAATATAACGATAATTGTCGAGTAAGTCGGAAACAATTCTGCCATCTGTAACTAAGAAAATTAAAAACTGTAGAGTTTACGCATATATTCCAATTTGGCGAATTCCTGAGGCACACGATAGTTTGATATGTGTAAGAGTAGTATATGTATGTCGCTTTGTATAGTCATTTTAAACTATTGTTCTTGTCTCTTGTGTGTGATCAAATAAACGTTTTTTCTTTCTTTCTTCTTTTCTTGTATATAATGTATAAGAGAAATGTTTATCTTAATTAGTCCTACAAAGAACTCGCGACAGCATATATCTATCTTTTATGAGTTAGCCATTATCACAAAAACAGTGAACCATAAATACAATAAAAATTAATAATAATTTTCTAATGCACATTTGGTAGTAACAAATGATTTTTACGTGGCAGAACCAATTTTGATTAATTTTGTTATAAAGATAGATATTGAGAAGATAATAAGCTACTCGAAGTATTTCTACTAATCCTACGAAGACAAAATTGCGGATACCAGCTAGTATTTCTATAAAACTCATCACATTATTTTATTGTAGAAAGTGGTTGTAGGTAGTAAGTTTATTACAAAAAGCTATGTATAAAATTATTTTTAGTATCTGACGTTTTAAGCCGACCCGGCAGAATTTGTCCTTTCTTGTGAAATGTCAAAGTATCAAACGCTAAGTTGAAATAATCGCTACGTTGTTTGAAATTTTTAAATTCCTGCACATTTTTTTATATTTTGCTTCCGGAAGTATCTTCTACAAAATATGCTGTATACGTTCTAGAGTTATGACCTTAGAAAAACATAGTCAATTTATTGATTACTTTAGCGAATAATATTACCTACTTTAGCGAATAATATTTATTCATATATCTAGATTTAATGAACTTATGTAGTACTGTATATACAGCTATTGCAGTGAAAGCTAAACCCTACCGTGAGTGTTAATCGTAAGGATTATTTTGAACGTCAAATATTTACGTACGTATGTGAACGAGGCTTAACGTTTTATACCCATTGTACATATATAAATTATAAATGAGTTAATACGATTGTTTTAGAATTTTGTTGTGTTCCTTTGTTTATATGTCAAAATGAAAAATAATGCTCGGAAGACTGGAAAATATATCATTTTATTACGTGCTTATATCAAAACATATTTGTAACTCGGTGTCTTATTAATCTGTTTTCTAATTAATTTGAAAGGTAATATGACTGTCTGAAAATGTAATAACACTAGAAAATGATGACACCACAAGACAAGCAAGTACAAGTTATCCTTAGGGATTAAGAATCAGCTAGTAATAAGGTATGTTACTTGAATAACTATGCATAAAATGAAATAATCATAGGTATATGTATTATGTATGCATACACAGCTAAATAATATTGTTTACAAGCAGTGTTGCGTTCTTGTGGTAAGGTGACCAGAGCTACTGGGGGGAATAGGGGATAGGGTCGGTAACGCGTTTGCGATGCTTTTGGTATTGCAGACGTTTATAAGCTACGGTAATAGCTTACCATCAGGTGAGTCATATGCTTGTTTGGCGACCTAGTTATATATTAAAAAAAAACTGAATAGTACCTCCAGTCTTACTAATATTATAAGTACGAAAGTTTGTGAGAATCGATGTTTGTAATGAAACCGATTGTAATGAAACTTGGTAAGTAGATAGCTAAAGAATCTAAATCAAAAACACCTTTATTCAAACAGGCTTCATAAGCACTTTCAAATCGTCATTTCGACTGTCCCTACGTACAAGTATCGAAAGTGAAATTTTTCGATTTTTTTATTGCATAAAAAAACTAATTTTTATGTATATTTTCATACAAAAAAGAGAAAAAGCTATAAAATACATATAAAACCTCATTTTCCATGAGTATAATATCGATACTTAACAAATCATTCAGCGTAAAAAATCGAATGTTTAATTTCGTTACTATACGCGGATATAAGGAGCGAGCAGGACGAAAATACCGCTTTCTTGTGTTTTCTTCCGTCGCGTTTCTTCCGTCTTTGTTTCATTTCAAATCGTTTAAGAATATCATTGTTTTTTCTTACCTAACAGTTCAGAATTTACAGGCCGAGTATCAAAAAGTATAAAATACTTTGACGTACTGTATCAAAAGTGACACTTCCGATAATTTACTTTCCGATAATATATATTTGTACAACGTAAAATATCAATACATTCGATAAACTTTGGAGAAATTGTTCCCAAGTAAATAATCAAAACGGCCTGTTTCGATTGTTCACACTAATTGATTAACGTAATAAAATATTGAAACTAACATTTCTCAAAAACTTTGAAGAATTTTGAATAAAATGACTTATACATTTACTTGTCAGTAAAAGTTTAGCATATATCTGAAATTAATTGCAGATAGCCCAATAAATGACAATTTTGTGTCAAAGTGCTGTGTGACTACGGTACCAAAGTATATAGCCACCCCCTCTCTTCCCGTGGGTGACGTAAGACGCGACTAAGGGATAACAAGGTTCCACTACCACCTTGGAACTTAAGAAGCCGACCGATGGCGGAATAACCATCTAACCGCTGGCTTTGAAACACACAGGCCGAAGACGGGCAGCAGCGTCTTAGGTGCGACAAAGCCAGCCTTGCGGTTACCAAACCGCCTGCCCAGCGTGGTGACTATGGGCAACACACATGAGTTCACGCATTTTTGGCGCGAACTTGTGGAGGCCTATGTCCAGCAGTGGACTGGTTGGAATGATGATAATGATGATGATGATTTGTACACAAAATTAACTTCAAAGTGCTCTCCTGTAAAGTGCCTTTTTTCAATCTCGATGTTATACGTAAGGACAGTCGATTTTACAAATTAAAAATTTTAAGTGATCATTATTATGAAATTAAAGCTACCACCGATTCGGGATGTAGATTCTTCAGGCAAAATCAGCAAGAATATCCGAAGTTAGTCTTTTAAAAAATAATATATAAACTGTTTTAGTACAAAATTAGTAATATCTTGCATGAAATACAGCGCCACTATGTCCATACATCCATATGAACACATAGGTTACTTTTCCTATATTCTATTATTCCTATATTCCTATAATTATACAGGTAAAATCACGAAAAGCAATTAGTATTTCATATTTGAGCAATATCTGTTGGATAAGTTAAAACTTGTTGAACAGATTCATTACTACCTCATGAAGTTTGAAGATTTGCTGAGCTCATTATATAATATCATATTGGGTAAAGGGTAAAGTTTGAAATTCGAAATTATTACTTATTTGTCTTTGGTAGTCGAAAACTTTTCGGCTTCGAGAGAAATAAATGTTTGTGTTATCTAGGTTTCACTGTGTTACAAAGCAACTTAGTTAGCAATATTGAATCTAATGACCTAAAAATAAATTGATTGGAATGTTTAGTTACGCGTTACTTTTAATTTCTTTTTTTAAGTAAATATATATTAGTATTTTTTATGATGGGTTAACGCTATTGTTACAGTAACTGACTGTGGAGCGAACAGTTGCTTATTCATAACAATTTAAAATAGACCATATATAGGTTTATTATGGTCTGGGCATACACAGACAAAGTTTTTTTTGTTTTTTTTTTTTCTAATATTTAAGTAGGTCGGCACACAAACGTACGGCTGGCTCATTTGATGGTAAGCGATTACTGTAGCTTATAGACGTCTGAAACACCAGAAGCATTGCAAGCGCAGTGCCGACCCTATACCCAATCCTCCTCCCCCCTGGAGAGAGAGAGAAATCTGGTCACCTTACTCACCAACAGCAACACAATACTGCTTGAAAACAGTATTATTTAGCTGTGACCTTCTATAAGATCGAGGTACTACTTAGGCTGCTCCATATTTTGAGGTGGAACTTTCCTGCTATTCCCTAACTCAGATATTCTTTATAATAGGTTTGGAACAGGATGTTGTCCTTTTGGGGTCGTTGAGTCGGAGACGTTTATTTATTAATTACAACACCGTCTTAAAAAATTTTACCAAGTACAACATAATATACTTGTGTGTTCCTACACGTACTACTTCAAAGATAGGATATCCACGTAGGTATATAAACGTAGAAATTCAAATTCCTTTCAAAAAGTTATTTATTGCTCGTCTCATTAAAATATTTTCAAACGTTCTATTTTAAAATCCTTGTCACAAACTATAAATATATTTCTATATATTTAAGATTGATATCGATCGTTACAGAAATATAATAAAACTAGTATGCTTTAGTAACAAAAATTCCAACATTGACTAACTACTAACATGTTCCCGTTTCCGTGCGTCTGTGTCGTTTTTGCACAATCAAAAGTCATAAATTTATACATATAATAAAATGATAGGAAAGTCAAAACTGTACATTGAATATTTTTTTTAAAGAATACTTGGGGTGTGATCTACAATCGATACCGAAGGCAAAAATATAGTTTTTAGAATTTTCGTCTGTTTGTCTGTATGTATCTCCGGGATAAACTCAAAAAGTACTGCATGGATTTACTTCAAATTTGGCACGAATATTATTAAGAAGTCGGGTCGCACGCAATTATCACGCTATCACCTACGGTGAACGAGCAGTGAACCTTTATTTCTTCAATGCACTCTGTAACAACGTGTAATCTAACGACGCATATTTGAATGTTGTTGTTATTATGTTAATGCCATGCTATAAGCCAGCTTCACACTATAAATAAACACATTCTGTAGTATAGTATATTTAGTAAAAGCATTGCACCCATGCGAAGCCGGGGCGGGTCGCTAGTATATTATTATATATTCTGTTTATAATAATTAATAATCTGTATAACAATAAAATAATATAAAAAGTACTATGTACCTAGTTACTCAAGAAAGTAGACCTCTTTATACAGAAGTAATGTATCTACTCTTAATATACACATGGTATCCCATATTGGTCGAAGTATGTTCATTTTATTTAGTTTATTGTAATGAAATTGTGGTTTTAGTCTTAAAACTCAAAATTTGTAGTTGTAATACATCTTAAATAGTTACCATTCAATCACTTTTTGCAATTATTCATTTAGCTTTATTTAATTCTTACTTCCTTTCATATATTTATTCATAAATCTTCAAGGTATAAATTTATCTACACTGAATTCTAAAAGATTAAATAAAGAACAACAAACAATCCAGCATGTTTAGCCTGTGCCAAATTTAATTAACAAAAACTTCAAAGAGCAACCAGAATCTAAGTCCATTGAGATAGGCATCATAATGTCCCTAAATATTACTCACTCGTTCATTATTTTTTGTTTATTTCTATTTTACAAACTCTTGTATAAATTCTTCATTTCATTAAATGTCTTGTACAAAGATGTATGCGTATACTTATTTATTTATATAAAAAAATATTAAATTATATATACTAAAATAAATTAATTTTAGTATACATAATATAATATTAACTGACACGCGCTTTGATTGCGTTATTTTTTTTTTTTGCTTTTATATTTTATAATATTATGATATTTATTTGCCTACAAATTTGTTATTAAACATACTCTTTTAAACCAAAAATTTAAATAATCCGTAGAAATTCAAATTGACTTCAACAAACAATTTTAGATTGTCGTATTAGTATACATAACAATTAGCCACTTGTTTTGTTTTTAAGCGCTCTTTATATTTTTATTTTCATCTAGATTCCACCTAGCGATCAATTTATACCATTAGTAAACAATACGTCTGCCAAGTCATAGTTTAAATTATTTCATTACCTATTATTGCGGATTTACTTGTAATTTGCGTGATGATGATGCGTGAAATTAATGTTTCGTTTTTATTAAACACAGTCTTTACGACAGAATTACGACATTAGTTTTAAGTTATACCAAAATTGAATAAAGGTTAATTTTTGATGTAAACATAAAATACAGGAATAGTTGTTTTAGTCACATAGTCATAATTTAACAAATAATTATATTTTATGGCTCTGATATTCGTGCCTTTTTTTACAACAAAAAGTAATACAAAAATTGTACGTAATTTTAATTTTACTAAAGGAAAAAAAGAGTTAGTTAGAATTGTGCGTTTAAAAAGAAAATATATACTGGACTGTCCCTGATACCATTTTATTAAATTATCTAAGAAATATAAATATAAAACACATAACATCAATAATATTGGAATTATTATTGTAGCATTTTATTGGCGCCTTGCCATTGCCTACGTAATGATTTCCCCAGGTAAAACTTATTTTCTGTTTGTCTCATTGTTTCTTCTTTCATCAGTAGTAGTTTATTGTTGGACAGTAAAATAATATGATGGCGATAGGCTGAAGTGATGATGATGAATATTGTATGAATATTAAATTCTAAATTAAAAGGGTAGCTTTTGAGAGATTTAAGGTAAATATTTTGTTAAAGACTTATACAATTATTGTGATGTAATAAGCTATTAAAATGCTTTTAACTATTATTATTAATAGTTATATTAGTAGCATATAATATTTTTACATCACTAGTGTACATAAAAATAAATAATAATAATTATACGTTTGAAGTTAATGAAACTCGTATCATCATCAACCATTGAAAAATTTAAAATAAAACAAATGAGCTCAAACCAAAAGATCTTGTTAAAGCCATCATGTGACTATATTATTTAATGCCGGATCAGTTTATGTGAGTACCATAATCATCTATTGATGTAGAGCACAGCAAGTAATATTCTGCCCAAAATCAGATCTACCTTTCAGAAGATCACAGTTAAATTATGTTTTCAAGCAGTATTGTGTTCTTGTGGTATGTAAGGTAGCCAGAGTGCCTAGAAGGTTTTCGGTGAGGTCGGCAACGCGCTAGGGGGATAAGGTTGCAGGCGTCTATGAACTACGGTAATCGTTTACCACCTAGTTAGGTAGTAGGTAGCTAGTAGGCGAGCCTTACGTTTGTTTGCCGACCTAGTTGTATAAAAAAATCAGCGTATGTCATCAGTATTATAATTAGAGTTCTTCTAATCGGCTTCTTGGCATGTAGCCCTGTGTAATTTTGTTTTTATAAATATGGAGTTTTGATTTGTGCGACAGTTAAGCAGCAATTGATTTTAGATAGGTATCACTCATCTGTGGTCGTAACCCAAACAATAATGTTTCTTAACAGTTTTTAGTATGAGTACGTTTAGCAAAATTTAAAATTCCCAAATTAATCAACAATTGTTTATTTCTTCTAATATTATTTGACATGTTTAAATTTAGGAAAAACGCAAAATCAATAATTAATGCAATGTGTGCCTATTTAGATACTTGTAGGTACCAATATATTGTACGCACACGTATGTGTAAGGTACTACACATTAAGGTGACAAAAAATGTTTAAAAAATTTCTCATCAGGTGAACTTTAAAATTAATAACAATTTTACAAGCTTATTAATTTCAGTTACTAATATTCTTGTGTTTTTGTACTGTGTGGTTACGGTTCTAAAGAATATAGCCACCCCCTCTCTTCCCGTGGGTGTCGTAAAAGGTGACTAAGGGATAACACAGTTCCTCTACCACCTTGGAACTTAAAAAGCCGACCGGTGGCGGGATAACCATCCAACTGCTGGCTTTGAAATACACAGGCCGAAGACGGGCAGTAGCGTCTTCGGTGCGACAAAGCCAGCCCTGCGGTCACCAACTCGCCTGCCCAGCGTGGTGTCTATGGGCAGGACACGTGAGTTCGCGTTGTTTTTGGCGTGAACTTGTGGAGGCCTATGTCCAGTAGTGGACTGTATAGGCTGTAATGATGATTTAATGAATATTTTTGTTTGTGTAATACAAATACTATTAAATTAAAATGATAAATGACGACACCAAGGGTTTTATTAAAATATTACTTGCTAAAATAATCATATTATAGTCAAAGAATGATTCGTTTCATCTGCAAACAAATAATAAAATAACATCTAATAATCTCGTAGCATATACATTACCCGTATCCTCGTTAGGCTATAATGCGGAAAATTGAAAAGGCTATTATAATAAACAGATACTAATATAGTTTGGGGCATATCTCAATTCCGCCATCGCTCGAGTACGTACTACACTGCACTAATTGTTTTGGAGTTCATCCAAAATACGAACTTAACCGAATTTCACGGATCGTACGGTGCATAGAAAATTGTTGCTCCTAACATATTTAGCGAAATAATAATGTCTAAAGTACTAATATACATTGTGTGAGCGTCGATATAGTATGGTGCATAAAATTTACTAAAATTACCACAAGTTTTGAACTTAATTGATATCACGCATATATATTTATAAGTAACTATCAAGTTTAGTTTAGGTAGTTTTGAAATCTTATACTATTAATCGAGCAATTCTTTTATATATATATAATGAAAAAATGGCTACAATATCGTTAGAATACGAAGGTAAATTTCGCAATTGTCAATTAAGTTGTAATAGCTCAGGTGGGAAATGATTCGGTCGCGATCTACCGAAAAGACCGCGGTTCAAATCCTCGTGTTTTGCAGATCGATTATAATTTTTTCTTTTTTTTTTCTAATTGCATTCGTTATTTTTTATTTAAATAGCCAGTTCATATTTTTTATTATTATATTGGTAAAATCGAAAAATATTATTCATATTTTATCAATATGTAATTAAATATGTCTGTTATTTAGAAAAAAAATATGTAATTCGTATTTAAATAAGATTTCCAAAACACACGATTTACTAAAAATACCGAGCTCAGCTCGGTCACCCAGGTACTGTAATAGTAATTTGATGAATTGTACCATCCTTTATAATATTAAATTTCATGTTTAAATATATTAAAGTTTATTATTTTTAAACGAAATTGTATGAATTAAATGATGTTACAAATAATTATTTTTAACCGTTTGTTTATTGGTAGTTTCTAAATGGCAAACGCGCTAATTCACGTATAATCAAAAGTGTTCATAGTGACCTTGAAAGCTTAAACGTAATCGCATTAATGGTCTCAACTTTGATTTAAATTTATTAACTGTAGACACTTCTTGAATTATGAGCTTACATCAATATATTGCATGATTAACGAACTTTCATTCTCGTTTATTACCTCATTACTATTACAAAAACATTGCTAACAAATTTAAAATGTCCGTGAAGTCGTAAATCCTAAATGCGACGTCTAATTTATTTTCGCTACAACATTCGCGTAAATACATGTAAATAAAATAATTGCTCGCATCGTCTGTGCACACGTCTAAACTACTGAAGATAGCAAGATAAATATCTCATTTATTTTAACTGACTAAACATCCCACGCGGTTTTTCTTGTTTTGTATTTTTTTACTTCACCAATTCATTGATGGTTGTGTTCATCTAGAATACATTCACAAAAGATTACAAAATTTGTTTTATAATTTCCTACAAAGAGATTCTGGTTATATTATCGAAAATATAAAAATATTTCTCTGTTAAGTGAATTTTAATTAATTTTTTGGAACGAAGTTCCTTATATTTGGCTCATCAACGCTTGCGATTCCTTAATTCTTTTGAAACATTGCATATTATTCATCTTACTAGCATCAATTTATCAGTCAGTCAGTTCAACCTATTACAGTCCACTGCTGGACATTAGCTTCCCCAAGCCGCGCCAGACATCCCGGTTTTCCGCATTCCTCATCGAGCCTACACCGGCAATACATCGTCGGTCCAGCGAGTCGGAGGACGTCCGACACTGCGTTTTCGAACACGTGGTCTTCACTCAAGGATACGTCTGCTCCAACGGCCATAGGTCCTGCGACACAGGTGACCAGCCCACTGTCACTTTAACTTCATAATTCTGTGGACTATGTCGGCTATTTTCGTTTTATCGCGGATATTCTCATTCCTAATCCTATCCTTGAGACAGAAAGATAATAATGGAAGTATAAATAATGTAATATTCTTGATGTTCTAAACGGCATACGATAGAGATCTTCTTCGTAGATTTTTTTTATTCCAATACATTATTTATAAGTTTGTATTAATATGATTAGTTATAAAGGCTTCAGTTTTAATAACATTTCAATGGGCCAGTTTGCTATTATTCTTTAATTTTTAAATTTTATTCAATTATATAACTATGACATATGCTTTTGCTATCTTTGTTATGCTTGTTTTTCTATTTTCATAATATTCTTTAAATAATATCTTAAATTAAAGGTACTTTGTGGAATCAATAATAGTTCATTCAAATCAAATTCATACTAAATATGTTAACACACAATATCCGTATTAACTAATCTCCTACAGCACTAAATAATTATTAAAAAAAATATTTAAATTGTGTTCCACTTACACTTAAATATTATATGAAGAAAAATTAATTACTTTTATTATACGTTATAAGAAAATATTAAAATTTATTTTCATATTTGAACTGTTTTAATATTTTCCTTTTCATAACAAAGTAGTAACACTAATTCAAATTGCGTTAACATAAAAAAATCACTATTATATTATTTAATTCACTCAACAGGAAGACCGTTAACGTAATTTAAGACCACCTGATATATTTTATTAGTTGAACGTTCCATTTTTACATTTGAAATAATTTTATAACCTACGGGATAGTGACAGAGCTCAGAATCATGCACCGGCAAATGTTGCAAGACCGAAATAATTATAATTTGGAGGTCACGCCTACGTTTTCGCATTTTATTTTCTCCTTGCAACGAACAACAATAAAGAAGCTCACGGCAACACAAAATAGACATTGACGTTGAATTAATATTGACGCCATCTTGAAATATTTTGTCTGTGGGTTTTTTTCTTGTTCTCAGAGCAAATGTAATAATTTAAAAAGTGTGTGTTTCAGAAATATATTATTTACACAGATACGTACCTATATCGACTGATGTTTGAACTCTTAAAAATTTCAGTGCAGCAGTAGTGTCTCACGCTGTTTGTTCTATTTCCAATATAAATAAGGGCGTTAGGTTATAAATAAAGAAAAATTAGTTTTATCAATCATCTATGATACTATGTTGGTCATCGAACAAAAAAAAGATTAAAAATGTTTAAAAAATAATTTTATTGCATACACAATTTTTTCTAAATATTCTCTCACAAAAAGTTAAAAAAAAATGAGAAATGTGTGTAGCCAGATTAGTAAAATATTGAAGAAAGTACTTAATTTAAGAATGTGTGCATTAATCTTATAATAATACATTTCGTTTGTAACATTATCAAAAGAGTTATTGAACGTAGAAAGACCTACGGCAATAACTTACTATACCCCATTTTTGTTATATCAAAAATAGTTTAAATTGGATAAGAAAACATGACATAAGCGCGCTAGGACGAAAAAAGCTTGATATTTATATGAGAAACTAGCCGTGCCCGCAAATTCTTCCGCGTGGAATTTAACAAAATAACTATTAAAAAAAAAACTAAAATAAAAGTAGCCTAAGTTACTCCTTACTACATCAGATATCTGCCAGTGAAAGTTCCGTTAATATCGGTCCAACCGTTTCAGAGATTAGCCGGAACAAACAAACAGACAGACAGACAAAAATGATAGAAAATGCTTTTTCGATATGTACCATGTAAACATACATATGAATTTAGTTAAAAGCGGTTTTAATATTACAAACAGACACTTAAATTTTATTTATTTGTTTAGATTACAATCACTTATCAACAAATTGTTATTTGCAAAAAATTTAAATAGTAATTTCTACATCAGTTTAAAACTAATATTTATTGTACAACTGACCTTGTTTACGACGGAATGAGATTGTTCAGATAGTTTGAATTCATTCCCAGCTTAACATTTTATTATTAGTGAATTAGACGACAAGCAATAACTTTCTATTTAATTTATTTTCTCCGACATGATTTTTCTTCGTAATTTCAATTTCGAATATCTTGTGATACGACTTATTCTAGTTGTATTCGGTTACAAATATTTTGAATGGAAATTCGTTTGAGATGTCTTTTTCGTTGTGTTTTCATTAGACATTGAGAGACGATTTTGTGTTAAGAAAATGTTTTGATAACAAAAAGTTATACCAATTTTATATATTTTTAATTTATCACAATTTTATATTTCAATTATATGAAGAAAGTAACTTTTGTATATTTGTCAATGTTGTCAATACATTTAAGTTAAAAATATCGATAATATAGTATTTTGAATCGTTTCCTAAGTACTATAAATATAGCAATGATCGACCCTTATTCTTACGTATTATAAAAATGTTAAACTATAAATCACGCATCTTAAACATTGTAGTCGCAAATATGTTTTAAAAATCATTACAAATTTTACATTTACTTCTATTTACGCGACGCGTTGGCGCAGTGGTCATAGCACTGGCTGTTGCGCTGGCGGTCGCGGGTTCGATCCCCGCTCACGACAGACATTTGTATCGGTCATATGGATGTTTGTCGTGGTCTGGGCGTTGTGCTTGTGTATTGTGTGTGTTTCCGGACCCCCGACACAGGAGAAAATCCTACTAGGAGCCGTTGAGTGTGAAATGTTTATTTATTTATTTATTATTCAAAATGCATTTTTAATTTTTTTTTATATCAATATAATTTTAGTTAAACATTTATGTTAATGATTACACATTATAGTAATAATGTTTTAAATAAAAAAAATGTTGGTATATTAATAATTGACAAAATAAACAACTAACGATCAACGGCCTCTAGTCTATCTAAATGTCCTACGTCACATCTTTTTTCTTTTCCTATGTATTAAATGAGTAAAATAAGTTTTAAAAATACTTTCATTTCCGTAATTTAGTTGCACGTGACTGTACAAAAATATTGAAATAATAAAGACAAGAAGCGTAATTTCTTCCTTAGAAAATAAAAATTGCTGCAAAAATTTAAACCTTAAAAGAGTTTTTATCATAATACATACACAATCATACATATTGACGAAAATATATACAGTTATTTATACGTATGTAAAATATATATGTCTATATATAGTATTGAATACACAAAATCCCATTCAGTCTGTAACATCTCACTGCTAGGCCTCTTTGCCCATGTAGGAGAAGGATTGGAGCATAATCTGCCACGCTGCTTCACTGCGGGTTAACGGATATGTTTTCTACTATTAATAATGATCAGGTATTTATGATTAAAAACGGGACCGACGGCTTAACGTGCTCTCCGAGACACTTTGGGGAGACTCACTCAGATAGACATTCAAAGCGGAAAGAAATATTTATACAATTACAAATATCTATCCCGAGCGGGAATCGAACCCCTAAACCGTCGGTATTTTAAGCGACTACTCGTACCACTACACAAGAGCGGATGTCTGTATGCGGTTGATTACTCAAAATGGATTTAGCAAAAAAACCTCCCAAAATATAACAACTTTTTGACAAAGTTTATAAGTAAACAAAAGTACAGAGAAAGTGCTAAACTTAAAAAAAGTTTTTTTTTTGTTATAGAAAATGTTCACAATAATCTGTAAATATGCTTGTGTGTACAACTACCTAAGTACATGTTTGTATGTGTTACGTACACATATAACATAACTATGATCAAGGAAAGCAGATAGAGATAAATAGTGCATATAAGTGTTGACCTCTGGCTCTTGTTATCTTATAGGTCAAATAGTCTTGTAAGGGAGTGATCACACTGAGTCTACAGTTAAAGCAATAATTTGTTATTTTAACATTGAAATAAATTAGTCTTATTTCTTTTGTTTAAATGTTTAATGGAGATAAATGTAATTTATTATAATTTTAATATGGAATTTGTATGTAGCACATTAATCTTGGTTTGTATAGTGTAAACAGTTTGAAAGATTCTAACAAAATATGAGGTATCATGAGATTGATAAAAATTAATGTGTACAGCTGTCGCTGTAAAAAGGATTTACTTGTAATGATTAAAAATGAAAGCATCTAAATTTTAAATAAATATTTTTGTAATATAAAAATATACACAGGTAAATAAACCTAATAAAAGTTGAAAGCAGGAAGGTATTTATTTTAGGTATACCTCTATTAAATACTTCTATCAAATTGCATTCCGTCTAATAACATGCGGTTTTTTTTAATCAATACATTTTTTTTACATTATTACTTTTTTTAATTTCATATGCCACCTATTTATTATCAGACTAGATCGTGAGAATAGCATACAATAAAAACAATACCATTCCACCGTTTCTTATTTCTAAATTAGCCACTAAATCTGTCACATATTATTTAATTATTATTGTTTATTCGTACTTTTAAACTTATATTTATTTGACAATTTTCCTACTTGCTGATAAAATATATCGAGTTCTGTAACAACATTTTGTAACGACAAAAAAATTTAAAATTTATTTTCTAATAATTATTAGAACAATTCCAGCACTATACAAAGTGACCGTTAATATTATAAACAAAAAAAAATACTCACTTAATACAAACAAGGATCACTTATTCATACATATACACTCACACACACACAAACACTTATTTAAATTCAAACAGACAATCGGCCGAAAATGTTCGCAAGCTTTGCGAACCACGTGTTGCGTCACGAAAAGCGGGAAGGAAAAACGATTCTAATAACTCCACTGGACACCACTCTTGCCCGCAAGTCACTCACTACTGGCCATACGTTTCACATACATTGCTGTGTGGACACAACAATTTATTTTCATATACAACGAACCATCGAGCATACCTAATAGATTTACAACGAAGAACCGTAAAAACGCCTCCACTTTCCTCAAAACAAATTTATTTTTTCTTGCTAAACTTATATTTTCGATAGTGTATAATCTATACAAATAAATAAAATTGGAGTGTCTGTTTGTAATCTTAAAATAACCGCTTTTTACTATATACATACACAGTATATATACCAAAATAACATTTTTTTTACAATTTTTGTCTGTCTGTCTGTTTGTTCCGGCTAATCTCGGAAACGGCTGGACCGATTTTGAGGGGATTTTTACTGGCAGATAGTTGATGTAATAAGGAGTAACTTAGGCCACTTTTATTCTAGAATTTAGTAAATAGCTTTTTGTTAAATTCCACGCGGATGAAGTCGCGGACACAGCTACTTATATACAATATATAAAACTTTAGTTTAGTACATTTTTATATCTATGTATAGTAAGTAGATGAGGAAATAATGTGTATCAATAAGGAAGAGCAGAAATAGTTCCTTTTCCTCCAGTTTGCCGTTGAAGTTAAATATCCGTTCTAAATATTGCAATAGTTCAGGACATTTTCTTAGTAAAGATTATTGGAAAGACATTTTTTTTTAATTTATTATTTATCTAATGAAAAAAGTTTTTTCCACTCAAAAACTATTGGAATTTCGAAAATACCTATAAAGTTTTATTTTTTATTTTAGTACCTAACAGTGACATTTTTAAAAACAGTGGTTGTTTCACATACATTATCAAAAATCGATAAGTATGTTAAGGTTAAGATACACTTGGCGCATTCCAAATATACACACATAAATACCACTTGTAATCTAAATCATATCAAAATAATATTGTCTTTTCTGTTATGTTATATTTATTTTAGACTAGCTGTGCCCGAGACTTCGTCCGCGTGAAATTTAACATAGAAGTTATTGTTCAGTTAGCAGTTATAAAATAAATAAATTTCTAAATTAAAAGTAGCGTAAGTTACTCCTTACTATATGAGCTATCTGCCAGTGAAAGTTTCGTCAAAATTGGTACAGTAGTTTCAAAGATTAGCCTGAACAAACAGACAGAAAAAAATAATATAAAAAACGTTATTTTGATATGTGTACCGTGTATACATCCATATGCATTTAGTAGAAAGCGGTTATTTTAATATTACAAACAGACACTCCAATTATATTTGTTTGTATAGATAAAATAAAATATAGGAAACCGAATCGTCTGACATTTAAACTTCTAACGCAATGTTATTTCTGACAAAGTTGAAAAAGAAGGATGATAGATGAAGCTGGGTTTAAAAAATATTGAATACATTTTTTATGTACCGAGTTTGTGACTATGAACATTTTATGAATTTAATAAACATTTTTAAGCTCTAAAAAATTAAATATTTATATATTTATAATATATAAATTTGCTTCTGCCTATAATATCCCACAGCTGGGCTTTCTCCGTATAGGAAAAGAATCAGAGCTTAATCCACCATACTGCTCCAATGCGTTTAAGTGGATATATTCCCTACCATGAGTAACGATCGCTATCAGGTGTTCAACTGGGATCGACGGTTTAACGTGCTCTCCGAGGCACGGTGGGGAGACCCACAAAGACCGCAAAAACACCCAGACTGCAGTAAATATCTGCATGGCTAATACAAATGTTTGTCATATGTGGGGATCGAACCCGCAACCGCCGGCTCAACAGCGACAAACCAGTGATGTGACCGATGCGCCAACGCAGCGACAAATATAAATATTTTAAGGTTGAATTTATAAGAATAACTCAAATTGCCCATTGTAATCTAATCCTTAGTAAGGGTAAAGGACAGGTGGAAGCAAATGACCAAATCGATACAGGGGTTTTAATAATTGATTTAGCAGTCGACGTCCGACGCCCGATAGCGTTTGGAAACCGTAGTAAATATTTGTTTGCTTTACAACTTCCATCGATCGTCGTGGATAACGATTTCAAGTCTATAACGATCGAGACGTTCGATGTTTTAGAATTTCCGTACCGATGGATGCTTAATATTTTATGGATGAAACATTTTTACGTCAAATAAAAAGTAAATTAAACTCTATGCCTTGAAATATTTATATTTGTCGTAGCGTTGGCGCAATGGTTACAGTACTGGTTTGTGGCTGTTGCGCTGGAGGTTAGGGTACGATCCCCGCACATGACAAACATTTGTATTGGCCATACAGATGTTTACCGTGGTCTGGGTGTTTAAGCAGTCCTTGTAGGTCTCCCCAACGTACTTCGGAGAGCACGTTGTTATCACACTTACACTTGATAGTGATCGTTACTCATAGGGAATAGTAGAGAGTATATCCGCCAACCCGCATTGAAGCAGTGTGGTGGATTAAACTCTGATCCTTCTCCTACATGGAGAAAGAGGCCTTTACCCAGCAGTGGGATATTACAGGCTGAAGACTTGAAATATTTATTTATTTATACTTTATTGCACACTTACAAGTACATTAAAAAGAAACCATTAAAAAACATACTGAAGAAATTGCAAAGACGGTCTTATCACTGACAGTGATTTCTTACAGACAACCCGTCTATAAAGAAAACATTTGTGACATATAACAGGCACACAGTGTAATTTATTAAGCACATAGTACAAGATTCATATATAAGCATATACAATACACCGAAAACTATATTCATATAAATATAGACGTACACAAACACACATTTACATAATAAAATGCATAAAAAAAGAATTAAAAAACACACAAACAATACATAAACAAATATTTTTATTTTTTTAACCGACTTCAAAAAAGGAGGAGGTAACTCAATTCGACCGTATATATATATGTATGTTCGGGGATAACTCCGTCGTTCATGAACCGATTTTGATTATTCACTTTTTGTTGGAAAGGAGATATCCCTAGTTTGGTACCATGATAAGGAAACCAGGATCTGATGATGGGATCCCAGAGAAATCGAGGGAAACTCACAAAAATCCGCATAACTTTTTACTGGGTGTACCGATTTTGATGATTTTTAATTTAATCGAAAGCCGATGTTTACCATATTGTCACATTTAACCCGCCATCGGTGACGTATATGTCTGAGAGACCGGGCGTTTTAAAAAAATCGAATAACTTTTTCCCGCGTAATCGATTTTCGTCGTGATCTCGAGTAGCTGCTGCATTGCACGCGACCTGTCACCAGTTCCCCCCCGCGACATCGAAGCGGACGCACGTTCTGAAGTTTTGGCGCCATCCCGGTGCGTGAGACCGGTGTCACCGATTATGTAAGTAAAACAGTCATAGTTGAATTTTTAATTGTTCATATTTTATCAGGGCCATATACATTTTTACTTACTATTTTAGTTTTGTTATTACTTGATTGTACTTCCCTATGATTAGTTAGTTTATTGGCATAATTTTATAGATATTTCACGAAAATACCATATTTCAAATTATAAAATTTATTTTAGCATGTCATTCGAAAATGAACAGCGTCGGCTCGAGTCTCTTCTACAAGAAGTACTCGATGAGGACGGGCCATCAATGCCATCAGACATCGCCATCAGACAAGTGCAAAAAATATTTGTGTCTTGAACATGTAGTGCCTTTCTGCAGAAGCTGTTTGACTGAAGAATAGTCATTTTTTAGATTAATTTTTGGTTATTTTTTTTGTTGGTATGATGCCACTTTTTGTTTATTTTATGTAAGTTCCTAGTGTCCTAAAAGAGATAAGACTGAACTTATATAAAAAATATATTGATATTTGTGTTTTCTATGATCTAACAACAGTTATGTTTAAAAAGTTAATAAATTTTCTTGTTTTAAGTGTCATTGTTTTAAAATAAATAAAAATATAATAAACGTACTGTGATTAACAAAATATCTTTGTTTTATTATCAAAGAACATATATACATAAATATAAAATAGATAGTAAAAAAATATTTATATAAATCTTCCATTGTAAATCCCGGTGCATGAGACCGGCGTCACCAATGATGTAAGTAAAATTGACGTCACCGGTGGCGGGTTAAATTTCATCGAGATCTGATAACAACTTTTGGAGTAGTCTTTAATATTACATATTTACTTGATTATTTTTTCGTCTACCTATGTTGTATTACTTGTCGATATAATTGAAGTCGGTTTTTCTTCGTTTGCCTGCAAACACAATTATATTAATTATTTTTTATACTTGGTGAAATTTGTTATATTCCTTAAGTTATTTTTCGTTTTAACGTTGAAAGTCTTTAAAAAAACAAATTCGCAGTACCTTACTATTACTTATTTCTACATACCTATTTTATTTTCATTCAAATTTTTTGTCTGTTTTGAAAAAACAAATAAATAATAGTTTAAATATAATTAAAATGAGGTAATATTATTATTGATCACAATCTTCGATAGTGTCAAAATATTATAATTTAAAATTATACCCCTGTTTCTATATCATTCTAATTAATCATTTAACTTTCTTATTCGAATGTGATATAGAACAGACTGCACTTCATTGTAATAGATGATCGATATTTCTATTAATAGAAACCAATGCATTCTAAAGGCTTCTAACAATGAAACTAGCAATGAATAAGTGAATCGTTAAAGGCAACCTCAGTAGCACAGATTCTATGATGGCGTTACACCAGATAGTGAAATATTCATGGATCCTTGGATAGCATACGAAGTGCTTAGAATCAAAAAGGTAAGCAGTTCTTACAATTTTGATATATCAACTGTTATGTTAGAAGCGAAGGGATTAATAACATTCTTAGTGTAAACGACGCAAGTGACATCTATTTCTTACACGAGAAACTACGATAGTTGGTGGTTTTAAAAAATTACAAGAAGGTTGCATAGCGAAATTTTATATATTGTTTAAACATGTTATGATAAAGATTTTTTTTTAAGTGTTGAAGTAGACAATCATTACATAGTATAAAACAAAGTCGCTTCCCGCTGTCTGTATGCTTAGATCTATAAGACTACGCAGCGGATTTTGATGCGGTTTTCTTTTTAGTAAATAGAGTGATCCCAAAGGAAGGTTTAAATGTATAATACATGCATAATATAGTAGAGGAACACTGAAAGGTTTTGTAACCATGCGAAGCCGGGGCGGTTCGCTAGTTATCTAATAATATAATAGTTTGTATACGAATTTCTTTGACCAGTTTAATAATGAATTCATCCGCATTTTCATCCACATGAATGAATAGCGAATTTAAAGCATTCATATTAATTTCGTTATAAAAATATCCACTGAATATTCGAAATACATCGTCGACCGCACCTTATTTTGAAAGAGTGATCATAAAACTGTCTAAGGGAAGTTTGTCCTCAAAGTTGAATGTGTTCTGGCAACGAGCCAGATTATGGCACGACCAACTATATTAAGGATATTTCCTTACTTTCGCTGGCTGTGAAAGATCATTGTCATCTTATGGAGTGTTAGAAATGTGCCCTATCAGTGATTTATGTAAAGGCGTTCTAAATAATATATTATTTTAGGAAGACATACATCGTTGCTATAACTTTTTTATTTACTTTTAGTGTCGGATTTGTTCTACATTTCTTTGTGAGCAATTCTTAAGATAATACTCATGTCAACTTTTTTATCTTTAACTGTGTGCGTTCTAGTTTTTTGACTATTGATAATGAACTACATTTCATTTCCGCAATAAATTATAATTATTTTGATATAATATATATTTATCTAAAACTATTCTAGTAAATCTGGTTTAGCATAACACAAAAAAAAATATATATTTTTATATCCTATCAGACATTTTATAAGACTTCTTCAAATACAAATTAGATCGCTTTGATATAATTAAATTGATATTATTGACACAATAGACGTAAACTACAAAAAGGTGCATTAATTACAAAATAACTAAATAAAAAAATGTTTGTATTGAACTTTTGTTTAGAAAAAAATAGAGTTATAGCTAGCAGTAAAGCATTACTATTGGCGATGAGACATTTCAGAACAATTCATATAACGCAGTACCGCATGCCAATCTCAGCGGTGTGGGATGAACGCCAGAAAGTTTGTGTGGTATGTATAGGATTATGGAGCTACTATAGGCGTACATTATATACAACATGGCTTGTATATCTCAATTTTTTTTGTACAAGGTTATTTTCAAGTCTTAGTTAAGTTTAAGTCGTTAGAATTGATAAAGGCTCCTTCTGGAGATGGAAAAAGGGAAAAATCCCATATCTAGCAAAATTTATTATAATAGAAGTAGCAGGAGAAGGATTGTGAATTTGTCTTCTTATTTTCCTTTATATAGTCAAGAATTTCTTCTAAACGTACACGGTTTACTAAAATTTGTTCATAACTAAACGGTTAATTAAAATCTAGTCACTTACGATTAACATATTACATCTACTATACTATAGACGGTAAATAAGTCAAAGGACATTCATTTATATCATTATCAGGTTAGGTTCGGTTTTCTTTTGCGATTATTTAGTCGGCTGACTTATAAGTAATCGATACATATAATAAAAATGTAAATGTAATATGTTTGTGCACGCTAATCTCAGAAACAAATTATCCGATTTTGATACAGTTTTCATTATTATATTGTGGCAAGCTTCACTTAATATTTAGTTTTTGTTTTATGTCAATCGGTTTATAAATAAAAAACTTGTGCTAAAGAATCATGTTGAACATGTAAATACTGTAAATACCCAAACGACTGTGTTTATAATTTAAAATAAACCAGAAGATATATCCAAAAAATGCTGTCCAAAGTCACTATTTCACGCGAAGTCATAATATATATATATATATATATATATATATATATATATATATATATATATATATATATACATATATAGAATTTCGACTTTAGTTGCATACTAACCGTGTATACATTCTATCTATTGTAAACAAATTAGATACAACACATATTAATATACATATATGTTATTAAAATGTGTTGTTTAATGATTGATGGAGGGGAAGGGGGATTGAGGGAATATCTTTTTAAAGAATATTTATGTAATCAACCTTTTACTTAACAAATGAATAAGTACCAGCTTTACAATATATCAAGGAAAATAACAATATCTTAATTCTCTATTGTTTGTTTAAGTTTTTTTATGAAAAACTTCTCATTTAATTTGCTAGAACATAATTATAGACATTTTGCAATACCTAGTCGGTACAGTTTGATCGGAAAGCAGCATCAGCATCCTGTTGGCATCAACCCAATGCGGATAACACTTCTGATACCGCCGTGAACAAGTTTACGTATAACTCAAGTCTAAGAGCTAACAAACCTGTCAACGTATTTTCAGCAAGCAAATTTGTTTTGGATTGAATATTTTTGAATTTTGAAATGATTTCATTATTAGTAAGATAAAATTTTGTTAGGTGAGATAGAGGTTAGCATAGCATTTTATTGCTGTTTTATTATAGTATAGTTTTTTTTTTTTTCATAATTATGTATACACACTGTCACCTGTTCCTTGTTGTTATTATAGGTAACAGCGGACTGATAAAACTATTTTTTTATATAAATATACATAGAAATAATACATATATAAATGAATACAATTTTTACACCCAGGATATTTCCGGAGCAGAAAGTACAAGAGCTACAAACTGCCCCAACGGGCTAGTAGAGTAGTAAGTTAGTAGTGATAGTTTTAGTTTAAAATAATAAAAACACCTTATATTTTATTATTTGACGGGCCGCAGTAAAATAAAATTCTGTGTTGGGGATCAAAATCAATCATAACACTAGAACAGAAACCTGGATTACGTTCGGTGTCAAACACGCAAATGTTAATGATATCAGCAGTAGCTGTGGTCGCCAACGCTAACCCATCAATTTTATAATAATTGTTGGTATGCATTAAAATACGATTTACTAAAATAGCTTGTTAAAAATATGCAAGCTCTCATACTACAAAAATTGGATGGCATTTCGACTGAGCCAAATCTGGAAGATGGATTTGTAACTTAACTTTTTTTTCAGTACTTGCTTTGATTGTATTAAATCTACAAGTATTTCTATGAATAATTTTTAATTCAATAAATTTTAGCGAATTTTATAACCGTTCTGATGTAGTAACTGGCTTTGACACTGACGTCTGCAGGTTTGATTTCTGCTCCCGTAAAATATTTTTATTCGAACAATAATTTTTTTTATGTCCAGGGTCGCGCCATATTGAACCTCGGAATGCAAACAAGGTTTTGAATAAAACACTTTATAAATTAATTTTTGGTTTAAACAAGTGAAGAAATCCAAATTTTTTTGTTTTTTTTTTTGGTTAAACTTTGTATCGATGTATGAATGTACGAATGCACTAACAAATAATAAGAGAATGTAAACTAATTATAAGTATACACATATCACACATACCACCTGTTAAAAAACTGGCTATAAATTAAATAGGATTTGGGTCAAATCTTGTGAGAGCGATTTAAAGAACTAAACGTGTCACGTATCTCTGTTAGTATTATGATACTTATAAATATAAATAATGTTTTAATTTTAAAGTCTTTTTTTCGAAAACGCGCTAACCTTGAGGATCAAGGGTCATCAGTTTTAGTTTACAAATAGAGTTTACGCTTGGTCCTTTCTTTACTGAGGATAAGCTGTCAAATTTTTCTTTCTTTTCTTATTCTTTTTTTTATTTCAGAACTAGCTGCACGGACAGACTTCATTCTGTCAAAAGATTATGGATTTTTAAGTTTTTAAACCTAAATATACAAAAAAATAAATTAGCCGAATTGATCGAGCCATTCTCGAGTATAGCAACATTCATTTTTATTTATATAGATTTCAAATAAATTTCGGTCCTATTCTTAACGGCCACAATATCTTTTTATATATAAGAAGGGTAAGAAATCATTTAATATCCATGTAATCACACATTAGAATTGTTTCCAAAAGTGGTAGTCTGTTACTACAAGTTATACCTTTCGCGTCTCACCTTCTCAATAATAATCAGTAATCAGTAAGAGTATCATGCTATGTTGTTCATTAATATGGTCATTAATTAGATATCCCGACTATTATTATATCCCACAAACACTTTTGGAAGTGTTTCTACATAAATTTTAGGGTTTTGTATAAAAAAAATAATAATAATAGATAAAGCTTATTACTCGGTGCAGGATTACATAGTTGATAAAGTTATGTGGACTTAGTGACGCTGTATTTTATGCAACATGTTACTAATTTTGTACTAAAACACACTTTATATATTAAATTCAAAAAGAGTAAATGCGGAGTTTCTTGCCGATTCTTCTCTGCAGAAACTACATTCCGAATCGGTGGTAGCTTTACTTCTACAAATATAATAATTTATTTTTAAAGCTTTAATATGTAAAATGACGATTTTAAAGTGCTCTTGGAGCCTATTTGAATAAAGCTGTTTTTGAAATAATATGTAGGCAAAAATAATAATAATAATATAAATATTTTTTTATGACTATTGTGAAATTAAATAGATTGTGAAACGTTTCCTATTGAAGCTGTATATATCACAAGCTTAAAAGTTAATATTATATAATAAAATTAATCATAGCATAAAATAAAAATTAAATTCGACAAGTTTGAGACAAATATATATATTTTTTAAATTATTTGAGTATCGTAAGAGTTCCACTAAGGGATAACACAGTTCCACTACCACTTACCATCCAACTGCTGGCTCTCAAATACACAGGCCGAAGACGGGCAGAGGCGTCTTCAGTGTAGAAACATGCAAGACACACGAGTTCACGCCGTTTTTGTCGTGAACTCGGGGAGTCCTATGTCCACCAGTGGACTGCGACAGACTGAAGTGATGATGATGAAAAATTATTTATTAATTAAAATAAAAATAAACTTAAAAATAGATCTTTTGTTCTGGTGTCGTAAAATCAACATAATTAGACACATACGAGTTTAAATACACTGTTAAAGTTTATCCCTTAGTTTAATTGTTTCATTCTTATCACTTTTATTATTGACTATCTACATTCTAAAAAAAATGTTCGAAAAGTTTTCGAAATTATTTTATCAGTGGTACATTGAAAATAGTCATGGGTAAAATGAAAACAATTTTGATAATAAGCAAATACGAAAAGAAGCTTTAGTTCCAATTTTCAGAAGAGCTATAAGTCTTGAAATAAATTGATAGTAATAGAAAAACTTCGCTACGACGAAGTCAAACTGAAGAGTTCCGCTTCTGGTTTTACAATATGAAATTCTCCGAATATTTCCAGTCCTCATAAATATAATAATAATAATCATTGAATTGTCTACACGGTCCTGCAACATCCGAACCATCTGGCGAGATTCCAAAACTCTCCGTGAATGAGTCGCTCATTGTATCCGGTACATTTAAGTACTATTATTAATTTAAATAATATGGCTGTCTATGAATTAATAAAATAATCGTTATTGTTTAGAACGTTTGATTTCACGATATATGTCATAATACACTCAAAATGCTGTATGATGGATATGCGCAGTACAATACGAGTACAGTTAGAAAGAATGAACTACACGTTATATGCGTGAATAAATAGAATAAAAGTTTTGGAATTATTAAATGTTTATAGTTTTTAAAACTTATAGTACGACGTTCGATTTTTAAATATTTTATCCTCCTGTTTTATGTACTATCTCTTCCTATTTTGTAAAAAAAAGTTAGTTAGGTTATTGATATTTACGTTACGTCACAATATTATAATTTAGACTTGAACGCATTACTTATTATTTTATCATCACACAATAATATTTAACATCACACAAAAATAAGTGAGTAAAGTTTGCTTGATAGAGTTATATATCCAGAATTGTGGTGTTAGCCACTTATCAAATAACTTTATATTCCTGCATTGTACTTGTAGCTGAAAACGTTCAAATAGCTTCCTCTTCTATTATGAATAGGTATTTAATGACTTGATCTCTAATTTACTTATAGGCCGCCTAGATATATGTTTTATTTACCGCTGACTGCAAGATTACTTTGAAAATAGCTGCACCTGAAAATATTTTAATGTTAAGAATTGGAATTATACCCTATTTTTTTCGGTCGAAATTTGTTCGATCTGTTTGCGAGGCTTATTTGGGTGAAACAACGTTTTTAGCAACTTGTTTCATTTTCAATTTCGATATATTGCCATTAAAATGCCCAAGGGGTACAAATATACTAAGTAAAGTCAATACCTATTTAAGTGCCTTTAATTTTCTTAGGCTAAATCAGAATAAACGATAAAATGAAATTCACGAAATTCTTAAGAGGAATCACTTGTAATACAAATTATTCAGTATTTAGCAATTGTCACAGTGATTTGTTAGAGTCAATTTACTCAGAGGAACATTTTGCTAAAATGAACTTTACCGACAGTTAGGACTCAATAAGGTATCAAGTAAAGAGTTTGAAATTACAGTAAATACTCATTGAGTGGAGTAAATAGCGAGGGAGTGAGCCGCCATCTTGTGAAATTCCCAGTCGAGAAGAGCATAATCGTTTCTGGGAGAGCCGGAAAACTCTCAAAAATACCGCAATAATGAATATTCAGAGTGAATTTCGTGAATCGCTTTTTGATTCGTTGTTTCCTTAGATTTAATGCTGGAATATTCTTCATTAAGAAATAATATTATGTAAAATAATAATTTTGTTATGGAAATGTAACAAGGGCAAATTATGGCATTATTTCAAGAGTTTTTTGATCTTTAGGAAAGGGTGTTTCAAATTTGATATGTAAATTAAGATCTTAATTTAGTCCATTGTATAAAAATAAAAATAAAACATATTATACTAACGATGCGAAAAATTCAAACTTTTGATTGATTGTCTGTAATATCCCACTGTTGTGTATACTGTGTTATGTATGTGAGAAGTCTGGTCTTTTCGCCGAGGCCAGCCTGTCGCTGGAGGGATCCTGTTGCCTGCAGATCCGGGACCCTCCAATTAAAGCGGCTGAAGGCTCCCGCAGGGGTTTTGGTCGGTAGTGCACCCCTAAGTGCTAAGCCGACATACGGTCTAGGAATGCCTACCCGGGCATCCTGGATATCACCCGTAAATGGGTTACCCTGCGATATCAAAAAAAAAAAAAAAAGGCCTCTTTCTCCATGTAGGCGAAACAACGAAGCTTAATCCATCTCGCTGCTCCTCTGCGGGTTGGCGGATATATTTCGTACTATTAGTAACGATCGCTATCAGCTATCTTTGATATCATGATCTATGTGCTTAGTTTGAGAATTGTTAATGCTAGTCAGATAGTGGTTAATTTTGTCCTTTTAAGTAAAATAAATATAATGATATAGATTATGCACTTTCACGACACTTTATGGTCATTTTTCAATTGCTCTTTTGTTGGCAGGTATAAAATCTTCCTCGTTTTACTGCCTGTAAGCCACTTGAAGAATAGTACACGTAGAACTTTACTATAAGAGGAACCCTTTTGTTTTGTCATGTGCGGGGATTGAACTCGTAACCGCCAGAGCAACATCCACAAACCAGTGCTGTGATCGTTGCGCCAACGCGTCTTCGTGTAATCATATATGTATATTTTATGGTGACAATAAATAATATTTGTGTTTCGAATTGCAAAACTAAAAGCTGCATTTTTAAAAATACACTACATTCACCTATCATACAGAAAGTTTTTATTGCACATAAATAATAACAGCATACATAGAACGGCGAATACCAGCTGGAAACAGAAGACACTTAATGTGTCCAAAATATCAGTCATAACCACGTACTGTGCTATGCATTCGGCATTGCAGCGTCGCTAAAGTCGCTCAGCTTAAACTTAAGTTATTGGTTTGCCATAGACTAGATCTTTGTTAAGATCATTCCTGTTATGTAATTTTTAATTTAATCTTCTGTGGTAGCATTAATCAGGACTGATTTTCGGAAAGATTTGAGCAATTTTTTTTTCTAAACGTTAACAAATCGTTTTTAATACTTCACGTTTATGATTGTTGATTGCTAATTTTGACCTAAAATTGCACAATTAAATATTACGATGTTCGACTTAAATCGTTCATCATTTTGAGACTATTCTTAGTTTAAATAAAACGCGTATGATATAAAAGTTTACTTCAGCAACAGTTGCTTTAGAAGTAACTGAGGCGTTTATGGTACGGCCGAAGCATAAATTCATTGTAACTCAGTTCACCGTCTTTCGAAAATGGTCTTTAACGTCCACCAAGCTTTGTGTAAATAATGTTCTATGAATTTATTGCTATAATAAATGTAGAGTTAGCTTTTTCTATGAGAATAACTTTGAATTTACTTCTATGGAATTATTATATCGCTTCCGTGTTGTAGAATTATTATGACCTAGTAGTTCCTTGTAGCTTCGTATGCAATGAAGCAATTTGTAGTTCTCGTTCTTGACTTTTCTTCGACTATGTCTGAAGAATCGTTCGAGAATGTAATCGAAAACGGTTTTTTGTTTTTGATTTTTAATCGTTTAAGATTTTTATAGATGTTTATAAATTTTATTAAAATTGTTATTATTTTTTGGTTGACTTGATGTTATTTGGATTAATGAAGTTAGATGAAATTCAAATCGAAACTAACTATATTTTTTCTTGTAACGTTATTATATTTTCGTTCTACGTAATTATAATATTTTGCATTTTGTTAAACGTTTTTTATTTGAATTTATAATAATTGCAGATTTACGTAAAATGTTATAGATATCCATAATACCTGATATTAATAAATAGACGAAAAGTGTTTCCAATATGTTATAGAGAACTAGTTTATACAGGTTACGATAAATTTAAAATTTAAATTACGATATTAATAGATGTGTATGATATATATGCATCTAAAACTGTCTAATTGCACAAAACATACAATAGCTAGTAAAGGAGTTACAATCAATAAAATCCTTTTTGAAAATCTGAACTATAACATAACCGGACAAAAAACAAATAATTGAAATTGTTGAGAGATTAGTACGTATCAGTAAACAACTAAACAAAGTTATCTCACCGTTTTAATGAAGACAAAACAAACTAAATATAGTATCGTGGAACCTTATATCTAATATAAAATATTTACATGTAAAAGATGAAAGTTTTAATTACTCCCGCGCTCAAGAACTTCAGCCCTTTGAGTTGCGATTAAAATCGTATGAAGCGAAATTGGTTTGCAGAAATCCGAACATGTTGGGATCAAATTACGATTCTGGAATCGAACTTTGTTGGGTTTACGGCCAGGTATCGGAAAGTTTGATTGTTAGGTAAATATCTTATTAGAATTAAGTTAAACTGAGTGTGTTTTTATTTGAAGACAGACGGAAGTTTTTCAGGACTGTCTATAAGTTTATAGGAGAACTAGCTGTGCCCGCGATTTCGACCGCGTGAAATTTAACAAAAAAGTTTTTGTTCAGTTTCCAGAGTTATAAAATAAATAAATATCTGAAATAAAAGTAGCCTAAGCTACTCCTTACTATATCAACTATCTGCCAGTGAAAATCCTGTCAAAAATGGGCCAGGCGTTTCAGAGATTAACCGGAACAAACAGACAGACAGACAAAAATTGTAAAAAATGTTTATACGATAAAAATGTGTATACGATATACATCCATATGCATTTAGTAATAATTGTGTTTGCTCGCAAACGAAAAAAAAACGACTTCAATTACATTGACAAGTAATACAACGTAAGTAGACGAAACAAATTAACAAACGCACTAGTCGTCACTACGATTTTCGAGGATTTCCCTTGATTTCTCTAGGATTACATCATCAGATCCTGGTTTTTTTATCCTGGTATTTTACTTGGGATATCACCTTTCCAACAAAAAATAATTATCAAAATCGGTTCATAAACGACGAAGTTATCCCCGAACATATACATATATATACCACGATCAAATTGAGTAACATCCTCCTTTTTTAAGTCGCTTAAAAAGCGGTTATTATCATGTTACAAGCAGACACTCCAAATTTGTTTATTTGTATAGAAGATAAAACAAAATGATGAAATAAAACTTTATACCACATAATAAAAAGTAGGCTTCCATATTCTATCGTTATTAAGCTCATTAAAGTACGCATTGCTATGTGCAAAAGAAAGTAATATTCCTATATATTTGCAAATATCTATTGATACATTAATACCTTATTATAGTCAATAATGGCTATCTCAATTACATATGCAGATTTCAGTGAAAATACGATATATTATTGGCCTTTATAATAATAATAATAATTTAGAATAATTAAACATTTTAAATATAAGTTTAGTAAGATATAACATTTATGTAATATCAGCGGTGCCTTACGGTTACTTGCCTAATTTCCGATCTCTTGAGAATGTCCGGATCAAATCTGTGTGTTACCGGATGTAGTAGAGGTCTGTGTGTTTGCTGGATATAGTAGTAACTATCTATGTACCAAGTTTCATTACAATAATTTCAGTAGTTTATGCGCGAAACTCAAACAGACATCGATCCTATCATCCATTCTTACAAATTTTTGTAATGATAATATTAGTGAGATTACTTTGTCAATTACTGTGTGATTTTTCTTTTCAAATATTACCAGCATGTTATTTGAATTTGATATAGCCTTTGTGGTTTATATAAACATTACGATAGTATAAATTATATAGCTTAACTACGGTTCATTTAATTTTAAATTTTATATTAAGATCAAATAACTTTATCCTTATTTAATATGCTAAACCTTATGACATGAGATAGTTTGTATACCAACTAATGGCGTACCTAGTTCCCTCGAGGTAACTCTCTGCTACGTTGTTAAGCAAAGCGTTCTGAGACTGGAAAAAGCAAAGGTTATTGTATAAAATTATGAATTACTTTTTATTTATTAAAGCAAATTAATAAAGCAATTTTTTTTCTAAAACTTTTGTATTGTGACAAATATGTGACAAAATAAAATTGTAACTCAACTCCCTCTTTTAAGTGTTTCAAAAGCCTAGTAACTCGTACAACATAAATATAAATACTCAGAAACCAACAAATATCCGTATGAACCTTACAAATTTTTGTTGTTCGAGGGAGCGTTTTTGTGTTCGCGGAATGAAGGGTAAGGGGTTGAAATAATAAAACCAAATTATTCTTCCTTTTCAATATATTCACCTGCAAGACGGACACATTTTTCAGATCTTTCAATTAATTTATTTATACCCTCATAAAAAAATGTTTTGTCTTTGTCCTCAAAATACGCTGAAACTGCTTCCTTAACTTCATCATCGGTGGTAAATTTTTTACCCCGCAGCTCTCTTTTCATTTTTGGAAAGAGGTAATAATCACTCGGGGCTAGTTCTAGGCTGTAGGGTGGGTGGTTCAAAATATCGAAGCCCACTTTAAGCAGAGCAGCCAACGCAACGCGGCTCTTTTGGACGGGCGCATTGTCGTGCAAAAGCAGCACACCTTTCGTCAATTTTCCCCGTCTTTTCTGTTTAATGGCTTCTTTTAATCGCTCTAAGATTGAAACGTAGTATTCTCCAGTTATAGAAACACCTTTATCTTTATAATCGATCAATAATATTCCTTCTGAGTCCCAAAAGACCGTTGCCATGAGTTTCCCAGCTGACTGTGACACCTTAAACTTCTTGGGGGGTGCTGTGCCCTTTTTATGCCACTGCATAGAGTTTTGTTTCAACTCAGGTTCATAATGATGAACCCAAGTTTCGTCTTCAGTAACAATTTGACTCAATACACCATCCTTGTCTTGATTGCAGAGGTCCAAAAATGCACGTGAACACTCTACGCGTTGTTGTTTTTGCGGCGGTGTGAGCATTCTCGGTACCCATCTTGCGCTGACCTTAGTCATGCCAAGATGATCGTGCAGGATTTTAAAAATGGTTGTGTCAGATACGCCAACTATTTCTGCGAGTTGTTTCTTCTTTAGTCGAGCATCGTTGAGTACAAGTTTTTCGACTTTTTGGATAAGTTCTGGCGTGGTCGCCTCGGGTCGTCTTCAAGGGATTCCCTTCCTTTTTTAAACAAACTGTGCCACTTGTACACCGTCGTTTTTCCTGGACAAGAGTCACCGTAAACCGATGACATCTCATCCATTATGGTCGCAACTGATTTTCCTTGCTTGGTAAGGAACTTTATAACGGCACGATATTCGATTTTTTCCATATTTCACTTTTCACTCCTGATTATGTTGCTTGGTTGGCGATATATATATACGTTCCCTCTCGCATACCACGATATCCCCTTTCACTATTTGCTTATAAAACCCAGAGAACAAACCTCGGTTATTATTCCCTCATCCCTAGACTGAGTAGGCTCTACAGAGAATTTACAGTTAAAAACAAGTCATTAGACATCTTTGCAGATAACTTAGCTGTATTTAAAAATAAACTATTAAAGTCATTTGATTCCTAAAATCAAAAGTTATGTAGCACTAATATTAACTTATCTTAATTTACAATAGTATTAGTTATGTATTTAGTTCTTTATTTGGTATGTATTTTTTTTTTTAATTTAAATCCTATATGTTTAAAATCTTTTGATGCTGATAACTCAATTGTCTAAAGCGCATGCTGTAACTACCTTTAAGAGGAATTATATGTATATATTTAATACCTTTCCATATATCTAATTGTAAATTTTTTAAACATGCAATTCTGTTGGTGGTTCTAATTAAATAAATAAATAGATAGCCCAAAGACTAATAGTCTAATAACAATGAAATCTCGTATTTATACTAATTATGAGTCACTAAAAACTTTACGATCCTCATGAGCCTAATCACCCCCCTCCAACCTTCTCATTCCGCGAACTTAAAAACGCACCCTCGTAATTGAAACCCAAAACTAGCGCTTCGCAATTACAACTTCGGTTATCTATCAAATGAAAATCGCAATGTATTTCAAGCACATAGATATATATTTATAATTCATTATTAGGAAAATGGTTTAAAAAAAGAGATGAAAGGATCATTAAAGTGTAGGTATGGAATTACTATGAGTATATACAATTATACACCTACTGTCTACAATAAAAGACTTGTCTTTCATAGAAGAAGCTGATTCCCAACAGTGGAACGTTTATAGTCTGTCAGAGTAGACCATACAACTCTCATATCGGTCTGCTAATTTTACTTCCACTAACCGAAAAAAGAAAGTAACAAATCTAGCCTGTAGTAATAACTTCATAAATAACCAACTCAAGTTTACGTACACTAATAAAAGATATTAGTATAAAACCGAGTCACCTGTCTACTACAAACCATTTTGATGACTCTTGCATAAAGAAAAAATAATAATGCATACATAAAAGATAATATTAAAAACCCGCAAACTAAAACATTTAATATGGTAAAGGATATTTCTTAACGAATCACGCTATACCCACGTGGCCACTCCGTGTATTTTATCCGGAGAATATAACCGGGACACGGGCTACCGGGGGACGATACTTTTTATCCGGGATTAAATTTTGCCAAGGACTTTGCGACGTCTGGATGTCCTCATCGCGCGGGATAAATACGGCTTACGATGAATTATATTTTTAATGGAAGTGTTTTTTCATCATGCTTAGACGTTTTAGGCTGGCGGTTTTATGCGTTATTTCTGAGGTTATTTTTTTTAATAAAAATCAAATTATTTTTTTCCTGGCTTAGAATTAATTAAAAAAAAAATGATTTAATGTATTTAATTGAAGGAATATATTTACTATCCACCTGATTATGTTACAGCGGAAAGTAATATAATTTATGAAATTGTGGTTAGCTTTTTGCTTAAATATTTCATAAAGAACATATACACATAAAGAACATATATACATATACACACATAGGTTTTTCCTATGACCCATTCTTAAAAGGTTATTTACAGTTGTGAGACCCAAATTTTTTTTCCGGGAAAGACTTTTAAGTTCCCACTGATTATCATATATGAATTAGTACATTACTTATGCTTTACACTAAACGTCTTCCATTAGGATTTACGTTGCGTCTGTGTTAGGTGTCAGGAAACACACAACACACCAAGGACAAACATCCAGACCACGGCAAACACAACTTATTCAGATATACATTTAATAAAACCAACATTCTTTTTATATAAAATAAAAATAAAACATTTTTTATTGAAATAGACAGGACCTATACAACAACTTGGATCGAATCATATTTTCTATCGTATTACGTAAAACTATGATGGCGACTTATACTATCCGGTCGTCCGATGGCTACTCGAGAATATAAAATTGCTTCAGATATTGCATTATAAAAACTCGTCTAGACTTCGGATGGTCCTGCAAATGAAGTGTAAGATGTATTATAGGGCGTAGGAATTTAGTTCTGGCCAAGTATCACAATACAGGTAAGTAAGTCTGCCAACGAGTAAGCTCATACAATAGCGTGAGCTAATTTATTTGACTGTGCTTTAGGACGGTAGGGCCATTAAACACTCGACGTAGAATTTATTAATAATTTGTTTTGTCATTACTTTTGGGTGATATTGTTGCCATTTTCTTTTTTACAATATAAAAATCGTTATGTAAGGAGTTTATATTGAAGCAGTAAAAAGATCAATGAGAATAGACTGCCGTGTTGTAAGTGTTACGTAACTGTTTGTCAATGCGGTACTGCTTATCAAATTAATGTTCTATTTTATTAGATTTAGACGTATCCATTGAATTTATTTATGTACGTAAACAAGTTTTCTTCTAGGATATGCAAGAATTTCAAAGAAATTTTAATCATTTATAACGTCAATGCCAGGACAGTTAGGGCATATGAGCTACAAACGTGTTTCTTATACAGTTACTAACTAACCCAGCAAACGTTGTTTTGCCACATATATTATTAACCCCTTAACCCCCCCCCCCACCCTTGTAACTTAGGGGTATGAAAAATAGATGATGTTCGATTCTCAGACCTACCCAATATGCACACAAAATTTCATGAGAATCGGTCAAGCCGTTTTGGGGGGAGTTTAACTACAAACACCGCGACACGAGAATTTTATATATTAGATTTCATAGTAATAATAAACAACTAAAACGATAGTAAAACATAACTATAAATGAGGATTTCAATTTTCTAATATTTTTTTAATATTACTTTCAATATCATGTATCACAAATATGTACACTTGTTTTTCCTTTAACAAAACTCATTTTAAGCCTATTGCGTGGACACATAATTTGGGACTGTTCGCAGAATTTACACCGCTAACCAGCCCCCAGTTCTCTTAACAAGCTTTCTAACAAACAGTAAGGAGAAATTATAGGTATTCGTCGTCTCCGATTATTAAGTCCTTGTGATTTGCGACTAAACGGGATAACAGGTGGAGCGGGCGGTTCGCCTAATTAAATAAATTTGTTTTGCTTCGTACAATTTATTGATGTTTTTGGCACAATATAGGATTGTACACTGTTTTGCTGAAATGTTTTATGTATTGATGGAGTTACAATGGGTGTGTTTCTTTAAACGAAACATAACATTAAGAAAATAATCAGTAGATAAATATGTTTAGCATAATCATAGTTTGTTACCAAGGTATGTTACTGGTTGCAAGCGTTTCAAGTAATAGTTGATATACATTCTCTTTGTAACACATTTACATATACAAATAAAATAGGCTTTTTGTAACATATAAAATAGTCACTTTCAGCGGGATTTGAACCAACAACACTGGAGCAGAAAGCAGGGTCACCCAACAAGGCCGCTACTCCTATGACTAATTCATACATTTTTAATAATTCTACTAAATTCAAATTTAAAGATGTCCTCAGATCGTTATAAGTATTATAAAACCAAATCAATTACTAAATGAAAACCAATTTTATTAAATTCATGCTAACACATTAACTAACGCGACGAAAATAAATCGGTCTACAAATGTTATACAACATTTGAACAAACGAACGACCACTTATAATATTAGTATTAAAATGCAACCATTACAGCTGTAGTATTAGGGGTGTCACAATCATGAAAAATATTTGTATGGGCAATACATAATTATACCCGTCGACCTTCTTCCGTCGACCGTCGGTCTTCTTGACGTATATCCGTGGTTGTGTTTGTTTTGTATGTATGTTCTTCCGGATCACTACGAAGGATTTCATCACATTTGTGACTGTTGAGTATGAGAAGCAGGCCGAAGACGGGCAGCAGCGTCTTCGGTGCGACAAAGCCAGCCCTGCGGTCACCAACCCGCCTGCCCAGCGTGGTTACTATGGGCAAAACACATGAGTTCACGCTATTTTTGGCGTAAACTTGTGGAGGCCTACGTCCAGTAGTGGACTGTAAAGGCTGTAATGATGAGTATGAGAAGATTGTTTATTTTATAATAATGTATGGATGTATGTAATTTGTCTTATCAAAGTTAGATCTTTAGTCAACGACTTAATACGAAACGGAACTTCGTATTGTTTTGAATATTGTCCAAGAAATTACAGCGGAGTAGACGCAGTTTAATACATGATAATATCATAGTTAAGCTATTCTAAGTTTCAGGTTCCTAAGTTAAGTTATAGCCTCGAGAGTACTCGTTAAGGTAGCAGACAAGTCAGTTATCAACTTAGTATTATAAAATGGACATGTTTAGGTTTAACTTAGGTTAGGAAGAGAAAAATAAGCAAAATCCGAAGTTTTTATTATAACTCGTGGTCGCCCATAGATCGAAATTCGACCATCATTAAAAATTAAAAAAAAAAAAACATAAAAAACCCTTATTAATTTTTTTCAATTTGACTACAGACTCTGAAAATCAACAAAAGAGTATGATGTGCGTGCTTGTGTCAAATACACGGTAGAGTGTGTAACGTTCTTTTTATTGCTTTAATATATTTTTATGCATAATTAAAATAAAATAAAACTATTAGCATTCTGCACCCCTTCACTTTATAAACTATCATCATTACAGCCTATACAGTCCACTGCTGGACATAGGTCTCCTCAAGTTTACGCCAAAAATAACGTGAACTCTTGTGTTTTGCCCAACGCCAGCCCTGCGGTCACCAACCCGCCTGCCCAGCGTGGTGACTATGGGCAAAACACATGAATTCACGTTATAAACTATAACTGTACGAAATTTCATACTCCTCCGTCCTCGCAATTTTCATAAAAAGGGGTACAAAGTTTTTATTTAACGTATTAGTATATCGATAAAAAAATTGTGTATATTATACATATATCGAGTCGAGACATGTATCGGTCGAGGTACTAGTCGGGCTGCTCCATATTTTAGAGATATGATATCCATATGATAGAGCAGGAAGTTCCTGCTGTGTCCTACCTCAGTTACAGTCACCTTAATACCTAAATTAAATGTACATTATTTCACTTATCGATACCGAAGACGAACAAAGTCGGGGCTATCACTACAGACTAAATAAAAACTTTTACTAAAAAAATTAAATATAAAAATCCGAAACTTAAGAATTAACTGTTACACTGTTTTTATAAGTCAAAGACATAATTAAGGCTTATTAAAATATCGTTATGAGACATTAATATTCAAGATTTTTAGACAATAAAGACTTCCGCCTAAAGACTCATTCACCGCTACTTAATTATTCCACTCTGTTTTAAGACAGACGGTTTCTAAAAGCCAAATTATGGAAACGTGGATCAAAATCAATACTCGAGGGCTTTCCAGATATTATATATTTATAAAGAGAGCAATTACGCTGATGTGAGGGAAGACTCGTACAAGGGAAGACGTTTTACCAACCGGATTTTCCCTTAAATTACTTACTTGATAGGCACTTATTTTGTTGCTTTTTCGTGTAATCGTAATGAATGATAGACTAGCAGTTTTGAGCGACTCTACCTGTGTTAAGTCGTGATAACTGTCGTATTAGTTGATAATATTATAATTACTTAACGACTTCGAATTGTCATCATATGTATTATGGTGTGTCACCTAGATTTTTTTCGGGAGAACAGTCCTTTTGCCCAATTTTTAAACAACATAAATTTGGTGACGTATTGGCAACGGGCGCAGCGCTGACTTATTGCGCTGGCGGTTGCGGGTTCGATGCTTGGCGTAGTCTGGGCGTTTGTGCTTGTGTATTTTGTGTGTTTCCAGACCCGACACAAGAGTAAATTCTTCTTGGGACAGTTGAGTGTGATGCGTTATTATTATTAATCTGTCTAGGTTTGCTGAGCTTTGTGTGTCTCAAACTTATTTAGATACGATTTATTATTTAGATTATACAACTGTTAGTTTATTTTTTTTTAATTCAGTACATTTTTACCAAAAATTTACTTAACTCCCATCATAAAGAATATGAATACATATAGCTCGGTCAATGACTGCATCATTATTGTCACACCAATCAAAGAGACATATTTACAAGTACAGGCACACATACAAACAATTTTATGTCGCTTTGTGCCAAAATGTCAATGATCTTGTTACTAAGCTTAGTACATTTAAAAAACAAACAAATCTATGTGCTAAATAAATATTATTTATTTATTTATTCAACAAATAAATAAATAAATAAATTATACACACGTATATTTATATTTTATAGTATGTATAATCTTATTATAGTTAAATTTTGTGCCTGCTTTTGTATTGTGTCTTATGTAAAACTATGTGCACTTACGTAACTTGTCTTTGACCTGTTGCCGGAAAACGTCCAGAGACCGTGAGTGGCGACCTCGCATTTTCACAGTTGTTTTATGCATCGTTGAAAACGAGATAGGAGAAATATTTATTTTTCATTCATTGTTTAGTGATTTCGCAACGATAAATTCGTGTTTACATAGGAATTTTGAGACTAAATAAGGGTATAATATGTTTTATATATATATTTAATTTGCTTCGTATTCGTACTCGAAAGTGATTCTGATATTTTTTGTAATATTAGTGTTCGTTCCAGCAAAGTTTACGATTGTTTTGGAAACATACTTTGCTTTTTACCTCAGAGCTGTGGATTCAATTTCCATATTAATTATGTGATATTACAACAAATGTACGTAAAAATAAATAATATTCGATTGGTACAAAAACTCAGGATTCAAATTAGGAACTGACGACAATACTTATGCGTACTTATGCGTACGCAAAAAAAAAAGAAACTTGGAATGCTAATTCTCTAGTAATTATCTTTCCTGCTGATATAATATTTTCATTGTTCCATTCAAAAAAAATATTAATTTAGACGTTACAGTTATTTTTATTTGATAAAAAATATGGAAAAGAAATTTACTGGTTGCAAAACTATAAATATCATTTTTTATATTTCATGAATATTCCCACTTGACGTGCCGTGATAATTACGGAGTATTTTGTAGAAAATTAAAATGTCTTTAAATTTTGGTAATGTGTCGCTGTATTGCGCCATCGACGTACGTACTTAAAAGTTCCTTTTTACTTAAAATGTATTCTGACTATGACTTTTTAATAGTAACTTTTGGAACGAAGTTCCTTACGGCAGGCTTGACATTTGGCTAGGCGAGCGAACTGAAAAAAATGTGATACTAAACCGTAAAAAAAATATATGAAGGAAGTGACGTAATATCAGTCACACGACTGTATAATAATATGAAGTTTGTAAAACTAAAATATTATTAGTAAACTATTTAAAATTATTTATGTAATTTTATACTGTCGACAAAAATAAATAAAGCCATATGTTTTTTTATTTCACTTAATAGTTTGAATTATTATTATTATTATTTGGTTTGATTTATTTTATTTTACGCTATTTGTTATTTTCTAAAATACTAAATTTCCTAAATACTTTTATGTACTTAATTAAAAACCAATCAACAAAATTAAAAAAAAAAATCAAGAACTAGAAAATATAATTATATAAAATTCAACATTTTTTTTTTCAAATTGTGTTGCTTCTATACTATCCGAAGGAACTTCGTTCCTACCTGGTGTCACATGACTCCACATAATTTATAATTTTTATAATAAATAATATTGCTATATATTCTTTGTTGGTCGCCGTTAAAAAAAACAAAAACACAGAATAAAAATAAAAAGATGCAAAGAAAATTGTATGAAGGTATTACTGAAAGAACGATCCCTTCCAGATAACCTTTGGGAACAGAATATGACATAGAAAATGCCATTAGGCAGCAATAAATAATTTTTATATATTTACTTTAGTAGTAAGGTTAGCATTTTGGTATCTTAAAGTTAACTAAAATGATGATGAGTGCACTTAAATGTTGTTTCAGTTTTATCTAAGTCTAAGTTTTTATTCATTAACTGAGGTAGGGCACAGCAGGAATTTCTTGCTCAAAGTATGAAGCAGCCCGATTGGGGTAGTACCTCGACCTTACAGAAGATCACAGCAAAATAATACTGTTTTCGAGCAGTATTGTGTTCCTGTTGGTGAGTAAGGTGACCAGAGCTCCTGGGGGGTGGGGGGGATTGGGAATTCGGTCGTCAACGCGCTTGCGATGCTTCTGGTGTTGCAGGCGTCTATAAGCTACAGTAATCTACCATTAGGTGAGCCGTACGCTTATTTGCCGACCTGTTGACATAAAAAAAGTTTAAACTTCACACATAAATAAATAAATATAACATACACACATTGTATATTCTGAAAAAAAGTCACCATTTTTCACTTGAACATAAAAAAAACAATGTCACATAATTTTCAGTTTCATAATTCTAAAGCTGAAGCATCCCTCATCCAATAATAACTCTCGGGGGACGAAAAAATTTTAAGCCTCGCTTCACATGAGGGCGAATGTTCGTTTAAGATAAGCCGACTGGTTTTTGTCTCATAATTCGAGTATCTTAATGCAGGGGACCTTTGTTGGGAACTCGTGGAGGGCTTAGGACGAGATTTGTTTGTTAATGATAGGAATAGTTTTAATGTTTGTCTCAAGTGTGTATTTATGCGACTCCCAGGAAGTTTATGATCTTTGGAATGTTTAGTAGAGATATGTATATATATGTTAGTAATAATATGAGTTAAAATTACTCAATCGATAGAACAAGTAAATTGATACAGACGATCACGTGTTCAAATCGAAGTTATTACCGGTTAGTTATCAAGTTTTCAATTTATCTTGAAAATTAATCTCGTGCTCGGTGATGAAGAAAACTATTGTGATAAAAACGTTTTATTTAAGAAATCTGAGAAAAGTAAATCGTTTTACTCACAGTGCAGCCACGTGATTAAAGTCTATTTCACCTTCTTCATAGTATGATATATATGTAATATGACATGAGATGTAATTTCAATTATTATCTAATATTTACGTTTATAAAAACGTTTAAAGCAAAGCTTAGGATCTTATGATACCAACGTATAATATGTTAATGCAAAATATGTTTATAGTAAACAAAATTGTTTTTGGACATCGACGAAAAAAAAAAACTGCACTTGCAAGCTTAGTCCAATATCATTCCAGCCACGCTATGTCTACTAATACGAGAATTAACTTTGATTGCCACTAAATATACAGTGCTATTAATTATATTAATACTAATTTAATACATAAATTCGTTAGATTAAAAAACTAAAAGGTATGATTAGTACTGAATAGAAATGCGAAAATAGCTCTATCATTCACTCTTATAAAACTTTATACGGACAGTTTTAATTCTAAAGAATTACTTTAGCACTTAAACAATCAATCAAAAAGTTATTACGAAATTTGAAGTTTGAATCTTAATGTTTCCTAACTTTGGTTTTTCCGTTTAAATGTTTTATCCTTCAATAATTCCTAATATCTTGAAAAATTAAAACTTAGTTGCTTTTTAGGTATAATCAAGTAGAAAAGACTGTTTATTAAACCAGTGACGTCATTAAAATATTCTTTATATTAGTTATCGGCACGGATATCACAATACGCTTTCAAATACTTCAACAATAACTTACTTAAATTTAACAACCACTCTGGTGTAATGGTGTATGTAGGTAGGCCTTAACACCGGTGGTTTCCAGGTACGATTCCCGTTTGGGATGGATATTTTTATTTGTACAAATATTTCTTACAGGTTTGGATGTCTGTCCTTGTCGGGCTCCCCACCGTGCCTCGGAGAGCACGTTAAGCTGTCTGTCCCCGTTTATCTTGATAGCGGTAGTTACTTCTAGTAGGGAAAATATCCGCCAACCAGCAGTGGATTAAGTTTCAATCCTCCTACACGGAGAAAAAGGTCCATCAGTGGGATATTACAGGCTGAATCGTAACTTACTTCAATATTTTAAGGATTATCTTTATTAAAAAAAAAATAATAAGTACATACTAAATACATTTTTATTTTATTTTGATATCTGAACTGAACCAAATTATTTTCTGTTTACCATTCCTGCGCGATGCGCAACGCGATCCTCACTTCATCCCGAGCGCTCAATATCCGCGCCGACACCTACTCGTATAATATTTACCAATAGTAATATAACATCATATAATAGTGTGGTTTCCATAATCGAAGTGTGTATAACACTATACATCATCTTGTACCAATTAAGCGAAGTTCTAACCACAAATATGAACCAAATGTTTCATAAGCAGGTGGAATATAACAGTCGAGTTGTCAAGTGACACCTATATTATTAGTGAATGTGGAATTCGAAAGGAATTTATATTAACTACGACTGTAACTATGTATGTGTGACAAATGTATTGAACAATATTAGGTAAATAATTATCTGACTTAGTAAAATAACGTTCTCTAAAGGTTTTATATGAAAATTTTATATTTAAAAATTTTGAGATTGACTAGACTTTAGTGTAAATTTTAACCATGTTATCGTATGTAGTTTATAACCCGAAGAAAAGTTACCAGACTGTATAAAACAATAAAAATGAGATATTTTTTAAATAATATATATATATATATATATATATATACATATATATATATATATATATATATATATATATATAATTGTGTTTGCTCGCAAACGAAAAAAACCGACTTCAATTACATCGACAAGTAATACAACGTAAGTAGACGAAAAAATTAACAAACGCACCAGTCGTCACTACGATTTTCGAAGGTTTCCCTCGATTTCTCTGGAATTTCACTATCAGATCCTGATTTCCTTAACATGGTACCACACTTGGGATATTTCCTTTCCAACAAAAAAAGAATTATAAAAATCGGTTCATAAGTAACGAAGTATACCCCGAACGAATATACGTTAAAATATATATATATATATATATATATATATATATATATATATGTATACGGTCGAAATTGTGTAACCTCCTCCTTTTTTGAAGTCGGTTAAAAATAGAAATAAATTTGTAATGTATAAATCAATGGAAAGAAGTAGACTTACTAAAAAGAAATAAAGTTTTTTAGTTTTTGTTAGCTGCCATTTTATTTGGATTGTAAATATACAAGTATCTTCGTTATTATTTTTGTGATAAATTGAAATCATCATTGCAGCCTATACAGTCCACTGCTGGACGTAGGCCTCCACAAGTTTACGCCAAAAATGACGTGAACTCATGTGTTTTGCCCATAGTCACCACGCTGGGTTTGAAATAATAATAATAATAATATTTATTTCAAGACTAGCCCATATAGTTTTAGTAACAATGTTTCTTATAACCTAGTGTTAGTACAGAAAATTTAAAATAACAATATTTTTATATTTACATTCTATTACATTATATTATAGTAATTTAATTTGAAAATCAGGTACTAAAATATTTTCTAAGCAATCTCACATAAACAAAATTTTGAATTACAAAAGCAGTTAACCTCCAATAAAACATTCCAATTTTGAAATTAATGTCCAGTAAATCACAAAAAAGGTTAATATATAAAGGGTTATAAAACATATCGAGTGAAAAGATTAAATAATTTCAACCCTTCAAAAGTACATTGAGGGTCAAAAACGCACCATACATCATGCTTAACTCTAAAACAGGGATGGGCTATTAAATTAACAGATCCGACTTTCTCCATTACGGGGCTAATGCGGCCACTTGATAGAGGTTCACTATTAGAGGATCGGACACCATCAATCATGACAGTGATTTATTGACATATCACTAATGCAATTGCAGTGTTTTTGTTATATATTGAAAGATATTAAGGACAGATTTATTTAGTTTACATACGCTGTTTTATAATTGTGTTTGCTGGCAAAAGAAAAAAAAACCGAGTTTAATTACATCGACAAGTACAATAATACAAATATACAACGTAGGTAGACGAAAGGATAGTCAAGTAAATACGCATTATCAAAGATTACTCCAAAAGTTGTAATCAGATCTCGATGTAATTTAAATGTGATCACATGATAAATATCGGCTTTCGATTAAATTAAAAATCATCAAAATCGGTACACCCAGTAAAAAGTTATGCGGTTTTTTGAGGGTTTCCGTCGATTTCTCTGGGATCCCATCATCAAATCCTGGTTTCTTTGTTATGGTACCACACTTAGGATATCTCATTTACAACAAAAAAATTATTATCAAAATCGGTTCATAAATGACGTACTTATCCCTGAAAACACATTAAATATCTTATATATAAAATTCTCGTGTCGCGGTGTTTGTAGTTAAACTTCTCCGAAACGGCTTGACCGATTCTCATGAAATTTTGTGTGCATATCGGGTAGGTCTGAGAATCGAACAACATCACCCCACCTTTAGTTAGTCCACCCCTAACTTTTTTTTTTTAGATAAATTAATTATTTTTTATTTTATTATGATTTGGCGTTGAAAAATACAAACAAACCTAAATTTTCACCCTTCTACCACCAACCCTTATTTTTAAATAGCGTTTAGCGGCAAGACAACGTTTGCCGAGTCAGCTAATTATATCACTCATATAAACACACACACTTCATATAAGTTATTTGAATCATGATGGAGAAATTGTCGTAATAAATTAAAACATTTGTATTACAGACCCAAAAAAATTCTTTTTCAAATTTTTAACCTATATCTGATATTTCAAATCTTTTTAACAAAATCTCAATATGTATTAATTATTGCAAATTTACATGCTTTTAGTAAAAAAAGTTAAAAGTAAAATTACTGGGCGTACATGCTGACATACATAAATGTAAAACTTATAATTGTGTTTGCAGGCAAACGAAGATGATAACATCATTTTGCACCAGGGGACGGCTTTAAGCCCGTATTTATTCCTCCAAGTAATGGATGTTCTAACATCAGACATACAGGAGGAAGCACCCTGGTGTATGCTGTTTGCTGATGACGTTGTTCTTGTCGGAGATAATGCTCTTGAGGTACAGAGCAGACTGGGAAAATGGCAGGAAAGACTGGAGGGCGCGGGATTGAGAATAAGTAGATCTAAAACCGAGCACTTATTCTGCAATTTCAGCGGTTTGTCCGGTTTTTCTCATATTGCCTTGAATGGTGTTGTGACGGATGATATGATGTTAGGACGAAGTTATCTCCGAACATACATAAAAAAAAATATATATATACACGGTCGAATTGAGTAACCTCCTCCTTTTTTGAAGTCGGTTAAAAACGTAAAACATCTTTTAAGGCAAAAATTACTTACTGTGAAATAAATGAGTATCAATTGGCTTATTTACTGATATCGTTATGACGTTACATACGTATAAAAAGCTAATAGCTCGTTTTCCTTGAAAGAGTAGTTTTGCATGAACTCCGTCAAGTGTGAAGCTCAAATGTGTTCAGCGCTAATACACAGTTACGAAAACACTGTATTAATAATTTACAAGGAAATAGTTGAGAATTATAACAATAAATACTATTTTCTTTTTTAAAAGTTACTATCATTCCTGCTATAATGTACATTCTGCACGTGTTGTGTATCACTGAACTCGCCCAAAGAGGTTAAACTAATTACGTCGAAGCATTCCTAGAGGTGACCTGTGTTTAGATGGTTTATTTATTTTCATTTGATTAAAGTATGTAACGGTGTGACAAAAATCATTATTGATTAATCGACATCGTACGTTTACAACATTAAAATAATTTAACACGAAATATCAAGTTAATATTAAAAATACGATCAATATTTTTACACAACTACCCTCCAAGTTGTGCGAAAAAATACAACACGATAATGCAGTTGCAGTAAAGTTGCTTACGTACAATAATGGTAAGTTTAGATTACGACACTATACACGGTCCACTTAATGTATACATCGAGTGTCTCTGTATGAACACGAGTGTCTCTAATCGCAAAATTTATTGTGACACGATAATTAGTATCGTATCAGCCACTGTGTAAACATGTTGTGTCCAAGTGTCTAGTTATAATTACGACTCGTCCATCCGCTCTAGATTAGGTAGAACATAGGATACGTTACAATGTATAAGATTCATAGAAATAAGCAAGAGACGCAAACTCAGCGTCTGGTCGGCCCCCCCTGACATCCGCTGGGCCCAAGACTGTAGTAGTTAAGCAGAGATATTAAAGCCTCCAAATCGGTTACATGTCTTTCATTTTTTTTAATATAAATTAAGTTAGTTAATAGTAAATTAATATAAATTGTTTCCAAACGCTCCGAAACCAAAAGTGGCGCAGCCGGTAGGATTCTCTTATAGACTCCGTAGTTTTCGTGTTTTTCGACGTCGAAATTCGTCTACAAAATTACGCGAATATTCTACGTGAACAGAGATCCTTCGAACCAAATAAAAATTCTTTTGTGTCTCGAGAAGCAGAGAAGACAGAATATGGGAGTAGCGGTCATTTGGTGAGTCAATCTTTTCGCCAATCCTTGTTCCCGTAATCCTCCTGTATTTTTCATATAAGTTATTAAGTTATTGTTATTCTTGAGATCAAACCTTGCTCATTATAACGTTGTGAAATTGATATCTCCGTATGAAATTATTCGGTCTTATCTTTCTTAGAATAGGAACATAGAGTAGTAAGGAACATAGATACTTCATTAAATTAAATATTAAAGTTCGAATTGTATTAAAGAAATTAAATAATATTAAATTTTTATAATATTAATGTTATCATATTTCATTTTATAAAATTAAATTTTGAATTGAATTAAATAAAAATTAATTAATAAATTGTTATAACTTTAGTGTTATGATATTTTTTTTAAGAAAATAAAATTGAAATTGAATGAAATAAATTAAATTAATAAATTGTTATAATATTAAAGTGTTATGATATTTTATTTAAGAAAATAAATTTCAAATTGTTTTTAAGAAATTAAATTGTATTAAATTGTTATAATATTAAGGTGTTATGATATTTTGTTTAAGAAAATAAAATTAATATTGAATTGAATAAATCAAATTAATAAATTGTTATAATATTAAAGTGTTATGAAGTTATGATACATAATTTTCTAAAATTAAATTTTGATTGAATTAAATAAATTAAATAATAATTGTTAAATTAAACATATAATAAGTTTAAATTTATATTAAAGGCTTACATTTTATTAAATGATCTTACAATACATTATTTTATAAATTTACAAATTATATTTTACAATTTTTGTTTAATTTCTAAATTTGATTTTTATTATCATTTTATTTTATTGTGTGTTTTTATTGTATGTGTGATTTTTTTTTCTCTTTTGAAAGTGTTTTATATTTAAGACAGTTGCATCCTCTGATCATTTCATTACTCTATAATCATGACAACCACAACCGTATCACTAATACCAAAAGAAATTTTAGATCTAATTCCGCTATATAGTGGTGATAAAAGACAGTTAAATCTTTATTTACAAAGATGTCAATACGTGATTGAACGTTATAATGGTAACGAAGAACAAAATATTTACGTTTTTCATGCTTTAACGAGTAGACTAAGAGATGATGCAGCTGCGCTTTTATCTGAACGAGAGGACATTGTAACATGGTCCACTTTAAAAACTCTGTTAATCCAACATTTTGGAGACCCTCGCAGTGAAGAGTGCATTAATATTGAGTTAGAATCTTTAAAAATTAATCCAGGTGAAACCTTTCTCGAATTTTGTAATAGAATACAAGGTGTTCGTTCGTTATTAATGTCGAAGGTCAATTCAATCCATGATCCAGATTTAAAACTTGCGAAGTCGGTTATTTATAATAATACAGCTTTAAATGTGTTTTTATATAACCTCCCGGAAAATATGGTGCGTATAGTTAGGCTTAAATCACCCACAACTTTAGAAGCAGCTTTAAGTATTGTTCTCGAGGAAGTAAACTTCTTAGAGCAATATAAAATGCGTAATCATGTACATGGTAATAGCCAAATTATGGGTTCATGGCCACCGATTACACAACCATTTGGTCACAAGCCCAGCTTACCTTTTTATTCTAAATTTAATTTTAATAATTCTCAAAAGACACCCCAAATTCAGGGTCAAGGTCAACTATCAAGGCCATCGTTCGGTTATAGGCCTCAGTTAGGTTTCCAATCGCAACAAATTGGGTACAAGCATCCGCAACAATTTGGATGCAGACCTCCACACCAATTTGGGTATATGCCCTCACAGCAATTCGGGTATAAGCCCCCACAACAACTAGGGTACGAACCCCCTCAGCAATTTGGCTACAAGCCACCACAACCTCAACAACAAACCAATGATATATCCATGAGGACAGCTCAGCCAAAAATGCAACAAGAATTTAATTTAAATAAATTAACCATGACTAACTATGAAGAGAATTTTTCATGTGATGAACATTATTATTACGACAATGAATATTCAAATGATATCAATCACTGTTATGATGCTGATTCTCTGTCTAGGATAAAAATTGACGCCTTAAATTCAGACGAAGAAAATCAGTCACAAGTAGTTAGTATTGATCAAAGCGTAGATTGCGGTGATTCATCAGCAATGACTATATCAGATTTAAGTCAAACAGCAACAGCTAGTTCTGTAGAAATTCCTAATGAAAATGTAAATGAAAATGGCTATCCTGTGCGATCAGAGTCTAGTAGATCGGAAACGATTCATTCAGACTTGAATCCAGGGCTATCTGGAATACCAATTTTGAATGAGGCCATAGACACCAAACCTAACCAGATTTTAGTTTTTCCATGGCTCAAAAACGATATGCAAGTAACAGATCTATCGCGTGATAAACAGAAGGTCTTACAAGTTTTCTTACCAACAGGCAAACCTAAGTTAATAAAAGAATTTTTAAAACCCATTAAACCTGTTCTGCAGCTGACAAAAACCCAGGATGCCCCGTTTCAGGAAATGGTTAAGGAGCATGCAAAACGGATCAGAGTATTGTTAACGGATAAGATGGTAGCAAAAAGGAAAAGGGTTAGGAAAAAGAGAAGTGATGAAGCTAACATTGAGTTTCCTGAAGGAGAAATTGTTTTTGCAAAGGACGTTAACAAGCGTAAAGGCAAAGATAAACCAAGATATGTGAAAGCAAGGGTTATAGGACGTGCCGAGGGAAATATCTTACCCCTAAAAGTTGGAGACAGAAACACCAAAACTCCTATTAACGTTAAACGTCCTCCGCAGGTTCTGCTGCACCATGGTAAAGGAAGGGAAAGCAAACATTCAAACCGACCACTGGACTATAGTTAAGCTTGTAAGATTAGAACAAACTAGTAATGATTTAAATCACATTTTCATAAATTACCAACAAATGTGTGGGATAATTGATTTGAATGCATCATACTCTTAAGAACTAACAAGCACTAAGATCCATAGACTTTTTACGCGATATAACAATAGAAAAATACAGACAACTAGTACCATAGAAACGTTCTAAGAGAAGTTTTATAAATCCTTTTGGTTCCGTAATAAAAATAATAATAATTACTAATCTGGATCATAATGATGCGGTTAAATACGATGAACTTATCTCAAATCTAAATACCTAACAACCAAATTATTATTTCAAAGAAACTGACAACAGTCTCTAAAATGTTTGATCGTTTTATTAATATAACTGAAAGATGTATCTATGAAGCAGAATAATTGAATTTTTGTAACTTATCTTACGGAACTATTTATTGTATTTACAAGCAACTTTCGTACTATATTTGTTAGACTAAGTGAGATGGAAATAGCATTAGTATTAAGTCTCTATATTACATCAACCAATTATAGATAACTCCGATTATAATTATTTTAAGATTATTCATTACCAATATTTCATGAACCACAAAACAAATCTGTAACCATTATTCCCAAATATCCTTACCTTTTGGCGAAAGGAATAAAGTACTTACCGCTTGTAAAACCGTACTGTTCATTGTCGACCAGTGACCAATACCTATGCACCAACGAGCTCTAATAGAATCAAATGTCGCTAAGAAGATCCGAATTAAAAATGCATATGACTCTATCTAGTGCAAGAGTACTCAACATGAAAGGAATAAGTTTAGATGAAGTGTAATATATGGCCTTTTCGTTAAAACATAGTGCAGTGATTAAAAGTTTTTAAATGATAAGAAAAACAATAACTTCAGTGAAATTTTAAGATGTGTAACATTAGTTCTAGTAATTTTAAGTCTTTTCTTTTTTATATTTTATGCATTGTGGCTAAAATTGCCAAAATGTTTATTATTTAAGTCAAATTATCGGAATAAATCTCAAATCGATCCTTCCGATAATTTTCCTCTTAGGGATGGAGGAGTTATAATTACGACTCGTCCATCCGCTCTAGATTAGGTAGAACATAGGATACGTTACAATGTATAAGATTCATAGAAATAAGCAAGAGACGCAAACTCAGCGTCTGGTCGGCCCCCCCTGACATCCGCTGGGCCCAAGACTGTAGTAGTTAAGCAGAGATATTAAAGCCTCCAAATCGGTTACATGTCTTTCATTTTTTTTAATATAAATTAAGTTAGTTAATAGTAAATTAATATAAATTGTTTCCAAACGCTCCGAAACCAAAAGTGTCTAGTGTGTTGTTGTGTCTAAGTGTCTATGTTGTTTAGTTTCTTAATTCGACCCGTTAGGTGGAACTACGTTGCGTTTCAATTTGTTTAATAAGTAAGTGAAAATTTATATAATTAAAAAAAACAGATAAAATTATTATTTAATTTTAAGCCCCATATTTGATATTTACAGTGTACTGTGTGGCTACGGTACTAAAGAATTTAGCCACCCCCTCTCTTCCCGTGGGTGTCGTAAGAGGCGACTAAGGGACATCACAGTTTCACTACCACCTTGGAACTTAAAAAGCCGACCGGTGGCGGGAAAACCATCAAACTGCTGGCTTTCCATCCTATCCCAATTTTAATGGTTGAAATATAAAAGAAAATTATGAACTGGAACTGAAGATATATTATTTTCAAATTAAAAAGATTTTTCGACGGGTGCAAAGTAAAAAAGTTAACTACAATTTTGAGATTTTTTTTTTATTGCAGTAACTAACTAAAAACTTTATAATTTACAACATGGCAAAATAAAAAATACAAATATCGCCTCATTCTTGTACTTTTGTCAAGTAAAAGAAGACAACTACTGCTGTTTTGTAAAATTACACGACGTACATGCGTTCAACTACCGCCTGGCCGCTTTTACGCGGTCCGCGCGGGGGGCGCACGTTCATTCCTATTGTGTCATCAGTCAGAGATGGCATGTGCGTCGCCGGCCGGCAACAATGTTTGTTTGTATTGGCTTTTTACGTATTAAGGTTTGTTGAAAGTGTTATCATAATAATAAACCATTTGAATACATCACAATACATGACATGGAAAGACGTTTTTGGAAATTTTTGGAATTGGAAAAGTCATACTTTTTACACTTACTGAAATATATGAAACATCTTTATTAAATCCAGATTTAATAATTCCTATGTAGAAACGACCAAGTGTAGTTAACTCAGTTGTCATATTTTTAAGCACAATGTAGAGGTAGACAACTGCAATATCTCGTAAATTAAACATAATTAGAATAAATGAAATATACAATTGTTTGTCTTTCTAAAAAATATAGCAGTGATGAAAATTTCAACAAATTTGGTTTGAAATTGACAAAATGGGAGCACTTTTTCCTATTTTGCGCTCTCCTGAAAAGTTGCTGTTTTGTATATAACTCTTTTTATTTTGCACCCGTCGTTTTGAAACATGGAAACAAATCAATTTTTTTTCTTATACAATTGGCAAATAAGCGTTCGGCTCACCTGATGGCAAGCGATTACCATAGCTTCTAGATGTCTGCAACACCAAATGTATTGCAAGCGTGTTACCGACGTATCACCAAATTCACTCCAGGAGCTCTGGGCACTTTACTCACCAACGCGAACACAACACTGCTTAAAAACAGTATTACTCGTATTTAGCTGCGATCTTCTGTAAGATCAGTAGGGCTGCTCCATATTTTGAGCACGAAATTTGTTAAATCAGTACTGAAATAAATAACTGAATTGCACATTATTATTACTGAGAACGTTAGTTAATTGAGTAATTCATATTTATTCTTCTTCTTTTATTATACATAAAAAGACAAGTCCTGACTAACTCATCAACGCCCAGCTCAAATCCTTGGACCTATAAAGCTGAAATTTTGCACAGAGTTTCCCTTTATGATGTATACAAGAAATAAGGAATGATATTTCGAAATTCAACCCCTAAAGGGGTAAAATGGTGGTTCAAAATTTGTATGGCGAAACAATATTAAATAGACATTTCGATTCGAAACTTCGTAGAAGTACTCCCAAAAATAAATAAGCATACGTCTTTCGTGATTTTCCGAAAATCAACCCCTTAGGGGGTGAAATGTATATAAACCTAATAACCGACACTGGTGTCGTTATTTGTGTTTTTTTTTTGGACGTTGATTGCGAAAATGGCAGTTATTTCGAAGTCTAAGACGGCGGACATGGCATAAAACTAATTAAATTGTTTTCCAATACAAACTCTGAACTCCCGTTTCGCCACTATAGGGTGACTATTCAATTCGATCCTTCGTAGATGTACTCCAATAAAAAAATAAGTGATTATAAGTTGTCAAGTATATAAAGAACTACTTTCAGCATAGACTGAAAAAATGAATAGTCTTAACCCTTAGGTACTTTCTTAGGTAGGTTTCCTGCGCGAGCAAAGCCGCGGGCAAAAGCTAGTGTTTCATAAGAATGTAACTTCTTCTCAGAAATAAAATCTTAACATCCCAGTGATCATCCGCAATGGAGACTAATCATAAACTTTACACACTTTAAGAACCCTTCGGGGCAATTTCTATTTGATTTATTATTGTTCTTATCAATAAATCAGACCACAATAGGGCTCTGGGGCTGGAATCGTGCAAGTTCTATTAATTCCCTTGAACAATTCCCAACTAAGAACAATGAGATTAAAGACAATACGTTGAAAACGTGAGATCCTATCGCCTTCGGATCCGCTTAAAGGTAGATCGATTAATACCTAGGTCAATTTATTAGACACGTGTCCAGAAACACCATGTAGGTTCATCTGGGCTTATGTGCTTAGCCGCTGTAAGGCCGAGCTAGGTTGTCTTTTATAATTGAATTCCCTTGACTTAGGATAAGATGTTGAATTGTTTTCGACGATTCAGAGAATAAAATGTTGCAATGCACTTTTATTTTAGCTATATGATTTTTTTTATCAAATAATTTAAATACCTACATATTACGTTATAAATATATTAAGGCCAATCTTAGGTAATCGTTGTAATTCAAGGCAAAGCGGTTAGTTATATTGTACTAATACACGTGATCTGATTTAATGTGAAAACTTAGGAAAGCTAAAGGGTATTACAATTGCTTTGTATATTCGCTTCGTATCGCGTAAAATTGCGCACGCTATGTAATTAGATATTGTACATAAAAACTTAAATATACAAAACTTTAAAATTACGTAAAAACTATTAGAGATAACAGTAGGCTTTAAGGCACTTTAATATTTTAAACATAGTAAGAAAACAAAGATGATTTTAATATGTACGATTTTATTTTTGTGTTTCCCACAAATTCAAAACATTTTTTGAATATCATATCAAAAATTGACCGCTCCAGCGCGCTCCAGACGCGGGTTCGAATCCCGCTGGAGTGGTCAATTTTTGATATGATATTCAAAAAAAAAACATGATTTTTTTGCATCGTTTTGGTTAAATTTAAACTAGCCTCTAGATTATTAAACATAAGGATTATATACTTTATTATTATATTTTTTTATCATTAGAGTCACTGTCCTTTCATTAAACACCTCACACCCTACGGCTACTGTTAGGATTTACTCCAATGTCGGGGTCCGGAAAAACATATAATAATTAATATACAAGCACAAACGCCCAACCACGGCAAACACCGAACCCGCAACCACCGGCACAGCAGTGTCCGTTACGCTAGGCCGTCTAAAATATTGCATACTAGACATTCTACCTGAACTCACCTCCGTTTATATATGTGTAAGTACCTATATTGTTTTCAATTACTGTAGTCTTTGAGTACTAATATTCATCACCATAATACTCAAACAAATTGTATCTGTTTTTATATTTGAGTATAACATAGAGAAAATCATAAAACGTATGCAAAAGTAAGTTTATTATTATGTTGAAACGAAAACATTATAATTTTATTTTACAATCACGAAAACTAATCCAAATGGTTTCATTGCATATTAGTATAAACATACCGAACTAAAATCTCTTTTGATTAAAAAGTATTACATATTTAAATGATAATACAACTAAATTATTCCGGCGAAAGCTAGTTTCTTTATAATTAATCTCAGCACAAACAAAGATTTATATGATGTAATAAAAAATTAAAATATTTGGAAAGCGGTGGTAGTGTGCGCGAAGGTAAGAAGCGACAACACCCCACCATTTTTCCTCCCCTCACATATTTCGTACACTGAACACGTCCTATAGTTCTTTCTGAACGGAATTGGTTCCAATAATCGCGTATGCCAATTGAATTTAAACCTTTTTTCGAGGGTACACGATACAATTTGGTACGGATCGTTCTCGCAGTGATTCCGCCGTAGACTCTTACATCTCGTCGAGGCGTTTAAAAAATAATATTTATATTTTTTTTCTGAATTTCATAAAAAAAAATATAACGCTATGTACAACTTAAGTAGATAGTATCTTTACGTGTCATCCTAGAAATTAAAATGAAAATAATAATAATAAATATATTTTTATTTATTTTATAGTATGCACTCAATTGTAAAATAAGTAACGAATAAACTGAGTTTATGTCGAGAATAAACAATAATATACATTTTTTTATTCAGCTGAATTATATCAAAAAGAATATATATCACAAAAATAAATATTTTTTACAGGTTTTAATGAGACGATGGCTATGAAGTATAATTTAATTCATTTGGACAATTTAACTTAAAAACACGTTTTTTATGCGTAATTGAACATGACCTTATTATCACTACAGAATAATTTTATAGTAAAATTGAGGCTACAATTGACTTAAATATCAATTAGTCCGAGAGACATAGCAAACTAAGTTATTATGCAGTTGAATATACACAAAATTCATACTAAGTAACCGCACGGGTAACTTTGTTTCGCTTAATCTGCATAATATTGAAAATGTCGTCTGTCTAGTAAAGTCAATTTATCGGAATTGTTCCATTCAGAGGTTATCAATATTCATTGGGAAAAATATTTATTGCTTATGAGGAAAGTCTTGCAGCGAATTTGAATAAACAATACACATTTCGTATGCGCAATGTTCAAACTAAAAAAAGCAGATAGACTGACTTCTGCAAAAATACGTCAAAAACTTTTAAATGGCACGTCGCGACATCAAATCAACATTAAATATATTTCTGGACGGTTATTACGAACTTTAAAGGTAAATTTTTAAATATATATATATTTTTTTAATATTCATCATTATTTCATTTCAGCCTATCGTAGTCCACTGCCGGACATAAGTTCGTGCCAAAAATGGCGTGAACTGTGTTTTGCCCATAGTCACCACGCTGGTTGGTGACCGCAGATCTGGCTTTGTCGCACCGAAGACGCTGCTGCCCGCCTTCGGCCTGTGTTTATTCAAAGCCAACAGTTGGATGGTTATCCCGCCATCAGTCGGCTTTTTAAATTTTAAGGTAGTAGTGGAACTGTGTTATCCCCACTTTTGTCACCCACATTACACATTATACACATTATACATTTAATATTATGAATAAGAAAAAAACGAAATATATATAAAAATAGTTAAAATAAAAAAACAACATGCATTGGAACGATTTATTTAAATTAATTGATTTATTTGATGTTCCATTTAAAAAAAAAGGTTAAATATATAAATTGTAAAACGTTTTTTCCCTTTTGTAGCGAGAGTATGTATCTCGTACCACGTTTTCCGATTCGAAAATCTTTGAACATCACTTTGTATGGACGACGGCAACTGTTGGGGGGTTCGTTGCGGTTTAGACTTTTACATCAATTTTCGTATTACCAATGGATTAAAACCGTGGGTCGGCCGCACTAAAGTTTCGATTGGATCGAGAGACGCCCCGTGAATCAAAGTAAAATTTGTATTCAGGTGGCCGCGTCTTTTTCCCGGACAAGGAGCGATCGATTTAAAGGAATATTTGATGTTACTTCAACACGCTTAGTGCTTATAAAAATGGGGAAGTTTTCAAATTAAAATGTTAAGTAGGCGTGTACGTTAGAAATTCTTGTTCGATGTTGGCTTATTTTGTGAGACAACTTTTTACATTTTTTTCTTTTTTTGTACAATTTGTATATTAAACGGGTGGAGTAAAAACCAGAATAATAACAGTTGATGACTAATACGAATTTCAACTAAAAGAAATATTATATGTAATTAAATCAAATAAAAATATTTAAATTATATATTTGTTTAATTGCGTGTTATTGAAATACAACAAAACAATTTTAGTGATGTTACAAAACATGTACGAGTAAGAAATAGCGAAAAAACAGTAAAGATTCTATAACTGATATATCTTCAACCGATAATTCTATTTACGACATACTATACGTCCTTCGTGGTTTTACTAACGCCGAGTTTTTTGCTATACAATGTAAGTATGTATACCGCTTCATGTCATTATGTCATGTCATATGGTCTGCAGATTAATAAACATGCAATAAAACACAATGCAAAAATATAGTAAATTTTGATATAATTTTTATTCATACACTTAAATTCAAACATTTTTTTTAAACTCGTCTCATTTGATGTTAATACAGTTTTTTCAAATATTAATTAATTAATTAATTTTAACAAATTACTTTTCTTAATTTAATTTGTTTTCTGTTTCACTCATTTCACGTATGACGAAAGTTATAAAAGTTCTATTAACAGTGCTACTATAGCAAAAATTTTTAGGTAATCTGAGCATCTAGACATTAGCTAGTTTAAACCAGATACACAAACTAACCGGCTTGCTATTAATAATAATAATACCATAGATAATCAAAATTCTTGAAATAAATGGCCTACAAACATACATCTCAAGAGTGGTCAATGTGGGCTATCTCGTTATCGCTATGAGATGTTTAAACTAACAGAAATGATCTAATTTCTGAACACGATAACGTAGATACCACACATTCTTATATTTGAACAGATGATAAACGTATGAGAGTATTACGACGTTACTTTGTGACTCATATTTATAATAGAGACCTTGATTCACCTGGATTAGCTGGGCCTGGATCAACAATTATCAATGTACAAAATATTATCATATAACATGAATGAATTAAAATTGAATTAAATATTTCCATCTCAGTTGTATGTCTTAGTTCATAGTGACTTCACTTCTTTACACTGTTATGACATCACCGCTGACAGCTGTAAATGTACAATGGTAAACCAACCTTAATGTTGATGTGTGTTTCTATCTATATTCATATAATTTTCATCGGAATCGAGTTTTCGACGAGAAAAACACTACTTAATGCGTGACTTTTTTTTGACTATTAGGGTGGCAATAAAACGTACGGCCGATGATAAGCGGATACCGTAGCCTATGGACACCTAGGAAGACCAGGGCCATTGCGAGCGCGTTACCAGTCGGAACCCTTTCTCCCGGAACTTTTTCTACCTTCCTCATCACAGGAACATAGCACTGGGTACTCACAAAGAAGTATCTATAGGTCGAGATACTTTCCCTGTCGTGCTGCTCCAAATATTAAGCAAAATAGATCCTGCTGGGCCTACATTAATAAAAACGTACATCGAAGATCTGTCAATCCATATATTTATTTGCATAATTAATCTCTAATAATATAATATAATTTTCTTATATATAAAATTCTTGCATTACAGTGTTAGTTATCATACTCCTCCGAAACGGCTGGACCGATTTCTATTAAATTTTGTTTGCATATCCTATTGGTCTGAGAATCGGCCAACATTTATTTTTCATACTTCTATGTTATAGGGAGGGGGGGGGGTTAAGGGGGTTAATAACATACACGGCCAAACAATGTTTTCAGCATCAGCTAGTAATATTATAAATGAGAATGTAAGTTTGTTTGTTACGCTTTCACGCGAAAACTACTTAACCGATCATCATGAAACTTTGTACACATATTCTTGAAGTTATAAGAAGTAACGGAGGATACATTTTACTAAATAAAATTAAAATATACAATACAAGCGAAGCCGCTGGAAAAATCTACTATGGCTACATTTGTAATATTTTGTGTCCATAGGATTACAAACGTTAATAATAAATAAATAAATAATTCTTTATTTCAGGTAACAATCATGAAAATTATTCTTACAGTGGATAAAAATTAACACGAATAAAAGTTAAAATGACAACAATTTTACAATTACAATAATAATAACTTTGTAACGTAGATGAATTTTTTCTTCTTGGCCTTGACATTTTCGTTTTGCTCCTTACGGAAGGAAATCTTTTAAAATTGTCCATTTTTGGAATTAAATTTTATTTTGTAACCTGTTTCTGATATAATTATTTCCTTATATGATAATAGTTGAAAACTCTATTAGTCAAATTAGTATAATACAGGATTTGAATAATTTTCCCATATAGAATTACAAGATTATCATAAGATGTTGACGATGTCAATCAAAACCAACGGATTAGATTGTGTTCATATAATAACTAAGAGACTCAAAGCCTAAACAAACATCTCATACAACAAAACAAAACTTAAACGCTGAAGGATATGAGAAAATCTGAAACGCAATTAAATTTCTTGTTATATTCTCAAATGCCAATCATTCAACCGTAAATTCAAAGTAGTTTTGAATATATATATTCAATTTGAAAGTTGCTAGCTCCTTTCTGTGTTTAAATGTTCGATATAATTGCAGATTAAAAAAACCTAAGATTATTTAAGCAAGTTTTTATCGTGGAAACATTTTTTTTTTGTCGTAGAAATATTATTCAAACTTTATCAAGAGTTCTGTAACGTTATGTGTGTCTAAGATTAAAAGTATAAAGCCTGTGACACACGAATTATTTACAGGTGGCCGTAACTGAACACGTCAGTGTTGACATACTTATGGACGTTGTCAGGTGATAAATAAAATTCTTCAAAGATTGCACACTACGATATTTCTTAATAGCGAGGCTTGAGATATATTTAGATGAGGATGACATATATTTAGTCATATATTTTATACACCTTGTTTAAGAAACCTAATTTAAGAAATTTTTGTATCGATTTTCCATCAACAAAATACTATTTTTCTTCCTTAACTACAAATACTCTAGACTATAGTATAATAAAAATTTAGACTTTGACAGGGGACGACACCATGCATATGAATGTCAAAGAATTCATTGTAATACGAAACTTTGAATAGTTACGAGTGCTGCAAAGGACACTATAGACGGCGCCACGGTCGCTTAGACCGAATATAAAATCATCATTTCAAAAATTTCGATCTAGCGGGTACATCGTTCTATAGCTTAATTGGCTAAAGCACCGACAGGGTAAGTCGGAGATGCAGGTTTGATCCACGCTGGAACGGTCGATTTTTGATATGATATTAAAAAATGTTTAGAATTCCTACTGTGTGGGTAACACAAAAATAAATCGTAAGAATCCACAAGTTTATAGTCATCATATAACTATAGTTGCGTTAAATTACCCTCCCTTTTTCGGCTTTTCATCCATGAAGTCGAACTACATCAACCACGATGCTAGCAGAAGGACAAGTTAATGGCCTGCATAACTGATCCTGGAGCTGCTCTTAATCCGTGTCGGATATGGCTGTTACGAAGGTTTTAGTAGGTAGCCTCAGCTTCCTTGGGCTTCGTCTTCAGATAGATATCTATGAAGCTTTCTTCTGCGTAAACGGAAAAAGAAAATATATTTTTAGGATTAGATCACAGCGAAATAATTTTTACACACACGGTCGTTTGATCTAAGTCTAGGCAACTTAATGGCTGTGTTTTAAAAAATAGCATAGTTACGTACAGATTTACGATAAAAAAGAAAGTATATACATTTACCAATATTATGCGGTACGAGCCAGTAAAGTCGATATTGAGACATCGTCTATCGGTTTAATCATAATTTATTTGTTTATATATTTATCACGATAGGTTTGATTATCCTTGCATTCTCAACACTCAACTAACCGTAGGATCTATGACATTACGTCTCTTGCGACTATAATTATTAGGTACAACAGGAAAATGTTCCGCACAGCTGCTCAGCGTGAAATGAACGGGTACAGAAATAACTACATCCATATCTCCTGTCTTCTCTCTGAATGCAAACAGAATACAGAAAATTTGTAGAAATTGATGGAAAAATGTAGAAGTTATAAGAAATTATTTTTGTCAATTTCAATGTTTTTAAAGATTCTTTGCTTCGTTTTGTTCATTCCTAGATATTCTCGTATTTTATTTGCAAAACGTGTTGAATCTATAATTTGATTGATGTAAATTAACTTACATCGATTTCAGCGGTTGATCCTTAGATTGGCATCTTCATATTATTAGCCGCTGTATCTTTTTGAATCTTCTACGTCTTAAGATAGTAAAAAATTTGAAAATTTGAACTATTTATTTAGACATATTCCAATTCTATTTATTACTAGCTGACCCGGCGAACTTCGTATCGCCTAACACAAACTTTATCGTATGATATTAAAGTTCAAATTGACTCTTATTATCACAAATCTTTTGTATGGGAGTAAAGAAAACTGTTGTTTTTAGAGTTTTTCAGGAAATTTAATTTTTTTTTTTTTAGAATTTTCTCTCTCCGTAAGAACCATCCTCGTACTTCAAGGAATATTTTTAAAAAAGAATTAGCGAAATCGGTCCAACCGTTCTTGAGTTTTGCGCTTAGCAACACATTCAGCGACTCATTTTTATATTATAGATTTACTGAATAAAACAAATATACAAGAATATGTATTTAAAAAAATACCGTTTATAGGCTTAAAATATTATCTTTAAAAGAAAATATTATTTTTAACAAAACAAAAACGAAAACTTATTTATGAGCAATTAAATTTCATTTGATATTGCGTTTCTATCTAGAATAATATCTTAAAATTGTATTTCATAAAATTAATGAAAACTAGTTTTCATTATTTTGACTATAATTTTGTTTTGGTTTAAAACCGAAACAGTGAAACACGTTTTTTTTCTTCAATAACGCGTAGAATAGAGAAGACACAAAGTAAATTAATATCAGTGTGGCTGAGATAACAGTCTCAAATAATAATGGTTATATATGAAATAATCAGATTTTCATTGGTAAACCTTATTCTGGAGTAATTACTAGAACAATTGTTAGCATTATTTGTTTGCTTTCAAAATTAGTTTATTTTAAAATCATATTCAAGTTCTTTCGACAATTTTATTTTACGCTATTATTCTGTTACCATGAAAACAAAAACAAACAAGAAACTAAAAAATAAAACAAAAAAATAAATAAAAAACAAAATTAACAAATAATGGAATTAGCGCGGTTAAGACAAAAAGACAATAGTTACGTCAACTACAGATGCGTGAAAAAACCGAAAAATAATTACAAGTTAATTTATTTAGACAAAAAAATTACAACTTAAACTTATTGTTTTAATTTCATCTTTTTCTGCTTTTCCGTCCGATGACTGGAGTTTGAGCTTTATCCCATCGAGGGATTTTTTTATAGCAAGATCTTTCTGTGTTTGTGTGTCTTTTTCTATCTATCTATCTAATATCTATCTACCTATCTATCTACCTATCTATCTGCCTATCTATCTACTATCTAAGAATTGGCGACGCGTCAGCGCAACGATCACATCGCTGGATAACGGGCCCCCGACAGAGGCGTGAAACCTAGTTGGGGCCGTTGAGTGTGAGACGTTTATATGTATTATTTATTTTATTTATTTATTCTCAATGTACACCAAAATATAGACAAATATAAAGATAGGTATAATACAAGATGTACAAAGGCGATCTTATCGCTAAATAGCGATTTCTTCCAGATAACCTTTGGGTACTGGACATGATACAGTAGCAGCGGTTAGAAGTGTGCACATATTAAGGAGGACAAATCAGTAATAAATAACGTTAAGCATATTGAAATATATGTAAATACTAAAATTTGATTTTTTTTTTGTTTTTATTTTATAGAGATTTTCATTAATAGTTTTTCATTCATTTTTTCCTTCAATGTTTTCAATTTAAAAAAAAAATCGTACAATTATTTTTTTTAGATAAAACGCATAATTGTGATGATATCGCATGCAATACGTATCATACAAAATCGTGTTTGCTCACTCATCCATTCATTTTCTGATTTATCTTTTCACTGTCTTTACACAATTTTAATCAAATATAGATACTATTATGAGAAATCCTTAATTTTCAGTTTCATTTCAATCACTAGAAAAAAATTGAACCCTTTAATATTACCCTTTTCTTTTCTATTTTTTTTTTCAAAGTTACAAAACAAATGGATAGTCAATGATAATAATTTACCTACTTAGTAGTTCGAGAACAGTATTAAGAACTTTAGTAGTGTACATCTGTAAGGTAGAGTTCGGGTGAGGGTCGGTTGTCGGTTTTGGGTCCGCCAAATCCTTAACCTCCCAAGGAACTGGCTAGGACGTCACCACAGGAATATAATACTATAAGAAAGCTGTAATGTTTGACTATGACCATTTGTAAGTGTGATATACTTTCCTAGCCGGGCGGGCTCGAGATTATGAGAAAGATATGCTGCTGCAATGCCATGTCATGGATTGTACCTGTTGCGCTGGCGGTTGCGTGTTCGATCCCTGCACATGACAAACATTTGTATTGGCCATACAGGTGTTTGCCGTGGTCTGGGTGTTTGTGCATTCCTTGTGGGTCTCCCCACCGTGCCTCGGAGAGCACGTTAAGCCGTCGGGCCCGTTTATTATCATGTACACCTGATAGCAATTGTTACTCATAGTATATATATATCCGCCAACCCGCATCGGAGCAGCGTGGTGGATTAAGTTCTGATCCTTCTCCTACATGGGGAAAGAGGCCTATGCCCAGTAGTGGGATATTACAGACTGAAGTGTATGCTGCTGCAACCTGCCCCAATAAAATAGACATATATAGATGGAGTAACTCCTACGGATTAAACATTAATCCCTCAAAATGTCAAGTCATTATTATCGGTACTCCTAAGCTTGTGTGTCGAATAGATTGGTCACTTATACCACCAGTCGTTTATAACAACGCCGTAATCAGTTACAGTGACAAAGTCAAAAACCTCGGAATTATCTTCGATAGACATCTTTCTTGGGCACCTCAGCTGAGTGAGATGAGCCGTAAACTATTAGCAGCTTTCGGATCACTGCGACGACTGCAATATTTCCTCCCTTTGCCTACCAAAATTACGTTAGCACAGTCACTCCTTCTACCAATCCTTGACTATGCTGACACTTGCTATCTTGATCTTAAAGAGCAATTAAATAAGCTTGAGCGCCTTCAAAATCTTTGCATACGGTTCATATTTGGTCTTCGCAAATATGACCACGTTTCCGAATTTCGCAATTGTTTCAAGTGGCTTCCGATTCGCTTTCGCAGGAATACTCACATACTCTCGCTACTATATTGTATACTTTTTCATTCTGATACACATCTGTACCTTAAGGAGCGTTTCAAGTATCTTTGTAATTCACACGAACGCACCCTTAGATCTGAGTCTACTTTGATGCTCGAAACTCCAGCTCACACTACTTCTTTTTACTCCAATTCTTTTTCAGTTAAAGCTGTTCAACTTTGGAACGCTCTACCTCTTCCTATAAAACAAGCCCAATCCCTGTCTTGCTTTAAAAAATACCTCAAGGCGCACTATTTGTCACTTAGTGCGTCATAATTGTTTTTTTTTTGTCTCTGCATAACATAATGTAGGAGTATTGCTTCACTTGTATTTTGTATTCTATGCTTTTATCCATATTCTGTGTATGTATGTATGTGTATATATATATATGTGTATATATATATATATATATATATATATATATATATATATATATATATATATATATATATATATATATATATATATATGTTTTTTATGTATGTATCTATGTATGTATGTATTGTTCTGTATATGTGTGTATTTGTACTCGATAGTTGATATTGTTCTACGTGACACTAATTGTCACTTCTCTGTGTACACTTCCCTACCGCTTTTTCACTACGCTGTGTCCTATATGCCCAAAGGTTGTCTGGAAGAGATCGCTACTCTAGCGATAAGACCGCCTTTGTACACTGTTTTTTTTTTATTTGTAATATGTTATTGTGTTGATCGTCGTTGTCTACAATAAAGAGTATCTATCTATCTATCTATCTATCTCAAATAATTATTTCAAATTGCATCATAAGAATCTTAATACGTATTGATTATTATTATTTATTGACATTTATAGCCCTTCAGATTAACGGCTAGACAGTGAAATGCTTAATCCGATTTAACATTTTTTGAAAGGTTTATGTAAATTTGAAATAAAATTATAATTAAATTAAAGAGATTTTTTTTTTATTTTTTGTAAATATGATTCAATAAATGTATTCGGTATTCTCGTAATAAGTGGATGATACCTATTTCAATTTTTATTTTTATTTCGTACTATTGAAATATAAACGGAAATGATTCAGTTTCTATAAGAAACAATTAACAAGACCCTTTCTCAAAGTTTGATATAACAGTGACGGTCAGTGAGCATCGCAGCTATAATTACCTATCTCGTGTTTTTAATTCACTAAGACTCATTTCCATAAAACTGCAGGCAGTGTAGCGTGGCGCGGACGCACTAGTACTGGTCGGTGCTAGTGTTGGCAGCTAACTTGTTTGTTTATCGATATCAATCTTGTAATAGGTACCTACTATTTTTGTTAGACTTACGAAAAAAAATTTTTTTTTTTTGTACTTCTAAATAGCTTTGACATATTTGCTGATTATTTAAAAAAGTAAATCTTAAATAGTCTAAAAAGTAGAATAATTAAATATATTTTCCAATTAAGCTCTTGATAAAATAATTGAAAAAATATAAAACGTTTGATGGAAAACGTCTTATCAATTAGTACTATTCACATAAAAACGACGACAGTATTTACCTTTTATTTTGTAACATAGAATTAACATAATGAGTATTTTATCAAAACTCATTTCCACTAATCACCTCCGCGCATCACTATAGCGCACACCTTCCGTTGTCAGTCCTACGTGCTAAGCGCATGCGCGCGACCGTCTTGTTCACCCGTTTCGCGCTAAAACGAAAATTAAATTTATATGGCAGTGGTGACCCGACCGTTTGGTGTTGTGACCAGTGCGAGAGTCGAAGGCGGCCACGGGAGGACTTCTCAAAATGGCTGGGTAATACCACTAATTGTATTTAACAAGGTCAAAATAAGAAGTATTTATTGTAAGGAAACAACACGTAACGATCTTTCAATACCATCTTGGACTTCATATTGTTTGACTATTGTTCGTAATTGACTTTTTATGTGAATATTCAACTGTTTTTGTTATCTGTTTTTATTTCAAAAAGAACAATTTCAAATAAATTTATTGCGTAAGACGGAATGTTAAATAACTATGAAATTCGTCGTAAATATTGGTAGTAAATATTATCGTGCTACATTTTATTTTACTACCATGATTTTTTTTTGACGAATCTTAAGTAGGTTTTCGGTGTAACCTTTTTATTCGTTATTGAATTCTATAATTAAATGCAATTTTTCTAGAATTTTTAATATCTAAATTTCTTTAAATATATCTATATTTTAGTAGTAGTCAATTCGTAGTTAAAGTAACTAGTTCTGAAGTTCGAATCGCGTTCGTGGCAACTGTTACAGTTTAAATATTTGTATGTGGGTGTGTAAATGTGTGTGTTTCGCTGTAAAGCACATTATTAATTACGTTAATTAAATTCAAAAATTAAATGAAAATATTCATATTTATTATAAGTCTCCATTTTCTGTCTGCGATAGAGTAATTATAAAATTTTATAGTTTTTATATGTACATGTTATAATTACTAATTTAAAGTTTTTATTATAATTAAAAGTTAAGATCTATTCAGTACTTTTGACTTCATCTGGGTAGAAATAATTGGCCCCTTTCTCTCTGTCTTTCTTTCTTGTATCTCTCTTAGACTTCTTAGGAATCAGTACATCCCTTTAAAGGTGATTTATCTAAAAAATCATAACGGTTTATTTCTAACAAATAATATAAACTAATAATATAAATTTCCTTATCTCTTTTTGAGTATTTAAGGCATCTCTAAAAAAGATGGTTTTTATAATAACACGATAACACTAAATGGTACCCAGTCAAATCAGTCAAAAAAAACCTTGTATAGATCCAAAAAATACACAAGAAACATAGACGCCCAAACTATGACAAAAGTATGAATGGCATAAGACACAAAAAATGCTACTACATACGGTAAACAAGCCCGGGAAACACCCGTAACCATTAATGCGACGGTCAGTTACAGTAACCACTGCGCCAATTCGTGATACAATAAAGGTTGTGTTGTAATACATATATAGTACCGTATAATATACATTCCGTATCTAGCAATGGTTGTTTTACTACAGGTAGTAGGTATGTTTTTAAGTAAAAATTACTCATAGTATACTTGTTAGTAGGTATTCGTTTGTTTACTTGAGCGCGTATTACGAATTATCATCAAATTTGTCGTGAAAATATAATTTATTAAACAAACAGTTCTTGCTTCACTGAAATATCTGACTCACTGATAATGTAAAAATAAACATAAGGTACTAATGATATGATAATATTTTAAATTTCGAATTTATTTATATAGATACTTCATGACAGCCTCTGCCTTGAACAAAAAGGGCGCTGTATGTCAAAAGTCTAAAGGTGGACAATAATTGAGATAATAGTATATATATCGAGCGAACGCAGCTCTTTACAACGCCTTTACAAATCTAATAAATATTTTAAAATTTTGTTTTATTCTATTTTTAATTTTAAGAAAAGAAAGATTCTATCTTTCATAGATAAAAGGAACTAAGAACAAAAAACAAATAAAAAAAACGAGACTACATCAAAGTTTTTTTATTCGTGAATCATGAGTGATTTTGTTTATGTATCACCGGAAGACTTCCGTTTTGTCTAATTTAAATACATAATGCATAACTGTATATTTTGATTAGTGCACCGTTTAAGTAGTTGAGAGATTTTTCGAGTACTACTACTGTTTATTACTACGGCTTACTTTCCTATATACATACTCAAAACTCAAATTCTCAAAATTATTTACCTTGATTTGGGTCTATATTACAGCTCATAAATGCTTCGCCTTTGTGGATTTACAAGTTGCTTGAGTTGTGCTTTAGCTTGCCTAATTTATCGCGTGTTGCCTGATAACTTGTACTACAACTTGTAGTACAACGACTTTGTCCCTACAATGACTTATGATCATAGACAGATTTTTGGTCAACGCGATACCACAAAGATCGTCAAACGCCGTATTTGTTTTTATATTCTAAAAACAAACTAATCTGAATCTTACATACAATAATTCAAATATCCTTATTGTAAAAGTAAAACTCTGTTGAAGATTAGGTAGGTTTATATGCCAATAATTTTTTTATTAAAAGTCGAACCGCTAGATACGTCATTCATTTTGAATCTGCAATGCTTAGGTAACAATCATTTAATTCTATAACTACTACTACGGACTCTAATGTTATATTAGAGTCCGTAGTAGTAGTGGTTTGTAGACACTAATAAAAAAGTAAGCAATTTAATTTGTAAATTATTTTAAATATTCAGAACTCTGAAGATAAGTGTTCTTTGAATGGTTTCGTTTTCAAAATTAAATTATAAAATTTTACAGACAACTGCAGTGTAATATTATATTAAAATGTGAAGGACTTTGAACTGAGTTTTTTACTTAATCCAAACTATTATTTAAAAAAAAATAGTTCTTTTAAGGTCTTAATTAAAATTTTATATTATTATTAAGTTTAAAATAACAAGACGATAATGAAAATATATATAGGCGACCGCTTTGGTGTAATGGTTTGTGTGCGGTGTCGGCAACGCCTAAAACACCAACGGTCGCGGGTTCGACTCCCGCTCGGAGTGGATACTTGTGTTTATACAACTCATTTCCGGTCTGGTTGTTAGTCCTTGTGGGTGGGGGTGGATGCGGTGCCTCGGAGAGGACGTTAAGCTGTCGGTCCCAGTTGTTATCATGTACACCTGATAGCGATCGTTACTCATATTAGAAAATACATATATCCTCCAACCCACATTGGAGCAGTGTGGTGGATAAGCTCTGATCCTTCTCCTACATGGTAAAGAGGCCTATGGTATATTACAGGTATATGATGTAAATTACAGGCTGAAGCGAAATGAAATTATATACTTTAAATGAAAAATTAAAACAACGGATTTAGGGCACAGCGGAAATATCCTGCTCACAATCTGGAGCAGCTCGACTGGGGAAGTACCTCGACCTTACAGAAGACATGTGTTGCAGGCGTTTATAGGCTACGATAATCGCTTACCATCAAGTGAGCCTTACGCTTGTTTGCTGACCTAGTTGTAAGAAAAAAATTATGACTGAAGCCAATTGTATTGTATTGGGCTCGGTTTTTCGCATTTAGACGCAAAGGTGGTCCATTATGCGTGAAAAGAGGGCTGACTAGTTCAGCCAGCCCAGCTCCTTCCAGAAGCTCAGAAGCCTCCTGGGGCGTTCACAGGCTGGGATGGTAGCCCGGTGTGCGGCCACTCCCTCGATGTTGACGGTTAAGACTGAGCAGTCGGCACGCTAGGTGCGGTGATACTTCCGTGAGTATCGATTTAGACTGTCTACAGCCGGTTTGGTTTGCCCAAAGGGCATTGTGATTTGCACGTGTACGTTGCCTTACCCACGAACGCAGTTGTCCAAATGGTAGCGGCAGTAGGATGGTTGGGCCGGCAACGTTTGTATTGGACCCCTGTGTTGCAAGCTCGTCGGCAGCATCGTTTCGGTGCTGACTGAAGCCAATCATCATCATTCAGAAACTGTCTGTTTCTGTAATTTTACTTTTTACGATTTTGCTTACTTAAGATAGAACACAAATGTACTCAAAATTCTGTGTCTGTAGGCTAATTTATTCGCTTTAAATAAAGTGGGCCATCGTTGTTACTTAGCTTAGCCACGTTATTTGACCAATTTAATCATAGTAAATCAGAACGCCAGTCTGACGGCCTACGTCAATTGGTTAATTTGAAGAAACCTTCTAATTTACTACCATTTAATTAGTCAAGCTAAGCGACGGCGACTAGTCACTATTTTCTGTAATTTCATTCATGAATTCTATTTCTAACTGGTCAATATATATTCAAATATAGATAAAAAAAAAGTTATGTCGCTTTTCGAATGTATACATGATTATCATAATTATTAATTGAACTAGTTGTCAACCAAAATTTTATGTATCTACTAGCTGTAGGTATCTTGCGCGCGTTGCTACGCTTTTTTATAATTATGTTTTTTTTTGGTCGTACTACATCAGAAACCTTTGTGGGCTCATGCACAACTATTTGCTGAAGTTGATCAAATGCATAGCTTACGATTCTATAAAAGACATACAGACAATTAACTTCTTAGAAAGTTTTACAGGTACATGTTTAGTGATATCATCATTTGTGTGTACGTATTCAATGTGCGTCTTGTAATATGAACGAGTACATGTGTGATTTTAAGTGTTAAATAAATTGTTAAATAAAATTTTTTTGAAAGATTTAAACTAATACAAGCATAAAACTAGTGAATACAAAACCATTTTTTATAAAATCTCTATAAAACAGACACAAGTTTTATTTGAAGTCTTATATAACAATGTATGATTAACATATTATATAATCTGATAAATGCAGTTCTTTAGATTTCATAAACAGCATTTTTAAACGTAATTGAGATACTTAACTGTATTAGAAATTAAGAGTAATCATTAGATTGATGAGAGGGAAACATCACGCGATGGCTGTAAGCCATTGCAACGATTAAGACTCGCTCTTAATAGTTCAAATGGTTATAAATGAGAAAATCAATTACCTAACGAGTATATATTTTATTGACGTAGATGACAAATATTTCTTAATTCGATTTTTTTTTGTGTTGTCGAGTGCTTATTGAGTAGTATTCCAATACGGGTAAGCTTTTTACTCACAAGATGCCCGAGTTTAAAATATTACTGGCCATAATTAAAAGAATAAAAAAGTAAATTGGAGTAAGTAGGTATTATTACATTGAAGAGAATTTTTAAACTGTATATACTTTACCATGTATTTCGAGATAGTGAAACTGTTTTTAAATTCGCGTTTTTTTTTATTGCGAGTTTTACATATTTATCAAATAATTTAAACATAGGTACAGTTTTTCTTTACCGTACGGTAATGGGGCCTGTGATACAATGTGTGCTTAATAAAGGTATTCTTTTCACTCTGTCTTGTATTAAGTCATGCTCCGATTAGTTATTTTGTCTATTTCATTTATTTTTATTATTATTTAATTTACTTTCTCGAAGCGGACAGTTAATTTGAGACTTACTTACTGTAATAGATTATTATCTGTTATTTAGGCTTAAAGCAACTTCGTCACTGACCACGGTACCATGCGCGAGTGTCCCTGTGGCGTCCACTTCTCCCTATTGGGGACAGACTCTGCTGATTTTTGTATATATTTTGGTGAATACTATATGCATCAGCAAGTCCTACGTATAAAAAGGTTATAAAAATTCAAAATAATTTAAAACTGTAGGGCCTCTTTTTAAATTATGATTTATAAAGATTATAATTTAAATCATCAATTTTACTACAAGTAGTGTTATAAACTTAACATTAAGTTATATATCAATTTTTTCCCCTTTTTTATACGACTAGGTCGGTGAACAAGCGTACGGCTCATCTAATTTTTTTTTATATCACTAGGTCGGCAAACAAGCGTACGGCTCACCTGATGGTAAGAGATTACCGTAGCTTCTAGACGCCTGAAACACCAGAAGCATTGCAAGCGCGTTGCCGACCCAATCCCCAATCCCCCCCAGGAGCTCTAGTCACCTTACTCACCAACAGGAACACAATACTGCTTGAAAACAGTATTATTTAGCTGTGATCTTCTGTAAGGTTGAGGTACTTCCCCAGTTGGACTGCTCCAGATTTTGAGCAGGAAATTTCCTGCTGTGGCCTCAGTTGTACGTAGTAAGTATACTTGTAATGTTCCTAGTTGATTACACTAGAATCCACCTGCGATTCTTTTAAGGTGTTTCAACTTGGATTATAATTTTTTTGCGTTACAACGCTTTGCTTTTTGATATGACGTATGTCATTAACGGGTAATTCGTTCGGTAATTTCAAAATGTTATTGATAACATAAAATTACTATTAAATTGAGTCATAATAATTACTATTAATATTAGTTACTATATCGACGATAGATGAAACCAATAAAACTTAATTTAATATAGTAGAAATGAACTCGATTTCATTAGGATATAACGTAATTTATTATTTGTTTTGTTGTACACGTAATCAGATTTGCTTCAACGTAAGCATTTTACTGTTTTATAATCAAACCAATCAATCAGAAATAACTTTATTCAAATAGGCTTCAAAAGCGTTTTCTAAATTAAAATTTTAAAAGTGATTTTTATTTTTAAATGTTTAGCTACCACCGATTCGGAATGTAAATGTTGATCAGTTAACCTTTTAAAAATAATAATTATGTAAACTGTATTTAAGTACAAAATTAGTAATATCTTGCATGAAATACAGCGTCGTATAATGATTTGTTTTATATTCATCTTCCTCAATTTAAGTGTAATAAACTGTTTAATGTTTTTGTTGGTTAATTTTAATACCGAATCAGTTCTAACAGAGACATTACAAAATGGCAAACTATACTTGATAATAATTGTGTTTGCTGGCAAATGAAAAAAAACGACTTCAACTTACATCGACAACCAATAAAAAATACTATAAATTTACAAAAAAAAAAAAATAGCAATGAATTACGTATTATAGAGATAATTCAAAAACTACTCGTTGGAACTCGGCTTTCAGAATTAAGAACCTCCTCCTTTTTTAAATCCGAAAAAAAAAACTAAACTCATCTTACCTAACCTTAACATTACTCACTATTCTGCTGTAAGTAATCTTTTTCAATGGAATGAAATAAAGTTCTTTAAAAAGGCTTCCTGTACTTTTCCCAACGAAATATGTCAAAGCCAATCGTAACTTTCTGTGTTAAGGGGTGAAATCTTGATTCATTGCGTGCCCGAGAATGAATTCTTCACGTTTCATTCAACCAGATGATATGTTACGCTCCGATCCCTTTCATTTAAGTTGTCTCATCTTTTAACATCTATTGTACAAACGTTTGTTATTATTAAAATACTATCCCTTATGTAAATATTATATAAATAAATAAATAATAAATAAATAAATATCTTATAACATACAGACACGGTCATCTGTTCCTACGGTAATCAACTTAATGCTTGTGTTATAGGTAACAGCCGGCTGATATAGCTTAATACTTTTTTCTTTTTTTTATAATAGATAGAAATATTACATATATAAATATATAAGCACAAATATTACCCAGACTCAGACGGAAATCGAACCGGCAACCCGTGGAGCAGAAAGCAGAGCCACTACAAACTGTGTCAACGAGCTAGTGTATAAATGTAAAGTAAATTTTTCATTAATAATTAATTGTCAATTGTTTATTGTTAGCTGACGCGATAGACGCTGTCCTATCTTACAAACTGTCAATTACATACAGTTTTAATTATAGTAAAGTTTTCAGAAATTTTCCAATTTTCTAAGCAATTTTTAAATTGTTTTTTAACTTTGAAAGAACTTTCTACAAAGTATTAGAAATAGTTAAAAAATAATTATCGATAAGAAAATACAGATCTCATCCAGACAACCTTACAGAATGCTTGAAAAGAAAACCAACATCTATATCCAATGTGTTCTTGTGAATTAACCAGAACTCATAATAAACTGTAAGATTGTTGCTGTATTTTGTAGCGACAAAACGGAACTTATTGTTTAAATAAAAAATACTAACGTTAAGGTTTTGTGCATTATCTGAAATCTTTTTTTTTCATATCAAGAAAAATTCTGGATTGCACAAGGATTAGTAGTAGGTATAACAAGTTTATACATTAATATGGTAGGCTTTAAAAGCACTTTTTAATTTTCATTCTTCAAATTAATATTATATTTGTTTTATTTATTAATTATGTTTAAAATAACTGGATAAGTCATGTTGAAGAAACCCATTCATTAACATGACGATAAAATATTATTTTGGTTATAACCCTTGAGTAACAAAAGTTTAACAAAAAACCCTTTTTTGCTTTGTTAGAAAAGTTTTAGAGGTGTGATCAATCGGAAATTTAAAACTAAGGTATAGTAACCCTAATTTGAACTTGCGAGCGTTGTAATTATTACGTCATATTTATATGATATAAAATACAGCACGATCTTCAGATTCCTTAATATGCCAGTCCAACTCACAGTTCCTCAGTTTTAATTTTTATTTATTTCATACACAGTTAATTAATGGCTTATTAAAAACGAAGAGTTCCCTTTGACTTTAGTTAATTAGGAATTCTCGTTAACCGGTAACAAAAATTCCTGCGACTAATAAGCTAAATATAAATTAATTAAAATTATATCTTAATAAAATACCGTCACACAAAAACAACATACTTCGATAATAACGTTAATTAGGAGTTTCTTTACTAAAATAATAAATTTCATGAACAATTCAATTAATTCTAACGAACCTTCCGTACACCTAAGTTTCTGACTGAGCTAATAACATTTTATTAACTTAGGTCCAATCAAGCGAAAAAGTCAAATTTAATTAATTATACGGTTACACTGTGAATTTTAGACCTTTTCACCGTAGTTTGTTTTTGTTATTTAATTACTTTACTTATGTGTTGCTTGCCTGTATATGTAGACTAGTAAATTGAATGATGTTACTTTATTTTTAAATCGATAAACTATTTTAATTTATTGCTTCACACACATTGGTGAGTAGTAGAGGTAGTGAGACATATGTATTTACAGATGTCGATAACATGAATGGATTGCTTTTTATTCAAATTCAGAATAATTTTTCAACAAAATTGAGACTCATATAATGTAGCAAAATAAATATGTATACAGTTAGTTATGCTTTTGTGTTATATTGTTCGCTGTCAAATAAGACATCTAGCTAAGGTTTTCTTGTACAGCATAAAGCTAACATCGATTTTGGCAAAGGCATTAGTCGTATAATAATTATATAAGCGCTAGAGTCATTCTTGTATACAAAGTCTAAACTGTGTAATAGGTTTGGATGTACCTTTGCATGATTTATACTACGTGCTAGAACACTTGATACTTTTTATTCTCAAAGCTTAGTAGAAAGAGACAGGTTACTTTGGGATTTTGTTATATACAACTATTTCGGCATCGGAAGCGCGTTGTCGAGTCGACCCGTTTCCTCCCTGGAGCTCTGTTCGCCTTACTCATCATAGGAGCACAACACTGCTTGAAAGTAGTATTATTTAGCCGTGATCTTCTTAAGGTAAGTCGCGTAAGGTAAGGTCGCGGTATTTCCCTAGATTTTGAGCATTACATTTCCTACTTTGTCCCACTTCACTTGATTTTTCCAGAAACGTGATAAAGAAACGTGATACTCTGATGCCAATTACATACAATACAATAATTACACTCACATATAATAGATATGTCTATCTACGTCATTACTAAAAAAATCTTATTCATTTTTTTTTTTTTCATTTTATTCTTACAAAAACTTAAGTTGTTAAATAGCATCACTTACTTAATTTAGAATCAAATCTCTTAATATTTTAGAAAACTTCAATCACTGCATAATTATGATATTTTTTCTTTTCAAAGACCGTTTTATATTATTTGGCTCCAATTCTGACTTCAACCTAAACCTTCGATCACTTAGTGACAATCGGCTGAAGATGTCTGTCTCGCAATCACAAGGGAACAGTAATTCATTTACAATTAAGGCTGCGAAACTATGGAATAACCTACTTGGAAAAGTTCTTCATTCTGATTCCTTGTCAATTTTTAAGAAACCCTTACACGAACATTATCTATCGATTTAAACATTTTTTATACTATTATGTATTATTTATATGTTTTTATGTTGTATGTGTGTGTATGCATGTAGGTGTGTTTACCTATGTTTTAAGTATTTAATATGTGTATATTCTTATGGAAGGTTTACGTAAATTTATTTATTCATATGCTTTTGTATGTTTATCTTATATGTATTTGTGTTTATATGCTATATCCTTTTATTTATGTAGGTATATATATGTTTTTATATATTAATCTACTTTTACACTATCCCGTACTTTGTTATTAATAATATCCTTTTACCTGGGGTTGCCTGGAAGAGATTGCTTAAAGCAATAAGACCGCCTGTGCATGCTGTCAGTTTATCTACTTTTTATTTAATATATATTTTTTGTACTGCTGTATTTTTTACTATGTGAATGTGTTTACTACGTCTATGCAACAAAGTAATAACTAACTAAATAAATAAATTATATTCAAACGAAATTTTTATTTTGGTTTCCTTATTAAAGTATTAAATCTAAAGAATTTATTTGAATATTCTAGCAAGACTATAATAATATACACAGGGACAGTGGGACAATTATAGGTACGACGTGCAAAATTCAAGTCTAATTATTAGATATGTGTACATATATATTTTCTTCGGTCAGTCAATAAAACAAAACTTACGTAACCGTTACATACGCTTGAAATAATTCCGTCCGTACTTTTTGTTACATCTGATTTATAAGTTCATTAAAAATATAGTTATGATAATTACATTAATTTTAAAATTAAATTGGACTAGAGATCCATATTATTGGTTTTCTTACATAAATCTTCACGTAACGTCCGCTTATTAGTTTTCCTTATTTATATGATTGTAGATGAATTTCCTCATATGTATTATTATTTTATATTATACTAGCTGACCCCGCAAATGTTTTGCCATATATAGTATTGAGCCCCCTAACCCCCCCACCCCTATAACTTGGATGTATGAAGAATAGATGGTGGCCGATTCTCAGACCTACCCGATATGCACATAAAATTTCATCAAAATTGATCAAGCCGTTTCGGAGCAGTATTGTAACTAACATTGTGAAACGAGAATTAACAATATTCACTTACAGAAGATAATAAAACAATAGGAGAAATGTACAAGTATTGACGTTATCACTGAAATGGCAATCTCTTCCAGGCAAACTTAAATAGAGGATAGTATTACGTGTAGTTAAACTTTTATTAGTATTTAAACTTTTACATGCAGCAGGTGGTTGCTTCTATCCTGTATCTCGTCATCTGATGTGTCTAATGCAATAACTATTCTCAACATGAAGACTCTTTATATCACGAATAATTTCAACTTACTTGAAGATCCTGATGTAGGACTAAACTAAGAATTATTACAGTTCTTCAACAGAACCTTGTAATAGGAAGTATTTATTTATTTATTTATTCTTAATGTACACCGAAATACAGACACATATAAAGAAAGATACAATACAAGATGTACAAAGGCGATCTTATCGCTAAATTGCGATTTCTTCCAGATAACCTTTGGGTACGTTTGGGGACACGATATAGTAGTAGCGGTTAGAAGTGTAATTAATAGAAGTAATTTAATTATATGAAATAAAAAAAATACATTTCAAATCAACTTCAAAAGGCTGATGTTCGAAAATATATGGCTATTCCAAGATATAAAGAAATAATGCCGCCAATGTTATGTCTAAATCCTGATGATATGTTTACTAGATAAGTTGTGAAAATTATATTTAATAGATAACACACTAAATGATATGCAGTTTATTGTGAGATTCGTATGGAGATAGATACACACCATTCGCTTTACCTGCACAGCGTTGCGTAACGATGTCTCGGTCTTAAAGGGTTGTCATTCATGACAGGACATGATTTAACTTCTACAAACGGAAATTTTTATTTTTTATTACAAAATTGTCTACTTGTCCACCAAATCGAAATTCCGACAAATCACAATAATCATGAAAAAAAAAAGATTTTTTTATTTTTACAAAAAAATGTAAATAATGAGTATCTTTTATGTTTAAAATGTGACGGGATTTACACGATAATATTTAAGTCGCTTAAATTGAACTAAAAGATAACATTGTGCAGTGCTTTGAATCCCTCGGTTTTCTCTAGTTTTAAGAGAAATAATATTATAACTGTTCTGACTAATGATAACGAATTTGTGTGTGTGGAACTTACAAAAATGGATCACAAATTATGAATTTTTTAACAATATTATAAGTATTTTATTAAAATTTAAATTTTTATCTTAAAACAGCAATGTATCAAGCAATGTCTCAATTTGTCCTTATTACAAGAAATATCTGCCATTGACTATATGTTACAAATACTATTAAATGCAAATGCCTTAACAAAATTTTATTAATATTAAAATATAAAGAGACTTGTTGTGATTCTTACTGACTTCTTGAGTCTGTCTGGTATTCTTATTTTGATTTTTAAAAAGGATTTGAAAAAATTTACTCAAAGAAAACATACTATTAGTTTAATTTAAGCGTTACATTTACAGTTTATGGGAAAGCCACAATGACCGTCTTGGTGTGAATAGCCCCTTTATACTTCAACAGACATAAAAGATTGTTTTAGTGTTTCGTGGGGACAATGGCAAAGCATTTGACAATGAATAGTTACAATGGCCGTGAAAATTCAAAGGTCTTTGCCCCTCTTGTTAGGAAATGACAAGAACATGGGAATTTGGGTGTTTTGAACAAAAGGAAGCTCCTTAGTGTTTTTGCGAGAGAATCATTCAAATGTTTAATATAACTCTTAAGGAAAATTAATTATTTAATTAGGAAGAAAAACTTTGAGCGGAGAAGAATATTTTGGAACACAGCTTTATATTTTAACAGAATCAATATTTATAATAAATTTTTTAAGTGTGATTATTTATTGATTATTTTCTATTTATTGATTATTCATTGATTATTTTATATTTTTTGATTATTTTGTTTTTACTGAATTGTTTAAATTGTTTGTTAAATTTAATGTTACTTGTTGTGATAAACTTAACTAACGCATTGGATTACTGTAATGTTAGTTCTAAGTTTTTGTTAATGCATAAATAAATAAATAAATAAATAAATAAAAAAATAAATAAATATCGAAAAGAAAGGTGTTTAATTTCGACGCCGTCGAATTTTCCAATTTTAATGAAATATAACATAAGCTATTTCATAATTATTCTTCAAGAAAATTTAATTTATAAACTATAAAATTTAAATCCTTAAACAAAAATAATATATACGTACGTGTATATACGTCGATCTTTCGAGACCACGTGGCCACGTGCTAAGAACGTGGGAATTGAGGAGTTTTGAGCGTTGTTTTTCTTACAGAATAATTACCAAAGTTTTATATTATGTTTACGGAAAATCACGAAATTAGGTAAAAATAAATTCAAATTATACAATACAAACAAGCTTCAAGCCGTTTTGGCCATTTCATAAAAAATAACATCATTTAATATATTAATATTTCTCTTTATATCTCTATGTATACAATATACCTATACATTTTTTCCTTGTTTATCAAGTTGTTTATTGTTAGTCCATATAGGTGCGAGTATATGACGGATACTTATTTTCTAATTACAAAAACAATCAGGTTGGGTCATAAAGACACGTGACGTTTTCAACCGTGATAGTTAGATTCAAGTGTGACGTCACACTGCATAACAGCTTTGGTTTAAAATATTCAGTTCTAGTGTCTACTGACATATCAAGCGCTTACTCAATGACCTAGTCGCAAGCAAATTAAAAAATCACCAACTAAGTGTGGTTTTTTTCATACCATTCGGATATCAATTAGTATATCACCAACTAAATGTGGTTTATATCATAATACTAGGGTACTAAATACTGGAACGATCCGCTGTTCTCATATCGTTTACATCGCCTATGTTTACTCTTGCAACACCAGAAAGCAACATCTATCAACACGAATCAACGCTGACGGTTTTAATTAAAAAGAAACATACTCAAAGAAACACCTATATATAATATATAGCAAAATACCTTCAGCGTCATACCACGTCCTAGCTTTACAAGGCAGTCACAGGACTGTCGATTTTTAACCGACTTCCAAAAAAGGAGGAGGTTCTCAATTCGACTGTATTTTTTTTTTTTTTGTATGTTACATCAGAACTTTTGACTGGGTGGACCAATTTCGACAAATTTTCTTTTAATCGAAAGGTGGTGTGTGCCAATTGGTCCCATTTAAATTTATTTGAGATCTAACAACTACTTTTTGAGCTATATCTAAAAATGCGTTTTTACTTGACGCTTTTTTCGTCGACCTACGTTGTATTATACCGCATAACTTTCTACTGAATGTACCGATTTGGATAATTCTTTTTTTGATGGAAAGGGAATATCTCTAGTTTGGTACCATGATAAGGAAACCAGGATCTGATGATGGGATTCCAGAGAAATCGAGGGAAACTCTCGAAAATCCGCAATAACTTTTTACTGGGTGTACCGATTTTGATAATTTTTAATTTAATCGAAAGCTGATGTTTATCATGTGGTCACATGTAAATTTTATCGAGATCTGATAACTACTTTTTGAGTAATCTTTGATAACGGTTACTTGAGTATTTTTTCGTCGATCTACGTTGTATTACTCGTCGATGTAATTGAAGTCGGTTTTTTTTTTCGTTTGCGAGCAAACACAATTATTTAGTCTCATATAAAAATTCGCCTGTAGGATAAACATTATCATAATGCATGATGTTTAGCAAAAATCGTGGGCATTTTAGAGCTTGTGGGTGTTTTATCATGATATTGACATTGCTTCCGCTGTCATCACAACGCGTCCAGCAGTTCTGGGACCTTATTCACAACAATATCAGAAAACTACTTGAGAAAAATATTTGATGCTGAAATCTTCTGTAAGTTTCAATTACTTTTATAGGCAGGCTATTTAAAATTTTGACAAGATTTTCTAACTAAGCTAATAATATTATTTGATTTTAACGTGACGGTGTTCAAAACACTAGTGGTCCCCCAGTGCTCGAAATCAGGTCATAATTAATTTAAATTAAAAGTTTAAACAAAAGAATATATATGCGTGTGTGTGTGTGTGTCAAACACATAACATACAATAGTGTGTGTATTTATTATTTATTATATTTTTATGCATAATTAAAAAAAAATATTAGCATTTTACTCTCCTCTATATAAAATATAAGTGTGCTAAATTTTTTATTTTTTTAATATATTTTTATGCATAATTATAACAAATATATTAGCATTTTACTCTCCTCTATATAAACTACAAGTGTGCTAAATTTCATTCTGCTCCGTGCGCGCAATTTTTGTTAAAAGGAGTACAAAGTTTTTATTTCACGTATTAATATATAGATTACAGTAGCCCGTACTTTTTAAGGAATGCATAAGTAGCATACTGCATAAAGAAACCAAAGAAATATCAGTTCGACGTAAAATAAATGTTTGTTTTCTATTGTACATGGAAACGAAGTGTTTGCTCGGTAAAGAATCCAGCGCTGTGATAGTTGTCATAACATCCTCAACAAGTGACGGTACGATACAGACTTGAACACAACGTTATAATATGTTACTATTTTTTCGATCTTCACCTACTTTTAGACATTGAATATAAATAAATATTTCAAACGTTTTGTCGTAGTGTTAGAGCCATATGTGTTCGTATTATGAGTTTCATTTGTCAATAGTTTCATTGAGAAATTTTCACAGATTTATGAAACAAGATTTTTTAAGAATAAGTACAAAATACTTATTTAAATAAATTTATACTCGTATTACAAGTAGATGTATAATTTAATATTTTGTGTTATTTATTTTTGTAAGATTAATTAATTATTCTTTTCGGAAAGTGATGACATTGTAATCCGAGTGCTTTTCCTCGAAATGTTTTCTTTTGCCAATTAATTAATTCCTTGGTAATATTATTTAAATTATTTTCATTTTAAGGATTTTGAATTCAAAACATTTGTAACCGACTTCAAAAAAAAGGAGGATGTTCCTAATTCGACTTACTTGACTATTTTTTCATCTACCTACGTTGTATTACGAGTCAATGTATTTAAAGACAGTTTTTTTCCTTCGTTTGTAACCAAACACAATTATTTCGTACCGACTTCAAAAAAGGAGGAGGTTACTCAATTCGACTCAAATTATATTTAATGTATGTTTGGGGATAACTTCGTCGTTTATGAACCGATTTTGATAAGTTTTTTTTTTGTTGGAAAGAAGATATCCTAAGTGTTGTATCATGGTAACGAAATCAGGATCTGATGATGGGATTCCAGAGAAATCGAGGAAAACCCTCTAAAATCCGCATAACTTTTTACTGGGTGTACCGATTTTAATGATTTTTAATTTAGTCGAAAGCCAATGTTTGTCATGTGGTCACATTTAAATTTCATCGAGATCTGATTACAAATTTTGGGGTAATCTTTGATAATGCGTATTTACTTGACTATTTTTTCGTCCATTACCTACCTACAACCTACGTTGTATTACTTGTCAATGTAATTAAATCGGTTTATTTTCGTTTGCCAGAAAACACAATTATTCTTTAAGAAAATAAAAGAAAAACATAGCTCGTATTAGTAAAAACTAGTATACCGCAAGCATCACACGCCTCAGTCGTAAACAATACTTTCAAATTTATGTAATTATAAAATTATCTTCTAATAAAATGAACATTAAGATGTTTAGAAAATAGCCGGAACTCTTAATTTTTATTACCTCTTGCATCACAAAACAATTCCTTGAAGTGTTTCTACATGCATAAATGTTGACTCTAAATAAACTATTACCGTCTCTAAGTAGCTCCATAATCAACGTTACACGTATTTAAAAGATATGTTATGTACTTTATTGTTACGTCAAGCCTTTCCATATGGTTTAACGCTTGTAGTGCCTAAGTTTCTTTCGCCCATTTTTTTCATTTATTTTGGGGATTAAATTTCAAAAAAAAATCTAAGCGCTGACTTCCTACTGGGGGGAATTTGGGTCACGGTCGGCAACGCGCTTGCGATGCTTCTGGTGTTGCAGTCTATAAGCTACAGTAATCGCTTACCATCAGGTGAGCCGTACGCTTGTTTGTCGATCGAGTTGTATCAAAAAAGATGCTTGTTAAATTAAGAATTAAATAACTATTGGACTATTCTTCAAAGTACTACACTTCCTTGTCTCTTTTGTAGTACAATGATAAATAGGCAAAAACGGAGTCGAAAATTATTAGCAGTTTATTAGCAGCAGTTGAAAAAATATTCGCTTCACTTCGTTTTACTTCAGCCTGTAATATCCCACTGCTGGGCATAGGCCTCTTTCCTCATGTAGGAGAAAGATCAGAGCTTAATCGACCACGCTGCTCCAATGCGGGTTGGCGGATAAATTATTCAATTCCCATATTTTTTTAATCGATAAGTATTTTTTTAAAGTTAAACTATTATTAAAAAAAACGAATAAAATCAGTAAAGTCATGTTCTGGCGTGACCAAGGGAAATAGGGATTAATTTTAATGTACTATAGACTATAAATTGAAGACTTGTTTTATTCTTGTAGACAACCATAATGAAAAATAGGAAAGTTAAAAAGTTCAACAATGAAACCATGTTTACCGGATACATTATACTCCTAATGTAATATAATATCTAATATATAAAATTCTCGTGTCGCGGTGTTTGTAGTTAAACTCCTCCGAAACGGCTTGACCAATTCTCATCAAATTTTGTGTGCATATTGCGTAGGTTTGAGAATCGAACAACATCTAATTTTCATCCCCCTAAATGTTAAGGGTAGTCCACCCCTAAATATTTTTTGTAATTTTTAGATAAATTACTTATTTTTTATTTTATTATGATGTGGCGTTGAAAAATACATACAACCCTAAATTTTTACCCTTCTACCGCCAACCCCTATTTTTAAATAGCGTTTAGCGGCAAGACAACGTTTGCCGAGTCAGCTATATACTCCTCGTATAAATATTTATACGAAGTAATAGTTATCATACTTTAGTATGTTAACATATAATTTACAGCATCCTTTTGTTTTATTGTTACACAAATGATTCAAAATTACCACATATTTCAAAGTGACATTTATAATCGCAAAACATAATTTTTGTGTCATAATGCTGATGGGCTTGTTAAGTTGAATTCGAATACGTTAATCTCAAGAATTAAAAATCTCAAGAATTAAAAACAATTTTAGTATTAAATTATTTTATTTAATTTCCGGAGGAAGACTCTTTGGGCTGTATAATATCACACTTAGATCAATAGGAGAATTGCAAAAGTGATTGCGACTGATAGCATTATATTGTTAGACTTTTATAATAAACACAACAAATTAAATATCATATACTACAAATTGATAGTAAATATAATTATTTAAAAAATGTAATTAAATTTCAAAACTTAAAAAAAAAAATAACGAAAAAGACTGAATATCTTAAATCTTTTATCAACAGTCTGGGTACTTTACATTTTAAAAAGGAATTCGATAGAAGTAAATTCTATATTTAAAAAACTTAAATAAATTTAAGGTCAGATTATAGAAAACGTTTCTTTACTATATCTATTTTATCAATATTAATAATAAAAAAGAAAGATTTGATTTTTTCTTTGTTTGTAATCGATAAGCTCTTGTCTCTTAACTTCTCTCCTTTGTAATCTATTCAACACATAACAATTCCTTAAACAGAATGCTAGCTATGTATAACACACGCATTTCAATGTGAGAAAAAAAGTGTGATGTTCACACGGGCGAAGACACGGGCGGAAAGCTAGTACATAATATATAATATAAAACATACAGTTACTATTAGCGTATATCACGTACTATAAAAATAATAATAGGTATTTGTATAATTATCGTTATTAGTAACAGATCGCTGCATGGTATGCGCACGCTTACCATCTGCTAATACCTCTGTACATTTTAGTGATGTATATTGTTGGGTGAGACATTGGAATTATACAGATAAAACACGTGTAATTTATATATTGTATTATATTTATATAGATGTTATAGTTTTGTTAACTTTGACATACATAGTTTCACTACAACTTGCTTTACAATTTTACATTACTTCGTATTGAGTTATGTAGACAAAATTAGATTATTTCAGTAAATAGAAGTTATGTTTATATTTTAAAACAAAGCAGCTAGGATCTGTTTTAAGACCTGCTTATAGATCCTATTAGTAAGTTAAGTTCGAGATAATTTTTTCAGTAGCTAATGATAATATAATAATAATACAGATAAACGGCTCTCAAAATTTATTAGGCTGTAAAATATTTTAATATATTCTCATTAGCTTTCAGAGCTCGTTAACAAAATTTCTATAATAAACTTTAATTGTGCCTTTAGCGTATTTTATTTGTAATAAATAGGTCATATATGAGAAAATAATTATAATATTTTATATTTTTTTATCTCAAAAAAGTATACGTCGATAATTATTATTGAAATATTCATTTAACCATTGAAAAAAATTCCGAACAAATTACTCGACTGTGTTTACATGACGAGACCAAATTATTGCAGATAAACGGTCAATTAGCTACGACGTTGTCTTAGTCTAGATTTAACACTCTCATGATTATTTATTACAACGATTTTACTTTTTTATTTACGCATTTTAATAGGAACTAATGTTGCCTTGATACGTAGTTTTGAATCTTTCAGAAGATTATTTTTAAAAACAAATGATTTGATGAGATTTATATAATGTATCGTACAATAATTGTTTTCGACCAAACACACGCATAATAACACATACACCCATTTTTTTGACTACATTTTTGACAAAACAATTACTTCATTCATATACACAAAAAAAAAATAATAAGAAAAAGATATAAGAAAAACACTACAATACACATAACTTGATTTTCATTTATTTTTAGTGAGAATACGCGTTTTTTTCTCACGAATCGAACATCCAACGAAAAATAAGATAGAATTCAAATATTTGTAAATAATATTCATTGAAATCAATGTAATTTAATACAATATTTTATAGTTTATTTGTATACATATGATATTTCAGTAGTATTTCTCTTTATATTGGATTGACTTCTAGGGATAATCATTTTAACGAGTACAATGTAACGGGAACATGCCACAACAGTTAAGAAACCACATCTGTACAATTCCTATAATAAATTTAAATACTTCGTGTAATATTTTGCGAACATATAATGTTTTTGGCATAGTATATATGTCAAATATTTTCGTTTCTGCATTGCATTGAAAATATTTAGATCATCAATATAATAAATTATTAAAATCGCCAAAAAGTAAAAAGAATATTATTTTAGAGTAATTTACCGTTTTTTTTCCAATTATGTAAATTAGAAAAATAAAGAGAAGAAAATATTGGTTCAAATTTTAAATCTTTCATAGTATATTTTACTATTTACTTTAATAAACTTTTACGATTTAATATTACGTACTAACTATTACATAATATATTATTATAATTTTTTTAATTCATTTATTTCTTATTATGATAATTTACAACTGTGTCATGCGCCTTACCCTTAACAATGTACATACACAACTTTTCTATACTTTAACTTTTTTTTTCTTTCAGACAGTCAGACGGGTGTTCGACGTGATTAGGACTCAAATATGCACGATAGCCCTATCGTTTACACTATTCAACCTAGTCCGATTGCCTCGAGAAGCGTTCAAATATGGCGACATACCATACCTTGTCATATATTCCTTCTGGCTGCTGGTGGTCGCTCTGCCAACGACACTGCTCCAGCTGGCGATGGGACAGCTTAGTCAACAAGATGCGATTGGCGTCTGGAGGGCTGTTCCTATATTACGAGGTAATGCAAAGTGTTATAATCTACTAATGCATAGAGATATATAAAGGCTATGGCTAATGAAAGGTGAGGTTTGCAATTAGCTGCTTTATTTGACACCATTACGACAGATACTTGTAAAGGAACTTGTAATTCCTTGTGGCCCTAGCAACTCACGTTGATTGTTAGATTTTTAGTTATTTATTTACTAGCTGTACCCGCAATATCGTCCGCGCGGAACTAAACAATATATAACATTCGGTTCGCAGAGTTACAAAATAAATAAATATCTAAAATAAAAGTAGCCTAAGTCACTCCCTATTACACCAGCTATCTGCCAATGAAAGTCCCGTCTAAATCGGTCCAGCCATTTCAGAGTTTGGCCGGAACAAGCAGACAGACAGTCAGACAGACAAAAATTGTAAAAAAAACTTATTTTTGTATATGTACCGTGTATACATCTATATGCATTTAGTAAAAAGCTGTTATTTTAATATTACAAACAGACACACACATTTTATTTATTTGTATAGATTATCGAAGTCTCAAACTACTACAATAACTTAAGTAGTATGATAAATTAAGAAAATAATTATTTTTAGCTTGTGTACCACCTACTTTAGCTATATTATTGAATTTAAACTTCTTTTCTAACGTTAAAGCTATCCTAATTGCATTTCCTGACGATGGAACTTGATTGCTTGAAAAGCGATCGGTATTAGCTTATCCGTTTTATTGAGTAAGATGAGTACTCTTAAGTGATTCTACTTATTTAATACTTCGTGATTAAATAACGTCAATTATTTTATTATGATTTTTGCAATAGACATTTATATATAGTTACATCCAGCCGTATATAACATCCACTTATATAACATAAAAGTTGTCGCGGTAACATGTAGATATAAGCGGTAGAAACTTCGATTTCAATTTCAATTTTTCTATGATTAATTTTTCTATACAGATGATTTTGCTCGTCTGAGTGTTTGTGTTGTCTGTTTTTGGACATTTTACTTTTGGTTTTAACCTGGCGATGGTGACTAACTGTGACCTATTTTGTTTTGTGACGTATTTTAAATGATGTTAAAATATGACCTTTTTTCATTTATGGTTTATTCTCTTTCAGGAGTGGGTCACTTGAAAATCATAACGTCATTCGTGTGCTGTATCTACAGCATGGTGTATGTTGCATTGTCTGCAGCTTACATGATATGGATTGGAAAGGGCTCGTTTCCTTTAAAAGATTGTACAAAAGTCCACATAACACCGGTAAGGATATGTACATATATTTATTTAGGAGCTGATTTTTTTTCTACTTATAATTATGTTCGAAAATAAAATAGTCATATTTTATTTTATTTGAATCGAGTTGTTGTTTATCAATACATATTTTCTAATAAGTGAATGTGTAATAATAAAACGTATACAAAAGTAAATAGTAACATTAATTTTAACGTGTTGAATTTAATTCAGAATTTCACAGTAAAATTGTTTTGTTTATTTTTCAGAATGGATACGAAAACAAAATGAATGCATCCGAATGTTTCAAGTACGTATTTGATAGTTAAATAGAAACATTTTGGAAACATGAAATTAAAATCTTTTAAAATATAATCAAAAAAATGTAAACCAATCAAATAATCAAAAGGAATTATTTGTAAATAACAAAATTGAGAGAAGCAATGTTCACTTTGATTAATATTTACAATTTAAATATGAACTCGAAATTTGAAAAATTACATACATTTATTATAATTTATTCATCACTTCATCATCATCATCATCACTTCAGCCTACTGCAGTCCACTGCTGGACATAGGCCGCCACAAGTTCGCACCAAAAATGGCGTGAACTTATGTGTATTGCCCATAGTCACCAGGCGGGGCAGGCGGGTTGGTGACCGCAGGGCTGGCTTTGTCGCATCAAAGACGCTGCTGCCCGTCTTCGGCCTGTGTATTTCAAAGTCAGCAGTTGGTTGGTCATCCCGCCATCGGTTTAATTTATTTAGCGCCTAAAATTTTATATCCGCAATTTTTCATGTCCTTTACATTTCCATTAAAATGGTTATTTTAATTTGTATCGAAAAGCGATTGTCGTAGGATAACATTGAACTGGGAAGTGTTTGTCAATTAAAACCTTCGATGAACATAAACAAATGGTAATTGGTATAAAAATATATCACATTAACAATTTCAGCGCGACGTTTTTGGCGCCATTCACTGAACAACCACAGTATCTCGGAGTAATGGCGATTTTAATATTCGTTTTATGGTTCTTTGTACCCATTATGTAAGTATTAATTTCACTATTACACAATTTTCATAAACAGTAGCTGGCAATGTACTGCGATAATATCATTTTAATGTTTATAATTAGTGTCACTCGTGGAACTGGCTCACGGCTTGAGTATTTAAAATATACGAACGTGACACTGCGGACGTATTTTTTAATAATAATAAATAATAATAATAAATAAATAAATATTTACACAATAACACACGGTCGCCTGTTCCTAAAGTAAGCAACTTAATGCTTGTGTTATAGGTAACAGCCGACTGGTATATAGCTACATATTTTTTTTTTTCGATAAACATACTTATAAATAATACATATATAAATATATAAATAAATATTTATATTACACCCAGACTCGGGGTGGGAATCGAACCCACAACCCTCGGAGCAGAAAGCAGGGTCACTACAAACTGCGCCAATGGGCTAGTCGAAGTAGTTTTTTCATGATTAATGATTTTTTTTTTATCAAATAACTTGTTCAGTGAAGATTTCTCTACTATTATATATATTCTTTATTGCACTTAAATAAAAAGAAACAAGTAAAAAGCATATTTACTATTATTTACAAAGAAAGTTGGCAAGGGCGAACTTATCTCTAGAGAAGATATCTACCAGTCTATCGATGGTGATGAGAATTGCTGTCATCGCGGGGCACAGAAGTGCAAGAGTCATTAATGATTATAAATCTGAAAACTGATTCAAAATTAATAATATAAACTACATGTATACTTGACTACATACGCACTTACATGAACATGTACATACATACATAAAATACATATACTATTAGGTGTATTCTTTTTTTATTAATTTTCTTATAACCATCATGAGACATCTTAATTATTTTTTTTTATAATATATAATTCGGCTTATATTTTCAATGGTACTTTTTTTTGATTTTTAAGTAGATTAGTACTTTTAACCGTACCAATGGATGCTTTAACTGTTTTAGTTCTATTGCCGCAAATTTTATCCCTAATAGCGGACCCTCTCTAAATTGCTTCATTAACTATTTCGGACAAAAGACTTAATCGACACACTAATTTTGTTATACGCTTCACGATATCAATTGGGTTAATATTAAGTAAAACAATATTCAGTTTATTTTTAAATTTTGTTCTAAAATTAAAACTGTTAATTAAATTGTAATTGCTATAAAAATATTATAATATTATTATATAAGAATATAAAATACGTACTGTATAATTGTACTTGTAAATCATATAATAATGTACTATAATTATTAAATTGAAAACTTCGTTTATACGATTAAACGTGATGATCACGAGATCACGTGATCTGATTAAAACTTTGAATTAAAAATTTCCAGTAAGAAGCATATTTATTGAGGCATGCTTTAGGCTATAAAAGATCACGGTTACATACGCTGAGGACTGAACCGGGCCGTTATTTTTGGTGGTTATGGAGATATTTACTGCCATTTTTGTCTCGGAAAACGAATAAGACTAAAACAAACACGACTAACTTTTTATAACTCTTTCTAGGTTATTTCGTCTCCGGAAAACCCTCAAAATCTCTCTTGTTACACTCGCACCTGTTATCATCATCGTTGCCATAGTGCTGTGTGCATTTTTATCAGATAGTCGAATACTGATGTTAATGCTGGAGTCATGTGAGAATTGGACGTCATTGTCTCAACCGTACATCTGGCACAGCGCATTGGTACAAGCTTTACTGTCAACGCATATCGTTAGCGGTTACTTGGTCAGTGCTGGCGGGACCATATACAAACACTCTGACGTCAGATGGTAAGGATAAGTTTATAGGCACTTTGCCAATTATATATCAATCAAAACTTGCCTCTTATTGCCATCTATCGAATTAATAGCAGAATGTGAAATTGATGATTGAGCGTCGTTAAAATCTTATAAACAACTTATAATTTTATACACTTTGGGTGAAAATTTGCTAAATTTTTATATTTTTACTCATTGTGAAAATTGGAATCTTAATCACTATTCTGTGGATGGATATATACGTCTTAAAATTTGGATACTTGTCGGATTCCTAAGGAAATAACGTTCGTATTCACCTACGACCTAATGTTTTGGCATTTGGATTCTTTATTTTTTTTTATCTTTCCAGAAATATTATTTAGTACTCAGTACTAGCCCCTGTACTGAAGCACCTTGTATTGATGTTTTGAATTATCAAATTACAGTTTACTAAAGTAAACATATTCTTAAAAAACCTGATCAGGATCTAATTGTACTTTTTTACTTCCAGGACATCAACATTTGTAACCATTACTAATTTACTAACGGGATGGCTGTCTGTTTTCATGTGGCAGTCAATAGGTAGTGAAGATAATAAGGATAGTAGTTTTATAGCAATATTAGTTTTAATTTATCAGTCTTCCGTATCGGAGAAGAGATCTAAGGAATGGCCGCTATTGGCGTTCGGGATCGTGTTAGTCTCAGGCATAGTTACTGTGGTAAGTTTTTAAGATGACATCACGATTTCCGTTTCCTTTTGTTAATTTAAAATCACAAACAATTATATTATAAAAGGAAAACTTATTATCTTAATAAATAGTTTCTGGTATATAAAAAAGAAAAAAAAAAAACTTTAGCAATTTTCATTGTAACGTTACTTTAAAATAGAATATTCTATGAAAATATATCTTGCGTTCATTATTTGTTGAATATTATTATGTTACAAAATTTTGTTCAATTTTTAAAGCTTAAGCTAACCTCGAAGTATAATTCTAGATAAACAGTATTCATGAGAATATTTTGTACCAGCTGCAACCGTAGTCGGTAGTAACCTTATTAAAATTTGCATATAATCTGAATTCTCGCCAACTCAATTACTATCCAATTTTATACGATTGAAATAAAATCATCTACTTTAGAACACGATAATGTCGCATAAAATAGTTTTTTAATAAATCCTAGAAGTGTGGTTGGAATTTTTTCATATCGAATTGAATAATCTCGTGCATTTCATCGTTAAAAAAATCAAGTACTCTCTAGTGGCGGAGATGAAACTGCCCAGTAAAAGAACGCTTAATAAGTGACACATTTTTAAATTAAAGTCTATGTTACTGGTTTTTAAAGTATCCATATTTTTCTTTTCAGCTAACACTTTTATTCCCAATATATGACAAATTACATCGTGTCGCTGGGGATCATTGGAGAATATTCGCTTGTGCGTCATCAGCACTGGGTACGGCCATTACTGTGTCTGTGCTTGCTCAGGGCATCGACGTTACATCCATGTTGGATGAGTTAGTTGTACCAGTTCTAGCTGTATTTACCACAGTTGTTGAAATTGCGGGTTTTGTTTTTATATATGGTAAGTTGATTTGTTTTGTAATGAACCAGAGAGAGAGAAGGTAAGCAATTATCGTAGCCTTCAGACCCTTGTAACTCCAGAAGCATCGCAAGCGTATTTGCCGACCCTATCCCTCCCCTAGAGCTCTGGCCACCTTACTCACCACAGAAAAACAACAATACTCGAAAGCAGTATTATTTAGCTTTTCTATCACATTGGGGTTTTAACTGAAGTAGGGCACAGCAGGAAATTTCCTGCTCAAAATATGGAGTCGCTCGACTGGCGTAGGTACCTTGACCTTTCAGAAGACCACAGCTAAATAATAATGCTTTCAAGCAGTATTGTGGTCCTGTTGGTGAGTAAGGTGACCAGAGCTCCTGGAGAGGATTAGCGGTGCTTCTGGTAGTGCAGGTGTCTACAAACTACGGTAATCGCTTACCATCAGGTGAGCCATACGCTTGTTTGCCGACCTAGTTGTATAAAAAAAGAGATCCTTCCCCAGATGGAATAAAAGAGTGTTTTTAACTAACATTGAAACTAAATATTAGAAATGTGACATTTGAATACGGTATTCTATATTGAATGAAGGCTTTGTGTATTTATCGAATAATATTATTAAAATCGGAATGTCCAATGATCTTCACGAAGTAATTCAATAAGCTGTACAAATTGAATTAAAGTCTGTCGCAGTTAACCATTGGGGTCAGACTAAATTAACAATTGTAATCAATTTATATACGCGCTGATGTTTTAACAAGGACTCTACGTGACATTGCTTTCAACCTGATTCGACTAACACGTTTCCAAGATCTCGTATTTTAATTAGTACTTTCTGGAAACAAATACTAAAATGTTTCTTTCTAAGTAGCATATTAAATTCAATATATAACCTTATTTTCAGGTTGGTTTTACCTCACTGTCGATATACATTTTATTACTGGTTCAAGATTACCAAATTTTTGGTTAGTTACCTGGTGGACGATTCCGGTCTTATTAATGGGTATAACGGGTTGGTGGTTACGGTCACTGCTAAGGAGTACTTGGGGCGAAGTACAAACATTATGGCCTTTAGGTGTCGTTTTTATAGGAATATTAATAGTTATGGTGGTGATGGCAGCTGTAGCTGTAGCGAAAGAGGAACAATTTAATTTACTTACTGTAAGTATTTTGAACTAAACTACATGGCCTATTATTTAACAATATAACACGGTAGACGCGTTGGCTCAGCGGTCCCGCACTGGCTATTGCGCTAGGGGTCGCGGGTTTGATCCCCGCGCACGACAAACATTTGTGTTGGTAATACAGACGTTTGCTGTAGTCTGAACGTTTGTGCTTGTGTATGTGTATATATTAAAACATTTATTTTATTTTTATTAAATCAAGCGACCTGTGCTTAGTAATTGTGTTTGATAGTAAACGAAAAAAGTCGACTACAATAACATCGACAAGTAATATTTTAACGCAAATAGACGAAAATAATTGTGTTTGCTCGCAAACAAAAAAAAACCGACTTCAATTACATCGACGAGTAATACAACGTAGATCGACGAAAAAATAGTCAAGTAACTACGCGTTATCAACGATTACTCAAAAAGTAGTTATCAAATCTCAATAAAATTTATATGTGGTCACATGACAAATATCAGCTTTCGATTAAATTAAAAATTATTAAAATCGGTACAACCAGTAAAAAGTTATTGCGGATTTTCAAGAAGTTTCCTCGATTTCTCTAAGATCCCATTATCAGATCCTAGTTTTCTTATCATGGTACTAAACTAGGGATATCTTCTTTCCAACAAAAGAAGAATTATCAAAATCGGTACACCCAGTAAAAAGTTAGGCGGTTTTTCGAGGGTTCCCACGATTTCTCTGGGATCCCATCATCAGATCCTGGTTTCTTTATCATTGTACTAAACTAAGAACTTCTTCTTCCCAACAAAAAAAAAATTATCAAAATCGGTACATCCAGTAGAAAGTTATGTGGTATAATACAACGTAGGTCGACGAAAAAAGCGTCAAGTAAAAACGCATTATTAGATATAACTCAAAAAGTAGTTGTTAGATCTCAAATAAATTTAAATGGGACCAGTTGACACACACCACCTTTTGATTAAAAAAAAATTGTCGAAATTGGTCCACACGGTCAAAAGTTCTGATGTAACATACATAAAAAAATACAGTAGAAATGAGAACCTCCTCCTTTTTTGGAAGTCGGTTAAAAATTAACAAACGCACCGCACGCATCAGTACGATTTTCGAACGTCCCCCTTGATTTATCTAGGATGCCGCCATCAGATCCTGGCTATCCACGAACACACATAAAAAAATATACATATACCGTCGAATTGAGAAACCTCCATTTTTAAATAAATTATTAATATATATTTTATTCGCATAAGAAAAAAAATACCTTAACGTCAACTCGTATTCAAATAAGTCTTCTTTAGTTTAAAATTTATTAAAGAAAGAAACTCAGATCAGTCTCTTTAGTATATCAAAGTAATTATGTATAATATATATGTATATTTTTTTTTAGAAAATGGCATCAGCCTTTCGACCTTCTCGACTTTGGGGACCCGAAGAACCAATGGCAAGATACGTTTGGATGTCTCAAAGATTTATAAACGAAAACGCTAATTCCGAACAAGAATTTAATACCGACACCAAAACGTTTAACCACATTATAACAAAATATCACGAGAAAGGCAACGAAATATACAACGAAGATTGGTTGCATGCAACTGATGCATTCAAAAGTTCACCTAAAGCTTTGGTGAAAAACGACATTATAAGAAAAGAAGACACACTTTATAATGACATAGGTGCAATTTATTCTATACCAACTGTTTCATCTAGCAAAAGAAGAAAAAAAGAAGATGAACAATTCCGTTCACCAAATATATGTATTGCCAAAGATGAATTGGGAGGTGCAATAAACTGTAACTGCAATAGGCACTTTCAACTGAATGTGCCTGATTTAAGAAATAACGAACTATCGACTAGTCTATAGATAAAAAAATCCAAATCTTTTCGTACAACGACTTATATGTCTAGTCGACTAACCAATTATGTGCAATTTTGATATTGTTCTCAATCACAAATATGCAGTTGGTAGCTTTTAATTTATTATAGTATTAAAAACATTCCAAATATACATTAAGCTTACAAAACTATTATAGAAGGTTTTTTACAAACTGTTACAAAAGTGCTTACAGATAAACTTGATATAATATTGAATACCTTTCTACCAAGTCTATCTCAAAGCACTTATGCATTATATTCAAGTGAATAAAAGAGCGTGAGATAAGGTGTATGTTATATAAAATATTATATAAAAATAAAAGTTTTACAATACTTTGACTATGAACGTGAATTTATTTTCCCATTAACAGCTAAAAAATAATATTACAAAATTCACTCAATGTTCATCTTTAGTTAGAAAACTAGAAAATTCGATTCAAAGAAGGTGTGTAAATCACTTCGAATCTGGAATACATTCAGATTTTTCGATATAGGAAAACGTATACGACATTGGGTCAACTTAAATCCATTTCCTAACTTAAATTGGTCCAAACGAACACAGTCGCGTGCGAGTGTAAGTAATAAATAAGAAAAGTTCTACAAGTCAGCGTGACGCTAACGCTAAGCGAGTTTCAAATTTTGCTTCGACTTTGATGCAAACAATTACTTATTATTTCGAAAAGGGTCTTGCAGCGAAAAAAGTTAGGGAAATAAAAAGAGAAAAATTATAATCGTTCACGTAATGAGCAAGCGCTGTGCGGAAAATGAAAAATGATCAAAGTTTTTAAGATAAATCTTAGAAAATGTCTAAGGTATTACTTAGGGAACTTTGGCTTGTATGCTCGTTTTGGACATCGTATGCCTATATAACAAATTATTTTTAATATACTTTTATAACGAAATCTTTGAAATTATAAAAATCGTTACCTAAAAGTTGACAAAATTTCCAATCCGTGATACCCAATCAATAGTCCTCGACCAAAATATGCGTTCAATTACCAGTTTTACGAAATAGAGCGACCTTTTAATTATCAATCGATTGCTATCAAGTAAATTACAATCTGCCGATAAAAGTTGCTTCCTGCTGGGATTAATTTCTCCGAGCATCACTGATTCTGATCAACGATATCCCTGTGAGACAAATTATATAATTTGTTCTGCGTCGCTTGAGAAAAATGTTCATGTCTTGGATGAGATAGAGAGCATCTAATTAGGGATATTGATGTTTACTTATAATTTAAAGGGGATGGTGTTCGTGACCGTATTATCGTCTCTTGTAGAGTGCTTGTAGACTAAATAGGCTTTGATGGTATTAATCTTACCTGACCTCATTTTAAGCTAATGCTCTCGCTGGGTTCTTATCAAATTCACTTTTTTTGTTTTTATTTACAGTAATATTTTTATAGTAATTTTTTTTACCTTTATTCTCATTGGGAATACTTTAGGTACTTTGAATATAAAGGTCCATGTTATTACTTAACATTATTAAATTTATACTTTCCTACTCATAGGGAAAATCATATTTAAATTTAGAATTCACAGCGGGACTTCAAAATTGCACCCTTCAGCATTCTCGACTATGTATCCTGCTGTGACGCATCCCTGCCGAGCACAAAAATAAGAAAAAAACAGTACTTTAAACATGAATTCATTTTATCAATATTATTTTACTTTGAACATTTTCTTTAACAAAACAAAATATCCAGTTTGCTATGACAGTAAATATGTATACCAAATTAATCAATTTAAGTTTTTAATCAGCGTAAATATTATATAATGGCGACACTTTTCTTGTACACGCTCGTAAGAGGAGGTAATTTTTCCGCAGAAATAATGTTCGTTACCTGTTCTTAACGTCCTCAACGGCTAGTAATAACCTGTGTATAAGGCAGCCCGAGGGGCGTCGTAAGTTACGATCGCATTTATCCCTGCCAGGACTAACACCATTTGATTTTGTTCAGGTGTTTGCGATAGACTATCTTCTACTTGTATTTTCTTATTTATTTCATTTCCCAGTAAACTTTTACAGTGTAAAAAATGTACCTCTATTATAGTTTTTTTAATTACATTTCAAAACGTTATATGTCATGCAGCAATTGAATAATAATTTTGCTGCGCTGATCTGCAGGAGCGTTGCAGTTTAGACGTGTGACTACAGGGCTAAAACAAAAAAAAATACAAAATATTTATCAGCAGTAAGCCTGTTGTTATTTATATTCTATTTTTTTGGAATAGTTTTAAATTGTAAAAAAATATGACGTACTTCCGACCACAGACAATAGAGTAATATTTTAAGTATAGTAAAGTGATACAAAGAGCAAATGAATGAACAATATTAATAAGCCATAGACGAATATAAAATTCATTTTTTGTTCAAATATTTAACGCTAACATATTGTTAAAATTATTTCAAAACCAAATAATATATTGAATATTTTTACTAAGAATTAGTAGAGGTACAGAATTACTAAAAAAAAAATTACATATTAATCGAGCATCGAGCATAAAAGGCAACAAATTTATATTTCGTTTATGTGAAATGGTCGGTAAAAGTCGACCTTATTAATATTATTGTCACGTTATTTGTATTTACTATGAATAAAAAACCTCGCGCCGGCGGCACACTCTCACTAACATCTAAAAAGAAGGACTAATAACATTGTTCTCCACAAAGCTCTCATTGGGTAATCCTAAGTCTCATCCTAAAGTCCCGAAAAATTTTCCTGTAAACTACAGTAAACTTTTATGCCATTTCTATGTGGTATACTTTAATATTATATGGAATAGCGTTAAAAATGTTCAGGGTGAAATTGATATTCAGAAATATTCATAATATGAAATAAAACCTTTACAATGAACAAAATTTAAAATATAGTTAAAGAGCGTGGCCTATTTTATTGCTTATGCTGTTCATTCACTTATACTCATTCACCTCTAAAAATATTATGACCACATCCCTATTTGCCTTTTAAAAAAAGATATAGAAATGTCATACTCTAAAATATTAGTTATCTCAACTAAAGAAATTCGTATTTTAGTAGTTTTTATGTGATTAAAATGATAAATTGATATTTGTTTTTAATGAATTAAATGGTAAATAGAGTTTTACAAATGTCTGTAAGCTAATGTGTTGTGAAAGTGAATGATAAATGCGGAAAAACGTGAATTACGATTGACAGGGGTTTGTTTACCAAATATGACTCTTCCAAAAAAACGGAATATATATTGTAGAATAAGAAAATCTGGAAGTCTTAAGACTTTTAAAATCTGCGGAATAAACATTTCAAAAGTCATAGACAATAATATAATGAATTTCAAAACAGAAAAATCTGACCATTCAATTATTTTGAAATTGACGAGAAATCAAAATTTAAATAAATTTTGTTCAAGGAGGTATAAAGCAGTTTTGAAATGTCATGTAGTTAGTGAGAAACTATAATTGGGCTGATGTTAGGATTGTTCAAAGGCACAAACTTGATTTTGTTTTTTATTTTTAAATAAGTAACAGTAATAATAAATTAACTAAATTGAAGAATGTCTCATACATGTAGGTGTATGCATTCTTAAGTTCGAAATTTAAATTTAGCTACTTATGTCCTTTATGAAATTCCATATTAAAAAAGTACGTACCTATGTATTGTTATATATGATTTGAAACATATTTTTAGTACCAGATTAATTATCTGTAAAGAAAAATTAATACCGAAGCTTATAGTAGAAGGTTCAACTTTAAAAAAATATCCGAAAGATTTAAAAGGATAAAATATTGCCTGAGGGTACTTTAACCCTTATCAAATAATTTACATGAGAGGTACTTATTAAGTGGGAAGATGAATTGCGTCTTATATAAAGAGACCTTATTTCTTATTGCTGCTAATTTTTTCTTCTTTTGTTTTCAGCAAAGTTGTCCAGATATGATTAATGTTTGTTACTCCGTAGGACTTTCCTTCTTTTGGATCCTAGTTCTTTGTTGTTTGTCTAAAATTTTTATTGTGTGTTATGTTATGAAAAACTGTAAAAACTTAAAGTATTTTATGTAAAACTTAAATTCCAAAAAAAAAATAATAATTAAATATTGACTTTAAAATTATAATTTTTTTTGTATCTATTATACATAATTATATGCTCAAATATATTTAAAAAAAATCATTAGTTTACGTTTTGTTCTTACTCCCCATAAATAATAAAAGTATATTTAGAAGCTTGAAGACATTTTTTTAATAAAAAGAGTAGTAAAAGAAATAGTTAAAGAGGTTAAATATTTAAAACTTCTCCAGGTTTAATTTTTTAATCATTTAATGAAGAAAAAAATATTTCCTTACTTGTTTTAAATTGTTGAATCTAAACGTATAAAACTTTTAAAAATAACGTATTTGTCTAGTCCTTTTATTTTATACGTATTATTGATAAGATTATGATGATTAAGCTTGTAATATAGAACCTCTGGGCGTAGGCCTCTTTCTCCATATAGAAGGATTGCACCTTAATCCACCACGCTGCTCCAATGCGAGTTAGCGGGTATGTTGCTTATAAGTATCGAATGCTATCAAGTATTTATGATAACAACTGGGACGGACGGCCTGATATAGGAGAGACCCGCAAGAACAGATAGCCAAATCGAGAGGGAATATTTGTTTAAATACAAATATCTATCCCGAACGGGAATCGAATCCCCAAACTGTCGGTGTTTTAGGTACCACCACACCAGAACGGTTGTTGTTAATAAGATCACACAAAGCATATTTTGTTAAAACACACTGTAGAGGTCGCATTTAACATTTTTTTTTAAATAGGTATAGTCCAGTCATTACGTCGGAAAAATCGGGTTAGAAATGCAAATGAACCGAGAAAGCCAAATTTTGGATATTACGTGGGGGATGGCTAGAAAAGCTTAAGTTCAAATTGTCGACCAAAATAACCTTGTGGGTTTTCCGCCATCTTGAAAAAAGGGTTAAACTCAGTTTTTTTATCATAGCTCGGTTCCCCGTTGAGATACGAAAATTTTTATAGAATACTTTTTTGTTGCTCTTTTTACGATCTACAATTAAGGTCCTATACATTTTTCACGTATCGATCATCGTTATCGAGATATCGTTAAAAAAAGCCACAAATTTTGGGAGAAAAAATTGTTTTTCGCTATTTCCTTTTTTCTCATGAAAAATATCGAAAAATGTTTGAAATAAAACTTGTAGAGCCTGTTCAGATCTACAAATTCGTTTTTTAATTTTTCATTTTCGAGAAAAATTACGACCTCTAGCGCGCCGCAAAGTGAGTAAGACTGTGCCCGGTGTCGATTTAGCCGCTCGCACGGTTGTATCCACAACGTAAAAATGAATGAATTATTTGCTTAAGGGAATTATTTTTAAGGGAATTATTGGTTAAGGGAATTATTGCTATACGAAATAAATGAATAAACCAGCCAAATAATAAATCAAAAACATGAAATTTATTAATCAAAAAATTTTTATGCAGCAAAAATAATAATTACACGTAGTCATTATTGTCACACGTTTTTCTCCGTTTTGATGGTCCTGGCTGGTGTTGAAGTTCCTCCTCGGTACACTCTTCGAGTCGTGTAAATTCTTCAATCGCAGGAAATGATGCTGTGACGGTCCAAAATTCGTAATCTTCATCTTCGTACCTAATCGTTGTTGAATAATATCTCGACTTTGGCGACATTGTCGCATGTAAATCAAAAACATGAAATTTTTAAAGATCCGCAGGAATGGGGTTGGCGACAGACGAATTACGGGCTTGAGTCAATTTGCACCACAGCCGCACCCGCTCCACCTGAACTTTTAAAACTAATTTCGTGCAAATGTAAAGGAAAGTGTGGGGCTGCTTGTGGGTGCACGAAAGCAGGAATTAGTTGCTCGGTTATGTGCCTGCACTGCAGTGGACAGACATGCGACAATGTCGCCAAAGTCGAGATATTATTCAACGACGATTAGGTACGAAGATGAAGATTACGAATTTTGGACCGTCACAGCATCATTTCCTGCGATTGAAGAATTTACACGACTCGAAGAGTGTACTGAGGAGGAACTTCAACACCAGCCGGGACCATCAAAACGGAGAAAAACGTGTGACAATAATGACTACGTGTAATTATTATTTTTGCTGCATAAAAATTTTTTGATTAATAAATTTCATGTTTTTGATTTATAATTTGGCTGGTTTATTCATTTATTTCGTATAGCAATAATTCCCTTAACCAATAATTCCCTTAAAAATAATTCCCTTAAGCAAATAATTCATTCATTTTTACGTTGTGGATACAACCGTGCGAGCGGCTAAATCGACACCGGGCACAGTCTTACTCACTTTGCGGCGCGCTAGAGGTCGTAATTTTTCTCGAAAATGAAAAATTAAAAAACGAATTTGTAGATCTGAACAGGCTCTACAAGTTTTATTTCAAACATTTTTCGATATTTTTCATGAGAAAAAAGGAAATAGCGAAAAACAATTTTTTCTCCCAAAATTTGTGGCTTTTTTTAACGATATCTCGATAACGATGATCGATACGTGAAAAATGTATAGGACCTTAATTGTAGATCGTAAAAAGAGCAACAAAAAAGTATTCTATAAAAATTTTCGTATCTCAACGGGGAACCGAGCTATGATAAAAAAACTGAGTTTAACCCTTTTTTCAAGATGGCGGAAAACCCACAAGGTTATTTTGGTCGACAATTTGAACTTAAGCTTTTCTAGCCATCCCCCACGTAATATCCAAAATTTGGCTTTCTCGGTTCATTTGCATTTCCAAATGTATATAATGACTGGACTAGTATGTATTTTGTTTTTAACGAAAATTGCTATAATATTTAAGTAGGCACTAACAAAATCTCTTCATATTTTACCCTGAAGAATGTAAACTAAAATTTAAAATTGTTGAATTAAGTTTTACCATTAAGTCTTAATTCTAGTGCAGTTCGTAAAGTTACCTTTATCTATTCAGTGCAGGTAAATTTTGAAGAGCAATTAGACTGAGTCCTCACAGATGGCGACGTATTTAACCCTCGGCTTAATACGTTGAAAATACTGCTTTCCCATACAAGTTGGGGTAAATTTATCCCAAGAGACTTTAATTTTTTTTTGTTATGTAATAAACTATATTTATTTGCATGTTTTATAAAACACAAAAACCAACTATTAGGTAAGTATGTTTATTAGAACAGTTAAACGAAGTCGCTTAACTTTAACTTAAATCCTCACAAATTTTTTAATTTATTTACACAGCATTACACACTTTTTAATATTTATACATGAAAATTATACTAATTTATACTAATGACGTCATTCTTTATAATTCTGCTGATTTAGTACAATTTTGATACTGCAAGGTTGTATAATTCTCAAATTCTGCATAATAACTACTAAATGAACTGCGGGGGTTCTTTTTGTTTTTGTTTTGTGGACTTAATAAATATTTATAAAAAGATTTACATAGGACGTTTCTCATTTAAAATTGTTATGCAAACTCTTGTTCGTGAAAGCACAAGAAAGGTATCATTATCATATCATATTATATTATATATGCGTATGTTTACGTAGCGTTATTTAGGTAGGACACAACATGAAATATCTTGCCCGTTATTTCGGAGTACCCGAGTAGACTGGGGAGGTACCTCGACCTTAGACAAGGTAACATTCCAATAATACTTTTCTCTAGCAATGTTGTGTTCTATCCATAGGTTGCACTATGCGTTTACCATCAGCCGGATCATAGTCTTATTTGCCAACCTAGTAATATTAAAAAGGCAGTATACCACGCAACTGTTAGAAGGAAATTTGTATTTCGAAGCCGATTAAAATGACCCCAGCACATATGTCGAGGGTTGAACTCACCGCGACTTCTAATTTATGTAATATCACGCTTGGTTTCACTTTGATATGGATATGTAATGCTTGTTATCTGTAGACGATTTAAATTTAATTTTAACAAAAATAAGAACACTTTTATCGAGATACATTCAACATTCTCAATAGTAGGGTAAAAGCTATTAAGGTAGGGGACAGCAAGTAGACTTCCTTGTTTGCCACTCTAGTATTGTAAAATATAACGTGTTTGCAAGTTAAGACTTCAGTAAATTAAATTAATGATGTGTATGAAAACCCTTATAGGTACAATTATTAATCGCTATTTATTATATAGGTGGTTTAACACTGTCGCATCCGTTAGTCACGAAAAAAGAAAAATAACTTAAAATCTTTGAAAGTTTTCATAAGTATAAACTGTTATTAGATTCATAATTTTGTTGTAAGGTGTACTGAACTAAATCTTCTACCGCAAACTCACGTAGAGTAGGTACAACGAGCGACACATGATACTGATTTTGCTACCGTATTATCATCTCTATGGTTTTGAAATTAAGAACTTTAATAAGTAGGTGTACTGTTCTTGAAATAAACGGATATGTTATAAAGGTACCTTGAGGCGGTCCAACTTTGGTTTTCATTATGATATTAGAATGTCTAATGTACGTGGAAACTATTTAAACACTGCGAAAATCTTCGAAGTATCTTCACTTGAGAACATCGACGGTGTAAAAGTTTTATATGGCTTAATGTAGTTGCTACGAGTAAAGTTTAGACCAATCTTTGTTTCGATATTTGATTTTGTTGTTATAGTTTAGTTTTCTTATTCGGTATTTTGTTTAAATAATACCAGAAATAGGTCTGTAACAAAATTGGAAATAATACAAAAGCGATATAAATATAAATTTCGTTATTACAGAGTGATCCTTCGTAACTCTGTTTCTTTGTGCTATGCTTGTGTGTGTATTCATTAGCATAAGCTTCAAAAATTATTAAACGGAAACCTTTTAACCGTAGCTGAATTGTTTTGATATAGACACAACAATTCAGTGCAGCAATCCACCAACCCGCAGTGGAGCAGGGTGGTGGATTGAACTCTAATCCCTCTCCTAAATGGAGAAAGAGGCCTATGCCCAACAATAGGATGTTACAGGCTGAATGCGTACTTGCGATGTTTCTGGTGTTACAGACGCCTATAAGCTACGGTAATCGCTTACCATCAAATGAACAGTACGCTTGTTTGCCGGCTTAGTTATAATTATAAAAAAAAACATAAAAGCTAAGTAAGGTTTTATTAATGAAATGCGTGACTAAGATAGTAGTAACTTCTTAATAGAACAATCGCTTTTCTCTCGTCTTTCAAAGTAAAATAAATGTCTAAAATTTAATAAGTCGTTACGTAATTTACAATCCGAACATTGTTATAATCTAGCTTCTACGAGAATACGATGAATAATAAGCGCGAAGTTGTCCAGAAGTTTATATGAATGGTGGGGCTTAGCTTCGAACAACTAACAAGTGTGAAGGCGTTTGTTATCTGAAATCCACGTTATTTATTTTTGATACTAACTATTCCTTGTGGATTCGGTTGGTTCGGTTTGTTTTTATATTCTGATCATTTATTACATAAGGATAAATGGGCCTAAATTTGTTACTTTACTATTCACATAATTAATACTTAATATCAGTATACTAACAAGTTTTCAGTTTATCTTGAAACTAATAATATGATGTACAGACAATCAATCATTGTTGGGTTAATTTTAATCTAACTCCACTTAGGGTGTCATAGAAAATGATCCGAAAACCAAAATGTAAAACTATAATCATTTGAGAGTGATTGTATAAGAATACAAATATAAGTGTTTTTTCTAATGATTATAATTAATTACTGTCGAACGATGTTAATGGTTTTATGTCTAAAAAATGTAATACAAACATAGGTGTAACATAGTAATAAATAACATATTCCCAATTTGTAACGTGTAATTGTACACGTTCACTTCTAACTTGTGCCATAAAAGTGAATTTACTGCGTTTTCCACGATTGTTGCAATCCACCATTTCGGGTTATTCCCGCGCACTCATTCGTGGTTCGTTAACTTTGTTGTACGAGTGTTCCGTACTTAGTTCATGATTCCGACGGAAATCTAGCAGTTGCAAAAATTGTTTTCCCTCTCAAACTGTAACCGCGATATTTAATTTTGGATCCTTCACCATTGACATAAAGGTGAATTTCGAGAGCCGCTTGGTGGTCTGTATGAACTATTTTTTCAACTTTATAATTTATGAGATTCAGTATGTTTTAACTTTCAAAATCAAAGAATGCTGTGCAATGTTTTTCTCGACCTAACATTTTTAGTTTTTATTATATGCACATCTAATGTCACACATTAAATGTCTGTACAAATAAATAAAATTGTAGTGTCTGTTTGTAATATTAAAATAACCGCTTCTAAACACGGTACATATACCAAAATAAAATTTTTAACGATTTTCGTCTGTCTGTCTGTCTGTCTGTCTGTCTGTTTGTTCCGGTTAATCTCTGAAACGGCTGGACCGATTTTGACGGGATTTTCACTTTCAGATAGCTGATGTAATAAGAAGTAGCTTAGGCTACTTTTATTTTAGAAGTTAATTAATTTTGTAACTCTGCGAACTGAAAAATATATTTTTTTTAAATTCCACTCAGACAAAGTCGCGGGCAGCTAGCTATGAATAAAAACGTACTTTATCATTTTATTTCTACTAGTTGCACAGGTTGACGATTATGTTTTAAACTGTTTTAATGAGAGTTCTTTTTGTTTAAGAATATTAGAAGTGTTTTTGTACATTTCCGAACTAACAACGTACGTGTACACATAATATTTACAATTCTCATCTTTGTATTTTTAAGAGTTGACATCCGTTTCTCCGTTTATCCGTTCCGTCCGAGAGAAAAGAACGCATAAATTATTATTATATACTTTATTGCACCAAAAATAATGTACAAGGAAATTATACATAAAGTTGATGGCAAAGGTGGACTTATCTCTAGAAGAGATCTCTTCCAGTCAACCAATGGTCATGAGAGTGAGTGTCATATAGCGGGGAACACAGTGCAAGAATTAATAACGTAATAGCTAAAGAACTGTAATATATTACTTACTTACAGGTCAACGTTATTATTGTAGATATTTCTATAACTCGAAGTTAAAAAGGCATTAACTAGTCGTTAGAAGTAGAGTTCATTAACTTTAAGAGTTCATACGGGTTCAAGGTACTATAGTTATATCTGAAATGTTCAACGGAACAAGAAGTGCAACGTTTGTATACCTTAAGGTTGACTTTGAAAGTCTTGGGATTTACTGCTTTTTTTGTAAGGCCGAAGATGCGATTAGAGCTCCATCTAGGAGTCCTGGGTCCAATGACAGAACAACCAACTAATGACTGACGACGAAGAAAGAAGAAAAACTTCACGTATATACAAATATGATAGATGTTAATCAAAAGCAAGCATATTTTTACTTTTGATACATAAAAAAAAATTACCACAACAACCGACTCACTTCAAAACATTATCTCAAATCCACTCTAATTAAATAATAGTAATTCTTTGTTTTCCAATTAATTTTTAAAATTGTAAATAGACGGTCATAGTAAGTCTGTTTTTTATGTACTAAGTTAATAATTTCGAAACTGATTGTAAAATCTTGTTTCAATTGAACTATAAAGAAATCTTAAGTTCACACTAATATTTTCAATTGCAGTTACGTGGTAGATATCTTATAGAAATATTATTATAATACTAGCAGTACCCGCGACTTCGTCCGCGTGGAATTTAACAAAAAAGTTATTGTATGTGTATACATCCAAATGCATTAAATCGAAAAGGTTATTTTAATATTACAAACAGACACTCCAATTTTATTTATTTGTATAGGTTAGCTGTGTCCCGCGGTTTTACCTGCGGTAATTTAAGGGAAGAAAATAGTCCATAACCTTCCTCGCTATATGTTCTATCCAACACATTTCGTTTCAACAAAAAACCAAACGCACTTTTCAGCCGTATAATATTAGCACTTACCTATAAACTAAAAAAATTAGATATAGTTCAAATCACAATACACGAATGACAACGCATATATCTCTCAACAGATTATTAAACTTGTGCCGTACATTATCCAATGATGCGTGAAACATTTCTGTCTGGATGATTTAGTTGGTCCCCATTTATCAGGAAGTGTCGCGGACACCCTTCGAAAATTGTCGTGTTCGTCTCACATATGAGGGTGGAAGTTCGAGATATAAGCACTTTGTACGACTAGCAACTTTCTCTGCTGTTATAAATTAAGATGGAAATTTCTTATATAAAGGTATTATTTTTTATATAAGCAGTTTATGAAAGTCATATTTCTCGAGAGTTTAAGGTCATATTGTAACGAAGTTCTTTATGAGGCGTTGCGGAGGTGTATCCTAGCCGGCAAAAAACGTCCGTAACGTTAAAAAAACGTCAGATTTTTATGTATCATCACTACATATTATGGGACAAAGTCGCTTCCCACTGTCTATATCTATGTAAGCTTAGATCTTTAAAACTACGCAACGTATTTTGATGCGGTTTTTTTTAAAACGGTAATATAAAAAACGGTAATATTAAACTATCATAAAATATCTATTTTATGGGATATCTTTAAGAGTAATTCGTTATTTTATGAATGTTGCACAATTCTATAGTATGTCAACGTGAGGGAATAAGTTTGAGCGCTTTCAATAAACCTGCTCATCAAAGACACACTACGCCTGTGGATGATCGCGACAAGACTCTCTGTAAACAAATACGCTACAGTTTCGAGATATCTTCGCATATAAGTGAATAACTAAATATATTTATATAGGATTTAAAATGTAAAATATTCGTAATGTATTTAAACTATTATTTTAATTAATGACCGTATTTGCACTTTAACTATCACTTACATACGAATCATAGACAAGGTATTTACTTCTTTCCGATTTTCGTAACTGAAATCAAGAAATTTTGTATCATAGTTGCCTGGTATACCAATGCTTTATAAAAAATACTCTATATAAATGTACGTCGATGTCCCACTTCTGGACAATAAAAGGCGGAATGTATTGTGATACACATCTATTTATTATCCATATCTATTTATTGGTCACTGAACTCTGGTTGAAAAGTGTACAAAAATTTCTTCTTAGACTTAGAGGTTTAGGCACAATTTTTTTCTTTATCGTACTCTTACAAGTAGCAGTAGGTTAAAATCAAAAATATTAGTAGTTGGCTTTCGTCGATATGTTAAAACTACTAGGTAATCTCATTTCGGCGAAATAATATCGTAATTTCTTACTTAATAAATATGTCATAATTATATTTGCTAGCAAACAATCTGACTTCAATTACATCGACAAGTAATACAACGTAAGTAGATGAAAAAATTACCAAACGCACTAGTCGTCACCACGATTTTCGAGGGTTTCGCACGATTTTCTCTGGCATTTCATCGTCAGATCCTAGTTTCCTTATCACGGTACCACCCTTGGGATATCTTCTTTCAAACAAAAAAAGAATTATCAAAATCGATTCATAAACGACGAAGTTATCCCCGAACATACATAAAAAATAAAAATACGGTCTATATATACGTGCGGTATGTACGGTCTAATTGAGTATCCTCCTCCTTTTATGAAGTCGGTTAAAAATACTGGACTTTTAACTACATTTCACATTTCAAAATTCTTTACATAATATATGTAGTTTATGTTTATAATACGTTCTATATTCCTTTTGAAGGGAATCACGTACTTTCCTTTTACGGCGAAAAAATATACATCTGTGACATACAAAAGGATGGACGGTCTAAAGGGTCAGACAGTGAAGTCTTAATAATAAGGCTCCCTCGGCAGTCCCTATGTATGAAACCTCAATAATTCCCATACTTTCGCCAGCTACATGTCACCAAAAATTATTTTTTTTTTATGTCACTAGGTCGGCAAACAAGCGTACGGCTCACCTGATGGTAAGCGATTACCGTAGCTTATAGACGCCTGCAACACCAGAAGCATCGCAAGCGCGTTGCCGACCCAATCCCCACTCCCCCCCAGGAGCTCTGGTCACCTTACTCACCAACAGGAACACAATACTGCTTGAAAACAGTATTATTTAGCTGTGATCTTCTGTAAGGTCAAGGTACTACCCCAGTCGAGCTGCTCCATATTTTGAGCAGGAAATTCCTGCTGTGCCCTACCAATCATGTTAAAACGAACTATAAATATCCACTTTTACGAGATCTAATGAGTAGTCTTTCAGCTATCCCTAAAAATATGTATCGTTAAGGATATAAATAATGTAAATGTATATATAGATACATTGAAATTATTAATCGGTCACAGCACTGGTTTGGGCTGTTGCGCTGGCGGTTGCGGGTTTAATCCCCGCAAATGACAAACATTTGTATCGGCCATACAGATGATGGCCGTGGCTTGGGTGTTTGGGCAGTCCTTGTGGGTATCCCCACCGTGCCTCGGAGAGCACGTTAAGCCGTCAGTCCCGGTTGTTATCATGTACACCTAATAGCGATCTTTACTCATAGTAGGGAATATATCCGCCAACCCGTATTGTCGCAGCGTGGTGGATTAAGCTCTGATCCTTCTCCTACATGGGGAAAGAGGCCTACGCCCAGGTGTGATATTACAGGCTGTAGCGATGAAATATTAATAATAGTTACCAATAAAACCAAAATTCGAATGATTTCACGTAGTCAATGTCACATAGGATGGAGACACAAAGGAGATTGATCGGTGCGGTCGCGATTACATCCTAAATAAGATTTTAAAAACCATTCAAATTGTATGTACCTATTTTTTGTTAACCCATAACCTTGAACAATACAAAGAGTTTATATACAATGTACAAACACAAATATTGTTAGTAACCTTATTATATCTACGTTCAACAATCACACACACGCGCGCGCGCGCACACACACACACACACACACACACACACACACACACGCACCGACATACACACACATAAACACACACTCACCATTTGTTGCCTTAGTTCTTGTATGTTCCAATCAAATAAACTTTAATCTTTTTATTTTTATTTTATTTTTTAAATTATAAACTTTAAATGCATTATTTTTGTTTAAACTAACGGAATCGTATTAAGCTAATGGAAGGGACTGGACCCCACGACACAGGGAATCCTAGTGTGGGGACCAGAGACATACTGTTCTTCTTGTGACTAAATATAACTGATGTAATATGTGTTAATATTATGTACTAACGTTTGAAGAAATAAAGATTATTATTATTATTATTATTATTATAAATTTTATTTATAATTTAATATTTTACACAAATGATATTTACATAAGAATATATATTCTATATGTGATAGCTTGTTATTAGCTTTTTTTTTATTCATATTCTGTATGAGGTATAGTTATAATAAGCTGTAAGCTATCCAAATAAAATAAAATAAAATAAAATAAGAATAAGCTAAATATGTATGTTAGTTTTACACATTATAGGAGTCTTTATAGGGAAGCGCTCTGATATCATTAATTATCCGAAGCCCCTTCAAAAGATTAGTGCCAATAAGGGGCTTAGCTTTGAAGTTTCTACCTTAGAACCAAGCAAAGCTTTATGTGAGATTAATTACCTACGAGAGCATAAAAAGTATACTCGTAACCTACAATGATTTTTTCTGTTATATATTATATTTTATGTTATAATCTATTCAAATATTATAAAGAGGCAAGGTTTTTGTTTGTTTGTAATGAGCTTAAAATGTACTGAACTAATTTAAATAATCCTTCACCAGTAGAATACTACGTTATTATTTAGTGGCAAAGACTTTATTTTAGTGGGCTAAATGGAACAGTTCAAACCATTTAGTTGTAGCCAAAGTCATCGTGAAAAGACAGTGTATTTGAAACATATGAAATTGCTCATAAAAAAGTAAGGGCAATAACATTAATAAGGGCCATTACTTCGCTTCAGCCTGTAATATCCTACTACTGGGCATAGGCCTCTTTCCCCGTGTAGGAGAAGGATCAGAGCTTAATCCACCACGCTGCTCCACTGCGGGTTGGCGGATATATTCCCTACTATGACACCGACGGCTTAACGTGCTCTCCGAGGCACGGTGGGGAGACCCAAAAGGACTGCACAAACACCCAGATCACGGTAAACACCTGTATGGCCAATACAAATGTTTGTCATGTGTGGGGATGGCGAACCCGTAACCGCCAGCGTAACAGTTACAATCCATGGCTGTGACCGTTGCGCCAACGTGGCGTCACAGGGCCAATTACTTAGTTTGAAGTGACTGGCCTCTAACAAGTGTGTTGATCCAGTTAACTTGCTCGGTAAGTTGAATGCTCAATTGTCACCCCAACATGGACGTCATCTGTAGTTAGATATAAGCAAAAACTTTGTACCACTTATTACGAAAATTGCGCGGACGTTGAAGTATGAAATTTCGCACACTCATAGTTTATATAGAGGAGGGCAGATACATTTTTTTTAATTATGCTTAAAAATACATTAAATCAATAAAAAAAATTACATACATTACCATATATTTAACACACACACGCATACTCTTTTGTTTATTATTATAGAAGTATAGTCTTTGACAAAAGAAACTTAATAATGTTCAAACTTATAATTTAAATTAATTATGGTCGAATTTCGAACACTGGGCGACCATTAGTATTTATATATTTTATTAAATACAATTACTAATGAAGTGAATATGTATATTAGTTGAATGCAACTTGCAACGGGCATTCAATTGCCAAACCTAGTAACTAATGATAATGTGTGTTTATAAAAATAGATAACAATTTGTATCGTCTAATTATCGAGCAAAACCCAGAAGCTTCATAGATATTGTTTTAAACTTGTTATCGAGTAAATCACTATTTATTCTATTTTTTCAAGCAATAAACTAAATGAAATATTGATAGAGAAATCTTTTCGCTAGTTCATCTTTTACTTGCGCAACGGAAATCAGAAATTTGAACCTCATATCCGGTGTACACCGATGGCTTCCGCTACCTTACGTCGCTTCCGATAAATCAAGTTATGAGGTTAAGAGAAAAATCCTTCAGTTTATTTACTTTCACGTATTTTCTTTTATATTTTTATATTTGTAAGTAAAACTGCGTTTTATGATCGCATCTTTGTTTATTTTTAAAACTAAAATTATATATCTTATTATTGCATGACGAGACAAATAATTTAATATTTTTAATATTTTCAGCATTTCAGCCTAATACTGTCCACTGCTGGACATAGGCCTCCATAAGTTCGCACCAAAAATGGCGTGAACTCATGTGTCACCACGCTGGGCAGGCGGGTTGGTGACTGCAGGTTTTTAATATTTACGTTTATGCTATTACGGGATAGCATTTTGACTTCGTATTAGTATTGAATTAGAATTATAAATATTTTGTTTAGTTTTAATTCTATACTTTGAGAATTAGAAATAAGGAAAGGGGACAATGTACGTTATCAGGAAACACTAAGGATCATAATCGTAAAAATTACTCGATCAGAAACGCTGAATACATTTATCCAATTAGAGGTTCTTTGAGGCAATAACTTTTGATTCTTAATTCGACTAGGCTGTTAGAATGGTACAAATTGTGTTAACGTCGAGATCACAAGGCTGATCCAGATTTCATTTAGATAATTGAATGAGCATCTATTCTCCCTGAGAAAAGGTTCGGAGAAGGACTAGTAATTGGGCTATGAGTACGGAGATTCTTTTAATTTTTTGTACTGAAAATATTAGAATGCTCAAATATTAGAGACATTTAAAAAACTCACAAAAGAAATGTATTTATCGTCTTAATGTATGTCAAGCAACTTTATTTATATGAGTACTTTATGCTATGATGTTTTGTCTTTCATTTAAAATTTATCAAGTTTTTTTTTAATTGATACATATGTATTTGTGTATGTATATGTATGTGTATGTATCGGTGTATATCTGAATGTATGTATATGTTTGTAAATGTATTTGGTGTATATGTGCGTATGTGAGTCTAATACGTTCATGTGTATGTTACATAACATTTTTGCGCCCCATCCCACACTTTTTATTTAGTGATATTCAAAAAAAAAAAAAAAAATGTTTAGAATTCCTAATGTGGGTAACACAAAAATAAAAATCTTAGATATTAAAAATAGCACGGTGTCGTCTCCTGTCAAAGATTTTCATTGTAATATGAAACTTTGAATAGTTACGGGTTTCTGTAAAGAGCTCACTATAGACGGCGCCACGGTTCGCTTAAACCGTAATTTAAAAATTATCATATCGAAAATTTCGCTCGAGCGGGTGTATCGTTCCATAGCTTAATTGGCTAGAGCGCCGACACGGTACGTCGGAGACGCGGGTTCGAACCCCGCTGGAGCGGTCAATTTTTGATATGATATTCAAAAAAAAAAAATGTTTAGAATTCCTAATGTGGGTAACACAAAAATAAAAATCTTAGATAATGAAAATTTTTTTGTGATTTTTATATCTTTTAATCGTTATAATTAGAATATAATTTTTATATCACACAGATTACTATATATATATATATATATATATATATATATATATATATATATATATATATGTATAAATTTAATTAAATATTTACAAGCATTTATTCGACAAAAATATAAATTCTTAATTGTTGGTCTAAAATATTCATATCAAGTGTCAACATGCACATTGCACAATCATACTTTCTCATCGAAAGCTGACTGTAGGTTTTCTATAGTCCAAGAACATACTCGAGCTCGCACTTCTTCCTTTTTTTTATATTTTCGTGGCATAGTTCTGCTAGAATTAGTAAAACATCCAAACATAAATATACCTAAATACATAAAAAATATAACAGACACAAAAAAAATTATACATATAAACTTACTCTGTATATGGTGAATGAAGGGATAGATGCCCAGCTGAGGGGACCTATACCTCAAAAAATCAGGGCAACTATCCTTTGTGATTGGGATAGATGCCCGCGTATTTTTTAAATAAATTATAAACAAAATAGCCTCTATTTACAACTATATGCAGACTCAATGACCCAGTATATAGACGTGATAAAAAATATAACGGAATTTATTACTATTTATAAAATTATACAACCTTAAATACTAACCTTCAAAACTTTGACGTGTTTGTAAATTTCGCCACGGAGAAAATTACACACACGATCCAAACGCGTCCTTGCCACACGAATATCTGTGGATATCTAAGGTACGGTAAGGAAGACGCCCCGTCTTCGACTACTACTTATGCGATTAATTTTTATTTGTGAGTTCGGGATGTTAAGTTTTTAGAACATGAGGCATCTATCCCACTGCGGCATCTCTCCCGGTTTTACCATAGTCTAGTTATTAAGTAACTTGCAGCCGTTAGGAATAATTTTTCTTGATGATATCGATACTTTATAGGAAATGATCAAATGACAAATGTGTAATAAGTTTTTGATATGGAACTATTAATGTGAAGCATCTCTTCTGAACTTTGTTATATGTTTTTTTTTATATCGGAAACTATTTTTGGTCAAGTGATACTATTGTGTTTTGTATTTCCGTATATTGGTGTAATACCGTTTGTTTCTAATATAAAAAAATGTGTTAAGTATTTTTGAAATTATGGAACTAAAGTAATTTTTTTTTACATCGTTATTTGCGTGGCCACCCTCACCGGAACGCTGACTACTACTCGATCCCTTCCGCCGAGGTGTGATTAATTCCAAACGTTTACCTTATCTAGTTCCGCAGTTGACCTCCGCCTCGCATTTGTTCACTTCTCCCTTTTTACTCGCAATATTCTTTATTGTGATTAAATGCTTAGATTGATTTGATTAGACTAAGTAAAAGAAATGAAGCGGTTGAATGGTATTTGTTTTATTGTCGAATCTTATTTGTAAATCAACATAGCTTCCAGTATAGCAACGCTTCAGCCTGTAATATCCCACTACTGGGTATAGGCCTCTTTTCCCATGTAGGAGAAGGATCAGAGCTTAATCCACCACGCTGCGGATCCAATGCGGATTGGCGGATATATTCCCTACTATGAATAACGATCGCTATCAGGTGTACATGATAAAAACCAGGACCGACGGCTTAACGTGCTCTCCGACGCACGGTGGGAAGACCCACAAGGACTGCACAAACACCCAGACCACGGCAAACACCTGTATGGCCAATACAAATGTTCGTCATGTGCGGGGATCGAACCCGCAACGGCCAGCGCAACGGGTACAATCCATGGCTGTAACCGTTGCGCCAACGCGGCGTCAGTATAGCAAATATTGAAATTATTATGAAATATGTTTTTCTTTCTTTTGGGGATGATTCTAAAAGACCCAGATCACGATTCTAGATTCTAAACTATATTAATAGCATTAACGCAGATATTATTTTAAACCAACTTGTACGATTTTTATTTTTGTGTTACCCACAATTAGGAATTCTAAACATTTTTGAATATCATATCAAAAATTGACCGCTCCAGCGGGATTCGAACCCGCGTCTTCGACATACCGTGTCGACGCTCTAGCCAATTAAGCTATGGAACGATATACTCGCCAGAGCGAAACTTTTGATATGATGATTTTTACTTTCGGTTTAAGCGAACCGTGGCGCCGTCTATAGTGAGTTCTTTACAGAGACTCGTAACTATTCAAAGTTTCATATTACAATGAAAATCTTTGACAGGAGACGACACCATGCTATTTTTAATATGTACGATTTTTATTTTTGTGTTACCCACAATTAGGAATTCTAAACATTTTTGAATATCATATCAAAAATTGACCGCTCCAGCGGGATTCGTACCCGCGTCTTCGACATACCGTGTCGACGCTCTAGCCAATTAAGCTATGGAACGATATACTCGCCAGAGCGAAACTTTTGATATGATGATTTTTACTTTCGGTTTAAGCGAACCGTGGCGCCGTCTATAGTGAGTTCTTTACAGAGACTCGTAACTATTCAAAGTTTCATATTACAATGAAAATCTTTGACAGGAGACGACACCATGCTATTTTTAATATGTACGATTTTTATTTTTGTGTTACCCACAATTAGGAATTCTAAACATTTTTGAATATCATATCAAAAATTGACCGCTCCAGCGGGATTCGAACCCGCGTCTTCGACATACCATACCATACCATAATCGTACATATTAAAAATAGCATGGTGTCGTCTCCTGTCAAAGATTTTCATTGTAATATGAAACTTTGAATAGTTACGAGTCTCTGTAAAGAACTCACTATAGACGGCGCCACGGTTCGCTTAAACCGAAAGTAAAAATCATCATATCAAAAGTTTCGCTCTGGCGAGTATATCGTTCCATAGCTTAATTGGCTAGAGCGTCGACACGGTATGTCGAAGACGCGGGTTCGAATCCCGCTGGAGCGGTCAATTTTTGATATGATATTCAAAAATGTTTAGAATTCCTAATTGTGGGTAACACAAAAATAAAAATCGTACATATTAAAAATAGCATGGTGTCGTCTCCTGTCAAAGATTTTCATTGTAATATGAAACTTTGAATAGTTACGAGTCTCTGTAAAGAACTCACTATAGACGGCGCCACGGTTCGCTTAAACCGAAAGTAAAAATCATCATATCAAAAGTTTCGCTCTGGCGAGTATATCGTTCCATAGCTTAATTGGCTAGAGCGTCGACACGGTATGTCGAAGACGCGGGTTCGAATCCCGCTGGAGCGGTCAATTTTTGATATGATATTCAAAAATGTTTAGAATTCCTAATTGTGGGTAACACAAAAATAAAAATCGTACATATTAAAAATAGCATGGTGTCGTCTCCTGTCAAAGATTTTCATTGTAATATGAAACTTTGAATAGTTACGAGTCTCTGTAAAGAACTCACTATAGACGGCGCCACGGTTCGCTTAAACCGAAAGTAAAAATCATCATATCAAAAGTTTCGCTCTGGCGAGTATATCGTTCCATAGCTTAATTGGCTAGAGCGTCGACACGGTATGTCGAAGACGCGGGTTCGAATCCCGCTGGAGCGGTCAATTTTTGATATGATATTCAAAAATGTTTAGAATTCCTAATTGTGGGTAACACAAAAATAAAAATCGTACATATTAAAAATAGCATGGTGTCGTCTCCTGTCAAAGATTTTCATTGTAATATGAAACTTTGAATAGTTACGAGTCTCTGTAAAGAACTCACTATAGACGGCGCCACGGTTCGCTTAAACCGAAAGTAAAAATCATCATATCAAAAGTTTCGCTCTGGCGAGTATATCGTTCCATAGCTTAATTGGCTAGAGCGTCGACACGGTATGTCGAAGACGCGGGTTCGAATCCCGCTGGAGCGGTCAATTTTTGATATGATATTCAAAAATGTTTAGAATTCCTAATTGTGGGTAACACAAAAATAAAAATCGTACATATTAAAAATAGCATGGTGTCGTCTCCTGTCAAAGATTTTCATTGTAATATGAAACTTTGAATAGTTACGAGTCTCTGTAAAGAACTCACTATAGACGGCGCCACGGTTCGCTTAAACCGAAAGTAAAAATCATCATATCAAAAGTTTCGCTCTGGCGAGTATATCGTTCCATAGCTTAATTGGCTAGAGCGTCGACACGGTATGTCGAAGACGCGGGTTCGAATCCCGCTGGAGCGGTCAATTTTTGATATGATATTCAAAAATGTTTAGAATTCCTAATTGTGGGTAACACAAAAATAAAAATCGTACATATTAAAAATAGCATGGTGTCGTCTCCTGTCAAAGATTTTCATTGTAATATGAAACTTTGAATAGTTACGAGTCTCTGTAAAGAACTCACTATAGACGGCGCCACGGTTCGCTTAAACCGAAAGTAAAAATCATCATATCAAAAGTTTCGCTCTGGCGAGTATATCGTTCCATAGCTTAATTGGCTAGAGCGTCGACACGGTATGTCGAAGACGCGGGTTCGAATCCCGCTGGAGCGGTCAATTTTTGATATGATATTCAAAAATGTTTAGAATTCCTAATTGTGGGTAACACAAAAATAAAAATCGTACATATTAAAAATAGCATGGTGTCGTCTCCTGTCAAAGATTTTCATTGTAATATGAAACTTTGAATAGTTACGAGTCTCTGTAAAGAACTCACTATAGACGGCGCCACGGTTCGCTTAAACCGAAAGTAAAAATCATCATATCAAAAGTTTCGCTCTGGCGAGTATATCGTTCCATAGCTTAATTGGCTAGAGCGTCGACACGGTATGTCGAAGACGCGGGTTCGAATCCCGCTGGAGCGGTCAATTTTTGATATGATATTCAAAAATGTTTAGAATTCCTAATTGTGGGTAACACAAAAATAAAAATCGTACATATTAAAAATAGCATGGTGTCGTCTCCTGTCAAAGATTTTCATTGTAATATGAAACTTTGAATAGTTACGAGTCTCTGTAAAGAACTCACTATAGACGGCGCCACGGTTCGCTTAAACCGAAAGTAAAAATCATCATATCAAAAGTTTCGCTCTGGCGAGTATATCGTTCCATAGCTTAATTGGCTAGAGCGTCGACACGGTATGTCGAAGACGCGGGTTCGAATCCCGCTGGAGCGGTCAATTTTTGATATGATATTCAAAAATGTTTAAACCAACTTTCTTATAAATAACTTTATTATTATCTTTATTATAATATGTAAGGTATTATAAACTAAATGACAAGTAAAATTTTGAATTATTTCAAGGAACAAGAGAGACCATAATTTTAACGAAAACGTTTAAGGCGAATCAGCGAAAAGACGCTGTACGTAGCGTAGATTACGTACAAGGCTTGTTATTGCAAAATTAATTGGCGAGTAATTGGCTGCGCCCGGCTGGTTTACGTCTGAAGGCGTCCTGCTATTGACTGCTAGTTAATTAGATCCCAACTACGGGAACAATGTGAAGCTGTGCATTGGGCGAAGAATGGTGCAGGTTTGCTTTGTCGAGCACGTGATATGATGATATACAGTGCAAGTTGCAATTGAAAATTGACTGATTTTATATTTTTTGTACGACTTCGAATCTTTTTGGCCATACCCTAAATAGTGAAGACGACAATTAGTGGGTTAAAAAGCTTAGTATATTAAAAAGTAGTGGAATTCCGTCAATTTTTTTAAAAGTAAAACAAACTAACGCTTGTTTTAACACTAAAAGATAGAATTCAAGTTTATGATATATCTTTATTTATCATTAAATGAACCCTTTCGTCGGTTTTAAATCTGCGACAATTAATTATAAATATTATTTATATTCTGTAAACGTTCTATAAAACGAAATTAAAGTAAACGCCAAGAGGTCAGGCTGCTCTTACAAAAAATTAATAATTAAATGATAATACAGAAACATATTATCATTGATGTTCTATCAAACGTGAAATTCATGGTATTACTAAGGCATATTTAATGTTAACAAGTCAGCTGATTACTTATGTTATATATATATTTACAGAGTATTTACGTTTAAAAATTCTGATGCTTATTTAAAATTCACCTTCAATTCTTGACACAGTCTTTTTATTAAATTACTGACATTATAAGAACATTATTATATTTTATAAATACGCCACTATATTTGCAGTTTCTAACAGTGTTTTCCAAGAGCTTTACTTATATTTATAAATAATAGTTAGTATTGAAAGAAAAACTATGAAAGTAAATTAGCTTGTTCTAGTTATCCAACATCAGTCAGTTTAAGTATTAGCTTTATTTTTATATTTTTCTTGCCTTCAGTTATAAAACATTTTCTAACTTTTCATTGAAGTTTATGTTATACAATTACGGATTTAGTTTACCTACTTTAATTAATTTTGCTATTTATTATATTTATATTTAAGATGATTGAACGCGTTTTGCGTTTTGGACGAATGTTCGATTGCTTGAATGTGTGTGTCTTTTTGAGGGTCTTCTTGAGGATCCGTTTTGATATATATCTGTAACGTAGTGTTATAGGTATTTTAACATTTATTTTAAATTTTTTTTTTGTTTCCTTATTAAAATAGTATAAAACTTAGCAAGTACCTGATGTAATAAAAAATATTCAAACCCTTCCATATATTGGAGAAAATTTTGCAATATGTATTAACTGAGGTAGGGTTTAACAGGAAATTTCCTGCTCAAAATTAGCAGCCCAACTCGGGTAATATCTAGACCTTACAGAAGATCACAGCTAAATAATACTGTTTTCAAGCATTGTTGTGTTCCTGGTGGTGAGTAAGCTGATCAGAGCTCCTTCGGGGAAATTGGGGATAGGGTTGGCAGCGCGCTTGATATGCTTCTGGTGTTCCATACGTCTATAAGTTACGGAAATTGTTTACCATCAGATGAGCCGTACGCTTGTTTCCCGACCTAGTTATATACAAAAAAATATGTGTAAATCATTTGGTAGCTGTAGGTTTATCGGCCATAAGTTCGCTTTTGTAAGAATGTTTAATTCAGGTTTCTGAAATATTACCTACTCTACTAAGATGTTGACTGGTCGCCGATCCCTTTCAAGTGTGACTGATTCCAATCGTTAAGCCCCATTAGGTTCAGAAGTTGCTTAAGGCTCATTTTTCTTGCAAACCTCACATTGTTTGTTTCAGTAATTATTTCCAAATAATTGATTTTACAACATTCTATTGGTTTTACCCTCATCGCTCTTATTAAACACTGCTATAACTATGCTAAGTCGATTTGAAATATTTTATATTACAATTATAAAAAAAATTCATAAAGGTTCATTAAACATTATAGATATTTACAATTCATAACTTAAGAACTAAATATTTACAGATAGTTTTGGTATAAATCATGTCCGCGTGGAATTGTGCCAAGAATGCTGGCAGCATTTCCCCGTTGAATCGCTATGATGATTCTCTGGGCAAAAAATGCACCAGCCCTCTTGTCACCAGTGGAAGCAATAAGGCGAGGAGTTATCTTATTTAAAAAAAATTTAGCACTGCTACTCCAAGGTCCAAGTGTCTCGACTGCAAACGGCACAAAGATGCAATTATAATAAATATACAATCTTGAAAAATTTGTGAGAGTTTGACTGGGAAGTCTTAATGCAACTCCGATCTTGCATCTTCAGATTTCCATCTGTTTCGTCCTCTTAGAATTATTTAGTTAGTGTAAGAGTTTGCCTCAGAAGAGGAATTTTAAAACTACTTGTCGCAGATTTTTAATGAGAAGTTCACAAAATTTCTACAGCAATGTAATCCTGTAACCTACGAGATCGGGGCAAGTTATCAAATAAAATGGTACATACAATACATATACATACGTATATAACATAAATAATGTAATATTATTCATTTTTAAGGGATTAAATAATACAGTAAAAAAATAACAAAAAATTAAATTTCAAAAATTATTGTTATACGTGAAAACTTTAGGCAGACCTCTTCAATGGAGAACGGTCCGTACATAAGGTGCTTCAAATATTTTGCCAATAAAGCACTCAGGATCCTTCGATTTAATTCATCCATATGGGAATTCCGGAAATATTCCCAGAAAACTAAGCCGCAGACACTCGAATCGTACTTGAAACTTTCCACGAAATATCGAAAACTAAATAATTCCGATGAAATTACAACAACAATTCCACGGTCCAGCTTGATTGAATTAGTCTAAGTAAATTATCTCGGAAGGTAAATTTCTGGTTCGCTTGGCTCGCTTATTCCGATAAATATTCTCACATTTACACTGCTTGTTAGTTTGGTTCAAAACCAACTAAAGTTCACTAACCAAACTAATTTGGATATTCTATTTGTTTTGTAGTACGAAAAAGTACCACGTTTCATTTTTTTTTGCCCTAGGTCTTCTGTTTTAATATTTTAATTACTTAAATCAGTACCTTTTAGAAGAGTTAATTTTAAATTTTCTTGTATCGTTTCAAACTCGGAGCTTCAAGTCTCTGTATGGAGAATACAGGGGGTAGCCAAATCTGTGACTAGTCGCTTAGCTAAATCTGGTGCGGACGATGTTTATAGGTGGAGTTTTGTGACATAGCTGAACTTTAATAGCATACATCTCGTAGGCATACTATACATCGATAAATCGAAAATCGCAGGACTTAGCGCCTTAGTTATTGTACCCTAGCTCACAGTGACCACTGAGTTTGCTAACGATGCGCTAGCTTCAACCGTCATGAAGATTCAAATAATTTTCAGATTCTTATACGCCTCGCAGGTGTCGATTAAGCTTTTAGGGCTAGTCTTTTGGCTATAATTGATAATACCATTGATAATATATAAATCAAATAAGACATACTTTTAATAATGTGTAATCTTAATAATTATTGATGGCATTCATTAATCCTGCAACGGTGTTACTTTTGAATAAAACAGAAATAATTGAGATATGATTATATTTTTCATTTATACTATGTGAAAGCATTGAATATATATATATATGCATAACGTATGGTTTGCAGACAGTTTTTCGAGCGGACGTATGGTGTGGGGACATTTGTATACTTTGGAGACTGGTTTCAAAGTATCTTTATATTAAGCGTATAGTTTGGGGACAGTTTATAGGGAAGTATAATTTGAGGACTGTCCTCAAAGTATCTTTATATTAAGCGTATAGTTTGGGGACAGTTTATAGGGAAGTATAATTTGAGGACTGTCCTCAAAGTATCTTTATATTAGGCGTATGGTTTGGGATCAGTTTATAGGGAAGTATAATTTGCGGACTGTCCTCAAATTATCTCTTCTACTTGAAAACCTGGAAGGTATAGTTTGGAAACATTTTTATTCACATATAAAGTATACTATAAGTCGCACTCAACAATATACGTAACAAGATAGTTTCAATTAGCACCACGGATTTTATCTTAGACATACACTCCACTAATCTTAATATATATAAATCTCGTGTCACAATGTTTGTCCTCAATGGACTCCTAAACTACTTAACCGATTTTAGTCAAATTTGCACACCGTATGCAGTTTGATCCAACTTAAAAGATAGGCTATATTTTATTTTGATATATTATGTTATTATTATATTTCAGAAAAAAATAAGGTGATACGAAGTTCGCCAGGTCAGCTAGTATTTTATAAATAAACAATATGTATTTTCAATAAAAGACTTTAATAGATATAGCATATAGGGATAGAGTAGATAGAAATATTATGATTACGTCCGACAATCGCGTTGGCATTAAAAACACTCACGGTGTATTATATTCTTCTTCTTGCTACTGTGTGAGTAAGGAACGCAAAAAAGTTTCGTATAAAAAAATTTGCGTTAGGAGTCGCCCATATTTAGATTTTCCAAATTATTTTTTTCTTGTTGCCAATAGTTTTCTGAGCGAAAGCTAACTCTAAAAATGTAAAAAAAAAAAACTCCAAAGCCAAAACGTGGTATGTTCGCAATTATTCGTGTTTTCGGCTCAAGGACATTGAAAATTTATTACAGTTTGAGATTCGCGATTTCCATATACTTATATGCATAAGTATAGGCATAACGTATGTTTTGCCGACAGTTTTTCGAGCGGACGTATGGTTAGGGGACATTTGTATACTTTGGAGTCTGGTTTTAAAACAGTCAGTTAGTCTTCAAAAACTAGAAATATTGGCTATTTTTAACCGACTCCCAAAAAAGGAGGAGGTTCTCAATTCGACTGTATTTTTTTTATGTATGTTACATCAGAACTTTTGACCGGGTGGACCGATTTTGACAATTTTTTTTAATCGAAAAGTGGTATGTGTCAATCAAAATTTATTTGAGATCTTACAACTACTTTTCGAGCTATATCTAATAATGCGTTTTTACTTGACGCTACTTTCGTCGACCTACGTTGTATTATACTGCATAACTTTTTACTGGATGTACCAATTTTGATTATTCTTTTTTGTTGGAAAGGAGATATCTCTAATTTGGTACCATGATAAGGAAACTAGGACCTGATGATGGAATCCCAGAGAAATCGAGAGAAACTTTCGAAAATCCGTATAACGTTTTACTGGGTGTATCTACTATTTTGATAATTTTTAATTTAATCGAAAGCTGATGTTTATCATGTGGTCACATATAAATTTTATCGAGATCTGATAACTAATTTTTGAGTAATCTTTGATAACGCGCAGTTACCTACGTTGTATTACTTGTCGATGTAATTAAAGTTGGTTTTTTTTTTCGTTTGCGAGCAAATACAATTATTTTATACATTTTCAGACACTCATTAAAAAATTATGCGTATTTACAAAAAAACCGGAATACAGAGGCATGGCTGAAGGTTTTTTAGTAACATAAAAATAGCATGTTTTGGGGAGGAAATAGTCGACTACGAAATTCTGTTTTGGTCAATAATTATCTACCTACCTAAAACGGTCTGAGCTGCAGTTATCCCTTTCTTGTCTCGGGGTGCGGCGACGGTATACAGCGAGACAGTTACATTTTATTCAAATACCTATTTTTCAGAAGTCTTTCAAGTACTCTTTCCTATTAAGAGTATGATTCTGGAGTCATTATTGTACACATTTAACTGTTGCTCATGATATTTAAGAGCCATTTCACAAAAATCGGTAATAATCCGCGAAATTGTAATATTTTGACGTCGTCAATCTCAGTGTTGGATGCAATAATGTAATTTATATTCTTGAAATATAATAGAGCAACCTTTGTTGTAGTCGATAGTCAGATCAGAATTTTGATTTATATTATGTGTATAAAATTATTAACCTTTTCATCAGCCTCCTCCCTGGATAAATGGTCGCAATGTATACTTTGAAGTCCTACTTTTCAATAACCTCTACGTTGAAACCATTTTAAAAAAATATCATAATATGTGGAATATAATTTTGTTGCGGACTATCGCAGATTTTTATTCCATTTGTATCTCTATTAAACGATAAAAAAAAATTAAAGTTACGAATAATTTCCAAATAAGTACAATTTTAAAAGCGATATTTCTCTTAGAAAACTAAGAAATTTTAACGAACTATCTTCATCAAAGTAAACTTAGATCATTAACGAATACAAAAAAAAATAATTAAAAGATGTAACCATTTTTAATACATTTTATATTAAATAATAAAAATATAGTATATATATTACCACGCATCAAGCCCAGTAAATCAGTCGAGCGCTAGCTACGCCAAATTCTGTGCAGCCGTCTCTTTCGCTCACACGCGCTAAGCGTCTGTTGTTATAGCGGATAAACCGCATTTGATACTTTTATAATAAAATATAAATAAAATAAACATATTACGAAAATGACTGTAAAATAATATAATGATAATTACTGAAGACAAATGTATAATTTAATTTTCTTTTCTCACATTATCAATACAAATAGGCATTTCAATCTGTTTGTCTTGTTATTTGTTAATTAATATGTTTGTCGGTGTCGATGTCATAAAATGCTATTTTATTCATATCGTAAATATTAGATTCATTCGTAAACTGAAAAAACTAAATCAATTTAAAAAAAAATTATTTCATTTAATTGATTTTTTAACCGACTTCCAAAAAAGGAGGAGATTCTCAATTCGACTGTATTTCTTTTTTATGTATGTTACATTACAACTTTTGACCGTGTGGACCGATTTCGACAATTTTTTTTTAAACGAAAGGTGGTGTGTGCCAATTGGTCCCATTTAAATTTATTTGAGATCTAACAACTACTTTCCGAGTTATATCTAATAATGCGTTTTTACTTGACGCTTTTTTCGTCGACCTACGTTGTATAATACCGCATAACTTTCTACTGGATGTACCGATTTTGATAATTCTTTTTTTGTTGGAAAGGAGATATCTCAAATTTAGTACCATGATAAGGAAACCAGGATCTGATGATAGGATCCCAGAGAAATCGAGGGAAACTCTTGAAAATTCGCAATAACTTTTCACTGGGTATACAGATTTTGATAATTCTTGTTTTGTTGGAAAGAAGATATCCCTAGTTTAGTACCATGATAAGGAAACCAGCATCTGATGATGGAATTCCAGAGAAATCGATTGAACTTCTTGAAAATCAGCAATAACTTTTTACTGGGTGTACCGATTTTAATAATTTTTAACTCAGTCACAGTTTCACTTCAATAATTTTAAACATCAGCTATCGATTATAGCTGATGTTTGTCATGTGGTCATATATAAATTTTATTGAGATCTGATAACTACTTTTTGAGTAATCTTTGATAACGCGTAGTTACTTGACAATTTTTTCGTCGATCTACGTTGTATTACTTGTCGATGTAATTGAAGTCGGTTTTTTTTTTCGTTTGCGAGCAAACACAATTATTATCTTTATTTTAAATTTATTGACTGTTGTTATATAACATACTTGAAATTTTTAACAAATTAATTATGTAAAAACATTTTATACCATAGTTATTAATTTTTATTATACATTAGAAAATGATCAAGATGGTCTTTTGTTTGTCACACTATTCTTACTAGCACAAAGATCGCGCGGCTCGTACGACTCGCGAGTCGCGCGATGCGACCAAATTTACCTAAACTTGCAGAGCGTAAAATTGTGAAATGGCTCTTAACGTATACTGTTAGTCGCACTCGTCTATATACGGCAATCTTTAGATAGCGTTCCTATTGCCAACATTGATAAGTCCATCGATTTTCTTTTCGACATACACTCCACCATTATTTGATCTATTCACACAATATCACAATACCTATTTCAATAAAAGACTGTAATTGATAAGTCATATACCGATGAAAACGCTATTTCAATGGCTTGAATTTCTTACGGTATTGAAGGGGACGAAAAGGAAACAAAAGTTGTAACATATGAAGCTGACGCGTAAATTTGTTTTATGAAGAAAAATAAATAATCAATTTATTAAATGTATTTTTCGTTAATTAATTAATCGGAATTTTTAATACTAAAATTTATGATTTCATATTTTTAAAAGATGCCAAAAAAATCGACAAATTGAGTTATCAAGGTTTTATTTTCAGGAATTTCACCTTAGGAATGAGGATACCTACTTATATTACAATTAATTCCATTAAACGATATTTATTTCATATAAAGAAATAAGATACATACATTACGAAATTTATTGAATAATAAGAATAAATTTACGTTTTGTTATATATGAACCTTTCGAATCATCACTCAAAAAATTATTCTAATAAACTTGTAACTTATCGAAAACTAGTCCGAACTTAGCCGAACATAGAACGTAGGTACGTTAATAAATATTATCCCTATTGAAAAATTTTAATAGGATCTCATCGAAAACGATAAAAGCCACTTAGAAACCGATAAATATCTATTAGTAGTAGGTATGAATTTAAAAATGCGCGCGAAAATATTATTCAACGACGGGTTAGATACCAAGGACGTCACCCGCTCGATGTGTGTGACCTTCGCTCCGCGCCCCCTGCTGTTGCTGAGATAATAATTATAATTGTACTAGGTAAGTAGTCACCCGTACAAAGCCAGCACCGGACACTAGAGAAATATAAATTTCGACAAAATCAGTAACAACGAGTAGGTGGTATCTTCTTGTTAGTTTTATAAAATACTAGCTGTGCCCGCGGCTTCGCCCGCGTTGATATCAGTGTGTCACAAAGTTTTCCCAGCAAACTTCCAGTGAAACTATTATCAAAATCGGCTTAGCCGTTCCGTAAACCTTCCTCTTGAAGCCCTCTCTCCATTGGTGAAACTGCATGAAAATCCGTTCAGTAGATTTTGAGGGAATCGATCACATACACTTTTGGGGACTTTGTTTTATAATACACTAACTGTTACCCGCGACTACGCTCGCATGGTTATGAAGATATGCATTACTATTAAGATGTTTAACGCAATTATTTTTTTATTTCAGTCACTTGAAATGCTTATCACACTGGGTAACTTTTTAAAAGCCACAATTTAGTAAAATTTAATAGTTATATTAATAAAACCTCTCTACACACCACATTTTTAGTTTTATTTTCAGGCTGCAGTATAAAAAACCTATCAGGCGAACTTATAGCTGTTGTAAATGTTTCATACAAACTATCAACCCCCTTAGCGGTGGAATATCGCAAAATCCGTTCTTAGCGGACGTCTACTAACTATAATCTACCTCCCTGCCAAATTTAATCTTTGTCCATCCTGGACGGATGGGACCATCCACCGATTTTAGAGTTCTCGCGATGAGTGAGTCAGTGACCTTTCTTTTTTATATATATACATTGCTATGTATTATTTAGACAACTCCTTACTATCTATAGAGTATACATTTTAAATTTCAAGTTTCTTACTTCAAAAACATAGGACTTTCATACAAACTTGCAACCCCCGTTTTACCCCCTTAGGGGTCGAGTTTCGTAAAATCCGTCTTAGCGGATGTTTACGCCCTATAAGATATCTACCAGCCAAATTTCAAGTTTATAGCTGTTATAGTTTCGGAGATTTTGTGATGAGGGAGTCAACCTACCATCCCCCGTTTTAACTCCAAAAGAGAGTTGATTTCTAAAGATACATTATTTGATCACCTTTCTACCATCTGTAGAGCATACGTTTTAAATTTCAAGTCTCTTACTTCAAAAACATGGGACTTTCACACAAACTTCCAACCCCCGTTTTACCCCCTTAGGGGTCGAATTTCGTAAAATTCGTTCTTAGCGGATGTTTGCGCTCTATAAGGAACCTACCTGCCAAATTTCAAGTTTGTAGCTGTTATAGTTTCGGAGATTTCGTGATGAGTGAGTAAACCTACCATCCGCCGTTTTAACCCCAAAAGGTGGTTGATTTCTAAAGATACATTGTTAGGACACCTTCTCATCATCTATAAGGCATACACTTTAAGTTTCAAGTCTTTTACTTCAAAAACATGGGACTTTCACACAAACTTCCAACCCCCGTTTTATCCCCTTAGGGGTCGAATTTCGTAAAATCCGTTCTTAGCGGATGTCTACGCCTTATAAGGAGCCATCCTGCCAAATTTCAAGTTTTTAGGTGTTATAGTTTCGGAGATTTCGTGATGAGTGAGTAAACCTACCATCCCCCGTTTTAACCCCAAAAGGGTATTGATTTCTAAAGATACATTATTTGGACACCTTCTCGCTATCTATAGAGTATACATTTTAAATTTCAAGTCTCTTACTTCTAAAACATGGGACTTTCATACAAACTTTCAACCACCGTTTTACTCCCTTAGGGGTTGAGTTTCGTAAAATTCATTCTTAGCGGTAGTTTAAGCCCTATAAGGAGCCTACTCGCTAAATTTCAAGTTTGTAGGTGTTATAGTTTCGGAGATTTTGTGATCAGTGAGTCAACCTACCATCCCCCGTTTTAACCCCAAAATGGAGTTGATTTCTAAAAATACATTATTTGGACACCTTTTCACCATCTATAAAGCTTACATTTTAAATTTCAAGTCTCTTACTTCAAAAACATAGGACTTTCATACAAACTTCCAACCCCCGTTTTACCCCCTTAGGGGTCGAGTTTTGTAAAATCCTTTCTTAGCGGATGCCTACGTCTTATAAGGAGCTTACTTGCCAAATTTCAAGTTTGTAGGTGTTATAGTTTCGGAGATTTCGTGATGAGTGAGTGACCTTTCGCTTTTATATATATTATATAGATTAGGATGCCATATCTTAATATTAGTTAATTTTATTTTATTAATTTTAACATAAAATATATCACGCAAATTTTTATCATTAATTTGAGACCCCTCTCTCCGCTCTCTCTTTGTCACGCTAAGTCACACATTCAGCGATCCCCTAACAAACATTACATAGCATACATATAACCTGTTTCCTGAAACAAAATTAATTTGTCTAGCATAAGAAAATCATGACTGATTAAATACAAAACTGTTGAACCATGAATATGTTTTAATATATTACATTAGTGTAAAATTGACTTTTAATATAAAATATTGTAAAATATTACGATTTCATAAAAAAATTAACAAATATTTTAAAAACGCGGTTTCAGCTTCAGAGTAAGTAAAAGTGACATTTGGAAAAAATAGTTTGCACGGTCTTATTATGTACACATTTCTTTATAAATTCTTTTGTTGCAATCTGCGACTACACCTGTTTTTCTCACGTAGTAGTCCCCCGACGCGACGACGTTTTGAAAATAAAAATATTTGAACTCACACACACACACTGGGCAGGCGGGTTGGTCACCAACCCGCCTACCCAGCGGTAGTGACTATTGGCAACACACATGAGTTCACGCATTTTCGGTGTGAAATTGTGGAGGCCTATGTCCAGCAGTGGACTGTAATAGGCTGTAATGATGATGATGATAAGTGTATTTTTCACTACCGAAAGTAGGTAGGTACCCTACTAGGTCAGTAGGGCGAGAGCCGCCGTAAGGTTCGTATGTCGTAGCGCGTCCATCTTCCCGCGCGCGCGCCTGGCGATCGATCTTACGCGTATACCTAATATATCGTGTGCGAATGAGACCTGTCATTAGTAATTAGGTATGGCTTATCAATACACAAATGCAGAGTACGTGATAGTAAGTTTAGATTATAGCTTGAAAAATCGCAGATAACCCCTCGATTGCCGAGGTTCACTCAGATACTTATATAATTAAACCTACCTACGATACGATAATAATTTCCATGGCAACGAACCCACGCCACCCGTACTGCGGCCCCGGGGAACTCCCCGCTTGTGGACTAGTCGTCACTTGTTTGCGTAAACAACACTCGTTATTGCATTGATGATTTTAATATTGTAGTTAAATAGTAATTGAATTATTATTTTATTGAAGTGTGTGAATAGTCTTTTATTTGTTTCTTTTTTTGGCCTCTGGAATGAAAATCTTATGTATGTAAAGATGAATAATTCAAAACCAAAGTTTATTAGGTAGGTAGGTACATACTACCAAAAATAAAAATTATTAGCACCTTTGTAAGTACAAATAAAAATTAAAATTAAAACAAACAAAACGTGTATTAATTTTTCCTTTAGATTCATACGTAATAAATATGTATAGGACGAATTTGGCGTTCTAGATATATCATTTACGTGAAATAAGAATGCATGTTTTTATTTCGTTTCTAAGTACGTGTAGCTCTAAAAGACTTGTTTTTATACTAGAATGTTGCTGGGATATTCTGTTTTGAGATATGTTGACTTAACATATTAGAAATATTTTTTAAAATAATTTTATTTAATTAATATTTTTGTGGTACGGGTTTCTTGTCGCCTATTGACGTCGTTTAAAACTTATAAAAAATTATCTGCACTCAACAATAAGCCAGGAAAGATTAACAAATTTAGCAACAATATCCATAGAGAAAGAAATATTGGACCATATAGACAAACACGAAACTACTAGGTCCCCGGACAGACTTCGTTCTGTCAAAAGTTAATCTATAATCTATAATAATAATATATATAAAAGCGAAAGGTCACTCACTCATCACGAAATCTCCGAAACTATAACACCTACAAACTTGAAATTTGGCAGGTAGGCTTCTTATAGGATGTAGACATCCGCTAAGAACGGATTTTACGAAACTCAACCCCTAAGGGGGTAAAACGGGGGTTGCAAGTTTGTATGAAAGTCCTATGTTTTTGAAGTAAGAGACTTGAAATTTAAAATGTATGCTCTATAGATGATAAGAAGGTGTCCAAATAGTGTATCTTTAGTAATCAACTCCCTTTTGGGATTAAAACGGGGGATGGTAGGTTGACTCACTCATCACGAAATCTCCGAAACTATAACACCTGCAAACTAAAAATGTGTTGTATAGAGAGGTTTTATAAAAATAACTATTAAATTATACTAAATTGTGCCTTTTAAAAAGTTACTCAGTTCGATAAGCATTTCAAGTGACTGAAATAAAAAAATAATTTGCGTTAAACATCTTAATAGTAATGCTTATCTTCATAACCACGCGGACGTAATCGCGGGCAACAGTTAGTGTATTATAAAACAAAGTTCCCAAAAGTGTATGTGATCGTTTCGCTCAAAATCTACTGAACGGATTTTCATGCGGTTTCACCATTGGAGAGAGGGCTCCACCATTGGCAAGAGGAAGGTTTACGGAACGGCTAAGCCAATTTTGATGAGAGTTTCACTGGAAGTTTGCCGGGAAAACTTTGTGACACATTAATTTCAACGCTGGCGAAGCCGCGGGCACAGCTAGTACTAAATAAAAGTAAAAATACTAAGTAAAAGAAGAAGAAGTAATTTTGTTTTTTTACCATTTAAACCTTCCGTGGACCTTATGGAACATATAATACAAAAAAAAGTAGCCGAATTGGTCGAGCCATTCTCGAGCTATAACGCTAAGCAACACTTATTTTTATTTGTATCATCATCATCATCATGATTTCAGCCTATTGCAGTCCACTGTTGGACATAGGCCTCCACAAGTTCGAGCCAAAAATGGCTCGAGCTCATGTGTGTTGCCCATAGTGACCACGCTGGGCAGGCGGGTTGGTGACCGTGTATAGATATCGCAAATAGAAAAGCGAGAAGAGTGGAAATAATATAATTTAAGTATGTTTATATTCTTACACATTTTGCTCTTGTTTTTTTTTTTAACCTAATAGTAAATTTAGCATTATTAGACAAAAGTCAACTATTTTGTTATTCATGTCTTAGTAGATATACAATTACATATAACACCACAAATAAGTATGTAAAAATGTAATCCGTGTTTTATTTATCGCAGTAATCGGCAAGCGGAAGCAAAATAGTTTTACACATTTAGGAAAATATTATCTAAGTATATATGAAACTGGAAAAATTTATTTCGGTCAAAATTAACAAATCTAAAAAAAAATAAGTTAAAATATGAAGTGTCGTGAAATAATTGTGTTTGTAGGCAAACGAAAAAAAAAAACCAACTTCAATTACATCGACAAGTAATACAACGTAGATCGACGAAAAAATAGTCAAGTAACTACGCGTTATCAAAGATTACTCAAAAAGTAGTTATCATATCTCGATAAAATTTAAATGTGACCACATAATAAACATCAGCTTATGATTAAATTAAAAGTTATCAAAATCGGTACACCCAGTAAAAAGTTATGCGGAATTTCGAGATTTTCGAAAATAGCGTCAAGTAAAAACGCATTATTAGATATAACTCGAAAAGTAGTTGTTGGATCTCAAATAAATTTAAATGGGACCAATTGACACACACCACCTTTCAATTAAAAAAAAATTGTCGAAATCAGTCCACCCGGTCAAAAGTTCTGATGTAACATACCATTCTTATATTATAATGAGGATAATTATGATTATGTTGATAAAATATAAGATGTATATTTTAGAGACAGTTCCCAAAGTATACTCATATATACCTATATACATATTACAGTATATTGTGGGGACAGTCGCATTGTATGCGATATTTTGATTGTGCGAGACTGATGACCTGTAATACAGGTATTTTATTGCTAGCATAGGCATCAGACTCGCGTCAACATTGACGAGGTTCGAAAAAATAGTTTATTTGTTATATGGTGAATAATTTTGTCTTCAAATCTGTATATCTGTCAGTTAGATTTTCGTTGTAAATTAGATAAAAAAGCCATCTGATTTTGATTTATTTTATATGTTTTAATAGAATATGTTTTATATTATTTTGTGATACATTTTGTGATTTCTAGGAATTATCAATCAATAAAAACTTCGATACGTAGTTAAGTATGTGTAAGTAGTTTAAATAATTTGTGTTTGAATTGTAAATAATAAAAAAGCATGTGTTGGTCAGCTGTGATCACCGTGATATTTAAAAACTTTAATTTTATTTGTAAAGAATCAAATTGTAATTAAATAAATAAATAATAAAATAAATTTTGATGAGTCCTCAAACCATACTTATAGTACATGATTGCTGATAAAATGTAAGATGTATATTTTAGAGACAGTTCCCAAAGTATACCATATTTTAATGAGTCCTCAAACCATCGTTATAGTATATGAATTGTTATATAATCGAAAATATTTGTTCATACGTTAACATATGAACATATGTTAATTATTAGGCTTGTCTTAAGAGTATATTACCAAAATCACAATGTGGCCCAAAGCATACGTTAGACATATATATATATATATATATGTATATATATAAAATTTTTTAATAAAATAAACTGCGTGGGAATCGCAACGATTCTATGCCTGAGCGAAGCTAAAGCTAGATATATTAATTATTCATTGTCGCCATTTGTATAAAAAAGTGTGTGCTAAGAATGTTTATTGATTATAATTACAATATCAATTAAGTAAATATATTAATGTGTCTAATAACAAACTATCAAATTAATTAGTTATAAAAACAAAATTCAATTTTTAACAAAAATTGAGGTAAGCTACTAAAATTCTAATCGTGCCAAAATCCTGTTGAAGTCAGTCAACAACACTATGAAGATACGTTGAGACAGGTATACATTTTATATAAGCCTTAGTGCACTTAAGACAGTACAGTGCATTAAAGTGTCGAAAACCTACGACTAGAAGTTTTAAGTGTACTAAGAATTTCATGCTCCTGTCCAATTTTGGCACATTCTAGAACACTACATGATGAATTGCTGAAATGTTTACTTCTCGACCTTTCCTAGAAATAATGTTGAACTTCTATTCGTATCCATGTAGTGTAATGAATAAAATACGTACATCTTAAATCTGGAGCAGTACGTGTAATTACAAAATGTAGCAAGCATTTTGAAAACTTGTCAAATTGTGAGAATTCGGGATATAATTGTCAATATTTATATGTGACTTTCAGCTATTATGAATTGCATTGGAACTGTGAGACGAAACAGACTCCAATTATTCCTACTATTGTTATTACTACATTAAGATACAGAAGAAGAGGTCCAGGATTGCTTAAAGGTAGCAATACAATATATTACAGCTTTACTACGTATATAAGAGAAAGATTGAAGCTTAATCCACCACGATATGCTATAAGTAACGATCGCTATCAGTTATTTGTGATAACAACCGGCACCGACGTCTTAACGTGCTCTCCGAGGCACGGTGTGGAGACCCACAAGGACAGACATCCAACCCGGAAATAAATATTTGTACAAATACACAAATATCCATCCCAAGCGGGAATCGAACCCGCAAACCGTCGGTATTTTAGGATACTTCTCGCACAACTATACCAGAGAAGTTGTTTTCCCGTAGTGGAGCAGCGTGGTAGATTAAGCTCCAATCCTTCTCTTACATAGAGAAGGAGACATAATACCCAACAGTGGGATGTTACACGCTGAATACGTTACTATGTATATAGAAAATTTCTGTCTGTACTTTTTAAGTTATTAATTTAGTTTATTTTCACAAATTTTAAGATAAAAGATATATTCTTGGACACGTCAATCAAAAGAACGGTAAATAATCGTTACCATTATATCTTTCATCATTTCATTGCAACCACGCGGCCATCTTGTTAAAATATGATTATTTCTCTTCTTACTATGTTTGGTGAGTTTAAAGTTTTAACTTTCTGATTCGGTGAATTTTATATCACCTTATTTTTGTTATGAACATATCGATACATTTTTTAATTTTCTTGCATACAACTGTACCTTGATCTAACAATAACTGACATAAACAAAAACAAATATGTTGCCGTCGTTCGGATGTAGTCGGCAGTTAAAAGAGAAGTCAAGTGAATAATAAGAAGAGAAAAGTCAAGTGAATAAATATAGCGTAAAATGTAATATTCCTGTTTAAATGTCAAACACAGTAGACGCGTGAACGATCTTAGATGAAACTAACACACGTAATCACCGTAACTCGCTAACGTTTTGTTCATTGTTAAAGTTGTAATTACTCCGAGCGTACTCATATGAACTTACTTGGAAACATATAGCCCGCGCGTCTATATGTATGTACGTGTTCATATGTATGTAACTAAGATTTCTGGAGTGATACTATGCAAAATTATAAAAAGAAAGGATTACTTTATTATAGATATACTTAAAAACTGTTGGAGAGTTTTTAATAAAAAAATTCACGAATGCAACGTTTTCACTGAATATTTTGTAACGAGAGAAAACACAACAGCCAAAATACACGATTGGCCAAGCCAGTAGTGCCAATCCACGCATGCAAAACCACAGGCAAAAATTTGATTTAGATATATCTAAAACTGAGGTAGGGCACAGCAGGAATTGCCTGCTCAAAATATGGAGCAGCCCGACTGGGGTAGTAGCTCGACCTTACAGAAGATCACAGCTAAATAATAATGTTTTCAAGCAGTATTGTGTTCCTGTTGGTGAGTAAGGTGACCGGAGCTCCTGGGGGGATTGGGGATTAGGTCGGCAACGCGCTTGCGATGCTTCTGGTGTTGCAGGCGTCTATAAGCTACGGTAGTCTCTTACCATCAGGTGAGCCGTACGCTTGTTTGCCGAACTAGTGAAATGAAAAATAAAAAAGTAACTTTTTAACTGTGCTTATGCATTATATTAATGTGTCTGAATCATTATTAAGCTGATTTTATAGGGGAATTATTTTAAAACAACAGTACTTGTTTATTGCTACAAAAAAGTAACATAGAGTAGATTAGCCACACTAACTTAAATATTTTATAAAGCTAACAGTTACAGTTTACAGTACGCAAACAAAATTGTCAAAAACGACTTTCTGGAACGAAGTACCTTATGATCCGTTGTGTACCCTAGTCGGCAAAAAACATCCGTAACGTTAGAAAAAGCGTAAGGCTCCTATGTATAGTCATGTATGATGGCTATACAGTGTCTAATGTATAGTCTAGCGATGACTGTTATTAGTATTGCAGTTTGCTACTATCATTATATCATTCGATAATTATTATATATTTTATATGTCATTTTAAATGAAATAAAGGTGTTAGGGTAATTTTGTAAAATAGTTTTTTTTTTATCGATAAAAGTTATAATGAAAAATGTACAGCCGAATAACTTATTATTTTCTTTATACCTCGAACTTGAAATTAATATTTTATAATAAGGAGCTTCGTTCCTATCAGGTGTCCCACGACACCACACGTTTTTATTTTTTTATAAAACAACTCAATAGATGCAAAATACAAATTCTAGTTACAAAAGAAATCCCTATACACTATTTGTACAACTGGTTCACTTCATAGTTTTATAAGTTGACTGAAATATCAGATTTGTTCTGAAGTCATATATATGCACTCGTACATGTGCTTGTTGAGTTAGTGAAATCTGATGTGTATTTTTGTATAATCTTGACCTGAAATGTCATATTGTTTCTAATTCCTAACGACATATATTTCATTTGACTTACGAACTTCATTCCTGACATAATTAATTATATTGTTTTCAACAACAAAGTTGATTGTCCACATTTGTTACACTCTTTTAATCTCCGTGTTCCCAAACGTACCCCTAGGAGACCAATTACCCCTCTATAGAAGAACTGTTCTAGGTTCTAGTTCCCTTGTGCCACGAATCTCTAAATTTATAAACGGCTGTAGTGGTTTGGTTGACCTTCACGCTGATTCCATCTATTCCTATCATAAAAATGTGTTAAAATATATGTACAGTATTTGACAATGTTTTTGTAATTTTATTATATTCTGGTACCATCAGCGGACAACTTTTCTTTTTCTAGTTTTGAATATTTTTAGATAACTAAGTTTAACTATTAAGTTTGCTGATTGTGTAATTTTTATGTAATATAGTTATACATGTAGTGATTACCTTTAATTAGTTATTACATTTAATTTTGTAATATTTGTAATTAATTTTAAGTTATATGAATGGAAATAACTGTAGGTAAACCTGTTAAATAAAATGAAAAAAAAAATATTGTGAAATTTAATTCGCCATTTTACCGATTTTGCTAATTTATACACACATTACAAATCAACTTATTGATTTTGATTAAATCATTGTGTTTGCTTACAAATGAAAAAAATCAGACTTTAATCACATCGAAAAGTAATGACACGCACCACCTTTTGATTAAATAATTGTGTTTGCTCGCAAACGAAAAAAAAACGACTTCAATTACAAGTAATACACAGCATAGTTAAGTAGACGAAAAAAATTAACAAACACACTAATCATTATTAGGATTTTCGAGGGTTTCCCTCGATTTCTGATTCCAACATCAGATCCTGGTCTCCTTATCATGGTACCCTTGGAATATCTCATTTAAAAAAAAGACTTATTAAAATCGCTTCATAAACGACGAAATTATACCCGAACATACATGAATATATATATATATATATATATATATATATACGGTCGAATTGAGTAACCTCCTCCTTTTTTTAATTTGGTTAAAAATGCAGTGGAATTGAGAATCCTTCTTTTGAGATCGGCTAACAAAGTAATTTATTATTATGATTAACTAACAATATTCTAACTATAACAATTGAACTCCGCTTAGAATAATATTTATTGAATAATTTTCAGAGCAGCTAAACCAATATGAACTGGCGTATAATTATGCTAATTAAAAAACTTTCTCATGCGTCGTTGAATATCTACGAAGTTATACAAACTTATTTTAACTTCGATAAATAAAATACACGAATATAATAAGGATGTTTTGAAATACAAAATGATACGTAGACGGAGAAATTATTGAATAGTTGGCATAGTTGAAAATCAATACTTCCTTTTTGAGTGTGTTGTAAGTAATCTCTTTTAGTTATAAAATAATTTTTAACAAAAAAAAACCGACTTCAAACAGGAAACTAAAAAGTGAAAAATAAATTTACTTAGTACAAAGTAATTCGTATTTTGATTTAGTTAATCAGAAATGATTAAATAAATATTTTATAATATTGAAGTCGGTGCCAAGTAAAACAATAACTACTCTAGTATCTACTCATAAGTTGTATTCAGTTTTCTTTCATAAATATTGTTTCATTGACTATTAGGTTGAATACTGTTATTATTCTGTTATTGTTTTGACTTATCTAATAATATTTGTTATACTTGTTTGTTGTGTGTGTGTTGTTTGTATTTGTTATTGTAGCCAGGTTGTATTTGTATTGTATTTACTTGGCACCAACTTCAAAATTATAAAATATTTATTTAATCATTTCTGATTAACTAAATCAAAATACGAATTACTTTGTACTAAGTAAATTTATTTTTCACTTTTTAGTTTCCTGTTTGAAGTCGGTTTTTTTTTTGTTAAAAATTATTTTATTTTACAATTTTTAGTGATGAGTAGACCTAACAAGGATGCTTTTTCTCTTGTGTCGGGGGACCGGAAACATACACAATACACAAGCACAAACACCCAGACAATGAAAAACATCTATATGGCCAATACAAATATCTGTCGTGCGCGGAGATTGAACCCACTAACGCCAGCGCAACAGCCGGTGCTGTGACCGCTGCGCTAACGCGTCGACATACTATGAGTAAAGTTCGCTATCAGGTGTACGTAATAATAACCGGGACTGACAGCCTAGCGTGTTCTCTGAGGCTAGGTTGGGAGAACCACAAGGATTAACAACTAGACCGAAAATAAATATTTGTATAAACATAAATATCCACTCCGAGCGGGAATAGAACCCGCGACCGTCGGTGTTTAGGCGCCGCCGACACGGCACTTGCACCATTATATCAAAGCGGTCGTCAAACAGCAAAAGGTAACTGCTGTAAATTGTTGAGAAATTCCCTCGAGTGTTTATGGGCTCCATCATCAAACCTGGTCCTGCGACACAGATGATCACACAGCAGGTAATTGCTATAAATCGTTGAAAAGTTCCCTCGACTATCTTTCGTCTCCATCATCAGACTGAAATGGCACTTATAACTCATACATATGCAAAGTTCTCATCAATAGAAACGAATTAAGTTCAAACAGCAGGTAATTGCTATAAGTCGTTGAAGAGTTCCCTCGACTATCTTTCGTCTCCATCGTCAGACTGAAATGGCACTTATAACTCATACATATGCAAAGTTCTCATCAATACAAGCGAATTAAGTTCAAACAGCAGGTAATTGCTATAAGTCGTTGAAGAGTTCCCTCGACTATCTTTTGTCTCCATAATCAGACTGAAATGGCACTTATAACTCATACATATGCAAAGTTCTCATCAATACAAGCGAATTAAGTTCAAACAGCAGGTAATTGCTATAAATCGTTAAAGAGTTCCCTCGACTATCTTTTGTCTCCATCATCAGACTGTAATGGCACTTATAACTCATACAAGTGCAAAGTTCTCATCAATATAAACGAATTAAGTTCAAAAACCAGGTAATTGCTATAAATTGTTGAGGAGTTCCCTCTACTATCTTTCTTCTCCATCATCAGATCGACTCCAGACCTTTATTAAATAGTAGTGCTTTATAGTACTTAATGAAAACATGATTAAATTTACTAGTCACCCTTACGATTTTTGAAAGTTTCTCTCGATTTCTCTGGGATCCCATCATCAGATCCTGGTTTCCTTATCATGGTACCAAACTATGAATATCTCCTTTCCAACAAAAAAAGAATTATCAAAATCGGTTCATAAACGAAGAAGTTATCCCCGAACATACATAAAAAAAAATATATATATATATATATACGGTCGAATTGAGTAACCTCCTCCTTTTTTTGAAGTCGGTTAATAAGCGTACCTTACTACTTGTGTTTTATGACATAGTATCTTTTATAACACTATACGTAAAATAAATTACAAAATATAAAAATAATTTCAATTGTTTTATTGTACCAATTTCTCAGCTACAAACAGCGTAATTACAATTTGATGGAGTACTTAGCAAACGGTTGTTGTGGTGTTTTAATTTTTACTTAGCGTGATAACAATAAATTAAGATATCTGACATCAACAATTTAAAATTAAATTGACTATTATTAAAATACATTTTTTAAGCATTATCAAACCAAACATTATTTTAATAATAACAAAAGCTAACAGTAGTACCAGTGGCTCATTGAGTAATGAAAACATATACTATTATAATTCATTATAAAATGTACTGACGTGTAACATTTGACGTCATCGACATCGAAGCAAGATGTCATTGACCCTGGCCGAGAAAAACATAACCGATGCGATTATTCATATACTAGAGGTGCCGCTTAATATCAAATACCTTTATCCGCAATGACCGACGAATTTATTGATTATAATTTAAGTAACCTTTCTAACAGTAGGTAAAACATGTGTTAAACATTTCCAGTAATGGTGAGTATTACGCGCACATACACACGTATACATATACATTTACCAACACACGCATCCATCATAATATAACATTTCACGTTAATCAGTGTTCCATGAAATTGATTCCTGTAACCGTGCTGTATTGAAATAATTTAGTAGTGATATTATATTTTAATATTATTAGTGGCATTGAACTTAGGACAATATAATGGTAACAATACATTGCGTTTGCAATTCGATTGCTTACTCATTGTAGAATTATAAATCATCCATGCGTTTTCTCCTGCGTTTGTTCACGGATCCAATTTCTTTTTTTTTAATTTCTTTATCGTCCTACGGCCTCAAGGTGGGTAGAGGGCCGCCACAGTGCTCCGACGTCGAGTACTGTTCTGGTTGATTCGCTTTACCTCAGACTACGACTGGGCGGTCACCTTCAGTTCCGCTGCTACTAAACGTCTCCAAGTGTGCTTAGGACAGTTTCTTTTTTCCTTGTGGTGTCCATTCTAGGGCTTTCTTTGGAATGTAGTCGGGTGCCCTTCTTGAGGTGTATGCAATCTAAATCCACCTTACGGCATTTTATTTGGAGATCAATTGGCGTCTTGGAGGAGGTATCCCACAGTTCTTCATTGGAGATCAAATTTTAGATATGATTTTTTTATGTCAGTAGGTCGGCAAACAAAGTCTCTTCCCGTGGGTGTCGTAAGAGGCGACTAAGGGATAACAAGGTTCCACAACCACCTTGGAACTTAAGAAGCCGACCGATGGCGGGATAACCATCCAACTGCTGGCTTTGAAATACACAGGCCGAAGACGGGCAAGAGCGTCTTCGGTGCGACAAAGCCAGTACTGCGGTCACCAACCCGCCTGCCCAGCGTTGTGACTATGGGCAAAACACATGAGTTCACGTTTTTTGTGGCGTAAACTTGTGGAGGCCTATGTCCAGCAGTGGACTGTATAGGCTGTAATGAATGAGAAAAGGTCGGCAAACAAGCGTACGGCTCACCTGATGGTAAGCGATCACCGTAGTTTATAGACGCCTGCAACACCAGAAGCATCGAAAACGCGTGGTTGACCCTATCCCCAATTCCCTCTAGGAGCTCTGGTCAACTTACTCACCAACAGGAACACAACATTGCTTGAAAACAGTATTATTTAGCTGTGATCTTTTGAAGGTACTATCCCAGATGGGCTGCTCCATACTTTGAAGAGGAAATTTCCTGCTGTGTGCTCAGTTATGTTTATTGGATTGCATAATTTGAAATATCTATCAAGGTTTTCTTAAAAATTTTTGTAATCGCCTTTGTCGTTGTTGTTATCATATATTCCTGATATTGATTATCACGTATGATAGGAAAGTTATCCACTTCTCTACACATCTTGCTTTTACTTGGCAGTGCAACCTTTACAGGCTGATTTAGTTCCTATTCATGAAACAAAAGTACCATTCGGGTGTATTGGTGCGAGTGCCTAGAAGTGGGGGCTCGATTTCCGGTCGGGGTCAGTATTTGTACAAATATTTATTTCCGGTCTAGATGTCCGTCTTTGTCGGTACTTACCATACCTCAGAGAGCACGTCAAGCTGCCGGTCCCAGTTTCTATCAACAAAAAAAAAAATGAAAGCGATCGTTACTCAAAGCAGGGAATATGTCCAACCCGCTTAGCAACAGCGTAGTGATTTAGGTTCCGAGTCCTTTCCACCATGGAGAAAGAGGCTTCAATTAATCATAAAAAAAAATGTTAAAGAAATAAATAACATCTAAAAGTGAAATAATAGTGAAATACTGGCCAAGAAAAAATATAATATAATTTTCAATACCTATTTACATAATTTTCTTTATTACTAGCTGTTCCCGAGACTTCCTCCGCATGGAATTAAAAAAAAAATATTCAGTTCGCAGTTGCAAAAAAAAAAACTAAAATAAAAGTAGCTTTTTTGGTATCATAGAGGAACCCATTTACAGGGGTGCAATACCGACCAAAACGCCTACAGGAGCCTTTAGCCGCTTTAATTGGAGGGTCCTGGATCTGCAGGCAACAGGACCCCTTCAGCGACAGGCTGGCCTCGGCGAAAAGGCCAGACTTCTCCTCCATGAAAATAAAAGTAGCCTAAGTTACTCTTTATTACATCAGCTATCTGCCAGTAAAGGTCCCGTCAAAATCGGCCTAGGCGTTTCAGAGATTAGCTGGAACAAACAGACAGAGAGACAGATAGACAAAAATTGTGAAAAATGTTATTTTGATATACGTGCCGTGTATCATTTCAGCCTAACACAGTCCACTGCTGGACATAGGCCTCCACAAGTTTGCGCTAAAAATGGCGTAAATTCGCTTGTTTTGCCCATAGTCACCACGCTGATGACCATAGGGCTGACTTTGTCGCACCGAAGACGCTGCTTTCCGACTTCGGCCTGTGTATTTCAAAGCCAACTGTATGTATATGTACCATGTATCCAAATGAATTTAGCCAAAAGCAGTTTTTTAATATTACAAACAGACACTCCAATTTTATTTATTTGTATAGATGAAGTTTAAGTACCTATTTCTATAGTAATATGATGACATCAGTCAATATAAAATGCGGTTAGCATATAATGTCAGAGTCAGCGACATTCGGGCGAACAAATGGCCCCCTAGGAGCTCAACGATTATTTGATGGAACCCTTCAAAATCGTGCGCATGACAGGTTTAATATATAGGGTAACGTTATTAGAACGAACAATTGATAATAAACCGCTTTTTTAACACTGATTTGTGTTATCTAGACATGTACATATTGTATCGGTGCGGATATTGAAAGCTAGGCGACAGAGTAGAGATCGGCGCATCGAGCAGGGATCGAAAACAGAAAATAGTTATGTTCAGTACAAAAATAAGATTAAATACAATTTAAAAGTATTTAGTACTCATTAAATCCATAAAATAAAATTAAAAAAATAATATTATATTCGCTTCAGCATGTAATATCCTACTACTGGGCATAGGCCTCTTTCCCCATGTAGGAGAAGGATCAGAGCTTAATCCACCGCGCTGCTCCAATGCGGGTTGGCGGATATATTCCCTACTATGAGTAACGATCGCTATCAGGTGTAGGGGAGGTCAGCTCAAAGCGGTCATAGGAGGCAAAGCGGCTACTCTTAATTTTTCGGTTATTTAAAATGACAGTGCGACGTTGCCGTTTTGTCACATAAGAAACCTCCCGCCCCACGCCGGGCAGTCATTCGGTAACGCTGGGAACGATCACTTGGCCACAGTGTTGAAAATAATATTTTTAGATGTTTTGTTAAAAAAATGCAAGGTAAGTTCATCCTGTTTTGATCATACCTCTTTATATTTAAATTCTTTTACAACACGTGTATTGTTTCTTATCTATTTGGCTTGATTTGTGTAAAATTTGCTAAAATGTAAATGCATAAAAGTATGAGCAGCCGCATTTTAAAACAAGATGGCCGAATAAGGTAAAGCGGCCCGGGCAAAGCGGCCAACTGACCGCTTTGCCCTACTAAAAAATATTATGATTAGATAGATAATACTAAATTATTTTGTTTAGATGGTGAACAATTATAAAAGAAAAACCAACCAGGGATCATGGGATGAAAATCTTATGGCACGGGCGATCAAAGAGGTAAATGATAAGCGTGGATCTGTTAAATCTATCGCACTTAAATATAATATCCCTCGCACTACTCTAAGAAGACACATTGCGACAGGATCTGCGAAAAAGAAACTTGGGAGATATAAAGCCGTTTTTACTCCACAGCAGGAAGAAGAACTCTTAGAGTACGTATTCCATATGGATAATCTTTTCTTTGGACTAACAAAGGAGGACTTTTTGCACCTCGTTTTCCAGTTTGCTGAAGCAAACAATATTCCTAATCCTTTTAAGAATGGAACTGCTGGCCACGACTTTTATAAAGGATTTATCAAGCGTCATCCTAATTTGACTTTACGACGACCTGAACCTACGTCTATAGCCAGAGCTCGGGGATTTAACAGATCCCAAATATATAGATTTTTTGACCTCCTTGAAACTGAAATTGAGAAGCACCAAATTGATGCTATGCGCGTCTATAATATGGACGAGACGGGTATTCAAACGTCTGCCAACAAACCACCTAGAGTTTTAACAAGACTGGGCAAAAAGCAAGTGGGTTTCATTGCCAGTACTGAGCGAGGAAAAACGACCACAGTTATTTGTTGCTGTAATGCTGCGGGTTCCTTCTTACCACCCTTTATGATTTTCGCACGAAAAAGAATGATACCGAACCTTCTAGATGGAGCGCCGCCTGGCACACAGGCAACTGTAAGTGATAATGGGTGGACCAATGGCACTGTGTTCTTGGAATGGCTTCGTTTCTTCATAGACGCAGTCCGTCCGACAGCAGAGAAAAAAGTACTGCTTATCATGGATAATCACGAGTCACACAAATACTTACCAGCTTTAGAACTCGCCTCCAAGTGTCATGTCATATTTGTATCACTGGCACCACACACTACACACAGGATGCAACCACTAGATCTATGTATTTATGGGCCATTAAAGACATATTTTGAGCGTGGTGTGGCGACTTTCCAGAAAACACATGTGGGTCGTATAATAAATCAAAAAGATGTCGCCAGTTTGTTTGGTGCTGCCTATTTGCGAGCTGCAACGACCCAGAATGCTGTCAGTGGTTTCGAGAAAACGGGCTTGTGGCCTCCAAATAGATATATCTTTGATGATGCTGAATTTTTGCCAGCAACAACTATGGAGAATCCACCTAGTATGGAAGACCCGATACCATTTAGTGATCAACAGCGAAAAAACACGTTGCCAGTAGATGTAGATCACTCTAGAACTCCTTCTCCTTCAATTATTGACCAAATAATAGCAGATAGAAATTATTCCAAAATATTATCCTCTTCGGTTATCGATCAATTTATAAATAATGAACAACCTACAATGGTAACTATCTCTGAAAACCCACAAGCCACACTATCACCACTACTATCTGAAAGGCCTACTACGACTATTCTTGATAACCTACAATTGAATTCGATCAGAGCAATGGTTCCTGATAGCCTGTGTAATACTCCTATGACTACAGAACGGCCAGTTACACCGCCTATTACGAGGAATTCACCGGTTACAAAACCCCATTCAGACGATTCTGCTGCAGGCCCAAATATGTACTACATAAGCCCAATGGCATTAAAACCTTTGCCAAAAATGAGACGAAATATAACTTCCAGAAGAAGAATAACTCAACGGGCTGAAATTTTAACAAGTACCCCAATAAAGGACGAACAAAGGAAGAAGTTCACAAAGAAACAAAAAGCTGATGCTGAAAAAGCGAAGAGAGTAGTTAAGAACTTAAAGAACAAATTGTCTGAAAAGGCAGGGTCATCTGGAATGAAAAAAAGACTTAAAAGTCGTACAAATTATAATAAAGAAAAAGAGACTGTAAGTAAGGATGCTCAAAAGAGCAGTAATAAGGCTACAAACGAACATTATATTTGCCTAATTTGCATGGAGCCATACGAAGACCCGCCCGTAGAGGATTGGATTCGTTGTGATGACTGCCAATTATGGGCTCATGAAACCTGTACGACATACTCCGGAGTCGGAGCTTACTATTGTGATAATTGTCAACAAATCTAAAATGATTACGGGGCAAAAGAATTATCGAGGTTGATTATTATTTTTGTTTTGTACCCACATATTATTATTATTATTTTTGACAAAGGTTTATAAGTTTAAGAGGATTAATTGTGATTGAAAATGTTAAGACTGTTGAAATACTTATATATGTAGTGTAAAAGATGTACCTGATAATTATTTAAAAAAATAACAAAAGACTGTGTTAAGTTTCTAAAGGTTTAAAAGAAATTTAATGACTGAGATGTTTAAAATATACAATATGCTTAGTTAAGATTAAAGAAATTTTAAGGCCTATTGATTAAAATAATGACAATTTTTAGTTAGTAGAAACTCAGACTGAGAATGTAATGTATGAGCAGTAGATATTTGTTGATTGTTAAAAATGTTAATTAATATTAAGCCTGTGTTAAAGTTCCTTGAGGTTTATGTTTAATAGAACTTTTATGACTAAAGATTTCAAAGTAAATAAGTTAATTTATATTAATTTTAAGAATTATATCGAGTTCAGTTAAAATAATGAAAATTACACAAAACTGTATCTGGTTAAATTTAAAATGGCAACAGGGTATAAGACGGGTAAACTTAATACCAATTTTTTTGGTTAATAAATAATATTCTTTTATATTTTTTGGAAATTTTTATTTCGTCAAGTATGTTAAATAAGAAAAAGAAACAATTTAACGCAGTATCTTTGGGGCTGGCCAATTTGCCCTTGCCCCCTTGGCCGCTTTAGGCGGCCGCTCGGGCAAAGCGGTTTTTTTACAAGTTGTCGTAATTTGGACATCATATGCTTATTATTTCAATTTTCGAGACTTTAAATTCCACAAATCATAAATTTAATAAACTCTTTTCCCATCAGTATAAAATTCTTGTTGAAAATCAATCGTTTGATAGGTTTTTTTTAAACTCAAAGTTAAGGTGGCCGTTTTGAGCTGACCTCCCCTACATGATAACAACCGGGACCGACGCGACGACTTAACGTGCTCTTCGAGGCACGGAGGGGAGACCCACTAGGACTGCACAAACACCCAGACCACGGCAAATACCTGTATTGTCGATACAAATGTTTGTCATGTGCGGGGATCGAACCAGCAACCGCCAGCGCAACAGGTACAATCCATGGCTGTGACCGCTGCGCCAACGCGGCGTCATAAATATTATATTGATATAATTATAAAATTTATGAATATAAATTTATTTATATCCATAAAATATTGTAGTAAAGTTGAAAGTGAGCGCTCAATATCCTTTCTGTAACTATGTGGGTACTGTAAGGGTAACGCAATAGAATAATTTTAGTTTATAAGTGTCGCACAGCTGGGCTTAGGTATCTTCTCATCCGGATAAGAATTAGATCTAAATTTTCAAGACATTCTTTTCCGATTTCGATCTTTGCATGTTACGTCTAGTTATTTTTTTTAACCGACTTCCAAAAAAGGAGGAGGTTCTCAATTCGACTGTAATTTTTTTTTATGTATGTTACATCAGAACTTTTGACTCGGTGGAGCAATTTCGACAAATTTTCTTTCAAACGAAAGGTGGTGTGTGCCAATTGGTCCCATTTAAATTTATTTGAGATCTAACAACTACTTTTCGAGCTATATCTAATAAAGCGTTTTTACTTGACAATTTTTTCGTCGATCTACGTTGTATTATACCGCATAACTTTCTACTGGATGTACGGATTTTGATAATTTTTTTTTTTTGTTGGAAAGGAGATATCCCAAGTTTAGTACCATGATAAAGAAACCAGGATCTGATGATGGGATCCTAGAGAAATCGAGGGAAACTCTTGAAAATTCGCAATAACTTTTTACTGGGTGTACCGATTTTGATAATTCTTCTTTTGTTGGAAAGAAGATATCCCTAGTTAGTACCATGATAAGAAAACCAGGATCTGATAATGGGATCCCAGAGAAATCGAGGGAACTTCTTGAAAATCCGCAATAACTTTTTACTGGTTGTACCGATTTTAATAATTTTTAATTTAATCGAAAGCTGATATTTGTCATGTGATCACATATAAATTTTATTGAGATCTGATAACTACTTTTTGAGTAATCGTTGATAACGTGTAGTTACTTGACTATTTTTTCGTCGATCTACGTTGTATTACTCGTCGATGTAATTGAAGTCGGTTTTTTTTTCGTTTGCGAGCAAACACAATTATTATCCTAATAAATAACATCAGTTTTTTATATCTGTAACCGTTTACTTTTACGGGTTTTACACTTCAATGTTCGTAATACACTAACTAATTTAAATAAACAAATCACTAGTTAAATCTAACTAAACGAACGACCAAATTACATTTTATTTACCAATCCGCTTATAAAACATTTCTAGTGAAAATAATGACCCGGTTAGTGGAAAACAAAACAAAAAAATGAACAAAACAAGTTTAAAAGCTAACAACTGAGACATTAGTAAAAAAAATTCAAGCAATATTTTAAATTTAATTTGTTTAATTTTTTTTTACTCGATGTTAAGCCGTAAAAGAATTTAAACTCAATTTTTACAGCGTAAAATGTGTATTAACTTATAAAGTGTTACTTATGAAATTATCTGCATGTTTATACATTATGCTATGTGTATTCATTATATACTCCACTAAATTTAACGCTTGCTGCGACAAGGTACTATTTTCAAACAACTCCGTCACCCGATATGACTGTGTCGTACCGCCTGTTGCTTTTATTTTCATTACCCGGGGTAACCTAATAAAGTGGTCTACTTTCGCACAAAGAGTTTGCTGTTTCATTAAAAAAATCATATTTACTGGGGAAGGCTTTGCTTTACGTTTTATTTTTAAGTCCCATTAAAGCTCTGCGTTATATAATTTTATTTTATGATAAGATTTTGTTGTCAAAACAGTCTATCAAGTAATTTAGTTAAGCGAGGTTGAATTTAGTCGTCGAGTGGATGGACCAGTTCATATATACTATTGTTAAAAACTTTCCCACGACCCGGCTCCTCTACTCAGTGACGTCGTGCAACGGAACGCGGAGAGCGGGGCAATAACGCCGCGTGCGCCACGTCGCATCATGCGGTAGCGTCGCTCTCTTTGCTTCGAGCTCGCGGCAGCGACGGACGTACTCTCTAGTGCTAATAGAACGCGTACTTGTACTTGTGTCAATAAACATTTACTTAGTTGATGTAAATGAATAAATCTTGTAAGGTTACACCGTGTCTTATTCTTTTTTTTAAAATAAAATTCTCTTTCACTTCTGATTTCTAAGATCAGAAGTGGGATAGATACACGCGCGTTTCGACCGTTCGCCATTGTTATAAATCAACAATAGTGATTGTGTAACATTTCTTTTCTTCTTTCATACGAAAAAAAGAACCTCATGTTGCTCGTTATATGTGTGTCGAGTGTAGTATTTTGTTTAAAATCAACAATAGTGATTGCGTAATATTTTTTGTTTTATTAGGAAAAAAAAGCTTTGTGTTGTTCGTTACGTTATTTGTGTCAAGTGTGGTATTCAGCTATTTAGTTAGAAATGTCTGATCGCGAGTCTGGGTCTACGGGTTGACACACTCCGTCTGAAGAACGATATAAAAAGCAGAATTCTTGTAGACGTCGTGGTAATTCACGCAGTAGTAATAACGACCGTTTGGATAGACAAACTTGTTCCTGTCACAATCGTAGTAAATCTCCCTGTGAAAGTACGAGGGATAGGCGCGTGATGATCCTTTTAATCGAATACTCGAGTGGTTAAATGCACTAGAGAGTAGGCTGCCTACTACGGCGCCATTGACGTCAAGTACGATACCGCATCCCAGCGCCGGGCGTGCATCCCAATTTTCGCACCAGGAAACAACGAGGTCTCTGTGGACGATGCGGAGTCGCACGCGACAGGTCAAGCGTCCGAGGCGCTTCGCGATGACAGCGCAGGGACAGCGGACAGGATTGTTGACGCGTTTTTCATTCAAGTAAGATCTAAGCATTACTATATATCGAACTTTGACCCCAGTGTTCATGATTCTGACCTGTGATGCGCAGAACTAGATCGCGCTCGGAAATTAAATAACTGGGACTAGCGAGAATGTCTGGAATGCATAGGCATATTGCTTACGTGATGATGCTAAATGCTAATGCATGGCTGGATGGCTGGACTGCACGTATACGAATTTTAAAACTGAATTTCGATTGTTGTGGCCATGTGAGGTGAATAAAAAACTGCTTCAGTGATCGGAGGCATTTCTGATCTTCAGATTAAAGCCGTGTCAACGAACGCTAGGTTACAGTTAAATAATATGGTCGAATTTCTGTCGGTATATGTAAAACATAAGAACGCGCCTTCAGCGAATAATCCTGTTCGTTCGTCAAGCGATAGTAGTACGTTAAATCCACGTGACGTGATGCTATTAGGTACGATTGATTGTCATGCTACAGACGTGGAAAAATAGGTGTAACGCCGTAACGATTTCCGAATCGGTGGTAGCTTTACTTTTCAAAATAATAATCACTTTAAAATTTTAATTGGTAAAATGACGATTCGATAGTGCTTTTGAAGGTTATTTGAATAAAGTTTTTTGATAGACAGTGATTTGGTAGCTAATCCGAGTTCCAATATCAATCATTAGGAATGTTTGTTTTTAATCAACTGAGATAGTATTGAACGTAACATAAGTCAAGGTCAGGTATGACCGAGCGAACAAAAGACGATGCTTTTGTTGAGATCTCTCTTGAGTTATTACTTTCGTAATAAAAGCATTGCACTCATTTTGAAAAGAAACATTAACTCAGACGCGTTATATCTCAATCTGACGAAACTGTAACTGATGCTTTTATTTAAAAATGTGAGTTCTCTGTTTGGTTACTCCCATACGAATTGTAGTACACATCGACACTTGTTTTAGAGTTCAGAATTTTGAAAATAAGTTTTATGTTGTGTATCACATTGCAATACGTAATATCTGATATTGGACAAAAAAAAAGTTGAGCGTTATTGCCGGATAATATTAAACAGTGCTACATACTGTTACCACCGACATGAGATGTGGTTTGGAGCTTAGCCTAAACATGACTACGCACGATTAGATGTCTGTTGCCTATTTTTAAATGTTACAGCTGTGACCACTAGCGACCAACTTCACGTGTAACATAATGTGGCCAGAGGTGCGAAGAGTATGTGCTGCCTGCCTGAGCTACGTTGAGTACTGCTGCGCGTGACATACTCAGCTGAGCGTTCCATCCTGCGACCTGAGCTGCGTCGGGTGTGCGCAACGCGTGACATACTCAGCTGAGCGTCGCACCGTACAGCCTGCTGATGAGTGGCAAATTGCTTGGCCTGTGCTGCAGTGCTGGGCCTGTGTTGCAGTGCTGGGCAGAGAAGAGTGAGCTGCATGTGACGCTTTGCAGATGGATTAATATTGTTGCCCCGACATTGTGGCAATTGTTCGCCCCGACATTGTGGCGTTTGTTAGCCCCGACATTGTGGCTGTAGTTTGCCCCGACATTGTGGCAATTGTTCGCCCCGACATTGTGGCGTTTGTTAGCCCCGACATTGTGGCTGTAGTTTGCCCCGACATTGTGGCAATTGTTCGCCCCGACATTGTGGCGTTTGTTAGCCCCGACATTGTGGCTATAGTTTGTGAATACGAGTTGTAGCTACCTATTTTAATCTGATCACTTGAAATGCACACTTGTGATCATTTTACAATGGGATGTTGTCAACGACAACAAAGTATGAAACAACAATCAAAAGATTTCTTTTGCTTTAGATGACGGTGGTTTGACTGTGGTTAAAGCAGAGCCAAGCCGAGGGGAGTTAAGCTGACGAGGACGTTCAGCTGTCAGGAGAGGCCGTGTTAAAAACTTTCCCACGACCCGGCTCCTCTACTCAGTGACGTCGTGCAACGGAACGCGGAGAGCGGGGCAATAACGCCGCGTGCGCCACGTCGCATCATGCGGTAGCGTCGCTCTCTTTGCTTCGAGCTCGCGGCAGCGACGGACGTACTCTCTAGTGCTAATAGAACGCGTACTTGTACTTGTGTCAATAAACATTTACTTAGTTGATGTAAATGAATAAATCTTGTAAGGTTACACCGTGTCTTATTCTTTTTTTTAAAATAAAATTCTCTTTCACTTCTGATTTCTAAGACTATTATACTATGTACTATTCTATTACGGCCGATTTGCTATGGAAGTGTTTTACTATCGTAATTGAGCGATACATTTGTTAAAAAACTGCACTAACCTTTTATCCTTAATTTTACGTTTTTTTTTTTTTTTTTTTGAAATTAGACAATAAATTACGAGTATCTATTCATTTATTTATTTATTAATAATTTATTGCACAATACATTAAAGAATTGTACCAGCCAACCTTAGGACGTACAAGAGCAGACGTTTGTAGGTGTGCAATTATTGTATTAGTAAAATTCACATTAAGAAGAAAACAAAAGGGAGGAATAATAAGGTAACGTTAGTGGCAATCGTTATATTATATACACGAGCAATAATTCATATATATACCATACAAATATATACATAAACAGATACAAACTTGCATACATACATACACATATAAATACATACATACAAACATACATACATACATACATACATACATAAATACATACATACATACATAAATACATACATACATACATACATACATACATACATACATACATAATACTTAATAAGCTGTAGTTAATAATCTATAGGATCACTTGGTACATATATTACAATACTTGTTTCAAATGTGAGCTCTAACCACTATTTATTGTAATATTTTATCTTATGTTTTAATTGAAATAAATTAATTTAACTCAAAAAACCGTCTCCTTTCAATTTTAATTAATATATTATGTTAATGATTTAGTTTTCGTATTTTTATTGAGCAAAAGTTTTATAGTTTGACATTAAACTGTAGTCACTATTGAGTATTAAGTTTGTATGTCTAAGATCTACTAAACTTTGGACTTAAGAAATTCGATTCAATAAAATTTTAAGTAAATTTTTAGGTAAAATGTTAGGTAACTAAAATACTTAAATATTCTTTACCTTCATTGTGAAAAGTTGTTCTTAAGGATTTAAAAATCCTTTTCATACGAGATAAGAATAGATAAACGTTAAAAAGTTGTAAGTACTTATCAATTCCTTTTCAAAAAATATTCTAAAAGTAACTTTATAAAGTGACAAAAGATCGTTTGGGAAATGGAAAAGTTGTCTATCTTATTTCCAATGGAATGCAATGATCTTTTTTTGCGTTCCTTTATTAACAGTTTTATAATGTTTTAAATTAATACGATTTTTTTTTTTACTATTTTATTACTAACACGAGGTTCCGCCCACATTATGTTTAGGAATAAAATGATATTGTTCAGTTAAAAACATAGGTCAAATTATTCAGATTATTTCAGATATTTTGCAGATTTTTTTTTAAATTTTCCGAAATTATGACCAATTTTTCAAGTCAATCATTACATAGTATAAAACAAAGTCGCTTCCCGCTGTCTGTATGCTTAGATCTTTAAAACTACGCAACGGATGTTGATGCAGTTTTCTTTAGTAAAAAGAGTGATTCCTGAGGAAGGTTTATATTTTTAATACATGCATAATATAGTAGAGAAACACTTATAGCTTTTGCAACCGTGTGAAGGTCGAGGGGTCACTAGTTTATTATAAAACGAATGTATCAATTCTATTCGTATTTAGGTTTCCAGTAAACTTTTACTGTATTTGTCGTCACTTTAATTAAACTGTATAGTTAAGTAAAATATTTGTACATATTCACACTTAATAAACATGGTTTAGTCTGAAACAGGAAACCCTTTAACTTATGTTTTAAATACAAGGTGTATACTTATGTACAATTACAAAATTTCAGTCCCGTACAAAACGAGACGTCGATTTCTAAAAGTTTTATGATGTGAAAGAAAGGGCGTTACTATCGAGAAAATAATGGAAAAGTTTTTGCATTTAATTCCATTCCTATTTATGTTTTATCGTCTGTCGAAACCACTCGAAGTACTGAACTAAATTTACCGTGTATAAAATAGTGTTCACACGGCCGATGTCTTTCTGTTCTTTTGCCAAAACTAATTGAAAGGAATCATAAAATAAATTCGTTTTAAAGGTAATGTCTTCAGTTTGTTTTTTTATTAGCCTAGTGCGATGAGTATAACAAGATTAAATCCATCACTTCATCTTGCTAGTGAGCAAACTCTCACTTGAAGGTAAAGAATCAAAGGATTATATGAATTAATCCATTGTGTTTAATAGTAAATTTTAATAGTAGATTTATTTTAATAACTAATGATAAATTTATTTTAATTTATTGTGGCACTATTAAAATTATGATAAAAGAAGTTAAGTAAAACGCAAATAATTGTAAGGCTCTGAATTATATAAAAAGTTACATCTTTTTAGCGAAATTAGAAGGTTCAATGTTTCTTTGTAAGTTTTTTTTGTTTTTTTTTTTTTATAATAACTCCTGAATGCGCTGAACTACGGGTAATAGGGATATTTCGATGATAAACATTGGTTCTTATATATTGTTACGTGTTAGGGTTCGAAGGATTTGGAGAGAAAGTAACAATATATTCGAAATATTTTCCAAATTTTGAAATATAATATTTAAGAGCTATTGGTATTGAGGGGCACGTATCAGTTATTTCTTGGTAGTATTTTCTTCAAACAACGTGGTCTAAGTTAGCGTTCGCTTTTAAATTTATTTCAAAACTCTGCAGGATCCGGCAAAGTGTTATCCTTTCATATTTTATAGTGGTCTACAAAATTCGTGGCTTAAATCTAATATTAATAAAATAAAACTAGAGAATTTGTTAGTTGAATTGATAGAACTGGTCGCATTTAAGAAATTTCAAGACAAAAACGGAATGTTTTTTATTTATTTAAATATATAGACATATAGATAAGACGTTAAAATGCAGCCTAAGATATATGGTGCGCGCTTGCCTAGAAGATGCCTATTTGTCAGAAATGGCTATAAATACTTTATATCAAAAATAAAATAAAAATAAAACATACTCAAAGGTATTTTACAAAATTGATAACATGAAAAAATTTAACTGTTAAAGTAACTCTAACATTAATCATTCCTATTATAATGTAATGTCAAATCTTACAAACTGGAGTGTTAAGCAAAAAAAAGTAAATACAGTAGGCTGTTATAATATGTTATATATATAATATATAATAGTTTAGAGTGCAGTTTATTTTTGTTAATTTTTTTGCAATAATTTTTTCTACCGTTAATTATTAATATTATTCGAGCAGTACTTAATGAAATGCAAAATATAGTAAGAATTAAACATAAAAAATCTACTATATTTGTAACGTACTATATCAACGGAACTAGGAAGAAGTCTGAAATTTTTTGAAGAAAACTTGGCCAGAAATCCCATAACGTACTTGTACGTGGTTGTCAAACAATTTCTCTTAATGTCTCTGAAATACACGTTTCCAACCTAAAAGCGTTGACATTTTATAGCTAAGTGCAAATCGTTGCGTCTGGATAGTCTGACACTTCCTATTTTTCCGTTTTAAAAACGAAATTTTCAGATTTTTATGTCACGTACAATGTTTTTAACGGTAGCATTGATCAACAATATTATTTATATTGATGATCGATTTTTGCATATACTAGGTAAATTTTACAAACAGCCATGAATATGCTCTTTAAGTTCACACAAAGGTATGTTTTTTTTATCTTACTTTCTTATTTGGATATTACTGTCGAAGCCATAATTGAACCTATTGAACCTTTATATCAAAATTTCAACGATTTGCCGCTAGATCAGAATAGTTCCCTTTGTACATTAGAACAATAATATTCAGAGTTGTACAATAATCAGCTGTTCTTAATCAACAAAATAAAGAAAGATCTCTCTTTGTAATTAGTTGAGTTGGTAAAAATTCAACATACAAGGATAAAGATTATTTCTGTGAGATCATGACGTTATTATTAAAGATAGACAAAGGCCATTACCGCTGAACAAGAATAGACAAAAAAGGCGTTATTGTATCAGTCTCCAACTTACAATTGCCCCCCGCCAGGCTGACGTAGACAAGATGTCTAGAGTAAGAAAGAATTTGGGTGACGGTTGTCATCCAATTATGGTGACGATTGAGATAGGCTTATGCTAGAATACGTATCGATGTGTAGTGACTATAAGAGCCTGGATCGCCCATCATGGTCTTCTTATAGGTTAGAGGAAATACGAGGGTATATGCATGTACAAACGATCATGCTGTTACTTCAATATCGTTACAAGATCAATATACGGGTTTTAGTTGATAAAAAAATCCACATAATCCGATCACCATTTCAGGAATCTAATTTCTTTTGAATATTTCCTCTGCATCAGTAAAAGAAGAAGTTCGACGATTAATAGGGTATATGGGATGCACACACACACACACACACACACACACACACGCTGCGACAAATACATATATAACGCAATATAGGTTGATATGTGGCGGAAATTATCACAATATGACAAATACAATGGTTATTTTATGTTTTATGAGTCTTCCTGCCACGCCAAGTTAGACAATGACGCTAAGAATACATCATATTTTCTCGTACCGCAACTACACCATACAGTGCATTACTCTTTAAAGGTCAAACAACGGTTCGTGTGACTGTCACAATACGAACAGCCTCTTCAATATAACATCGTCAGTTATTTATTTATGGATAACAAACATATTTATACAGTTATGACTTGAGAAATGCTTATCTTTTCAACACTTGTAGCGGTACTAGTGACAACAATCTTTTGTATTCGTAAATTTTTCTTCACTATTTATCTTAATTTTAATAAAACGATTGAGGCTTTCGTTTGTATGTAAGTAGAACATAAGTGTAAATATATGGTAACTAGAAAATAAGTGTAGATATAGACATAGATAAGAAAATGAATAAAATGTTCAGAAATTATGAATGAATGAATAATGAATGATCAAAGAGTATTTATAAGGGAAAAATACCCCTTTATCCAGGCATGTATTTGAATACCCCTACTTTTCCTCCAATTAGAGATATATTTTTTAACTAGAGGAAAAGTTGTGAAAAAAGTATTTCGTATTTTCTTAAAATAGCTTAGCATTATTATCTGATCATCTTGCTCACTGTAGACATTAGATAAAAAAACTTGACTGACTTATTTTTTTTTTTTTTTTTGTAGGAAAGACGACTTTTGGCAGCATTTCTATATGACTAGTCAAAAAGAATTTTTCAATTCGAAGTAGTAGTTCTTGAGATTAGCGCACTAAGTTATACATATATATACTTACCAGCTGCTGCCCGTAACATCGTCTGCGTGAACGCTATACAGCACCAAAAATACCCACGATTATACCTTTTAAAATTACATTCATTTACCCGTTTCTTCTTCACATTTCATATCTACAGAAAAATCTCATAGATGACGCCGCTTTAAAATTGTCCTGTCTACTTATATTCATTTAATTATGTTTATCGGCTTAGTTACTTATATTGCGTAATTTTTATAGTGTGAAGCTAACTTATATATAATGGTTATTAACATAATAACAACAACATTCAAATATGCGTCGTAAGATTACACGTTGTTACAGAATGCGTTGAGGAAATAACGGTTCACTGCTCGTTCCCGGTAGGTGATAGTATGATAATATGTAGCCTATATGTTGACCCGACTTCTTAATAATATTCGAGCCAAATTTGAAGTAAATCCATGCGGTACTTTTTGAGTTTATCCCGGACATACATACAGACAAACAGAAAAACAGACAAAAATTCTAAAAACTATTATATTTTTGGCTTTGGTATCGACTGTAGATCACACCCCAAGTATTATTTAAAAAAAATATTCAATGTACAGTTTTGACTTTCCTACCATTTTGTTATATGTATAGATAAATTAACACACACTCGAGAAACTGTAATTGCGTAATTTATTAGTTTCTTAAAACCTAAGCAACGTTTATGGCTATTGCTCCTTTTCCAGAGACATAATTGGATGATATGATTAAATTAACCGAGCATATAAACATAAGAGTAATATGCATACTTAGGATCGATTTTATCGACAACAAAAAAAGAGGTTTTTAATTCGAGTGTATTTTTTTATTACCTCGTAACTTTTCACTGCATGTACTGATTTGATAATTTTATGATTATTCAAAAGCTAGTGCTTGTCATGTGACAAGTAGTTTTTAAGTTTTCAAAAATACAATTCAATAATTGTATGCATAAAGGATAATGCATCGTTAAACACTACAATATTTAAAGCAAAGATATTTTTAATTTTTAATAATTCTAGAATATTCTTTGTACATTCTAAAATTCACGGAACGCTATAATACAAACAAGCCTTGTAAATAACTCGTCGGAATATAAACATTTGTTGTTGAAGTTAAATTATGAAAAATATTAGCCCAGTCGAAGCTTTACTTCCACGAGTCTCCCTGAAGGGTCGTTGCAGATCTTTTTCTGCGATCCTTATTCTGGAGAATTCGTAAATAACTTAAAATTATAAAGAATAATGCGTATTCGTCCAGCTTTATAAAAGCTTTTATTGTAATAGGAACTGTTTGTCTGAAATTTGAGAAAATTGAAGATTTGTTTACCATCGTAGTGCGGGCTTTTAATATTTCAAATGCATTATTAAATTTACAGTTTTTCAGACACCTATTACTATAACCCGTTTTAAGTAGCTTTCAATATCATATTTTAACAATGTTATGGCTAGCTGTTCAAATCAATAGAGCACGTGAAATAAAAAATTAAAAAAAATTATTGCATGTTTAAAAGATAATAAACTGGAGTAGAAACAGGATTTGTCTGATTTAAGTTTCTCGTAGCATTATTAATTGTTTTCGTATTTTTATCATTAAAATGATATAAAATACTGGTTAAAGAACGCGAAAAAAAATGGACACTTGAATAATTAAAAAAAATGTTTATTATTTACTCCGTTGGTTTACTTATATCTTAATAAGGTATGACGCAAAGGGCTTATAAAATTATCAAAATCATCTTTCGTCATTTTTTAAAATAAGTTGTAAGTTGTTATTAAGTAATTTAAGTATCCCGCTTTTGATATTTTAATATTCAGGATTACTAGAATAAGACTTCCGGGAACGGCTGCGGACAATCCTATTGTTGTTTTGATTAAATTTCGACAGGGCAATGCAGATTGTTCTTTTTATGCAGCACGGATGAAATTGAAATGGACGAAAAAAATATTTTTTACGCCCGATACCCGTGGTATTGTGCAAATAGCCTTTGACGTCATATTGTAGTGAGAATCCATAGTTCGTGTGTATACACGCTACGTTCCAGTTAAAAAAGAATCAAACATCCTGTATATAGTTCTATCTGTATCTTGAATACAAATATTAAATGGTAAAATATTTTTATGTGTTTTGTAAACATTTATAGAGACAAAAACGAAACTTCGTTGCAATCAGTCAGTCAGTTCAGCCTATTGCAGTCCAATGCTGGACATAGGCCTCCCCTAATTCGCACCAGACATCCTGGATTTTCCGCAACGCTCATCCAGCTTATACCGGCAATCTTACGTAGTTCGTAGGTCCAGCGGGCTGGAGGATGTCCCACGCTGCATTTACAAACCTCGTTTGTTATTGGTTAATATTGTTTATGATAAATATATTTATTTATTTATTGGTCAAATTAAAACTCTTAAGGAAGCTAAGAACATGAGCACTTCAATGACTTCATTTTTATGTATGAAAATTTAGACGCTGTGTTTACAATCATTTGGGAATTATTTTATTTTTAGAGCTTGTATTGTATGTAGTGTTGCTACTAGACATTTTTTTTTATAAAACAACATAATTTTGCTTGAATATTTTTGTGAATAAAATAACAATATTCAAATTGTATTTTATCACAATCTATGCTGCTTTCTGTCTTCGCTTTGAAACATAAAAAACGGATTTTTTTTCTCTAGTGAAAAATAACTTATTTAAGAACTTATGAAATTCCCTTTTCCAAAGTTTTGTTAAAAATTTAATAAGTTCTTTATAATAAAGTTCTGTGTTCTGTGTGTGGGCGTAAATGAAACATTATGGATCGTATTGAGTCGAAACTTACGCTATTTCGCCTGTTAAACAATAAGTTATATAAAACGGCACAATCGTTATAAAAGTTGAAATGTTAAAATATAATGCTACAACTGAGGTAGGGCACAGCAGGAATTTCCTGCTCAAAATATGGAGCAGCCCGACTGGGGTAGTACCTCGACCTTAGAAAAGACCACAGCTAAATAATACTGTTTTCAAGCGGTATTGTGTTCCTGTTGGTGAGTAAGGTGACCAGAGCTCCTGGGGGGGTTGGGGATTGGGTCGGCAACGCGCTTTCGATGCTTCTAGTATTGTAGGCGTCTATAAGCTACGGTAATCTCTTACCATCAGGTAAGCCGTACGCTTGTTTGCCGACCTAGTGATATATAAAAAAAGCACAAATATATTATATGTATACACATTTTTTTAATTCATAAAGAGCTTAAAAAATATAATTTTAAATTGTCGTTATTCGGTGAAGGTGAAAAAAAAGTTTACGATTAAAGCTTAAGCTTTAAGACAGTTTAAAAATAATTTATGTACTAACACAAATAGGAAATGAAATAAAATTGTATAAAAATTTGCTAAATTATTTGTATGAAAAATTATAGTTCCATTTTTAATATATTTTCAAAAACTAAAATATAATTCTCATTCATTCATTATATTACATTATATTCATTCTATTTTATTAATTCTTTAAAAAAAATTTGAAAACCACTGGACCGTACACTGGATAAATAATTTTCTCTGTATACCCAAATAATACAACTAATTAGTTGTCTGAGCATCACAATAGCAAATTTATTAATAACGAAACTCAATTGAAAATCGGAATGCCGCGTAACGGTTCAGCGCCTAAAACTTGTCCCTGAATATTGCAATCGCATTACCAAACACTTTCTTCATCTGAACTAAACGACTATAAAAGAACCAATAATAAACTAACAAAGTATAGAAACAACAGCAATCAACATGAAGTTGGTTCTAGCCATCGGCTTGCTCTGCCTTGTGGCAGTATACGCCAAGAACTTAGGCGAAGATGAGACAGATCTTGTAGCCGCTGCAAGTGGTAAATCGTCTAAACATGAAGAAGGAGGTGGCAAGGAACACCATGCCCACCATCACCACGAGCATGGTGAGAAAGGTCATAAAGGACACAAAGGACATCATCACCATCATAAGGGAGAGCACGGTCATCATGGCAAGCATCATCATGCTGGACATCATCACGAGCACGGTGGCGATCACAAAAAACACTGGGATGAGCACGATCATCACGGTCACCATCACGAGCATGGCCATCACCATAAAGGTGGCAAACACGGCCACCACAAGCATCATGATAAGGGAGAAAAGACCGACGGCTATCACAAGAAATACCATAAGGACCACTTCCACAAGGACCACCACTTCTACGATGACCATCACCATGAGGGCAAACATCACAAACACGGTCACCACCACGGACACCACGAAAAGAAGGGTGGAGACCACAAGAAAGGAGGACATCATCACAGCGGCCATCATGAGCATCATCATGCCAAGAAGGGTCATCATGACAAGCATCATTACGATGAAGACCATCACGGACACAAGGGTCACCACGGTCATGAGGAACATCATCACGGCCATCATGATCATGGCAAAAAGGGTGGTCATCATGATCACAAGGAGTGGGGCTTCCATCACGGCAAGCACTGATCTCTATCCAAACTGTGATATTATTGATAAGTTTAGAGTTATAGATGCGCTTCTGTTATCAACGTAATGAACAATAGATACTACTTTGTTGCTACAGTTAAATAGATTCTCACAGTTTTCTATATGTATATTTAAGTTTTTAGAATACTTCTCATTCCTGACTAATGTACAAAGTTATTAGATTAACAAATACGTGAAGAATATTGTTTGATATGTTAAGTGGTTTTGTTAATTTTGTGTATAAGAAAAATATTATTCGTAATAAATGAATCGAAATAAATCCCTTAATTTCATTTAGTCATATCTTCATCTAATTAATTTATATTTGGAATATCTTTAAAATATTCCAAAGAAGTTATTGTAAGCAATGCGTGGGTAATTTTAAAAACAAGTCTATTACAGTTCATTCACTCACATTTTCGATCAAGGTTAATTTATTCATTGATATTAAGTAAAAGTTTTTGCTCAAATTGAATGAACTTGACACAAAGCTAACACGAATTCATTTCAAATTACACAATTCATTGAATTTTTGTAATAATAATAATAATGTATCATTTATTTGCAAGAAATGTAGTTTTATAGATTTTATAGATGACATCTCCGACATTTCACGTATGATACATCATTACAGCCTATACCGTCCACTGCTGGACATAGGCCTCCACAAGTTTACGCCAAAAATAACGTGAACTCATGTGTTTTGCCCATAGTCACCACGCTGGGCAGGCGGGTTGGTGACCGCAGTACTGGCTTGTCGCACCGAAGACGCTGCTGCCCGTCTTCGGCCTGTGTATTTCAAAGCCAGCATTTGGATGGTTATCCCGCCATCGGTCGGCTTCTTAAGTTCCAAGGTGGTTGTGAAACCTTGTTATCCCTTAGTCGCCTCTTACGACAGCCACGGGAAGAGAGGGGGTGGCTAAATTCTTTAGTGCCGTAGCCACACAGCACATACATTTTACTAAAATATAAAGTATCTAAACATTTAACAATATTAAATAATGCATTTTGCACATTTTTATTTTGATAGTTAACTTTCAAACAATAAAAGCATGCTATAAAATATCATAATTAACAACATATAAAACAGAATAATTACGAAACAAATAATTGTTTTAAATGAAAACTAGCTATACCCGTGCGAATAATTCCCACTAAATAAGTATAATAATTATCACTTTACAAAATTACAAAAAAGTATTTATAGGTGAGTTGATTTGAAATTGAACAAATAATTTACTGACCGTCTATCATGTTGACGTTGTTTCAAAATTAAAGCCGTCGTATATATAACTTTAATAATTAATTAATTTAAAAAATAAAAACAATAATAAATGTTTTTTACAGACAGTGAAGTACAATGGGCGGACTTATGGCTAATTAGCCATTTCTTCCAGACAACCCATATTCATATATATTTAACTATTAACAAAGGTCATAGCTCTGATTGTTGCTCTTAAGATCGCTGGTCTAACCTCTGCTCGAGACAAATTACTATTCGCTAAATCCATACGTGGTCATGGCGTTTATCATTTTATTTTGTGTATTTCTAGATAATCCTCGTGTAATTCTCCTTGGTCGATATATGTATGTGAAGCGTTTACGTGTTTATTAAAGTTAAATAGAGTTTATGGTTTAATAAAACAATAAAAGTAATTATTTTAAAAGTGTACACTACAATTTAACGTAGTAAAAAAAATCGTTAGAAAAATTATGTAACATACAGTTTATTTTAATGTCAAGACTTTTATAGGTACAAAGTAATATTTTAACAAAGCTTTTATCAATAATGGTAAATGAAAATACAATATAAAGAAGCTATTTTTGTGGACATGACCTTTATTAGATCTTATTTTTGGCACTTCAAGAGTGACCGCTTGTAAATATATTTTTCGAGTTACCCTTTTCTTGTCGTGTCAATCTAAATGTCACGGTAAATTTCCTTTTTATCCTTTTTTCACCGCAACAACCAATTTTAGCATAATATCTATATAAACTTCTCTAAATAATATATTTGTTTCAAACAGAATCATTCAAAAATATTTTCATTGGCGATATTTTTTGTTTTATGGATAATCCTTCAATTTCTTATATTTCTAAATTATTTTGAAATGGAACCTCAATTAACGATATAGTTTTTAGCGATTTTTTGTGTAGATATTTTAATATGAATAATAAAATTGATACTAAATAATAACCTTGCGTCACTAAATTTCTCACATTACTGTTTGGGTTACAGTTTGCGTCAGATGATATCTTGGAAGTGTGTTTGTTCACACATCAATGATGATCTTGTAATAATTGTGTTTGCTCGCAAACGAAAAAAAAACCGACTTCAGTTACATCGACGAGTAATACAACGTAGATCGACGAAAAAATAGTCAAGTAACTACGCGTTATCAAAGGTTACTCAAAAAGTAGTTATCAGATCTCGATAAAATTTATATGTGATCACATGATAAACATCAGCTTTCGATTAAATTAAAAATTATCAAAATCGGTACACCCAGTAAAAAGTTAGGCGGTTTTTCGAGGGTTCCCACGATTTCTCTGGGATCCCATCATCAGATCCTGGTTTCTTTATCATTGTACTAAACTAAGAATTTCTCCTTCCCAACAAAAAAAAAAATTATCAAAATCGGTACATCCAGTAGAAAGTTATGTGGTATAATACAACTTAGGTCGACGAAAAAAGCGTCAAGTAAAAACGCATTACTAGACATAACTCGAAAAGTAGTTGTTAGATCTCAAATAAATTTGAATGGAACACCACCACCTAACACACACCACCTTCCGATTAAAAAAAAATTGTCGAAATCGGTCCACACGGTCAAAAGTTCTGATGTAACACATAAAAAAAATAATACATAAAAAAAATACCGTCGAATTGAGAACCTCCTCCTTTTTTGGAAGTCGGTTAAAAATAGCAATATATTATATATGACTGTTCGATTTCTTTTACAACCTTAGAAGATTTTTAATTGGACAATATTTTGTGTTCGTTTTTTGTGTTTCTAAGTTTTAGCTACTACGTCAACGTAATCAGACTTTTATAATTATTTTTTCAAATTAAATGAAGTCAATTATTTACTCAATAGGGTGTGATTTTTACAGTTAATTTTACGTTAATATTAACCGTTAAAAGCAGCGAAGTTTCAAAATTTCACTGTTAAAACTGTTTATTATTTTTTAATTAATTTACAATTGCAAATCAAAACAAATTTACAATTTTTCTCAATACTGATTAAATTATGTGACGTCACGTAGCCCTATCCGCAGCGACAAGCAGTTAGCTCGTTATTAATGTAGATAGTTGTGTTAGTTTGTACATCAGCAAAAGTTAGTAAACAGCAGTTAAGACCGGATCGTTGAACTTACAAAGTTACTTCAGGATGTTTGGTGTATTCGCCGCAAACTGAACAAAGATGTAGTGAGGACTTTGTAAAAACACTGACCTGTTCTTACATTGTTTGTGTATTTTACTTTGAAACAAAGGAATATAAATAAAACAAGCTTATGTACAGGAAACGTTTGAAAATTGTCCGCTCAATACATAAGTAGTCGAGTCAAAATAATAGATATTGTTTTGACTGAAAAAAATCTAGATATTGACCCAAACTGTTCATGCATAAACACGTATATTTTACTAAAGTAATGTAAACATTTATACCGCATATTGTTAAAAAGAATGAATTTTTAAATAAACTGAGAATGTTTAACCATACTCTTAGGTCCTAATCATTTATTTAATGGTCAGTTGAAATTTAAAAAAAAATCGGCCAGGTGCGAGAAGGACTCGCGCACTAAGGGTTCCATACAAATAAAAATATATATTTTTTTATTATTATTATATACTTTATTGACTAAAAAAGAATATACAGAAAATTATACGTATAGACGAAGTTGATGGTAAAGGTGGTTTTATTACATGATGTAACATAAAAATTATGCATTTCGCAATGTTTCCTTTACTATTGCTATAAGAAATTGCTTCGTATAAAATTTTAAGATTCTGAGTTCACCAGAAGTACCTTGTAGGTTTTGATTATCTTGCAAAACTCGAAAATTTGCAGCATAAACATCTATCTCTATATCTTTTGAATGTGTTTGCTCAGAAGTTTGATTTTTTCACAACTCTAATGGGCACTAGACTTGAGGATTTGATATGAATTTCAGCTTGATACCTCCACGCGTTCCTGAGTAAGGTCTTGACAGACGGATAACAAAGTGATCCTATAAGGGTTCCGTTTTATCCTTTTGAGGTACGGAACCCTAAAAATAAGTACTTGAAATTCTCAAACTATTAAACCATCACCTAACCCAAATGAGTCAATTAATCAGACTGAGAACGACAATAAAATAACAAGCAACATCCAAGAACAAAGATTTAGTGGTTAGTCACAAAACAATACAATTAAGCTTAACAGACGAAATAGTCGTATTAAACATAGATTAACTCAGCGATTACTGTATGACTCCAACAATCAATAAAGTTTAAACTGTACTAAAAGTACGCCTGAGACAACAGAATGTGCATGCAGTACAGTTTTATAACTATACCAATTTGTATTCGGATTCCCTAAGCTACGGTACAGCGATACGGAACAGCTATCTCAACCGATAAATGGCTTTACGTTAATGTCATCTGATTTGATTCTAGAAATATTTAACAACAAATTAAAAGTATTTAGTTAACTGCATCAGTTTAGTAGCTTTTTCAGCGTACCAAAGACGACATTGCATTCCACATTTTGTACTATCCATAATTATATATCTATGTAAGTTCTTAAAGCGCTCATACTTTTAGCACTGTCGAAGCTTCTTCATGAATATTTGTAAAGTAAATTTGAAAAAATGATATGTTAACAAAATAACTTCACTGTCTAATGTAAAGACTGTAACAAGTATACATAAGCTAATACTCGTAGTAGAAACACCAATAGAAACAAATATCAGGGAAACAGTTAACGATAATGCAGTTCGAGCCACTTACTTTTATTGCCAACGAGCTGGTAATCACTAACATTTTTATAAACTAAAGAAGACAAACGAATTCACATTCCGTTGAAGACTAAGAATATTCTGCAGGCACTATGCAAAGTCAAATAAATCATTTCAGAGTACCTATAACATAAAGTAGCTGACTTTATCTCCGTGATCTCCGAAGTCACGTCATAGGTTTTGATACAGCGCATGCAAGGAAAAAAGTATTTATTTTATCGCTTGACAAAGATAACTTTCCAAATATCTTAAGCTTGTGTTCACTATTTTTACTGGAATACGTTCAGCATTCTAGCGCTTTAGGTAAAGATTTATGCGTCCAGTAAGCGTCTTCGACCAAGAATCTATTATACCAGGCTTTTCCTGTACGGAAACTATTAGAGCTATCCCGGACAGTACGCTTTATAACATATTTTATATGAGGTCTGATATACCTACATCAAATTCATAAATAAAAAATGCTTAAATGAATAAGACAACAATGATTTTATTTTTCAATTTAAGTATTTATTATTGAACTGTAACTAATTAGTTAGATTTTAGTGATACTTTGTGTAAGAAATGACTAATTACCGAATAAATTTGCACATTCTCTTGTACCCACTTAGAACACAGCATAATCATCTCTATCATCCAACCGTTTCGTTGCGCAAAATTTTGAAACTACGATAACTGTCTTAATCAGCTTATTATGAGGTAATACGCAGCAGGGAATATCTTGCTTAAAGTCTGACGCTGCCTAACTAGGAAAATATCTTAACATTGCAGAAGATTACAGCTAAATAATACTAATCTGAAAAGGTTAGGCAATCACGCTACTACGATTCTGGTTGATATATAACTTCCCTTACATGATTAAACAATCTTTACCAGGTCTAAAATCTATGATAATCATCAGGACCGCTGGTTTTACGTTGTCACTGAAACTCGGTAAGAGGACTCACAAGGACAAATACTTTCTGACTAGAATAAACATTTGTATCCCGATCCTGAATTGAACCCTACACACGAACTTTGTATTTTCTTGAAAATATTTATTATATATCATTTTTTTTTTCAGATTAGAGGTGTAGAATTGGAACGAATAGCTCTAACGTTCTATGTCTTGATAGTGTTGGCCGTGTTCGCCGTTAGTATGGCTCCCATCCAGGAGCGATAACCGGTGAAATACTTGCTGTGTCCGACAAAAAAGTTTAGGTATTCCGTCTAACGTACTTTTGTGTTTTATTTTATTTGTGTCAATGATCTTAAGTAGCAACAGTAATATTTTTCAAATGATATATATTTTAGTAATGTGATACAAGTTTTTACACTTTTACGGTCACTGATACTATGATATATACATATAAATATAGTAAAATGGAATATTTGCTATGTTTTTTGTTGGTCATTTTGAGTTTTGAGTTTCTAATATTTCAGCAATATCAAGCGCCATCGGTCACGAGGGCAAAGAATCCATGCAACGATATAGCAACAACTCAAAATCACTAATAATGAACAAAAAAAAATGGACTCATTTTAAAAATTATTTAGAACATGCTACTCTTTCACTGAGTGATATATTATGCTTTATATTTGAATAAAAAAAAAAACCAAAATCGTAAAATTCGCGGGGGCGAAGCAACGAAAGGAAGGCTTGTAAATTATCACTGGTAGGAATCAAAATAAGAGTAATAATGTGTATCTGTGAACTCAATACGTAGGGAGACGGTAAATACAAACTACCTATAGTCATAATTTATTCAGCACGTCAAATTTTAATGCAATGAGCATTTTTGGATTTAACTAGAACTCATATTTCGATGCAGGCAACTGTATTAGTAAACGTTTTTGCACAAATTCATTGTGTTCTATACTTATCTCGGTGTTAGAAAGAGACAGCAAGCCATTAATTACTACTAACTATTTAACTATAGCTGGGTTTCCTTGCAAACAAAAAACAACTTGTTTGTACTGATTTCTTGGTACCTAAGTTAGTTTTAATTACATTATTTTTATTGATCAAATAACCCGTTTATACTATTAATTAGATATAAAACATTACAATGTCTTCCATTTCAATTGTTTTAGATTCAAGATAATGTTACGTACACGTAAAAATTCACCAAAATATTTTTTGTTATATTTGTGGTGCTAGTACAAAACTAGGCCTACATCGCAGAAAATTAACACCTATAATAAAAAAGGCTTACCTAACATATCTTATTTTCTTTTGAAAATAGAAGAAAAAGACAAAAGCTGGTGACCAAAGATATGTTGCAAAACATGTGCTATATATAACTTTGACTGATTGGTTAAAAAGAGGCTAAGAAATCATTACGATTGAGTCGTCGTATGATCTGTAGCGAGCAACAAAATAACATACGTTACTGCTATTTATGTCGAAAAAAGAACGCGGGTAACTTGTAAAATATGTCATAGCTAGCCTTGCCCGCGACTTCTGACGTCCGCGTGTAATTTAACAAAAAAGTTATTGTTCATTTCGCAATGTACTATAATTATGTTTGCTGGCAAACGAAAAAAAAACCGACTTAAATTACATCGACAAGTAATACAACGTAGGTAAACGAAAAAATAGTCAAGTAAATACGCATTATCAAAGATTTCTCCTAAAGTTGTAAACAGACCTCGATGAAATTTAAATGTGACCACATGATAAACACCGGCTTTCGATTAAATTAAAAATCATCAATATCGGTACACCCAGTACAATTTTTTGCGGACTTTACAGAGTTTCCATCGATTTCTCTGGGATCCCATCATCAGATCCTGGTTTCCTTATTATAGTACCACACTTAAGATATTTACTTTCCAACAAAAAAATAATTATCGAAATCGGTTCATAAACGACGAAGCTATCCTAACATACATTAAAAAAAATTATATACGGTCGAATTGAGTAACCTGTTCCTTTTATGAAGTCGGTTAAAAATAAATAAATTTCTAAAATAAAAATATCCTAAGTTATGCTTATCCTATCAGCTATCTGCCAGTGAAAGTTCCATAAATCCAAAAATCCAGAAATGTTATATAACTACATAAATATATAAAACTCATGATCACCGGCGGCGATAGCCGACGCATCCGTATATACGTGACAACCGTGGGACATGCGGGATTGTGTGCAAACAACGCGAGGTGTGTGCTTCCATCTCCGATTTATTTTCATATACCCTACGTTTTTCAATTCTTGTTTATTTACTACCTAACCAACTTCAAAATAGGGACAATGTTCTCAATTCAACTGTTTTTTTTTTATAAGTGTTCCCTCATATCTTTTTACTAGGTGGTTTGAGTTGTCCGCAATAATGTACTCGTATACTGGGTTGAATATTTATTCGACTGAATACATTGTATTGCTTAGCAACGAAATTTGAAGTCGGTTTTTTTTCATTAGAGGGAAAACACAATTATTTTACATTCCATATTTCGAAGTTGTCCCTACTAAATGTTCTTTGCGGTTTCACTCGTGTATGATAATCGTTAGATTGATTGATCTTTAATTGTGTAATATTGTGTACGTGTGTATTCGTGTGTTATATACGACTCCTATTGTTTTTAATTTAAAGAACATTCAAGAACGCAAATTGTGTAAACTGTTAATGGCACAGATTTCACAAACGCTCGTAGATTTTATCTTCATGATTATTTTTACAATAGTACTAGGTATATTTTTAGCCTATTGTTTGAATAAAACCATCAATTCTTAAATCAAAGTTAATTAAAGTAATGTTTTGATACTTTTTGGAAAACAAAATGGCATGGTTATTATTTTTAATTGCCATATTATTAATTATTCGTCCTTCATTTTAGAATCCATGAAATATTTTGTGAGTAACAATAGCTACTATTTTTATTCTTAGGACATAAATTACCCACGTATTAATTTAAAAAAAAATGCCTATTAAAACACGTTTAAAAAGATAAGGCTTCTATTCCTTTCCATATTATAAAAATTGATACTTGACTCTAACAAACATAACAATAACTTATAACTAAAAGTGTAGAGTGAAAAACTTATAAACTGATTACTTATAAATAAATTAGGTAACAAATCACAAACTTTACCAGTTTACTTGGTATCGATAGTCATAAACAAAATATTTTTAGCTAGTTTGGCTATTATAGCCACACAAACCAGCTATCAAACGTTACGATAATTTAACAAATCAAACAAGATATAATTTCTTACATTTGCAATATAAATGTTATAAAATAATTGATAATAAATATACAATATTCGTCGTAAAAATATAAAAATTTCAATAACAATATTACGAAAATGAACTGGGTTTAATAAAGTCATATTAATATTTTATTATATGTCTGCCTTATTTTCTTCTCTGAATTATATACACAAATGAGCAGTCACAGTGAATAATACTTTCATCTAGGATGTGGTCCAAGTTAAACGATGAATTTTTCTGGAATTTTAATAAAAAAATAAAATGTTTATTTGAAATAATAACATATTTTTTGTAGTTAACTCCTTACGAAATAATGTAGGAATATATAGGGGAAGGGTGAAAGCGTTTAAAACAATGACACGGTCTCAAAATAACGTTTTGACGTGCGAGAAATATATTTTATTTTTTAATATCGTTTTGACGTGCGAGAAATATATTTTATTTTTTAATATTAAGATGTTATTAAAGAGAAAACTCCAGACACGTCTTGACGCTGACATAGACAACTTTCTTTAAATAAATATATTTAACGCATCTCAAAGCTATTGTCAAGTTAGTGTATCTAGTAGGAGATCCAAACTAGAGACGAACTTAACCTATTTAGTCAATGGATGAAAATTATTTTATTTTTACTGAAGTAAATTGTTAACAGATATCGATTCAGTCTGTAATATCTTACTGCTGGGCATAGGGCTCTTTCACTACACAGGGTAACAGCTACATCACTTCAATGACGGATCAAACGTATCTTGTATCCAATCTTGCATGACCAGACCTAGACCGGAACTAGACTGAATATAATCAAACCGTGACCGTCGCGGTAGTACATGCTGACTTTTTTAGTTTAAATTTCTGACTAGCTGTGCTCGTGACTTCGTCCGCGTCGAATAGTGACTTTACATGTTCAACGTGATTCATTAAATTTTGGCTTGTGCCTTTTTTTATTTATGAACCAATTGACTTGAAACAAACACTAAATGTTGCTAAGCTTACCAGAATATATTAATAAAAACCACATCTGAATCGGATAAGCTGTTTCTGAGATTAGCGTGCACAAACCCACAGACAAATATACAAAAATTCTGACAGTCTCTGATTTGGGTGCTATTGGCGTTGATAAAGATCCCACTAATATTTTTTCTCATATATCTTAAATGCACAGACAACGACCTCTTAATTTTTTACCATACGCATTAATTTACTGGAAGTATACATATAGGTAAATAAATAAACTCAGCTTCACACTCAACGGCCTCCAGTAGTATTTTCTCGTGTGTCGGGGTTTCGGAAAATACAGACAATACACAAACACGAACACCCAGATACGATAAACATCTATATGGCCAATACAAATGTCTGTCGTGAGTGGGGATCGAACCCGCGACAGCCAATGCAAAAAACAGTGCTATATATACCAAACAAATCTTTACATATTCTTTTTAATCTGCAGTTATCTGGAAATCCCTATAGGTATATAATTATAAAACAACATTTGTATGTTAATTATCTATTGTATTATATTTTAATTTTTTTTTTTTGAATATCATATCAAAAATTGACCGCTCCAGCGGGGTTCGAACCCGCGTCTCCGACTTGCCGTGTCGGCGCTCTAGCCAATTAAGCTATGGAACGTTCCACTCAACGGCCTCCAGTAGCATTTTCTCGTGTGTCGGGGTTTCGGAAAATACAGACAATACACAAACACGAACACCCAGATACGATAAACATCTATATGGCCAATACAAATGTCTGTCGTGAGTGGGGATCGAACCCGCGACAGCCAATGCAAAAAACAGTGCTATATATACCAAACAAATCTTTACATATTCTTTTTAATCTGCAGTTATCTGGAAATCCCTATAGGTATATAATTATAAAACAACATTTGTATGTTAATTATCTATTGTATTATATTTTAATTTTTTTTTTGAATATCATATCAAAAATTGACCGCTCCAGCGGGACTCAAACCCGCGTCTCCGACCGAAAATCAAAAATCAATCAACAAAGAAATCAAAAATTTCGCTCTAGCGGGTACATCGTTCCATAGCTTAATTGGCTAGAGCGCCGACACGGTCGGTCGGAGACGCGGGTTCGAGTCCCGCTGGAGCGGTCAATTTTTGATATGATATTCAAAAATGTTTAGAATTCCTAATGTGGGGGTAACACAAAAAATAAAATCGTAGGTATTAATAATAGCATGGTGTCGTCTCCTGTCAAAGATTTTCATTGTAATATGAAACTTTGAATACCTAGTTACGGGTCTCTGTAAAGAACTCACTATAGACGGCGCCACGGTTCGCTTAAACCGAAAATAAAAATCATCATATCAAAAATTTCGCTCTAGCGGGTACATCGTTCCATAGCTTAATTGGCTAGAGCGCCGACACGGTCGGTCGGAGACGCGGGTTCGAACCCCGCTGGAGCGGTCAATTTTTGATATGATATTCAAAAATGTTTAGAATTCCTAATGTGGGTAACACAAAAATAAAAATCTTAGATATATTTTAATTTTTTTTTTGTATTAAAGTTTGGCTTCGAGAATGGTATTATCCTAATATTTCATTAACAACGTCTCAATTATAATATGCTTCATCCCGATCTAACTAAAATCGTAACAAGAGTTAATGTATAATTAGACGTCGCTTATATAAGAGTTGTTAATTCTATAACCCCAAAATCTGGGAAATATAATTGTATGATTTGATAGACAAGCCGTAACTGACATTGTAGTATGAATGATCTCTTAACCAGACAATGATCAGATTAAGATGTACTTTTTTTAGATCTACAACATACACACACGGTTGGCTGTTCCTAAAGTAAGCAACTTAATACTTGTTTTATAGGTAACAGCCGAATGGTATGGAAAAACATACATAATACATATTTATAGCTTTTTAATCTGACTTATTAAAATATTGTCATTATATATTTTATTTTCAAAGTTTGAACTTAGGCCATACACCACTTACCTCTCAACAGTCAGAATGCTCGTAAAAAGGCGTCGATCATAAAAATATTTGATTAGGCCCGCGTACCACCGTGTCGATTCGTTGCTTTGAAAATTTTATTAGCTGCACGCGCGTTTGGAATTATTTAGTGTGACGGAAGCATAATTTCCAAAAGAGTGGCGTATAATTTACGACCGCAAGCATAGAATTCGCGACTTAAATTTTCATATTGTCACTTCCACCCCGAATGTCGTAACTTCTTTGATGAGGCTACATTTTCTCTTGACTTAGAAGCCATATTTTAAGGGTGTGTATTAAGGAAGGCTCTTATATGTTATGACTTCTTTCATTTGTTTTGTTTTATCTACTCATACTCTAAATATGTAGAATATTGTACGGCTCAAGTTACATTTTTCCACTAATAGGAATGGATACGTAATTAATATAGTGATAAAAAAAGTCATATAATTATAATTATTTGTGGTCGCCCAGTGTTCGAAATTCGGCCACAATTAAAGATTTAAATTTAAAAAAAAAATAATGAAAATAAAGAACATTTTTTCAAATATTTCAATTCGATTACAGACTTTAACAATCAACCAAAGAGTATAATATGCGTGTGAGTACTGTCAAATAAACGGTAGTGTGTGTAATGTTAAAAAAAAATAACAACATACTGCACTTCTTCTCTATATAAACTATAAGTGTGCGAAATTTCATACTCCTCCGTCCGCGCAATTTTCGTAAAAAGGGGTACAAAGTTTTTGCTTCACTTATTTATATATAGATAGTCGGAGATACCACAACCACTTACCAATTATGTCTTAATTTTCTTAGTTCTTATTATTTATTAACATAAATAAATCTTTAAAAATTGAAACAAGTTTTAGGAATACCATGACGGAGGTAAAATGAGTCAACAAAAACGCAAGTGGTTTACACGGAAAAAATACTGTGTTCTGTTTGTTCGACATATCATTAGTCATAGATTCAGAACAGCGGTGGAAACTACGGGTGGGAAGAGCGTAGCGTAATAAATCAGAGCATTTCGTTTTTACATGAAACACCACGGTTCTGAAGGCTGGATATCCTTCTCAGGGTTTTTCAAACACATGGTGAATAAAAAAATCCGTACTACAACATATTTTTTCTACTAATCACACTTATTCCATAGTCAATAGAACTAAATTGGAACAGCCTACAGGTATCACTGCTAAGGGGTCTTTTGGATATGAAAGAAGGACTAGAAAAGAGTAGGGTCTCTTTATAGAAGAACCGAAGAAGGTTGGTATTGGTGTTTCCCGTCCTGGACGACAGTTTCAAAACATTGCAAGAATGGCAGCATCTTAGATCTAAGATTCTAAAAGAATAATTATAAAATGTAAACATATATATATATATATATATATATATATATATATATATATATATATATATATAATCTTAAGCAACGTATTTGATCATGCCATGATCTTCAGCAAAGTGTTGTGCATAAGCCCACAAAGCGTAGCGACGTGCGCAGGGTACAGCCAGTATATACTCGTATAATATAAACCTAGTATACAATTGTAGTATATACATAAATACAGGAGAAAAAATATTGATTAAAAACATTGGTATTATAACGCTTCAGCCTGTAATATCCCTCTGCTGGGCATAGGCCTCTTCTCCCATGTAGGAGAAGGATCAGAGCTTAATCCACCACGCTGCTCCAATGCGGATTAGTGTCATAGTAGTTCAAATAAACGAAATTAATAAATTTCGTTTATAATCCATTACTTATCAAGTTCCTGTGTATTTTCTCACATAATATTAATTAAAATTTTGTAATGCAAAAAGTGTTTTGTGGGACGTTTAATTAGTCAATGTAATTACTTAAATACTACCTAGAATAAATTGAATATTAGTTCTTGTAGAATTTTTTATCTAAGATAATGGAAGATTATTGATTTTTATTATTTTAATTTCAATGTAATAAATTAAAACTTGCATGTTTTAGTAAAATTTTCAACTCATAAAATACAAGATCCGTCTGTGACTTCATTAGCATGGAAATTTTTAATAAATAATAGTTTACGATAATCGTTGACATTTCAATCGCCTGCCTGTCATCAGTGACGTAGCGAGCTTAACTCGCGCTTGGGGCACAATACCTTTTTAGCGCCCCCATCCATTCAAAAACCATATAATATGTCCAGCAATATTTTTTTTTTGTTGACCATTTTGCGCTCCTTTGTGAGTAGCACCCGGGGCATGATGCCCCCCCTAACAACCCCGCTACGCCACTGCCAATTATATTGTCTTTTACGTATTAATGTTACAAACATATACATACAAACATTATAATAACTTCAATTCAAGTCCGTTAAGTAAAAACTTAATGAATACAAAAACAAATTACCTAACATTTTTGTAAACTCATAAATTCCACTTTGAACAGAACTGATGTTGGATTCGAAGATACAGAAGTTCATATTATGGGTAATAAAAATATTGTATTAATATAAAATATAATTATGGATTATATTCATATTGGATAATACATTCAAATATATTTTCCGTAATATCACGACATAGGAGGCGACAAATCCATAATTTTGTTCTATCCCTAACCCGAAATCTCAATCCGGGATTGCCTTAAACAAATTATGGTGAGCCTACGGTATTTGGATCGCTGACAGACTCCATTATCAAGTTGTACCTCGAAATAATATATTCCCTTATGAAAAGACGTGTTCCGAACGCGGAACAAGAATATATTATATATGCAGAGAATCCACGAAGAGCACTTTCTTACAAATAAAATTATGTAATTCCTTGCTATTTATAAGCACTTATATTTGCGTATAATCTATAATATCATGTATCTTTAGTTTGGCATATGGCACATATGGCGTTCGTTACATTAATGTTGTGCTAGGGCGTAGCAGGAAATGTCATGCTCAAAACTTGCACCTGAGTCGAGCTGACTCAGAAAGTACTAGAACCTTATAGTATCACGGATCACAGCTAAATAACTCTCCAGTGATGCCAGTAAAAAGTTCGTTGTTCCAGCTTGTTTGAAATAAAAATAGCACAGGTTTCAAATTAAACTTTTTTATTTTAAGAAAAAAGTTATTAATTAATTGGTAAAATATTTGAGCAAAACGATTCTTATACTGATACATAATAATAATAATAATTGTTATATTTTACAAATATACATGTCTACAAAAATGTATCCTAATTTAGATACACATCTAAGTTATACAGGGAAATTAAAGGTCCTTGTTTAAAGTTTCTAAAATTATAGAGAGACATTTAGGAAAAACATAAAACGTAAATCTAGTATAAACGTAAATCTAGTAGTAGTATCTTGTAGAATATCTAAAGTAATAGAAAAAATGACTATAAACATTTGATCGAAATTTCAAAATTGTATATAGGTACATATAGCAAACATAATTGAACGCTAGAAAACTCACACATTTTAAATTCAGCACAAATACATATAAAAGAAATATAATTATATTTGTAATTATTTACAGAAGTTAGATTAGTTTCTCTACTTAAGTATTTTAATTCGAGTTTTTAAAAGATATTAATAAACATGGTAAAATAGCTGCACTCCTTAAAACCCTTATAAAATTGTAATAATACCAAAGTAAATAAATTAAAAAAAAAGTTTTAGTCTATGATATCGGGTCAAATTTTAACCATAAATCATTATCAATAACCCTTTTAAAATTAAAATCACTGGTTTGTAGATCAGGTAGCATTTCACAAGGCGCTATGTGGAAAGACTTCAAAATAGATGCAGTTACAGAGCGGATGATTTGTAACGCAAGTCGCTCGCCTGAAAATTAAGAAATACACATTATAAAAAATGTAATTTTGTACATTTTTTTTTTTTTTTTTTGTATAGATAAAAGCTTTGATAGCGATCGTGAAAGTTTAAAAACTTATGAAAAAAAAAATCATAAAGAAAAAAGTTAATTTTTTCTAAGCGAAAAATATTTCATTTTGTTCGTAATTTAAAACAGTCTTAACAGAGTTTTAAATAAAATTGAAAGAGTGATTGTTGAAGCGTAAGTCAATCTTTTTTTAGTTAAGAAATATACATAAAAATAACCAAATTACGTTTTGCTCAGACATCGTTTCTTAAAAAAACGTTCAATTTAGTTTTAAGTTATTAAAAATTATTAATGTCAAATTACAAAAACAGTTTGGGAAAAAATAAACGTCACTAAAAAGATTTATAAAGTAATCTCTAAATGTGTTTGCATCGATTAGTTTAATGAATCTTGATACTTTAATTTAACCGTGCAGGGTACATTCAAGTACATTTTATTTGAACATCGTTACTTGTTTGACTATATAATGCTAAACTATAAATGACTGTAATAATAAAAGAAAAGAAAAATGAACACCAGTAACGTTTGCCTGTATAAAAAAACTTTATTTCGTTTTAGTTTCTGAACAATATGGATGCTACAGGTTCATAAAATTGAAAGAGAGAGATTGAAAGAGATTTTTGTTTGAATTATGATAGTATTGTTTGCCATATTAATTTTACGCGGACATGATAATTGTATTTGCATAAATATATATAATAGTTATAGAATCCTTCTAAATTTCTGATTCTCGATAAATTTTTAAAGCAACGGCTATAAATAGTTAATGTAAATTTTATTTTTTAAGAAATGCGTACTCACCAATACATTTTCTAGGTCCAGTACCGAAAGGCAGATAAATACAATCAGGTAATTCACGGTTTGCTTCAAAGCGACTTGGATTAAATTTATTAGCATCTTTGTAATGTGTTTCATCCCTTTGAAGTGCCTCAACTGGTATTGTAATTGTAAAGCTCTTGTCTATAAGGAGATCCTTATCTGGAAATTGATAGGTCTTTACACATTTTCTGTTAATAATTGAATAAGGAGGATGGAGACGCAAAGTCTCTTTAATCGTGTGACTTAGATAATCATCTTCAGATGAGCTGTTTACACACTTTCTTGCCTTTTCTTGTACTTCAGGATTTTTGGCTAATTCGTATAATAACGTAGTTAGTGTGTGGTGACAAGGAATGTATCCTTCGCCAATAAAAAGTGCTAAGTACGCTGTTATTAGGTCACACTCGGACAGCTTGAACTTTTTCTTAACATCTGTATCGTCGTGCAAAATGGACTCCGTCTTTTTAATATCCTGCATTAATTTCGATTCTTCGAGCACTTGAGTAAATTTGCTAAAGTATTGCTTCGATAGAACGTTTAATCCAAACATCACATAGATTGAAGGAAAAATATCTTTCAAATAGCTCTTAAGCTTATCAAACAAAGTTCTAGTCTGCAATATTTTTCTCGTGGTCTTTATAACCGATCCATCTAAATTATTACCGATAAGCAAATCCTTAAATACAACATCCAATATTTCACATAATAATTGTTGTACATTTGTCTGTCCATTTATTCCTTGCAAACAGTCATGTAAATTGTCTCGTAGGTTCACGTCCATGTTGTTCAATAAAAGCTCCATTTTACTACGCAATAGAGTCCATTTTTCTCCTTCAGCATAAAACAAATTGTTTCGTATACAAACATCCTGAGATCTGTCCAGTGCGGAGCCTCGGCAATGGAAATTCGAGAAATCCGTCGACAGTATCTTCTTTATAGAATTCGGGTCTTTTACAATCAAATCTGGTATACGACTTTTGATACACCCAACATACTTATCTTTTCCGTAAGTCGTATACAATTTATTTACTTCATCGGATGTGTTCCGGATTCCTAAGACGCGAAAGTAATCATTTCCGAATAGAGGAATCGGTATTCTGTATGGAATGTGGCGGATGTACCAGTAGCTGAAGAATTTTGTGGCATAGTCGAATAGAAGAGCGAGAATAAGTACAACGAGAACTAATATATTTAAAATGAAACTTTCGAAGAACATTATCGCGTTCGCGCGTGGCGATCTTGCGGTAGACACTGAGATTGGATGCTGTTAGTGGGTCATAGTAACGGTTAATGCTGTATTCGACTACGTATGACTTAACGTGAGCCTTTACTTAGATAATATGGGAAATTAACTCTTAAAACACAGGAATAAGAGTCAGTATCGCATCATATAATTTTAAGTATAAACGCAGAACAAAACGGCACTAAACTTTAAGTACTGTACTGGTACCATGATGATTAAAATTTACCATCGACGTATGTATAAATCTTGGGTTACAGACGCAATTATATTTTATAAGTAATTTGAATACAATTTCGTTTGCTATTTTTGTTATAAGATATAAATATTATTGTTCATAGCTTAATAACATTGATATTTAATGCAGTAATTAGTATTTAACGATCGCTCTGGTGTACTGGTGCAAGAAGTCACCTAAAACACCGACGTTTTGCGGTTTTGAATCACGCTTGGAATGGATATTTTTATTTGTTTTTACAAATATTTCTTGTTGTATTTGTCGCCTTGTAGATCTCTCGACCATGCCTCGGAAAGCACGTTAAACCGTTGGTACCGGTTGTTATCATAAACACCTGGTAGCGATCGTTAGTCATAGTAAGTAACATATCCGTTAATCCGCAGTGGAGCAGTGTGGTGCATAAAGCTCCGATCCTTCTCCTACATGGAGAAAGAGATCTATGCCCAACAGTCGACGTCACAGCCTGAATGCGTAGACACAACAATTCAGCCACGGTTAAAAAGTTGAATGACTACACACACTTCCCAGCAGTGGGATATTACAGGTTGAATACATGCATTTAATTACATTTATTTACTGGTCGATTTAATTGAAGTTTTTTTTTTTGTACAATAAAATTGTGTTTGCTCGCAAACGAAAAAAACCGACTCCAGTTATATCGGCAAGTAATAAAACGTAGGTAGACAAAAAAATAGTCAAGTAACATACGAATTAAGATTCTTCTCCTTTTTAACCGACTTCCAAAAAAGGAGGAGGTTCTCAATTCGACTGTATTTTTTTTAATGTATGTTACTTCAGAACTTTTGAGTGGGTGGAGCGATTTCGACAAATTTTCTTTCAATCGAAAGGTGATGTGTGTCATTTGGTCCCATTTAAATTTATTTGAGATCTAACAATAACTTTTCGAGTTATATCTAATACTGCGTTTTTACTTGACGCTTTTTTTGTCGATCTACGTTGTTTTATACGGCATAACTTTCTACTGGATGTACCGATTTTGATAATTCTTTTTTTGTTGAAAAGGGGATATCCCTAGTTTAGTACTATGATAAGGAAACCAGGATCTGATGATGGAATCCTAGAGAAATCGAGGGAAACTCTCGAAAATCCGTAATAACTTTTTACTGGGTATACCAATTTTCATAATTCTTTTTTTGTTGAAAAGGGGATATCTCTAGTTTGGTACCATGATAAGAAAACCAGGATCTAATGATGGGATCCTAGAGAAATCGAGGGAAACTCTTGAAAATCCGTAATAACTTTTTACTGGGTGTATCGATTTTGATAATTTTTAATTTAATCGGAAGCTGATGTTTATCATGTGGTCACATTTAAATTTTATCGAGATCTGATAACTACTTTTTGAGTAATCTTTGATAACGCGTAGTTACTTGACTATTTTTTCGTCGAGTAATAACTCGTCGATGTAATTGAAGTCGGTTTTTTTTGGTAGGTGGTTAAAATCTAACATAATATGTATAGACGATTTTGAAAGTATAACTATAATTATATTATGTGCTTGCATATACCTACGTATAGTACCTACTCTCATTAATTTACTATTATGAATTTTGTCAAGGTTTTCGAAGAAATAATTCAATCATAAATAGTCTAAGAATTATTATTGCTAAAATACATTTTCAAATAAAAGGACGCAATTACGTAATAGGTCCTACAATCCTGAAAAAACTGTGTGGATACTCATGTACGCACGTAACACGTCATACTTCATTGGCTAACTAACTTCACGTTGCTAACTTCTTCTTCGTTGACTTGCTAACTTCAGAGTGTCGGTTTTCTTCGTGACGGTGTGCGCGCGCATCGTTTTACTCCTAAATTTTTCTCTAACAGGCCAAAAGAAGTAAAAAAAATGTAAAAATGTTCAAATTAAAATACTTCAAATATTTTTCAAAGGTTCATGGAAAACCACGAATCTGTTTTTTTTTAAGTGAAAATGTTTTTCTGTCAGTATAACGTATGTCACAAATCACAATCAATAATACAAAATACGTTCAACAATCACAACACCATTGATAAGATTATAATATTATTGTGAACGATTGAACAAAAGAAATTAAAATTTTTACTTACTATTTACGCCATCTGTTATAATCTTATGTAACGATGTAAATTGACATCCCACATGACAGTGAATTTATCGTAGTTTGAGCAATTTTCTCTAGATGGCGTAATAACACAATATTTAATTAATATTATGAGGTTACGCTAACGTAAAATTTGCTTGACGTATGTCAGTTCAATCAAGTAATCATAGATGGCGCTTGATTATAGTAACTAAGATATTACTGTATTTTTGGTATTGACTTTATTTACATCGAACAGTAATAATACAACGTAGGTAGACCAGAAAATAGTCAAGTGAATACGCAATGTCAGAGATAACTAACAAAAAATATTTATCAGATAACTAGAAAATTACTTGTTACTTAATTAATATAATTTAATTTGAAATAGTCGCGTGGATGATGAAGATAATTATGTAATCCACCCATAAAAAATCGATAATTTTTGAAAATCGGTTAACGTTCGCGTCGAGCGTCTGGTAGTGTGCCTCCTGGGCTTAAATGAATAGCTGGACAAACAAAACAATTTAAAAATCTATGCACAGTGTACCTACCTAGTTCTTAAGTATAAGTCGTTCGATGATCGCAATTAGAGTCAATAGGTGATTTTTCGGTCAATTTAGAGATTTTTATTTATTATGTGTGTTCATTATTTGTAAAACATAACTTGTACTTAGATTTTGTTGATAGTATTTATTTAATTAAGATGCAGCGATGAATTTTTTATATAATCAATAAAATATTCTGCTTCAATATTTGTTTTTTTTTTTCAATTTGAAAATGGATTACGGATATGATTCGCGCCACGGGTTAAAAAATAGACTAAATGACAAACACCGCTTTTCGATTAAAATAAAAATCATCGAAGTTAATCTACCCAGTATAAAGTTACATACATGAAATATACAGTGGAATTGAGCACATTCCCCTTTTTTGAAGTCGGTTAAAAATATACAGAAAAAAATGCGTAGGTATTACTTAAATATGGTATCCTACTTAGAATAGTTATATTTTAAAGTGAATAAAAGATCGGTACACACTGAACTTTTCAAATTACACTAATATCTAAGTTACAACAGCTTTTCATTTTCCATTAAAATATAAATAAATTGTGTTACGTTCTTACACATTTATTTATATTCTGTGACTTCGTAGTAATACAATGAAGAATTACTTTCAATTATAAAAAAGACTGATAATTTATTAACATAAGTTTTTCTAGCGAAAGAGCGATCGGTTCGCGGTACATAGCGATGCGTGCGCCGTGATTGCAGATCTGCTTGCTCCTGGGCGTATTTACTGATTAATACATTACCGTTGGACGATTGTACGCGTCTCGAGAATTGACCGAAACATAATATTACATTGTAGATCAAAGTTATTTAATAATGACTCAAAGAATTCAACTCGAAATTTGAAGTAATTTCAAGATTGATGACACGTTTCAATTGAAAAATAAGATAGGTATATTAAAGTTACCTTGGCAATTATTATTTTATTTTTAGTTATTATCGTTATATTATCGTTATATTATTTATATTATAAAAGTTTTTTTTCATTTAGACACATTAGTGAGTTATTAAGCATTTTTATAATTTTTTCTCGACTAATGTTCGTTATGTACTAAATTTTAATAACAAAAGTAACTAGGAAAATTTATTACATTAAATAATGAGAAGTCATTATGTCAGGGCGCCTGATCATTATACGAAGCAACAAGCAGCTCACCTGTTTTATATTTACTTTTTTACAAAAAGTGTGTATTTTTATTTTTAGTTTTTAAGCATAACGTATGTGACGATTAGTAAACTAATTTAGTTTGTTATTATTTTCTCATATACTATTTTGTGATGATCTCAATATATCCGCCAAACAACAGTAAAGCAGCGTGCTGGATAGGCTCCGATCCTTGTCCTGTATGGAGACAAAGGCCTATGCCCAGCAGTAGGATATTACAGGCTGAATCGTGATTGTGATCGTGATTATCAATTAGCTACTAAATTTAGGTAGTTATTCCGATCTGCTTTGTGAGCGCCATTGAATTATTTCTTAATTTAAGCATATAAATTCGTTTGTACCCGTACACAAAAATGTAAATAATACTGTTAGTACGAACGTACGTATTAACAGTATTATTTAGATAGTCGTGTCACGATGTTTGTCCAGGCTAAGCTCCGAAACTACTAGACCGATTTTAATGAAATTTTGCACAAATATGTAACATAGTAGAACATAAAATATTGGCTTTAATTCATTCAGTTCAAGAAATAAATAAGACATTGGCTATCTAGTATAAATATTCTAAAATTTTATCTTTCCAAGTACTTAGGTACTATGGAATGGAATGTAAGTATAAAAACCCAAGTACAGAACAACCATTTTGTTGAATCCTTCTATAGCCGCTTGATTAATACGTTCTGGCTCAACCACGTTCAGTAACTACTGGGTATGGGACTCCATAATGTTCACTATAAATATTGTGACAGCACATACTATTCCATCGCGAGATATAAATGTTTAAAGATATTTCTATGAATATAAATTATTTTGTATGAAACTTAAGTATTTTACCAATAACTAGAGGTTGCACGTGATTTCGTGTGGGAATTTCGTTATTAATTTGCCTGTTTCACCGATTGCGTTAAAGCTATCTGGCACATTACAATATCCAACAGATAACATTACAGCCTATACAGTCCACTACTGGACATAGGCCTCCACAAGTTTACGCCAAAAATAACGTGAACTCATGTGTTTTGCCATAGTCACCACGCTGGGCAGGCGGGTTGGTGACCGCAGTACTGGCTTTGTCGCACCGAAGACGCTGCTGCCCGTCTTCGGCCTGTGTATTTCAAAGCCAGCAGTTGGATGGTTATCCCGCCATCGGTCGGCTTCTTAAGTTCCAAGGTGGTTGTGGAACCTTGTTATCCCTTAGTCGCCTCTTACGACACCCACGGGAAGAGAAGGGGTGGCTAAATTCTTTAGTGCCGTAGCCACACAGCACAGATAAAGACTTATATTATTTTTTTCCACCACCGAATTCCATTTTATTTATGAATGTTTATATATGGAAATGTTTATTTATGGAATGTTTCTATTAGATAAGTGTGAATCTTAAAGGGGACTGTCCATTTTCGGCCCTAGTGAACAGAATTCATACAAAAGAACAAATATACCAAAAATTTTCATATATTAAATCATGATTACTCGTGATTTTCAGTTGTATCAATATAAACTGATAAAAAGTTTATTTAATAAGTATTTTAATTCATTAATTATATACTTCTAGTTTATTATCGGTTGGTGATTTGATTATACCACGTTGCTAGTCTTAAACAAACAATAATTAGTAACGAAAAATCGACTATAATATTTTTAAATTAATTATTCGTTAATATCGATTAAAAGTATTGTTAAATCGAATTAATAAGAAAAAAAGTTATGTATAAAAGTGTATTTAGTAAAAAAAAACATTTAACTTTAGTGAAAAATAAACTATTTTAGAAACATTGTTAATGACTAAATAAAAAGCAAGGAATTAATTATATTAAATTCGATAATCGATTTGATCAATTTATTTGTTTATTGAAAATATTATTTATTATGGCAACCTTAAACTACAGACTTTTGCGTCATACATTCATTTGACTTCCATATTGCTTTCATAGTGATATAGCAACCTACTGAAAGGTTTTCCTTCAACCAAGAATTCATCACTACAGCGACGTAAAATTCACAGTAGGAAATATATTTTGTATTTATTTTATATGTAAACAATATAGGTCAGGCAGAGAAGTCGTTCGAAGTTGGTCGACGGACAGTAGGTTGTTGTGCCCATGATGACAATTATGTGGTTTTTGGGCTGGAAAAGGTTCCAAGATTTTATAAATCTACCTGCCTAGTTTTTAGATAACATTCTATTAACGTACGAATCCGATTAGTAAAACAAAAATGATAAAAACAATGATTTTTTATTACAGAAATCTTCTTGTAATTACTCAAAAAAAAAAAAAAACAAAAAAAAAATGAAACTGAAACACCTGGACACAAAACTATATCATTTTTCTAATTCCTACTTGTTAGTACTACTAACTTAATATATAATTATTATTCTCAGTGACTGTCCACTCGGGGCCGAAACCCCCATACAAAGTGGACAGTCTCCTTTAGTTTAGTTAAGGTTAAAGATCTTTATTTTCTCATTTAAAACCATACAGTCATTTTCCATGAGAAATAACAACATTATATGACAGATTTAGTTACAGTCCAGTATGCAGTTGGCAGACCTGGTCTGTGATTCTTTGAATCGTACAACCAAGGCGTGTAAAAATTTTAAAAGGCGAAAAGGGAAAAAATTAAAGATAAAATGATGATAAAAGAAATCCGTAGTCAAACCATATCGTTTTGTGTGATCTATCGTTTTAGTCTCCGTTTGAAAACAGTGATCGAGTCTGCGACCTTTACATGATCTGGCAAGTTATTAGTTACTGAAATGAAACAGGCCCATCTGGCTTAATTCTCTCCTGCTATTAAAGTCTAAGTCGTAACTTATGGCCAAGATAAACCTTATCCAAGACCAGGCAAAGAGGCTAAGAGCAGACAAGACTAGTTATACATTATTTTTGTTTCATATTTCTCTTCTGTGTGTCACAGCGTAAAGTTTTTGCTAAACAGGTTTTATGACAAGAAAATTAAATTTAAGTATTAAATCTATAAAGATCTGTTCAAGCAAACAACTTCCATTACTTTATGAGTTTCATTATGTGCATATCAATTTTATGATAATAATAAAAATATACAATACGGCTCCCAGGGATTGAAGCCTATAAATAAGCTAATTGTAAGAATTCCAAGCAAAGTGTTCAATCATTTAAAGATTTACGAAATTAGAAAAATTTACATCAGAAATAGTGACTTCACAACAACTGTGATTAATTAATTGCGAATTTTGTTTTCTTTGCAAAACATCGAATCTTAAGTTATAACAGTCGGCTGTTACCTGTACCACAAGCATTAAGTTACTTACCATAGAAACATAAGACGTTTTGTAAGTATTTTTAAAGACTTGAATAGTAAAATGATTTGACTATGATTCACTTTAAAATACTCTTGTATTTATAATACTTTTGAATTTTACTAAAATTTCGCATAAAACCTATAACACAAGAGACTCAAACTACATATATTTACAAAAGCAAGGTCAGTTATTCATATAGTCATTACTTATGGTAAACATCTCCAGTAATGTAGTGTGACAACGTTAATTATTGTCCAATATTAATTACCTCTCTCTATCTAGTCCGTCGTAATAAATTATAATGAATTGTTTCTTTGACGTGTATCGTACATCGTTCAGATACGTATGTGCGATTACTCTTAATCGTAATAACGTTTTATTGTCATTCCTACCATTTTTACTGGGGTCTCATTGTAAATTTTGTTCTTGTTAATTTATTTAGTGCAAAAAGCCTCTAAAATAATATTATTCATTTTTTTTGTTTTCTGGTATTTCGGAATGTTGATGTTGTTTTATTACTTAATTTATAACACTAAATAGCGTTGCTGTTGAATATTAATTGTAGTTTTAAAAACTTCTCACTATTCTCTGATTCGAAGTTTTGTGGTGATTCGTGATTTAAAATCATAAATGTCACAGAGAACCTTTACTTCTAAAACAATTCACGTTTTTGTCATTTTGCTTATGTGTTGTTACGTATCTTGTTCCTTTAACCTATATCTATAATATATATAAAAGCGAAAGGTCCACTCACTCATCACGAAATCTCCGAAACTATAACACCTAAAAACTTGAAATTTGGCAGGTAGGCTCCTTATAGGACGTAGACATCCGCTACGAACGGATTTTACGAAACTCGACCCCTAAGGGGGTAAAACGGGGGTTGGAAGTTTGTATGAAAGTCCTTGTTTTTAAAGTAAGAGACTTGAAATTTAAAATGTATGCTCTATAGATAGTAGAAAGGTGACCAAATAATGCATCTTTAGAAATCAACTCTCTTTTGGAGTTAAAACGGGAGATGGTAGGTTGACTCACTCATCATGAAACCTCCGAAACTATAACAGCTACAAACTTGAAATTTGGCAGACAGGTTCATTATAGGGCGTAGACATCCGCTAAGAACGGATTTAACGAAACTCGACCTCTAAGGGGGTAAAACGGGGGTTGGAAGTTTGTATGAAAGTCCTATGTTTTTGAAGTATGAGACTTGAAATTTAAAATGTATGCGTTATAGATGATAAGAAGGTGTCCAAATAATGTATCTTTAAAAAGCAACTCCCTTTTGTGGTTAAAACGGGGGATGGTAGATTGACTCACTCATCACGAAATCTCCGGAACTATAACAGCTATAAACTTGAAATTTAGCAGGTAGGTTTCTTATAAGGCGCAGACATCCGCTAAGAACTAATTTTACGAAACTCGACCCCTAATGGGATAAAACGGGGATTGGAAGTTTGTATGAAAGTCCTGTCTTTGAAGTAAGAGACTTGAAATTTAAAATGTATGCTTTATAGATAGTAGAAAGGTGACCAAATAATGAATCTTTAGAAATCAACTCTCTTTTGGAGTTAAAACGGGGGATGGTAGGTTGACTCACTCATCACGAAACCTCCGAAACTATAACAGCTACAAACTTGAAATTTGGCAGGCAGGTTCATTATAGGGTGTAGACATCCGCTAAGAACGGATTTTACGAAAATCGACCTCTAAGGGTATAAAACGCGGGTCGGAAGTTTGTATGAAAGTCTTATGTTTTTGAAGTAAGAGACTTGAATTTAAAATATATGCTCTATAGATGGTGAGGAGGTGTCTAAATAATGCATCGTAATCTATATATTATTATCATCATCATCATTACAGCCTATACAGTCCACTGTGTGTGTGTTTTGCCCATAGTCACCACGCTAGGCTGCCGCAGGGCTGGCTTTGTCGCACCGAAGACGCTGCTGCCCGTCTTCGGCCTGTGTATTTCAAAGCCAGCAGTTGGATGATTATCCCGTCACCGGTCGGCCTTTTAAGTTCCAAGGTGGTAACGGAATTGTGTTATCCCTTAGTCGCCTCTTACGACACCCACGGGAAGAGAGGGGGTGGCTATATTCCACACAGCACACCGTAGCCACACAGTACATAATCTATGTATATAGAAGAGAAAGGTCACTAACTCACTCATCACGAGAACTCAAAAACCGCTGGATGGTCTATCCATCCAGGTTGGACAAAGATAAAATTTGGCAGAGAAGTAGATTATAGTTAGCAGACGTCCGCTAAGAACGGATTTTACGATATTCCACCGCTAAGGGGGTTTAATTGGGGTTGATAGTTTGTATGAGACATATACAGCCTGAAACAAAAAATGTGGTGTATATAGATATATAGAGAGGTTTTATAAAAATAACTATTAAATTATACTAAATTGTGCCTTTTAAAAAGCTACTCAGTGACAGCATCAAACTCAGCATTTCAAGTGACTGAAATAAAAAAATAATTTGCGTTAAACATTTTAATAGTAATGCATATCTTCATAACCACGCGGACGTAGTCGCGGGCAACAGTTCGTGCATTATATAACAAAGTCACCAAAAGTGTATGTGATCGATTCTCTCAAAATCTACTGAACAGATTTTCATGCGGTTTCACCATTGGAGAGAGGGCTCCACCATTGGCAAGAGGAAGGTTTAAAGGTTTACGGAACGGCTAAGCCGAATTTGATGAGAGTTTCACTGGAAGTTTGCCGGGAAAACTTTGTGACACGCTAATTTCAACGCGGGCGAAGCCGCGGGCACAGCTAGTTATATTTTTTTTTTTTAAATACAACAATTTCCTTCGTTTTTTTTTTTAATTTACAAATATAGATATAAATTATATCGCACTTGCTACACTATACGCGTAAATTCTATAAATAAATATTCGATTTATGTAGGTAGGAACGACAGATCAGAGACTCGCTATTTTTAGAATATGATCGACTAAAAAGTAATTGGCAGACATATACTGGCAATAATGACAGTAACTGAATAAAAATTCAAGAACCTGAAGTCGTGATCATGAAAATGACGTTATTAAACGCTTCGAACCATACAATCCAATAACATCACGAATAGCTAAAAAGCTATAAATAATATATCTGATAAAAAAAATCCAATCACACACGATCAATGACTCTATTGTGACAATAAAAAAATAATTCGATGCTATGATCGTTTCATTCGCGGAGCTAATCAACACCCAGATCGATTTCGTTCAACAAAAGATCTATAGATCACTGATGGATCTCTCACTGCGAACGGGAAAGTGATCTCTTTGAAGTCGTTATTGATTTTAAATCGGCCGTGGAGGTTTCACCACAAAGGGTAAGGATGGTTAGGTACAAGTATGTGTAAAAAAACTCTACGAGGTACTATAGGAATTTTAATGCTTGTGTCGGTGTTCTTTTTAAACTGTGCCTAAAATTGCAAACAAATAAATTACTGTGTAAATGTGTTGCCATTATAAACTTATTGCTTTTTTATTTAAATAATGATTAACACAGTACATTACTGAAAATTTACAATACACGTAAACATGTTGTGAAGAATTCTTTGAAATAAGTCTTCGTTCGGACGCATTTTTTTAAACGTCACTTCTATAACTTTCTGCTTGTGATCGCTAAACATAAGTTCAACAGTTCAACTTGAAGACGCTCAGGTATTTATTTGAGAAATTGAATTAAACAAAAAATACGTATAATGTTAGAATATTTTTAGCAATTTTAAGATTACCAATTGTGGTCGCAGAATCATAGTTCCAACTGATAGAATTGTGCTAGAAATATATTTTAGACCGTAATTAATAAATTATTAAAATTAAAATAAATCGCAGCGCCGTAAAACGCTAGCTATATACGGATAAGAAGATAAAATAAATAATATAGGTGTTAGTGTATTTTTAAGGTAACCGAATTTAATATCATAAAAATGTAACTTATAACCTAGGCTTTGAATGGTGTTGTCAATTACGGGGATAGCCGTTACGTTGAATGGCTATGTCAAGCATTGGTCTGCGACGTTTATAATACTATGCATGAAATACTCCAAGTTCATTAGTTTTTCATTTTGCAACTGGTATATGTATGAAGGTAAATTAACTAAACTTTTCTTAATATTTTAAAAATCAGTTTTATCGTTAGTAAAAGCAAAATTACCACCATCAAAATTCCTCCAGACAAACCAACGATGCTCAATAAAACATTAAAATTATACATGGTAATTCAAATGCACCTGGCATTTTGGTGATTCCATATAGTATATATAATGTTCATTGGCGACACAAAGACGCACCTGAGGCGATCCTGGGCATTACCCTAATGACCACACCATTATGGCATCAGGCCATATACACTCATTTATTAGAGATAATAACGCTAACGAGTTTTTTATACGATCCATCACAATTTTGGAACCAGAAAAACTGCGACCAAAGTCAAATTATTATATGATCTATAAAAGATTTTTTGTTGAGCTTTATGGGTATCGATCTGGTTAATTTTAGTTGTCCGCTCAATTTTGAAAGCATTTGTGATATGAATTATTCAAAGATGAGATCATAGTGTAACGTAATCGATATTTTAAAAAAAAAAGTGTAATTAGAGTTATAAAATGTAACTTGACTCTGTGGCTTGCTTTTTTGCTATTGATATTAATATCGAGAAAATAGTTTTGTTAGTTGTTTGTTTTTATTAGTGTTATGCATATATGTTTATAGTGAATAAGCCAGTTGACAATGAGTCAGTAGATGAACATTTTGCTGTAACGAAGAAGGTTCGAAGTTTAATGTACCGTGCTGTACTGTCAAATAGATATAGTAATATGAAGAATTAATTACTAAAGCTCTTGTATTAATACTCAAAGTAAATTTAAAAGTATTGTTTATATTTTTACATATGGCACTATTTTACGTAAAAAATAAATGAAAGTAGATTTTATAACTTCAAAATAGGAGTACAACGTAGGTTTTTAAATATGGCTCAGACATATCTCATCTAGCGTTTTATCTATTTGCGATGCGCATGGCTTCACCAATTATGAAATTAAAACTCACGTCAATCACCTCCTATCTGGATTGACACATCTCTTGGACATTCGTTGATCCCATGTTAATTTAGTGGTATACTCGAACTGGTTGTGCTTCGATCACTCGAAGGTGATTGCTATAATTGATCTATACTGCGGTCTGAGGTTTTAAGGGATACGAGAAAAAAAGTACTCGATGCCCTCAAGAAATTAAATCTATAGATCGTACGAACAGTTAACTGTCGAGTCGATTATGTGCGTTTTATTAATGAGTTATCGTAGATGTCTCGTCAATAGTTTCGCCTTTTGAATGTCTTGTAAGTGTGTTCACATCTGCATGATTTACATAGTCGTTAATCAGTACCTGGACGGGTTTAATTCTTGACATTGGATATCATGTCTTACATTATTTTCATTGTTGATATTATTTACCTACTGTGAGTTTTGAATTATGTCGTTATACCATAGTCATAATTAACGGGGGACATTTTAATAGTTTGAAATAAAGTCCTAATGATCGAATGAATAAGAAAGCGGTAAAACAGTTTCATTGCGAAATTTGACAATAATTGCGTCATTTTTTAACGTAAGTTACAGTCACGCTATTAACGAGAGAGTAGATATACATATATATATATATATATATATATATATATATATATATATATATATATATATATCTATCTTATTTCATATAAAGTGTCATAATTCTACGTTAAAAATTACTAAAATAATATTTAATTCTAGTTTTCATTTCATTTGACCGACAGTGATTGCATAAATAAGTTATAATTTTAAAACAGCTAAGGAGACTCTTAAAGAACTGTTCATCCAGATCGAACATTTCGGACATTGTTAAAAAAGTCCCCACCAAAGATCCCGAATGAAAGTTAAAAAAAAAAGCAAATGAGAGTTCCCCTGACCTTGCCGTCCGAGAACCGTTAGGAGCCTTTTTTACCAACAAAACATTAGGGCGCTGCTATTCCTCTGATCTTGTGAACCGCAAAAGGATAGTCGATTCGAGTGATATCAGTTTTATAGACCTTTTACATCGAACGTCAATTTTAAGCCATTAGTCTTAATTTCTAGGATAACGATAACCATTAAAGCATTATTCGGAAAACGTTGATTTATGATTTAAATCGTGTTTTATGTTAACGATTTATAGTTCGGAAACGATTTATTTTTTTCGCAATATTCCTTTATATTGTTTTTGTGTCTTAAATGATTGAAAACGCCTTTTTATTAATTAAACTTAAAAGTCATTGCTTAGGTTATTATTATATTTTATATAATAGTGATTTATTCGACTTGCAGTATTAGTATTGAGTTATAAATCTTTTTAACTTTCATTATTATTTGCTACTTCCTGTGATCTAACAGATTGATACGTTTATTATAAATATAATAGTATATTGGATAGTTGTCTTTTCATAGCCTTTAAATTTAATTTATATTACGTATACACGAGTACTAACAAATCAATATAAGTACCTACTGCATTATAACATTTTTTAATTTAATTTGCAACAATTTATTGTGATTTTTTTATGAAAATTATACAATTAAGGTACTTACAGCTTGAAGACGCCTTGTCCCAGTGGCCAAAAAAAGCTTTATTGCATTAATATATTTTTAGAGGCTATAGAAATATTTGTATATTTGTCTGAGCTTTTGTGTTGTATGTATTTCTGGACTCCCGATACAGTATTGACTGGGACTAATTCTGAGAGCTGTAGGGAATATGCCGAGAAACCACAACTGTGCGTACATACTTTAAAATATACTTGATAATTTTTTAAAATTTTCTATCAAAATATTAAATAAATATATAAACAGGATGGTGAAAACTCTCTCTATGAAAACAAGCCGGGACGCTATGGCGAAGACAGTTTTGACTATAAATAAGTGTTGTATTGTATTCAATGTATGCCGCTACTGTGCGCTCCGGCGGCAAAACACAAAAGAATTTGGAATCCTTATCGTGCCGCTAAGATTCTGCACTGGCTTTGTCTACATTTAAGATTAGATTTAATTTGTTTTTAAAACTTTTGATCAAGAGACATAAGTTGTAAACGATTTATTTATTTTTAACTACATTGAGTAATAGACATTGTTTTTTTTTATTTTATTAAAGTGGTGTAAAATAATTTACACTTTTGTTTCGTTATAAATATTAGACAATTTATTTAAAAATAAAAAATTTAAATTAGCTGCTTTTATTATTCTCTAATTTATTAAAAAACATTAATAACAACATTTACATTACATTTAACAATTATATTATAATATCGTTTAACTATTTCCAACCTTATTTCGTAACTCATCAAATCTTATGACTTTTATTGGTAAAGATAATCTAATAAGTTTCTATTATTGTTTGGATCGTTTTTAAAGCTTATTTTAGAAATAAAATAAAAATGTTTGTTTAAATTCATTCAAAGAACAGTCAGATATTCGTAATGTAATAAATATATCGTAAACCGTTTGCGGTGCGGTATTTAGAATGAGTTTGGAAAGTCTTTCTTTCAATATTTTTTTGTTAGGAACCGCTAGAGTTGGCGATATTGTGTTTTGTATTTTTATCTCAACTCCTTTTCAATACGAGATGTAATAGGTACATATTTTTTGTTCACCTGTATAAGATTGTGAAATTGCTAATTAATATATTCTCATTTTAATTTTATCTATATGAAAATTTAACGTATTATTCGTTCGTATTTATTTTGTGTTAAGTACTTATTTCTCGTTGTTGTTTTAAATGAGACGTTAACACTATCCCGACTAGAAAAGAGGTCAGGCTCAACCAGATCATGTATCTGGACCGGATCAGGATAGAATAAGGCATGCCTGATGCGGCAAGCTCTATCAGGACCAGGTCTGATCCAGACAAGAATAACCTGATGTAAAACATAATCAAGTATGGTAAGGCATACTGGATCAGGACCCGGTCCGGTCCAGATAAGGACAGCCTGATGTAAAATATAATCAAGTATGGTAAGGCATACTGGATCAGGACCCGGTTCGGACCAGATCAGGATAGCCTGATGTAAAATATAATCAAGTATGGTAAGGCATACTGGATCAGGACCCGGTCCGGTCCAGATTAGGATAGCTTGAAAGAAATTACGCGAACTGAGCCTGATTCGCCCTATTAATGTTTTTAAGCGTACTTAGTATATATACAGTTATCAGGACAGTCTAGCAGGGAGTCCATTTCTACACAGTGGAGCAGTCGCAAGTAATAAGAAATAGTTAATTATTAGTTAATTATTAGAAGTTAATAAATAAAATTTAATTAACAACATAAAAATAAATAAAAATAATTAATATTTAAAGTAAAAACATAAATAAATAATACATTGGAAAAAATAAACGGAAATACATATCATAATAAATAAGTAACATATTTATAATACCAATTCGCTTTTTTTTTTATTAAACAATTTTTTCAAGAATATACATTCGTGTTTTATAAAAGGACCGGACCGAACCGGCTGATCAGGCTGAGATGAGATTTCCTGATCGGGTCCAGATCAGGAAATCTCATCTCAGCCTGATCAGGTCCAGACAAATCATCTGTGTTACATGCCTTATCTAGTCCTGATCAGGCATGCCTGGTCCGGTCCTTCTAAGGAAGACGAAAAAATTTTTACTCGGATATGTAAGTATTATAGAAAAAAGTAAAATTTGTTACAATTAAACAACTTTTTCGAATTTTATCGCGGTTTATTAAGTTTTTTAGATGCCCGACGTTTCGGATACTTTACAGCAACTGTGGTAACGGGAGGACTCCCTCGTTTAAAAAACTTAATAATGTGTAATGTTTCATTGTAATGACTGAAATTCGCGAAAACTGTAGAAAGTAAAGTTTGTGTATGGATTATAATTTAGCTTTATAATTCTACTGCTGTCTTTGTCTTTGTTAATTTGTATGTGGATTTAGAAGTATTAGGTTCCCCTTTTCGTGGGAGTACATAATTATTTATTATAATATAAGTTAACTCCACTAAGAATCTTGATAAAAAAAGTGAAGCAGACATATAAAATTTAATCTTAGGTCCTTTTTATACTAAGAATGATTCATGCGATTTGGAATTTCGATGAATTATTTCTCAAAATCCGTCATCATAGATTGTTGCAATTTAAAATATTATCTACTTTCTTAGAATAGAAAAAGTTATGTTGAAGATATTTAATTCTTTATTGTTTATTTCATTATTTTATGAAGCGTTGAGACTAATAACTGAAGTAGGACACAGCAAGAAATATCCTGTCCAAAGTCTGGAGCCGTCTGACTTGGGTAGTACCTTACAGAAGATCACAGCTAAATAATACTGCTTTCAGGAACACTCTAGTTTCCGTAACAAACACTCTGTGACTTCAACTTCCTGATTCTATTGGCTTTATCGATTATTTACGTTCTATCAAGGATAGTCCCATTTTTTATCGTATGATTGGAAGAGACTTTAAGGATAGGCCGTTCCATAGCACATTTAGCGACTTTATGTGTAGATCACACTCACCATCGGTGCGCAGTTCTGTCTGGTTATCTTACGCCGTGTCGTATAGGTACATAAAGACTTGCGGAATCTACGAAATAAATACTTGATGAACTGAATTTTTTTTTTAATCCTTAAATATTGAATTTCTTTCGTTTTAGTATTTATGATTTCTCGACAATCGACAGTTGGTTTAACAAATTGTCGAACACCCAACACAATTTTCAGGGTTCAAAAAGTCATCCAGACTTAAATGTTCAAAGAACGTTGATAATAAATTAATTGATCGTGAAGCGATTACAAATTTAATGGCCAACTCCCGGTCGACTCAACCTTGCACCGCCTATATCGTAATTGAATCTAGCGCTCCCGTAACGTTACTTGTTAAAACTTAAATTGTTATAACGATTAGCGTTGAAATCAAGTTAATATTGAAAGCGATGAAATATTCATGCTGTACCCTATCTAGTTTTGTTGCATCAAAGTATTTTCAGTGGGAAATGTGAAACAGGTTTTTTTTTTTAAATATATAACTAGGTCGACAAACAAGCGTACGGCTCACCTGATAGTAAGCGATTACTGAAGCTCAAAGACGTCTGCAACACCAGAAGCATCGCAAGCGCCTTGCCGACCCTATCCCCAACCCCCCAGGAGCTCTGGTCACCTTACTCACAATCAGGAACACAATACTGCTTAAAAATAGTATTATTTAGCTGTGGTCTTCTGTAATATCGAGGTACTACCCTACTCGGACTGCTCCATATTTTGAGCAGAAAATTTCCTGCTGTGCTACCCAGGGGTATGGTTTCGCAGTAAACTATAAAGCACACTTATGTAGATATGTATGTACAAGCAATTATAGTTTTAAATTGTTTATAAAATTTGAATGAGTACATAATCAATTTGTTATTGTTGCCATGCACAAGATTTCCTTGTATACCGTAACTAACCGTAACTGTTTTAAACAAGACGAAAATATCATGAAATATGAACAGAATGTTTACTCGTAATAGTCAATAATTTTTATTTGGTTAGGTACTTCTGAACTAACTAAATATTTCTTAACTATATGAGACGACACATTGAGATGTATTCATAATGCAACTATATATTATTCATAATGTTATTATAGTATTGTTAAAGTTGGTTGGTCTAAATATTTTTTTAATAAATCCATATATCTTCTTTCTACACCAAATCCTTCACCGTACAAGCTGCTCGACTTTGGAATTCTTTGCCCTTGTGGATTAGACGTTCTCAATCCCTTCCTATTTTTAAGAAATCCGTTAAACTACACTTTCTTAAAATGGGTGGGAATTAATCCTTTGCTTTAGGTTTCCAGTCTTATGATTGTCTTCTTCTGTCACTATTAATTTTGTTTAAAAACTTCTTAGTTATCTAGTATAAACTTTGTGTGTATGTGTGTGTATGTATGTGTTTCTGTGTGTATGTGTGTGTTTGTATGTATGTAAACAAACTATCTATGTTAGTATGTATGTTTATTTATTGAGTTGCTTTCTATTATTTTTTATAAAATTATACTCTACACCTACACCGTCAATATATCATCTCCTTTGCCCTAAGGTTGCCTGGAAGAGATTGCTCTTAAGCAATAAGGCCGCCTTTTGTACATTTTTTTTTCTACAAATTATTGCTAATGTTGCTTGCTTATTTTATTTGTATGGTGTACAATAACGTGTTAAATAAATAAAATAAATAAATATATCATTGGATAGTTAAGCAAATTAATTTTTAGTCAATTTTAAAGACAATAACATCATAAATTAATTTTTCACTCTGTTAACTAAGAAAGGGGCATTGAGTGAATTAACCCCAATGTATAGTAGTAGGTATATAGTAGACATAATCGTCGGCTAACTTTATGGTTTTTGATCCAAATCTAAAATTGCTTTTTACAGCTTCCGATAATTGCTCTCGCTTATCAAGAGACTATATGGAAGGTGTACAGTTACGTGCGTAAGAAATTAATTTCGTATGATTGTTAATTGCATTCGAGGCGGTAAAAATATGTTTTTTATGAGACGGCAATCAATTATTTCATAAAAATATAAAATCTTAACAAAAATAATCGTAAAATACACATAACCTAACGGCTTTTGTAAGTATTTTTATTGTCATTTTACAATAGGTAATATATTTAATAAGTAAATAATTAGATGTTGCCATTGGCACGAAATATCACTCCTAATGGTGCAGAGCGCTGGGCTTCTGTGAAACGACATGTACTGTACTATTGTTTGTCTGTTGAGATCGCATTAAATAAGTGGGTACAGCTTACTAAATTACCCATTTAAATAAAACCACATTAAATAATTATAGTTTACTAAATTAGTTTACAACTTACTAAAACTTGAATTTTTATTTTATCAAACAATCTTCCACTATTAGCAATATTTTAACATTTTATTTACTTTCATTAAATAGATATTATACTTTAAAATATTATAACAATTTTGACTAGCCCGTTGGCGCAGTTTGTAGTGAACCTGCTTTCTGCTCCGAGGGTTGTGGGTTCGATTCCCACCCCGAGTCTGGGTGTAATATAAATATTTATTTAAATATTTATATATGTATTATTTATAAGTATGTTTATCGAAAAAAAAATATGTAGCTATATACCAGTTGGCTGTTACCTATAACACAAGCATTAAGTTGCTTACTTTAGGAACAGACGACCGTGTGTGTATTGTGTATATATTTATTTATTATAAAAAAAACAATAATAGAAAAATTAGTATGTGAATCCACACTGTCGTAATATTATTCTTTTTTTAGTTTAACCACATACAATATAATTATTTATATTGTCTTAATATTATTTATAGTGAATCATTGGTAAAAAAAAAAATTTGCGAAGTAAGAAACCCATAAAGTTATAAAAGAATATGCTTAGTGTATAAAACTAATTTAGAATTATACTTGAAAAATGGTTTCTCGCAAACTTCTTAACACCAAATGTACCTTAAACTTGCTAGTGCACTGTCCACAGAATAGTTTGGATGGACGTCGTTCCTTAAAGTACCACAATTTTTTTTTCATTTTACTCCTGTAACACATAAGATATACAATTAAAAACAGCCAGATCATGGCAATATAGTTTACAAATGTGTACTTTGAACCGGGATCGCATCCGCGACTGCTTGGTATCTATTCGTTTGTTTTATCCACTAGTCATTATTCAACTAAAATGCAATGAACTAAAAATCAATTAATTACTATTTAATTAATCATATATCATTAGACATATCACAGTTGAAATAAGAAAAATATTTTAGTTCAATTTTAATGAAACCTTAGTTAGATAATTATGATTGATTGCTAGAAATAATGACACAGATAAGACACATTTTTCGTAGCTGATAAGATCCCATTGATCTCTTAATTACGCATTACTTATCTGTTGTTACAAATGGCTCTGGTGAATCATTTCATAATTTATATTTGCATGTTTCGACACGATGATCCCTTACAAAAACATTCTATTCATTTTATATAATGTTGTCGTTGTGCGCCGTATCGGACACATAGCTACGCGTACGCGCACGAAACCACTGACATCAATTAAACGCTCGATCAATCAATCGATGGCGTGCCTCATTAAGGAACCCGCTTTTTATTTAAAATCTCTCCATTCCCTGCCACCTACACGTATGTTTAAGTTTTATAACACACTTGGTGTTAACAAGCCAATTTCAACTCTATCGATAGATGATAAAATCTTTTTTCATTCACATCACTATGACAACTATCTTTAATGGCATAGGTACACAATGTAATTACCTTTCTAGTTGGTAGCTGTAATAAGAATGAAGCATATTCATAACAAAAACTCATCCGGTCGATCGTATTAAATCTGTATAATGAAATCTATATTGGTACGGCGTCTAATAACTGAGCAAGGATCAAAAATTATTATAATCGGTACGGTCTCGTCCAGCTACCGACGGCTGTCGAAATGTTCATGTAAAAATTGTTCATTATAGGAATTAGAATAATTTCCATAATCACTGTGGAATTTTTAAGGGCAACAAGTAGGTACAAGCGCGGTTCTTTCGTAGTGAGTATGTCTCTAAATTATTGTGTTGTGTTGTATAGTAATGCGAAATTTACCATCTCCGACGACCACAGTTTCGCTTCCTACTAAAAACTGAAATTTATACAAATATTTGTTTTAATCTAGTTTAATATATACGACCACTTTTAGAAGAGCTCGTTAAGCTGTCGGTCTTCTGTTTGTTTTTATGAATACGTAATTATGATCGTTACTCTTGGTAACTAAGCTATCCACTCACTAATCCGCTGTTATGAAATACGACGTTTAAAGCTCAGTTTTCTCTTATAACTCAGCCTGTAACATCCCACTGGTGGGCACGGGTATCTCTATCCATATACGAGAAGGATTAGAGCTTAATTTTAACACGCTGATGTACAGCGGGTTGACGGGTTTGTTCCTTACTACGAGTAACGATCGCTATCATATGTATATGATAACGACTGGGAAGGAAACTTTAACATGCTCTGCTAGGCTCATCGAGGAGACCATAACGACAGATATTCAAACAGGAAAGAAATATTTGTACGAATACAAGTATCCATCCTGAGTGGGATAGAACCCGCAAAACCGCCGGCGTTTAGGCGCGTACATAGCACACGCAAAACTACATCAGAGCGGTTGTTAGTAGCGGTTTACTCTTTCGTAGAGGATAATTTTGCTCAGCAATAAGATGCTTATAGGCTTTTTTCGGTTTTTAGATTTAATACAGACTCATATTTTTAGTCAAAACTGAGTATAAAATATACAACAAAAATAGGACGACACCTTCTGTTTGCTACTTTTCTTTTCTTCATTTGTATATAGGTCTTTCTTTATCTAGTTAACAATATATGACATAATTCAAAATATTTTGATATGCTACAAATTTTTAAGTTTATTTATCAAGGCTACAAAATAGTTACTCCGTGCTTTGTACATATCTTTAAAAATTTTCCATTGTATTTTATTTCTATTGTATTTTAGGAATTGATAAGTTCCAAGTGTTGCACAAATGTCACGTTTAGCTTCAACGCCAATGTAGGCAACTATAAAAACAAGCATTTTTTTAATACAAAATATATCGAATCACCTGATCGCATTCCTTATCTATACATTTAAGGCCTATACATATAAACGCTTTATAAATTTTAATTACACAAGCAAAAGAAATAACTATTAATATTTTTTACCAACTCATTTGAATACGAAATCATTTCCATGGCAGGCTTAAAGTGAGCTGTAAATTAGACAGTAACACAGGAAATGGCTTCTTAGCCCGTCAGTCCGTGATTAGCGATCAATGTGATCGGGTACTATCACTTCTGATAGGTGATTCGCTGTCGGTTGAGTGCCGGTGTAGGTAAAAAGTTACGTCAAAGAATAAAAAAAATTTGAATCAAGACTTTACTGCCAAACACGCCTTGTTCCTACAATCCACGACACTATGAAATTTTAATAAGATATCTTAAAAATATTTGAGCTCCTAGTTACAAATTAATTGATGATAGGCGGCAACATGCAGTCATAAATGTATGATATATGATGGGTGCTAGTTCCAAAAAAGAGCAGTTTTGTTCTAAGAAAGACATTCAAACAAATAAATTGAATTGGAAATTTGAAAGACAATAATACTTAAGTTATATCGTGTAATATTTGTAACAAAATTTGCGGTATTATTTTATATACCAGAGCAAACGAAATCAACCTACATTCGGTAATCCTAAATGTTAGGCAATTCGTAAAATGAATATTATTAAATGCCGTTCAATGCCACAGTTTGATTCTAGCATTTAATTTTCTATAACCTCGTAACATAATTCCATCTATTTGTCATCAATTTGTTTAACAATATTCTAGGCGCTATAATAGCTGTGCAAATTTCATAATAATAATCTTTCAGTAAAGATAAGTTTCAAATCGTCTTATTCCTATATAACTTTGAAATATTTGTCTAAATTTTTATTACTTTGGTATCAAATTTCTTTCTCAACATTTAATAATAACATTTTAATGATCCGTTACTTTGAGCTAATTTGTACAGTCAGTAAAATTACCTACTATAAACGATGTTAAATTGATATCACAGTAAAGCCTTTTCTTAAAAAGTCTTGAATGTAATCCATAAAGTTTACGATTTAATTATATTGTCCACACGGATATAAAAAAATTAAACCATGGTCATATAAAAATGTCTGTCTACATCAAGGTACAATTAATCTGTGACAAACCTGTAATCGCAGTAACCGTGTGTTTAAGTAAGGCACGATAATTGAAGATATGCTCGTATCATACATACCAGTCCGCTCTGAGTGACGTGTGATTACTTTGTGTTCACTCGGATGAAATTAAAATGAAACGAAGCTTTGGAAAATGTCGAGAACGAATTATTTTGTTCGTACAAACCTTCTGACAGTTATTATTTTTGTCTAATAAGTTAATTATCTTAAAACTGGTCGGCAATTCAAATTTGCACTATACAGTTATGTAAATCAATAAAAACATAAGTTTTTATGCAAGTACATAACTTCTTTGGTGCACATGAGGTGTATCTGCCACTTTGTTCGCGATAGACGTCCGTTTTATTAAGCATATGAGATGAAGCTTCCATCAACCAGCATAGGATTAAGCGTACTTGTAAAGGTTTCTGTACATTTAGTTTTTAAATTACTTGGAACTTGTGCTGAAGACTAATAGTTCATAATTTGATTTGGCGCAGTGTGTAGTGCTTTCTGTTCCATGGATTACGGGTTCGATTACTGTCTGAGTCTGGGTGTAATATGTGTATTTATAAATTTATATATGTATTATTTCTATGTATATTTATCAAAAAAAAGGTATAACAGTCGGCTGTTAGTCACCTGTAACACAAGCATTAGGTTGCTTACCATATGAACAGATGATGTTTGAGAGTATAAGATTTTTATTTATTTAAAATATGGGGTTACCCAGTGTTCTAGCTCGTATTAGGAAATCTAACCATGCCCAGCTTAATTTTTATACGGCATTATGTACTATCGAGGCATAGAAAAACGTACAAATGAAAATGAAACAAAACAACAATTTTAAAATATCTTTAGATCTGTAACAGTTTTATTACAAGTATAGATTACCAAGAAAATTAATGTAATGTTGAGATTCATCATAGTTATGTAAGAGCTAGATAGTTATAAATCAGACGTGATAGATTAGTGCAATACTTAATGAAAATATTAGTATTCTATACATAATCTTAATGAACGCCGTATTGTGACGCCGCGTTAGCGCAGCGGCCACAGCCATGGATTGTACCTGTTGCGCTGGCGGTTGCGTGTTCGATCCCCGTACATGACAAACATTTGTATTGGCCATACAGCTGTTTGCCGTGGTCTGGGTGTTTGTGCAGTCCTAGTAGGTCTCCCCACCGTGCCTCGGAGAGCACGTTAAGCCGTCGGTCCCGGTTGTTATCATGTACACCTGATAGCAATCGTTACTCATAGTAGGGAATATATCCGCCAACCTGCATTGGAGCAGCGTGGTGGATTAAGTTCTGATCCTTCTCCTACATGGGGAAAGACGCCTATGTCCAGTAGTTGGGATACTACAGGCTGAAGCGAAATCTTAATGAAAACCTTATACTGGGTATGATAAAAACGAAACTGTAAGTCACAATTGACATTTTCTTATACGTGACGATAATTATACTAAATTTGTCAATAATAAAGTATTACTTCAATCAAATTAAACATTTAATCAGCGAACCAATTTCAATTTTAAAAATATTATCCGCGCTAGTTGGTGACCGTTACAATACAGATTATTAAAATCAGAAAGCACTCAAGCTTATTTACAACACTACTAGCTTGTTATGTTTCTAGTATAATGTCGTCATTATGTCCTAATGTTAATTCAGAGGTCGATCATTGATGTTGTAATTGGTTGTGATAATTTTCATTCAAAGAATTATTTCACAAATTACACCGTGTCTGTTAAATTTTAAATAAGAACTCGTGCTCTGTTTTAATAGATCTATTTTAGAGATATGGCCGCCAGGTGAAATGTTTAATTTCTATAATTTGTGTAATAAAGTATTTAAAATAATTGTGTTTGCTCGCAAACGAAAAATAACCGACTACAATTACATCGACGAGTAATACAACGTAGATCGACGAAAAACTACTCAAGTAACTGCGCGTTATCAAAGATTACTCAAAAAGTAGTTATCAGATCTCAATGAAATTTATATGTGACCACATGACAAACATCAGCTTTCGATTAAATTAAAAATTATTAAAATCGGTACACCCAGTAAAAAGTTATTGCGGATTTTCAAGAAGTTTCCTCGATTTCTCTGGGATTCCCTTATCAAATCCTGGTTTTCTTATTATGGTACTAAACTAAGGATAATTATCTTCTTTCCAACAAAAAAAAAATTATCAAAATCGGTACACCCAGTAAAAAGTTATTGCGGATTTTCAAGAATTTCCATCAATTTCTCTGAGATCCCATCATCAGATCCTGGTTTTCTTATCATGATACCAAACTAGGGATATCTCCTTTCCAACAAAAAAGAATTATCAAAATCGGTACATCCAGTAGAAAGTTATGCGGTATAATACAACGTAGGTCGACGAAAAAAGCGTCAAGTAAAAACGCATTATTAGATATAGCTCGAAAAGTAGTAGTTAGATCTCAAATGAATTTAAATGGGACCAATTGGCACACACCACCTTTCGATTAAAAGAAAATTTGTCGAAATCGCTCCACCCAGTCAAAAGTTCTGATGTAACATACATAAAAATAAAAAATAAATAAAAAATACAGTCGAATTGAGAACCTCCTCCTTTTTAGGAAGTCGGTTAAAAATAGGTCATTCAAACTTCACCAATTATTTTAAAAATGATCTGAATTTATAACCGATTAAATTGACGCTTCCATTCATAACCGTTGTATTAGTTTGGCGTAGGTCCTATAGTGATTATTTTGTAGCTTATCCATCTACGACGGTCTTCCTCATAGCATTAACGAAAGTGTAATTAGCGCGTTTTCAATTGAAATGGGACTTTTCTCATTTTGTGGTACAACTAAAAACAGTCAAACCAACCAATAACTACTATTCAATATTCTGAAATTATTAATATTTTTATTACTTTTATATTTATTCGTTAGTTATTAAAAAAAACATGCACATGTTACATTACATACACATACATTACAGTACACATACACTGTCGTATGATATCATATCGTGAAGGTCTGGTCTAGTATTTACTTACGTTAGAGTCTATGCGTTAGAGTAGATATGCATAAATGCTTATTTGTCGTGTCAGTTACGAATTATCCTCAAATATCTTGTTACATTTTTCCTTATTTCACATTTGTATAAGACGGCTCATGTCAGCATTTACCTACCTATACCTATTAATATTTCTTTATCATTTTTACTGACTGTTTCAGAAGTTTTTCAATAGAATTTGTATGTCGCAATAGTTTTCCAAATCAATATTAATGGACCCTGTTGACTACGTGATTTGATATTATAATATAAATCTTTGATTCCAAGGAACAGAAAATAAAACATTTTCACCTGAGAGTAGTAAATTTTAATTAGAAGTTAGATATTCGATTATTCCATATATTTCAACAGCTTTTTTTTAAAAAAGGTCGTTAGTCAATCCAGTGTAATGTAAATATTGCGAGCAAACACCCGAACCATTTACGTCGAAAATTCGAAATAAACAATATCGCCCCGATATGGTTTGCAGGGTAATCAACGAAGCTAAGGTCTTTTTTTTCCACTTCACTCCTGATGCGTAATATATGGTTAGGGTGACCATAATACGTTATTACAATAATTACGATTACGGTAATAATATCACAAAATTTTTAGTAATTTTAATACCTAATTGAGAAAGTTTAGGTATTTCAGCGCTCTTACAACGATGTGAACTGGTCACGGCATTTTGCTAGCGAATTTGTAGTAGGTAGTCGTTTATGCTTTTGTCATTTTGTGTTTCTTGTGTCTCCAGATCCAAGTTAAGTGTAAAGCGCAAAGTATGTATAAAAGTTATTATATTTAATTATACTTTAGATAGCAAAGTACACGAGGTCTAGTCTGTTCTATTTCTGTCCTTATAGTCTGTTATTTCTTGTCACTTTGACACGATTTTATTTATCCTTTAGGGATATTGTATTTGGTAGCAGCAATAGGGCATAATAGCGGATTATGTTTCAATTCTTCTTTTCTATAGAGAAGAGAAGGGTTTGTCGGCTATAATGTAGTTACAGCAATATAATTCCAGTTAATTTTGACCTTCTAATGAAATTTTTTACGTGTGGTCAATCATCGGGGTGTCGTAGTGCATGCTAACGCGAGCCCGTGGTGCCCCACTAGGACGTTGAGGGCACCTCTGGTTTTTGGTGGCTATCTAATTTAAGGATTTAGTTTAAAACTAAAGTTTGATAAAAACGTTATTTTTATTAAAATTTAGTTTTCTTTCTTTTTGTATTCTAAGTGTGAGTAAAGCCTATAATTTTTAAACATCAGACCGTGACAGAAGCTACTGCAGAATAAAATTGTATGATCATGTTATTCGAAACTTACCTTAAAATTACACATTACATGAAATCCCTGGTTACCCTATATGTAATAACTGAGAGCCGGTATCGAACTTGCGTTAATGACGCGCCTTAGGCAGCCTCCGTATCAGAAGCCATCTTTACCTCCGCACATTCAATTATAGCCTTATGTAATTACAAAATAAGGGCTACATTACCATGTATCCGATATCAATCTTCATGTATACTAAATTGATCTTACTGATACAATAAATTATACCCATATTCCCGTGCAGCTAACGACACGTGTTATTCATAAATAATCATAGTACTGTCAATTTCAAGAATAGGTCTCAATAATTGCAATGAACGTATTTAGTTTCATTCATGCGATGGGGTAAGATTACAGGTATACAATGGGTGTGTACCATGAAAATATAAATGAAATACTAATACGGGAAGCGAACGTAAGAAATTGTTGGGAATTTACGTATAAACTCACAGGTTTGAATCAATTTCAGTTTTGCGAAAAAGTTAATTCAAGTGCTTAGATTGTAAACAAATCGAACATAATTATTGTTCAGATTTCTGAGTGCTTTAGAGCAACATTTATTGGGTTTCAATTTCACAAATGTGTTAGGTACATGTAAACAATATGCACCTGTAAATAGATTATCTAGAGATTTTAATAAGGTTACTGCATTTTAGGCAGTTCTCGTTTATAAAATTTAAGCTAATTAATTTTTTAATAATTTTTTTTATTAATTTTTTTACTTATTAATTATTAAGTTATTTCAATTTATGTGTTTTGTTTACTATTATTATTTAGCACATAATATATACAGTAAAAATAAGATATATATTTGACTTAGTATTTTGTGTGTATTCGATAAAATATAATAATTTCTATTCAATTTTATTAAATATATCAGTTTAGAAAGTTACATAATCCAATAATTTTCATAATAAATGTTCACCATTTAAACTGCTTATTAATGTATACATATGTAGAAAGAACGTAATTGAAATCGTATCTAAAAAAGTGTGATAAAACGAATCGTTTAACAATGCAGCGTTATTCTCAGTAACGAAATATGACAGGCGAGTTCAAGTCCGTTGAAAAAACCTATTACTCCATACAGTAGCTCGCTTTTGCCGCCGGGAGCAGCGCCTTCTTGTACTTTGAGTACACTTGATGAGAAAACAGTTAATAATTTGTAACACAATAAATATATTATTAAGGAAATCCTACAGCTATTTATAACAATGGAAAAAGAATAATTGTGTTTGCTCGCAAACGAAAAAAAAACCGACTTCAATTACATCGACGAGTAATACAACGTAGATCGACGAAGAAATAGTCAAGTAACTACGCGTTATCAAAGATTACTCAAAAACTCGTTATCAGATTTCAATAAAATTTACATGTGACCACATGACAAACATCAGCTTTCGATTAAATTAAAAATTATTAAAATCGGTATACCCAGTAAAAAGTTATTGCGGATTTTCAAGAATTTCCCTCGATTTCTCTGAGATCCCATCATCATATCCTAGTTTTCTTATTATGGTACTAAACTAGAGATATCTTCTTTCCAACAAAAAAAGAATTATCAAAATCGGTACATCCATTAAAAAGTTATGTCGTATAATACAACGTAGGTCGACGAAAAAAGCGTCAAGTAAAAACGCATTATTAGATATAACTCGAAAAGTAGTTGTTAGATCTCAAATAAATTTAAATGGGACCAATTGGCACACAATACCTTTCGATTAAAACAAAATTTGTCGAAATCGGTCCACACGGTCAAAAGTTCTGATGTAACATACATAAAAAAAAAAAAAAAAAAAAATAATTGTGTTTGCTCGCAAACGAAAAAAAAACCGACTTCAATTACATCGACAAGTAATACAACGTAGATCGACAAAAAAATAGTCAAGCAACTACGCGTTATCAAAGATTACTCAAAAAGTAGTTATCAGATCTCGATAAAATTTATATTTGACCACATGATAAACATCAGCTTTCGATTAAATTAAAAATTATCAAAATCGGTACACCCAGTAAAAAGTTATTACGGATTTTTGAGAGTTTCCCTCGATTCCTCTGGGATCCCATCATCAGATCCTAGTTTCCTTATCACGGTACCAAACTAGGGATATCCCCTTTCCAACAAAAAAAGAATTATCAAAATCGGTATATCCAGTAGAAAGTTATGCGGTATAATACAACGTAGGTCGACGAAAAAAGCGTCAAGTAAAAACACATTATTAGATATAACTCGAAAAGTAGTTGTTAGATCTCAAATAAATTTAAATGGGACCAATTGGCACACACCACCTTTCGATTAAAACAAAATTTGTCGAAATCGGTCCACACGGGCAAAAGTTCTGATGTAACATACATAAAAAAAAAAAAAAAAAAAAAAAAAAAAAAATACAGTCGAATTGAGAACCTCCTCCTTTTTTGGAAGTCGGTTAAAAAAAATACAGTCGAATTGAGAACCTCCTCCTTTTTTGGAAGTCGGTTAAAAAAAATGTGCTTACTTTCTATAACGTTTAGAACTTAATACGATTTTTTTAGTAATCGCTTACCATTGAAAATGAAATTGTAATTAAATCATTTTCGGTAGCATGTAATGTTTACGTTAATTCGCACTATTGTTGCAAACACGATAGAATGGTGGTGTACAATAACTGCTTGAAGATCTTAAAGCAAAGATCAATGTGAAATCTTAAAAAAGTTAGAAAAAAATGAATATCATTACATTTTATAGATTATACCTACTAGCTAACGCGTAAACGTTGTTTTGCCATATATGTTATTAACCCTCTTAAACCCCCCTCCCCCCCTTTATAGCTTAGGGGTATGAAAAAAGACGTTGGTCGATTTTTAGACCAACCTAATATACAAACAAAAGTTTATGAAAATCGGTCCAGCTGTTTCGGAAGAGTTTGGCATCAAACACCGCGACACAAGAATTTTGTATATTAGATTACATAATATATCTGGAGAGGGGAGAATATTCATATATTTTGTCACTTACAAAATTATAATGTGTCACGCCATCTGTATGCTGAAATTCGTCAAATCACGTAGTCAACAGAGTCTGTCAATATTTATTTGGAAAAATATTGCGACATAGAAATTCTATTGAAAAACTTCTGATGAAGTCAGTAAAAATGATAAACAAATACTAATTCTTAAATGCTAACAGCCGTAATTTAAATCAGGCCCTTCTAAAATTAAAAGGAGACTGAACCGTACTCCTGGTAGCAAATATTAGTGTGTTTTTGTAATAGTCTAAGTTCCGAACTAGACGTGGTCTACACCCATCTGCTTAATGGATAAAAATTTTAGTATGTTAAAACAAATCGTGAAAGAATCAGCTGTAAAAATTTCTGGGCAGGCTATATTATATTCGGTAACCGCCATTCAATCCTGAATTCCAGACTTTCAGTAGACAACACTGTGTTATCTTATTCGCAATGAAACAGCGCTCATTTTAATGTATGATTTATTTATTAAAGATTAATTTATTATTTATTTATTTATTATTTGGGTGAAAGTAAACTAGAATAAAATATTAATATACCCTTTTGTACCTGCTAACCCCTTAGTTATGCCAGGAAAATAATAGACAGCCCATCTCTTGCATTTTCTACAGGCTTCATACTGTTAGTTGGTATTAAATTTAAACTCGTAGATGTGTTTTTAAATAAAAATTATTATTTTTTTATTGAATGAATTTTGTTTTTCTTTATATTGATGAAACTCACTTTAAAAATTACGACAACCACGAACTCAAGATTGATGTTTTATGGTCCACTTATAGTATATTTTTATATGGAAATTAAAGAATAAAAAAAACAAGTTGTTTGTACATATATACTTAAGCAACTAGCGATACTACATAATTTACATTTTTTTAAAAGATTTTTGTTAGCAACAGTAAGACAGTATGCTGTGATTATTACCAGTTTTTGTGAAGGGTTTGAGACACGTGGGACGATGAAATTATGGTAATCACCGGGACCATTGCACGTGGTTAGGGTTCAAATGGTAAATTTATAGTTCGACTTTAAGTACTTCGAATACATGACGTTCTTTTTTCTTTTACGGCATCAAATTATGATGGAAAATGAATGTAAAACAATGCTGCTATCAAAAAAGGATGAGGTATGCTTTAAGATGCTTTTAAAATTCTTTTTTTGATTCAATAAACATTCCGAATTCAAATAATACGAACACTTTCTTAAAAACTTTATGCGTTAATTTATTTTATTGTCATTGGAAATGCGATATTTTCATTTGTTTTTTTAAAACATTTAAGGTACTAAGAATTCTTTTTACACTGTGTTTCATTCTATTCCAAAAAATTAAGTCTAACGGGATTTGTATTATTATTTCATGTGTAAAAAGAATGACTTTATGTTAGGACGTCAATGTTGGCAATGTTATTAATGTCTATAGACTTCTGAAAATTGTGGCAACGAAAAAAAAGTGTCGAGATAAGGCCTTCATTTATTTTGCATGAGTTTTTTACAATAACGGAACCCACTAACACTGTATAACGAAATGTACGTGAATGTTATACATTATTTTTTGTTCAAAATAATTGTCGTCCATTCATCTGTTCTATTTGTCTCATTGCCATCACGCATACATACGGTGAGCGAAAAATAACAGCAATAGTGATTTCGCTTTTAAGGTTACTAATTTTTATAAGCGGAGCGTTATTTTTCTACTGCCGTCAAACGCTTCAGCCTATAATATCCCACTACTGGGTATAGGCCTCTTTCCCCATATAGGAGAAGGATCAGAACTTAATCCACCACGCTGCTCTAATGCAGGTTGGCGGACATATTCCCTACTATGAGTAACGATCGCTATCAGGTGGACATGTTAACAACAGGGACCGGCGGCTTAAAGTGCTCTCCGAGGCACGATGGGGAGACCCACAAGGACTGCAAAAACACCCAGACCACGGTAAACACTAGTATGGCCAATACAAATGTTTGTCATGTGCGGGGATCGAACCCGCAATAGTAAGCGCAACAGGTACAATCCATGGTAGTGACCGTTGCGCCAACGCGGCCGTACGGTGCTGCCGTCAATGAAAACTTTATTCTTATATTCACGTATTGTTTTTGATATAGATTAATTATGAGTCATGAAAATCAACAAATATCAGACAGAAGTAGAACTCTCGTGCATAAAATGATAGTAAAAGGATTCTTTCAAAACACACTAAGGGAGGATGTATAAAAATTTCCCTAAGGGAATGATGGCGAAATTAAAATTTGTACATAATTTGTGTCATATAAAACCTATATTACACAATTATAATTAAGACATCTGAGTAAAAATCGTGTGTTTTAGTAATCCCAGACTTAAATGAGTAAAATATTAAGTAAAAAGTTTTACGCAACCAATTTTGCGAGCAAAAGAAAGTTAAACACAAATTTTATTGCAATAAAAAACGCTACAGCCCATGAACTAAAACCCCAGCTTAGTTTTTGACCACAAACATCACGCTACTGTTGTTTGGTCCGTTCTTTGTAATTATTTCAACAAATGGAATGACTGCTATTTAAGTTTAATATGAAAGAAAATAAACTGTCTTTGTAAATTATTCGAACAAATGCGGTAATTATTGCTCATCATACTTTAGAATAATTGTAATGAAACATTTTCTTCAAATCCTCATCAAAATTAGAGAAAACGCAAGTAAAACTCATTTATATTGTGTTTTGGTAACGGAATTTTAGAGATAATTGTTCTAAAGTGACGGGAACATTATTTTTTGAGAGTTATTTTTTTTTAATCACACAATTTGCATGTCAGTCTTAGATCTAAAAGTGTAAATATAAATCGAGAACGACTGGACAAATCAGCTATTTTTTGTGTTTAAGATTTTAAATATGTTGTGGGAGTTTCATATGGAATACATTGTTTTAAGCTAACGCGATCGCTTTTCATATTTAAATTTATATTCGTTCGGGTGCCTTACCACGTTTATTGTTTTGTTGAGGTCCCTATATTTCGGCAATGTTTCAGTCGCCATGATTACGGGGATCACTCTTATGGAATGTAAGCTTTACGGAATGAATAGTTTTAAGAAATTTAGTTTTATTAAATTGTGTTAAAAATTTGAACATTTCATACAAACGATTGTTGAAATTTCATTTGTCAACAAGGCAACGTATATTGGGTCAGTTACAATGAAATGAAAATGAAAAATTAAAGTTAAAATTAATCAATCGCCATTTTCGTCTTAAATACATGGTAATACAATAAAGAGTAAATTAAATTAAATTAAATTAACATGATTGTGATATTATACACACAATAAGAAGACTTATTTTTTTAAGTACTATTAGTAAGCAGAAACAAGTAAAGTTTTTACAGTTTGGGTAACACAATAAAAACACTTTGTTGACGTTCTAACAGAACGGCTTAAGTTCAAAGTTCAGAATTCGATTACTTTAGCAGTGGAGTACACAATATTAAGCTTGGCGCACCCCGCACTCCGCATACCCCAAGGCCGAACCTGCAACGTCGCGGGTGTATCACACTACTAAAATTATGTGATTAGGACGAATTAGAAAAATACTACTACTATGCTCAGTTATTGACAGTTGACGCTATAGGTTATTTGTCTCAACTATTTAATACGTTTTTCAGACCTTTCGGAAGTTTTCAATAAAATACTGATGACACCGTTCTGGCGAAGTAATGTGACTTCGATTTCTGCTCGGAGTAGTTATTCATACCAGTACAAATATTTCTTTTTGTTGAGAAATTATCAGCTAATTCAAAGTTTAAGCAAAATTTCAACCTTCTTACGGAGAAAAAGCATTTGCAGAGTAGTAGGCTGATTGAATTGTATGGTGATTCAGTTTAGTTCATGATACCTTTAAAACATAAGACAAATAAAAATGCGAATAGTTGCGTTTTTTTAGCTGTCTTAGCTTTTTTAGGCAATAAGTGCTTCCACTCAAAAAATACCTTTAAGCTGTCTTAACACTTACCTATGTCACAAGCAAATTACAAAACGCTACGACAACACTATTTGGCTGAAAAAACTGAGTTTTTCGTTAAGAAATTTAAGTTTGAAGTGAGACTAGGATGACAAGATCATTGCGGAGGCTAATTTCCTAACTACCAACCACCAATGTGAAATATATAGTTATAAGAACATAATAAGATATTAATCTATTTTATACAAAGATTCCGTATATTGGAGGGTGTTGCCAACAACATAAAAATAAATTAATTGTACCTATGTATTATACTGGCAATACTATAAGCTGCCTCTCTCTTGAACTGCTGCTGTCAACTGTGGGTGTGTGATTTTTGTATCAATTTTACTTTTAATTAAAACACAGATAAATAGTGCGCTATAATCTCCTTTATTTATTCTACTGTTATTAATTTGCTAAAATCTCTTTTATCTTTTATTTTATTATATTGTGAAGCTCTTCTTCTCGCCCTTCTTCTTTTTATGGTCTCACCAGGAAGGTCGCCATAAAAAAAAAAAACGATTATTTTCATCTAAGAAGTATTTTCTGTAATAAAGAATTATTATAAATTGTATTCCTGTTTTTGTTTGCTGTGACTATTATTTCGGTTATTAATAATTTGTATTTGTTTAATCATAACAAAGTCATTCAGATGGTAGCCGCCAGGCGCATGTTTTATTAAGATCAAGTGCCCGATTATAAAAATCCAATTTCCATACGAAATTCGGTGCGTTATGGTAATGACAAAATAATTCCTGCCTTGGTGAATTTAAAATTGGTTCGCTCGTTCATTTATTGTAATATAGTATAATATAACACACTATAAAAAACGGGATTATGAAAAATAAATTAAATTTACAAAGAAAAAAAAAAGGTTAAAATGGTTAATATCAACGTAAAACAGCTAAAGTAGCAAGACGGGTACACAATACAAGATATATTTGTCTCTTTCCTACAAATGAAGATTCAGTATGATAACTAGGGACGTCTACATATTTATCACAATTGTCTTGATCTGACGATAGACAAACTGCTTATAGAATAGCTCCTGGTAAGTAGAAATAACCAGTCTAAATAGGACTCGTTTTTAAAAGAAGTCAGTAACAAGAGGATATTTTGACATTTATATTTTTCAAATACTTAATTACAGAGATTATTGTTTTTCAAATTCGTACATATAATCCTTGCTCGTTACTAGATTACTCGTAACGTTTATGATAAATACTAAGTGCCTATCTCTTATGGTTCAATTCTCATTACATACCAGTAAATACCTACGACTTATTTCCCAAATTCCCTTCCTTTTATATGTAAGTTTTTATACGATAATAAAAAAATGTATTTCCAAACCCAGGAACCATATGGTTTCTGTTGTACAGCCTACTTTAAATAGTCAAAGAAATATTTACTCTCTTTCTATTCCACATCAGAAAAATGTCTTTCAACCTTCTATGGAAATTTTTACAGGTAGACAGAAATAAGCAAGCTGACTATGTGATGTATGGGATTCCCACCGACCTTAAGCACTTGTAATATCAGAGAAGCCGAAATTTTGATGTAGACAAGAATGAAGAAGTAATGAAGAGTGATAGAAAAAGTTAGTAGGGAGTTAATTTTTGTCTTACTCTCTTATCTATATCCAACGCAATATAATTTATTCACATCTATAACACGCTATTTTACAACAATAAATGTAAGGCTTCACTCTGTAATATCCCACTGCTGGGCATAGGTCTCTTTCCCAATGTAGATGAATGATCAGAGCTTAATCCGCCACGCTGCTCCGATGCGGGTTGGCTTCCTCGTATAATCTACTATGAGTAACGATCGCTATCAGGTGTACATGATGAGCCGGGACCGACGGTTCTACACGGTCGGGATCGACCGCCGACCATCGTGTCCTTGGTCGGGTTGATATAAAAATGGACAGTGTGGAAAACGGTTGACCCGACCAATATTTGGTTGATGTCAACGGCCTTGGTTGGTGATTTGCCATGTCTTTGGGACATTGGATCCGATTTATACAAAGAAAAGAACCAATAAAACTTCACCTCACTTTAGCATAAAAAAGTTATTGCCAAACCCACCTTATGTTGCTTTAAAAGGCAAGGAGCCATCGTTTCAAATACCAGAGAAGAACTGACAAGTTGAGTCAACCACCGACCGTGTAGAATGAATACAAAAATTGGTTGACCCGACCAAGAACACGACGGTCAGCGGTCGATCCCGACCGTGTAGAAGGCCTTTTAACGTGCTCTTCGAAGCACGGTGGGGTGATTCACAACGGCTGCACAATAAATGTAAGTAAATCTGTAAATATGTGCCTTAACTGAAAAGTTTAATTCCCTAAAAATATACTATGTCACGTTAGTCGTTGATGAGATCTACCTTGCAAACGTGGTTATTGTATAAAACAATTCAGAACATGATGTAACAATATATGACCTGATATATGAAAATTAATTACCTAATTTTACGAATGTTTTATTGGCGTTTAAAACGATTGAATAGGAAAAAAATTCGAAGAACCAATTTCGATGCTCCAATTAGACCATAAACGGCTTATCATGATGTCATTAACCGACAATGAACACGGGGGGTTTATGAGTTTTACTATACAAAACCGTAGCGGACCATTTTAAACAATCTCATTCAGATTTACTGCCAATTAACTCAATAAATAGTGGACGTACTATTGGGCAGTAAGATGTAGCCATAAAATTGGCAATAAAACAAACTCTTGACTCCTATAGTCAACATTTAGGTATGTGTATACATTTTAGCTACAAGATTTCGAAACAAAGGTATGTAAGAATTTAAAGAAAAATAAAACATTACATAAACATTATTCTGGAAAAAAATTATGTAGGAAATTTTTACCAATAAATAAATCTATACCTATATATATCCTTTTTTAAATTTAGACGCGGTCAACTGTTTCGGATAGGCAACTTTATTCTTGTGTATTCGCTTACAGCCGACTGTTATACGCTTTTATTAATTGAATGTAGGTAATTTAAATCCTAATCTAATCCTATCTGTCACTACTATATCATGTCCTAAGCCCAAAGGTTATCTGGAAGAAATCGCTCTTCAGCGATAAGATCGCCTTTGTACATCTTTTTTTTTTTGTAATTACTACTGTTTGTTTATATTTTGGTGTACAATAAAGAATATATTATTATTATTATTATTAAAAATAAACATATAAATAGATGTAACATCCAGTCAGGTTGAGAATCGAACCCACAACCATGTAGCGATATTATATGGGTTACTACAAAGGATATCATTGAGCTAGTCTAATTAATTTTGGATGTGAAAAAATTCGAAGAAAATCCTTTAATACCTATGTTTTCTAAATCACGCTATTAAAGTTTTTAAAAACATGATTAATATATATATGTAGTACCTAATATTAAAAGGGGTGCGTGTCTTCGCTGGGGAAGCAACAAAATTGGTGCGCTGCCAGCTGTACCAGCACTGCTGCGGGAATGCTAATAAAAAAAATCAATCACCTTATCAGCATGCCCGCTTTAGTGTCTTTGCTGTACCTTTCCACTGAGGGCGTTGCCAGTTTACGTTTCTTAAGTCGACTAGTGGTAATGGTTCACCTGGTACATCGCAGGTAACGATAGTTTTCCTCGCACCCACCGTGTAGACAATTTGACCCTGTTTTTGCATTATCGATAAATCTACAAAACCAAATATGATTCGCCAAAATACTTTTCCGCTTAAAAGCCTTTTCCGCAATCAAAAGGCTTTTAATTGGTATGGTGATACAAAACTATTGCGTCTCACATTCCTACATGACGCCTGAAATGAAAAAAATAGCAAACTTCATATTTTTGGTATGTTATTACTACATGTTATGTTCGAGATGAAGTTTTGAAAACCACACATAATTTGTCTTGCGCATACTTCGCTTAACCTTTTCATGGTATTTAAACCAATCAGTTAAAAATAATATAACCAAAAAGATTTTATTGCAAATTTTTACTAGAAAAAACGAAAAAACTTTTTCATCGACCTAATAATTTATAAATATGTATAACGTCCAACTAAATTATAAAACAAAAATCGAACAAGATTTAAAAAAAAATAGTTTAATTAATAAATAGAAGGTAGCAAAATTATAATTCCCTCGACAACGCTTCAGGCATTATAGCTTTTACTATAATCGGAAACCAAATCAATTTTGATCAATGAATTTTTTAATGCAAATCATAATTATATCACAGAGAAATTTTACCCTTAAAATACAAAGCGTAAAGACTGTTATCGATTGTATTCAACTTCTATTTAATTTTTTTTTTGAGCAGTTAATATCGCTAGAGGCGATTATTTATAATCTCAAAGCAATTTTATGATAGTACTAGTTGCATGAACCATCCAAATTTCACCGATAGAAGACTTTATTTGGATTTTTGAGTTATGATGCGATTGAGATGAAACGTAACGTCATCGATCACTGTAGTATAATTAAAGATTGATACAGCTATGTTTGAAACTTGTTATTTAACAATAAATTAATGGGTGTGTTCATGTGAACTGTAATTTATTATTTTAATTGTTCTTTTAAGTTTTTAATTGATCAACTGTCTAAATGTAAGAAAAGATTAGACTGAGTCATGAAGTTGTTAAATGTGTGTGGCATCTTTGTTCTACCAATGAATAATATTTTTGTGTTTGTTTTTTAAGCTAAATAGTAGTGTTTACTACTGACTAAATTCCATACTCATATTTACACAACATAGGTATCATATTAAAATCAATATAAAAAAATTAAATATCCCATCGGTTTTGGCTAATGATATTCTTCATTTTTTACCGGAATCATTTCAAAAAATAATAAACACGCGCAAATAAAATTCATCCAATGCAGGCAAAGTTGGGGGGTAATAATTATAAATTAATGCTTTTAGTTGAATGCCTTAAGCCTTCCAAAAGTTATTAAGGTCAATGTATAAACATTTGTCTATGTTTTGTGCTAGAATTACTTTAAGTATTGATTTATGTCAAAAAAAAATTGTTTTTTTGGTCATCATTTTCTTGGTGGCTTTGATAACGTATTTTATGCTTCTTATAATATTTCTTTTCGGTCACCACCTGCCCAGCGTGGTTACTATGGGCAAAACACATGAGTTCACCCCATTTTTGGTGCGAACTTGTGGAGGCCTATGAAGTGAATATTTCTTTTCAACCATTATCCCAGCCGAAATATCAATATTCTTTTTGGTCATGATCAAGATCATGCTTCATAATATTCAAATTGTTATCTAACCTGTACCTACGTGATTGTTTACTATTTTTTCATGTTCCCTTTTCTATTCTTTTAATCTCAGGTATTTATCTTTATGACTGATTGATTTAACACATTTTCAACATACGAGATTTGAGTATTTTGTTGAGGTACTTTACAGATTTGAATCTTATTTTCCAGATTTAATAAATCGAAAGTTTATTTTATTAATTTTGAGAATTTCGAATGACGTGACCAATCAATCTTGTAACTAATACATAACAATTTAATTCACGAGTGAGCTTTATAACTGCACCTCGTAATCATAGGTCAAGAGAATCAATAGTTGTACACCTAAGAACCATTAACTTTTACTTCAACGAGATAATATCTTTAACGTTCCAAAATAATACGCGCTGGCGGCGCGTGCGCACCGGCATATATCGCCTTTCATCTATTTGTAATAACTATTCATTGTGTATAATAAAAAATTCGTATCTCCTATACGTATTGCGTTTATATCATAGCTGCTGGGAAGGTTTTATGATTTTTTTTAATAACACAGTTGCCAGATGTTATTGGTGTTCCATCTTAATTCGTTTAGCTACGGTTTTTTTCAAGTTTATCAATAACAAGTTAGTTTAAAAATATTTTTCTTAATTATTAACAACCTAAATCATCAACACACAATTGACCAGTACGTTATAAGAAGTTCCATCCCCTCTAATATTTGGAACTAAGTCCTTTATCATGCAATGGGATGTTTCCAGGCCGTTTTTATTCATTCATTCTTTATAGCATATGCTATAATTACTATTTACCTCAACTCTACATGCTTCCAATACAAAACGACGGGTTAAGTAGAAGAACATTGTTATGCAATGTAATGAAAGATGTATAGGACAGGAAGGATACCTATAGTACAGTACCTAGACAAATCGTTTCTCAGAAATAGATGAGGCCTTAACGTTTTAAATGGGAGAGTCCAGCTTCGACTACTGGTCGGGGCTTTTACCGGACATGCCTTGCTTAACAAACACTTACACAATTTAGGTGTTACAGACAGCCCCCTATGCAGAGCGTGCATGGAGGCAGAAGAAACGGCCTCACACATCCTGCTGGAATGCGGTAGTGTGGCGAACTACAGGGCGCTATACCTCGGGACACCGAGGTCGCTCCAGGAAGTCGTCGGCAACACAAGGGGTCTGCTAGGCTTCCTCAAGGAGCTAGGCTGGCATGAATAAGGCCCCCAGCCAACCACGCAAAATAGGCGCACTGAGACGTCGAGTTGCGGAGAATAGCCCGTGAAGAATCAATCAATCAATCAATCAACGTTTTAAATACTTTTCTAAGTATATACAAATATATTACGGACCAAACAAATTTAATAGACATTCCAAGCTCGTGGATTAAGAGAATTTTTATTTTTAGAGGGAGGCTTTTGGGTTTTCTAGTAAACTAATGTTAAAGTCATACAATTTCAGTTAAGTTTAAACAATTTCATTTTAATAACACTAAAGTGCCTGGGTATAAAAATAAAAGGGTTGGTAACTAGAGATAACTAAAAGATTGTAGTGTGTGATTTGTATTAGATTTTTAATATACCTATTCTTTAGTTAATTGTACAAAAATCAGTTATAGATTCCGCATTTAGACACAAAGGTGGTCCGTTATGCGTCTGTGATTACGGTATTGGCTCGGCCATGTATATTATATACAATCTGGAATAATAAGATATATACACTAGTTGAATTAATTACAACAAAAGTTGACAAACAACAGTTTTTTAATATTATGTCTCTTACAGGGATGCTTTTTAAATTTTGTGTATTCTAAATCATATTTTTTCCATGGTCTATAACTGTTCTAGCTATTTCACGTCAGTAGCAATTTTCTTGATGTACATGTGTTGTTTTAAAAGGCATTGTACCTAACAATTTGACCTGCATTACCGTTGAGGCATACGTTGGTTCAGGTGCTCTTTGCCTGCGGGGGTACTGTGGTACAAGTCAGTGAAGATTTCACTATTATATTTTTCTACATAAATTTGGTGATTTAAGTGAGGTTATTTGTTTGGTTTAAACGTATAAGCACGTTAAGCCGTCGGTCCAGGTTTTTATCATAAATGTCTGATAGTGATCGTTATTCATGATAAGTGATATATTATGTATATCTATCTATATGAGTAGTTTTTACATTTCGACATAAGTTTTTTGCCGTGTAATTGTCACAAATAACATTAACGTCCAAAACATAACATTTCAATTAAAACTTCAAATAATTTCTTGATATTCGTTTATTTAATGGTTCATCAATGGTCTTCATACTCGTACATAGTAAATCGTGTTAATAATGCGCTCAATGTTCAAAGCTGACTGTCATTAAAGTAGTTGGCTAGATATCGTAATATTATAGACACTAAATAAATAATAAAAAAATAAGTTAAACTGAGACACGGTCGGTTATTCTAAAATAAATTATTGGTGTATTCGCTATAATACTAAAACTTAGATCAAACCCAGTTCCACAGAATGGCAGGTGGGTCGTTGTTGTGGTCACTACCGTCTATATGGCGAAATTTAATTACGTTTTCTGTCTTCAGTACATTGTCAAGTGGTCTTTATTTTAAAACATTTTATGAATGAATTTGGCAATGATGAAAATATCAAATAAGATTAGCAGGAGATTAGAAATAACAGAGGCTCGATATTATGAAAAAAAAATCATACATCATATCATCATAGCTTTTTTATAGCAAAGGTCAAATAATATTATCAAAAAGACTATTTATAAAAATTATTAAGAGAAATGAGAATTCGTGTTTATTAGAGAGTGGCGTACTTTTAGGTTTTTTTTTTCTACTTCAAATTATTACAAATCTTAAAAATATTCAATATCCTATTTTACTTATGAAAATTTGTGAATCAATTTATAACTATTTGTTAATCAATAAAACATACACACTAGCAATATCATATACATATAATTTCGCGCACACAAACCAATGTAACATAAAAACACAGTCAATAAATATATATCAAAAGAAATCAAAATATTTTGCCAATATTTCTTATAAACCATTTCGTATCAAAAAATCAAATTGTATATTCAATAAAACTGACTTACGACTTCGCATTCCATCTAGTTTTTATAGAAAATAAAAGTCCATTACGAACTTGGTTTTAAGACAATTTATCGCGTGTAAAAAATTGGTTAACAAAGTAAGTTTGCTTTATTTATTTTATTTTATACTTTATTGTACACCACAAATATATTACAAACAAAGCATAAAGATATTTACAGACAGTGAAGTACAATGGGCGACCTTATGGCTAATTAGCCATTTCTTCCAGACAAACCATTGCTTTAATTAAGCGCGGGGCATTTTTACTTCAATAGATATCTTAAATCATTGACCAGTTCTATAATATAACCTGAGGGCGTGCATTACATAGATTTTTTTAAATGTTAGAAACTTCTCACACTGAATGCGTATGCAACACGGCGTTCTTGACAACACGAAGCAAATTATACTTCATTTGTAATGCTGTTAATCTTATTATACTATTTTAGGTGAAGGGTATGTTTACTTGTATGACATTGCTAATCTTAGTTATTACTTCGCTTCAGCCTGTAATATCCCACTGCTGGGCAAAGGCCTCTTTCCCTATGTAGGAGAAGGGTTGCCGCGCTTTGTAGGTTTAGAAGTTGTAGAAATAGAATAATAAACTGATTTTAAAGTTATAAAATTTTAGTAGCACGCGGTCAGAAAACGGGGTAGGTTCGGAATCAGGCGCGTTAGGCACCTGATTTTCAGCCTTTATTTCCTTAGCTGGCCCACGCCGCGACAACGTACCTTAGAAAGTAAAATGGAAGGACACTGGCCTGACTAATTCCCGGCGATGATGGTCTTCAGTTCCGTCTTCGTCCGATGACCGGCGGAGATCTCCACCGGTGTAAATGCCGGTAATCAGTCAGCCCGTTATTAATCGAGGGCAGTGACTCGATTTGTAGCAAAGTATAATTAAAGATATAAATCTAAAAATAAAATCCTGGAACGAAGAAAGTTCCGAGTCAGGAAAAGAACAATTCAGAAACCAGTGTCACAATTAGCAAAATAATAAATAATTACAATTTTCTCGTTAAGTTAAGAACACCAGCAATATGTAATTATAATAAATATCATGAGAACTTACCCCAGCGGGATTTAAGCCGAGTTAGGGTCGAGGTTAGGTCTCGAGGTTCGGCGACAACGAAGTGCAAAGAAAAGAAGCAAAGACACGCGAGCAAGGCGCTCCTTCCCGCGCTCGGGAATATTGACAAGCAAAAGTCTATGCGTTAAGCATAGTCTGTATTTTTATAAATTATTAAGTTTAAATTTAGATATTAAATTATTTTATAATTTAAGGAGTAGACAGGAATATTAAATTTAGAATTTCTAATTACAATTAAATTGATTTTATTAAAGAAGGATCAATAATTACCAAAAAACATCAGCGGCATCTATCAAGTCTATTAGAGAAAAAACGCCGATATGGAACACCAATAGTCACGAAGTGTTGAAAATTGCCGATAGATGGCGCTACAAGTAGAAGCATGATAAAAATAAAGTGAAAAAACTTAACCTTTACTACAAGATCTTATTTATTAGAGTAACGTTCCAGCACAACGTTACAGGGTTAGAGCTTAATCTACCACGCTGCTCCAATGCGGGTTCGCGAATATATCCGTACTACGAGTAACGATCGTTATCAGGTGTATATGGTAAGAACAGGTATCGACGGCTTAACGTGCTCTTTGAGAAAGAATCACAAGGGCTGCACAAACACCCAGACTACGGCAAACATCTTTATGACCAATTCAAATGTTTGTCATGTGTGGGGACCGAACCCGAAACCGCCAGCGCAACAGTCACAAACCAGTGCTGCGACCGTTGCACAAACGAGTCGTAGTTATAACTTACCAGTCCATTAAAAATACCTCACTTCAAACATTCGATTTTAAAGAAATTTCGACTCATTAGAAACGAAAAAATATCTGTAATTTAAACCATAGTAACGTATCTAGAAAACTAATCTGAGCGAACCACTAGGCAGGCTTATTGCTTAGTTACAGTAACCGTGTACGAGTGCTCACTTGCGGTGCTCGATCTGCTCAGTTGCGGTTATCACTCCGCAACGCGTTTCGTGTGGTGCGATACTTATAATGATAGATGCTTTCGATATTATCAAGCTTGATGTCCGTTACTTTCAATAAACGCGATTATATTTGATTTTAGATTTTTCAAAAATTTAAAACAGGATAAGTGTTGTAAAAATTGTTGTTAGGATAATTACAAGCAAGATTTTACATGGCAGTTAAAGTGACAAAAAAAATATTCTTACGATACTACGCTTCGGATCTTCCAGCAATTCCTGATACAATTTCAAATAGTACTTACCTATAGTAAATATCTACTATATAGTAGTATAGTAGAGTATATACTCTACTATACTATCTACTATATCTACCATACTATGTACTATATATCTACTAGATAGTATATACTTACATCAAATAGACAAATTTCACTTAATGTTCAGATATTTCTATTCAATATAAGACATTTTACTGTAAAAAAGTTTGTAATATGGAATGTATAACAATATAACAATATAATAAATACAACAAAAAAAAAATAGAAAAGGTAGACATGACGAATTGTCAGTGATACTGTAATATAGAGTATATACAAAAAAAATCAAAAATGAGATTTCTTGCATGGTTCTTTATAACAGTTGACGTCGTACCACGAGGTCGGCTGAGTACTTCTTCTAATAAAAATGCTTCAAACGAGAGAAGTTAAAACTGCGGCAACGGGCAGCCAAAAGTATTTCCAAAACCGCGTGTCTACGCATCGTGTCATCATGTATAGTCATCGTGTGATAAATATATAACATATAACAAGGTACAGTTTATAAATTTCAAGTCAAATCCAATATTTCGTCAAAATTAAAGTAATTAGGTAGATATGGTAGTTCTAGTAGTAGTTACAAGTAAGATGGCTAAATTTAATAGTTTGTAATATTAAAATAACCGCTCAATGCATATTAATGTATACACAGTACATGTACCAAAATAACATTATTTACAATTTTTGTCTGTCTGTCTGTTTGTTCCGGCTAATCTCTGAAACGGCTGGACCGATTTTGACAGGACTTTCATTGGCAGATAACTGATGTAATAAAGAGTAGCAAAGGCTACTTTTATTTTAGATTTTTTTTTAAATCTTTTATTTAGTGGGAGTTTAATCACTTAGTGATGAATTTATTTATTTTATAACTCTGCGAACTGAACAATATTTTTTTGTTAAATTAAATACGGAACAAACCGTATGCCCAGCTAGTTATGTTATAAAGGAGGCAACAATGAAACAAAATCGTAGAGTATGAATGAATTATACACTAACAATTACTATTATTATTATACAGTAGTTACTTTACCCAAATTTGCCTACGGTGGTGCAACAGAAAATGCTGCCATCATTTCTCTGAATTACCCCACTTGATTCACTGTTGTCCCAAACTTTTAAACAAAAAACCTTAGCCGATTATTATTTTCTTAAATATAAGAGTTGGTGTCCTGAACATTGTAAAACAAACTCCAATTTCTCTCTGTCGGTCATAATAAACATACAAATTATGGAATCTAGCGATTACAATTGCTTTCTGGATAATGATTTAAAAGGAAACGAATGGGTAATCTCGAAACTTGGAAAAGACAATCAAAACACACACACACAGTACTAGGATACAGTACTAGGATAAACGTATATCGAGCATAAGAAATTCGACAAATACTGTCAAAGACTAAGAAATCTATGGGTTCTACAAATTACTGTTTATTTTTGTGCTCCTAGTAAAATTTTATTTTCCAAAAACAAATTTTAGACGATTTTGGATCCTAATAACATGGACGAAGAAAAAAATGTTAAACAGAAAAACTAATCGAAAAATTTAACGCTAATTCTTCATTTTCAATGAAATTCTGTAAAAAATACTTGAATTTCTTGCCCAAATTCGTACTTATTTTCTATTTAAGGTCCGAACAATACGTAGAATTGGTAACCGAATAAAATTCGCAATTATACGTTGTAGTTAAATCAAACATGCATCATTAGTGTAAAGCAAAAAAGCTTTTATTTGACATTATACGAGTATAGTAGAGGAAAATATTTTTGTTTCAATCTTGAGAAGATGCATAATAAATTACCAGAACCACACGCTACTATTTAATAAATAAAGGTTTTAAACGACTAATTAATCATAATAGAAGGTAAAGTACGTAAATTTGTAGCCATGTTTTAGTTCAGTCAACTTAAGATGTAGAAATAATTGTGTTTGCTAGCAAACGAAAAAAAACTGACTTTAATTACATCGACAAGTAATATAACGTAGGTAGACGAAAAAATATGCAAGTAAATACGCATTATTAAAGATTACTCCAAAAGTTGTAATCAGATCTCGGTGAAATTTAAATGTTTTGGCTTTCGATTAAATTAAAAATCATCAAAATCGGTACACCTAGGTAAAAAGTTATGCGGATTTTCGAGAGTTTCCTTCGATTTATCTGGGATCCCATAATCAGATCCTAGTTTCCTTGTCATGGTACCACACCAGGGATATCTACTTTCCAACAAAAAAAGAATTATGAAAATCGGTTCATAAACGACGAAGTTATCCCCGAACAAAAATATATATATACGGTCGAATTGAGTAACCTCCTCCTTTTTTGAAGTTTTTTTTTTATGTCACTAGGTCGGCAAACAAGCGTACGGCTCACCTGATGGTAAGCGATTACCGTAGCTTATAGACACCTGCAACACCAGAAGCATCGTAAGCGCGTTGTCGACCCAATCCCCAATCCCCCCAGGAGCTCTGGTCACCTTACTCACCAACAGGAACACAATACTGCTTGAAAACAGTATTATTTTGCTGTGATCTTCTGTAAGGTCGAGGTACTACCCCAGTCGGGCTGCTCCATATTTTGAGCAGGAAATTCCTGCTGCGCCCTACCTCAGTTAAAAGAAGTCGGTTAAATAAAGAAAATATTAGGTTTTTTCTCTAATGATTGGCAGCATAATAAGCATGCTGTGTGGCTACGGCATTAAAGAATATAGCCACATCCTCTCTTCCCGTGGGTGTCGTAAGAGGCGACTAAGGGATAACACAGTTCCATTACCACCTTGGAACTTAAAAAGCCGACCGACGGCGGGATAATATACATGGCAGCAGCGTCTTCGGTGTGACAAAGCTAGCCATGCGGTCACCAACCCGCCTGCCCAGCGTGGTGACTATGGGCAAAACACACGAGTTCACGCTATTTTCGGCGTGAATTTTGAAGGGCTATGTCCAGCAGTGGACTGTGATAGGCTGAAATGATGATGATGAAAATGATGAATAGCAGTCAGTCACTGCGGGCGGACAATATGAACATGTTTTGAATGTAATACTGAATTCCTCTAAAACAGTTACGCCTGTTTTAATTTTCTTTTATATTTATGTGTGCATTTGTGTGTGTTTCTGTGTTTGTGTGTGTGTGTGTTTTTTACTTAATTATTGGCATTTTAATCGGCCTGTAGTTTTACGGGGACAATCTGCTGGGTATATAGTAGTATATCTAAATTAGTATGAATAGAAATGTAGATAAATGTTTATTAGTAAAATATGCAAACTTTTATACTATCAATTCGGTAGTCGTTTCTATATATAGCTAGAAACCGTATAATTGGCGCATTAAACAATCATTATTATAGGCGTTGATTAAAATCACAAAACTAGTCATAATTTGGAGCAAAGAAAAAAAATGATATGAGTAACTGAGAGAAATCACGGACAGAAACCGTTTACACTGTATTAATTAATAATAAACACTAAATCATTGACGGAAAATAGGCGAAAAGGTGTTGTATATTAATAAAATAATTATTATCTACTGATTGCCTGCTGTATCGCTGATCAGGCGTGGTCGATTCACACGGACAGACGATTTATGACAACAGCCTTTTATAAGACTTATTCGAATCTTTCGATTGAAACAGTTTATTTCACATCCGTTGCTTGTTCGTAAGAATATATTTCAAGCATGTATTGTTTTTAAGCAGCAATGGATGTTGTGTGCATTGATAAATATATAAGTTAATGACATCATGTTACAGAGATATGGTTGGTAGTAGCCGAAAGTAACTGACTCAATTTTTTTATTTATTAACGAATAAACAATTTCCTGTTAAAGTAAAGGTGCAATTCGTACATTATTGGTATACCATTCGTATTGTAGACCAACATGGGGTAGTTTGAGAAATTTATTCACAACATATACAATCGTAAAGGCAATTGAAATAAATTCGAAATTTTGTGTCACTTTTTTCAATTGGCTACAGAATGATAATAATTTTATCTTTTGGATAATAACTTATTAGACATTATTTTGGATCGTTATGAGGCCTTTTTTGATATTTTTCTTATATATTGTAGTAGCATAATACATACCTAGTAGCATTGTAAGAGGACATACCATCTCATTACAGCCTATACAGTCCACTGCTGGACATAGGCCTCCACAAGTTTACGCCAAAAATAACGTGAACTCATGGGACATACCATCTGTTTCACATAAACATGAGATGAATGTACTGGTGAGGCTTACGAATTCGGTTGTATACATAATAATAATATATAACATGTCAAGTGTGAGTTGCCTTCTTGTCATATTTTAAAGTAAAATTGTTTCACGCACGCTTGACTTGTGGAGTAAGCTGGTGAATGCGTGACGAAAGCGTTACAAAAAGTGTGATCGGTTGTGAAAGTGTGAAGCGGACGGAAGTTGAGAGGGATAATTTAGTGAAGATAGAAAGAGAGAGAGTGTTGTTCCGCAAGTTTTACTTCAGTCGCGTGGTCGAAAGCACACTCGTTTATTATTATTATTGATATCTCTAGCTTCAAATTTTTGAAAGTTTGGTCACCTGAAAAATAGCCTCGACGTACTCCTGGGCCCTCTTATGGAGGTGCAGTGTCAAGAATTTGTCAGATGTTGTCGTCTCCAAGTATGAAGCTGATCACGTCACCCTAATTAGGCGCGTGATTTGTGCTGCCTCGCTTTTTGCTTTGTTTAGCTTTGGCCATTGTGAGGCCAACGTACTTCCCGGTCGTGGGTGGACAGCCACGACCTCGTTGCGTAGTGGACACCTTACTAGCAGCATCGTCACTGTCCGCGTCCGACGCGTCGTCATCCACCTGCCGCTGGCGTTTTTTCCACAGTCGGCCACTGCAAGATGAGCCCAAGTCGAACGATACGACCTCATATCGGCATTGGAGCCACATGCTTCCGAGCTACTAAAAACACTGCCCTTTTTGGACGTCACGTCATCTCCACCCTTCTCGCCGCTCGCCGGATATACTGGGAACAAACACGGTCAGTGCCCCCCCCCCCCCCAGATTCGGCGGAGCAGAGTGCCGTAGTACTGCGGGATTCTCCGGCACCTGAGACGTCGGTACCCGCCTTAGGTAGTAATGTTTTGTCGAACGTGCTCATGTTTGAAGTGACACAGATTGACCGAGCTTCCCATCGGCCATGCATCCCTTCATGCTGTGTCACCGCTTGGGATTCGGGGTAAATTTTATACAGGTTTTCTTCCTCGCGGTGCAGCCGGTTAAAGCAAGATCCTTGGTCCCGTACTTGAAGAGTATTTATTATTATTATTATTAAAACTATATAAAAATCATTGTAACGTAACATAATTTCAACATCAAAACTATATAATCTGTCTTCTTCAACCCTCACAATGCTACAACTAATTGACGAAATGTCCGCTGCCATTACGACATTAGCAGCTAAAGGGTTAAGAAAAAAGAGAAAGAAAAAAAAACTACAAAAGGTGTTACAAGTAAAATTACCGGATTCTTATGAATATGTTAAAACGTGTATCATTATGGCAACATGTGCGCGACACATGGCCAATGGAGCATAAGGCCCTATTGATACTTATTGATGTTATTTTTACGATAAAAATCATAGGAAATGGTTTTTTGTACCCCAATTAATTGTTGTTGACTCACCAACTATTATCTGGCGAAAATGCTTTTTTAACCGCTAAGTGGTTGAAACGGCGTAGATAATTGTATTAGTCTTGTTATTTTAAAAGATTGCATTCAGGTGATTAGAAAATAGTAATCTTATAAAAAAATGTATTTTTATAAAAGTATTACTTGAGTATAATTAGAAATTACTTTTTAGATAACGTTTTTTGAGGAGTTTCAAATTATACATAGTAGTAAAAGTTATTGACTATTTTGTAATTTTTGAAATCCAACAGGTGTGTTTATCCAACACACATGCCGGTTTTACCGACTTACTTTGTCTGTACTTTCTTCTTATTAAATATTGTACTTCGTGTTTGATTATTTTAAAAACTAGTTCCTTAGTATAGCTACTGATTATAATTTTAAGTTAATAAGGTTGTTTCTAAAATCACAAAGTTGAAAATACTAAAAATAATTCGTAGTGTAACAAAAGATGTTATTGAATAAGTAATATGATGAGCTGAGAGTAAGTAATGAGATGAGCTTTATTTGTTTAAAAATAAATATGTTTGAACTATAATAGCATTAAAGTTTATTACACCCAAGTATACCACATTACCCATTTTCTACACTATGAACGAGTTTTTACTATATTTAATACAGTATCAGTAACACGCGCCAATGCGCACGACACCGCAACGTGCCTTATTCTATTCCCATTCCAATCTCAACCACGGTTAACTATCATTTTTTCAATGTCCCAGCCTTTCTTGTACCTCGATCACTTCGCTTCATTTAACACGACTGAAAGTAAACGAACCTTGTTGCGAATACATTGCGCGTTTTAAATGAATAATTCTTACATTTACTGTAAGAAATAAGAAATGTATGGGTAACCAAGTAATTTTGTCATATACTGTGGCATAATAAATTTAATAAAAATAGGTAAAAAAACTTTTTAAGTTAAACGGTTTTATGTTAAACATACATTGCAATGTTTAAGATAAATGTACTAAAAACCAAAAAATAATAAAATAGATACAGTCGTGGGAATTATAAACATATGCATAGACTAGACTAAAATAAAACCGTGGCGCACGTCAATTGTCTACAATCGTTGATTAAAATGTTTGTTTTGTAATGTTACACTATAATTAGGCAGTTGTTCAACCGACAACGATGGACGTGTGATAAGTAGGGCTAGAATGTGGAAACAAGCTAGCAAGCTCGATTATAAGCGAGTTTTAGGGTTTCATAGTGGTGAGCGAGTAGTACTTTTATCATATGTTTTGTCGATTAAAGACAAACTACGAGCAGTGAAACGATTCCTCGCCAGCCAGCAGTGTGAATGTCCAACGATAAACTAGTTGAAACATCTCTTTTATTTACATGGAGTGTATAACTATTGGAATTTCCATGAGCAAGAAAATAGTAAGTAATTTCCTCACCGTCTGCGGGCCAACTGCCTATTTTAACGACGAATTAAACGATTCTTCTATCGCACATTAAGTCGATAATTTGTAGACAATTGACGTGCCCCACGGTTTTATTTTAGTCTAGTCTATGCATATGTTTATAATTCCCACGACTGTATCTATTTTATTATTTTTTGGTTTTTAGTACATTTATCTTAAACATTGCAATGTATGTTTAACATAAAACCGTTTAACTTAAAAAGTTTTTTTACCTATTTTTATTTTCTAGTTTTTAGTTTTTATTTCGCATTCTGTTTAATTCATTTAGTGCTTCATTATTGCAAGGCCCATCTTAAATATTGAGGTTGTATAGTGCACCGTATTCTTCTTGTCAAGCCCTTTTATTTGATGCCCATATTGGTGGGATTGATAAAAAATTGTTATCAGACATTTGGTAGCGGCGGCCAGCTTAGATTTCAATTTTGCATAGTAAATTGTATTCTACTTGTTGAGACCTTTCATTTGATACCCATGTTGATGGGATTGATAAAACCTAAGTTATCCGCCATTTTGTAGAGGCCGCCATCTTGGATTTTAATTTTATATAGTACATTGATTATACTGGTTGAGCACTTTCATTTGATACCCATATTGATGGGATCGATAAAACCTACGTTATCCGCCATTTTGTAGCGGCCGCCATCTTGTATTTCAATTTTTTATAGTATATTGTATTCTGCTTGTTGAGCCCTTTCATTTGATACCCATATTGATGGGATTGATAAAACCTACGTTATCCGCCATTTTGTAGCGGCCGCCATCTTGGATTTCAATTTTTTATAGTATATTGTATTCTGCTTGTTGAGCCCTTTCATTTGATACCCATATTGATGGGATTGATAAAACCTACGTTATCCGCCATTTTGTAGCGGCGGCCATCTTGAATTTATAATGATAATGAATAAACATAATTGTATTGTCACCAAAATCCAAAGTGTATACAAAATTTCAGATTAATCGGTTGACAGGAAGAGGGTGAAATTTGAATTACTAAATTTGACCCAAGAATAAATAAAGAAAAAATAAAAAAACAAACGGGGTGAGCTAAATAAAACCGTTTAAAAATAGTGCGCACCCTGATGATCACAGTGTCGCGTGGTCTGATTCACTCCGGTACGATGGACCTAGCGATGCTTTTTTTCAGCAAAAAGTATAGTTGGCATTTAAGGGTTCTGCATTTTATTCTTAGATTTAATATATTCGAGTGAGTTTATGCCATTTTTATTAAAATACATAATAAATTAGGACAATGCATTTAAAATGAATATTTATTAGATGAATCACATCTAGCGCAGGACATCCGCTAGGTAATAAAACACGTTTCAAATGTCATTTCATGTTTTTTCTTAATTTGATTATACGATGACTCATTGATGGAATAATTATACCGTCTGACTTTATTATCAAAAAAGAAAAGAAAAACGGATATTTACTTATTTAAATAATACCGATAAATTGATACAGATTCACGAAGTTAAGTACCTAAAATATATATTTATTAATATACATTTATTTTACATCTTACGATACTGACGAGCAGTAAAACATGCAGGCAATATCAAACTGATGCGATATTATTGCTTAAATTTATTATTTTAAGCAACAATATCGCCTGCAAGAAAATAATGTATAAATGTGTGTAAAATATATGTCATATATAAACCGATATCGAATAGGTAATAAGGTACTATAAAAAGTATAATTTAACACCTTCCTCGAGCCAATCTTAAAAACTTTTTTTTCTGATCCATTCTTTATAAACGGCGTGAACCATATAGTCCAGTAGAGGGTGACGAATGGCGATTTCGTGGTGGTAGCACGAGCGCTATGGTAGAAAAAAAGCCACGTACCACGATTAGATCGTGGACACGATGTTATTTTATTTCTCGTTACTTTTTTCTCTTTTGTTTCGTTACTCAACATACGGGTGTTACGTGGACGGTATACGAATAAATGAATCTACATAGTTTCAAATTTAATTCTTTCTTGTAAAATTTGTAATTTAAAGATGGAATGGATTTTTTTTTAAATTTCATTCGTGTAGTAGTTTATGTTCCTCGAAACCGGAAAGTTTGAAAAAATATTTAATTATTTTGACTTATGATTAGGAATAATAATTGACACTTACTGATACTTACTTACTTGATACTTATAGTGAACAGAAGTAAATTGCAACAGCTTGTAAATGTTTTTCAACTAAGCAAAGGTTTTTTAGTTAAATAGCAGAAGAGTTGGAGCTTCTCCTGTCACACCAACTGCCAGTGACCACCTACTGTGAACAGTGAATCAACAGGTAATTTTTTTACAAAATGTAACCATAATTAACAAGCCATAATGATAATAACTGAGACTGATAGCGTTATGTGTTCTTTGACATACACGTTTCAGCCTATTATATCCCACTGCTGGGCATAGGCGACTTTCCCCATGTCGGAGAAGGATCAGAGTTTAATCCACCACGCTGCTTCAGTGCGGGTTGGTGAATATATTTCCTACTATGAGTAACGATCGCTATCAGGTGTACATGATAACAACCGCTCTTTGACATAGAGAAGTGATAAACACGTAAATCATTAATAACTGACATTTATAACGAACATATCAGCATCTTATCAGATGAACTACTGTGTCCCAAGTGATCGTGTTAATGGAATTAAGACTTATAATAATGTTTATAACGATTTATTATTCATTCATAATCATGTTGATACAATGACAACTTAGCTCATTAAAGATATAACTATAACACAAAAATTGACAACTCAATTGGACATATAGGACTGGTGCCCCAAAAAAGGTATAAAACCTGTATTTGTACTATAAGTCACCAGTCACCTCCCCCCAAAGTTAAGAATATAAAGGAAGAAAAAAAATTATAATCAAGATGACTGGAATGCTTAGTAGAATTTAAAAATGAAACTGAATGCATTCTTGATGCAATACACCTCATATCACGGTATAGTCAAGCTCAACTCCACATTGACTAAAACTCGCTGTTAGTATAGCTGCTACTATAGCTGCGTTTCATATAGTAAGAGCACCCAGGGCTAAAATCTTTCATTTCGTCTTCTACATTCCTCTATTCAAAGATATTTGTAGCTCTTGGTTGTGTTTTTTATCTATTTATTTAAAATTAACATCTACGGGCTCTAAATGCACATGCCTTTTGCTGAACATCGTGCATTATTATATCTGGCGATTTATTATTCGAACTATAAATCGACAGTTCTGTGACTGTTTAGTAAAGCTAGGACGAGGTTAGACTATTTTTCCTTGTTTTATGTTTATGCACACATACATGCATTACATTACATACACATACACATTTATGTAATTATTATTTATCCATTTCCACATACCTGAATACATACCTATTCCCACCTACTCTTATAAACAAAGTTGATCACTTTATCAGGAGATGGACAGGACAGGAAGCTCGTTTGCTGCACTTTAAAAAAAAAATTGGTCTCCAAAACCTGTGCTGCCCAAAATTCTAATAAATTGCCTCCTTTTTTTTAACTTATTTATAAAGAAAATATATAACTGGTCTACTCTTAAAATAAGCTAGAATGTTTGTTTGTTTACTTTAAAGTGAAGCAAGCGAGTAATTTTAAATATACAATTTTTACAGTTATCGTTATTCAAAGCGGTTAAAACCGCGAAGGAAGGCCTGTTCTAAAAAAACCGGAACTACGTTAATATTTCTTTGTCTGTAGAACTTGACCGTTGAGTCAACGGTTTCCTGATATCGTCGTAACGAAAATTTACATTATCTTTAGTGATATTTTTATACATCTAAGATATAGGTCAGATAATTTTATAGTTTCAAAAATATGATAATAAAAAACCATTTAGACAAATTTGTAAAAAACTGCTTTGTGAAAATTTTTTACCCACATTCGTGTGTTAATACTAGTGTATATAGAATATCATATTACTACTCATATATATATATATATATATATATATATATATATATATATATATATATATATATATGCTCCACTGTAGTCAGGTCCTACCCTTTCATATATCAGGGAAGATCAGTAGCAGAATGCTCTTCCTTGCCGTGGACAATTATAGGCTGTTTTGAATGCGTCAGTCTGCAAATTCCCTGTTTATTGCTTTATGTATTTTATTCATAATGACAGTTTGTTTTAGACGCCTACCTGTATCTACTTAAATACAGTTGTAGTCTAAAATCTTAAGACTTTGCTATTCTATTTTATTGCGTAAAAGGTGTGCATGATATGTTTGTGTGTGAGTTTTACTATTTCTCGTTCCTTCGTTATCTTATAAACGAGTTATTAGAAAAAACGACTCTAATGCGATATGAGGGTAGAAACGTTTTAGAGCAGGTGTAAAACATAGACGGGTCCTTGGTCCCATCAAATGTCAGGTCAATTTGTATTCCATCAATGAATTTTATAGATTAATGGGGACAGAGTTGTAGGATTTTGTGTGTGTTTTTTGCGTTTAAGTTTTGTATAGAATTTATAAAAAATATTTCACTCGAAAGAGTCGCTTTCAGCTGCTACTTGAGATAAAACAATAAAGAAATATTCGTCGACTGAGATTATAAAGAATGATAACATGTGCATATGTAATAAATAGACGTATGTATTACTCAGTAGTAAAATTTATGTGATATCTATAAAGTGGAAATTTACAAATATGTACAAATGAGTCAATTCAATTTTTTTTTTTATAAACAATGTAATATTTGGTTGAAAGTATGTTAAATAGCTATTAGTAGATCCATATTTTTATCGTTAAATTGAAAAGTGTTGTCGTAAAGATAAATTCTCGTAGTATGACTTACTTTGACCAAAGGTTAACAACATGTCCTAAAAATTATTTTCTTGTAATTAAGAAATTAGTGTCTATGTTTATCAGCATCTAATATTTTATATTTTATTTTATTCAGTTTCAATGTCTACTTAAAAAGAAAAGATAAATCAAAGTGATCCATAATTTACTAGGATATGCATACAATCTGGCATACAAAACTTTGAAATACTTCTTGACTAGAAAAATGGCTTAAAAATCAGATGTCCCATTTCATGTCATATGTCAGGCTATGTATTGTCACATGATATCAGTATTATTTTTTGGGATTCATTAATTACTAATCCCCCAAGTGTTTTGCTTTAAGTACGGGTCAATCGAATTCCCTGCTCAAAATATGGAGCAGCCCGACTGGGGAAGTACCTCGACCTTACAGAAGATCACAGCTATATAAGACTTTTTTCAAACAGTATTGTGTTCCTGTTGGTGTAAGGTGACCAGAACTCCTGGGGGGGGGGGGGATTAGGGATTGGGTCGGCAACGCGCTTGCGATGCTTCTGGTGTTGCAACCGTCTATAAGCTACGGTAATCGCTTATCATCAGGTGAGCCGTACGCTTGTTTGCCGACCTAGTGATATAAAAAAAAAATCAGTAGATTTCTATAAAGTGTAAGGAGATCGTTGTACAATTACAATCAATTTGGCGTAGTGCTGACAAAATTTTCTTTTACACCAACAGTTGCGGTTTTGACTCCCCTTTGTTTTTCTTTTAATCGTCGTGCCTCGTTGAGCATGTAAAGCCCTCGGTCTTGATTGCCATGATAGATATCTGATAACAATCTTTGTGTGATAGAATTATTTACCATCGACCTACATAGCGTCACAAATTGAATTGTAACCCCACTTCTATGTGTGAAAAGAAATAATTTCTAAGCTTTGGCACGTTGACAGGTTGTTTCAGTACCGCTTAAGGTTTGACCAGTAAATAAAATCGAATCAAATCAAAAAAATATTCGTCATCTAACAAGGCTTTGAAAGCACTTTACTTACTTAGTCTTTAATAAGGCAATTAAGTCTAATTTACATTAACTAATGCCGATTCGGAATGCAGATCTCGCCGGGAAGAATCAGTAAGAAACTAAGAAATGTGTGTATACCTAAAGTTTTATTGGCTCTCAATATATTCATATATGTAATCTTCGATTTTAAACCCTTAAAATACGAGCCAAGTTGAGGCTAAGCACAAGTAATGTGCTGTTTCTTTTATTATTATAAGTAAATAATTGTAGTTTTATAATCATAGAGTTTGTAAACGAAATCTCTTTCGTCGTAATGCATAATGGAGCTAAAATGACGTTTTAATTTCATACGCTGTTCTCCATATGTATATTATGTGTTGGCATAGATTAAGAATGAAAAAGATGCTTTATTTCAGTTCAAGCACTTTAAAACATATATTTTTAAGGACATTTTTCTAATTATTGAAATTTCACGTAATAATATAAAAGAGAAGTACATATCTAATAAAAGAAGTTAACTATAAATAATTCAAAACAAACAGGGCTCAATTTACCTAGAATAAAATTAAATGTCTATAACAGTATTTTCAAACAAGTTTTTATAGAAAAATAAAACAAAATATCAAAAATTAATAAAACCAATAAACGCATCTCAAGGTCCTTAGTATTTAATGTTGCACCAAACATTGTTTTAAATATTCATTCATCTATATACATTAGATATTCACATCATTACTCACATCTGTCTACAATTAACATCATCTATATTTACGGACGAATTCTAAATAATTTTTCTAAGACATTAACAACTGCTCCACATTCGTATTGACTGACAAAAAACCGAGGCGTGCAGTTAAGTAGATAAAACAACAGCAGCCGTCAAATTTCCTCCAGACATTAATCACACCAGTATGTTCGGTAAGACTACTGTGACCAACATGTTTGTAGAAAATTTAAATTGGACGATATGTACTTATTTGCATTTCTCAATGAATGTTATTCAGCTGCTCAGTTTCTCTAAAAATGATAAAAATAAACAAAAAGAACTATTGGTTGAACATAAGACACAGTATCGATGGTCCAAAATCTAAATTAAATTAACTGATATTCATATTCAAAACTATTGTCTAACGTTATTTCTAATTTGTGCAAATCATCAGCAAAATAAGTAGCTCTATCTCACGATGAGTGAACATCAATGTCAAAAAGATTAAAGAAAAGTAACCACCGGTGGCGTTTATACAAGAGAAGTTAGGTTTCGTGAGAATAGAAAAGTAGAAAATTACTAAAAAATATCTTTTATATTAATTTACAATTAGAATGGCTTAATACTATATTATAATTAAGCATTACAATAATTTTTTGAAGAATCTATTAACTATGAGTTCAATATCAATACATAATTTAAAAACCAATAAAAATATTTTCAACTCACACCAGAATATTTATAAAATTTATTGCATACTAAGTTAACAGCAAGCTATTTTTGTTGCTTTATAACTAAACGTAATATATACGAAGATTAATCACATTTACAGAATACGTACTCAACGTGCAATGGAACGGGCTATGCTTGGAGTTTCTCTCAAAGATAGGATTAAAAATGAGACTATCCGCGAGAGAACGAAAGTAACCGACGTAGCCCACAGAATTAGCAAGTTGGAGTGGCAGTGGGCTGGTCATCTGTGTCGCAGGACCGATGGCCGTTGGAGTAGACGGGTCCTGGAGTGGAGACCGCGTCTTGGCAAACGCAGTGTGGGACGTCCTCCGGCCCGCTTGGCCCGACGATCTACGTAAGATTGCCGGTGTAGGCTGGATGAGGATTGCAGAAGACCGGGATCTTTGACGCGAACTTGGGGAGGCCTATGTCCAGCAGTGGACTGCGATAGGCTGAAATGATGAATGACAGAATACGATATTAACATAAACAATTACAAGTATGCATATTTAGGGATGCTGTGTGGCTACGGCACTAAAGAATTTAGCCACCCCCTCTCTTCCCGTGGGTGTCGTAAGAGGCGACTAAGGGATAACAAGGTTCCACAACCACCTTGGAACTTAAGAAACCGACCGATGGCGGGATAACCATCCAACTGCTGGCTTTGAAATACACAGGCCGAAGACGGGCAGCAGCGTCTTTGGTGCGACAAAGCCAGTACTGCGGTCACCAACCCGCCTGCCCAGCGTGGTGACTATGGGCAAAACACATGAGTTCACGTTATTTTTGGCGTTAACTTGTGGAGGCCTATGTCCAGCAGTGGACTGTTTGGGCTGTAATGATGATGATGAATGATGATATTTAGGGATAGCGTTGAAATTTGAAAAAAAAAAGAATTTTTGCCGTATTTAGTAATTTTGCTTATAACACACGAAGCCTCGATCAATTTTGTTTAATATTTTTACTATTAAGGTTACTTATCATTAGAAACGTAAAGATCAAAGATAAATTTCAATAACTGTTTTAAATATTGTAGGTAGGGCTAAAATAGAATGTCCCAAAACGCACACACACAAACAGGCACACTACTCGCGTGCTTGCGCGGTCGCGCACTTTCTACCGCTAACGGTCGGCGCGTGCGGACCGCACCTGTCCTAACCTGTGTTATTGTTCGATTGCACTGCTGCTTCATTAGCTTTCTAGATATTTATTGCCCATTAAACTGCTATATTGTCCTAAAATTCTATGGATAGATTCAATGGAACAGCAAAAAACGCTTAAAGCGTCAAGACACTTGAATGCTTTTTATCGTGATACGCTTATAGTGAGTATTACGAGTATTTGAATAAAAGAAATATAAAGAAGGTCGTTCAATAAAAGTGACTTATATCTACTAGAAACATTGTGTTATTCTTTTAAAGAAGCATTCTGTTAGATGTAAATTGTTTCTAGAATGCTCTTCTGTTTTAATAATATTTTAATGTTTAAGACACATAATTGATAGTAAAATTCGACTGGTACCTAATACCCGAGTTTGTTATGAATATGTTCGACACGCTATGGAACTAGCTACTGCGTATTAGAAGGTTTTGTTCATGTTACATTTTTTATTTGAAGATATATAAGTAATATAAGTAAACGAATCTCCTCGTACTTTTTCCATTGGAATGTACGAGGTGTTTGGCAAGTGTACTATCAATATGCTACACAAAATAAATAACAGTTATTATGTTCATAGAACCTGTAATCACAAGTGGATCACCTTATATGTTATTATCGTCTAACTAGAAGATTGACAGTCTAAGAGGGTACTCGAATTTTGAGGACATTGCAGGAAAAAAATGAATATACTATAATCATATCATCTCAAATAAAAATTTGCATGTCTTTTAATGTGTATTATTATGGCGCATGCCATAGTGCTAAATAAATCTATCTCAAAATAATTTAAATTGCTTTTAATTTTTTAAGACCCATTGATATAACGGGTAAAAAAAAATATTTTGTCATTCTTAAAATTGCTTATTTTTATACAATGATATATATGGCTTGTGTTTGACCACTATTTTATCTAATGATAAGTGAAAATGCGGTCTAAGATGAAGCACGCTTACCTAGAAGTAACCTGTTGACTCGTGACTTAAAGATCCCCAGGTTATAGTTTTCCGGAAACACAGATGCTGGTAGAGAGTTCCATTCTTTGGCCGTACGGATCAAGAATGTACGAGTGAATCGCTTGGTGCGTATAGGAGGATGTCAACCATATATTTGATGTCAATCTTTCTGAAAATTTATAATGATATCAGTTACAGTTGAAACTGATATAACAATATTCCGGTATTTATAATGATCTACTTGACTGTATAATTTTTAATCGAATAAATAATTTTATATCAGAAAAGCGCCAAATCTCACCCACCCCATTCACAATTACATCACTAACCGTTGGCAACAGGTGAACGCGCACCTGCCAACCGTCTCTTGCTGACATTACTGGTAGATTAGTAGTGCTACGAACGGTCGCTATAGTATTTAATTACTTATTTTTTCCTGTTGCTATTAATGTCAATATTTTAAGTTCGTATGTGCTTAGTTTTGCGACTGAACAGTTTTCAATTAATTGGTCAGGATCTTTGTTTAGCTCTTAGTACTCTTATATGATGAAAAATCTGTTACAGGATAAGTAGGAAGGAAAATCTAAAAAGAATTATTCTACTTATAAGTTTTTAACAAAGTGTTCATTTACCTATAAAGAAAAATATGCGTAGTATTAATAATTGCTTCTAACTTATCTATACAAATTGACTAAGATGGTCGAATCTTTGAAATAATACAAATGGTGAATATTATAAATATTATTGGAACATATTGTGGTAATCTAGACGAATGTTTTGGCGGTGTTCAAAATTTCGAAAAAGCCGTAGGGTCAGGTCGAAATTCGATTCTAGCTCAGAGCGGAAATGTAAACGTTTGTTTGTTTATTTAAATATTATTTAGTCTTCGAATTGTACGTCTTTGTTCCAACGGTTCTCCAATATACCTTCATCATCATCATCATCATAACCATTTCAACCTAATACAGTCCACTGCCGGACATAGGTCTACACAAGTTGGTGCCAAAAATGGCGTGAACTCATGTGTTTTGTTTTGGCTGGCTTTGTTGTTATAAACATACTTGGATATTATTAAATGTGTGGTCACGGTTGCTATCATAATCAATTGAAAATTATTGTTAGTCTTGGTAAGGAAAATGTTTTAGTTTAAAGGATTATTGCTCTGCTCTTTTTGATTACGAGAATCAGAGCGTACTGAAAATCGATCTGCGAAAGAAGCTTGTCAGATACAAGCTGGAAAAAAAAAAATGTAGATATAAGATATAATTTGACTAAAATAATTGTGTTTGCTCGCAAACGAAAAAAAAACCGACTTCAATTACATCGACGAGTAATACAACGTAGATCGACGAAAAAATACTCAAGTAATTGCGCGTTATCAAAGATTACTCAAAAAGTAGTTATCAGATCTCAATGAAATTTATATGTGACCACATGACAAACATCAGCTTTCGATTAAATTAAAAATTATTAAAATCGGTACACCCAGTAAAAAGTTATTGCGGATTTTCAAGAAGTTCCCTCGATTTCTCTAGGATCCCATTATCAGATCCTGGTTTCCTTACCATGTTACTAAACTAAGGATATCTTCTTTCCAACAAAAAAAGAATTATCAAAATCGGTACACTCAGTAAAAAGTTATTGCGGATTTTCAAGAGTTTCCATCAATTTCTCTGGGATTCCATCATCAGATCCTGGTTTCCTTATCATGATACTAAATTAGAGATATCTCCTTTCCAACAAAAAAAGAATTATCAAAATCGGTACATCCAGTAGAAAGTTATGCAGTATAATACAACGTAGGTCGACGAAAAAAGCGTCAAGTAAAAACGCATTATCAGATATAGCTCGAAAAGTAGTTGTTAGATTTCAAATAAATTTAAATGGGACCAATTGGCACACACCACCTTTCGATTAAAACAAAATTTGTCGAAATCGGTCTACCCGGTCAAAAGTTCTGATGTAACATACATAAAAAAAAAAAAAAAAATACAGTCGAATTGAGAACCTCCTCCTTTTTTGGAAGTCGGTTAATAAAATTTGGCCAAGAACAAAGAATGTAACTTTACTTATTTCGTTGGTGTTGTTAAAAGCAATTCATGTAAAAATACTTTCCCGTTTCATTCCTTTCATCGAGCCTACAACATTACTGTTCTATGAAGTTCTATCTTTTCGTTTATTAGATTAATTATAATCTATTAAAGATAATAAATGTGTACACGTTGACGTTATCAGAAGATAATCTTCGACAACTAGATCATGAAATAATTTTGCAATGTTTTATAGATGATTAAATGTTGTTGATGTTTAATTTTATATTATCACGTTTTTTGGAATTGTATAATTCTAAAAGTACATCTACGTTAGGAAATTTAATTTTTTCCTTTATCACTTTTATTTATAAAGGTACTAATAATTAGTTTTAATTTGTTATAGAAATTAAATTATTTGTAAAAAAAATTATGCTTTAAGGCATTTTCTCACTTTTCAGTAACAAAATAAGCGTATATAATCAGAATATTACAAATTATATTTTACATTATGATTATATTTATTTGTATTTTGAAGTTATCCCACTTTTTGCGCGTTAAGGAAAAATTATCAGAGTAAATTTTACGATGCTCACGCACACAGTCACAAAAAACCGACACCCAGAAGCCAAGTCAGCGATGAAGACGTTAGCAACGTGAAGTTAGTTAGCCAATGAAGTTTAGCTTCTTACGTGCGTACATACATACATACACACTTTTTTGGTAGGTATTATTTGTGTTTTGATCGATAAAATACTAGATCAATCATGATAAACATTTTTTTTTAATATATTTCTTATCTGTGATACTACAAGAGATTTCAAAGTAGGTACATGTTGTGTTATTCCTTTATTTGATGTTATCGATTACAAAACATATACCTATCTACAATTTTGTTTTTATACTCTATTAAAATATAATTAAAGAAATGTAACGAGACAAAAGTCTAAGATTATAATATTGAACGACTATAAATATTTTTAGTTCAGTGAAACAATAAAGAAAGGCTAATCCGCTTTCGTAGATGAATTAAGATCTGACAGATTAAGTACTTATTAGAGAAGTATGTTATTTCAGAAAGTTAACATAATGTCCATCACTTCAGCCTGCATCCCACTGCTGGGCATAGGCCTCTTTCCCCATCTAGGAGAAGGATCAGAGCTTAATCCACCACACTGCTCCAATGCGGGTTGGATATATTCCCTACTATGAGTAACGATCGCTATCAGGTGTACGTGATAACAACCGGAACCGACAGCTTAACTTCGTCGCTTCGCTTCGTGCACTCCGAGGTACACTCCGAGGCACACAGGGGATAGACACAAGCTTTGCACAACACGCACACACGCAAGCCACGGCAAACATCTGTACGACCAATACAAATGTTTGTTATGTGCAGGGATCGAACCCGCGAGCGCCAGCGCGAAAGCCACAAGCCAGTGCTGTGACCGTTGCGCCAACGTGTCATCACAATTTGCAAAGATTTTGTTACAATTACATTATTATTATTTAAAATTACAAATCGCTTGATCAAGAAATCTATTAGTATGCTTATAATTCAAGAATCTATCATAAAATAAAAAAGGCTAAATTAAAAAAGACAAATATAAGCTGTTTAGGTACAAGATACGTTTGTAAATGAACTGAAACGACTTCATTTACTGGTTAATAGTTCATAGCTTAGAAATAATATATAGTAGTTATTTGTGATTTCATTTAGTGCCACTTTTACACTCCTATTTACGTGGTATTAGATTGCTTATGAATACTTTTTTTTTTCAAGTTGTAGTTTTTATTTATTTATTATTATATCCATACAGCCTTAAAGACTAAGTAGGCTCAGGTTGTAGTTAATGTTTCAGATATTTACTCTCGTTTAAAATGGCTATCAGTGATAAATAAATAAACAACAAAAACATATTGGCACAGTCGAAGCGATTGTTCTAAGCTGTAAAACAAACATACTTAAAGGGCTGTAAATTGTAATCACAGCGGCAAACAACAATATTTTAACAATATTTTAACGCGTTGAAAAAGACTTAAGAGAAAGTGAACTCTTATACCTAGTAATAAAGATGAAATTTAAATAAATGAATCTTATAGCTCCGCGGTGAAAATGCATCGGAACGCCACGTGCCTTTGCATTTGTAGTGATGACCATTCGTGTTATGTTATTTAAAATATATATTTTACATACAGATAAAAAGAAACTGGATTAATCTTCCTCTCCTATCCTTTTAAAGCCAATTTTAAAAACTGTTCGTGAAACAGTTGACTATTAAAGATTAAACAATTAAAATATCTGTTTATTAAAAAAAGAAGGCATTATTTTATGCACTGGTAGTTTATAGACGTTTTATGTCTTGTGGTTTTAATATGACTTATTATTAATATGATTTATTACTAGCACCAAATTTAAAAATAATAAAATTTTTAAGTTAATAGTCTCATTAATAGAAGATTACCACTACGATCTAAGCAATTCGTTCCATCAGATAGCCTATCTGTATATGGCCTATACATTACGCCAGTATCGATTCTTAATGGATAAACAATGGCGTAAAAAGTTATAATATTATAAAGCTGAAGAGTTTGTTTGTTTGCATAAAGGCGTTAATCTCAGGATGGTCATCTGGTTGAAATTAAAAAGAATTTGGTTTGATAGTCCATTTCTCAAGAAAAGACATAGGCTATATAACAACGCAGGTGAAACTGCAAGGCATATATATTTAGCATATAGGTAAAATATAACCTACTCACATCACTAAATAAGAAATCAGATCGTATAATGCCATGGTGTGGCGATTGGCAATCATCGTGGTTTTTGCCGACCAAATTACACTTGAGATCTGTTTGTGGTCCGTCTGAACCAGATAGCCGTCATTAGAAGTAAACACGGTTCCGGAACGTGGATTGTTTGCTTTAGTTTAAGCGATATTGATACACATTATCGACGGAATTGAAAAACTCAACACGTCCTAAGTTTTCTTCGGATGAGGTTCTTTTGATTTTTATCTCTTTATATTGTATAAGAATTTTTTAGAGCTTGATTGATGCGGTTAATTTTTGAACGTGAAATTTGTATATTGAGATGGTTACAAAAAAAATTGTTCTCGATGTAAATAACCTTATAACCGTTCAGGTAATCTAACCAGAATAAATTGTAACTACGCAAACTACTAAATGTTTAGATAAATTCTTTTTAGTTCACTTATTGTGTCTTGCTAGGGGAAATATATTTTGAGAAGTTGTCTGGTCGGATTGCTACCATAAGTTTTTGTGAACCATACTTCTTAAAGGCAACAATGACGGCGAGTCCAAACTGAGCCTAACCTTGTTCTTGGAAATAAGGTTATAGGGATAAAAGTGTTTGCTTACAGGTTGGACGCCTTAAGTTCAGTTTTTTTTTCTTTATATAAATAAATCGAAAAACAAGCGTACTGCTGCAAGTATTCGAAATCTCATCATCATCATCATTTTAGCCTATCACAGTCCACTACTGGACATAGGCCTCCACAAGTTAGTGCCAAAAATGGCGTGAACTCATGTATGTTGCCTGTAATCACCACGCTGGGCAGGCGGGTTGGTGACCGCAGGGCTGGCTCTGTCACACCAAAGACGCTGCCGCCCGTCTTCGGCCTATGTATTTCAAAGCTCGCAATTGGATGGTTATCCCGCCATCGGTCGGCTTTTTAAGTTCCAAGTTGGTAGTAGAACTGTGTTATCCCTTAGTCGCGTCTTACGTCACCCACGGGAAGACTATGTGTATATTCTTTACAGCCGTAGCCACACACTAAAACTAATCTAACTCCAGCGAATTTACATAAATATTTTTTATTTTATTCTTATTTTGGAAACACACTATTTTATACTACATTATTATATTACAACTAATTATAATACAATAACGGAAATCAGTAAAGTTTCCACTGTTAGCTCATATAATACTAGCGATCCGCCCCGGCTTCGCGCGATTGCATAAACTATCAGTATTCCTCTACTATATTATACATGTAAACCTTCTCTGGAATCACTCTATTTACTAAAGAAAACCGCATCAAAATCCGTTGCGTAGTTTTGAAGATCTAAACATACAGACAGTGGGAAGCGACTTTGTCTTATACTATGTAATGATAACATCACTATAACATTGCGTGAAAAATATCGTCTACAAAAAAATGTTTTTTAAAAGTAGATAAATAATGCGTATTTAAATAATGTATGCAGAAAACATTTGTAGTCATTGTAATAAATTAATTACAATATAATATCCTAGCTCATGTGTTTGTTTATTATACTGTAGACACTAGCTGTACCTACCTACTACTTTATACACGATTGCCTTTCCTTTTTTAAGCCTTCAACATAAAGTATGTTAATTCACCAGCTTAAGATGAGCAGTACATTCAAATAAGTCTGAGAATTCCAGGTTTCAAGTTATTTGGTTTTTGCAAGGTTTGTGAGTCTGTAATTTCTGGACTGTTTAACTGAGTTAGGGCACAGCAAGAAACTTGCTCAAAATATGGAGCAGCCCAACTGGGGTAGTACCTCGTCCTTACAAAAGATCACAGCTAAATAATACTGTTTTGATAAAGCGGTATTGTGTTCCTGATGGTGAGTAAGGCGACCAGAGCTCCGGGTTGGGATTGTAGTTAGGGTCAGCAACCCGATTGCGATGCTTCTGGTGTTGTAGGCATCTATAAGCTACGGTAATCACTTACCATCAGGCGAGCCGTACGCTTGTTTGGCGACCTAGTGATATATATTAAAAAAAAACTAAGAGATCTTGATTTATTAGCGGGACAATCTTCTATACAAATAAGTAAAATTGTAGTGTCTGTTTGCAATATTAAAATAACCACTTTTTACGAAATACATATGGATGTATACACGGTACATATACCAAAATAGTATTTTTTACATTTTTTGTGTGTCTGTCTGTTTGTTCCGGCTAATCTCTGAAACGGCTGGACCGATTTTGACGGGACTCATTGGCAGAAAGCTGATGTAATACTAGATCGTTCAATAAGTCCCGAGACTAACCTGGAAATGGCGCATATATTAAAAACTCTTTTGATTTTTAAAAAGTACTGGCTATCAATACAAGAATATGTGTCAAATTTTTAAAAATGGAACAATAAAATTATTGATTTTGAAACATTTAAGTGACGCTACGGTTGTAATTTCGATACAATGGAAAAAAACGAGTTTCGCGTGTTGATAAAACATTGTTTTTTAATGGGAAAAAATACCGTTGAAGCACAGCAATGGCTTATAAAATGCTATGCAGGATCAGCTCCCTCTAAAGCAACCATTTGTCGGTGGTATGCCGACTTCAAACGCAGTCGCATGGACACCAATGATGGGGAACGCTCAGGTCGTCCAAATGAAGCAGTGACTCAACAAAATATTAACCAAGTCCTCAAAATCGTATTGGAAGATCGGAAGGTAAAAGTGCGAGAGATAGCCGAGATAGTGAAGATTTAAGCTGGTAGTGTTTTCACTATTTTACATAAAAAAATTGGCCATGAAAAAGCTTTTTTCTAAGTGGGTGCCGCGTTTGCTTACAACTAATCAAAAGGAACAACGTATCAATGATTCAGAGCGATGTTTGGCGCTGATGAATCATAATATAAAGGATTTTTTACGTCGGTATGTAACAATGGATGAAACCTGGATATACCATTTCACTCCGGAATCCAATCGGCAGGCAGCGGAGTGGAGAGCGGCTGGTGAAAGCCGCCCGAAGCGTCCAAAGACTCAGAAATCGGCCGGTAAGGTTATGGCGTCTATATTTTGGGATGCGCATGGAATACTTTTCATCGACTACCTTGAAAAGGGGCAAAATATAAATAGTGACTATTACATGTGCTTATTGGAGCGATTGAAGTACGAAATTGCGGACAAACGGCCTCACATGAACAAAAAGAAAGTGGTGTTTCACCAGGACAACGCGCCTTGTCACAAGTCCGTGAGAACGATGGCCAAAATTAACGAATTGGGCTTCGAATTGCTTCCTCATCCCCCTTATTCGCCAGACTTGGCCCCCAGCGATTACTGGCTGTTTGCAGACCTCAAAAAAATGCTTTAGGGTAAGAAATTTGACTCAAATAGTGAAGTTATCGCAGCAACGGAGGCTTATTTTGAAGCCAAAGACAAATCGTTCTACACACATGGGATAGAAAAGTTAGAAAAGCGTTGGAGGGACTGTATCGCTCTTGGAGGAGACTATGTTGATGAATAAAAATTAATTTTATAAAAAAGACCTTTTTTTAGTACTTAGTCTCGGGACTTATTGAACCACGTGTTAAAGAGTAACTTAGGCTAGCTACTTTTATTTTAGAAATTTATTTATTTTGTAACTTTGCGAACTAAACAATATGTTTTTTTTATTTCACGCGGACGAAGTCGTGGGCACAGCTAGTTATACAATAAAGTAAGTATTTATTGTTATAACTACAATATCTTAGTTTCACAAACCGTTGAAGTAAAAATAGTACCTACTATGACATTCGCTATTTGCAAAAAATTAATACTTACCAGTTACTCATTAACATTTTATTTACATTATTATTCATCATTAATTACAAACTCCTCAAATTCCACAAGGAATTTCACACCATATAAGTTACCATCGCCTACCGATTCCTCACCATCATAAGCCAGGATTGCATTCCGAGTTATGTACCCGAAGCACGCCATCCGAGTATTATGCGGCGATAAATTAACTCTTCGCACCCGATCTCGCTTTATGCAATCGAACATCGATGATTTACGTACAATTATCGATTAATTCAAGCAGTGATCGTAATTTTCGTATCGATTATTGAGACCGAATCGAGTGTGAAACGACGAGACGAAATCAAGCGATCGATATAATTACCACCTTTGTTTAGATTCGCTTTATCGACGCGTATTGTTATATAAATCTTTTTGTTTCTATGAATAATATAAGATACTCGTAGATTGATACAAGTCGTGATGATTCGATATTTAAATATGTTGATACTTACTTTGCAATTCGTCACGCGCTCTTCAACATTGAATGCATTACGACGTTAACTATGAATATCGTATGGTGAAAGAGTCAATGGATAAAGGAACCATGGTTTCATTTCTAATCATATCGATTTTCTCATTATAAAATCGAATGGATATTACAAGACGTATGAACGATTGCGCTGAGGCTGCGATAGTTTTTTGTCGGCAAAATGGGACCAGTATCCATCAGATATCGCCACAAAAAGCCGGTGACGGCTCTCACAAAGGCGCCACCGTCCCACCTCGATTACGCCCTATGACAAAGCAGTTTGTTTCGAACAACACTCCATATTGATCCAAACAACTCCTCTATTTTGCTTTAGCTGTATTGGATTTTTTATTCAACTGATAGTTGCTCGAATGGATTTATATTACCAGTGTAACTTGACATCTAAAATGCTTTATACGTAAGGGTATTATGGTTCAATGGGTTACGGTATGTGGTAGTTGGTACATCGGCTCCTGTGGCGATCTATGGTATTGTGCGCCCGCGCCGTTCTAAATTGTTGGTTTAATCGAGCTTTTTGTGATCACAGTTTGGTTTGTGAATGTAGTATTTTGATTGTTCGATAGGTGTAAATGGAGAAATGAGAACGTCGATTGGTTTAAGTGTCTTAAGTATTTGTGGCACGAACTAGTTTCTAGAGATGCACCATCGTATTGTATACCTTATTTATAATTTAAGTATACGTATATTTTGTCAGTTCATTTATATGAATAAAATTTTCTAGAAAATTTTGATGTGTAGAGAATTATTTTATTTCTCACGGCTGTTTCCTAAAAACAAAAATACTTGAAAGTTTCGAAAATTGCAATAACAATTTATCATCTAAAATTAAATAATTTATAATACCGGTATCAATATATTCTATATTATATATGATTACGGACAGTTTACTAGCCATTTATGTTATCTAACCTATTAAAGGATCATAGCTTAAAAAGAATCCTTAAATATGATATAAATATTCATAAATCTCTCCATTAAGTAGAGTAATTTTGCTAATACATAGTTAGCATGATTTTTTAATATTATTTAATTAATATTAATTATAACTGTGTGGTTACGGCATCAAAGAATATAACCACCTCCACTCTTCCCGTGGGTGTCGTAAGAGCCACTAAAGGGTTACACAGTTCCACTATCACCTGGAAACTTAAAAAGTCGACCGATGGCGGGATAACCATCCAACTGCTGGCTTTGAAATACACAGGCCGAAGACGTGCAGCAGCGTTTTCGGTGCGACAACGCCAGCCCTGCGGTCACCAACCCGCCTGCCCAGCGTGGTGACTATGGGCAAAACACATGAGTTCGCGCCATTTTTGGCGTGAACTTGTGGAGCCTATGTCCAGCAGTGGACTGCGAAAGGCTGTGATGATCAATAATTATATACAATTGAAATGAAAATGCTATTTTCTTATATAAACTTTTTTTAATCAAACTTTTGGCTATTCTTTTGGATCTATGACAAAGTTATATAAAACCGCGCTGGTGTAATGATGCGTGTGCCGTGTCGCCGGCGCCTAAACTCCGATGGTCGCGGGTTCGATTACCGCTCAGAATGCATATTTGTATTTATATAAATATTTATTTTCGGTCTGGTTGTTAGTCCTTGTGGATTTCTCACATTACTTCGGAGAGCACGTTAGGCTGTCGGTCCCGGTTATTATAATATACACCTGATAGCGATCGTTACTCATTGTAGGGAATATATTCGCCAATCCGCAGTGGAGAAGCACGGTAGATCAAGCTTAATCCTTCTCCTATATGGAGAAGAAGGCCTGTAGTAGTATATTACAGACTGAAGCATTATAACAAAGTTCAGAAAACCTAGATTTTTAAAGTCTTTGGAGAGCCTGTTAATTTTGACGTAATAAATGTTTAAGTGGGAACTTTCCCTACCCCTTAGTATCTTCAAGCTTACCTAAAAGACTGTTCAAGTGGTATAGCTAACTCGATTTCTTCAACTGAATTTCTTCTGGGTTTCATTAGATTTTAGTTTTGGCGTGAAGTAAAAAAAAATGTTGGGAATATTATCGGTGGTAGCATATTTTTATAACTAAGTAACTTTAAAGGTAATTTTGTTTGCTCGTACATAAAAAAAAAAAAAAAAATTGCATTGAATAGTAAATACGATTTAGATAGTCGAAAAATAATTAATTAAAAAACTTAAAAAGTAATTTTATTTACCTTATTTATTTTTAATTAAATTAAATCTCGGTCATATTTAAATAGGATAACTCAAAAAAAAATCCAGGTTTTGATTAAAAAATAATCATGAAAATTGATATACCCAGTAAAATCAGTCGAATTACGAAGTTCCTCCTTTATTGAAGTCGGTTAAAATTTTTCTAAAACAAAATAATCTTTATTAAGTTTAATCAAAAATTCACTTGTCATTTCCAACGTTCTAGTTATTCTATGATTTATAGTAAAGTTTCTACAAGGAACGTTTCGGTGGTCCATATCAGACCACCCAGTATTCGATGTAATTGTTTTATAAAGATTTATAATGTCTGTGATCGGCGTTTCGCTTTTACGAAAATTGTCCATTTAGTTTACAGGTGCAGTTATAAAAATATATTGGATTTTTTTATTCATATATATTTATGTATAAATTTGGATTTTATTAATTTTAATTTAAATATTAATTTATATTAACTTTATTCAATTAATTATATTAAAAAAACACAAAATCTACTTTTAAATAGTAATACAATTGTCTGATAGTCTGGTTTCCAGCTTAAAAGACGATATATAGTATTAAAAATTTATATGCTGACTACGTGAAGGGATCACAGGTGAACTTCCTTCTTATAATAATTATTTACTTATCATGTCCGCGTGGAATGGCTTGACTACTGGCAGCATTTTCCGTTGAATCGCTATGCCGATTCTCTGAGCAAAAAATGCACAAGCAGTCTTGTCACCAGAGAGGCAATAAGGCGAGGAGTTATCTCTTTAAAAAAATAATTTAGCACTGCTACTCCAATGTCCAAGTGTTTCGACTGCTAACGGCAGAAATATGTAATTTGGAATATGTGACGAATATTTGTGCCGTTTAGTCGTTTCAGTTTTTTTCACAGCGGCTCCCGCTCCTAAGGCTGTTTTCCTGACATGAGACGAAGCAAGTGTGTCACGCAGGTTGTGTCCCACGAAAATGCCCTTTACTTTTCTCAGGAATCCAACGTCAATCCACCAGGTCTCTTGCCATCATCGCGACTAATTCCAGTAGGTTCGATAAGAGCAGGAACGTCGACGGTGGCAAGAGATTTTATGGTATCATTCAGGGAACCATGGCGGGAAAACCTACCTGAACTCTTGTTGCAGAAAAGGGCGTATAGTCCGAAAGAATCTACCTCCTTTCCGCACAGACATCTGTGTTCAAAACACAGTTGAGCCAATCGGAGACCGACAGCAATTCTAAAACTTTCATTGTCTAAAAGTATCACAAGGTTCTTTGATGGCACTGCGCGTAACCAGTGACCGGACTCTTTATTTGACACAGCTAGAAGCTTGAAACAGTTTTGTCACTTGTAAGATTTAGCGTCAAATTTATATGAGTATTGTGAAATATTGGCATATCCCAAACTTTTTGTTATTGTGAACTATTGGCATATCCCAAAGTTTTTGTTTTGTAACATCCTGCGAGATATCGTTATTAGGACACCTTAAATTTTTTGTCCAGAGATTCGGTATAGCGATTCAACGGGAAAATGCTACCACCATTCTTGGCACCATTCCACGCGGACATGGTTTGCACCATAACTATCTGTAAACATTTAGTTCTTTAGTTGTGAATTGAAAATATGTATTATTAAATATAATAGTTAGTAAAAAAGCTTTATTTAACTAACATCGCATGTTTAGTTTTCCTGGTGGTATCGTTTTGAGGGATAGCGGTGATCACTTGACACCATATATTTAGATTACTTATTTATTTAGATAATTAAAAGTTTCAGGTCATTATTCAGGTAATTTACATAGATATATAATAAAACAAGCATGTATTCGAAATAACTCGGTTTATTTACTTCGTTCTTAAAATTACTACATTTAAAAAATTTACTGTTTATCCAAAAACCAACGTCATTACTTTTTATATTTGAAAAAGTAATAGATATCGAATTTTAGATATTTATAAAATCATCGTTTCAAGAACATTCTGTATATAGAAAGTAAATAAACGTAAGGCACTTTTCGAATTTCATTAATCATTAAAACGTGATTGATACAATATTATTAATGTTTTAAAGTGAAGGCCTTCTAAAACAATTACACCAGAATACACTTAATACTTATCTTACTTTCGAGTGGGATAAAAAGATTTGAGGAAAAATAATTATTTCTGCTCTCATTGGATATAACCAAGAGTAAAATGGCTCCTCTTAGAAAATACTTAGTTATTAATTATTAAATCAAATTATTTCTCTTTTTTTCTTGTCAATTTTTTTTGCGTTTATTTAATAAAATAAAATTATTACTTTTTATTCTCTTTTGTGGCTCCGCAAGCACTCTGTGTAGTGGTGCTTGTACCGGTACCTGCTCATCAGTGGTTTGCGGGTTCGATTTCCGCTCAGGAAGGATATACGTATTAGCAAATATTTCTTTCCAGTTTGGATGTCTCTCTTTTTGTTGGTCTCCGCAATGGAACAGCGTAGTGGATTAAGCTCCAATCCTTTTCCTCCGTGGAAAAGAGGCTTATGGCCAGCAGTGGAATATTTTGGACTGAATCCTGATTTTATTTTGTGACTAAGAATTTTCATACTACATAATTTATTTTAAGTACACACAAGAATATTTTTCTACTGACCATTTAGATCTCCAGATTATTCTTATTTATTGCAGATTATTGCTCACGAGTAGATCGTTAATTTATGTGTATTTCAATGTGGATCAATAAAAATAACTATACTGTACTATATATACTATAATATAAAAATTTATACTGAAAGGACGATTTGTAACTTTTTCAATACCTGGAGTCTAATGGTTACATTATGTGTATCCAAAAAATTGTTAACATAAGTTAGCGAGAAGTCATAGTAGTAATTTCGTGTTTAGAAAATAAATTATTTTATTCGAGCAAAGTAGCAGTGGTAGAGGTAGCGAGCATTAAAAAAGTAAAAGAACCCTTAAGATTAATACCCATATCGGTTTACCCTCTCCGTTATCAATAAACATTTTTAAAATCCACCCATAGACACTTTTGTGTATCCGTGACTATGAAGCTCGAAAGAGTCCCTAAATATCGGGGAAGCAAAATGACCAACGTAGTAACAATGCAGTAAGTTGCTTAGTTCATTTAAGATTATTATATATACAACTGACCTCGACCTTACAGAAGATCACAGCTAAATAATACTGCTTTCATGCAGTGTTGTGTTCCTGGGGGGTAAGAAATGTGACCAGAGGTCCTGGGCCAGGATTGGGAGTAAGGTTACCCGGTCCTGCTAGACACGGCGTCGTCGGGATTGTTAAGAGGTGAGCCGGACAGTTCCCATGGAGGAGAAGTCTGGCCTTTTCGCCGAGGCCAACCTGTCGCTGGCATGATCCTGTTGCCTGCAGATCCAGGACCCTCCAATTAAAGCGGCTGAAGGCTCCCGCAGGGGTTTGGTCGGTATTGCATCCCCAAGTGCTGAGGCCGACATATGGTCTAGGACTACCTACCCGGGCGTCCTGGATATCACCCGTAAATGGGTTCCCCTGCGACACCAAAAAAGGGATTGGGAGTAAGGTCGGCAACGCGCTTACGACGTTTCCGGTGTTGATAACGTCTATAAGCTCGTAAATCGCTTACCATCAGGTGAGACGCACGCTTGTTTGCCAAACTAGTTATATAAAAAAAAAAAAGTTAATGCTTCGCTTAACACATCGATATTAGTACTAGTAACTAACTTTCAAAGTTATAAAGGCAAAATCATTGATTAGTACAAAACTTTACTTAATTTATGAATAATAAATAAAAATTTACAAGTATTTATATAGACTTTTTAATCACAACACTAAAAACCAACATAACTTGGCCTTTATTAAATATTCGTCCTTCTGCCACTTGAGGTCAAATGGTATCTCTCAATCTCTGGTCGACTACTATCTTTATTTCAATCAGGATTCAAGGCTGTCATCAAGTTGTGTTATTGTGTATAACACATCTCTTGCTTTTGATTTTAACTTTTTAATAAGAAATAGTATATTGACTATGCGAATTATTTATAGTTTGTATATTCGTATTGATAAGCGTATACTTTCAAAAATTTTCAGAAAATTGTGTAGATCGTTTAATACGAAAGCAAGCGTTAAATTTGGACATGCTAAATGAGCAAAAATAGCACAAATGACAGAATGTATAAATTGACATCAGATGGTTTAATATTTAAATCTAAGTTAACACTGCACTTTTACAATGACTTTATTTTGTTATCTTTTATAAATAACTAGCTGTACTTTGCACGCGTTGCTTTTTTTGGTCGTACTAATTCAAAAACCTTTGTGTTCATGCACAACACTTTACTGAATATCATGACACGATCAAAGGCATAATTTACGATTCTATAACGGACATACAGACAAACATTCATTTATATATATAGATCATCTCGTGTTCGTATTAAACCTCGTCGGTTCTTCTTCTTCTTCTTCAAGAGAAGTTATTCGTTATTTTATTTTGCAAGATACTAATAAAAATGCAAGTATAATAACCACACAAAAATTAAATTATTATCTGATCATGGTTATTTTTCGTCAATTTCTGTCTAAAAAAGGCTATTAGCCTTCATTACTTTTAACGCAGTCTAGACATCCTAAAATCAATCAATCATGCATTTCGTAATTTTACTCTAAGTTACCTACCTGTACAGAAGTAATGCGTAGTTTCTCAAAGAAACAATATTCAGTATAAGTAATATTATTTCTTACCTGACGATTGCTAAGGCAATAAAATAAGGTATTTCTTCCACATAATCTGATCATGAATTATTATACGTAACAATTAAATTTAATACAGGGCATTTGTACCAACTTCCGTTCACATCATGTAACTGGAACACTAGGGACCTCCTGCGGCTATTCCCGCCTGGTTCTTCAAATTAGCTCCCGTGGTTTTATAGTTACAAGTTTGATATATTAAATGCAAGATCAGTTCTTTAAAAGATCGTGCTTGAAGCGTGTACTTTTTTATAGAAAACGGGAGGGTATATAGAAAAATGTCACGTTTTGCCAACACAACAAGTCGTTCGTTGACATGTCAATCTTGACATCTAAGGTGTCATGTAATGAATTTGTAGTATGTACCTCAATTTGTCATTATTTAGCATTCGAGGACTCGTTAATGCAGTAGTTTCTGCAATTGGTGGTTGAGCAAGCAGTGGTGGGTTCAATCCCTGCTCGTGACAATATTTATGGAAGTTAATTAATTTAGTTTAATGGAACTTGAATTTTTTTTGAGGTATAGGCATTTGCGTATGTGTATATATCTCTATTTCAATACCTCTGACATAGAACTTCATAATAGTAGTCAGAATCATTTTTAATATAAACAACACAACCAAAAATCCGAGTCCCAGAAGGGGTAAAAAATTAGTAATACTGTATAATAATTATAGAGCAAAGTTAAAATTATATAAACCGAAAGTTTAAATCTGCCAAAAACTGTCTTAGCAATACAGCATAAATTTAAATCAAAACAAATAGAAAACCAATGACTTAGATAAGTTAATTGACTCAAAAAATATTTGAATGTTTCATTCGAAACGATTTTTCCTATACTAAGTTGATGGAACACTATAATTCAATTTAAATAATTGTTTCGATTCAAAACTAAACGAAAATGAGACCATGAAATGTAATGTATATTTTCTGGTTTTAATTCTCCCAGTGGCGCATGCGCAACTGAACAATTAAGACTTAATACTGCCAACTGAAGTTGTATTATGCAAATCGGGAGAGAACTCGCGTGTACGAACGCCTACGGTTGTTGTACGCTATAAATATATTTGTGAGTGTCTCTTTACTTTGGCTGGGTGATAAATTTTCTCCTTGTTTTAATTACCTGGCTTTTGTTTGTTGGATTGTTCATTTTAGTTAAGTTCTTTGTTTAAGAGACCATAAAATACGTCACGCCTAACTTTTTCGTCAACAAAAACAATAAACAATCTAACAATTATTAATTATGAGAAAATAAATGAAAAACAATTGTTCTTGTATAAAAGTTTAATTGCGTACTCATAAATGTGCTTATAATTAATAATATAAATATTTATTTTATAAATTAATAATTCGCTTTTGAATTTATTTTGGACGGAGTTTACACTAAGAATATACATACATAATGTAAGTACAATATGTGTAAAATATTTCTACATAATTCTATGTAGTATTTAATACAACTAAATTTTATTTACATTTTATTTAATTTAGGAAGGCGGGAAATATATTTACAAAATGAAATGAACACACTACGTATTATAAAATAATATGATTATATAAACTTAAATAATCATTGTCAGCAATTACTATGTTCACCCAAATATCACTTAATACACTGACTAATGACGCAATAGTTACTATCTCCATGACACTTAGACAGTATTTTAAATGTTCATTTTATATTTAGGGTTATTTATACCAATACTAAATATACTTATCTAAGGTCTTCAAAATTCTATTAACGTTGTTATCCTAGTTCAATATTGCCTTTAATCAATTTGTCATTCAAAATCAGGATTCTGATGTGCGTAGGTCAGTATACTGAGCTATATTTTGAAACATTTTCAATTTAATTCAAAATAAATTTACCCATCAAACGATTTCACTTGTGCTTAGTTATATAATTACATATATATGTATAGTTGCGTTATTGCTCCATTGATACAATAATACATGGCTTAATTAATTCGTAATATAAATAATCTATAAGAACCCCAATTAGTTTTAAAACAAAAGAAACGCGCATAGCGCACTTTTCGTAACATTTTTAACGTGAAAGTTTGCGTTTTGAAACTAAGGGTACGATATCGAACTTATGTTCAATGTTTTCCTTAAACATTAAATTTATAATATATACTTGTAATGAACTATAAAATATATCTATCTGAATAATTTAACACTTAAAACTAATTAATATCTAATATCACACTTTTTATAATTCTATATATTTAAATAATTTTGTATGAATGTTCGTTTGATTTTTTTTAAACTACCCCCTTCAAGTGGCGTCTCTTGCATTGTTTCGTTGGTGCTTTGCTGTAAAAAAATACAATAAATTTAGTATGGGTGTACAAAGTATCAACTAAAGATTTAAAAAAAATTGAAATAAAAATGAAAAATAAATTTGAAAAGGATGAAATGTAAATTATATTTGAATGACGTTAATTCTAAATTAACATAGTTATGTCAAATCGTGAGAAAAATGACAATATTAATGCAGGATGTCAATATAATATTTAAAATTAGCATAATGTCGATTCATATGACATCTAGAATTGGTGTTACTCATTTAAGACATAATCGGCTAAACATGATAGCATTCTTACCAGTATGCAAAAACAGATGATTCTTTAGATTCGTGTGTTTCGAGAATCCTCTAGAACAGATGTGACATTTGTATGGCCACGATCCGCTGTGTACATACATATGTGACTTGAGATCTCCAGGCGTTGGGAATGACTTCGAGCAGAGACTGCACTTGTGAGGCTTCTCCTGTTGAAGAAACATTTTTATGCAGTGTTTGTGTAAGATCTCATACAACAAGGTGAATAGCACTTACATTTTTGATATTGATTATACTAATTGTGTAGTAGATGTGTGTGTACTAGCTATATTTATGTTTCTAATATGTAAACATTTTAAAAGAATTTATAATTTAAATATCATTATTTGACTGCTGAATAATTGAAAAATAATTACGAGAAGAGAACAAATGAATTCATATGCAGTACTAAATGTAAAATAAACAATAGTCAATGAATAGATATCCTTAAAACAAATTAAATTTAATCCATTTCTGGCTGCTCAAAGAGTTTAATCCAAAAATAAAACTACAATTCATCGCAGTAAACGTACAGCCATAAGACTCATTCCCGAAGGTAATGACCAGAAAAAGAAAATAAAATCAATGTTGGAAGACAATAAAACGGCTAATAATCATCATCATCTTCAATATAATTAAAGTCATGACGGTGCACATCGAGCGAAGAGCGTGCAAATGAATTTATAATGGAAGCCTTTGCCTTGTTTCGAGTCTTTGCTTGATCAATTCACTCGACAGTATCATAAAACTGCGTACTGTTTTATTGACAAAAAATGCTTATCAAATATAATGCAACATTCGATTTTTAAAATAAATTAATTAAACTGACAATTTGTACCAAAATAGTTTTTAATAAAACAAAAATATCTCATACGTAAAAGATGCAAAATGTCGAAACATTAAGGCCAGTCAAAATTACATTCCTCTGTCACTAATATTGATGTTTCCAAATTGTCAACCGCCAGAATGTTTACCATAAAGCAAGTCACTGATTACCCGTAAAAGATAGATACTTAACACGGACAGAAGTAATTGAATAAACCATATCGTCATTTCGTTGTGGCTTCCCGGCTCTCGACTGAGCGTCATTACACATCACATCTGTAGCTTTAATGGAATAACTTTGAAATGCTTGTCAGTTTAACGTGTACTTTAAAAGGAAGTTTTAATATTTTTACTATTTTTAACGACCTACAGCGTTCTACTTTATGTTCTTTATTTATTTTTTAGGTTTTATTTACATTAATCAATAAAAGTTTTGACTGAATTGTACACACGATTCTCGCGAAAATTTTCTATCTCTTTTTTGTTTTTCTTTCCTTATTTTTTATTTAAGTGCCACATAAATCTTCCAGAACAACTACCATTTATCTCCTCATGGCATGTCTGATACAACTGTGCGTAATTATAAAAAAAAATTGCTCGAAAATTGAAATTCACTACAAAAATAAAAAAATGAAGACAATTTTAAAATAAACAAGACACTTGAATATTTTAAAAGTAATCGATTAAAATCTTCTAATGTAACGACAATACTTAAATTACAGGATTTAATATAAAATACGCAATAATCAGAGATCAAATCTGCTGCTAATTACTGAACCATTTCAATAGAACAGTTTCTTATTTCCTGTGACCACATCTAATGAGATTCTTAATCAAGTCGTATCCGATATCAAAATCAAATTTGACGCTAGGACTGTTCCCTCCCATTCAATTTTCGCTGGCCCGCCCACAATATACACCTAATAAAAAACTATAATTACTATAAGACGTCCGAATCAAAATGCATTTTTAGAACCTATTTATTGGGGATCAAAACAATATTTTATTAAGGTCGGGTTAGCGGATCCCCAGTGGCTCAATCAGAGACGCAAAAAATGAGATCTGATATTATTTCGACCTTTCTTGCTACCGAATATTGCAATGTATAAATCAATAAACAAAGAGCCATTAGTTGTCTGACAATTTCCGTTGGATAAATCACGGACTAAAAAAAACTGGTCGGTTCATGCGTGCAAGGATAATGAACAGACGATACATTTTTGTGGTTTCGATAAACACTGATACGCGTCAAACTCAGAAAACTACTCTAACATTTTTTAAATAAAATAAAGAATAAATTTATGTGTAAAACGATGCGACTACTTCAATTTAAAGTGTAACATCTATCAGCAAAATTGATTAAGAAGATATTGAATACGATAAAATAAATTAAGAAGTAAGGAAAAAATATTGATTTGACGTCGTCTAAATTAAATCAAGAAGTTGATATTGAAAAATAAAAACTTAAAATTAGCCTTAATCTTAAAAATCATTAATATTCAAAACGAAATCGATATAATATCGTTCCACCCGATAGCTAAATCGCTCGTTCGATCACGATCCATTCAGCGGCCGTATCTCGTCCGAACAGTGACGTATGGCCAACTGATACGCCTGCGCTGCGTTATGGAAATTGAATGCAAATGCGATGCACCTCGCTTAATTTAACTAAATAAATCGATCCCCGTAACGTGCGTGCAGGACCTATTAGGTTTCGGTATTGCTCGTTAGGGCTTATTCTCGGGAATCAGGATATACCTTCTCCTAATGAAGATAAGTTTGATGTACCTCGGAATTAAAGGCTTCATTGAATTTTTCAGCGATGGTTAAAATAGGTAATCACGTTTATAGAACGATTGTAAAGTTACTAACGAATGTAATTTGTTACACGAAACGGGTAAAATTTGTTGCAGTAATACTTTAAACTAGAGGGACATAAACATCAAAGAGGTCTCATTAAATTGTATGGCCCTTATCCGAACCCACAATACTCTCTAATTAATTACCATATCCCAATTATAGAGAGTTCAATTAATCAATTTTCTGTCGGCTAAATCCGATGTGAGACAAGGTGCATATTAATTGGACCCTCATATATCTTCTGATAGCGGTGTTATGACCAGCTATGCAAAGGGCCTGATGCACAGGTTTATGGCTAGAAAATTTTAATGCAGCCACTGGTAATTATACAGCAGCTTTCATGAACGAAAATAGTTTAGTAGAACTAAGTAGTCGATGCAGGAGTTGCTTATTTTCATTTTAATTATTTAATGTCGTAAATAGAAACGTTTAACGACGATGAAACTATAACAAACCTCTGGACATAATTTTAATTAATGATTTTAGAGAATTAAAATTATGAAATCTATATAATCTATATACACAGTATTAAAAATAAAAAAGGCAAACAAGAAATATCGCACCTTTCCAATCAAGCCGCGATTGAGACTGGCCATGTGCGACTGATAAGATTAATTTAAATTCAGCGCTATACCTGGATAAGAATTAAGACCATGGTGCCATATTAGCAAGTTCATTAAGTTTTATTTTTGTGATTTAGGTTTTATATGTTCATCCATGTTTGCACCCATTTTATGTGTACAAAATCAGAAGTCACCAAAAAGCGTCATCAGAAACACATTATGACCACAATGTGTTAGTACAACGTGAAACAATATTTTTTTACTTTCCAAATATCTTTCTTTTTGCGATGTTAGTTATTAAATAATATTGTTACATGTATTTTATTTAACTCTACTGAAAATAAACTTTTAGAAGTGAATTGTATAATAAAAAAGACATTTTTTTAAATTGTTACCTGTTTTAATAGTAATAGTAAACACTCATTCGATACAAAGAAAATTAACCGCATTAAAAATGTAGTATACATTTAATTATTTGATATCCTCCCCCTGCCGCATGAGTGAAATAGTAGCAGTATAACTTTTTTATCATATAACGTACAACATCGATTAAATAACGAATTTTCGTTTATTCAAAAAACAAAGTTTTTATTGCACCTTTTTTAAATTTAGATTTTAGATAAAGTTATGATAATAAGTACTCAAAATGAACTGGATTGAATCCTCAATATGAATTACAAAGAACTGTTTTCTTTTATTTCTATGTTTTATTTGATTTTACATACGAACTCGCTGCTAAAGATATAAACAACAATAAAACATTTTGTGTTAATGTAGCTTTGGATATTCCAATTATCTTATACCTTTAATTTCGTTATGTGTGAACACACCTCAAACATAAGTCGTTTCATAATGTCACATCGTTCAAATTATTTAATCAGCGCAAGCAGCAAAAGGACGATAAAATATGATTGATTGTGTGATGTAGTGATTCAATCTATACCAGTATTAGAGTTATTCGGAATGAAAGATCGCCTTTTGATGTATTAAGTGTATTGGTTTTTATTGATAGGTATGTTGTTTTAATTTATTTTGGAACATATTTTTAATATTTACATTTTAAATTAACAAAATCAAAAAGAATTTTGAGTAAATAATAAAATATAGTGAATAGATATAGTAATTAAAATACAGACGGTGTAACAAAGGGTAAAATTTGATTAAAATTAAAAATTAAAATCTTATATTTTAGACGATTTTTATATTCTACTAACTCAATCACTAATCACTGCGGTTCATCAAATTCTATTAAAACACCACTGGTAGGTAACTGACCTTATTATATCAATGTTATTTTCTTTGATATTTTACATTTGTATAATTTATGCTATTAGTTGTATTATGTTCAAATACTAAGCTTCTAAAGAATCAGTAATAGTATGTACGTTTTGAGAGGTAAAGGATTTTTTTATATATTGCATTAAAATGTCAAGTTTTATCTTTTTTGAAGGTAGTCCCAGAAAACATCAGTACCTGTAGTATAGAATACGTGTTATTCGCAAGATAACTACCGCAGCATTTTTATGACAAATTAAACCTCTATTTGTACAAAGAACCCGCACCAGAGTCTCACGTTGAAATCTGTGAACTTGAATTATAGGTTATATATCGTCCTAATAATGGGCATGCAGTAAAACATCACTATTCACATATTAACATCTTATTGTACGGGATAGAAGGCTTTAGTTTTTGAGTATCTAAAGCATATTCAGGAATTTAAAAAGTCAACTGTCCGACGACATTTAACAAGTGCTGAATTCTTACAATTCGCAAATCTAATTTAAACCTTAAGTTTAGTCCGTATGCCTAATAACAAAATTGATTGCAATAAAAATATTCTAAATCACTTTTACTGATGTGAAAAATTCGAAATAGAAACTTTGATAAAGGAATTTAAACTTTATGATTCGGATAATATAAGTTATGATCACGTGTATCATGCTGTATTTAGCGGACCACGTATTAATATTCATTGTACCGTGCCGCTACTGATAATATCAAGATGATCATCTTCTTTGAGATTGGTTGTTTTTTCAGATATCTTAGTACATAATTATTTATTTAGTTGAAAATAATTTCTTTTTATCTTACTAACTTACAACAACAAGTATTACACATGGCAGTAAAAATATTTTAGGAAATATATGTGTTAGTGTTGTGTAAATAATATATAAAGTAAAATTATTAATACTATTGAATTCTATGGAATAAAAGAAATAAATTTATGAACGGTTCTTCAAGTTCAATGTTTTGTAAATCAATTAACCTAAACAAGACTTTCTTTACAGTTTTGTCTGTGTTTTGCTAGACACAGAGTATATAAAATCATAATTATTACATCGCTCAGTTAACGCAAATATATAAGAATATTTGATAAAAATCTTAACATATCCATAACAATTATTTTACAATTAATTTAACATCTAATATTAACATGTTCAAACAATTCAAGTCTTCTGACTTACATAATAACACGGTAGTAAATGTAATGTAAATTTTATAATTATCAACAGATTCTGTATAAGCGTGACTGTGTAACTTAGTGTCAACAATAAAATTACCATCTAAAAAGAATTTAATCTTTAATCGATCATTAATTTTTTCACAATAATTTTTAATGACTCTTCAATAAACGGATATCAGTAATGATGGTATTGTCAATGATCGCGTGCACGCCAGTTGTTCGCAATAGTAGGTAACAAATTACATCACATGCATATAGAACAATTATTACTGAATATAATAATATGACTCCTTTCATATTATGATTTTTATAATTATATATTTTTATTTCTATATATAAATAAACCTCTTCCATATTCAAACAAATAGAGTAATGCAAAATATACATATGTATTAAAACAAACGTAAAAAAAAAAATACCATTTATATGTTTTTATGTTTATGTGCATATTTATATGTTTTCTTTTTCTTTAATAATTATGTAAGTCTATCATATCGTAGTTTTTATTTATTTATTATTGATTTTTCCTCCTTAATTTGTGCACACTTCTAACCGCTGCTACTGTATCGTGTCCAGTACCCAAAGGTTATCTGGAAGAAATCGCTATTTAGCGATAAGATCGCCTTTGTACATCTTGTATGTATCTTTCTTTATATGTGTCTGTATTTCGGTGTACACTAAGAATAAATAAATAAATAAATAAATAAATAAATAAAATACCATAAAAGAGAGTATATTTATCAAAAACTCAAGTAATCTGGGAATACGGATACGATAATAATCTAATTACAATGTAATTGTTGTGTGTGTTACGCTCAATCGCTCACAATCATGTCGATTGATAAAGATCAACAGAAAAATCTATTGTAAGCAAATTCGAATTAAGTTAAATTGGATGTTAGTAATTTCTTACTGGCTTTTAACGACTAACGCTCTATACGCCAGAGTTCTATACTTGAATATACTATTTTAAGCTAACGCGATCACTTTTCATATTTAAATTTATATTTGTTCGGGTGCTTACCACGTTTATTATTTTGTTTAGGTCCTTATATTTCGGCAATGTTTCAATCGCCATGATAATGGGGAGACTGATTCCATACTTTGTTACATTATTTCATTCTAATTATTTTTTATATTATTGTTTGCTAACTAAAATTCTACATCGATAAAAATTCTGCATAAAAAATGCTTATTTACTATTTAATTTCAAAACTGTACATGAGATTTTGTCATCAAGATGTTTTGAAGAATGCACCTTTTGTTAAGAAAATTTAGACGACATCCATACACACGGATTTACTTTTCAATTTCCGTTAAAACTTGGCCTTATCATCCTTGATCACAAGATTAATGTCTCACATATAATTAGATTAATCTAAACTGAAATTATAAAAATTAAAAATGCATTTCTTTATTTGTAATCTTAGGAACTAATGGTTGGAATTGAAAAAAAAAATATATTTTGTGTTAGGTAGCCCATTTACCTAGGAACGTTGTAGATTTTTTTTTAATAACGCGTTTGCAATGACAGGGTGCAGCTATTGTAGTGAACAACTGAATATTAAAAAGATAGCTTATTAATGTTGTAATTAAAACATTTGTAAATAATTATTTAATAATAAAAATTGTATCACGAAATATTGCATTTATGATATTAACATAAAATTCATATAAATCGTGATCGCACCTTTAGCGCACAAGAAATGATATTGCGTCTCACTTGATGAAAATGAATTGAAATTGTCCGTAGCACGCTACCCGCTATTATTTGTAAATCAAGCTAATTGTAACGACGAGTTATATGCAGATGTTCACGCGATATTGATAATAAACAAAAAGTAAATATAACGTAGAGTAGATTGATGAGAATGAAAAACTACATATTTCATTGATAAATATAGTTGATAAACACTGGAGTAACCTTAGGCTATTGTCTGTACTAAGTATATCAATGTTATAAAAAAGAAAAATAATAACCTATTTTTAAAACGAAAAAAATTACAAGCATTTTTGTGTAAACAATATTTTTAAGCAGATAGTTTAAACAAAAATAAATTAACATTTCTTGAAGGCCTATTTACAACCACACAAACAATTAACACAAAATTAGAAATTCTTTAATTTTATTCAATCATTTAGGATTAAAATATTAATTAAATTATTAAAATATAAAACCCTTTTGTTTTCTTCTATTTCAATATTATCAATCAAAAGTTTATAAATGGCCACTCATTTATAATAGAAAATTTTAAGAAGTTCATTTTTGTCATTTATAATCACAAGAGCAATAAAATCAAGAATTATATCCGTTTCCATGTAACTATCAACTGAAGCCGTCAAACTAATCATTATCGATGTAGAAACAGCGCACACACACTACAGTCGCAATGTATTAATCATGTTAGAAAATAATTAATTGAGAATTGATTCAAAATATTTTTTTGTAGGTCGAATGTTGAAGTGAAACATGTTACTTGTATTATACGTATTAATATTGACAAAATTAGATATGGCTAGTTAGAAACGGCCTTTGTGATGAAGACGAAAAATCCTTAACATTCCGCGTTCGCAGGTCAGTCCAAAGTGGACATTTGTTTTCAAGTGGACACTCTGAGAACTGTAACAAATATTAAATATTTGTTACAGTTCTCAGAGTTTGTCTTTATCGGTCTCCTCACCATACCATGGCGACAACGCAACTCATCGAACTCTGAAAAATTAAATTTGTTTGTCATAGGAAAATTGTCAATTAATATAGTTACTTAGTAACAGCGTAGTGGATAAGAGCCATAACCTATTAAGTAGTTGAGGCCAGCAGAACCTTTGAAAACTATTTCAGACCGCTGTTATTTTGTAGTTATAATTTCAAAATACAAAACGCATGTTTTATATTTAAATCTTCAAATTTAAAAATGTAAACAGACGCAAGTATACGTAATAACCAAGTCCGAATCGAAACGTAGATAAAATATTCAACAGATATTAAGGGCAATTGAGATACCAAAAGAGCCATATAATATAGTTTAAGAACAAGTTACAATAAGGCGGTAACAAGCGTCGGTGACTATCAAATGGAAAGTCAATAAATTTGTTGATTGACTTCCTGTTGTAGATCAGTCTACTTAATTTTGTCGTTGATTTCTTCAAATAGATATTTATTTATACTTAAAATGATACCGATATCGTAAATAATCAATATCCGTTACGTGTAATGGTCACTAGTAGTTTTAATGTGGCTCTGATGATTCGGTTTGTCGTAAAAAAATGTTTACACAATCTTAATTGGGCCTGATTGAGAGTAAATTAAGATTGAAAATGTCTGTGAAATTATATAATTTGTCAGCTAAAAGAGGTAAGAAAAGTTAGTAGTAGCTACAAAACTGGTATAATTATCGGGTATAATTTCATTTAATAATTATAAACTAGTAATATATCGCTGTCTTATTTGAAATATTTCTTTACTGTTTGAAAACCGTAATCCTAATTATAAAAAAAATCCAATAACTAATCTATAGTACATTGCTTTTACTAGAAATAAATACAGAAGATACAATAGCTACGTGCATCCAGTAGTTATATAGATCGTTCATTGATCATTAAATATTTTAATAAAAATAATAATAACAGGTGATAAAAGAGGTTTTACTGTCCTAAAATATGTTTTCGTCGAAAGGTAATTAACAATACGGTAAAGCTTGCTTTAAAGCCCTTTACAGGCAGGTGCAGAAGACAGCAGTGTACGGAGATTATAAAAACAATATGGTGTCGACTGATGAGGAAGAATTCTTTAACGGATATAACATGTACACTAAGGTTTATTTTATGTACATAAAAGGCAGGTTCAGTATAATAAGACCGTTAAGAAAAAGAATTAAACTTTTTACTCATTTAGGAAACGTCTGAAACTGTTTTATTTATATATTACAATAGAATGGGTTCCATTCTATAAGAAATTCTTAAATGTTTGGATAATATTTAGAAAATACTGGCGATGGAAATTTTGGGACCTTAAAACATGCTCATTTTATTTCATTGATTTAGGTACAATAAATATAATGATACGTTTTCAAAGGAACCATATCTATACAAGTAGAAAACGAAACATATAATATTTGGCGACGTCTACCAAATTACGACTATTGCGACACCAATTTTAAAGACAACGGATGTGCAGAGTGACAGACGTACGGACAACTAACAAATAACGAACCTCTAACGAGAGAAACGTGTCAAGTTATGGCGACATGCAAAGATGCGGTAAACTGATATACCAAACTTGAAATTCACAACATTTTGTACCTAAGCAATTGTTTTCAAATAGCAACACTTAAAATTTAACAATACAAATATTAAAACAAAATGAACCACCGTAAATTTTTATTTAAATATCCATTTAATAAAAAATATTGCATTTAGAATAAGCTATCAATGTTTATAAAATCGATTCGAGAACCAAATAATTCTCAAGAACAACAATGGTAAGAGCTACCACATATATATGTCCTGTACTACCTACACCCCATTGTTCATCATTCACATCCATTGTGGATGCTTTATTATTGGACCTGTCAATAGTTAACTAACCCGGTACTGTCTTGTAAGATCTCGGTGACAGTTGAAAGATCCCTCTTGAGAGAATGTCTGATTTATCAGTGGAGGAAGATAATGAACCAGTATTGAACGGATTTAGAACGATATTTATGACTTTCAAAATGAAATGCAGAACTGATCATCATGACACAAACACTTAACACACTTGATTTTTTTCCTTACTTATTTTTTTTACAAGATTTTTAAAGAAAATGTAGATTATTACTAATATCAGGTGTATAATTCCAGTTCGATCTATTTCTTTATAAAATCATGGTGGGTGACGAAAACCATAGTTTGGTCATCTCATATTGTAAGTTCTCATACGAGCGTGTGAAGTCTCGGTCCGTTGGCCGCGACGTCTTCAATATCGTCTTGTACGACACGGTTCCTTGAGTTCATGGGAAATTATTTCGGACTTTTGATACGAGGCTATTGTATTTTTTTTTTTATTTCAATACAATGTTTATGATTTCAGCGAAATATGAATTGAAATGTATAAAAATCTCAGATTTTTCTTGCAAAATCTACGTATGATTTACGTAAGTGATGATTTTAATTTGAAATGAAGGTAAATTTAAAAATTTGAAATTAAGCAAATATCTCTTAATGTGCTCGAATTTTTTTTAGAACTAGGTCCTCAAGCACGATATTTAACCAGTCGGCCTAATCTAGATTTTAAGCAGAATAATTCCTGCTGTACCATATCTCAGTTACAAAATTAAAAAGAATAATAAAAATTTAAAATCGAAATTGAGTTACAAAAGGCGACTAAAATAAAACATGACGATTATTTGTTATTCGGTGCAGGAATATATTAATGATAAAGATGTGTCAATTTTGTGACGCTGTTTCTTATAAGGTTTTTTTTCCAATTTTAAATTAATAAACAATTGAATATCTGCGAAATTTCTTAACGATTCCTTTCTGCAGAATATGTAGATTCTTTTGAATAGGTGATAGCTTCCGTTTTACCCATAATTAATAATTTAATTTGTAAAATGACGATTCGAAGGTAATTTTGAAGCCTATTTAAATAAAGTTATTTTTCATTTTTGACTGAAATTTAAATTTTTTTAAAAACATTCAATCCATTAGAAGTTAGTAGAAACAATAGATCCAGTGGTCACCCGCATAAATCCACAATTTCTCAATGCGTCACACTCCTTGCCCACTATATTTCCCACGATGACCTGACCCGGTAATTTATTGGCCCTCCGTCTTCGCAACTACCTGTGACCGCAGGTGCACCTTAAGAAACTAGGGCTGTTCTGTCGTAATTGAAATACGAAAGTGTTTGTTGTGACAAAAAAAAAAAAAAAAAACACAAACATTAAGAAGTTCAGACTTTATAATATTTATATTTAAAAATTGTTTTTAAAAAAATGTTTATTCGATTAAAAATTTTATAACACAAGAAAACAAACTCAAGCAATGGGAATTTTTTGTTTTTATATGTTAAGAAAACGTTCGAAAATATTAGTAGATTTGAGAATTGAAATGATATAATTATGCCTAAAAAAAATCGGATATAATTTACCCTTTTTAAATATTTCTATCTGTACCATAGTTCTTGGCTATCATAATTTATATGTATTTATGTCATGTATCTTCAAAGTTTATTAATTTATATTTAAAATTAAATCAGTGTGTATATATTTGCGAAGTATTTTTCTAATTAGTATTGATCTTTAATAGTTAGTTGTGGGGTAGGTATTTGTTACTGATGAAGCTAGTGTAACTTTTTAAGCTAGTGTACAAATTTAGCAACTTGCAACCCCTACATTTTATACTAGATAATATAGATTTCTCTTAATCATAAATGGAAGTTCTTCGTAAAAATGAAACGTGACATAAGGAAAATAATAGTTGTGAAGCAACCCTGCAAGCGATATACGACGTTGTGTGATTTTCTTAAATGGTGGACACATGAGGTCATAGTTAAATAAGTAAAAACTCAAGGGGCGTTATGGGAAGTGAGCACGGTAACATCACCATGTAATATGCATCAACCTTTACCGACTCGTACGATGATTTTGTACGTAATTATCATCGTTTATGAGCATATTAATTGTATATTTTAAAGATAATTTTCGAGATCAGATTATGTGAACTACAGAACAATGACAAAATAATAATAATAAAAAAATTATAATTTAATTACGATTTATATATATTTTTAAAAGTTAAACGATCTTTTAAACAATTCGTATATACCTATATACATAATATTTAATAATGGTAAAATTTTTTGTCATTGAAAATCATAATAATATTTTTAATTGGGAAGACCGACGACAAAACAAAAATCAAATATAGTATTATAAAATTTTATGAGTAGTTCCAAATAATGGGTTGATTTTGTATAAATGGAAAATAAATATAATTAAAATAATGATAACTAATATCTGCCAACCCGCATTGGAGTAGCGAGGTGGATTAAGCTCTGATCCTCCTACATGGGGAAAGAGGCATATGCCCAGTAGTGGGATATTACAGGCTGAAGCGACAATGATAACTAATGATACTGACTAATAATCGCGCACTTATACCCTTTTTCATAATGACACAGTACAATTAGATGCAATAACGCAAAAGGATATACTTGATAAGAAATATGTGAATTATCAATAGAAAAAAAACTGTAATAACATCAGCTATTGTCTTAAGAAGGATAACAAGTTTTTATAAGGTTTCGCAAATCAATTGTGTAGCAGAATGTAATTTTCCGTGATTGAGATAAAAGCGTTAAATGAAATATTTATATATCGAACATCATTCATCCTGTAATTATTAAAATGCAGCAATTCATTTGTTGACTCACAAAGTGCAAGTTACTTTGTTATGTTAAACTTCCGTAACTTTTGTAATTTTTTTTTTATTATTTTTCATTAAAAATGTGTACCAATTCAATAGCTTTGTTTTACAACTAGTAACTAAATAAATAATGACATTATATACACTAAATATATTTAAAACAAAAATACAGTTGAGTAATCTACGTGTTATGATATTCTCACGAATATTATGAGGAGACGACTTTTTCACCTTAATGCACATGACGAAAACAACTAGAAACTTTTTCTTACTTTAAAAAATTACATAATTCCAGTTTAAAGGGAAAAAAATAAAAACCAGTTAAATATATTATATTTTTTAAATGCTGAGTTAGTCACAATTTTTATTACCAAATAATAATTAAAACTTATTTTGTATCGATTAAAAAATATATTGAATGTTAAATAATGAACAAAACTGTTGTTAAAGTTGTTGCATAACAACTTTTGTAAAAAGAAATGTGAAGAACCTTACCTTGATATGTGTCATACGATGATAATAAAGGTTCGAACTGGCCGTAAACCTTTTCCCACAGTGCTGACACTGGTGAGGCTTTTCTCCTGAGTGTATTCGTCTGTGTGTGTTGAGACTACTCGATGTGCTAAAGCCTTTGTTACACACCATACATACATGAGGTTTTTCACCTACAAAAAATAAACTAATAATTAAAATTTTGTGAAAATACAGCTTATTATTATACTATTAAATTGGAAAGCTGATTTTTAGTTCAGACATATTGAAAAGTATTTATTTACATCTTGGTACATTCCAGATAAATGATTATTTAAATGAAGGCCGCCTACCTGTGTGAGTTCTCATATGCCGTTTCAATAATGATGGCCTGTCAAAAGCCTTCCCGCAAACTTCGCAAGGTAATAAGGCACGCTCAGATTTTGCAGGTCTTCTTTGGATTTTAGGTGTCATTTCTAGTAGTTCATTCGATGACCCGGCAGATGACGATGTCAATGAATCACCAGATACGGATTTGTGTTCGTCTTCTGGGCCCGAAGGAGGTGAAATCGGTAAAAGTACTCTGGACAGTAAGGAAGTGGAAAGGTCTAACGGCGAATCTGCAACAATTTACGCTACTTAAAAATTGTACATTAATGAGATACTTTGAATTTAAGCTAAAGGTTATGCCAGTTTTAAATATTCTACCATCAAAATGTCTTTCGTAAAAATGTTGATCGACTCAGAACAAAAAGTCAAGTTTCCTTAAAAGTAAAACGATGGCGCTGAGCCGATGAATCAGACGAAAGATTAAAATCCGTTCAAATGTTCACCATTAAGACATGATCCAATCAAAGCGAAAAATTTAATGAACCAATTTATTGACAGCCGTAAAAACGTTGTTATGTGAGTCTAGACAATTTATGTTTATTGCAGTCTCTGTGTTTGGTATAGATCAGTTTTAATTAGGCTTTGAAAAAAAATATGATTTCTGTGTCTCAGACTTTCGTTTACTTTAACAAAAAAATGATAATAATAATAATCATAAGCTGGTTTGTGTGATAAATATTCCGCATGATTCTCTAGATGGTTACGATTAATTAGCGGAGTTCGTACCAGATCAAAGGATAGTTGTTTGTTATCATTGGTAGAAATATTTTTAATGATTGCTTGCACGGAATTCTGTATATGGATCTAATGTCAATTTGATAGTATCTCCGTTGACTGGCAGAGTATTACGTGCAAATTGATTACTGTTCAGATTTTGAATAACTAAGTTCCATATTTCTATCTATGGTTAGTATCGTTTCAGTATCAACAGATGCCGGTTAGAGTGTTGTTTTCTCTTTAGGCGGCTTGCGCACGTATAAAATATCTCTTTTGTTTTTATTATTTTTAATTTAAAAATAGAATTATAAATATTTTATGACAACTCTGATGTGCGTTATAAAGCAAATTAAAAAAAGTACGAAACAATTTTTTTTTTACTTTTGATTAAATCAATTCAAATTTCTTATTTTAATTTAAGTAAACGATTTTATTTTTATTTTTTTTCATTTAAAATAATTCCTTTTCGACAAAAGACTATAATATTAAATTTATAAATTACGCTAATGTCACTACTAATTCAAGTAAGGCCTGTTTTTGAATATAAACTTAAACATAAAATCCATTGTATTTTAAAAACAATCGTATCATATGAAATCAACCTTAACATTAGCAATATTTTTATATACACATATAGACCATTTCCGCCGACAGCTGCATTGGAATTATCGATGCGGTGTCCGATCGGATCTCTTTAGTGAAACAAACGTGCCGCGTTCGTTATCGTTTCGTATATAACTTAACTGTGCTGTTAAGCTCTGTTTATAATAATGTTAATAATTTCAATTTAGAAATGTATTTTGTATAAGTGTCCTGTAGGTATATTTGTTTGATTTCTTAATATCTATTTGATTTATGATAGCCTTTTTCAGTATGAACATAGCGGATGACTGCGAATAGCCACGCACAAGATGTTCTTCTTATGACGGCGCATGGCGTGCGGATTCGTGCGTGATATCTATATATTAATATTATTAAAATTACACGGGCGGAGGAGTATGAAATTTATATCGAGAAGGAGTGCAGAATGCCTAAGAATATTTCTTTAAAATTACACATCAAGAATACTGTAAAGCATTAAAAAATGTATTACACACACTACCATGAATTTGACACACACACGCATATATACTCTTTTGTTTTTTATTTTAGAAGTTTAGTCTTTGATAACAGAACCTTAATTATGTTCAAACTTATAATTTAAATTAATTATGGGCGAAATTTGTCGACTGGGCGACCAGTAGTATATGTTATTATGAACCAGTATATAAGAGAAACTTATGAATACGATAAGTACAGTAAATTGATTATTACTTCGGTGCTTCTAAAAATTATTAAAATATATATAATAATAAAATAAACAAAGTGATAATAAATGCGAAATATTATATATTTTAAAATCAAATATTTTTTTTAAAATTTGTCCTGCTTTGTCTTTCATAGCGTATTTTCTTAATTTCGGATTTATTAATAAAGAAAAATATTTGTAATATATTACTAATGATATTAAATATAACTTTTAATACAGAAAATGTTTTACACAATCGTTTAAACAATTAACAAAAAATCTTTATAAACAAAACGCAACGCATTTCTATTATCGAAAAATAATTTATTACAATTTACATACGGTAACAAATCACTAGCAACCCAAACATCGGTTATGTTACTAACGACAGTCATTTACAGATGTCGCATTGATCAGTGCCTTCGTGAGATAAAAAGGCAATCATGAAACACTCGACTACCGAACCGAAAGAATTCTTTGATGTGCCGCCCAACGAAGTGACAAGTAACTACGTGTGATATATTTAAAGATTTTTAGTATTAATACATTTTTATACCTAGAATATTATTCTATAGATTTTATATATAGATAATATTTATAAAATGGCTGCTGTAAGCGTAATAAATAATCAGGTTTTATTTTTTAAATAATTGTTGATATAGTCGTGCAATCTAATTAATTTTTTTTTCTGTAGATTCAGTTCAGCCTGCGGCGACGTGTGAAGTATCGTCAACGGCTCGCCATTTTAATGGGTTTTGGGGTTCCGTACCTATATATGTGGAAGTCTATTGCTAAAATTTGATATTGACTGAACAAATATCTGCCTGGAAAAGGGCTCTACATTCCGAAATGTAGCACTTAGTGAAACTTTTATAAAACATGTGTTACTATTACGACCGCTACAAATGCCATTTCATGTACCAAAATTTTTAACTTTAAAACTCAAATTTTTACAGAACCCATCGTAGGCAAGAAGAACTAGATTCGTAGATTTTAATGACCTTCTGCAAATATCGCGATAATTGTGAAAAGAGATATTTAAATAGTGATCTCTTTTAAAATTAAAAGTCGTAAATGCGATGATAAGTAACGTAGCCACTTAATAAAAATCTGAATATTGATCGACTCCACTAATTAGTACCCTCGAAATTATCTATAGATCTACATAAAGTAATAAATATGTAACGGGCTATTTTTGTATGTTTATGATATTTTTTTGTTAAGTTTGACGGGCGATTGAAAAAAGGGCTTCTATATCGATCGGGCAATCGACCCTAAACCGAATCAATCGAGTTTTAGTCGCTATGTGTATTGACGGAGAAAGTCAGATTTTTTTCTGATCATTGTAAGAAGTTACCAGAAACTTCAATCCATCAAAATTATATTCTTCTTCTTCTTCAGGGTTAATGGCTTTCAATAGTGCTAAATGAGCACAGACAATTTTGCCAATGTCACGTAGAAAAAAGTCAAATGATGCTGTCCTCAAATAGTGTACATGTGTTGAATGACGTTGACAGCTAATTGGCAATGCGGTTATAATACTCTTGATGTAAGCGTAAATACGCGGTGACAACACCGTGGTAAGGAAAATACTAAAACTCAAATCACCAGGAAGCTCTCTTCGTCCAACTGAGACCTAATACCAGCTATCGTAAATATTTATCATTTCATATCGATCGAAATGTTTATATGAGTTTTAAATTCAATGTGTATCAATTTAGCACAATTTCATGCATCGTCTGACGCTATTACGAAGCGGTACGCTTATTTTAAACGATCGTAAAAACTTTGCATACCTATGTGTGTATGTACCACTTTCACCGCATTCGAACATTATAATCACCATCTAAATGCAGAAGAATGTACAATTTTTTTGATAATAAATAGTATTCGCATGTACGTTGTCTCAGAAATAATAACAAGGTATATAATAACAAATGATAGTAAACACATTCCTACTGCCGCTTCTTTTATAAAAGATATAATTATACATTTAAACTAGACAGACTGCTTGGATTTATCTGTTTTGACGGTTAATGCCTGGTTTGTGTGAGGTTAATTGTCAATGTGCTCTATTGGTTTAATAAATAGGAGTTTTCCTTTTAGCCTCAGAGTTATAAACTCGATATTTATTATATAGGTGTGTTAACTGTTTTAACTGAGGCCACAGCAGGAAATATCCTAATATCTCAAAATTTGGACCAGCCCGACTGGGAAAGTACCTCGATCTTACAGAAGATCACAGCTAGTAGCAGTGGAGTCGTACGCTTGTTTGCCGACCGAATTGTATAAAATAATAATAATAATAATAATAATTTATTTATAAAAATAGGAGATAAATTTATTGCTGGTACCTAAAACACCTGACTATGAACAGACGACTGTGTGTGTATGTAAAACGTATTCTCTTATTATTTTCTTGTGAGAGAGATAGCAGAGGCTTAAACATAGACTTGCACATGAAGTATATTTTATTATTTACCTTCTAATATAGAATCCATAGTTTGTCTGTACAAGTTGTTCCTCATTCTTACGAAGAACAGCTCTTCAGGTCTTTCAGGAAGGTAGTAGACCACCAGCTCGGTGTGAGCTGACACTGGTTTAACAGCTTCGTAAACGGGTTCACCCTTAACTTTTGTGCAGACTAGGTTAACCTGTGATAAAAAAAAGTATAAAACTAAATGTATCTCGCATTTCCGCTCGCGCTTAATTTTAATAGTTTTATATTATTGCTATTTTTAACCGACTTCCAAAAAAGGAGGAGGTTCTCAATTCGACTGTATTTTTTTTTTTTTTTTTTTTTTTTTTTATGTATGTTACATCAGAACTTTTGACTGGGTGGAGCGATTTCGATAAATTTCCTTTTAATCGAAAGGTAGTGTGTGCCAATTGGTCCCATTTAAATTTATTTGATATCTAACAACTACTTTTCGAGCTATATCTAATAATGCGTTTTTACTTGACGCTTTTTTCGTCGACCTACGTTGTATTATACCACATAACTTTCTACTGAATATACCGATTTTGATAATTCTTTTTTTGTTGGAAAGGAGATATCCCAAGTTTAGTACCATGATAAGGAAACCAGGATCTGATGATAGGATCCCAGAGAAATTGATGGAAATTCTTGAAAATCCGCAATAACTTTTTACTGGGTGTACCGATTTTGATAATTCTTTTTTTGTTGGAAAGGAGATATCCCTAGTTTGGTACCATGATAAGGAAACCAGGATCTGATGATGAGATCCCAGAGAAATCGAGGGAACTTCTTGAAAATCCGCAATAACTTTTTACTGGGTGTACCGATTTTAATAATTTTTAATTTAATAGAAAGCTGATGTTTGTCATGTGGTCACATATAAATTTTATTGAGATCTGATAACTACTTTTTGAGTAATCTTTGATAACGCGCAGTTACTTGAATATTTTTTCGTCGATCTACGTTGTTATTACTCGTCGATGTAATTGAAGTCGGTTTTTTTTTTCGTTTGCGAGCAAACACAATTATTATTTTAGTATTTTTAAAACCTACAGAGATTCAAATAAACAGAATATTTGATTAAAAGTTAAATTTGACTGATAATTTTTAGTTAAATAAAATAAATGAAAGTTACATACTTGTAACTTATGTACGTAGTTACATAGTATTATATATTTTGATTTATCTATAGCTTTAAATATTTTATAAAAAACACTTACTTGAGGTCCATAATTTTCTGAGACTCGTAAAAATCGAACCCAATTACAATGTCGGACTTGTACCCCCCCTGATGTGCAAACTTCGTCGAATAGACCAAATCGATGACGTACCTTTAACAAAAAGAAAATTGAATATCATGACAATATTTCCATCCACAGAACTATCCTTAGAATTTATCATATTACGAGTATATATGAAGATGGTTCAGAAAACACCTTATAGCTGGCACTGTCAGTGAAAAAAACAGTCTACCCTCAATTCTCTTAACCACAAGTTAAGAGTTAAGTATATGATATATTTATATTACAAATAATTTCTAAACAGTCTCTAGAAGTTTTAACGCTGGTTATAGGTATATGAATGGTATCTGATCAGATACTGTCTGATGAAAAAACAAGTCCAGGAATATCTTCCAAATTGTTTTTTGTTTTGTTTTTGACATTGTTTAAAAACTTGCAATATGAAAAAATTAGACCGATTTGAGCTCGGACTTGAAGCTATGGCCGTATAATATATGGCAATAGTTGGTACAGGTCATCGTAATCTTCCAATATTTACAAAGTTCATCAGCAGAACTTAAAACTATAGATAAAAGTTAAACGCCTCAACTGAATGCTTAAATGTTTAAAAGCCAATATTCCTCTAATTAGATTCAACTTTTTCTTATCGCTATTTCACAGCAATTAGTATAATTTTTATCACTTTAACGAACGTTTTTCAACTATTTTATACGCCTTATCAAATTTTAATTCATCGGCTTTTAATATCTCCGACGGTTCTCTCTGATGTCGCCGCAATTTATTTAGAAATATATTGGCAATGATAGCGCGAGTCTTGAAATGGGATCTTTGTGCAATATGTATTCAAAGTTAAACGGTAGTATATTCGTAGACTGGTAGGATGTTTTATCGATAAGCGAGATATTTAAACGGTATTTATCGATAAAGGCACATCTATCTGTGTGTGAAGTAAAGAAGTATAATTTGTAAGGGTTACACAAGCAGGTCGGTACAAGGACTGTTTTGTGATGTAACACAACGTTCTTCTGCACAATTCAAAATTATGAATCTACACGTGTAAGCGCTTTAAATATGTTTTGTGTAATTCATAAATATATGTCTGGTTACAGTGGACATTATTAATAAAGTTTTGTTTCTTTTTTTAAAATTTATATACTATTTTCTACAAAATGGTGCTCATTTTTTTACAATTTTTCGTCTCAAACCGTATCACTGTATTTCAAAAATAAATGTACCAATGTCGAAATATTTATCTATACATCTATACATATTATAATAAAATGGTAGGAAAGTCAAAACTGTACATTGAATATTTTTTTTAAAGAATACTTGGGGTGTGATCTACAATCGATACCGAAGCCAAAAATATAGTTTTTAGAATTTTTGTCTGTTTGTCTGTATGTATGTCCGGGATAAACAAAAAAAGTACTGCATGGATTTACTTCAAATTTAGCACGAATATTATTAAGAAGTCGGGTCAACATATAGGCTTCATATTATCACGCTATCACCTACGGGGAACGAGCAGTGAACCTTTATTTCTTCAATGCACTCTGTAACAACGTGTAATCTAACGACGCATATTTGAATGTTGTTGTTATTATGTTAATAACCATGCTATAAGCTAGCTTCACACTATAAATAAAGACATTCTGTAGTATATTTAGTAAAAGCATTGCACCCATGCGAAGCCGGGGCGGGTCGCTAGTATGAAATACAATCCTTTTAAAAATCGATGATTATATATCATATTCAAAAACAAAGAATACAAAACTATCACTGAACATAACATTCAATAAATATTCAATTCGAAAGTAATTCAGATGCTAATGTAGACATCATCTTTACAGCTTCCAAATATATTAGACTAATAAAAATGCAAATTTATACTAATATTGTACCGTGGTAACGAAACAAGACATAAAATAAACTATATATCAGATCCATCGATTAAAAATTAAATTTTAGTTAAATTAATATAAACAAAAGAAATAAAAATAATTGTTATTATACAAAAAGGATTTCAATTTGTTTCTAACAAATTGAAATAGTTTTAGTTAAGTCGATTTAAATAAAAAGTATACTAGGATTTTTTTTTATTGAAACAACAAAGGTAACATAAAAACTGCCTATATAACTATAAATTGCTTATGCGATGAAAAAGCAATAATGCTTTTGGGTCAAAAACTAAAAAAAAACTCTTTTGCGTCCATGGAGATATTTAGAACTAATTTTTGTTTATTTCATTTTTATTTAAAATGCGTATTCGATTTATTTTGATACGTTATTATAATGAATTAAATTTAAAATACTTCGATTTATGTTCTGAATTTATAGGTTTTTAATTGGTTCTATATCGATTTTATCAGTTCCTCTCTATATATCGATTTTATCAGTTCCTTTCTATATATCGATTTTATCGATTCCTCTCTATATATCGATTTTATCAATTCCTCTATATATTGATTTTATCAGTTCCTCTCTATATATCGATTTTATCGATTGCTCTCTATATATCGATTTTATCGATTTCTCGAGAGATCAAAGTGCGATATTTTATGTACGTTATAAATTTTAAAAAGCAATTTGCTAAAAGTAAAATCTAATAAAAAAATTAACAACTTGTCGGAACGAATTAGACTGAATATGTCAATATTTGATAATTGTTTCTATAAATTTATCTATTCTATTCTCCCTGTTTGCAAATAGTTATAATAAAAACAAGTACGATTTGTACGTTTATATTTGTAAATAATATTTTTTTACCATAACTTACATTGTCCTGAACTGCCTTGGCTATAAAACGTGATGCTACTTATGAAATAGGAAAAGTAGTCACAAATGTCAATGAGGATGAAATGCACGATATAAATATGTACAATGTACATACTGTTCACGTAGTTGCGCAAAGCAAAGTCAAACCTAAAGCAATGTTTAACAATTAACTCGAAGGAAGAAGGTATATGCTTGAGGTAAATATGTTTTTATATCTTTAAATATTTATAATGGACAATTTAATTTTAATAACGATCTCATACTGTATATTAATTATGTGAATTATTTTTTTTCCTCTATTTGGTGATGATTGTTTGTAATTTTTTTACTTTTATCATTGTTTCGTTTTTGTAACATTTTACTATGTTATCTTTGTTGTTATAATTTTAGGAACAATAGGTGTTTCTGGAATCTACCCAATTATGTGAACTTCATATTAACCGCATACAATTTAGTCATAATTATATGATTATATAAACATCGCACATTATAAATTTCATATACCTGTATTAATTATTTGTATTATATATCTGATTTTATTTCTGCAAAATTAGTAGGTAACGTAAATGTTATATTCATATAATTACATCATTAAATGTATGAATTAGCACGTTTTCGACAAAACAAAAGTTTAAGAACTTTAAGAATATTAATCTGTTTCTAGTGTTTGAAAACAAAATATATTAAAAAATAAAACCTCTTTTCCTCTTTACACGGATTCCTTAATTCATATTACGAGAAATGAATAAACTTTCTGGTAATATCTCACGCAATGGTAATCTCTCTGTACCTCGTATCATTCGCAACATCATTATCTTCATTAGTACAAATGTTTCACGAGAAGTCAAGATCACAGCGTATGCTTCTCATCAACGTTCGAAGAACTACATCGACCCCTAGCTATCACGACCGATATGATCCGTTTACACTGAGCCGCAATACTACGCGATATATCCTTGAAAAAAGAATGACTATTATGAAATAAATAAATCATTAAAACACTCCATAAATAATATATATATATATATATATATATATATATATATATATATCATATTTTATAATATATATGAATATATATATATATCATATTTTTTTATTTATTAGAACACACAATATTCACGTTCATAGTTGTCCGTGCCATTTTAAACGTATTAAGTAATTTTGCTTATCTACCCTCTTTTTAAAATAGAACTTCAAATCATTAATCAAGTCTTTAACGTATTCTTACTTCTTCGAATTATTGCGGAATCTTCTGTTATTTTAGTACTGATGAAATCTAATAAAAACCTTTTCCTACATGGATAAAGACACCTGTGCCCAGCAGTTGGATTATACAGGCTGAATGCGAAATCTAATCGTCTCAATTAATTAAGAATTAAAACTAGTTTCTGATATTTTTGGTCTAGTGAGTTAACTTTCTCGCTAATTACCCTGATATGATAGTGACGACTGCGTGTGTGTGGTAATTGGAAAATTTATGGTTTATGATTTTAAATAAGATTAATTGAGTTTGTAAGGATGGGCTTAGTTTTATGAAACCTCTTATTCGCCAGTATATGTCTTATAGCATGTCTTAAAACCAGCAGGATTAAAATAATCTGAATGTCTGATAACTCTGTCCTTTTTTGTACCTCTTCATTGATAGTTGATTTTTATTTCTACATATGTGTTATTGAGAAATAGTTGCATGTTCTTTTTAAACATACACTTAAATTTAATATGTCTTTATTTTCATTATGCTCTTTGCTACTTAAAGAATTCAATATTTTTTTACAATTTTACGCACATATTACTTACTAACTTGGAAAACGTAATAAAAAAAATATTAAAAAATTAAAAAACCACTAAAATTCAATGTTAATTATAATAACCGCTATTCCAAATATTTTATATTATTTTTTCAAACATTTTTCTTATATAAAACTCCGTCGAAGGCGTCGTTACGATATTATATAAACGATTTTCGACTAACAGAAGCGCGCCAGGGGCATATTCTTGCGTGCTTTCTCAAAAACCAGTACAGTGCGAGTAAGTATCGTAATAGCATTAGATTTAACCGTACCAAATGTTAACTATTGCTCTTAATTGCTGGTTAACGATATGCACATATTTATATGTAATAAACACGTGTTTCGAATATTCGACGATGATGAAAAATTTTTAACAATTAATTAACGGAACCTTTCGAACAATTTATTGGATGTTTTGCTTTAATTCAATATGGAACGGTATTTTGATGAGATTTTGAAATGCAATCGAACCTTTTAAGTTGTTGTTCTGACGTTTAAGAGTAGGTGTAAACTATTTCATATTTTAAATTAATTTGTCTTTGTTACATTGGGTAAATGTTTAATTTTGTGTGTTAAAATGTTTTTTTTTTTTTTATAAATAATATTATGCATTACGTTTGTGTTTGTTAATATTCTTGCCAGCAAACACTTTCAGTGCTCACTTTATTGTCTTACAAAACATTGTTTCTGAAATAAATAAACACCTGTGCTTGAATTGACTACACCTTGATTGCATTATTAATTATATTTCTGCAAGTTTACAATTGCTACTTGTTGGTGTTATTACACTTCTTATATTCGTCATTAGTCATTAAATTTCATAAAAATAATTTAGAAAATTAGCAATAGTTCAGAGGTATGAAATTTATTTCATAGTATAATTATGTTGTAATGTTGGTAAATTATGTGGGTGCATATATATGTACGTAACTAAAACTTTAATATCGTGATTGCGTTTTTAAACAGAAGCCAAAATGATTGTCGGCCCGAGGCTCGCATTACTGACATCTCTGCATGCGATATCGGTTAAACTTAGATGTAGTTTGTTTCCATTATGCAGAAAAACTTTTTCGTACGCTTGCAGATCCAGTTCACTCTATATCCAGACCATAATACAGGCTGGAGGACGGCAAGTATTGTTATATTTAGATAAAATTTGTCTCTCATTTTCTTTATCTAACGTAAACTTAACATAACTTTTGTTTCTTTTATTATTTATAAACCGTTTTCTTGAAATTATTCACTTGATGTATCAAAAAGACAAAAATATTCCAAAAAATGTACTGAAGTAGAAAGTAGCCACTTCTTTTACAAATATCGTATATGGAATCCATTGAATTTTCCTTCATGAATTTAGACTCATAATAATATAGTTACAATTAGACTCATAATATAAATACAGTTTCAAGCTGCAGAGTGCAAAACAACATTAGAAATAGATCTAATTCTGCAGCAGAATTCGTCCGTTTTCTCGTAACAATGGAGATCAACATCCATGATTGCGCCGCCCGAAGCGATTATTTGACTCACATCTACAAAATTGCGTCGGCCGCACGCGCTATTATGCACGAGAATTTAAACTGAGGAGGCTCGTTAGAATATACGAGTCGAATGGAAATTAAGACGAAAAAACGTTGATACAGGAACTAAATTGGAGGTTGTAAAACATGTCGTTTATTTAATAAAGAATTTAAATTAATTTATATATAGATAAAAAACTATATACTCCTACGCAATAACGAAATCTGGAGCTTTAGAAATTGTAATATGTAGTAATTTGTGAGGAAGGTGAAGTTATTGAAGAAAATCAAAGACATTAAGAAAATCGATTCATAACAGATAAATAAGGTGAATTAGAATAGTTAATGATATTGTAACATAAACGTGAGAAGGACTGCTTGAGATTAAAGAGGAAACCAATATTTTGCAAACAGCTTTCCAAGTTTATATTCAAGCGTAGGTGTAAATAAATCATCATTGAGAAATACACCGTGTGTCTAAAGTAGCGCATGCCTTACAAATGTTCAATGATTACGAGTCTTGAAGGCCGCGGGTAAACAGTAATAATACTAGATTATTGTAACCGAATACGCATATGGATTCAGATTGAGACGATAAAGGAACAAAAATTAGAAAATGACTGAATACTTATGGTTTTCGTTGGTGAAATGGATGGAAAAGCTATATCAAGAGATGAAAATTTAAATAAATTCAAGTATCATAGCTTTTCGACAATCGCTAAAGAGAAAAGAAAAATATACGAAGATGGTCAAAATACAGAGAAAAAGATAATTTACATGGCTCAAAAAATTGTTTTTAAATCTAGAAGTATAATATAAATAAAGACCACAAAAATCAGTTAAGTTTATTATATATTATTCATTTAAAGCCGTGCAGGTCGATTAGTTTGTAAAACCGTTAAAAATATGAACTCATCACAGCAGCTGATATTTTTAAAATTGCACGAGATTTGAGCAGACGTTTATATTTAACAGCACGTGTCTTTACAAATGTTCAAAGATTGTAAGTCGTGAAGCCCGCAAGGAAGACGTAATAACAGGAGGCCGTTGCAATACAAGTACGGAAGCTAAGTGCATAGAAACAAAAACACCCAGTCTGTTCCAGTTTGTAGTAGAATAATTTATATCTCGTATTAAATATTTGACCTGGAAAATGGATAGTTTTAGACTCAATAACTACTGAGATTGGCTTACGTACTTTTATGGCATTTATAAAATAGTGGTCCCAATATTTCCATATTTTACTACCAAATTATTCATCATTGAGAAATTGGTTTTTGAAAACACAAAAGAAATAAAAAAATATAAAGATATATTAAAGACTTTTTCCATAATTTGTAAATATTTATTTTCTTATAATAATTATAAGCGTTTCTAAAAAAAAAAAAAAAAAACGAAATGAAATTAGATAAATAGAAATTTCAATATGTGCTTTCCCTTATAACTCAAACAATATGACTCGAGGGCGAATGTTTCAAGTGGCATAGTCATGATCCAAATTGCACCTCATTTCATACGGAACCCCGGTTTTGCGATTGTACCAATTGTCAGCTGTGCGTTGTGATTGGAAATAAATAATAGAGTATAAATAACATACACGCAGACGTAACTGACAAGTAGCTCGGGTAACTGGATTAAATTCATATTGTAGACTATCCGCAATTACTGACGATTATTTGTAAATTACTGATTTACTTACCGTTTTATAATTGATACGTTTATACTGTAATTAATGTAAAATTTATATGGTGATGAGTTTCGTTTTGTTTGAATACGTTAATCTTTAGTGTGATCAGTGGGATTCGGGTTTTTTTTCTTCTTTAGACAGATTGTCGACGAAAGACGATATGATACGAGTTAAAATTACGCTATACTCCATATAAACAATTATGACATGAACAAAAGATGAAATCAAAATGTATATCTTTTAATATATAATATTTTACTGGTGTCTCAAATTATATAATAAAATAATTAAGGTCAATTATATGTAGGTATATTGTGGTGTCATCATGTTTTACGGTTATATATATTGAGAATGAAATATGTATTTTACAAAATCCATAACTTTTTCTATGTATCTTGGTTGATAGAAAGTAAAGAAGAGACAAATATGTTTATTTCTAGATAAATTTCTTCAACCCTTTTTTGGAATGAATGGGTACTTGTAAAGGTAGGAAATACAGATGCTGGAAGATGCTCAATATTTATTTGATTTTAATTAATTATTTACTTATTAATATTATCAGCTGCTACACATGTAGAAGGGACTGGTCCACAAGTTTAAAGTCGCTCAACGTGCAATGGAACGGCCTGTTTGAGGTTTCTTTCAAAGATAGGATTAGAAATGAGACTATCCGCGAGAGAACGAAAGTAACCGACATAGCCCACAGAATTAGCAAGTTGTAGTGGCAGTGGGCTGGTCATCTGTGTCATAGGACCTATGACCATTGGAGCAGACGGGTACTGGAGTGGAGACCGCGTCTTGGCAAACACAGTGTGGGACCTCCGGCCGGTTGGACCGACGATCGTACGTAAGATTGACAGTGTTAGCTGGATGAGGATTGCGGAAAACCGGGATGTCTGGCGCGAACTTGGGGAGGCCTATGTCCAGCAGTAGACTGCAGTAGGCTAAACTGATGATGATGATAATACATGTAGAACAAAATAGACTTTTTATCTTACTAAGAAATTCTGACGGTAAAGAAAAATCTCTTACTATTGGTCTAAATGCATCTAATTTTTCTTTCTTTTTAATGTTTTCTCCCCTAAGGTAATATTTCAATAAATTTGTAAACGAACCCTCTTTTATATAAAGATAATCAGAGGTGGCATTTAATATTGTTAACAATTTCACGGTCCAACACCTACCCCATCTATCCACATGGTAAATAAACCACGTGTTACACTGAGCCGTGACGCGTGCCTTACCCGTCATGCTCGGTATTGCACTCAATTACCGTGTCATTACGATAATGGGTTTACGCTTACATATGATATATTACTGAGTGTCTATTTAACATGTTATGAGCAAAATTTTATTTATATTTAGTATTATAGAGCAATTATTTATTACTATATAATTAATTCATGATAATGACATTTTTAGTACTGATTCATTTCTTCGAGTCTAACGTTATAAAGCCTTGCTCGACAAACAAGCTTTCTAAAGCCGAAAAAAATCAAGTCGGCCCAATAAAAACGGAAATTTGCGTATATTGGTCGTAATAATTTGCGTTTATTGCTATCGGATTGCTATCAAGTGCGAAAGATCGGCAATTAAGGCAATTCTTTCTTCTCGTGCTATGTTAAAATTCAGTTTAACTGTATTAAATAATTTTAAACATGTTTTTTTTATAATATATTTTTTTAATTGTCACTAGACACAATATGTCATGGTCTGGTATACCACGTGGGGAGTGCGTCCGACCATAAAATTGCGTGATTAAATTTAATTGAACATTTGTATGGTAAAAGAAATAGTTAATCGTTGTTAATGACATTTTTTTTGATTGTAAGTGGTGTTAATTACGATAATTCAAGTAGGTTTCATATTGGATTTATGGTCTCTGAAAGTAATTTAAATTCGAGCCAATTCTATTCACTACTAAACGTTTATATAAAAAAGGCTATATATTTTTTTTTAATATTTGCTCACAATTTAATTTTAAAATTTTTGTTTTCGATTTTTTATAATCGTTTTTTGTTTGTTTATTACGCTGATATTTGTCTCATAGATATACAAATCTTAATATATATAAATTACGCGTCACATTGTTTGTCCGTGATGAACTCCTAAACCACTTAACCAATTTTAATCAAATTTGCACACCGTGTGCAGATTGATCCGTTTGCAGTTGATATATATGTAATTATGTATGCCAAGTGTGGTTTACTTGTGTAAAGGGTATGGTCACGGTCCGGTATACCACGAGAGAGGGTGATTGTTAGACCGTGTAATTGCCTTAAGCGATTACACACTACAAACATAATTAAATAATCATTCACTTTTCATTCAAGTGTCATTTTTTGTCTGTTTCAAAGTAGGAGTATTAAAATATTTGTTTGATATTTGTCATAAAGTGAACACATCGAAGAAATTTTCACAAGCTTTTTTTTTCATTTGCTATGCAATACAAAATAAAATAACAAATTATGTTCACGTATAAATAAAAAAAAAGAAAAAAAAACGGGCGTGCTTTAGACCACACGATTGAAGTAAAAGTTCTTTAGTTACACCCCTACAGTAATATACAAAACGTAGCTCTCTCTCTTTCTATCTTCACTAACTTATATCTCCCTCTCAATTTCCGTGTGCCTCGGCTGATCACACTTTTCGTAACGCTCTCGTCACGCATTCACCAGTTTACTCCCCAAGTCAAGGTTGCGTAAAGAAGTTCAACTTCAAAAACAATCTAAAATTAATTGTCTTTTTTTTGCAGATGTAAATTAACAAAATTTTCTGTTCAAAATACAAAAAGTATCAAGATTACAGTATGAAGCAGCCCTGTCTTATAATAAGCGTTGACTGCATACGATGTTACCAAAGAAAGTGTTACAAACTACCACGTCCCACTGCGCATTGTATCTTTTTCGACGCTTCATAGACCGTAAAATTGGATTATTTATTGTTTGTCTCAGAACACCATTTTGATCGTGATCGAATCTTGAGTGACTCTTTTTTTAATTTACAAATTAGAGTTTACGGAATTCTAAACGATAAAAAAGGAATTTTTTTTAAGCATCACTCTATAGGCCTCTTGCTATTTTTGTTTCTTTACAATGAAAAGGACTTTACAGTTAAATCTTTGTAACAAGTAAGTTTTTGTGCGTTAAAAAAAACGTTTTTATTTAATCGACGAAATATAACCAAGTAGTTAAAGTAGCTATTTAATCCCAACCGTATTGGTTGAGAGAGAATTCGACACACTAAAGCCAGACCTAAAATTAGTTTAGTACCATTTAAATTTTAAGCAATCCAAAATTCTAAGGCAACGTCAAAAAGAACGCAATAATACAGCGGAATCTGCAATCATCGCGTCACAATTTTAATCAAGGGTCCGTCGGATTCTATCGCTTTTTTCGCATCCAGATTCCTTAGCGACGTAATAATTGCACAAAATAACAGGGCGGGGTTGAGGACGGACTTTCATACGGTTGCATTTCGGTAGGCGATCTAGATTATCGACGATCTAGAAGCGGCTTAAAATTAACGCGTGATTTATTAAACACACACACACACACACACACACACACACACACACACACACACACACATATATATATATATATATATATATTTATATATGTACATTTTTTGAATCTTTCTTTATCTTTTTTTTTCTATAAGTTATTGTTTTGCGAAAAACAGCCACGATAGTGAGCGAATAAGAACTTTGGAGGAAACAATTTTGAAGTATAAATACCACTGCATTCTAATTAAACACAAAAAACCCCATCTGCCAATACACAAACTATAATAGTACTTAAATTAAAATAAAAAGTTCAGTAAAGTTAATTTATCGCTAATAGATGCTGTGAATAAATATTTATATTTCATATACCCCTTCTTTTTCTTAGTAACAGTATAGTAAAGGCTATAATATAAAGGTAGACATTATAGTCATAATTCTTAGGATGCTCTGTATTGTCATTTAATGCCATATTTCTAGATGACTCGTATCATCAGATAATCACAATCCACATAATAAATATAGCACAACAATGCGTTGATTATGTGTAATTTAGACGAAAATATTAAGATACCGTTCCATAGTTTCTTAAGCGGAAATTCCATAGACGCTTCCTCTGTTTCACAATTCTTATCCAGTTCCATCTTAAATCCTGAACTGAAAAAACCATAAGCTTTGTAATTATTTCATAATTGGTGGGTTGTAACCGCCTCGGTAGCCGATATATCACAGATTCATATTAAACTTAAGCAACAGACACACTGTGGGTTCGAATTATGTTTTATGATAAAAAAAGTGATTGAAATTGTACCTACTATTTGACAACAATTATTAATATTATAAAAGAAATAGAAAAATACTTATATGTTTATTTTATGTTATATAAGTGTTTTCAAGACTCTCATTAATAAAGAATTTAGCTAACTAATGTGTTTTTCTAATATATCAATATATGGAGTATCGATTAGATTAAATCAAAGTACCAAATCAAATATATTTTTTGTAGTCTAAGAAAGAAACATTAAAAAAAAAATGTGATGTTAATGTTTTATTGAAAAAAATAGTTTATTCTCAGAGTATTAACGCAAGCCTTATCTTCATATGTTTTGTTGATCAGACCGCTTCAGGCTATGTTAATACGTCCGTTCTTTTAAACTAACTTTCATTTCGAATCATAGGTGCCGTTTTAGAATGAATAATAACTGCATCATATTAAAAAGGCGTTAGATGTTAGTTTTGTAATATGTTCATTTAAATGGAAATATGATAGCTATAAACTATTTAATAACACATTATAATAAACTATATAATAGCAAAAAGACAAACGATAATCAGAACGAAACATGCAATATAACTATATATATATTAATACGTGAGGCAAAAACTTTGTACCCCTTTTACGAAAATTACGCGGACGGAGGAGTATGAAATTTCACATACTTATAGTTTATATAGAGAAGAAGTGCAGAATGCACATATATTTTTTAAATTATGCATAATACATTAAATCAATAAAAATATATTACACACCCATGTATTTGACACACACGCATATTATATTTTTCTGTTGATTGTCAAAGTCTGTAGTCAAATTGATTTTTTAAAAAAAAGGTTCCTTATTTTTATTATTTTTTGGTTTTATTTAATTTAAATTTTTAATTATGGTCGAATTTCGACCTCTGGGCGACCACTACTTCTAGTAAATGTCTATAAAGACTAAGTATAATATTATACTCGTTAAAATAAGAAAAGGACAAAACACAAACTCAAAAAGGTAATAGCTAATAAAATCACTACAATATTACCTACTACTTCTTCAGCTGTAAGCGTTAAAAGGGGAAACTTATGTTTCCAGAGTGACAGTACCATTTCGCACAATACTGTATATTGTATTAAAAGAAAATAAAAGTTAATTTAAATTATTCAATATAAATTCTTGAACTATTTTTATGGACCATGCAAATACACCAATTAGTTCTTAATAAAATATCAATCGTTACAAAACGTAGTGCTTCGGAATTCCATTAAGAATTTTACTGCACGGGAAATAAGTAAAAAAAAAAGCAGAACACGTCCAGCGCTCAATGGAACACGATATAAAAAGGCCTAATTTATCCATCGTGTCTGATTAATTATTCTATACGACACGAGTATATTCCCCGCTTCCACATGCATTACTGGTTTTCAATGGGCGATGTTACGAAAATTATTAAATAGTAATTAGTAGATCGTGAAGTTATCGATTTTACCGTTACATGGTACGTACGAGGCACGCTGCCAAATAAATCAACATCAAATATATTGATAAGTATATTCAGGTTGAGCGTGGAATTAAAAATAATGTAATGGTAATAAAACAAGTACCTATTACCGAAAAAAAAAAATATTACGCTTCCAAATTGAGTGGGCAGAAATCTCTTAAAACCAATTATAAAACTAGTAAGTTACCCTTTTAACGCGTATTAAGTAGTTATAACTTCAAATTCGTGATTAGTATTTTTAATGTACGAATATAGACTAATGAATAAATCACCAATGTTGTATACTATTGATTTAATTTAATTTAAAACTAAATATATTGAGTTCAGTTAGGCCTATCGCAGTCCACCGCTGGACATAGGCATCCCCAAGTTCGCACCAGACATCCCGGTTTTTTCCGCATATGTAATAGAGAGCAAACATTTAAAAAAAGTAACATAAAAATATAATGATAGGTACAACAAGACTGTCTATACCAATTTCTTAATCGAAGTATACTTGTAGTATTAATATTGATATAAGAGAAATGATAGATTTTGCATCATGATAATGAAGAGAATTTTGCATAGATAATAATACAACTACTACAATATACACTACAAATTGTCACACAAATAAAAAAAACTTTTGACTTAGAAGGGAACAGTTAATTATAAATCACCTATTACTACGTATAATTGAAACGGCCTTGTACACATGTGTTATGATTTCAATTTTTTGTAACTATGTGCAAACTTAAATTTTTGCGTGTCATATTTCTTCAGTCTAGAAATAATCTTCGATAATCGATTTATATTCATATTACCTCGGATATAAGTAAGAGAGTACATAATGATTAGCTATCGAATTAAACCACGCACCAGTTACCTATGTTTTAAAGGAGATAAATGTGTATTGCTTGGTACAGAACATATTAGCATTCCGGAATGTACCGTTATCCGATACAGATTCGTTGTCGGGTTTATTAATAAGCAAATCTAAAGAACTCGTCGGTACATATGTACATTTAAGTGTATCTTGAGGTTAAGTGACGTTATATTTATATTTTAATTATATATAAAACCCATTTATTATTTAATCTCGCTGTAATGTGTTGCGATAAGTATAAAGTTTTATAAAGTTCGTAATCAACCTATTAGACAGTTGTTCTGAAGGAGTAAACTCCAGTTTTACGTCGGAGCTGACACACACATGTTTTTTTAGAGAAGTTGAGTCTTTTAGATGAATACTAGCTGACACGGCGAACGCTGTTTTGCCATATATGTTATTAGCCCCCATATCTCACCCCTTATATCTTAAAGGTATGAAAAATAGACGTTACCCGGTTTTTCAGGGCTACCCAATATGCACAAAAATTTTTATAAAAATCGGTCCAGCCTGTTCGGGGGAGTATGACAACAAACACCGGGACTCAAGAATTTGATATATTAGATATGTGGAGAGTATTTTGTGCGAGTACATTAAATTTGTATATTTCAAAGGCATGGATTTGTGAGATTTTACGTAAGGTAATAAATTATTTTAAGTGCTAATTTATTTCTATTAGTCTAATAAAACTTACCACCGACCTAGACCAGTTCTTGCTCCGTTCAGACAAATCTTGTATTTGAGGGGAAGATAAATATTTTATACCTACGCTTTGCGTGTACGTTTATTAATGAAATATTTAAGTAGAATAGTTAATAAAAATAAATAGTAGTTATATGATTTCAATATGTAACGCTTATGTGCGCTTAGAAGAATAATTATACCCAAATTTAAAAAAACGCATTTAAAATAAGTCGAAGCAATAAATAGCCTCTAATAGTAAAACCTCCTTGACTACATCTTTATCTGTATCGTAAATGAGCGTCGGCGAAATAAAAAAAAAAAAGTTTATTTACTAAAAATAGAAGACGTATAAAATAAACAAGTTGACGAGAATAGAGCCATAAAAGATCGAAAGCGGCGCTTTTAGGCTTAGATCTAACAAATTAACAGTCGATTAGGCTACCGATTTGGATTAAAAAATAACCATACATTAATGGAACCAACCAAACAACACTGATATAAGAGATATGTCATTTCGGAAAGTTAATTTTAACTGTTTAACGACTTGATGATTTAAGATAGTATTAAAAATGTTAAGTGTAGTTCGAACGTCATTATAGTAGAGTTATTTCGATTCTGTATTGATTAATCGTAAAATTTGTCTTTTTAAAGTTTTATTTGAAAATACGAAATTATTTATTCTTTTGTGTCTAGTCTAGGTTTTTTTTATGTTTTTAAGATATATAAGTGATATTTTTTTGGTTCAATATTTATTTATAGTTGAATAAAAAAAATCTATAATGATATAGACAGTGAAATTACTAATATATGATTTGATGTAAACAAATAACTTATTTGTAGCTAGCTGTGCTTGCGACTTTGTCCGCGTGGAATTTAACAAAAAAGTTATTGTTCAGTTCGAAGAGTTATAAAATGAATAAATTTCGCCAGTGAAAGTCCTATCAAAATCGATTTCAAAGATTAACCGGAACAAACAAACAGACAGACAGACAAAAATTGTAAAAAATGTTATTTTGGTAAATGTACCGTGTATATAGTGTAGCCATATACATTTATTAAAAACCGGTTATTTTAATATTACAAACAGACATTCCTATTTTATTTATTTGTATAGATTTGGTAACAATAATAATATATATCGACTAAATATACTAGCTCATTCTATCATTAGGTATTATTTGAACAATTTTAATTCCTAATCATAAAATAAATGAACAAACCAAATGCAATAAAACTTAAGATATATTAACTATTAGTTGTATTTCTAACTAATTAAATGAAAGAAGTCAATAATTTCTTATTTAAAACGATAATTCCAAGATTTATTCAATGTATGCAATTAAGGACATTAGGATAATTTAAAAGTAAGTTTTTATTAGGTACAAACAATATTTGAAATTGAATTTTAAATGCGTCACGTTGAAGATAGTTTTGAGAAGTGTAAAAAAAAAGTTTTATCATTCGTACCGACAAAGCGATTTCGTATGAATTTTGCATAATATTAAAAACATATACATATATATTAATTAGCCTGTGAGAAAATCACGAGGCAATTAAAATTCAGCAATCTAAATACGAACTTGTTGATAAAAAAATATAAATCAACCTTTTTTTGGAGTTTCGGTAACAGGGAACAAAATATGTTACTAGGTTTTTTATGTCTATAATCATAAAATACATCGTCTGTAGTCAGAACTTTCTTTTTCAAATAAATCTACAAAAATTTTGCAGTGTTTCTTAACTAGATAAGTTTATTATTTAAATTTATTGTTACCCTGTCTATATTTAACTTATTGATACTCTTCATACTTTATAATTAAGATCAATTTGTTTATTTAGTAAGTACACTTATATTAAATTTATAAGGTTTATAAAAAGCTTACACAGTACAAGAAGCAATAAAGAATAAGACAAACATGAACATACAATATAACTTTCTTCTATCACAGTCGAGTGAGACGTAATAATATGATACGATTTACAACATTAAAATTTATACAAATTTATAAATAAACGAAATTATAAAATCGAAACAGGAAGCCCATTGAGGGCAGTTGCAGAACTCGACTAATAAATTCAAATACGTGAGAAACACAGAAATACCGACAATTTGATGACATTATAATATAAAGCTACGATGGAAACGATCTACCGATTCATTAACTGAACACATTATTTCAAGTCATTAAGAAAATACGACTTCCCTCGACTTGAATAAATACTTGTTTGACACAAAAATGAACTTAACTCTATATTTATACAAATTTAATAATTGCTTATAATAAAATACTTTGTTACATCACAACCAGTTAGAACTACAGGAAGTTTTTTGTTATTATTTATATATATATATATATATATATATATATATATATATATATATATACAGCTAGGACGACAAACAAGCGTAACGCTCACATAGTGGTAAGCGATTACCATAGCAAACAGACGCCTGCAACACCAGAACCATGGCTAGTGCGTTGCCGACCCTACCCCATATCCCCCAGGAGGTCTGATCACCTTGAATGCAAATATTATTTAGCTGTGGTATTTTGTAGGTCGAGCTACTTTCCCAGCCGGGCTACTCCAAAATTTGAGCAGGATACATCTCGCTATGCCCCACCTGATTTCTGAGGTGAGTTTAAAAAAAACCTGACCAACGGCACTCGACCTGACAACCGTTCCAGAGTCAAAAAGTACCATAATCAAGGGAGATTTTCTTTCAAAGCTATTAAAAAAACTTATTGTATTTTATATTTGTTGTAATATAATTGTGTTTGCTCGCAAACAAAAAAAAATAGAAATCAATTACATCGACGACAACGTAGATCGACGATAAAATAGTCAACTACGCGTTATCAAAGAATACTCAAAAAGTAGTTATCAAATGTCGATAAAATTTATATGTGACTACATGATAAACATCAGCTTTCGATTAAATTAAAATTTATCAAAATCGGTACACCCAGTAAAAAGTTATTGTGGATTTTCGAGAGTTTCCCTAGATTTCTATGGGATTCCATCATCAGATCCTGGTTTCCTTATCATGGTACTAAACTAGGGATATTTCATTTCCAACAAAAAAAAATATATCAAAATCGGTACATCCAGTAGAAAGTTATGCGGTATAATACAACGTAAGTCGACGAAAAAAGCGTCAAGTAAAAACGCATTATTAGATATAACTCAAAAAGTAGTTGTTAAATCTCAAATAAATTTAAATGGGACCAAATGACACACACCACCTTTCGATTAACAGAAAATTTGTCGAAATCGGGTCTCCCAGTCAAAAGTTCTGATGTAACATACATAAAAATAAAAAAATACATTCGAATTGAGAACCTCCTCCATTTTCGGAAGTCGGTTAACAACGTTAATTTTTATGTTAAACTGAAAAAAAAACAAGTAATTTCATATAAGATTAAATAGAAGGAAATTTGACGTAAGTTCTTGCATTGAATGATTGTATTGAATTTTTTTTTTTGAGAATTGAACTTCTTACCGACTCAACTCAGTACAATCTGCATTCCGAAACGTTGGTAGCTACTTACAAGCTGACAGGCTCGTAGCCATCGCTTAAAAAGTGTTTCTAAGTCCATTATATTAAGGTATATTATGAGTTCCAATCAGAGATCCAATGTCAAGAAGTCTCAACACACATCTTATACACGTCTTATACAGACAAATTATTCATTTTGCGTTTCACTTGTCAGACTTGATATCTTAATTACATTCAATAATTTTACTTATTTTAATATTATTTCTTAATTTCGGCAACGCTATAAAACAAGTTGTTAACATGTTAAATGTTGTTTAAGTTGCATTTACATACGTCATCAATAGCCAGAGCTTGAAATGTCACAATATTGTATTACTAGCTATGCTACGCGGGTTCACACGCGTTTATTTGATAAATAATTGTATTTGATCGCAAACGAAAAAAAATCGACTTCAATTACATCGACAAGTAATACAATGTAGGTCGACGAAAAAATCAAGCAAATACGCGTTATCAAAGATTACTCAAAAAGTATTTATCAGATCTCGATGAAATTTAAATGTGACCACATAATAAACATCAGATTTTGATTAAATTAAGAATCATCAAAATCGGTACACCCGCTAAAAAGTTATGCGGTACAATACAACGTAGCTCGACGAAAAAATAGTCAAGTAAAAACCCATTATTAGATATAACTCGAAAATTAATTGTTAGACCTCAAATAAATTTAAATGGGATCAAATGACACTCATCACCTTTCGATTAAAAACATTTTTTGTCGAAATCGGTCCACCCAGTCAAAAGTTCTGAAGTAACATACATATGTAAAAAAATACAGTCGAATTGAGAACCTCCTCCTTTTTTGGAAGTCGGTTAAAAAAGTACCGTATAAGCCTTTTTCGGTAACTGCGCTATCCAACAAAAATTTTATTTTTCCAATTCTAACCAGTAGTTTCTGAAATTAGCGTGTTTCAACCAAAAAAACAAACTTTTCAACTTCTTATAACGCATGTATAGATATGTATAATTAAAGAAAAAAGAGCATAGAACTTTTATGATAATCTTTTATTTCTTTCCTTGCTTTAATAATAATAATAATACTAATAATAATAATAAGAAAGGCCAAAGAGAACTGGCAGAAACCGGTCGTACTGAGCACCTCTGACCGGGAGACCGTATGGATGGAGAAGGAACTGCATGGACGGTTCTACAAGGCGCTTCACGCACCACACATTGACAGTAAGGCCTCCGTGCAGTGGCTGCGATTCGGCGACCTTTTTGGGGAAACCGAAGGTTTTGTCTGTGCAATACAAGATCAGGTGGTCAAGACGAACAACTACCGAAAGCACGTCCTGAAGGATGGCACTCCCGACTTCTGTTGAGCCTGTCGTCATCCCGGTGAGTCACTCAGGCATGTGCTTTCGGGTTGTTCCGCGCTTGCTTGTACTGAGTACTTGCACAGACACAACCAAGTGGCCAAGATTCTCCACCAAGAGCTCGCTCTTATGTACGGTCTCCTGGAACAAAGGATGCCGTACTACCAATACTCACCGGTGCCAGTACTCGAACGCGACGGAGTCCGGCTCTACTGGGACCTGCCTATCGCCACAGACAGGACGATACTGGTGAACAAGCCTGATATCGTGGTGATGGACAGGGCACGGTCGAGGGTATTTTTAGTGGACATCACTGTCCCGCATGACGAGAACCTCGTGAAAGCCGAGACTGAGAAAAAACGTAAATATCTGGATCTGGAGATTGTCGACATGTGGGGTGTGGGGTCTGCTGAAATAATCCCTATCGTAATATCTGCCAACGGTTTGATCCCGGTTAGCCTCGCTCACCATCTGAGGCAACTGGGGATCCGGGACGGTTCGCTCGCAGCCAGGATGCAGAAGGCGGTGTTACTTGACTCGGCTAGGATTGTCCGCCGGTTTCTCAGCCTACAGCCCTAACCCCCGGCCGTTTGATCTCCCTGCCGGGGCATATTCCTCCACCCGCTTTTATTTATATATGTAAGTATAAGTAAATTTACTATATTATTTATATAAGTAGTTATTATAATATATGTATCTATTATGTATTGGGCGGGCGGAGTGACATTCAGGATAATAATAATAACATTTATAATAAGTACGATTTTATTTTTGTGTTACCCTCACATTGGGAATTCTAACCATTTTTCAATATCATATCAAAAATTGACCGCTCCAGCGGGGTTCGAACCCGATTCGATTTCTTATTAAAAAATACCATGGTGTCGTCTCCTGTCAAAGATTTTCATTGTAATATGAAACTTTGAATAGTTACGGGTCTCTGTAAAGAACTCACTATAGACGGCGCCACGGTTCGCTTAAACCGAAAATAAAAATAATCATATCAAAAATTTCGCTCTAGCGGGTACATCGTTCCATAGCTTAATTGGCTAGAGCGCCGACACGGTCAGTCGGAGACGCGGGTTCGAATCCCGCTGGAGCGGTCAATTTTTGATATGATATTGAAAAATGTTTAGAATAACATTTATTTCAGGACTAGCCCATATAGTGTTAGTAACAATGTTTCTTATAACCTAGTGTTAGTACAGAAAATTTAAAATTGAAAATTTATAACATTTTTATAATTATTTACATTCTATTACATTATTATACATTCATATTACATGGAGCTTTATCCAATGTCGCAGCATAGCATTAATGAGTAACGTTAATAAAAATATATTAATTATATACAAACTAAACTATATTATATAAACTGAAAATAGAAATAAAACAACTTTTTCGGATTTTATCGCGAATTATTAACTTTTTTAATTTAACGTTTAACAGTCCTCCCATGACCATGGTTGCTGTAAAGAATCCGAATCTTGGAACCTTTTGTTGTTATTTCATTATTATTTTATATTGTTTGTTGATTCAAAATTTTAATTTTCGATAAATCCTTATAATATGAGCATTGTTGCTTGTATATTATTATTTGCTCAGCCAACAAACATATAATATTGTCTTCCTATTTTAATTATTTGCTTAGTTTGTTAAATCTCTTTTTACTAGCTTTACATGTGATGCGATTTTGTTACAGAGTGTATACATTGTTGTAAGTAATATACAGAACAGTAAGTAATATACAGAAAAGTAATAAACAAGAAAGTCCTATACAAAATGCAAGTAAAGCGATACAATTTCCATACATATTGAATGCAATTTAGTTAAAAAACCTATCTTACACTTTGTCTTGGTCGTGAGCTCATTTAAACCAGATCTTGCCCAACTGGTTTCAGCCTATTTGCAAGTAATCCGTTTTATGAATAAGTATGACGGTGTGATCGAGTATACTACTATTACGAGATACACATACTTGTTTTGAATTTATACAAATATCGATACACATACGTACACAAATAATATTAACTAGAACGTTAACACGATTATTTTGTATGCGCGCACGAGAATTTGTGTGTGTATGTGTGTGTGTGTGTGTGTGTGTGTGTGTTTTCTGAGTGTGTTTATGTGTGTGTATGTGTGTGTGTGTGTGCGTGTGTGTTTGTGTGTGTGTGTGTGTGTGTGTATGTGTTATGTTACGCTAAATAAAATGTCCAATGATTTGTGTAATATTACTTTGTTTGAGTATTACGTAACAGTCTATTGCTATGCAAAAGTATCTTCTTTTAAGAAGGGAAAGAGATTGAGCTTATCAGAAAATTAGTCATCAGAAGAGAATATCTATAATAAGTGTAACGTCAAAAATACTAAATCACGCTATTTTATTTTTAGTCAATAAGTAACAATAACATTTCTTAAAACAATTTGGCTTACAAATTTTAAGTAAACTTTTTGATATAATTCCTTCTGCGTTTTTTGAATACCACCAAATCTGCGAAGAGTGTGCGCAATCTTGTTTGCACCTTTTAAAGAAAAAAAGCGCTTTTGCACACGCCTTATACAAAAATACCTTAATGTTAAAACCTATATACGGTAATACATTTTAATACCAAATCGTTTTTACGTAAGTTGATTTTTAAAAAGTTTTATCTTTATTATCTTGGGTTTTTTTTTTTATTGAAAATATTAGAAAGAAGCTCACATAAGGATCAATTCAATAAAATTGTTTTACTTATAAAATAGTTCGATAAGATATTTTTTTTTTTTTAAGTTTTACGATGTTTTTGCCTATTACGATGCCTATTTAACGAAACTGGGCTACAATTTAGCATAGAGGTTCTGTTTGACAGTATTGTACCAATCACTAGATAGCATAAAACAAAGTCACCGCCCGCTAGTCTATCCCTATGTATGCATAGATCTTTGAAACTACGCAACGGATTTTTGACCGACTTCAAAAAAAAAGGAGGAGGTTACTCAATTCGACCGTATATATATATATTTTGTATGTTCGGGGACAACTCCGTCGTTTATGAACCGATTTTGATAATTCTTTTTTGTTGGAAAGGAGATATCCCTAGTTTGGTACTATTATAAGGAAATCAGGATCTGATGATGGGATTCTAGAGAAATTGAGGGAAACTCTCGAAAATCCGCATAACTTTTTACTATGTGTACCGATTTTGATGATTTTTAATTTAATCGAAAGCCGATGTTCATCATGTGGCCACATTTAAATTTCATCGAGATCTGATTACAACTTTTGGAATAATCTTTGATAAAGCGTATTTACTTGACTATTTTTTCGTCTACCTACGTTGTATTACTTGTCGATATAATTGATGTCGGTTTTTCTTCGTTTACCTGCATACACAATTATAATATGTTTTTTTTCTTCTTAGTCATAGTGATTTAAGAGGAAGGTTTATATATATAATCCAAGCATAATATAGCAGAGAAACACTGATAATTTTAGAGGTTTCTAACGTATCTTGTGTAATTTATAGTATCAGTATTGCACCCTTGCGAAGCCGGGGCGGGTCGCTAATATTCTAATAAATAAAAACACATTACGATATTTTAGGGCAACGTCAAATCGTATTGTTCTATCTGGGCAAAGCTTTAATTAGATTACCTAACAAAAAGTTTTGAAGAAATATGTTCCCGAACTACGGGTATATCCAATATTATTAAGTTTCATGTAGGTTATTTGTCTTATATATTTAGATATACAATTATGTGTGATTTACATATGCTGGGGTTAGCAATTTGGATTTGAGCATGAAACGAGTGTACGCTGAAATATTTGTAATTTTCAAGAAATCTAAAACATTGACAAATCTCAAAATTAATTCGCAAGCGTTCAGCAACCACTTGTCGTTTGAACGACGAGTGACGAAAAACTACTGTCTTTGAAATCATAGCGACAAGTTAACAAGAACACACACACACAGACCCGCGCATCGAGACGTTTGAAATATTAATAATAAATATGTATACCTGTACATTAAATTTTATTTACTTGGCTTTTATTTGTTACATGTATTTCAATTCAATATTATTCTTCGTTGTATATCTTTTAGATTATATGTATTTAATTGAACTGTCTAATTATGTCAATAAAGGTGACCTTTGATTTTATCGATTGTTATCACATCAATACTTCAATAAATTGTTATTCAAAAGATAATTTATTCAAATATTACGGCTGTAATATAATGATGCATAAGGACATAAATACCATAATATCTTAAAGTATCTGTACGTAAAAAGTAATAAGAAATGTATTTATAGACTAACTACTGACTTGACTCGGCAAACGTTGTCTTGCCGCTAAACGCTATTTAAAAATAGGGGTTGGTGGTAGAAGGGTGAAAACTTAGGGTTGTATGTATTTTTCAACGCCAAATCATAATACAATAAAAAATAATTAATTTAACTAAAAATTAAAAAAAAAATTTTGGGTGGACTACCCTTAACATTTAGGAGTGTGAAAAATAGATGTTGTTCGATTCTCAGACCTACCCGATATGCACACAAAATTTCATGAGAATCGGTCAAGCCGTTTCGGAGGAGTTTAACTACAAACACCGCGATACGAGAATTTTATATATTAGATATATGTAACATAACTTTTTTAATTAAAAACCTAATTATTCAATAGTATTTTAAATAATCATATTTTCAAAAAAAAAAAAAAATAGAGTAGTTTAAAACGTTAGTATCAAATGAGTGAGTAAATTTCACAAAGTATTGTAATAAGCTCTTAAGTAGCGTATTAGATTTAATGTGACAGAGTTCTTTCTATAATACTTAAATAAAGTAAATTTTAATTTGACTATAAATCAATATGTAACTATTAAGCATTATGGTTTATAGGAAGCAATTTCTGTAATAATTGCTTTAGTAGACGGTGCAACGTAACGTGAAAACGCTACATAATTTCTAACACAGTAACCATAAAGTGCGCTTCGTGTAATCTTCGTTGGATATAAAGATAAGATTTAAAATATAGATAGATTATGTACATAAATTTTATTACAAATTATAAGTAATATTTATAATCCACAGACCAATATATATATATAGATATAAAATATAAAGAAAACTAATTTCAATTTAATTTCAAAATTGGAAGAGTTAAACTATTACCGTAAAATTATAAATTTCCTAGAAGTCTTAATTACAAATTATGAAAATTAGACATAATTATTTGGCAACGGAACCTTAAGCAATTTTATGATCATTAATAGCTATTGATGCTAGTGAAATCGACTTTCTCGTAAAAAACCGTATCGACATTGATCAATACGTTCGTGAACTAAACTGCGCACAAATAGATTTATGTATTTTAAAAAGTGTTTCGTGGTTGGATGTCAAGTGATTCACATTACCGGTAGTGAGCGCGTTCGATTACCGACTCGGTATTTACGACCGTGCCCATCACGAACGCCGTTCGAACTTACTACTGCACAGCTGATACTTTATTGGTTGAGAACTATAATTTCTGTATTTGATCTCGTGAATTTCATATAACTGATACTTTGTTTATCATTCTTATACTTTATTCAGATGTCGTTTAGTTTCGATATTACTTTGCTTCATAACGTTGCATTTTGTAGCCAACATTATCCATAAATTGGCCATAAATATTCGAAAGTAATTTTTGAAATTATATTTTGATCCTATTCAATAAGCAAACAAAATATTCAGCCGTATTATAAAACGCACAACGTCGAGTAGACAAGCATTTTTCTTTATCCCTCTCTTCAAATAATTTTAAATCTAATATGAATTGCAACTTTAAATATTTCATACGTTGGTAAAACTGTAGCTGATATAACGATAAATGATGGACAACCTATAAACTACAAACCTATTTCCGTCACAGACAACCTAGACCTTTACCTAGAATCTACTCATCTCCCCACAACCCAGTAACTTCATATTCATTTGTCACCGCAAAATGTACACACGCTCATATTTCACAATACGATATACGATATTAATAAATACAAAATACACATATTTAAATTGTCAATTGTATTCATCTACATATATAACGTTTTCAAGATCGCAAACGTGTGATATAACCTTTGAAATCATATATTGTAGTGAAAATAATTTAAAGGAGTATTCACTAACATTCTTGACACCTCTTTTTTCTCAGCTTATAATCAGCAGTGGCATGTAAGTAGGGATGGCAATCCGGTGTCGTTTGTAGTCTTCTGTTTGATGTGCAAGCCATCTTTAAAAAGTTACATATTACCAAGAAAATTCCAAGACATACTTCGTTGAAAAGATCGTTGCAGTAAGTGATTTTTCTAATGAATGCTGGAAATTACTGAGCTTGTTGGTATTCAGCAAATATTTATTATCATACCTGCATTAATTTTAGGTATACCCTGCTGTCGCGTTTTCATCAAAATTTTATTAAATATTCAAAGGATCCATTTGTCCGACAGTCTGACATTCCTAGACTGTTGTAGACGGTACTATATATTTATTAATAGTTATGCCTAGAGCGAGCTTTTCTAAACAAAATATGTATATATAAATAAATAAAACTCGAATTCAATAAAAAATGTGTAAATAAACACAAACCTTCTTGGCATGAAAATAAGATTTTTTTTTTAACTATAAACAGATTTTGCACAAATTCCACTTAGAATAGACATATGGTAATTAAAAAGTAATCTTATATATTATCTATTGCTACATTTCCGTAATGATCTTCTGTAAGCTTTTGTCAGGAGACAGATAAAATAGCTTTTTGGTTTTACGCGTAAAAAAAATAATTAATATTACATTTAATTGGTCTATAAATTCCATTTAATTGCGTGAAGCGAAATCCTGTCTAATTAATTTTTTTTTCGTACATTAGTTTTGCCGCTTTTTACCATAATGTCATTAAAATCAATTTCTTTTTAAAATCTTAATTTTTTACTAATCAAAGTTTCTTAAGTATACTGATTGGAAATCAATAAATTACTTTTTAATATTAGAAATAAAACCTATGTCATTTTTTTATTATTATTTTTTCAATAGCAGCCGAATAAAAATAAAAACTAAAACTAATAAAGTCATCAAAGCTTTCACTAATTACTTCATCATTTTACTAATAAATAAAAAAAATATCATCGCCCTCAAGATATTTTACGTTCAAGTTATTAAAAACTAAAAGTAGTAATATATGAACAAAAATATATCAATAGACATTAAAATACTTACCAGTCTAGTCTATTTCTGTTCGCAATCAATTTGCTTTTTGAATATATCTAAAAATTAAACCACCATGTCTATCAGTAGCATAAAAACCAGAAATTAATCTCCCACGATATCATCTACGTCATCTTAATTAGCGACATTTATTCGCGGCGAAGTTCGATTACCGAAATCCGTTCCCAGGCTTTCTTAGTAGATCGTCCGAAACTATAAAATCGAGTTTGATTAATAAGGTTTACATGGCTCCGGTCCCGCTAGGTGGCTAATGCATTTGACCTCCCATATTCGGGTGTTACCGTTTGAACTATGCTTTTAATATCCAACAACAAATCACCATACTTTTTTCCCATTACCCATCAACCAGCAGTCACGACAAATTTTATAAGCATTACTAACAATCAATCAACCGATGCAGCGTGTTTGAATAATTCAAACAATTCGATAACCATTACGCGTTTCGATCGATACGTTAATAGTCTAATTCGTTGTCAGGAAGCATTAGTTATATAACTGTTCGAAAGAACTGCATGTGTGATTAATGCAATATTCAGATACAGCTGATGTATAGACACACGTCAAATATCAAATCGTTACATTATAAACACCCATTCCACAATTAACTGACTACATTTGAATAAATTTGCGTCAATTTACAATAGGATGGCCATAAATCTAATTATGTTTTATATTTAAATAATCGCCTTTGTGTTTATGGTGGAATAGTCGATGATAAATAAATTACAGTAACCCGACTTCAGACTGATAATAACGAAAATTGATCGTGAGATTCTATTTGCGTAATTTAATTTTGTAGTCATTATAATATGAAAGTATACACAATACTGATTGTAGATATTAAGGCTCCAAAGAATAGATCGTATTTTTATTATAAAATAAAGATTCAAAATAAATTAATGACTAACGCCAATTGCGGAAATTAAATTAAATTCAGTTTGAATAACATTATTAAATAAATATCTTTCCGACACATTTCGTACATTTTAAATCTCACTAAATTTATGTTTATCCGTTAACATTTCCGTTGTTCGAAATAATATATCCGAATTTGAGATTTATATCAATTTTTTTTTCTCATAATGTTTGGGAAATTATTTCGTAATGTTAACACGCAAAACGGATGTCCTGTCCTTTCTTGAATTAGCATAACTTTGAATATCTTAATAATCAAGTTCTACAGATCGTTGGTTTTTTTCGGAACAATATTGTATTACAATTGATTTTAAATTTGGGTTAGCGATCAGATTGCTATAGAAGGTAGGAAAGATGTTATGTGGCGCCAATGCTAATTATGACCCATTTAGAGCCTGTTTTACCACCTCATTATAAAGTAAAACAGCAGTATCTTTCAATTGTGGGTGATTTATGTAAGGGTACTTAGTATAGTGGACCTACAACTTATCTTCGAACTACCCAGTATTGAATAGATATTAGATCTTGTATAAGCAATTTCTTTCAACACAGTGGTGAATGAGTATTCATAATGCCATTAAAATTAATGAACCACCGTTTGTGAACTAAGATACTTTAAAATATTCCAACGAGCTGCTATATATTATATATGTGTATTTAGCATAAGCAACACAGCACGTTTTGTTATTTATTATTTTTATAACAAAACTGTGCCATATGAATATTGAGTTCACAGAACCATGATTTATAATAGCTCAGGCAAAACTGGTTAGGTGTGAGAAATCAACTCATCCCAATCGCTCTTCCCACACTTGTCCAATTAAAGCAGGTATCTGTCACACGATATCCTCGTGATAGTAACACGAGCGTCACGGTCAGCCTCCCATAGCTTTCCTATTCCCATGATATCGATATAGTATCGAATATGTGAAAAGTAAGATAATATAACAGGTTTTCACATACATTCAAATATATAATATTAATTAAGGTTTATTATATAGGCTTAATGTTTTTTCCTGTTGAATTTAATTATTAATCAAAACGAGACGATGTTCTGCAAGATGCTTCCTTATCTTATTTCTTTATTTTGATTAATTACAAACACATTCGAGTCTTTGGACAGGTGTGCCGAACGGGGGACATTTGATACTGTTACCGTTTGCTAATAATATCACATTAAAACTAAAATAAGTATTTACTTCAGCATAGAACGATAGAAAATATACTTACCCTATAGAAAAGTCATGTAGCATTTCTTTATTAGCAGGTTTTATAGGCAGGTTATTAGCAGGTCAACTAACTCTAAGTGATTAATTTCAGTGATAACGCATTATGTGAGTGTCATAATTATCCATGCTTTGCACTACTAATTTCATACTTACTAATAAATAGTTATATTTCATTCCTTCACCTACTATTTCAAGTTTATAGCTTTCGTATAGCCATCTTATGTATAATCCAAAGTCCATTGATTTTAGCTAATGATAAACACGTGAAGACTTACAATATGTTTGATAAGCTATAATATTAATAGACAAAGTTAAGAAATGCTAATGACTGATAAGTAAATAGTACCTACCAAGACAGAAATATTATGCTCAAGTTGAAAGAAATTACAAATAACATTTAATTTTAAAATTATGAAAAACTTATATTTTAAAAACTATGAATTTAAAAACTATGACTTTATATACAAAAAAAAATTGACTTATAATTAATTATTAGAAAATAACAAAGGAACTACTAAAACGTTAACAGAAAAAGGCCCATTCACAGTCGTAAATTATGACGCATTAGCGAAACCTATTCTCAAAACCACATGTCAATTCATTTCCATTGATAATTTTTTCCTACGACAGGTATATTTTTTGTTCTTCATTCTTGCTTCGGCCTGTTCGTTTTTTTTTTTACGGTTTACGCAATTTCGCTAATGATGCGTTGGATCGGATAATATCGTTTTTATGACGTTTCGGCGTATTTTATAGTTATTTCGTTCGTTACATTAATTTTAATGGTAGTTGTTTTCTACTAGGTATTTAAATATTTAAATCGTTAGAGATCTACTTATTTTTTTAAATCATGGATTAGCTAATCTGACTTAATATGAAATCGAATCAGGGTTACTACGAGATAATTTAGTCACGATAATTACATGAACATTAATTTGTTTAGGTAATATTAAGCAGTATCATACATTATTCTTAGTTTTTGCAGTTTTTTCTTCGGTGTTAAGATTAGATTTAAGGATGCCTTACGTCAATAAAATCATAACGTTACATTTTGCAAGGTAAATAATATTCCGATAATACTACGAAAAAAATTCCTTCCATAAAACAAATTTTATACATATAACGTTCCGACTTTATGAATATTCAAATGAAACATGGCTAATTTCAAGTTGGTTAATATATTCTAAAATATCAAAATCACCACATCTCTGTATAATGAATCAATTGCAATTGTATGCCAATAAGTAACGTTCGTAAACCAAACACTTTCTAACTCTGAAACAAGATCAAGATTACCCTTTTAAGTCCGCAGCGGCTGTAGACTAAGCTAGGCTTAGACATGACGTATTATTAGTTGAACAGAATATATTAATTATACACTATATCAAATATAATAATTATTCACTATAAAATACTAAAAAATGTTATTATAATTTGTTTCGAAAGAATGACACATAAAAATACAGATAGTATTTTATCCTACTGATGAAAAGAAAAGTTAAAAAAATTTAAGTAACAAAGTATTATCATTTTCGTTTGTAACAGATAACATAACGTAACCTACGTATGATTAAATTAAATCAAACCCCTGGGTAAAATAACTAGTAAAATAAATAACATTAAAAAATAGACTTTTTTGTGATAAATAAAGGGTCATACGAACAAAAGTTCTAATTTTAAAATACGCAAATAATAATAAGAATAATAATAATACTCAAAACTATAAAAGGTATTACAAATCACCACTCCTTCAACAAATTGGTTCTGTAAATAATTATATTTTATTGCAGCAGTTCAGAGATAAGAGTGGAACACAACTAACTAGTTCAAACCCCGCAGCCTGTGATGCATCTGTCTCAAGTAAATAAATTTCAAAGAAAATATCGATTTGAGGCGTTCGTTACTAGCACTGTTAGCTATCAATGTTTGTTTTTGCTGAAACGATGTATTGACGTTCTAGATATCAAATTACTTATAATATAGAACATAACTAGCTGACTAATATATAATATATAGCAAATTTAGTTTGAGTGAAACTCAAGTTAACTTTTGTTATTTGTCAAATTGTGTGACATTTTGGATTATTGTTCTGCCCATAGATTATACACTTATATACTGTTCTGCCCTTTAAGTTGCAGCGTGACGTCATAGTCTATGAACATGTTCGAAGATGGTTTCTTTATGGGTAATTGATACATACAAATTTTGGAATCTGATGTAAACGCATACAAACATAGAAGCCGTATATGTAACTTGGTAAAAAAAATCTATAAGATTTAAAATTTTACATAATTTTAATACCACCTAAACCTGTTATCATTAGATATTTAGATTTTTTAATCTATTCAGAGGTTGATTTTTTAATATACACATAAAAGTACCTGAATCACTAAAATATAAAAAATCAACGTTTTCATCATGTTTTAGTCCAACCCCTATCCATTAATTTTATATCATTAGCTGTGCCCCGCGGTTTTGCCCGCGTTAATTTAAGGAAAAAACTTACCAATATACCATATACCCAATATAGTCTTCTTCGGTAAATGGACCATCCAAAACAAAAATAATTTTTTAATTCGGACCAGTGCTTCCGAGATTAGCGCGTTTATATAAAGAAGGGGTGCAGAACGATAATAGTTTTTTTTTTTTATTATGCATAAAAATACATTAAATGAATTTAAAAAAAGAAAACATTACACACACTGCCATGTATTTGACACACACACGCCTATATACTTTTTTGTTTATTATTATAGAAGTATCGTTGACAACTGTACCTTAATAATATTTAAAGCTATAATATTTAAAGCTATAATTTAATTTATATAATTTTATATTATTTATTTCTATAATTTTATAATTAATTATGGTCTAATTTCGACCACTGGACAACCACTTGTTGGTATAGTTAGTAACCCAAATGAAGAATCGTCTTCAATTAAAGTTTTCAAAAATTACCTTAATATATTATTTTTTACCATTTGTGAAAAAAAACTTCTCCTTAATCAACATTTAGGAAAATATTCTATATGGGCCAGTTTTACTCTAGCGAGTAAAATAGCTACGTACACGCGGTAACAAAATAATGTTTTCCCATTCCTAAGCACAAGAGTCTATAAAACTGACTGTGTGTTTTTTTTTTTCGTTTGCGAGCGACAGACTTTTGAGCCAATGCTGGCACCAGACTAAAAGAAAATAAGAACACCTAGACACTAATTACGGTGTAAAGCTTCGGTATTTTATTAGCACACACACACACACACACACACACACACACACACACACACACACACACACACACACGGACACACATCAGCCTATCGCAGTCCACTGGTGGACATAGGTCTCCACAAGTTTGCAATAAAAATGGCGTGAACTCATGTGTTTTGCCCACAGTCACCACGCTGGGCAGGCGGGTTGGTGACCGCAGGGCTGGCTTTGTCGCACCGAAGACGCTGTTGCCCGTTTTCGGGTTGTGTATTTCAAAGCCAGTAGTTGCATGGTTATTCCGCCATCAGTGGGCTTTTTAAGTTCCAAGTGGAACTGTGTTTATACCTTAGTCGCCTCTAACGACACCCACGGGAAGAGAAGGGGTGACTATATTCTTTGCTGCCGTAACCACACAGCAGATTATTAGCATTTTATTAGCAAAGGTAGGGAATAGAGTATCTTTGATGCTGTAATTTTTTAAGTATTAAACAATTTAATTCAAATTTCCTCCTATAATCTTCAATTATGTAAATAGTTGAGAATATTTTAACATTTACTTACTGATAAAATACAGTGTGGAATAATTTTAACATATACATTGTAAATTAATATGACATTATCAAAATTATCAATATATAGTAAAAATTTTACAGTCTTAGGTTTGCCTTATCTGTTCATTTCCATACGAATATGATCGTTTCTAGGCGGGGATATTAAAATAACATATAATTGTTATCGACGCAATATTCAGTAGTAGTACCCCTAACTATTAAAACGAGATTACTAATAATCAAATATAGTCTAAGCATCATTATTTTATTTCATTAATTATCCCACTGTGTGTACAATTTATGGCCTACAACTGTGTACACAATATTGCGACATTGTTAAAAACATATTTATAAAACTTTTATGTTTTTTTTTCGTATCTGTCTGTACTATTTACGGTTAACACAATCGAGAAATAAGTATATTCAAACAGCTTGCCGAACGATATACCAACACGGGCCATAAACATTTGCTTATGAATTATTGTTGAAAACGCCTCGGGTATTATAAAGCAGTTAGGCAATTATCGGATCCATTCGTAAATACTATTAATGTGTGAATGTACCAATATTTATTGAAATAGATTTTACTATTTATAACACACATAAGTTTCTCGACGTATATTGAATCTGAATACCAGTTAGTTACTAGGTTTTAAACTATTGGGAACAAGTCGAGGCCTGCGGCTTTTCAAAAATTAATTTTGCTACTATTTTAGAAATTAATTAGTTCAACCGCTTTTAAGTGGAAATATAAGAGAGAGGAAAGTGAAAAACGTTATTCCCAAAATTTCACTGTGCTATTAATAAAATTATGTTACATAATAATGAAACAACTCTTTCGGATTTAATCATGGTTTATTAGATTTTTTAGATGCCCGACGTTTCGGATACTTTACAGCAACCATGTTTACAGGAGGACAGGAACTTAATAAATCGCGATGAAATCCAAAAAAATGTGGTTTCATTATAATGAGTAAAATTCGCGTAAGCATTAGATAACAATATATTATGTTACGTAATTTAGAATCTGTACTAGTAATAATAAATTGCCTGATTGTTCATCTTACCACAAAAATATTTCTTAATCTGTAAAATGGATGTAAAGGACATGAAGTCTAAGATGCTTCGTTAGTGATAATATGTCTTTTCGCCATGTTTCGTCATGTTTACCATCACTAACATATGCCGAATATCAGCATCGCTCAACGTGCTTTATCTTGAAGGACTTAAAAGTATTGGAGATGGTATACTTTGACAAGTAAATTATTACTTGTCAAAGTACGACTTCAGAATTATGATATATTTTAATACACATAGGTAAACAGCCTCTGTGAATTGTTGATTTATTATATTATTCACAGAGATACTTTGTTTCGATATTTAGTTAGGTACGATAACATGTCATTATAAAGGCGAATGAACTAACCTTTGTCATAAAAATATAGTAACTTTGCGTTGTCTTTAACATTTTCTTGTATTTTTATTTTCGTTAATTTTTTGTACTTGTTTTTATTGTTAAAAAAGGATATACAAATTTTCAAGAACGAATATGTAATTAATAGTTAAAATAATAAAAATAAGATAGTAGTCTTTGGGATTAAAACTTATTACTTAACAATTATCTAGATTAAAAAAAAAACAGACAATGGAAAAAAGATGGAAAAAGGTTTATTTAAGGTATATTAGTAGGTAAGCTTAAAGTTCTGATTTACTTAATTAACTGACTTCAAAAAAGGAGACGCTTCTTAATTTAACTGATTTTTAACCGACTTCAAAAAAAGGTGGAGGTTACTCAATTCGACCTTATATATACATATATATTTTTATGTATGTTCAGGGATAACTCCGTCGTTTATGGACCGATTTCGATAATTCTTTTTTTGTTGGAAAGGAGATATCCCTAGTTTGGTACCATGATAAGGAAACCAGGATTTGATGATGGAATCCCAGAGAAATCGAGGGAAACTCTTGAAAATACGCATAACTTTTTACTGAGTGTACCGATTTTAATGATTTTTAATTTAATCGAAAGCCGATGTTTATCATGTGGTCACATTTAAATTTCATTTAGATCATTTAGATTACAACTTTTTGAGTAATCTTTGATAATGCGTATTTACTTGACTATTTTTTCGTCGATCTACGTAATACATTACTTGTCGATATAATTGAAGTCGGTTTTTCTTCGTTTGCCTGCAAACACAATTATTAAATGTATTACCGAACTTTTGATTGGGTGGACCGATTTCGCTAATTTTTTAAATTGAAAGGTGGTACGTGTCATGTGGTCCCATTTAAATTTAATCGAGACCTGACGAGTCGTTTTTGAGTATTTTCAAATAATGCGTATTAACTTGACTATTTTTTCGTCGACTTAAGTTGTATTACACCTCATAACTTTTTATTCGGTGGACCGATTTTTTAATCCGCGATTCTTTCGATAGCTCGTGCTTGTGGCATAGTTTCATTTAAATTATAATCGAGATCGGATAAGTAAATTTTGATTAATCTTTGATAACGTGTATTTACTTGAATATTTTTTTCAATGTTGTCAAATATTGCTTTGTTATAGTTATAATTTGTAAAGTTTAAATTAGCAAGCAACTCACTACTTAATATTTCTTCGAATAATGTCAGTTTTAGTTTTTCCCGAAAATGGCTAATCATACAAAAACAAACATTTAAGGATTATTGTTTTTAAATCGCCAAATTTTATCAGATAATTATAATACCTTCCTAAGAACTTTATCCCGCAGATGTGAACGTTGTTTTGGACATCATTGTAAATGTATTAATCGGTTCAAAAGTCGCTTATTTACGTTCACTGATAAGAAAAGGATAAAAACTTTTGTTATTACTTAATAGCAAATCATTAGAGTGTATGCAAAATTTCCTGCGATTTTATCTAAAGCAAAGTCTCCCTAAAACGATTTAAAAAAAATTTAATGTCTTTATTCTTTGCCGGCGTATTAATTGCGTATTTTTGAACAATGGGTGATTACGCTTTTATAGAAAGCTAGTGGCTCGGAGGGAGGTCATTGTGTTTGATCCTCGGGTTATCGATGAAATTATATCGATATCAATTAAATATCGATTCAGAGACTAACAAGGGCCCATCTGTTATCGATTAATTAAGAAACAAAGGAACGGGCTAATTGTTTCGGTTGTCATGTGTGTAATTGATTATTATACGTGGATTTGTTACACGGTCGATTAACACTTACAATTCGAATGTTTTAAGCGATTTCACAATCCTTTAAATGTTGTTGAAAATGTGTTGATGATATTAGACAGTTGTTCATAGTAAGAATTCTTTTCGCACGTTATAAGCAAAATATGGACTTTTTTGCTGAAATCCATAATACATTTTACGAAGGTGCCGTTTATTAACGTGCGCTAGACTGTAGTGATAAAGGACATGTAAATATCAACATAGTACTTAATAGTACACATTACGACATATGTCGTAGATAGTTTACAAGAAAATTAGTGATAAATAATAATAAGTTTTCATTTGTTTTCACTTATTACGTAGATTATTTTTGAATGAGCTATTAATATAGAATAGGTAGGTATAGAATAGGTAGTAGGTATCTTAATATACGCCGCGTTGGCGCAACGGTCACAGCCATGGATTGTGTCCGTTGCGCTGGCGGTTGCGGGTTCGATCCCCGCACATGACAAACATTTGTATTGGCCATACAGGTGTTTGCCGTGGTCTGGGTGTTTGTGCAGTCCTTGTGGATCTCCCCACCGTGCCTCGGAGAGCACGTTAAGCCGTCGGTCCCGGTTGTTATCATGTACACCTGATAGCGATCGTTACTCATAGTAGGAAATATATCCGCCAGCCCTCATTGGAGCAGCGTGGTTGATTAAGCTCTGATCCTTCTCCTACATGGGTAAAGAGGCCTATGCCCAGTAGTGGGATGTTACAGGCTTAAGCGTATCTTAATATAATTAAATCAATACAGTGTTTATTATAAATTTATAATAATCTTGCACTTGCGTGCACTCAATATTCGCTCTCAATATTCTTATCCTGCGTAATACCCTCCACATGAATAGCTAAAAGCTTATAACTGTATCCCTTCTGGGTGTGTTTTGTATAACACTATACATTTGAAAAGTAGGTCTATAAACATCGAATGATGTGTGATTGTATTATGCTAATATTTGACTGGTTTATGGTTTTCTTGTAGGAATCGGGACTGAAACAGTGTATACGAACCAGACTTGCCGCTAGCTGTTTGAGCGCCCACGTAAAAAATCTTCTATAGTAAAATGAGTTATTTGCTAGCTCATATTTACTAACGATAGTAGATGTGACTAACGATATATACACTCACTGACACACACACACACACACACACACACACACACACACATATATATATATATATATATATATATATATATATATATATACTCATTATAAGCTCTGGTTTGTACATTTAACGTTACAATTACATTCCAAAATAAAAAAATCACTCCGGACCGTTATTCTCATTTAGAAATTATATTTATTATAATTAGTTTTCACCGTAGATTGGATTAAACTAAATAGATATTAGTGATTCATCACTCATCATCACTTCAGCCTATTGCAGTCAACAGCTGGGCATAGGTCTCCACAAGTTCGCGCTAAAAATGGTGTAAACTTATGTGTGTTGCCCATAGTCACCACGCTGGGCAGGCGGGTTGGTGACCGCAGGGCTGGAGTTGTCGTACCGAAGACGCTGCTACCCGTCTTCGGCCTGTGTATTTCAAGACCAGCGGTTGGTTTGTTATCCCACCATCGTTCGGCTTTATAAGTTCCAAGGTGGTAATGGAACTGTGATATCCCGTTGTGTTGTCCCAGTTGCCTATTACGACACCCATGGGAAGAGAGGGGGTGGCTATATTGTTTACTGCGTTAGCCACACGGCTAGATATTAGTGATTACATGACTTACAAATTTGTATTACTTCATTTTCGCTGTAACTTTCAACTGCACAGAAATAACCTAGATACATTCAACAACGACACCTGGAATAAAGGAGTCTGGTTACTTTTTTAACCGACTTCAAAAAAAGGAGGAGGTTACTCAATTCGACCGTATATATATATTTTTTTTTAATGTATGTTCGGAGATAACTTCTTCGTTTATGAACCGATTTTGATAATTCTTTTTTTGTTGGAAAGAAGATATTCATAGTTTGGTACCATGATAAGGAAACCAGGATCTGATGATGGGATCCCAGAGAAATCGAGGAAAACTTTCAAAAATCGTAAGGGTGACTAGTAAATTTAATCATGTTTTCATTAAATACTATAAAGCACTACTATTTAATAAAGGTCTGGAGTCGATCTGATGATGGAGAAGAAAGATAGTCGAGGGAACTCTCCAACAATTTATAGCAATTACCTGCTTTTTGAACTACATTCGTTTCTATTGATGAGAACTTTGCACCTGTATGAGTTATAAGTGCCATTACAGTCTGATGATGGAGACAAAAGTTAGTCGAGGGAACTCTTTAACGATTTATAGCAATTACCTGCTGTTTGAACTTAATTCGTTTCTATTGATGAGAACTTTACATATATATGAGTTATAAGTGCCATTTCAGTCTGATGATGGAGACGAAAGATAGTCGAGGGTACTCTTCAACGACTTATAGCAATTACCTGCTGTGTGATCATCTGTGTCGCAGGACCATGTTTGATGATGGAGCCCATAAACACTCGAGGGAATTTCTCAACAATTTACAGCAGTTACCTTTTGCTGTTTGACGACCGCTTTGATATAATGGTGCATGTGCCGTGTCGGCGGCGCCTAAACACCGACGGTTGCGGGATCTATTCCAGCTCGGAGTGAATATTTATGTTTATATAAATATTTATTTTTGGTCTAGTTGTTAATCCTTGTGGTTCTCCCAACCTAGCCTCGGAGAACACGCTAGGCTGTCAGTCCCGGTTGTTATTATGTACGCCTGATAGCGAACTTTACTCATAGTATGTCGACGCGTTAGCGCAGCGGTCACAGCACCGGTTGTTGCGCTGGCGTTAGTGGGTTCAATCCCCGCGCACGACAGACATTTGTATTGGCCATATAGATGTTTGTCATGATCTGGGTGTTTGTGCTTGTGTATTGTGTATGTTTCCGAACCCCCGACACAAGAGAAAAAGCATCCTTGTTAGGTCTACCCATCACTAAAAATTGTAAAATAAAATAATTTTTAACAAAAAAAAACCGACTTCAAAAAGGAAACTAAAAAGTGAAAAATAAATTTACTTAGTACAAAGTAATTCGTATTTTGATTTAGTTAATCAGAAATGATTAAACAAATATTTTATAATTTTGAAGTTGGTGCCAAGTAAATACTACAACAACCTCTGACTACAATAACAAATACAAACAACACACACACAACAAACAAGTACAAAAAATATTATTAGATATGTCAAAACAATAACAGAATAATAACAGTATTCAACCTAATAGTCAATGAAACAAATTATGAAAGAAAACTGAATATAACTTACGAGTAGATACTAGAGTAGTTATTGTTTTACTTGGCACCGACTTCAAAATTATAATTTATTTATTTAATCATTTCTGATTAACTAAATCAAAATACGAATTACTTTGTACTAAGTAAATTTATTTTTCACTTTTTAGTTTCCTTTTTGAAGTCGGTTTTTTTTTTGTTAAAAATTATTTTATTGTCGCTTATCTTTTTATCGGTGGCTTAAGTCAAAGATTAGGAAACAACGGTAATGCTCTGTTTCCGCATTACATACAATTTATTATAAATAGTGCAATAAATTTTACAGATAGTAATGTTATCAAACATTATATTATCAAATATTACATATGTAATTTGGGTTATATTATTATTGCGTTTTATTTTGGTTAATTTATTTGTTCTCCATGTTTCGACGCAATCTCGTTCATAGTGTGATAAATTGACTAACCTCAAATGAAAAGGTACACTTTAAAAGTAATTTCGCTGATACAAATACTCAATTTGTTCCCATTCTTAGCGTGTGTATGCATTGTACCTCGATGGCATCAAAAATGTCACAAATGCATTTGCTTTGTAAATATTTTTATACAAACCTTGTATTCTTTGAGTATAAGAGAATTTTAAGATTCAAAGATCGATCGAATAGACTTGATTTGTTCGAAACCGAGTACATACCATGCAAATGCGGTCAGATACTTGCGTATCTGTTTCGCTGCGTAATCTGCTAAATTAATTATGACAGATATCAGCAATATCTAAGTCATGGTTAAAACTAAAATAATATTATTTTCTAGTAATTATTATAAAACAAAATGACACTTTAAGAAAGTTGCATGCCGAGATAATTTACAACAAGCTTGTTTGAACAGTCATAGTCAGTCCTATTATATTTCCGCCTACCCAAATACAAACAAAATTCAATATTTCATTTTCCATAACATGTTACTCAAGTAGTATCAACTACTGTTATTATTAAAGCAGTTAGATATGAATGTACGTAAAGTGATATCCTACGCAATTCGAAATAGTGAGGGTAGTGATCAAAAATTGTAATATATTTTCCTGTACTGTGAATTAATTTTATAGTAATAATCTTGGTATATATACAGCGTGTTTAAGAAATTTTAGCTGATTTGAAACATTTTTTTACAAACAAAAATATACAAAATTCTATGTGAATAAAATATAGTTTTAACTTCCGACTCATCACATACAATATGATCGTAAAAACGATTTTTCCATGCGTTCGAACAATTGTGGAAAAACTCATCTGACGCAATAGTGAAACTAATTATCTCACAGGACTTTCGCTTTTGTGCTTGAACAATAGTCTAGTGCGATGTTCTTTACACTCGCATTGTTCGGCCTTTGATCGCGAGTAAACTCACCGAGGTCACTTTCTTACATAAAAATATTACTCTGACGTAATAGGTAAGTGCTCAATATTTAATAAAAAATAATATTATGAAACCATTTATTTGATAAATATAGCAAAATTCCAAAAAGATGACCAACGATAGTGAAAAATCTAATTTACAACATTTGTACAGTTATCTTAACTTTAGTAGTCTTGTACTGCTAAAGACCGTCAACATTCACGATTATTCCGATATTTATATAGATGCAAAACATATTCATTACTTCTTATCAAGAGTTATCAGAATAAAGCTATTTGCATACATGAAATATTGATAACAATCTTATTTTTGTTGTTCATAGTATGCATTTACCAATTGCGAATATAACGTTCTCAGACAAGTAGGAATGTATTTTTTTTACGTGGCGAAAATCAGTCATGGATACCCTCTAGCGCGGGGGCGCCAGAGGGTTATGTCAGACTCCTATTGTCTAAAAAACCACCACGTGTGAGCAGTCGTCCACCAGGGTGGGGCGAGATAGGGTAGCGCTAGCATTCGCCACATAAGTAGGAATACAATAGCCTCCTTTCTCAAGTTGTCTGTACTAATATATATTTATGAAGCTAAAGTGTTCATTGAAAATTTACAATAATTCAAAATATTTTTAATTATTTTTTTAGAGTATTTTAACGAATCAATAATAAAATATATAAATACGACAGTAACAGGGGTTAGCAAAAATGTCGTTTTGAGGTTCATGAACTCCTAACTTGGAAGTTTTATGGTGACCATACACGCGATGACTTACTTGAGAGATCAACTTGGATTATGTTTTTTTTTTAATATTATTGCCATATAAACGTGTAAAAAAATACATATTACACATTCACAAAAAAACCAAATAGGTTTATATAGGAATATGTCGTTTAACAATCATTCGTAACATAAGAATCATAATACAATTCTTAATTAATCAAAATCAATATAATTATGAAGGTAGTATTAAAAGAAATCCGGCAAGCCGACCAGCTCAGTAAATATGTGTACAGGTAAATTGAATTGTGTATAATAGGAAGGTTTATTTTAAGATATAATACTATTTAGATTCAGATTTAGTATTATGGTTATTACTTAAAGATAATTTATTTTTCAGCTTTAATTTCTTTGTTAAGTTTTTTTCTTGGTTCATGAACCAAGTTAAATTACTTTACATGTAATCTTTTATTGACTTAAGTTTTCGTATTTCCTAATGATGCCTGCTTTCCGCTAGCTTGTAATATAATGAACCGATGATATAAATGCTGCCTAAAACTATCGGTAATATTTTCATGCGTTTTTTATATATGGCAACTATTATGATCGTGAGTCTGTATGCCGTTGTATGAAGCACATTACCATACATATCAAACATCTAATTTCATATTCATATTGGTTTATAATTAAAATAAACCATACCGTTCAGACTTACGCTTAATAAATGAATCACGAATATTAAATATAATTCCATCAGTCCGTATACACTGATTCTAATTTAAAATGTATGGTAATACTTTATCAACATATTGATTTGTTAATTTAGTTGTTAAACTTAATACTTGAAGATTTTAACTGTGTAATTATGATTTAGAACAATATTGAAGCTCGGATTTTAAAGTCACGGCGTAAAAAGTGGAAATAACTATTCATATAGTAGATGTAATCAAAATATAATAGTACCAGCTTATTTACATTATTTTTTAATTGGTACTTTAATCTTCACTTTTCTTTAAATTACATTTTAAATGTTTGTTTTAAACTTTTTGATTTGGGATGCATGTAATTATTATTATTATTATTATTATTATTGATTATTTTATTCTAATAATTTCCTTTTTTAAGTCGGAATTTACAATAAAAAATTTGGATCTGAAGGAAACAAGAGATAATATCATTTATATTTAATGAAAAGATTCTTGAAAACATTTTTTTTTTTACATAGATAGGCTGGCGTTTGACCGCTATTTTACCTGATGGTAAGTGAAAATGCGGTCTAAGATGGAGCACGCTTACCTAGAAGTAACCTATTCACTCGCGACTTAAAGATCCCCAGGTCATAGCTTTCGGGGAACACATACTATATCTATACACATCACACACACACAACACATCTATACGTATGTAAGAATATACAATCACGTTGGTGTAGTAATTACACTACTCTACTGGATAGCTGATGCATCGAGGTTTAGCGATACAGGTAGGTATCGAGATGATAACGAGATGTAGGGATGTATATATATGACAAATAGTTGAATAGGCTAGAAATGTTTTTTTTTTGGTCTTTGAATTTTGTTTGTTTTAGTTTAGGCGTTTGTGATTACGTTCTGATATGATATATTCTAATGGGACCGACTTCGAAACGTCTATTATAGCAGACAACCAAATGATGAAAGTATCAAATTATATGAACAAAGCAATAAAACAACATGCGTTTTTCAACAGTGTTTGTTTTGTAACAAATTGCTAGAAATATCATGTGCAAGTCGTTTGAAAGTCGTCAGTGAAGAAATTATTAAAGTGTAAGTTAGCACAAATTACGATTGTATCATCAAACTCGAGAGAGCATTTCATTAACAATTGTGACGGTAACATAAGATTAAATAATCAAAATGTTTTACGAAATAACAATGTGCGTTGCTTTGTTCTTTTGTTTAGGTGAAAAAGGTAAAGAAAACGTGTGAAATGTTGATTTTAAAATTAAGCAATTTCAGCGATGATATTACGACAAAATGTGCTTATATTCTCAAGTATACCACATAAAAAAAATAGTTATGGAGGTACACTACGTAGTCATAGCACTTAGTGGCTAATGCATTTTCTCTAAAAAGTCAGTTAATACTTTATAAATTTTTGCGTTGTTGCGTTTACGACCTTTAGAGAAAATGTCTGTACATTTGATACTTGAACATCATTAACTGATAGATTAAAATTTGTGCATAACCTGTATTTACATATACCCACATAATATCACTTAAAAAATATTTTAAGTAAAAGATTAAATTAATACAAATTATTAACACCGATTGACTCTAGACGTTCAATCAAACCACTTTATTACGTGACTCATGAGCGATACATCAAATATATTGTTTCGGATTCATTGTAAAGCTTTGAAAGAATTGATAAAGGCGTAATATTATTATAAATGGACGTTGTCAAAACATTTCAGACAATCGTAATTAGGTTCTTGTACGAAACAAAGCGATGATCGTAATGAACGGAGGCGCGTGCGTTGAAAGCTACAAAAAGCGACTAGCTCGGTATGGCGTAAGTTATAGGAAACAATCTTAAAAGAAAAAAAAAACAATATAAATAGTATGTAATCTTGCACGTCTGTGGGTCTGTTAGCCAACATTTTATTTAAAACCAATATGACTACTTTCATATTGTATAATGATACAACAAAGATGTTTTCTTACATATAATAATATTATAATTATACTTAGATTTGATTGTCATGTGATTGTGATTTTGCTAAGTATAAGTTGTTTAGATTTTTATTATTTTTAGTAAGTTAATTTCGTTTCATACATATATCTAATAATATAAAATGGTATAACTAAAGATTTGCTGTTGTAACTTTATTACGTTTTTAAAGAAGAACTATAAGCTGTTGTCATGAAATGAATAGTAATTTATTTTATAAATACTACATACAGTAAAAAAATGCTTTACTGTTTCATATAATATAAATTTTTGTTCGCTTTTTCTGTTTACAGAATACCGAATTACATTATTATGTAAGAGTTATATGTATGAACGCGATCTCTTTTAAATTAGAAAGGCGTCAATGGCGCTCTCAATGAAAGACTAACGAAGTGAAATTAATTACAAAAACAATATTACGAACACAAATATCCCGTTGCGTATTGTTCGTTCATTTTATAGTTTTAATTTTTAAATCTGTTCTCAAGCTTTTATTACTGGCCAGTATCTAAATTGCCGCATCTAGATTAATATTAAAATTCATTAGAAAAAAAGTATATTACACAATGAAGCTTATGATTACTTAAAACGTCTTACAAAAAAAAAACATTTCAGGTACATGTACATGTATGCCACACAAATATATACATAGATATGTGTGTAGGGAATCTACATAACATAAAATATGATCCAATTTTACAATATACGTACAAAACTCGTTCAACACGGTGAAAGTTTGTATGTGCATACTATAACACCTTAACTAATACAGAGTACTTCCGGTTGATACGCCTAAGGTGTTATTTTATCATCCAAATACTTCGTATAAAATATTCGAAAGGTTGCAATGAAACCTCTTTACGTGAGGTCAATTAATGAATTATACAAACGAATAGATACGTCTAAATAAAATTCGTATTGATAACTTTTATTCTACATATCAAATAATATTAATCGATCAATGATTGATTCGATTTTCAAAAGTTATTGATGATTATTGAAAATCAAATGATTCGATTTTTAAGCGGTTTGTTATATTTTATTGTTTTATTATCACATGTTAATTGAATGTAAGTTAAATATAAAATACAAAGCTTTTATTTAAAATTTGAGAAATTTGTGAGTTATTTATGTGATGTAAAAATCAGTAATCAATTAATTTGTCCCATCGTAATATTAAATATTTTGCAAATTGTTATCACTGTATTAAAAATTAAAACAGCTAAAGTGTAAAGTAACAGTTCTCGATTTAAGAAAATCTAAAAATTGATTTATTTAATTAATAAGCTAAACGCGAATTCGATTCACCAAAAACTTTCACCTTAAAATATGGAAATAACAAAAACTTTTATTCAGCAAAATATATTGTAACTAGCAATGTTTTTAATTCATAGGGATATAATTTGAATTAAAAAAAGGTTAAGAATGTTGTCATAAGAAACATCATTAAATATGATAATTATTTAATTGCCTGGAACTCTTAATAACGTAACCTTCACGAAATACTTAATTTTTTTTTATTTGTAGCAGGTTTTAAATACGTCCAAAAAATAGATAAATAGAATAACAAAACCGATGCACATCAAAACCGAGACCACATTATCAAGGTTTTGTGATTATTTTATGTGGATTTTTTTGTGTGTATGGATTATCATCTTGTTGGTAATCGAGATTGTACGTGAGCAACTGTGTTTATTAACTGGGCTACTTGAGGTCTAATGATTAAAGTTTTATTTTCTTTTTAAGATCTTAACGATTATGCTTCAACATCTATCGATTTTTATAGTTTTGATCTTCAGTGTCGAATTTTATAAAATGATATTCTTTAAAAGCACTTTCAATGTCCATTGTCTATTTGACAATACATACATAAATATACCTAATCACGCCTCTTACCCGTAGGGGTAGGCAGAGACCACTTCTTTCCACTTGCCACGATCCTTACATACTTCTTTCGCTTCGTCCACTTTCATTATTCCGTTCATAGATGCTTTTCGGTTTAGGGTACTCTTGACCTGGCCTTTTTTCAAGACGTCTTTTATTTGTCACACTCGCCTTATACACTTTTTTCGTCAGTCGTTCTTCACTCATTCTCTCGACATGACCAAACCATCTAAGCATAACTTTCTCAATTTTTGTCACTACATCTTCTTTCAGACCACAACGTTTCCTTATCTCACTATTTCTTATCCTGTCACTCAGTTTAATTCCTATCAAACTTCTTAACGCTCTCATCTCAACTGCATTTATTCTGCTTTCATGTTTCTTCTGCCATGCCCAACTTTCACTTCCGTACATGAGTGTCGGAACCAACACGCCCCCGTGCATAGCCAAACGAGCCTTGTTAGATACCTTCCGACTACTGATAAAGGAGTGCAAAGCTCCATTCGCCCTGTTTTCTGCATTCACTCTCCTTTCAATATCACTCTCACACTTTCCATCTCTTGTAAACTTTGAACCCAGATACACAATTGATTGACAATTGATATTTGACAATTAAAACTATTTTTAAAAATACTTAATATACTTTTAACTTGAAAATGATCGATATAATATGGTTATTTTTCTTACAAATGCATATACGTAAAAAACAAAATAGCTTTTTAAAATTTTTTTTTTTTTTAGCTTTTCAATAGAACATTAAAAATAATAATTATAAGTATAACTGTTATTATTATATAATTCCTTTACTTTCTATAGAAACTAAGAAATGAAATTTGTGACAATTACAACGTCGATCCCGACAGCTAGTTATAATAATAAATAAAATAGACAAAGGCTACATTCTGTTCTAGCTACGTTTTAATTACATTTATATATAAATGAACCGAGAAGTACGTAATAAATCAAGCGACAATTAAGCCAGACATTACTAAATCAAAATTGACACACACAATTTATATTGGAGATAGTAACAAGGATGTTGAACTGCAATATTGAACTGTCGCTAAAATTAATCAAAATTTTAATATATATGTAATTGATTGCATACTGTAGTATCTATACTAATTACTGTTTTATTACATGGATGGCTACAAGTGAAAACGTATGACAGAAACAAAAGAAAACTAACATTTACTGAATAATATTTAAGAATACTAAATATAATATATTTACTATAATAATATTAGAAGATAATTGTCATAATCAAAGTTAAAAAAATACTGTATACATTACAGTAATTTTTTACATAAAAAATTTTGAATTGTCATTTTGCAAATTTTTGTTACATTAATTTGTTGTAATGAATTAATTATATTTAAAAGTGGAGCTACCAACGGTTCGGAATGTAGATTATCCAGGGAAGAATTAAAGAAAATGATCCGTAGTTACTCTTTGAAACAAACTGTTTTTGTTATAAAATTAGTATACCCTGTCAACCATGTAAGTCTATCCTATGTTACCTGCCTTAATATAATATAAAACAACTAAAATTCTATTTCTTTGAGTGCGAATTTTTACGCCCCAAGACGAACAAACAAAAACAAAACAATTTAAGTAAAGCGCTAAGCCGTACGCTTGTTCAGTAATCGCTTACCATCACCAGGTTAGCCGTACGCAAACAAGCGTACGGCTAACCTGGTGATGGTGAGCGATTACTGAAGCTTATGACGATTATACGTCGGCAAAAATAGAAACATTTCAACCGCGTTGCCGACCTTATCCCGAAACGCCCGATTCCCCAGGAGCCTTGGTCACCTTACTCATCAACAGGAACACAACACTACTTGAAAACAGTATTATTAGCGGTGATCTTCTGTAAGCTCGAGGTACTTCCCCAGTCGGGCTGCTTCATATTTTGAGCAGGAAATTTCCTGCTGTGCCCTACCTCAGTTAAAAGTATGAAGCCATCTTTTTGCGAGTAATAATAATTCATGAAAAATTCAATCTTATAGAAAATTTATACATACATATAGTATGTATTAAAATTAATTATGTATATTTTAACATTAATTATGAATATATTAAACACATTTTCGTAAACTAATTGATTGCAATCAAATTCTTGTTATTAATTTAAATATTAACATTAAAACGTAAAAGTCATTTAAAACAGAGGTATTTTAGAATATGTACTAGTATTAGGCCAAAATAGACTTTTCGTTTCTTTGTTTGAACGCTCTGGTCGCGGAAAGAACTGGATCTATTTGAAAAATATTTTTATCTAAAAAGATAAAAATATTTTTCGTAGACCACACGACTAAAGTAAAACTTACGAAACATAACCCTATCTCTTTCTATCTTCACTAACTTATATCTCCCTCTCAACTTTCGTTCGCCTCGCTCGATCACACTTTTAGTAACGCTCTCGTCACGAATTCGCCAGCTCACTACCCAATTCAAGCGTTCGTAAAGAAGTTTCACGTCAAAAACTCTAATTCTCAACGAAGGTAAGGTTGAAATATATAATGGTATAGACTTATGATCATACCGTAAGTGACAACGCAGGTATTAGCGCTGCTTAACTAGTATTTAAATAAATTACGCATAGAACAGGCTAAGAGTTTATTATTAATTATTAGCACTGTTAGTACCTTTAAAAGCAAAAAAAAACCTAATTAGTACATTATTTAGGCAACTAAAATAGCTATGTTCTCTAAGATTACTCTAAAACTTAAACCAATGAAGCTTAAAGTTGCATTTATGTTTTTAACTTTTAATTTTGATATTTGAAATGAATGAGATAAAGCAGTGTGAATAGGACTTAATTACTGAGTATGTTATTAGTATAATAATGTGTAAGTAATAGGTATTTTACAACTAAATAAATAACAGTTAAATGTAGAAGTCCAAAAATTCAGCTACAACCCAAGATATTGCAGGTTCGATCCCACTTTTAACAAGTCTTTGAATAGTTATAAAGGGTGTGATAAACCAAGGTACTTATACTATATTACAATTTATCTCATATATAAAATTCTCGTGTCGCGGTGTTTGTAGTTAAACTCCTCTGAAACGGCTTGACCGATTCTCATGAAATTTTGTGTGCATATTGGGTAGGTTTGAGAATAGAAAAACATCTATTTTCCATTCCCCTAAGTTAAAAGAATTGAGGATTTGAGGAGGATTTTGGATTGAGGGGGTTAATAAAATATATGGCAAACAACGGGGTCAGCTAGTATCTATATATTTATTTTGTTCTCTGACTAAGAATTAAACCGTGAAGCGTTTGTTAATAAATACGTACTTTTTTTTTAAATCTTATTATTATTTAACACAAATCGAAATATGAGAAATAATTCTAGTCTAGAAACCGGGAAAGTGAATAGTTTTCCCCTACAGAACTTTTTATGATAACATTTTTGCCCTCACAGAACCCTCTCTTAAAATTTATATCTACACCATAATTTTAGTATTCGTTTCATTTGCTTGATTATTTATTAATATAATATTTATTAATAAAGATCAAAATAGCCGACAAACAATCATAATAAATTAGACAAGTGACATTTAAGATTTATTAATAAGTAATCTATTAGAACGGCATAATCGTATGATTTTTTGATAATGATTATTATTAAACACTTTTAATTATTAATTAATAATAAAATTGACCGCTCATCATCATTAAGCTAAGTCTAATATAAAAAAAATTATGTTTAAAAAAAATATTTAAAATTTTTGTATGTTATAAAATCCTTATATTTATATATTATATTAATATTTTCATGAAGGGGACTTATTTGACTGTTAAGCTAACGTAACTATGAGAATTATTTTCCTGAAAAAAAGTCTTTTTTTTTCAAAAGATATCTATTGCGGAAATCAATTCAATACTCTTTAGTAATTATTCAAAGTTAGTAACTTAAGGAAGTAGGTATTATATTATATTTATTACTAGCTGTGACCGCGACTTCGTCCGCGTGGAATTTAAAAAATAATATTGTTCAGTTTGCAGAGTTACAAAATAAGTAAATTTCTAAAATAAAAGTACCCTAAGTTACTTTTTATCACATCAGTTAACTGCCTGTGAAAGTCCCGTCAAAATCGGTCCAGCCGTTTCAGAGATTAGCCGAAACAAACAGACAGACAAAATTGTAGAAAATGTTATTTCAGTATATGTACCGTGTATACTTACCCTATGCATTTAGTATAAAGCGTTTTTTTTTAATATTACAAACAGACACTCTAATTTTATTTATTTTTATAGATTTGACACAAGAACTGTAATTTTCAATTTATTTAAAAATTAATTTAATTTATTATACTATAAGCGATATGGATTTTTTTATTTACGTTTGCCAAATATGCATCTAATCTCGACAATATTAAAAATGATGAAACGCGTTATTTTAAGCCACAGTGACTCACAATTTGAAACATTTTAAAGACGATATACAAACATTATAAAACAATTATGTAAATAAAATTGATGCACCTTTTTGTTTGTCACTTTTGTTCTTAAAGAACAAATATTAATTTGTATAATGTAAACAAATATTTTTATTAACATTTTAAAATAGATACAGGACTTTTGTCTTTATTTTGCTTGAGTTGGCATTTATAGCTTTGCTACATCTAACATATTATCACACTTATTTTAGCATTTACTACAAACTAATACATATATATCTAAATATTTATCTTATAATGGTTTTTGAAATATTACAATCGACTTAAATAATTATGTCAAATTTTGTAAATATGAAGACAATTATAATTCTAAGCAGTCTAAAAGATTAAGATAATATTCAACCATCTTATCATCATCCATCAAAGCGCTAAAGTTTCTTCTCTCACAAAGTAGTTACTGACCAACGTTATTTTATGTAAATAAATAAAATATTTCATACATAATAATTCTCGAATCAAAACCTTCACAAGATTTTGTTAAATAGATAAAAAAAAACATTATAATCTTTCTTACAAATTTATATTATTATATAATGACAATGAAATTGTATAATAAACGAATAAAGTTAAATAATAACCTTAAATCGATTCCTTACGACCATTAATGTCAGAGACAACATGAGAAATTAAAAAATTAAGATAAGCTATTTATGTTTCAATTAAAATTATATTATTAATTGTGCGTTATCTTAACAGCCATGTAACTACTGTCAAAAGCTTCAATACAAAAATAGCTATGTAGACTATTAAGTAATTTATAAATATTTTAAAATATATTTAATTACAGAAATACTTACGTCGTGATCGGGCACATAGGAGTAAACATGTAGTTTGTCAATTCTAATCGTCCCCTGGAAGGGGTACAATAAAGCACCCCTTTGAATCTCCGTTGACGTCCAGACGCTGACAGACGCTTCCCTGCCCCTGGCTCCCCCTGGCCTCAATGCTAGACTCAACTCCTGAGGTATCAGTACTAGAGTCTCCATAATCACATGCACATAACATTCAATGCAAAAATAAAAAGTCCAGTATAACACAGTTCAGTATAAGATGAAAAATATTGTATTAATTATAAACTTGTCCATCGCGATTAATAAGGATAAAATATTTGGGTAGCAATGATCGATCGATATGTTAAACGTCGCCGTGTCACTGTCTGCTTATGCTAAGTTCAGTATTTTAGTCCTTCAATTCCAAAGATTCGCGGACAGAAGTTCGTTCAACTCGTCCTAATATTGTTCGTACAATATCAGCGCATTACCGCTAAGGGTGCTTTACGCAGGATGCGCGCGCGGTCTTCTCCGAACGAGCACTGAAGGAAGCGCTAACATTGACCTTAGCCACGGCCGTGATCGCATTTACAGTTCATTTTTTGTTCGATAAAAAGGAGAGAAGTAAAACCCTACAAATATATTACACGGTTCTATTAGTTGATTTTAAACTTTATGTGACTATATTAAGGGTGTTGAAAGCTCCGTGGGTAAGGTTGTAAGAAGTAGTAAGGTGCTCCCCTCCATAGGCGGCACCTGCTTGCGCGTGCGCCGCCCGTCAGAGCGCCGTGGAGCCTCGGATCGCGCACCTGATTCTAACGTACAAATGCTACCTGTTCGTTTTTTACAACATCTGCTATACTACTTTTTTGACGTGACGTTTTAATTGAGGGGTTCTGTTTTCTTTGCTTTAGATTCAAATGTTTTTAAAGTGATAGGGACGATTTGAATCAACAACTTTTTTACATTAATTAAATTTCAAATTATATGGATTTTTATATTTAACATTTATATTAAATAAATGTGCAATAAATCTTAGTTAAAAAATGCACTAGAACTGTACATTAACACTGTAATGGTTAATGTTAGGACATCATTAACACATTAGAAACAGGAAATTGTTTCACATTCAAATTAAAAAGTTACAACATAGACACTTAATCGCGTCATATATTTTAGTCAACAGTACTTTATGTATTAGATCATTAGATATGCATGCAGTTGAATCACTATTTTAACAGCATTTTAACTATCTTATATATTTTTACAAAGTCAAATGGAATAAATAATAATAGAATCAGTTACGATTTTTAAATTAGTAATTGTAATAAACAGTTATGCAAAATTCTTACGTTTATTAACCTTAAATCTACCATAAAATTATGTCACGTAGAGAATTTATAATGTTAACTTTAATGTAAGAGGCACTTATGGAGCTATGAATAAATATTCATTTATTTTTATTGTACTCTAATAGATGGTAAAATCCCACTGCCGGGGAAAGACTCCTGTGAACCAAAAGAATGTGTATCTATATGAATAATACAAAAACAGTTGTTTCTCTTTTCAATATAAATCATTATGTAACACTAACAAAGCTTATCTAAAATGAAGCTAATGTTGAATAATTCTTTTATTTTCAAAGCTAGACAATTCGCGCTATTTCTCTTCAACTGACTTCAGATTATTTTCGTTCCTTTTGATAATTTCTTTCCTTCTCAAAGCAAAGTATTCCTAAATAGGAATGTAATATAACGAAATGGTTTCAATCTCAAAGTCAAAAAACTACTAGAAATATCTTTACCTGTTTTCCAGGTATATACTCCTAAGTATATATTCATCAAAGGATATCCTTCGAATGTAAACTTGCCAAAAACAAAATTATAGGTATATACCTAAATATATTTCCAAGCACTACATTAATATTATCCAATAAAAACACATAATTATGATCTGATTATATTTATCAAAAAGTATAATTGCAGCTATTTACGCTGTTTAACATGAAAAACGGTATTTATATCACTTTTTATTAATTTGTAGATTCAATTTCCGATATTTATTCCTCTGAAGAAGCCGTTCAAATCTAGTCTACATTAAAAATTAAATGAATATGTTAAATGTAATTAAAGATAAGTCGAATAGATTTCTAAAACATTTCGTTCGATAAAGCTGCGGAAATTGACTTACCTGCTTTTGCAACAAATAGAATTTATTAAATGTTTTGCCACCGATCATTAAATAATTACAATATTCTTAGAAATCCGTTGTTTATATTATAAGCATCATTTGCGACATTTAAACAATATTTTATTGATATTAATTATATTATATATATTATATATATAATTATTAGGGCCTTTTTATTGTTGGTTTTCGTTAGAGTAGAAATCAACCTTTAAATAATGACTTACTAAATTTAAGATTGGCGGTGAGAACAATCTTCGTAGGGATATGAGTCTTGGAAGAAATTCTTAGACATGGGTATCCTATGGATACCTATTAAGTTTTTGTTACCTATATATCTTCTACTACAAAGATTAATTTTTGCACTTAAAAGGCGTTTTACTGGCTGTAATAGTGAAATGTACTTCATATAAGCTTATTTCTAGAGCATTGTTCCTTACTGAAATCTACATATTTCACTACAGTTGTAGTGATCGTGTGATGGAAGTGCTGAAAAATCTAAATAATCTATGGTTGGATGTCGAACCTAACTGCATAATGTATCATAGATTAAAATTAAATATCGTCCTTCCTGTTAGACAAATATGAAATTCAGTGTTTAAGAATCCCGTTGTCCAATTTTCCTTTGATCAATTTTTTGTGATAGTAGCTGATATTGTTATTAGTTAGCGTGGTTGTTGTTAGATTTAAAATATATATGTATGTATATATTTAACTTACATAGGGTACAACAAGAAAATTTACTACTCAAAATCTGGAGCAATTCGACTGGGGAAGTACCTTGACCTTTTTTTACCAATATTTGAGTTGCAGTAGATATATATTTTTTACATAAATTTTAGCTTCAAATAAAAGTACGCGATAAGTATTATTACTATAAGTAATAGAAATTTATTTTATCCCCAAAATATATAATTACAAAATATTAGCTTGTGAATCTTTGTATTGAAATAGGCCTTTATGACCTGTTCAATTGAAGAAAAACATAGCAATTACCTACTAGTGTATTTGTTACAACTTTTATTCAATTTTATTTTAGTAAAAAATTTCAAACTGTAATGAGCGGCCGAATATAATAATAAAATTCACTATGATTCGATAGTTTATGTATAAAATACTAGATGTGCCCTGCGGTTTCACCAACGTTAATTTAAGAAAAAAGATGTACTAAAATATGATATAGTCCATAGCCTTCTTTGATAAATGGGCTCTAACACTGAAAGAATTTTTCAAATCGGACCAGTTCGTGAGATTAGCGCGTTCAAGCAAACGAACAAACAAACAAACAAACTCGTCACCTTTATAATGCTTATTAGTATAGATACGCAGATTTTTTTTTTTATTTTCTTGTTTATTGTTACGTAGTTAATCTAGATAAGGACTTAGGTACAGACATTAATATAGAACTTGTGGGATTGTGGTTACGCCAGGTGTGTATAGGTCATCGACATTTTCTGTAACATGAAAGATTTAACTGCATAGATGAAAATGAGCTTTATTTTATTCAATATAAAGTTTAAATTCAAATCATCTAACAGGAATTAATTCTGAGCACCGACTGAGACAGGGCATCGGTTACATTGATTTTAATGTACATTTCCTTAATAACAGTTTTTTTTAAGTATCTTTATTAAATATCGAAATTCGTTGATAGATAATAAAACTAAAATACTTTTAATGCTGCTAAAAACCAGATACTTATCTTCAAAACACCGATCTTCGCGATACCGATACGTAGAAGTCTTTGCAAAAAATTCGTTATTTGAATTAATTTAGATTTAACGACCGTATGATTGTATTTATCCTAACTGAAATAATGATATATTTTGTTTTTTTTTCATGAGATATATATATATATATATATATATATATATATATATATATATAGCGTCTTCGGTGTGACAAAGCCAGCCTTGCAGTCACCAACCGGCCTGTCCAGCATGGTATGGGCTTCACTGTGGATTTCACGCAATTTTTGGCGCGAGCTTGAACTTGTTGCAGTGGACTGCGATAAGCTGAAGTGAGTGAGTGAGAATTATTATAAATAGTAAAACGATGCAATTTCGCGAGAGCCATTTACTACCTAATATATTATATATATAAAAGTTTATTTAGTGTCAAAAATAATCGAACACGTGTTACAAAACCCAACCTTTATTTATTAGTTACATTATAATTTTTTTTTTAAATTATTTCTGGTGGGATTAAAAGAAATTATTAGTAGATGTTAAAAATACTTATTTATTTATTTTATTTATTTATTTACAGAAAAAAAATAGATACAATTTATTTTATAAACAGTGCAGCAAAAACAATTAGCAACTTAACAGTGCACTGATATTCCATGTGGTACGAGTCTGAGACAGTATTCTATACTAATACAATATTCTAACTAACGGCTACATAGAATAAGTTGATGGTGGTGAGACAGTCTATGAAAACTACTGGTTCATAGCACTAACTCCTGATAGGATCACATTGGCTGTAAATTTTAAAAATATTTTTAGTTCATTATTTTCTCATTTTTACTGTCACTTCAAATAAATTTAATTACATCGTGATATCTTTTTTACTGAGTAGATTCTATTTGGGCGTTAGTTTTGTAAAAAAAATACAAGTTTTAATAAAGCCCGATTTCGATTATTTATTTTTTTGATAAAGTTTCATTATTGTTATAGGCAATGGCCTAAAATAAATATAAGTAAATATTTAGTTCTTAAGTTGTGAATTGTAAATATGTATAATGTTTAAAAACTATTGTTATTTTTCAGTTAAAATAGAATTTAACCTCGTACTAAATTTCCGGTCCATTTTTTTAATGTTTAGGAACACATATTGAGCATAAAATCACAAAATTCTGCCAGATTCAGGGCGAGCTTCAAACGCCATATTTAAAAATCTTTTTTGGTTAATATCTCAGAAACTATGTACTTCAGGGGAAATGCTATTGAGACCATTATTCCAGAGAATAAAATATTCCATCTTTTGATTTCTGTAAACTTTGTTGTAAGGCTTACCGTTTACGATTTATGGCATATTTAATAAACCGGTAGAAGAGATAGCGTAGATAGTTTTAAGAACTATCGGCCGAGATAGAAAAATCGGGGAAATTTAGTGTGAGGTTAACTTTGGTCAACCTCAATCTCACAAACAAATGGCTATTATTACTGGCCTATTAATAAAATCGTAAAAAGAAATTTACACAGAAAGTTTGAATAATATTCATACTTCATTAAAATTATTAATAAACCAAGAGTTAAATCTATTTGAAATCCATGGTGGAGTTTTTTCGTTGGACTTTTTAAATCTACACTAATAAAATTTCTCTTACCTTTTTAGGAAACCCTTAAGCTTATTTAACTAGACTTAGCTTACCACTCGATAAGAATGTCAGTGATTGAGCCATGACATGTACCTACCTACTTAATACGTAAATAAAAATTAGTACTCTACCAACAACTTTAAATCAAAAAATTCGATTTTTCATTAATATTAAATCGCCATATCTGGAAAATTTATCTTATTTAAATTTTAATTTATATTTACTAAAATAAGATTCAATCGTCATTGCGTTCTCCATACATGGTTCTCAAATATCGTATGATTCGTTGAAAGGAATCCTTTTAACCGAATTCAAAATACGTAAAGATTTTCAATTCGACCTGTATTTTTCTAAATTTCAAACATTTCTTTGTTTCACCTTTTTAGCCCTTTTATCTAATATACCTTATCCACCCGGTTTTTTACCTTTCTACTTAACTTGAGGGTTCGTAGTTCATTTAGTTTTCATAAGCAGTTAGTTTCACTAAAGTTAATTATTAATTGGTAAATTAAACGATGGAATTTTGATTATTGAGTAGATTGTAGGCTATGACATTTTGTATTCTATCTTTATACTGTAATATGCAGGTAACTGCAGATGTAAAATAATTACTTACCAAATTATCATAATAAAATTATTATTGCTTCCTTTCTGATTAGGTATATCTACCTACCTAAGACTGTATGAAATTCCTTAAATTTCAATGTATTGAGATAGATTAATATTTATAAGTAGATTGGAATAACGATATTATGAAGTTCTAATTTAAAATTTTCAACCAAATCAGTACAAAATACACAAGAACACATACAAAATAAGTCGCACTACAAAGTATCATTGTCTCGATTAAATACGAAGATGGATAAACACACACAAACACAATTCACCAAGTAAGATGGGATCTCTCTCAGAGAAGAAAGTAAACGCGACAGATTTATATTATTATGTATTGTTTAAAAAAATGTACCCATAAATCACGTGGTGAGAGCTTTAAAGGCGGGGCTTATGGGCGTGGCGTCGGCGGTACCGCCCCTGCGCCCGCGCACCGTGCGTTACCGTGCAGTATTGTTCGGTTGTTTTTACTGCTATTGGTCAGATTTTAGTGCATTGTTTACTTAATGTTCAAAATCTACGTTTGTCCCATACGATACATGTCAAGTACAGTGAAATTGTCATAAATAAATATAAATGTGACGTAAATATGTTCGTCAATATATTTTATTGCTTCTTAGAGTTGTGTCTGTATGATTTGTTCTACAAAAAAGCTTCCTAAACATATTTACTTAGAAATTCCATTGCTACGCGCTAAATAGATAGGTATTATTTTTAAATATAGATTTTATTTTTCACATATTCTGTACTCAAGAAAGTCAATGACCTTAAATATCTTAATACGTAAAATACAAAATTGTATAATTTTAATGTATTCAAAAGAGATCTCAAGATATTCTTATACATAAAAAATTCTGTAGATAAATTAAAAATAATTAAGGATTGTAATCAACATTGAAATAAAATTCAAATTGCATTAACAAATTTATTGCAAATACGAATTAAATATACACTCGATATACCTGTTGTCAACGAGTCTGGATGTATATAATATAGGTATATATTTATTTATATATGTATTATATATATGTATGTTTATCGAAAAAAAAAAATGGCGCTTTATCAGTCGGCTGTTACCTATAACTATGTGTGTATGTTTGTGCAGTGTGTATTAGTGTGAAGTTTTGTACCCTATACCTTTCCTCACTGAACAAGATTTTATATACGAAACATTCGTTTATAACGGACTTGTAAATTCTACGGTTATATCTTTCAAACAAACCTTTTATTTACCTTCATTCTTCCCTATAGATAGGGTTCTAAAGTCATCTATATGTTTTTAAACTATATAAATATACCTATAATGTATGTATATATATATATATATATATATATATATATATATATATATATATATATATTAATTAGATAAACGAGAATTACCCATTAATTTACAAGGTCATTGAAACAACTTTTGCATTTATACCCAATATTAATATGATAAGTAATAAAATGTAAATTGTCTTTCACGAAAGTAACGTCTACCTATCTAGTTATAGATCTATTGATTACCTTATAATTATTTATTTTAATAATTTTTGTCTCTATCTATTTTGTGTATTTATTATTAAAAAACAACAAAACGTCTGTCACATTTCCTTCCCGGATAAGATTACAAGGCTATTCTTATTTTGATAGCATCATAGCATGATTATGCAGAATGATGGGTGTTACGATAACAGAGCTAATAAATCTACACACTGAAATAAGCATATTTCTATGAGTTTTGAGATTTATGCTTTTAAACATATAAAAAATCTTGGTATATTGGGATAATATTCAGGCAACCTATAACACAAGGTGTGTTATAGGCTTATAGGTAACAGTAATTGCTTAGGTACTTTAGGAACAGACGACTGTGTGTATTTTAAAGATATTTATTTATTTATTTATCTAAAAGTTACGACGATAAAAGCACGAGAAATACCTACATGAACTTTGATTCATCAAATTAATGTATGATGAAATTACTTTGTGCAATGTGCGTTATTCGATACAAGCGATATGTTTTTTGCGTTTTCATAGTAAATGATTTTAATCACAAATCTACTTAGCAGTCGTGTAATTTTAATATCTGCCATCAATAATATATTTTACTCATATGTTATTGTTACAATAATTAAGCAACTGAGTCATAAAATTACACCAAAGTGCTATCACTAAATATAATATTTCATATCATTTCGGCAAATGCGAAAGTAGCTCTGTATGTCATGATCTCATGGCCAAATAGTTGCGCTATTATAAATTCATTGCAGAGTCTACGTGAAGCTTGTTATTAAGGCATTATTATTTAGCTGTGATCTTCTGTAAGGTCGAGGTACTACCCCAGACGGGCTGCCCCAGGTTTTGAGTAGGATATTTCCTGCTGTGGCCCACCTCAGTTTAACTGTGATTGTTCTCAAACAAGAAGAAAAACGACTCCAATTTACTTCTTTTTTTTATTTATTTATTTACAGAACAAAATAGATACAATTTATGTGATATACAGTGCAGCCAAAACAATTAGCAGTTTAACAGTGCGCTGTGTAAATAAAGTATAAACATAAATATAATATAAATATCTCCTTTAGTACTCTGTACTTCGACACGTGTAGTACCTACAATACACATTGTTAGCTGTTAGATCTAGCTTAAATAAAATGAGACCACATGACAAACACCAGCTTTCGAACAAAATAAGAATCATGAAAATTGGTACACTAAGTTTGAAGTTATGAGGAAGCACACAAATAAATCTAATCGACTAAGAACACCGTCCTATTTTTAAGTTGGTTAAATACTAATCTGTGATAATAAGCTTAAGTTAAATATACTCTATGTATTATTTATTTTTGTGTTACCCACACATTAGGGAATTCTAAACATTTTTTATATCATATCAACCGTTCCAGCGGGGATCGAACCTGCGTCTCCGACTGACCGTGTCGGTACTCTAGTCAATTAAGCTAAGGAACGATGTACCCTATGATATAAAAAAAAATGTGCTACGTAGTTTCATGTTATGTAGCTTTATTTGGAAAAGAAGAAAACACATTGTTGCACAGGGGCGCTAAGACGGCTAGAAAATAAAATAGGTGTTAAATGCCTATGTATTTGGAAGCACGTAGTCAAATTAATTATTATCAGTTATACTTATCTTAAACAATTGATAACGGTCGTTGCTCTTGGTAACCTCTTGATTTGAAAATAAAAACGTAATATTCGTACCGACACGTAATACGAGTATTGAACTTAAAAATGAACGAATCAAGTTTTTTTTTTTAATTATACACCTTTCTGACAGTGCTAACAAAATATTTTATTTCTTTGTTATTGTGTCTGCTTACATAATTAAATCTCATAAACTATTTTACAATTTTATTACAGACTAGCAGTGGCCACGATTTCATCTTCGTGGAATTTAACAAAAAAGTTATTGTTCAGTTCGCAGTTATACTTAAAATCAAATAAATGTCGAAAATAAAAGTAGCCTAAGTTACTCCTTATTACATCAGCTATCTGCCAGTGAAAATTACATCAAAATTGATCAAGCCGTTTCAGAGATTAGCTGGAACAACCAGACAGACGGACTATTTTATTTTACGGAACTTAGATTAACTCGGGGTGTGTAAATGTTTTGTAAATTTTTGTGTTAGCAAAGTCACGGTCGATCACTAGCTTGCACCATATATTTGAGCTCAGTATTCATTTTCATCCCATATGCTGTAATTATCCTACACGGGATGGACACTAAGCGGTTTTAAACCGATTTACCCTCTTACACGTACCAAATAGAAATCCCTCCAGACTATTAAACCAAAATCAACCGTATTTTTGTTCTTTTAAAGTTCATTATAGTTTTGACTGTTTAGAATTTTATTTTAAGGCATTATAATCGTTATACTTAATGACATAAGAACTACTGACACTAAACTCAATGAAAACGTGGAAACCAAACATTTATATTTGATTTTTATCGTTCAAGGGAAATAAAACTTAAGCATGTGGATCATAAGGCTTAAAATTGAAAGACGTAGCAAACACGTAAGTTTCAAGTCAATTTAAGCAAGATGTAAATCTGATACAACACGACGGTATTGTTCGTTTAGGATACTGGAGACGGTATTAGTGTCAGTCGATTGAGTTTTTTTTTATTTTATCTTTTTTAAACCGACTTTATAAAAGTGAGTTTTTATGTTTTGTTTTAAATTATATAACAGATATACCTGGTGGTTTCTGGTCTGGTTTTCTGTCCTAGTGGGTCTTCCTACCTGGCCTGGAGAAGACCTTAAGCTGTCGGCCCCGGTCGTTATTATAAAGACTTGATAACGATCGCTACCGATAACCCGTATTGGAGCAGCATAGTGGATTAAGCTCCAATTCTTCTCCTACATGGAGAGAGGCCTATGCCTAGCGGTGGGACGGTACAGGCTGAAGTGTGTAGTGTAAATTGTGAATTGGTTAATCAAAATGTGTTTTCGCTGAGATTTCTAATTCGATCGTCGGTTGAGTAAAGTCAAATTGGTGCAATGTTTATTGTTTTTACACAAAACTTTTTTCATTTTTTTTTTTTTTATTTAATATACAGTCAATAAATATTTGATAACACTATAGCAAGATATTTTTTTATTTAAATTTAATACCCACAGGATCTAAAAAGCCCATGCATTTTATTTATACATCATGCATTATAATTATGCTTATCCTACAGGCGATGTTTTACTTAAGACTACAGATCGACGGTACTGTGACTGCCTAGTAATGATAGGACGTGGTCCGACGGTGACGGTATTTTTATGTTCCATAAAGCACACTGTTTACTTACTACCAGGCTTAGTAAAATTTAAGCTTTTGGAATTGTCTATCGTATTATCATTGCTATGAGTTTATTATATATAACTAGCTGACCACGCAAACGTTGTTTTGCCATATATGTTATTAACCCCCTTATAACTTAGGGGTATGAAAAATAGATGTTGGCTGATCCTCAGACCTACCCAATATGCCCATAAAATTTCATAAAAATTGGTCCAATCGTTTTGGAGGATGGTAACTAATATTGTGACACGAGAATTTTATATATTAGATAAAAAAAATATATTAAAAATGAGTGTGCTTTACCACACGACTGAAGTAAGCCTTCTTTAGCTCCATCTAACTTATATATATATAACTTTCCTCTCGATCTACTGTAATCTTTCGTTTGTGATTTTTCAGCAGTTTCGATCCTTGAGATATAAACTATTTGTACAACTAATATTTTTTCTCAAAATTGGGACGAATGCATTTTTCTAAAGATCCTTTTCTAAGGATCATTTAAAAAAAAAAAATAACTTACTTTGTAACCGACTTCCAAAAATGAGGATGGTTTTCACATCACCATTTTTCTTCTTTATCTTCTTACCTCTCCATCCGATATATAAATTTTAGGTAAGGTCGGCAACTCGCTTGCTATGCTGCTGGTGTTCTGTATAGGCTACGGTTATTGCTTACCATGAGGTGAGTACGCTTATTTGCCATTTTATTTATATTAAAAAAAAAAAAATATAAAAACTTAGAATCATTGAATATTGTGGTAATTTTCTATGAGATAATAAATAAACATGGAATTATTCGCCGAATTTTCTAACAAACACTGCGGGTCCATCTTCAAATCAAGTTCCAATATGCCTTACGGTGCGCGTACAAAATTTCGTACACATTCACAAACCGTGATTAAAGATCTAAGACAGATGTCGTACTTACGGAGAAAGTATACTATATTTATTAATTCATATCACCTTTGTAAGCAATTTTGCGTGAGCAACGCTTCCATTTAATTCGTCGTCTTCCGGCCCGCGGGCGACACATACATTCCAACACGCCACAACTTTTTTGTAAAGATCCAGTATTAAAATTATCCGTTTCGAATGCAATCACTACTGGACAGTAGCACCTGGTGAAAAAAAAATGTTCATAATTCATGTGCGCTGATACTTTGTCGAGATTCCGAAAATCGGTAGCCGGTACTAATTGTACGAAAATAAATTCTTGTCCTTTTATCTTAAACAGCCAACTGGGTAGCAATTATATTATTGAACGTCTTAATAAATTGAAATGAATTTATTACGATATTTTTTTTTTTGATATTTTTAAATTTTATTGTAATGATAAAATGAGTTACTGCTTTGATTTTAAAATTTGTCTAGTTTTAGCTTAACAACTAGAGGATTAAACAAAATAATTTATACTTCTTAATTTGAGTTTCTTCACAAGCACAATTTTTTGAAGAATAAAAACAATACGTCTTGACTTTTCCTTGAACTCTTTTGACATTCCTTGATTGATAATGTGGAATCTTTTGTTAGTTTTAATGCAGTCATACTACTTACATTTTCAATATAATTATTTTTAAGTTTAACAACTAAAATACTTATAATAAAACTGTAAATGAACTTATTTAATAAATTGAGATATTATTATCGATACTGAAAGCAAAAATGCGATTTTATTTTATTTTTATTGTTCTGTGGCCGTGATCGTTTAAATTTATTAAATTTAAAATAAAATATTTAAACAATTTATTTTCATAAGCTATCCAAGATATTTTACTCATAGATCGGTTATAGTTTCGGACGTTGCATAAAAGACAAAATGGGGAGGTTCGATCCCGATCGATATTAAAAATTGTATATAACATATTGGTTTATATAAGCATATGAGGGCATTTAGAGCTGGATATATCCGGCTCTTAATTTGGAGCAGCTCGTCTGGGGAACACACAAAAGATCGCAGGGTAATAACACTGCTCTCTGTTATTGTTATTGCTCTGCTCTGGGAAGTAAGGTGGCCAAAGCAACAAGGTAGTAGGGTCGACAATGTGTTTGCGATGGATCTGGAATTGAAGGCGTATTCAGACCATGGTGATCGCTAACTATCATGTGGGCGTTACGCCCGTTTGCCGACCTAGTCGTATAAAAACACATTTGCGAGCTGTAATACTCGTATTTATAAATGTTAATCATTCTACTTTCATTTACTCTATTTATGTACGAAATGAGATTTTTTAAATATTGTCTCATAAACCTTGGTTAAGATTTAAAGAACTTGGAACTCCGAATGCACAAAACTTCTAAATTTTTAGAATGCACAAAACTTCTAGATTTTTTAAGATATGGCGCTTACTAAATAATATACACTACCAACTTCATTATACATAGGTAATTCTTAGTACACGCCATATCTATCGCGATTGTTGTTATATTTGCAAGTGTAATTTACAAAAAAAAAGGAATATGTAAAATATTACATTTATTATAAGTGACAAAATAAATACATACAGTAATTAAGCAATGAAATTTTAATAAAAATTACAAAATATTCAATGAAATAATATTACTATTTCGTTTTTATTAACGAAACATAAAAATGCTTATTAGAGGGATGGGCATTTTTGCAATTTATCTATATCAGGCCAGTGGACACAACTATGTAATTAGATTGTTTTTTGAGACCTTAAAAGAAACGTTAACATTTACCAGTTAAATTGCACGCCTCTAAAAAGGTTGTGCTTTATTCTCACAAAATGAAAAGTTCGGGAAGCGCTTATTCTTAAACCTCTTTCTTTCTTTTTTATAAGAATCTATTAATATTCTATAAAATATACACTTTAATACAGAATACAGGTCAAATTATAAATAAAATTTTTTTTGAAGTCTTTTTTTTATATTTTCGTACTTATAAAGCATTCTTTAAATAAATACTATTGGTCAAGATACAGATGCTTAAGAATTTGTCTTCAAAAATTTAGTTTCAGTGAGTTTCAAAATATTTTGATTGCCTATGTCTTGACATAGCTCTTGTCTGTACACATTATACATGCTACAGTTTCGCTGTTAACGTCTACAAAGTATAATTAAATCTCTAATTATTTTTTGAAATTTTATATAAAATTTAAAATAAATTTTTGGTTGAAATATTTGTCAAATAGAGAAAATAAAAATTATAAAAATATAATCACTGGCCTTAGTCCGTCTATTGCAGACGATTTAGACAGTGTCAGAAAGACACTATGTTGCCTAGGACACTCTTCGGGAAAACGCAGAGTTGCCTAAGCTCTGCGCCACCCTCTCGACCTCACTGGTTAGGCTCACAGGAACGACAAGTCGATACGTGTGGAGCCGGTGCGGCTGCAGGAGCTTTTCGTATTTTAGAGCTATGCCACGAATGCTTGACGGAGACCCCATTCCGGGTTTCAGTGTTGATGTGTTGAAAATGAAGTTTTCCTTCTCCAGGACCCTGATAATTTTGAGCCAGGTTTATCCCTCGGTCGCCTTTTACTACCCCCACGGGAAGAAAGGGGGTGGTGCTATTCTACGCGGCCGACACCTCACGGCTAAAAAGTAAAAATATAATGCGTACTTAAGTAGTCATATTCCTTATTTATTATCGCGTTCAGTCATTCAAAGTCTTTAGGATTTTAATATCGTATTTTTATATTTAGTGTGCATTGTACCTTCTAATCTTCTAAAAAGGATTAGGATTTCACGAATTTAAAAATAACTAAAATGTATATTAAAGTTTTGGAATGAATCAATTATAGAGAAAAATTCCTACTTCATTTTTGTAATATAAATGAAAAATATTCAAGAAATATATTCAAAACTCATCAAAACTTTAAAACAATTCACGGCCAATAAATTCCATTTTAGCTAAAGGAGTCGCTTCGAAATAAATTTGTGTTTGAAGAATCTCTTTCGCCGGCGGTCAGGACCATTTAGATAAATTTATAAATTGCAGCTTCCGACGATTCGACGATCGCCGCGGGACCGACGAATTTTAACTGAGCAATATTTAGTGATTCGTAAATTATCTTTTATTTATATGAGTTTTTAAATGGAATAAATATCATGACTACAATACGACCAAAATGGTGAGTTGTTTGTTTGTTAAAAATAGAAAACACTATAGTCGTAAAATTTATAATTATTTTTATTAACTTTACGTATATAAATATGTAAATTATTTTTATATTGGTCCTTTGTTATTTAATATTTTTCAATTTTTCAAACTTAGCAAATTTTTCTGTCTAGGTCGTTGTGTCTATAAGTAAATACCACAAATTATTTTATAAGAGCAAATATATAAGTTTAAAATTAATACAAAAAAAGTTAATTGCTAAAACTCAAAAGCCCAACTACTATACTAGATGTATTGGGTAATATCTTAATGATTTAATTAGATGTGTAGATAATAGTTTTCAAACACAAAATATACTTTTTTATAATTATTGAGTAATGTACGAAGTTTAAAATATGTTTTAATTGTTGATGTTTATATTTTTTGGTATTATGACTTCCAATAGAGCACAAATTATATAGTCAATGCCACTTAGAATGAAGAATACAGGAAGCAAATTGTTTTAAAATAATAACCGTTGACTTACTTGCATTGTGAATTCTGAAATGTCATTTTTGTAAAACGTTTTATGATATTTTGAAATATTTCGATGATTTTTAGCCGACTTAAAAAAAGGAGGAGGTTAGTCAATTCGAACGTAAACATTTTTTATACGTGTTTTGTTGGAAAGGAGATATCCCAAGGAAGGTACCATGATAATGAAACCAGAATCTGATGATTGCATCCCAAAGAAATCGAGGGGAACCTACGAAAACAGTAGTGGCGAGTAGTGCGTTTATTTTTTTTTTGTCTACCTACGTTGTATTACTTGTCAATGTAATTGAAGTCGATTTTTTTATCGTTTGCTAGCAAACACAATTATAATACTTTATAAATTACTAATTCTGACATTCGTGACAGAAATACAGAAACGATGCTTAGTTCCACTTTTCTTACCTTGCAAAAATTATAGATAAAAACATATTATACTTTTATTGTAAGAAAAAGGTTATGTAATATTCAATTCATTAAGTCTTGGTATTATACATCGCATTTTTGAAGCGAAGCCTAAATTATAATAAACATATCTAAGTACACATGTAAATTTTTATATTTTTGTGAGCCATCGTAATATCAACTTCGTCTAGTATAACTTAAAATAAATACCTGTTTGAAAAATTCCCAAACTATATTAGCATCTAGATAGCGTGCCCGTTCTAAATCGTTTTGCCAATTTAAAAGGCATAGCCTACGGAAACAGAATGGCAACCTGCATTTAACGATACCCTGATGACTACTGTCTGAGTCTGAAACCGAAATGGGCAATAAGAAATGGAAACGTATTAGGAATAATTCGAAGACCTAAAACGTTTTGGGAAGCAGTAGCTCTCAATCTTTTTTAAACTTCTGAAAAAAAATGGTTGTCGGTAAATTCGGTTTATACGATAGTTTTACGTGATAACGTCATAAAGAAACATTGATAAAATATTGCATACTTTTATGAATTGAATTGCATTATCACTGAATTATTTCAAAGCTCTGACGTCACGCGTGAAGAGATGATATAAATGTGTCACAAGCCAACGCTTGGGCCGATCGTGCCTCTCTAGCACTTGTTCCGCGCTCACGCATGCACATTCAGGCTCAGGAGGAACGTGACCATTTCATGCTTGCAGCCGATTTATAAGACGTTATCGCGTCAAAAACTGTTAAACTAATTTTTTGGAGTTTTCGATTTTTATATATGACCCTCAGTATGAAAAAAATATGAGAAGTAAAATAAACTGAATAATTGACCTCGTTACGTTTTTAAGCGCCATCTATCGGAACCCTATTGGTTTCGATAGATGGCGTTACGACTTTAAATTGATTCGTTTATTTACAATTTGATATTGTATTAATATTTTTCTTAGACTAGTAAGCCTTTTTTGTGCCTATTAGACAGTCGATCTGAAGGAGTAGGCTCCAGTCGTGCGTCGGAGCTGACATACACAATTTTTTTAGAGCACTAATCGAAATGAAAAATTGAAATTATTATATTTCTTTATTCCAGTAAAATTTAAAAACAATTTTGAATAATCATTTTAGAGACTAGTCTTCAATTCATTAATTAAAGTAAATATGAAGCTACTTCCGATTGGGAATGAAGATTCTACTGAGAAAAATTGGTAAGAAACATAACAGTCTGTCAGTCAACACTCAATTTGATACATCCAGATGTAGAAAAGATTCAGAGAGTTTTATACCGATCAATGTGCCAAAAGCCTTTCCACCAAAAATGGAAGAAGTTCTCAGTTTGAATGTATTTTTTTATGTACCTACGATACATCAGAACTTTTTACTGGGTGGACTAAATTTGATAAAAAAAAATTGGAATATGGTGCGTGTGCGTATTTATTTGTTGTATTTTTTATTTGAACTCAAGAAATAAGAAAAGTTACACAATCTTAGAGCAAAAGAACAAATTGAATGAACTTTGGAAGTCTGTAAGCTGTTAATACATTTTTTTAAAGATTACTTATTACTTTAATTTTTTATACCTTATCCATCTTATATTAAGTTGATGTTGTTGTTTATAATAATGTTGAACAAATACTGTAATCGTGGATCGAAGATTGAGAAATAGCGGAATACAGTAAACGAAATTATTACTTGTAAACGTGAAAAAGTGGAATTTTGAATCGAATGTAATAGCTCGGTATGGATTTGATAAATATCACACATTGGCGTAAATCTTTAATGATAAACAGTGAGTTATTTGATAACAACGGTTTAAGTCCATCGGCAATAAATTATGAAGGGTTTTGAGGAGATTTACAAATTCTACGTCGAATATTTTTGTACACTTATCTATTATAAAGTATGTTTCATTCAAATTTAATACGCGTGATAATGTTTAAAATACAAAAATTACCATTTTTTTCAGTCTTCGTGAGTCAATATTATTTTATAGTTCATCTACCGCTTTAAATAATTCGTAATAAGCATATTCAAACATATTTTATATTAATTTTTGTTATATATATATATATTCTCGTAGACCATCCACAGATAAAACAAAATTGTCTTTGTCAATCAAAAACTAACTCTAAATAATTTCTTTGAAATAGGTTTCAAAAGCACTTTTGTATCGTCATGTTAAAAATTAAAATTTGAATTATAGTTAAGAGTATCGTATAATATAGTATAGTATAGTAGTTCCTACCGATTCGGAATATAGGTTTTGCAAATAAGATCTGGCAACAAAATTCTGCAATTATGTTGCAGTTATGTACCTATTTTATTATAAAACTAGCCGTGCCCGCGCCTTCATCCGCGTGGAATTTAACGAGATATTTATTGTTTGGTTCGCAGTTATAAAAAAGTAGCCTAAGTTACTCCTTATTACATGAGCAATTTTCCAGTGAAAGTCTCGTCAAAATCGATTCAACTGTTTCAGAGATTAGCAGGAACCAACAGACAGACAGACGGACAGACAGAAATGATAAAAAATGTTATTTTGGTATATGTACCGTTTTGGTATATGAATCTGGTAAAAAAACGGTTATTTTAATGTTACAGACACTCCGATTTTATTTATTGTATAGATTGGTAATATTTTGCATGAAATACTGCGTCATCTTTTTTTTTATTGAAGTTTTCTATTTTTGCATAATAATATTGGTGCGATGGTATAAGAACCTTGTAAAAAATATACCAAATTTTGTGACGCGTTACTGTGATATATTCAAATTATCTATTGAATACAACCCATAAAATAGGCCATAATATATATATATGTATATGTATATATATATATATATATATATATATATATATATATATATATATATATATATATATATATATATATATATATATATATATATATATATATATATATATGTCGGAGGAAGTAGTGAGAATGGAGTTGATTGCTGGTTACATGAAGACTATATCAATAAGCTTAGAAAATACTTTGTTAAATCATAATTATAATTTGTTTAATTTCTTAGATTATTGTATTGTTTAAATTTAATTTAGCTTAAAAGTAATTTTTATAAAGACTTTATTATTGCACATTATGTCAGAGCAGAGGGTAGGCCTCGAGCGGGGTCGAGGCGCCATCTTAACGTTCAGTGGTGAGGGTAGATATACGGTGATTGATCGCGGTGGATCATTATTATAAAATCGTGGTTGTTACGGTGTGGTTGGTTAATACTTTAGTGAAGTCAGATCGGTACCTTGAACCCGCTGCTCGAATTAATCGTTTAATTAGTGTTATAAGTTATTTGTTGTGTAAAAATATTCAATAAACTTTTAGTACAGTGAATACTTTGTTTTGTGCTGGCATTTAACCCGACGATGACGCCCACTAGACCTGCTACCACTAATGACGATGTCGTGAAGACTAGTGTTTCTCCGACATCAGAAGTGGGATCGGTGCAGGCACAAAACGTAAATAGATCAGCTGACGCGAGCGATGGTTGGCGCGCGTTATTCGAGGCACAACAAAATAGCATGCGACTACTTGTGGAAGCGCTTCGTAATCCAGTGGCTACTGAAGACGAGAAAATTACGCTGCCTGAGTTCCAACCGGAGAACGCAGACACGGATGCCCAGGCTTGGCTGGCGACTGCAGACATCTGCTTATCAGGGCGCGACATACAGGGAAGTAAATTAACCATTATACTTAGTAAGGCTATGAAAGGTACAGCAGCGACATGGTTCTCTCAGATAGCTTTTGTCAATATGAAGTGGGTAGAATTTAAAGATGTATTTCTTTCTCGTTTTGGTACATTAGAAACATGCTCAGCTACAGTTTTAAAAAATGTTTAGTGGTAAACCGTTAGACGGTGAATGTCTCGCTGCATATGCAAGTCGTTTGTTCACTTCAATTATGTCACGATGGGGTAATTTAGACAGGAAGAAATAGTAGTATCCGTGATACTTGCACACATGGGACAGATTGAACCACGCTTGCAACGAAATATTTTTTCTGAAGAAATAACTACCCGCACTAAAATGCAACGTGAACTTATGGCATTTTCATATCGCAAGCGCAGTTATAACGAAATTGCAAATAGTTCTACAAGTACTGCGGAGGACGGCAAACGTCCTAGACTAAATATTACTTCTATAAAATGTTATGAGTGTGGAAAACTTGGTCACAGATCTTACGAATGTTTCAGTCGTACGCGTGATCAGCAACAAACAACTTTCGATCGGTCCAATACAGCCATGGTCGTAACAAAGCCCTCAGTAACGTGCTACAAGTGCGGCGTTGAGTGTCACGTAGCATCACGGTGTTCAAAAACGGTGCCGGCTGTCAGTAGCAGCGCAATACCCGCCGCCTCAACAAGCGTGGTGAAACGAGTGGATATATGCGACGTGAGGCCTGTCACTGGCATAATCACTCAATTTGGTGAGCAGTTTTCATTTTGTTTTGATTCTGGTGCTGTTTGTTCCCTTGTGAAAGAGAGTATTGCACATAAAGTGGTTAGTATATTACAACATTCAGTTGTAACTCTGGTAGGTGTGTGTGTTGTGTGATTTGCAAGTTCTCTCCCAGGTTACACTTTGCGGCCATGAAGTACAAAATTTTATTTGACATTCTACCCGCATTACCTGACGACGCATTAGCGAAGCGGTCATACGTCATATTACGAACGGTCGCGCTGGCGGTTGCGGGTTCGATCCCCACATATTTAAAACATTTGTATTGGCCATACAGATATTTGCCGTGGTCTGGGTGGGTGTTTGTGCAATCCTAGTGGATTTCCCCACTGTGCCTCGGAGAGCACGTTAAGCCGTCGGTCCCGGTTGTTATCATGTACACCTGATAGCGATCGTTACTCATAGGAGGAAATATATCCGCCAACCCACATTTGAGCAGCATGGTGGATTAAGCTCTGAGCCTTCTCCTACATGAGGAAAGAGGCATATGCCTAGCAGTGAGATTTTACAAGCTGAAGCTACCCGATGATATCCTAAGTAGTGATATTTAATTTGGTTGGACGTAATTTGTTAGCTTTGGAATTTTCTGTGCCTATATCGAGTGACAAACTTAGTATATTCAAAAGGTTTTCTCTTGTAAATGTTTGTGACGTAGTAAAAGTTACGAATGGTTCCACATATTACTTAAGAACTAACTAAAGTTGCGAATGAAGAACTAACTATAGTTCGTTCAAGTATAATGGATCAACAGCGTGGTGGCTGTGTGAGCCATATGAAAAACATTATGACAGTGCTGCGGTGAAGGTATCTAAGTGGCGAGGTGGCCATTTAGATAGTTAAAGAGGGACTGTCTGTAGAGCGAGGTGGCCGAACAGACAATAAAAGGCGAGGTGGCCTATATAGAGGCGAGGTGGCCTGTATAGTGGCGAGGTGGCCATTTAGATACTTAAAGAACTGTCTGTAAGGCGAGGTGGCCGAACAGACAATAAAAGGCGAGGTGGCCTGTATAGTGGCGAGGTGGCCATTTAGATACTTTAAGAACTGTCTGTAAGGCGAGGTGGCCGAACAGACAATAAAAAGCGAGGTGGCCTGAATAGTGGCGAGTTGGCCATTTAGATACTTTAAGAACTGTCTGTAAGGCGAAGTGGCCGAACAGACAATAAAAGGCGAGGTGGCCTTATAAACTATATAGGGGCAAGGTGGCTATTTCATTAATATTGAGTCAGTTTAGTAAACAGCGTGGAGGCAATTTATTACACAAATTTTGATGTTCATTGAGATTGAGAATTTAACGCTTATCAGACTATATTGGAGTAGAAGATGATAATGACCATATTCTATTTGGTCAGGAGAGGCCGAACCATGTTACCCAAATCTGTTTCTCTCTTTACAGATAATGATGTTGTTCGCCCTTTAACATCACACGAGGACGTGTGAAACGTCAGGACGGCCGTGTCGGAGGAAGTAGTGAGAATGGAGTTGATTGCTGGTTACATGAAGACTATATCAATAAGCTTAGAAAATACTTTGTTAAATCATAATTATAATTTGTTTAATTTCTTAGATTATTGTATTGTTTAAATTTAATTTAGCTTAAAAGTAATTTTTATAAAGACTTTATTATTGCACATTATGTCAGAGCAGAGGGTAGGCCTCGAGCGGGGTCGAGGCGCCATCTTAACGTTCAGTGGTGAGGGTAGATATACGGTGATTGATCGCGGTGGATCATTATTATAAAATCGTGGTTGTTACGGTGTGGTTGGTTAATACTTTAGTGAAGTCAGATCGGTACCTTGAACCCGCTGCTCGAATTAATCGTTTAATTAGTGTTATAAGTTATTCGTTGTGTAAAAATATTCAATAAACTTTTAGTACAGTGAATACTTTGTTTTGTGCTGGCATTTAACCCGACGATGATGCCCACTAGACCTGCTACCACTAATGACGATGTCGTGAAGACTAGTGTTTCTCCGACATATATATATATATATATATATATATATATAATGAATTGTTTTAGAAAATATCTCACTTTTCCATTCTGAGGCTGACAGTTTTTTTATAAATGATATCGTAAAGTTTTTTTTTTTAAATATATATAACATTTAAATTGTTGGAGGGCTATATTACGTACGTATAATCCTTAAAAATGCCAATCACAAACAATTACCAATAACAATATTAAACGTATTATTTAATGACTATAAATACTTAAAATCTGGTGCATTTTAGAGTTTCCTGTCTTATTCAATTTTAGTTTACCTTTTACGAGTATTTACATTGAGTGCTGTAAACCATTAAAAATTACGTCAATTTAGAAGTTTATTTTGACATCAATTAGATTCGTGTCCAAATTAATAAACACGCCCGTGTTTGAGGATCTGCCCCTATAAGCTAACAAGTACCTATTCATTTGTTCCTATTATATAGTTTTTTTTTCTAGTTATACCTAGTAAAGGCCGCGGTTTTTAATAGATGCGTAGCCCTTGATTGTTTCGGAATTGCAGGATAAAATATGGGAGGTATTGAGGATGGATGTTAGGATGTAACATTGTAGGTATCGAGTTCTAAGACCAGTTCAGTATGTTTGCATATAAGACAGTACGTAAGTATCATTACATAGTATAAAACAAAGTCGCTTCCCGCTGTCTGTATGCTTAGAACTTTAAAACTACGCAACGGATTTTGATGCAGTTTTCTTTAGTAAATAGAGTGATTCCAGAGGAAGGCTTATCTTATACTATTAAACGAGCGATTCTTGTATATATATATATATATATAGAATCTGGATCTCGGAAACGGCTCCAACGATTTTCATAAAATTTAGTATATAGGGGGTTTTGGGGGAGATAAATCTATCTAGCTAGGATTCATTTTCAGAAAATGTCGTTTTATCCCTGTTTTTAGGGAGTGAAAAAAATATCGTTAGAATGCGAAAGTAAATTTCACATTTGTCAAGTTAGTTGCAATAGCTCGGTGGGAAATCGGTCGGTCGGGACCAACCGAGAAGATCATGGTTCAAATCCCCATGTCCCTGGTCAATTATTTTTTCTTTTTCTTTTTCTAATTGCACTGGTTATTTTTTATTTAAATAGGCTGTTCCTACTTTTTTATTTATTATGTCGGTAAAAACGAAAAATATTATTCATATTTTATCAATATGTAATTCGTATTTATACTTTATGATTTCCAAAAAACACGATTTACTAAAAATACCGAGCTTAGCTCGGTCACCCGGGTACTATGTATAATACTTGCATAATATAGTAGAGAAACGCTGGTAATTTTAGAGGTTTCTAATGTGATACCATAAATAGACACATTTTTTGCGCTTACATTGTAAATATTTATTTTATATTTTATATTAGCATTGCACCAGTGCGAAGCCGGGCGGGTCTTCAGAAGGTATATAATACAATATATGCCTGCTACCCTCATCAAATTATGTTATTTAAATGAGTATGTTGTTAGAGCTAATTAAGCAAACGAAAAACATAAATTGTGATAAGAATCGCAAAAACTACAAATGAAAATATTCATAAAACCTCATCACGTCATTAAATCTCTCATTACATCACTTAATAAATATTGGTTGCGCTTATCGTCCAAATTATAACAAACTACGATAGAATTGCTATTTTATTGCTGATTCATGTGATATGCTTTCATAATCATTATTGTATTATCTTTTACCTTGCCTTTTATAACATCGAAAATTTCCTTGCAGACATGATCCAGTGCTACTTGCAAGTAAAATTATGGATTATCCATAAATTAGATAAATAGTTCACCTTGAGGATAGTCCACTTTTCTCGATAAAATTAATTATTAAGTCATTTCTACTAAGAATTTTAAGTAACGATTAGATTAGATACACAAGTAAATGATTAATATGAAATATAATGACAAATATACAGCAAATTATGTCACGTATGTTAGTTGGAAAACGATAATATCCACAGACGATAGAAATACTATAATCATAATTATAATAAGATATTATACTCCGTGATAATATCTAATTTTACTTGGATTTCCCGGTGTTGTTCGGGATACCATAACTTTCTTTATAACTTGCTGCGGCTGCTCTATTAATAGATTGTCCAAGTTAGCTTAAAGTTTTTTTTTTTATAGGTACATTGTCGACTAAAACAAATATTAATAAGTGGAATGGGATTCCTTCTAAAATATTTTTAAAGTAATCATTGTAGTCTTCAACTACAGTTTATTATATATTATTTATAATTTAGTTGGAACGTTGAGTGTTAAAAACATAAATTAATTAAAAAAAAAAAGAATTAAAATACTTTTAACGTAAATGAATAACAGCCTTTATGAAGGCCGGGATTTGCACCGTCTTATAAAGATAAGGCGGACAGGTCCAAAGAGATCCGCTCGTGATATGCCCTAACAATTAACAATGAGACATTATACTTACCAAGTCGAGTATCGCCAATAATTACCGACTCTCAGCGATTTGCTACCATCGTTTAACTTATAGCTTATAGCTCTAATTGGTGTAGGTATTTGAGATTTCAATAGCCCTTAATTGTACATCGGAACGAATTTAGTTAGCAATACATTATGGTATTTAATTGTTATTATCCTTATTAAATCGTTAGGATAGATCTTAAATTTAAACCTGTACTTATGCTCCTTGTAAAATTTCATAGCAAATCTGTGATTATAAAGAAAATTCATTTACTATCATTATGATATTAATATAATCTATACATCTGTATACAAATAAATAAAATTGGAGTGTCTGTTTGTAATATTAAAATAACCGCTTTTTACTAAATGCATATGGATGTATCACTCTCCCTTCAGCCTGTCTCACTTCCCACAACTGGGCATAGGCCTCTTCCCCAATGTAGGAGAAGGATCAGAGCGAGAGATTACACGGTACATATACCAAAATAACATTTTTTACAATTTTTGTCCGTCTGTCTGTCTGTTTGTTTGTTACGGCTAATCTCTGAAACACCTGGACCGATTTTGACGGGATTTTTACTGAAAGATAGTTGATATAATAAGAAGTAATTAGGATAATTTTATTTTAGATTTTTTTGTAACTGCGAACTAAACAATATTTTGTTTTAATTTCACGCGGACGAAGTCGCGGGCACAGCTAGTTATTACCACCACTTCAGCCTATCGCAGTCCACTGCTGGACATAGGCCTCCCCAAGTTCGCGCCACACATCCAGCTAGTTATTATTACTAAATAAATTGTTACGAAATAACATTACTTTAAAATAAATAAAAAAGTTGTTTCACATTAAAAATGAGACTTAGGTCTGTATTATTACATACTCGTAATATAAAGATTACTATATATTATATTACTGTATGAATAATGTTTTATAATATATATATAAAATATAGATAATAAGTACAATAACGCGTAAGGTAGTACTGTTTATATAACAATATTTAAAGATAGGCGTACAAAGTCCAGCAAGCCTAATCGCGAAGGATCCGTATGCTATGATGAATAGATATGCTAAGACTAAACGTTATAAAAATTTATTGTTATATTATAACAGCTATATAGATAAAGCACACCTGAATTATTATTCGCTACGCAACCAAAAATGAACTACTGTTGAACAAGGATCTTTGCGAAACAAGCCTCTGTATACATGTCATACACACATCCAGACAAATACGAGTTCGTGTAGATATCCTATACATCTGCCTTGATTTTTACAAAGTCTCCAATTGACTTAAGCCTCGACAACAGACTATCAATTTTGGTTCTTTCTGGAAAATTACAATCTTATTTGTACCTTTTCGAGTTTTTTAATGCAGTGTAAGTATGCATTTTGGATACAAAAGCGATGAAATTTGATTAATTATTTTATTTATCATATTATCAGTAAAGTATAATTTAATATATTATTAACTAGCTGACCCGGCGAACTTCGTATCGCCTAACAGTGACTTTTAAGTATTATCACAAATCTTTTGTATGGGAATATAGAAAAGTGTTGTTTTTAGACTTTTTCAGGAAATTTAATTTTTTTTTTTAATTTTTCTCTCCGTAAGAACCATCCTCGTACTTCAAGGAATATTTAAAAAAAAGAATTAGCGAAATCGGTCCAACCGTTCTCGAGTTTTGCGCTTAGCAAAACATTCAGCGACTCATTTTTATATTATAGATTATTGATTAATTATTTTATTTATCATATTATAAGTATGGTATTTATGAAAACTAATTATAGTATTTTTTTGTGCATTTAATGAAATTCTAATGCGTTCGGGATATAATGTTTTTATGTGTGTGTGTGTGTGTGTGTGTGTTATTAAATGTGTATGTTTGCACAAATTGAAATAAATAGATATCAACTAAAAACATTTTCTGAATTAACATGGTTCCCAGTCTCTTTACCAGCGAACAAGCAAACAATTCTTTTAAAAATAGAGTAGAAAATGTTTTAATACTTTCATACCTGTATGAACTATGTAACCCATATAGGTGATTTAGTTCATTCGGGTCGATATCCACGTGTGCCCAATTATACTATGCGTGATGGTAAGATAGAAAAAAAAGATTCCCATTCAAGAACGACTTGTCACTCTTGTAGAAATAAGGCCGCCTCTTCTACATTTTAATTGTTGAAATTTTACTCTTTATTTATAAGATTTTTGATGTGCGATAAAAGTACTTGTTGTTGTTGTCATTTTCATAATATTAAAATTCCATAATTTCATATATTACTACGTAAAACGAAAATTTTGTTCCCGTTTGTACGAAAATTTGCGCGGACGGAGGAGTATAAAATTTCCCACACTTATAGTTTATATAGAGAAGGAGTGCTGAATGTTAATATATTTTTAAAATTATGCATAAAAAATACATTAAATTAGTAAAAAAAAAATACACACACTAACATGTATTTGGCACACACATGCATTTATACTCTTTTGTTTATTATAATGTGCCGAAAAGTGTTTGGCCAAAAACAAAAAAGTCTATTGCGCGTTCGTGGATTTAGAAAAGGCCTATGATAGAGTGATGAGAAATGAATGTGGTCAGCATTGTCCGTGAATGGTGTGAGCAGTGTCCTCATACGAGCTTTGTAATCTCTTTATAGGAAATCTAGTGCTTGTGTGAGGATAAATGGGGCATACACAGAATGGTTTAATATCGAAAAAGGTGTTAGACAGGGATGTGTAGCGTCACCGTGGCTATTTAATCTGTTCATGGACAATTGTTTGACAGATTTAAAAGAGAATGAAAATGGGTTGAGAATCAAATGTCTTCTTTATGCTGATGATCAAGTATTACTTGCGTCTTCGTCCGAGGAGTTGCAGAAAAATGTAACTGATATGAGTGGAGCTTCTGTAAGAAAGGGAATAAAGATGAATGTAAAGGAGACGAAAGTGATGGTGTTTGAAAGAGATGAGGCAGTGACAGACTGCAATATCGTGATTGGAGATGAAAAATTGAATAGGTGAATGACTTTGTGTATCTGGGCTCAAAGTTTACAAGAGATGGAAAGTGTGAGAGTAATATTGAAAGAAGAGTGAATGCAGGAAACAGGGTAAATGGAGTTTTACACTCCTTTATGAGCAGTCGGGAGGTTTCTAACATGGCTCGTTTGGCTGTGCACGGGGGGGTGTTGGTTCCGACACTCATGTACGGATGTGAATGTTGGTTATAGCAGAAGAAATGAAAGCAGAATAAATGCAGTTGAGATGAGAGCGTTAAGAAGTATAAGATAGGAGTTAAACTGAGTGACAGGATAAGAAATAGTGAGATAAGGAAACGTTGTGGTCTGAAAGAAGATGTAGTGACAAAAATTGAGAAAGGTATGATTAGATGGTTTGGTCATGTCGAGAGAATGAGTGAAGAACGATTGACAATAAAAGTGTATAAGGCGAGTGTGGATGGAAGGAGTAGACATAGGCGGACGTACCGAGACCAAATAAGGGACGTCTTGAAAAAAGGCCAGGTCACGAGTACCCTACACCGAAGAACATGTATGAAGGGAATAATGTAAGTGGACGAAGCGAAAGAAGTATGTAAGGATCATAGCAAGTGGAAAGAAGTGGTCTCTGCCTACCCCTATGGGAAAGAGGCGTGATTATATGTATGTAAAGTATGTATGTTTATTATAATAGAAGTATAGTATTTGACAACACAACCTTAATAATGTTCAAATGTATAATTTTTTACATTAATTATGAATTTCGACCACTGGGCGACGATTAGTAATAATAAAAATATCTCAGCATTGGACTCTCCCATCTATCTATACGTAGATACTTTCAGATTACTATTACGGCTGCCGCGGAAATGCTTTAGTAACAAGGCACACCTATTATGCATGAAAGCTTTGAATTAGTCATCAATTCATCATTTCGCGAACGTCGCTGAGGAATCGCAGAGCCACGGGTAGCTCCAACAGTATCCTAAGCGTATTATTGTATTGTAAGCGGAGGCTGTAAGCACGCGAGCTATAGCTAGTCCACAGACTGCACGTGTAAAGCAATTGGTAAAAAGGCTTAAAATTAAGTTATTTTGACATCTTACGTACATGGTGCAAATCTGTGAGCAAGCATATTGTAGCGAACTAACAGTGACCTTCTGTTTTTTTTTTACATAAAACACCTTCGTTTTCTAATTATATCCATATTGTCCATAAATAATTATTACAATAACTTTAAAAAAAAATAATAGTATCATAAAAAAAATAAACATTTACTTTAACACACATAAAATACACTATATAATATTATCTCGATTAATTTAACAAAAGTATTTCTTGTGTAAAAATATCGATTATGTATAGATAACAAAACATGAAAGGAAGATATTTTTACTGTAACGAATTTATATACGGACTTCCTTCCGTCATTGTTATGGAATTCTATTATGATAACAATCAAATATCATTATTATATTCCAGTATTAGATAAAAAGATAACGGAAAAATACATAGTATTGTACTTAATACAGATAAGTAATAATTTTAACAAAGCAGGAAATTTCCTTCTCAAAAAATGGAGCAGCCCGACTGGAGTAGTACCTCGACCTTACAGAAGATCACAGCTTAATAATACTGCTTTCAAGCAGTATTGTATTCCTGCGCTCCTGGGGGGAATTAGGTGTAGGGTCGGCAACGCGCTTGCGATTCTTCTGGTGTTGTAGACGTCAATAAGCTTCGGTAATCGCTTACCATCAGTTGAGACGTACGCTTAACAACACAATAAGGTGAAAAACAATTTCAGTATGACAATATGACCAACACTACGTTAATAGCGTTGTAGCTAGGGTTGTCACGATGTCTTAAATATTTGAAATAATAAGTGAAATCATTCAGTTAAAACAGTCGGCTATTACCTATAACACAAGCATTAAGTTGCTTACCTACCGTAGTAAGAGACGACCGTGTTTGTACATTATAAGACATTTACGCTTCAGCCTGTAATATCCCACTGCTGAGCATAGGCCTCTTTCCTCATTTAGGAGAAGGATCGGAGCTTAATCCACCACGCTGCTCCAATTTGTTTTTTAATTTTAATTATTGTATTAAGTATAGTTGTATGAAATTGTTATGCATACAGAGATAAACTATAAATTTAATTTTTTATTGCCATTGTTTTAGGCAATAATAAAAGTGATTTCATTCTAAACATGTGTTATTTGATATAGCAATTAATATTTAGGATTATTATATTAGGATGAATAAATAAATTGCATACCTTGTCAGTCATGTAAATTTTTTTTTTATTTTTTCAACTTTTATTGTTATTTTTGTTTCTTTTTTATCACTTGAGTTATGAATCTTTATTATTATAATAAATGGGAAGGGAACGGGATAAAAAATGGAAACCTGAAATTGTAAAAAACAAAATAAGAACAGGAAAAAAATGAAAAAAATATATATTTATGAATTTTGTTATTCTGAAGTGCCATGCCATTTCCAGTCGTTTTTAATGCACATTTTGTCCACAAAGTACGCACTTTCGGTCACTGCTGCTTACATTTACAAATAAGTTTATTTTTATGTAATGTCAGTTACTTTGTTAATGGAATGCGATTTGTTGGTCTTTTTAAGTTTTAATTTGTTGTGTGACAATTTTTTTAAAATTATTTATTATGTTTCTGTAAATTTGCAACGTGAAGATTTGTGTCTTGTTGTTGTGTTTTGCTGTTTTTTATTTACTGTATGAAACTGTTGTATTATAATGATGATATGATTTTGATATTACGATGTGATTTGATGTAAGTCTGAAACTTTATTTGATATTAATTGATTATTACTTATTTATTGTATTTTCTGATGCAACCATAATTTGTGTAAGTATAATCTTACACATACATTTGACGCAGTGGTCATAGCAACTAGATGATGTTCTAGGGGTTGATTATTAGATCTCCGAACGTGAGTAGGTCATACAGATGATTACCATAATTTAGGCATTTGTGATTGTGTTATGTGTTTTCTTGACATTCAACATAGAATTAATATCCAATATAAAACAGTTTAGCTGAAAGTATTTTGATTAAGTACTGTGTTGTGATTCTTGTGTTGCGAATGATTGTTGAACGACATATTCCTATGTAAACCTGATTGGTTTTTTTGTGAATGTGTAATTTGTACTTTTGTTACATGTTTGTATGGTAATTATAAATAAAAAAATATTACTTATTAATTGAACACAATAATTTCATTGTATATATTTACATACCTATGTATCTATCTGGAGAGAACTGTAGCAAAGGTGTAGTGAATGGTATATTATATTAGTTTTAATGAAATTATTTCGTGAAGAAGACTGTTAGTCATCTAACTAAAAAAATATTTAGCCTTCACTATATTTTAAAGTTTGCGGTAATCGTTTTTAGAATAGTGGAACAGGAAAATATCGAGAAAAAAATAATTAATCAATATGTTTTCTTGTTGAAATCAAATTTGTAATTAATAAATAACATGTAATGTAGCGGTGATCGAAATAATCTTTAAGATATGAAAAGTCTAGATTCATGTTCGTAATTTAAGACCTAATTTTTATTACTAGGAAATTATAAAAGGAAATTTAAAATGTTTACATGTTTTATAATTAACGAGTTGAAATTCCATACTAGTGCAATTTATAAATATAACTACTAACGAATGTATCCTAATGTGCGACCCTAACGTTTAAAAAGACTTTATTCAAAATTATCCGATTTGTATATTTATATTAGCAATACATTGAATATTACTACAAGTATTTATTGTTCAGTTTAAATATATATACATACATACATACATATAATCACGCCTCTTTCCCATAGGGGTAGGCAGAGACCACTTCTTTCCACTTGCTACGATCCTTACATACTTCTTTCGTTTCGTCCACTTTCATTATTATTTATTATATATATATATATATATATATATATATATATATATATATATATATATATATATATATATATATATATATGGTTATTTTAGTTTTCATATTGTACCGATCATTTACCGCCTTTGACTCCAGTAATCCGTATATTTATGATCGATGTCTAATGTAGTAATAATTGAAATAATACGCTTTTTAATATAGAAAGAACTCAAAGAAATATGTTTACATAGGTAAATAGAGAAGTTATCTCAAAAGAAATTTCTTTCTGTGGACGTGAGAGCTAACTAATTATATAATATCAAATTACTTCTAAATAATTTTATATTGGAGCTATTAATTTTCTTGCCGTAATACTTTTTTTTTATATTAGCACTAATTATATATATATATATATATATATATATATATTATGGTTATTTTAGTTTTCATATTGTACCGATCATTTACCGCCTTTGACTCCAGTAATCCGTATATTTATGATCGATGTCTAATGTAGTAATAATTGAAATAATACGCTTTTTAATATAGAAAGAACTCAAAGAAATATGTTTACATAGGTAAATAGAGAAGTTATCTCAAAAGAAATTTCTTTCTGTGGACGTGAGAGCTAACTAATTATATAATATCAAATTACTTCTAAATAATTTTATATTGGAGCTATTAATTTTCTTGCCGTAATACTTTTTTTTTATATTAGCACTAATTATATATATATATATATATATATATATATATATATATATATATATATATATATATATATATTAAAATTTCTTCATTATTCATTGTCTTATTTAATCAATTAAAAATTATATATCTGTAATCGAACAAAGTTAAATAACATTAAATGTCGTATCCTACAAGTCAATGTCCAATATTGGTAATTGGTAATAAACATATCATTTGTCTTCTTGATTTTATTTCATTTTATATCACTTTATTTCCTGTCAATAAGTCAGCTAATCCATCTAGATCAACAAAATGATTACGCTTGCGACAGCTTAAGCATAATGCGAATTTTATGAAAATAAATTTAGGTGTACAATTACTTATTTTACATATAACCTTTTAAACTTCGACGGTTGCTGTGATAACTTATGATTCTACAAGACAGGTGGTCAAAATATCAGTAGTTTAAAATGACAATCGTGGTCCCGTCCCGTAGAAATAAAAGTAGAACAAAATAAATTTTTAAATAACATTTTTTTTTTCTGTACCATATATACGTAATTCAATCAATCATAATAATTTCGACGTCCTTCGTTGTTAGTATTCTTCTTATGTATATGACACACTCCACTGATTTCACTCTATTTCATACCGACCCCGTGCCTGGCCTTAGCATCTTATGCAAAACCCTTGCCATCGACACCCAACTTACAAAATACATGAATCGGTTCTTGTAGGACGAGGTTCAAATCGGGAAAAGCAGATTAAGCTCAGTTTTCGTTAAATACATTTATTTAACACATTTTTTTTTTATTTACATGATGTGATGTAGTTTTAATGTATATTTTAATTTGATGAATTCAAAAACTTCAAGAGAACACGAAAATGACCCGATTTTATCAGCAGCAATTCGCAATTATTATCTAGATCTTTACACGAAATAAAAAGCTATAGTCGACGAATAAATTATTTTTATTTGATTGATAAGATAAAATCATATTAATTATAACAATAAATATAGTATGAGATCCCCGTCCTGAAGAAGACGAGGCTCATTTTGAGAAAGTTCACCGTTGAATGAGCATCAAAGGAATGTGTAATATTTTTTATTTAATATAATTATTGTGTTTTCAAAATGAATTTGTTTAAGTATCTTATAGTGGTGTTCGGTGGAGTTTTGTACTTTGCAAGTGCAAGACTCGTTATAGATGAAAATACGCCTAAGCGTCTATATGATGAAGATCTTTACAGAAGTGTGATCGATAGAGAAGAATGTCGGAGACAGATTGACTACATGAGGACAAGTGATCCTATCTTGCTGGCTCAGTGTGAGTTTTATCAATTTAGAAGTTATAAGTCAGATCATTTTTGGTACATATATTATTATAAGTACATAAAAAATGTAATTAATAATTTTACGAAATATAATATTAATTATACTAAATAAAAAATAAATAAATAAATACGACGACGACACGACTAAGTAAGTCTTAAATTTATACGACAGTGAAGTGGATTATTTGAACTAAACTTGTACAATTATTTCATTTCTAAATCGATACCTTTTTTTCTTGAAAATAAGATACTAATAAAATAAAATAAAAATATATGAAGGCAAATATAAACTTAACGAAATGTACATTTTTCTATTGTTATAATTTTTGAATTTATTTTATTATTATTATCAGACCGAGCATTTTTGTACCACTATTTTTTCGTGAATATATAAAATAATTAAAATTTATTTTTGATAAACCTTGACCTAATCATAATAAAAAAAATAAAAAAAAATATCTGCAGTCGTTCGTATAAAAATAAATGTAGATATACAACTAATACAAGTTTCTAAATAAATTTCGGTTTCTATATTAATTTATATCCATTTATACAAAGATTTAAAAAAAAATCATGTCCCATTCCAGTAAAAATAAAAAAATATACTATGTCCCATTCCAGTAAGAACGCTTGAACCCAGCAAATTTCCTTTTAAAGCGATTTTTAAATAAAATTAACAATAATTAACAATATTTTCTTTTAGTTGATTAACTGAGTTTGAGAAAAAAATGTTTAAAAAATAATAGCCTCTCTAGCTAGCTCTTTTCTTAGTTATCAAGGTTGAAGTCATGACACTGGATACAGTTTCTTATTATTTGTTTATGTACAAAATTATATATTTTTTTTGATAAATAATTAATTTTTCTTTTGTAGTTTTAGATGCAGGAGTAAGGTTACCGAGAGGGATTTTTATGATAAGCGTTGTAGATTTAGGAAACTATGAACAATGTCTAAATATAAATAGTGATAATGGTGATATACATATTGAAGGAAAATATTACTTAATCCGTGTACCATTAGTGCAAGAACCTACACTACCGTTCGATTTACCTTACAATTTGAGTCTAACAACAGGCAACAGAGAAAAAGGTGACATTCGAGTTAAGGCATTATTGAACGGCATTCAAGAGTTCGTCATTCGGAATGATGGTGATGGGTAAGCAAATTTTGCACTATTTTCCAGTACATTTTTCGTTGTAAAGGTAATCAGTTCTCTTTGTGCTGTCTCGATTCTAAATTTTTAATGTTGACTTTAAAAGAAAGAGAACTTTAGCTAACAGGATAGATACAAGACAAGCTGATTTATTGCATATTTACTTTGTAATTTTTTAGACTAATAAAACCTTAAAAACTAAAATTTTCCATAATACGACAAAAATATGAGTGTTGCTTGGTTATCTAAATAATCTAAATGTGCAAATCGAAAATCATGAACATAAATTCTAATATTTTACAGAATACTTGACGGTTCCCCGGTCGATATAGGAGGAATTGAAGTCGCATTTTGTGTGCCAAAACCTTGCACAACAGATGAATGGATCACGAGCTTTTTTTTTAACGTTTCTATTTTTGGATTCGAATATGAAGAACTAATAGTTCGCTTACCAAACGACAAACCTTGGGTCCCAGTTGATTATGTCGCTATGTGAGTAATCAAACATTTATATGATGTTTATCTATACTGCCCACATACTGACACTTACTAACTAATAAAATAAGAGTCGTAAAAAAATGTTATTCATATTATAAATGATTGACGTAAATGATAAAATTTGTCTTCCTACTTGTAATGAAGGAGCGAAAAATCATGCGAATAGGTACATACAGATGTGAATGGATTTTTGTTACTATTTTACACAAAATTACAGATTTTATTGCTATAAAACTGGGCATGTAGTCAACTAGTAAGTAGTATATTATACTAGCTGTACCCTGGGCGCGTTGCTATGCTTTCTTTTAATTTTATTTTTTTAGTCTTACCAACTCAGAAACCTTTATGGGCTCATGCACAACACTTTGCTTAAGATCACGACATGATCAAATGCATAGTTTACGATCCTATAAAGGACATACAGACAAACATTGATATATATATGGAATGTGAATATTGAAATATCATTTGAAGGTTGAATAATGTCTGTCTATACTTTTTACTATTTGCAACATTGTCTTGGCATAGTAATTGCTGAAATTATTTCATTGTTTAGTAGGCTTCAGGTTTGATATCAGTATTAAATTAAATTAATCTATTTGTACAAACGTGTTATTAAAATTTTATGCCCTTCTGACTATTGATTTAACAGCAATTATCATATTTACTTCAAAAAATTTGAATTTTTGTTGGAGAATTGTATATATAAAAACGGTTAGCAAAACAAATGAGCTTCCTTTCAAACGCGCACATTGCTTTTGGATATATCTTATTTGCTAATCTTTTACTTTTTCTATCTTTGCAGTGCAGTCTTCTCTCTACTGGGTTTTATCACGATATTGAGCACTTTTTATGATGTTAACCATATCGTTATCCAGAAAAGAGGTAAGAATTTAATATGCATAATATCATGTAAGCTATATAATCTTTTAGTTATTTAAGTGTATTAATTATTATCAATCGATCCAATTTTTAATAATCTTATTTTGTCAGAAAATTTATTTTTCGATAATGTGATGCTATACATATAAAACATATGAAACAAACAGTAAATATAAACATGGGTAAAATACTAGTAAATTTAATAAAAATACAATAAAATACACTTTTTTATACAATGATAGGCTTGCGTTTGACTACTATTTCACCTGATGATAAGTGAAAATGCGGTCTAAGATGGAGCACGCTTACCTAGAAGTAACCTGTTCACTCGCGACTTAAAGATCCCCAGGTTATGGTTTTCCGGAAACACAAACATTTCACCGATTTATTATTTTATATACATAGAACACGAGGCAAGGAAAGTTAATAAATTTATTAGCACGTGCTAGACGCTGATAAATCATTTTGAAAAGTTTTTTGTTAGATATCAGATGAAGGTATTTTCTGATATAAATAATAAGTATGAGTTAATCTAATTAATAGATTTCAAATCAAAACAAGACCTATGCCTAGTAGTGAGACGTAACCTGGTTAAAAATAAGTATTTAATGTGAAATAGACCGAAAAATTTAAACTTCCAAACAGAGAACCAATTTCAAGACTCTATGCCCTATTTTCTGCGTATTACTTTTATTAAGGGTTCCTTCTCGATTTAATAGTTGTTTTCAAAATCTTGCTTAGCCAGAGTCGATAGCAAAAGTAAATAAAAAAGCAGTGAATTATAATGAAACTGATGAACTAATTTTAATGCATGATTCAATTTATAATTTATCGCTGATATAGTTGTCGATTTTAATTAAAATAAACATTGATTATGTAGAACAAAGTTTTAATGATTTGTTTGATAGTAATCTACGCACTTTAAAAATTAATGTAATAGGTCATTTTAATTTTTAAATTTGATGTATTTCTGGTATTTTGTCATAATTTATTTTTGAATGATAAAAAATTTCATCATCATAAGATAATAATAAACATCTTTCAACTTTTTTTAGATCCAAAGAAAGCAAACATTTTGTTTCGAAGTTTTTCTGTTTACTCCAACACGCAACGACTGCTCACTTTTCATTCGAATCCTAATGCGTTAGAATGTTTGGACGGCATAAGAACTATATCTACGATGTGGGTCGTTGTTGGTCATACATTCCAAATGCACAGCTTGATATCAAACATAACGACACTTATAGAAGTAAGTACAATATCCAATATTAACGTTTTTAGATAGATCTAAGACGTTTTTCTTTTTTAAAACACAACGATAAAACTCATCTCTAAATTATTTTTATTTTCATTTATGTCACACTATTTTTAACTAATTTCGTTTAATTACATAATACTACCACTTATATTTTTATTTGTATTTTTAGTGGATACTATCTGCTGATTCGGTGTGGATCAACACGGGTCCATACTCAGTGGATTCCTTCTTTCTGATGGCTGGTATTCTGCTAACATACACTTCAGTAGAAAAGATGACAGGAAGTACGTAATATTATTATATAAAATAAAAATGTTAATATGTGCGAAAATTATTTAAAGTTTTAGAATTTTATTTATATTTATGTTGGAACCGAACTGAAAAAAATGTCAGACTAAAACTGTGTGAAAAATATTAGTCTAATTTTTTTCCAAAAAATCAATACGTTGTAGAAGCAATGTAGATTAAATATTAGTTAATATATTTATTGATTTTTTTTTTGACAAAAAATTTGCTTCAATTGATGGAAATGTGTTTCACTGCTGAAAATTTCTATTAAAAATCGTTAAATGACAATTAATTCCAATAAATATTGCATAAATTAACATTTTTTTTTACAGTTCAACTTATAAAACGTCTACACTTGTTTTACCTCAACCGACTCCTACGAATGTTTCCATTGCTAGCTTCGATAGTACTACTTGAGGCATCCGTTTTTCATCGTATAACAGATGGACCGTATTGGACTACTGTTTCGGATAATGTCCAGAATTGCAGATCGTTCTGGTGGACAACGTTATTGCATGTGCAGAACCTTGTGAATCCTGAACATATAGTAAGTAATTAATAAACTGTTTGATTCAGTGTAATTGTTGACTAACACATCACAGTTAAATGTATGCCTTGTAAGATATTAAACGATAATAATAGAACAATGTGACCAAAAGAAAGTTTTCTTACGTATTTTTTGATACATTTTTAATATCAGATATAGATTTTTTAGTATGAAATAAAATTAGTTTTTTTATAAAAATAGTTTGCGTACAAGTACATGTATTGTATCAGGTTTGATTAATTTTTAAACCGCGTTCGTTTCAGTGCGTTCCACATTCTTGGTATATTGCCATTGATATCCAACTGTACATTGTCTCGCCCATTATTCTATATTGGGTGCTTGGAAAAAACAAAAAAGCAGCGTGGTTTGCTCTTGTAGCAGGCTTGTTGGTTTGTTTAACAGCATCAACTGTATGGAATTTCATGGTGAATGTGGCTTCCACTTCAGTATCAATTACGTGAGTTCTTTTTTTATTTTAATTTGACTTTTTGCTATCTTTTTTTTTAATTTTTCATTAAATAATATACGCTCATCGATCAAATTTAACAATTTTAGATTTAGAATTTTTTATATTCTCAATTTGTACTGTTTGGCTACGGTACTAAAGAATATAGCCACCCCCTCTCTTCCCGTGGGTGTCGTAAGAGGCGACTAAGGGATAACACAGTTCCGCTATCACCTTGGAACTTAAAAGCCGACCGATGGCGGGATAACCATCCAACTGCTGGCTTTGAAATGCACAGGCCGAAGACGGGCAGCAGCGTCTTCGGTGCGACAAAGCCAGCCCTGCGGTCACCAGCCTGCCCAGCGTGGTGACACACAATGAACATATGAGTTCACGTTATTTTTGGCGTAAAAATGTGGAGGCCTATGTCCAGCAGTGGATTGTATAGGCTGTAATGATGATGAATACTAAAGCACAAAAGATATTGTAAACTACTAGCTTCTGCGCGCGACTTCATCTGTGTGGATTCAATTCCTATTAGTCTTAGCGTGATGATAACCCACAGCCTTTCTAAATAAATGGCCTATCTAACACCGAGAGAATTTATCACCAACTGCGGTCACCAACCCGCCTGCCCAGCGTGATGACTATGGGCAAAACACATGATTTCACGTTATTTTTGGCGTGAACTTGTGGAGGCCTATGTCCAGCAGTGGACTGTATAGGCTGTAATGATGATATTCTCAATTCTCAGTCTCGGTCACAGTCACATTTTACTAATATTTATTAGCGCATATACTCGTATATGTAATATACGCTTTTACAAATAAGTAAAGAAATTTTGTTTAATCACTTTGTCATAATCATGATTCAGTAATCTTGTCGTAAAGCCCAAATTTTTAAGTACGACCCATCGTACTAAAATAAATTTATAGTACCTGATTGTGACCCAAGGCTAAATCCCGCAATCGTCTGCCACTATAAACCCAACGATTTCAGTTTAACCTTTAATTAGCCGCGCAAAAAACTAATAACGTTGCTCGCGCGGGGTCGCTAGTTACCCCAAAATGATGGCAGTAAATAAAACTATACATAATGTATAATTAATTTTAATTATTATATGACAATGTATTATGATATTTGTCTTACTAATACAATTTAATCAAAATAATTAAGTAAATACACAGTATACTGGCGGACCCGGCAGGCGTTGCCCTGCCCGGAATACAAGTGCCAATTTGATTGGTGACATACCACTAGCAGCGCCACCTACAAAGTCCAGTTGTGTTTTATAAACCGCTAGGAACCCATAGAAATATACGTACGAAATTTTACCCTAATGTTTCAGCCGTTCAGTAGGAGTTCAATGATAAACACACATACTGAAGAAATACATATATTAAGGTAGCTTATGGTCATTAATAAATAAAACAATAACTATAAAGAACGTCTGAAATATACGTCAAGCGAAATTTTATCAATTTGATTCCCCCCTCTCTCTTTGTGACTCTATCACACTTTCATGATAATGACCCCTAGCAAATAAAACGTCACAAAACTAGCCCCTATAAATTACACTTTATTGTTATCAAAAAAAAAAAAAATTAAGAACGGGCGATAGTTGATTCCCGTTTGTCAAATCTTATCACTGTAAACAAATACTTCCCCCCTCCCCCTTATATGCACACTTATTTTGTTTACGACCCCTAACAGACTTATGAAAATTTATATAAACCCTCTATTCCTAATTTTACGAGAATAAAACTGTTTAGATATAGTAATAGATAGACCCCGCGCACCTAACCACCTAAATGATAAGATGACATTATTAAAATCAAAGATGTGTTCAAGATTGATTGTATTTTTATAGAAATTATAAATGGTTGGGTTTCTTTAAATGATTAAAAAAGTGGTTTACATTTTATTTCATAATTGTAGTTCACTGGGCTTTAATTTCATTATTTTGGAAACTATATATATTGGGCTACAACGTCTAAATATTGTTGTCCTTAATTTAGGGCTTTGGGCCTTTTGGTGTTATATTAGATTTAACTTATTATTTATTGAGGTGATGAATAAATGCATTATTCTTTTTTTACAGTCGCCTGAATGATTTAAATATTTACTTGAGCAATTACTACTATCTTCCTTGGACTAGGGGAGCTCCATTCTTTTTCGGAATGATTGTCGGCTACGTTCTATATTTATACAAAGGAAAGAAGATTCATTTAAATATGGCAAGTTGAATATCGCTTTTGACAATTTCTAAGTTATATATATTTTAATTATATTTAACATTATATATTGTATATATTTTAATTATTATATATATATTTCTTTATATGATCTTTTGTCAATGTCTTTAAGACATTTGATTGTTTGGAATGAAAAGAATGTGGGTAGACTGATATGGCAACCAATAAAATATATATTAGCATCTATCAAAAAATAAATAAAATGGAAAGCGTGTAAATTTCACTTAACCTAAATTCGTTATAGATATAGACAGTAGAAAGATATTATTTAGGTTTGTCTGCGAAAGTTATCATCAACCGGCCTTAATAATTTAACAATCATAATTATACCCTGAAACACATCTGTACTAACACTTAAGTTCCATAACTATCTGAAAATATTTATTTCTTAAGTTGAGAATTATAAACAGAAAAAAATATATAATGTACAATGTACGATTCTGTACTATCAGATGATTTTTTTAAATATTCCTTACTTTTAAACTTATTCCTAACTTAACTTTCACTACTGAAATTTAATTCTGTAAGCTAAATAAATAATTATATTGAAGCAGAAGCGACAGTTAAAAAAGCCTATAAAATGTTAGAAATTTAAAATCAAATCTTAACTAACGTGCAAATGTCCCAAAAAAAATATTTCTCATGTTAAGCTAATTTTTTTTACAGGGCTTCGTTTTAACATCCTGGACGATAGCTCTGGGCTTAATCGCAGCAACCTTCTACGTATCATACGAGAATGTTCAGTTAGATTGGGACAACCAAACCGCAGATAACTTTATTAACTCATTCATGGGGTTAATTTGGTCTATAGGGTTGAGTTGGATCATTTTTGCTTGTGCTAAAGGATACGGAGGTAATTACATAGTATTATGACATAAAAAATACCTGAGATTAATATTTTATTATCGAGCTTTGTAGGTACATAGATCAAAAATATGTTTTCAAGTGTTTTCCCTGGTTAGTAGTAGTAATTAAGGTCTCCAAGTCGTTAAATGTAGCAAAGAATACATTAATTTAATAAAATAAGAAAAATTTCAAATTACCAGTCCAACTTTAAAAAATTTATGAAAAAAGATTACGTTGCAAATTTTAGGGATCTATTCATTTACCTGTGAATTCCACAATCGTCAAATGTCTATTAAAAAGTTAATTTATAACATTTATGTTTTCAGGTCCAATAAACTGGTTCTTAACACTAAATATTTGGAAATTGCCAGCACGTACATCCTTCGCTATGTATCTTTATCACTATCCAATTACATTTATAATATCTGGAACGCTTGTAGCACCCATTCATTTTTCTGTAGGATCAAGAGTAAGTTAGGAACATTTGAATCTTCTATAATTGACATACTTGATCAGACTAGATTTTAAATTTTGTGATAATAAAATACAAGTATTATTTATCATACAAAAAAATTGTTAAGGTATTCTAAACTCTTAATTATTAGTGTGTATCCAGTGTTAATTGAGTTTTCTCTTTGTTCTCAGATATACGAATTCTTGTCTGTGTTCACCTTGTCATTCATCGTATCAGTTTTTGTGACAGTGGTTATTGATGCTCCTTTCTCGGTATTAATCAAAATTTTATTAGAAGGAGGTGAGTTAAAATGTCGACACTAAATATACGACATAAAACGATAAGTCTTCTATCATTACTTTGGATATGTAACTTCATGCAAATTAATTTGCCTAAATTATTTTACAATAGACTTGTGTTTTAATATTTTGATGTGTTACTTTATTTTAGGACAACGACCTCGACGACCACCTCAAAATGGAGTACATACAAAACCTGATCCAGTACCCGAAAAGAATATAGAAGATTTGGAAAAAACAGTTGTTACAACTTTAGTGAAGAATGACCCAATTAGTCACAATCAAAATTTGGAGCAAAATGGGGATAGTCTCATGACTATGGAACGAAACGTAAATGGAATTCCAAACAAAACAGAAGAGATAAGTGAAGTTTTGCCACCGAGTAAGGAAATTGAAAGGGTTTAAAGAAAGATATTATTTAAAAGGATTAATATAATTATTATTTTCATACTGAATTGGGACAGCGTTTTTACAATTTTTAAAAGATTTAAGCTTTTTGCATTTATCTTAATTACAAAAAAGTTTATTTTTGTATGTATATAAAAACTGGTGTTTCGTACAACCGTCTAATATGTCCCATTTCTAGACAAAAGCTGTATCTTATATGGAGGAGACTAGCTTGGAACTTATTTCGCTGAAAATACTTATTTTGTAGGTAATTACATAGTTTAAATAGTTTTACATAGTTTAATATGTAGCTTTTGAAATTTTTTAATGATATTGCATGATTTACATGATGCAGTTATGATTTATTTCTTAATAATTTTATTTAAGAAGTCGTGTTATTAGTGTGTGCCATTTTAGTTATAGTCACGAAAGGCAGATATATGATATATAAGATATATAGGAAATTCGCATAAATTACTTAAAAATACAAGTACTCAATCTTGTGCCCAATAGAACATACGTATATGCCTTAACTATCCGCCAACCCTCATTGGAGCAGCGTGCTGGGTTAAGCTCTGATACCTCTCCTACATGGTGAAAGAAGCCTATTATAATAATTACATTACAGGCTGAAGCCTATGCCTTAATTTTAATGGGTACCGACGCGATATCACCTTTAATTAGATTTTCCTACAACTTTTTTGTTTTAACATATTTCGACAATAATTGTATTAAAAAAATTTAGGATAGTTTATTTGAAAGTAAATATGTAGAAGTATACCTAAACGAATTGTCTAAGAACTAAGGATAACGAGGATAATTAAAGTTATTGCATAGCGACTCAAGATCTCGATTTTAAATGCCATAATGAGCTAGATTATGTTTTAGGACATTACTAGTGTATGTGTAGTATTTTATATATGAACACTACTCCTCGGCCGAACATTAAGTGGAGAAAGATCGTTTATATAATAACCTAACTTAAGGTAATCTCAATTAGTTATTTTTGTAAGTATTTAAACGTGCTTAATGTTGTAAATAAAAATTTTTTTATGTATATAGTCTTCATTTTCTATCCTGAGTAAGCTGCCATATCACCCTACTTTTATCATACCTTACTATATATGAAAAAATGTTAATAAATTCTAAAATAGGTCGATAGACATTGAAGAAAGTTATTAAGTTTAACAGCCAACATTAAATATAAGAAGTTTATTTAAAATTCTTCTTACTAGCTCTTACATACTACTACTTATGTACTACATAACTGCAGCCGATAAATTTTCTTAATAAATGAAACGCCTTCAAAAGTATTCATAGCAATTGCGCAAATGCTCGTATAAAGTATTTTTTTTTTCTTAAATTGAACTTCCGACTCACACATTGTGTAGAAGTGTATTCTTTAATCCACTTCAAAAAATGAGTAGATTCTCATCTCGAATGAATTTATTTATTTTACAAAAATGTGAATTCTGATGTAGGTATACTTTTCATCATAATATGTAAACTTTTTTAAGAGTTTCAGTTAGTAATTTTCAGTTTGATTTGATATTCACAGCTTTGGTATGAAATGGAAATGTTATTAACCGATTTTGAAAAAAGGGGAGGTTTACAATTCGATTTTTTTTTATGTGTTTTATGATTACTTCATAGCTTTTTACCGCTACCTTATTACTATTTGTTCTAAATAGGAAACAAAACAGACATAACTATATAGTTAATAACATTACATACATTCGTGTTAATATTTTTTCTAATATATCCAAATTTCCTCATTGCGAAATATAATTTAATCAAAGAAATTTAATGTAAATTTGCTCAATGAATCGCTATTTACATGTGAATATGTAGGAAAGACCAAACTTTTTGTCTATTCAACTTATCAGTTCAATCTTAATTCGTAATCGAATAAAGATTAAAACTATTATTTTCAGTTAATATTGTTGATGCGATAAAATACACGTGAATTTTTATATCATAGACTATGATTAAAAAAATGTTATCAAAAAGTCAATTATGTTAATTATGTGATTATACTCGTACTATTTTACAAAAGTGTGCTTTAGATCACACGACTGTAATAAAATTTAACTAACGTAACTCTCTCTTTTTCTATATACACTAACTTATATCTCCCTTTTAACTTCCGTTCTCCTCGCCCGACCAAAGCGTATGTAAAGAAGTTTTACTTCTAACAAGTATTATTAAAATTAAGTATTATGTATGTACTTGTGTTGTTTGTATGAACTTTACTTCAATAAATGGATTGTATGGAATTGTGGTGTCTGGAAGAAATGTCTTAAAAGCCATTCTGTCTATTTTACTACGTAACTACTTTTAGAAATTACGGTGTTAAAAATAATTCATGAAGAAATTTAATTACTACGGTATGTCACCAATACAAAGTCTATTTGCGCGTGCGTACGTGCATGTTTGCATGAGTATATGCGAGTGTACGTGTGTTCATAGTGCTACGCGAAAGTTGCCGTGACGCATTAAAAAAAAAATGCAGCGTCGATATGTTCTTTATTGAGCCATTTGGCTAATTCAGCAGTCTGAGAATAATTTCACACAAAACAGGCTTATTAAATAAAAATGTTTAATAATATTATGTAATAACAACGCATTGTACTCCAAAAGTGTATGTTTTGTGTTTTTACCAAATAATTTAGTGTCAGGAAAAACATTTCAATTGTTCAGTTTACTCAGCTAATTCAATCTTTTCTTTCCTTATTACTTTTGATAATTAAAGAGTTTTTAACCGACAGCCGAAAAGGAGGATGTTCTTAATTCGAGTGTATTTTTTTTATGTAAAACTTTTATACGCACCCTTGACTTGGGGAGTAAGCCGGTGAATGTGTGACGAAAACGTTAGGGAGATATCAAGTTAGCGAAGATAGAAAAGGAGAGAGAGTTACGTTTCGTAAGATTTACTTCAGTCGTGTGGTCTAACGCACACTCGTTTTTTTTTAATGTAGAGTTCAGAGTTTTTGACTGGGTGGACCGATTGCGATAATCTTTTTTTAATCGAAAAGTGGTGCGTATCATGTATATCCAATTAAATTTAATTGAAGTCTGACAAGTACTTTTTAAGTTATCTCTAACAATGCGTATTTACTTGACTATTTGTTCATCAATTTACGTTGTATTATATACCTCATAACTTTTTACTGGGTACACTGATTTTGATGATTTTTATTTTAATCGATAGCTGATGCTTGCTTTGTAATCTCATTTAAATTTGATTGAGATATAATGCCTACTTTTTGTGTAATCTTTGATAACACGTATTTACTTATTGTTGTGATTATTTTTTCGTCTACCTGCGTTTTATTACTTGTCGATGTAGTTGTGATGTCCGTTTTTTTTTTCTTTTGCGGAAAGTGCAACTATTTACTTACAAATAACATTTTTTTTAATAACTAGTATAGCAAACAAGCATACAGCACACCTGATAGTTTGTAGGCTACGGTGGTCGCTTACTACCAGGCGTCTATAGACGCCTGCAACACAGAAGCAATGCAGAAGCATCTTATCTCTACAAGAAAAATTGTGGAAACCTAATCCAATTTCGTACCTCGGATTTTGGTGATACAGCACAGCGCCAAACAGATAAATTGAGAAAAAAGTAATGAGTAATTTTAAAAATAGTCGTTTCTATTGCTTTCATCACTTGGTAATTTCGACTACCTCCAATTTCGTATTTGTAAATTTCTTTTACGTTATTATTACCAATTGGATAAAATGTTATTAGATACGAACAAGAATGGTCAGAAAATCGGCAACAATGCGTAATTATTGTTATCTAGGCACGTAAATCAGTTCTGTTGATAAAAAAATCATTTCCACCTGCTTAATCAATTTAGTCGTAGATAGATTTTTTATTTTGGCTTATCAGATAATATTTAATTCATTGTGACAATAAGATCCCGTGTTTGAGAACAAGTGGCTTATTGTGAGAAAGTTCATCCGTGAATGAGCATAAAATTTACGCTTAGTAATTTTTGAAACTAAAAAATTGTAATGCTATAAGAATGAATTTGTTTAAAAACGTGCTCGTTGTGTTCGGTAGTATTTTGTATGTAACAAGTGCAAGACTGGTAATTGATGAAAATACGCCTAAGCGTCTATTTGACGAAGATCTTTACAGAAGTGTGATCGATAGAGATGAATGTCGGAGACAAGTTGACTATTTAAAGAGAACTGACTCTACGCTTCTGGCTCAGTGTGAGTAATTTTTTTTTTCTTATATCACTAGGTCGGCAAACAAGCGTACGGTTCACTTGATGGTAAGAGATTACCGTAACATATAGACGCCAGCAACACCAGAGGCATCCTAAGCGCGTTGCCGACCCAATCCCCAATCCCCCAGGAGCTCTGATCACCTTACTCACCAACAGGAACACAATACTGCTTGAAAACAGTATTATTTAGCTGTGATCTTCTGTAAGGTCGAGGTACTACCCCAGTCGGGCTGCTCCAGATTTTGAGCAGAAAATTCCTGCTGTGCCCTACCTCAGTTAAATAATTATAAATATTAAGTTATAAATGAATTTAGAATCTTAATTTTAGAATTTTAGAACTATATCTCTTTTTTTTTTTTTGAACTCATGCTATGTTTTTTATCGCCTATCAGATGTTTTTCTACACTTACTTATTTGAAATATATAAAAAAACATTTTTTTTTCCTAAATTATGTATACAATATTATTAAGTTTGTTTAATTTTGCATTCATTTTTATTTATATATATGTAGTTTGGTTTATAATATATATAGTTTGGTAGGGATATCTAGCCTTACTTCGAAGTAATGCATACAGACTATACGAGAGTTAGTTTAAAACCTAAGATAACGAACTGATAAGCGGCTATTTTGAAAATTTATTCAGTAGTCTATACAAATAAATAAAATTAAAGTGTCTGTTTGCAATATTAAAATAACCGCTTTTAACTAAATACATATGAATGATGATGATGATGTTGATGATAACAAACTAACATTTTTACAATTTTTGTCTTTCTATCTGTCTGTCTGTCTGTTCTGGCTAATCTCTGAAACGACTGGACCGATTTTGATGGAACTCTTACTAGCAGATAGCTGATGTTATAAGGAGTAACTTAGGCTACTTTTATTTAAGAAATTAATTTGTTTTGTAACTCTGCGAACTGAAGAAAAACTTTTTTGTTAAATTCTACGCGGACGTAGTCGCGGGTACATCTAGTTTATCAATAAAAATACACCTTAACTACAACCATATTCAATTTAATTTTTGTCCATTAAATATCAGAATACGTTTGAAAAAGACAATATTAGATACATGCAAGTAGTACATATAAATAAAACGTGTCTTGTGTTCGTAATATTAATTTTTCCTTATGTATTTGCAGTTTTAGATGCGGGCGTAAGATTACCAAGAGGTCTTTTCACGCTGAACAATGCAGATTTAGGAAACTATGAACAGTGTCTTGGCATAATAAGTGAGAATGGTGATATGAAAATCGAAGGAAAATATTACTTAATTCGTGTACCCTTTGATCAAGAATTTAAACTGCCGTTCGATACTCCGTCTAATTTTAACGTTACGAATGGAAAAATTATACGAGTGTCGAAGTTTTTTAACGAAATTCAAGAATTTGCTATACGTACTGATGCTGAAGAGTAAGCAAACTATGTTATTATAATTACACCGCTCTAGTAGTCTGGTAGGCTGACAGAGTCAACGTAAAGTTATATTGACGCCCATAGTTGTGGGTTCGTTTTCTGCTTGGAGAGGGAAGTGAAAACGTAATTTAAAAATTAATTATTCGCAGAGGAGAAACGTGATGAGGTCCATTAGCCTTTTTCGAGCAAAAAGCTTTCTGAAAATTTTACGATAATTTACACTTCAGTTAATTAATTAATTGATTTGCTATCAGAACTGCGAGTATCATATGTTTTAAGTGGCTGAAAACTAGAAAATTGAATTATGGCTTAGGGACCAGAGTAAATATATGTAATGAATGATAAATAAATAAACGCCTCACATTCAACGGCTCCCAGTAGGAAACACACAATATACATGCACAAACTCCCAGACCACGAATCACACACAAAGAATAAAGTATAATATTTCTTCACAGATCAGATCCTGATTCAATTCAATCGCTATCTGTTCTTGTCTCAGTATGCGTGCCAAAACCTTGTACAACACAAGACTGGATAACGAACATGCTTTTTAACATATCCGCTTTTGGATTTAAATATGATGAAGTCGTCGTTCGCTTACCAGACGACAAGCCGTGGGTTCCAGCTGACTATGTGGCTATGTGAGTAATTGAATAATTATTTTCTCTTTAGTTGTACCCGCCCCTTAGTTTGCAATTACAGACTCAATGGGTAAAACTTTTTGGTTCAAACTGTACGTTTAGCCATATATATGCCTATTTTCTCTTGGCTATATTATTACTTAAATATTATCAGGTGAACGACCAATCGCAAACCTTGCCAATATTCATATTCTTTTCACTTTAACCTTAACTTTACGTGTTAATGTTTCACTTTTCAGTGCAATATTCTCTCTACTGGGTTTTATCACATTAGTCAGCACGTCGTATGATATCATCCACACTAATATCCAGAGAAAAGGTAAAATAAATAAATTAATTAATAAATTTAATATCAGAAATTTAAAACTGTGTTTTTAATATTTTTCAATACATTTACACGGATTTATCGGTTTGATATTTTTTTTTCAAATAATAAACATATTTATTGAAAAATATTCCAGACTAAAACTAAAAAGATGAACACATAAAAATGTATAACTAATAGTTACACATTATGTTAACTAAAGATAATACTTTTTAATTTTTTATAAATTAAATCGTAACACGGTTATCTAATTATCTAATCTAATAAACTAACAAAACCAAAGCTGGATTTGCACAAATGATTGAATACACACGTCCGTGTTATATAAAGATCGTTCGACTGTTAACTACGTTCCTTCAAACGGGGGGTATTTATAAGTATGTATATCAAAAAAAAAATATGTAGCTATACCAGTCGGCTGTCACCTATAACACAAACATTAAGTTGCTTACTTTAGATAAAAACGACCGTGTGTGTATTGTGTAGATATTTATTTAGACATTTATTACATATACAGAAACCGCCATATGAAGGAACGTAGTTAGGAGTTAAACACTCTGTATATTTTTATGCCTCTTTCAGATCCAAAGAAAGCGAACGTTTACTTACGAAGTTTTTCTGTTTACACCAACACACGACGACTTGTCACTTTTACTCCTAATGCTAATGCGTTAGATTGCCTGGACGGTATAAGAAGTCTTTCCATGATATGGGTCATTATAGGTCATGTGTTCCAAATGGATAACGTGACGTCTAACATGTCAGATGTTTTGGAGGTAAACATATATGTATTTTATATCAATGATTTCCCAATTTAATTTGAATTGTTTCTTAATTTTTTTTTGAACATGTTATTACAATTTTATATAAAATTTTAATTCAATTTTAAATAATCGGTAATGTTTCATTTCTTTACTATTGACTCATAAACTTTGAGTAATAATTATGCGTAAATGATGTCATTTGAAACATTTTTTAATATCATATCAAAAATCGACCGTTTCAAAACGTCTTTTTAATTTGTAATTTTTAGTGGCTCACATCTGCCGGTGCAATATGGGTTACGACAGCCCACAATGCTGTGGATTCCTTTCTACTGATGGCTGGTATTTTGTTAACATACACTACAGTAGGAAAAATGACTGGAGGTATATAAAATTAATGTGCTTCACGCTTTTGTTTTATCGATATTTCAAATTTTATTAGGTATTACACAAGAATGATATATTAGTCCAGTAATACCATGTTTTGATCGAAACTATCTTTATAGTTTTAAAAATACAATAAACTATTCATGTATTACACATCAATATTTCATTCTTTTGTTTAAATCAACACGTTGCACGTTATAACACTGTATTATTTGATTTTCGAACTTACATTAGAAGTCGTTAATTGGTAACTAAGTACAATAGTATTTCTATAGCGATAAAGTATAAAAAATTTCCAGGGCGATTCCTGAAGCGACTGCACGTTTTTTACTTCAATCGACTCCTACGAATGTTTCCGTTGCTAGCGGCGCTAGTATTACTCGAAGCATCCGTTTTTCATCGAGTAGCAGATGGACCGTATTGGGAAGAGGTAGCCAATGGTGTTCAGAATTGCAGATCATTTTGGTGGACGACGTTATTGCATGTCCAGAACTTTGTAAACCCTGATCATTTAGTAAGTTATACTACATTTTTTTTTAGTTAAATATAAATATATAAAAAAAATATTAAGTTATAAGCACTGATTAAAATAATTAGTTAAATGAAAATTATTTCTTAAACGTATTTCTTTCCAAGTCTTGTTTGTTAGATAAAGGGATTTTTCCGTAGAAACAAAATCTTTTTTTTTTCAACAAAATATTTTTTTCGAAATATGTTAACCTTCCTTAAACCAAGTTAACCTTCAAGCGTCGATTTTTACCTCCATACATGTTTTCCCTAAAGCCTCGCAACACACCCGTAACTCCTCTAATGTTGCTGATGATCAGATGTTTTCATCCACTCGTTTTCACCCCTCATTAAAAAATATATATTTCAATTATTTTCATGATCTATCTGCTTTATTCAAATGCATTCGTTACAGTGTGTTCGACATTCTTGGTATATTGCTATTGACATCCAACTACACATCGTATCGCCAATAATTCTGTACTGGGTGCTCGGTAAAAGCAGGAAAGCTGCTTGGATTGCTCTTTTAGCAGGATTTTTAGCGATGTTAACAACAGCAACAGTATGGAATTTCATAAGGAATAGCGCTTCGACTTCTATATCCCTTCTGTAAGTGTTCGATTATGTGATATATGTATTTTTTCGTAACTCTTCTCAAAAATTCACTAAAACTATCAAACAGCCTTGGTCTTGTGGCGAGCTCGTGATGATAATGATCATTGACGCCACAATATGATATACCTATATGACAGCTAAACATCCTGGTGATCCCACAGTCTACCTGATATAATTCTTTTTTTTTTTTTTTTTTTTTTTTATTTGTTCAAAACACAAAAAACACATAGTTAAAACTTATACATAAGCCTGCCACGAAAACTCACAAGAGCTTATCCGGACAAGCCGCCGCGTCGCATATCATATTATCATATAATATCTTTATCGTACCGTACCATGTTAGGCCATTAAATTTAAACTAAGGTAATTACCAAAATTTTGTAACTATTAAACGCTTAAAGATTTTAGTAAATGTTCTTTTAGTGATCTTCTATATTTGCGTTTGTCCAGGTATAACTCTTGTAGGTCTTCGGGAAGTTCAGTTCTAATAATATACAAAAGTTTTACAGAAAAAATTCAAACTTTTAGTTGATAAGACAATTATATTTATGCTGCGCCTCGCGCTGCCGTTAAACCCACAAAGTTTCCGATCACGTGAGATTGTCCGAATAAAATATAGCGTGTGTTACTCTGGATCTCCAGCTTATAGATGAACCATTTTTCATAACAATCAGTTCAGTATCTTAGCGTCAAAGAGTAAAAAATGGATGGATCGATATTCCTCTCAAGCTATCATATATGTATTTACAATAATAGTAGGAAGTTGGAATAAACTTTTCCAAATAATCTTTCGAAATGAAAATTAAAAAAATTCTTGTCTATTTTAATAAAAATTTGCATCTTAATCTACAGTGATGCTGATGTACAAACCTACTACTTTCACAATTTCTACTATTTGCCATGGACTCGGGCAGCTCCGTTCTTTCTCGGAATGATAGTTGGTTACGTATTATGTATATACAAAGGAAAGACGATCCATTTAAATATGGTAGGTTGACTCTTATTTTTAGCAGTTACCAATTTATGTTGATTCTGTTTTTGTCGCCTTAATTGTGTTTATTTCACACGACCTTAAGTAAAATGTATGTTACAATGTTCTTTATCATATATTTTATCTTTATTTTGAAGTACAATTTCGTATGACTAATCCACATATTTCCCTGAAACTGATGTCATGATGTCTATAATAATAATAAAAAAAACAATGTTCCTCACATTTTCAATTAGTGAAATTCAAATCAATTATAGATATAAAAATTACCTTATCACTATTATTTAAAAGTTTCTTGGAAATTTACGAATAAATAAGAAAATGAATTATCAGTAGAAAACTAAGCCGATAAATATTTGCTAATATTTTTATTTCGTCATCATGATACTTTTAAATTGTACAACGAGATTGATTAGACACAGTTATTGATATTAAAGGTAATTACTGCATGCGTTTCAAGAAATAAAATTTACAGAAAAATTACATTCTCTTACTTTTTTCAATACAAAAAAAAAATTACATACCGACGATCATATTAGTTGAAGTTGCATATTTGTAAGTAAAATTTGGAGTAGTACCTCAACCTTATAGAAAATAACAACTAAATAATACTACTGTCAAGCAGTGCTGTATTCCTATGGTAAGTAAGGTAATTAAAGCTCGACAAGGTAAATGGTCGGCAACGCGCTTGCGATATTTCTGGTATTGCAGACGTCTATAAACTATGGTAACCAGTTACTGTCAGGAAAGCTGTACGCTTGTTGCCTCCCTATTCGTATAATTTTTTTTTTCTGACAGGGCTTCGTAGTAACATCCTGGCTAATATCGCTTGGTTTGATCGCGTCAAACTTCTACGTTGCATACGCCACTATGCAGTTTGATTGGGACAATCAAATGGCAGATAACTTTATTAATTCATTCATGAAATTAATTTGGTCTGTTGGCTTAAGTTGGATTATTTTTGCCTGCGTAAAGGGATATGGAGGTAACTACATAGTATTAAGAAGAATCTTTTGATTACCGCTTTATTATCGAACCTTTTTTGTTAGAACTATGTAGATTCATTCTTTTAATTTATTTGTCCTGCTGAGGGTGAAGTGGCTTTAATTAAGCTAAAATTTATGCTCAGAAAAAAAAACAATTTTAACGTAGATCCCTTAAGTGAGGCTTAAAAGTATATAATTTTGAATGACAAACTAATTAAAATTATTTTTTAAATAAATCTAAAAACCTGAAATATTCTACTAATTTTTTTATTTGACGATTGTGGATAATTTGAAGGTTGGTTCCTAAATTCGGTGACTGAGCCTGGCTTAAGTTGACAATTATATCTATGCCTGACTTTAAAAATGCTCCAGGAGGGAAGTTACTATAAACTGTCTAGAAATGAATTAATAACCTTAACTGTATACAAAATTTAATCTTGTTTCCTGTTGAAATGTAAATTTATATTCTTTTTCAGGTCCAATAAACTGGTTCTTAACGCTAAGTATGTGGAAATTACCAGCACGCATATCATTCGCTATGTATTTATATCACTATCCACTGACATTTATAATATCAGGAACAATATTAACACCCTCTCATTTCTCTGTGGGATCAAGAGTAAGTTTAGAATTTTTAATTAATTAAAATTAATGTAATATAGAAAAAGTTTAGGTTAATCATTCATCGCTTCAGCCTGTAATATCCCACTGCTGGGCATAGGTCCCTTTCCCCATGTAGGAGAAGGAACAGAGCTTAATCCACCACGCTGCTCTAATGCGGGTTGGTGGATATATTCTTTACAGAGTGGATATATTCTTTATGAGTAACGATCGCTATCAGGTGTCCACGATAACAACCGGGACCGACAGCTTAAAGTACTCTCCAAGGCACGGTGGGGAGACCCACAAGGACTGCGCAATCATCCAGACCATGGCAAACATCTGTATGCAAATAAAAATGTTTGTCATGTGCGGGGATCGCACCCACAACCGCTAGCGCAACCCACCAGTGCTGTGACCGTTTCGCCAACGCGTCGTAAATCGCGTAGGTAAATCATTATACACTTCATATATAATTATAGAGATATTAAAGGAATATGGAGAAGGAGATTTTAAATAAAAGAGTTTCGAAACAAAATTACTTTTCGGAAACTCTACCCATCGTAATTGTAGTATTTTTTTTTAAATAATTTATTCTTTTATTAAGAACTTATTAAAATAATTGTGCTTGCTTGCATTTGAAAAGAATCGGCTTCAATTACATCGATGCTACATATAGTTAGATGAAGAATATAGTTATAGGAAGAAGCACCATAGTTCAGAAAAAAAGGAATAATCAAAGACAGTCTACCCAGGAAAAGGTTATGATGTAATGGTCATTTAAAAAAAAAAACAGTCGGTTTGAAAACCTCCTCCTTTTTGAAGTCGGTTAAAATAATCCCATGTAAATTGATCTTTTTCCTTTATTTTCAGATTTACGAGTTTATGTCTGTGTTTACACTTTCATTCTTTATAGCGTTTTTGATGACGGTGGTCATTGATGCACCTTTCTCTGTTTTGACCAAAATTTTAATGGAAGGAGGTAAATTGAAATACTATTCTCCTTAAATTTAATCTTTTTCTGTGTTATATATCAATTGTTGCTAAAAAATATGTTTCATAGTGTCTATTACACTAGTTTGTCTTTTTTTATTGTTAATATTTTTTTTTCAGGGCAAAAAAGACCCCGACAACCACAAGATGGTGTTAGCTCACAATCCATTGCAGTACCTAAAAAGAATATTATGGACTTAGAAGGAACGATTGCTACAAATTTAGAAAAAATAGAACCAATTAATGAACATTTGGTGAAAAATAGTGTTAATTTTGATACGAATGAAATTCCAAACAAAACAGACAAGCACGGTGAATTTTTATCATCAAATGTAGAAAGTGAAAAACTTTAAAAAGTACAAAATTAAATATTAACGAATGAAGTCTGTAAATAAGATATTTCGGGGCAAGAGCAACTTCATTCGTCCACAGGTCACTTGTTCGTATAGTAGTATATAAAAATAAAAATATATACAAAAAAAAAACAAAGATTTATAGTAAATAATAACGTTAAAAGGTTTTTGTATCGTTAAGTCGACAAAGGATAGCTTACTATATAAATTACTAATGTTTGACTTTATAATAAAATCCAAAATCTCATTTTATAATAGCATATTGTAAGGGTAGATAATTATTGTGTGTTTTTTATCTGTAAAGTACTGTAAATATATGTTTTGTTATATATTTTGTGACAGTTTTTGTAATGTAATTGCACTATTCCTAAAAATCCATTCCATTCTCTTCCATCCATTTAATATCTGTTTTACTTTATTTCTTAACTTTTCTACACTCGCGTGAAAACGTGTACCCGCGCATGGTCTGTGGGGCTGAAAGTATTAGAACCGTAATAGATATTTCAGCAAAAATATTATCATTAAATGAAGTTTCGTTATAGATAGGAATGTATAAAAATATATAGAAAAGAGACTTTTATAGAAAATGTTTTCTAATATTATCAACTGTCTTTCATTACAACCTTGACAAAAATTACATCAATTTTAGTATCAAAAAAATAGAGATCAGAGAAAGGAAAAAAAAGATAAGCATAGCTTTATACGTTGTTATTTTACAAAAGAAGTTACGAGATTGGAATTTGATATGAATATTTTAAAAAATCATCTTTTAACGACATAATATATATTACATAAATTAGTAAAATCAGAAAATAAAATTAACTACAAATATTAAGTATTTACAACCTAATTATCTTAATAATCAAATCTATCTATATATAAGTGCATACTATAATAGATATAATATTTGCTAAAAAACGTAAAAAAAATATCAGTAATTAAAAAGTGATTAATGCTTATATATCTTATCATTAATGTTATTGATGGAAGAATAAAAAATTATAAACATGAAAATATTTTGTGAATTTGGAATTCTTAAATAACTAATGTAACTTTTCATATAATTGATAAAAAAATTATGTCATCTCACAAACGAAAAAAAAGACCACTTCTTTTGCATTGACAAATACAACAACGTAAGTAGAAGAAAAATAGTCAATTCAATACGTGCTATCAAAGATAACTCAAAATATAGTCATCAGGTCTCGATCAAATTTAAATAGGACCACAAGACAAGTCCAATAGACCAACAAGACCACTGTCAACTTTCTATTAAAACAAGAACTATTTAAATTATTTTTAAAGAATAAACTGCTACTGCCTTCTAGTGAATAGCATAGCTCAATACGTTATAATATATCTTTGCCATGTAATCGTGTATCATTTGATCGATAGTCCAGACCGAAGTAGTTTTACTGAATTCCGATAGATGGCGTCGCAACAGTACGCACCGTCATATAAATACGCGTCATCAAATATCACTCAAAAAGTAGTCATTAATTGTAATCAAATATAAACAGGACTACACGACAAGCATCAGCTTTCGATTAAAACAAGAATCATCAAAATCGGTATACCAAGTGAAAAGTTATGCGGTATAATACAAGGTAGGTCAACGAAAAAATAGTCAAGCAAATGCGCGCATTATCACATATAGGGGAAAACCGGGATAGATGCCTCACTTTTTGAAATGGCCACCTAATTTTAAAAATATGATTTTTATACGAATATTTTTTATTGATGTAGCTAGTTCAATCCTTTATGTTGAATTATTACTATTTTTTTTAACCTACCTAATGTAGATTAAGCAGAAATTAGCTTTTCGTGAACCCTTTTTTTTGAGGATAGATGCCTACCTATATGGATAGTTGCCCCACCATGAAAATAGTGAGTAGAATAGATGCCCTTTAAACCGTGTAAACGAAAATCCCAAACCAAATGTTAGATAATTCTACTCCTAAAACATCGATTGTCTCCCAAGAAACATGGGTCATAGTAATGAAAAACATTTTGTGTTTATTTATATCTTTTAATTGTTATAATTAGAATTTAATTTTTATATCACACTGATTACTTTACCTAATTAAACTTTTAAAGCGTTTTGTTTAACTAAAATATCAATTCTTAAGTTTCAACATGAGATATATACATATATAATTTAATTCTATATATATAAATTTAATTAAATTTTACAAGCATTTATTCAACGAAAGTATAAATTCTTAATTGTTGGTCTAAAATATTCATATCAAGTGTCAACATGCACATTGCACAATCATACTTTCTCATCAAATGCTGACTGTAGGTTTTCTATAGTCCAAGAACATACTAGAGCTCGCATTTCTTCATTTCTTTTATATTTTCGTGGCATAGTTCTGCTAGAATCAGTAAAACATCCAAACATAAATATACGTAAATACATAAAAAATATAACAGACACAAAAAAAATTATACATATAAACATACTTTGTATATGGTGAATGAAGGGATAGATGCCCCTAAGGGCACCTATACCTCAAAAAATCAGGGCAACTATCTTTTGTGATTGGGATAGATGCCCACGTATTTTTAAAATAAATTATAAACAAAATAGCATCTATTTACAACTATATGCAGACTCAATGACCCAGTATATTGACATGATAAAAAATATAAAGGAATTTATTACTATTCATAAAATTATACAACCTTAAATACTAACCTTTAAAACTTTGACGTGTTTGTAAATTTCGCCACAGAGACAATTACACACACGAGCCAAACGCGTCCTTGCCACACGAATATCTGTGTGTATCTGAGGTACGGGGTGACTTCGACTCCTACTTATGCGATTAATTTTTATTTGTGAGTTCGGGATGTTAGGTTTTTAGAACATGAGGCATCTATCCCACTGCGGCATCTCTCCCGGTTTTACCATAACTCGAAAAGTAAGTAAGTTGTTAAATATCAATTAAATTTAAATAGATCTACGTGACATGGACCACCTTTCGATTAAAACAAAAATCATTGAAATCGGTCTACCCAGTCAAAATTTCTAATATAAAAAAATACAATCGAATTAAGAACCTCCTAAAAAGAATAAGTTTATCTTCGCAAAATCGCCGATTAAATAAAGCATTTTTTCATTCATTACGATTCATATGCCTACATGGAGAAAGACTCCTGTGACTCCTAGTAGAGTGAGATGTTACAGGCTGAAGCGTATGCCTGTACGAGGTAGTATTCATCTATCTATATAATACAATTATAACTAAAAATAAAACATAAAACGGACCACGGAAAGAGGCGTAAATTTTAAAGTAAGCCGAAGAGATAAACAGGTAAATTTTTTTTATCGGTCAACATCTATACAAATAAATAAAATTGGAGTGTCTGTTTGTAATATTAAAATAATGTTTTTTACTAAATGCATATCGATGTATACACGGTACATATACCAAAATAATATTTTTTAGAATTTTTGTCTGTCTGTCTGTCTATCTCTGAAATGGCTGGACCGATTTTGACGGGACTTTCACTGGCAGATTGTTGATGTAACAAGGACTAATTTAGGCTACTTTTGTTTAAGAAATTTATTTATTTTATAACTTTGCGAACTGAACAATAACTTTTTTGTTAAATTCCACGTGGACGAAGTCGCGGGCATAGCTAGTTTTAAATAAAAATTATAGACGCCCTAGTTGCAGTCAACTAAAGCACTGATTTTCAGACTTACCCCATTCATAACTAGTTAACAGTTTTAGAAATCTTTATTCAGTATTTTAAAACTTAGCAATTCGTCGAAAATTATCCAAGAAACAGATTTTTCTAAAATATTTATATTTATTTATTATGTATAAATATCTTTTAAACAATATAGTTAATGTATCAACCGGATGGACTTAAAAAAAGATTAAGATAAAAGTGTTATTCAATATTCATTATCTGATTATCTTGATGATTTATAAAACAGTTGTCACTGTTTTGTACGAGGATTAATTTTGTTTCATTCATATTTATTACGTTTTCGCCTTTTAATACCTACTAAATCAACTATATCCTAATTTTTTTTTAAATAAAGAACGTAATGATTTACGGTAATGATGTACGGTACGTGAGAAGTTCCTTAAACGTAGGAAGTCGTATTATCGATTTCCGAATGGAATCAAAAATTTATATAGGTAGAAAAATTTGCTTGTTATTTCGTCGACTATACTTGAAAGCCTCCTCCAGTTGTTTGTACACTATTTGGCGATAGGAAATTAATCAGTCAACACGTAAAGGACAGTTCCTGATAGATCAAGCTGGAAATATTTCCCTGGTCATAGCGTGGGAAATTTTATGCAATAGGATTGGCGCCCCGGACCTGAGTGACGGGCTGTGTCGATTCTTAATCCAAAATAACTACCTTCGGTGCCGCGAACATAAATTATTTGCAGTAGTACCTCCAGCGCGTATTGTCGCAAGAGCGAACTCGCCTATTTCCCGCATTCTCACCGCGCTCAACGTTCTTCTGCATGCATACCCTGAGTATGATCTGTTTGCGGGTGAATGATCAAAAATACTATCTGCATGCATGACATTTTGTGAGTGAGGACGGTGTATAATTGTTATATTGATTGTTGTATTTTTTTACTTCTATTTATTGTATATTTGATTGTTGTGTTTATGTTTAATAAATAAATAAATAACACTAAATATGAAAAACAAATCACTATCTATCAATGAACGATTAAAGCTTTGTTCAATCAAGTTAACGAAACGATTTGCAATTGAAGTTGATAGTAATGTATTTAAAAAGTACTGATTCAACTATAGGCCGATTTTACATCAAAAATTCCTCCTTGAGACAGGATGATTCGCTTGGGCTCGGCGGTATTTAATAAGTTTCGTCGAGTGTTCACTTCGAAGATTTCGCAATGCTTGAAAACAAAATCATCAAGGAATGTGTTCAGTCTGTTTTAACATATAATGCTGAGACGTGGACACTTACGAAGGGACTAGTCCACAAGCTTAAAATCACTCAACGTGCAATGGAACGGGCTAAGCTTGGGGTCTCTCTTAAAGATAGGGTCAGAAATGAAACTATCTACGAGAGAACGAAAATAACCACCATAGCCCACAGAATTAGAAAGTTGAAGTAGCAGTGAGCTGGTCAACTGTGTCGCAGGACCGATGGACGTTGGATCAGATGTGTTTTGGAGTGGAGACATTGTGTTGGCAAAGCAGTTTGGGACTTCATGCGGCCCGCTAGACTGACGATCTACTTAAGATTGTCGGTGGAGGCTTGATGAGGATTGCGGAAAACCCGGATGTTTGGCACGAACTTGGGAAAGCCTATGTCCAACTGTGGACTGCGATATGTGGAAGAGATATTTAAAGTGTAAAGAAAGAGATTATATAATTACAAATTTTGTTTTAAAAAAAATATGATCCTGCTTCATATTATTTAATTCTTGCCTACATTTACTTCGACTCTTAATTACGTTCCTTCAAATGATGAGTTCTGTAGGTGTAATAGATTTTCACAGTGAACAATATGGTTTTACCAGAAGTCGCTCTACAACGTACTCTGGTGTGAAACTTCTCAAGCACATATATGACGCTTGGAGAAGTCACAAAATGCTTTTGTTGTATTTTGTGACTTAGCAAAGGCATTTGATTGCGTTGACCTCATGGTTCTATTAAGTTGTTATTCATTTTATTTATTTATGGGATAAACAGCACAGCAAAAATAATCAGCAGTTTTACAGTGCACTGTGTGGTAAAGCTTAGATTAGGAAAAACCGAATTTCGGGACCGTGGGGGGAAGGGGGGGAAGCTACCTCTGGTACAACTGTCACACTTCGAAACCCCATGGTTATGGAGATTATTTTTACATTTCACACGCGTTTTTTTCACATTTCACACTATATTTTCACATTTCACACATTATTTTCACGTTTCATAAGTTATTTTCAAAAATAAAATCGATCTCGACTCCAAGATCAACAAATGATACAACTTACGTTACTCATGCTCCGTTCCGTAGTTTTCACGTGTTATTTTCACATTTCGCACATGATTTTAACATTTCACACGGTTTTTTAACAAACGATACAACTAATGTTTAACAACTGAGAAATAGATGTTTTACTAAAAAATTACAGGCCACTTATCGTTTCGCTCCTAAACAATGTAAGCATAAATTCATTGCTTTTGTTTAAATAACTGTAAAAGCAAATGTCTAAAACCATACAGCCTTGTTTCATGTTATATTTTTTACTTAAATATATTTTATTTTTATTAATTTACTGTTATATACGAATAATACTCAATAGTTTAGTTCATTTTATATGACAATAAATAATAAAACATGACATGAATAAAAAAAATTAAGTACCATAATCTATCTGACTTCAGAAAGGGGCCGTTTATAGGCATAATTCCGTTACAAAAAAAACCCTAACCTATCTTATTTAAAAATTACACCGTTTATAGACCTATTTTTTTTACTAAAAAAAAACAACCCCAACCTATCCAATTTAAAAATTACACCGTTTATAGATATAGTTTTGTTACTAAAAAAAAATAACCCTAACCTATCAAATTTAAAAATTACACTGTTTAACCACATAGTTTTGTTACAAAAAAAAATAGCCCTAACCTATCTAATTTAAAAATTACACCGTTTATCGACGTAATTTTATAATAGGTAGTAAATATTTAGTTCTCTTCCCGTGGGTGTCGTAAAAGGCGACTAAGGGATAACACAGTTCCGCTACCACCTTGGAACTTAAAAAGCCAACCGGTGGCGGGATAACCATCCAACTGCTGGCTTTGAAATATACAGGCCGATGACGGGCAGCAGCGTGTTCGGTGCGACAAAGCCAGCCCTGCGGTCACCAGCCTGCCCAGCGTGGTGACACACAACGAACACATGAGTTCACGTTATTTTTGGCGTAAAATTGTGGAGGCCTATGTCCAGCAGTGGATTGTATAGGCTGTAATGATGATGAATACTAAAGCACAAAAGATATTGTAAACTACTAGCTTCTGCGCGCGACTTCATCTGTGTGGATTCAACTCCTATTAGTCTTAGCGTGATGATAACCCACAGCCTTTCTAAATAAATGGCCTATCTAACACCGAGAGAATTTATCAAATCGGACCAGTAGTTCCTGAGATTAGCGCGTTCAAGCAAACGAACAAACTCTTCAGCTTAAAATATTAGTATAGATTATAAAATTATGCCATTAAACTATACAAATAATTGGTTATACATGTGAATATATTATTGGGGAAAAAAAATGAATATAAAGTGGTTAAAGAATAATAATTATTGCAAATATAATGTTTTTTTTTATAATAATAATAACAAATAGTATTTCTATATTTTTGCAAGTTATTCTCATGCGGCAAAAATAAACATTTAAAGACTGTACTTATTTTGCAAAAAAGGGCTATTCGTGGTTTTGTATTTACGATCTTAAAGCTGGAGGACGTTTTTCATAAGATAGACATATTAATAAATGCGTCGCGCAATATATATTAATAATATATTGCGCGACACATTTATAGACTAATAGGAGTTGAATCCACACAGATGAAGTCGCGCGCAGAAGCTAGTAGTTTACAATATCTTTTGTGCTTTAGTATTCATCATCATTACAGCCTATACAATCCACTGCTGGACATAGGCCTCCACATTTTTACGCCAAAAATAACGTGAACTCATGTGTTCGTTGTGTGTCACCACGCTGGGCAGGCTGGTGACCGCAGGGCTGGCTTTGTCGCACCGAACACGCTGCTGCCCGTCATCGGCCTGTATATTTCAAAGCCAGCAGTTGGATGGTTATCCCGCCACCGGTTGGCTTTTTAAGTTCCAAGGTGGTAGCGGAACTGTGTTATCCCTTAGTCGCCTTTTACGACACCCACGGGAAGAGAACTAAATATTTACTACCTATTATAAAATTACGTCGATAAACGGTGTAATTTTTAAATTAGATAGGTTAGGGCTATTTTTTTTTGTAACAAAACTATGTGGTTAAACAGTGTAATTTTTAAATTTGATAGGTTAGGGTTATTTTTTTTTAGTAACAAAACTATATCTATAAACGGTGTAATTTTTAAATTGGATAGGTTGGGGTTGTTTTTTTTTAGTAAAAAAAATAGGTCTATAAACGGTGTAATTTTTAAATAAGATAGGTTAGGGTTTTTTTTGTAACGGAATTATGCCTATAAACGGCCCCTTTCTGAAGTCAGATAGATTATGGTACTTAATTTTTTTTATTCATGTCATGTTTTATTATTTATTGTCATATAAAATGAACTAAACTATTGAGTATTATTCGTATATAACAGTAAATTAATAAAAATAAAATATATTTAAGTAAAAAATATAACATGAAACAAGGCTGTATGGTTTTAGACATTTGCTTTTACAGTTATTTAAACAAAAGCAATGAATTTATGCTTACATTGTTTAGGAGCGAAACGATAAGTGGCCTGTAATTTTTTAGTAAAACATCTATTTCTCAGTTGTTAAACATTAGTTGTATCGTTTGTTAAAAAACCGTGTGAAATGTTAAAATCATGTGCGAAATGTGAAAATAACACGTGAAAACTACGGAACGGAGCATGAGTAACGTAAGTTGTATCATTTGTTGATCTTGGAGTCGAGATCGATTTTATTTTTGAAAATAACTTATGAAACGTGAAAATAATGTGTGAAATGTGAAAATATAGTGTGAAATGTGAAAAAAAACGCGTGTGAAATGTAAAAATAATCTCCATAACCATGGGGTTTCGAAGTGTGACAGTTGTACCAGAGGTAGCTTCCCCCCCTTCCCCCCACGGTCCCGAAATTCGGTTTTTCCTAATCTAAGCTTTACCACACAGTGCACTGTAAAACTGCTGATTATTTTTGCTGTGCTGTTTATCCCATAAATAAATAAAATGAATAACAACTTAATAGAACCATGAGGTCAACGCAATCAAATGCCTTTGCTAAGTCACAAAATACAACAAAAGCATTTTGTGACTTCTCCAAGCGTCATATATGTGCTTGAGAAGTTTCACACCAGAGTACGTTGTAGAGCGACTTCTGGTAAAACCATATTGTTCACTGTGAAAATCTATTACACCTACAGAACTCATCATTTGAAGGAACGTAATTAAGAGTCGAAGTAAATGTAGGCAAGAATTAAATAATATGAAGCAGGATCATATTTTTTTTAAAACAAAATTTGTAATTATATAATCTCTTTCTTTACACTTTAAATATCTCTTCCACCTATCGCAGTCCACAGTTGGACATAGGCTTTCCCAAGTTCGTGCCAAACATCCGGGTTTTCCGCAATCCTCATCAAGCCTCCACCGACAATCTTAAGTAGATCGTCAGTCTAGCGGGCCGCATGAAGTCCCAAACTGCTTTGCCAACACAATGTCTCCACTCCAAAACACATCTGATCCAACGACCATCGGTCCTGCGACACAGTTGACCAGCTCACTGCTACTTCAACTTTCTAATTCTGTGGGCTATGGTCGCAATATATATATATATATATATATAGTATTGGACAGTTACGCAGAAGCACAAAGTAAAAAGTAAGAAAAGGGCTAAAAAAAATTTCTCATGGAACGTGATGTACTTGTATAATACTTACCGAACCCCTTTTTGTAGAGAAGCAATTAAGAGTTGAATAGCCTATAGATATGAACACAAAATTTAATTTTATTAATTTACTTCCCTTAGTGTTCTTCATCATTTATTTGTTTGTAAATATTACCTATATTATTTCAAGTGAAGTCTGTTAATTCAAAATTATTGCACAAAATCTATTGTGAATTAACTAAGACATTATCGAATATGAAAATTTTAAGGTTTTGTATAAAAATCTTAAAGAATTTTTACGTAAATAAGTGAATTTTTTTTTGTGTCAATATTATATAATGTCGTCGAGGACGCTAATCGAACTTCAATATTACAAGATACTTTGATTGAAAATATAAAATTATTTTTGTAATTTATTAGGCTAAGATAAATTTTCAATGTTTGTAATTAATGAACGACATCTTAGTGAATCGATTATCTGTTTTGTAACTTCCTGAAGTAAGTACCTGTTTAGTTACTATTTCTTTTTATTTAATACTTTTGCTGTTTAAATTGCTTAATGATGAACGTTAAAATATTATTGTAATTTTAGAAGTCAATTTTATGCATTTGTACTTTGATTTATCCGCCTAATAATTTAATTTAATATTGTAACGATCCTAATGGGAAATGGACCAATAGGAACACAGTATGACAATGTCTTTATGTAATGTATGTTGGCGGATTCCTTTTGGTATTAGCTAGCGAAAGATAGTATTTGTTTAATAGTGGAAACTGTCGATTTTCTGCCTTATATCTTAAAATTTTGAAATAATTTGTGAAACTCTTGTTAAATGTTAAAAATTTAAGGAACTGCGTTTAATTTTCATACTATTGATTGATTGATTGATTTTTCAACGGGCTATTCTCCGCAACTCGACGACTTAGTGCGCCTATTTTGCGTGGTAGGCTGGGGGCTTCATTCATGCCAGCCTAGCTCCTTGAGGAAGCCTAGCAGACCCCTTGCGTTGCCGACGACTTCCCGGAGCGACCTCGGTGTCCCGAGGTGTATCGCCCTGTAGTTCGCCACACTACCGCATTCTAGCAGGATGTGTGTGGCCGTTTCTTCTGCCTCCATGCACGCTCTGCATAGGGGGCTGTCTGTAACACCTAAGTTGTGTAAGTGTTTGTTGAGCAAGGCATGTCCGGTAACAGCCCCGACCAGTAGTCGGAGCTGGGCTCTCCCATAGCCGCGAAGTTTGCGGGACAATCCTAGGTTGATCGTCGGAAGAGCTTCCTTGGTCTGCCTGCAGGTGGTTAGGTTTGTCCAATATTCTTGGTGCATTACCTTGGTGTTGTGTCGCAGCTGGCTGCGCAGCCATCCGAGAGGCAGAGGTAGAATGGGTTCGGGTCCGTAGACCCTCATCTCCGATCCATTCCTCGCCAGTCGGTCAGCCGCGTCGTTGCCTCGCGATCCACTGTGGCCCTTTATCCATTGGAGGATAATGGTGTTTGTTTCACTTACCCTCGTCAGAGCTCGATGGCACTCGTATATTAGCCCCGATGTCATGGTGTCGCTCTGTAGGGCTTGCAGGAATTTTCATACTATTTAGTTACTTCTTTTTAAGTGACGGTAGTTTAAAAATAAATTATAAATCTACTAATCTACTATCATCGAAATCTATTTTTGTAGTAAATTATAATTAAAATTGTGTTATTAATAATTCTTTATTCTTCATTTTGCTTTCGCTTTTAATTTCGAGTCATGGATAGTGGTAGCAGAACCGTAGAACTAGCAGCTGTGGTCGACGGTTTTGCCGTTTCTAAAAATGTTAATGACCCAACAAATCTGATATATACATATATTTCTTTTAAATGTTTCATAATAACAGTAATATAATTAGAAAATAAATTTAATATAACTTGCACTTGACGTTGAGTGTGAGGCGTTTATAACTTGTTATCAACTAAACTAAGAAAAGCCTAAACCTTCAACAATACGTAAAAGTTATCAGAAGCAATACATTTTTATTATAAAGATACACGACATAAAAATTTAAGTCGACTAATATTTTTTTATTACCCTGATTCATGTTGAACAGAACAAGACGCACAGAGAGAACGTTTGTCAGTAAATGAGCATTAAAACACGACTCAGTAGTATTTTTATTAGAAACGATTCACAAAAATGAATTTCTACAAAATAATACTACTTGTGCTTGGTGGAATTCTGTGCTTTGCAAGTGCAAGACTTGTTATTGATGAAAATACGTCTACGCGTGTGTTTGATAAGGATCTTTACAATAGAGTGATTGATAGAGATGAATGTAGGAGACAAGTCGATTATTTGAAGACAACTGATCCTGTTTTGCTGGCCCAGTGTGAGTTGTGCCAATATAGATTTTATAATAGAGAGTACTCTAGAGTATAAGTACTCCTTATTTGTTTAAGTTTATGCTGTTCTGTTTTTCAACTCACGAGTAATTTAAATGTATTTATTTAACCGACTTCAAAAAAGGAGGAGGTTACTCAATTCGACCATAGGGTCATGTATGTTCGGGGATAACTTCGTCGTTTATGAACCGATTTTGATAATTCTTTTTTTTTTTTGTTGGAAAGGAGATATCCCATTTGTGGTGCCATAATAAGGAAACCAGGATCTGATGATAGGATCCCAAAAAAATCGAGGGAAACCCTCGAAAATCCGCATAACTTTTTACTGGATGTACCGATTTTGATGATTTTTATTTTAATCGAATTCCGATTTTTATCGTGTTGTCAGATTTAAATGTCATCGAGATCTGATTACAACTTTTGGAGTAATCTTTGATAATGCGTATTTACTTAACTATTTTTCGTCTACCTACGTTGTTGTATTACTTGTCGATGTAATTGAAGTCGGTTTTTTTCGTTTGCCATTAAACACAATTATTTATTTTTCTTTGAAATCTTTTAAGAAATTTAAAAGAAATTATCCTGTAATAAGGTTTTAATTATTACCTTGTATTGAGGTATATATGTATGCATTTACACATGTATTTTATATAATTATTAGTATATATATACCTACTTCTTTTCATTATATAAATTATTTATTACTAAAAAATTTAAAGTGAAAAAACTCACGCATTAAATCATATTTTCAGTAAGATAGTAAAAGATTTTTAGGTCCTACATTACAAGCATGAAGTGAAAACTTGAAAAAAGAACATATTGCGAATCATACCATGACGTAATAAAATGAAAATATTTATTTCGCCACAACGTAATTGATTACACATAATTATCGAACATCAAAACAGAATTTTTTCAAAAAAACTATCAAGCACAAAAAGTTAAATTCAATTTAAAGGGTTACTATACATTAAGTAGGTACTTACATTAGGAACTTAAGGTAAAGCACTCAGTGTTATCTAGTAACTTTAATTGTGTTACCAATATTAATACACTGTAATTACAAGCACCTCTCTATCGGTTCATATTATGTCACATCTTTACTTAAAATTACAAAAAATGAACTAAAGTAGCCCTAGAGCCCTAGTGTAGGCCAAGAAAAAACCTCTCGGTACTCTTGTAAAATTTAAATTAAGGTAAATAAAAAAAATCAACAGTATGGCAATGAAATGAGTAGGACAAACACGTGACAGCGAAAGTGTTGAAAACACTACGTGACATAGATTATCTGTATATTAATACCTACGTGAAGCAAAAACTTTATACTTCTTTTTACGAAAATTGGGTGGACAGAGAAGTATGAAATTTCGCACACCTATAGTTTATATATAGAGAAGGAGTGCAGAATGCTAATATATTTTTTTAAATTATACGGCAAATACAAATGTTTGTCAATTGTGGAGGTTGAACCCGCAACTACCAGCGCAACAGCCATAAACCACTGTTGTGACCATTGCGTCAACGCGGCGTACGTATTACAATATAATAGTAAGTCTTTGACAACAGTACCTTAATAATGTTCAAACTTATAATGTTAATTATTTACGGTCGAATTTCAACCACTGGGCGACCACTAGGTTTTTTTTTTATGTCACTAGGTCGGCAAACAAGCGTACGGCTCACCTGATGGTAAGTGATTACGGTAGCTTATAGACACCTGCAACACCAGAAGCATCGCAAGCGCGTTGCCGACCCAATCCCCAATCCCCCAGGAGCTCAGGGTCACCTTACTCACCAACAGGAACACAATACTGCTTGAAAACAGTATTATTTTGCTGTGATCTTCTTGTAAGGTCGAGGTACTACCCCAGTCGGGCTGCTCCATATTTTGAGCAGGAAATTCCTGTTGTGCCTTACCTCAGTTACCTAGTATATTTAATCACTACATAGTATAAAACAAAGTCGCTTTCTCTGTCCCTATGTCCCTATGTCCCTGTGTATGCTTAAATCTTTAAAACTACGCAACAGATTTTGATGCGGTTTATTTAATAGATAGAGTGATTGAAGAGGAAGGTTTATATGTATAATAACATACATTAAATTGTGGAAAAATACTGTTATTTTTGAGGTTTCTAATGTGATGTCGTAAATAATTACATTTTTCCGCTTACATTGCAAACGCAGCCTGAACCCTACGAGATTTATCAAAATAATGTACTAAGTATTGTACACATTGAAAAGGTCTACAGAAAACTTTGCTATGGTATATGTCTATCTCTTATGGATATCCCACAATAACATTTTTTTGTCATTTACTTTTTACGACAGATAATGGCTAATTTTCAAAGCGATTTTAACCAGTACAGCATTAATCCTTATCTAATTAAATACCTTAAATACATTGTTGATTTAATATAGATCTATATGGATCTTTATAGCATATGATTTAAATGAATATTTTCGAAGATATTACAGAGTTAACAATTGCGGGACGTAGCGTTTGCGGCGGTTCCGGCCGGCTTTTACTTTAAAGTTAACGCGTGCGGGCCACGGGCAGTAATGAATAAATAAAAACTACTGGATCGATTTTAATCATTTTTTTCAGTGAATGACATAGGCTATAATTATATTTTATACCCTTGCGAAGCCGGAGCGGGTCGCTAGTACAGTAATAACAATGAAAATTATAGTTAAAACGGAATGAAAGTAAATGGCATTTTACCACTATCACATATTTATGGTACGATAATATGATTAATAATAGTAGTTTATGCAACTGTCATATAATGAAGGGTATTAAAACACGAGTTGCGCTCGTTTCATAATAGTAACGAGTGTTTTAATACCCGTGTTATATGCAGTTGCATACACTACTTTATCTTCACTAATGCAATTAATCAAACAACAAGAGTAAAAGCTGACAATAGTTTATTTATAATAATTGTTCAAATTTTGGATGGTACAATTTTGAAAGTTAATGTTAATTATTGATCCAGCAGCTGTAGCGGTCGCGGGGCAAGCAGTAGAGCTCGTAGACGGAGTCGGAATAAGTTATTATATTCTTTTTCATATAATTTTCTAGATTTTTCTGGCAAAAGATTGTGAGTTAATTTTGTTGCCAATTCTAGAATATCCGGAGGCGTACAAATATCATCGTCGCTATCCATTTTTAACTTTTAATTTATTAAATTAAATACGCGTACGCGCGTACGTGTATTGTCACAGTGATTTTGCCGCCATTAAAATCTAACCAATGAGAGCGCAGCTGCGCGCATGCGCGCGATGTAATAATGAGATTTTACGATATCGATGTGGATATTATACCATCATGTGAAATTGCTTAAATTGAGTGTTTTGTTGTCCGCACTATAACAGTAGTAATTATAAGTCAAGTATTGGAAACATAAGTAGAATGTTACAACATTAGTGTAGATAAAGATACTTATAAAACAAAGTTCATTTAGCAACTGTAGAATAGATAGATTATCAACCAGTTTTTGTTTTTTTGCAGTTTTGGATGCCGGGATACGGTTTCCAAGAGGCATTTTCATGCTTAATATTGCAGATTTAGGGAACTATGAACAATGTCTTAAATTAAAAACTGACATTGATGATATGCAAATACAAGGAAAATATTACTTGATTAGTATACCATTTTATCAAGAATTTAGACTACCGTTCGAAATACCATCAAATTTTAGTCTTACAGACAGAAATGTTGTACGAGCTACGCATTTATATAACGAAATTCAAGATTTTGCTATTCGCACTGATGCTGAAGAGTAAGTTAACTTATAGTTAATACTAAAAAAAAAAATTCTATCATTTTGACATAGTTTAGCTTCCAATGTTCTTGATATTGATTTCATCTGCCAATTTAAGGACCCCTTGCAAAAGTTAAATATAACTTTTGCAAGTGGTTTTAATAATAACAGTTTAGTGCAAATAGCTGTTTATTTAGCAATAAAAATTGTCACATTATTTTGCACATTTTTAAATCGCACTCCCAGTTGTTGCAAAAGAGAAAACCCTCAAAGTAAAGTCTTTAAATAAAATGTAAGTCCAAATTGAATAAATATAACGTTGAAATATTTTACAGATCAGAGTCGTTAGTTGAGATGCTGTCAATTACTGTAGCATTATGTGTACCAAAACCGTGCACAACACAAGACTGGATCACGAACATGTTTTTCAATATTTCCGCTATCGGATTCAACTATGACGAAGTCTTGGTTCGCTTACCAGATGACAAACCCTGGGTCCCAGTTGACTATGTTGCTATGTGAGTAACAAGAACAAATCCAAATTTTATATCTACTACTACTTTTGTGCTATTACGAACAGTCATGGCCAGTTCTATATTTGGGTGGAAAACAGCACATATTAATTTATATCAAAGAGTAATTGATGTAAATTCAAAAATGTCTGACTTGAAAACAAATCTTTATTCGAACTTATATAATTGGTTACTTGCAAATTTTATGTCTGTTTTAACAATCAGCAATCGCGAATCATTCAAAATAAAAATTATTATTAAATATATTTGAATATGTATACTAGATAACCTGCTTCATTTATTGGGCCTATAAGTACTGACATGTTATGTTTGTTATTATAAATTTTACCATTGTCTGTTTCATATTATCTTTTTCATTATCTGTCGACCTCTATTTATCGGTAAAAACTTATTAGTATAAAAATAAAATTTAACTTAATAGGTATATTACTGCAAATCCATTAAGGCTCCAAGGTTATCGCCTATTATAGATTTCACTTCTACTTTAATGTTCACCTTCCAATCAATTCTATTTCTAGTGTTTTAGATACAGTTTGCCCCTTTAGACTTTGATTAATAATATGAAATTGTAATTGATAATGCTCATAAATCACTTTCATAAATTTTCGACACAAAATGTTATATTGAGGCATACCGACCACGAGATGGAAAAATTTACTTTCTACTGGTAAACATTTTTTTAAATCGGTTAGATGTTTACTAATGAAGAGACTCTCTAAGCTCATAAACTTCACTCTACGAGTACGAGTATAGTGTTAGTATAGATTGATGTTATAAAATTTAATCCGACATGTCGGATTTCCATGTATACCTGATTGTCCAGGTATATAAAGATTAGTAACAACAAAAATTTATCGATATAACGTTTTGTTACGCATAAATAATCCTACATACATCTATATCTGTATACATATGTACTTTGAAGGACAAACTTGATAAGTAATATAAGACTCTGACCTTTGAAACATCATTTACAAAAATATCTATGATGGTATTATATAGTATTAACTTCGATAGAGGCTTAAAAACATTCGAGCACAAATCTAGTTTTTTTTTGAAAACTTAAATTACATTTATAAAATATTTCAATAGTTTATTGGCTTAGGATCCTTTTTTTGTTTATGATTAAATACCGGTATATGTAAGAATATTTTCATTTTGACGAGATGTCTATTCATTGCGATGAATTGCCGCGTCTAATAAAGCACGTTCAGTTAATGATGTTATGTATTAAACGGATATATTTATCATTTTTTACATTTCCATAGGAAGTTAATACAAATTTTAATATAAAATATGATGTGACGAATGTTGAATATAGCAATTGTTATAGAATCATAAAATTTTAGAATTTTATTACTTATATTTTAATCCACAATCGACTTATGACTTATTATTTAATCCACAATCGGAAAATTAATTTTTAGACAAAAATATCATTTTATCTAAGATTAGATATTATATTTCTGAAATTTTACTCTTTCTCTCTTTCAAGCGTTATCCTGTCTATACTGGGCTTTATTACGATTCTCCACACGCTTTATGACATCAACCATATTTTCATCCTGAAAAGAGGTAAGAATTTTACATACATACATATTAGGAATATTACGGAGGGATAATCATGGCCATGCAGGCGTGCCAAGGTATATATGATATGATCGCTAAGCAAGGTGCGACTCGGAGTGCAAATCAACAGGAAATTTTGCGAATATGTGTGTGCAGCAGTCAATAAAAGACATAGTACAAAAGTATACTTCGACTATATTGTGTGTAATATATGTTTTAAATATAAGTTTGTAAGAATAGTAAATAGGAATAAGAAATGTAGGATAGGACAGTATTTGTAAATAATGTTATTAACAATACTGTAGTGTAAAATAGTAATGACATTAGATGTATAGTATAATAAGATAGAATATAATACCTGTAGGATAGTAAGTGTTAATTATAAGTCGTACCTCTGACATAAGACGAAAGGTAAAGTTGGTATAGAATAAACACGTATGATTAATAGGAGTACATTTAAGTGTGTCTAGTTTGTAGTATAACAATACTACAAACTAGACACTAACTTATATTATAACAATAATATAAGTTATCTTATATGTATAAGAAAATTATATTGTATGATCGTATCATTGTAGAAAATAACAGTTTCTGATTATGTCAGGGGAGTTTGTAAAAATAATTTAAAACAAAAAGTATACATGAATGGAAATAACCACTTACAATTAAATGAACTTGTTTTTTATGATATTTAAAAAAACTTACACATCATTGAAATTTATAAGAAACGAAATAGTGACGATATAGAGGTATATAAAAATAATTGGATAGTGTCTAATAGCTGTTATACTTTTTTCAGATCCAAAGAAAGCAAACATGCTCTTCAACACATTTTCTCTTTACACCAACACTAGACGACTTCTCACGTTTTCTCCTAATCCTAATGCGTTAGATTGTTTGGACGGAATTAGAGCTATTTCCATGTTGTGGGTTATTGTAGGACATACATTTCAAATGTATAACTTAACTTCTAACCTTTCGGATGTTTTAGAGGTAATGATATTTTATTTAATACTATTATGCTCATTACGATGACATATCAGCGATTTTTGGTTTCAGTTTCGTAAAAAATATGACGTATTTAAGTTTTGTTTATAAATACAGATTTATATTGTAGAAGATCGTTTGGAATTATCTTTTATTTACTTATTATTTCGGAAGGTAAATTTAAGTTCTCTATATATAAATGATTGTCATATACGTAATTCAGAATTAATTATTACACATTGTATCTGTATTCTATGATAATGAAGTACTGCAACACCAACGTCATTTGCAGTGGTTAATATCTGGTAATGCCGTATGGGTTACGACGGCCTTGTACGCTGTGGATTCTTTTCTACTAATGGCTGGTATTCTTTTAACATACACTACAGTAGGAAAGATGAATGGAGGTATGTTAAATTTTAAATTCGACGAAGTAAACGGGTAAATTATAATTAAACCAAAAAATTATTAAGCGCTGTAAAATTTTATGAACTCTAGTTTTGCATTTTATTTCTATTATAACATTTAACTATTATTAATTTAATTATCATAACATGTTCATGACTATATGCACTGCATGTAATCAAATTTTAATATTATTTCCAGGACGATTCCTAAAGCGTTTACACACTTTTTACTTGAATCGACTTCTACGAATGTTTCCATTGCTTGCCGCGGCAGTATTACTCGAAGCATCCGTCTTTCATCGAGTAGCAGATGGACCGTATTGGGAAGACGTTGCGACTAGTGTCCAGAATTGTAGGTCGTTCTGGTGGACAACGTTGTTACATGTTCAGAACTTAGTGAATCCCGGCCATTTAGTGAGTTATTATTTAATGCATTCAAAAAGAGTTTTGAAATGGCTACAGCAACGTAGAACATATCCATACTGTTTGGCAGATTATACAAAATACACCTATTATTATACAGAAGAACCTATAAAATAAAATTTTATTTATTTATTTATGAGTAACAGGGCAGGTGTACATGATACCAACCGGGACTGACCGCTTAATGTGCTCTCTACGTGGCACGGTGAGGCAACCCACAAATACTAACAACCAAACCGGAAATAAATATTTATATAAACACGAATATCCACTCTGAGCGGGAATCGAACTTGCTACCGTCAGTTTTTAGGCGCCGCCTACTCGGCACACGCACCATTAAACCAGAGCGGTCGTCTTGGAGTGAAATGTATTTTAAATTAAACTTCCTAAGATAAAAATATATCGCAAATTGTGTGGCTGATAAAATCTTAGATCGGTTATAAAAAGTGAAAGTCCAATTATCAATCGTGGCCTTTGGAAAGAAAATATATATGTTTTTGAAGACACTCAAGAAGTAAACCCAAATTTTAAATTGTTTATATTTTGACTGCTATTTCAAAGTGATTGTTCTTATTTAATTTATTAGGTTTCTTGTACAAAATACGACTATTAATATACTCAATTTCAGTTTATTTCAGTATTTTCAGTTAATTTCAGCCTGTTTATTTGCTTAATTTAAAATATTTTTGGTTATAGTGTGTTCGCCATTCGTGGTACATTGCCATAGACATCCAACTGCATATCATCTCGCCTCTTGTCCTCTATTGGATGCTCGGTAAAACAAGAAAAGCTGCTTGGATTGCTCTAATAGCAGGATTTTTGGTTGTTATGACAACATCAACAGTATGGATTTTCATAATGAATACAGCTTCGCCTTCGTTGACACTTATGTGGGTTTTTATTTAATTTTTTTAATGAAATATCACTAAGTATATTTTATGTAACCCGTATTATAACTTGTGTAGCCAGTTGGCGCTGCTTGCAGTAATCTTGCTTTCAGCCTAGGGGCGTGGGTCGGACTGCCGTCCCGATTCTGGCTGTAATATTTGTATTTACATGTGTATTATTTTACGTAATTTGATAAGCAATTGTATCCATATAAGTAAGCTGTTACCTTTAATACAGGCATTAAATGGCCTATCTAAAGAACAGACAATGGTGCACATAATTATTTTTATGCTAAAATAGACCTAATAATTAGAAAAGAATATGTTGTGTTTGAGAAAGATCGGGGCTTAATCCACGACTCTGTTCCACTGCGGGTTGATGGATAAGCTCGTATGTCAGCCAATCCCCAGAAGATTATTGTAGAGTAGTAATACATTGATTAATTGTATGTAGCTACTATTTTTTATATATAAGTTATATTATTTGTTTTAAAAAAATAATATTTTAAATGATAAAATAAAACATTTCCACTTCTTTTTAGTGACGCTGAGCAGCAAAAGGATTACTTGCAAAACTTTTACTATCTTCCATGGACTCGTGCAGCTCCATTTATTTATGGAATGATAGTTGGCTACGTTATACATATATACAAAGGAAAAAATATTTATTTAAATATTGTAAGTTGTATGTCTCCTTTAACACTTCTTAATTTTCCACATTCCTGCAATTATTTAAAAAAATAAATAAATCGATTATTCTGGTTTACATTATCTGAGTAAATTTATTCAATTTTAACGATTACTGATAAAGTTAACACGATTTTTTCATCGGCATGTAAAACAAGCCTTAATGCCCTTTTTATCTTGACTAATAAAATAAATAATCTACAATCTTTGAATTCACAAGTACCGCTTAGAAATGTCTATACTAATATACATTGGTTGAGCGATGGTTGAAAATAAAGAATTGTCAAAAACTGTCTCTTGATTTTAGTGTCGATTTTTATAAATGTAACTTAAAAAAATATTACTTATTGTAATGTTCTTTCTACAGGGCTTCGTGCTATTGTTATGGGTAATATCACTGGGTGTGATCGCATCAGCGTTCTACTTATCATACGAAACAATGCAATTAGATTGGGACAATAAATTGGGAGATAATATTATTAACTCATTTATGAGATTAATTTGGTCAATAGCTTTAAGTTGGATCATCTTTGCCTGTGTGAAAGGATATGGAGGTAAATACGTGTTATTGTGGAGAGATAGATAATATTGAAAACTGTGTTAAAATTTACTGGTCCTGTACTTGATATAATGAGTCACTGAAATGCACGTTTTTAAAGTAATATATGTAGAAATTAAGAACTTTAAATGAGAAAACCAATTATTTAATTTTAAACTATAATTTTAAGAATACGAGTAACTTTAATTATTTTAATTTTAGTAAATTTCAAAAGAATAGAATACCTTATGATATATTTAGATTAGAGATGATATTTAAGTTCTGAAAGTTGACATGAACTTTTAGAACAGATGCTTATACGTGGAAAAATCTTAGGATATACCTACTGGGTCAAAACTAAAAACTCTTGAGAAAGGTTATGATCATTAGCCTATTACAACCCACCTTTCCACGTAAGGCTCCAAGGTATGATCATGATCAGGTCTTGTGATAATTTTAATATGCAACATAAAATTAATAATCAGATAAAATTTACAGAATACAACAGTCTTTAAACGTACAAATGCTGGGTGCAACCCTTCTTTCAGTATATAACGAGGATTTAAGATTAATTCATCAGGCTGGTCAATTACCTACGATGACAATTGGGATCAACGTCTTAACATGGTTTTCAATACATTGTAGGGAGACTCATAACGGTATAGCTCGAACCAAAACTTGAAACGGTTGCTGTTAAGGCAACATCTGAACGAACGTCAGAATTAATAACGATTAAATATCAACAAAGTTAAAGTATAAATAAATAAATACATGTTTTTTTCTATTTTTAGGTCCAATAAACTGGTTCCTAACGCTGAGTGTTTGGAAATTGCCATCACGTATATCATATGCTATGTACCTTTACCATTACCCACTCACCTTTGTAATAGCAGGAACGCAGTTAGCAACTGTTCATTTTTCAATGGGATTAAGAGTAAGTTTAAATAAACTATCAATATATGCATGTAATAATGTTTTTTTTATTCTTTATTTATAAAGTCATACACCTGTATAAGGTTATCTCAGCGTATAATGTTAGTATAAATAAATAATATGAATTGAGGTAAGGCGCAGCAGGGTACATCAAGTCTGCCTGGGGAATTACCTCATTCTTACAGAAGATCACAGCTACATAATACTGCTTTCAAGTAGCCTTATTCTTGTGATGAATAACCAAATAATTAAGGCGAACAGAGCTGTTTGGGAGACTCAGAAGTAGGGTTAGCGACAAGCTTGCAATGTTCCTGGTGTTGTTAGGCTATAGGCGTTTATAGGCTACGGTAATCGCTTAGGTGACCGTTCGCTTATTTGCCGATCTAGTCGTAAAAAAAATACCAAAAACATTTCTTTGAATACTTTTTTTGCTAACTTTTATATAATTATTAGTAATATTTAAATTATGACTAACTATTTTCACCTTTTGTTCCCAGATATACGAGTTCATGTCTGTGCTTATGCTGTCATTTCTTTTAGCGTTTTTTATGACAGTGATTATTGATGCTCCATTTTCTATATATACCAAAATTCTAATAAGTGTATTGGATGGAGGTGAGTTTATATAAATATTACTCCAACAATATATGAATATAAATAAAAAAATATCTTATAATATACACACATGATCGCCTGTTCCTAAGGTAAGCAACTTAATGCTTGTGTAGGTATAACTAAATATTTTTTTGATAAATATACATAGAAATAGTTTCATATACAAATATATAAATACAAATACTACACCCAGACTCACGCGGGAATCGAACCCGCAACCCGCGGAACAGAAAGTATAAACTGCGCCAACGGGCTAATCATAATGTAATGATAATTATGACATTACAATACGTGATAAGAATTTAACTACTACTTTTCTTATTTTAGGACCAAGGGGAGGTCGACGACCACCTCAAAATGGCTCTAGATCAAAATCTGTTCTAGTACCCGAAAATAATATAGGAGATTTAGAAAAAACCGTTGTTACACACTTGAAAAAGAGCGATCCAACTATTCTGCATTTAAAGAAACATAATTCTAATCATGAAAAAAATGAAAATTCAAACAATATAGAGGAAAATAATTTTAATCATGAAAAAAATCAAAATATAGACAATATAGAAGAGATTGGTGAACCTTTGTCATCCCAAACAAAAACCTAAAAACTAAACAGTATTCGTGATGAATTGTCAGAGTTTAAAAAAGGCAAAGTAGTTATTTTTATATAGTTGATAAAATATGTAGTTTTTGACAATTTTTAAATAACTAGGGATGAAAATAGTTTACTTCAATTCTTTTTCCAAACAGTGACTTTTCTGTTGAAAGATTTTTTTTAAATTTGAGACGGAAGAGCTATTACATACAGTTTGTGTATGTAATATGCAGTTTGTGTATGTTTACAAGTATATTGATGAGCTGTGAACGAAATCTTTTTTTTGTGAATGGTTTCTTTTTATTTTGTCCGGTATTTACAAAATAGGTTTCTGAGTTAATTTGATAAAATAAGTTTTTTTTATGATGACGTGAAACTTTTGTATGTTAGCGATGTTATTTAAATGTTGAAAAATAACTACCTCACCTTATGAGATATTTGACGAAATCTTCTTGATGTTTGTACTAGTGGTGCATTTTGAAAATACTTATTTTATTAAATCTATTTTTATAGCAAATTTAATTTTAATTTCAGCATCAGGACGTGTTAAAATTTTATTATAAGTGTAGATTATCATCTTACGTTATTAACGTTTTTATCACTATCTCTATACGAGTATATAATCACTACATAAAATATAAAACTGAATATATTTTAGAACGTCATCAATACTATTATAGAACATAATACTTACAGTAGAATATTTTATAGAATTATTTTGTTTAGGTAAAAAATAAACTAATTTAAGATCATCTCTATGTGTTTTGATAAATTTTGTTGTCCTCCAAATACAAGTATTGACAAATGCGATGTGACTTTTGTACATTTTATTGCACTTCCTTTATATCCTCATATACTATCAGAGGGCTGTTGTTTGGACTTATTATTTAGCCAACCTAAATATTTGTCCCGTCGGGGACTGGAACTGTCGAAATTGTCAGGCTAACGGGGAAATATCTTAAAATAGCTACCCAAGTAACATATAAGAAATTCAGCTTTGATGATACAAGATAACTTAGAAAAGAGGGTTTCCGCTATGCAGTGTCTGGGAATGGTTGAAGAATCTGATATTACTTCGAACAAAATATTAATAAATTACGCTTTATGAAATGACAAAAGTTAGTTGAAATTTTGTACGCCTTTGATACCTCTTGATAGACCACTATGAGTACAACCCTTTTTAATTTATTTTTGTAGTCTTTTTTATACAAAATTTATGATTAAAAATTACTTGTATTTTATAATTGTGTAATTTATGGAACACATCTTTGTTTACCGTAAACACATGCATTGGTTCCATCCTTATTTATTTATTTATTTACACTTTCTTACACACCAACACAAAAAATAACAAAATTTTAGATAGTAAACAAAAATAATAAAGTTGCATTAGTTGCAACAGGCGGCTTTATCGCTAAAGCAGCGATTTCTTCCAGGCAACTTTTGAACAGAGCGCTAGAATTGTTAGTTAGAGGGACGCAAAATATGTACTAACCAGACATAAACATAAATACATCTAATATATAAAATTCTCGTGTCGCGGTGTTTGTAGTTAAACTCCTGTGAAACGGCTTGACCGATTCTCATGAAATTTTTTGTGCATATCGGGTAGGTCTGAGAATCGGCTAACATCTATTTTTCATTCCCCTACGTTAATCAGTTAGTATTATATATATTTATAACATACACATATATATTTGTTAATACATACACAGCTACATACATAAATATTATATGAATCTAATGACAGGATTATACTTGTCAGCTGTCAATCTGAAGGAGAAGAATGAAGAAGAAAGGAAGAGAAAGAGGTTTTATTACTAAAATTATTTAAAACAGGATATTTACCATGTTTTTTATTTTCATTTTCGATATTTCAACATTATCTACGAATGTCTTGTTTACGAGACTGATGTTTAAGGATATTTTCATAACTTTGTTTATTTTAAATTTGTATAAAGACTTATTTTATATAACAAGACGAGAAAAACAGTTAGTAAACTACGTTATTAAACAAGGAACAGTAGATGTAGTGTAATATTTCAACAGTAACTATTTTTACATCATACACATATTACGATCCATTACGGCTCTATCTATATTGGCGTTTGCTTGGTCAATTAGAATCAATTCATGGAAATTAAAGTGACGAGTATCATTGTTACTAAACATACACATTCCAACTTGCTTGTCCAAAAGATAATTAAATAAAAACTTTAATTAAACTATCACAAGAAAAAAAAATAGCATTTACGATTACCCTGATTTCAGTTTTAGGCTCTATCATAATATTTAAAAAAAATGTATTCTTTTTAAATATATTATTGTCGTAAGATGCACGAGTTTTATTTAAAAAATCGTTTTTCTATATACAGCCTGTTCTTTGAAAAAACTTAAAGGCAATAAGCCATCAAGAACGGTATACATAGATATAGTAGCGACCTGAAATTCTTCTGGTCGAATCAAAATATCGGGAATATGATTATTAATATGGAACATACACATACATTTCGCTATTTATTTCTATACGAGTAGTTCAAATGAGGTAGGGCATAGCACCAAATTTCCTGCTCGAAATATGGAGCAGCACAACTGGGATAGTACCTCGACTTTACAGAAGATCACAGCTAAATAATACTGCTTTCAAGCAGTGTTGTGTTCCTGTTTGTTAGTAAGGCGACCAGAGCTCCTGGGGATAGGGTTGGCAACGCGCTTGTTATGCTTCTGGTGTTGCAGATGTTTATAAGCTACGGTAATCACTTTCCATTCGGTGAGCCGTACGTTTGTTTGCCGACCTATATATATATAAAATAATCTTGTGCAGATTTGGCTATTAGAAAGTTAAAATAAACTGTACAATTTAATCTGTAACATCCTACATGGAGAAGGAGGCTTATACCCAGCAGTGGGATAAGCTATCAGTTTATTTTTATGATTATAAATTACTTTACTTTAGTAAGCATTTAAAGTTAAAATATTTAATAATAGGTGACCTTAAAACAAATTGATCGTTTGATGACTCGGAACAATAAGTGAGTAATAAATTTAGTTCTGAGGAGACTTTCGAACGAGTCTGTTTCAAATGATTTTAAAATAGTAAAGTAAAATAGAGTGATTCAATTTTATTTTTAATTTATCGTTTTGCGTTTGTAAAAAATGAAAAAGTTTTATATTTTTTTTACCGAAGGTAGCAAAATCAATCAAATAATATGTGCAATCTTAAGTGAGTATTAATATCAGCTTTGACCTACGCCAGTACTTGCGTAAAACTAGCTTTAAGAATGATATAAATATTTCAATATAACACCTTTCATTTATCTCTTTAGAAGTTAAGTAAAATGTGGTTTTTTTTAAATGTAATTGTGGTTAATATATATAATCAAGACTCCACGACGTCCTTTTTTTATTAGTTATAAAATGTTATACAGTATTAAGCTTAATTTTTATATTATTTAATTGAAAAACGTAGTAATTGAAAAAATAAATCTTAAAGATAATGCATTAAGACATTTTTCCAGTTCTGAAAAGAAAAAGCACAAAAGATAAATAGCAATAAGATACATGGAAAAAACATACATGGAAAACTTTTTAAATATATCATAGTAGGTATAATTAAACAGGACATCGTTTTTATTACATTTTCAGTGTTTCAAGTGTAAAAAGTGAAAAACTGAAATAAGAGTAAAACTTTCCACATAATGTGAGATTTTGAACCTTAATGTTGTTACATTACACAAAAAGCGTTTTACTTCAATAAATTGTTTTATTTTATCATTATTTTAGTCAATCTACCTGTATTTGCCTACGGGGCCAGCATTGGTTGGATGTCACCTATGACGCTTTTGCTTCAGTCAAAAGACTCGCCCAGAGGTGTGCCTCTAACGGATACAGAGGTAAATTATTAGTGATTCTTATAATACGAGTATACGAGATTATTTTTTAACCCATTTTCTTTGAAATATATTTTAACAAGCTTTTATTTATTAGTGACGTTATCATATAGATGTTAGTGTTTCACAACCATTACATCATTACATAGTATAAAACAAAGTCGCTTCCCTCTGTCTGTATGCTTAGATCTTTAAAACTGCCAAACAGTTTTCTTTAGTAAATAGAGTAATTCCAGAGGATTATATGTATAATACATGCATAATATAGTAGAGAAACACTGGTAGTTTTAGAGGTTTCTAATGTGTAAATCTAATCTGTCGTAAATCAACACATTTTTTTTTGCCCTTACATTGCAAATATTTATTTTATATTTAGTATCAGCATTACACCTGTGCGTAGCTGGGGTAGGTCACTAGTTTGATGCCGGGGCGAGGTGGCTAATGCTAGCGCGACCCCATTTCGCCCCACCCAGGTGGACGACTCACAAGTGGTGGTTTTTTAGTCAGTAGGAGTCTGACATAACCCTCTGGCGTCACCGCGCTGGAAAAAAAAGAAAAGTCGCTAGTTTGATGTAAATAAACAATATTATTAATTTAAAGGTTATTGTTTCACTGCTACAACTTTTGATAAGACATTTTTTAATTTTTATCTTTAAAAAAATAGTGTATAAAAATCCTTTTCATAGGTTTTAAGTTTATTACATGATTACTAGCAATTATCAGCTGAACAAACCGTACAAATATATAAATACTTTAATTTTATATATAATTCTTAAAGAAAGATAATAAACAATACTATTTATTATTTATTCCTTAAATATTGGTTAATTTTAGTAGTCTGGTTGCAATATTAGTTTGATTTATTCCTTTAAATTTAAAGTATAATATAAATATTATGGTTCATTTTTTTTCTCTTTTTTTAAATAAAAAAATGATAAGTAAAACTTATTAAGGTTGCGTAGCATAGATCTGTTCTCTCTCCTGTTTAAGTATAGAAAACTTTTTAATATTTTCAGGTCTCATGGATGGCTGCAGTAGCTTACTTAACGTGTATACCTGGAAACTTTTTAATGGCTTTCTTTGGGGATACGTTCGGAAGAAAAGTTACGTTAATTTTTATATCAGCAACAGGAGCTGTATGTGTTACATTTTTTATCATAAATAAACTTTATGTGCTGTGTGGCTACGGCACCAAAGAATAGCCACCCCCTCTCTTCCCGTGGGTGTCGTAAGAGGCGACTAAGGGATAACAAGGTTCCACTACCACCTTGGAACTTAAGAAGCCGACCGATGGCGGGATAACCATCTAACCGCTGGCTTTGAAACACAAGGCCGAAGACGGGCAGCAGCGTTTTAGGTGCGACAAAGCCAGCCCTGCGGTCACCAACCCGCCTGCCCAGCGTGGTGACTATGGGCAACACACATGAGTTCACGCATTTTTGGCGCGAACTTGTGGAGGCCTATGTCCAGCAGTGGACTGCAATAGGCTTGAATGATGACACTTTCTAAAACAGTTTAAAATCGTATCTTGTATCTTTTATCAAAGTTAGACATATCGCATGGCATAATTCTTTTCAATGATTCCAATTCATTCTAACTAAAACTAAGGCTGGCAATTATGTCTATTGTAGTCATTACATTTATATTAATAAAGTTTATAATCATTATTTAAGGCTAGTTGGATTCTTTTACTGTCATCAATGGAAGTTTGGAGTCTTATTCTGGCACGGGCTCTTGTAGGTATAAATATGTCAGGATGCTACGTTACTTGTCCAATTTATACCAAAGAGATTAGTGATGACAGCATAAGAGGAGCTCTTGGATGTTTGGTAATATTAAGTGTATTTTATTATTTTATTTGTGTTGTGTATTTTATTATTTACTAGCTGCGCGGACAGACTTAATTTTGTCAAAAGTTAATAGTAATTTATTTTAATTTAATTTTTTTTTTGTATTAAAATCTTCCGTGGACCTTAAGAAACATACAAAAAAAGAAATTAGCCGAATTGGTCGAGCCATTCTCGAGTTATGCGCTCAGCAACACTCATTTTTATTTATATAGAGATAGCGTATTTTATTATATTATTATTATATATGAGGCGACATCTATCGCGCGGCATACAAAAACTAGACAAAAACTGACGTATCCTACATCGCGCTATCAAAGTTATGGAAGTGATTGAGTATACAACCGTCGGGGCGTTAGCCCACCAGACACATCAGTCGGAGGGTCCTCCCTTTGCGATGGCGGACGAGGGACTCAACACCATGTTTCTCACGCAACCCCAAATACATTTCACTTAATATCTTCAATATATAATATTTTATATACAATAGGTTGGTTACTATAAACGCTGTATAGGATTGTTTATGTCAACTAAACCTTAGAAATTATCGGCAATATTATTTCAGATTATCTTATTTCATACTACGGGTAATTTATTTCTCTACATAGCAGGAGACTTCTTGAGTTATCGAACGATTCTTTGGGTTTGCTTAGCTATTCCAACGTTTCATTTAATATTATTTATGATGATGCCTGAAACCCCTTCCTATTTAGTGAAACGAGGAAAGACTGCGGTAGGTATATGCCGATTAAACCATTAAAATGAAAAACGTAAAAATTAAACTAATGTAGTTATCACTAACTTCTAGGCAGCTATGAGAGTTTTAGCTTGGCTCAGATGCAAAAAAGAAGATGATATTACCATTAAAAATGAACTTGATGTTATAAAAAAAGAACAAGAAAAAGATAAAGAAGCAAATCACTTTCTTATAAAAGGCATAGGTGAGAAATAACCAAACATAAGGATGCTAAGATATGTACAGATGCCGGGGCGAGGTGGCGAATGCTAGCGCGCCCCATCTCGCCCCACCCAGGCGGACGACTGCTCACATGTGGTGGTTTTTAGTCAGTAGGAGTCCGACATAACGCCCCCGCGCCGGAGGGTATCCATGACGGATTTTCCTCACGTAAAAAAAAGTACAGATAATGAGACGTAAAATTGTAATCTATACAAATAAATAAAATTGGAGTGTCTGTTTGTAATATTAAAATAACCGCTTTTTACTAAATGCACGTGGATGTATCATCATTATCATTTCAGCCTATCACAGTCCACTGCTGGACAAAGGTCTCCATAAGTCCACGCCAAAAACGTTGTGAACTCGTGTGTGTTACCCATAGTCACCACGCTGGGCAGGCGGGTTGGTGAACGCAGAGCTGACTTTGTCGCACCGAAGACGATGCTGCCCGTCCTCGGTCTGTGCATTTAACCCTTTAACGCATATGGGACACATTTGTCCCCGTACGTTTTTTCAGTTTCCTGCGATACGTATTAGTTTAAATAAATTTAAAAGTTTGTATTTATAAATTTAAAGGAACGTTTAACGATATTTTAGCTGAGATCACTGAGCAAGATGGATTAAAAAAGAAAGAAATAGGCGCGAAGTTGTGAGTTTTTCGTCGGCTAAAGTTGTGTTTTAGATTTTAATTTTTGTAATATTTCTTCAGTTTTATGATGCTTTTTTTAAATAATTCTATTCTTTGATTAGTATTTTGCAAGTTTCATCTGTTTTTCTAATGTTTTCATTCCTAAATATAGTTTTTTTACGAAAAATGGAAAAGGGACACGGGTGTCCCAGTGTGCGTCAACGGAGTCTTTTGTCATATGTTTGACCACCCTCTAAATTTACTATATTTAAGTCATAATTATTGTAAGTCAATGCAAATTTTGATTCAGAATTTCGAAAACATGTCTACGAGAAGGACTAGGGAGTTTACGTTAACGGAAAGTGAGATTTTGGAATATTTAGTAGCTGATAATAATGGCGACGAGGATGGACTTCTTTTGGACGAAGAAGATCAACAATTTCTGGCGCAAGACATTAATAAAGGTCTTTCCAGCGTTGAGATTGAAACTAGCATTCCTTCGAGTGTTAGCGAAAATATACAAAATGAAGAGAAGCGATTGCAACAAGAAATTCCACAAACAAGCACAGAAGCCGTACCCTCCTTCAACTGGAGAAAAAACTCCTACATCACCGCACCGCACCGCATCAATTTCATGACCAAGAAGGCTACAAATATGGCGAAGTTAATATTTTGGATAATCTTACTAGTTCAAATTTCTCTCCTATAAATATTTTCAATGCAGTTACAAATTTCGATCAATTAATTGACGACATTATTGTACTTGAATCGGAACAATACGCAGTGCAAAATGGAAGGTCTTTTACTCTCTCTAGTGCTGAGGCCAAGGCTTATCTCGGAATGAACTACATATTTGGATATCATATTTTACCTTCTTTTCGCTCTTATTGGTCCACTGAGCTTGATATGGGAGTTCCTTATATTGCAAACATAATGCCATGTTCCCTAATTGCTGATTTTTCGTCTCGTTAGAGAAGTTTTCGATCTTCAGTAACCACAAATAAGTCGATAAGTCATACTCCAAAAAGGGAAACGCCTTCTCACTTTATGGTGAAGGCAAATATAAGGAAGAGATGTATCCAATGTGCCTAATTTCATGTTGAGAATCGAACAAACAATACATGTTCAACGTGTAATGTACATTTATGTTTTACTTCTGAAAGAAATTGTTTTGCAGAATACCACTAAACATTTTTTTGTTTTAGATTATAATTGTCAGTTGATATAATAAAAACGTTAATTTATACTGTATTAGTGAATTTTTTCGAAATAACGATATGAAAAACGTGCGTGAAATTGTTATATTTTGCAACCCTTGACGCACACAGGGACACATATGTCCCAGCCTGAAAAACACATGAAAAATAATAAACTACTATTTTTTTCATTATTTTATGTTTAATTAGCTCCTAATAAACCGTTATGACTAGTAAACATTTTCGTTTCATATCTCTAAACGTTATGTGCGTGAAAGGGTTAAATAGCCAGCAGTTGGTTGGTTATCCCGCCATAGGATGTATACGCGGTAAATATACTCAAATATTCTTTTTTTACAATTTTTGTCTGTCTGTCTGTTTGTTCCGGCTAATCTCTGAAACGGCTGGACCGATTTTGACGGGGCTTTCACTGGCAGATTGTTGATGTAATAAGGAGTAACTTCGACTACTTTTATTTTAGAAATTTATTGGTTTTATAACTCTGCAATCTGAGCAGCAACTTTTTTGTTAAATTCCACGCGGACGAAGTCGCGGGCACAGCTAGTCTTATATATAAAATTCTCGTGTCACAATGTTAGTTCCCATACTCCTCCGAAACGGCTGGAGCGATTTTTATGAAATTTAGTGTGCATATCGGGTAGGTCTGAGAATCGGCCAACGTCTATTTTTCATACCCCTAAGCTATAAGGGGGGGGGGGATTAAGTGGGTAAATCTCATACATATATAGCAAAACAACGTTTGCGGGGTCATCCATGATTAAAATCATATCCTCACTCTCTGACGTCAATCTTTTATTTCCAGTTAAAGATAAGATACTTTTTAAAGCTTTTCATATAGCAATGATGGTAACTCTTGCCAGAGAAGTGTGTGGTGCAGTACCAGTCCTAAATTTTGCTGCAGAGATATTCTCTCTTGCGTCCAATAATTCAAGTATACTTTTAAGTCCGAATCAACAAGCGATGGTGCTCGGAGCCGTGCAAGTAACAGGTTCAATGCTTGCCTCTCTTGTCGTCGATAAGGTTGGAAGAAAGGTAAAATAAATGACCAAAAATAATAAGTAAAGTACAAATAATAATATTTCAATACGAACGATTTAATAATTGTTGAACATTTTATCTTTTATCATACTTTTTAACCGACTTCCAAGAAAGGAGGAGGTTCTCAATTCGACTGTATTTTTTTTTTATGTATGTTACTTCAGAACTTTTAACTGGGTGGAGCGATTTCGACAAATTTTCTTTTGATCGAAAGGTGGTGTGTGTCATTTCATCATTATCATTACAGCCTATACAGTCCACTGCTGGACATAGGCCTCCACAAGTTTACGCCAAAAATAACGTGAACTCATGTATTTTGCCCATAGTCACCACGCTGGGCAGGCGGGTTAGTGACCGCAGTACTGGCTTTGTCACATCGAAGACGCTGCTGCCCGTCTTCGGCCTGTGTATTTCAAAGCCAGCGGTTGGATGGTTATCCCGCCACCGGTCGGCTTTTTAAGTTCCAAGGTGGTAGCGGAACCGTGATATCCCACAGTCGCCTCTTACGACACCCATGGGAAGAGAGGGGGTGGCCATATTCTTTAGTACCGTAGCCACACAGTACGTGTGTCATTTGGTCCCATTTAAATTTATTTGAGATCTAATAACTACTTTTCGAGTTATATCTAATAATGCGTTTTTAACTTTCTACTGGATGTACCGATTTTGATAATTCTTCTTTTGTTGGAAAGGGAATATCCCTAGTTTAGTACCATGATAAGTAAACTAGGATCTGATGATGGGATCTTAGAGAAATCGAGAGAAACTCTCGAAAATTCGCAATAACTTTTGACTGGGTGTACCGATTTTGATAATTTTTAATTTAATCGATAGATAATAATAGATATATGTTTGTCATGTGGTCACATATAAATTTTATTGAGATCTGATAACTACTTTTTGAGTAATCTTTGATAATGCGTAGTTACTTGACTGTGTTTTCGTCGATCTACGTTGTATTACTCGTCGATGTAATTGAAGTCGGTTTTTTTTTTTCGTTTGCGAGCAAACACAATTATTTATTTTTATTTATTCAAAGAAATATTAAATATACAACTTTAAGGCAAAACAAGATTTAGACTAATTTTTAAAGTTAAAGACCAAAATGTCACCAATATAGGTGTAAATAACAAAAATATTGTTAACCTCCGGTCATATAGTTACGTATTTTGCTAAGGTTTTTACCAATTTAGTTTTTACATATTTGATGTAGGACTGGACAAAAGTTTTTAAGAATTCTTCAATATTCACAACTTACTATTACTTTATTTCAGGTATTACTATCAGTAACATCCCTAATTTCTGGTCTCAGTATGTGCACTCTAGCATCTTGGTTTGTGGCACGAGACTACGGAGCTAATACACCAAACTGGGTTCCCGTTATGACGCTGTGTCTGTGTATTTTCTGTGATTCTTGTGGTTTACAGCCCATATCTGTTGTTATTGCTGGAGAGATTTTTTCATTTAAGGTAAATTTAACATTTAAGTGATAAAATAAGTTCAAAAAGTAGACCTGATTTACATTTTTTTACTTTAATTTTTTTTTTGCTAGTGGACCCAATAATTATAATTATAAGTGCCATATAAAAAATTTTAACTGCGTTGTATTTATTTTCGTTGTCAGCACATCTTTTTGTGATATACAATTTCATAACAAAAAAAAAAACTAACTGAAATAGGTCACAGCTGGAAATATCCTTCCTACCTTAGAGAAGATCACAGCTAAACTAGGATCACAGCTTTCAAGCATTGTTGTGTTCCTATAGTGAGTAAGGTAACCAGAGCTCCTGGGGGACTGGAGGTAAGGTCGACAACGCGCTTGCGATGCTTCTGGTGTTGCAATCGTCTATAAGCTACGGTAATTGCTTATCATCAGGTATAAAAAATACCATATTATATTAATTTACATAAAAATAAATAATACGTAATTAACGATGACGCGTTTTCGCAACGGTCACAGCACTTTTTTGTGACTGTTACACTGTCGCTTGCGGGTTCGATCCCCACACATGACAAACATTTGTGTTGGCTATACAGATGTTTGCCGTGGTCTGGTTGTTTGTGCAGTCCTTGTGGGTCTCCCCACAGTGCCTCGGAGAGCACGTTAAGTTAAGTTGAGCACGTCGGTCCCGGTTGTTATCATATACACTTGATAGCGATCGTTACTCATAGTAGGGAATATATCTGCCAACCCGAACTGGAGCAGCATGGTGGATTAAGCTCTGATCCTTTTCCTATATGGGGAAAGAGGCCCATGCAAAGCAGTTGGATATTACAGGCTGGCGTGAGAGAGGGGGAGCTAATTAATATATTTGTCTTACAAAAGCATTTTTAAAAGAAACTGGTAAAAGCAAACAAATTAGTACCATTAGTGCAGTCTGTGAAGGTTCCACTGATGGCGAAGTTTCAAACCCTACAACAACTAACAGCGTTTATCAAGCAATGAAACGAATAAAATGTCACGTCTGTCCACAATATTGCAGTCAAAAAACTTCCGTGAAGTATTGCAAATGTGCCAAATCTCTCTGGGTGACTACTCGAAGAAAATTCACAACTTTCTACTTCCGCAAAAATTTCGATTTTTTTTTTTGTTTTTTAATATTGTCAATTTACTTTTGATGTTCCTTACTATTTTAAAAAATTATAATATCTAATAAATAAATTAACAGTAATTAAAATCACTTAAACATTACGTGACGCCGCGTTGACGCAACGGTTATAGCCATGGATTGTACCTGTTGCGCTTGGCGGTTGCGGGTTCGATCCCCGCATATGACAAACATTTGTATTGGCCATACAGGTGTTTGCCGTGGTCTGGGTGTTTGTGCAGTCCTTGTGGGTCTCCCCACCGAGCCTCGGAGAGCACGTTAAGCCGTCGGTGCCGGTTGTTATCATGTACACCTGATAGCGATCGTTACTCATAGTAGGGAATATATCCGCCAACCCGCATTGGAGCAGCGTGGTGGATTAAGCTGTGATCATTCTCCTACATGGGGAAAGAGGCCTATGCCCAGTAGTGGGATATTACAGGCTGAAGCGTATTCATAAACATTACGTAGAATATTTCTATTCACTGCCATCATTTTAGGGTAAATTGCGACCCCGCGTAACCACCAACGTTAGTTTCTTGGCGCGACAAAATAAAGGTTAATAAATTAATGACTGTTACTGCATCAATATTACTAACCGTAATAAAAATTTTTCAGCATCGAGGGACAGTAATGGCGGTAACGATGTCGACTGCATCTCTTGCTGATTTTCTACAGCTTTTGTTTTTCAAACCCCTGACTAACTCTATTGGTATACACGTAGCTTTTTACTTCTTTGGTATAATATGTTTATTAATGGCACTATATGTAGTTATTGTGATACCAGAAACCAAAGGAAGAAGCTTAGAACACATTTATAGAACAATTTATAATCGTAAAAGAATCGTAAATGAAAGCTCCAACTAAATTTTTGTACTATATTATTAAATTATAAATTTACACTTTTGTTGTAATTTATACATCCTTTTTTAACCGACTTGAAAAAGAGGAAAATTACGCATTCGCATTAAAAAAAAAGACTTCTAAATTCCAATAACACCATCAAATATTTCATATTTTTTCCTTTCGCAGTTGTATTAGTATCAATGTGTTTGTCATTTAAATAAATTAGATTTTAGACCTTACTATTTTTTTTTTATTTTTGTTTGAAAAGAATAAGAACCACACAGGTGCAGTGATGTGCGCAGTCACCTAAATCACTGACGGCTTGCGGCTTCAATTCCCCCTTAGGATAGATGATTGTATTTGTAAAAAATTTCTTTCTGGTTTGGATGTCTATCTTAGTGGGTCTCCGCACCGTACTTCGAAGGGCACGTTAAGCTGTTGGTCCCAGCTGTTATCATAAATACCTGATAGCGATTGTTACTCATATTAGGGAACGTACCCGCCAACCTGCAATGAAGCAGCGTAGTGGATTACGCTCCAGCTCTTTTACATAATAGAGAAAGAGGCCTATACCCAGCAGTGGGATGTTACAGACTGAATAGTAATCGATCTTATGAAAATAACGTTTTTTATCGGCCAGATAATTATTGATAACTGGTGAAACAAGTCCCGTAAAAGTAAAAAAGGCCAAATTAATGATGCTAATGTTGTAAAAATTATCGTTATAAAAACAAAAAACCCGACTGCGTAAAAAAATGTTTTAAATAAAAACTGAAAAGGACAAAAATCGTTATATTTTTTACTGTGGTCATGATTTACAATTTTGAAATCCTAATGATGTGCCCTTGAATTTGATACCCATATTGTAGTATACAAAAAACAAAAAACATTGGATGCATAAAGATGAAATTTGGCAGGGAGGTAGTTTACAGTTAGTAGATGTCCGCTAAAAATTTTTCGTTAGGGTTAGATTAAAGGGGTCTAAGGACTCTTACAAGTTTTTATAAAAATCCTTCATTTTTATGCCACAAGCTTGAAATTTTGGCAGGAAGACAGTTAATAGTTAATTAGGTAATTAGTAAAGAATAAGTGCATACATAGATACTCATATATACATAGCATCAGTCGTCATTTAAGGTCGAAGATGTAATGGAAAGATAAGAACATTGCTAGGCGATAGCTACAACAAAACAAAATAAAAAGCGTTTCATTACTATAAAATATTTTTTTATTTAACTGTGTTCCATAATGTTTAGATAAGACACATCTATCATTATTTAGTGTATTAAGTAAATGGAAACGTGTATCGACTATATCGACAGACTGACAGAAATATAAGGCAATATCCACAGAAAAAGAATATTTATGTCACAAAATTATACTATAATCTCATTCATCAGAGAAATTTATAACATCATTCATTCAGTTGGAAACTCTGCATATATTTAATTAGTATGAAACTTAAGCAAGACAAAACGGATAGTAAGACGGACTGTATAAGTGATTTTATCAAAGAAAGTGCTCAATTAATTGTTTATTTATTTATATTCCCTGTACACGTTAAATGTAAACAGATCAATACATAACTGATAAAAAACAACTTATCCTCGCGTAAGATAAGTATATCAAATACAATCTCTACTAATTTTTTTTCTTAGATCAGAAAAAACTATCAATATATGGCACATTTCTTCTATCAGTAAAATTATATTATTTACTATTTAACTACAACAAATTTTATTCTTCGATACCATAAAACCCAAGTTTTGAATAAAATCATATCTCATTGAAAAAATCTTATTATGAATTCAAATTATACTAGTAATAATAATATTGTAGATAAAATAGTTTTTAATTATCTTCTTATTTTTAAACTTCCGTAAATGTGGTCTAACCTCGTTCTTCTTCGTCCTAATCCAAAACCATTGAGTAAATCTTGAATTATGACTATCAATGAACAGTTTGATCAATACATATTCCAAAAGCTTGTCAGGGAGAATGAGATAAACTTTTATAAAATTTACTTTGCCGGAAGAATCCTGCTTGTATTTGTCTATTTGCTGCAAGATGCAGGCCTATGTCCAGCAGTGGGTTGATATAGTTTGAGATGATAATTCAAGATGTACCTAACAACCTACTGTCATATGTGCGTAGTTTAATAACATGTTAGAATTAGGCTACATCATTACATGCTAAGATGTTTCAAAATACCTACCTATATTCAAGTACCAAATATTTTAAATTTTTTACATCAATCTATATCAAAGGCATTAAAAATTAATAGTTCGATATCGTTAAACTTTTTACTTTTATAACGTTGGTATCCTTGGTTCACTTACAATTTCATTATTATAAAACCTCATTTATGATTGTTTTGTATTCAATGTTCGATGATATTAAGATAAGTAAAATAAAATGTTGTTTAGTGTCAGAACATTCCATGTAACTAAATCGGCTACTGTTGGAGACGGTACTTAGAAATAACATTCAACTTAATATCTAAATCAGCACTAGACAGTTGTACAATATGTTATAAAGATAATTTGATATTAATAAAGTTTTGTGATAGAAATAAAGCAATAACTATAGATATCTTTTCGTTGTCAAAAACAAAGAGTAAAGGAACAATGCGAAAAATTAATGAAATATATATCCGATTATCTTTAATCAATAAAAAGTGATTCTGAAAAGTGAATTTTTCAGAGAAAAGTCTAGGAAAACGTAAAATGACCAATTATATGAGCAGCAATGAATTATTATACGACAATATTTTGGATGAAGATATTCAAGCAATGCTTTATCCATTTCATTTAATGCAATCAATATTTCTCTTACCGAGATGCAGAATCTATAAAAATTTTGTTACTTTTAATAGTACCAGTGTAAATATTTTATCGTCTTTAGCATTTATTTTGCCTTGTACTTTTAATATTATACGCTATATTATAACGTTACCGAAATTTACAAAGAGTTTTTCCGTCACTTTCATAATTACCTTCGATCTAATATTTCATTCGCTTGGGTTTTTAATCAACTACATTTCAATTCTTATTCATAAAAAACTATATGTTGAATTAATACTTAATGTACAAAGAGTATTTAAAATGTTCAAATATAATCTTCATAAAGGATTAAAATTATTTAATTTACTTTCATGGTTGACTGTGGGTTCGGTTTTTACATATTATTTTGGATTTTGTATTTACAATTCATTTTTCATCGAACAACAGATAGTAGAGACTATTTCAATATTTTTTCTTGTTTATTTTGATATGAACATTATTTTTGCAAGTCGAGTAGTTAATTTGCTTCAAATCCTATTAAATAATTGGATTTCTGAATTGAAACACTTAAGCACTCTAATAAAACTAAATGCTGATCGTGAAGGAGAATCTGATATTACTTTTGAGAGATTAATCATTCAAGTACCAGGTACTGTATATTTTTTTAAAATTACTTTTAAAAATCGATTTTTAGTTTGGCAACTGAAATTTATTTTTAAAAGGTCGTAATATTAACTTTCATTCAAAATGTTTGATATTAAATGTAATACTCCCATCATTTTAAAGCAACTAAAACAAAAGAGGAAGAAATAAAGCAAGAATTGATGAGGTTAATGAAAATTTATGAGAAGATAATAGAAACGTACGATCTTTATAAAAAACTATTCCAAACTAATGTAAGTAGTTATATTTTCAATAATATGCGTTATAATTATTGTATCAGTAGTACGTGTCTCAAATATTTGTATATTTACATTGATAATTTGAGTACTTAACAACATAACTTATTTCAGATTTTATATCATTGCACGGAAATGTTTACAGCAATGGTATTTTTTACGGAAATTTTTATGGATATTGTGAAAAGTCCCGATGATGACAAATATGTAAGTTTATAATTCATTTGAACGCAGATTGAACAACCGTCAGATAATGTAGTTTTGTGACTATTAAGCACTAAAAGATTTTAATAAACGTTCTTTTAGTAATCTTCTATATTTGCGTTTGTCCAAGTATAACTCTTGTGGGTCTTCAGGAAGTTCATTAACGAATGCGGCTATAATGGTATTTAACATTCTAGCTCCGTAAAAATTTCTAGCAATGGGTATAACAAATTTTTTTGTGTTAAATTTTTCTCAAGGTATTGGGTCTACATTTTTAAATTAATAAAAAAGGATCATTAACTTCATTTAGGACATTAAATTTAACGAACGTAATACATCCATGACATTGCAATGTCTAAAGATATTATTTTAATTTTTAATTTTTGAGAGAATAGTTTTTAATAGACATAACTGTAAAGCATAAATATTATTTATGGGCAAAACACATGAGTTCGCGCTATTTTTGGCGTGAGCTTGTGGAGACCTATGTCCGGCAGTGGACTGTATAGGCTGTAATAAAAAAAATATTTAAATAGGTTTTATAGGTTCTACCGTAGCTACTTAGTCCATTACTGATAACAGGTTGAGCCAGGGCTAGATATAGTATACCACCGGGTGCCTCTGTATCTGCGGACGCTGCTGGGCGACTACCTCCAGGGTCGCGAGGTCCTATTTCCAGGGCGCGACGGTCTGCGGCGACGTCGTGTCTCGTGCGGAGTCCACAGGGGTCAGTGCTGGGACCGCTCCTGTGGAACATCGGCTACGACTGGGTGCTTCGGGGCACGTTGCCCGCAAGTGTGCGGGTCTCGTGCTACGCCAATGACACCCTAGTCGTAGCTAAAGGAAGGGACCTCGTGGAAGTAATGCGGTTGGCTACGGCTGGCGCAACACTTGTTGTCGGCCGTATACGAGCCCTGGGGCTGGAAGTCGCCCTGACGAAGACCGAGGCCCTACTGTTCCATGGGCCTCGAGGGGGACCCCGTCCAGGTACGCGGGTGACTGTGGATGGGGTTTCGGTCCGGGAGGGGACCCAGATGAGGTACCTGGGTCTCACCCTGGACGGGAGGTGGGCTTTTGGGGCTCATTTTGCAGAGCTAGCCCCAAGAGTCGTGAAAGCCGCCGCCTCACTGGGAAGGCTGCTGCCGAACGTGGGTGGTCCGAGTGCCCATTGCCGTCGGCTGTACTCCGGGATCATCCGGAGTATGGCCATGTACGGGGCACCCGTCTGGGCGGACGCCCTCGGTCGCGCCAACAAAATCCAGCTGCGACGGCCGCAGCGGGTCATCGTGACGAGGGCGATACGCGGTTACCGGACGGTGTCCTGGACGGCGGCGTGCGTGCTGGCCGGCGATTCCCCCTGGGCACTGCAGGTGGAGATCCTCGCCGAAACATATCATTTTGTGGCGGCGAGGAGATCCCGGGGGGAGTCTCCTACGTGGGAGGAGCTCGCACGCATGCAGAGGCTGGCGCAGGACACCCTGTTGCGGCGGTGGACGGAGGACTTGGCTTCGCCAGTCCCCGGGCAGTGGACGGTGGAAGCAGTGAAGCCGGTCCTCCGGAAGTGGGCGAGGCGGCGGTTCGGGCCGCTGACCTTCCGTCTGGTGCAGGTACTTTCCGGACATGGGTGCTTCGGTAAGTACCTGCACCAAATCGCGAGACGTGAGGTGACTCCAGCCTGCCACGAGTGTGGAGCGCCAGAAGATACGGCGCTCCACACGCTGGAGGCGTGCGCCACTTGGGAACCGCAGTGGCGCACGCTTTCAGCGGTTCTCGGACGGGATCTCTCGCTGCCGAGTGTCGTAAAGGCCATGCTTGACAGCGAGAGATCGTGGCATGCGGCGGTCTCCTTCTGCGAAGAGGTAATGACGTAGAAGGAGACCGCGGAGCGGGCCAGAGAGGAAGGCGCCTCTGCTGGCCCCCTCCGGCGCAGACGTACGGGGGCAAGGAGAAGGCGGTTTGCCCACCTCCTCCCCCCCCTCGTAATAGTGGGATCGGCGGCCGATAGTCGGGGGACTTCGGCCGGCCGGACGACACGACCTCATACGTCTGAGGGGTGGCCTTGTTGTGAGCGAGGCAACCCCACCATTATGCCGGGGCCCGGAGGCTTTGTCCGGGCCTACTGCTGAGGCGAGATGGCGAATGCTAGCACGACCCCATCTCGCCCCACCCAGGCGGATGACTGCTAACACTTACACTTGCTAACACTTGCTACACTATTATCATTTCAGCCTGTTACAGTCCACTGCTGGACATAGTTCCTCCTCCACAAGTTCGCGCCAAAAATGGAGTGAACTCATGTATTTTGCCCATAGTCACCATGCTAGGCAGGCAGGTGGGTGACCGCAGGGCTGGCTTTGTCGCGCCGAAGACGCTGCTGCCCGTCTTCGACCTGTGTATTTCAAAGCCAGCAGTTGGATTGTTATCCCACCATCGGTCGGCTTTTTAAGTTCCAAGGTAGTAGTGGAACTGTTTATATATACACAATCTACTAAGTAGAGATCTTAATTTAGAGCAGACGAGGTCTATGTGAAGCTTCCAGCTAAATCTGTTATTAATAAAGATGCCGAGATAAGTATTTTGATTTACTTTTTCTAACAGTGGACATTGACAATGGAGGATCTGCTAAAGAAGTTTTACGTCAGTGTGTGGTCTAAAGCACACTCGTTTTTTTTTCCAGGTATTTAACGACAGGGGAGTTAATAAAATATTACTATTTCTCTTTTTAGTGAAGAACGCTTTAATTAATTGTTTTATAAGCTTTTCATGTCAGGGGTTCTACGTCTACGCTATGAAGGCCAAATATGCTTGCATTGAAGTTATGAGTGATAATAGAAATCCTGGTAAGATTAGTGATAGTTTTAAATTCACCGTCACGAAAAAAGAGAATATCAATGGAAATATATTTTGGGTTTCGCAAACTTCTAACTGACTGATACATACAGCTTTTTGGGAAATAAGATGAAATTGCACACGTTATTTTGTTTCGACCACTACTTTTACGTGACTGTTTTTGGTATCTGTGTTTTTTGTCTTAAAACTTGTGTATTTATGCATTAATGTCATCTTATGTTTCAGATGTAAAACGATTCACTAAAAATATTTTGCGCTTAAACGAAGTGGCTTTTCGTAAAATGGAAGCTTGTCGACTGTTCGTAATTGATGCAAAGCTACCTTTTACTTTAATAAGTTCTGCAGTTTATTACGTTGTGGTAGTAATACAATTTGCAATGTAAAGTATATTAATGCTTACAAATATTAAAACTTTAATTAAACACAAAACCTCCTTTGACCTCTAGATTGTTTAGATATTATTTATTTAAGTTGGCTTTGTGTATTATTAAAGATATGGTGTTACAACCGTTGACTTGTTTCAACTCTAAAATGTAAGGTTATTGATAATTTGACGCGCAGGACCTAAAAACTATTGTATGCATTAAACCGACTTACCTCAAATGGAGATAGCTTTATACCTAGTTTTACTAATATAATAAACATTATGAATACATAAATGTATAATTATTTGAATATTTATTGTAAATTTGTTGTAACTTGTACACCTATGCTGACACTAGACTATTTCCTTTGCCCTAAGGTTGCCTGGAAGAGATAGCTTATTAGCGATAAGCCCACCCTTTGTATCAAATGATAAATTGTTATAATCTTTGATTCTTTTCTATTTATTATTTATATGTTCGGTGTACAATAAAGTGTATTATTATTATTATTATAAGAATCGATGGAAGAAAAGAAGGATCAATAGTTCGAAAGATATTATTAATTTAGATTACAGTAAGTACCACAAGTTATCACTCTCCTCTAGTAAGAAATTATATGCCAATTATATGTAATTAGATTTCGATGGGGGTTAAATAACTTTCTATATATTCCTTAAAGTACGCTAGGATAGCGCAGTCTGTACTGCTACCAATCCTTGACGTACTCCACTTATTTACTTCACTCGAATGATAGTCTACTATTGTAGATCCTCTCCCCTCCCTTTCATTTTTCTTGTCTTTTTATATTAAATTTTACACGCTTTCTAACGCTACGCTAATGCTACGTTTACGCTAGACCTCTGCCCAAATCTGCTCAAAGGTTTCTTGTGCTTGATCGCCGTGACTTCAATCGCGTAGAAATTAACAAAAAGTTTTTGTTCAGTCTGCAGAGTTATAAAATAAATTTTCTAAAATAAAAGTAGCCTAAGTTACTCCTTGTTACATCAGTTATCTCCCGTCCCAAAAGTCCCGTCGTCGAAAGTCCCATCGAAATTGGTTCAGTCGTTTCAGAGATTAGCCGGAACAAACAGACAGATAGACAGACAAAGAAAAATGTTGTTTTGGTATATGTACCGTGTATACATCCATATGCCTTTAGTAATAAGCGGTTATTTTAATATTACAAACAGACACTCCAATTTTATTTATTTCTATAGATTTCTATTTTGTATTAGTGTGAAAAAAGCGTGTACAGTAAATAAATAAACAATGTCAAAAGGTTTTTTTACTCTTATCTAAATAATCCAGAGTCAATATGACTGGGTTAAATAGTCCTTATTGCACTTAAAAGACACATACAAAAATATTAGTACAATGGCAGTTGGCAAGGGCGAACTTATCTCTAAAAGAGATCTCTACCAGCTTAACATATAGATTACCAGCTTAATATATAGATAATAATTGATGTTTCACTAAAAATATTATTTTTTATTCAACTTTGTGGCTAAAAAAGGTTACGGTCCATCCACCACGTGACGGTTAGTAGTTATCATAGCCTAGGGATGCTTAAAATACTAAAATCGTTGCTGTCTCTAAGACCCTCCTCAGAAGCTCTGGCCACCTTAAACCTCAGGAACATAAAACTACTTGTTTAGCTGTGATCTGCTGTAATATTGAGGTGCTTCGCCAGGTGGGCTGCCACATGATGACTGACAGGTGATTTGAGAATTTTATTTATCCAAACGAGCTTTTTACTAACTGATAACATCGCCTTGGCCATAGGTGTACACGGTATCGAATTCAAAGTATCGATAGTGCACTCATGAGTAGTATCGAAAAAAAAAGTATCGTACTCATGAAAGTATCGAAACAAAAGTATCGATACTTCTAGGTATCGAGTACAAACACAAAAGTACTCGATACCTAGACGTATTGATCTTCGACTTCCAATAAAAAGGTCGTCGCTTCAAATTATCGTAAATTTTTTAGTCAACCAAAAGAAAAATGTAATAGTACTTATTTAAAACTTTCGATACGATACCTGCCAAAAAGTACTCATTGAGTAAAAGTATCGGATGCAAAGTATCGAATATCGGTATCGAATGGCAATGTACTCGATACTACAAAGTATTGATAGTTTTTTTGTGTCCGTAGCCAAGGTATATCTAAGTTCGAGTTTTAGGAGATGCATTTTCTAAACTTTTCTTTTTTGTTTTACGTTGGGTTTACTTGGAAAACTACTATATATATTTAAAAAAAAATCTGTACTTAATATACTCATGTGCGTAAAACAACTCCTTATCTGGCCACATCACTGTGGCCCAAAACAGCTTAAAACATCACTATCAAATTGCTACGTATTTTTGAAAAGTAATTAATGATTAAGGTTAATTTATTTCTCAAAAACCGTAATGTAAATGGTCAATCTATATGACGAGCATAAAAATCAATAATTCATTATCATAAAACATTTTTATTTTCGTAATGTTATCTAAAGTGTTCGATATTATGTGTTTGAAGAGTAACGTTAAAAGTTGTTTTTCTGGAGTACACAATTGAAGCATATTATATTAACCAAATTGACATCTGTCGTGTGACAGTGTGTTGATATGTAATATAAAGGTTGTTTTTTTTTACATTATATTACTCATGTAATATTAGGTCGGGGAAAAAGTATACAACTTAAGACTTTATTTACCAAGTGTATTTACATTTGACTTTGATATGTATAAACCATTTTGTTCGATAACTTGTAGCCGTTTTGAAGACAGTGACATAATTCCATTTCAAAAGATGTCTTTATATCTTTAATAAAAACATTGGGAAAGCAGTTTGGATAGTCAAATATTCTGAACACCCCTAAACAGGTAATAAAAAATCTGAGGCTATTCTAAAAAAGCTATCTCAATTTTTATTTCTGGCAGCGATGTGTATTTCAAAAATGCTTTCTTAAATTCTTGCTTAAATCTCATAAAGTATTGACGTATTGAATTGCGTGTTAATCTAGGTTTCGATACAGTCTATAGAGCTTGACTACCCTTTGACCAATACTTTTTTCGGACATTCTCAACCAAACATACACCTGTGGCCAAAAATCAAAAATTAAGAGAGCTCTGAGAAGCGTTAATGCAGCCACAAGGTTTAGTTTTATTACGTTTCAATAGAGATTAGCAATAGAGTAAATAATTCATTACGTTAATGAGTTAACTAGTAATCAAATATGTTTCAGATAAAACCTTGTCGTGAGAAAGTTAGTACTTCTATCAAGATAGAAATCTGGAACATCTTAAAATGACCAATCAGTTACGTTGTAATGAAGTATTATACGATAACATTTTGGACGAAGATATTAAAGCAATGTTTTTCCCATTTCATTCAATGCAATTACTTTTCCTCTTACCAAGATATAGAATCTATAACAACTTCATCACTTTTAATAGTATCTCTGTCATTATTTTATCATCTTTAGGATTTATAATACCTTGTGCTTTTATGACTGCACGCTACGTCATGGTGTTATCTATAATCACAAATACGCCTACTTTAATGTTTTTGATTACTTACGACTTATTATTTCATTCCTTTGGATTCATCATGACTTACTCTTTAAATATAGTTCATAAAATGCTTTATGTGGAATTAGTACTCAATATTCAAAGAGTTTTCAAATTTTTCAAATACAATCAATACAAACGAGTTCGATTATTTAATTTAATTTCTTGGTTTGCTATAGGTTCAGTGGTTATGTTTTATTTGGTAATCTTTATATATGTTTTATTTTTCACTAAAAAGGGCTTTGTAGAGGCTTTTTCTGGATTTGTTATTGTTTTTTTTGACATAAGTGTTATTTTTGCAAGTCAGATAATTAATATGTGTCAAATTCAATTAAAAATATGGATTTCTGAGTTGAAACATCTAAGTACATCATTAAAATCTATTCCTAAATGTGAAGGACACTCTGATCTTACATTAGAGAGACAAAAAGTTCAATCACCAGGTAATCAAGTGACGTAACTTTAGAATGAAAACTATTTTTCATCACACTGCAATAGGCTGTAGTGATGAGATATCTCTAAAATTAATTTCAATTATCAGCTTATAATTATATTTTTAAGAGCATAAAATAAAAGAAGAACAGATAAATCAAGAGTGGAGAAGATTATTAAAAATTTATAAAATGATAATGAAAACATATGATATTTATAAGAAGATATTTCGAGCATGTGTAAGTAATCTAATTTTTTATGTTGTATTATAATTAATTTAATTTTTTTAGAGCCTTTTCATTTAAAATTATAAGGAGATATATCTGTATAATATAATACTTTCAGATTTTATATCATTGCATGGAAACTTTTACGTCTATGGTATTTTATGCGAAAATTTTTCTAAGTAGTGCAAAGAATCCTATTAACGATAAAGTAAGTACATAGTTTAATCAAAGTAAAGTACATAATTTAGGTAAACTAAAAAGTTGCAATAAGATCTTCTTGGTTGTATTGCGTGCAATTGACTCGTTTTGATTCCATGAAAAGGTTGATGAATATTTTAAAAACGAAATTAAAAAGTAAAAAACAGATTTTCGCCACTTTTCATTTGTTTTTGTGTTCTCTGAAACGGGAGAATCAAACAAAGTAATTCGGTATATTTTAAAATTTTACTTTAAAAAAAGAGGAAAATGAGTTTCAAGCTGCGATAATACTTGGTGATCTTTATGGAGCAGTAAGAGTACGACGAAATTGGTTTAAGCGTTTGCAGTCAGGAAAGTTTTATGTCAAAGTCGCCAGTTGCTTAAGCGTTCCGATATTTTTGAAAAAGTGGAGCTTGGTCGATATTTGAATCGTTTCGATATAATAGACCCATTTGAAAAAGGCTAGCTATTCAAAAAAAAAACAATATATGAGCCCCACATGAACTCTCCGAAAGAAAATTAGGGACCGTTTGAGATTCCTTTTTAAAACTTAATGATATTAGACCATTTTTGAAGAGATTGATCACTGATGTGGAAAAGTGATCACTTATGATGATTTCACGATAAGAATGTACGAAAGAAATCTTGGTTAAAGGTCGAGCAATTAGCACAGACTATCGCGAACCCCATATTGACACTCGATAAGGTGACGTGAGTATGTGGTCGCTGTGTGGCTACGTTAGTAAAGAATACTATCACATACTCATCATTCATCCTCATCATCATCGTTTCAGCCTATCACAGTCCACTGCTGGACATAGATATCCACAAGTCGGCGCCGAAAATGACGGGAACTCATTAGTTTTGCCCATAGTCACCACGCTGGGCAGGCGGGTTTGTGTCCACGGGGCTGGCTTTTTCGCAACTAATACGCTGCTGCCCTTCTTCGGCGTTTGTATTTGGAAGCCAGCAGTTGGATAGTTATCCCACCATTAGCCGGCTTTAACAGTTCCAATGTGATGATTGAACTGTTTTATCCCTTAGTCGCCTCTTACAACACCCACGGGAAGCGGGGGTAGCTATATTCTTTAATGCCGTAACCACGCAGTAATATGTTTTGTTAATCAAATTAAAATACTATTTAAATTACTTTCAGATAAGCCACTGGGATATTGAAAATTGTTTTATGTTTCTAACTATAGTAAAGAATGTTATCAATAACTTTTATATAAGTTTCTCATGTCAGAGCTTTTACAACACTGTTGGGAAGGCAAACGTTGCTTGCATTGATGTTATGGCTGATAATAAAAGATGTGGTAAAAATTTAATGGTCTTTTTTATCAAATGTTTTAATGAAATATACTGTAAATTCCTATTAATGTATTCTTGGACACTTATGCCTAAAACTAAAAATTTAGTATCAAATAGTAAAATTAGTAGGTATCTAGATACTAAATTTTTAGTACATTATTTTACACCACGTTTCATTAACATTTTCTTATTTTTGTTTCATTATGTCCCTAAATAAATCATCATCATCATCACCATCATCATATCAGCCTATTGCAATCCACTGCTGGAGATAGGCCTCCACAAGTTCTCGTCAAAAATGGCGTGAACTCGTGTGTGTTGTCCATAGTCACCACGCTGGGCAGGCGGGTTGGTGACCGTTGGTGACTTAATAAATATAAATTTAATATTAATGATATTTTATATTAATATTAAAATTTTAAATAAGTGTAATTTTTTTTTCTTTTAGGTGCAAAACAAATTTGTAAGAATATATTGCGTATAAACGAAGCGTCATTTCACAAAATGGAAACTTTTCGACTGTTTACTGTAGATGCGAAGCTACCGTTTGCTTTGATAAGTTCTGCCGTATACTACGTTATCGTAGTAATACAATTTGCATTGTAAAACTATTGCAATACTTAATGAAACTAAACCAACTGTTAAGACTAAATTCAAATGCAAATAAAAAGCTATTATTTCATAATTCTTTGACTGTATTGCTATTTATTTGTAAGTTTAACTTTATTATGTATGTAGTTTTGAGAAAAGTACAAAGTAACAAAAGTGTTGTAGTCCAAAGTGTGATGAAAAAATTGCAATATGACATCTTAATTTAAGTTTTTCATTTATTGAGTTCTGTAAATGAATATTAATTGTGACCTTAATAAATGTTATAAAATAATATTGTTTTTCATCTATCATTTGCATTCTAACGCTCATTAAAACTACAAAATTTTAATGAAATTAAGGCAAATCGAGCTAAATTCTATCATTTGTAATTTTCACGAATATCATAACTTTGCTTACACTTAGCACTTGAGCGTATGAAAAAAAAAGACAGTAGACAGACTTTTCTAAAAATGCTAGAAATATAAATAATAAATATTTTAAGACTCTCAAAAATTCTCATCTAGAAATTCAGAAAAAAACAGAGACGTAAAGAATACCCTATTGTACTGTTTTATAACGTTGTTTGCTCAAAAAGCCGTTTTATATTTTTATGGCCATGTTGTAGAAAATAGTAGTAGGTAATCTTTAAAAATCCGCCATCTTGGATTTAGAGTAACGTGTTTTTATTTTTTAAGTTACTCTGAGCAAGTTCTTTCATTTGATTCCATATTGTAGGAGTGCATTAAAAATAACTAGATCGAACATCTTTTGTGGTCCGCCATATGGTATTCAGAGTAACATCACTTATTTTTCGAGTTACACTCAGTAAGTCATTTAATTTGGCACCCATATTGTAGTGTTGAACTAAGAATAAGTAGTCTGCCATCTTCAAGTCCACCATTTTGGAATTAGAATGAAATCACATAACATATCATGCATTGTCATCCAAAATAAAAGTATATACAAAGTTTCAGCTCAATCAGTTAAAGATTTATGCTTCAAAATTGAGTTGCAAGATTCCACCCTAACAAAACATACATACATACATAAATACATGGCAAATTAAATAGAGGCTTTTATAATACCAGATGTACATAGCCAATCACAAAAAAATGAAGCATTTATTTTTAATTAATATTTATTTTTTTTTGCACACCAACACAAAAGTAACAAAAATAATGAAGTGTAGATACTATATTCGTCTTTCGTGCGCTGTGGTCATACATAATTTCGTTTATAGTAATTTTTATTTGTATCTGATATAAATTGTTTGAGATTATTCAGATAAGAAACAAAGTTTGGTTTCACTATTTTTTTTTAGTATATTACATTGTGTAACACTAAATAAATAATTTAACGTTTTGAGTCCACAGTGAACTTAATATCATTAGTGGATTGGTAAAACTATCAAATTGTTCATAGACTTGTCTCATTAAGAAACGTTGTAAGGCCCTTGGTATAAAAAATATATATTGGGAGTTAAACCGTTTGAAGCAAGTGATGCTGACACAGTGACGCTGATGTTTAACGACTCTGAGAGTGATTTTTTAGATCGCTTTTAGCTGTTTATTTAAGGTAAACATATAATAATATACCAAGATTTGCTTATTTTTACGTATACATAGCGTCAATTTATGTTTTGATTTTAGAGTTTATTTCAATCAATTGTAATTTGATTATTTTAATAGAGTATTTTAATTTGTAAATAGCACAATAGTTCTTTTTAAGGAGCAAACTACAGTCGCATGACGGTGCTAACACACACACTATGTTTCTCTGCAGAACAGAAAACAAAGAATGTAATGCTACAAAAGCAATTAAATACATTTAAAATAATTATCCAAAATTCAACAACTGAGCTGACTATTAAAGAAGAAATCTAGAAGAACAGAAATATGGCCAACAAGTTACGTTGCAATGAAGTATTGTACGATAACATTTTAGATGAAAATACTCAAGGAATGTTTCTTCCATTTCATTTAATTCAAATAATGTTTCTATTACCAAGATACAGGATTTATAAAAATTTCGTCACATTCAATAGTACCACAATCAACATCTTGTCGTCTTTAGGATGTATACTACCCTGCAGTTTTTTCCTTGCTCGTTATATGATGGTACTACCGAAAGTAATAGACATTATTCCTTTCGCTATAATTATTAATTTCGATCTTATATTTCATTTATTTGGATTTATAATGGCATACACTTTAAATCTCACTCATAAAAAGCTTTATGTGGAATTAGTACTGAATATTCAAAGGATATTCAATATGTTCAAATACAATCAATACAAATGTTTTAGATTATTTAATTTACTATCTTGGTTGGCAGTTGGTGCGGTTGTTATTTTCGGTTTGCTAGTTTTTCTTGTTATCTCATTTTCACCTGAAAAAGGTCTAATAGAAGCAATTATATACGTTTCAATTATTTATTTTGATTTAAAAGTCATTTTTGCAAGTCAAGTTATAAATATGCTTAAAATCCAGTTAAAGATGTGGATTTCTGAGCTGAAATATCTAACTGCTTTAATAAAATCAAATGCAGAAAATGAAGTAGAATTTAATCTCGTCTTAAAGTTGACAGGTAATCAAACATAAACACATTTAAAGTAATTTAAAAAAAAAAAAAAACATAAAATAAATCATATTATATTATATCTGATGAACAAAAATGTTGATATTATTTTTCTTTTCAATAAAAGCTATTCACATTATATACGGTTATTAATTTAATTGAAATTAAATGAGATATTCTATTTCTGCATTTCAAATCAAATAAAAGAAGACGGAATACAACAGGAGTGGAAAAGATTATTGAAAATTTATAAAAAGATAATAGAAACGTATAATATATATAAGAAGATATTTCAAGCTTACGTAAGTTAATTATATTATACTTTACGAGTATATCATTCGCAGTATCACAGTTTTGTTTCTCTGTTACGCTAGATACAAAAATTTTAACTACATTATTTATTTCAGATCCTATTCCATTGCGTTCAAATTTTTTCTTTTATTTTAAGTTGGACTGCATTTAGCGTACATATAATGAATAATTCTGAAGGCATGAATGTAAGTAGAAAATAAAACTGAAAATAAATATAATATTCTGTACATTCCTGTCAAAGATTTTCATTGTAATATGAAACTTTGAATAGTTACGGGTTTCTGTAAAGAGCTCACTATAGACGGCGCCACGGTTCGCTTAAACCGTAATTTAAAATTATCATATCGAAAGTTTCGCTCGAGCGGGTGTATCGTTCCATAGCTTAATTGGCTAGAGCGCCGACACGGTACGTCGGAGACGCGGGTTCGAACCCCGCTGGAGCGGTCAATTTTTGATGTGATATTCAAAATGTTTAGAATTCCTAATGTGGGTAACACAAAAATAAAATCTTAGATATTATAATATTCTGTTATTATTTCATTTAGTATGCTATTGTTATTTTTTCTTTTTTCTAATTATAACCTATTATAATTTTGACCGAATGATAATTCAGCACCACCAAATGTTGACATTACACGATTTACTTAATAATGTTCAATTATATGTTTTTACTTTGTCTTCGATTCTTGTTTTATAATATTTTATTACAATGTTTCTGTTTACTTGTTCTTTACTTTTTCTATGTTTACTGTAAAATAACGTTAAATTTTATGAATTTCTTGTCCAAAATACACGTTTTATTATTATTACTATAAGGTACCTGCGGCAAATAAAGCCCACCTAACTTTGAAGCTAAAAAACTCCGAAAATATTTTAAAACAGATAAAAAAAACGAGTTCAGTAGAAAGTTTGTTTATTTAAGAGAAGAATAAAAGATAAAGAGTAATATAGAAATTAGCATGAAAAGAAATATAACAATTTTTAAAAACTCTTGCCATGGGCCTTATTAAACTATCACTGTAAATTAAGGCCCAAAAATAAAATTTTCCTTTCTTATAAAATTATCAACAAAACATAAAGTATTTGGCACATTTCAGCTAATCACTTCAACATTTTTTTTTTGACATAAACTTAAGAGATAATAACAATGGTCGTTTTTAGCCCCTAGGTGGTAATAAGTACATTTTAAGTTATCACAAAATTTCTTATGTTAAGACTTAAATAACTTATTCTTAATCAGACTTTCAATTAGGAACTTCAGAATTAGATTCATTTAGAAATATTGTACTTCAACGACTAAGAACTGACGAGTAAAAAAACTAAAAAATATTCATTCAAAAGAACAGGTACTAATTTACCTAATGCTAACGATACTTATTCATCACAGTTTTGACAATAAAATAATTCTTTATCATTTTTGGTCAACCCTACGCATTCTTCGTGGTACCATATGTTACATTTAAGACACTTTCTCATATCCGACACACGATTTTCTTTGCAAGCGCAGCAAAACCAAGATTCTTCTGACGATAGTTTACTTATTTTTCTTTTATCACAATTAAATCGTTGCGTTTTTTTATCTTTAGTCTTCTTCTCTGTTTCTTTGGGTTTTCTTTTGTAATTTTTTAGTATTGTTGCGTTTTTCTTATTTTCTTTTAATGTTGGTTGATCTTTAAATAGGTCTTTGGTGACTCGTTGGCCTCTATAATTAATAACTTTTCTTTTAGGTTTATTTTTAGTCACAGCATAATTCGGAGTTGGCAATAGCTCTTGAAAAGGAGACGTAAATTTCTTAGCTTTAAGGCTAATTAAAGGTATGTTGTCATCAGAACCAAAACTGTCCCTGTCTTCGATTTTTTCTTCAAAACTATATATATGATCTATGGGCAGTGGCGATTTGTTTAATGCAGGTTGTGTTATCTGCTGTTTGATATTTGTTTCAGTATCTGACTCGGATCCTGAACTATGAATTACTTGACGATGACATATAAAAGCCCTGTGAAGTCCTGAAGTAAAAGGTTTTGGCGACTGCATCGAAGTTACAATATTTTCACTAGTTAACTGTATCTTTTTTGGTGTTGTTTGTACATCGTTCAAGATTTTTTCAGACGATTGAAGGATGTCTTTACATTTTTCGTTAGTATTAATCATCAAGTCATGTGGATCTGTAGTGGATTGAGCAGAAATTTTCTCAGGAACTTGCTCTAAAAGAGATGGAGAACCACCATTGTTTTGAAGCTGTTCCTCTGGCTGATCGACATAATCACTGTCCGAGTAATCTGTATCAGAGCCGACTATAGCACTGGGCTGGGTTGGTGGCGGTAGCTCTGTTAAGATAGATGGAGCAAATGCTTCGTCTGGTAATATATCCGGGTTGAATGGGTACAAGCCTGTAGCTCGAAAACCGTTTACTATATTTTCATGGGTTAAACACTGTGACCAGACCTTTTTGAAAATTGAATTGAAACTGGTTTTGGTTATTCGTCTTTCAGGATTTTGATACATGTATCTTAAAACCTCCTGGTCCCAATAATGTTCAAAGGACTTGTTGACAGATTTATCAAGAGGCTGTAGTTCATGAGTTGTATTACTTGGAAGGCAATAAAGGACTATATCATGACTATCTGCTTCCTCAACGATCGTATAATCTAAATGGGACGACGCTCCATCAAAAACTAACAAAATTTTAACTTGTGTCTTATATTTTGCCAAATGTTTTATAAACTCCACAAATAATTCGGTTGTCATGCTTCCTTTTGGTGACATTTTTACGAAACTGCCGGCTGGTAAATTGTCACTAAATTCAGGTTTCTGCCTCTGCCCTTTAAATATTATCATTGGAGGGATAGCGGTTCCGACAGCATTGACGCACATAGCGATCGACACATTTTCAGCATGCTCTGGCGCAATCAAATGGACTCGTCGAGCTCCTTTTTGTGCTAAAACAGTCTGTTGATTATGAACAGTCAACCGGCATCCCTTTTCGTCTACATTGTAAAGTTTTTCCGGGTGTGTTACTATATCCAGTTCGTCAAATAATTTTTTAACTTCTTCAAAGTGTTGGCTTACGATTGGTCTGTTCAATTTTTGTGCCCTGGCTGGATTCATGAACTGTGCCTTTCTTTTTGAAATTTCTGGGTGTCGCTTCAAAAACATCTTTAGCCAGTCTTTGCCAGCAAGGCCAACGTCTTTGTTGAAGTTATGTTTTAGCTCATATTTTTCGCAAAAGATGAATGCTTGTCTGCGAATAAGCTTAGGGGTAAGTGGCATCCCAATATTTGCAAACCTTATGATTCTGTCGACAAGATCGCGTTCTTGAGCTTCATTTATTATTGAACTGCGTCCTAAACGTTTCATTATATTTCCACTTTTCAAGTGGTTCCTCAGTGTACGTCTAGGTATGTTATATCGGTCTGCTGCACCACGCTGCGTCAACTGCCCTCGTTCTATAGCTGCCATAGCAGAACGCAAGTTTTCTTGCGTCCACTGAGCCCGTCGTGGAGGCATATCCATTAAATCTGTGAGCAGAAAAAATATGTTGAGTTGTATAAGAAAGGTAGGGTAATAAGGCCCATGACCTTCTCCAGTGGGCCTTATTAGCCGCTTAGCATAATTTTATAAAATCATCAATTAAGGACAAAAATAGCTCTTACTTTCGATTAAAACCATAGAAATTATATACTCTTATGTCTAATGGTTAATAAAATTACGTTACGTTATTGATTAATAGCAATTAAATCAAAATACTTACATTTCTTTGTCACCAATAATTATAAATCCGAGCGTTGTAGCACCTCCTGTCACAAATCGTTCGCTACTGGCAAGATGGCGGTGCGTACCGGCCGCAAGCTAATGTCGCGGTGTAACTGTCAGTCTTATGCATGTGTGAGTTAAGTTTGAATTGGTATAGAAGTATTTTAGCGCGAGTTTTCAAATGTGGGCCTTATTATGCCTCGGGCCATATTTGCCGCAGGTACCTTAATATATGTCTCATACGACAAGTTGCGTGTTACCTTTTAAGTGTATGCTAATGATAATACAAATAGTAATCATTATATCATTATATTTAAATATAATGATTCTTATGTCTGATGTTTTTTAAATACATTTTCTACCTAGTAAGACCAATTACTATTTTGTCAAAGTTACTTGTGATTTTCTTGGTGACAATGTGAAAATAGCTTTTTAACATGTAAACTAGTTTTATAATGTTTACGCGAATTTTATTTATTATAATGTAACATTTTTTTCAGATCTTATCGCGGTTTATTAGGTTTTTTACACGCCCGACGTTTCTGATATTTTACAGCAACTATGGTCACGGGTACCTGTTATCCAAGTTACTTAAAAATTCTTTGATTTAGACGCTGATTTAGACCATTTTTAAATCGTTTTTGCATCCGGACTATCATAAGCTATGTACACGGGATTCACAAAATTTAGTTTAATATCACCATTTTCGAGCGTATCTTAACAACCCAGCTCAAGTAATTGCTGTTTGATCCAAATAGCACTTACTTGAAAATACAACTCAAGAAAGAGATATACAAGAGAATCGTCTAATATCCTTAAATTCCTCCGAATTTTTTATTACAATACATGGATATATTTATATTTTTTTTTCAGGTAATCGGCAATTGGGAAGTTAGTAAAATTATAATTGCAATATTTGTGGTAAAGAAATTCTTAATAAATTGCTTTATAAGTTTTTCGTGTCAGAGTTTTTACATCACTGTTAAGAAGGCAAAGCTTGCTTGCATTGAAGCTATGACTAATAATGAAAATCGTGGTAAGAGTATTGTATACCGTCCCCCATTTTGTTTACAAATAATATTAAACTAATACATCATAATCATTTAATCTATACATATAATAAAATGGTAGGAAAGTCAAAACTGTACATTAAATATTTTTTTAAAAGAATATTTGGAGTATGATCTACAATCGATACCGAAGCCAAAAATATAGTTTTTAGAATTTTTGTCTGTTTGTCTGTATGTATGTCCGGGATAAACTCAAAAAGTACTGCATGGATTTACTTCAAATTTGGCACGAATATTATTAAGAAGTCGGGTCAAAATATAGGTCATAATATCACGCTATCATCTACGGAGAACGAGCAGTGAACCTTTATTTCTTCAACGCATTCTGTAACAACGTATAATCTAACGACGCATATTTGAATGTTTTCGTTATTATGTTAATAATCATGCTATAAGCTAGCTTCACACAATAAATAAAGACATTCTGTAGTATGTTTTTATCAGCATTGCACCCGTGCGAAGCCGGGGCGAAGTACACTAAAACCTCTACCGTTATTATACTATTCTAAGAAATTAGAAATTAATTAATCTTCTATACTAATAAATGCAGAGCAGGTTTTTTATTCTGTTATACTACGAAAACTACTGAACCGAATAATACTCACACCATAAGATGCAGTGTGTTTCGGGGAAGGTTTTAGTATATGATAATTATGTTGGTGATTACTTATCGCGTAAAAATGTGGACGGACAGAGGTCGCTAGTATATTATAATTAATCTAACTAAAAGAATTATTTTCAAATAGTTATCACAATTTTTTTATGAAAGTAATTTTTTGTTGTAGGTGCAAAACAAATTTGTAAAAATATATTACGATTGAATAACGTGGAGTTTCATAAGATGGAAGCTTGTCGTCTGTTTGTAATAGACGCGAAGCTTCCCCTTGCTTTGATAAGCACTGCGTTATATTATGTAATTGTAGTGATACAATTTGCTTTGTAAAATAATTTAGCGTTGTACACTTACTGAGTCTCAGTTACAAATTAAATTTAAACGTGAATAAAATGAAGCAAATATTTTATTTTCCTCGTACTATACCTATTTCATTTTACTTCCCACGTACGTCATTATGTAGACACTGCTTTTTATTTACGTAGACCACAGCAGGAATTCGTGGTCAAAATTTCGAGCCCGACTGGGGAAATACCTTAACCAGGAGATCACTACTTAATAACACTGCTCTCAAGATGTGATCTGCTCCTGTGGTTGGCAATAAAAAAAAAACAAACATGATCAATTTACATAAAAGGTTTTAAGAATTTAAAAATAATTTATCATCGAAAACTCTTTGTTTTGGTGACGTAAGTATTTTACTTTGCTATACGCGTACATACTTTAGTCAAACAAAATTAAATTTTTACAAAATTATGTTTGTATTTGGTAACACTTATTTCACAACATTGAGATATGTAATGTAAAGTTTGTTCCTGGCACTACTAAAAGCCATTAATCATAAAGAAGAAGGTTTTGTATACAAACTTTAGACTATGTATTACGATTTCAATAAATTGATAATCGTAGAAACAGTACAGTAGTATGGAAGAAAAAACAACTAAACAACTTGGTATCGTAGATTAATAGGAATGAATATCTCACTATTTTTGGTTTACAAAAAAAAACTATAAAAAATGATTAAACGTATTTCAGATACGTAATCATTTAAATTTGAGTATAATTGAGTAAAAAATAATCTATAACAATATAGAAATGGCAAATCAATTACGTTCTAATAAAATTTTGTACGATGATATTTAGGATAAAGAATCCAAGATATGTTTTTTCTATTTCATTTTTGATGCAATTATTTTTTTTTTACTAGTAAGATACACAGGATTTGTCAAAATTTTCTCATATTTAATAGATACTGCTGTTGATATTCTGTCCTGCTTTGGATTTTTATTTTACCGTATTTGATAGTATTTCCATTACTTTCAAAAATAATTACCTTAACTTTTTAGTCACTTTTATATATAATATTTTACATGTTTGGATTCATTATGAATTACGTTTTAAATCATATCTATGAAAACTGCATTTTTGAGCATACCTATGTCTCAACTATTAATTGACACCCAACATATAAATTTTTGTTTAATTTTAGTGTTTGTAATTTCTCATATAATTGAATTGTATTCTTTTGAGACATATATGATCTTTAACCTTAAAAAACCAGTTCATATTTTTATTATTATGTCGCTTAGATCGATACCGTATAGATACCGATATAGATACCGAGCAAAACTCGGTCATTTAGGTACTATTAATTAAACATTACGGTGCGCCATCCTGTGATCATTACATGAATTAAAAAGAAAATTAGTTTCGCTGTCATGTTAATAGGTCAAGTTTCATTTTACAGGCACTAAAGTATTGAATGTGTCTCATAGATGGCGCTTTGGACCAATACTCGCGTGTAATTTTAAAAAGATTTTAATTATATATCAACTTATCACCCAGAACTATATTATGTCAATCAATTAAATGATTTTTACATCAAACATATTATTTGACAGTAATTAAACCAATTGATTATCATCAAAACTAATATTACAAATATTTCAAGATAACATCAATAGTTAATTGTATTTTTAGCCGACTTCCAGAAAAGGTGAATTTCGCGTAAATATTAGAAAATTATAATATATTTATGTAACTGCTGTGCCATCAGTATTCTTAATTAGAATTGGTATTTTTTCCCAGTACAAAATAAACATTTTTATTATTTGGCTTTAAATATTGCCCATTTTAATGTACCACAATGAACTAAAAATAACTAAGTAAAGTGAAAGAATTTTGGATTACAATTAACATTTTAATTTTTGTGACATTTTTTCAGTGTTATTATAAAAATGAGAAGAGTGAGCTGAAAGGTAATTACTAGTAGGTATAATATAATACACAAGTAAAATGTACCTACATATTTACCTACTGATCACTACGTGATCTAAACTTGTCGTTTATTTTTGTAATCAATAATAGAAGTGAAAAGAATGACTAAATATTTACTTTATATCTAAAATTATATCAGAAAAATACTGAATAAAAGGCTTCTGAACTACCTTGACAAACTCAATGTACCTAATTACTAAGTCGCAGTATGGTTTCCGTAAAGGCATCACAATGCACTTTTTAACCGACTTCCAAAAAAGGAGGAGGTTCTCAATTCGACTGTATTTTTTTTTTTTTTTTTTTTTTTTATGTATGTTACATCAGAACTTTTGACCGTGTGGACCGATTTCGACAAATTTTGTTTTAATCGAAAGGTGGTGTGTGCCAATTGGTCCCATTTAAATTTATTTGAGATCTAACAACTACTTTTCGAGTTATATCTAATAATGCGTTTTTACTTGACGCTTTTTTCGTCGACCTACGTTGTATTATACCGCATAACTTTCTACTGGATGTACCGATTTTGATAATTCTTTTTTTGTTGGAAAGGGGATATTCCTAGTTTGGTACCGTGATAAGGAAACCAGGATCTGATGATGGGATCCTAGAGAAATCGAGGGAAACTCTCGAAAATCCGTAATAACTTTTTACTGGGTGTACCGATTTTGATAATTTTTAATTTAATCGAAAGCTGATGTTTATCATGTGGTCACATATAAATTTTATCGAGACCTAATAAGTACTTTTTGAGTAATCTTTGATAACGCGTAGTTGCTTGACTATTTTATCGTCGATCTACGTTGTATTACTTGTCGATGTAATTGAAGTCGGTTTTTTTTTCGTTTGTGAGCAAACACAATTATAAAGCATAACATTAAGGCGAAGCAGCTAAAATCATGACACATTTTGTCGATTCTTAAATTTTATAATAAGCTTTTATTTCAAATAAACATTTTTAACTAATGGTATCAATTAGGAATTAAGAATGATGATGAAAAAAATTTAAATTACGCAAAAAAAATTGAGTTCAGACTGATCATCCTATATGGATTATGAGTATAATCTGTGTTAAGAATGATCAGCCAAAATATTATATATTATTATTACCCAACGGAATTCATAATATTAATGAGAAGTCTTAAAATTTCTATAACAACAGAATCCTGTCACTATCTATGAAATGGCAGCAAGTTATCAATATAAGTGTATTTTGTAAAATCTTTTAACTTTAATCTCTATATAAAAGACACAAAAACTTTTTCCCCAACCTAATATTTAAAGGAAGGGGTTTATTAGTCATAAATCAAAACTAAAATCAAAAATATCTTTATTCAAATAGGCTTCAATAGGACCTTCAAATCGTAATATTACAAATTAAAATTTCAATTATTTTCAAAAATTAAGCTAACCGGTTCAGAATGCTATTTCTGCAGAGAAGAACTGACAAGAAGTTACTCTTTAAAAATATATAATCTGTGTTTTTACACAAATTTTGTAATGTCTTGCATGAAATACAGCGTCACAAAGTCCACACATCTTCATTTTCTGTGTAATCCTGCAAGTAGTAATAAGCCTTAGCTATTAATTTATTTTTAATACAAACTTTAAATTTATTCTCAGACGATTTCAATATCGTTTGTGGGATTTTATAATACTCGTACACGCGAATACCATAGTCCAAAAAAGAGACGTTTACTTTGCGCAATCGGAAACGTGGAGTTACAATTTTGTTTTTGCTTTGCGTTCTTATTATTACGATTACTATTATTTACTTAAAGAAAAATCGATATTTTTGTAAATTTTCATAGTATGGTTATAAATATGAGAAGTGTGGTCAGCGCCAGTTAAATATAGAAGGTAGAATAAAAAGCAGATTGAGTCTAAAACTTCAAACGTTTTACAAGTTTCTGCCAACGAGGCCGACCGTAAACAAGGGTCTCAGGCTTTCAAATGTTACAAAGGGTAATGCATTCGCCTCTTGTATGGGAATGAGGCTGCGGAACCACTGGATTTCATACAGGGATATGTAAAAACCGTAACAACAAATCGCTTTCTCTTTGTGCCCTAATGACGGATTTCCTGCGCGGTTTTTATGTTTCGAGTGATCTTCACGATCTCTGTTCGTCCGTAGAGAAGATAATTATCTATTTTTTTTTTGACATACATAGTCGTTTTGTGGGAATCTGCCAGTTGTTTGCTCATCAGTTTTTTTGTTAGATCTCCATCTCTCCATCATTTGTCTGATTGAATTGTTTAGATATTTTTTTTTAAATTGAAACTATGAATATATTTAATTCATATTTAAGAAATATATAGATAGAAAATTGGTAATGATTTTTTGTTAACTTTGTACTCGAACAGTATTTTAAATTACAAAAGTCCACGCTGATATCCTGGATCTTAATGTTTATAGGGCTGATGTGAAGTTATCTACTAAAGGTTAAATCTTATACATTCATTTATGTTGAAACCGCAAAATCCTTAATGACTTATGCTACATTTTTGTACATTAATGTTTATTTCTATTACTACACACAAATTTACAAATTAAAATAACAAAATAAGTACAAGTTGTCCTTGTTCCATCAATACTGCATGAATATCAAAATATATAAATCTTCCTACATCCGGTAAATATCCCAGTCCCGATAATGTTCCTCTTTTGAAGCTCGCTGGTGTATTTGGGTCACTGCATATTATAACACCGAATATCAATCATCTATGTGCAAAATAGTCTTTGAGAGAAATATTAAAGGTAGAAATAATAGGTATATTGCATAAACAAGATTATATATAGGTACGTGGTACTAAATATTCTTGCGATGAGATTGATAGGCATTATGGTTTTTTAACCGACTTCCAAAAAAGGAGGAGGTTCTCAATTCGACTGTATTTTTTTATGTATGTTACATCAGAACTTTTGACTGGGTGGAGCGATTTCGACAAATTTTCTTTTAATCGAAATGTGGTGTGTGCCAATTGGTCCCATTTAAATTTATTTGAGATCTAACAACTAGTTTTCGAGTTATATCTAATAATGCGTTTTTACTTGACGCTTTTTTCGTCGACCTACGTTGTATTATACCGCATGACTTTCTACTGGATGTACCGATTTTGATAATTCTTTTTTTGTTGGAAAGGAGATATCCCAAGTTTAGTACCATGATAAGGAAACCAGGATCTGATGATGTATCCCAGAGAAATCGAGGGAACTTCTTGAAAATCCGCAATAACTTTTTATTAGGTGTACCGATTTTAATGATATTTAATTTAATCGAAAGCCGATGTTTATCATGTGGTCACATTTAAATTTCATCGAGATCTGATAACTACTTTTTGAGTAATCTTTGATAATGCGTTGTTACTTGACTATTTTTTCGTCGATCTACGTTGTATTACTCGTCGATGTAATTGAAGTCGGTTTTTTTTTTCGTTTGCGAGCAAACACAATTATGTGTATTATCATCATACAAATTTTAGACCCATTAAACGTAAATGTTAATAGCTTTACGTAAGCGAAAAATACTACATATCTATGAACACTATATTATATATGTATTATTTTTGAAAGCAATTTGAAATCTTTGTATGCGATTGGGAAATAAGTATGATAAATTGAAAGTTAATAAATTAGATATCTCCTATTAATTAATGTTCAGCTGACGATTTGACCCATTTAAATAGCCATAACGAATAGCTTAGTCTACCACAATATTGTTTGAATCCTATTTTATTTTTTTTATTTTTTTATAAATAAATAAATATATAAATATTTACACAATACACACACGGCCGTCTGTTCCTAAAGTAAGCAACTTAATGCTTGTGTTATAGGTAACAGCCGACTGGTATATAGCTACATATATATATATACATTTTTTTTTTTTTCGATAAACATACTTATAAATAATACATATACGACTAGCCCGTTGGCGCAGTTTGTAGTGACCCTGCTTTCTGCTCCGAGGGTTGTGGGTTCGATTCCCACCCCGAGTCTGGGTGTAATATAAATATTTATTTATATATTTATATATGTATTATTTTAAAATTATTTTCTCAAAGTCCCTCTTATAGCACCTCTTATAGCTTTTTATGGAAAAAAGAATATTTAAAACAGTTAACAGTTCTAACGAAGTTAACGACCGATCAAACCGCACATTTGAACATTTATGATAAAACTACCTATCCAAAATAGTTGTTTAAATTAACAATAACACCCCAATCACCCCAAAATACACTTAAACTGATTTTCGAATTGAAGTTCTTATTTTATTATTTGTTTTGGTTAGAAGAAAAATAGTCCTAGAGAAACATAGACAGCAATAACTCGGTAATTTTCCAATAAAAAAATTGAGTATGATACCATTTAAGAAATTTCATGAAGTAGGAATGTTTTTCAAGCTATGGGCCACCTAGGTCTCCCTACGTCTTTTTTATACCACAGGTACTCTTTATCAAAAAAAATTCGAATACACTATTTTTATTTTTAAGTATTTGAAAAAAAATAAACATTTGTGGCTAGAAATATTTTGCAATGCATGATAGCAAGGCCAATTATCCAAAATTATTTCCAGAGAAAATCAATGCGTTTATATTGAATTTACAGCCGTAGTGCCCAAAAGATTGAACAAAGGTATCAAATTTCGTACTTAAATAAAAAAATTTAAAAATCCTAGACCGTTGCAGATAGATTTATTTTTTATTTTTTTTCTGAGTTGGCCCCGTGCACAAGCACCTGCGGGGTTATCCATTAATTACCGGACAACTATCTGTATAATGATAAATAGAAAAAATTAACGAAATTGCGTTATTTTCGGTTCGAACTATCGTATAACGTTGTGAGCTACCTGTATTATCCACTAGAGGGCAGTGACAATTGATCGTTTAAAAATTTAATTAAATAAAAAATTAATTAACAAAAATTTATTTAAAAATACTAGCGGCCACATTTTGATAGGCAATTTGGTCGATATAGAGTTTCCTAACCATAAATATACACAAACATTTGATTTTTAGCAAAAACTTGATGCAATGCATGCACTAATTTCTGATTCGGGATATTAGACCATTATCAGCTCCGACGCACGACTCAAGCTTACTCCTTCAGATCGAGTGTCTAAATAGGCACAAAAAAGCTTACTAGTCTAAGAAAAATAATATCAAATAAACTTATCGAATAACGCCATCTATCTATCTAAGATGGTGTTATTAGAAAGCGTCTCTACGCAATCATCGTTATGAGCAACGTAAAGAGGTCATTCGTTCAATAGGTACAATTTTGATTTTACTCTGCATATTTTTTTCATACAGGAGTCCTTATATGAAAAACAATTCTTAACGAGTAAACTCCAAAATTAAAGAAATTCTTCTCTACTTTGTAAACAGAGTGTTGGGGTTAAAATAGATTGTTACAAACAAAGTGCGTAAGTGAATTAAAGGCTCACCGGCAAGTCAACACATTTTGTTACATATTTAGTCGGGGCAACCTTTGGAAAGGGTAAGGTCTTATTTGAACGCGAGTGGTTGAGTGTAAATAGCAAAACCTTCACATTATTTATTCTTTTACGAAACTGAAATTATTTTGTTGCTTAAACATCTTTAATTTCTGCATTTTTCACAAATTAATAATGGTATACACTTATTGTTTTGTAATTAGAAAGGGAAAAAATGGGCTTAGTCAATTTATGCAAACTTCTCAGGAAAGACATTTTATGGTTGAGTGTTAAAAAAAAAAGAATCTTCAAAATCAGTACACCTAGTAAAAAGTTATGAGGTTAATACAACGTATGTTGCCAAAATATAGTCAAGTAAAAGCACATTATTAGATAAAATACAGTACAGATCCAAATTAAATTTAAATGAGACCATAATTATGTCACGCGTTATCTTTCGATTAAAAAAAATCATTAAAATCAATTCATGCAGTCAAAAGTTCTGAGGTAACAAACATAAAAAAAAATACAGTCGAATTGAGAACCTCTTTGTTTTGAAGTCTTCAATTTTTTACAATAAATATTTTAATGTTTTTACCATAATAATATACAATTAGAGCCATCTGTGATTACCTGCATGAACCAAATCGACTAATCGAACTTACAATCATATCGAAAATTAGTTTCTAAACTAATTCCTAGGTGGCGCTGTTAAGTGAAACTGCAAAAAATTAATTTTAAAGACTGCATAAGGACCTTTGAACTCTTGAACCTTACAATTTTTTTTTTCGTTTGCGAGCAAACAGAACTATAAAAAGTCGAATTTGATATTAAAAAAAAAACATCGAATTCGAAGTACATTCTTATTGCATAGCAATGTGTGTATATTGTATAGCTTAGCCGCTATAGATATTAAATATGAACACAATAGGACTTATCTGCACAGAATTCCTAACTCGATGACAAAAAACTTTTTCATCATTCATTCATTCAATCATCATTTAATGTGTGCATATCGGTGTGCATCGGGTGTTTATGTTAGTACGTATGTATGTATGTATGTATATATTATACAATTATGCATATCATTGTAAATGTTTATTGGCTGACTTACCCTATCGTTTTTTTTTGTATATAAAATACATTTATATATTTGAAAGGCGATAAAGATCGAGTTTCTATTCTCTTAATCATGAAAATGAGCTTTTGTGAGGAACTAAGTAAAATACAATATTTAAAAGAGACTTGTATCCGATCTTAAGGATTTTTACGGACAGGAGGTTATTCATTAAGATGTCAAATAGATAAAGTGGTCTTAAAGTGTTTGCTTGTGCTAATTGCTTTGAAGGAGGTCGAGTTTGCGCATCGATCACCAATCTTATCTATATCTACTATGAAAACCGTAATTATTTCTCTTTTAAGATGGATACAATGTATTTCTTGAAAAAGATGAGATTTTTTTTATTTTTATAATACGAAATTGAAACTTTAATAACCACTTTGAAACAGATGAATTGAAATTGGAATTGAGAAATCTTTATTAGAGCTATATACTAATACATCATTTTTAATAATTTATATTTAACAAAGGTAAAGCACAGCAGGGAATTTCCTGCTCAAAATATGGAGCAGCTCGTCTGGGGCAGACCTTACAGAAGATCACAGCTAAATAATACTGTTTTCAAGCAGTGTTGTGTTCCTGTTGGTGAGTAAGGTGACCAGAGCTTCTGGGAGAAATTGGGGATAGGATCGGCAACGTGTTGGCGATGTTTCTGCTGTTACAGGCGTCTATAAGCTACAGTAATCGCTTACCATCAGGTGAGCCGTACGCTTGTTTGTCGACCTAGTTACATAAAAAAAAATATGTATAAGTCGATATGTGATTAACTAGTTCCAAAACGACTAAATAATACAATAATTAGATCCTCTACTTACTATATAGAAAGTTACGCTTCAGCCTATAATATTCCACTGCTGGGCCTTTTCGAATACTCTATATTAAAAATCTATCCACTTTATGAATAAACACTGCTAGTTTCACGTTTTTTTTTTTACTAAATCCTAAAGACATTGTTCTGGTCTTGTGTGTACAATTTTTTTTTTCATACCAGTTCTATCTCGTATGCCTCTCGTACTTCCATGCCTCATACTTATTTCTTTCTGTCATTCATAGGTTTCCAAACTAAATTTGCCTAGTTCAATTCTATAATTCTTCTATTTATTTATTTCGGGGCAAAGGATACTTTCGCGTTTAAAATTTCTTACTTGTCGATTCTTTTAATAACAGTTACTAATTTAAAGTCTATCTAAGATTAACTAACTTTGACGTAAGTGGGTTAAGAAAACCAAATACTTTTTTACCCTGATTATGTTATTAATAGGAAAAAAAAACCTTTCTATTTTCTTAATTAATTTTAATGGACTCGAATATATTATTTGATGGTTCCTCCCAAGTCATAATTTCGTCGCAGTTTGTCGTTCTTAAGATCAAAAGTCTTTTGATAAATATAGAATCAAAATTTTAATGAGCTCCCTTTTGACACTTTGATACTGTTTTAACGAATCTTAGAAATGTTGTCTTAAAAGATTAGACGAAACTTAATCAATTATTTATTTTGTTTATTGATGATTATATTCTCTCTGTATAAAGAACGATGGCCGAGTTAAGATTATGAAATGAAAATGGGTAAGTTAAGATTGAAAAGCAATTTATACCTGCGTATTTAATAAGCGAACCAGGTTAAGATTAATAGTTACAGTTTGGCTAGAATGGATTATAGCGTGAAACTTTAAAGCCTATGTAACTTTACGTACAGTTTACAAAATTGTGTTCTTATAAGTAAAAAATAATAATTGAGAATCAATAAAATCTCTAAAAACGATTTAATTTGCTTTATTCAAATTGATTTTTCCATTCCCCAATTATTCAATATCCCATTGCTTAGCATAGGCCTCTTTCGCCATGTAGGTTTAGGATCAGAGCGTAATCCACCACGCTGCACAGTGGGACAGAACCGTGCATACCGTCTCAAAAATAGCTTTTCGTAATGTTCTATATTGAATATTTTGTTAATGCATATGTCTAACTGAATGTTCAATGCATATTATATAGCAGTTGAAATATACTATTTCTCATTTTTTGTATTAGAATAAGGCTTGCAAGTTGACGCTCAAAATTATGTCAATTATGTAGAACACAATTCCACCAGTTTACATGGTCATATTTGCATTACTTTACGAGCAAATTTGTAAGTGTGACATATGGTTAGAATGGTGCTGAAGTACTCTATTTAAAAATAATTTAAGTAAACCATTATGTTAAACCTGGGGAGGTAAAGAATTTTTATTTCAGGACCTAATATCCTATCCTTATTAGAAACTTTGCATAGACTTTTGACAGTTAGCGGTGTCTGTCCATGTCATAATTTTGATAGCATCGGATAGAACAGCTAATGTAAAAGTCAGGGCAAAAAAAATTGAATGCCTGAATCTGCCCCCCTTGAAATGAAACGAAAAATGGTTAATGGGAAGAAAATACAAAATATTCCAAAAATTATTTTAGTTCTGATTAGTGAGATTTTTGGATATTTAGATCGCTTTCGACCTTTTTTTCTTAAACAATATTATCTATTTACTCAATCTTTAGGTAAAGTGGGAGTTTTGGGTAATGTATTAGTATGTAGTATATTTTTTTTTATCGTGCAGTCAGATGTGGTTAATGTTTTGTTATCACTGTGTGAATTACATGTTTCTCATATAGTTTATGTATTTCTCTACCGCGGTGAAGGACAAGGGAGCAAGTGGTATCTAGTTATAGTTGTTAGTGTACATTATCAGTACCTACCTACTACTAACCACTTTCATAGATAGTGGTTAGGAACTTGATAATGATGACACTAGATAAAATATTTCTAATATTTTTTCACACGAAATTTCAGTATAAAAGTTATTGATTTACGTTGTCATTTACCAGTACTTTAGTGTGCTTTAACAATATAGTCTTCACCAACCTCGGTAAAAAAAATATTTAAAAATAAAAACAAAATGAGTGAATTTGTTGTGCCTCGACGAGTATTATGCGAATTTTTTATTGGCCATGGAACAAAATCAGAAGATATTCAAAAATACTTAGAACAACACCACCATTTGTCGTCTGAAAAAAGTGAATTAATTGTGAAACGTATTCAAAAAACGCTTATAACAGCGTTTAACGATCGGTGGACCAAATCTAACCGAACTAAAGAACGTTTCTTTAGTAATAATATATCGTGGTTAGACGGTGAATTTAAGGTACAATTCGAAGAAGCACCGATGGATATTACACCTACAACAATCTAAAGAACGTGGACGTCCACCAAAGTCTTATGAAGATCTATCAGAGAAATCGAAAAAAAAGAAAGAATATGGAATCGGTACAAAAATATGGACTCGAGTATATACATAATGCATTCGTTCAAAGATTGCGGGCTGAAGGAGAAATCGAAGAAGCTACTGTTGTTTCAATGATGCGGAATTGTGAAAGAAATGAAAAAAGGATCATGAAGGTAAATTATTGCATGAAAGTCGCAATGGAACAGATTTTACGGTGGATGAAGCTTTAAGTATGTTTGCAGATTTAGATCTTTCGAAATCACAATATGGATTTCTTCGAGCAAGTTTGATTAACAAAAACTTCGACATATTGCCATCATATAATATACTGACGAACGCCAAAAATCTGTGTTATCCTCCACTATCCAGCATTCAAATAACCGATATAAGTGCTAAAGTAAATCTACAAGATTTACTGGATCACCTTGTGCTCGCATCTTAAAGATTGAAAATGTTTACAACCCAAGAAAAAAATCTCTTAAATTGTTTACCAAGGGGATGTGATGGTTCATCGGGGCAAAGCGAATATAAGTTTTAACAGATGAGAGTGACTTAGTCTCAGATACAAACTTATTTATAGCGTTTTTGGTACCAATAAAGCTGACTGACACAGAAACACATGAGATAATTTGGCAAAATCCGGCTTGTTCTTCTATTCGTTATTGCCGACCAATCCTGATGGAACTTGCAAAAGAAACGCCCGAGAAAACCCGATCAGTGGTTGGTGATATTCGGGGTCAAATTAATAATTTGCAAACATCAAAGATACACAAGGAGACGCAGGTAATTGAAATAAGTCACGATCTATTTCTAACTATGGTGGATGGAAAAGTTACACCATTTCTTACTGACACAAGTTCTGGAGCTGTATGTACAGTGTGTGGAGCTAAGCCAAGTGAAATGAATAATTTGGAGAAGATTGCATCAAAGCCAGATAATATAAATGCTTACGAATACGGTTTGTCTACGTTACACGCGTGGATCAGATGCATGGAGCTAATTTTACATATTTCATATAACCTTTCATTTCGAAAATGGGCTGCGAGAACTTCGGAAGATAAAAAAAGTAAAGAAGACAAGAAAAAGCTTGTACAAAGTTTGTTTCGAAGCCGGATGGGGTTGCACGTTGATAAGCCCCGATAAGGAAGTGGAAACAGTAATGACGGCAGTACAGCTCGGCGTTTTTTTGAGAACTACTACTGCGCTTCAGAAATTACAGGGGTTGATGAGGAACTTATTAAAAGGTTCTATGTTATTCTGCAAACCATGGCATCCGGTATTGCTGTAAATCCAGAAAAATTTGGTGAATATACTCGTGCAACCGCACAACTGTACGTAACAAAATATATGTGGTATAATATGCCTTCTTCAGTACATGAAATCTTAATACACGGGGAAAGTATAATAAGACATTTTGCTGTTCTGCCCATTGGTCATTTATCCGAGGATGCCCAAGAATCGCGTAATAAAGATTACAAAAAATTCAGGTTGCATCATGCTAGAAAATGCTCTAGGTCCGCAACAAACGAAGACGTATTTCATGGTCTTCTATTTACGTCAGATCCTTATATATCAAGTATCAGAAAACCATCAGTCACTATATCCAAGAAATTGTTAGAAGAAGCTAAGAACCTCTTAGCTATTTATATCGAAATAATTTCGTACATTATTTGTAAAACATATTTTTGTAGTGGGTTATTATATATTTGTCATTTATTTAAATGTAAGATTCATATGTAATATAAAATAACATAAAATAGGTTTATTAATATCATAAAACTGTAAAATTATAATTCAATAAGTTAACTAAACCATGGTTTAATATTAAAATAATACATTTTTATTTGGTTTTATTTTATTTTATATTATTTATTAAACATTTGACAATGATACATTCATTATTGGATTGCATTTTCAGCGATTTACTTCAATCAACAAAAAAGTTACAGATTTTTGAGACGGTACGCACGGTTCTATTCCACTGTGCGCTACTCCAATGCGGGTTGGCGGATATATTCCCTACAATCAGTAACGGTCGTTATTAGGTGTACATGATAACAACCGGGACCGACGGCTTAACGTGCTCTCCGAGGCACGGTGGGAGACCCACAGGGACTGCACAAACATCCAGACCACGGCAAACATCTCTATGGCCAATACAAATGTTTGTTAAGTGCGGATATTGAGCCCGCAACCGCCCGCGCGACACCCATAAACCAGTGCTGTGACCGTTGCGCCAACGCGTCGTCTGTGTTTTATGTATGATTGATTATTCTGGGAGAGTTTTTGGTGTCGGTTAGCGGTAAAACATTCTTAAACCATATGTATAAAAATTAAATTTGAATTTTAATTGTACATTAACTTTTCGTTAACTTACTCTAGAAGTCTGAGTGTAAGTTTCGAAAGTTTTTGACGTCACAACGTTTTCTGGATGAAAGGGTGATTATAATTGTTAGCGCTAAGTGAGATATTACGACTTGCACTTTGATGTTGTTAGGTAGTGCATATTAAAGCAGAGTGTAGTTCATAAAACACTTTTAGAGCTATTATTTTTAGAGCTATTATATTTACTTATAAGTTATTAGAATCTAATTGCTAGAATAAATTATTTACTTCATCACTCTCATTAAATTATGTATATATGCATACTTGTATGAAGTGAATACAAACAAGAATAATTTAATAATAATAATGGTTTTGCAGTAGTCTTTTGCTGTCAATTAAGTGATCCAAATAATTGAATGGCATGGTTTTCCTGAAATTAACATAAAGCGTCATGAATTTCGGATTCTGCTTATAATTTCGTCTCACGATTGCAAGACGAGCACTCTTATTAAGATGTTTAAAATATTCGAAAGGGAAAATGCTAAGGAATGCTGCAATATAGACTGCGAGCTAATCCGGGATAACAGCCAGAATTTGGTAAATATCGCAAGAACCTTTTACTAATTCATAAGACTTTAGATACTCACTGTAAGCAAGAAGTGACTTGAACTTACTCAAAGTCAGTTTTCAAATAAGACTTCATAAGTATAAAAGTTCTTAAACTAAGTACTTTGAAAGTTAATAATAGTTATGAGCTGAATTATGAAAAAGCAAGCAAATGCATGCGAAGAACGAACCTTGTAACTGCATATACTGATAGAAACTTTCAAAAATATCCAAAAAATCAACGTATTTATTTTTACCATCATGTGCTTCGCAAAGCAGCTGAATTGAAAACGTATAAAAGAAATGATCAGGTTCAATTACTAATAGGTACGTGTTATTTATCAATTACAAATATCAGAGATTACAGTCATATACTTAGAAAAAAGGATAAGACAAGAGACATTTTATTTAAGTTCTGTATTAAGTATTTGCTAAACATTATATATTATACATAGGTATTCATATGTAATGTTTTTAAAGTGTGTCAAAATACACAAATGTTCACAAATATACCTTTTACAATTAAAATAATAATAATAATAATGTTTAATAAACTATTATTATTCATTTTACAATTTAATATTCCTAATTGATTAGTTGCTATATTGTCCCTAAAATCAGAATTAAAATACCGCTAGTGACTGTTAGAAGTCTGCCTTCTTTTTTAGTAGTATTTTTCCAGTATATTTTCTTTCAAAGTCTTGGTAATGATAACATCCTGAAACATTCTAAGGCTGCAAATATTTATAAGACATCTTATTTAATTAAGGATGTACCGTAAAACTAAATTGTTGCGTGACAGTAGGTACTTAAAACGTTTGAATGCTTTAGCGTGTATCCTTTTTTCTCCGATGTACATAAAAAGATAACTAGCATATTTTATTACAAACGGCTTCACCCCAGGACGTTTCGAGCGTTATCGTTGGGAAAAATGATCCGAAATTATTACGACGTAACATTTGAAGTACATGGGTCGGCACCAAGGGACTTGTTATCAAAACATTGGTTTATACCTGTTTTATACTGACCTCGGTGTTGGTATAAAAACGTTGTTGTTTTAATTTAATAAAGTTTATAACTTATAGTAACTTGATTGAGGTTTGCCCAAAATTTTTTATACATATTTTTTTTTTTAAATGTATGAAAATAGTAATGATGGATAGTGATGATTGGAGATTTTATAAATAATTTTGTGTCCGAAACAAGAAAAATCACATAAAAAAATAGTGCGTGATGAAAGTTAAACCTATTTAAATATTTCTTGGAGTTCAATATTAATTCGTTAGATATAATTATTTTAAAATTTCATTAAACTATACAGTACTACCCGAGTAGAAATTTTTTCGTGTTCCTTAGAAGAATTGGACCGGGCATGCCCGGTCTGGACCGGTTAAGGTATGTATGTAACGCAGAAGATTTATCTGGACCTGATCCGGAAAACGTTATCGGTCCGGATGAGATTTCCTGATCGGTTCAAGATCAATCATCTGCGTTACATACCTTGTCTGGTCCGGGTCGAGTATGCCCGGTTCTTTTAAAAAACGTGAATGTAGTCTTGAAAAGATTGTTTAATAAAAAAAATATGAATTGATATTATAAATATCTTACTTTACATATTATTATATTTATTTCCGTCTATTTTTCCAATTTATTATTTACTTTTGTTTTTACTTTATTTTTATAGTATTAATTAACTATCATTATTTATTAGATTTTATTTATTTAACTTCTGTTAATTAACTACTTCCTACTACTTACGACTAGCTCCATTGTGTAAAAACGGACTCACTGCTAGACTTTCCTCATAATCTGTATTTATACTAAGTGCTCTTAGAAACATTGATAGCGTGATTCAGGCTCAGTTCGCGTGATTTCGTTGTTTAATTTTTGACTATTAATACTGGTATTATAAGAAAAGACTGTAAATTTTATTAAACGTATATTTGGCATAACACCAAATAGAATTTAATATTTATAATCAAAATATTTTTTTGTAGAATATCCATTAATTACATGAGCTATTTTTCGATCAGTTTAGACTGCATATGATAATAAATGCATAACAAATAATAAAAGAACAAATAACTTTGTACTTAATATAAACACCAATTAAAATTCAATTAATTTTGCCAAATTTTGCCACTTTTTTGAATTCTTATTTGAGTCTTTTATCGTCAAACCATCAACATTCAAATAATAGGTCTTTCCCTATGAAATTGCCGTTTTTAATTGAAAAAGTTAACGCACTTTTTTTTCTATATTTTTATTATTCAAAGCAATTACCCATGAAATCAATGCATTTTTGCCAACGTAGTGGTAACTTATTGATAATTATTGCTTTTCTTAAAAAACTCTGCTGGACGGGAGGCGCGCGTTGTCGTGCAGGAGCAGCGGAGCCGAGCGACGTTCGAGCTTCCCCATTATTTTGTTTAATTCTTAACAGTACACATCTGCAGTACTGTTCAATCCGTTTGGCTGAAGAAGAAGAAGAAGTTGTGAGGAATTACACCAGCGCTAGACCACCAAACAGTTACCATCACTTTCTTAGGGGTCATTTTAAATTTAAGACATTGTTTAGGTACTGAACCAGGATCTAACCAACGACGCGCCAACAAGACCCTGCTGCGACGTCCGCAGCGGGTCATGGCGAGGAGATTCCGGGAGTAGTCCCCAACGTTGGAGGAGGTCGCACGCATGTGGAGGCAGGCGCAGGACACCCTGTTGCGGCGGTGGACGGAGGACCTGGCCTCGCCGGTCCCCGGGCAGTGGACGGTGGACGCGATCAGGCTGGTCCTTCAAGGACCCCAGGGGTCCAAGTGGGTGAGGCGGCGGTTCGGGACGCTGACCTTCCATTTGGTGCAGGTATTTTCCGGCATGGGTGCTTCGGTAACTACCTGCACCAAATCGCGAGACGGGAGGTGACTCCAGCCTGCCACGAGTGTGGGCCACCAGAAGATACGGCGCTCAACACGCTGGAGGTGTGCGTCACGTGGGAGTCACAGTGGCACGTGCTTTCGGTGGTCCTCGGACGGGATCTCTCACTGCCGAGCGTCGTAAAAGCCATGCTCGACAGTGAGAGATCATGGCAGGCGGCGGTCTCCTTCTGCGAAGAGGTAATGATGAAGAAGGAGGCCGCGGAGCGAGCCAGGGAGAATGACGTCTCCGCTGACCCACTCCGGGAAGGAGGAGACGGTTTCCTCCCCCCCCCCCCCCTCGTAATAGTGGGGTCGCCGGCAGATAGTCGCGGGACTTCGGCCGGCCGGACGATACGAACCCACACGTCTGAGGGGTGGCCTTGTTGTGAGCGAGGCCACCCCACCATTGAGCCGGGGCCCGGAGGCTTTGTCCGGGCCTACCGCCGGGGCGAGGTGGCGAATGCTAGCGCGACCCCATTTCGCCCCACCCAGGCGGATGACTGCTCACACGTGGTGGTTTTTAGTCAGTAGGAGTCTGACATAACCCTCTGGCGCCCCCGCGCTGGAGGATATCCATGATGGATTTTCCCCACGTTATAAAAAAGGATCTAACCAACTAGCTGAGCGTTTGCGATTGTCGAATAGAATCCATTTTTCATCACAAGTAACAATGCGATTCAATATGCCTTCGTTCGTGTGTCTGTTGAGGAGTGCAAGGCACGTCTCGACGTGTATTTCGCGCTGGCGTTCATTTAATTCGTGAGGCACCCATTTGTCGAGCTTCTTTACCTTGCCAATTTGACGCCAATGGACCACTGTTGTTTTAGTGCTAACTACGAAAGCTGCTGCTAATTCAGCTGTAGTTTGAGAATCATCAGCCTTCACAATTGCCTTTGATTCGTCATTGTCGACAAACATTTTCGACCGACCACGCGGTTCATTTCTTATGTCAAAATTTCCGGAACGAAAGCGAGCAAACTAATAACGGGTAGTACAATCGTTAGTAGTGTTCGCACCGTAAAACTTCGTTGATGTTGCGTGCCGCTTCTGCCACTTTGCTACCACGACGGAACTCATTACTCCATTATCATTCGAATTTTCAACATATCCATGATGACGAAAAACGTAAAAATGCGATGTAAACATAACGCTAACCATTAAACGAATGACTTATTATAAAAAAGAAATCTATATTTTTTAAATAAAAATAATTTGAAATTCGATTTCTTAGCGATTTTTTTTAGTTTTGAAATAGCCAGGACGACGAAATGGCCTACCTACAGTGAAATTTAGTTATAAGGTCTTTACCTTACGTAAAATTTAGTTATAAGGTCTTTACCTTATAACTAAATTTCACTGTTGCGACAAGAGCACTGTCAAAATTGAGTGCTAGAAAGATAGATGAATTTTTCTGCTTCAAATTTCTTTAAAGAACAAATCCGGTTGATGTCTTGAGAATAAACAAATTTCAATCATACAATTGTTCTAAATAACTGACAGATCGCTTTCAGGGTTAAAAATAAGTATGATTAAAAATTTTGGAAATGTGATGGAAATATAATGAAAATGAATATGCATTATTTATTTTCCAAAAAGTTCTTTAAGTTCGTGAATATTAAATTATTACCTTATAATTATTCAGTGGGTTTCAGTAAAACTTGTAACAAGTTAACACCTCGTGTGCTGGGGTAGCCCCCAGCAGTTTATAACATAATCAACATAATACGGAACATTCTAGCTAGAAATTAAGTTACAAGCGATTCAACATCTTGATTGTTTCGGAGAATCGTTTAAATTGAGACTATTTACAATGTTAGATTTGAAAATCGAAATGTTTTATGTGATTTGATACTTGTGATTGCTTCCTGTTTATTTTTTAATGAGTTATTTAGTAAGTAATAAAGTTATGTATTTGTTCTTATCAATGCTTAAAAACTTTTAAAAGAATTATTTAATACATTTTATTTAATTTTACTAACTAGATTTTTCTATTGGCCCAAGAGGTTTTAACGAACAGACCTTCGTCATTTAGTAAAACCTAAAAGTTTTTCTGTGTATGCTTCTAATTCCCGGAAAAAACATTCCTCAATGTGAATTTTGGGTTACGGTGATTTTGGAAGATATTGAGTAAAAAAATGTTGTATATTATACATTATTATTTTTTTTTTACATATTTTCTTTTGAATACTATAAGAAATCACGATATCTTTTGCTATACACCTAGTGGCGGTTGGAAACCCCTATCAAACTTAAACTATAAGCAATATAATATATATACTAGCTGTGCCCGCGACTTCGTCCGCGTTGAATTTAACGAAAAAGTTATTGTTCAGTTCACCGAGTTATAAAATAAAATAAAAAATCTATAATAAAAGTAGTTACTCCTTACTACATCAGCTAACAGACAGACAGACAAAAATTGTAAAAAAATATATTTAGGTATACCTATGTACCGTGTGTATCCATATGCATTTCGTAAAAAGCGGTTGTTTTAATATTACAAACACATTCAAATTTTATTTATTTGTTAACCGACTTCAAAAAGGAGGAGTTTACTCAATTCTACTATATATATTTATTTGCTTTACTTATAATATATTATATAAATATATTTTTAATGAATGTTCGGGGATAACTTCGTCATTTATGAACCGACTTTGCAAATTATTTTTTGTTGGAAAGGAGATATCCCAAGAGTGAAACTATGATAAGAAAACCAGGATCTGATGATGGAATCCTCTAGAAATCGAGGGCAACCCTCGAAAATCGTAGTGACGACTAGCGCGTTTGTTAATTTTATCGTCAACTTACGTGTTATTACTTGTCGATGTAATTGAAGTCGATTTTTTTTTCGTTTGCGAGCAAATACCTTTAAGTACATAGATGTATATATAATGGCGCCTGGGTGCAATTAAGACCGTGGCGCACTATTAATGAAAAAAAAAAAATATACTGCAGATTTGTATATGTGCGAATATTCATCCCAATCGAGAATCGAACACGCAGCCCCCGGTATTAAGGCATATATATAGCATAAGGCTATACAGCACACACATCAATACGCGACAGCGGTAGTTTTTTTGATTCCGTGTCATTTTATCGTACATAATTTATTTAATATCACAAATCACTACATAGTATAAAACAAAGTCGCTTTTTCTGTCCCTGCACATGTATGTACGCTTAAATCTTTAAAACTACGCAACGGATTTTGATGCGGTTTTTTTTAATAGATAGAATGATTCAAGAGGAAGGTTTATATGTATAATAACATCCATCAAATAGTGGAAAATACTGTTATTTTTGAGTTTTCTAATGTTATGTCGTAAATTATTATTATTTTTTCGCTTAAATTGCAAACGCAGGCTGAACCCTACGAGATTTATCAAAATAATGTACTAAGTATTATACACATTAAAAAGGTCTACAGAAAACTCCGCGATGGTATATACCTATCTCTTATGGATATCCCACAATAACATTTTTTTGTCATTTACTTTTTACGACAAATAATGGCTAATTTTCGAAGCGATTTTAACCAATACAGCATTAATCCTTATCCAATTAAATACCTTAAATATGTTTTTTATTTAATATAGATCTATATGGCCTTTTACAGCATATGATTTAAATGAATATTTTCGAAGATATTACAGATTTAAAAATCGCGGTATGTAGCGTTTGCGGCGGTTCCAGCCGGCTTTTACTCAAAGTTAACGCGTGCGGGCCACGGGCAGTAATGAATAAATCAAAACTACTGGATCGATTTTAATCATTTTTTCAGTGAATGACATAGGCTATAATTATATTTTATACCCGTGCGAAGCCGGAGCGGGTCGCTAGTAATATATATAATAGACAGTTTTCAGGTTGATCTACAGCAGGCATGTACATAAACGTTTAATCTTTGTTATATTAGTACAGTGAGCTGAACGTAGTCGAATTTCGTAGCTTGTTTTATTTAACAAGGGGCTGTTATCCCACGGGAGCAATATAACAATTTTATCAAGTTAGCGTCGTGCCAAAGCTAATATTAGCAAAAAAAAAACTTCAAGTGATTTACAACATTAATCCACACGTTCAGGACCCAGCAAATTGGGTAACTTACCGATATAAATATTCGAACAACATTTATATTGGTTATGTATTCTTATCGCGTTCGGGCTTAGGTTACATTTCATCGGTAAGACACTTGGATCGTACTAAATCATGCCCTCAAACTAACCCCATTATTGACTGAATACGTGCCTACAAAATGCGTACAATTAAATAGACATTAGTAGGTAGAACATATATATTCGAATCGAGTACCTCATCTTTTTTAATTCGGTTAAAAATAAGGTTTTACATGCACTTTTAAATCATAATATTAAAAAAAATTAGATATAATAGTCGGTTGTTAGCAATAACATAAGCATTAAGTTGCTTACCTTAGGAAAAGACGCCTGTGTGTGAATATTATAAGATTTATTTATTTATTTACTTATAATTCTAAAAGTGTTTTTTAAAAGTGTTTTAGAAGGACATTTTCAAGGGAGACGATATTATACCTAACTCAATCAATATATTTTTAAATACAAAAGAAAACAAGACAAGAATAAAAATGTTTTACACTAGCTACTAATAATATTTAAGACAAACATAAACATATACATTTATTCCTAGACTCGGGGCGGGAATCCAACCCACAACCCTCGGAGCATTAAGCAAGGTTACAAACTACGCCAACGGGCTAGTCGTCACAAAAGTGCAACAATCAATCGTGTAATACACTAGATTATTATTTCCTACTAGCTGACCCGGCGAACTTCGTATCGCCTAACAGTCGATTCTTTAATTTTTTATTTTTTTAAGTTAATAAGTCAACAATTACATTAAGTCAAAAATTAAAAAATTATAAAACTCACAAAATTCTTTTAATAGTCACTAAAAAATCACAATGAAAAAAAAATTTTTTTTTTTAGAATTTTTCTCTCCATAAGAACCACCCTCGTACTTCAAGGAATATTTTAAAAAAAGAATTAGCGAAATCGGTCCAACCGTTCTCGAGTTTTGCGCTTAGCAACACATTCAATGACTCATTTTTATATTATAGATAAACAAATCCTTAAACTTAGAATGAGTGTTCAACGTGTGTACACATAAATATTTTATTAAAAATAATTTCATGTTTATTCACAAATAAATAACGCCGCGTAACTTCGTATAGTCACAAGTCATAAATCAAATAAGTTTTGAAGGCACGTAGCGAGAGTTCTTACCGAGCTACGATGTGGCTTACATTTGGACTACATTCACTCGTAACGGATATTACCACTTGTTGTTTAACTTATTCGATACAAGCATAAAATTTTATTGTGTGTTTTTTTCTTTGGAAAACAGAAATGAAATTTATAATTTAATTATAACTTTGTGATTTCAAATTATTTGAAATGAAATATTCAGTCAAACTGTACCTTATTTGTACTAAAACTTATATATATGACAAATTTCAAAACCTATAATGAAATTGCGTACGTGTGTTTTTCAATAGTTTTTTTTTTCTAGTTGTTAAAACAACCGTTAGGTACTTTTTTACTAATTATCAAATAATTATGTTTTTCGCGTTGGCGCAACGGTCACAGCCATGAATTGTACCTGTTGCGCTGACAAACATTTGTATTGGCCATACAGGTGTTTGCCGTGGTCTGGGTGTTTGTGCAGTCCTTGTGGGTCTCCCCACCGTGCCTCGGAGAGCACGTTAAGCTGTCGGTCCCGGTTGTTATCATGTACACCTGATAGCGATCGTTACTCATAGTAGGGAATATATCCGCCAACACGCATTGGAGCAGCGTGGTGGATTAAGCTCTGATCCTTCTCCTACATGGGGAAAGAGGCCTATGCCCAGTAGTGGAATATTACAGGCTGAAGCGTATGTTTTTAAAATACACACATAGTAGTAGTTTGTTTATAAGTTAAGCAACTTAATGACTGTTTTACAGTCACACAGGAGTGATTCAAGTTTTTTGAATATAAATAAGCATAATAAATATATAAATATTAGAACCTGGTTCGAACTTATAACTCTGGTGGAGAGAAGTGTCACTGCCCACTGTACCAGCGAGCTCGTTAAATTATCCTACGTTTGGGTGTCGCATAATGGGTATACCTAATATCCTTTGCAGAGCACGCAGACCTGTCAATCTCGGCGGCTACCCTATTAAATTACATTATTATATTATATTATCAAATGTATAATTTTAAATGGGGAATACTCATTTTCCCTTAAGCTTTGGTTAATAATTGTATTTGCTCACAAACGAAAAAAAACCGACTTCAATTACATTGACAAGTAATACAATATAGGTAGACGAAAAAATAGTCAAATAAATACGCGTTATCAAAGATAACTCAAAAAGTTTTTATCAGATCTCGTAAAAATTTAAATGTGACCACATGATAAACACCAGCTTTCGACGAAAGTAACAATCATCAAAATCGGTGTACCCAGTAAAAAGTTATGCGGTATAATAATACGTAGGTCGACGAAAAAATAGTCAAGTTAAAACGCATAATTAGATAATTATAACTCGAAAAGTAGTTGTTAGATCTCAAATAAATTTAAATGGGACCAAATGACATATATCACCTTTCGAATAAATTTTTTTTGTAAAAATCGGTCCACTCCTTTAAAAGTTCTGAAGTAACAAATATAAAAAAGTACCTCCTCCTTTTTTGGAAGTCGGTTAAGAAGAAGATTATTTTGGACTTCTAAGGACTCAAAGATATAATTAAGTTTTTTTTTATTTTTTATTTTAAACGATCTTAAGGAAAAAATAAAGTCCTTTAATTTAATTTCACCACAAAGACTTCATTTTTTTATATAGTTGTCGTATAATTTTAAAATACAATTTGGTTTATATTCATTTATTCTAAAAGTTTTTTTTTTGAATTTGGTTGTAGATAGGACCGTCTTTGATATACTAATAGTTTAATTATTATTATTAAAATGACCTAGGAATATTTCTATAATGTTATATTTAATAATTACCTTTTTGTTTTTGTATGCGTGATGTGGGTCTTGAGACGAATTTGGAACAAACCAACCCGCCTGCCCAGCTTGGTGACTATGGGCAACACACATGGGTTCACGTCATTTTTGGCTCGAACTTGCGGAGGCCTATGTCCAACAGTGGACTGCAATAGGCTGAAATGATGATGATGATGAATGCCTGCATGACTATTAGTTCCATGAGCCATAGTCTCACGCCTAAATTGCTTAGTCAAGTATAGGAGCTCAGAAAATTTATCAGATAGTTATATAGTTAACACTTAACGCCCCCCACTGGGATTGATTCCTGCGACGGGCGTTCGGAAACACACAATATCAAGCATAAACGCCCAGACTACAGCAAACGTCTGAATGGCCAATACAAATGTTTGTCATCTGCGTGTATCCAAGACTGCCAGTGCAACAGTCTCAAAACAATGCCGTTGACTGTTACGCTAAAGCGTCATCAAAAATTTCCTTGAAAAGTTTAGAAGTTTTCAAATCTAGTTTAGAACAAAAGCAGAAAACGATAAAAACAATGAAATTTACGAATTATATAAAACCTTTCGAAACAACCCTAATACAAAAAATAATGTACATGAAACAAGAGATTTTGTCGTGTTTCGTAAAATAAAGTTATATTTTTTTTAGATCTGTGTATTTACGTAAAAGTTATCAAAGAAAATATTATTAAGATATAAATCTTTTAAGATCAAAAAAGATATTTCTTTTTTTTTTTATTAATCTAATGTAATGTAGCGTATAAGCGTTTTCGCTTGTACTACAATGTGGAACTCAGTGGAACTGTGAAATTTAGTAAGTATTTAGATACAGTACAGTACAGTTAGTATATGTGAGAAAGTGGATGTTTTTAATGATAAAATATCCTGCCTTCAAAAAAGTTGTCTTGGGATTGCTGAGGGATTAATTACTTATAAGTGATTTTTGTATTTGCTGTTTATGTTTGTTTTTTAACTTACTAAATCTATTTTTAATTATACTCATCTGTATTTCAATTTGAAGATATAATATTTTAATAATACTAGTGTTACATTTTTTTGTGCATGTTGTGACAACTTAAAATGTTGCGTATTTAAGCTTAATTGTAGTACATAGTTTTTATGTGAAAATTATAATGTAGCAACTACTGTTTGTCCAAATGAAATAAATAAATAAATAAATACATATTTAAATGTGTTAACTATATGATTAAATTGACGATCGCTCTGTTGTAATGGTGCGTGTGCCGTATTGGCGGTGCATAAACACCAGCGGTCACAGTTTCAATTCAAACTCCGAGTGGATATTTGTGTTAAGCATATATTAATTTTCGGTCTGGTTGTCGTTTTTGTGGGTTTCCTCATTGTACCTTGAAGAGCACGTTAAGTTTTCCCAAATAATATCATATACACCTTGGGATAAGCCTATGAACCCGCAGTGGCATATATTAAGTTCCGATCATTTTCTTTTACGGTGAAAAAAGGCCTATGCCCAGAAGTGGGATCTTTCTCTCTGAATCGTGGTCATGATCGTGATTTATGTTATACGCCATATGTTTTAAATAGTAAAATAATCTGTAAATACCAAAAAAGCTATAAAAACAAAGACCATGACAAATATTTGTAGAGTATATTGCAGGAATCTCATCGCTGGTGCGTTTTCACAAAAAAAAAAAGCTAAAATGTTAATTTTATATCCGTAGTACATCACGTTAATAAATAATGAACGAAAAATAATATCCTTATTTCCAAAGCTAAAATATTTCAATGAATTCAAGTTTTAATATAAAATATTTTTACGACCGCCACTGTTACAAAATTTTCCCCCGAAACATTCTGGAGGCGTTCAGAAAACCACTACAAAGATTAAATTGGTCGGAGGGACGCTAACCGCGACGCTCTTTGTAAAATTCCTTCGGCTGTCAAAGACGAAGTTTCCTTGTAACGCTTGAAATATTATAATAACCGTTTAAATTTGTCTAAGTATACCTTTCATATTTTACGCTTTTTAACTAGAGCAACTGTATTTTCGTATTGGGTATTACATCTTCTACTTCACAACACGCAATTCCGTTGGGTGATAGATTATCTCATAGTAAGAGAACTATGTCTAGCAATAAAAAATTCCACAGTATTTATTATAAGCGTTACAATCTGTCTAAAACCACGAGAGAGGTCTTGTATTGAAGCAATCCTTAAGTGGGTGGTACTATCGCTAGTTCAAACGTCAGTAAAAAACTTTATCGTAGGTATTATTTACGGTAGCAATCTTCGCTTGTGAAACGCCGGTCGACCCACTGATAATAAATATTAGAACATTTACATTTGCTATTATTTATTCTAAAGGTATCCGAACGAGGTTCTTGTACAGTTCTCTTAGAAAGATAGTGAAGTGAATAAACGTAGTTTCAAAATTAATTTTGGAATATTTTGTTAAACGCTATTTTGAAAATAATTAATACAAGTCCATCTAAGACACAAATTTTATTGAACTTTTTCGAGTTAAATTATAATAACTTGCTACTTATGCCATGACGAAATAGGATTTTGTGTCACTTATTTCTGGTATTTATGTTGTGTGGTTACGGTAATAAAGAATATAGCCACCCCCTCTCTTCCCGTGGGTGTCGTAAGAGGCGACTAAGGGACAACACAGTTCCACTACCACCTTGGAACTTAAAAAGCCGACCGATGGCGGGATAACCATCCAACTGCTGGCTTTGAAATACACAGGCCGAAGACGGGCAGCAGCGACCTCGGTGCGACAAAGCCAGCCCTGCGGTTACTAACCCACCTGCCTAGCGTTTTGACTATGGGCAAAACATTCACGCCATTTTTGGCTCTAACCTGCGGAGGCCTATGTCCAGTAGTGGACTGCGAAAGGCTGATGTGGTGATATTTCTGATATTTAATTAATTACGTGAAATTTCAACTATGACAAGACCTTATGTACATATATTTATAGTCTTAAATCTATCAATGTAAAGGATGAACTTTAATATTTTTTTAAAGTAGTACACAAGTTTTATTGAGGTAGGTCACAGCTGAAATTATCGTGTTCAAAATCTAGAGCAGTCCAACTGGAAAAGTACCTCAACTTTACATAATATCACAGCTAAACAATAATGCTCTTACTATAATCATTAAAAATATTGCTCAAGATAGTCGGAACTACTGGGAAGTATCGGGAGCCTAGGGTAAGCGTGCTTCTGGTGGTTCTTGTTATTGCAAATGTCCGACTACGGTTGGCTTCGGTAACCGCGTACCATCAAATAAACCATACAATTTATTTACCACACAAGTGGGTGACGTCTAACTTAAGCAAAAAAAGATGAAAAAGAAAATGTAGAATAGAAAAAATATAGATTTACAGTTTTTTTTTTTTAATGTTATTTCTAGAGATGAACTTATTTAATTTATTGCCTGAACAGTTTTAATTATACAAATAGATTCACGAAAAGTTTACCAGAACTTTTATATAAGAAAAATATTTGGCTTTTTTAGTATTATTATGAGTATAAATATTAAAGTTGGAATATCTTTATTTAATATTTTACAAAGATAAAATATACAGATAATTTATTTTTAAAATTATTAAAATTCGTGTTATAATTTCAAGTCGTATCAGCTCAATATAAAATATAATTGTATTTTCTCCTAAACGAAAAAAAAAACGACTTCAATTACATCGACCAGTATTACAACGTAGGAAGACGAAACAATAGTCAAATTAATGAGTACTATTAGAGATAAATCAAGAAGTACTAGTCAAAATACTAGTACTAGTAGTGGTTAATTTGAATTGAACTACTAGGACAAGCAATACCTTTTGAAAAAAGGATCAATTAAATTTAAATATTACTACACAATACAATAAGAGTCGAAATTGGCTAACCCAGTGAAAAGTTATGAGCTATCCTCCTCCTATAATAAAGTCGGTTTCAAAATCCAACGAATTTTGATGCATAATTATAATAGAAAATCCTATTCTGTTTATTAGTTTGTTTTAAAATCGAGTCTTCAAATTTTCTGATCTTATTTTACTATACATTTCAAACTACAAACTTATATTACCAAAAATAATGAAGAATATTTATACCAGAATTTATAAAAAGTGAAACAATAAGTAAAGTGTTAACCGATATGACAAGAAACAAAACTAATTCCGGAGAAACTTCCTGAAACTTTCTAGTAGTTTCTAGTATTTTGTTCCACTTCTTTGCAACCACGGCCTTAGTAGTTGGCCAAAAATATCGATATATTATAAGTTAAGGCATAAAAGTACATATTGTAATAAAATATAACTTGATGATACATATCTGAAAGCAGATCATCTATTATATTATATATTTGCGCCTAATATGATCCAAGATGATCATATAAAAAAGAAATAAATCAGAAAACTTTTATGCAAGTTTCACATTCTTAGCAAAGAAAAACGAACAGTGAGACGATACAAAAAAAAATCGTTTTTTTTTTGTTTTGTTTCAAAAGCTCCTTAACAGTTATGAGATCAAATTAAATTAGTATAAACATTAAGCCACCGTCCACGCGGATCGTATAATTTTATTATAAAAACGCCAAGGTTAAACCGTTTCAGACAATTCTACGTCACGTTTGCATGAATTAATTTCAGTCAACATGGCACTCTCACTCAGATGGACGTGACGGGAAAACGAATGTTAAATCTCGGAAGATTTGAAAATAAGAATGAAATAAGTAGCTCATGGTTTCGAAATGAAGTCCGTTAATTAAACGGCCGGCCCAGCTGGATAGTAAGATACGTGTATCGAATGAAAATGAGCTTTGCTTCATTTAAATAAAGTTGATATTTAATTAAATTTTAATGCGTAAATTAAAAGTTAAAATAATATTTCATCATATTACCCTTATTTCCCGCGAGATGCATACTTTCCGTTTTAGTAAATTAAATAAATTTTTAAATTGTGCTACGTCATTCGTCACTAGTTAATTTAGGAAATACACTTTTGTATCCAATAATGTTTCTTACAACAAAATGAAAGCAATGCGCTTGTGCAGATTAGTATCAACTAAAGACTCCTAGTTAACTCCTTTTCAATATTAAATTAAAAATTTAAAAAAAGCCCCGACACTATAATAACCTGAGGTGCCTTTAAAAAGTAATGATGATGATGAACATAATTTGTTTGTATACTACAACTGTACGTACATTGTCATAAATAAAGTTTTTTTTTAACATTGTATGACCACTTCATAGGTCACAAACTAATGGAACTATATAATGCTATGCTATGAATAAATTTTTTCACACTTACTCTTTATTATATTATTCTGGAAAATACTGGAAAAACGAAACTAAGAAACGGTAACGGTCCTACAGAGAGATAATTCCAGTCATTTTTCCATTTCTTCTCAAGCCCCTGTGTCCAAGTGACTAATGATGTCTCGTTAATCACGTAAAAGCTTTTTCATACTTATCTAGACACACAGCATTATTGTTGGAACAATGGATAGGAAAAATCGGCTAAGCACAAGTCGTAACACGAATGATTCCTCTACAAAATGTTTAATATCACATACTTATTAAGATTGAACTGAAAATGCCGAAAACAGTTTTCTTAATGTAAATCACTTTTAATTTAAATTTGCTTTTTTTTATTATTCTTTTTTTCATAAAAAGAGTTGTAAAAATAAAAATGATAAAATTAATTTGTTGGACTAAATATCTATATTAGATCGCCGGCGGAGTCTGGATGAGAATTGCCGGAACCGGTATGTTTGGCGCGAGCTAGGCGAAGCTTATCGCCAGCAATGAACTACGATAGGCTTGAGTAAATTTTTTCTAGTATGTCTGCTGTCTGCTTTTTACGGTTTGACATGAAATAAATTAGTGGATTTTAGGCGCGGACCCCTAAGGACCTTTATTCATATTGTCCCATTGATAACATATAATATAGTATCATACTATAAGATTGTTTAAACATATTGATCTTAATTTTGAAATTCATAGTTCGTATTGTAATGAAACTGTTCTGTTAACGATATACTTTTTTAATTATATAAAAAAACTGTTATTCTTGATTAACTGATTGATTAACTAAGGTAGGAGCAGCTCGACTGGGGTAGTACCTCGATGTTACAGAAGATCATAGCCTAAGTAATACTGATGGTGAGTAAGGTGACTAGGGCTCCTGTAGGTCCTGTACGGTGTGTAGTGTTGGCAGCGCGCTTGCGATGCTTATGGTATTGCAGACATCTATAGGCTACAGTAATCGCTATATATATATATATATATATCATCATCATTCCAGCCTATTGCAGTCCACTGCTGGACATAGGCCTCCACAAGTTCGCGCCAAAAATGCGTGAACTCATGTGTGTTGCCCAATAGTCACCACGCTGGGCAGGCGGGTTGGTGACCGCAGGGCTGGCTTTTTCGCACCTAAGACGCTGCTGCCCGTCTTCGGCCTGTTGTTTCAAAGCCAGCGGTTAGATGGTTATCCCGCCATCGGTCGGCTTTTTAAGTTCCAAGGTGGTAGTGGAACTTTCTTATCCCTTAGTCGCCTCTTACGACACCCACGAGAAGAAAGGGGGTGGCTATATTCTTTTTTTTTTTTTTTTATATATATATATATATATATATATATATATATCATTCGCCTATTCATCCTCTTGTGTGTGTGTGTGTGTGTGTGTATGTGTGTGGTGTGTGTGTGTGTGCGTAAATAAATAGCAGGGGCATATTTATCGCAAATTTTCTAAGCACCCTAAATATCATAATTATTACGAAACTTGAAGAACATTTTGTTATACTCTATATAAAGCTATTACTTAAATTTTCAGAGCAAATTGACATAACGTAATTGATATAGGTTTCCAACCTGAAACGGGATAATGTTATTTACAATGTTTACCTAGTTTAACATGTTTTTATTTAATTAATCCCCAGTTTAATTAGCCAGCAACGGCAAATTACCTTTTCCTTAATTTATCTCATACAAGATAAATGGGGTTTTAAGGCGTCATTCAAGAGTCTTTGGCGGCATGACGAAATAAAATGGTTTAAATTAACTTTTATAAAATGTATAACATATTGACTGAATAAAATTCTTTAAAATTTATTACATAACTTTTCGGTGTGAAAAAGCCGTCTTAATTGAGCTTCTTAGTATTTATGCGTTCATTTACATACGTGTAAATTTATAATGTTCGTATGAGAAAATTAAATATCGAAAATCCACAAGGTTGTCTGAAAGTTATCGTCATTTAGCGATACGACCTTTTTATATAGCTATACATATTTCTTTTGAAGTATTTTATTGTGCCTATTTTTTTATGCTGTACAATAGAGAAAATTATTATTATTTTTGTTACTATCACAAATATAATTTATTTCTTATATTATTTATAAATAACTAATATACTACGAGCTACTAAATTGGTAAATATAATTATATGAAATTAAACAATACCTAAATAATAAGTTTCATATGATTATAGCTTCAATAAAGGTTAAAGTAATGAAATTCCAAAGCTAATTAAATTTAATTTTCCTTCATCCCCTTCAGTACTCTCTGGGGTAGTATATTCTAAATTAAAATTTGCCGTATCTATATGTCTAATCAATAAATTCTTACAACAAAGTTTAAACATGACCCTTATTCGTTTTAATTATCATTTTCCGCTAATTTTTGAATCTGTTCCGATTCCTTAAACGTATCTATCAAAATTTTCAAAAAAAGAAAATAAAAATAAAAAATATCTATTTATTTAATTTACGATTTTTACGGTTTTATTTCTGGGTGACACATCTTTTTTTTACCTACAGTCAATTAACGTTTACTTTAATAAATATGTTTATGTACTACTCGACCCACACGAAATTAGGAAGTATTTTTTCAAAAAGTATTTGACGTAATGCAAATTGATACATTAAAACAATTTACTGATTAACTTTTTGTCGAATTTAAATTATTAATTAATATAATATCGCCTTTACTTTCACTAATTATTGTACAAATGCTTGTACAAGACTACGAATGTTTTTATAATAGCGTTAAATGGAGTAAGTTACATAAATGTAACCTTTTAGAGGGTGAAAAGTATATTTTCGTTTAAACTGAAACGACAAACTAAGTTTTTTGCTTAGAGCAATGTAACACATCGCTGAAGTGACTTGGTAATGGAATTTTCGACCCCGGGCTCTAACATATGTTTTAACACATTAAATAATTTGTTTAACTTTTATAACAACTATATTATATAATATAATATTATAATAACCATACATATAATATATATATATATATATATAAAGAACTGACTGAATATTAACTACCGCGCAATATAAGGTATATATATATATATATATATATATATATATATATATATATATATATATATATATATATATATATATACCTTATATTGCGCGGTAGTTAATATTCAGTCAGTTCTTATAATTATTTCACATGATATATAAATTTTTCTTCGAAAAAGTTTTCTTAAAATTTTGTTGTCAGATAAATCTGATAAACTATTTGAAAAAACAAAAAAAAAACACATTGTACACCAAAATAATGTACATGTTGACCAAAGAATATACCACCTCATTATCGATGCAATCGCCTTGTACAATAATTAAAATCATACGCTTTATCTTCTATGTAAAAACCTTAGGTCTAAATATTTCTTAGACTTATATAACAGAATATCTCTCGATCGATATAATACGAGGATGAGATTTCTCGCCGTTCGAACTATACCACTACAGTTGAGAGATGAAAGTTGGAAAGCCACTCTTGTTGTCGATTCTCAGCAATTGACTATTGACATAGACGCTGCAATTCAGACTCGAAATGATTGCGTCTGTTTGAAATTGAACAGTATTTCATTGATATTTCACAATAACATCTTTTCAATACAAACAGTTTAGTATTATTAAATACTTTAGAATAATAATATTACGAATTATTAAGTAAGTAAACAATTATTTACCTAGTTTTATATTATAGATTCGTAATGAATGTATTTTATTTATAAACTAGATCTCTATTTTAAAGCAACTATGATTTTTTACGTATGTTGTCGGTAAACAAGCGCACAGCTCACGTGATGGTAAGCGATTATTGTAGCCTATAGACACCTGAAATACAACAAGCATCGCAACGCGTTGCCGACCCAATTCCCCCCATGTGATCTTCATCAGCAAAAAGTGTGTTTAAGTATATAAAATATATTTAAATTAATAGCTCCACTCCTCTGCTCATAATATGTAAGAACCGACAGACGTCATTATTTAGCCTTTAAATTCTTACTGTATTTTTGGGTAATAGCATTATAATACAGGAAAAAATTGGTAGCACTAAAAAAGATTAATTTTGTCCTTTTATAAATCTTCAATGCTTATTTTTCTTTGATTTCTTATATAGACAGACAATGACAATGATAAAGATTGACCTTGAAATGCAAATAAAAGTTATAAAGTATACAACAGCGTCAACTATAAGTTTTACATTTTGATTACCAGTTTAATTTAATTTATTAAAGTTCCTTAAATTTGATTATAGACACGTGTTAACTCAGTGTTCATGTAAAAAATACTTATGTTTTTGGCGCAACCACTGTTGAACATATACATATATAACAATTTTAACAATAACTACTCAAATAAATAACACAAATAAATAAAGTTGTAATGCAATTATAAGCAAGATTTTCTTAATTTTTTTTGAAGAATAACAATACTTACTTAATTATTTTCATTAATTAAATGAAATAGGTATTTTATTATTTCTTCTCTTTGGCAGTTTATTAGATTTAATTAAGCTTGCAAAATGTTACTGCAAGCCGAAGAAAATTGAGTTTTCAATCTACTTAGGAAACGTAACTGCGTTAAAACTTGGGATGGCTTGTTTTCAAGGCATTACGTGGAGTGCTATAGATATAATTTGACCAAAATTATAGCATATCTCAAATAAATTAAAAGACTGATTAAATGGAGAATTATTTTGTTTACCTCTACAAATACTAAGCTTTAGTTTTTTTTTTAAAAAGTAACTAATAGTAATACAGCCAGGGATGACAGTAAAATAATTCTAAAATTCATTTTCGAAATTAGTAACGGTAAAATACATTTCTTAATTTAACTTTTAAATTTACTTAAGTAATAGTACTTCTACTGAGTATTCGAACCGATTTTTATTACTTTCGAACCAAGTATAATGTATATGCCGTAGCATAATGTTAACTTTGTCACTATTTTAAAAAATATCGTATTTATATGAAATTTCTTTCGAAACTTGTAATTGGAATTGGTAATTGGAATCGTGAAAAAAAGGAGATGACTTTTTTGAAACTCATTGGCCTTAGTCGTCTATTGCAGATGATTTAGACAGTGTCAGACAGACACTGTGACGCCTAGGCCACTCTTTAGGAAAACGCAGAGTTGCCTAAGTTCTGCGCCACCCCCTTGACCTCACTGGCTAGGCCCACAGGAACGACGAGTCGATACGTGTGGAGCCAGTTTGGCTACAGGAGTCTTTCGCATTTTAGAGCTATGCTTGACGGAGACCCCATTCCGGGTTTCAAATGAAGTCTTCCTTCTCCAAAACTCTGATGATTTTGAGCCACGTTTATCCCTCGGTCGCCTTTTACAACCCCTACGCGAAAAAAGGGGGTGTTGCTATTCTACTCGGCCGACACCACACGGAGAGTCCGTTTCAACACAGGAAGGGTTTCTAGGGGTAGCTGCATTGATATCCGTAACGCATAGCTTAGTATTTGAGGGATACAGAGCTAACGCACACAAATAAATGTACTTTAGCGGTTAGCGAGGAGTCCGTCGACATATTTGTTATATGACGTCTTACTTAATCTATAAGTATAATTAGAGCACGTGTTATAATAACACAATCAGTTCGAATCAGTTAGAATATATTATCCCATCAAAAGGATTTTCATTAATTTGATTTTTCAAAATGGATTTATAGTTTTACATTTTCTTGAAGTGTGTACATTTCTTTCCGATGAAAATTGCAATATTTTACGTATTTGCGTTACGTATTATCGTAATGAATTTTTATTTGTAATATTATAATATATTTGTGGATCCGTGTTTAATTTGGAGTCTGATCCCTAACTTGACTTTATTCTGAACAAGGTCGGGCTTTACTAATAATGATATTATTTTTATTCAATTCAGATATTCCTTTGAACAATAGATAAATCTTGTAAGTTACCACATGATTACACGACCTACAATACGCTCATTATGGTAAAAAAAAACTCATAATTTTAATCAAAATCGTAAGGTCGTTACAAAGTTGGGAAATAAAATAAGCGGGTTATTTGAAATTCGAGAATAATTAATTCATCTAAAGAATTCAAGTCGTTAAAGAATCATTTAGTTTTCTCAGTCTCTTTTTAGCATCTAAAATGTGATCTAATGGAACGAGACCAACCTAGGTAGTAATAAATAGGTTTTTTTTTTATTAATATCAACATATGCAGCTAGTTATTATTTGCTCAATTTTTACCCGACTGCCAAGGAAGGGTTATGTTTTTCGCGCGTATCTTGTATGTATGTATATTTGTATGTAATATTCTTTACTACCTCATATTTCCAGAACCACTGAACGGATTTACATAATTGAGGTATCGTTAGGTTCGTCTTAGCTGCCCAAGTGTTCTTAGATAGGTGACATTAAAAAAAATCAAACATGGCGGCTGTGCGAAGCCATTGTAGTTAATGAAAAAAAAATTTTTTTCTCGAATACTACAATATGGGTATCAAATTGAAGGGCACAATACAAGGATTTTAAAAAGGTATATCATGATTATTACTACCGTAATGCTAATAAAGAAATACAATATTAAAGTTTAAAAAATGTGGACTTTGCTCTTTCCCACGCCTATGCCATGCCAAACTCGCCTCCTAGGCGACGATCAACTTCGGGGTGTAGCCTTTCTAATAAAATACAATGGTTAAAAAAAACATACAATTAAAATTACAAATAAAAATTAATAAATGTCACACCAATTTACAATTACATTAATAAAATCAAGAACAAAGACATAATACCAAATACAAACAAATAATTTTAATAATAATTTCATTATATTAAAACTAATAGTTGTTGACTTAAGCAGTCACCTATTTGCCAAAGGTCAGGCTTACGTTGCTTTGAGCAGAGTGAGATCTTTCTCCGGGCTTGCTATCAGTTCTCTTGACACTAAAAAATTACTTAATCAAACACATGATGTAAACTGTTTTAATGAATTGAACCGATTACGTAATTTATGTGACTAAAAAGACATAAATAAAATAATAATTAAAAAAAAAAAACAAAAAACCCGCCTGCGTGAAGAACAACTAATAGAAAATCAACTGAAAAAACTGGAACAAGATAAAAATTCAATATGCACACAAAGTCAGCGAAATAAATAGAAACAATATCAAACATTTTGTGCTGCACATTTAAAATATATTAATACGGTAGTCCTTCAAAACTTTATGCAACGTCGTAGATAATATGCAGTCGGAGGCATGAAATTGAAGAATAAGTCAAATCATTCTCTCTTTGTGCAAAAGGAGGAGGTTCTCAATTCGACTGTATTTTTTTTTTTTTTTATGTATGTTACATCAGAACTTTTGACCAGGTAGACCGATTTCGACAAATTTTGTTTTAATCGAAAGGTGGTGTGTGCCAATTGGTCCCATTTAAATTTATTTGAGATCTAACAACTACTTTTCGAGTTATGTCTAATAATGCGTTTTTACTTGACGCTTTTTGCGTCGACCTACGTTGTATTATACCGCATAACTTTCTACTGGATGTACCGATTTTGATAATTCTTTTTTTGTTGGAAAGGGGATATCTCTAGTTTGGTACCGTGATAAGGAAACCAGGATCTGATGATGGAATCCCAGAGAAATCGAGGGAAACTCTCGAAAATCCGTAATAACTTTTTACTGGGTATACCGATTTTGATGATTTTTAATTTAATCGAAAGCTGATGTTTATCATGTGGTCACATATAAATTTTATCGAGATCTGATAACTACTTTTTGAGTAATCTTTGATAACGCGTAGTTGCTTGACTATTTTTTCGTCGATCTACGTAACTTGTCGATGTAATTGAAGTCGGTTTTTTTTTTTCGTTTGCGAGCAAACACAATTATTCAGTTGATTTTCTATTAGTTGTTCTTCACGCAGGCGGGTTTTTTGTTTTTTTTTTTAAATTATTTATAGTATCAATACTATTATATTTATAAAATTGTTCATCGGTACCTTAAAAAATATGCGTAGAGTTATATTAATCACAAGTCAACAAAGCCATTGTCTTTAATTTATTAAAATCACTATTAAAATAACATAATAATATATTAAACTATGTAACATTCAAACACATTAAGCCGTCAGTCCCGGTTGTTATCATGTACACCTGATAGCGATCTTTACTCATAGCAGCGAATATATCCATTAAGTCACATTGGAGCAGCGTGGTGGATTAAGCTCTGATCCTTCTCCTACATCGGGAAAGAGGTATATAGCCCAGCAGTGGGATATTACAGGCTGGACCATAAATAACATTGTAATGGGTTTTTAATTAACAGCTATTTCTCACATTTACATTGAGGATATATTTTTATTCTATAAAGCAGAGCTCTACGTCTTATATGTTTTGAAAAATAAGTCAAAAGAGACTAACTATAGTCAATTTTAGTTATAGCTTACTCCCGGCAAATTCGACCGAGATCTCTCTCTCTCTATTTTTACAAAAAAATGACGTAATGTATATAAGCTACTACACTTACTCTTCTCACGAATATGGCAAGTGAAAATGTCTAAAAGAGAACATCGCTTTCCTTTTCCCCATCGTTAGCTATCCTTACTCCGTTTTATCCCTTTAAGCTGCCTGCTTAATATAAAAAGGGAGCTCTTTTGCTAAATGTAATGATGGATGGAAGTTTGTGTACTTATATTTATGACTGAATTATCAAATACCAAATAGTCAAAATATTAAGTATATTTTGTAGTTAGAAAAAATATAGCTTTCTTAGCTTTCGCTATAATTTGAAGACGACATTCTTATGACTAATTTCCAAGAGTAAAAGATTTCTTTGTCCGCTTTGAGTTTATTTATTTATTTATTTTTTTATATAAAATGGGTCGTACATTATAAAAAGTATTGAATGATTCTTTTTCAATTTATTTAAAAGCAATTTGCGTACATTATGCTGTCTAGACTTTAAGAAAAACGGCAATGACTATTACTTAAAACGAATTTATATTATTTTAGATAAACGAAGCGAAATGTAATCACATAATATGGTAGAAAAAGAAAATATTCTTTTATTATAGAAATATAAAATTCATTTAACATTATATATTTATTTTTTATGATGGATCGCTGTATATTATACTTAATTAAAGAAAACAAATTTGGGAATATAATATGATAAACAGTGCAACAAAAATATAAAATCTTTATATATAAAAAAGAATATTTTTATGTTTGTCCTATATTCAGCAAAATGTTGTGCATGAGCCTACAAAGGTTTCTGAGTTGGTACGACCAAAAAAAAAGCGTAGCAACGCGCGCAGGGTACTGCTAGTATAAAATAATTTTTCGTTTAACTGTGTTTCTAGAATAGTACCAGAATAAACAATTGTTATATAATATACAGAAAGTAAATAAAATTGTTAATTGGTATATACAAAATATTTCTTTACCCCTATACAGGCTAGCCCAACATTTATAAGTACCTACTTACGTGGTTTATAAGCGATTTTGGTCCCTACCACTTCTCCGGCATTAATGCGGAAGCAGTCACCAAAAGCCAATTGCTTAGCAAGAAGGCTTATCTAGACAGCGTGAGGGCAAATTTTGATAGCATGGCGGCTCTCATAGAGCAATCCCTTAGTAGTTTTTAATGGCTACAAACGCTAGGAATAAATCGCGATCGCTCAGCGTTGTTACTTTCAACGCAAACGGCCTTATCCGGCAAATTGACTTAGTACGTCAATTTCTGACGGACCACCCCGTCGACGTCATGTTAGTGCAGGAAACCTTCCTCAATCCGTCAATTAGAAGTCCTAGGATAGCTAATTATCGGCTTGTTAGAAATGATAGAGACTCCGCCCGCGGAGGCATTATCATTTACTATAAGTCTTCCTTGCACTGCATTCCGCTCGACCCACCCACGCTTCTCAACATCGAGGTATCAATGTGTCGAGTCAGTTTGACGGGCCATCAGCCCATAACAATAATCTCAGCCTACTCCTCTCCGAGCAAATCCCTACCAGAAAGTGACATAAGATCACTACTCTCGTTGGACGTCGCGGTCATTCTGGCCGTCGACTTAAACTGTAAACACCCCCGCTGGAAGGTAGGGAACTAGAAAGACTGACGTCATTACCGACCTTCGACTTCGAAGTATTCGCCCCTATGACACCCACTCGCTACCCCGATAGGAACGGTGACGCACCCGACATACTCGATATAGCGATCTTGAGGGGAGTGACCTTACAGTTACGAACCATAGAGACGTTATCTGAGTTAGACTCTGACCATCGCCCCGTCCTAATCCAGCTAGGACCAGACCCGGATCTCCTCCAACCCACTAAAATCGGGTCAAATCTATCGGGGTAAATCTATTATGATAGATTTCAAAAAACTCGACATCGAGTTAAATAATACTGATTCCAACGAGAATTTAAATAGAATACCCGACACAATTGACTCTGTAGATGTCGCGAAAATAGCCGCGTTAAATCTCACCTCTTTTATTAAAGAAAAGATCGATCATTGCTCAAGGGAAATTCCCAGTCGCCCTGGAGAGCGATGGGAACTCTCGGAGGAGTTGAAAGACCTGATCAGGCGCAAGAACGCGCAGGCTGGAGCCCATGACACTTACCCGACTGACGACAATCGGAGAAAACTCCGCCCGTGCCCTACAGAAGGAAGTGAAAGCACGCTTCGCCGAACTCAGGGACGACCGCCACAGTAGGCGTCTCGGAGAGCTCTCGCCTTCGCACACCGCTTACTGGGTGCTAGCGAGAAATCTCCGAAGCGACACTGTCACCACGATACCCCCATTGCTACGCCCGAACCTCCCTCCAGCCCTCGACGATCTGGATAAGGCCGAGTGTCTTGCTAGTAGCCTGGAGAGCCAATGCTCGCCAAGCACTGAGCCGGTCGATCAAAGTCACCTCTTAAAGGTGGACTTTGAAGTAGAACGCAAGGCGGCTTCACCGCCTACTGACGAACCACTCCTTCCGACTACCGTCGAGGAGGTTGAATCGATCCTCAAAGGTCTTCATGCGAAAAAGTCTCCGGGACCCGATACGATTTCGAACAAGACCATTAAGCGTCTTCCAAGGCAGTTACTCGCCCTCTTAGTTATGATTTTTAACTCCCTCCTGGCTGGCTGCTCCTTTCCCGACCAGTGGAAAGAAGCAATAGTAATAGGTATTCATAAACCTGGCAAACCCAAGAACCTCCCTACTAGCTACCGCCCTATAAGTCTTCTCAATACACTCGGCAAAGCGTATGAGAAAATAATCCTAAATAGATTAAAGAAAGTCATGGAGACCATGGAACCTCCGTTCATTGACGAGCAGTTCGGATTCCGAGCCGGACACTCACCAGTTTACCAAGTGCACCGCATCACCGAACATATCCTGTCCGGTTTCGCTAAATCGAAAGCCTACCCGACGGGCGCTCTCTTCTTCGACATGGCGAAAGCTTTCGACAAAGTCTGGCACAACGGCTTAATCTACAAGCTGTACAAACTAAAAATACCAGAAAGACTCGTGCTCATCATACGGGACTACTTGTCGAATCGCACCTTCCGCTATCGAGTCGAAGACACGCTATCGTCGCCTCGGCCGATACGCGCTGGCGTCCCACAGGGATCCCTACTTTCTCCGTTCCTGTATTCTCTATACACGAACGATATCCCCATCCAAAGCTCAGCAACCAAGCTGGCTCTCTTCGCAGACGACACTGCAATATTCACGACCTCCGTCTCCGTAGCTCCGTAGATGTCCAGACGCCTTCAAACTGCGACCACCGCACTAGGCGAGTGGTTCAGGAAGTGGAGAATCGAGGTCAACGCCGAGAAAAGCTCAGCGGTGCACTTCACCTGCAACCCAAAATACATATTTTGGAGACAAGGGCAACCGGAGACAATTAAACTCTTCGGGACACCGATCCCATGGCAAAAAGAAGCCAAATACCTCGGAGTCACTCTGGACAAGAAACTCAATTTCAAGTCCTACATCAATCGCGTTCGTAGCCGAGCCACCTTCGTACTCGGTAGGCTGTATATGATGCTATGCGGAAAGAGTAAAATGTCTCTTAGAAATAAGACGACATTATACAAACTCTGCGTTCATCCTATCATGACCTACGCGAGTCCAGCCTTCACCCACTGTCACCCCACCTACATCCAACGGCTGCAAGCATTGCAGAACCGCTTCTTACGCACGGCCACGGCCTCACCGTGGTACGTACGTAACGTCGACCTCCATAAGGACTTTGGGATCGATTCAATCGCCAAGCATCTCAAAAAACTTTCTTCAAGGTTTTTCGAGAGAGCAATCCGACACCCCAACCCTCTTGTAGCAGAGGGCTGCTCCTACGTAGGTAGAGGAAACGTACAGACGTGACTTAGACGTCCTCAACACGTCTTGACAGATTCCGACGATAGGATAACCGCAGCCAACGCCCCTCTCGTAGGTAACACACCCACTCACAAAACACTCACGCACCGCCTTCGCCGGCGAAGACGAGGTCCCCCGCGTTAGGACGGCTCGGATACGCTTAGGCGCATCGACCGTCCACAACTCGCCGCAGCACTCCGCATAGCGCCCCCTACATCCCGACGACGTTCTAGGCCGAGGTGTGATCTCGCTAGGAGACACCCTTAGGACGAACGTCACCCCCATTATTACAGCCTATACAGTCCACTGCTGGACATAAGCCTCCACAAGTTTACGCCAAAAATAACGTGAACTCATGTGTTTTGCCCATAGTCACCACGCTGGGCAGGCGGGTTGGTGACCGCAGTACTGGCTTTGTCGCACCGAAGACGCTGCTGCCCATCTTCGGCCTGTGTATTTCAAAGCCAGCAGTTTGATGGTTATCCCGCCATCGGTCGGCTTCTTAAGTTCCAAGGTGGTTGTGGAACCTTGTTATCCCTTAGTCGCCTCTTACGACACCCACGGGAAGAGAGGGGGTGGCTAAATTCTTTAGTGCCGTAGCCACACAGCACAACGTCACCCCCGTGCCCTCCGAAAAGAGCCCACATATTCCTTCGCGGCCGGTGTCTTCAGTACCCGGCCCCTCTGACGCTGACGCTGTAAAGGCCAGTAGGGCCAACAGCAACAGTCATTTTGAAAAAAAAAAATAAGCGATTTTGGACAATTTTCGATCTGCTGGTCTGTATTAGTATTGTAAATAATTGTGTTTTCTCGCAAACGAAAAAAAACCGACTTCAGTTACATCGACGAGTAATACAACGTAGATCGACGAAAAAATAGTCAAGTAACTACGCGTTATCAAAGATTACTCAAAAATTAGTTATCAAATCTCAATAAAATTTATATGTGACCGCATGATAAACATCAGCTTTCGATTAAATTAAAAATTATCAAAATCGGTAAACCCAGTAAAAAGTTATTGCGGATTTTCGAGAGTTTCCCTCGATTTCTCTGGGATCCCATCATCAGATCCTGGTTTCCTTATCATGGTACCAAACTAGGAATATCTCCTTTCCAAAAAAAAAAGAATTATCAAAATCGGTACATCCAGTAGAAAGTTATACGGTATAATACAACGTAGGTCGACGAAAAAAGCGTCAAGTAAAAACGCATTATTAGACATAACTCGAAAAGTAGTTGTTAGATCTCAAATAAATTTAAATGGGACCAATTGACACACACCACCTTTCGATTAAAAAAAAAAAAAAAATAAAGATAGACTAGAAAAAATTAAAATCAGTTTGACAGTAAATGTTCTTCTCATTCAATTAAACAATCCTTTGTGAACCCTTTTAACGCTCGATGGTATCAAAATTCTGTGAGTGTTAAAAGATATTTTAAATTCGAACAATTATTGAAATTAATCAAATTTATCTGGCCTCAATCGAATTGAATCAATCAATTTCCTACAATTTCTTTTTTTTAAGTAGTAAAAATTAACAAGATCAACACAAAGTATTGGATACGTTGTGTATAACGTATACCCACGACTTCGTTCGCGATTAGGTATTATGTCTGCCTGTGTCTTTACAAAAACTAGTCGAAAAATACTTCGGCTATTAAGTAGTCCACTATATGAATTTTATGTTTTCTGTAAATAAAGACCAAATATATTTATTATTTCTTAGACCACAGAACCGTTGACGACATTCATCTTCCCTTTTTTTTCCTTTATTTTTTAACATAATAATGATAATATAAGGGTATATAATTTACGATTTTATAGATCATTTAGTTTTATGCTTCAATGAGGTTTAAAAATATGTATATTTTAAAATTCATGAAAGCTCTAACGAGTATAGTAAGAGATAAAAATAAAAACATATTGAAAAATCAAGCTGCTTATGCAACGACGCTGTTGTATGTTGACATACTAAATATTAATTAAGCTTAAATATAGAAGATATATTTTCATTACATTTTAATTAATGCAAGATTATTTTGTATAAAAAAAATGTGTTTTGAAAGAATGTCATTTGAAAATAGTACAATTGACGAATACACAGCAAATTTTTGAAACAATTTACCACAAAAATCGGAAAATGTTTATGTAGGCATGATATTTTTATACAAGCAATGAATAGAGATTTTACATTTCTTTGGACAGTTCTGTTATGTTCATGATAATAATAATAAAAAAAATCAGAAATGCTATTGCATAAAACAAATATTTTTTACACTTTTATGTGTGTTTGTGTAAGACTAGGGACCTATCGCGTTTTAATTATATTATTTTTTTTTACATCTCAGTTATGTAGCTGTTATTTCTGTCAGGCTCGAAACAGACGTATCCTGAAGCAAAGACTTCATCTTGGCAAATACAGTGTGTAACGTATATTTTTATTCTTCGTTCATTCTCTTAACAATTATTTCGTTTCGTCAATTTGCTATTCTCCTTTGCTAGGCGTTTCGCTATTAACGTATTTCGTGTGACGTAGGGCTGTGTAAGCAACCATTGGTGGGGTTCGCGGTGCAAATTAGGCTCGGAACTATATAAGCGCTGGTACTGTGCGGCTCCTTCCTTTTCCTTTATCTTCAGCCTCGGTCAGGTTCAGCGTGCGATTTTGTTGGGTGAGTTGTTGTAATATTAAACACTTTTATTTAATTTTAATTACTAACTTACTTTTGTTTTAATTGCGAATATGTGTGTTAGATAAATTTTATTTGCCTTAAAGTTTATTGTTTTATTAAAGCAAATTATTGTAAAATGTTAGGATGTGCTTGTCTTTGTGGGCCATTTCCGTGTCAACCAAGAGACGTTGGTGGTTGACTACGGAAGGGCTCACTTTCTGTTGTGACCTTCCAGGGTCCTTGGCGTGGCGGACACGTGCGGTTCCGTTATTGCCGGTGATACCACGTGGCACGATTTTGTGGGATGGCTGCTAGGAACCCAACATCTACGATAAAGAACTGCTCAACCTTTTCGATCCTTCTTGTGGCTCGTGCTGTGCTGGAGCACGGATAAGCATCGGGATTCTCCCCTCTGGCCGAGCAAAATTTTTTTAACCCCGGCTGACATCGTGATGGAGATGGTGTCGTGGAGTTTGGACAACTGAACTCGAGAGACTGGCGGGCGATCATCTAGGAAGTTTCTGCGGAGCCACGTGTCCCGCTACCTATGATAAATGACCACAGTCAACCTGCACCCACGTGTCAGAAATAATGTCAGAACCCGCAGTGTAGTTTAAATTAATATTAGATTAATCAAAAATGTATTTCGGTCCATAGTGTAGATTTAAAATAATTTCGGGTTGTGTTAAAATCGTTCGTTTAATCCATAAAAGGAAGATAAAGTTGTTTGTTCATTGAAATTTGTATTAAGCAAAAGTTCAAGTAAGTGTGTTCAAGTAAATTACTTTCTACATTAGTCTAATTTAATTTTGTTCTGCAATCCAATCTGATCGCTAACTTTTTTTTAAAATATATATTTACCTCTCTGTGATTTAGTTCGTCGCGTTAAGAGAGAATTAATATTCTCTTATTCTATGCTCTTTTAATTTAATTACATTTACATAATATATTAATTACATATATTATTTAACGCGCGACAAGTGTAGTTCGTCAACTGGCTCGCTAGACCAACCATCTGTGCAAGATTGCCGAAGCAGAAGCTGGATGAGAACTGCGGAAAAACGGGATGTTTGGCGCGAATTTGAGGGGACTTATGTCCAGCAGCTGTTAACTGAAAATAGCGATTGACTTAAAATAAATGATAATGAATTGATACTTCGAATTTTTTCTAATATAAGGTTAAAGATCTTTATTTTCTCATTTAAAACCATACAATTATTTGCATGAGAAATAACAACACTATATGACAGATTTAGTTACAGTCCAGTATGTAGGTCGTGTATCGTACAACAAACGCATGAAAAAATTTTAAAAGGAGAAAAGAGAAAAAAAAAAACGATGATAAAAGAAATTCGTAGTCAAACCATATCGTTTTGTGTGATGTATTGTTTAAGTCTCCGTTTGAAAACAATGATCGAGTCTGCAACCTTTACATGACCTGGCAAGTTATTGAATAGCTGTGCTCCTTCAAATGTTATTGCTCTTTTCCCATAATTGGTTCTAGTTTTAGGTGTGACTAGCTTATTGTGTCGTCTGAGTGAGTATCTTGGCATTTCGTTGTGTCTAATAAATTTAATTTAAGTGTGAGTTCTTTAAATAAGGATTTTATAAATCAAGACAAGAGTATTGAAATTTATTAATTATTATACTGTATTTTCCAATTTAAGATTTTTGTCGATTTTAAAGCCGAGGTACGTTTCTGAGTTTTTTTCGTTCAAAGATTGACTGTCTATTGTTAGTTTATTGAAGGTTGGTATAATTTTATTTTTAGCTTTAAATATGCAATATCACATAAATAACAAATATATTTTGAATATTTTGAAAATTTTGAATTATTATACCACTATACCAAAGTATTTTTTTTTCATACTTTAATAATTGTCCACCTTTTTGTTTTCAAATTTTGTATTTATAATTTTTGTTTTATTATTGTGTTATTGTCATCTTTGTGTACAGTTTCACTTATGTTTTCGCTATCTGAACGCAAAATTGATTATGTAACAATAAACTAATTTTTGTGGAAGACACTGTGGCCTGTAACACAGGTTTTTTTAAGCTAGCACGGGTCGCAGGGCTTCTAAATAATGTAAACCACATAATTTGAGCAAAATAAAGACTATTTTATTATTATTATTATTATTTGATTGACTTCATGATCAATTATTAATTATTTTAATAACTAATTTCAAAGTATAACTATCGGCGTTTTAATTAATTTATTTTTCTGCAAATAATATCTTGTTTCATAAAGCTTATCTATTACATTAAATATACTGATGAGTAAATTATTATATTACTTAAAAGAAGAAAAAAACCAAAAGGGCCTAGAATACAATACCAGAACACAATAATGAATGAAATATGATACTTCTTTATTACGGTTTCCGACATCATTCATAGCGAACACGAGATAAAATCTCTTTGTATCTGAAACTTAAAGCCCTATAAACCGTGACTAAGGAAACGCTTACGTTGTATGGCCGAATCTTACGTAGGTTAATAATGCGAACGTTTTCATTAGACCCTCGCATATTTTATTTTAATCTGTCGACAGTGGCTCGCAAATTGCTCGAATGACTCCTTAAAATTTTCGCATGTATAATACATGATAATAAAGAAAGTTTAATAATAATAATATTTTTACACAAGCTAATTGGACTGTATTGTATTGTAATAATTTTTGTTTGTCTCACTGATGCTCACTAAGGGTACACGCACGCACACACTTACGCTCGCACAGACACACAAACACCGCATCGTAGTTGTATGGGTGTGTACTTTTAAGTATTAAACTTTGATTTGTGCGTGCTGGATTTTAAAATAAAAATAAATATTCCAAATTTGAAAACTGTAGTCTGGCCAGGATTTTTCTGTCAACGGTTTTCAATCAGTTTCACAATTATTTTTGTTATATACTAAAATTAATATAAAATATTTCATCCACTAAACAGATGGGTGTTGTTTCGTCTCTAGTTTTAATCTCCTACTACATGATAAGGGAGGGTATAGCTACATTTTATTAAGCAAGCAAATTTGATGACTTCTTGAATACCGCACAAGATAGATACCCAAACGGTTTTAGCTCTTTCAATCACGTCGTGACGTATCAGAAGATATGAAAGGACCAAAGATATACCAGTCACTTTATTTCGTGTTTTAACTACAAGAAATCTTTCTATTTGGTGTACTCTTGGGCTACAAAAAAAAATTAAAAATAACTTTTTTTTTTACCTACTAGCGACCCGCTCCGGCTTCGCACGGGTATAAAATATAATTATAGCCTATGTCATTCACTGAAAAAATGATTAAAATCGATCCAGTAGTTTTGATTTATTCATTACTGCCCGTGGCCCGCACGCGTGAACTTAGAGTAAAAGCCGGCCGGAACCGCCGCAAACGCTACGTACCGCGATTTTTAAATCTGTAATATCTTCGAAAATATTCATTTAAATCATATGCCGTAAAGGGCCATAAAGATCTATATTAAATGAACAATATATTTAAGGTATTTAATAAGGTAAGGATTAATGCTGTATTGGTTAAAATCGCTTCGAAAATTAGTCATTATTTGTCGTAAAAAGTAAATGACAAAAAAATGTTATTGTGGGATATCCATAAGAGATAGGTATATACCATCGCGGAATTTCTGTAGACCTTTTCAATGTGTACAATACTTAGTACATTATTTTGATAAATCTCTTAGGGTTCAGCTTGCGTTTGCAATTTAAGCGAAAAAAAAATAATAATTATTTACGACATAACATTAGAAAACTCAAAAATAACAGTATTAATGAGTAATAACACTATTTAATGGATGTTATTATACATATAAACCTTCCTCTTGAATCAATCTATCTATTAAAAAGAACCGCATCAAAATCCGTTGCGTAGTTTTAAAGATTTAAGCGTACATACATGTGCAGGGACAGAGAAAGCGACTTTGTTTTATACTATGTAGTGAAGATGAAACCTTTATCCTAAGAACGTAATTTTTTTTTCAAAACTAAAACATCGAAATGCGAATTAATATTTGCGCTTACTCAAAGAATGCGACTCAGTTGATGGTCGTTATGATTATACTCGTAAGTACATTGCACACTTAGTTGGTAACTTTCCGCCCTTGTTTTAAAATGTATCAAATGCTTGCCACTCTACTGTGATTGCAAATAAGATTTGCCTGCCCAGAATATAAATTAAGATAGCATTGCCATTTTTTTTTTTCTGTAACTTTATGTAATAAAGAGTAATGTCTTCTTCCAAGTAATTTTACTTAAAATGGAATAAAAATTGGAATATTTTTTTAAGGCCATGTTATAGTTCTGTTAAAACCGGATTGCGGCATTTTGGTAATTTTCTATAACGCTGTTAACCATACGGTGTTATCATATCATAGGAGGCGGGCGAACGTCCATAGAAAGTTGGGCCTGAACGTTACATTGATGATTTTAGTGTCATTCTATAGAAAATATAGTCCTTTATCGAATACAGAACATTTTACATAAATCCTTCATGGGAGAAAAAAGTTACAAGATGACTTTGGTTAGTAAAAAAATAACCTCAAATCGTTGTAATCACTCAGTACTTGTATTATTTAAAGTACAATTACACGATTGTGGACACCTACGGTTCAATGATAAAGCATGTTTATTACAATTGAATCTATGTATTTGTTATTTTTCATTTGTCAATAATAAAGGGGAGAGTTAAATAAAAAATGGTTAATTATTTTAACATTTATTTATTCATCATCATAAATTATTAGAACGTTATCTAAAAATTGTGCAGGTGTTATTAGATTTTCTTGATGTCTTGCCCAGCCTATGTACCATATTACGGACATTACATGGCAACAGCAACCTTACTGTTCGTCTCCCTACAACACAATTACAATAATAAGCTCGTATGGCGTCCCATCCTCTGCGAGAATTGTCAACTAATATGTAAAAAACGTCGTGGTGTTGTTGTTGTGCTGTTGTTGTTAAACGTAGCGAAAGTTGTGAAAGAAAACCAAAACATCAAACGAAATGCACAAAACACAAAAATATTCACTGCCGCCATAACTGCCGCAAGCTGAGAACAAAACGAGTGAATGGCTTTGACACTTGACTTACACCTGACTTAATGTTTTTACGCCTTCGATTGCCACCTTAAAAAAAAGGTAGTCGTTTTTTTATACTTAGAATCTCTTTTTTTAGATAAAACCATTATACCCATTGCAAATCATGATAGCATTGCATACTTTTATTATGCAACATAAGTAAATAATAAAAAACCTTAAAAATAAAGACAAATAAAACGAATCGGTAATCCAATAATTCGTTTTTCTCAGCTAGCAACATTTGAAGTGTCTCAATAGGACAGAAAAAATACTAGGGCACAGGAAAACAAAAGTGTTTCAATTTATTAATCAATTTACTATCCCATGGTAAAATAACGAATCGTTTCGCCATTGGGAATGAAAAAACTTGAAACGAATATTGATAAATATTTCAATGATGTAACGGACCGTAAAGTTCAGGCCCATTTTCGCCCGTCGCCTTTCCTGTCATTTTTTCATTTTTTTTTTTGTTTTTCACGTTTGTTAATTTAAATTTTAAACGGATGGATGGTTGTAATTGGCCTTTTTGATTATATTTCTTTCTTGTTTGTTTTATATTTTTTTCTGTGTTGTGTACCTTCCCTTGTAAATAAATAATTAAATAATTTTCAAATCATAGTTTTCAAAAGATGACCTTTTGATGGCAGGTATAGTAGGTATAAGCTTTGTATAATAAATTATCTATATGAATTGATAAAAATAATGTCTTTTTCGCTCGCTTCAGTCTGTATATCCTACTACTGGGCATAGGCTCCATGTAGGAGAAGGATCAGAGCTTAATCCACCACGCTGCTCCAATGCGGGTTGGCGGATATATTCCCTACTATGAGTAACGATCGCTATCAGGTGTACATGATAACAACAGGGATCGACGGCTTAACGTGCTCTCCAAGGCACGGCGCTGAGACCCACAAGGAATGCACAAACACCCACACCACGGCAAACACCTGAATGGCCAATACAAATGTTTGTCATGTGCGGGGATCGAACCCGAAACCACCAGCGCAACAGGTACAATCCAGTCAGTCTTTTTACCTATTATTTATAATAACATGAATATATTTATATGAATAATATTATTTTGAAAACATTGTCTGTATAACGTTATCTTAATCTAATACTTTACTTAATATCGATACCTCGGGGCTGAAAGGGCGTAACCGCCATTTTGGCGAAATTGACTTTTTAATGCAGCCCTACTTATTTTTTTCTCCTCTATCGATCTGTATATTTAGTCTTCCTATTTGCCAAAAAGTGACCTATTTTTTGTAGAAAATAAAACATATTTTTTCAGTTTTTATGTCGTAACAGCAATCATTGTTAATAATCATAAACGTGATGGGAGTAAACGACACCGTAGATGATACGAATATTCTTACGTGGTGCTTAAGCCCGAACATAACCATTTCTAAAGAATCAACTTACCAGATACACCCTTAAACATTTATGTACTCTAAAATAAAATGACACATACGTCTAACAATTATCCCTTAATTGGTCAACCATATCTACCTATATATTATGTGATTGCGAGAGCTTTGCTTGTGATTGTGATTTCTTGATTAAGGGTCATTAATGTTTAAGTTAAACGTTATAGTGTGATAATATTTTTAACCAAATTTAATATTTCTAGTTTTGTAAGTGCAGGTACCTAAGTTTTGGTCATTTTATTAAATGTATGTGTAATGTTAATGGTTCCACAGTCTATTATTGACTAAAATTGTTTAAATAATATGTAACGCAGGTGACGCAAAAATTATTGAATTTATCATTGTCCCTGAATCCTATTCAGAAATTTATTTTGTTTATGCACTTATTTTTCTCATTGTAAGATAGATTTTTAATAGTAGCAGTTGTTTTATTAGCCTCACAGATTATTTGTTTGTAATAAATATGTTTGTCAAACATTCGTTATTCAAGGATGGTCATATTTTAATGAGACTGCTGTTTTAGTAGGTAGGAATACTTAAGATTACCTAATAACTTTTACCAAAAGACTTCATAAATAATATATAATTGATCTCAAGAGTTCCTTGTATTTTCTATACATTTTAAACAGAAGATTAGACATTAGCGCAAAATTTTGTAGCGATACCTAAGTACTTGCCATATACTGTACAATTTAGTTTTAATCGTTCATTCTGCTTTACGTTAATAAGATGTTTCGTTACAACTGAAATTATATAAAAATAAGAGTCTTTTTCTTACTTTGTTTAATAAACAATATTTTCAATAACAAGTGAATTATATTTTTTTTTTTTTTTTATAATAAATGAGTTTTGGAATAGGTTTTAGATAGGTTAGGCTATTAAGTATAGATAAAATCAATAATTAGGTATTTGTATAATTAATTAGTTATCTGAGTCGATAAATGGTAATAAAATCTATAAAAAGGTTAATAAAGTACATAATTATATACAAAAGTTAATAAACTTCATAAAAATTGCACTTAAATCGATTACCTAAATGAAGAAAACAAAGCAGCTGTCTACAAACTGATAGAAATAGTGAGAAAATTGACCGTTACAACCATAGATTATACACTTATATACGGTTACAACCATCACTAATCAAATATCCATTGATTTTTCGGGCGTAAACGCCCCAATCATTCGATTTTCCGAGGCGTATAGACAAGCTATTTTTGTTACTTTTAAATTTATTTGAAATATAATTATACAAAGTTCTGCATCAAAAAAAAAAAAAAAACTTTTGGTCCTAGAATGGTTTATTTAGGACAATCGAGAAAGTTATGGCGAAAATTTTTTTTTTTTTTTAGTTTTTTGGCTCTCCTGTAAAATCGAGTTTTGGTGCTTACGCCCTTTGAGCCCCGAGGTATCGATATACTTTTTTGCATTGTTGCTTATTTTTGATATTACTTTGTTTAGAGTATATTATAAAATAGGTTACGTCTATTTCAATTAAATGACGAGAAGGTAGAATCCTTTGTTACCTTAAACCTAATTGATGCCTAAGTATGTAAAAGCCTGTGACGATGAGATACGCTACCTATTTAAATTAGAATTATATACAATCATGTTTATTTTGCAAGTCTGACAAACTATCAAATACGGAATAAAATATATCATTATATAGTATAAAAAAGTCTCTTCCTGCTGTCTGTGTGCTTAAATCTTTAAAACTATGCAATGGATTTTGATGCGGTTTTCTTTAGTAAATAGAGTGAATCCAGAGTTCGGTTTATATTTATAATACATGCATAATATAGCAGAGGAACACTGATAGTTTTTGCAACCGTGAGAAGCCGGGGCGGGTCGCTAGTATGTAATATTACAAAGATCACTTATTGTGAGAAGATTATGTAATGAATTTGTTGTATTTCACTGTCAGATTTTAATGAATAAATTTTTATGCATTAGTACAACTAAGGTATTATGAAGTGACTAGAAATAACCCACGATTATATTACTTGGAATGGTTTATTTGTCACTATTTCCCTTCGCGAGTCAAACAGTACTCTTTTACCAGTAATGCCTGTAAAATAAAACATATCCATCCTGAGCGGGACATCATCTGTTTTAGGCGCCTAGTAAGCGCTACCTACACGGCACATGTACCAATACACCAGAGTGGTTGGTTATACATATATATCAATAAATATATAAAAACTATATAAATATATATATCGTATATAGTGACGTTTCGTTAAATAATATTCTTACAAAGAAAAAAAAAACTTAAGATAAAAGCTGGTCCACAATCGGTGCACTAAAATTAATTTTCTTGTCTCGTTCACTGCTTGGAAGCGAAACTCTGACTGAAATTAATTTCAGGAAATTAGTTAGGAGAAAGCAAGGGATGCATCTAAAATGTTTCAATCTTATTCCCCGATAAAATTATCTTTTTGTTCTACGGCTTTACTTTTTACCCTTCCTTGATAAAAGGTCATTAAATGCCTAATTGTTGAATTTTTGTCGCTCTCGGATGACATGATATTTAACCGAGTCGACATTTATCGATTCTATTTCAATTAGAATGAAATAATTACTACTAAAATTAGTGGTGTGAAAATTATATTCTTATAAGCAAATAAATATTTTATCTAATTTGTTAGTGTGGGGAATATTTCCTTGATTATAAAACGCGTTTTATGGATTTGTTTAACTTACATTATCATAATCACTAATCTAAGTACGTACAATGCATAGTACAGTTTGAGATTTTTACATACAAAAAGATGTTGAAACACTTTCTTATCTTATATATAACACTCTCTTGTCACATTCTTAGTTACCATACACCTCCGAAACGACTGGACCGATTTATGAAATTTTGTGTGCATATCGGGTAAGTCTTAGAATCGGCCACCATCTATATTTCGTATCCCTAAGTTATAGGGAGGGGGATTTTTGAAAATGTTGTCTAAAATAAATTGACGTTTTGATTAATGAAATTATGTCAAAATTTTATTTTAGAATATACTAGTCTCTTTAATTAGCTCACAAATAAACAAGGAAGTTCATAATCTAATCAGGATTTTTCGATATTCTGTTTGTAATTTTTGATATTTGCCCTTAAGACTTTCAAATTGTTTAAATTTTTTACTTTGTTCAGTGATCACTTTTAATATTTATAAATTAAGTAAATTTGAAAAGTTTTAATAAATCAAAAGAGATATTCTTTGTATTCTTGAAATTTGTATCGATACAGCCGTACAGTTTTTGAATAATGAACTTTTTTTTAAAGATAAATACGAATTTCGGAAGAATAAAAAGAAAGATTTTTTGCAAACTATTCGTATAATTTAAAAAAGTTTAATTAAGTAGGCCGTCGAAGCTTCTTTGGGGATATAAATTATTGATGAAATTTCGCATTGAAGAGCCAACGGTCTTAGAGTGAAATTAATATTATTAATTAAAGCAATACTAAGTTCTTAAATTAAATTGCCCGTGAAAGTAAAAAAGGCAATTTTATGGGGATCCAACAGAGGCACAACTTCAAATAAGCCTTACAAAGACTTTGAAAAATTTATAGCGTTCGCAAATAAGCCTAGGCTCACTGTCTTTTTAGAAGCATTTTTTTATATTCTTTACACAATTCTTGTATGTGTTAAGGGTACTTTTCACTTTTGCCTACAATTTAAATTTTACCCTCTCTATTCAGTACTTAAATGTTCTTAATTATAGTGTTTACTATACTATAAAAAAAGTTTAATTTAATCAACTACAAAATCTATCCAATTTATGAATAAAAAACTTCTATTTTTGAATTTACTCCTTAATCAAACGATGTGACAAATCGTGAAGACAACTGACGCTGATGCTTAGTGGTACTGAGAGTGACGTATACAGCGATGTAGCTGTTTACGTAAGATATGGGTATAATAGAATACTAAAATTTACTATACCAATACGAATAACAAGCATGATATGGTAATGATTGACTTATTAATAAATATTTTTAGCTGAGGTAAGGCAAAGCAGAAAATATCCTGCTAAGTCCGCGGCAGATCGACTGGGGAAGTACTTCGGCTTTACAGAAGATCTCAGTTAAATAATAACGCTAACTAGTGTTTTTTTTGTGGTGAGTAAGATGATCAAAGTCCTGGGAGGGATTAGGGGTAAGGTCAGTAGCTTGCTATGCTTCTGGTGTTGCAGGCGACTATAACCTAAGGTAATCGTCAATATATTACCAAACGCTTTTTTGCCAGCCTAGTTGTATAAAATATATTTAATTAAAATAATTTTAATTTTTAAATATTATGGTAATAAATCTTCAGAAGTGAATTTCAGACGAGTGTGAGCTGGCACACACATTTTTATACAAATAATTTGCTCGTATAAGTGTGTACAACGTGTATTAAAAAAAATAGTAAAGTATTACAGTAATTATAATAACAGCAGTAGCCTTAAACATCCAACTATGTATGTATATATTTATATATATATATGAATTATTTGATCGTGTATTAACGATTATATAACGATTGCCACTAACGCCACCTTATGTTTCCTCCTTTTTTTTCTTCTCAATGTGTATTTTACTAATACTTAATTTTGCACACCTACAAACGTCTGCTCTTGTACGTCTTAAGGTTAGCTGGTAGAGAATGCTTTTAGGATCAAGCCCGTCTTTTATACAATTTTTTAATGTATTGTGCAATAAAGTATTAATAAATAAATAAATAAATAAATAAATAAAAAACAGTTAAATATATCCATATTTTATTTCGGCAGCACTCCAGTAAAAGTGTACAAAAGATAGACTTGTTAAGTATTAAGTTTTAGGAGTTTTGGTATCTACTACGACTGTCATTAATAATGTCCTCATCTTCTTTGTTCTCCTCTCTGAGGGATCAATAGGCCGCATTCTCGGAGGAAATTAGTGGTTAGGTAATTCAAATAGCGTATCCTGATGTGAACAAACCGTGAAGTTAGTGAAACTGGATAGGTTCATTATTGGATGTTAACGTGCATTTTTGAAACCATAACTACATAATAGTATTTTATATTTTAAAATATCTTGAAAATGTTAATTTTTTATATATAAATGTAGCTTAAGTCCACCATGGTCCAGTGTACTCGCGACGACTCCAACAGAAAAATATGGAAGCATATCTATCGCCAGGAGAGCTACCCTCGGAAATGTTATCGACCCACCAAATACCCCACCGTATACCTCGTCAGCGCAACCACGACCACTCTGACAAGAGTATACGACAAAGAAGAAGAATAGCTTAATAATGGAATAAAAACATGCTCTAAATTTTTTATGTTTATGTAATATATAATATGTTTATTTTGTGAATCAATTTTCGTAGCAACGTTTAAGTACTTAGCAAAGGAATCACTAATCACCTTAAAATTAAGAAAAAATCAAATTTTAAGAGATTTTGATCAAAATTAAAAAAAACTAACGAGCAGAATACTTCTACTGGCTAGTTTTGACGTTAGTCATTATTGTATATAGCTATTGTAGCGCTGCACCTGAGAAACGAAAGCTTCGGGATAGAAAATTACTACTACATTTTTGTATGCGTTGGATGAAAATATTAAAAGAAATTATGTAATAATTTCTTGGCACTTCAAAACTTTTGTACTTTAATTAATTTTGAACAATTTCATAAAATTTAGATTTATTCATCGTAATTCATTTATGTATTGTAATTTTTATAATTTTTATTTTCGTAATTCTTACATACCTATATATATATAACGTCTGTCTGTGATTTTAAGGTAGCTGTGTTTTATCAAGTGCATTTAGTTAGGTATTTACGCGACATTAAAACACAAATAAATGATTAAAAAAAACTGTTTCTCTGTTTGTCCAGGCTTATCTTCGGAACAGCTAAACCGATTTTATGGGACTTCCACAAGAAGATAGAGGAGATTATGGAGCAACACATGGGCTACTTTTTATCCCGTATTTCTTTCAAAGTCGGGATTTACGCGGAAACCTCGTCTTTACCGCGCGCTATTACCTACCGCCCAGATAGACATGAAATAACCATACGTTTTCTATTAAATACGACAATTTTCGCGACCTTTATACAATTATACTCATATAAAGCTGAAAAGTTTTTTCTTTTTTTTTTATGTCACTAGGTCGGCAAATAAGCGTACGGCTCACCTGATGGTAAGCGATTACCGTAGCTTATAGACACCTGCAACACCAGAAGCATCGCAAGGGCGTTGCCGACCCAATCCCCAATCCCCCCAGGAACTCTGGTCACCTTACTTACCAACAGGAACACAATACTGCTTGAAAACAGTATTATTTAGCTGTGATCTTCTGTAAGGTCGAGGTACTACCCCAGTCAGGCTGCTCCATATTTTGAGCAGGAAATTCCTGCTGTGCCCTACCTCAGTTCCTGCTGTGCCCTACCTCAGTTGTTTTCTTTTTTAAACGCACTAATCTTAATAAATACTCGTTCGTATTGATTTTTTTTTGTGTTGGATAGCCCATTTAACGAAGGAGGATAGCCTCTTATACTATAGAGTCTTATATATTATATTTCTTATCAGCCTACCCACCGTGCTTAAAGACAGCGTCAAGCTTTCGGTCCCGGGTATTATTATAGACACCTGATGGATACACATAGTAGGGAATATATCGTCATCATCATTATTTCAGCTTATCGCAGTCCACTGCTGGACATAGGCCTCTACAACGCGCCAAAAATGAGGTGAACTCATGTGTTTTGCCCATAGTCACCACACTGGGCAGGCGGGTTGGTGACCGATACATCCGCCTACTAGCATAGTGGATTCAGCTCCTACATGAACAAAAGAAGCCTATTCCAAGCAGTGAAATCTTGCAAATTGAATAAATCTATCTTCGTAATTCAAATAGTTCAAATTCTTTATTTTGATATCTATTAACAGCTTCTCCACATTTTATGATGATTTTAACTTCTACTGATTTTCGAATTTCCATTCTTAGATCACACCTAGAGAAACAGAATATCTTTAAATAGCTCCTCCACATTTTATGATGATTTTAACTTCTACTGATTTTCGAATTTCCATTCTTAGATCACACCTAGAGAAACAGAATATCTTTAAATAGCTCCTCCACATTTTATGATGATTTTAACTTCTACTAATTGTCGAATTTCCATTCTTAGATCACATCTAGAGAAACAGAATATCTATAAATAGCTTCTCCATATTTTATGATGATTTTAACTTCTAGTAATTGTCCAATTTCCATTCTTAGATCACATTTAGAGAAATAGAATATCTATAAATAGCTTCTCCACATTTTATGATGATTTTAATTACTTCTAGTAATTGTCGAATTTCCATTCTTAGATCACATCTAGAGAAACAGAATCATCTACTCGTGTTTATCGTGTACAGCTCAATACAATAGTCCCTATCGTTGAATTGAGATTTGAAGCGCACCCACGGGACCAGACGTTGCTTTACAGGGTAAGATTTTCATGCAACAACACGTACGACATTAATCTGATTCAACCATTTTGTCTTTGTTAACCAAAGCTTCTTTTACTTAATTATCTTTAACGATTTATCTTAAAGTACATCATTTATGTTCTTCTCATATATTGTTTCAAACATTATGTATATCTGGAATAAATATAGATGTATCTGTCAGTGCGTAAATAATTGTGAATTGTCATTTTGTTAGTCATCGTAATTAACGAAGCTATTTTAGAATTTATATCACGTTTAATTCTATTATTGCACTGAATTGGATGCTTTGTTCATTATTGGCTCAAAATTGGACCAAGTCTTGGTTTCAATTGTAGTCAAAGAGCAATTTCGTAACAGCGTTGTGTATGGAATTAATAATGGCCTCTTTTATTAGTAAAGTTCTTCAGCCTTTGGACGAGTTTAGTTTAGCAAATTTCTAAGAAAGTTGTTGTGCTTTGAAAAGAATTTTTAGTAATAGGTATTATTAATTTCGAGCGCTTTTTGTTCCGGCAACCTTCTAAAGAATCACCTCAAGTTCATGTAAAATAATTATTAATGTTTTCGGATAGCTAAGGGGGAGTGAATCGTTAAGCGTGAAGCGTTTCATTATAAATCTATTCATTTTTCGAGACCAGTTTTTGAAAAGTTACTCTTTTAGCCGTTCGTTGGGTCGATCTCCGCACATGACCAGGCCTATGCAATAATTTTATAGGCAGTGTAGATTTTTATCATGGTCTGAGCGTTTGTGATTGTGCGTTGTTTTTGTTACCATGCCTTCGACATCGGACTTACATCGAACTGAGAGCCCACTATCTAATTAAATCTTTATACATTTCAATGATGTTACGCCATAAAAATGGTAGATACTGAAACAGATTTAGTGATTTAGTGACTAATTTAGTTCTGAATGTAGGTCAGCTACAAGCTATCTTGAGGCTTGCAAATGATTCATTAGTGACACACATACGATGTGCCTTATCTTTACGAAGGAAAGCAGTCCTGAAGGCTATGCATGAAATTTATGACACAGTCAAGCTTCCGTTGACGAAAATGCGTTAAAAGATAAAATTTCAATCTTTATAGACGGTTAAAATTTAAATTATGACAAAAGAGCATATTTAACAGAATATTGCAACCTCTGAAGTTAAACTTTTTATCATTCAAGGTTACTGCATGTTTTGTTCTAAAATTTAGTATTCGTTTTGAAAAAGTACAATTGTTTTGTATTTTATAATTCTTAAGCACTATCCCATAAAATTAATATAGTTTAAGTTTTGTAATTTATGGTAAAATATATAATTTTTCTTATTCTTGTCCTCTTGTTTTATTATTTTGTCTTTTTAATTATGTTTAAATTAAATTCTTAGTAAAACTTAATTATTTAAAAAAAATATTGTTACTTTTATCGTATATTATATTTGCTCGTTTGCCTTTTTTTTAACTTCTGTTAAAAAGTTATTTTATCCTTAAAGTTATTTTACCATGTTATTATCGTGATTATAGAATACATTTCGATCAACCCTAGCCTAAATATATCATATCTATATAAATAATAATATATACCTACTTTTAAATTACTAAGAAAAATCATGTAATTTAGTTACATATAAATATTCAGTACTTATAAATTAACAATTTCAATCCACTCGGGATCGTAACGTAAAGTGACTAATCAAAATTTTTATTAAAGACTTAATAATGTTAATCAACATATAACCTTGACCCAAAACGCTTCTATCGCATATTTCTAACTCCGAAGCCTAGCAAACCTTTGTAAATAATACGAATCTAAGACTAGATCGTAACAATATAGAAACTATTACACAAACATAAACATTCATACAATATTATTCTTAGAAGCCATTAAAACAGTAAAATATAGAAGGTATGCAACGTAATCATAGTTCTGATTCAGTAAGGATTCATTGGTAACAAATAACACTGATCCCTCATAGTTGGTTAAATTACAATAAAATACAAATATACTTCATCGTACAACCAGAAACAATTCATGTAACATAAAAGAAAAAGAAAGAAGCAAGAAAAAAATAATAATAACAAAAAAAGAAATGTACAAAAGGCGGTCTTATCGCTAAAAAGCGATCTCTTCCAGACAACCTTTAAAAAAGGACGTGAATAAGAATAAAGCGGCGTAGAGGTGTACTTTAAAATAATGTATGTAAACAGATATAATTATGTAACTATACATACACTTAAAAAGTCATAATTACAGGCATGAAACTACATATACGAGTGCATACATAAACATACATATACATACATACATACACACACACACACACAACATCTATTAGTTGTAATAATAAATTAAATGTTTTCAACACGTGTATGTGTACTTAATGAACATCACAAGACAACAAATAGTAATTTTTACTTAAAAAAAAAATCGAAAATCCAAAACTACACGCCTCCACGCAGTCCTTTGAAACTATTGTTTGCATCTTAAAACGATAATAAGTTCGATTATGTAGTTGATTTGTTTCTTCCAGATAATCACAGATGGCTCAGATTCTATATGACTATGATAAAAACATAAAATATTTATTGTAAAAAAATCGACAAAAAAAAGTTTTCAGCCTTCCTATTCAATAGGCGTCTTAGTTACGGAGAGCACGCTAAGCCGTCGGTCCCGGTTATTATCATGTACATCTGATAGCGATCGTTACTCATAGTAGGGAATATATCCGCCAACCCGCATTGGAGCAGCGTGGTGGATTAAGCTCTGATCCTTCTTCTACATGGGGAAAGAGGCCTATGCCCAGTAGTGGGATATTACAGGCTGAGCGAGGCTTCTTAGTTAATAGTTTCCTGACATAATAAAATAAAATAAAAACAATTGTTCTTTAGACCACACGACTGAAGTTAAACTTCTGCACAATAAGCCTGCACTGTGTCTTCGATATACGAAACGTAACTGGCTATGAGAGAAAAAGAGAAAGAAAATTTGTGCTCGCACCTCTCTCTCTCTTGCTACTTTCGCCTCGCCCGATTATACTTTTCGTAACGCTCTCTTGACAAATTTACCAGCTGACTCTCCAAGTCAAGCGTCCGTAGAGAAGTTTTCTTCAAAAAAAGCTTATTTTGTCAAACAATTCTCGCGTTTTTTCGCTATTATCTGTACAACCAAATCGTTCACGTCTAACATTATATGTTTTTAATCGAGTATTTTTACTAAAATAGATACAATAAAAAATAATTCAAATGATATTTAATTTATAACTGTGTATTCTGTATGAAAGTGTATATTTTATACTCTATTCATGCATTGTTATAAAAATATAGAAGCTTAAGTGTAAGCGCTTCCCGTATAACATTTTGTAAGAGTAAATAAAGCCGCCATCCCGCCTGGTGGATTAAGTTCCAATCCTTCTCCTACATGGAGAAGAGCTCTATGCCCAATAGTGGGATATTATAGGCCTTCGGAGACGTGCAATATGGATTATCAATTGCACCGAACAATCTCTAAAGTTTTCTTTTCATCCTACATGATTTTGGCGAAATAAAATCAAATTGACACAGCTGAAGTTCGTCGTCGCTGAAAAACGTTTTAATTGAAAATTTAGAAATGTATAACAAGACTATTCGACACAATCGTTTGGTATTTAGTTACCCATTTTACTGATCACTTATTGAAAGTATTGTAAGGTAGACAGGAATATACTTAGTCAATTTATAATATAAAACAACGAGGCATAAAAATGAAACAAAATATTTATTTTGTATTGTTTACTGACAGGTTAAATACTGACAGGTAAAATTATTTTTTTCCACTTATTTTTTTTATTTATTCAAAATACAAAAACATTAACATACTTAACACTTATTTATAAGCCTGCCGCGAAAACTCACAAGAGCTTATCTGGACAAGCCGCCGCGTCGCGTACCATATCATCATATATTATACCGTACCGTAACCATATTATACCAATAACTTAGGTAACCAAAGTTTTCTGACTATTAAACATTTAAAGATTTTAATAAATATTCTTGTAGGTCTTCAGGAAGTTCATTAACAAATGCGGGTATAATATAAATATATATAATTACTACATAATTTAAGAATTACAAAAGATAAAAATATTGAGATAACTAGGTTCCTTTTTGTTCAATTTAGTCTCAAGTTTTACCTTTGTAATAGACCAAAGTTTCAGTCTTCGCAGAGTTCTGTGGTAAATTAATGGAAAACTGTTTTTTCACGATGCATAATTTTGTTCCTGATAAATAAAAAATGATTTCTTTATTTTGACCAAATAGTTTACAATTTCTTAACCCGCCAAACTGCGTGTCAGTTTATCGGCAGTGATAGTCTTTCAGATTACGGTTGAGGTTGACCAGGCAAAAATCAGTAAGTCGGACAGCATTTTTTGGATACATCTTTTGTTTTATTTTGGATTATAAACACCGTCGTTTAGGTATTTATATGTTCAACGTTATTATTTAAATTAGCATAAATTTTTTATTTATGAACCGATTGATGTTAAACAACTAACTAAATGTTAAGGGAAACTTACCACAATATTCATTAGTAAAACCTCATCTAAATTGTTTTCGTAAGCCGTTTCCGAGGTTAGCGTGCATCATTAAATTAATAATGTCAATCAGTTTAACTGGATTTCTGTCAAGGATTGCGGCGAGAGGTCGATCAAACTGTTTTAAAATCAGTAATCTGTCAGATCCAGATTAGATTAATAAGCAAAATTCAGGAAAAAGCCCTCAAGAATGCTAAATAGAGACAGGGAGGATAATAGACATTTAAATGATTTCCATAAATATTAATTTTACTTTTTAGGGTTCCGGACCCAAAGGGTAATAACGGGATCCTATTACTAAGACTTTGCTGTCTGTCTGTCCGTCCGTCTGTCTGTCTGTCACCAGGCTGTATCTCTAGAACCGTGATAGCTAGACGGTTGTAATTTTCACAAATTATGTATTTATGTTGCCGCTATAACAACAAATACTTAAAATAAAATAAAATTAAAAATTAAAGGGGCTCCCATACAACAAATGCGATTTTTTGCCTATTTTTGCTCGATATCAATAAATGGTAACAGGTTGTTACTTGAAATACTCACTAAATACTTAGTTGTATATTTAATTTAATAATAAATAATAAAATTATAATAAAAAAAGTTTTAGGGGGGTCTTTCGTACAACAAAAGTGATTTTTTGCTGCTTTTTATGTGATATTAAAATCAGCACCAGGTAATCTCTTGAAATATTTACAAAATATTTAGTTTTATTTAATAAATAAATATTAAATGACAACAAGTCAATGGTACGGAACCCTTCGTGCGCGACTCTGGCTCTTATTTCGCCGATTTTGTTAATTACCTTTGATTATATCCTTACTTGATTACAAATTAAAAAAGGGTATTACTTATTTTTAAACAGCGTATGATCCACAAATAGACACATTTTTTCTTCACAATAATATTTTACAGTGAATAAAAATACACGTCAATAAATGATTTATTAACTCTTCATAACCTTTATAATTATAATGAAAGTAATAAAATATTCAACCTTAATTCTTTTTTTTTTGTAACATACACACACGGTCGTCTGTTCCTATGGTAAGCAATTTAATGCTTGTGTTACAGGTAAAAGCTGTTTCAACTATATATTTTTTTATAAATATACATAGAAATAATACATATATAAATACAAATATTACATCCAGACTCAGCCGGGAATCGAACCCGCAAGGCGCAGTACAGAAAGCAGGCCCACTACAAACTGCACCAACGAGCTAATCGAAGGACTTTAAAGGACGAAGCATAGATAGAAACGATACAAATAATTAAAATGACCCTAGAAGCGACGCCGCGTTGGCGCAACAGTCACAGCCATGGATTGTACCTGTTGCGCTGGCGGTTGCGGGTTCGATCCCCGCACATGACAAACATTTGTATTGGCTATACAGGTGTTTGCAGTAGTCTGGGTGTTTGTGCAGTCCTTGTGGGTCTCCCCACCGTGCCTCGGAGAGCACGTTAAGCCGTCGGTCCCGGTTGTTATCACGTACACCTGATAGCGATAGTTACTCATAATAGGGAACTTAATCCGCCAACCCGCATTGGAGCAGCGTGGTGAATTAAGCTCTGATCCTTCTCCTACATGGGGAAAGAGACCTATGCCCAGTAGTAGGATATTACAGGCTGAAGCGTAGAAGCAAATAACAAACTTATTTATGCTAGTAAATTTACACCCGTATTGTTATTATTGTTATGAACTAGCTACGCGAACGCGTATTTACTTACTGCTTCGTGAATATAGATGGGCTATTTTTATCACCCTATTTAATTAATGATAGTTTTACTTCAAAGATAGTGTTAGAATTATACTGAAGTAATGGAAAATGTTGCAATGAAATAAAACCTAGATAGTCAGAAGACAAAAAAGCCGATCTTTACCAAATTTTTCCGGTTTAAAACCCGGGCATGCAGTGCAGAATTTTCAACTGAACTGAACTGAATAAAAATAGCCTGTTAATGTCCTAGAATTGGGAAAAGGCTACATTTCCTAAATAGGAGAAATATTGAAGCTTCTTTCCGCCATATTATCTTACTGTTTCATATTATTTCTGTTAATATTTAAGAAAATATGTTGGCATTAAATTCGTATATCTTGTGTTTGGCTTAATAGTAATTAAAAAATGAGTATACGCTTATCACTAACGCATCAGGATTAAGATTGTACATTTTTGCTTATGGCAAGAAGATTTTACCTAGCCGTATGATATTAAAATTCTGGTACAATGACGCATAAAAATAATGTTGAGTAAGTATTATAACGTATATTCTGTTCCTTTCAACTAAAGTACAGAATAAAAAAAAAACAAAAAAAAAAAAACTAAATAGAAAACTGTTAAAATAATTATGAATTAATTGTTTATTTTGTCTGTACAACATTTAAAAACAACACTTGAACAGGAAACTGGTAATACTGAAAATGAACTACATTGTATTCCTGAATTCGAAGACTTGGTAAATGCTGTTAAACAAATTGGAAAAACAGTTCGCTTTACATTGAATGATGAAAAAAATGTACACGAATTGCAACGCACAAAAAAAGTTTATCTTGCCAACAATATAAACTGTACAGTGATAAAATAAAAAGTTGCAGAGCAATTGTTACACTCTTCAAATTAGATTATATTATATTTTAGAAACTATGAATTTGAATTATTTATTTCTGTAAAATATTAAGGTATGTGTATTCAAATTTAACCCAAGTTGCAAGGGATATTTTATTGTAAAAAAATGCTATTTTGATTATTTTGTATAATCTGTAATCTCTATATTAGTAAAATAAACAAAAATAAAAAATGAGTCTGCGTTGTAAAATTTTAATTTTTTTATTTTTAATAAACTAACAGATCATGGAAGGAAAGGTGGGAGTTTATGTAGTAAGAAACCTTTAAAATCTTGTTGACTATAAATGTCAAAGTAAACCAATTCAACGCCTTTTACAAAACTGAAAACAGAAGATATTCCACCATCTTGCAAATATATACGAGAACGTTTATATTTAAATTATAGGTATTGTAATATAGTGTAATAAAAATTACTTAGTCACTTAGAAATATCACTTTTAAAAATCATTATATAATATGAAGCGCAAAATCATGATGCGAAACGAATTAAGGTACCAATTTCCGCATATTGAACACAAAATTCAGCAGTACTAGATATTTTTTATTCTCTCAGATTAATTAAAAAGTAAAAATTCGATCATATTATACGAAGAATTATTAAAAGTTTTGTTTGCTGGTTGCTAGGTAATCACTGTTTAGGTTTTAAGATCAGTATTATAAGTATCGATAAGGATAGAATGTTTCAAATATGTCAAAAAATATCTAAACAATCGTGAACAAAACGTAAAGCAGTTAGCAGGGTTTTCTAATCGTTTAATCCACACCAATTTAAGGGGTTACAACCGCAGTCAATCATTTTATCATACAATACAGATAACAACAAAACATAAATGTATAAAGAGACAGATAATATACACATGTACCTAATACAGACAATATAGAAATGAATCAAAATTTTTTGTAAGAAAATTGAACTATTCTCTATTCTGACATAATTGTGTTTGCTCGCAAACGAAAAAAAAACCGACCTCAGTTACAACAAGTAATACAACGTCCGTAAACGAAAAATTACTCAAGTAAATACACATTATTAACGATACCTTCCAAAAGTATTCGTCAGATATAAATTAGATTTATATGGTCGCACCGCGGCGTCGTCCGCGCTTACTGCACAAGCCAGCTACCCGCACGCGGTACGCAGCACACGCCCCGACAATACGCGCTCTACATTTGATCAGCGATTTGCTCACTCATTGTGAGGACATAGATTTATTTGCCGATAAGATCTCTGTTTTCTGTAAAAATAGCTATAAATATTTTTGTACGTTATAAATTTATTTTATTGTATAATTTAATCCTGACAATATTTTTTTCTTTTAATTTTGACGTTTTTATTTTGTTTTGACATCTAATATACTGACACAAATGTATTTGTATAAACAGAATTCTGAATTTTGATTATGATTTATTTATTTATTTATTTAAATAGGAAGCCAATAATATAGTATACAGTGGTTTTATCACTCTTCATAGTGAATCATATATTATCTAACACTATACACCACACTTAAAGGCTAACTCAGCACCCAATATACATTAAACATCTGTTTCGAAATTTATGTTAAGAATAAATATTTTCTTCTGACAAATTTACTCATCAATAAAAGTAGAAAACAAAGTATAAAAAACAGTAAAACAATTAAAACCTGTGCTAAAACAGTGAAAAATATTTAAAAGAAAAAAGTAAAAATATGGACGTGTAGGTAAAAAAAAAGTCTGCTGTGTGGTTACGGCAGTAAAGAATATACCCACAACCTCTCTTCCCGTGGGTGTCGTAAGAGCCGACCAGGCTCGAGAAGCTAATGGCTGACTCCGAGGCTGACCTCAGAACCGAGAGGGCACGAAAGGGAGGCGGGGGTTCCGTAGACGGGGCGCCGGCGAAAATAAGCGCCGACGCCACGTTTGTGGTCCCCCCGGACCCCAGTCTGACCAGAAATCTCGAGGTGCAGCGCCAGCTGCTCCTGGAGACAAATGAAAGGATGAAGAGCCTCCAGGAGGAGCTGGTGAAGTGCAGCCAGACGGTTGAGGAGCAGTGGCGGAGCTATGCCAATGTGGCCGCCTCGAGACCGCAACATCCCGCGAGGCATGCGGCATTGCACTCGGTGGTGGTCACCTCAGTGGGTGCCGAACAAACAGCGGACGAGGTCCTTGACACGATGAGAAAGACCATTGACGCTAAAGAGGGGTGGGTACAAATCGACCGGGTCCGGAAAGCCAGAGACCGAAAAGTCATCATGGGCTTTGGGACTGTTGAGGGCAGGGCGAAGGCAAAGGAAAAACTGGCGAAGGAAGCAACGGGCCTCGTGGTCGAGGAAATGAAAAATAGAGACCCATTAGTAATAATTAGAGGCGTTCTGATGTCACGGTTCCCCTGGTCTATTAAGGATGTAAATAAAACCAGGGTACCATGAACTAAAAAAATTTTATTATATTAATTAACCCGGTGAGGTAGAATAAAAATGTATGTATATGGGCGGGATCGAGCACTCAATTCACACAAGCTCCAAATGCAGTTCGGCTCAGGTACTCTCCTGGTTCGCCGTGCAGGTGATATTCCCGGGAGTCGCGTGGCAGGATTCCGCTATCGACCGGGGGCGGCAGGAACGGGTAGTTCAAGACCCGGCGGAGTGAACTCTCGTCGTTGGGGTTAGGTGGAAACGGCGAAATTGGTGACCCAAACGTCGTAATTGGTGACCCAAACGTCGAACTTGGTGACCCAAACGTCAAAATTGGTGAGCCAAACGTCGAACTTGGTGACACAATCGTCGAACCCCAGTTTGAGGGCGATAAACACTGACACTATAATATTCGTCGAATCGAGACAACGCTAAGCAAGGATCACACAATTTTATAAAGTACGGTTACGATGCTTAAATATATATTAGCCACCGTATAGAGACCGTAATAAAAGGTGTGATGTGCGTTAACTATTTCTTGAGACAAAATTCCAAAAATGAATGACGCGGCGGCGACCAGTACTGCCGTTTTTATAAGCCGAGACAAAAGATTCATTTGAATTTTTGAAAAAGATAAAATGTTGCCCGCGCGAATATATAAATGCCGGTTGATGAATTTATTATTTTTTTGTAGAAAAAAATAATTTATGATAAAATAGTGTATCATAAATTACTGTAGATTTTCATTTCATTTAATTATAATAAACTAATGTTTTTTTTTTTAAAGAAAAATCATTTCACGTATTTAAAATATTAAATTTAAGCATATTTTAATTTAGCAGCACAAATAATGTACGTATAACGTTACACTGAAAGCGCATACAGACGACGAACTTATAAAAGGTCTCAGAAACCAAAACAGACATCTTTTTAGCGACCTCGACCCCGAATAAGACCGCCTTCTAATAAAATATCGCAGGAGGGCAAGGAACCCGCTCACGGCCCACGTAGTCCTTAGTGTATCACCCAAACTCTGGGCGAGGATAACGGGAGTAGGCACAGTCCAAATCGACCTGATGAGGCTGCGGGCGGAGGACCAGTCTTCACTGGTCCATTGCACGCGCTTTCTTGGGTACGGCCATGGGCGGAAGTACTGTAAGGGCCCAGCGGACCTTTGCAGCCACTGTGGCGGGCCACACCTCAAAGCTCAATGCACGGAGGATCCGGCGGTGTCGCCACCTTCCTGCCGGAACTGTCGTCGGGCGAAGCTCGCAAAGTTCGATCACAACGCCTTTAGCGACGACTGTCCCGTCAGGAGGAGGTGGGATGACATCGCCCGCTCCTCCGTAGCGTATTGCTAAGGGCAGGCCGGTAGACACGGTGGCTCTAAATATCCTCCAGGCGAACCTCCAGCGCAGTAAGTTGGCATACTCCGACTTCCTGATCGAAGCCTCTAGCCTGTGTACGCGGATTGTTCTGATACAGGAGCCATACGTCGGCGGCATAAGGCGTGTGAAAAGTCAGAGTGGGATCAGGGTCTTCCAGTGTGCGGACGATGGAAGTGGGACTGTCAAGGCCGCAGTCATCGTATTTGATGCGGACCTTCACATCACACAGTACCCGAAACTCACCACGAATAACATCTCTGTGGTGGGGATCCGAGTTCGCAGCTGGGAGATCATCCTGGTCTCATTTTACTTTGAGCCCAACCTGCCGATGGACTCGTACCTGGCACATCTGCGCCGGGTGCAGCGCGAGACGGGAGGTCGGAGTATTGTTATTGGGGGCGACTCCAATGCCAAATGCGTCTGGTGGGGTAGTCCCGTAACAGATCGCCGCGGCGAAGAACTGCACGGGTTCCTGGAGGACCTCGGTCTCTGCCTCCTGAACCAAGGGGAAACCCCCACCTTCGACATTATCCGGAGCGGCGAAAGGTACAGCAGTTATATTGATATAACTGCTGTATCGTCTGACCTGCTTGGCTTGGTGGACGGCTGGCGCGTGCGCGAAGACCTAACCAACTCGGAACACAACGCCATCACCTTCCTCATTAACACCAAACACATTAACACAAACACCATCAGACACACAACCAGAAAATACTTCACAAAAAAGGCGAATTGGGCCCAGTTTCGTGAGAAACTGGGGCAAATTAAAACGCAAGAACACTTCACAATAGACACAATTAAAAACATACAGACACAAGCACAATTAAACTCCGCAATAATTCAACTAAACAACATAATAGAAAAAACATGCACAAAAACAATACCGCCAGTAAAACACAGGGAGGTCCTTGCGATGCCGTGGTGGAACGAGGGGTTGGCAGTGCTTAAGCGCGAGGTGGCCACCAAGAAAGGTAGGATCAGATGCGCGGCGCCGGTTAGGCGTCGCAAGGTTGTGGGAGAGTACCTGGAGGCAAAGGCGACCGAGGTGAGGCACGCGCAGACGCGCAGCTGGGTTGCCTTCTGCGAACGCCAGGATGGGGAGTCTATGTGGGGAGGGATATACAGGGTCCTCGGCAGGACCTCCAGGAGGGACGTGGACCCACCGCTGGTGGTAAACAATATGGGGTTAGATGCCAGGGGCTCGGCCCGACTCCTGGCTGAGACCTTCTACCCGGAGGACTCCGAAGAAGATGACTCCGAAGAGCACCGCCGGGTGAGGGTCTTGGCCGGGCGGACTGACATCGAGACTTCTTCGGGCCAAACTGATCCTCCTTTCACTCACACAGAACTGAAGTTGGCTAGTCGGTCCTTTGACCCGAAGAAGGCCCCAGGTGCGGACGGTTTTACTGCCGATATATGTCTGCACGCAATCCAATCTGACCCGGACCTCTTTTTGTGCGTCTTCAACAGGTGCCTCGAGCTCCGATATTTTCCTAGGCCCTGGAAGGAGGCGACGGTCATCTTCCTCCGGAAACCCGGGAAGACCGATTACACAGTACCAAAATCATATCGTCCAATCGGTCTCCTTCCGGTGCTTGGGAAGATATTGGAGAAAATACTAGTCGCCAGGTTAAAATACCACTTGCTGCCCAAGCTTAGTACTCGCCAATTTGGCTTCATGCCCCAGCGGAGCACCGAGGACGCCCTCTATACCCTAGTTAAGTTTATCAGAAACAAATTAGAGGAAAAAAAGATAGTGGTTTTGATCTCGCTGGATATAGAGGGCGCCTTCGACAACGCTTGGTGGCCTAAAATAAGGGTAAGGTTGGCTGAGGAAAGGTGCCCCGAAAACATTCGGCGGCTCTTGGGCAGCTACTTGAGCGACAGACGTGCTAGAGTGAGGTACCTGGGGGAGGAGCACGTAAGAGACATGGGAAGGGCTGCGTGCAGGGATCTATCGGTGGGCCGATTTTGTGGAACTTGCTCCTGGATCCACTACTTCAGGAGTTGGAGGCCAAAGGCGAGTACGCGCAGGCGTTCGCCGATGATGTGGTGTTGGTGTTCGAGGGTGAAACGGCCCTAGAGATCGAACGTCGGGCCAATGCCGCCCTCGAACGTGGGGAGCATCTAATAAGCTTCGGTTTGCGCCCCACAAGACAAACGCTATGGTTGTGACGCGCAAGCTGAAGTATGACACCCCGCGCCTTCACATAGGCGGGGTCGACATTGTCCTGGCGAGCGAGATCAAGCTGCTGGGGGTCGTCATAGACCACAAATTGACCTTCAACGCCCACGTCGCGAACATCTGCAGGCGCGCGCTCGCCTTTTACCACCAGCTGGCCCGCGCAGCTAAGGCCAGCTGGGGTCTCCATCCTAAAGTAATCCGCACTATTTACAGGGCGGTGGTTGAGCCCGTGATCTTGTACGGGGCTGCCGTCTGGGCGCCGGCCGTGGACAAGCTCGGTATTCGCAAGCAGCTGAACGTGGTCCAGCGGGGCTTCGCGCAGAAGCTTTGCAGAGCATACCGAACCACCTCTCTGAACTCCGCATTGTTGCTCGCTGGGATACTCCCCCTCGACCTCCGCGTCCGCGAAGCCGCGAATCTGTACGAGGCGAGACGGGGGGTCCCCCAGCGGGTGATAGGGGATCGAGAGGTGGAGCGGATGTCCTCGGTTCTGCGGTCTCCGCACCCCGCCTCTCATATCGACCTCGAGTTCAAGTGCCTGGTCGACCGAGAACAGTTTACCGCAAATAGCGAACACGAAGTCAACATCTTTACGGACGGCAGCAAGATTGAGGGCAAGGTGGGGGCGGCCCTGTCCGTATGGACTGGCGCCGCCGAAGCTAGAACCCTCAAGCTTGCTTTGCCGTCCTACTGCACGGTGTACCAGGCGGAACTCTTGGCGATATGCCGAGCGGCGCGGATGGCCGCAGACAACTTGGCCGGATCAGTCGGGATATACTCTGACTCCCTGTCAGCACTGCTCACACTCAAGAATCCAAAAGCCCTCCATCCCCTGGCCGTAGGGGCGAGGGAACAACTGCGAAGGGCTCTGCTCCGGGACAAACATATAGAATTGTTCTGGATCAAAGCCCACGCAGGGCTAGAGGGGAACGAGAGTACCGACCATCTGGCCAAGGAGGCTGCGCTGAAGTCCAAACGCGCGTTTGACTACGACAGCTGCCCGGTTTCGTTCATCAAGCGGAGCATTCGCATGCAGTCGCTTGATGAATGGAACCAGCGGTATCGTGGCGGTGAAACGGCTGGCGTCACCAGGGTATTCTTCCCTGACGCGATAGTCGCGTACAGAATCACGAGCAAAATAGGGGTGGACTGGTTCGTCACCCAGGCGTTGACGGGGCATGGCGGATTCTCCGAATACTTGTACCGCTTCAAGTGTAAGGAGAGTCCGTCGTGCGTCTGCGACCCTGGGTGCTCCGAATCCGTCCTCCACGTCCTCCTGGAGTGTCCTACATTTGCCTACGAGAGTCTACATTTAGAAAACGAAACAGGCGTACAAATAGTAGAAAGAAACCTGTGCGAATTAATTAAAAATAAGACAACCAGAGAACTGTTCCTACAGTATTGTATAAAAATAGTTAAAGCTGTAAATATAAGAAATAAGACTCAGTTAAATTATGTTTTCTAAATATAATTGTATATTAAGTATAACATAAGCAATTAAGATGTAAGTAGGAATAGAATAAGAAATTAGAATAGCTTCCATATGTAAAATTAGTTCAATTTTTATTAGAAGTAATAATAAGTATATAAGAGAATCTGTAAATGTACAACCACTGTAATATAGTAAAATAGTATTAAGAAAAGTATGCAAACATGTAAATAAAATTATTGTACCCAAACCCCACTCATTTCCCAAGTGTTTATTAATTTAAGTAATAGAGTAGTAGTAAGAAATAGATTAGATGGGAACCCACCCAGTGTGTGAATGCGGACAGAATGAAAGAAAGAACTAGTATGATGAATGAAAGTACGAGAGGAATAAATGCGAGAACTGGTATGTTTGAGTAGATTAGCACAGTCTCACACCCTAGTGTGGGGGCCTAGAAAAAAAAAAAAAAAAAAAAAGAGCCGACCAGGGGATAACACAGTTCCACTACCACCTTGGAAGTTAAAAAGCCGACCGATGGCGGGATAATCATCCAACTGCTGGCTTTAAAATACGCAGACCGAAGAAGGACGGGCGTCTTCGGTGCGACAAAGCCAGCCCTGTGATCACCAACTAGCCTGCTCAGCGTGGTGACTATGGACAAAACACATGAGTTCACGCCATTTTTGGTGCGAACTTGTGAAGGCCTATGTCCAGCAGTGGACTGCGATAGGCTGAAGTGAGTGAGTGAAGTGATGTAGAAAAAAACGACGAATGACAACAATTTCAAACAATATCATAAAACACAATAGTAATACATCGCGAATTCTGAAAATATATTTAAAAATTTAAAGCGGTTAGAGGTATAAGAAATCAGTTGGTATAAAATGATCTGTACATATAGTAAGTAGCTAGTATAAAATAGTATAGTATCGTAGGATAAAATTAAGTTAAGACAAAATCGTGAGTTAAATAAAGCGTGTCGATACGCTCCAATTTAGAAATGGGTCATTTTGTAATTAATGGTAATAAAATAATCGACGAGGATGATAATTAAGTGATTATCATCCTCGTCTTTTTAATTACAAGCTAATTATATTGAAAAAAAAGTCTGATATAACAGTTTGATTAGTTTAATTTTCATTCTTTCTTTTCCTCATTCCTCATATTTTTTAACTGCCACAAAAATATATTTCAAGTAAGACAAAAATTTTAACAATTATTGAGTTTTTCGAAAACTTTAATCGATATTTCTTTCATTACTCTGATAAATATTTAAAGGATGCGTTAACATTGACCCAGATAAATATTGAAAAATTTAAAAGTAATAAAAGAGATCATATTCCAATTTAAGCGTCATCATACCATTCGAGGGATAGTGCTAATTCTGATAACTGATATATGTGATAGTAACTGAAATATGTATTTTTATATGTGTCGATAGATATCAAACTCGCCCAAGTCCAGTACCGGCCATTTGAGGTTTTATTTATTTTTTCGATTCAGCAAAAAAATACGATTCTTTTCGTTTTAGATCAGTCCAGTCTAATCCCTCGACTTCCTAAAGAAATTAAGGGCGAAAATTGATAAATTTTTTCAATACCACCTAAGTCACACACGAATTCCAAATCATACAAGCCTAAGTCCATTACAGCCAATCACAAGTCGTCTTTACTCTGTCATGGCCCCCATTCTTGTTTATTCAACGTGCTTGTACTAACAGTGCTCCTTGTATTTATTGTAATTATAGACAATTTAATAAAAGTTGTTCCTCCAGACTTAGCAAAAAAGAAGCAGAAGAACAGTGTAAGTGATATCATAAAGAAAAATAAACAAAATCTAAGTTTGATTCGTAATATAAGATTTTTTTCATAACAAGACCGTACCTCCGGACAGCGACGTATGACGTCGAACAGGGCCGGACTGTTTTTATCGTTCCAACTTAAATAGCGTTTTTTAATTCGGAAGATTTTATATATTATGTTGGTGTTGACTTATGAATAAATAAATAAAATTAATAAATATATACCTATAATTTAAAAACCGTGCCCGTCGTAAGGGTCCCGAGACGATTTTAGGGATATTTTTTTTTTTGCTATCAACTAAAATACTTATCAGCTAAAACACTTCGGAGAGCAGTGGTCAGAAATTCTAGAGTTACATTATTTTAAAAAGGTTCTAGCTCTACCAGGCCATGATGCTGAAACTTCGGACGGTGAACAGGATGACTGTATTCCTGAGGAGATATTTGAATTTGTTTAGTTTATTGTTCTTGCTTTGATATCAATACTAGTATGTAAGGCAAAACCGTGATTCTGATCTCATATAATAATATAACAAGCAAAAAACGATAAATATGTAAATTCATATTTTTAAGAATAAAAATATTTTTATTTTATCAATGCATTTAAATTCCTAAGTCCGTACCCTAATCATTAAGTCATATTAAACTTGCCTAAGTCCTATTACAATATTTCAAACTCTCCCAAGTCCAGTGCCCTATTTTTCAATATTGACCAAGTCCATAAGTGTGATATCATATGCACCTAAGTCCTAATAAAAATCATCGAAAATGTATATTTACATTATGAAATGATTTTTCTTTTTATTTTATCAGTGTTGCCAGGCTTAATATTCATAGCACAAAATAATAATCTCACCTTCTTACTAGCTAAAACTTCCAACTAGAAAATAACATCATTACCCAAAAAATGTTTAAACGTGACTTGGGCGAGTTTGATATCTATCGACACATATCTTAGTAAAGAAACGGTTCGTAAATGAAATCTTTCGAATCGTGATAAGAATTGTGACAGAGTAAGCTCATAGACCTTGAAGAAGAACACGACTGTCTTAAGGTTTTGTATTTTTTCGTTTAAACTTATGCTATTTTATAACGCGCAGTAAAATTTTACAAGAATAATACAAAACATGTCAATATCGCATGGATCTAAACATTTTTTTTTTTCATAAACAGACACAGGTGTTAGAACAAGCTTGCCATGTCCTAATTTTCCTAAAATTGTCTTTGGTGGGTTTATCACTCGCTATTAAAATACAAAGTCGTAATTTTTTTTTAATATCCCTAATGGTATATAATAATTTAGAAGATAGATAATTAGCTGGTGTTTAAGTATTTTTATTTCATTATTATACAAATATGTGATTATTCTTTTTGGTAATGTATATATAGAAAGTTAAAAAGAATAGCTTTTGGCTTTTGTTTTTCTACGCAGTCAAAGTGTTTTATAAACAAAAAATAGTATTTGAATACAATTAGTAATTTTAATTAATGTACGTTGAAGTTTTACATATGTCAATATTGACGAGTTACCTATTTGCGTTTTATTAATATAAAAATGTATATAATCGTGAGAAAAATTTCTAGTGTCGCTCTTCCTGCGTTTCTTGCTTCTGTGCATAGTATCAAGGGTTTATGTTCTGACATCTTAAAATCTAATTCAGTCCAAATTACAGATGCTACAGATGCAATAGAAAACTGGAAGTTAATGTGTCCTAATGGCGATATCCCGAAGGACGTTACAAAACAAAAACTTTGGGATATACCAATAGTTCACAATACTCATATAAGTTTGACGCAAAATCTTACAAGTGACAAAAACCGTGCCAGGCTTCTAGCTGTGTCAAATAAAGAGTCAGGTCACTGGTTACACGCAATGCCGTCAAAAAATCTTGGGACACTTTTAGACAATGAAAGTTTTTGAATTGCTCTCGGTCTCCGGTTGGGAGCTCCACTGTGCTTTGAACACAGATGTCCGTGCGGAAAAGAGGTCGATTCTTTCGGACTACACGGCCTTTCCTGTAACAAGAGTTCAGGTAGGTTTTCCCGCAGCGGTTCCCTAAACGATACCATAAAAAGGGCTCTTGCCACCATCGACGTTCCTGCTCTTATCGAGCCAACTGGAATTAGTCGCAATGATGGCAAGAGACCTGATGGATTGACGTTGGTTCCCTGGGAAAGGGGACGGGCGCTTTTGTGGGACGCAACCTGCGTTGACACACTTGCTCCGTCTCATGTCAGGGAAACAGCCTTAAAAGCGGGAGCCGCAGCGGAAAAAGCTGAAACGACTAAACGGCACAAATATTCGTCACTAATTCCAAATTACATCTTTGTGCCGTTTGCAGTCGAAACACTTGGACCTTGGAGTAGCAGTGCTAAAAATTTTTTAAATGAGATAACACCTCGCCTTATTGCCTCCACTGGTGACAAGAGGGCTGGTGCATTTTTTGCCCAGAGAATCGGCATAGCGATTCATCGGGGAAATGCTGCCAGCATTCTTGGCACAATTCCACGCGGACATGATTTATACCAAAACTATCTGTAAATATTTAGTTCTTAAGTTGTGAATTGTAAATATGTATAATATTTTGTATAAATACAGTCATTTTATTTATACATAAGACCCTATAAAAAATGTATATAAATATAAAAGTCAATAGTAAATTTACAATCCGTATAAGAAAACGTATACTGAATTTGGCTGGTTATTTAATAAAGTGAGTATTATTTAGGTTATAAGAAAATAGGTTCAGTGATGTGAGGTAAAGCAACGATAAAATAAAGATTCGTTCACGGAAAATTATTTTTTTTTTGCCTTGGGTTAAATATGTTTTAAAATCTAAGGCTTAAACAGAATAAATATACAATAATAAACATATTGAGTAAACATATATGGGAATAGCAAAGTAGTAAAATGGGATCTAATTTAAGTTTTGTAAAATGTTTCCTGTATTGGGTGCAATAGTATATTAAATAAAATAAATTAATAAAGATGATACGACAAGATGGTTAAAAAAAATTTGAAGACTATCTGGTGACACTCAGATAATAGTATCTTGCATCAAATCTGTGTATCTAACATAAGTAAATAATTTATTAGACCCTCGTTATGTATACAGCCTTAATCCGTTTTCGATTCACGCTGACCCTTCCCAAGCGGACACGCTTTGATTATCTACAGCCATATTCCAGAGAGACTATCCGTGCTTGGAACCCTAAATTGATATTAATTTATTTATCTGCTCCATAAACGGTTATAATGTTTGTTCATGTGAAATACATGCTGGCTTGTTATTTGTAAACTGAAAATATTGTTTTGGTTAATTAATTGTTAGTTAAGTTGAGGATTTGTTTGACAAAAATGCATACGCCTTCGTTTGCATTTTTATTTGACAAATTCACTAAAATCGAATTTTTAATCAAGTCGAACAATTAAATCCCCGCATTGGCGCAACGGTCACAGCCATGGATTGTGCCTGTTGCGCTGGCGGTGGCGGGTTCGATCCCCGCACATGACAAACATTTGTATTGGCCATACAGGAGTTTGTCGTGGTCTGGGTGTTTGTGCAGTCTTTGTGGGTCTCTCCACCGTGCCTCGGAGAGCTCGTTAAGCCGTCGGTCTCGGTTTTCACCATGCACACCTGGTAGCGATCGTTACTCATAGTAATAGGGAATATATCCGCCAACCCGCATTGGAGAAGCGTAATGGATTAAGCTCTGATCCTTGTCCTGCATGGGGAAAGAGGCCTATGCCCACTACTGGGATAATACAGGCTGAAGCGAAATTAAATCCCACTAAAATGTGATACATTTAACAACAATTGCATAAATCGCAAGCAAAATCTGCTGTTGTACATTAAGGAATTTCATTATCCATTCCAATGGTTTTAATTGAACTCTGTTTTAATTAAAACCTCGAGGCATTAAGTTGGAATTGATTTACAACAGACGAAAATACTATATAACGTACCCGTAAAAATGTTAATCTGGGAGATCTTTCTGTTTTTAGAAGTTAGTGAATAAATATTGTACACCAGACCGTTTATATCCCATATCTGGATAAGCCCTATCCTAAAGCTGGTTCTACTTTACAAAGATGAAGGTGGATAAACGTATCACAGGATATATTTAAATTTTCCGGTTTTCTTTTTTCGTTTTCATTTTTGATTGCAATCGAAAAAACCTTTTATTCTTTGTGTAGTGTTGAAGACACAAAATATTAACTGTCGTTACTTTAAAATGTAAAGAGGTTTTACTACTAGTTTTTAAATATTTTAACAACACACAAGGTCATCTGTTACAAAAGTAAGCAACGTAATACTTGTGTTATAGGTAAAGGCCGGCTGATATAACTATTTTTTTTAGATGAGTATGCAGAGAAATACTACACAAATAAATATATATATACACCCAGACCCAGTCGGGAATCGAATCCACATCCCAAAGCAGAAAGCAGGACAAACTGCGCCAATCGGCTAGTGATATTCCTATTTGAAATCTTAAATCCCACATGTTAAATTTTAGATAAATTATAATTAGAAAAATTATAGATGTTTAATCTGAGATATGTCAAAACTTATTAGAACAAGTGGATGAAATGGTTGGTAAAGACCAAGTAACGCAACCGGACAAAGTAAAATAATTAAACTTGAATCGTTAGCAGCAGAAACCTTGAGGAAGTCGAGTGTTGATTCAATGCTGGGAGACGTTTCATAGCACCGTGTGTTTGTCTTAGTATTGTGGAATGCTCTAAACTTTGACTAGTCTGAGACTCCAAAATATATGCATTTGGGCTATGTTGTTAAAACTCAAAGCCTGTATTATAGGCAAATGTGACCTAATACAATTCTATAATAAATATTGGCAACACGCATAAACGAAAATTAACCAGCGACAAGAACCTTAAACTTCAATATCTCCGGAGATCATTACCATAATCATAAGGTACTTATCTCCTGTATTCAGAATGAGGTCTTGGCCCAAAGGTGGGTTGTTTCATGCTGATTCAATCAAATTACGTTTATGAGACCATTTTTGGTAGCAAAATTTTGTTACATTTTAAAACAAAATAATATCGTGTTAAACGAATACCAAATCTTCATATAGTCGACTTGTACATTTATGAAAGGTATTTTTTATATTATTTATGCTGTTTCTTTTTAGACACATATCATCATCATTACGTTATCAATTTATGCAGAATAATTTTCAGAAGGAGTTCATTTAAGCAAAAAGAGAAATAAATTGTTCTATATCAATAAGAAAAACAATGACAAGTACAAAAAAAAGAAAGAAAAATAACGCACAATTGAAGATTGATTATTATTATTATTTGGAGTCCGTTATAAATAATGCCAATCTAAAAAGTTTCTTATCAAATCATTAACTAAAATTGAATTCCAGTGTTCTTTATATCCATATCATTTTAACAAACATCGCGTTTAATAAGATGCGATACACTAATGACTGTTTTGAATGCCGTAAATCAGTCAACATAGCCATACTCGCACGTTCTACACTTGAAACTTGGGAGAAATATCGCGTATGCAGATGACGTATTTATCTAAACAGAATACAGCTGATTTTAGCGTGAATACAAACACGTATAAAGTTATAGCACACGTGTTTTGCTGTATGAGTAATTGCTCAAATCGCGCTCCGAATGATTACGGTGACGCTACGTTATACGGATACGTGTTCATAACAATGAGATGAAGGAAATGTGTATCACCAAACGCTTATTTAGCTTTGACGGAATCAGTTTCATGCTTTCATATAGTTACTTTTATTATTTTAAGATTTTATTATTAGCTAATTTTAGTTTTTTGAACTTTACTTAAAGAGAAGAAAACTGATACATAAATGAACCGAACAAGGAACTAGAAATATACAAAAGTGACAAACAAATCAATTATGCTTCTAAAGAATAGGCTTCATGAATTGAATGACTCTTGTCCACCAACTCGCAGTATAGCAGCGTGGTGAATGAAGTTTCGATCTTTTTCCTACATGGAGAAAAAGCCTAAGGCCAGCAGTGGGATGGAAAGGCTGAATCGTGATACTCAGATAAACCCATCAGATTTTCGTGGTAAAAGTAACTTTTAAAAATATATTATTGTGATTGTTATGTATCTTATATAAATAAAAATGAATGTTGCTAAGCGCATAACTCGAGAATGGCTCGACCAATTCGGCTAATTTAATTTCTTTAAGGCCCACGGAAGGTTTGAATACTAAAAAAAAAAAATACTAATAACTTTGGACAGAACGAAGACTGTCCGCTAGTTTCTAATAAAATAAAATAAAAAAAAATATATTATGAAACGGTATATTATTTTTACGTAAATAATGACACATTTTATGTCAAATAAAATTACCTTCATATTGCCAATTATAAGCTTTACGAGCTGTGCTGTGTGGTTACGGCACTAAGGAATTTAGCCACCCCATTTCTTCCCGTGGGTACCTTGGAACTTAAATGGCCGACCGATGGCGGGATAGCCATCCAACTGCTGGGTTTTTTAAATGCTCAGACCGAGGACGGGTAGCAGCGTCTTCGGTGCGATAAAGTCAGCCCTGCGGTCACCAACCCACCTGCCCAGTGTGGTGACTACGGGCAAAAAACCCATGAGTTCGCACCAAAAGTTTAGGCCCTTAGTTCCCGGCAGCCCCACTATTCCCGGCTATGGCAGCGGCCGAGGTAACGGTGGGGTAGAGGGTGCTAAAAATCACCGGGGTGCGGGAGGCTGCCATAAAATATACCTGGCTACGTATAATGGACGCACGCTACGGTTGGACCGTCACCTTACCGAACTTGAAGTAGAACTTAGTCACATTAAGTGGAGCATACTGGGGTTGTCTGAAGTCCGAAGACAGGGTGGACACGATGATCCTGGACTCCGGGCACTTGTTCTACTTCCGTGAAGGTGATGGGCTTTCCCAAGGTGGCGTCAGTTTTCTGGTCCACAAGACTCTCACTAGCAACGTTGTGGAAGTAAGCAGTGTGTCGACCCGGGTAGCATACCTTGTACTTAAACTCACTGATAGGTACTCCCTGAAAGTGATACAGGTATATGCGCCGACCTCGGCACATTCTGACGATGATGTCGAAGCCTTGTATGAAGACATTGCAAGGGCCATACATGGCACTACTTCGACCTTCTACAGCGTTGTTATGGGAGACTTCAACGCTAAAGTGGGAGAACAAGACCGCGACGGATCGAGCATCGGACCACACGGATTGGGGCACAGGAATCGCAGGGGGCAGATGCTTGTCAACTTTCTCAAATCGGAGGGGCTCTTCTTGATGAACTCATTTTTTGAGAAGAAGCCCCAAAGGGGTGGACATGGCAAAGCCCCGATACTGTGACGAGGAACGAGATAGATTTCATCATAGCGGATAAAAGGCATATATTCAGAGATGTCTCAGTGGTTAACAGGTTTAACATTGGCAGCGACCACTGGCTAGTACGGGGCACTCTGAATATATGTCTCCGAAAGGAGCGGACCCGCTTGACGAAATCTACTCTTCGACCTACGCTGCCCCAAATACTATGTGGCTCCGAGCAGTTTCAGTTGCAACTCCAAAACCGATTCGATTTGCTGGAAACTACTAGCGACGTGGACGAGATAACTGACAACGTGGTGAAGACGGTGTGTACACTGGGTCGCAGGCACTTTCCACCAACAAAGCCAACGAAGCAGTCCAAACTTTCTCCCGAAGCCTTGGATCTGATACGGCAGAGGCGCGAGTTGTCGGCTGCTTCACCAGAACAGAGGGCTCTTTCCAAGAGGATACGGAAACTTATTCGCCGAGACCTCCGCTGCTCAAATACGAGAGAGGTAACAATACAACTCTGATTGAGCAGAATAGGGGGTCCAAAGTTTTCCAAAGACCATTGGGGAGAAGCCTTCTTGCGAAACTTAAAACAACAGATGGCAGAACCGTCTGCTCTCGCCCTCAGGTCCGAGAAGAGGTTGAGAATTTTTATGGATAGCTGTACTCGTCGAGCGCACGCAAGCCTGCGACTTGGGACACCGAAGATCCACGGGCACCATTGTTGGCCATTATTCGGAGTGTATCCCGGACTTCGAAGAGGATGAGATTGGTGCAGCGCTCGGGCAGCTTAAAAACGGGAGGGCCCCGGGCGGTGACGGAGTTACCACTGAACTCCTTAAAGCCGCAGGGCGACCTGTCCTGAAAGCCTTGGCAAGACTATTTAACGCCGTCATCCACCGAGGTACCACGCCGGAGGCGTGGTCCAGGAGTATGGTGGTGCTGTTCTTTAAGAGAGGCGATAAGTCTCTGTTAAAGAATTACAGACCGATCTCACTTCTGAGCCACGTCTATAAGCTGGTTTCGAGGGTTGTTACGAATCGTCTTGCCAGAAGACTCGACGAATTCCAACCACCAGAGCAGGCTGGGTTTCGAAATGGCTACAGCACCGTGGACCACATCCATACTGTTCGGCAGATTATCCAAAAGACGGAAGAATATAATCAACCACTGTGCATGGCATTTGTGGACTACGAGAAAGCCTTCGACTCTGTCGAGACCTGGGCTGTCCTGGACTCTCTGCAGAGATGTCATATCGCCTGGCGATATATCGAGGTACTGCAATCCATGTACGACGCGGCGACGATGACCGTTCATGTCAATGACCAAAGAACAAGACCTATTTCCCTCCGGCGTGGGGTAAGACAGGGGGATGTAATATCACCGAAACTGTTTACCACTGCGCTAGAGGATGTTTTTAAGACCTTGGATTGGGGGGAACGAGCCATCAACGTCAACGGTGAATTCATCTCTCACCTTCGTTTCGCCGACGATATTGTCATCTTTGCGGACACGCTGGATGAGTTAGGCCAAATGCTGGCCGGCCTAAACGAGTCCTCTCGACGTGTCGGTCTCTGTATGAACTTGGGTAAGACGAAAGTTATGTTTAACAACCAAGTCATACCGATACCGGTATCGGTCGATGGTACCCTTCTCGAAGTTGTTCAGGATTATATTTACCTAGGCCATACTATCCAACTAGGCCGCAACAACTTCGAGAAGGAGGCCGATAGGAGGATTCGGTTGGGCTGGGCGGCGTTTGGCAGACTCCGTCGAGTCTTCATTTCGAAGATTCCGCAATGCTTGAAGACAAAAGTTTTCAAGCAATGCGTCCTGCCTGTGTTAACATACGGAGCCGAGACGTGGACACTGACGAAGGGACTGGTCCACAAGTTTAAAGTCGCTCAACGTGCAATGGAACGGGCTATGCTTGGGGTCTCTCTCAAAGACAGGATTAGAAATGAGACTATCCGCGAGAGAACGAAAGTAACCGACATAGCCCACAGAATTAGCAAGTTGAAGTGGCAGTGGGCTGGTCATCTGTGTCGCTGGACCGATGGCCGTTGGAGTAGACGGGTCCTAGAGTGGAGACCGCGACTTGGCAAACGCAGTGTGGGACGTCCTCCGGCCCGATGGACCGACGATCTACGTAAGATTGCCGGTGTAGGCTGGATGAGGATTGCGGAAGACCGGGATGTGTGGCGTGAACTTGGGGAGGCCTATGTCCAGCAGCGGACTGTGATAGGCTGAAGTGAAAGCTTTAAGAAACTGTTGTACACTCTCCTTAGTGATACTGACGTCATTTTAAACAGGATACTGGTATGACTTTTCATATCTCCAAATAATTACTATATAACGCGATGATGATATTACTATTGTAATTAAGACGCTTAAAAAGTAAATCAAGACAGGTTTTTTTTTAAATATAATGCCATAAATTTCACTCAGCATAATCCCCCATATAATTGTTGCCTTTGTTTAAAAAGGCATCTCGTATCGATTAAAGAAATACATTGCAAAAAAAAAACTGTATGTCTTGGGAAAAAATACGAGAAATTTATATCTGCCAATTCAAAGTAGAGCTAAGTAAGGGATTAAATTTCTCCACTTTTCCTTAATAGCAAAACAGGCCATTGTCTAACAATGAGACAATTTAGGAAACAGTACGGAACAGAAATTAATCGTGGCCGTTTTTGTCAATGCATTCTGCCCTTTTAAGGTAATCAACGTTTAGTTTGTGAATCCGTAGACTTTGACTTGGTTTTTTATGTTTATAAAGATGATAATTTACTTTATTTATAATTAGCTGTGTTGCGCGGTTTCACCTGCGTTGATTTGACGAAAAAACGTAGTAAAATACTATATAACCTATAGTCTTCCTCGGTAGATGGGCTATCTAAAAGAAAAATAATTTTGCAATTCGAACCAATGGTTACTGAGATTAATGAGTTCAAACAATTAAACAATTTTTTTTTAATTTTGTAATATTAGTGTAGATAAACGACATTAAATTTTTGAAGTAAAACTACTTTAAGCACGCTTGATCTGGGGAGTAAGCTGGTGAATGCGTGACGAGAGCGTTACGAAAAATGTGATGCGGCGAAGCGAACGAGAGTTGAAAGGAAGATATAAGTTAGTGAAGAGTTACGTTTCGAACATTACTCTAGGGGCAACTAAGTTTACTTCAGTGGTGTGGTCGAGAGGACACTCGTTTTTTTTATTATTATTAAGTAGCGGCAAGGAAATGTGTATGTGATAGTTATTTGACTTTCTCATCAGTTTTGTGTTTTTAAAACGATTTTTTGTGGTGCACAGGAACGCTATTAACGCTTGTTTACGTTTGATTGTTTTACAGTGAGTTTTAAACACCTGGTACACATTCGCTGACAGTTATAGCTACCTTTTGCTACAGAATTGCTTTTTAACTATGGATTATGTATTTGAAGAAGAAGTTTGTTAAAAAAAATATTACCAACTTTTGTTACGTATCCTGCAACTCTTATAATCAGCACTATTTCATATCGGACAGAAAAGTATATAAGATGTACAAATATATGGAACATATCGTCATGACAAACAACGTCAATTTCTGGACTCGTCTGAAACGAAAGTGGATATGAAACCACAATTACGATTTGTTTTTTTTGTCTTTTTTTATATATCTGTTGTGGAATCGAAATTTTGATACGACAATATTCGTATAGAATATATTACTATAAATGAAAATGAAACAATTTGTTTATTTTTTTTTTCAAAGTCGCCGTTTCATTTTTTTATATAGTTATATATAAAATCGTATGTTAGTTGAGACATAGTAATTTATTTACTTTCTAAGAAGTTAAATTTAGAGAGCTCACCAGTAAATATCTTATTTAGAATCTCGATCAGCTCGACCGAAAAATTACTTCAACCTTACTTAACTTTGAAAAATAAAATATTATAAGCAAAATTGCATGCCTAAGCGACCGCACGGAGACCTATTTTCAGCGTTAAATTAAAATTATAAATAACAGAGCTTTTTTCACATTCAATATTTTCTTTTTTTAACAAGTTTTTGTTTTTAAATTTCTTAAATGTTAATAGTTTTGGAGTTATGAACAAAAACGGAATTCCTTTTTTTAGCAACTTGATTTATTAAGAACTTTCAAATTTGCTATTTTTTGCGTGCTAGAAAATCCTTCCAATCCATTTTGCTAGACGTCATTGAATGAGTAATGGCTTGTATTTTAGGAGCTTAATATCTATTTGACATGTTTTTGAACTTGTTGATAATGACTGAGAACGGTCGACAATGCGCTTGTGATTCTCCTGGGTTGCAGGCGTACGTAATGGTAACAGCTTACTATCTTCGTAGTATAAAAAATAAATGTTTGTCATGAACTACTAATATTATTGGTTTTTTTAATCTCAGATTATTTGATAATTTTTACGCAGCCGAAACTAACAATCCATTTTATTACGAAGTTAAAGTCTCTATATAATATAAATAAACATTTATTATAATTGTATTCGAATAAAACCTTTTTTTTATAGATTTGGAGCCACTATGAGATTATAATATCGCTACAAAACGGATGTCATGTCCTTTACACTCTATGACAAAGACTATCACTCTATGACAAAGTACTGTAAGCTGACTTTATAACCTCACTACATAGGTAGTCAGTCTTTAACTACATGCATCCAAATAACTGCAAATTTAGTTGTGAAGATAATATAATAAGCAATATTATAGTTTGTAAATATGCTATTTAAGTTAATTGAAACTCTTTTATGTATATTCAAAAGAAAATATACTTCGTCTATTAAATATCTTAACATATAATATACATTACATGTAAACCATCATTTAGTTAATGTATTTTATTTTATTAAATGTTGCCTCTAGATACTATTTCTGGATAAGCAAATGTATATGACTCAGATAATTACTTAAGACACAAATGTTTTATATAACTACAACAAAGCAACTTTCTATCTTAGACATTCAACGAAGCTAGTTAATCTTTATATTGTTGCAGTGTGGGTTTCTGTTTTAAGGAAATGTCTTCGTTGATTCACTTGATTTAATCAATGTATCATCGAAGCTCTATCATGCTAGTTATTTTAATCGGTTGCTATAAATTTCGTAGTTTTTTTATAGTAATACTTAAAAAAAAAGATTATAAAGAGTTTAACTGCTCAGGTTTTATCAATGTCTTCAATTGAATATAATCTAATTCTATACAAATAAATAAAATTGGAGTGTCTGTTTATAATATTAAAATAGCCGTTTTTTACTAAATGCATATGGATGTATTTATACACGATACATATAGTACTTTTTAAAAAATTTGTCTGTCTGTCTATCTGTCTGTCTATCTGTTTGTTTGTTCCGGCTAATCTTTGAAATGGCTGGACCGATTTTAACGGAACTTTTACTGGCAGAAAGCGGATAAAGCAAGGAGTACCTTAGGCTAATTTTATTTTAGAATTTTACTTATTTTATAACTCTGTAAACTGAACGATAACTTTTTTGTTAAATTCCACGCGAACAAAGTCGCGGGTACGGCTAGTATAATAATAAAATAGCATTTGTTACACGAGTCAGGTAAGCAGAGCCTTTCAAATCCAATGTGTATTATTGTCGTGGAAAATCAAATAGTGTAAACGGAAAATGTATCGTAACGCCTTGCGTTTTATCGAATTTATTTTTGTTGTTCTAGAAAAATTCTTTTATCTAGGTCTTCATATTGTTTCGAGAAATCTTATTGAACTTTTCATTTGTAGTGTAGTAGTCTATACTATAATTGGAAAAACAATTGTGTATTAACTGTAGTTTTTAATAGATGTCTATTTAAAATATGGTAAAGTCAAAACAGTTTTATTTGGACAATCATATCATAACACATAATTTGCTTTTTTTCAGTTGGATTATTTTATTAAGAAATCTCTTTTGGTTAAGGTTTATTAAGTCAGGAATTATTTCGAGAATAAACATGCGTGTAATAAATACAGATTGTATGTCTCCTATTATTGGACGTCTCCTAATTCAAAAATATTGTACAAGCTAAAAAACAATTATTGTTAACATTGTAACAATTCCAGATGTTTCAAAAGCATATTTTTTATTATACACTATCTTTTTAAATATATATATAGTGAGTTGTTTAATTTAAACTAAAATAATTATTTGCATTGTTTTCGTAATAGCCTATCTAGCAGTTTATATTATACGTAAATAAATAAATAAAAACTTTACTTGAGTTTGTTTTTTTTTTGTGCTCATTATCGATTGTACTATAACAAATACGATTTTTTTTATCAACATACTAGTAGCAACTAAAACTTCGCATAGCCTTAGATCTAAAAGTCAGTATTATCTTCTTGATTACCACTGCTTCTAAAATTACAATATTCACTGTACGCTGTTAGAATTACCTAACCTCTAATATCCTTTGAAAACGTTTATTCATTCCTCGTAGAAAGATAAAAGGGTTCGCTTTGCTCACATCTTACGTCGTTAAATTTTATTCGTACCCTGAGCAATGATTTTCGTTCGCGATAGAACTATCTTAATGAAGTAGTTAGGTACCTCATGAATATGTACGGTAGATTATATAGTTTTAAATGTCATTTAAAATTGTTTTATTCTGCGTCTACGAGTACAACTACTGCAATGTCACGTTATATATACAAATAAATAAAATTGGAGTGTCTGTTTGTAATATTAAAATAACCGCTTTTTACTAAGTGTGTTTGGATGTATACACGGTACATATACCAAAACATTTTTACAATTTTTGTCTGTCTGTCTATCTGCCTGTTTTTTCCGGCTAATTTTTGAAACGGCTGTACAGATTTTGACGAGACTTTCACTGGCAAATAGATGATGAAGTAAGGAGTAACTTAGGGTATTTTATTTTAGAGATGTATTTATTTTACAACTCTGCGAATTGAATAATAACTTTTTTGTTAAATTCCACGCGGATGAAGTATGCACGGCTAGTATTTAATATAGCAAGCATGTAAAACAATTCTGGCATTGCAATCAATGTTTGAAAAAAATGACAAAAAAGAACGTTAAAAAAAGTTAGATCGAAAAGAGAGAAATAAAAAAATCAATAAGATTTGACGAATTCTTATTAGCTTTGTATTAGTACTCTCTATATAGGAAAGTTTCAAAATTACATCCTTCAAAATAAATATCAAACGCGTAACATACATACATTTTCTTAAAGTTACTTCTTTTTCGATTGATTTTCTGTTAACCTGATCGAAGTGAAATGAAGTAATCTGTAAATGTTCCATTTTTGAATGAAAATCTCTTCTCATGTATAGAAAGGGGAACGGAGCTTGATCCGCTTGAGTTAGTGGATGGTATCCTACCTAGTATGGCAACCATTTGAAGGGCTCAACAGCTAAGGCTACCAGCTGTAGTAGTTTATACGATACGGCGGGGAGAACGACACGTAGACACCTGAAATGGATACAAATATTACTACAAATACTTATATTCTTTGCAAATTTCCATATTCCATAATCGAAGGTATTTATGAAACTTTCGTCAAATATTGTGCTGTGTGGCTACGGCACCAAAGAATTTAGCCACCCCCCTCTCTTCCCGTGGGTGTCGTAAGAGGCGACTAAGAGATAACACAGTTCCGCTACCACCTTGGAACTTAAAAAGCCGACCGGTGGCGGGATAACCATCCAACTGCTGGCTTTGAAATACACAGGCCGAAGACGGGCAGCAGCGTCTTCGGTGCGACAAAGCCAGCTCTGCGGTCACCAACCCGCCTGCCCAGCCTGGTGACTATGGGCAACACACATGAGTTCACGCACTTTTGGCGCGAACTTGTGGAGGCCTATGTCCAGCAGTGGACTGCAATAGGCTGGAATGATGATGATGATGATGATGATGATCGTCAAATATTCGTTTGTTACAATGAGATATAGCTATTTTTAATAGAATCTTAAACAACTAAGACCTATGTAAGTGCTAATATTTATACAACAGAACAGTTTTTACGAAATCTTTTATTTTATTGCAACTTCTCTTTTGTCTTAAACATTTCATTTAAAGCTAAAAATATAAACAATGTTGCTGTTGTGGTATTTAAAATAACAAAGTAAACTCTATTTCATTAAGACAATAAGCGCTTTGTAGCTTTCAGCAACTTTGTAACAAATTCTTGCTAGCGCTACCAAATTGATAAGAAATACAAAATAGCAAAACGTTTCAATAATAAATTACTTATTGTAAACGTGAAATCAATTTATGCTACACCTAAGGAAATTCCCATAAAGAATCTAAAGTATCAAAAAATGTAATTTTGTATTTTGATCGAAGAAATTGTTCTCTCACTTCCCCGAAGAATAAAATCGAATGTCCGTGTTCGTTTTCACTAATTAAAATATTTAATAGTAGCAACGACTCTCGAACCTTTAAAGCTAGAATTATTTACATTTCATTAAAATATTTTCTATAGTATGCTTAAAAATTTAACTCTAAGAACGCTATTCCGTTGTACCTACTACCAAAATAATACCTTTACAATGCTTGCAATTTTTTGTACTCATACTTTTGTAATGGTCACGCAAAGATTTTTAGTTTTTCTCATTACATTTTTTTTTATAATTAAACTGTTAGAAATATAAATAATTCAACCAGCCCGATGACGCCTTATATAGTGACACACCTTTCTGCTCCGAGAGTTATGAGTCGAGTCTGCGATTCTGGATGTAATACATGTTATTTTATCATGTTTGTCACTCACTTCAGCCTATCGTAGTCCACTGATCTGGCCTGGCCTCCACTCAATGGACTCCCAAGTTCACGGCAAATATCCCGGTTGTCCGCAATCTTCATCCAGCCACCACCGTCAATCTATCATGTACATATGTTTTGTACTACTATTAATAATTAATATTTGTCGAAAAAGGATTGTAGCTATGCTTGGTATCTATAAATCAAATACTAAGTTATTCGTCTTAAAAGAGACGATCGTGTACGTATAAAAATACAAAATAAAAACATTTATAGCTGAATCTAATCGTTATCAGTTAGCTACTGTTTAAAAAGAACTTCAGTATATGATAGAAACATGATAAAATAAATTTCAGGAAAAAAAAATATTTTGTGCCTCATCATAAAAGACAATAACGTACAATGATGTTATAAAATCAAGTTACAGTTATAAGGCAAGAAAAATATGGAACAACGAAAGAACCTAGATACGAGATGAAAGTATAATATAACGAAAGTCAATTTACAGTAATAGTGAATAGATTGCTTGTTTTATACCTTTCATAAGATAATATTTTTATTCAAGAAACTCATGCTCTTATAAAAGTGGAGCACAAATCACACACACACATCAGCCTATCGCAGTCCACTGTTGGGCATAGGCCTCCATGGCTTTGCGCCAAAAATGGCGTGAACTCTTGTGTATTGCTCATAGTCCCCACGCTGGGCAGGCAGGTTGGCGACCGTAGGGCTGGCTTTGTCGCACCGAAGACGCCGCTGCCCGTCTTCGGCTTGTGTATTTCAAAGCCAGCCGTTGGATAGTTATCCACAATTGGTCAGCTTTTTAAGTTCCAAGGTGGTAGTTCCACTGTGTTATCATCACTTTGTCGCCTCTTACGACACCCACGGGTCACAAGAGAGGGGATGGTTATATTCTTTATTGCCGTAACCACACAGCCGAAAAATCTTAGTTATTAGCAATTTCAAATAAAATTTGCAACTCATTAGAAACGAAAAAATATCTCCAATATACCGCAGTAAAGAATCTAGGAAACTAATGTGAGCGAAGCCACTAGACATTCTTAGTTACAGTAACCATGTACGAGCGTTCACTAGCGATGCTCGCACAGCTTAAGTGCGGTTATCACTCGGCAACGCGTTTCGTGTGATGCGATACTTTTAATGTTCTTTATCACCTCACTCCATTTTATTATCACAAAATATTTTACAATTTATTGGCGCGAAAAAGAGAAAACAAAAAGAACAATCATATAAAAATGACAGATTCCAAATTCAAATGTAGTATTTTGCTGATTTTTACTAGAGACTATCTAATTTATACTTTTATGAGTTTGAAACTCTTTTGTGTTGCATATAAAATAAATACATTTTGCATAAATCTTGTTTTACTAGACGTATTGCACTTTTTTAAAGATGTTTAAGCAAATGTTACTAATAGCCCTGTGAGGTTTAAATCAGAGTAAAGTATGTGCTGCATGAGAACAAGACAAGTCGAAAATGGTAACATGTTTTGAACATGATAAAGTTATCCTGTAAAAATGTTTGCGGAGAAATGCAGAGTTGAGGATTATTCGTGAGTGCTATAAATTTCGAGGAATCTAAAAAGGAGTGTTTCATATTTTATTAAAATGTGTTGCTCTTTCTTAAAATTGGTATGCGTCAGACTCATCTCTTAAGTCTTATGACGGTTTTACATTTTGTTTTATTTTTTATTATTATTTCAACGATTTACTTTTTATTACTTAAGCGGTACATTACGTTGAAAATTTTTTGGTTATAAATTAGTGAGTGTGGGTCAGTGTTGGGCATTAATCAATTAAATTGTCAATTACCTTGTAATTGACTAAAAAAGTAATTGCAATTAAATTAATTACAATTAAATTAGTTGCAATTAAACTTTTAATTGCACCTTGTAATTAAATTAATTTGATTAACGTATGTCAATTGTAACTCACAATTAAAATAATTGCAATTAACTTTTTTAGTTGTTTTATGAAACAATTTAATCTAACAATTAACTTTATGTATCAAAACTAAATTAGTAAAAGATTTAGGAAAATTAAGCGGTAAGTCGCAATACTATACATATACTATACTATATAACCTATTATATATATATATATATATATATATATATATATATATATATATATGTATAATATATATATATATTTAGTACACAAAGAAATCGATTGGATTCAAGTCTGGGGACCGCGGCGGTCATGCAATGGGCCCTCCACGGCCGATCCATCTGTCTCTAAATCTTTCTGTTAAATGTTGTCTGACTATTTTTGCAAAGTGGCATGGAGCACCATCGTTTTGGAACCATATCACTCAATCTACGGATTTATCATTTTCCTCCGCACGAATCCTATACGTATGACCCAGCTAGAACGCCGACAAAACTATTTAACCTTAAAGGAATAATAAATTGAGCAAAAAAAATTTTTTTATTCAAATTGGTAATTTTAGGAATTTTCCACCTTGATGTCTTTGAAGGCAAATTTTAGCAAAAGTAGCCCCATTAAGTACAACTTTTTATTTATGATTATGAAAGCTGAGACTCTGGAAAAGTTTTTAAGCCTAATTAGAAACCATAAAATTGCCTGTTTAGATTTTTAATTCTAAGTTTAAATTGAAGTCATAGTTCTCAAAACGTAAAATTTTCACTTTACACTTAGATTTTCACAATTTCCATCAAAGTTAAGAAGCTGAATCTTTTAAGTGAGAAGCTACAGGTCATGACTATTTAGATACAAAAACAAAAATTCTAAAAAATCTTCAATTTTTTTTTTAGAAATTTTTAAAGTTGTTCTGGTGGAAAATTCTCAAAAACATATAAAAAAATTCATAACTCGAAAACTATGCAAAATCGCTGAACATACATAGGGGTGATTCGGATACCCCAAGGGGTGCCCTATCTCTGGAATTCCGCTTATCACTACTTTTTGGGACACCCTGTATATATATTACATTACAGCCTATACAGCCCACTGCTTCACGCCAAAAACAACGTGAACTCATGTGTATTGCCCATAGTCACAACGCTGGGCAGGCGCGTTGGTGACCGCAGTACTGGCTTTGTCGCACCGAAAATGCTGCTGCCCGTCTTCGGCCTGTGTATTTCAAAGCTAGCAGTTGGGTGGTTATCCCGCCACCGGTGGGCTCTTTAAGTTCCAAGGTGGTAGCGGAACTGTGTTATCCCTTAGTCGCCTCTTACGACACCCACGGGAAGAGAGGGGGTGGCTATATTCTTTAGTACCGTAGCCACACATTACATATATATATATATATATATATATATTAATATCCGGAGCCACAGCAGCATACAGCAGTATTTTTTAATTGTTAGTTTTAATTAAAATTCACAAAACAATTGAAAATTAATTAATTGGTAATTGTAGTAAAGCACAATTAATAATTAATTAATTGTTAATGGTTACTACTACAGTTAACAATTAAATAATTGTTAATTGTAATTTTCCACAATTACAATTGATTAATTGTTAATTGTTGTGGTTACATTTACCAATTAATCAATTGTTAATCTTTAATTGTTGTTGCAATTAAAATTTGCCCAACACTGGTGTGGGTCACGGTCAAATTAAAAAACACTAAATTAATTAAAACCTTAGCTTTTTTTTATGTCACTAGGTCGGCAAACAAGCGTACGGCTCACCTGATGGTAAGCGATTACCGTAGCTTATAGACACCTGCAACACCAAAAGCATCGCAAGCGCGTTGCCGACCCAATCCCCAATCCCCCCAGGAGTTCTGGTCACCTTACTCACCAACAGGAACACAATACTGCTTGAAAACAGTATTATTTTGCTGTGATCTTCTGTAAGGTCGAGGTACTACTACTGTTACTGTACTAACACTAGATTATAAGAAACATTGTTACTAACACTATATGGGCTAGTCTCGAAAAAATGTCATTATTATTATTGTTATCGGTATTTTTTCTCAGCCATTGGCTGGTTTTTCTGCATTTACGGGTCAAAACCAAGTAAATGCAGCGTGTGGTGTGATAAAATTATGTGTTGTGTGGAATTTCGTGTTCGTCAATTTGCAAGAACTTTCTCACGATTCGGCATGTATTTAAAATGGCGGCTTTTTGTAAGGTGATGTAAAGAGTTTCGTTTAATTCTAGTAGTTTGAGACTATGTAACAGATGGTTTGGGATAACACCTGTGGTGGAAAGAGCTATTGGGATTATGTATACTTTATTTTGGTTCCAAATTCTAGCTACTTCATCCTTTAGTTCAGTATATTTGTTGATTTTTTCAGAAATTGTTTTTTGTAGGTTATGAGTGTTGGGAACAGCAATATCTATCAGATAGGTTATTTTATTTAATTTATCTTGGAGCGTTATATCCGGTCTATTGTAGTGGATGGTTCTGTCTGTAAGTATTGCGCGATCAAAATAGAGCTTATGTGTGTCGTTTTCTAAGACTGTTTGTGGCTTATATTTGTAATAAGATGTGTTTGTGTTCTGTATGAGTTTGTGTTTTAGTGCTAACTTTTGGTGAATAATGTTGACTACTTGGTTATGTCTATGTGTGTAATCTGTTTGTGTTAGTGTTGTACATGCCCCGGTAATGTGTTGGATGGTCTCTGGTTGAACGTGGCATTTGCGGCATTTATCGCTTGGTATTGAGGAGTCTTTGATTATGAATTTTCTGTAGTTTTTAGTGTTGACTATTTGATCCTGTATCGCTATTATAAATCCTTCGGTCTCTGGAAATAGGTTTCCTATTTTAAGCCATTTGTTTGAGGCTGCGGTGTTTATGTGAGGTTAGGTTAGGTTAGGTTAGGTTAGGTTAGGTTAGGTTAGGTTAGGTTAGGTTAGGTTAGGTTAGGTTAGGTTAGGTTAGGTTAGGTTAGGTTAGGTTAGGTTAGGTTAGGTTAGTAGTTGTTCTAGATCGTGAGGATGGCGGCCGTGTAATACTTTTCGTTTCCAGCTATCTAGTTTTTGTGTTTGAAGATCGTTACGTTCGGTATTTAGAGAGCTTATGTCTTCGTGTAAATTTAGTGGAGTATAGTTAAAATCATTTTGAACTATGGCTTTATGTATTTCGCTAGTCTGTGATTTTAAGAGAAAAAAAGCTTTTAAATTGCTGACTTGTTTTTGACAGAGATGATTCAAATCAATAAGGCCCCTTCCTCCATATTCTCTTTTGATAGTAAGTCTTTCTATTGCAGATTTTGGGTGTAGATTATTGTGTTTAGTGAGTGTGGTGCGTATCGTGCGCTCTATTTGTTCCATGTCTGTTTTTGTCCATTTTATTATACCAAATGAGTATGTAAGAATTGGAATAGCGTATGTATTTATAGACTTAATGAGATGTTTGCCTGTTAGTTTAGTTTTACAAAGAGCATTTACTCGTTTTTTAAATTCTATTGTTAAAGTGTTTTTGATTTCTGTGTGATCTAATCCTTTAAGTTGTTTATATCCTAAGTATTTATACAAATCGGTGGGTTCCATGGCTGTAATTATATCGGTATCATTAACTACATAATGGCCTGGCCGTATCTTGCCTCGTTTAATGTGAAGTGTTCTACATTTATCCAAACCAAATTCCATATTAATGTCTTTGCTAAATTGTGCTGTAGTATCTATTAATTTTTGCATTTCCATTTCTGTTTTTCCATATAACTTAATATCATCCATATATATGAGATGAGAGACTATTGTATCTTGTTTATCGTATTTGAGGCAATATCCGGCCCGACAACCACGCAGCAAATATGACAGGGGGTTTAAGGCGAGGCAAAACCACAGAGGACTCAAGGAATCGCCTTGATAGATCCCCTTTCTAATGATTATTTCTCTAGTTGTGATGTTAGTTCGATTCGCGGTCAGGTAAAGTGTGGTTTTCTATCTGGACATGATATCACGTAAAAAGTTTATTATTTTCGGGTTTATTTTGTATATTTGTAATATTTTAATCAGCCAAGAATGTGGGATACTGTCGATAGCTTTTTTATAATCTATATATGTGCAATGTAGGTTTCTATTTTTTGAAGTCGCATGTTTGTGAATAGTAGAATCAATTATTAGCTGTTCCTTACATCCCATGTGGCCTCGCCTGCATCCTTTTTGTTCTTCCGCTATTATATTATATTGTTCAACATGTTTATTGATTTTTGTTGTTATTGCTGATGTTAAGATTTTGTATATAGTTGGTAGGCATGTAATAGGTCGGTATTGTGAAGGTTGTGGAGAAATCTGTGATTTAGGGAGCATATAGGTTATTCCAGTAGCAATGAAATCTGGAATTTTTTGTTTACCAATAATGATATCTGTAAAATTTTTAGCAATGATCTTATGTAAAGAAAATAATTTTTTGAACCAAAAGTTATGAATTTTATCTATTCCTGGTAATTTCCAGTTATGCAATCTAGCTGTAATGTTATTTATTTCTGTCTCAGTTATTTCTGTGAATTCCATTTCTTCAATTGAATTCCATTTATTTTCTTCTTCGGTTATCCAATCGGCTTTATTGTTGTGATGTACTTGTTGTTCCCAGATGCCTGACCAAAAAGTTTCCAGTTGTTTTTGTGTGGGCATAATAGGACTGTTTACTGTATCTGTGTCTATTTTTGGTTTGTGTAAGTTTCTGTAGAAAGTTTTTTCATTTATGCTAAACATTGTGTTATCGTTTTTCCTTTGCTGTGCCTTTTTGTATCTTTTAAGTCTATGAACTTTTAGTGCTAACTTTTGTTTTAAAGTGTCTAAGAACTCTTCCGGATTTGTATTCCTATTTTCGTGTTTAGTGTGTGTGTTTCTTGTTTCAAATATTCTTTTGACATGCTTAATGATTTTACGGGATCTATTGTTATTTATGTACTGTGTGACTTGCCCACAGTCTGCTCTGAGTTTTTCTATGTCCTTTTCTAATCTTATTTGCCATAGTGGTTTATTACAGTCTTTGGGCCTTGTGCTTCTAATATTTTCTGTGACCTTATAGTTAAGTTCTTCGGAGATAACTAAGGCTACGCAATACACTATTGTATGTATGTCGGTTAGTTTTGTGTCGTCAGAAATAAATTGGAAAAGAATATCATGATTAAACATATTGACTAGCTGAAATAGGTGAGAACTGTATCTAAGTTTAGGTAATTTTGGTCGGACTAGTGGGTCCATTCCTGAATATTGTGTTAGTGCTGTCCTGAATTTGTCACAGATTTCTTCTATTTGAGTGTTCGTTCCTAGGTTATGGTCTAATACCGTATCAATGTCGTTACCCATCATTATAGTAACAAATTCAGTCTGTGTTGACATGTGTGATGTCTGAGTGTTATTAGACAATGTGCATGTTGACTGAGTATTATATGTGAATATGTTTGATGGCGAAGTGTGCCTTGTGTTTGGTTTTGGGTGAGTAGAAGAACATTGAATATCATCGTTTGTTGATACATTACTATTAATATAGATTTGATTTTCATTTTCTGTTTCTAGTTGTGACTTTATTTCTTCTTTAATTATATTTAAAGTTTCCTGATTTAAAAGGTTGTTTTTTACTATTGCTCTTCTTTGATCTGCGATTCTCTGTTCTGTGACGTTTAATTCCGGATATTTTCGTAAAAAAAGTTCGTGCAATTGTTTTCTGTAGGTGGTTAGGTCGGTCTCTAATCTAGTGATGTAGTAGTAGGTGCGCATGATAAATACGTTTACTTCTTTACTCCATTTTATGCGCACTCTCGGTTTACCGGCTTTGGTGGACGTGGGTAAAAAGGCACTTGCCTCCCGCGCAACATCCAAGGTCGGTGTGGGTGAATCTCTGTTTGAAAGGGGTGAGGAGGGAATTGATGGTGTATATGAGATGGTACTTGGACTATAGGATTCTGTTGAAGTTGTCCTGTCAGTCAGTCTGTCAGCATCGGCTGTAGCATTTTCGGATGTCCCGGTGGGAGCCCGCCTGTTCAGCTCCTCACCGCTGGCGGTTCGCATACTGAAACACCCAGCGCCAGCTCCAGGTGTGCCCCGGCGATTGCCCCCGGGAAGCGGCCCTTTACGTTTCTTCATTGATCGGGTCTCCATATTGAACGGGTTGTCGGGACCGTTGGTTGGAAAGGTGTGTCTAGGTGTTGGTGTCTTTGTAAGCTATTTGTGCCTGCTACTTCAACGAGGTAGGGTATGGTCAAGATGTTAATGACAATTTGTTCAAGCCTTCCTTAAGCCCCCCCACCACGGCAAGGTGGTCCCTTGGGGGGGTTATTATTATTATTATTATTTTAAGCAGGAAATTCCTGCTGTGCCCTACCTCAGTTAACTAATGAAAAAGTTAGCTTAATGAAAAATGTAACTTTAATAAAAACCTACATGTCATCTGTTCATCACAGCTTCACGACGTAATCAATTAATTGAATATTAATTTTGACCCACCCTTACCTTAATAAATTATTGGACACATGTAAATTAAAGCAAGTAACGATATACTATAAAATCATAAATTATATTTATTTATGATTGTTACTCATATTATGTTATTGAAAATTGTGGAATTCTCTTAAGAAAAATAGGAGGAAACGAAAATAATATTGAAATAAATACAAACAAAAATAAGCGCACAAATTTCCTGCTCTCCTGGTTAAATATAAATAAATATTTGTATATTTTCATGAATAATAATCTCATGTATATTTACAACTTAAAAAGAATTTAATATTAAAGAATTTAATATTAAAGAATTTAATATTAATTTTTTATTTATTACTAATTTGAGCAAAATAATTTAACTATAAAGTGTAAAAATTGAAGAAAATAAAAGTAAAATCTAATTACAATTAATATCTTGAAAGATAATTAACTTAAAATAAGTTAATTTTAATATCTCTTATAGTAAAATATATAATAAAATTACCTTATATCTTAAGGTATATAATAATCACGAAAATATAATCCTAATTATAATATTATAAATGTGAATGTAATTTTGTTTGTTACGCTTTCACGCGATAACTACTTAACCAATCATTGTACGCATATTCTTGGAGGTATTAGAAGTAACACAGGATACTTTTTATTAAAAAAAAGCAATGCGAGTAAAGCCACAGTTAAAAGCTAGTACACTATATACGAAGGCAAATCATACGCTGGCTATTGCGTTTTTATTCGTTTGTTTAGCGTAGTTACTATATTAGGTATTTTATGGCTCATTGCGGATATTAAAATTTTGGAATTCATTATTAATCTCCTAAGTTTGTTTTTAACACCTCATGCTGCGTCTATAGTTTTATTTCAAATATAATTCAACATAGAATCGTTTCTTGTGCATTCGGTTGTGTGACAAATCGTGAAACCTCTTTATGCAGATCACGGACACAACGGTAAGTAAATTTCATACATTTATTTATCCTAGCTTCATACAACAAAGACAAATTAATTCGACTATATTTACCAGTTTTAATCAATATTTTAAATTGCAACTATTTAAAGGCAATTGAACTTTTTTATTTAACATTTCAAAACAAAAATCGCCGTTGTATCACAAAAGCAACCTACAAATTTTTTTATTTATATTACATAACAGTTTTTAGTTTTAAATGTGTGTGTTTTAAAATACTCCCAAAAATTAAATTCGACAGTTAATAATGAAAAGTAAAACTCGACACCAATCGAAATTTAATATTCGAATAATTTTAAATATTTTATTTATAACCATTTCTACAACTATGTGTTACAAAAACCGGTTGATATATTTGTTTTGTTTCTGAATTATACGAGTAATAAAGAATTCATCTTTTGTATTTTGTTGTATACGGTTAAGTGAAACGCTTAAATATAAAACCTCCGTACGCCGTAAAATAAACCTAAAAGGCATATTTGAAATGTTCCCCAATGAAAAGCGATACCTTTATTGATTTTCTATTTCTAAATATTTTGCAAGCTTAATATTTTTAGTTCCCATATATTTAGTAAATACCTCGCAATATATAACGAGTATTAAAACTCCTTTGTACCAATTAACATTTTCTATGATCTGGTAAATAATGCAATAAAAAAATTTAATACCTTCTTTAAGCAATAAATTTATAAATGCATGCATTTGAGGGCAAACAAAAAAAACATCTTCAACTTTCATCATCAAAATCTGGAGCATCCAATCAGTACATTTCTGATCTTATATTTAAGAGAGACTACAATGATAGGCCGTTTTATAGCGCGTTGAGTGACTTTAAACTGGTGAATTTGTCCAATCGTCAGTTTCTACGTGTTCGCGCTTTAAGTCAATTGCAGAGTGAAGGTTCGTTGCTGCATGACGCAACTCTCCCTCTAACACCCCACTGCGGGTTGGTGGATACATTCCCTACTATATGTAACGACCTATGATATCAATCGTGACCGACATTATGTTTATATTTCACACAATTTCAATTAATTAAATCCACCACTAAGGGGTAAGTAAACCTTTCAATTTACAAAGACAGTGCTACCCGAAAAGTTTTATACTATGTCCCGACTAATTCGAATATTCACGTATAATTAAACTGTTCTGGCTTTTAGACAAATTGTTGCAATCTGTGTAAGGAACTGGCAATGAAATTTATTTCTTCACCGAGGCTTTCATTACAATTGATGTGAGGTCATTCTGTAAATCCGAAAGGGATTCAGAAAAGGATTGAATTTTTGGCTTATCATGTTTTAGATCTAATTTAACTTAGTATGTGTACTGCATTGTTTACCGAAGTAATCAATTAAAATAAGGCAACTTTTAGCTTTTATTAATTATAATTTTTTTAATTATTATATTACTTTATTATATATATTTTTAATATTCTTACTTTATCTTTGACTTTCTTCAATATTACTACCGTACTACCGTAGAATCTTACCGCAATGTTAAACCGGAAAATTTGAAACTCCCAATATTTCGGCGGTGTAGCAGACGCCAAGGTTATGGGTGACTGAAAAGCTGAGAATTTGATATTATTTTGTAGGTAGGCCTAATGATCTATTTTCAATATCGTCCTTATATTTATCTGCTATATTACACTATTTTCTTGTACAAACTTATTATATGCTACTGTTCATACTAACTGACCGAAAACGTGAATATTGAAGCAGTTTCACAGTTTAAAATCGTTAATCCTACCTTTGGTAACTAATCGGTGAACCAAAACATTTGTACCTGTTTTGCGATTAAATTGTTTGTGGTCATTAGTATAATCAGTAATAAAATTGACATTTAAACTTTATGGTTTTAATCATGACAGTATTTGAATGATGCTTACCTAAATCACTTCTGTCAATAGTAGTTTCGTTTTTAATAAGTAGTCAATCTAATAACGTTGATAGTAAAATTCATACTTAATTTTTGAAGCAAGGTCGATGAGGTTTTCTGTTTTAATATTTTGATATGAAAAGGCCTAGTATTTTAGTATAGTTCGGCTACAAGAAAGGCAACCTACTGTAATAAGATAAGGAAAAATCGTTAGTCGTCTATTAAAAAAAAAAAAATACAAAAAAACGAAAACTTTTAACAATAACATCAATTGAAGCTAAAAAATATACACAAGCTTAATGTAGAAGTCAAATCATTATATTCGACGGTTACATATACAATGTTATTTTTAAACGGTTTTATTTAGCTCACCCCGTTTGTTTTATTTTTTATTTATTATTTATTCTTGGGTCAAATTTAGTAATTCAAATTTCACCCTCTTCCTGTCAACCGATTAATCTGAAATTTTGTATACACTTTGGATTTTGGTGACAATACAATTATGTTTATTCATTATCATTATAAATTCAAGATGGCCGCCGCTACAAAATGGCGGATAATTCATGTTTTATTAATCCCATCAATATGGGTATCAAATGAAAGGGCTCAACAAGCAGAATACAATATACTATAAAAAAATGAAATCCAAGATGGCGGCCGCTACAAAATGGCGGATAACGTAGGTTTTATCAATCCCATCAATATGGGTATCAAATGAAAGGGCTCAACAAGCAGAATACAATATACTATAAAAAATTGAAATACAAGATGGCGACCGCTACAAAATGGCGGATAACGTAGGTTTTATCGATCCCATCAATATGGGTATCAAATGAAAGTGCTCAACCAGTATAATCAATGTACTATATAAAATTAAAATCCAAGATGGCGGCCTCTACAAAATGGCGGATAACTTAGGTTTTATCAATCCCATCAACATGGGTATCAAATGAAAGGTCTCAACAAGTAGAATACAATTTACTATGCAAAATTGAAATCTAAGCTGGCCACCGCTACCAAATGTCTGATAACAATTTTTTATCAATCCCACCAATATGGGTATTAAATAAAAGGGCTTGACAAGAAGAATACAGTGCACTATACAACCTCAATATTTAAGATGGGCCTTGCAATAATGAAGCACTAAATGAATTAAACAGAATGTAAAATAAAAACTAAAAACTAGAAAATAAAAATAGGTAAAAAAACTTTTTAAGTTAAACGGTTTTATGTTAAACATACATTGCAATGTTTAAGATAAATGTACTAAAAACCAAAAAATAATAAAATAGATACAGTCGTGGGAATTATAAACATATGCATAGACTAGACTAAAATAAAACCGTGGGGCACGTCAATTGTCTACAAATTATCGACTTAATGTGCGATAGAAGAATCGTTTAATTCGTCGTTAAAATAGGCAGTTGGCCCGCAGACGGTGAGGAAATTACTTACTATTTTCTTGCTCATGGAAATTCCAATAGTTATACACTCCATGTAAATAAAAGAGATGTTTCAACTAGTTTATCGTTGGACATTCACACTGCTGACTGGCGAGGAATCGTTGCACTGCTCGTAGATTGTCTTTAATCGACAAAACATATGATAAAAGTACTACTCGCTCACCACTATGAAACCCTAAAACTCGCTTATAATCGAGCTTGCTAGCTTGTTTCCACATTCTAGCCCTACTTATCACACGTCCATCGTTGTCGGTTGAACAACTGCCTAATTATAGTGTAACATTACAAAACAAACATTTTAATCAACGATTGTAGACAATTGACGTGCCCCACGGTTTTATTTTAGTCTAGTCTATGCATATGTTTATAATTCCCACGACTGTATCTATTTTATTATTTTTTGGTTTTTAGTACATTTATCTTAAACATTGCAATGTATGTTTAACATAAAACCGTTTAACTTAAAAAGTTTTTTTACCTATTTTTTTATACATGTTAATTTGTTGATAGTTCAATTTTATATCTGCTATTTTCTACGCATAAAATGTACCTGAAAATATTAATGGGCACGGGGTATGATGTAAAGTTCCAACAGTACTATTAATGATAAAAAAGCGTAAAACTAACGTGCGTTAAATTCCTAGCGGGATTAAAACTAAAATCTTATTTACGAACAAAAATGTATGTCGGCGATACGCCAGAGTTTCCTCGTTCGGAGTCCATTAGAGTGAAAAACACACTAAGATTTTCTCGGTTTATTAACACACAGTTGCTCGTATAGAACAGCCTGATCTTTTCATAAATCAACTGCTTTTATAGTTATCTTACAATCAAATACAACTCCTTTTAAAATTAACAAATAAAATTAGATACTGTAAAATAATTCTTGAAATACATCTTAATATTTATAATAAATGTTTTAACGAATTTAAATAAGTTAAAATGATTTATCTATAATATATATAAAAGCGAAAGGTCACTCACTCATCACGAAATCTCCGAAACTATAACACCTACAAACTTGAAATTTGGCAGGTAGGCTCCTTATAAGACGTAGGCATCCGCTAAGAACGGATTTTACGAAACTCGACCCCTAAGGGGGTAAAACGGGGGTTGCAAGTTTGTATGAAAGTCCTATGTTTTTGAAGTAAGAGACTTGAAATTTAAAATGTATGCTCTATAGATGATGAAAAGGTGTCTAAATAGTGTATCTTTAGAAATTAACTCCCTTTTGGGGTTAAAACGGGGGATGGTAGGTTTACTCACTCATCACGAAATCTCCGAAACTATAACACCTACAAACTTGAGATTTGGCAGATAGGCTCCTTATAGAGCTTAGACATTTGATAAGAACGAATTTTACGAAATTCGACCCCTAAGGGGGTAAAACAGGGGTTGAAAGTTTGTATGAAAGTCCTATGTTTTTTGAAGTAAGAGACTTGAAATTTAAAATGTATGCTCCATAGACGATGAAAAGATATCCAAATAATGTATCTTTAGAAATCAACTCCCTTTTGGGGTTAAAACGGGGGATGGTAGGTTTACTCACTAATCACGAAATCTCCGAAACTATAACACCTACAAACTTGAAATTTGGCAAATAGGCTCCTTATAGGGCTTAGACATTTGTTAAGAACGGGTTTTACGAAATTCGACCCCTAAGGGGGTAAAACGGGGGTTGAAAGTTTGTATGAAAGTCCTATGTTTTTGAAGTAAGAGACTTGAAATTTAAAATGTATGCTCTTTAGATGGTGAAAAGGTGTCCAAATAATGTATCTTTAGAAATCAACTCCCTTTTGGGGTTAAAACGGGGGATGGTAGGTTGACTCCCTCATCACGAAATCTCCGAAACTATAACTTGAAATTTGTCAGGTAGGTTTCTTATAAGGCGTAGACATCTGATAAGAACTAATTTTACGAAACTCGACCCTTAAAAGGGTAAAACGGGGCTTGGAAGTTTATATAAAAGTCTTATGTTTTTGAAGTAAGAGACTTGAAATTTAAAATGTATGCTCTATACATGGTGAGAAGGTGTTCAAATAATGCATTGTAATCTATATATATAAAAGAGAAAGATCACTGACTCACTCATCACGAGAACTCAAAAACTGCTGGATAGTCCATTCAATCAGGATGGACAAAGATGAAATTTGGCAGGGAGGTTAGATTATAATTAATAGACGTCCGCTAAGAACGGATTTTGCGATATTCCACCGCTAAGGGGGTTTAATTGGGGTTGATAGTTTGTATGAAACTGATACAGCAGGGTCGGTTTAAAGCAAAATAACCGCGTTGCAACCCTATGTGTTCAAGAAACATTTATATTGATCACTTATAAGTAGTACAAAAAAAATATATTTTTTACAATATCCAACCTTTACGTTACTAGAATACTTTTTATTTACCCCTGTCTTCACGGAGTCACGGAGGAGCGTGCGTTGCGCTATTCTGTGACATATAGTTACGTAGAACCATATTAAAAACTGAATTGCATGCAGCATAGTTAAACATATTTACACTGCAATACTACATTATTACTACATTATTTCATACCACAATTCTGAGGAATTCAACGAACCATTTTGTTAAACGCGACGCGCGCTTCACGTGCACGTAGTCGCGGGCAACAGTTAGTGTATTATAAAACAAAGTCCCCAAAAGTGTATGTGATCGATTCCCTCAAAATCTACGGAACAGATTTTCATGCGGTTTCATCAATGGAGAGAGGGCTTCAAGAGGAAGGCTTATGGAACGGCTAAGCCGATTATGATGAGAGTTTCACTGGAAGTTTGCCGGAAAAACTTTGTGTCACACTGATTTCAACGCGGGCGAAGCCGCGGGCACAGCTAGTATAATATAAAGGTTACTTAATTTAATCTGAACAAACATTAATGTAAACAAACATTAGTCAATGTAAAGATGGCGCTGCAAGCAAGATTCGAAATGAAATAAAAAAAGACTTATTGCATAAAATAATAAAATTCAGTATAAAATAATTATATTAATTATAATAGATATTAATTCGAATATTTACACAGTAAATTGAGTATTTTAACAATAAATGAAACATCAAACGTCTTCAAAACATTCAAACAGTCAAAACAGTGTCTATTAAATATCAGATCTCAATAAGTAACGGTTTTATGTTTACAAAGTAACTATTTAAATCTTACACATTTCAGATATTCCTATAATATATTCACTTTAACATTAAACTAAAACATAAATATCAATAGTTTCCAATTATTGCCGATAGTTGGCGATTTGCGCCCATACGGCCATACTGACTCCAGCGCGTCCCTTGCGCTGTTTTTATGACATAATTTCAGGTGGGACCTTGCCCATACTAGGATCTAGTCAACACATAAGGCATCACCCATCCTGGGATCTAGCCGACACACAAGGCATCACCCATCCTGGGATCTAGCCAACACACAAGGCATCACCCATCCAGGGAATTAGCCAATAAGACCAGGTTTAAAAGGATACGCATGGTGGCCAGCCAGCGTATTAGGAAGGATACTGGATAGGAAAAATAAATTTCACACACACATTAATAATTACAATAAATCACAAATCATATAAATTATCAGCACATATGCAATTATATAGTATCAAAATTGCCCGCAAGGGAAGTGGAAGCACCCTCGGTCTCCACTGATTTCTCTGCCCATACGGTCAATTCGTCTGAGTTGTCAGAATCATTGAAAGGGTCTGATTGAGCTATGGGAGCAGGACGTAAGGCATCGTGACTTGCAATCTTTTCTGAACAGCCACGAAGATTAACATGCTTAAGCTTATATCGATCATTTGGTAATATTTCTAAAATTTCCATTGGACCTTCATATTTAGAGCCTAACTTAGTAGTGTACCGTTCATGGCGTCGCATTAAGACGAAGCCACCGACTTTAAATGGATGGATTGTGGCTTTACCTTTATCAAAACGAGTTTTATCGCTAAGGGACCGCTCGTCCATCCGTTTTTTAGCAATTAATCTAACTTCCTCTAAGTCGTCTGTAAGTATGTCATCGTCAATTTGTAATATTTTAATGGCAGGTGGGGAACATCTTTTTCCTAATAATAATTCCATGGGACTTTTACCTGTACTTTTTGATATTGTACAGTTTATAGCTAATTGTAATTCTTGTAAAGCTGTGTGCCATGGCCGACTTAGTTCTACAACAGACATATTATCTTTTATAACTTTCATTAATCGTTCAACCTGACCATTAGCCCTACTCGCTCCCTTTGCTACTACGTGGTGTTGAATGCCATATCGTTCGCAAAAGTTTTTAAACTCTGTAGAAGTCATACTTTTATCTTGGTCGGTAATTAATCGTGATGGAGAGCCAAATATTGAAATTAGATTTTGAAAACATTTAATATCAGTTTCGCTTGTACGATCATTTGTGTAAATCATATGGACATACTTCGTGAAGCCGTCAATAAACACAAAAGCATATTCTGGTTCATTGCGTTTTCCGTTCATTCTTCCAGTTATATCTGCGTGCACGGTATGGAAAGGAACAGTTAATTTGTCAATGGGATGTAAAGTCACCTGTCTAGCACCAGATGCTCCTTTTCTTACTCTACACATGACGCAATTTTCTACAAATTTTCTAACTAATCTGGTCATATTAGGGAACCAATACTGCTCTCGTAATTTTTCAAGGATCTTTTCCCAGCCAAAATGTTGAAGGTTATCATGATAATGAGATATAAGATTCCATCTATAATTACGTGGGACTATAATTAACTTATGAGTCTTGTTATTAATCTGTACTTTACGTCTTAGTAATTTATCCTGAAGTATAACGTAAGTATCGGAGATATTTTTGGGAATCGAATCACTTTTCAATTGCTCAACAATACTAGCCAGAGTTGAATCGCGTTTTTGTTCTATAAGGAGCCAGTTGTGGTCAAGAGTCGAGGTATTAACGGTCCATATTAAGGGTCTTGATTTTTTAAATTCTAAACACTGGTTTAATCGACGTTCGTTAGAATTTTCAACTGGGTTACGACTGAAGAAGTCAGCATGGGCAAGTTTATCGCCCTTGCGGTATTCAATTTCAAATTGAAAATTTTGTAAGAAGGCCCACCACCTATGCACTCTGGGGGTTAGGTCGCGTTTGTGCCTTGAAGCTTTTAAGGAATTACAGTCTGTGACTACTTTAAATGACCGGCCATGAAGGAAGTGGCGAAAATGTTTTATAGCTTTCACAACTGCAAGAGTCTCTAATTCGTACGAGTGATATTTACTCTCTGTATCTGAAGTTCTCATACTAAAGTAAGCTACTACTAAAGGATTCCCGTCTTGTCTCTGAATCAATACGGCGCCATAACCAATTGAGCTGGCATCTGTATGTAACTCCGTTGGCAGTTTTGGATCAAATATAGTTAGAACTGGGGAAGATGTGAGAATGGTAATTACTTCTCGTCGAGCAAGTTCATGTTGTTCAGTCCATTTAAAGGAAACATTTGCTTTAGTTAGATTGTATAAAGGAGCCATGATTTTAGAGAAATTGGGTACAAATTTTCGGAAATAACCAGCTAAGCCGTTAAATTGCCTAACTTCTTTTACATTTTTAGGCGTGGAAGAGTCAGTAAGAGCCTGAATTTTTTTCGGGCTTGGCCTAACAGTGCCATTTTCAATAATGTTACCAAGATACTCAATTTTAGTTTTGAGGAAAGAACATTTGCCAATATTTAGAGAAAACCCAGCCTGAGTTAACCTAGTCAAAACAAGATTCAAATTTATCAAACCCTGCTGTACAGATTCAGATACAACCAAAATATCGTCAACATAAACTAAAGCAATATTATCTTTATAATCACCTAAGGCGGCATTTATGGCGCGTTGGTATACGGAAGGGGCATTGCATAGACCAAAGGGCATTCGAAGATATTCAAACTGCCCATCCGGCGTCACAAAGGCCGTCTTCTCGATAGAGTCTTCTGCTATAGGAATACCGTGGAAACCGGAAGCCATGTCTAAACAACTATAATATCGAGCTTTGCCTAATCTATCAATTTGGTCTGCTATAAGGGGTAAAGGATAATTATCTCTAACAGTATTTGAATTTAACTCTCGGAAATCAACGCAAAGTCGGTCCGTGCCGTCCTTTTTCTTAACTAATAATATAGGGCTGCTGAACGGGGATGAGCTATCTCTTATTATACCATTTTCTTTTAAGTCCTTAATAATATCCCGGACTTTCTCACGTTCCATAGGGGACAAACGATATGGTCGGCGTTGCACGATCTTATCGGGATTTTTTAATCTAATTTTTAGCTCCCCGGTGGTCACCTGTGACACGCGGTTCCCAGATGTGAAACTATCCCTGAACTTATTGATAATACGATAGATTTCTTTAACTTGAGTTGAGTCAGTAAGGTCAGTATCTAATTCAAAAGAGGGTGTCAAATTTAAACATTCATTGATAAAAAACTCGCGATTAATAGATATATTTTCCTCGGTAAGGGTAACGCTAAGGCCGGGTATTTTTAGAAGATTAAAACCTATTAAAATGTCAAATTGAGTTTCATTATCACCTATTACATAAAACTCGAGCTCTAAGCGAACGTTATCAATTTCAACAATAGTCGTAATGCTTTGTTTTGAAATAACCGTTTGACCCCCAATACCGATAAACTTCACATTAACTTGCTTACGTTTTCCGGCAACGGAGCCAGCTATTTTCTCTCGAATTAATGAACAGTCGGCTCCAGTATCAAAAAGACAGTTATAACTTTTATTACCAATAATTACATTAAAAGTGCTACGCTTAATAGATGAACAATAGTTAACAGTTTTATTTGAGGTGTTACGTTCATCACTTTGACGGCGGTAACAATTTTTCTCTAAGTGACCCTTACGATGACAGTATTCACACTCAATAACCTTAGTGTTATTAAGACTGCCACGGTAATTAGAATTATTATTTGATTGGGGTAAAACAGGGTTGGTTTTAGAGGTACTTTTGCAGTCTCGCGAGAAATGACCTGGCTTATTGCAACTAAAACATATGACTTGATCCTTTGAAGGTCCCGTGAAACGTGGTTTCTTAACATCATTATATTTACTCTCTCTATTTTCAATTTTACGTTTTCGGAATGTTTTTAATACCGATACTAATTTGGGGAGTGAATTGGGGGTATTTCTCAACAACTCAGAACGAATAAACTCAGGATAAATACCTGTGATCAGTGCTTCCACTACCTCGGCATCGGCAGCTTCTGGTCGAACCCTCCTGAAGAGCGTCCAAGCCGTTGTAGCATATTCAGCGTAGCTGCTCGCTTGATCCGAAGTGTAGCTCCGCCATTTCTGCACGTCGTCCGCGTACCGGAACTCATTACCAAACGTATGAATCAGCTCTTCCTTCACTTGTTCCCACGTGGTTGAATGTAGTGACCAGGCGTCAGCCCATGTCTTTGCTCGTCCTCTCAATTGCAAGATGGCCTTCATTCGAGCTTCATGGGGCGAAATATTCAATTTCGTAATTGTTTCGTCCACGTTAGCACACCAGTCCCTGATGTCATGCGATCTTTCGTCAGGGTTGAACGGTGGTAGATAAAAGTCATGGTGCCGCCGTAAGGGTGCAGTCTCCGTAGATAACGTCGCTCTCGCAGCGCTTGTCGCAGCAGTTTTCGTTATGGAGGTTAGGAGACCCATCACTTGTTTCATAGTAAAGGTTGTTCCATCTGGAGGCCCTGTGAAGTCTTGGGGCTGTGATCCCACCGCTGCTGTCGGCGATACGCCAGAGTTTCCTCGTTCGGAGTCCATTAGAGTGAAAAACACACTAAGATTTTCTCGGTTTATTAACACACAGTTGCTCGTATAGAACAGCCTGATCTTTTCATAAATCAACTGCTTTTATAGTTATCTTACAAACAAATACAACTCCTTTTAAAATTAACAAATAAAATTAGATACTGTAAAATAATTCTTGAAATACATCTTAATATTTATAATAAATGTTTTAACGAATTTAAATAAGTTAAAATGATTTATATAATATAAAGGTTACTTAATTTAATCTGAACAAACATTAATGTAAACAAACATTAGTCAATGTAAAGATGGCGCTGCAAGCAAGATTCGAAATGAAATAAAAAAAGACTTATTGCATAAAATAATAAAATTCAGTATAAAATAATTATATTAATTATAATAGATATTAATTCGAATATTTACACAGTAAATTGAGTATTTTAACAATAAATGAAACATCAAACGTCTTCAAAACATTCAAACAGTCAAAACAGTGTCTATTAAATATCAGATCTCAATAAGTAACGGTTTTATGTTTACAAAGTAACTATTTAAATCTTACACATTTCAGATATTCCTATAATATATTCACTTTAACATTAAACTAAAACATAAATATCAATAGTTTCCAATTATTGCCGATAGTTGGCGATTTGCGCCCATATGTACCTACTGGACTAATTTTAAAACAGTTTGGTTTCGGTTCTTTACAAAAGAAATTCACAGCCAGTGAGTGCCAGCTAAACGAAGAAATTTGTGAAATCAAATTTGGCCAAAGGTGCGTTTTAAGCCCTCTGAAAAAAAATATACAATTTGATTTTAAAAATGGCACTCTATTTATAATATTATAACATAATTTAATACAATATATATACAAATACAGATAATAGAAGTCGGTTAACAAAATAAAAAATATTCTACTTTTGAATTAAACTAAATGAAAAAAAAATTATAAATTTGACAGCTTATATATATACTCGTTGTTACTATATACATTTCAAAAGCATTTATTATATCCAAATATTTGAAATATTGTATAAGCAAAGTCTCAGTTTATAATTCGAAATACGAAATAATATTAACATTTTTTGTAAGATTCCCAACAATATCGTATTACTGAAACGGTTTCATCAACTTGCGCAAGTTTTTACGCGTAGAAAGTTCGAGAACAGGGTTCGCAACGTTAATTTATCAAAGTGTAGCGTTTCACCAACTTCTTCATTTTGATAGTCAAGCTATAGTTCTAAGTCACGTCTGACCTCGTAATTAAGTGTTGGTCAAAGTTTAAAGGGTTATATAAATCACCTACATCTCTTTTTAGTTAAATGATACTTTTGGACAAATTGAGGTTATTTTAAACCTTCAACGAAATTAACTCTTTTATTTCAAAAGTACCAAAATCTTTAAAACGGTACAGTATCATTATAAGACAGTAGATTTTTTTTTACTTTCATTATATTCATTATTATAACATTTCATTATAGTTTTTGAGTTTATCTATTACTGATATTCAATAATACAATGTTTCTTCCTTATTTATTAACTGACTTCCAAAAAGGAGGAGGTTCTCAATTCGTATATTTTTTTACCTCAGAACTTTGACTGTGTGGATTAATTTCAATTTTTTTTTAATTGAAAGGTGTGGTCCTATTTAAATTTGATTTAGATCTGACAAGTACTTTTTGGGTTAAATCTAATGATGCGTATTTACTTGACTATTTTTTCGTCTACCTACGTTGTATTACTTGTCGATATAATTGAAGTCGTTTTTTTTTCGTTCGCTTGCAAACACAATTATTAATTTAATCGAAAGCTCATACTTGTCATGTTTTTTCATTTAATCGAGAATTTGATCGAGACCTGATAACTACCTTTTGAGTGATCTTTGATAACGCGGATTTACTTGATTATTTTACGTTTACTTATGTTATATTACTTGTCGATGTAATTGAAGTCGGCTTTTTTCGTTTGCAGGCAAACAAAATTATATTAGTAAATAGATATTAGAAGTTTACATTCCTTTCACCATTCATCATTCTTAAGCACTAAAAAATAAAATTTAATATTTAGTTGTAGTCAAACGTAGTGAGCGAGTGATTGATATATGAATAAAAACAAATCGTCTATATGTATGACAGGGTTTGTAGAAAACTTAAGTAAATCGATATATTCACATAAAAATGGTGGTATGGAGATTTTTAAATCAGCTTGTTAAGTATAAAAAAAACGGCCAAGTGCGAGTCGGACTCCGTACCGAGGGTCCTGTATAAACAAAATTATTAAAAGTATTTTTCTTATATGATGTATCTAAAAATTCATTATTTTCGCAATTTTTCATTTGCGCTATAAGACGTTGCTTTGTACCAAATTTCAAGATTCTGAGTTCACAGGAAGAGTACCCTGTAAGTTTTGATTCTCGTGCAAATGTCGAAAATTTGCAGCATAAACGGCTGTATCTTTAGATTGTGTTGGCTTCGATGTTTGATTTTTTCACATCTCCAAGGGACAGTAGACGTGAATATTTTCTCTGAATTTCAGTTTGATACCTCCACGCGTTCCTGAAAAAAAGAGTCTTGACAGACAGAGACAACAAAGTGATTCTATAAGGGCTCCGTTTTTTCTTTTTAGGAACGGAACCCTAAAAATTAGATGTTATGTTCGATGTCCTATTTTTTTATTTACAAAAAATAGACTAGAATGGACATTAACAAAAAAAAAAATAGTAGACAAATACAGCGCTACATTACTAACCAAAAATACATGTAAGACATAGCTGTAAGAAAAGGCAGTTTTATGTAACATCGAAGTTTTCTTTCCAGTAAAAAAATCTACATTTAATTATCTAAGTTTAATTATGAATAATCCGTTAATTAATAAATTAAATTAATTGTTAGCTCATTAGATGAATTTTCGTTTAAACATTTCGTAATTAATTGGATGCGTACCTTTATATATTTTACAAAAGCCTCACGCTTAAACGAAGGAATCCGACTAAGACAGTGAATGAATTAATGACTGTTCATTATGTAATAATTTATTTCGATTTTACGATTCATTGCTCTTGGTTCTCGTTTATTTTAAAATGCTGTGTTTTCGTAACTTTTATCTATACAAATAAATAAAATTGAAGTGTCTGTTATTATTCGTAGTAATCTATTATTGTATTGAAATAATCGCTTTTTACCCGACTGCTAAGGAAGGGTTATGTTTTTCGCGCGTATCTTGTATGTATGTATATTTGTATGTAATATTCTTTACTACCTCATATTTCCAGAACCACTGAACGGATTTACATAATTGAGGTATCGTTAGGTTTGTCTTAGCTGCCCAAGTGTTCTTAGATAGGTGACATTAAAAAAAATCAAACATGGCGGCTGCGCGAAGCCATTGTAGTTAATGAAAAAAAATTTTTTTCTCGAATACTACAATATGGGTATCAAATTAAAGGGCACAATACAAGGATTTTAAAAAGGTATATCATGATTATTATTACCGTAATACTAATAAAGAAATACAATATTAAAGTTTAAAAAATGTGGACTTTGCTCTTTCACACGCCTATGCCATGCCAAACTCGCCTCCTAGACAACGATCAACTTCGGGGTGTAGCTAGTGTTGCCCAAATGCAAGAACAAGACGAGACTTAGCCAGTCTTGGTCTTGGTCTTGCGCCAATACACCTGGTCTTGGTCTTGGTCTTGGTCTTGCGCTCCCAGTCTTGGTCTTGGTCTTGGTCTTGCAGCAAGAGTCTTGCAAGTCTTGCAATTACCTATTAGTCTATTACTATTTATTAAAGTTTACTTTAAATCTTAGAAAAACGTATTAGAATTGGAACATTGTGAGCTTGAATTAACATAGCCATAGTAAAGATCAAGCAGATTAATAAATAACTGAAGATTTGATAAGAAATTCGAAAAATCAACTGACCTATATGTCGTTTTCCATGGAAGTAACTGTTTCTTAATAAACATTTATGATTTATAAGCTTACATTTGCTAAAACATGTAAAAAAAACAAATTAATTACAATAACTTGACTGTATTTTAAAGAACAATACTTATCTGTCTAGAAAGAGATTGAACCCTCAACTTATAAGAAATTTAATAAAAGAGTTTTACGATTTATCATTTATTTGAATAAAAAATTAAATACAACACAAATCAACAGCTTTATCATTAGGTTATGATAGTTTATATCAATTTTTTTGACCAAGAATTAATACAAAGTAACCATCTGGCTGACTCATCACTTAACCTATTTCTATGTTTTCTAATTACTAATGATGCTTTAGAAAATAACCTCTCAGGAGGTACTGAAGTTGCAGGTATTGAGAGAAAATCACGGGCCATTTTCGATAAAATCGGATACTCTGTCTCATGCGTCCTCCACCAATCTAAAATGTCTTCCGAGCTGGCAGTTCTTGGTTTTCTCAGGTACTCCTCCAACTCGTCTATCACTAAGCCTTGAAGACAAGATCCAGATGACGTCGAGGGACATTCATAGAGTTTATCAAAGTCTATTACGTCTTCATCTTCATCACATACTTTATTTTCTTTTTCTGGTAATTCCAGAGATTTGTTCAGTGAGTGTAGACTTTTATATTCTTCATAAAGTTCATTGAACTTGCGCAGACTTTCTGTTTTAAGTTGCTTCCCCCACATTGTCAGGTCAAAAGTCTGAGCCTTATGCCTTGGGTCTAAAATTAAAGAAGTACAATAAATCCAGTTGCTCTTCTTGTAATGTTTAAGCATTTTGTCTCAAGCTGCTTGGAAAGCTAGAATGAGCCTTTCATCCACTTCAGATCGATTAGGTTTCTCATCTAACTGTTTTACCATGGATTCAATTTTATCTAGCAAGAGATTGAATGATACAATGACTAGCGGTAATGTAACATATTTGTCTCCACCAAGTTTTGTACTTAAAAGTTTAAAGTTTATTAGAAATTTATGTAATTTTTCGAGTACCTGCCATTCATTAGCTGTGATTTGAAAATCATTTAATTCGGTGACAGAACTGCACAATATGTCAATGCCCGCTCTCACTTTTAAACCAAATCCAATCATATCATGTGTTGAATTCCATCTCGTTGGACAGTCAAGAATGGCATTTAGATTTGATGGCACGCCAGCTGCTTCACAAGCAGACTGAAACTTCTTCTTCACTATCTCACTTCTTTTTTTTTTACTGGAAATACTGCGTAACTTTGTTACAGATGTACGTGAGTCAGCAATATTTGGTGCAGATTCTTCATCTTCCTCATCCTCAGTTTCGTCTGCATAGTCTTCGTACTGCTGATCTTGCGCGTTAGTGTCAGACTCACAGTGTAATGCTAAGGTCTTTAATAAATCTTGTACACCAAGGTTTAAAATGTGAGCAAAGCACCGGAAATGTTGATTGTCTGAATCAAAGTGTGGCGGCAGCTGTTTGCCCAGTTCATACATAAATTTGGTATTTGCAGTTGCGTTGTCGACCGTGATACCTTGTATTTTATCAATTATGCCATATTCCAATAAACATTCATGGAAAATCGTTGCAATATCTTCCCCAGTATGTCGACCGCGTGATGGTATAAAATCAAGAACTACAGATTGATACTTCCATTCGTTGTCTATATAATGAATAGTAACCCCGTAGTAACTCCTACCAGCAATTGACGTCCACCCATCAATGGTAAAAGACATTTTAGATGATAATTGTTGAAGTCGTTCCTTGAGATTCAATTGGAGCTCTTCAAATCGCTCTTTGACTTTCCTTCTAAGTGTAGACCTTTTAGGAAACACCATATTAGGGCAAATACATCGAAAATATACTTGTGTAGCTTCGTCATCAAAAAATGAGAAGGGAAGATATTTTTTCACCACCCAATCAACTGTAGCTGTCGTGATGTTGTCACTGCTGTTTTCCGACTGAAACAAAACAATAAATCTTGTGTTATTATTTAAAACATACTAGGTTTGAGCGTATATAAGAGGAGGAGGTTTGTTGTTGTTAAATCGAGAAAATCGTTAAATTGATATTTGTTATATTAAGGTTGCACTGTACTGTAATTTACCAAAATAAAGTACTTAGTTGTTACTGGCCGATTAAATGAAAATATGGGTGTTTATAAAAAATATTTAAGACGATAATTACATACATAGTATGTCGCACCCCTAGATGAAAACACCACTAACTCAAAAATACTTACGTAAGTTAATGGCGTTTTTGAAAGTATCGCATGAATAGCTACGCAGAGTTAAAATTCTTTTAACTGTTAAAAAAATATTCTTACCTGTCCACTTCTTCCAGCGGTTACTAAAAAGCTTGTGATATCTCCACTTAATTTTGGTTTAACAGGAAGAAATATTTCTGATTCCTTTTTGTGGAAAGATATTAGATGTTTCCTTAAGCCTGAAGTGTTTCTGTTTTTCATTTTTATTTCAATCTTTTTATGTTGGCACAATTTACAGAAGGCAGTTTGGGATGCATGAATTATTTCGAAAAACTCCTCAAATTTGCTTTTGGGTCTTTTAGATCTGTGACTCAAACTCTCGTTACTCGGACTAGAATAATTTGAATCTTCGTCACTCATATTAAATTGTACACGTGATACGTTTTTAGAAAACAACGAGAATTAGTAAAAACAATTATTAAGTTAGACTCGAAGCACAGCTCAATTGGAAATGACTGGAATTAAAATAATTCCTTTATTTATAGTACGTTTCCTTGCTTTCTACCGCGCCGCCTCGCCACGTGCCGGCTCTATGAAAAGGATGCCGCCGCAAATCAAACAATGCCGCGTGCGGCGTACAAACACACACTAAATATTACCTACTTGTACAGACGCGACGCGTGAATAAAATATATGTAAAGAATTAGTGCCAATCACTATTCTTTACATATAAGTGAATGTTTTGGCGTACATCTATACTAATATTATAAAGCTGAAGAGTTCGTTTGTATGTTTGATGACAGAAGTTTTAAAATAAATAAATAAGTCCTGAACGTCACTATACCTCCAAAGTTACTATTCCTCGTGGACGAAGTCGCGGGCACAGCTAGTAAATACTTACTCTCATCATCTCTCTCAGAGATATTCGGGCTGGTAAGTAATACAAAACTCTTATCGCAGGCTTTTTATTTTATTAGTAGGTAAGTACCTACGCTTTTTATATTATTTTATTAGTTTTGTAGAATTTTTTTACACGTTTCAAGTATATTTAAAAGTGGCTACAATATTTATTAAACGGGTGATATTTGAACACTTTTTGCTATTTTTTCTTGTAAAAACTTAAGAAATATAATGACTAAATGTACAATAATAGTACCTAAGTAATTAGTTTAAAACCATATAAGTAATCAATATTATAATATATACTTACTAGAATGAATTAATATGACATCTACTACCTATCCTTACCATTTTATCCTAATCATAATACTACTTGCGTGATCAGTATAATGTATTCATTTTCATTCTAAGCACTCTGAAACTTATTTATTCTTTGGAACACCTGTAGGTACTCTTAAAATTCGAAATTATTTTGCATGAGTATACCTACGCCCTATGGCGGCAATCAAATAGTGTCAAATGTTATGATTTCGGCGTGGCGGCAACGATTGTTTTAGATTTCAAAAGAAGCCGCCGGCGCGTGTATCATAACCATGTACTTCCGAAAAGCGGCAAATTTCTTTGAGAAGTAAGTACAAAACCTTTGATGCCGCATTATCAAAGTGCCGATGGTTAAAACATAACTATGCATGCACTCAGTTTGATTTTAATAGATATTTTTTTATTCGCTATGTTTATGGTATTAGTCGTAATGCGCATAGGTCCAGTTTTTCATATTCTTTGATACAGTTTTTTGCGTCTCATAGAATTCCTAAGCGTACCTACCTATACACCGAACTGTTACACCTAACCACTCAGTGAAATAGCGCTAAGTCCTAGCTGCAAGACGCAAGAGTCTTGCAGGCTATGTCTTGTTCTTGCTCAAGTCTTGCACGGTCAGTCTTGGTCTTGGTCTTGCTAAAAATACGCGGTCTTGTTCTTGGTCTTGGTCTTGCAAAAACGCAAGAACAAGACCAAGACTGCAAGACCAAGACTGAATTTGGGCAACACTAGGTGTAGCCTTTCTAATAAAATACATTGTTAAAAAAAACATACAATTAAAATTACAAATAAAAATTAATAAATGTCACACCAATTTACAATTACATTAATAAAATCAATAACAAATACATAATACCAAATACAAACAAATAATTTTAATAATAATTTCATTATATTAAAACTAATAGTTGTTGACTTAAGCAGTCACCTATTTGCTAAAGGTCAGGCTTACGTTGCTTTGAGCAGAGTGAGATCTTTCTCCGGGCTTGCTATCAGTTCTCTTGACCCTAAAAAATTACTTAATCAACCACATGATGTAAACTGTTTTAATGAATTGAACCGATTACGTAATTTGTCTGACTAAAAAGACATAAATAAAATAATAATTTAAAAAAAAAAACAAAAAACCCGCCTGCGTGAAGAACAACTAATAGAAAATCAACTGAAAAAGCTGGAACAAGATAAAAATTTAATATGCACACAAAGTCAGCGAAATAAATAGAAACAATATCAAACATTTTGTGCTGTACATTTAAAATATATTAATACGGTAGTCCTTCGAAACTTTATGCAACGTCGTAGATAATATGCAGTCGGAGGCATGAAATTGAAGGATAAGTCAAATCATTCTCTCTTTGTTGAATGTTTGATATTGTTTCTATTTATTTCGCTGACTTTGTGTGCATATTAAATTTTTATCTTGTTCCAGCTTTTTCAGTTGATTTTCTATTAGTTGTTCTTCACGCAGGCGGGTTTTTTTTTTTTTTTTAATTATTATTTTTACTAAATTCATATACCAAAATAACATTTTTTATAATTTCTGTCTGTCCGTCTGTCTGTTTGTTCCAGCTAATCTTTGAAATGACTGGACAGATTTTGACGGAACTTTCACTAGCAGATTGCTCATGTAGTAAGGTAACTTAGGCTACTTTTATTTTAGAAATTTATTTATTTTATAACTAAGAAAAACTGTGTAATATATCTCTAATAATACATAATAATATATATGCAAAACAATAAAATTGGAGTGTCTGTTTGTAATATTAAAATAACCGCTTTTTACTAAATGCATATGGATATACATCCATACACGGTACATACCAAAATAACATTTTTATACAATTTTTATCTGTTTGTTTGTTCCGGCTAATCTCTAAAACGGCTGGACCGATATCAACGGGACTTTCATTGGTGGATAGCTGATGTACTAAGGAGTAACTTAAGCTACTTTTGTTTTAGAAATTTATTTATTTTATAACTCTGAGAAATGAACAAATACTTTTTTGGTAAATTAAACGTGGATGAAGTCGCGGGCACAGCTAGTAATAAACGTAAGTTTGTTTGTTACGTTTTCACGTAATCAACTAATTAAACGATCATCATGAAACTTTGTACACTTATTCTTGGAGGTATTAGAAGTAACATAAGATACTTTTTTTATTAAAAATAAATAAATAATAGTTATATATAAAAGTATAAATGATTTCAGCAGTATGTATTGTCTGATTTCCAGTAATTGTTAATTTTGAAGTTATGCCAGTATTTCGCTCGGAATGTCTTAGGGTTTACCTCAGAGATTTCGATTGCAATGCCGTTAATTTGCGGATTTGGAACATAAGATGCATTCCATGTGGTATGGTAAAAAGTATGTTTATTAAGATTCCCCTAAGATAATCCCAGAATGCAAAATTCTAATGGTGACAATTTGTTATTCTGTTACCTTATATCAAGAGGTCTTCCGAATCCAAACTTAGGATCCTGATGATGAATTATATAATTCCCAGTTCTATAGAAACATAATTAGGAATTAACTTTACAATTAGCTCTTGGCATACAATAGCAAACTTTTTTAAATCTATTTTTTGATAGGATCAAATTATTGATTATGTGTGTCATGAATATTACACGTTGCTGGACACTACGGTCATAGCCGTAGATAAGATACTTCATAATACGACGTACCGGGTATAGCCGTAAAATTTTAAAAATTAATAATTTAACCTACGGCCTTAGCATTTGGTTATGCACAGAATGAGCATAAAATACATTTAAACTGTCATATTACAATGACTTTTATAGGCCCTACTGTCATTCTATATCACTGTTTTTACGTATTCAGTTGTTTACGTGGGGCATCATACTTAGATAATGGCATATCGAGACTACGGCTATGACCGTGGACGCCTCAAATAAAATCCGTTGGAGTTTGAACTAGTGACGCGCCGACCACAAACATAAATAATAAATAAATATCTTATAACATACACATACGGTCGTCTGTTCGTATATTATCGTTCGTATATATGTATACGGTAAGCAACTTAATGCTTGTGTTACAGGTAACAGCTGACTGTTATAACTATATTTTTTTATATAAATATACATAGAAATAATACATAAGTATATAAATATTTAAATACAAATATTACACCCAGACTCAGGCGGGAATCGAACCCGCAACCCACGGCACAGAAAGCAGTCCTGCTTCACACAACAAAACAAAATGCGCCAACAAGCTAGTCAAACAGCGAAAAATCATTGGCCAGAAATAATTTCCACATCTGAAAATTATAAAAAAAAATTCAAATTTCTCAATTGTAAACAATGTTCCAGCAAGAATGTAAGAAAAGAAACTAGATATAGATGTCCAGATTGTGTTGAACAACCTAGTCTATGTCCAGAGTGCTTTACTGATTGGCATCAAGTACACGGAAAATAAAATCTTTTTTTTTTTATTCTATTATATACTTATGACAAAAGGCTGATTTGTTACTAAAGTTCTTATATAATTCCTACAAGGAGTACAAGGTAATGTTGCTGTAGATAATTATGTATAAGAAAATTTATGTTATGTTTATTTTTCGAATAGTAAAAGACGATAGTTTATTTTTGAAATAAATATTGTTGATTTTTTTATAAATTAATGTTTTATTTATTTTATACTACAAGAACATTACGATATTCCAACTTAAAAAAAGTGCAAAGGCGGTCTTATAACTTACTGATATCTTTACCCTATTTCTACAAAAAATATTGATTAAACTAGGTATATGGCTAGACGCCGCGTTGGCGCAACGGTTACGGTCATGGATTGTGCCTGATGCGCTGGCGGTTGCGGGTTCGATCCCCGCACATAATAAACATTTGCATTGGCCATACAGATTACAGATGTTTGCCGGGGTCGGGATGTTTGTGCAGTCCTTGTGGGTCTCCCCACCGTGCCTCGGAGAGCACGTTAAGCCGTCGGTCCTGGTTGTTATCATGAACACCTGATAGCGATCGTTACTCATAGTAGGGAATACATCCACCAACCCGCATTGGAGCAGCGTGGTGGATTAAGCTCTGATCCTTCTCCTACATGGGGAAAGAGGCCTATGCCCAGTAGTGGGATATTACAGGCTGAAGCGATACTACAAGGGCTTTAGCTGTACAGTCACAATACAAAATATTCACCATACATACGACGCTACGGTTATAACTGTAATACGGCTAGAGCTGTAATGAGATATTACGGCAAATTTCAAAGTATTGCCGTCAATTCTCGATGGTGGAATTATTGAAATTCTCGTGTCACGGTGTTTGTAGTTAAACTCCTCCGAAACGGCCTGACCGATTCTCTTGAAATTTTGTGTGCATATCGGGTAGCTCTGAGAATCGAACAACATCTATTTTTCATAACACTAAGTTATAATTTGGGGGGATTGAGAAGGTTAATAAAATATGTGACAAAACAACGTCTGCGGGGTCACCTAGTTATAATATAATATGCTACATTATATTAATAGATATCTAAATAACTACACAATGATAATAATTTGCGACACCTACAGAACCAAAATCAAAGGGTAAGGGTTCATACAAGTTTAGTATGATTTGAAGATAATTTGCAACTTTTTTGTATACCTCTTTTTATATATTTATATAACTTATATGTTTCGCCGACGATATTGTCATCTTTGCGGAGACGCTGGATGAGTTAGGCCAAATGCTGGCCGGCCTAAACGAGTCCTCCCGACGTGTCGGTCTCTGTATGAACTTGGATAAGACGAAAGTTATGTTTAACAACCAAGTCATACCGATACCGGTATCGGTCGATGGTACCCTTCTCGAAGTTGTTCAGGATTATATTTACCTAGGCCATACTATCCAACTAGGCCGCAACAACTTCGAGAAGGAGGCCGATAGGAGGATTCGGTTGGGCTGGGCGGCGTTTGGCAGACTCCGTCGAGTCTTCACTTCGAAGATTCCGCAATGCTTGAAGACAAAAGTTTTCGAGCAATGCGTCCTGCCTGTGTTAACATACGGAGCCGAGACGTGGACACTGACCAAGGGACTGGTCCACAAGTTTAAAGTCGCTCAACGTGCAATGGAACGGGCTATGCTTGGGGTCTCTCTCAAAGACAGGATTAGAAATGAGACTATCCGCGAGAGAACGAAGGTAACCGACATAGCCCACAGAATTAGCAAGTTGAAGTGGCAGTGGGCTGGTCATCTGTGTCGCAGGACCGATGGCCGTTGGAGTAGACGGGTCCTAGAGTGGAGACCGCGTCTTGGCAAACGCAGTGTGGGACGTCCTCCGGCCCGTTGGACCGACGATCTACGTAAAATTGCCGGTGTAGGCTGGATGAGGATTGCGGAAGACCGGGATGTGTGGCGCGAACTGGGGGAGGCCTATGTCCAGCAGTGGACTGCGATAGGCTGAAGTGTATATAACTTATATTGATTTGTGTTTTCTTCAGGGAAAAATAGAAATAATACACATATTAATTTTGTAATCATATAATCTATACTATTTATTCGTTGATTACTTATAGTATAATTATTAAAAATTGTTATTTTATTCCTCACTTTAGAACTTTTTTTAAAACTTTAATAAATTAGACTTATACTAATTGACAAGAACTGACTAAATTTTAACATTATTTTTAACATTAATATATTCTTAGACTTAGACTTGTGACACAAATATATAAATATAATTATTAATTACACGGAAAACTCATCGTTACCACTTTGCCTCTATGTACAAGTGTGAATAAAAAATATGACAATTAAAAAAAAGTCATGTTTTTTTTTAGTAATTACGTTTTCTATCAGCTAGTAATAATTAGCTACTTATTCCGTATATATTCGTCTTTACAAGTTTTTATTTTATCCTTTTTGACGTTTACTTTTTTTAGTATGTTTTAAATATATTGATTCGCGTTCCAAGTAAATGTTTTTTATATTTTTTTGAAATTGTTTCAAACGAAGGTATTTTTGTTAAATATCATAAAAAAAATATAAATACTTTAACATGTTTATCCCCTTGTTAAAATATTTCAGTAATCGGATTGTGATTTATCGATATTCGCTTATCACAGTCCTTAACGCGTCTTCCTCTCTGCCAATTTATTATCACATTCCGTTTCTGAGATGTTTAAGGAAATCTTTTGATACTGTTAACGTTGATGAGACATTTTACGAGGAATTCATTGATTGAAGTAAGTTATTTGAAACGCAAAGGCTCACACAGAAGAATCTTCAAAATTAGGTAGATATAATTTTGACAATCTTTGTAATGTCAACGATTCTTAGATACAAATATGTATTTCAGGGTAAAAAATGAATTTCTACTAAGCGGTTTGGTTTAAAAAAAATCTTTTACTCGATCACGCCTAAGGGTACTTAAACGTTTATAAACAGAAGTTAATTTTATATTCTCCACGTTTATTAAAAATCTGTTGTACAGCGTCTTTAGCAGGCCTTTATTAATAGAAATTTAGTGGTTATTTATCGATTATGTTACATTAATAACTGAAGAAGCAATAAGGACTTCAGATATTGTTGTTTGTGGAGGTACCTATATTGGGATGTATTCGAATATAAGACATTTTATTTTTTATTGAATTCTATCACAATACAGGATTTACAATTTATCGCATGTTTTAAAAGTTTAATAACAAAAAATCATATCATTTTTTTTTTGTCTTATATTTACATTTTTATGGTTCAAATAGTATCCGGAAATTAGCAAGTCTACTTTAACTTCAGAAGGATTTTTCGTCTAATACTAAACTATTTCCTATAGCTGAAGTCAGATGAAGCAATATAGAAGGGAAAAATATTTACAATATTATAATTTAATATTTACATCATTAGTAGATATACATATTTACATCATTAGTAGATATAGATATAAATACTTACTGATGACGGATATTATTTGTAGCAAGAAAAAATATTCGTATCTGGGGGCACGGTAGTGCCCCCGCCAAGACGAACCAAAAAAAAAAAAAAAAAAAAAACAAAAGAAAAACGAAAAGCACTACCTATCTTTTCTCGAAGTGCTTCGTCGTTTTTTTGAACCCTCATAACTTGGGTTTGGATTATACCAGATAAACAAAATTCTAGGGATATGATGTCAATAGCAGACTTATTAAACATATAAAGTTTCAATTGCATAGCTCTTATACTTTAGATTTTATTGATACCTAAAAAACCCCGATTTCGTCACTCACTGATGATCATCAAAATTCATAGAGTACTTCCTGAAGTCCCAGAAAGCTGAAATTTGGTATGTAAGCTACTATTAGTACACATACAACAAAAAAATTCTAAAACTTGGAACTTTTACCCCCCAACCCCTTAAACTAGGGGATGGAAGTTTGTATGAGACTTCCGCAAATTTTGATGCTAGAGGTCTGAAAATTGATATAGGGACTCCTTGTTATTAATAATAATAATAAAATACATAAAAAATAAAAATCGGTTATTAGTTTATGTCGAAAATTTACATTTTGTAATTTTGGTTTTTTGTTTTGGCGGAGATCACCGTTTGCATATCAGTTCAACATAAAATCAAAAACAGCGTGCTTAAACTGAATATGGTGAAGATTGGATAATATTTATGGTATAAAATGTCTCGGAGGTAAAATGCAACTATAATATTGTCATAAGCAACTTACAAAAAGAAGTGAAATCCCACCAAAAACATTTTCATGTAAAATGTTGCCAAGACGAGATCATATGGCTCGCACATTCAAAAAGTCATCAGATCTCATGTAGAGCCAAGCTTCTAACTCTACACGCCCTAACTCTACAAGCCCTAACTTCACAAACTCTACACCTTAGTCAAAATATGTGGCTTGGCCGTTTCGCTACCGTCACGTAAGGTGAAAATTTTTTTCACTGTTTTTTACTTTTCTTTCATACAATAGTTCTATTAAAGAAAAAATAAAAAGAAGAAGAATAATTGATATACATATAATACAAATAAAAATAAAAAGAGAAAATATATTTATATAAATGAGACAGGAAAGTCGTCATCTACAACATCGGTAGCCGGTAGTAACGAAACGGCCAAGCCACATATTTAGACTAAGGTGTAGAGTTTGTGAAGTTAGGGCTTGTAGAGTTAGGGCGTGTAGAGTTAGAAGCTTGGCTCTACATGAGATCTGATGACTTTTTGAATGTGCGAGCCATATGATCTCGTCTTGGCAACATTTTACATGAAAATTAATATATACATTATTATTTTCTTCAACATTATGTATTTAGTATATTGATTTTTTTTACAATTTGGCAGTAATTTGTTTTTAGTTGTTTTTCAAATAATTGTATAACTTTACTATACATTTTACTACATATATATAAATAACTTGAATTATAATACTATTATGTACTCCACATACATAAAATATATATACATAGATGTAACAACCATTGCTCTCACACACAAGCGAAGCGTAAGTGCAGCCTACAACGATACAAATAAAATTTGTTTAGTACACCGTAACAAACATTTTTATATTCAAAGCAGACGGTCGTTTTTTTAAAAAAACGTGACTTTTACCATTCAGTACTCTTGCAATCATTCAAACGTATATCTTTATAGACGATCGAATTTGTTTGTTTGACAGATGAATAAACAGAGAAACGGCTTTGACTTCTCTATACATATTAGATTAAACTTTGATCAAATTCAACGAGATTAACTGCTCAAAATGTGGAGCAGCCTGACTGGGATAGTACCTCGATCTTACAGAAGATCAAAGCAAAATAATACTGTTTCCAAGCAGTATTGTGTTCCTGTTGGTGAGTAAGGTGACCAGAGCTCCTGGGGGGGTTGGGGATTGGGTCGGCAACGCGCTTGCGATGCTTCTGGTGTTGCAAGCGTCTATAAGCTACGGTAATCGCTAACCATCAGGTGAGCCGTACGCTTGTTTGCCGACCTAGAGACAAAAAAAAGAGATTAAATATTGCAATGATTACGTAAATTGCTAAAATTGTAGAATAATAGAGAAATTTTCGTCTTCACCAAATATGTTATAGATATTATAAAATAAATTGAGGTAGAAATTAAATGCTAAGGTGGTGGCGAATGCTAGCGCGACCCAATCTCGCCCCACCCAGGCGACTGCTCACACGTGGTGATTTTTTTAGTCAGTAGGAGTCTGACATAACCCTCAGGCACCCCCGCGCCGGAGGGTATCTATAAGGTAATATCCTGCTCAAAATCTGGAGCAGCCTGACTGGGGAAGTACCTCGACCTTACAGAAGATCATAGCTAAATAATACTGCTTTTAAATAGTGTTATGTTTCTGTGGTGAGTAATGTGACCAGAGCTTCTGGAGGGATTGGGGGGAGGGCTTGCAACACGCTTGCGATGCATCTGGTGTTGCAGGCGTCTATAGGCTATAATAATCGCTTATCATCAGGTTAGCCGTACGCTTGTTTGCCAACCTAATTGTATAAAAAATGGAATTCAACACTATAGTGTTAATTTTGTTGCTATATAGTTATAAAAAATAGTTCCAGTTTTACATTTTTAGTGTGTTTTTAAACAAACTGATCAATAATTATTTCTTTTCATAATTGATTGCACTATAATAGTATTAGACACATTTTAGTAAATTAAATAAACTATAAAATACATATGATTGACTCCACAAAATTCACTCATAGCAATTATAATTTTATAAACATAATTATTTTATTTTTAAGTTTTCTTTACTGAAGTTTTAAGTTTACTTATTTTTTTACTATTCACGTTCCAAAGTACATGTGGTTTGTTAATAATGTATATAATGATAATACACAAATAAGCATTGACGCTGATAAATCTAGACATGACTGCGCACTGCCTTGCTGCATCGCTGCTGGGTGTTCACCTAAAACAAAACATACAAAATATTAATAGTCATATCGGCCACCAATTGCTCATATGAATCGCTTTTCTCTTAGTCACGCCGCAGTTTGTAAGCGACTTTGTCGATTTCATTTTTTTTTAGCGTTTCCTTATATTTTGTAGACAGTTCTTAAGGAATGCAAAATTAAAAAAATATTGCAGATAATTCGAAAATTTAAGAAAACTTAACGAATATTTTGACTTCACGCGTTTAATAGTTCGTAAAGGAGGTAATTATTAGTCGGATCACCTTGTATATTTATTATAACAATTGTATTCTCAAATACAAAAAACGACTTAAATTTATTACATGTACTACTTTTTTTTATTTAAATTTTAACATCCATAGGCTCTTGAGTGCCCATGCCTTTTTTATTTACATTTTAATTTTCAAGCGTTGAGGCGTATTATTTTCAACACTGCATGCTTCAAATTACGAAGTAAAGCTTATTGTCTCTAATTCGATGGTGAGTCCAAAACGGACCGTGAGAGATACCTATATATACATATATATTTATGTAGGTTACATGTACATGTACTACTATGAGTATCGATCGCTATCGGGTGTTAATGATAACAACCGAGACCGACGGTTTAACGTGCTCTCCGAGACACGGTAGGGAGACTCATAGAGACAGACATCCAAGCCAGAAAAAAATATTTGTACAAATACGAATATCAATCCCGAGTGGGAATCGAACGCACAAACCGATTACCCGCACCTCAACACCAGAGCGGTTGTTATACATCAACAGCGTTGTTGAAGTGAATTCAATACACGTTATTAGGAATTGCTCAAAAACTTCTACTACCCAGATCTCGTTCAAATTGTAATAGGACAGCACGCTAAAGAACAGCTTTCGAATAAAAAAAGAAAGTAACAACATTGGCATACCTAGTAAAAAGTTATCATGTAACATTCATAAAAAATACAGTCAAATTGAGAAACTCCCTCTTTTTTGAAGTCGGTTAAAGCTATGTTCTTTTTACGATGAAACGAAATTGGCCCATTTATTTATTATTTTTCTGGTTTGCAAGTTCATACATTTTAGATGTTTACATTTTTTCAGTTCCAGGAAAAATGTTACCGATTCCACGACTCGCGTTTTGTGAAAATGCCTTCAATTAATGAATGAACGGTTGAAAAAATGGATGTTTTATATTGAATTCATAAAGTTCGTAGAATGCCCGACAGCTTAAACAAAAGTGACTGAAATCGATAAAAATAATAAAAATCATATTGAAAACTTTTTTTTAAACTTAATACCAATGAAGATTAGATATAAATCTAAGCTGAATTTTATTTCATTAATTATTCTTGCTAAAAATGTACTTATATAATTGTATTCATTTAAAAATTTAGCAATTGCTATAAAGAAATATATGGAAAAACCTATTCATAAATATATCAAATACACACAGTATACAGAAAAAGCGTAACAGATTTTAGTTAGAATATTTCTACCTCTCAATCAGTTACGACGATAAATAAATAGCCACAATTAAGCCTATTAATAAATGTACTTAAATTTTGTCAAGAATGTAACTACTGGTATATCTCCCACTTGAAGAAAATAATAAGAATATGGTAGGTACAAAATCTGTCTGTAGTAATGACAATGAGGCGGGAATATCAACTACTCAATATATAGATTTTATTTTGGAAATGAACATATTTTAAGACCCAATGCTAGATGGAACGTTATGTGCATAAGTACTAAAATCGGTTTGTGGCTACAATGAAATATGAATCATTGAAGATTCATTAAAGATAAACTACCCACGCTTACGTATGTACGAAGCTATTGAAATTACAACATTTTTTACATTATAAAAAAAACAAATACATCAATAACGCACACTTGCAAATATTTTATTCAACAATTAGGTCAAGTAACCGTTTAACTTCTAATTAAAATAAAAATTCTGACAAACATGTCAATTATGTTCAATCGACCGAGTTATATTAAAGTGACACACAAATTTGAATTGTGTTAGTATATTGAAATTTGAAAGATATCTTGTTACAAATCGTAAATTTATACAGTAAAAAATTTTTAGACTGTATACTAAAACGTACATTAGTTAAATTACCATAAAAATAAATCTCCAAGCCTCTCGGCTTTTATTATCATATTAATGAAAATGTCTAGTTTAAATTATAACGCTTCATATTTTGTGAAATATGTAATTTGATAAAAGTTTACACCTGTTTCACACTTCTAACGCGCGTAGTTTCACTCAAAGTTATAACGACGTTGCCAATTAAAACTTATTTTTAATATCGTAACAATATCTCTTAGGTACAAAATTTTCTAAGCTGACATGGCGACATTTCAAAACTTAATTCATTGTCGTTTTTGTGTCCCTCTTTTTTATGTAGGTAGATAAAAAAGTGACATTAAGACTACGGTGCTTAAATATTGCCATCTGCATTAAAAGCTTTAACGTTTTTTAACCGACTTCCAAAAAAGGAGGAGGTTCTCAATTCGATTGTATTTTTTTATGTATGTTACCTTAGAACTTTTGACTAGGTGGACCGATTTCAATGATATTTTTAATTGAAATTCCTGTCGTAGTCCCATTTAAATTTATTTGAGATCTAACAAGTACTTTTTAAGTTATATTTAATAAAGCGTATTTACGTGCCTATTTTTTCATCGACCTACGTTATATTTTACCGCATAAATTTTCACTGATATTCCGATTTTGATAATTTTAATTTTAATCGAAAGCTGGCGCTTATTTTTTTGTCCGATTTCCGAAATTTGACCGAGATCTGATGACCAATTTTGAGTAATCTTCGATAACGTGTATGTATTTACTTGACTATTTTTTTGTCTACTTACGTAGTTTTACTTGTCGATATAATTGAAGTAGGTATTTTTTTTCTTTTACGAGCAAATAAAATTATTAATATTTATTATTATGCAGCGTTATTATAACGTTGAATATATATATATATATATATATTATATATATATTTTATATTATTATATTATATATATATATTATATATATATATATTATATATATATATATATATATATATATATATATATATATATATATATATATATATATATATATATATATATATATATATATTCTCCCAAATTCTTTTCGATGTATTAAAGAACAAGATTATTTGTAACGCTTGAGACAATATATGAAAAATCTAGCTAAATTATAATTAATAACTTATAAAGGGTTTGGTTTCTTGCACCTGAGAATATTGTACCAAAATTATCAGTATCGTAAACGGTTACGGATTTAAATCCCGCACAGAAAAAACTTCCCATTGCATACACATTTTTTTAGTCATAGTTGTTGTCCTTGTATTTATTTACGTTTCTAATTCCAATAAAACACTTAAATCTGTCAAGCCTGATCGCCATAAACACACAATATTAACGACGAAGTGAAATTACCCGCGAAACAGCGCGTCTGACAAATGGTTCAAACGTTGTTAAGTGAAACATTATTTTGTAGCTACTATTCAGTTCAGGTATGGCCGATCAATTTTTTTGATACTTTTTATAAAGATTAATTCTAGAACTTAATTTATTTTTTAATGGAACGTTAGTGAAATTACGTACAAAAATTATATACCCCAATTTTAAACTTAATTAAAATATTTCAGATGTATATGCTATTACTATACAATTTACTAATACGATGCACCATTTATGCAATTGGTTGATTATCAAATCTCTTACCGGATAATACATGTACTCGTATTGTTGCTGGGGGAGCATTGTTAGGACCGCATGTGTAAACTCCAGCATCTGATCCCCTCGCTCGCTGGACAAGTAGACGACTGGTGCTTTTAAGACCTTTTTCTGTTACCAGAGAAATCCCTCCTCGCGCTGAATCGAAGTTTATTATCTAAGTAGAACACACAAAATATAAGATACACGTTATCGATAAAATATCACGTATTACAAACAATTACTGAAAGTCATATTTTCACTTAACATTAACTAATTCATGAATAACGATATAATTGATAACACATACATATATATGTATACAAAGGAACGAAAACTTTTGTGTTCCCATAATTAATGTAAATATCTTTACACGTGTAATTTATCAATTGTTATCTTCATTTCAAGAAATGTACCAAAATATAACGAAACATTTTTAATAAAAACAACAGCATTCTTAGTCAGCAGTGCACTTAACAGCTTAAGTAATCTCTTTCTCGTTGCGTATTAATGTCACAAAATTCAGTCTCAAAAAAATTTAAATTATCTTTTCTGCGAAGTAAATGCTTTTTCAATGTATGGTTTCAAATAATACAATAAACTCTATTATATTAAAATTAACTTTTACGGATATACATAATTTCATGGTCAAATACTCAAATAGTATTTTTGATCTCGTATTGCTTATACACTTCTCCTACATTGAGAAAGAGGCCTATGCCTAACAGTGGGGTGTTACATCCTGTATTTCCTTATAAATTGTGTCACAAAGAAAATCAAAAAAATAAATAACGAATACCTTTATTTTAAATATTATTAATATCATGCGTGATAAACCAAAATTAAGAAAGTGAAAATTTAATACAATGTCCATATTGTACCCTAAAATGAATACAATAATCAATTAATAGGTATTTAACTGTAGAGTGAGTACAATTAATAAACGTTTCAAAGGTCGACCAAGTAATCTGAATAGTCAATTTAAACAGTTTAATCTTCAATAGAGTCTCAGGAGACATAGTCACTAATTATTTCGTCGAATTACTAAAATCGTTGGCAATGGAGGGTGGAAATTTCCGAACGGGATTTTCGTCTCATAGAGATAAAGCATTAGGATTTCGGAACCGAGACTAAATTCAAACCAGCCACCGTCCAACTTGTCCGACTATAATTGCCATCTGTGAACTAAATTTTCGACGTTATCAATTATTTCCACAGTTTTGTGCATGCTTTAAATTCGTAAATGGTTACCAATTTTAAGGAATTTATGTAGAGAATTTTATAATAATTTTAATTGGTATTAGTTGCTCATTGCGAGAAATATTTGAGAAAGTATTAGAAGAAATATTTACTTTTAATTTACTTAAAGCCGTTTTATCGTTTATTTTCAGATAGCACCGCCAGATTGTCAAAATATTCCTATTGGAATATGTACTTAATTGGTAGCGTACATTGCAAACAAAAGTAATGAAAGTATAATACCATCTGATCCAGGAATATTGAAGATATTTGTATACATATAAATACAAAAAAAATCGTCATAAAACAGAACCGTTCATTAATTTATTAGGAGTATTTAAAGAATTAGAGAAGGCTTCAAATATGACTCTTGTGATAAGATTCATAATCTTGATTGTGTCAAGTGATATTTTTGGAGATTAAGACAATACTATTTTTTATTTATGTATTATTTTAGAAATTTCTCTAGTATAACCTGATCTGATATAATATTTACCTGATCTCCATGTGTCCATGTTATAGATGTAGGTGGTTCGGGTGTATGTCGGACAGTACAAGTTAGATTGATAGTCGATCCTGACTGTATAAATAATTCTGCACCACTCGATATCGTTGTCTCAGGTTCTATAAATAAGGGAGTACTATAATATCAGTCTTTGCTTCTTTGTAATATACCTTAAGATGTACGTAATAGCATAATAAATATACATTTGATATTTAGTATAAATACTGCAATATATTTTAAAATGTTTATGGCGTTTTATTAAAGACAAAAAGTTGTAACGTTAACTAACGTTGTAACGTTGAATGTAATGAAGTAAAAGTTTTACTTCATCACAGTTTAAAAAACATATTGAGTGAATAAAATTATAGAAAAAACGCTTTACATCACTTTTTCCTCATTTAGTTGAATAAAATAATACAGAGTAAAGAAATAAGGAGAAGAGAAAAAAAATATTATCTTTCAAAATAATAATTTTAATATTTATGAGGGCATTAATTATACCGTAATAAAAAAAAAGAAGATTGTACATCGATTGGACGTGTGAACTATCTTTTCACCGCGACTACGAAAGAACATAATTTTTTTTATAATTTATCTGCTGTATTAAAATCCTAATTGTACAACAACTTCTTCGTTTTAATCATAGACTTAAGTTTTAATTTGATTAATCTAATCTTCTCTAGGCTTTTAATACATGAGATTATAAATCAAGCCGTAAATCTTTTTTTAAATTAGTTTTTTGGTAGATAATTATTTTGACACCATGGTTACTGTTAATTCTATGGCCTAGAGTTGATTTAGTATTTTAAGCTATAATGTCGCCATGTTTCATCCGATTCGCGTAATATTTTTGAGGCTTGCAAGGTCATATAACTAATAATGTAAGCAATTAAAGAGCCAATAATGTTTTTTTTTTTATAGATAACAGTTTTTTTTGGAACAAATTTAAACCGGTTTTTACGAAAAATTATAATTTATTTAAATTGTTTTTTCAAACTTACCGACAATGTTAAGAAAAACGGGATGACCTATAGGGGGTGTTGTGGATATTTGACACTCGTACTGGCCTGAGTCACGGCGCTGTGGACTGCGGATACGAAGCGCCCATTCCTCTGATCGTGGCTTATGTTGAGCTTCGAAACGTTGATCCGACGTGTAAGTATATCGTCCTACCGTTAAAAGATGGATGTCACGGTGACGTACCCAAGATACCTGTTGACAGAACACGTTTTTATTTTTAAAAATCGATCATGGGTGACTACTCGATATCAGCAGTACCAAATTATTATATTACAACTAGCTGACCAGGCAAACGTTGTTTTGGCAATAAACTATCTACCATAAGTGTGCGGGGATTTACTTATAATCGAAAGCGTTGTAGACAATAAATAATTAAAGGAAATTATGAAAAATAATACAAAATAAAAATTGCGATGGAAAATAAGGGTTGATCGTAGAGAGGTGGCAAATTAAGAGTAATATATATTTTTTTATTCTAAGTCATGATAAAACAAAAATAAAAATCTTGCCAAAAAAATTAAAGTTTATAATTAATAAATAAAATATAGGGGTTGATCGTAGAGGGTTGAAAATTTAGGGTTGTATTTATTTTTTAATTTTGTATCAAAAAAAAATAAAAATTAAAAAATTTATCTAAAAATAAAATATAAAGTTTAGTAGTGGACTACCCTTAACATTTAGGGGGATGGAAAATAAATGTCGTTCGATTCTCAGACCTACCCAATATGCACACAAAATTTCATGAGAATCGGTCAAGCCGTTTCGGAGGAGTTTAACTACAAACACCGCGACACGAGAATTTTATATATTAGATATATCAGGACCTCATTGTATTCCACATTTATGGTTCGACTTTGCGGTAGATCTATCAGACTGCTAGCAGAACTCGCTCTCGATTAGGCTTTGTAGGCCAGTCGTGCTATATCTATACAGTATTTCTTTAGGCTACGAAGACTTTTAGGTAATTTCAGTTCTACGAACTAATCTCCTATTCGGAGATCCAGAAACTTCGCAAACTCTGGAGTACTTATTACTTTTATATACAGAAAAAACTTTTAATGTATACCAATATCCCTAAATAAAACGTACGGCGCTAAAATTCCACTATGACTGAAACATATATTTACTTATTTATTTTTAACCATTACGTAACCGGGTCTAAGAATAACTTATGATATTTATAATTACAAACGGAGTGCAAAACTAAGGACTCGTGTAGGTAGACCCTTGAGAATATAGCAACTTCATACAAATTTCATACACAACTTAGTGAATGTTTACTAAGTATAGAATACCCCCCTGCTGTATTTCATTATTGTATGTCAAGTAGCTTACGATATTGTGAGATGAGTGTGTGGGTGATAATGTAGACTTAAGTATGCGCTAGTAATTATTTGGTAGCTAGAGTCCATAACTCAACATGAAATTGTCTTTCTATAACATCGATTATCGGTTCGCAGCTTAACTGAGGTAGGGCACAGCAGCAATTTCCTGCTCAAAATATGGAGCAGCCCGACTGGGGAAGTACCTCGACCTTACAGAAGATCACAGCTAAATAATACTGTCTTCAAGCAGTATTGTGTTCCTGTTGGTGAGTAAGGTGACCAGAGCTCCTGGGGGGATTGGGGATTGGGTCGGCAACGCGCTTGCGATGCTTCTGGTGTTGCAGGTGTCTATAAGCTACGGTAATCGCTTACCATCAGGTGAGCCGTACGCTTGTTTGCCGACCTAGTGACATAAAAAAAAAAAAAAAAGCTTGACAGCTCCAAATGGAAATGTATTCCTCATTTATTTTTTCACATTCATTCATGTATTCATATAAGTATGACTTCGTTATAATCTTTATGACTCGCAAAAGTCTACTTGTTACTTATTATGTTAAATAACACACATTCAAATGGTAATAAATAATTACTACATAACTACTAATGTAATGATTTTTCTGCGCTGACTTTCTCATTTATGTATGCTTTATGTGCAATTATGAGTAGGTATCTTTATGTTAACAATTCTAAAAATTAATCATACGGAAACACAACTGGACGAATTTTAAAAATACATAATTATAAATTAGGTAAATTTTCAACCAGCTTTAAGAAAAAGAATTCGAGTCTCAATTCGATTGTATTTTTCTGTGTGTTCGTCATAACATTTAAATGAGTGTACGGATTTCGATGATCCTTTTTTATGTAGTTTTTTACCGGGTGTACTTATTTTGATGATTTTCTTTGTATTCGAAAGTTGATGCTTTTCATGTGGTCTCATTTTGACGGGCAGTTTTTGAGCTATCTCTAATGGTGCCTTTTAATCAAAATAAAATACGCGGTAATCAGTTTATCTATTGTTTGTAATCAAACACAATTTATATAAATTATGTAATAAGAAGAAGTAAATAATTTTAGTGATTACACTATTTGTCTAGAAAGCTATGTATATCTGAGGTGATATTTTTTTAAGCTGTATAAAAAGTATTTCAATTAAAAAATAACAGTGAAATAAAATGACTAAAGTTATATAATGATATAAAGTGGCATCGTAGGCGAAAAGCTATGTAATAATCTTTCTCTCTGAAGCTAAGAAGTATTACGGCGTAAACTGTCCTTTATAAAATGGCGGAATTGATATAACACTCTTAGGAAATGCTCGGCGTTAGAGAAATTTCTAGAGCTTCTAAGCATTATCCGCTCAAAGAGTTAACCGTCTCAGACAGACAGACCTCTTGATTATCAAGTTGAACAGAAATTGAATTCAATTACGCAATACCATCGGACCATTTCATTTTCCATTTTATTTTAATTATATTATAAAATACAGATAAATATATATTTATTTGTTAATTAAACAAATAACTCTCTCTACGGTCATATCGAATCGGTCATAATCGAAGTTCATTTGTGATCAACATTTATTTGTTATAGTGTATGCTCGCTCGCTTCTGCTATCGCAATTCACTCCTAGACATTAGCCTCCGGGTTATTCTAAACACTAATAAGAACTGTTATTATTATTATTATTATAAACTCGCAAACACACGTGTCTTCTACTGACGACTACATTATTTTAAAAATATACGTCGTTTATAGTAAAAGAAGCCTTATTTAATTATTTCATTTCAATTTCTTTCATATTTTAAATATTTTGCTATGCCCTACCCCAGTTATATTAATTTAACCGTTTGAACTAAACTGTCACTACTAATGCCTAGGGTTAATTTTCAAATTTTAATGTACCGTTTGGTTTTATACTCCAAAAATATTGTCACCATGTACCTCGCTTCAGCCTGTAATATCTCACTACTGGGCATAGGCCTCTTTCCCCATGTAGGAGAGGGGTCAGAGCTTAATCCACCACGCTGCTCCAATGCGGGTTGGCGGATATATTCACTACTATGAGTAACGATCGCTATCAGGTGTACATGATAACAACCGGGACCGACGGCTTAACGTGCTCACCGAGGCACGTTGGGGAGACACACAAGGACTGCTCAAACACCCAGACCACGGCAAACACCTGTATGGCCAATACAAATGTTTGTCATGTGCGGGGATCGAATCCGCAACCGCCAGCGCAACAGGCACAATCCATGCTGTGACCGTTACGCCAACGCGGCGTCTAGCCATGTACCTACCTAGTTGTGTTATATTATCAATATTTTTTGTAGAAATAGGGTAAATATGTCAGTATGTTATAAGACCGCCTTTGCACTTTTTTACGTTGGAATATTGTAATGTTCTTTCATTTAGTTTTAAAGTGTACTTAAGAATATATTAAGCTATGTTGATTTTAATTACTTTAGTTTCCGAATTAAGCTCATGATACTAAGTGATTCTTTAAAAAAAAAAGATTATATTAGATTAGCTTTGTATTAATCTTGTATCAAAAATAAATCACTTTCATCACGTTTAAAACTTAGTAAGCCCTATACTTTATCTTATAAAAACTTTTCTGTTTTCTAATGACATTTTCTTAGTTTAAAAGCTTTTTAATTGCAGAGTGGGCTTTTGCACTATGTTTTATTAATTTTTTAAAGAAAATGATTTTCAGATTGAAAAATTAATGTTACAAACTAAAAAAAAAAATGTTGCATAAGGTTACATATAACTACATAAAATTATTTTATTATGAATATTTATTGATTATATAAAATAAATATTATATTTTGTGCTCTAAAAATTAATGGAAAAATAGAAGTATTTTTATGCGTTTTTTCTAAAAACAATCCATTCTCTCTAAATTGCATTCTAAATTAACTAACTCATCTTGCTCAGTGACTCGAAGTGAGTCTTGGCCTCCGAAACAAGATTTTGCCACTTCGCACGATCTTGCGCGATTTCCCGCCAATTATTGGCTTGGATCTCACTCAAGTGCTCTTCAACCACGTCCCTCCAGCGGTATCTGGGGCGACCCACTGGTCTACGTCCACCAGTCGACCCAGATACGCTCTCTTAACTGCTCGATCCTCCCCCATGCGTTCGATATGTCCGAGCCACCGCAACCGATGGGATTTGGTAACTCCAGTGATGCTTGGCTCCGACACCAGGTTTGCAATTTCAGCATTAGTTTTTATCCGCCAGCTGCCGTCTTGCCCTTTAGTTGGTCCAAGGATCTTACGATAAATTTTCCTTTCCGTAAACAGAAGCCTCTTCTCCTCTCTGACTAAATCCCCCCCCCCCCCTCCCTAAATTGCATTCACTAGTTTTAAATCTATAAAAACAATAATAGCGACTTTTCTTACTTAATATACACAGAGATTTCTAAATAAAAAAACATTCCGTAAAAACACAACCCATATATTTTCACTAATGTTTTAGACGTAATGATAAATTGTATACAACCGTCATCAACAAACCGTGAGTATCTGTATAAAAAAAAAAAAAAAAAACGAACGTCTGATTTGTATGCAATAAAGAAATAAAATAATAGGTTGGGGAAAAAGTCTCTTCGTGTTTTATTTCTAGTGAAGCGTTGCAATAAAATCTTTTTCGTTGTATTATTTGTAACTGGCTAGTTTTGATACAATGTAGAGGTTACATTTTAAAAATGAAATTAAAAAGTAAAAAACAGTTTTCCGCCACTTCTCATTTGTTTTTCTGTCCGCTAAAATAGGTGAATCCAACGACGAAATTCGGTACATTTGAGAGTTCCTTTAAAAAAGAGAAAAATGCGACTCAAGCCGCGAAAAAAACCTTGCGACGTGTATGGATACCTACTGCAGTGTAAGTAAAAGTAGCACAAAATTGGTTTAAGCCTTTTCAGTCAGTTAATTTTGATGTCAAAAATGCATTTCGCTCTGGACATTCAGTAGCTACGATATAGCTGAAGAGCTGAGAATATACCATGAAACAGTTTTGAGAAAGGGTGGTTATACAATAAGATATGGGCGTCATATAAACTTACTGAAAGAAACCTAAAAGACCGCGTCCTCGTTTTGCGATCCTATCTTAAGACGTAATAATAACAAACCATTTTTAAAAATAATGATCACTGTTGACGAAAACTGATGAAAGAGATCGTAGTCAAAGGTTGGTCAAGCTGCACAGACTAACGACATGAAGCCCGAGGTGACACGCAATAAGGTGGTGTTGACTGTATGATGGGATTAGAAGGGGATCATTTATTATGAGCTTTTACCGCCTAGTAAAACTTTACTTTTCTTAAGCAGGAAATTGAAAATAAATAAGGATTTTTTCCTGCGTCGGGGGTCCGGAAACACACACAATATACAAGCACAACGCCCAGACCACGACAAACATCTATATGGCCGATACAAATGTCTGTTATGAGCGGGAATCGAACCCGCGACCGCCAGCGCAACGGCCAGTGCTATGACCGCTGCGCCAATGCGTCGTCAAACGTTAATAACCTTGCAGCCTAAGAATCTCATCTGTTTCGGTCTCTTCATAATTCTTTAGGTAGTGTAAAGTTAACATCAAAAGAGGACTGTCAAAACTACTTGTTATGGTTTTTTATTGAGGATTCCCAGTTCTACAGCAACGGAAGGCTGTCACTACCTATGAGATCGCGGTAAGTCATTGAACAAAATTGTACATACATATCTATACAAATAAATAAAATTGGAGTGTCTGTTTGCAATATTAAAATAACCGCTTTTTCCTAAATTCATATGGGTATATTATGCATATATGGTACATACACCAAAATAGCATTTTTTTTTACAATTTTTGTTCATGTGTGTGTCTGTCTGTCTGTTTCTTTCGGCTAATCTCTGAAACGGCTGGAAAATTTTGACGGGACTTTCATTGGTAAATAGCTGATGTAATAAGGAGTAACTTAGGCTACTTTTATTTTAGATTTTTTTTTAACTCTGTAAACTGAACAATATTTTATTCTTAAATTCCACGCGGACGAAGTCGTGGGCACAACTACTTATAATTATTACTGAAAATAGTTTTTGTAAAATCTTAGCTTGATTTTCTATGTAAAATACGAAGAAACTTTTTCTCCGGCCTAATAAAGATATATTAACAGAGTTTTTTTTCATATTAGCTATTAATTTTGCTCATTTTAGATATGTTGACAAATTTTGCATGAATTACAAATTACAATAATAACTATAATAATTTTTAAATCACTGCTACGCTGCTGCTATGTACACATACGAGTATTCCTCAGTTTCCGTCTTAGTATATCTACTCGTACAAACGTTCTCCTTTGTACGTCCTAATGAGAACTGGCATAGAATGCTTTTAGTGCCTACCGTTTTGTATAATTTAATAATATATTTTACTATAAAGCATTAATAATGAAATTATTTTGCACAAAACAAGAAATAAAATATTTATTTATTTATTACTTAAACATATTATGAATATATAAATAATACATGTGTACACAATTGAACTGAATTCGGAAGCTACCGGAAAATTGAGTTGTCTTTATGAAAGCAATATAAGCCATTTTTTGGAATTTTATCCGCTGTCCATACTTTTATTCTTGCGCCACACAAAACGTAATTGGATGTGCTATCCACAGTTGTAATCCTGGGGTTTGACTTAAAATGTGTGTAGCTTGTGTAGCTTTCATTTTGATACACCGTAAACGTATTTATACCAATTTATTATTATTTATTTGAAAATAATTTACTGTAATGCATTTTTGATTTTCTTATCTTAATGTATAAAACAAATTCGGGTTTGTTAGAACACTTTTAAATCAAAAATGGCTGGACCGATTTACATGGTTTTTGATTTGTTGTATTTTTTTACGTCCCGAATAGCAGAATAACTATTAAAATTATTGGAAAATTGTAAAAAAAAAGAAAAAATTTCCATTATAAAATTTTAATGGGTTTCGTAACTGACAAACACATTTAAAATTTATCCCGTCGATGCGGTAAACTCGCCCCTCGTATTAAAGAACGAATTTAAATAAAGGTTTCGAATACACAAGATATGTCCACAATAATTGGATAATGGCGTATTTTAGATTAAAAAAAATGTAGAATAATGTCAGAGAATAATGAAAAAGGATTGACATATATATTGGTTGTCAAATATTTATGCGTGCGTTTAGAAATTTATGTTGTGCAAGCAGCTTTTAATTTTTCAATCAAATCTCAAGGACTACTTTTTCGAATTGAAAATTCTTTTGTGTTAGGTAGTTCGTTTTCCGACAAGGGCTATATAAGGTTTTTGGCCTTTTTTCTCAAATAAATGCGATGAAATCGCGGCGGGTACAGCTAGTAACTTTATATTTATACTATTTCAAAACATTTCTATATGTGTAAATGTCTATAATACTAATATTTAAAATTGACAAATCCAGTAAAAGGCAAATTCAAAAGATCTCTTTTCTTTAAATATTATATTGTTTTGTCAAAGTAATATAAAATATATTAAACTTTTACGACAGCGATACAAGGAGTAATATCACTTAAAACGACCTCGACTTCCAGCTCTTTGAAAAAACATTAAACTAACATATAAACTTTTGAACGAATCTCAATTACTTTAGAAACTTCGAAATATCGATGGGAATGAAGATAATATGCAAAATAAAATTTTATGAGCGTAATTCATCGTAAACGCTATTGTTATCTTTCTTGTCGTTTTCGTAAGAGACGTTATAAATTAGATACATTTACATAGTTACATTTTCATAGTCACCTATACTGTATGCGTTATCTTCATGTTTTGTAATACACATTATACAGTTATAAATTTGTTCGCCATTTTCTGAGGGTTTCATATTTTATATTTACGTTATGTATTATTTATGTCTTAGGGATGACAACGATCCACATTAGTTAAAAATGTGAACGGCGCTGAAATGTAATTTCAAGATTCAATCATTACAGCCTATACAGTCCACTGCTGGACATAGGCCTCCACAAGTTGACGCCAAAAATAACGTGAACTCATGTGTTTTGCCCATAGTCACCACGCTGGGCAGGCGGGTTGGTGACCGCAGTTACTGGCTTTGTCGCACCGAAGACGCTGCTGCCCGTCTTCGGCCTGTGTATTTCAAAGCCAGCAGTTGGATGGTTATCCCGCCATCGGTCGGCTTCTTAAGTTCCAAGGTGGTTGTGGAACCTTGTTATCCCTTAGTCGCCTCTTACGACACCCACGGGAAGAGTGGGGGTGGCTAAATTCGTTAGTGCCGTAGCCACACAGCACCCGTAGCCACACAGCACAATTTCAAGATTACGAGGGCAAAATATATATATTAATACGTGAAGTAAAAACTTTGTACCGCTTTTTACAGAAATTTCGTGGACGGAGGAGTATGAAATTTTGCACACTTATAGTTTATATCAAGAAGGAGTGCCAATGCAATTTTTTTAATTATACATAAAAATTATTAAAAAAAATAAAACACTACATACACCACCATGTATTTGAGACACACATGCATAATTATATACTCTTTTGTTTATAGATTAATATTGTATAACTATACTGAATGTCAAACATAACCATAATAAATACATTAAAACATTGACAATGTTCAAAACTATAATTTTAATTAATTACGACCGAATTTCGACAACTAGGCGACCTCTAGTATTAAGTAGTTTGTTTAATTCTTGATTGTCTTACTCATAGTTGGCATGTTACATATCTATGATTGAGTGAAGTAAAATACTAACTGCATGAATAAGCAGATGTATAATACTATAAACGACTATTAGATAGTTATTTGATTCTTGACTTAGTCATTGTTGGCATGTGATGTGCTTATGATTGAATACACTTAACTTTAACCTCACGTTACATTTATTATTTTCGTGAATAAAAACAAATAAGTATTTACAATAATTAATTAAATAATTCAAAAAAAAATTATACACACCAAAACCATTATGTTCTAAAAAAAATACTATAGAATAAATTTTATAACGACCGATATCCAAAAAGCATACAATAAACACTTAACTTCAAATCCTAATTTAAAATCGCCGTATTTTAGTATACGCTACGAGTATAATGGCGTCTAAGGGTATTTGCAGGCTACGCTCTATCAATGGGATACTTAAGTGCGCGCTTTAGGGCCGAGACGATAGCTATCAGAAAAGCTAATCATAAATATAAAACCTCTTGATCCCATAACACTGAATATTTTATGTGCAAGCCAAATAAACATGCCTTCAATATATTAGGCAACAACTTTATGGCGGAATATAATATAGATTACAATCAATAGCGCTGTTACTTAGTGATAATGAACAAGTACAGACAATGATCAAGTTATTTTAGAAAATTTGCAGATAGATAGCTAGGCATATAATCATATATCAGATATATTAAAACTGATGTTTAAAACGGATGGATTATAAAACAAAAAAAAAAATTATTCTAATTTTTATGACTTTTCTTTCAATATATTCTTTAATTCCTTTAAAATATTTAAGTCGTATATTGAAACATTATATCGGAATGGAGCTCATAGTTAGTTACAATTTAATAAGAACACAGAAAAATTTCGTTTATGTAATAAAGAAAATTCAGTAAAACTAATCATATCAAAAGAAATATTTTTGGAGTGAATCCGTACAACAGGTTAATAAATTGTCCAATTAAAGAAGTTTTCATTTCGAAATGGCAACCAGGACGAAAGGCATAACGGGTAAAAGCGAATGAAGTCACGGCCTTGTAACAAATTACTTTTCCTTAGTTTATTTTTGATATGGAAACTTACATACCAGTTTACCAACAGATAGAGATTTTTTTATTGGTATCAATTATTTAAAAGACTTCTTATACTTATTGTTCGGTAATATCTCGTATATATCGTTTTATTATATTTGTGCCGGTCAAATTCAGTTTCAGATAATTGTGTTTGCAGGCAAACGAAGAAAAACCGACTTCAATTATATCGACAAGTAATACAACGTAGGTAGACGAAAAAATAGTCAAATAAATACGCATTGTCAAAGATTACTCCAAAAGTTGTAATCAGACCTCGATGAAATTTAAATGTGACCACATGATAAACATCGGATTTCGATTAAATTAAAAGTCATCCAAATCGGTACACCCAGTAAAAAGTTATGCGGATTTTCGAGAGTTTCCCTCGATTTCTCTGGGATTCCATCATCAGTCCTGGTTTCCTTATCGTGGTACTAAACTAGGGATATCTCCTTTCCAACAAAAAACGAATTATCAAAATGGGTTCATAAACGACGGAGTTATCCCCGAATATATATATATAATTAAAATATATTAGAAATAGACGAAAATGTACTTCAGACATTTTAAATATTTCAAATTTTTAATAAGAGTTAATAATTGAAAGATACTTTGTATGGAAATTTTTACAGTAGATTAAAGTTAAAAACACAAAAAATTCTTTCTTTGGTTATTTCACTACAAAACTATGGGAAAATTAAATGTTTTTAAAAATATTATATTTGTATATCACACTTTATTACCTAAGTATTATATGGAGCGTAGTAAAGTAAGATTTGTATACATTTTCATCTTTATCACTTCTTAAAATATTATTAATTTCAAATCACACTGAACTAGAATATTCCAAGGAGATTTATTTTTAAAACTTACAAGCTTGGTTCGTTTATAGAACTGTTTTATTAAATAATACAGTAACCGTTGCACTATTGATACATAATTGTGTTTGCTCGCAAACGAAAAAAAAACCGACTTCAATTACATCGACGAGTAATACAACGTATATCGACGAAACAATAGTCAAGTAACTACGCGTTATCAAAGATTACTCAAAAAGTAGTTATCAGATCTCAATAAAATTTATATGTGACCACATAACAAACATCAGCTTTCGATTAAATTAAAAATTATTAAAATCGGTACACCCAGTAAAAAGTTATTGCGGATTTTCAAGAGTTTCCCTCGATTTCTCTGGGATCTCATCATCAGATCCTGGTTTCCTTATCATGATACCAAACTAGGGATATCTTCTTTCCAACAAAAAAAGAATTATCAAAATCGGTACATCCAGTAGAAAGTTATGCGGTATAATACAACGTAGGTCGACGAAAAAAGCGTCAAGTAAAAACGCATTATTAGATATAACTCGAAAAGTAGTTGTTAGATCTCAAATAAATTTAAATGGGACCAATTGGCACACAAAACCTTTCGATTAAAACAAAATTTGTCGAAATCGGTCTACCCGGTCAAAAGTTCTGTTGTAACATACATAAAAAAAAAAATACAGTCGAATTGAGAACCTCCTCTTTTTTTGGAAGTCGGTTAAAAATGGCAATGAAACAATCGAGGATATGAAAATCTAAAATATTTAGTATACAATTAAATATATACTAATATATTTAATTATATTTTTAGCTTATATAAAAAAAAATATAATATAAAGATATAATTATTACTCACGGTTCTATTTTGTAAATTCTTGACTCTGCAAAGTAGTCTCACCGGATGTCCAACAAGGCCGGTAATATTTCTTGGTGTACTAGGATCGAAGTATGGTGTGTCTTGCGCACTGTGCCATTCTTGTAGGAATTCTGAACGGAACCGCTGCGATGATATGTCCATGGTTGTATTATCGAGTGGAGCATCTGTTCCGGAACCAGCTAAGGAATAACTAGTTATAAATATAGGTAGTTGTTTCAAAATTAAATTAAAATCACATATATATATCTATTTTTATATATTATTGTATATTATTTATACGGTCCGTATTTGAATTAATACGATCCAAACAGTAGGGTGTATATTAAGCGAAGCTTATCAACTATTACTATTTACTGTAGCTATACCAGTCGGCTGTTACCTATAACACAAGCATTAAGTTGCTTACTTTAGGAACAGATGACAGTGTGTGTATGTTGTAAATATTTATTTATTTGTTGAACTATATCTATTAATAATAGTGTCTTGAAAATTTAAATAAAAAATAATTATTTTGTATCGTAAGATCCTCAACCATGTGTTTTAAAGTATACAACATATGATTAAGGCTGTCAAGGGTGGAAAACCTGTGTGATGAGGCAAGTTCGTTTTGAAGTAAAGATAATTTTGAAAGTTTAGAAAATGAATGATTAATAATATTTTAAGAACTCAAATTATGTATCATTAAAGTTACGAAAAACTGCTATCATCATTCCAGCCTATTGTAGTCCACTGCTGGACATAGGCGACCACGAGTTCGCGCCAAAAATGTGTGAACTCATCATGTGTTGCCCATAGTCACCACGCTGGGCAGGCGGGTTGGTGACCGCAGGGCTGGCTTTGTCGCACCTAAGACGCTGCTGCCCGTCTTCGGCCTATGTGTTTCAAAGCCAGCGGTTAGATGGTTATCCCGCCATCGGTCGGCTTCTTAAGTTCCAAGGTGGTAGTGAAACCTTGTTATCCCTTAGTCGCCTCTTACGACACACACGGGAAGAGAGGGGGCTAGTATTAGTGGTAAAAAAAAAACAAAATTGATTGTAAAAAATTAACAATATTTTTCTAAGTTTGAAAAAGTAAGTGAATCTAACTGTTAATTTCTTGTTAGTTAACTAAACATTGGATTATGTATCTTTCACCCTCACGACAGCGAAAAGCACTCAAAGGAAGAACAGGTTCGAGCTGCGGATATAATATTTACATCGTAATAGAGCATTTATTATTCGAAGAAGGAAACATTATATTGAAATACGTCGACTATATTCTTAAGAATTAATAACCTTAGAGGTCTATAAAGAGACAAAGAGCACGCCACTTCATTCAGCTTTATAGCGATCTTATCAAGCTTCGATACATTCGAAGCCAGTGGACCGAGAAGGAAATAAATACAATATTTCAAATTTGGAGTATTGTATACTCCGACAAATATCGTTTTTAAAATATTTATACATTATGTTTTAAGAAAATAAATTGGGTCAAAATCTCTTTTTTACAAAATAGATATTAGAGCTACCACTGTTCGGCCTGTTTCACCAGCTGTTCGCTTCAGTCTGTAACATCTCACAGCTGGGCATAAAACTCTTTTTCCATGGAGAAGAACGATCAGAGCTTAATCCACCACGCTGCTCCAATGCGGGTTGGTGGATATATTCCCTACTATGAGTAACGATCGCTATCAGGTTTACGTGATAACAACCGGGACTGATGGCTTAACGTGCTCTCCAAGGCATGGTGGGGAGACCCACAAGGACTGCACAAACAGCCAGACTACGGCAAACATCTGCATGGCCAATACAAATATTTGTCATGTTGTGCAACAGCCACAAACCAGTTTTGTGACCGTTGTGCCAACGCGTCGTCAGTTGTGGATAACCATTGACGGATTTTCACCATCAAATTTTACTGCATTTATGATATATATTTCTATTCGCAAAAAAGCAATAGAAATATGTTTATATTTGCAAAAATGGATTTAAAAGCTGTAGTTTATTAATTGATCTTAAACAGGTCTTACGTCTTTTAGGTCGACTGTGTGGTTAAGGCAGCAAAGAATATAGCCACCTCCTCTCTTCACGTGAGTGTGGTAAGAGGCGACCAAGGGATAACACAGTTCCACTACCACCTTGGAACTTAAAAAGCCGACCGATGGCGGGATCACCATCCAATTGCTGGCTTTAAAATACGCAGACCGAAGACGGGCAGCAGCGTCTTCGGTGCGATAAAGCCAGCCCTGCGATCACCAACCCACCTGCCCAGCGTAGCAACTATGGGTAAAACACATGAGTTTACGCCATTTTTGACGCGAACTTGTGGACGCCTATGTTCAGCAATGGACTGCGATAGGCTGTTATGTAAACTGGTCTTAATGACATGTTCTACCCGCTGCTGTTAAAGTGTAATCGTAACTTATTTGCTAGATAAACTAGTGAAACAGGCCCTTAATAAAATAAATTTTATATTAATAGCTTGATTTAATTATAACCATATTTTTATATATCTTATCTTGAGTCGACGTTGTTCATTTTGAAATTGAGAATCAAAATAAGCTTGCACAATTCATTCATAATTTGATACTTGTCGAAGGAAAGATAATAGTTCTAACTTCTTGACTAAGGAGTTTTACTCAGTTAACCGACTTCAAAAAAGGAGGTTCTTAATTTGACTACTTTTTTAAGTATGTTATCAAATAATTTTGTCGGTGTTGACCGCCTGCCCAGCGTGGTGACTATGGGCAAAACACACGAGTTCACGACGATCGTTTTTGGCGTGAACTTGTGGAGGCCTAAGTCCAGCAGTGGGCTGCGATAAGCTGAATCGATGGAGACGATGACGACGACTAATTTCGATGATTTTTTTTTCAACTGAGGTAGGGCCAGCAGAAAATTTCCTGCTCAAAATATGGAGCAGCCTGACTGGGGTAGTACCTCGACCTTACAGAAGAGAAATGACACTGTTTTGAAGCAGTGTTGTGTTTCTGTTGATGAGTAAGGTGATCAGAGTTCCTGGGGGGAACTGGAAATGGAGTCGGCAACGAGGTTGCAATGCTTCTGGTGTTGCAGACGTCTATAAGCTACGGTAATCGCTTACCATCAGGTGACCCGTACGCTTGTTTGGCGATCTAGTTACATAATTTTAAAAAACGAAAGGTGGTGCGTGTCATGTGGCTGGATTTAAATTTTTTTGACTTGACTTATTTTTCGTCGATCTACGTTATATTACTACAACTTCTTAACAATACATTATATAATGCTATTTATTCGTTATCTATGATGAATAAATAACGTGGCATACTTAGTTAAAGAACCAAAAATATATACGTAAAATATTTATTTCTGTTACAAGTAAAGCTGAGACCCAGACCTAGGTCACGCGGTAAGCAGAGTTTTGAGAAGTATGTTTCTAATGCCTCTCAGAATATTAATAGCAGTGATCATCTACTACTATTTACGTATGTACTTCAGCTATCGGTATTCTTACTTTCCGTAGAATAAGAGTAATATTTATTTAAATAGTAGTTTCCTTATAATATTTACTTATCTTAGTAATCCATTATTAGCACAAAAAAACATATAAATCCATCAAACCGCAATATTTACAGACCAACCACAACTACCTTTATAAATAAGGATTGAATTTACTAAGTGTAAACTATACACGGGAAATGTATAACCGCTCCATTAATAATGCTAGCCTAAATTAATGTACTCATTATCAAGACATATAGCGCTACACTGCTAGAGTACAACAGGTATACGAAAACGATCAATATAATTTTTGACGACGTAGTGGCGTACGGTTCATATAACTTGTCACTGGTTGATGCGCTGCGCTGGCGGTCGCGGTTTCGATCCCCCTGACGGAAATTATTTTGTACTAACTGTGCAAATATGTTCCGTAGTTTGGGCATTTGTGCTAGTGTATTGTGTTTGTTTCCGGACCCCCAAAACAAGGGTGATTCCTACTGGTTGACGTTGCGTCTAAGGCATTTATTTATATATCACTGAACTAGCAGACTACCACAAGTACAAGAAATTTTCTGATTCTCACGTAGAAGATAAACGACGTCATTAAAAATCTTATCATTGAGTTAAAATGTTAACCTTAATGATCTTTTTAAACCTTACGGTAATGAGCGTCATACGTACCGATGAGAAAAAGGCAGCCATGCAGAAGAGATATCCACAATGCGGATTTTACTCCACTTGATGCTTGGTTCATAACGTTTCAGTCACTTGATTATCTGTGAAATAATTAACGATATATTAGAAAAGGTGTAAATATTTATATTATAAATAAAAAAATATATAAATAAACATTACATTATTGAGATTTTGAAAAAGACTTCAAGGACAATAAGTTAGAACTAAGCTTCATACATTAACATACATTTAACTGAGGTAGGGCACAGCAACAAAAATAAAAAAATGAATTTTGAAAAAGACTTCAAGGAAAATAAGTTAGAACTTAGCATCATACATTAACATACATTTAATTGAGGTGGGGCACGGCAGGAAATATTCTGCTCAAAATCTTAATCTTCTCAATATTCTCAATATTTCTAGAGTATAAACCTAATGGTAACATTGATATATGAATATTAAGACATGATATTAGTAGTGACAGTTTATCTTACTAGCTTTACAAAGAAATATTCTCCTCAAAATCTGATGCAGCCTGACTGGGGAAGTACCTAGTCCTTACGAAAGAGCACAGCTAAATAATACTGCTCTTAAGCAGAATTATATTTCGGTGGTGAGTGAAGTGACCAGAGCATCTAGGGGGATTGGGAGAAGGTAGGCAACACTTGTTTTCTGTGTGTTACCTCAGAGCTTTTGACTGGGTGGACCGATTTAAATTATTCTTTATTAATTTAAAGAGGGCGTGTCATGTGGTCCCATTTAAATTTAACTGAGATCTGACTTCTAATTTTTAAGCTATATTTAAGGCTATAACAATACACTATTTCGTGTCATTTATATGTCAAATAAAACTTAACTTAGTAAAATAATTATTATATTTAAAAAGCTTATGCTGATTCTTATTTTAATCGAAAGCTGAATCTTGTTTTGTGGTACCATTTAAATTTAATTTCTACTGTTAGAGAACTATTTGATAACGCCTACTAATATCTTTTATGATCAAAAACTTAGGCAAATAATGCAAACAAGTTGTAATATTTCGGTAATATGAATTAAAGTACCACTATTACATATATTTCCAATCACAAGTAATGTATCTTTACTAATTTTATTGATAATACGAGTACTTACATAGAAACACTATTCGCGTAAATACTTTTTATACGTTTATACTATTGTTAGCGGTTGAAGACAAATAATACTCACGTATAAATCACCACTTTTTGTAATTATTTTCTAGATCGTCACATATTTATATATGATTAAATTCAAAATAATATCTTTTTTTTAACAGAAATAGTCTTTTACTACTCATTCCACATTCGTCTTGTCTCTAATTACATCTTACCCTCCCCAGTCCATGTTTTTCTTTTTAATCTTATTTCTACCCACAAAATAATACTCGTATATTTTTAAAAAGCGTTGCAATAGTATAAATTTAATAAATATTCAAAACAATACTTCTAACACATATATTTAAAAAAAAACTGTTGTAATAGTATAAATTTAATAAATATTCAAAACAATATTTCTAACACATATATTTAAAAAAAGTGTTGCAATAGTATAAATTGAATAAATATTCAAACAATATTTGTAGTATACATATGACGAAAATAATTGTACTATAGGTTCAAACATTTCCGTAAATATTTTCTTCAGAATTTCTGCAAGGTGTCGTTTACCTCTTACTAGACAATTAACCACATTCTATTAATTATTTAAGACGTGGAAAGGTCACAAAATTACTCTGCAAATATTTCAATTAAGGGATCTCCATCAGCTCGACAAATATTTCATTAAATTAGTCTTTAAGGGTGTGTCCATTGTAATAAATTAAAGCCAAACAATCAGTGACATCACGTGGTAATAGTTCTAAGCTTGGTATTTCAATTAAGGCAATTATATGAATATTATTAATCTTTGCCATATAACATGTGATATTTAAACTATGATCTATTTTGATATATTTTACTTTATAACAGGTTTTATTATCGGAAAAACTATATAACAAAAAAAAGTGTGTGTGTCAGCTCCGACGCACGACTTTAGTTTAATCCCTAATATACTGTCTAAATAGGCACAAAAAAGGCTTACTAGCCTAGAAGAAGATTAATTAATACGTAAATAAACGAATCAACGAAATCAATCAATCAAACGAAACGTAACGAGGTCATTAGTTCAGTAGATTTTACTTTTCATATTTTTTAACACCGGAAGCCTTATATGAAAATGGATTCTTAAGGAGTTGGTCCAAAATTTAGGACCATTTCTTTGAATTTTATCTTAGATTAGATAACTCAAATGACTTTACTTACAATCGGATGTTCCTAGATCCTGTTTTATATGACACGATGAATGATGTAAAACTTGGAGGGTAGTTGTGTAAAAATTTTGATCGTATTGTTAACAAATTAAAGTTGTTATAATATTATACTATTATCTGATTTTTAATATTGTGAGCGTCCGATGTCAAATGCCGGTGTGCGGATAAATCAACAATGATTTTAGTCACACCGTTGCATGCTAATGTTTTTAGTTAAGATTCTTTGTATTTTAAATAAATAAATAAACATAACAAAAAAAAAAAAACGTAGCATTCTAACATTCATGTCATTAAAATGTACTTAGTTTCAGTGTTATAATCAAATGCGAAAAAAATTGAACTTTGAAATATTTCATAGTCATTATTAACGAAATGTTAACTTAATTAATGATTAAGCCTCAAAAGCGAGAACATAATTGAGTCACGGTTAAAATATTTTTGGCCACATCAAAGGTTTAATTTATTGCGTTATAGCATACCAACTAAAAATAAAACATTAAAAATGATTTTTACCTATTAAGCTGATCAAGTCTACAAATATAATTTAAAAGAAAAAACAAAAGTTACACATCACCAGTACCTACCTACCAGAAAACCATCACCTGCTTTCAAAGCAAAAGTTGATTAAATAAAAAAATTCGACTAACATTAAATTAAATATTTTCGATATTCAACTGAATCATTCAATTGCCAAACGATAATCGAAATAGAATCGTTTCATCATCATACCGTGAAAAGTTAAATCTCAAATCAAATGTATATACAAATACGTGTCGTATTATGAACATAATCTATTTTCATCGGATCTAATTTTGCTATACGATAAATATTAAAAAGTTCAGATATTATTATCTATATCTATACAAATAAATAAAATTGAGTGTCTGTTTGTAATATTAAAATAACCGCTTTTTACTAAATTCATATGGCGACATAACATTTTTTATAATTTTTGTCTGCCTGTCCGTCTTTTTGCCTGTCTATCTGTCTGTTTATTTCGGCTAATATCTGAAACGGCTGGACCGATTTTTCCGGGACTTTCACTGGCTGATAGCTGATGTAATAAGGAGTAACTTAGGCTACTTTTATTTTCGTTTTTTTTTTTTTACTCTGCCAATTGAACAATTATTATTTTGTTAAATTCCACGCGGATGAAGTCGCGGGCACAGCTAGTTATATAACATTTTTTGAAGATCGTTGACACTTATCAAAAACAAATAATGACCCAAATTGAGACCTTATAAATATATATTTTCTTTTTAAATAACGTTTGGAATCAATTTAAAAGTAACTTGGTATTGTATGTAATTATTTTAGGCAAAGTCGAAAATAAATAAAGTTTGTGTATTTTGTATATGTCTATAAATTTTATAACTTTTTTATGTCTTTTTTTATTACATACTTTTATGAAATAACATATTTATCACATGCCACTTTTACACTTCTAAATAATTTTTAGTGATTCAAATCAATTACTGTTAAGTTTTAGTTGTAAACACTAATTTAGCTTTAAAAAAACTTTATCATTTAAATTATACTCGTATAAACCTAGCACTAGGCTTTGAATATTTTTCAGATATTGTTTTAAGATTTAGGTTAATTAATTTAGATAAACTGGAAAATACTTATGTAACAAATTATAATTGAATATTTTATGTAGTTTCACATTACTGGATCTTATTACTTATCTTTCATTACCTTTTTATTTTATTTTTTAACCGACTTCCAAAAAAGGAGGAGGTTCTCAATTCGACTGTATTTTTTTTTTCTTTTTTTTTATGTATGTTACATCAGAACTTTTGACCGTGTGGACCGATTTCAACAATTTTTTTTAATCGAAAGGTGATGTATGTCAATTGGTCCCATTTAAATTTATTTGACATCTAACAACTACTTTTCGAGTTATATCTAATAATGCGTTTTTACTTGACGCTTTTTTCGTCGACCTACGTTATATTATACCGCATAACTTTCTACTGGATGTACCGATTTTGCTAATTCTTTTTTCGTTGGAAAGGAGATATCCTTAGTTTAGTATCGTGATAAGGAAATCAGGATCTGATGATGGAATCCCAGAGAAATCGAGGGAAACTCTTGAAAATCCGCAATAACTTTTTACTGGGTGTACCGATTTTGATAATTCTTTTTATGTTGGAAAGAAGATATCCTTAGTTTAGTATCATGATAAGGAAACCAGGATCTGATGATGTTATCCCAGATAAATCGAGGGAAACTCTCGAAAATACGCAATAACTTTTTACTGGGTGTACCGATTTTAATAATTTTTGATTTAATCGAAAGCTGGTGTTTGTCATGTGGTTACATATAAATTTTATTGAGATCTGATAGCTACTTTTTGAGTTATCTTTGATAACGCATAGTTACTTGAGCATTTGTTCGTCGATCTACGTTGTATTTATTACTCGTCGATGAAATTGAAGTCGGTTTTTTTCGTTTGCGAGCAAACACAATTATTATTATCTTTTATACCTAGAATCGTTTAAAACACCACAAGCATATGTGAGTGAATGTTAGCATCTATATCAGATTCTAGGCTAAACTTATTTTTTCTAGAACATACTGGTTTATCAGGTTATATTAACTGATTGTTTAGCAAAGGACAAAGAAAAGTTAACAAGACAAGAAGCAATTTTAGTTAAAAAGAATATTTGTCCAACTACTGAGAAAAAGTCTTTATTTTTTTTTTAAGAAGAAGAAAAACTGGTGTTCTGTTCAACATAATCCTTGACTTTATATATGGTCTCATAATTTTCTCAGATTCCTTTACCGAGTACGATTTGGAAGAATTGTAATAAGAATACGCAGCGATACTTTTTCGTATTTAAATCGCAGCTTCGCTAGAAGATAAGATTTTAAAAAATAAAAGCAATAAACATCACGGTCAAATTAATATAAAACTAGGACAGTTCACTATCATATTTCTTCCAGCCAAATGAAACAAACAAAAGTAAGCGTTCATGTTCAGATGTTTTTGGAAACTTGTACCAATTAGTCTCTGTTAACTCTCGACAGACAAACAGTTTATGGAGTAGTTATGGAGTTGTACCTGCTCGATATATTGAATTTCTAAAAATACATTCGAATGTAGCCCAACTTCATGACATATCAAAAGTTGTTATGTCAACGAAAAACACATATATATTATGTTTGCATACATGCATGGGTTTTTTGTATTTGTACATATACGTTTTTAGTCTAAAAGTATATAATATAATATTTTTTCAACTTCTTAATTGATTCGTGTTAGATAAGCAAACTTTACTCACATTAGTTCAAGTACATTTAAGTTTACATGATAGTGATATTTTAACGCCAAAATAGAATTTGAAACAAGTTATTCACCTCACCTTATATACTTGATGACGCCTCTAAGATCGATTACTTATATAATTATCTGATGAGTTTTAAATTAAATATTATGTTAGATGCATGATATTTTTTTTTACGTAATAGTGAACAGAAAAGTTACTATTGAGTTACGAGTTTGCCGTTAACTCAATCTGAGTTTGAAACAAGTTTTTCACCTATACTTATATACTTGATGACGCCTCTAAGATCGATTACTTATATAATTATCTGATGAGTTTTAATTTAAATATTATGTTAGATGCATGATATTTTTTTACGTAATAGTGAACAGAAAAGTTACTATTGTGTTACAAGTTTGCCGTTAACTCAATCTGAGTCACACTTTACTTTCCTTGTAATATATATTATGCAAAATTCCTACAGTTGTCTTTTGTACGACAAATATGAGCTTAAAGCTCTTTCCCTTTTTCATTCTTAGTTGCTTTCGGAATATAGTCGTTATTCCTATAAAAAGCGTAGCATTTATGGCTCCTCCGAAGTTGCATATATTCATAGGCGATGTTAATCACTCAATACTACAACTTATGATTGTTTTTAACAACTTGTGACTGCCTATTAAAATATGTAAAAGTATTTATATATATTTATGCTAACCTTTAAAAGCAATTTTATTATTGCCAAGATTTTAAGTAAAAGACAAATATGTAAACCCCTGTTTCCTCATATTCTCATTTCCACAACATTTTTGACACGTGTGAACTGTGTGGAACTGACGCAGCGTGGTTAAAAAAAATAAAAAAGTGCGTGCGTACAAAGTATACATGTTAGAAGTGAAACTTCTTTATCAAACAAATTTTTAAAACTTTAGATTTTCATTTCAGCGCCATCCAGTTAGTTTACAATGTGATACTATCGATATTAATGTAACAACCTTTGTAGTTTCTATAGTACACGCTAGGTGGCTCTGTTGTTCGACAAAAACGTTTCACATCTTCGTGACGCTAATATTATTATTATTGCGTTTCATCCGTAAAAATTTTACCCTCGTGCACCTAAGAAGTTTCACTTCAAAAATTCTGTAACGCTATTAATTAATAAAAAAAAAAAATACACTTTTTTCAATACATAAATTAGTAACAAATATATATTTTTGATTTCTAAATAATATAATGATATAACTAAATTTTACGGAACAGAACTGTTGATACGTCGTCGAAGTTGAGCGCTTAAACAAGTACAACCACATGAAATTTTAACTCGCGTCATGGAGTTTTATTACGATAAAAAGACATTCCTTATTTTTCGTTGTAAACAAATTGCCATGTAATACGCGTGTCACGAAGACCACATTCGTCATGAAGAAATGGAAGGAAATATAATGTTTTGAAGCGAGTTCAGTTGCTATGTCATTGTCGAATTTTCATTTTGACGGTATAAAACTTTGTGAAATACGAAGTGATACTCTGAGTTTCAAACGTGTTGAGTTTCAATTAATTATAATTAGTTGGTAGGACGCCATTTACGGACATTGCTTCAATTTGATTAGTCGTTCAAACTCATATGTCGCTGTGTTGTGTGTATATTTTTACACTAGTTGTAAATCTAATTACTTTTAATTTTTAACCGACTTCAAAAAAGGAGGAGGTTAGTCAATTCGACCGTATATATATATATAATGTATGTTCGGGGATAACTTCGTCGTTTATGAACCGATTTTGATAATTCGTTTTTTGTTGGAAAGGAGTTATCCCTGGTATGGTACCATAATAACGAAATCAGGATCTGATCTTTATTCATCGAGATCTGATTACAACTTTTGGAGTAATCTTTGATACTGCGTATTTACTTGACTAATTTTTCGTCTACCTACGTTGTATTACTTGTCGATATAATTGAAGTCGAATTTTTTCGTTTGCCTGCAAACACAATTATTACATATGGTATGGTATGATTAACACGGGCTGGTTTCCGCAACTCGAATTATTACACATAAATTTTATGCCAGAGCTTTTCTTAGGATATAACACTTATATTAATCTAACTGCTATGTCTGACACACATCGCACACTTCCGGTTGCGAGAATATCATATTATATTAATGTTTATTATTGCCTCAAGTACCTAGGTGATAACATTTTTTGTTCATACATATTACAAGACATATTGATTTATTTATATATTATTTATTTTGTTTGTATTATTTTTGTGTAATACCCACGCTTGAGGAAATTATAAACATTTTTTAATATCGTATCATAAATACCGACCGTTCCAGTGGGGATTGAACCCGCACCTCGAACTCACCGTGTCGGTGCTCATAGCCAATTAAGCTATGGAACGATTTACTCGTCCGGTCGAAATTCTTGATATGATGAATTTTTATTCGGTCCGAAGAGTCGGAGGTGGAGGTTTGATCCCCACTTAAACGGTCGGTATTTTTGATATGATATTAAATGTTTATATTATTTATGTGTATTTTACTTATTTCTTATTTCAATGTGTTTATAACCTAGTCAATGCCCCAATTACAATAGTATTCTTGTTCCTCACGGGCATTTTGAAATAGCAGTGTTGAAGATTAACGAAATAGTTTCTATTATATGTACTAATTTGGCTACGATTTTATATTATCGTTGTTGTTGATTTGGTAGAAATTCAGTTTATATAATCACAGTCAATTCACACCTTAGACCCTAAGTTTTTAAAATGTGTGCGTCAACATCCCTAGCTTGAGTTTATACAAGATGTTGCGTGTGTATATTTAACGTACCTATATATTTTCTAATATCAGCACTCATACGAGTGTGCCAAAATAGACCTCTAGAATACTTCACCATTGTGTTACAATAGTTACTAATAATTCTAACTTTTATTTTCTATACCCTGGAGCAGATAATTTTTTACACTAGAAAAATATTTTACATTAATATTACCTGTGTGACATTACGGAAAAACTTTGAATGTCGATCAACCTAGAAAGGGGGATACTTTCGTAGCTTAAACCTTAGATTTATTGTATATAGTTTTGGTTTTTTTTTTTAGTGCTATTTTTCTTTTATTTCATAAATATTTACTTTATTATCATTGTACTCTAATACTTAAAAAATTTTTTTACTTATAAAAGGTAAGAGAAAATGCAATAAAAAGAAAAATTTCTTGTATGTATTGCAGGTAATTGTTAAACGTAAAGTTGCTTCGTGTAAAATTATATTCAAATAGTTTCCGTTTATTATCCATTTACATTATAACGAGTAATATAATATCTATTGGATCTAAGTTTCATTATTTGTTCAGTCTTAAGCAAACAGAGGACAAACACAAATACGAAAGTAAGTCCAATCAAATTGTACAAATCTCCGACGCTGACGTGGACAAAACTTCTGAGAAATTCGTTGATAGCGAAGTTACTTGTCACGAACAAAAAAAATATAACTTTATTAAGAGCTTAATTATTTATTACGAGTAGATAGATTTAGATAGAATTACCTTTAAAATACGTTATTAACCATTTACTCAAATTATATTCATTTATTTTCAATTCATTTCACTTCAAACGTGTATTTATTTGGTAAAAAATACGAGGTTTCTTTTTGACGAAAAAAGTGACGGAATATTGAAGTCAGTTTTTATTGTGAAGCCCATTTTTGGTTACTACTACCTCAACTTACTTAATACTACCTCAAAGTTTTGTAACTTAGTATCACACATGCAATTATTTTTGACCCACTTCAAAAAGCAGGGAAGTACCTTATCCCTCCAGAAGATCATAATTAAATACTACTGCTTTTAAGCAGTGTTGTGTTTCTGTGATGAGTAAGGCGACCAGAGCTCCTGTGCGGATTGGAGGTAGGGTTGGTAACTCTTGGTTACTGGGTAGACAGATTTCGATTTCGTGCTTGTTATGTGATTCCATTTAAATTTCATCAAGATCTGACGAGTGTTTTTTAAATTATCTCTAATTATGCGTATTTATTTGACAATTATTTAATCTTTACCTACATTGTACCGATTTTGATGATTCTTTTTTAGATCGAAAGCTGGTACGTGGCATGTGGTGATCATATTTTCTTGACTATTTATTCGACTACCTACGTTGTATTACTTGTTGATGTATGTCCTTTTTTCGTTTGCAAGCAAACACAATTACGTAGTAGTTACGTTATTGACATTAGCTCCTAAACCTTACCTTCCCACGTCTGTAAATAAACAAAATAATTGTAATACATACCTTTATTAAGCTTATATAACTCAATAAAATAATTTATTCTTACCACCTTTGAATCCCCTATCTGTTACGCGATTTTCATTAGTAACAGATTTCCCGGAATGTATCCATTTAATTCATCAATGTTAATTAAGGTCATTAATAGCAAGGACAGAGTTTAATGAAGCTCATTAACATTCTTATTATTACTTACTTGCTTATTACTGAAATGTGTAGGTTTTCCTTTTACAACGGCATACTAAGTATATATATATTACGAGTATATATTGAAATTGATAGGCGTCGTTAAGAAGTAAACGAGAAGAGAGTAAAGTAGAACTTCGCTGCTTTTTACAATTTAAAATCGTCAGACGTAATAATTCAGCTAAAATGCGTAGTACCCTGTGATGATAAAACTGTTACTGTAAATTGATTATTTTCGCAACAATTTTGTGGCTTTCAAATTCACAAGTTTAATAAGTAGATATTTCCTTTGTTTTGTCTTTAGTTAACATCAAATAGCCCGCTCTTAAATCTATGATAATAAATAAAGTAACATTTTTTTTTGTTTGTTATAAAAGCCAAAGGAAGAACACTCGAAAACTGGAATAACATTCTTTCATTATCATTTCAAAGAGAATTTAAGTTCCCTAATTGAATTAGCATTTGACCTCACAAAAATGCTGTTTTTTTTTCTTCGGCAAAGTTAAATTTGTAAACGTGCCATTTTGTAACGTTCGAATAGAAATAAGCCTACTCTGTACCCAAGAGGGTTTTTGGTCATTACCAAGAAACTTAAAAGGCGTGGAAACACCCAACTTGAAAAGTATTAACAATGCGACGAGAAGAACTTTTAATTTCTTATAACGGTCATATAATAATTAAAAAGAAAACTGTTTTGTTTTTCGCTTTAGTTTTTCAACTAGTTGTCCCTGCGACTTCGTTCGCGTGGAAAAATCTTCCTGGATACTCATTATTCTTTTAACGGCGTAATCCGGATCAAGTGCGAATTAGGGATAAAAATATATGTTGCGGTTAAAAAACGTTTTTAATTTTTAAAAAAGTAAAAATAACTTTAATTTATTTGTTTATTAATATGTATATTCGCCGACCCGCAGTGGAGCAGCGTTGTGGATTAACCTCAAATCCTTCTCCTCCACGAGGAAAGAGGCGTATGCCCAGCAGTGGGATGTTAGAAGCATTAATATTTATATATTTTGTTTTATATTTTTTTATAATTTAAAACTTTTGGGATTTTTCAAATTCCTAATCAAGCGTCAAAAGCATTTTTTAACCGACTTCAAAAAAGGAGGAAGTTACTACAAACCGATTTTGACAGTTCTCTTTTTGTTGGAAAGGAGATATTCCAAGTGTAGTAGCATGATATGGAAACCAGGATCTGATAATGGAATCCCAACGAAATTGAGGGAAACCCTCGAAAATCGCAGTGACGACTAGTGCGTTTGTTAATTTTTTTCGTCTACTTACGTTGTATTTATTACTTGTGGATGTGATGAAGTCGGTTTTTTTCGTTTGCGAGCAAATACAATTATAAAATCCCTACATGGGCTTTAATAATATAATAATAATACTCTTTATTGTACACCATTAAAAGAAACAACAGAGAAAAAAGGGGCTTTATTTTTCGACAAACGTTAAATCTTTCAATATAATTTTTATTTGGCGCAAACAATAATAATCAACACATAATTCAACTTCAAATTCCAGATGATAAGCTTTGAGGAAACTCAACTAAGTTTCTCAACAAATCAAAGAACATCTTTAAATATTAACAAATGAAAAACTAAAGTTATTTCAAATGCTCGTTTTTCGCTTCCTCCCAATTCTTTAGAGCTCTGCAAGTGAACTTTTTGATTTTTATCAGAGAGATAAACCGCTGAATAATATCGGACTGAGTGACGTTGATGTGATGGTTATGTTTGGCGTGAACTTGGGGAGGCCTATGTCCAGCTGTGGACTGCAATAGGCTGAACTGACTGACTGGCTGAGTAACGTTCACTACCTTCTCTAAAGTTATTTTTTTTTTATATAATTAATAGCAGGATAGGTACAGATTTTCGTTTCAATAAGCATACAAAAGATATATTGTTCGTGTCATAAGTAAAATTTTTATCAATGTTTGCGCTTGAGTGGTCGTGTAATGGTCCCGAAACATTGTCAGGTTTTGTGTATTGAAAAATTAAATATTTATAATATACATTTAAGTTCAAAATTTCCTTTCATTGTTTTGTGCAAATGAAGTAATATTAAAATTTAAAATGTCGATAAAACACTTTAAATTTATAATCGAATAAAACAATGTCATGAAATATAAAGTGACGTTATCCACTTACTTATACGTTTTAAAACAAAGAATTTTGATAAATTTATTATATTTTATTAGTTATCAACGTCTATATTCAATCTATACAAGTAAATAAAATTAGAGTATCTATTTGTAATATTAAAACAATCGCTTTTTACTAAATGCATACGGATGTATAAACGGTACATACACCAAAATAACATTTTTTAAATTTTTTGTCTGTCTGTCTGTCTCTCTGTTTGTTCCGGCTAATCTCTGAAACGGCTTGACCGATTTTGACGGGACTTTCACTGGCAGATAGTTAAAGTAATAAGAAGTAGCTTAGGCTACTTATTTTATTTTAATTTTTTTTATTTTATAATTGCAAACTGAATTATAATGTCTTTGTTAAATTCCACGTGAGTGAAGTTGCGGGCACAGCTAGAACTTTAATAAATTCAAACAATTTAATTTCAGTATACAAAATACTATTTATGATAGATAATATATAAATATATCTTGATAAACATATCACCGCGAACTAACAGCAGGTCCATTCCACGTAATTTGTGGGATGCCAGCCCCGTATCCGCCTTTTATCCAATTTGCTACAGGATAATAATGGCACAATGAAATACATCGTTCGTCTGATCGTCTCATTCACTCCTCTTTGAGCGATGCAATGAAAAAGTCACGGTCGTCACGAAGAAAGGTCGAGTGGTAATCGGTCTGACCTTTATTCAGATATCATTCTTTTAGCAATAAGGATGTATTTCGTACTGATTAAAATGTTCATGTCTTCCATTTTTAAAGTAAGTTTAGTCAAAATGTTTTAGGACTATAAGAAAATGGTTGTAAAACATTATACCCGGTTGAAACAGACATATACATGTATAACTCGAAGCGAATATGTATGTATATTAATTACTGTTGTACCTATAGGTAAATTTTAAATTAAAAATAGTTTTTTTTTTCATATTTTTTTAGTTCCAACAAATAATTGCAAAGTCCAAATCTAATAAATGAGCTATAAGTTGTATAGCGTATGCAATATACCTACCCTTGTAAAACATAAAAAATAGGTACCTACCTTTTTTAAAAAATAAGAAAAACTTTAGCCCTTTATACATATTTCCCTAAAAGTTGGTAGCCTAAATGACTTACCCAACAATACTGAATCTAACAGCACCGCCTACATTATAACCTTCCAAGTGTTTAACCCACAGAGCATGCCAAGATTATTGTAAACAAATATGTGAGTATACATATATATACATATACTATATATATGTATACTTATATATCTGTATTACTATAAATATTACTCTAAATAGAACCAAAATAAATCCTTTACAATGGTGCTTTTGTATGTTAACGTATAACATTAAACAAAATTAAAAAAAAAAAGAAACACATTTGTTCCCGACATTACACAAATCGCAGACATTTTTTAACAAAAAATATAAAAAACAATTAAATAGAACTAATGATAAATAATATATTTATATTTTTAGTTTAAAATACGATAAAATACGAACTTTTATTACTTGTCAGTGTATACGACGTTTAAAAGAACAAAATGATATCAGACGTAGATATCGTCAGCTGAACAGAAAATAGAGTCCATAAAACTAGTCAGCCCAGGGTAAACAAATAAATCTTATAAGGAATTCCGCCCCTCGACCAGAGTTAACCACAGCCACATAGTTTGCTTAATATCAAAGAATTTGAAACGGATTTTAGTTGAGTGAGCTTATATTTTGATAGTGAATGTTAAGATTTAGTTTTAGTTTTTCTTGTAATATAAAAATATAAAAAATTCCTGTGTAGCTGTGTATTCTCTTTTATATTTTAATTAAAAATTACCTATTGTTGCGGGCTGATTTAGTAAAAAAAGTGTTGAAATCAGAATTTTTTTATTGTAATTTTTGTAAAAGTTGGTAACAAAAATTTATTTGTATACACTAATAGTAAGATTGTTTTTGATAACGATTTTTAAATGTCTTCATGAAAAAGGAATTTCTCAATTCTACTGTTTGCTATTTACAAGGAATCCATTTCTATGCTACAAGCAATCCATTACGTAGATATTCAAAATGAAGGTATTAAAAAGACGTATACAAAAGCCTACATCTTTAATCAAAATGATTGATTTAGGGCACAACATTGTTGTGTTCAATTTTTTTTGTCCAAATTCACTGAGTTTGCCATCATCGTGTATGGTTTCAAAAGCGAGAACAACAGAGCGAGTCATTTTATGAATTAATATTTTAAAAATGATTATTTATTTTTAGAGTGAAGTTTTCACCGATTTAGCATATTGATTCTGCTGAGAAGAATTAAAAAAAAACTCCGCAGTTTCACTTTTAATATATATATATGTAATGCTTTACCGAATAATAAACTTTATCTATTAATTTATTTTTAATAAACACTTTAAATTTATGTTGAGGTAATTGTAAAAGTGTTTGTCTAACGATTAAATTTAACACATATATATGTAAATCACTATAAAAGTAAGCTGTTGCAAATGTAAATACCACTACTACCTACTATTATAAAGAAAAAATAGGAGGCAGATGAAGATATATGAAGAAGGATTTTTTACAAAAAGAATTCTAGAGATATTTGTGTTTCCATACTGTAGGAATATAGTACTGTATAAAAAAAATTGTACGATTTTATTTTTGTGTTACCGACATTAGGAAATTCTAAAAAAATTTTTTAATATCATATCAAAAATCGACCGTTCCAGCGGGGATCGAACCTGCATCTCCGACCGTGGCGCCGTTCGCTTAAACCGAATATAAAATCATCATATCAAAAATTTCGATCTAGCGGGTACATCGTTCCATAGCTTAATTGGCTAGAGCACCGACACAGTCACTCGGAGATGCAGGTTCGATCCCCGCTGGAACGGACAATTTTTGATATGATATTAAAAAATGTTTAAAATTAAAATAAATAAGATAATTCAAAGAGAAAGTAATAGATTTAAAAATGCAATGTTTTCTAAATATTCAACATTACAAATTGACTATATTATAGGTAAATAGTTGATTCGATGAAATCCAATTAAAACTTTATTTCCAAGTACGTAGGTATTTTTTTATACTCATAATTCCTTACTTTATAAACTTAGTCTACAAAGTAACGAATTCTTCCATGTCCCTTCTATTTTAATAATTTATGTATGTACAGAAAGTCAAGGAAAGGACGCTTAAAATAAAAGTCATTCGTTGAAACATTTTCTTCATAACTTACAATTTAAACTTGGAAATCTAATTTACCCTCGCTGACTGAACTGACTGACCGAAGATTTCTGACGCCTTCATAACGTTTTTATGCCTTTTAATAAAATAAAAAAACCACAAAATGTAGGTTATAATAATGCCACGGTTTATAAAGTGGTAACTCAAAAGGTAAATTAAATTATACCCAAATGAACAGTTAATATTATTCAGAGGTAGTAATACAATTTGATTAATGGAAGAATACCACGACAGTTTCATTAAAGCCATATTTTATTAAGACGGTGTTTTCTACACTCTTCTATTTCCTGGGTTTGAATTTGTCACGGCGTTTATTTAGATTGCGTTTCACGGAGAATTCTATGGGGAAAAACTTACGAGTTTTTGTATGGTCCTTCGTAATGACTCGTGTAAATAACCGACGTACGAGATTATTAGCGTGAACTAGATGTTTTCTTATCATGGAGACAATAAGCTTGTGTTGCGTTTTGGATAATCAATAAGTTACGTGTGTACCTGTAGTGTGCAGTAACATCCGATAAATATTGTATTTTGTATAAAGCCGCTTATCATTTAAATGGTACGTTGTAAAGAGTTAAGTATACATAGTATGGCAGATAGATCACGCTTTCCTATTGTTGGATGTTTAAATTATATTCTAAAATCAAAATGTCATCGAAATATTATCGAAGTATCATTCAATAAATGTTGTATGGATTATTGTTTTATATCTTTAGTATATAAAAAAAATAAGTTTTTATTGCTCTTACATTTTAACTTATTTGACTAAACATTACTTTTTATGAATAAACTACATAATAACAAAAGTAATAAAACTATAAATTAACTAAACTAAAACGTATTCTTGTCATTCATTCAGCATATCTTTCCTCTCAACAGCTTGTCTTTCGAAAAAAGGCCTCCTCTAAGGATTTCCATTTGTTTTTGTCCTCTGCTACACACACACACGCGCGCACACACACACGCGCACACACACACACACACACACACACACATGCACAACACGCACACACGCACACAGACGCACACACACGCACACGCACACACGGCTATTTATATTTATCGGCTCCACTGGTAATCAAAATAGCCGGCAACTAAGGGCCGAAATTTTCGGCGCGTACTCATGAGTTTTGCCCGTAGTCACCACACTGGGCAGACGGGTTGGTGAACGCAGTGCTAACTTTATCGCAACGAAGACGCTGCTGCCCGTCTTCGGTCAGTGCATTTGAAAGCCAGAAGTTGGATGGTTACTCCGCTACCCCGCTATCTGTCGGCTTCACCAGTTTCAAGATGGTAATGAAACTTTGTTATCCCTTAGTCGCCTCTTACGACACCCACGGGAAGAGCGAGGGTGGCTATACTTTAAATTACCGCAGCTACAATGCATTTTATCAGCACATATTATTAGCGTCAACGAAATTCAATCTGTTTTTTGCATTTAAGAGACTCTCTTACCCATTCTTATAAAACAAAAAATCCCAAGTCTGAACATGACATGTATTTACGTCACTTCATGAATTTAAAACAACATCATGAAACTATTATAAAAATACATTCGTTAAGCACGCAATGGTTACCACATCACATATAATTGTAATTTTTCTTTTAAGAAATACAATTTAAGCATTATTTAGATTTAAATTCAAACATTTCGACGATAATACTTTAAATTGTTTTATTGGTAATTTATTATTATGGAATAAATTGAACCATGTACTCGGTAAAGTTATTATAAACTTTGCTTGCGCTATAAAATTAAAACGTTGTTATAATATTCTCAGTAAAAACATACTACTAATGGGAGTTTGAAGATAAAGCCCAAAATGTGATAGATAAATATATAATAATAAATAAATATCTTATAACATTCACACATAGTCGTCTGTTCGTTGCTTAACTTAATGCTTGTGTTATAAGTAACAGCCGGCTGATATAGTTAAATCTTTTTTAATCGGCTTCTAAAAAAAAAAGGAGGTTCTCAATTCGACTGTATTTTTTTTTATGTATGTTACATCAGAACTTTTGACCGGGTGGACCGATTTCGACAATTTTTTTTAATCGCAAGGTGGTGTGTGTCAATTGGTCCCATTTAAATTTATTTGAGATCTAACAACTACTTTTGAGTTATATCTAATAATGCTTTTTTACTTGACGCTTTTTTCGTCGACCTACGTTGTATTATACCGCATAACTTTCTACTGGATGTACTGATTTTAATAACTCTTTTTTTGTTGGAAAGAAGAGATCCCTAGTTTGGTACCATGATAAGGAAACTAGAATTTGATGATGGGATCCCAGAGAAATCGAAAGAATCTCAGAACTCTCGAAAATCTGCAATAACTTTTTACTGGGTGTACCGATTTTGATAATTTTTAATTTAATCGAAAGCTGATGTTTATCATGTGGTTACATATAAATTTTATCGAGATTTGATAACTGATTTTTGAGTAATCTTTGATAACGCGTAGTTACTTGACTATTTTTTCGTCGATCTACATTGTATTACTCATCGATGAAATTGAAGTCGGTTTTTTTTTGTTTGTGAGCAAACACAATTATTATAAATATACATGGAAATAATACGTATATAAATTTATATATACAAATATTACACCCAGACTCAGGCGGGAATCGACACAACCCGCGGAGCAGAAAGCAGGGCCACTACAAACTGCGCCAACGGACTAGTCAAAAAATATATACAAAAAGATATAAAACAAGTCAGATTAATGATACGTATCTTTAAAACCTATGGTTTATCTAGACAAATATTTTGCTCAATAACTAACCCTGGTATTATGAAAAAACCTTCGTACGTTATCTAGACATAATCCATTACATTTTTTTCTAGAATTATATACATATATCTTTTAATGTTGAACCAGAGCTATTTACTATTGTATCATGTAAGACGATAAGTTATATTTTTTCTATACCTTTGTTTCATCTGATTTTATTTCGTATTAAAAATATTGTTCTTTGGTTATGCGTATAAGATGAAAACAAACTTATTCAACTACATAATGTGGAAAAAACTCGTAATATAAGTCTTAAGTACTTAAGCGGTGAAAGTATAAAAGAACTCTCTAGAATTCCAACGTTTTAATATATTCTTGAATACTCTAATGGACAAAACATTGTTTTACTTTCGCAAAGAAAGAAGAGTACATTATTCATAACCCTAGTTTCTTTACCTACTTATACTGAAAACTCTCCTACGTAACGTTTATCAAATATTAAAAAAACTAATGTTTAGCTTCAAAGCCACATCCTGATGTTCTATTTTTGTGAATTTTTTCTTTTTTTTTTTACAAGTCATATACACCCACGGGCTTATAAACCCATGTCCTTTTTTTATTCGAAATACATGCAATTTTTATTTTTATTTTTTTTTGTATTTCAAGGTAGGCGTTACTCAGTAACATCGCTGTTCAAGTCAGACTGTTTTTAATGTCTCCAAAAGAGACGTGAGTCCACCGGACCGGTTCTTAATCTAATGTATGGTACAATTTTTTTTTTGTATTATTATTATTTCCTTATAATACTATACTTATATCTAGCTAAATCTTACATTATTTACAGGCGTAATAATCGTTTTCTTAAAAATATAAAAAAATTATTTTTGTGAATTATATTATTATATATTTGCTATAACATCGCGTTGGCGCAACGGTCACAGCACTGGTTTGTGGCTGTTGCGGTTGCTGGTTCGATCCCCGCACATGACAAACATTTGAATTGGCCATACAGATATCTGCCGTGGTCTGGGTGTTTGTGCAGTCCTTGTGCATCCCCCACCGTGCATCGGAGAGCACGTTAACCCGTCGGTCCCGGTTGTTATCATATACACCTGATAGCGATCGTTACTCATGGTAGGGAATACATTCGCCAACCCGCATTGGAACAGCGTGGTGGATTAAGCCCTGATCCTTCTCCTACATGGGGAAAGAGGCTATGCCCAGCAGTGAGATATTACAGGCTGAGGCTATATTTACCATTCAAATATTGTGGATGTGTATGAACGATATTTGCATGTAAATTATATCAGGGTTATTATTATAGACCTTATGATAAAATAATTTCCAAGTACGCTAATATAGTGAAAGTAAATATAACAGTAAAATATATAAAAGATAAGTAGGAAGAAAGAAAATAAATTAAATCGGATACGCTTCAGATACTAATATGGGCAACAAAATACCGTTTTTATTGAGAAGAAATGAAATACGTAATACTGATTGCTCGTTATAATATTTGCTCATTTTGCTCTGTTGCTAAATTTATCTCGGCTAGACTGGTAGAAATAACGTCTCAACTAATGCGAAAGTTTAAAAATTTATTGCACAAGAAAAATTTCTACTAAGCACTAACTAATTCTATTGACCTAAAATTTATGTTTTAACGATAATTAAATGCTATTTAGAGAGTTTATAGTAATAGGTAAACTAATAATCTAGGGTTATCAATCATAATTATGTCTTGTACATAAGTACGTATTTAAGTAATTTTGTTTTCGCAATTGCGAGGAAAGTGACGAAATTAATTACTTCAACTAAATATAATTTAGTTTCTTGCCTTCACTAATCACACCCTAATTCACGTAATTTCCACACCCTGGAGGAGTGACAGGTCAATACCAAAACGTTTAAAAATAGATACTGACTAAGTTTCACGTTTTGATAATTTGTACACAGTTTTATACTATTGTCAATTTATTAATGATTGTGAGAAAGTGACAAATGTAAGATTTAGATATTCTACGAAAACTATCGATGTACAGAATAATAACATTTTCTATTTAATTTATAAATTGCTATCATTTTTAACATGTAAATTTTATTTATTGTACTAGTTTTCCTTTGTAAGTACTTAGTTGTGTATAATTTAGATATGATTACAAAAAGTAGTTTAATAACAAAAGCATAATACAAGTAAACAATTTATGTCAGCATTTAATGTACACGAAAGTTAAATTGTAGTAGCAATAAATTTTTGAACTAATAATAAAATAACTGAATTATGTAACCTATATTACAGTCTAAAAATATCTAAAAATATAAAAATAATAGTTTAAAATATCTTTGATTTGCTGCAACTTTTCTCGCTCAATCTTTATACAAATTTTCATAATATCCATATTTTATTTACGCAGTATATGAAGAGAATCCATTAGGAGCACAAGAGTCACGGTGACTCGTCAGAAAACGGGAACCACAAAGACCTCTAATATTTACGATCATTCATCTCTTGTCACTTTGCGATGACAGATTGCTCAGAATTTACAATAAATAAAACTCCACCTACCTAAGCATATCACTTAGAAGTGGCTCGGGCAAGTTGATCAAAGTTTAGTGGGCGGTGTAAACTTTACGCCATATTCGTTCGAATTGTTTAGGTGTTAATCAATTAGTTATTTTGACGTAAGGGGAGAGCGGGGTGCCGTCGCGACGCGTTGGAACGCGGTATGGTCGCAACGCAGCGATATCAACTGCGGGGTTCGAAGAGCGCGCGAGACGCGTTGTACGCACGCATGCGTCCCAACTTCAATGACGTTGGCCTCCAACCGCAAATTTTTCTCTATGCCAGTACAAACTAAATTGCAAAACCGCAAGCGAAGGCAACGCTTGGGGATTTCTGTGTAATGTAATCACCAGCACAACATGTACAACAACAAGATTTTTTTCCTTCCGGCTGAATCGGAGTTAATCTCGTGGACAAATCTTAGAGAGAAATCGCATTTAGAAATATATTTTACCGCTAAAGTGATGGAAAATTTAAAAGTTATTTTATTTGGCAGGTTGTCACTTGCTAATTGACCCAAATTGGCTTTGGATTCGTCTATTTTCTCCAATAAAAACACAGTTTTAATTTATTATATATGTGCAATTTGGCAAGCATTTTACTTTTGGCTTTAATGTGAGGTAGATTTATTTATCAGATGCTAATTTTAGACCACGTTTCTAGAACGTTATTCTTTTTCCTACTCTTTCATTCACAGACATGAACAAAAAAGGTATCAGGATATAATTATAGTAGGTGATTTTCGACAATGAAAAATATTTCAAATTTATAATCGTTCTAAACTGGAGGCTATGAATAGCAGAGGGTAATATTTTTGAACTGATATAATTGTTACGAAATTAATTATTTAACAGCATTCGTAGTTTAATCGGAAAAAAATACTTGATAAAGCGAAAATGTTTCCTTGAGACCTTTCTCATTAATAAGTATTAGAAATGCATACTGATCGATTCAAAATATATAAAATATGAAATACTAACCTATATAATAGCAAACTGGAATAAAATTGTGACTATCAACTTCTCATTAAAAAAAGTGCTGAAACTAATCCACCACGCTGCGACACTGTAGGTTGGTGAAAATACAAAATATTTCTAAGCTTATAGGTTTTCTCAAGAAGTTTTCGTTCACCAACGAGCACGGGATGAATTTTAAAGACAATTTTAACACTTGCAAACTAAGCGACGTTATCTCGCATATCTCAAATATTATAAAATGGTGTAAGAATTCGTATATTCAAAAATGCTCATATCTAAGATCTTATGATATTAATATTCATATTTTTTGTTTTGAAAGCCTATTTGTATCTAGCAAGCGTCATATCATAAGTTTCGGAGGCACAGCAGTGATCATCCAGGTCATTTCAATATTTTTTTTTTTTTTTTATGTCACTTGGTCGGCAAACAAGCGTACGGCTCACCTGATGGTAAGCGATTACCGTAGCTTATAGACACCTGCAACACCAGAAGCATCGCAAGCGCATTGCCGACCCAATCCCCAATCCCCCCAGGAGCTCTGGTCACCTTACTCACCAACAGGAACACAATACTGCTTGAAAACAGTATTATTTTGCTGTGATCTTCTGTAAGGTCGAGGTACTACCCCAGTCGGGCTGCTCCATATTTTGAGCAGGAAATTCCTGCTGTGCCCTACCTCAGTGATATATAGTCATAAATCGATCAATATTTTTAACATGTCATTTTTCTCCATTTCAATTGTATACAAAACAATTAAAAAAAAATTACGAAATCTCTCATAAATACATACATCTTCGACAAGGGTGTTAATCAATTACTGTTATGCTGTTTCAATTGTAATCGTAACGAAGAAGCTTAGAAGATATTTTACGTGGAAGACACCAAAATGAACATAACTTGTTTTAAACTAATTTCTGAAGTCATAATTTTAATATTATAACGAGGCCGCGACCGACCCTTAAAAGTAGCTTCGATTATTTATGTCGAGATAAAGCTACTTCAAACGATTACGTTTATGTCAAAAAACAAAGTAACTACGTGTTTTTTATAAAACCAAAAAAATATAGGAAATAGCACAATGTATTCCCGCTGTGTGATTTCCCATTAAGTGCAATTTATTTTATAGCTTTTACAATGCTAGGAATACTTTTTATGTCATTTATATTTTTTATTACTTTCCAAAAGCGAAAACATGGCAATCACTGATAGATCTTTAAATTGATTCTACAGAGTATATATTTCTGAACAACTATTGTAAAAGTGATAAGCATTCAAGTATATAAAATTTTCTAAATATTGAATTACTAAATGAATATGCTTAGGCAAAAAAATAATGCATCAATATTCTCAGATTCGTCAGAAAATAGGCACTAACACAAACTGCAATGAGGAAAAATGAGCGTGAAACCCAAAAAAAAAAAACGAATTCGCATAGCGAGCGGTTTTAATGCTCCTTAAGACGATGAATAGTAAAAATATTTCAGAGAAAGCGCGTCACGTAGGACCTCCCTGGTGGTTCGGGAAATGCCAACGCGTGTTCTACTCCGATATGAAATGCCTTAGACATAGAGTAAAGGCTATCTAATTGTGTCTTAGAACACTTTTATTTTTATTATTTTTTTTTATAACGTCGGCCGATTTTTCATTATTATCAATGACGTTATTAAAAAAATAAATAGTATTTTACTATTAATGCACAAATAAGTTTAAAAATCGGCCCGGAATGAATAATACATAATGCATTACGAAACATTAAATGCGCAATTTGCAATTTTTTAAATATATTTTCGGAATAACCAAATAAATACAGCTATTGAAAAAACATTGACGTACTAATAAATAAATTAAGTTATCGACCGAGAGAACTAAAGACGCAAAATTTTGTTTGTGTAATTCCCGTTAATAATATAAGCAAGCAAAGAATATATTATGATAAAGAAGTGGTAAATTTTTAAGTTTTTATTTCATATATTCATATAATTTACTAGCAGTTGTAAATAGACAAAAGTAAAAAAAGAAAGATGTAGGATCTTCTAGTATAAATAACTCCACAATGTGCAGGTAGATAGCTATCTTATGTCGTCGTCACGAAATACATTCGAAGCGTGCGATTTGAGAGTATTCACCGGATATTCAAAGCTATTGGGTGAATTGGTGAATTTGATTACCCTATGATATTGAGGTGTCTTGGAGTACGAGAGGAAAAAGATAATGATTTTTTTGTAATAACATTTTGTGGGTAAAATGATCAGGTTGGATAAGCCCTAAATGGGTCTATCATAATATGAAATTGTAACATTTTATAACTTCTAAAATTAATACAATACTATGGAATCTAAAGTTGTAATGTTTTATAAAACTCTATCGCTTAACTTATAAATAATATATGTTGTAGTTTTTGTAATTATGTTTTCATATTATAATCGAGGCTCTTTAATGTTCTTTCATTTATACATATTTTATTAGTAATAAACAAGCGTTGACAACTACACTAGAAAACTTTACTAGAAAACATGAACACCGTTGCATTGTCAAATACTTCAGCAGAGACTTAACTTAATATTTCTGTGAAATAATATAATATCTTTCACGGAAATACTAGCCGGAATTCATTTCAAATTTTTCACATAGCAGTTATAGTTGCGTAATGAATTCCAGGAATGCTGATATTATTGTCTATTCTGGAAAGATCTAAAATTAGAAATCTTAACTGTTTGGTAAGGTAATGTAAGGCATAGTAGTCAGTATTCTTGAGGGAGTAAAATTTTTATGAAAATTTAATGTTAGCGTCTAACCACACTGACTCGTTTCGTATTTGTGAAAAACGTTATGAATTGAATGAGAAGCTATGTTAAAGAGTTATTACAAAAAAAATAATGTAGTGTTCTTAATTTAAATTTTTAAAATGCTACTTTTTTATTATAACTATTACTTATCTTTGTAACACAAGTTCAAGTTTTAAATGACTAGTATATTTTTTCCCCTTAAGAAAATAAATAATTTTTTCAACTTTCCAAATATAAAACTACAAAGTTATATTCTTTGCTTGCAATTCAGTTACTATATTATAAATCATTGAGCGTAAAATAGTCTGAAGTTTTGAAACTATTGAATATTCAAATCATTCATTTACAGTTTTAACTTTCAACTAGGTATATTTTTTGCTTTAAACGCCAATTTAGTTAAAAAGAAAAAAGTATGCTAAAAGGAAAGCGGACAGGAGGGCTACGTATTGAGTTATAATTAGTTCACGTATGTTTGCGAAAAGTTTTATAAACTAGTTACGACCAGGTTTATACTAAAATTATGATAGTCGCGTTAAAGTTGGTTTACTATATTTTGGAATTTATATTATAAATCGCAGTTCACGCCACGTGTAGAATATGATAGGAATTACTGTAGCGTGAAAATCTTGTGTTGGAAAAAACACATACAAGGGGAGATTGATATACATTTACATTCATGCCCGCTAGTGCAGCAGTCACTAAGTATATAAAATATTCAGCATCGACATACCATCCCCATTATTTTTGCTATATAATACAAGTAAACTAGCGGTAAACATTATTTAGTTTTAATACAATAAATAGAAAGTTATAAGCAGTTAAAAGTAATGAAAATATATTTTATATGATATTATATTATGAACAATTGAAATAAGTTATTTTAATAAACATTTAACATCTTTAAAAAAATCATATATAATTAATGTGAAATTATATTTAAAAATAGTACTTAAATTCTGAAGCTTTCATAAAACCGTTTTATTGCGAACGTAAATAAGTCCTTTCCCTTTCTTTTTTAACATTTATTACGGGAAAAATATTTCCCTATCTAAATGCAGCGTCTGACTTCTTGAAAAGATAAGCAGGCGTCAAATGACAAGCCCTCTATTGTTCATTCGACCTTAATCCGCCATTTTTGCTGGTCATTTGCATCGTTTAGGAAAATAAAAATAAGATTATTTTATATTTCTCAACTACTTCCTGCTATTTAAAAAAAAAAATTAATATAAATAAATAACTGACTTTTTAATATCAATAAATAACTGACTTTTTACTAATTATAAATAAAAAAGTAATGATGGTGTAAATAATTTAAAATTAAATAAAAAATTAAAGTTAAAATACTTTAATTCAGATTACTCGTAAGAAATAAATGCGGATGTCAAAATCCTAAATATCTAAAATGAATATTACTGCCGCATACTTTTATCTTCTCATGTTCCTTCATATTGTAGTTCGCTCTGTGGAATTCATATTCTTAGCGTTGTATACGATCTTTTATTTTATACACAGGATTATAAATAGGACATTGTGTAGCAACAAGATGTTTGACTCTTTTTTAATCTATATGTAATGTTCGTATGTACTGATTTAAGGATCATTACCTAAGAACAGCTTTTTCAAAGCTATAGTCCGAACTATTAGAGACTAACATTACGCGATATTTAAAATTACGAAATGAAATCTTATTTATATAGACCGTTAAAATTAACATCGTTTTTATATATTAAAAGCACGTCGGATATATATTAGTTCATATTGAGTGAATTTAAACAATATATTGTGATAAACATCTCTAACTACGTGGCAATAGCGTCATTGTCACGACACCTGACGTGTTTGACGTAACAATAGATTATTGGCACTGTAAATCAACAGAATTGGACACGCTCACTAGCCGATATATCACCTGCAACCAATCTTCAATATAGAAGCATATTGTTAACCAATTTTACGGGAAATCACCACTACTTTGTCCCGATAAAGTGAGGATCGAAACGATTTTGTTCTTGTTTCTCGAATGATTTACGATATGTGCTTACGCGTACAGCATTTAAGCTTCTTTTTTTAAAACATGTTGTTTTCAAAATATAACGGCTCGTAAGTAAAACCAATCTTTTTTTAAATTTAGAAAACAGGTTATTACAGGTATTTACAGGTATTAAAAAATTAAGCCTTTAGCGAGTAAGCGTCACAATAGTAACAGATATACGAAACAAACATAATTTTACGTACAATACTAAAGTTAGTTTTCTACAGTTTTTGCTATGGCTTACTTTATTATACTTATTTATTATTGCTTTATTATACTTTTTAACAGAACAATATTTATAGCGCTTTTTCCTTAAAGTGTGTGTTGCAGTACAAGTTAAGATTTTAATATGCTTTTGGCAATTGCAACTTTTCTTTATTTCAACAATTTTGATAAATAATTAATTATCTTCTTTCAGCTTAATATATGTCAGAGAATAGACTTGTGAATTTATTGGAAAAGTTTTGACCTTCAGATCCAGCATTTTAATCTGTACTTATACAGTTTAATATTGAGTTATTTCAATTTGAGACTACTTAAGAAGTAATAAAGGTTATTCGAAGTTATAGTATTGCGAGAAATAATTTCTTACGATATCACGATAGTTTAAAATTAAGGAATTATTTAATAACCCGTCGAGAGACACCCTTATTTACAATCGATACGTTTAGAAACATATTAAATTTTTTTTTGTTAAATAATTCCAACACACGCTTTTCAACTTTAGTTTATTAAACTATAATTAATAGTTAACTGGTCCTGAATTATGTATTAAACTTCTTAACAATAACTATAGGACCTAGATAGAATCAGAAATGAGAATATTCGCGAGAAATGAGGCTATATTAGCAAGTTGAAGTGGCAGCTGACTGGCCACCTGTGTCGCAGAACCGATTGTCACTGGACCAAACGCAGTGTAGGACGTCAACCAGCCCGCTACCAGTGAAGGCTGGATGAGGATTGCGGAAAACCGGGATGGTTAGTGCGAATTTGGAGAGCCCTACGTCAAGCAGTGGACTGCGATAGGTTGAAGAGAGAACAATAACGAAATTACCATGCTAAAATAACTTATGAAAATGGAAACCGAAAAATTAAATATATAGTAATAATATAATTAAATATATAGTAATAAATAATAGCTTTTTGTACTTTTTCCATGAATATAATATTAAAAAAGTTTTCTTGCCTCAGCGATGTTACATTTGTATTATATATGGGACAAATATTTACCTTAAACCACAGGGTTTCTAATATAAACATAAGGCTTGTCACATGATATATTCAAGAGATTTCCGCGCCTGTCATTTCCATATAATTTACTAGAGTCTTGAATGGCATCAATGTTATAAAGACAGTGTATTACGTATAAAACGGAGATGATGTATAAAAAAAAAATAAAAAAATACTTTCATTATAAGATTATAGAATTAATATCTAAATACATACTTTAATTGTTTGTAATAAGCAAATATTATTATGTTTGTACTAATAAAGAGTAAGATGATCCTTAGATCTCGCTAAAATAGAACCACATTGCAAGTTTAAGTTTTTTTTTAAAAAAAAAGAAAATCAAATTCTCAAAATACATTCGAAGCGAGGACCTTCTTCCTCCTGTTACTTAAGTCGTTTGAAATGGGCTTGAGTACGTATATTGAAGTAGGTATAAATAAGTTATAGGTACATCAAGTGAATTATGTTTACAAATAATATGACTAAATTAAGCAGGCCTAGCCACGATGTTCGTTTGAAACTCCATAATGTTAGACAAAGTGTTACAATGATACTCTTGTACAAAGCAATCCCCGAAATTCAATTACTTCATCACTAATCACGTTTATATTACGAATGTCCTTTAATTCGTTCCTCAAAATACTATCAATGTCTGTTCGCTTCAAGTGTATTACTATTGGCTTGAAGTAGTCTCGCAAACAACGCACTTATTGTAATTTTCACTTTGTAATTGATAATTAAAAGTATTGACCTTAACCTATCCGACCTATTCTACTTAATTTTCAGTTTCCAGAAAGACAATTATTAAATTTTGAATGTTTTCTTTTAAAACTAACCTATTCGAAGAAGATACTAACATTATTGCTTACATAAGTTAGTATATCAATGTCGCGACTTCGGGTTGAAGTTCTTGACGTAAAGTAATTTAGTAAAAGCATAGGCATTCTCGCATAATAACGCAATTATGTAGATTGGAGTCCTACGTTACCATCTGTTTCTGATATACTTAACTGTTTCAATAGTTAATTATAAACTTAAGGACCAACATTTTCGTAAGGTTTGTTCTTCGCATAAACTTAATGCTAATAAAGCAAAAAAAAAAAAACAATGTGTCATGTACATTTATTTTCGTAGTTCAAGTTAAATCTGTGTATAAAATGTATCACTCTGTGTATATTCTTGGATCTACGAGTATGAATGTAGCGATGCAGGGTGGCGAAAATCTGTTAAAGGAAATTTTGTGCGTTGTGCAATCATTTGCAAGTCATGACATCTAAAGGAATTACGGTGTTTACCTCGCAAGAGTTTCGCTCAGTTCACGATATCACATGCCCTTTATTCACTAACCGCTTAAAAGATTGTGAGACGATAAAGTATAAATCAACCGCGGTACAACTAAGAAACATCTCAGTTCAGTTACTCTGCAAACATAATCTAATTACTAAATGTAATAAATTTTAGTTATACCTTTTCTCGATTTCTGTGTAATAAAAGGATGTACATAAAACATTTTTGAGTTGAAACAAATAAGGAACATATCCTTTGGAATCTTCACTTGTAAAACAATTACATAAGTTACTTCATAAACTCACAAGCCATCAAACAAGCTTACATGTGAGCACCTAGTGGACGGTGATGTCGGTAATGGCGTAAGTTTGGCTCCTAACGTCCAAAACGATCACGTTTACGATCACTGTATTTCTCGGCTCACTAATTTTGTATGGCGAACGCTTGCGCTCGTTACGACAGCGCTCGACGGTGTGACTTTTTAGCTCATTAAATTGAGCTAAACTTTAGACTGTTAAAATTTTAGTGGAAATTGAAAAGCGAGTTTTAAACAGTCGTTTCGATTTATTTATCTAGTTTATATATATATATATATATATATATATGCAGCTTTATTTATTTATTTATTATCAAACCAACAACGTTACAATTCGTATATATATAAAATTTAACATAATATTAACAATAATAAAGCCAATAATAGGTTTTCCTATCTATACATCTTAGTACCGTTACAAAAGGGCAGTATTGAAAGCCGATATTAAAATAACTTAAAAAACAAAACAAAACAAAATTAAAGTAGCTTTTTAAGTAAGCTTTAATAGTGGTCTATTTTCGGCTCTACACGTGCATAGCTGCTAAATGAATACTCAATACCTAGTTTTTCATTATCATAAAATGATTATCATATAACTATTACGATTCAACAACAAATAATAAAAAAATATTTAACTTTATATATGTACATGAAGAACCGTCTAAGAATATTTAAAAAAATACACCAAAGTCAACAAGGCCTATAAGCTGAAACGATGATAAAATGCGGTTGAACCCAGTAGCAAATATAAGTTAGTGGCCGCATAACGTTGGGTTAAAACAGGGTTAAAATTTTAGAAACGCCCATTATCCCCGTCTAATTAGGTCTACCTCTGACTGACCCGTGTTGTGGTAATGCAAAGGATTAGACTTGATGAATGAATTTCGTACATTAAAGCATTAGCCTAATAATCCATCGCTAATGAAGCGTTACCCTTCTCAGTTTCCGTGATAGATTGCATAGAATTATTCGTATTTTTTCTTAGTACTGGATTAGTGATATAACATTTATTGTTTTTTAGTCAAAGATTCAAAATCATAAGATTCGATGTTTATTTATTTACATTACAGACTTACTCAACAGAGTAATTTTATAAGAGGATTAAAATATATTATACGAAATTTAATTTACTAAGGACCTTCAAACTAACCTTCGAACGACTCAGTACAACTAAACATAATTTTAACAAGAATGTTGTCACAGTGATCTACCAACAACTTAACAATAGTTATTTCTGTTCCTTGTATTCACTAGACATACGATAGCATACACAGTAGAGTGTATATACACTGAAAAAGAAAAAAAAAAAGAATGACGTTGAAAAAGAGTCACGGTTTCGATTCCCGCTCGGAGTGCATATTTATGTTTATACAAATATTTATTTCTGGTCTAGTTGTGTGTCCTTGTGGGTCTCCCCCCTATACCTTAGAGAGCACGTTAATGTTAGTCCCGATTGTTATCATATACACCTGATAGCGATAGGAAAAATATCCGTCAACCCGCAGTAGAGCAGCGTGGTGGTTAAAGCTGCGATTATTCTTCTATATGAGGAAAGAGGCCGCAAATAAGCATCAAATATTACTATGACATTACCTGCTGAATCGAATGTAGAGATTTTTTGTTCATTATCTTACTAATTATCAAAAGAGATGGCTTTGCAATAACTATAATAAGAATGAATAATAAATCTATACAAATAAATAACATTGGAGTGTCAGTTTATAATATTAAAATAACCGCTTTTACTAAATGCATAATATATGGATGTATACACGGTACATATACCAAAATAACATTTGTTTACGATTTTTGTCTGTCTGTCTGTCTGTGTCGGCTTCTTTCTGAAAAAGCTGAACCAATTTTGACGAGATTTTCACTGACAGATATCTGACGTAATAAGGAGTAATTTAGGCTACTTTTATTTAAGGAATTTATTTATTTTATATCTCTGCAAACTAAACAATAATTTTGTTAAATTCCACGCGGACGTAGTCGCTGACACAGCTAGTATAATATATATATATATATATATATATATATATATATATATATATATATATATATATATATATATATATAAGAAAATAGTTAAGTTTTCTTTCCTTAATGTAAAAATTGGTTGTGTTTTCTTTTACTTAAGGAATCCGAATAGTTACGTTTGAATAAATAAGAAAGGAAGTCTGAGCGATTACTTTTGTGTTTTCCGTGACGTTGATTCGTAGTTGTGTATTATTTCGGTTTTTTAGGGTGATTTAGTTAAGGATACAATATTTTTCTACATACACTTATTGGCATTAAAAGATTATATAAAATTGAAACATATAATTATCGTCATAAGTCAGTTTTACTCAGTACTTATAATGTGTTACGTACATTTAAAGATAAGTATTCGAACAAAATTTACTTTGATCAACTGCTTTAACGCTTATTCAAATATGAAAAACATTTTAGCCGGCTTATAATGAAATCCCAATTTAAAATTATCATAATTAGATATTTCAAACGAATTCCACAATTACTCATTCCTCTTAACTCGTCTAAATTAAAAGGCACACGAATATTAAATAACGATAATATAAAAAGGCTTTCTCCATTAATCATTCGAGTTACTTTCCTACGTGTTGAAATATTACACAGAACCATTATTCCTTGGGGCTAAGGATAACAAGTCGGGAAGGCAGTTTTTCGAATCTTTAATGTTTATAATATGTGGGCTCTTTATTTTCACAGCTTAGTAATGGTACTACTTTATGGTCCATTCTCATGCTACGTAATGTAGCTTAGTGTTGTCACGCGAGATTTAATGGCCCACGACAAAGATTTAAAGCAGGACATTCGCCCTCTTTAGATAACGGTGAAATAAAATTCCGCTTTTTGCATTTTATACATTATTTTTATGTGTATATTTGTACTAAGTGATGTTTCTTACGCAATCGGATATCTTTTATATTTAATAAGTTATAATACACAACAATGGAAATTTTCGTACTAAATGTAATTTTTAACAATGGGAAAACATGTGTTTTTGATAGTAAATGATATTTTGATTTTTTTAGATTTTTGTGGGTTGATAATAAACATTTGTAAAGATTAATAGAGTCTATTATCAATCTAATGAATACACATACATATAGCAATACTTATATAGCGGTGCGTGTGGTGTAATAGTAGACGATGCGGTTTCGATTTCCACTCGAGACAGACATTTGTATTTGTACAAGCTTTTGTTTCTAATCTAAGTATTTCATAGGGTCTCCTCATCATACACTCATGAAAGAACCTAAAATTGTCAGTCCCGGTTGTCACCATAGGTACATCACTACTACTGCTTTCACTAGTCGCTGTAAAACAAATTATTTGGAAATATGTAGTGAAGTAACGTCCCTATTCTTGTATGGAGGAGTTCTTTGTCTAGCAGTTATGAACCAATCAATCATTGGTAGCATAAATAAGTAGTTTCAATACTAATACAGAAGCAATAATTAATTCATTGTCACCGTATAATAATTATCATCAGAAGCAAAGCAACCTCATCGAAAGGTACGTTTGTCATGCATTATTTCAAAGTTATCACTAACCCGGCTCGAGCATTCGACTTGTGACATATTCGGTCTTCGTTAAATAAGACCCGTTTTGTGTCATATCCTCCTAGTACATTTTTATGGTGATAATTTTTTTTTTATTTTGATTTTGATTTTATTTCTCACTTTGTGTCGTTTTATCTTCGATTTATTTGAGTAAATATTCTTATATTATGTGAATCTATAGTAGTTGTAAAGACAAATTAATAATAACAAAAAAATTATGTAAGAAATTAGAAGGTTTCTAAGAATATCATATTACGATATTTTAAATTTTGTTTTAACAAATTAAATATTACCCAGATGGAACTATATGTGTGGGAGTATATATGTGTGGGAGTATGATAAATAATAAAAAAGGTAGTAAGCCTTTCATCCCAAATGGATATAGGACTTTTATAGTGATGAGAAAAACAGATATTTAAGACAACCTGACACTATTCGACTTGATTGACACAATCTTACCAATGAGGTTGTGTTTGTTCGGCTATAAGTAATCATTTTATAAACGTCAATAAATTGTATCAAGTTCATTCTATCTAATAAGTGTGATTAATATGTGGCAACGTTATGCGTTTTAAATTTTTACGAATAATTTTAAACCATCTTAACCAAACAAAAAAATCGTGTTTACGTGCATGACGACACGGCTTGTCACTTTTTTACGCTCTCACTAATCTTAGTGTGATGTTTCATACCGTACAACTTTTCTCATAAAATAAGGTCTTTAACAGTAAAAACATTTTTAAAATATACCTAAGATAGCACTTGATTTGGCTGAAGATTAGGTTCAAGTACCTAAAATATTTAAAAAAAAAACTTCTAAAGAAACTCCATTCCTAAACGTTCCCGATACGCATTTATATTTTTGAAATCAAATCTTTGGTTACATTGACTCATGGCTATGCAAATATATTCAAGACAATGTATCGTAACCTATAAACATTATTTATGATATTAACGAAACGATTTCATAGTAGAAATGGAATGTTATATTAGACCAGTGTCTTTTTGATATATCAATTTTGTAATATTACATTTAGATGAGATCAAATTCTTATTTTACATAGTGAATTTTTAAGTAATATTTTTTTGAGTTATAATTTCGGTAAATAATGTTTACATTTGGTTGAAATATTATGAAGGATACATAAAAAAAAATAGTCTATTATTTTAGGGTATAGTCGCACGCGTCGGCATGTACTATTTACAAACTAAATATTATTTATTTTTAATCTATAAAAAATTGGTTAAGTTAAAAATACTAGTTCCATTTATTCATTTGTTTAAAATCTTAAGCACTCTTTCACTGAATGCTTCATTTAATATATAATTGTGTTTGCACGCAAACGAAAAAAAAACCAACTTTAATTACATCGACAACGTAAGTAGACAAAAAAAAATTAACAAACGCACTAGTTGTCACTACGATTTTCGAGGGTTTCCCTCGATTTCTCTGAGATTTCATCATCAGATCCTGGTTTCCTTATCATGGTACCACTCTTGGGATATCTCCTTTCCAACAAAAAAAGATTTATCAAAATCGATTTATAAACGACGAAGTTATCCCCGAACATACATAAAAAATACATATACGGTCGAATTGAGTAACCTCCTTCTTTTTTTGAAGTCGTTTAAAATTCGTTTTAAAGATAATGTGATAAAAATTGTACCAATTTATAAAGAAACACATTCAAAAATAAGACGTTCACGGTAATGTAACAGTTAGATTTTTATTTCGACGTAAAATTTTCCGTAACAGACGTGTAAAAAAATTCACAAGTAATAATAATAAGTATTAAATAAAATTAACTGGCCTTTCTTAACTTAGTCATAATTATCAGAAACAAAACAAGAAACAATAACACACTAGCTCTGAAGATAACATTTACATAATCATTAATACTTATGTGAAGAAGAAAAAAACAAACTTTCCATTCCCTTCAAATTTACAATCAGCGGTTCTCGCTTAGTATCCATGAACAACACATTGCTTAATTTGCTGTAACTACTACATGCAGTAAAATTGAGATAACACATAGATCCTTGAACTGCAACCGCTTTTCCGGATTAATAAAGTTTCGTAGAGTTTCCATGAATTTCAGGCAGATAATTTGAAAACAGTGCAGCGTTAACCACAAAGCAAACAGTACAAAAACTTCGTAGATGTCGTTAAACTTCAATTTAGTTCCCCATAGTTAGAGTATACTTGTATTAAATCTTCTATCCTAAAATATATGCATATATATAATCTAATTTGTTCCTGATTTTAGCCAAAATCTTAGCTTATTTTTTTGACTAGCTCGTTGGCGCAGTTTGTAGTGACCCTGCTTTCTGCTCCGCGGGTTGCGGGTTTCATTCCCGCCTGAGTCTGGGTGTAATATTTGTATATGTTTTATAATATATTATTATTATATTTTTAATATTTATATATGTATTATTTCTATGTATAATTATAAAAAAAATATTTAGCTATATCAGCCGGCTGTTACCTATAATACAAGCATTAAGTTGCTTACTGTAGGATTAGACGACCGTGTGTGTATGTTATAAGATATTTATTATTATTATTTGTTATTATTATAATATTTTCTTAATAATAGTGTCAGGGTACGTCTTCGGTGCGACAAAGCCAGCCTGCGGTCACTAACCCACCTGCCCAGCGTGGTGAATATGGGCAACACACATGAGTTCACGCCATTTTTGACGCGAACATGTGGAGGCCTATGTCCAGTAGTGGACTGCAATACGCTGAAGTGATGAAGTGATCAGTGTCAGGGTATGGTTGCTAATGAACTAATATACTAGTAGTGAGAGAAGTGACTACATTGTCTCGATTAAATAAATATAATTTAGACAATTATCGTTAGACAATAGAAAATCTAATAAAATATGTTATAATATATAATGTGGTATTATTTTATAAAACGATACGTTAGCGCAACGGTCATAAATAATAGAAAATAAAAAATAAATAAAAATGATAAAGTCTCATAATTATATATATTTTTGGATAATTTTACGATGTTGTTATGTAGTTCGTGCAATACGACTGCTGTAATACGATGTTTCAATTGTCAGCTATTGTTTATCTCATCATTTAATTTTGAAAAATATACACTGCTTCAGACTGTAATATCCCACTACTGGGCATAGGCCTCTTTCCCGTTGTAGGAGAAGGATCAGAGCTTAATCCACCACGCTGCTCCAATCCGGGTTGGCGGATATATTCCCTACCATGAGTAACGACCGCTATCAGGTGTACATAATAACAACCGGGACCGACGGCTTAACGTTCTCTCCGAGGCACAGTGGGGAGACCCACTAGGACTGCACAAACACCCAGACCACGGAAAACACCTGTATGGCCAATACAAATGTTTGTCATGTGCGGGGATTCCCCTTTGAGATGCGCATCAACGCAAACCTTCACTGCTCGAGTTTCCCGCCCTACCTTGCCAAATTTGGTAGGAACCTGTTAGTGCAGCCTTAGACACATACATATCCACACTATAAACTCATTTTATCGCCGAACTTAAAACCTGGTACAGAAAACGTACAATAGAGTATAACAAAAAAATAAAATTACATCAAATATAACTTTAATATAATTTTGAGACTAAGCACTTTTAAAATATTACAGATGGACGAACTATCACAGCTGAGACAGCTGAAACTGTGGGGAAATTACATAAATATGTTCAATTTTATCCTATAATCAGCCAGTGTAGTCAATGATAGCATAACATGAATTTCTGCATCGTATACTACATAATGGCGCGAACTTGGGGAGGCCTATGTCCGGCAGCGGACTGCAATAGGCTGAGCTGACTGACTGACTGATACTACTTAATTGAACAAAACTTGACGACGACGCGTTGGCGCAGCGGTCACGGCACTGGTTGTTACGCTGGCGGTCGCGGGTTCCATCCTCGCTCACAACAGACATTTGTATTGGCCATATAGATGTTTGTCGTGGTCTGGGCGTTTGTGCTTGTGTATACAGGAAAATTCCTACCGGGGGGCTGTTGAGTGTTAGGCGTTTATTATTATTATTATTATTACATAAACATCTCACTGCCTTATTTTCGTATAGGATAAGATGAGTGTTGGAATCCAATCAACGTTGCATTAAAGGGGATAAGTGAATACTGCATTAATTACTTACAAATATGAGACCTTACTTCGATATTTACTGTGTAATAGAATTAACAACGGACCACGAGTCCTCAAGGCTGTCTCTTACCTACAGAAATACAGCGTATATTAAATTAATTGGAGCCATGGGCACTTTGTTTAATGGCGTCTCAATAATTACTACAGTCCGTATTTAATGTTGGATTTTAGCCACATAGACTATATTATTCATTAGTAGTATCACTGGTTAGATGCTGATAGGGCTTTTATTATGAGACTTTGAGCAGATATGAGGTACTTGTAGAGAATGTGAGCTACAAATAATAACTTTATCTATACATATAATTACATGGTAGGAAAGTCAAAACTGTACATTGAATATTTTTTTAAAAAGAATACTTGGGGTGTGACCTACAATCGATACCGAAGCCAAATATATAGTTTTTAGAATTTTTGTCTGTTTGTCTGTATGTATGTCCGGGATAAACTCAAAAAGTACTCCATGAATTTACTTCAAATTTGCCACGAATATTATTAAGAAGTCGGGTCAACATATAGGGTACATACTATCACGCTATCACCTACGGGAGACGAGCAGTGAACCTTTATTTCTTCAACGCATTCTGTAACAACGTGTAATCTAACGGCGCATATTTGAATGTTGTTATTATGTTAATAACCATGCTATAAGCTAGCTTCATACTATAAATAAAGACATTCTGTAGTAAATTTAGTATCAGCATTGCACGCTATTGGTCGCTAGTATTTAAATAAATATTTAATTTATATATAATGTATATTATATTTATATATATTATATTATCATGCTGAATACTACAGTGCAAAGCTAACATGCCTTTCCAGGAGAAAAAAACTTCTTTAAAAACTAGTTTAAATTCAAACTTATAAGAAGAAATCCAATTATCATCATAAAAATACAGCACGGCAGTAATTTACGTCGAGTCCTATGTACGAGTACGTTACTTTCAAAAAACAATCTGAAAGAACTTCTAAAAATTGGATTAAATACTTTTAAAATATTAATGGGCTATATTTCAAATACAAAGGTAGTTCAACAAATCGCATAATTTGATGAACATCTAAGCTAAAGACATATAGTGCATAACGAAATATGCAGTAAAGCTAGACATGATTATACTTTGTACAAATACAAGCATCATATCATTTCGTAAGCAATATTGAAAACACACTATCACGCTAAAACTATTCTATAATTCGAATTTGTATTTAATATTTGAAGCTAGGTATATACGACTATGTATATACGATAATGTGATGGCTACTTTTTGAGTAATCATTGATAACGCGTTTACTTGACTATATTTTTCGTGTACCTACGTCTTATTTACTTGGCGATTTAATTGAAGTCAGTTTTTTTTGTTTGCTAGCAATATAATTATTAACTTCTAATAAAACATTTATACTATGTAAACTATAGTGGAATAGAACTTCAAAATTGTACAGAATTTAAGAACCATTAGTTTTTCAGTACTTTTTGTTTTAATTCTTAAGGTTACTTTTAACCTTACCTTCAGACATTGAACTTAATTACTATTAATGTCGAAAAATAGTATTTATTTAAAAATAATGTATTCTTCATTGTTAGCCAGAATAAAAACGAATAAAATAAATTACAAAATAAAAAAGTACAAAAGGAGGCCTTACAAAAAGCAATTTCTTCCAGGCAACTTTTGGATTGAAATAGAAAAATAAGAATTTAGTATGTGTACAAAAACAAAACATATAAATAAATATAAAACACGAATAAATATTATACTAAAATAAAACTATACTACATCTTATTCTATATAGAGACACATAGATAGTTATTTGGTTAGAGTGACAGATAATGTTATTTTACTGACTTTTTTTAAAGAAAATATAGATTGTGCATTTATTATTTGTATTATTTTATTCGTATATTGAAATTGCTATTATTTTTACGATGTACTTCAGTAACTAACCCATCTAACTCTGCAATGTGTATAAATGTATTTTAGTTGACCGCTGTAAATTGCAAATTACATGTCTTGATTGTGATTTACATTAACAGAATTATCTGATGCTGCCGACGCTTAATATGCGTATTGACATTGTCAATCAGCGCAATTAATATCTAATTAATTGCATAAATTAGATGTTTGATTATCCATTAGTCTTAGATATACTGTGGGACACATATTAGAAATTCTAATAGTGACCATTACTGGTAAATGGTAATAAATAAGTAATAGGTCTTAAAGCGTTCTATTATTTTGGATTTGTGTTGTAGTAAGAATTATGATAATTTTAGGAATTGGTATCTGTTTCTCTTTCGTGCTAAAGTCTGGCTGTGGGCAATTTAGTAAAATCCGTGGACATATACCTCGACCACAAAAAAAAAATGTATGTATATCGTGTCTTGCCTATTAGTGTAGGCAATGAAATATTTCGGAAGCTTATCAACTTTTTTATACGGTTGGTTCAAAGCTAAATCAATATATCAACATAGATAGTCTAAAAAATTAACGCTACGGTTGTGGGTTGCGGTATTACGCTGGCGGTTGCCGGTTCAATCCCCGCACATGACAAACATTTGTATTTATTATACGGACGTTTGCCGTGGTTTGGGTGTTTGTGCAGTACTTGTGGGTCTCCCCATCGTGCCTCTGAGAGCATATTAAGCCATTGGTCCCGGTTGTTATCATGTACGCCTGATAGTGATCGTTACTCGTAAGGAATATATCCGGCAACCCGCATTGGAGCAGCGTAGTGGATTAAGCCCTGATCCTTCTCCTACACGGGAAAAGAGCCCTAGAGCCCCAGCAGTGAGATATTACAAGCTGAAGCGTGTATAATGTTGTGTGTTACTGATTCATATTACATTTTTTGAATATTTTTTTTTTTTTGTGATTATTTTATTTATCTGTCACGTAGTGTTTTGTTACGATTAGTAGTTATGCACCATTCGACCATAATCGTAAATTATGCGAAATTGCAAGCTGATGGCGTTATGTGTAGTGATGCTCGATACGAATTCGTGTCGACTGAGGTTCCATTAGTGTTACGTGTTGTTATTTACGCTTATTGAATTTTCGATGGTATTTTTACATAACAATGGATCCGTAACACAAAAAAGGTAACGATAATATGGTAAGAATTTTTTTATAATCTGATTATGTGATTGTAGGCTCGGTTGGTATTATGAGTTTATTGTGTGCCATACATCGGAGAGTACTTTACACTCTGATAGTCTCTGTAGGACAAATAACAATAGCTCTTTGTGAAAATTAGTGTTGCCCAAATGCAAGAACAAGACGAGACTTAGCCAGTCTTGGTCTTGGTCTTGCGCCAATACACCTGGTCTTGGTCTTGGTCTTGGTCTTGCGCTCCCAGTCTTGGTCTTGGTCTTGGTCTTGCAGCAAGAGTCTTGCAAGTCTTGCAATTACCTATTAGTCTATTACTATTTATTAAAGTTTACTTTAAATCTTAGAAAAACGTATTAGAATTGGAACATTGTGAGCTTGAATTAACATAGCCATAGTAAAGATCAAGCAGATTAATAACACCGGCACACAAAAAAAATGAAGTGGAATGTGCATTTGACCGGACCTACTTACGGGTACGTATTTTGGTCCGCTGAATCTGAATTTGAGGTCAGTTTGACCTGTACACCCTCAGAATTTCGAGAAAACTTAAAAAAACAAAAAAAAAATACTTTTTTTGGAATTTTCGAGGGTTTTGTGCGATTTTTTTGCATTTAAAGCGGCCAAGGTCTCAATTAAGTTTCGACACATATTCAGCGAATCGAAATACACAAAAATCACTCTTAGTTTAGTTCTAAAAAATTTTTTACATCATTAAAACTGTCGATTTTCATCATTTTTAGGGTTTTTTTAAGTTTTCTCGAAATTCTGAGGGTGTACAGGTCAAACTGACCTCAAATTCGGATTCAGCGGACCAAAATACGTACCCGTAAGTAGGTCCGGTCAAATGCACATTCCACTTCATTTTTTTGTGTGCCGGTGTAAATAACTGAAGATTTGATAAGAAATTCGAAAAATCAACTGACCTATATGTCGTTTTCCATGGAAGTAACTGTTTCTTAATAAACATTTATGATTTATAAGCTTACATTTGCTAAAACAGGTAAAAAAACAAATTAATTAAAATAACTTGACTGTATTTTAAAGAACAATACTTATCTGTCTAGAAAGAGATTGAACCCTCAACTTATAAGAAATTTAATAAAAGAGTTTTACGATTTATCATTTATTTGAATAAAAAATAAAATAAACACAAATCAACAGCTTTATCATTAGGTTATGATACTTTATATCAATTTTTTTGACCAAGAATTAATACAAAGTAACCATCTGGCTGACTCATCACTTAACCTATTTCTATGTTTTCTAATTACTAATGATGCTTTAGAAAATAACCTCTCAGCAGGTACTGAAGTTGCAGGTATTGAGAGAAAATCACGGGCCATTTTCGATAAAATCGGATACTCTGTCTCATGCGTCCTCCAGCAATCTAAAATGTCTTCCGAGCTGGCAGTTCTTGGTTTTCTCAGGTACTCCTCCAACTCGTCTATCACTAAGCCTTGAAGACAAGATCCAGATGACGTCGAGGGACATTCATAGAGTTTATCAAAGTCTATTACGTCTTCATCTTCATCACATACTTTATTTTCTTTTTCTGGTAATTCCAGAGATTTGTTCAGTGAGTGTAGACTTTTATATTCTTCATAAAGTTCATTGAACTTGCGCAGACTTTCTGTTGTAAGTTGCTTCCCCCACATTGTCAGGTCAAAAGTCTGAGCCTTATGCCTTGGGTCTAAAATTAAAGAAGTACAATAAATCCAGTTGCTCTTCTTGTAATGTTTAAGCATTTTGTCTCGAGCTGCTTGGAAAACTAGAATGAGCCTTTCATCCACTTCAGATCGATTAGGTTTCTCATCTAACTGTTTTACCATGGATTCAATTTTATCTAGCAAGAGATTGAATGATACAATGACTAGCGGTAATGTAACATATTTGTCTCCACCAAGTTTTGTACTTAAAAGTTTAAAGTTTATTAGAAATTTATGTAATTTTTCGAGTACCTGCCATTCATTAGCTGTGATTTGAAAATCATTTAATTCGGTGACAGAACTGCACAATATGTCAATGCCCGCTCTCACTTTTAAACCAAATCCAATCATATCATGTGTGGAATTCCATCTCGTTGGACAGTCAAGAATGGCATTTAGATTTGATGGCACGCCAGCTGCTTCACAAGCAGACTGAAACTTCTTCTTCACTATCTCACTTCTTTTTATTTTACTGGAAATACTGCGTAACTTTGTTACAGATGTACGCGAGTCAGCAATATTTGGTGCAGATTCTTCATCTTCCTCATCCTCAGTTTCGTCTGCATAGTCTTCGTACTGCTGATCTTGCGCGTTAGTGTCAGACTCACAGTGTAATGCTAAGGTCTTTAATAAATCTTGTACACCAAGGTTTAAAATGTGAGCAAAGCACCGGAAATGTTGATTGTCTGAATCAAAGTGTGGCGGCAGCTGTTTGCCCAGTTCATACATAAATTTGGTATTTGCAGTTGCGTTGTCGACCGTGATACCTTGTATTTTATCAATTATGCCATATTCCAATAAACATTCATGGAAAATCGTTGCAATATCTTCCCCAGTATGTCGACCGCGTGATGGTATAAAATCAAGAACTACAGATTGATACTTCCATTCGTTGTCTATATAATGAATAGTAACCCCGTAGTAACTCCTACCAGCAATTGACGTCCACCCATCAATGGTAAAAGACATTTTAAATGATAATTGTTGAAGTCGTTCCTTGAGATTCAATTGGAGCTCTTCAAATCGCTCTTTGACTTTCCTTCTAAGTGTAGACCTTTTAGGAAACACCATATTAGGGCAAATACATCGAAAATATACTTTTGTAGCTTCGTCATCGAAAAATGAGAAGGGAAGATATTTTTTCACCACCCAATCAACTGTAGCTGTCGTGATGTTGTCACTGCTGTTTTCCGACTGAAACAAAACAATAAATCTTGTGTTATTATTTAAAACATACTAGGTTTGAGCGTATAAGAGGAGGAGGTTTGTTGTTGTTAAATCGAGAAAATCGTTAAATTGATATTTGTTATATTAAGGTTGCACTGTACTGTAATTTACCCAAATAAAGTACTTAGTTGTTACTGGCCGATTAAATGAAAATATGGGTGTTTATAAAAAATATTTAAGACGATAATTACATACTTAATATGTCGCACCCCTAGATGAAAACACCACTAACTCAAAAATACTTACGTAAGTTAATGGCGTTTTTGAAAGTATCGCATGAATAGCTACGCAGAGTTAAAATTCTTTTAACTGTTAAAAAAATATTCTTACCTGTCCACTTCTTCCAGCGGTTACTAAAAAGCTTGTGATATCTCCACTTAATTTTGGTTTAACAGGAAGAAATATTTCTGATTCCTTTTTGTGGAAAGATATTAGATGTTTCCTTAAGCCTGAAGTGTTTCTGTTTTTCATTTTTATTTCAATCTTTTTATGTTGGCACAATTTACAGAAGGCAGTTTGGGATGCATGAATTATTTCGAAAAACTCCTCAAATTTGCTTTTGGGTCTTTTAGATCTGTGACTCAAACTCTCGTTACTCGGACTAGAATAATTTGAATCTTCGTCACTCATATTAAATTGTACACGTGATACGTTTTTAGAAAACAACGAGAATTAGTAAAAACAATTATTAAGTTAGACTCGAAGCACAGCTCAATTGGAAATAACTGGAATTAAAATAATTCCTTTATTTATAGTACGTTTCCTTGCTTTCTACCGCGCCGCCTCGCCACGTGCCGGCTCTATGAAAAGGATGCCGCCGCAAATCAAACAATGCCGCGTGCGGCGTACAAACACACACTAAATATTACCTACTTGTAAAGACGCGACGCGTGAATAAAATATATGTAAAGAATTAGTGCCAATCACTATTCTTTACATATCACTTATATGTTGTTTGTAATGTTTTGGCGTACATCTATACTAATATTATAAAGCTGAAGAGTTCGTTTGTATGTTTGATGACAGAAGTTTTAAAATAAATAAATAAGTCCTGAACGTCACTATACCTCCAAAGTTACTATTCCTCGTGGACGAAGTCGCGGGCACAGCTAGTAAATACTTACTCTCATCATCTCTCTCAGAGATATTGAAGGCTGGTAAGTAATACAAAACTCTTATCGCAGGCTTTTTATTTTATTAGTAGGTAAGTACCTACGCTTTTTATATTATTTTATTAGTTTTGTAGAATTTTATTACACGTTTCAAGTATATTTAAAAGTGGCTACAATATTTATTAAACGGGTGATATTTGAACACTTTTTGCTATTTTTTCTTGTAAAAACTTAAGAAATATAATGACTAAATGTACAATAATAGTACCTAAGTAATTAGTTTAAAACCATATAAGTAATCAATATTATAATATATACTTACTAGAATGAATTAATATGACATCTACTACCTATCCTTACCATTTTATCCTAATCATAATACTACTTGCGTGATCAGTATAATGTATTCATTTTCATTCTAAGCACTCTGAAACTTATTTATTCTTTGGAACACCTGTAGGTACTCTTAAAATTCGAAATTATTTTGCATGAGTATACCTACGCCCTATGGCGGCAATCAAATAGTGTCAAATGTTATGATTTCGGCGTGGCGGCAACGATTGTTTTAGATTTCAAAAGAAGCCGCCGGCGCGTGTATCATAACCATGTACTTCCGAAAAGCGGCAAATTTCTTTGAGAAGTAAGTACAAAACCTTTGATGCCGCATTATCAAAGTGCCGATGGTTAAAACATAACTATGCATGCACTCAGTTTGATTTTAATAGATATTTTTTTATTCGCTATGTTTATGGTATTAGTCGTAATGCGCATAGGTCCAGTTTTTCATATTCTTTGATACAGTTTTTTGCGTCTCATAGAATTCCTAAGCGTACCTACCTATACACCGAACTGTTACACCTAACTACTCAGTGAAATAGCGCTAAGTCCTAGCTGCAAGACGCAAGAGTCTTGCAGGCTATGTCTTGTTCTTGCTCAAGTCTTGCACGGTCAGTCTTGTTCTTGGTCTTGGTCTTGCAAAAACGCAAGAACAAGACCAAGACTGCAAGACCAAGACTGAATTTGGGCAACACTAGTGAAAATCAGGTCCTGTAGCAGTAAAATTATCAATGTTTGATACAGATGATTTATTAAAAAAAAAAACACTATATCACAATCTGGAAATCTGATTGTTCTGTTTAGTATTTCATCATCATCATCATCGTCATCATCATCATCATCATCATTTTAACCTATTGATATCCACTGCTGGACATAGGACTCCACAAGTTCGCGCCAAAAATGGCGTGAACTCATGTGTGTTGTCCATAGTCACGGTTGGTGACCGCAGGACTGGCTTTGTCGCACCGAAAGCGCTGCTGTCCGTCTTCGGCCAGTATATTTCAAAGCCAGCAGTTGGATGGTTATCCCGTCATCGATCGGCTTTATAATTTCCAAGGTGGTAGTGGAACTGTGATAACACAGTCGAGATAACGCTTAGTCGCCTATTACGACACCCACGGGAAGAGAGGGGGTGGCTATATTCTTTAATGCCGTAGCCACATAGCTAGTTTAATATTTAATAGAACTTATTTCTTTGCCTTAATTATAAAAGTTTAATTCAAATATAGATTAAAATATATAATACCTATTTAAATTTAACTCTATTATTGATGCCAATTAAAAGAAGATGATTTTAAAAGTGGTCATAGTTTCACGCAAACATTACAAAATATATTTTTAATCGACGATATACAAATACTCAAAAATGATTGTGTGGAAAAATGTAACAAGCGCTTTGAATTCATAAGTTTACGTACGCGTAGGTATAAAATTGAAGTGATGGTTTGATTTTTTAAGTAATTTAAGCTTAAGGTTTTTTATTAAAACAACTTTTTTTTTAATTTACTGCTTTAGATTTCTATTTGAATTTTATTAAGAATAAAAATATGAACCTCTTTTCACGCCTCTTTCTACATATACGAGTAGGTTCGGAGCTTAATCCACCACGCTGCTCTACTGCGCGTAGGCGGACATATTTCCCTACTATAAGTAACGATTACTATTAGGTATTAATGAAAACAATCGAGACCGACAGCTCAATGTGCTCTCCGAGGCACTGTGGAGGAACCAACGAGGACATACATCCAAACCTAACCTATTTTATTAATATATTTGTCATTCAGTTTTACAATTGATATGCACATAAAATAATGTTTGTCTTAACAACAACAATAAAAACAAAACACTATGAAGCACTGAATTACGTGTAAGGTATTTTTAGATTTTGTAATCTATTTTTGAGTGATTTACCATTGGACTATTGATTGAGTGATTATTGATTTTTGTAAATACATATTACAATTTTAAAATATGCCACAAGCCTAGATAGTTGTTCTATGTAGATAGTAATTGAACTGTTTAATCGTGTCAATACACATTATCAATGAATGGGATGATTATATTAATATTAATAACAATCTAGATACGTAATGAACTAATCATGGAAGTTAATAATATAATTACATAGTTTCGTCTTTCAAATATGAGAGTAGATTTCCGTTTTTTTATTAAACAAAGGATATGTTATTGAAAATACTACAATACATTTATACATACGGACTAAGTTGTCATTCGTCAATTTAGGTAATGTTGTTCTGATGGAACGACTATTTTGGTGTAGGGGTCATGAAAGTTTTATTATTGTCGTAGGCTACTGTTCCTTGTTCAAGTACCTATTAACTATGTGTTTATATCCCTGAGTCTTTGCAAAGAACATCATTTAAAGGATGTGGTATCTATTTTACTGTAAGTTCGAATAATAATCCTATCAAGATCGGAGTAATGTGCTAGACTGCTCTAATTTTTCTTTTATATAATGGGAAAGATTTTGGCTCAATAGTGCTGTTCCAAACCAATTTAAACAATAATATAATAAAGATATAGGTGGTCATTTCAGGTACCTGGCTTATTTAAAATAAAAATAAATGTTTGAATGAAGAATAATTACTTAAAATTTAACGCTAATTATTATTACGTTTAAGCATGTATTCGCTAAATTAAACGTAAACCTAATTAATTTTTAATGAAAACGAACTGTACAAGTAGGCATTTAAAACGAAATAAAAACAATTAAATGACTTTTTATAAAATAAGGAAATCTCTTAAATTAAAAATTCTTCCTTTCTCTTCGTAAAAGCACTTCGATTCTTAGGATTTCCGAGTAAATATTTTTTTTTACATTGTATCGAAAAGTAGAAGCTAATAAGGTATTTTGTTTGTAGGAATTTGTTTCTTTATCGCGTAATATACCTACACTTTTACAGGGAATAAATATTTTAATTAATATTGTATTTAGCTTACAATACGTAATTCTAGTCCTCCGGTCAAAGGTTGCATGGAAGAAATCGCTGCTTTAGCGATAAGGCCGCCTATTGCAACTAATGCAACTTTATTATTTTTGTTTGTTTGATTAAATTTTTGTTACTTTTCGTAATGTGCAAAAAAGAGTAAATAAATAAATAAATAAGACAACCGTTAAAGGGGTAGAGTATTGGTGATAATCAACATCACTAACTCTGTATCCTTTTATCATTATCATTATCATATCATCAGTTGTTTTCATTTATAATTCAATGAAGATTGCAAAAACGATTTAAGAAATCTTAGATCGCGGTTAACATTTTTTTTTTTGTGTTCATTTGTCATTGAATTTGTAATAAAAAAGACAAACCCACATTCGCTACCATTGTACTGAAGACAATTTTGTGACTTTATTTATATGCCGATAATATAAAAAAAAATAGGTTTCTGTGGTAATATTCACATTTACATCTTTTAACAACAGTAATTACAGGCAATCAAGTTAAGTGTTATTTGAAATAAAAGTTTTAAGGGGTTGCTTAATTTAAATTACTCGTAAGATAGTTGCAAGCATAAAGTCGACGTTTATCACTCCTTAAACGGGCGGAATAATTTGGTTTATTCAATTTATTACCTCTTTGCAAGGTATGGGCTCCTGGTAGGTAAACAAGACTAATTAATTGTTTTTTGTTGCGAATAAATTTCAAAAAGACTGTCTTACCCTTTCAAAGAGTATAATTATTTTAGAAGCCTTTTTGAGAGTTTTAATAACGTAGTATAATAATTTTTATTTTGTTTGAAAATATTTTTTATAAACAGAATAATAGATTGATTAAAATCAACATTTAATAAACGGTCATTTGCGTATCAGAAAATTAGCTTAAAATAAGATTTTCGAAATATTTTTCATTATTAAATTGAAAGTGTTAAAGTATAATCTTAGATGATACTCTCCGGTTAAATAAGATAAAATGAAATTGATATTTTCTCATTACACTTTTTACACTTACTTTTTTTTTTTTTTTTTTTTTTTCGTTTCGCCGACGATATTGTCATCTTTGCGGAGACGCTGGATGAGTTAGGCCAAATGCTGGCCGGCCTAAACGAGTCCTCCCGACGTGTCGGTCTCTGTATGAACTTGGATAAGACGAAAGTTATGTTTAACAACCAAGTCATACCGATACCGGTATCGGTCGATGGTACCCTTCTCGAAGTTGTTCAGGATTATATTTACCTAGGCCATACTATCCAACTAGGCCGCAACAACTTCGAGAAGGAGGCCGATAGGAGGATTCGGTTGGGCTGGGCGGCGTTTGGCAGACTCCGTCGAGTCTTCACTTCGAAGATTCCGCAATGCTTGAAGACAAAAGTTTTCGAGCAATGCGTCCTGCCTGTGTTAACATACGGAGCCGAGACGTGGACACTGACCAAAGGACTGGTCCACAAGTTTAAAGTCGCTCAACGTGCAATGGAACGGGCTATGCTTGGGGTCTCTCTCAAAGACAGGATTAGAAATGAGACTATCCACGGGAAAACGAAAGTAACCGACATAGCCCACAGAATTAGCAAGTTGAAGTGGCAGTGGGCTGGTCATCTGTGTCGCAGGACCGATGGCCGTTGGAGTAGACGGGTCCTAGAGTGGAGACCGCGTCTTGGCAAACGCAGTGTGGGACGTCCTCCGGCCCGTTGGACCGACGATCTACGTAAGATTGCCGGTGTAGGCTGGATGAGGATTGCGGAAGACCGGAATGTGTGGCGCGAACTTGGGGAGGCCTATGTCCAGCAGTGGACTGCGATGGGCTGAAGTGGACACTTTTTACAAAGTTTCAAGGTAATTCACTTTGTCATTCTAATATTATATATTTAGCAATAGCATATAATATTTAAATATTATATGCTTGTCAAATTTCAAAAAATATATTTGTTATTTAGTTTAGTTTTTTGGGGTTCCGTACCTCAAAAGGAAAAAACGGAACCCTTTGTTGTCCGCCTGTCTGTCAAGACCTTTTTAGGAACACATGGTATCAAGCTAACATCCATATCAAATACTTAAGTTTACTGTCCCTTAGAGCTATGAAAAAATCAAACTTCTAAGCCTACGCAATTCAAAGATATAGCTGTTTTATGCTACGAATTTTTAACAGTCTCAAGGGAATCAAAATCTACAGGATCCCGTGAATTCAGAATCTTGAAATTTGGTATGAAGCAACGTCTTATAACACAGATAAAGGAAAAATTGCGAAATACATAAATTTTTACTTACATCATATATAATAAAAATATTTTTAATAATTTTGTTTGAACAAAACCCTCGGTGCGGAAGTCCGACTCGTACTTGGCCTTTTTTTTTTTGAAGGTATATATACGAACTATTTTGCCGGACGCTTATAGGAGCTCAGTTGTAAAGAAAGTGTCCAAAGTAACAAAGTGGCGTAGGCAAAACAAAACCTGAATATAATCGCTTGCGTCGTTTACTAAAGTTAAGCTATAATCTTAAACAAAAGATAGGAAAGGTTTACCTAATACATACTAAACTAACCACTGAATAAACTTTTCCAGTACTCGCAATTAATTTTTTTTATTAGTGTCCATATATGTAAATACAAAAATCAATAATAATGAATCCCTAATGCAAAACTCGAGACTATCTGGACCAATTCTCGTTGATTTTTTTTCTCTTAATGTTTCTAATACTTTGTAAAAAGTTCTTATAGAAAGAAAATAATAAGAAAAATTAAAAATTTCCAGAACACGTAACGATTATGTAAACTTAACGCGTTTAACAGTTCGGAAGACAATGTCTGTGGAGTCAGCCAGTATAATTTACAATTACTTGTGTTGTTGTTATTGAATAAAATACAAATATTTTTATAATCTCATTGTTATGTTAGATAGATTACGTCTTTTGACGTAAAAAATATGGCTAGCGATTGCTATTTTATATTAAAACTAACGCTCTAGCTATTTATATAGGAATATTAATAAATGCCTCAAACTCAATAGTGCTATAGATACAATACAAATACATACAAGCCAAGATCTTGACAAACATCTGTAAGATTATACAAAAATTTGTCATGATCAGACAATGATGCAAATAAGTTTAGTATATTTTTTACTACCTAACCCAGCTAACTTTGTAGTGCCATATTAATATATATATAAATATATATATATATAATTTATGTTGATTAGATCTGATTACAACTTTTTTAGTAATCTTTGATAATGCGTATTTACTTGACTATTTTTTCGTCTACCTACGTTGTAATATAATATAATATATACTTGTCGATATAATTGAAGTCGGTTTTTTTTTCGTTTGCCTGCAAACACAATTATTATAGATTGTAAAGAGAAAAAATATATATAAAAGGCCTTCGAGTCTAATAATGTATAGACTAAAAAGTACTATTAAGTTTATAATTATTAAACTAAATAATTTACGGAGGACCAAAATGTATATTACGTTGAAAATGCGTTAAAATTATTTTAGCCTCAACCGTTTATTATAAAAAGCGTAAGAATGTGAATCTTCTATTATTAATTAAAAGGGAAAAAAAAACTGTCTCCTATTCATTATATTATGCATACACCACTTCCTTTGGTTAAATGAGAACAGTTTCGTAACCTTAAGTAAAAAGTTTTAAAGTATCTACGAAGCGTTGGCGAAAAAATGCGAGTATTTTTCAACGAAAATAGCAACATCTGACATTAACAAAGGATAACTTACTTTTTAAGGAGTCCGCATTTCTTGGCTCTTAAGCACATTTTCAGCTCATTAGAACTTTTTAAATGTTATAATGGGAGCGTAGTTACAGTTTTAACAGTTATATGAATCGAGTACTTCGTTATGTTTATATTTATAAAATATTAGTCTCTTAGTTCAAAGCGCGAACAATTGAAAACATCGTTTTGTAACTTTGAGTATTATAATCATGATTTTCGTTTAATAAAATTAAATTTTGAACAAATTTAGATGTTATTTAGTTTGTTAATTTGGTTATAGCTTTCCTAGTCTAAAATTAGATCAGATATACATAGTCTAAGTAGTGGAAGATCAGTTGTGTGAAAATAAAAGACTTAAGTGATTACTAGCGATCCGCCCCGGCTTCGCACGGATGCAATGCTGATACTAAATATACTACAGAATGTCTTTATTTATAGTGTGAAGCTAGCTTATGATATGGTTATTAACATAATAACAACAACATTCAAATATTTGTCGTTAGATTACACGTTGTTACAGAATGCGTTGAAGAAATAAAGGTTCACTGCTCGTTCCCCGCAGGTGATAGCGTGATAATATGTAGCCTATATGTTGACCCGACTTAATAATATTCGTGCCAAATTTGAAGTAAATTCATGCGGTACTTTTTGAGTTTATCCCGCACATAAATACAGACAAACAGACAAAAATTCTAAAAACTATATTTGTGGCTTCGGTATCGATTGTAGATCACACCCCAAGTATTCTTTAAAAAAAAATTCAATATACAGTTTTGACTTTCCTACCATTTTATTATATGTACAGATAATCTATTTATTTATGTATTACTTGTAAAAAGAATGCAATAATATTTAAATTAAATCTATTAGTTTAGAAAATGCTTTTGTTACAAATAAATAACTAGTCAGTTCGTATCCAAATTTATCGAGAAAAATACAATTATATTCCATCAGAAAAAAATACATTATGCAAATAATAATATATTGAAGGTAAATAGTAATCACTTACAATTTTTATGTCTTCACTACTCGAACCTCGAAAACGAACTAGGGAGGCAATGGCGACATCTCCATTTTATTTACAAAGAGTGGGGATGGTGCCATTTCCGCTTGTTTAATAATTCAAACGAAAATTAACTTATATCTATGTTATTTATTTATTTATTTAACAATTTATGTACACTAGGATAGCAATAGGAAATAGCTCTTATAAACAATGCTGGTACAAAGGCACTACTTATCCCATGATGGAATCTCTTCCAGTAGTACCACAGGAAAATTATAAAACAGTTGCAAAATTAGCGTGTACAATCTAAAAATATTGAGAATAAAAATATAATATATAATAAATACACAATTATACAAAATATAAATGCATACATACATAATAATGTATACACACGTAGATACAAATAATATGATACTTATACTTATACATAGACGCATACACATAATATACGATATATAATACAATACACACGATAATATATTCCAATACGCATAAAGACAATTAAATTGATTTTAGACTAGGATTGATTCAGATAGAATTCTGTCACTATTTTTTTAAATGTCGATAGTGTTTTGTAATCGCGAAATTCATAGGGTAGGGAATTCCAAAGTCTAACGGAATGTGTAGTAAAGGAGTAGGAATAAAAATCGGTACCGGTCGATATAATATTGTCGACACGAGGCAATGGCGGCATCTCCATTTTATTTAGAAAGGGCGGAGATGGCGCCATGACCGCATGTTTAATAATTCAATGAAAAATTAGCTTATATCTATGTTATTTTACTATTATATGTCATTATTATATTTTAAACTACATTTGCAACCAAGTAAGAGTTTTATTAGCTAATTCCATGATAATCGGATATAATATTGTTGACAGTTGATTCTGCTTTACTCAGCGATGTGTACTTAAACTATGCTTTGAGCTACTTCCTAATCAGTTTAACCTTGGACAAAACTGCAAAAAGATGTAATGTCTCCAAAACTATTTTCTATTGTATATTAACTAAAGTTAGGAAGTACGTCACACAAATTTGGTGGTCTTTAAAGAATCGAAAAAAGCCAATGGTATCTTGCACCTCTAGAAGAATATTCCCATGAACACATCGAAACTATGCCAACTCATACAGAAGGGTTATCACAAAAGCTATAATTTAATTTTCAAGCATGTACCGATGTACGAGATTTAAATAATAATAAAAAAATATCACGTTTCAGTTGCGGGGTAGATACAAAATAAACACCTCAGTGTTATGTTTACCTACCGTATCGAGCCGAAGAGACTTTCACGCTCGGGAAGATCCCTTTCCGTATTGTTTCCTCGTGATAATAACCGTGTACCTTTTAACAAGAACATTGAAAATAACGATGCTCAATTACGTTTTAATATAATTTTATTTTTAATGTTTATTTTATAACGGCAAGCTTTTATTTAACTTGCCTTGTTAGTTCGTTGTATGAGGTTTGTTTTTATGACCAACATAGGTTTAGCAAAGTAGCATTATTTTACTATATAACTAACGGGGGACTTTTTACTTGTTAATCAATCATTTTTTTTTGTCAAGTAGAACTCTGCTATAAATATTGTATTAGGTAAAAAAATTATCGTCGTAGTCACGATAGTGATCAGAACCGAGAATATTATAACCAAACATATAATTTAGAATGCGTAAAACTTGATACGAAAGAATAAAAGCGATACATAAAAAAAGATATGTAAAACAAATAAATGGAAATTATTTTCTTTTATTAAAAATAAAATAACAAATTAAAAAATTAAAAAGCAGATTTTTAATTGATTCCGTGATACATTATTACAACTTTTGTCCAGCGAAATCATCTAAAAAAATCCTATTTTTATTCTTATTGTTAATAAATTTGTAAAATGTTTCGTAAATTTTTAGAAAACGAAAATAATTGTGTTTGCTCTCAACTAAAAAATATATGTCTTCAATTACATCAACAAGTAATACAACGTAGGATCACGAAAAAATAGTCAAGTAAATACGCGTTATCAAAGATTATTAAAGGTATTGATTAGTAGAATGGATTTCTTTTATATCTAACCATTATTGAAATTGACCACAATATATCAACTTCAATTTCTTAAAAATCTAGACCGAATAGCGGTCACGTTGTGGTTCCTCAGACGTCATTTGTCAAGCTTACCTTGCCGCAGTGTCCCTAAGAAGTATCAAGTCATCTCTCTACTGTCACAGCTTATTATATTTTACCCGCTTTTTCAAATAATTTATTAGGGTACGTTTACTTCTCACTGTCATAAATCTCTAGAACTCGCCCATGTAAACAATAACTGGTACAAAATCTGATTAATAACGTTATAAATTCTAGGACTAAATTGGAATTATTGTCACTACTTAACTCATAATATATGTAAAATAATTTTTAGTCATTCAGTAATCGTTGAAACATTTATAGTATTTTTTTTAACATTTTTTTTTTTTATAAAATGCTTGATTATTTTTTGAAATTATTTTAATATATATAATTATGTACTTTTTACAGTTTTATGGTAACAGTTTAACATGTTATAGAAACAGAGAATTAAAAAATATATATTTTGAAATTTTGTAAAAAAAAAATAATATAAACCCTTAAAGCTTGTTTTAATTTTAAAAAACAAAATTATTATGAGCTATATGACATCATCCGAATTGCAATATTGTGGAAAGCAGAACATTTTATAAAGACTGTCCACATTTCTCATTTATTCGTTCATTATGAAACGCGCTACAACGTTTTGCGTTTTTAATTTTTAGTTTTGTTCATGCTCTACTTTTTATATGTATTTTTATAGAGTCTTATTTTTAATAAAACACTGTCTAAAAGACAATTATGTTGAAAATTTTGCTTAGTGACAAGAACAATTAATAATTTCTTATTCCTTATTATTTTGTCAGAACTAAGGCATGAGTAGCACACATGAAACATCAACAGATGATTCCGTTCAACTTACAGCTATCAGTGCTTTAGACATTTATACAAAATTTTAGAAACCATATTTACCACGTCTGTTATTAATGGCAATCAGTTCTTGATACTTTGTGTGGATCTGCATACATTTGACCAGGGCGCTTGCAACAGTGTTAGAATATTGGGAATTTATAACGATTGACAATAAATATGATACATATAAAAATTTTTATTTATGTATAGTATTGTTGAGAGTTTAAGTGTTACACTTTTATCATCTTGGAACTAGCGGTCATGTGAAAATACCTGCATTTTTGAAAATATTTTCCGAGAAAAATTTGTATATTTTGTTAAATCATTATTTTAAATTTTAGACCATTATGTAGACTATAATACTTATATTTCAGTAGAGAAAAAGATTTACCTACTTAGTAGTAGGACACTAACACTTCAGCCTGTAATATCCCGCTGCTGGGCATAGGCCACTTTCCCTCTTATGTTTAGGAGAAGGATCAGAGCTTAATCCGCCATGCTGCTTCAATGTGGGTTGGTGGATCCTTACTATGAGTAACGATCGCTATCAGGTGTACATGATAACAACCAGTACCGACGGCTTAACGTGCTCTCCGAGGCACGGTGGGGAGACTCACAAGGACTGCACAAACACCCAGACCAAGGCAAACATCTGTAAGGTCAATACAAAATATGTTTGTCATGTACGGGTATAAAATCCGCAACTGCCAGCGCAACAGCCACAAACCAGTGCCGTTTGCCAGTTGAGCCAACACATCGCCGTCGTAGTGGGATATTTACAAGCGTTATATACTTTTTATTTATATTTTGATTTCCTTATTCTTAACTAAAATCGTGAATTATTATAAACCAGTATGTTATTTTTAGGAAAATAAAGATGAAAAAAAATGTGTAACATATTTTTGAAAATAGAATTTAAAAATGCAACACATTTTCGATTTTTATATAAAGTCCATTTTAAAAATATTCCGACGCGTGATTCGCAATACAGGCTTCTCAGCTAAAGTCTACAGGGGACTGACGTATCTGGCATAAATTTGTCGAGCGTTAGCGCTATACGAACATATGCTAGAATCTTCTCTTTGCATTTCAATTCTTTGTGTAGCGTAATATCGAAAAATAAAATTATTATTTACATTTTAATAATAATTTGAAACTAAATTCTAACGTCTTATATATAAAAAAAATCGTTAAATCATTCACTCATGACCAAATATCAAAAACTTCTTACCGTATATAAATGAAATTTAGCAGGCGTAAAGTTCAAAGTTAGTAGAGTTTCGCTTAGAATAGATTCCGAGATAGGATCTAGTTAAGAAAGTACTCGGGCATTCACAAGATTGTATGAAAGTCTTTCATTTTTTATACTACAAGCTTGAAACTTAGAAGACAGGTAGTTAATAACTGGGTAATTAGTGATAGGGCCGAATTAAGAAGTTAAAAGGGCTATCGCAAGTTTTATGAAAATAGTCTATTCTAATCTACAAAAATTGAAAGTTTATAATTAGTACAGTACATCCTTTTTAGTCTTATAGAATTGATACGATAATCAGTGAGTTATTTGGATGATGCAGAAATAATATTTTAAAATAATATTTAAACTTTTTTCACAGTTACGAAGATCGTTCCTGATCGAATGTTGTTTTGAAAATTAAAGAACATTATTTTTGGAAAAAAATGTTGCAAAAACAGAATGCACGCCAGGTAAATAAAATATAAAAAAATCTCTTACCAAATTATTAAATTGAATGTTTTCCTTTTAAAAATAATTTTAAAAAACTATAAAACCAACTCTTTTTTTATTTTGTCTGAATTGCCCTTGAATCAATCCTGCTAATACTCGTATTATAAACGCGAAATTAATAGATCTATGCGAAGTATAGATGTATGGATGTATGAATGTATGGATGTTTGTTCCTCTTTCACGCAAAAACTACCGAATGGATTTTAATTAAAGTTTACAGTTATATAGCTTTTACATTAGAATAACACATAGGCTATAATTTTTTGAGATAGTGTTTGAATTGTCCAAAATATAAAGATAATTGTTAAGTAAGTCAGAAACAATCTACCATCTGCGAGCTATTCTGGCTCGCGAGCTATTATGTGTAAGCGAAATGTGTATCTTAATTAGTCCTATAAAAAAGTCCGCGACAACATATATCTTTCTTTTATGAGTAAGCATTATCGCCAAAACCATAAATACAATAAAAATTGATAATACATTTCTTATGAACATTAGGTAGTAACAAATTGATTTTTGTATCAAAATAAATACTTTTGTTAAACTTCGTCTTTTACACTACATCATCTAGATGATAATTAATCTATATATAGGCTTTTTCTAGACCCACGAACGCGCAATCGCAAATGCGCGTACACAAATAAATAAAATTGTTATGTCTGTTTGTAATATTAAAATAACCGCTTATACTAAATGCATATATACGAAAATAATATGGATGTATATATACCAAAATAATATTTTTAACTATTTTTGTCTGTCTGTCTGTCTATTTGTCTGTTTGTTCCAGTTAATCTCTGAAACACTAATGTAAACTGTCGTGGAAACACTAATGACGGAAATATTTCCATTAGAACTAAAAGGATTTTAACTTTTCATGCTATAGTTTGCGGTATTTTACAGTTTTTAAGAATAAAATTAGCTCAAAGTATGTTTTTAAGTATAGGATATCATTGTGTTTTCTTTTTACACGCAATAATCACGTTTTTATGATTATTCTATTTGTACTTATATTTACCAGAAAATAATCGAAGACTCTACAAGAAATAGAAATGAATTTTAGAAAAGATCACCCTGTTACGGATATAGAACGATAGTGAAACATTGGCTTTAAATAATCAAAATTTAGAAAATTATAGTAGATACTAATCTAGTCTAGCCAATCTAGCCAAGTAAGTAAGTAAGGCGTCAATTGCTGTCCGAGATATATAAGTTCGAGGGTGCAATTGATGCTTACACCCGAGCTAACTATTCTGCTTTACATCTTGATTGTGAGGTGAGTAGAAAAAAAACGGCATCATGAATAAAACATTTTATTTGTTGAAATTTATGGTGAAATGAGAACAATTTTCAAATTTTAAGGACAGGTGTTTTTTGGGTAGTTATACAAAAATCTCTAAAACAAACAATATTTAAAGTAAAAGTTTTCTATTCCCGCCTTTTTTCATTAAAAAGAATCAAGTAAAGAACTTTTTAATTTTTTTTTCAAGATCGAAATTGAGCTTTGCCGTTCGATATTTAAAATTGATGACTATTATACTCACACGACGACAAGGCAGAATAGCAAAGCGACCTCTTTGGTCATTGGGCTGAATGCATGATATCTATTGCCAGTATGATGGTTCGATGTACGCGAACTTTTTGAAAGAAAGAAGTATTTTTTTTAATTACTTACCGCCATATGGCTTTTCTAGCTACATTATTACCCTAGAGCGATAATTAGTCACCTACAAGCCCCATTTGGAGGTAATAAGAACCTACTTACCGAACATGAGAGATGTAAAATAACATTGTTACATTATGTGAGGCATTTATCTCTTAAGTGTTTGAGGGTAAAGCTTTATAAGTACGATTTATAACTATATGTTTTTATTTGTATCATTCATATTCATTTGTATAATTTTACATAAATTTGAATTAATTTATACGCATTTTTATTTCATACAATATATTTATATGCCTACTATTTTGTTTATATGAATTTTAGTTGAATAAATATTTTGTTTAATAATAAATCTATTTTTTAATAACTTTCTAATACCCTCTTACTGTTTTTCATTACGACTATAATTAACGAAACGTCCGCTTGTTCCATTCCTATTTTAACCCAACAATTGCCTAAATAATATAATATAGCCTATCTTTCAAAATATAGCCTATCTTTCAAATTGGATCAAACTGCACACGTGGTGCAAAATTAATTAAAATCGTTTAAGTAGTTCAGGAGTTTAAAAAAAATCGCGGAAAAACAACGTGATGCATAATTTATATTTATTAGGATTTAATGCAAATTTGTATTAAAATATTTGAGAAACTTTCTAAAGATTTATAATATCGATACCTAGAGAATTCAACTAAAGTCCGCAGAAAGGTGACGTGCTCCGCATAAATTTATTTTGCACATTAGCGATACTAGAGGACATATGTGAACCCAAATGCATTTTGCATTTCAATAGTCCAGATTATACTGCATTAATTTAAGACTTGTACCATTCTTGAATACAGATATATAGTTCAAAAGGTCAGAGACTTCTAAAATATTCACTGTATTTTTACTATATATTTTACAGCTACAATTATTGTTTTAAATTTTTAGTTTGAAACTTTAAATACCGATTTTATTTTAAAACATGAAATAATAAAATAAATGAACTTTGTTCTACTAAAACAATGAAAAGTAAAATATGTAGTAACACATCAATTTTTTTATATATAACTAGTTCGGCAAACAAGCGTACGGCTCACCTAATGGTAAGCGATTACCTTAGCTTATAGACGCCTGAAACACCAGAAGTATCGCAAGCGCGTTGTCGACCCCCCAGAGGAGCTCTGGTTCCCTTACTCACTAACAAAAACACAATACTGCTTGAAAACAGTATTATTTAGCTGTGGTCTTCTGTGAGGTCGAGGTACTATCCCAGTCGGGCTGCTCTATATTTTGAGCAGGAAATTCCTGCTGTACCCTACCTCAGTTATTAAACAGTAATTAATGATTATGTGTACTATTTAAAAATGGTGAACAAGAATCTACTATTTGGTGAAATGGTTACTACCTTATCGCAATGCAATATATCTTTATAATGCTTACTATTATGAAATAAGGGTAACATTATATAGGTTTAGACATGAAGATATTCGAGTTGTATAATCGATTCCGTTTCGTAAACTACGCTTTTGGCGAGAAACCCAAAGCTAGTTTTGTTGAAGATCAAGTATTCATGCAGTTTTCCCAGCAGGATCGGAGTAGTTTCAAATTCAATAGGAAACAAAACGTAGACTGCGCTTTGGTATAATATATTTGAAGTGCTTAGATTCTAAATGCTCATGTATGTTTGATGCTCTAAAGACAGGATCAAAGCGAATTGCTTCTATGAGCAAAAATATTTTATTTTCAACAACAAGATAAACTGTCTTTTTGTTAGATTATCTTGCAAAAATAGTTCAACTGAATTAATATCGATTACTTAGGTACTTACTAGTTAGATTACTGTGTGGTTATGTTATTAAAGAATATAGCCACCCCCTCTCTTCCCGTGGGTGTCGTAAGAGGCGACTAAGGGATAACACAGCAACACTGACCGATGGCGGGATAACCATCCAACTTTTGGCTTTGAAATACACAGGCCGAACACGGGCAGCAGCGTCTTCGACGCGACAAAGCCAGCCCTGCGGTCACTAAACCGCCTACCAAGTGTAGTGACTAAATGGCGTGAACTTGTGGAGGCCTATGTCCAGAAGTGGACTGCGAAAGGCTGATGGGATGTGACTTAGTTATTTTACCTTAACTTATGATGAGAATAAAATGCTTTTAAGCTTCAATAAAATACACTTATTTTAGTTTGATTGGCTGTGTGGTTACGGCAGTTTAGAATATAGCCATCCCCTTTCTTACCGTGTGTGTCGTAAGAGGCGACTAAGGGACACAGTTCCACTACCACCTCGAAACTTATAAAGCCGGCTAATGGCGGGATAACCATCCAACTGCTGCCATTGAAATACACAAGGCTGAAGTAAATTGGATTTGCCTGTAAGTTTAAAATCACGAAGAAATAACGAACTTACGAGTATCTTTATTCTGACAGATGTTTTTTGATATGTATATTACATTTTTATTTTTTACTTTATTTTCGTGAGATCATTTTAACTTTGCCTCTTGCTTATTTTTGTCATTCACATCACGTTTGTATCATCGTATCCTCTTCCGGGTTACATTCTACGTCAGAATAAGATGGACTATAAAATGAGTGTCATATTCGTATATACTTACTTGGAGAGTCTATATTTTTTTTATATTTCTATTTCAGTAAACGTGAAATCATCATAGTGAGTATGGTTCAGCATTCGTATATATACGTAAAATCTTCATAATTCGTTCGATTTCTTTTCAGTGCCACAATGGGTGTGAAAGAGTGTTTTGAAATTATTATTCTCTTTTTACATCTACATGTTTATTTTAATTATGTGGTAGATGGTTTAGTTAAAAAATATGCATGAATGTAGTACATATTTTTCATATTCCTCTTAGAAGCAGTGCAGCGTGCGCTTTAGTCAAAGAAGTCGTGTGACTATTCTAAAAAAAAAAAATTATGGGCTTAAGAAAATAAATTCTGAACACGTAACATAGAATATATGAAAATTCTTACTAGTACTATAGTACAACTTTCTATAACAGCTTTTATTGAGGAATCAAGCGATTTCAAAGTCAAGATCTGCAAAGTCTTGTTTTTAGCTGTAAATTTTCTGTAGAGCCTACAAGTCTAAGTATTAGAGAATGATAACCAAAGTTCTTTATGTGTTTGTAAGTAATCAGTGCTACGGAACAGCGTGCTATGCGAGAGGGAATTTAAAGAAGTTTAAGAATATTTTTCTTTGTATTGGTAATATATTCTTTTTCATAAAGAAACTATTCAGTTTCTTGCCATCTCTCCTCAGCAGAATTTGCATTCCGAGGTGGTAGTAAATCCTTATTAACTATATAATATTCGCTTAAGACCTATACATTATGCACCAAGAGTTTCACAACATTACACAAGCAAATAGAGCTTAATGGAGCATCTATATCTAGATATTCAAGTACTAGATCGTAACCTGTAATTTAGTCCTATAATAAAATAAGGTGTATGTGTCACAACACCGCACAAACTTATTAAAACTTGCTTAATATTTGTGAATATATTAGGCAAGTTTAAATAATATAATACTTGGTAAATATATATTTTATAGAATTACATTATCCTTATTAGTCATACTTTGTAGTAATATAATAATAATATTTTATTTATTTAAGACCCAGTGCACTTGTTAGTTACACTGGAAACTTATAACTATGTAAGTACATATTACTTATGTACCTAATTTTTTTTTTCTTTCCGTGGCTTTTGCTTCTTTTTTCTCAGATATAACGCGTTTAAAATCAAGTTTTGGTGTGGTGTGGGTATGGTGCCGATGTAGATGCTACTGAGTCCCGTGATCAATTTGTTAATATACAAGTTAAAAAGCTTGGGTGAGGTCGATGACCTCATTCTACTCATTCCAACTTTAGCCAGCCCATTTGACGCCATTCCTCATACCAATATTTAAATATCGATAGGAATCGAGAGGTAGATTGGTTTCATACTGTAACTTTTTCCACAATAAATTATAAGATACTACATCGAATTCCTTCGACAAATCCAAAAAAGCCTGCGCAGTCTGCTTGAGACAGAAAATGGTACTCTCTGTAGATAGACCTGGCTTAGAACCAAACTGTAAATCATGAGTTTTAAAATTTTCGGCCAATCTTCTGGTAAGCAAAAGCACCCAGCACCTATAATCGGACAAGTTGGAGACTATTCTAGAGGCGAACAACATTAAAACATTAAATCATTCGGTAAGTAACAATGGCATATACATAGATTAAAAAACATGGCTGGAAGTCGAGGCAAGTGCACCTCCACGTATTTTAGATGTTCTATATAAAAAAATATTTCTGTTTGTATGTGGGAAATCACTTTTTTATGATAAAGCCGTCATAACGTGTTTATTTTGAATAATGTAAAATTTTGTATTTCTTTAATGAATGCAATAAAGTATCAAATCAGCAAACAATAAATAAATATACCTAACTTGTACATATATATCAAACAAGGTGTCATCACTGCGACGTCGGCGCCGAGGACACGGCGGAGCACACGCGCGCGGACTGTCCAGCGTGGAGTGAAGAGCGTGCCGCCTTATCGGCAGTTGTTGGGCTGGATCTCTCGCTGTCGGCTTTAATTAGGACTATGGTCGACAGTGAGGAAAAATGGATAGCAGTTTCCTCCTTCTGCAATTCCATTATGCTGCAGAAGGAAGCGGCAGAACGGGAGCGACAACAAGATCCAAACTCGCTCCTGGTTCGTCGCGGAAGGTGCGGTTGGCGATGCACGGCCTACCTGGCCAATCTGCTGCCGTAACGCCGGACCAGTGGGCGATAAATCTGGGTATGTATCGTCCTCATTGCACGGTCCTGAGGAGGGAGGCGACCTTTGTGTTCGAGGGAGCCTCTCAGGAGTTACGAATCGCGTCGAGCTTGTAAGGCAATCGCTAGCGGTATCGCGGAAGTGCAACAGCGTCCCCGTGATTCCGCCCAGGCGTGTCGAAGGAACACCCCAGAGGTTTTAGTCCGTGCGACTCGGACATACCCTCCAGCTCCCCCGGGCTGTAGGCCTCCGTTAGGGATTTCCTCTGGGCAAAAAAAAAGTACGTCTTATTTGAATACATCAATTATTCAAGTATACATAAGATTTTACTTTAATTTTACTCGTATTTTTACCTATGCCATGTTAATATATTATAAAACCACGAAGAACAATTGCACAACTTAGTTAAAACATTAGTAAAACATGTTGCTTTATTTCGAACATTCAAAAACCTCTAATTTGTCCTCTAAAGTTTTCCAATCACGATGTTCATGGAAATTCGATGATAAAGTTAGAAACGAACCCAATTAATTCGGACAACCTCAAGATAAACTACCGTAGGACATGCGACAGACCAACGAACAAAATTTTCATTGTGAATTCATAATGTCCCGAAGTGGTAATCCTATAAAGGTATATATATATATATATATATATATATATATATATATATATATATATATATATATATATATATATATATATATTTACTTTGTAAATTAACGAAGTTATTACTTTACTATAATTACTTATTTAAGATATTAATAAGTGTTATTAATAAATAATAAATAAACATGTTTTACATGTACACATATATACACACTTGTCTGTTCTTAAGGGTAGGCAAGTTAATGCTTGTGTTTTAGGTAACAGCTAGCTGATATGATACATATCTTACACAAATACACATAAACGAAATACATACATGTATACGAAAAATAATAATATAACAATCACAAGCAGGGCTCTAATCTACAATGCCTTGAGCAGAAAAAAGGGACACAGCAAATTGCGCTAAAGAGCTAGAGTGGCTAATGTGACTTATTTAATTTACTAATATTTGTAATAAAATGGATTATAGACCGGAATTTTTTTCTTTTGAATTTTTTTCTACTGTAAATATTAAATTACTTTTTATTAACGAATACAACAAAGGAATATTATGCAAAAAAGACAAAAAAAGGTCTAGAAAAAACAAACCGTTGAGAGTTTAACAAAAATAAAATGGTAAGATGTGGATATAAAATAAGAAAGTATTATTGTGTAAATTAAACTATGAAATAACAATAAAGTCTTAATTAACGATGAGACAAGTTTTTATTCGAGTACAAAACGACTTCGACAATAGCAGGATCGTCTTTAAACGGTACGACTTGTAATGAAAGAACTTCCAACTTCTTATATTAACGAAGTTAAGAATTAAATAGAATCACTGGAACTTAAAAATCACAAGGGTAATTTTAAATGAGCCCATGTAAAATAAGAAAAGAAAATACGCAAGTTGATTAATTTATATATTACAAAACAAAAAAAAAATATTTTAATAATAATTTAGATTACTAGAAATATATAGAATATATTAGAAAATTTTACTTGCAGATGTAATAATATACGTTACAGACGTAAGTAAAACTTTTTCGTATACATACATAATTATATATGGAAGCAAAATTAGACCAATTAATTTAAGCAATTAATATTTTTCATACCTTGAGCCGGTTTCCACCTTTTAGGCTTTTTATCATACAAGATCTTATACTTTTTCATATTTGTTTAAACAATATCTTGTAGTAAAAGAAAAAAAGATATATAGTCTAAAACATACAAATTAAAGTAATTATAAATTATAATCGTTATACAACTGCACGATCGTATTAAAAAACAGACATTTAACGATAAAATAATTTTTAACAAAAAAAAAACCGACTTCAAAAAGGAAACTAAAAAGTGAAAAATAAATTTACTTAGTACAAAGTAATTCGTATTTTGATTTAGTTAATCAGAAATGATTAAATAAATATTTTATAATTTTGAAGTCGGTGCCAAGTAAAACCATAACTACTCTAGTATCTACACATAAGTTGTATTCACTTTTCTTTCATAATTTGTTTCATTGACTATTAGGTTGAATACTGTTATTATTCTGTTATTGTTTTGACATATCTAATAATATTTTTTGTACTTGTTTGTTGTGTGTGTGTTGTTTGTATTTGTTATTGTAGTCAGGTTGTTGTAGTATTTACTTGGCACCAACTTCAAAATTATAAAATATTTATTTAATCATTTCTGATTAACTAAATCAAAATACGAATTACTTTGTACTAAGTAAATTTATTTTTCACTTTTTAGTTTCCTTTTTGAAGTCGGTTTTTTTTTTGTTAAAAATTATTTTATTTTACAAGTTTTAGTGATGGGTAGACCTAACAAGGATGCTTTTTCTCTAATGTCGGGGGTTCGGAAACATACACAATACACAAGCACAAACACCCAGATCATGACAAACATCTATATGACCAATACATGTCTGTCGTGCGCGGGGATTGCACCCACTAACGCCAGCGCAACAGCCGGTGCTGTGACCACTGCGCTAACGTGTCGACATACTATGAGTAAAGTTCGCTATCAGGTGCACGTAATAACAACCGGGACTGAGAGCCTAGCGTGTTCTCCGAGGCTAGGTTGGGAGAACCACAAGGATTAACAACTAGACCAAAAATAAATATTTATATAAACATAAATATCCACTCCAAGCTGGAATAGAACCCGCGACCGTCGGTGTTTAGGCGCCGCCGACACGGCACATGCACCTTTATATCAAAGCGGTCGTCAAACAGCAAAAGGTAACTGCTGTAAATTGTTGAGAAATTCCCTCGAGTGTTTATGGGCTCCATCATCAAACCTAGTCCTGCGACACAGATGATCACACAGCAGGTAATTGCTATAAATCGTTGAAAAGTTCCCTCGACTATCTTTCGTATCTATCATCAGACTGAAACGGCACTTACAACTCATATATATGCAAAGTTCTCATCAATAGAAACGAATTAAGTTCAAACAGCAGGTAATTGCTATAAATTGTTAAAGAGTTCCCTCGACTATCTTTCGTCTTCATCATCAGACTTTAATGGCACTTGTAACTCATATAGGTGCAAAGTTCTCATCAATAGAAACGAATTAAGTTCAAAAAGCAGGTAATTGCTATAAATTGTTAAAGAGTTCCCTCGACTATCTTTCGTCTTCATCATCAGACTTTAATTGCACTTGTAACTCATATAGGTGCAAAGTTCTCATCAATAGAAACGAATTAAGTTCAAACAGCAGGTAATTGCTATAAGTCGTTGAAGAGTACCCCCGACTATCTTTCGTCTCCATCATCAGACTGAAATGGCACTTATAACTCATATATATGCAAAGTTCTCATCAATAGAAACGAATTAAGTTCAAACAGCAGGTAATTGCTATAAGTCGTTGAAGAGTACCCTCGACTATCTGTCGTCTCCATCATCAGACTGAAATGGCACTTATAACTCATATATATGCAAAGTTCTCATCAATAGAAACGAATTAAGTTCAAACAGCAGGTAATTGCTATAAATCGTTAAAGAGTTCCCTCGACTAACTTTTGTCTCCATCATCAGACTGTAATGGTACTTATAACTCATACAGGTGCAAAGTTCTCATCAATAGAAACGATTTAAGTTCAAAAAGCAGGTAATTGCTATAAATTGTTGAAGAGTTCCCTCGACTATCTTTCTTCTCCAGAAATTCTTTCATCAGATCGACTCCAGACATTTATTAAATAGTAGTGCTTTATAGCACTTAATGAAAACATGATTAAATTTACTAGTCACCCTTACGATTTTTGAAAGTTTCCCTCGATTTCTCTAGGATCCCATCATCAGATCCTGGTTTCCTTATCATGGTACCAAACTATGAATATCTCCTTTGTAACAAAAAAAGAATTATCAAAATCGGTTCATAAACGAAGAAGTTATCTCCGAACATACATAAAAAATATATATATATATATATATATATATATATTAATACCGTATATATATATATATATATATATATATATATATATATATATACGGTCGAATTGAGTAACCTCCTCCTTTTTTTGAAGTCGGTTAAAAAGATAGACGGAAAGCCCAATAAATGTTCCACATAACAAAATATTAAAATTTCTAAATAAAAAACTAACAAGAAAAAAAAATATTCTTATTTCTTTTTTAAATATAAACCACGTCAGCAAACTTCGTTAGGCGTAATATTAATTAACAATCTGTAAGATTATAAGAAATTTTTGTTGTTGGCTATTATATTTTAATAGGTTGTTTAAAAAAATAATACTTTGGTTTCCATGCATGAAACAAAAAATATTTTCATGTTTTGATTTGAAAGCAATGTAATAATTTACAAAAGGTTGATATATTTGAAAATATTATTAAACTATTATTCAATTATGGAAAGGTAAGTTATCTTTGACTAAATTTTTACCCTTTGCTAAAGGTTAATGTTAGTTTAGGCTAAATCATTATACGTCTACACATTTGCATAACTGATGTAACCGAGCTTAGTAAGTTTAAATTTAAATACTTGTTAGTAAGTTGATCAGTTTTAATTACCTCTTAATTAGTATAACATAAATGTAGTGCTCTCACACTTTGAGATTTTATTCAAATTACACTTATGAAATTCTCTTATTTTCTTATGGATGTAAAAATTATATTCATTAATTTTTTTTTTCATGTATAAGGTATATGTTCTTAACCAATTTGTAAGTAGATAGACACACACATATCTTATGCTATTAAACGAGCAATATATATATATATATATATAATCTGAGTCTCGGAAACGGCTTCAACGATTTTTTTAATTTTTTTGATTTGATTAATTTTTGGAAAATGTCGTTTTATCCCAGTTTTTAGACAATGAAAAAAATGACTACAATATCGTTAGAATACGAAGGTAATTTTCGCATCTGTCAACAAAGTTATTATAGCTCAGGTGGGAAATCGGCCGGTCGCGATCGACCGTAAAGACCACGGTTCAAATCCTCAAATTTCAGATCGATTATTATTTTTCCTTTATTTTTTCTAATTGCACTCGTTATTTTTTATTTGAATAGCCAGTTCTTATTTTTTTAAATTTGTTCTTATTATCATATCGGTAAAATCAAACATATTTTTCATATTTTATCTTTATTTTTTTTTATTTTTGATTTTTTATATTTTTTTATATTTTTTTTTTTACTATCGGTAAAAAAATATTATTCATATATTATAAATATGTAATTCGTATTTAAATATGACTTCCAAAAAACACGATTTACTAATAATAGCGATATATATATATAATGTATATTATCTAATATATAAAATTCTCGTGTCGCGGTGTTTGTAGTTAAACTCCTCCGAAACGGCTTGACCGATTCTCATGAAATTTTGTGTGCATATTGGGTAGGTCTGAGAATCGAACAACATCTATTTTTCATACCTCTAAGTTAAGGGGGGGGCGGAGGTTAAGTGTGTTAATTATATGTATGGCAAAACAACATTTGCTGGGTCAGCTAGTATATACGGTCAAATTGCGTAACCTCCTCCTTTTTTGAAATCGGTTAAAAATACAAAATAATCATCACAAATTACGAAAGCCCGGATTTAATCTCTTGTATTACATTTATGTAAAATTTACGATCCAGCGACGTTCGGTAACAAACGGTTCAACCACCAAGTGGTTAATATACATCATGTTTAATTCTATAATGTATAATTTGAGTATAAAACGGTTAGCCGCAAACGAGTTTATTAAATAGAATATTTTAATTTAATATATAATTAACTTTAGAAATATTAGTGGCCGATGCGGTATGAAATAGTGTGATTATTTTACGAAGTATCACACACGCGAAGCTTAAAAATTATACCTTTAATAAAGATTTATTAATATGCTAATGTATATAACTATGAAACGCATAATTTGAATGCAATTAAGTATTACTTGAAATATGGTGTTACTTTTTTATTTTCATAATTGTATATTTATAAATAATTTGATTTATTACATTTTACCAAATATATACCAAGTTTTATAAATAAATATTTATAACTGTATAAATGATATATTTTCTTTGCTTATTTTTAAATAAAAAGATTATTATTAAAAAAGACGTTTTTGATGTTAACACGCTATAAAATATAATAATATATAGTAACAGAGACGAACTTCACCCTACACTTTTTTAGTATATTAGAAAAATAATTACGAAAGGTTAGACTAAAAATCCTGGTCAGGCTACATTAATTCAAAATAAAAAAAATTGTGTTTATTTAAAAATGCGCCTACGAGTTTAAAGTATATATTTAATACCTACCGACAATAAAAATTCAACCGTCTGATTGTCTATTATTTTTCCTGGCCATAACTCGGTGGCAGGTATAAGCCGGTATATTAATACATACTGTTGTAGTTACCACATGATTAATAAATAAATCTTACATAAAAATAAGTAATATTTTATTGAAAATACGATGATATAGGGTTACCTGCTAAATGTCTGGTTTCAATGGCGGTTGCCGAATATAATATAGCCTGGCCAGGAGTTTTCCAGCCAAATTTTTCGCCATTTATCTTAAACATACTAAAGAAGATTATTATTTAATTTTTATTCCCTGGACAAATGAGTGAAAATCACGTCTAGTTCGTATTTTAGACTAATGCACTTTTAAAAATTATTACTATAAATTGTTTTACTTTCATTCTAATTGTCAAATTTTAAATGAAATTATTATTGAATACTTTTATTTGTATTTTTTTTTATATCACTAGGTCGGCAAACAAGCGTACGGCTAACCTGATGGTAAGAGATTACCGTAGCTTATAGACGCTTGCAACACCAGAAGCATCGCAAGCACGTTGCCGACCCAGGAACACAATACTGTTTGAAAACAGTATTATTTAGCTGTGATCTTCTGTAAGGTGGAGGTATTTTTATTATTATTTATTATTTTGCAATTGTGATTTTATTATGAAATTACATTAAACAAAATTTTCTATTAATCGTAAATATACTGAAATGTTACACGTACTGCCTAATAATGTATCTTAACACTCTTCATTCATTATGAAGAGTGTTAAGATACATTACACGTTCTGCCTAATAATGTATCTTAACACTCTTACTTTGGCATTTTAGTTATTTTTTTTCTGTTAAAATTTTAATAATCGGCTTAAATTGTAGTTAAGCTTTATGCATTAATTCATGTTTAAAATATTTATAAATCCGTATTTAATATATTAAGTAATATAAAATATTAATACGAGTTTTGAGATCAAGGCTCTTAATGATCTCTCAGTGGTCCTTTTTTTTACATATTGCACTGAAAATATACAGGAATATACAGAAGCTCCTATCGCTATTTTCTTAATATAACTTCCCTCACTAAACCTAAATAAATAAAAACGAGGTAAACGTTGTAATAATATTTTCAGTTCCCCAACAAGTACCGAGTGGTTAGGAAAAAAATACCTTTCTTTCAGACTAATATCGTGTTATTTCGTTTTTTCCTTCATTAGCCGTTAAGGCCTTGCTATTCATAAATTGCGTTCGATAAAAAAGTTATGATTTGTTATATAATATTACGTTATCATTAATTGAACTTTTCTTATTTTAGATTTAACAAGTTCATTTTCAATATTTGTACATTTTTTATAGCTTACAAAAATCGGTAGTATGATGCCAAGGATTTGAAAGTACATATGCTTCAGCCTGTAATATCCCACTGCTCGGTATAGGTCTCTTTCCCCATGTAGAAGAAGGATTAGAACTTAATCTACCACGCTTCTCCAGTGCGGGTTGGTGGATACATTCCCTACTATGAGTAACGATCGCTATCAGGTGTACATGATAACAACCGGGACCAACGGTTTACTACGGCAGAGAGACACATAGGGTCTGCAAAAACACCCAGACCACGGCAAACATCTGAATGGTCAATACATATATTTGTCATGTGCGGGGATCGAACCCGCAACCGCCAGCGCACGCCACAAACCAGAGCTGTGACTGTCAAGGCGTCGTCAAGTACATAGTAGCTTATTAATTTTTGGCCGAATAAGATAGGCTTGCATAATATAAATAATTAGATTAGATTATAAAAAGTAGATACTAAACGTTTTTATGTTTGTCAAACAGAATTTTTTCTAATTTATTATTCGTTTTATTTTAAATAATTTAAAATATTCCACAAATAATGTAAACTTTTCTTATTTTACTTTAAAAAATTCTCGACATCTGTGTTTACGTAAACTTTTGAAGTTAATTTCTCTGAATTGTGAATAATAAAACACTTGGTTTCACCAAACAGAAAAACCGAAATTAAAAAATATAATTTTAGTTATATTCAACTCCCATTACAGTCATTTGGTTTTATTATCTCTGATGCTATGAAAGAACAATCATATGTGTGAAAGGTCCCAACCCACTAGACGAATCACGAGCCAAAACTATCGTGAGAGTTTCTCCATCTCTTTTACTCAGTAAAGGTGGAATATAATGGTTATGTGGGATGACCCGACCAAGTAACAACGATATTTAAATTATACCGTTATAAAAGAGATGCAGATTTTTTTGCTGTATTCGGTAGATATACTATTAGCTGACCCGTCAAACTACGTGTCGACTCCTTTTTAACCGACTTCCAAAAAAGGAGGAGGTTCTCAATTCGACGGTATTTTTTTTTTTATGTATGTTACATCAGAACTTTTTACCAGGTAGACCGATTTCGACAAATTTTGTTTTAATCGAAAGGTGGTGTGTGCCAATTGGTCCCATTTAAATTTATTTGAGATCTAACAACAACTTTTCGAGTTATATCTAATAATGCGTTTTTACTTGACGCTTTTTTCGTCGACCTACGTTGTATTATACCGCATAACTTTCTACTGGACGTACCGATTTTGATAATTCTTTTTGTGTTGGAAAGGGGATATCCTTAGTTTAGTACCATGATAAGGAAACCAGGATCTGATGATGGGATCCCAGAGAAATCGAGGGAAACTCTCGAAAATTCGCAATAACTTTTTACTGGGTGTACCGATTTTGATAATTTTTGATTTAATCGAAAGCTGATGTTTATCATGTGGTCACATATAAATTTTATCGAGATCTGATAACTACTTTTTGAGTAATCTTTGATAACGCCTAGTTGCTTGACTATTTTTTCGTCGATCTACGTTGTATTACTTGTCGATGTAATTGAAGTCGGTTTTTTTTTTCGTTTGCGAGCAAACACAATTATTCTAGGTATCGACTTTTAAAGAGAAACTTCATCAGAATCCTTGTGGTTTGTAACAAAAAACGTGTCACAAAGAAACAAGCACATAAATGAATAAGAGAATGAGATAAAATACATCACTGCTCAAAATCCTTACGCGTTTTGGATGACATTTACGACCTTTTTCACGAAACCGTGATCATTGTCGATAGAACAGATCGCAACAGCCGCAAGTTTCACTTCTGCCATGTGTGAATTGCTCGCACATATATTTTTTAATGTAAACAACAAAAGGAGGACATTCTCAATTCGATTGTATTTTTTTTTATATGTTACATCAGAATTTTTTACTGGATCGCCCGATTTTGGTGACTTTTTTTTAATGGAAGGTACTGCGTGTCATGTATTTCCATTTAAATTTAATTGAGATCTAACAAATGACTACTTTTGAGTGATCTTTAATAATGCGTATTTACTTGACAAGTTTTTCGTCTACCTACGTTGTATTATTTGTCGATATAATTGAAGTTGGTTTTTCTTTCGTTTGCGAGTAAACACAATTATACTTTATTTGACTAAAATTGATACTCATATAACGAAGCAAAAATAAATATGTATGTATATTTTGACGACGCGTTGGCGCAGCGCTATTACCTCTGGCTGTAGCGCTGGCGGTCGCTGTTTCGATTCCCGCTCACGACAGACATTTGTATCGACCATATAGATGTTAGTCGGGGTCTGGGCGTTGTGTTTGTGTACTGTGTGTGTTTCCAGACCCCCAACACAGGAGAAAATTCTACTGAGGGAGTCCGTTGAGTGTGAAGCGTTTATTAATGTATATGTATGTATTTTCTTTTATGCCTTGTGTTTAAATTAAATATTGATAAATTTAGTATATTATACAAATAACACTAAAATGTCTCGTTATCGTAATCGTAAATCATGTATAAGTACCACACTGAAAGGACATTACAAAGCCTATTTCGGTCTAATAACATGCTTCTATTAGCTATATAACAAGCCGCAGGTAAACATTATTTACGTGTGAACCTTAATAGTCTTACAATAAAGGTTATAATAGAATAATATGCACAAGCATTTTATCTGATACGATATAAATATATAACTGTATTGTATCGCCGATTTCTAACGGCTCTTGCTTGTTACCCATTGATTCCCTTGTTAACAATATTGTTAACAATTAAGGATAATTTTAGCTTAAATGCTACTTAAAGTCTGGTTTGTTACATAATATACAGAAAACCGAATATCTATTTATTTATTTTTTGAAAAATCTCTTTAGTGAATAGGGTCACAAATGACTCGTTTTTTTTGTATAAAGAGTTTAACCACTACATTTACATTTTTTATTTTAATTACTTTAGCTTAAATGATTTAATGTTAAAAACTGATGGTAAAACTGTTACGTACAAACTTTAGTTCAATTTTTCTTAACAAATATTAACGTGATTAGATATATAACGAGTGTAGTAGTATATTTGTTCTATACTTGTGTATTAAGCAGAAAATAATTAAAGTTTGTTTTTTTTGAAAGGAAACATATATTTAACAGGTTCATTACCGGAATTTAGCTTCATACAAAAAATATCCGCTATGCCAGTTACTGTTTTTTTTAAATGTGCAAAGCATATAGATTACACATTACATTATTACAAAGCATATAGTATACACATAAGTTATATAGGTGATTATACAAAAGTTGGGTAACTTCTGAGGATATTTTGTTTACTATAGTTATTAAATAAAACTATTACAAATTCGGATGTTTACAAATTCGGATGGCTAATCTAATGAATATATTGTCCCAAATCGGGCCAGTCACTTTTTTAATTAGATTGTGAGATATTTAAAATTTTCTGAATTCGACTGCCAGGGGACTGACGAGGGTAACATAGTAGGTACTGATGAAATATACAATTTTGTAAGAATTATATTATTATTGATATTTAATAAAAATTAGTACAAACTCTTAGTTTTATTAATGGCACATGCCTTTTAAGTATTTAAATCAGTCAGTAACACTTAAAAATAATTATTAATATGTAATACTAGGAGAAAATACTATCTCAGTTTTCAATACAGTCTTTTGAGATTTAACGTAACGTTATTCACTTAGCTTTTACTACTTTGACTTAGTTTTACTTGATATTATTATATTATCTTACAATATTTCTCTTAAAAGTACTAATTATCATAAAATTAAGAACAATAACAATATAATTGTCAAAGAAATTGCTTGAGAATTGTTTGACAGATTTAAAAGAGAATGAAAGTGGGTTGAGAATGAATGAGTTGCATGAAAGCAGAATAAATGCAGTTGAGATGAGAACGTTAGGAAGTATGATAGGAGTTAAACTGAGTGACAGAACAAGAAATAGTGAGATAAGGAAACGTTGTGGTCTGAAAGAAGATGCAGTGACAAAAATTGAGAAAGGTATGCTCAGATGGTTTGGTCATGTCGAGAGAATGAGTAAAGAACGATTGACGAAAAAAGTGTATAAGGCGACTGTGAATGGAAGAGTTGAAAGGGGTAGACCTAGGCGGACGTTCCGAGATCAAATAAGGGACGTCTTGAAAAAAGGCCAGGTCAAGAGTACCCTACACCGAAGAGCATGTATGAAGGGAATAATGAAAGTAGACGAAGCGAAAGAAGTATGTAAGGATCGTAGCAAGTGGAAAGAAGTGGTCTCTGCCTACCCCATCGGGAAAGAGGTGTGATTATATGATGATGATGATAACAATATAATACTATGAAAGTCTCTCACTCTTCATAACAGCCTTTATGTTATATTACTTAACTTTAATATTATTTTAATTAAGTTAATACATTACCTTAAAGGTATCTAAAGAGATAGTAATTATTAAAATAAAATGAGATCTTTTTTTTCTCTCTTTTTTAATATTCCTTCCGTAGTCAATTTGCTTTTAGCGTGCCGCATGATGTGTTAAACTGAAATATAAAATAGAAATGCTTATACACGGTAGCAATTAAAATAAAAGTGCTCTAAGACAAAAAAAAAACATCAGTACTATGGAAACACGTCAGTGCTCTGGCGCGATATCTGACAAAAGACTGACGCCAACGGACTGACGAAAAAGACATAATTTGAGGTTAGAATCAGAACTAATGTTTTTTTTTTTGGTAATTTCGAATATCAATAAACTACATTTTAACAAATCACAGTTAACTATGTATAAATGTAAATAAACCTCAGATTAACAAGAAAATGACGACTCACCACAGGACTGAAATTTTGTGCAGTTATGGCGACCGTGAAATTGTGCGGTCCACAACTAACTTCATTGCCAATATTAAAACGCAAGCAGGGATTTGATATTGAGTCAGTGATATTTGGCGTGAATTTCAAATTTAAAAAACACACAACAGACTGACGAATAAAACAAACACAAACTTATACTTTTTCCACTTTTTTTTTTTTTTTAAATAATGTGGAGAATATTGCATTATGAAAGTTGTAGTATATAATACTATGTCACAGATCGTATTAAGTTTAGTGTTCTTGATTGTTGGTTTTCGGGAGTGTGACATGCCAAAGGACTGACGTTTTATGTATTAATTTTGTTTTTTTATTAACTTGAATTTAAAATGAAGAAATGAAATTGAGTGACCAAATAAAGGACTTTTCATTGTTTTAAAATAAATTGTAATTTCAATAAAATATAATAAGACTTTGTATATACTGGCTGATGACATTGAGTTACCCAATTTTTGTATATTCAGCCATATACAAGTACCCACGCGAAGTCGTCGGCAGAGCGCAAACATTTTTCTACTGAGGCTTAGAAACGTAACGGCTAGACATCCCCGCGCGGAGTCGGTGGCACTGTAAGGGATTTCCCGCCAACTCTGCGAGGGGATTCCGGCATTCAACCAGTTAAAAAAAGAAAAGAAAAAAAAGAAATGTGCAACAATGTTCTGAATCGTATTACAGTCACGGAGAGTCGTTGATTCCCGGTGGTTTTAGACCGCAAGTATTTATAAACCGTGTACACACATAGTACTTAGCAGCAAAAATAATGGTCTTGAAAGTTTGATGGATTCTAGCAACCAGCCTTTAATAGTAATTATTATTAAATACCTGAGTAGTTACTGTTTTAACGAATGACTATACTAACATTTAGTATAAAAAAAAATATGATTTTCATATTTAAAGTTTTTAATGCGAAAATATCAGGTTTGCGTGTAACTAATAAAATTTAAAAAGTGTGTGTTTGCCTACTTTTTTTATTTAGTAAACTACAGTAAATTTATTAATTTTTCATTCAAATTCTTTGTTAACAGTAGTAAAAAAAGAATTATACCGCGTATTATAGTCGTTTGCTTTTCATTATTATGTTGTAAGTCTCGATATAATAAAGTAGTTTTAATATGGAAGTTAAATAATAAAAGGGAAAGCAAATTTTGATGATTTCGAAGTCTTGTGGTTAAAGAAAGTTGTGAATCAGCATATATTTGTGTTTCAGAAGAAGTTACGAATACGATCTCAATTATTCCATCGATAGAATACCGTCTGTCAACAGTCGAATATTTATAGGATATGTTTTAAAATTTCGTTTTTTATATGTTAATAAGTGTTGAAACGTAATAAATTTCTTTCGTGTGAAGTAAACGTGTGAACCAGCAATTTGTCACCATGGCCATTTGCGAGTGACGTTACCTACCTACATCATATTAATAAATTCTTTATAATACTATTATAAATGATTAACTTTACATGTTTGACCGACATTCAAAGTAATGCTAAAATGTTTCTTACTATATTTAGTCTTTTTGAATCACGCAATTTACAGTTTTACTTAGCAAGTTACTTCAAATTTTATCGTATTTATGTATATTTATGTACTGTTACTATATCCCTACTCCCTACTAATATTATAAATGTGAATGTAAGTTTGTTTGTTACGCTTTCACGCGAAACCTACTTAACGGATCATCATGAAACTTTGTACACATTTCTTTGAGGTATTAGAAGTAACATAAGATACTTTTTATTAAAAAAAATTGAATTGGGGAGTGAACTGGTGAATGCGGTGACGAGAGCGTTACGACGAGAGACTGAAATAGAGAGATATATAAGATAGTTGAGATAGAAAGAGAGAGCTCCGTTAAGTTTTACGTCAGTCGTGTGATCCAAAGTACATTCTTTTTTTTTTTAATAATTCAACTATTCACTACAAATGGCATAATTAGGTGTTACTTTTAAACCACTGCCGAATTAAATTTATTTTTAATAGTTAAATACAGTTCATGTGAAATTATTTTTGACACAACTGTAATTTACTACTAAAAATAAATATAATTAACTCAAGCTATAAGTAGATTTTTGAACTAAACATGTTGTAAAAAAATGATATAGAATTGATGCGGTATATATTTGTATGTAGGCAACAAAAATGTGTATAGAATTTACATTATGAGTAAATAATACCCCGAAAAACCACAGTAGGGCAGAGTCACGAAATAAGCTGATACATATTTTTTTTTAATATCTAAAAGCGATTTCCTACACTTGGCCGTTCAAATGAGTATTAGTGGTGATTACGTTACTACTTGTATGGTTAGTCAAAAACAAAATTCAATTAAGATATTCGTTAAGATATTTTAAAAAACAAAATAGTGTGCCTGAAATCTTAAAAATTTCTTTTTTGTCATATAAGGATTGTCATCACAGGCTGAAGAGCCAAGCCAGCCCTGCGGTCACCAACCCGCCTAGCGCCTGCTCAGCGTGGTGACTATGGGCAACACATATATATGAGTTCACGCATTTTTGGCGCGAACTTGTGGAGGCCTGTGTCCAGCAGTGGACTGCGATAGGCTGGAATAATGATGAATGATGAAGGATTGTCAGTAGTTGTATATAACATTCTGATTAAAGGTATTTTTTATTTTTTATATATAAAAAATAAGTGCCATAGTATGTTAATTCTACTATCGCAAATATTCCCCAAGCTTATTAATATTGTGTATTTTGATTGACTTTCAATCGTTTCATGATTTTCATTAAACACTAACATAAGCTTGTTTTAACTGACGGTTGCTGCTAAAACTAATTTTGCTTAAAACTGAAGTATGTTGAAAAGTAAACTCTACTTTCCACTAAGTATTTTATTTGTAAACAAAGGCGTTCCGTTTAAGCTAGTTTGAACTGGTATTATCGAGTTTATTCCAAAAATAGACTTTAACCATGCATAAAATACATTTTTATCTTGATTTTATTCATTTCTTGTTCGATCGCAACTTAAAAGATTTACAAGTTCTGCTTTAATAACACAACAAATACAAATAAGTCAGTACGTAATTATATACACATATCAGCCTATTCTTGTACAATGCTCGACCTAGGCCTATTCAAGCTCTCGTCAAACATTCCGGTTTTCCATCCGTCAATCTTCATCAAGGCAATAATAAATATATAAATCAAAATTATCCAAAAATCAACACTACAATAAAAAAATTAAAAGAACGGTAATAAGTTATCGTTGTAATAAAAATATTCAGACATTATAAATGCGAGCGAAACTACAGACATATATTTTCAAGTTTATTCATAAAATTATCACATTACTGACTATTTTTATTTTTTTTATAAATATCTCTTTAAAAATAAGTTACTTCTAATAATCAGGTTTTTATTAGTTTAGTCAGTTGGGTGTTATTTTTTAAAAAAGCGTTTTGATAACAGAACATTGGGGCATATATAGGTACTCGTAATTTCATCGTCTCGGAAATTTACGATAAATTCATGAAATTTTTCAACTGAATGTGATTTAATATCATAAGTGTTAAAGAACTTGGGCAAATTTTTCATTGCAAATATTTACAATAGTCTTCATTTATTTAATCCTATGAAATTCAAATACATTTTTTTAATATTCATATCTATAAATATTCAAAACCTCAATTGGGACAGACAAGACAAACAGTTTTTGTCATTCAAAATTAAAGTCTAACAAAGTAATCCCTACTATTTTGATTGTCTTCTAATTGACTTCGTAATCACGACCGCGCCAACCAATCTTGTTCGTGTTGTCAACGTTCTACGTGACATCTGCGAAATAATCTACTTATTTGGCACAACTAAAAGCTATTAAAACAAATAATTGAATTGTTTTGAAGCTGTCATATCAATTTAAAGAAAATGTTATTCCATAATATAGTATAATAACTTAGGAATATCCGGTTACCTTAGATAAAGAAGGGAAAAAAAGTAGAGCTGAAAGTCAATAAATACTTTATTACAGATGTAACTCGAGTTAAATAAACCAAAAAATAAAAGGGTATTTATTTACAAATTGATAAAAATCTATTTGTCACTTACTTTTGATTGTTATATAAGAAATAGACACCTAGTGATACTAGCTTAATTCTTCAAATACCGCTTAGTATAAAGACAACAAAAACGTATTTAATATTTCAGTAAAAAAAAAAAAAATAGATATAACTGCCCCACCGACATGCGAGCACAAACGAGATGAAAGAGAAGCAGTTTCAATAAAAACATAACGAGATCTTAGTGTGTAAAATGAAAGATTTATCCCTTACTCGCCACAAGGGTTCGCTGTGTAAATAAATTCATACTACTCCATTGAAAGTCGGGTCCCGGAGTGTTTTTAAAAGAAACCTCTTTTATAATCCACAGTAAAGAAAGTCGAAACGGGTCAAAGTAAAGACCCAGAAAACGGGGTCGTTCGAGATCCTATTCGGAGCTAAGTACTCTTTGACAGAAAATGCTTTTAACGCATGCAATACATTAGAACGTGTTCCGATAAAAATAAGGATGTAATTTAGCCTGCGGCTCGAAACCAGTTCTGTATTACCTATGTAGTTAGTTCGATGTTTATGTTACATGTTTATTATACTAGATTTTCATAACGTACTTTGAATTGCGCTGAACGTGGAAAGGCGTTTATATTTTTAGCAAGTTTCGCTAAAATTATAAAAACTATTAATTAGCTATGTATAGCCAGACTCACACTCACACTTTACACGTGTCTTTTCTTTCTTTCCGTTAAATTTTATGTTATTCGCCACCATAGAAGATCGTTAATACCTTCTGTTATAACCAATTATTTTTCAAGCCACTACAACCAAAAGCATGTGTAAAACTAATGTGTTAAGCTTTATTTTGAGTTCTTTGTACTTACAATTATTTTCAGAAAACCAGTTATGTAATTTTATTATGATAAAAGTGCCATTTGATATATATTTAAGTACACGTAACAATAAACGTGTGTAAAATATATTCAATTTTTTTGTACAATAGCAAAACGTATAAGAAATTTTATCAAAAAAATTTGATTTTAAGTATTGATTAAATATTTACAATAAAAAAATTTAGAATCATTTGAAGTTAGTACAACTAAATAACCACCAATTGATTTAAAATGAATAATTATGGTACGACGAACGTGTGTACGTAACAGTAGGTTTGTAAAATAAAGTACTTAGGCTCCCGTTGTGCGTTAAATTTTATTGTTACGACTATACGTGCATTATACATATTTACCGTCAAAATTTTAATAAAAAATCGACGACTACGCCGAATGACTCTTTAAAATATATTCGTAAAGTATCAAAATAGCTGTAGAGCGGGTGTAAGGCAGTATTGCCACACTGGACAACAACATGGACATGTTGCCAAAACAGTACGCCAGATATGAAAAAATGTAACGAAAAACTTTTTCGCTTTCTCATTCAGAACATAATGGAATGAACTATATTATTAAAGATACTTGACACGGCCTTTCTGAGTGGTCTCACTAATTCAATAAACAAGCTACGCTTCGCATTTTTTTTTCGAATTAATAAAGGAATAACTATTTTTATTCCATTGAGAGATTCTGTAAGTTCTTGTCGAATAATAACATTTGGATTTAACAAAACAATCCAGGTACATTCTATATTCAAAGTTGAAATTTGACGTCAAAACCAGTTTGTAACTTTTCAAAAGTATATAATAAGTTCAGGGGTAGATTTGTTTTTTTTTTTTTATTCTTGATGTGTATATAAAACGTATATATTTGATTAGGTTATGTGAATATAAATACAAATATTCTTTATTATACACTAACAGAGAAAAATTTAAATCGAAAGAAAGAAAATATAAACATGCACATAAGGCAATCTTATCGCAAAAAGAGCGATCTCTTCCAGACAACCTCTAGGATGAAAAGGATATTACGAAGAACTAGCCGGCATAGAGGTGAATACTTTGTGAGAAAGCATAAAAAAAATAAAAAAAAGTGCGTAAGATGAAGTGGCTGAACTTGTGTATTAAAGTATATTATGTCCATTATAATATGCTATTATAATAATTAAAAAACAATAATTGTGTTTGCAGACAAACGAAAAAAAAACCGACTTCAATTACATCGACAAGTAATACAACGTAGATCGACGAAAAAATAGTCAAGTAACTACGCGTTATCAAAGATTACTCAAAAATTAGTTATCAGATCTCGATAAAATTTAAATGTTACCACATGATAAACATCAGCTTTTGATTAAATTAAAAATTATCAAAATCGGTACACCCAGTAAAAAGTTTGCGGATTGCGGGTTTTCGAGAGTTTCCCTCTTTTCTCTGGGATTCCATCATCAGATCCTGGATGCATTATCATAGTACCAAACTAGGGATATCCTCTTTCCAACAAAAAAGAATTATCAAAATCGGTACATCCAGTAGAAAGTTATGCGGTATAATACAACGTAGGTCGACGAAAAAAGCGTCAAGTAAAAACGCATAATTAGATATAACTCGAAAAGTGGTTGTTGGATCTCAAAGAAATTTAAATGGGACCAATTGACACACACCACATTTCGATTAAAAAAAAATTGCCTAAATCGGTCCACCCGGTCAAAAGTTCTGATGTAACATACATAAAAAAAATACAGTCGAATTGAGAACCTCCTTCTTTTGGAAGTCGGTTAAAAATAAAATTTAGGAACGACTTACTCTAAAGAAAATAACATTGTATAATAATATTCAATTTTTAGTCTTCTCGTTACGTTAAACAATTCAGGAAGTATTTTCTGTAATTACATAGTAAATCAAAATATATATTTATACAAGTTTTGTAACAAAATTTGCAAGGGTTTTCTAAAGCATCTGCTTATGAAATATTATTTCAGCCAGAGTGCACTTAGATTTTTCATCTGTGTTTTTATACTTATAAATCACTAAGTATAGAGTGTATACAACGGCGTGTAATGCACTGGTCTATGACTCTGCTCTGAATAAATTATTATTCTCTGGTGTAAATTAAAGCCTACCTACAAAAAATGTGTATCACAGATTACACTAATATTTAAAAATTAAAAGGATCTTTTAAATGAATCAAATTGTTACTAATTGAAATAATAACCCCTAAAAACAAAACATAAAATGACAATTGATATTCGTATCGGCCTTACAGGTGTTTTCCGTGGTCTGGGTATTCATGCAGTCCTTGTGGGTCTCCCCACCGTGCCTCGGAGAGCACATTAAGCCGTCGGTCCCGGTTGTTATCATGTACACCTGATAGCGATCGTTACTCATAATATAATTATTGGAATATATCCGTCAACTCACATTCGAGCAGCGTACACTGTGAAAGAGGCATATGCCCAGCAGTGGGATATTACAGACTGAAGCGTATTCGTATTGGTTGATTAAATGCTACTACGAGTTTTGTACTTCTTATATAGTTTAACTTACATAAACAGCAAAGAGTTCTGTAAAACGTTTCGCTTAGCGTCTCTAAACGCCAGCGCATTAAGTGTCAGCGTCATCATTTTTTGATTTGTAATGAACAATGGATGGTTTTCAATCTCTAAATATAAAAAAATGTGTCTTTGAGAAAAATTTTTTTTCTTTATTTTATCCCCGAAAGGAATGAAAAGGTTTGAATGAAAAATAAATTGCTTATTACCAAAAATACGTGAAATTTACGATAAACATTTTAAATTTTATGTACATTTTTTTATTAAATCATATACATTTAAAAGTGTTTTCGGTTCTTTGAATTTCATCCGCTAGCACTAAAACAAGAACATATTGGGAGGGAGTCCAAGAGCCAAAAAGACTGCACAAACACGCAGACCACGGCAAACACCTATATGGCCAATACAAATGTTTGTCATGTGCGGGGATCGAACCCGTAACCGCCAGCGCAACAGGTACAATCCACGGCTATGACCGTTGCACCAACGCGGCGTTACATATATATACATAAACATATATAATCACGCCTCTTTCCCGTAGGGGTAGGCAGAGACCACTTCTTTTCACTGGCTACGATCCTTATATACTTCTTTCGCTTCGTCCACTTTCATTATTCCCTTCATACATGCTCGTCGGTTTAGGGTGCTCTTGACCTGGCCTTTTTTCAAGACGTCCCTTATTTAGTCTCAGAACGTCCGCCTAGGTCTACCCCTTCCAACCCTTCCATTCACACTCGCCTTATACAGTTTATTCATTAATCGTTCTGCACTCATTCTCTCGACATGTCCAAACTATCTGAACATACCTTTCTCAATTTTTGTCACTACAACTTCTTTCAGACCACAACGTTTCCTTATCTCACTATTTCTTATCATGTCACTCAGTTTAACTCCTATCATACTTCTTAACGCTCTCATATCAACTGTATTTATTCTGCTTTCATGTTTCTTCTACCATACCCCACTTTCACTTCCGTACATGAGTGTCGGAACCAACACCCCCTCATGCACAGCCAAACGAGTCTTGTTAGATACCTCCCAACTGGTCATAAAGGAGTGCAAAGCTCCATTCACCCTGTTTCCTGCATCCACTCTTCTTTTAATATCACTTTCACACTTTCCATCTCTTGTAAACTTTGAACCCACACACACAAACTCATTCACCTGCTCAATTTGTTCATCACCAATCGCGATATTGCAGTCTGTCACTGCCTCATCTCTTTCAAACACCATCACTTTCGCTTTCTTTACATTCATCTTCATTCCCTTTCTATCAAAAGCTCCACTCATAGCAGTTACCATCTCCTGCAACTCCTCGGCCAAAGAAGCAAGTAATACTTGGTCATCAGCATAGAGAAGACATTTGACGAGTAACTCATTTATTCTCAACCCACTTTCAGTCTATTTTAAATCTGTCAAACAATTGTCTATAAACAGATTAAATAGCCACGGTGACGCTACACATCCCTGTCTAACACCTTTTTCGATATTAAACCATTCAGTGTATGCCCCGCTTATCCTCACACAAGCACTAGAATCTAGAATCTTTAGTAGTTCTATTTGTGTTTTATTTTTACTTATATATATATCTATCAAGTTTAAGGTGTTCGATACATTTTAAATATTTATGTACGATAAGATTTACAAAAAACATTAAAAGCAACCTAAAATATCAAATAAATGGTGTCCTAAGTACTTGGTTATTGATTTATTACGAAATAATATAAAAAATCCTATTATTGGACGACGCTCTCAAGGCCTCTTGGGCCTATAGCCTTTGGAGTTGTGCCAGTTCTACGACCAAGTAAGCGTAAAACTCGTGAACCTAAGTTATAGGATACAACAGAAATGTTATTAAAAAGTTTTATGAGATATTTCTCACCTAAACAAACTCTTCGTAAAATTGTAGCTCACTACATCTGAACATTCGCTAATAATTTGCATTTCCCATGTATGGAGGGATCATTTGTCTTGACAAATATTTCTTATAGGGAACCATCGTCATGGATTCTAAAAAAAATAATTTTAAATAAATGATTTTTAATAAAAAACATGTAATGAAAGAACTTATTCTTGATTGTCGGTTAATGGTACTTAATGTGGCAGAATAAATAGCGCATTGGATAGAAAAATTTCCAGGACGTATTAGTTCTCGAGCGCTTGTTTAAAAATTATAACAGGTTCGACGCTGAAGAAAATGCTATGCCTTTTGAGAAAACTCGACTTAAGAGCTTTTCGTACTTTACGAAAAATCTAGATTTCCCAAACCCTTCTTTATAATAAGAAAACGAGTGTGCTTTAGACCACATGACTAAAGTAAAACTTATAAAAACGTAACTCTCTCTCTTTCTATCTTCACTAACTTATCCCTCTTAACTTCCGTCCGCCTCGCCCCGTCACACTTCGTAACACTCTCGTCATGCATTTACCAGCTTACTCCCCTAGTCAAGCATGCGTAAGGAAGTTTTATTTCAAAAAAAGAAACCTCTATTCAGCTGTTAGAAATTCACGTTTTGTTATACCAGTAAAATAAACTAGCGTTAAGTCTATCAAGTCAACATGGACTACATGACGATATTTTATTCAAAATTAGCCTGAAGCGGCGCGTACAGCTACAAATGATCAACATTACACGTGACATGCGAACGGCACGACGTGTCGAGATAACGTCCGAACGAATGGGTCACATCCGTAACACATTGATCGTAATCTCGAAATGAAACGCTGCATTTTGAACAGCTGACAAACGTTTCGCAATTCAGATTAGATTAAATTCGTAATGTACGAGTGTATTTGCTTAGTTCTTGGTACGAGAGAAGAGAATTATTCTTGAAAAATAGGGGTTTCCGTGTAATTGTTAAGGTTCAATAAGCTAACTAACCAATTGTTATTAACGAAATTCTGTCCAAACATAACCAGGATTTTTATTGATAAACTAGCCTAATTCTTTTGATATATGGCGCCATCTGCCGGATATCTGTACAACTTAGACGCCGAACCGCCATCTTATAGAGAAATATAAATACGGCGCCATCTACCAGATATCTGTGCAACTTAAATGTCAAACCACCATTTATTAGGATTTTATAGAATTAATCGATAAAGACACACTTAAGTCGTATAATAAACATTTCATTTGCAATAACAAATCTTGAGATCAATAATTGAGATAAAAACTACCTATCTCTCAAGTTGGACCAAACTACAGATGCTTACAAAACTTGATAAAAATTGATTCAGTAGTTTCGGAGTTTATCGTGAACGCACATCGTGACACGAAATTTTTATATATAAAGATTATTTGACTTGAATTATTATCAACACCGACAATAACAAACACAAAGTTGCTAGGTAAATCTGAAATTAACCATTATTTTAATTTACTTAATGTAGTACAAGTTTCAAGATTCACCGGATTTTACTAAATTAGTATTTTACGATTTACTGAAATGCTTGCATAGCAAGGTAAAATGTACAGAAACAAAATATTAATAAATTTTATAAAAAAGAAATATTTCTAAAAAAAAACAAACAAACAATCTTCTTATTGGAATAAAATCAATTCCCATGTACAAGAGTCGACTGAGCTAGCTGGAACCTTTGTCCTAGAACAACCTCTTTATAAACAAGAGATTGTGGAAATTGATTGAGTTTTTACCTTTGTATGTACTTGTTTATATTATATAATATAGCATGGTCCGTTAATTTGATAGACCAAATAGTTCCGATTTTATTTTTGAACAAAGTTTTAATAGTAAAATATCAATACAATTTCATAAAGTGAATTATTAATATAAAAACATTTTATTAATACAAAAAAAGCTTCTTAGAATAATAACTAACTAAAGAAAAAACTAATCTAAAGCTTAAAATAAAACACGACTTGACTTATCTCATCGCGTGACTGGGGCAAGTTTCTTTACGAATATGGAAATTAAGCCTCACAGATAATATCATAATAAATATACAGTTTGAAAATTTAACAATGTTGTTACGATACGATTCAGCCTGTATCATCCCACTACTGGGCATAGGCTTCTTTCTCCGTGTAGGATAATTGGAGCTTTCACCACGCTACTCTGCTGCAGGTTTGCGGATATGTGTAATGCCATGCTATGCTGCCATGAGTAACAATCGCTATCAGGTATTTATGGTAACAAGCGGAACCGAAAGCTTTACATGCTTGTCAACGCACGGTGGGGAGACACACAAGGACAGACATCTAAACCGGAAAGAAATATTTGTGCAAATACAAATATCCATCCCGAGCGGGAATCGAAACCGCAAACCGTCGATGTTTTAAATGACTACACGCAACACCAGAGTGGAACTTCCAGTAACAACGCAACATTACAACACAGTAACGTATTACTATAATTATAACAATTCTAACCTAGGACGCAAATCTGCTATCAAATATTGTAGCAGTCAATATTTTTTTAAAAGTACAAAAATTAGTTTTGGTATCAAGATCTAGAGTGATGAGGAATGAATTGTTCAGCATTGTCCGTGAATGGTGTGAGCAGTGTCCTCATACTAGCATTGCGATCTCTTTATAGGAATTCTAGTGCTTGTGTGAGAATAAATGGGGCATACACTGAATGGTTTAATACCGAAAAAGGGGTTAGACATGGATGTGTAGCGTCAGCGTGGCTGTTTAATCTATTCATGGACAAATGTTTGAAGGGAATAATGAAAGTGAACGAAGCGAAAGAAGTATGTAAGGATCGTAGCAAATGGAAAGAAGTGGCCTCTGCCTACCCCTACGGGAAAGAGGCGTGATTATATGTATGTATGTATGTATGTATGTATGTATCAAGATCGTGACAGTTGTCAGTAATTGACGCTTTCGTGTTATACAAAAACGAACAAGAAAATGACTAACAATTATGTTGGTTGACTTCACTGTTTAAAAAACTTTGACAGTATACTTACTTTATCTAAGTTTGTGTTTGCATTTGTTCAGATCAAGGTTTTTATTTGCTGATCTTACGTATGTCTTCTTGCAACACACTAGACCTGAAAGCGACAACTTCTTTTCAGAAAATCCACCAACCTGCAATTAAGCTACGTAAGTGGAAGATCAACCATAATCTTTATATATATATATATATATATATATATATATATATATCTAGATCGGCAAACAAGCGTACGGTGCACCTGGTGGTAAGCAATTACTGTAGTTTATAGACGTCTGCAACACCAAAAGCACCACAAGCGTATTACTAACCCTGTCCCCAATTCCCCCCAGGAACTCTGGTCATCTTACTCACCAACAGGACACAACACAACTATCAATATCTACCTACAAGAAAATTTTATTGTCCCTAAGTATCAAATTACCAGGTTGTTTAAATTTAGGTTACACCAAAAATAAAGTGTGGCATTACTCCTCTCTCTCTGTAGAACTATCAAAATTAAGAATAATGATTAAATAACTTACGTTTCACTTAACGTTCAGAACACAGCTTTACTTTATGTTTTGCATCATTCTCGGTTAGACCATCAAGTTATCACACCAAGTTATCGATTTAAATATAAAAATGTACACATAAGTAACATTTCAATATAAAATAATACTGAACTTACAAATAAGTGCATGCAATAAATCAGCCGGTTCCATGACGGATGCTACGATATTTTATTCCCGTGTATTTTTTCAGTCAATGACACGAGAAATGTGTTTCCGGCGTTACAGTTCACCTGGTAAGCTCTAGAGGACCTTCTCATTCGAAGATGAAAAAATGGTTGACATTAAAGTATATTGAAATCATTCACAAGGCTAAGAATTGTCAACACTGTTACACCCGGCTTTACTTAAGCTTTTACTTATTGGCTTTAAGAATATTACTATATAAGCTACTGATAAAGTCTTACAACGAACATTATTCTCAACACTACAATACAAAAAAATAATGACCTTAATTATATTATTATTTACTAGTGTTAACAAATCAGCAAAAGTGTACTTAAAATTAATGACAAAATGAAATGAACCTTTCATTAATATAAATTAAATAGTTAAATCGTTTCGAGGGTTTCGGCCTGTTTAACATTAGTCTAGTTTATTATAATTATGTAAAAGGGGTTGAACGTTTAATATTTTAGGATAGTTAATGACATGTGTGTAATTTAGCTAAGTCATTTATTTCTCGTGACAGAATGAGGGCTACCTTTCTTAATGAAAATGTTTAGATTAATTTTCAGACGAATTTTACGATACGAAATTTACTTTACGAGCTAAAGTGACCTGTTAAATAGATTACTGGTTGAAAAAAAAAAACTAAATTTCTGAACTCTGTCTTAATTAAAGTTTAATTATTTATTTATTTTTAACCTGATTTGTAGATAATTCAACGATATTGTAAATTTTTGATCAATCAGTAGAATAAGATGATTTTCAGTGAGTTTTAATGGAATTATTAGATATCTAGCTTCAATAAACCTTTATGTTTATAGTCGTTACAACATAAGAGACCCGTTTTGACATTTAACAAATACCCTAGAGAGTAACTTGGTACGAAACTGTAAGAAACAATAAAAAACTATTAATAAAATACAGTGTTTTTAAAAAATACGTACATTTTTTGGCGCGTTAAATAATATGATAGAATATATTGGGAGTATTCTTTTCGCGCTACTTTATAGTAGCATGTAATTTTTAATTATTACGAGACGTCTCAAAAACAGTTACGTTCTAAGTCTTTTTTTTTTAATACTAGTGTTATAACTAATAAATTACTGAATTTTACCAGCTTCATTCGATTTCACTCACTCACTTCAGCCTATCGCAGTCCACTGCTGGACATAGGCCTCCCCAAGTTCGCGCCACACATCCCGGTCTTCCGCAATCCTCATCCAGCCTACACCGGCAATCTTACGTAGATCGTCGGTCCAACGGGCCGGAGGACGTCCCACACTGCGTTTGCCAAGACGCGGTCTCCACTCTAGGACCCGTCTACTCCAACGGCCATCGGTCCTGCGACACAGATGACCAGCCCACTGCCACTTCAACTTGCTAATTCTGTGGGCTATGTCGGTTACTTTCGTTCTCTCGCGGATAGTCTCATTTCTAATCCTGTCTTTGAGAGAGACCCCAAGCATAGCCCGTTCCATTGCACGTTGAGCGACTTTAAACTTGTGGACCAGTCCCTTGGTCAGTGTCCACGTCTCGGCTCCGTATGTTAACACAGGCAGGACGCATTGCTCGAAAACTTTTGTCTTCAAGCATTGCGGAATCTTCGAAGTGAAGACTCGACGGAGTCTGCCAAACGCCGCCCAGCCCAACCGAATCCTCCTATCGGCCTCCTTCTCGAAGTTGTTGCGGCCTAGTTGGATAGTATGGCCTAGGTAAATATAATCCTGAACAACTTCGAGAAGGGTACCATCGACCGATACCGGTATCGGTATGACTTGGTTGTTAAACATAACTTTCGTCTTATCCAAGTTCATACAGAGACCGACACGTCGGGAGGACTCGTTTAGGCCGGCCAGCATTTGGCCTAACTCATCCAGCGTCTCCGCAAAGATGACAATATCGTCGGCGAAACGAATTCGATTTGAATCGTAATTAATTATTGTGTTGTTATGTTTACTGAAAAAAGAGCTGGGCGCTCAATGCCGTAAATAAAATTTTGATTTGGCTAATAAACCGCGATATAATCCGAAAAAATTGTTTCATTATAATGATTAAAATTCGTGTAAACATTAGAAAACAATATGAAATAAAGACCTATTGACCTTTTGTACCATTGTAATATTTCAAAATACCTAGAATATTAAAGCTTAAGTTAAATTTCTGATCAAAATTTTTATTAAATGCACTTTACTAGCCCGCTGGCGCAGTTTGCAGCCCTGCTTTCTGTTCCGCGGGTTGCGGGTTCGATTCCTGCCTGAGTCTGGGTGTAATATTTATATTTATATATTTATTATCGCCGAAGGACGATGGTATCCATGGACGATGGTAGCCATTGCTTCATCCAGTCGTTTGCCCCCTTATTATGAAAAAAAGTATTATGGCTTAATATACAATATGAGTTCAAAATTTTTCGCATAACAAAGTCACAATAAGTTACATATCCTTATCAATTCTTATCATCCAGTGGAATGTAAATCCAAGACCTAAATTAATCCACGTACCGAAAAGAGCCTCTTCAACAAGGTAGTCTCTTTCACGGATATTTATCACACCTGCTCGCTGGATACCCTTTAATGTAAATTTATTAAATCATATATCAATTATGTTTTCATTATTGTCGTTAGGAAATCCATCTATTCTAATATAGCAAGGTTTGAACAACTTTCAATAAGGGAAGTGGAAAAATTATAAATTGTTGTTGTATTAAAAACTTAAATTGGAAAATACAGATTAATCATATTAAATCAAAGCTGTCATCTTTTTTTGGAGCAATAAGACATAGTATAGGAAGTCTACCACGCGAAATTCGTCTTATGATCTACAATTTGTCAGTGAAATCACATCTCTTTTACCTTATTGAATTATGGGAAATGCACCCAAAACTAGACTTAAACAATTGAAAATACTTCAGAATAAAAACGAAAAGGCTCTTTTCAACTACGATTTCATGACGAGTACATATCGTAAGATATCTAAAACTAACATAATGAAGAGGTAAAGTTTCTAACCTTGTTTGTTTGTAGGGAGTAATCTTCGGAAATACTAATCCGATCAATGAAAATTCTTTCACTAACAGAAAGTTACACTATTCAGGAGGAATATAGGCTATATTTTATTTTTATTGAACAAAAAATTCAGTGTAAAATAATAGTATATGTAAATCAAGTCGGGGAAATACGCGAGTGAGATGAAAACTTTACTATATTGCATCACAAAAATAAATAAAGCTCAACGAAGTGGGCACGGATCGGCTAGTAATTTATAAGAAAACAAAAATGACTAACTGCTAATTATATCTATTTAATACTCTTGTCTTGATTTATAAACCCTTATTGGCTACATAAGCCACGCGCGAGCACACCAAAGACAAAAACGGAGTTGAATGCAGTCGCCGTGGCCGTAATCGGCCGGGAGGAGTATATAAACCCTTATTAAAAAATTCACATTTAAATTAATTTTATTAGACAAAATGAAATGCCAAGATACTCAAATGACGCAATAAGCTAGTCCCACCTAAAACTAGAACCAATTATGGGAAAAGGGCAATAACATTTTAAGGCGCGCAGCTCTTTAATAACATGCCAGATCATGTAAAGGTCGCAGACTCCTTCACTATTTTCAAACGGAGACTTAAACAATACATCACACAAAATGACAGTAGTAGTAGCAGTAGTTGACTACGAATTTCTTTTATCATCGTTTTTTTTTTCTCTTTTCTCATTTTAACTTCTCTTACGCGTTGGTTATACGATTGACAAAAATCATAGATCAGGTCTGCCACAGAAATACTGGACTGTAACTAAATCTGTCATATAAGTATTGTCGTTTCTCATGCAAATAACTGTATGGTTTTAAATGAGAAAATAAAGATCTTTTTTTATTAACCTTTAATTGTAAATGCTGTGTGCTGTGTGGCTACGGCACTAAAGAATTTAGCCAACTCCTCTCTTCCCGTGGGTGTCGTAAGAGGCGACTAAGGGATAACAAGGTTCCACTACCACCTTGGAAATAAGAAGCCGACCGATGGCAGAATAACCATCCAACTGCTGGCTTTGAAATACACAGGCCGAAGACGGGCAGCAGCGTCTTCGGTGCGACAAAGCCAGTACTGCGGTAACCAACCCGCCTGCCCAGCGTGGTGACTATGGGCAAAACACACGAGTTCACGTTATTTTTGGCGTAAACTTGTGGAGGCCTATGTCCAGGCTGTAATGATGATAATGATGTAAAAAACTGTGATGATTATTTATTCTTAACAAAGTAAAATCTTGAAAAGACTAGTTAACTAGCAAATTTTGTGTGAGTTTGTGTGTGTGTGTGTGTGTGTGTGTGTTTATGTGAACATGCGCGTAGAGGTACACATACGTTCTTTTAATAAATCGTATTTGAAAATACTAACTTGAATCTATTTTTATCAAGACCAGGAAAATTATTTGTCAGAAAGATAAATAAAACAGAAAGAAATTCTTTGTTATCGTTACGAGAATAGATAAAACAAAAACAAATCAACGTATTGTAAGTTAATAAGGAAGTATATTGCTGCCTTATTTGATTGATTTAAGATGTCGTAGATAAGACTCTTGAAGTGTTACGAAACGTGTTAAAAATGTTTATCTATACGAGTTTTTCATTATACTGTAATGCTTACATAGGTTTTATTTATTTATTTATTTTTTTACAAAGTAAATCTGTAAAAACATTGTAAAAAAGTCCCAAAATATCTGAGTGGCTTTCAGTTGAAAAAAAACCATGCATAACAATCAATTAACGAATATATTTTTTGTTTGTGCCTTTATTTATTTTGACGACAATTTTATTATTTTTTTGCTTAAAATCTATAACATTTCCATGCTGTGTGGCTACGGCACTAAAGAATTTAGCCACCCCCTCTCTTCCCGTGGGTGTCGTAAGAGGCGACTAAGGGATAACAAGGTTCCACAACCATCTTGGAACTTAAGAAGCCGACCGATGGCGGGATAGCCATCCAACTGGTGGCTTTGAAATACACAGGCCGAAGACGGGCAGCAGCGTCTTTGGTGCGACAAAGCCAGTACTGCGGTCACCAACCCGCCTGCCCAGCGTGGTGACTATGGGCAAAACACATGAGTTCACGTTATTTTTGACGTAAACTTGTGGAGGCCTATGTCCAGCAGTGGACTGTATAGGCTGTAATAATAAAAATATAACATTTCCACTCGAGCAGTATCACAACCTAACAACCAAATGAGTTTCAAATGATGCTGAGTATCTGGAAATTCGCTATTTTGACAGCTAAAATAGGGTAACGCGCGTGTGGTGCTGTTGTTGATGCAGTCGTTCATAGGCTACTGTAGACAGTAGGCTATGAACGACTATCAGTGGGCTTACATATAAAAACTCCTTTAAAAATATCTCCATTTTAACAATAATTGAATATAATAATCGTAAAACTTATTCACTTGAAAAACTCAATTTCTAGACTAAAGCACTCACAGAAGCACTTCTGTCTTCAAAGCGTATTTTCAGTTAGAGTAGGAACTGCGATAACAAATCTAGATAGTTCGGATGTAAACTGCAAACTCGTAATACGACTTACTATGCTGTCCAAGCATTTGAAGATGCTTGTGACCGTATTTCGCATCTAAAGCTCTGATCGTAGGATAAGTTTTAAACGTTTTAAGTGCGTTCATATTTAGTATTGTCAACTTTCGTCAGATTTTCAGATCAATGTAGCAATATATTGTCGAAGAGTCTTTACTATTTTATATGTATAGGAAAATAAATGATTTATATAAACACTTTCATCATAGTTATGTCAAAGTAGTACTCGTAGATACACACATATACAGTACTCGTAGATATACAGTACATAATAGTCATTGTTATCGAGCGTATTAGACTTGCTATATGTACTCCTACGTATTTATTACCTACTATTTATTTTTTCATTAGTATCACATGCCTACCTAAGTCTTTTTCCCGAGCCTCATTATTTGGGCAGACGTCGTTGACGGTCGTATTCGAAACGCAATATTTTGAAGTAATTTTATAAAAGTTTTCTTTTCTTAATTTTATTTTTAAATTCATCTATGTTGCTTAGTTAAGTTAGGTTAGTTTAGACTATTTGTCATTGAATTGTTAGGTTTGGAGCGGTCCCCCAAAGCAATGTATTTTTTTTAGAATTATTAATACTCGTACATACTTAGGTACTTTAAAATTGAGTTTCTTTAATTGTTTTTTACTTTTTAAAGGTTATTGTGTCGGCTTTTTTTAATTTTTAATTTAATTTTTATTATATTCTCTTTATAGGTACACTTATTATAATGTAGATTTGGTATTTTTAGCAGACAGACAGACAGACAGATACGTGAAACTTATAACACCCCTCTTTTTGCGTCGGAGGTTAAAAATATTTTTTTTTCTTTTTAAAAATATTTTCATTAGCTAACCTAAGTCTAGATCTAGTATTTGTTTGAGTTAAGCTATTTATGTATATTTTTTTAATATTTATTGAGTTTGCGTTCTCTTATAATTACCATTCCATACATTTTATACATTATCAAAAATTATAGCAATAAATAAAGTAAATAACTTAAATGTCCATAGACTTACAAAATGTTTACTAAATTACCTATCTACCTATTTCATAGCCATGTAATATTCATTTCTGTCATGAATGATTTTCAATGACAGCGTGTTTTATTGACTGAAACGTATCGCCAAGAAGAGGTTTTATAAAAATAGAATATCAGAAAATCCTTCATTTATAATAATAATGACACCTAAAAATTCTTTTACTCATAACGTATAATGACTTAATATAACTTGCTTGGTAGTATTTTTATTAAATGCTGTATCAGTTTCTCTATTAGTCTCTATAGTGAACAATAGCATAATAAAAATATTTAGGTAGAACAACTATCTTTTTGAATAGACTGTGGGTAAATTTTTAAATTTAATAATGTCTGGTTAGTTGCTAAGTAAGTTAGGAAACTGTAGTTACAGATATCTGAAATAGGTAGATTTTTTTTTTAGTAAATATCATCCATGGGCTCTTATGAATGTATTATTCTTATCCTATAATAGTTAAACAAATTATTTCAGATTGATTATTCTGTGACTGCTTAAATAGGCTAATGTTGATTAAAGGTAAAATCAATAAATACGTCAAAATCACCGAGAAGAACCAATTTGCTGCTTTTTAAAGTAGAAACAAAACTTGATTCCTGTCTTCTTCTGTAAGTTCCTTCTATAAACATCATGTATTCACATCTTTAACAAATTATCTTTATATAGAAATACATTTGTTGATACTTCTTTTATATACCACTAGGTCGGCAAGCAAGCGTACGGCTTACCTGGTGGTAAGCGATTACCGTAGCTTGCTAAGATGGCTGCAACACCAGACGAATCGCAAGTGCGCTGCCGATCCTACCAACAATCCTCCTTGGAGCGTCGGTCACCTTACTCACCACAGAAACACTACACTGCTTGAAAGCAGTATTATTTAGCTGTGATCTTCTGAAAGGTCGAAGCACTTCTCCAGTCGGTTTGCTCCAGATTTTGAGCAGGTTATATCCTACTCCGCCCTACCTCAGTTGACTCTTCTACTACTACTACTACGTGATGATATCACTCGATATCAAGTTACACGCCTGCTCGTAGAGTGGAAGTTTATACTGTTTATTTTTTTGAATAAAAAAAATCTGTCAAAATATTTGAACCAATGAACCTTTCAATTTGTTTTCAAAACTTCGTTACATTTACGAAACGAATAGGGATAAAATAAACAAAGGTTGATTTTTGTCTTCTAAGCGTAAACACATGTCCTTTATTCCATATGATCAATACATTTTCGCTTAGTTAGATGTTACAAATTGTGTGTACAAAAGAACTATATGAAAAAAAGTAAAATCAACTTAATTGAAAAAAAAATTAAACTCATGTCCTAAAAACTGATAAAACCAAACTACTAAACTAGACTTTTACTGCTATGAAAACTGTGATTAATATGATTTTTTTACTGCATGTTTTTATATTATCATAAACTTTAAATTTTAGAAAAGTATTTTGTTTTCGCTTATATTAAAGTTTATTTTAATACCATGAGAAATTTTAAATTATTTTAACATCCAAGAGTGGATGGTAGAAAATTGAAATGTAATCTTCCATTACTACTACTTACTACCTTGGAACTTAAAAAGCCGACCGATGGCGGGATAACCATCCAACTGCTGGCGGGATAACCATTCAACTGCTGGCTTTGAAATACACAGGCCGAAGACGGGCAGCAGCGTCTTCGGCGCGACAAAGCCAGCCCTGCGGTCACCAACCTGCCTGCCCAGCGTGGTGACTATGGGCAAAACACATGATTTCACGCCATTTATGGCGTGAACTTGTGAAGGCCTATGTCCAGTAGTGGACTGCGAAAGGCTGATGTGACTTCCATTACTATTCGATCGCAAAAGTAATGTTAAAAAGAGCTGTGAACTTCAGTAACTTAAAATATATTAAATGTTACGTAAATTATTTTTAGTCATAGTCCGCACACTGTTACAAAATACCAGGATGATTCAAAAATGCACCTCTGTAAATAAATATAAATATTATTACAACCTCTGAAATGAAATAAGCTTCTTAGTTCTTAATTTAAATTTAATTGAGATTCGACAAGTACTTTTTTTTGTCGACCTACGTTGTATTAAACCATATAACTTTTCACTGGATTGATCGATTCTAATAATTTATACTTTAATCGAAATATAATGCTTGTCATGTAGTCCTTTTTAAATATGATCGAGATATAATAACTACTTTTTGAGTAATCTTTCATTACGCGTATTTATAAGACGGTGCAATGCAACGCACGCCAACGCCATCTATCTGACTTCATTAAAACTACTTCAGCGAAGAATCGATCCAAGAATGCATCTACTATAACATACTGAGCTGTATTATGCACAAGGGTAATAATTTTGATGATTTTTGCTTTAATCGAAAGCGGATGCTGTCCCATAAATAAATCTTACATCAAAATGAGCGTTGCTTCAATACGATGACATAGCGTTGCCTTATAAAAGTCTGGGTTGAATGGGGATTGCCGAAGATAATAAAGTATGGCTAAAAATTTTCCGGCAATTTTTTCACGATTTATCTATAACACACTAAAGAAGATAATTATTTAATTTTTATCTATTAATCAGGTCGATGAAGATCACGTCTAGTTCGTATCTTAGACTTTTAGTTATTATAATTATATGAAACCTCTCAAGTCATAACCTACAATAATACTTGACCTGCTTAAATACACTCATATTACATCATAATTCCTTAAATAACTCACTAATAAAATTAGAACATGTAAGTATTGATCAACGGTTAGTAGGCTTCTGAATGTGGTTCGTTAGCGCTCAGAACGCGCGCGCCTGTTCTAGAGCAATATTATATAGGCGATATTTGATTAGAGTATATATGAAGGTACTATGGTATTTTTCACTGTTTACTTGGTGTTTTAGAATTGTTATCGCTTTGTAGTGTAGTGTTGATGCTTTTGAAGATAACATTTTTTTGTGTTTTTTTTTTTTTTTTTGAGGAAAACTGGTTTCCGATTATACACCTGAACCGTTTTATATTATATTTAATTTAATATACACGTGTTACAAAACAATATAAAATTTTGTGGTAAAAATTAAAATTCACTTTCTAACATTTCCTTCTAGTCAAGGTAAAATGCAAATACTGTGTGTTACTGTATGATTTTTGTGGTATTTTAATTTAAATTATTTCAGGCATAATTTTTGAGACTATGTAAAATTCAGAAAGCTTAGAGGAATGAATCTTGAAATGGCATTTTGAATCCATTGTTAAGTAACACGTTGTCTGGAAGAGATCGGTCTTTACATATTTTTATTTAATTCTTTTTTTTTTTTGACATCATTCTGGTATAGTGGGGTGTGTACCATGTACCTGCTGACACCCCCCCCCCCCATACGACTTCCGCTCGGATGGGATATTTGTATCCGTACTAATATTTCTTTTCAGTCTGGTTGTCCGTATTTGTGTGTCTAATAATGGGAACCATACCTAGAAGAGAAGACTGAGCTGTCGGTCCTGATTGTTATCACAGACACGTGATAGTGATCGTTACTCATAGTAGGAAATTTATGCACCAATCTACGGTGGAGGAGCGTGGTAGATTAAGTTCCGACCTTTGTGTTACATGAAGAAAAAGGCCTATGCCCAGCGGTGAGATGTTAAAGGCTGAATCAATCAATTGATTAATTTTTATTTTCATTTCTTTTAACGGTGTATAGTATAAAATAAATTTAAGCACTTTTAAAATATATTATAATTTGCTTATTTTATAATTTTTAGAAGTGAATTACATTTAACCCCAGTTGGAATCAAAGAACTTACTAATTTTATATTTAAACTATCAACAGTTTTTTGTTACGCTTATAATAAATTGAAATAACAGCTTCATAATTATGAGAAAATAATAACAAATAAAATTATTAAGTAAAAGTAGGTGACATAATTATATCAAAATGAATTAAGAATTATTTGATATCCTCAAAAAATATAGCATACCTATAATAAAGTAAGCTTTGATATAATTATATTTGTTTCAGATAAATAATATCCAGGGATGAAGAAAACAAAAAACAGTCATGGATTTGGAAAACGGTCAGTGAAATCAAATAATCCCACAACTTCCGAAGCGGAGAAAACAAAACCGAAGTTAGATTCAATTGACGAGGATGAACAAGGGTTTGGGGGATGGCTCAGGTAATACAAAAAATTATACAATAATATTAATTAAATATTGTAATTCCAATTAGGAATTATATTTTAGACGTGTATCATATATCGAAGTTATACAATTTTGGGAATATCATTATGGGTTTTTACAGTAGCATTAACGTTACATATTTATTATTTTATGCTGTGTGGCTACGGCACTAAAGAATTTAGCCACCCCCTCTCTTCCCGTGGGTGTCGTAAGAGGCGACTAAGGGATAACAAGGTTCCACAACCATCTTGGAACTTAAGAAGCCGACCGATGGCGGGATAGCCATCCAACTGCTGGCTTTGAAATACACAGGCCGAAGACGGGCAGCAGCGTCTTTGGTGCGACAAAGCCAGTACTGCGGTCACCAACCCGCCTGCCCAGCGTGGTGACTATGGGCAAAACACATGAGTTCACGTTATTTTTGACGTAAACTTGTGGAGGCCTATGTCCAGCAGTGGACTGTACGGGCTGTAATGATTTATTATTTTACTATACATAAAAATCGTAAAAGAGCTACTGACTATTTATACATTTAGATCAAACTTCAAGAAAATAAAATAAATTGGATTAGAAATAACTTAGAGATTCACGTTTGACGTCTATACATGTAATATAATTATATAACTAGCTGTTCCCGCAATTTCGTCCTCGTGGAATTTATCAAAAAAGTAGCCCACTTCGCATACAATAAAAGTAAATAAGCGCATAAAATAAAAGTAGCCTTAGTTACTCCTTACTACATCAGCTATCAGCCAGTGAAAGTCCCGTCAAAATCGGTCCTGCCGTTTCAGAGATTAGCCGGAACATACAGACAGACCGACAAACTTGTAAAAAATGTTATTTTGGTATATGTACCGTGTATACTTCCACGTGCATTTAGTAATAAGCGCTTATTTTAATATTACAAAGAGGCAGTCCAATTTTAATTATTTGTATAGATATATATTGATCCTTAAATCTTAATGAAGTAATTTAAGTAAAAAAAAAACTTGTTTGCCTTGGACCACACAACTGGAGTAAAACTTCTGCAAAATATGCCTGCACTGTGTTTTAGACACACGAAACGTAAGTAGCTATGACAGAAAGAGAAAAAGAAAATGTGTGCTTGCACCTATCTCTCTTGCTCTATTTGCCTCGCCCGATCACACTTTTCGTGACGCTCTCGTCACGCATTCACTAGCTCTTTTAGCTCAGTCTACTGCTGGATATAGGCCTCCCCCAGTTCGCGCCAGATATACCGGTTTTCCGCAATCCTCATCCAGCCTACACCGGCAATCTTACGTAGATCTGCGTCATGTCGTCTGCGATCACACTGCGTTTGCCAAGACGCGGTCTATGGTTATTGTACATTCTCAATATACCGTCTAGAAGATTAAGCTTTCATAATTTCCCTGTATTTAAGTATTCATAGTGATCTTGGAAGATCAAAAACTTGTACTGTATTAAAGATGTAATTCAATAATTCATGATTACAAATCCACTAGCAAAAGTTAGTCTATAATAAATTTATGTTTAAGAAATAAATATATTTCGAACAAAAGATCACCAAGAGTTCATAATATACACAGGTTTATGGAAATTGATTTCAGAAAGTCCAAAGTTTACCCTTCTGTGACCGAGCGACTAGTTTATAAAAATATTTATTGCATATTAGAAAAATGTCGACAATCATTTTTACGTGTTTTATATTATTTTTGATTATTATTGATGTATATGTATTTACTACTAGCTGCCCGGACAGACTTCGTTCTGACAAAAGTTTAAATTAGTAAAAAAATAATTTCTTTTTTAATTTTTTTAAGTATTAAAACCTTCCGTGGGCCTTAAGGAACATACAAAAAACAAAGCCGAATTGGTCGAGCCATTCACGCGTTATGCGCTTAGCAACATCAATAATATATAAGCCTACGTTAAAACTTGTTTGTAAACTAATACTGTATTTATAGTAGCCACTTTTTGTACAGTAAGTATTGAAAGGTCGCATTTCGGGATAATGCCTTCTTTTCACTATCATTTGTCATTAAAATAATGTTTTAATTATTGTTTATTCTGTATCTTACTTTGTCACATATAATACTTTGTCGTGAGTTGAGTGTGTCGATGTGACACACGGTAAAAAAATAAAATATTGATAAACTTTTAAAAGGAATTGCACTATTTAAATATCTGACAAATAACTATTAATTAAATACTACAATAACATTATTTATAATCAAATAAATTGGGCTATTTTGCTCATACGTAAAACAATAAATTTAATTTAATTTTGTAAGATTGTAGTTATGTTTGATAAAACGATACGAGGACACTGTTGCTTCTTGTTTGTTTTACATACAAAAAACTATTTTCACTGCTCGGCAGAAAGGCGGTCTTGGCTTTCTTCCAATGAAAGCTTGATAGGGATCAAGCTAGAATTGACAATAGATAGCTTTAAAACCGAAATCATGTTAAATTTGCTGCAACAACCGCATTCAAGCAATTCTCACGAATTTTCTCATTCTAAAAACAACAATATCGCCTTTTTTGCGGTTTGCTAAGTTAATTTTGTTGTTTTATTTCATTTTTACTATCAAATCCAATAAAGAATGAAACACGACACTTAATAAGCAGTAAAAAGGCTAGAATATGACATTTGAATATTCCAGTCAGTGAATAAAATTTAAATAGCCTACTTACTATATGAACTATTCAATACATTTCATAAATTTATCGACAGATACGTATATTAACAACAAAATAAATTTTATACTAACTAAATAACTTTTAAACTTTATTATATATTTTATCTGTTTTATAATAGAGTATATCCGCCAACCCGCATTGGAGCAGCGTGGTGGATTAAGCTCTGATCCTTCTCCTACATGGGGAAAGAGGCCTATGCCCAGTAGTGGGATATTACAGGCTGAAGCGTATAATAGAGTATAAATAAAAATAAATGTGCCAATGTACCTACAAAGTGCAGCATCTGTCCATAGACGTCGAATTTGTAACAGAAATTCTCTTTACGATGCCAATGTGGTGTTACAACTTGCATTCGTTGTCCTAGGTGATAAAACAGAAGTGAGTCGTATTTGTGTATAGTAAATTAAAACAAAGAGATGCATGATGCCAAGAAAATTGCGTGCAGCTAAGCAAACACAAATCTCGGTTAATTGATAAAGCCTATAATTACCCTTAGGGTGCAAGCAGTCCAGTCTATTCGATCCATGTATTTACGTACTGTTTCCGTTTGTGTAAAATTAAATGTTATAACATTTTTTATTGTGTATGTCAGATGATAAAGCATTGAAAGAAAAAAAAAACATTATAACAAAGAGGTATCTCACTATCAACAGTAATATCATTTATTTTCAATAAATACATTAACCTATTTTTTTTCGAAATAAAAAATAATAAAAATAAATAACAATTGAATTCTAAACCATTCCGGATCTCCAAATAAAATATTACTATCTCATTAATTTCAATTGTTAACTAAGTTGAATACAATCAGACGATTATTAGCAAATTGATTGAATACATATTTAAAAATACCAGTATTAAATAGGTACCTCCTCTTTTTTTTAAGTCCCGTAAACGATTTAAACTTGAGTCACATACAAATTTGCAATACTATTAAGACTTAAGTTGAGAAGGATATGAACTAAATATGTTTTAAAAAATCTTAAAGATTAAAATACATTAATCTATTTTCCAGATCAGCTGACGGCTTGGAGAATATGAAACTGTTTGTAATAGCGAACAGTATCGTACTACTTACGACAATTTCATACCCACATATAAAATATATGTTTGAAATTATTACGGACGCTTTGTATGGACCCGATAGTTTTTTTTAGCTTAATGTTCTCGGTTGATGTATCAAGCAATTTGAATATACAGCAATATTTAAAACATTTTTTATGAATATATATTGTCGATATCGATAATCATCGATATATCGAATAATCGATAGTTATCATTTTCAAACTGTTCTTGTGCGTTATGTTTACACACTTGCAGGTTTCTTCAAAATTAATTTTAAGGTGTTAATATCTTACATTAACTGTAGAAATAATATCAAAACAACATCTACTAAAAATTAAAGCTACTACTTTATATAATATGATTGTATGATAAATAATATGTTAAAAGAAATTTTTTCTAAAAATAAAATTTAATACGTTATTAAAAATAAATCATCATACTAGTGTCACAAGTAATGTTTTTTTCTAAACGTGTTTTAGTCACTGATACTAATAAATGATGAAATAAATATACACAAGATTTAATGTAAGAACCTCAGAACGGTATTCTTAATTAAAAGATCCGTCGCCGTTTTGCGACAAGTGTATAACACGCTTAGACTTGTTAATTATTTCTAAAAAAAAATAATTAATAATTCAGAATTATTTGATTGAAATAGAGAAGTGATTAGTTTTATAAGGAACATTTTGTATTGATATTTTAAAGGAGTACTAATAGTAATAGTAGCCATATTATAATATAAATATAAAATATAATATTTTGTGCTCTTAATAGAAAATTTGTAAATTTTTCTACATAATACAGTAGGAAAGTAGTACATTTGTGAGAGATAAAATTATACAATCAAAATGCTAGCTTTTGTAATCCGTTTAATATTTTCGTTAGGTGTCATTGTGTGGTATTCTATGAATGTATGGAAGATGATAACGGATTATTTCAATAGTGAATTTAAAAAGATCGTTTATAATAATACCGAAGAATATGAAGAAGTGGAACTGTAATAATGAGTTTAAATAAATTCATGTTTTATATGTATGTATTGGCTATGCTTGTCAAATTTTGTTACACAATATTTTTGCAATAGCTAGAAATGTTTTTCTATATAGGTATAAGAATACTATTTAATACTTCTTTTCTTAAATTATGTACAGAAGGATAGTTTTAGAACACCCATCGCTAAATTTTCTTATTGCAAGAGAAAATTATATTATAATAAAAAACAGACTATATTAATTACAAACACTTAATTTTTTTTTTGTTTTAGATATTCTTTTTTTTCTATGAAATTGTTTAATAAACTAACCGGTGGATAGTGGGATTATGAGCCATTTTAAAAGTCTTATAATTAGAAAATTGCAAATATAGCGCTGGCTAGAAAGATATAGGGATGTAGAGATTGGGAATTTTGCCTTCCTTTTGTCGCTACGTAGTCATAAACTTTGGTATCACCGATTTTCTGTAATAGTATATGGGATTGTGCGTTTTCATCAAGAGAAGATTTTTGTATCACATACAAGAGAACAAACGATATAATATTGTCCAGATAAATACTGTTTTAATTGTGTAGCAATGCTAATTTTTCAAACTGAAGATGTATGGCTTTTTTATTTGATATTATAATTAATACAAATTTTGAAATATAATGTAGCTATTTAATCAAGTTTGTTTTTTGTAATTATAAATGAATTTGTTTTTGTATACAAATTGAATAAATTGTATAAATTTAATCGTTCGTAATTTAATAACATTTAAGTATCCTCATATTTTATATAAAACTTTTGTATTTATGTCCACACAATATTGTATAGATTTAATAAATGTCTCAGTAAAATAAATAAATTATTATTTGATAGAAATATATTTCAGGATATTTCAGAGATAATATTTTCACTAAGCACTTGTAATGCTTACTACAAGAACCTTGAAGAATAAGGATAAATATTTTCATCTTACAGATAATTGAAAAAAAAAAAAACGAAATTTCGTTCTATCTCCTAAAAGTCTTAAGGCCTATAGATGTAATTGAATCGCAAAAAATAGTCTGTTACTCGTCAGTGAATTGAACGAATGAATTCGTGAAGTGATTAATATTAGTCACACAGTACTTGTAGACTTCTTTCAGTAATTTAATGTTTTAAACGCCTATTCACAAAAAGTGATATCAATCTCAGTCTCAATAGGGCTAACCCAAATAATCAACAAAATATTAGTGTTAATCAAAACTGCATCGTAAGTTCGGTAACTTACGATAATAAAGATATCCACATGTAAATTTTAAATTTTCTTTGATTACAATGAATACAATATAATTATCGATGGTTTATTTTTAAACCTTAACTATAATACTTAAATTGTTCAATAAAAAATAATCTTATGTAATTATGGTGACTTCATTACAGCTCTCACGATCATCTATATTTCGCAAGCCACTTTGTAATCCTCACTGTGATTGGTGATTTTAGTTTGTAAATTTTAATTTTACTAGGTGACTATAGTGAGGGATCAGTCAAACCTCTATCTAAAACTAATGAAACTTCATTTTTAATTCATTCACAGTACTCATATGTGTGCTGCATCAGCTCGATTCCGAAAACTTGTTAATAGTATGGCCTGCTTCAGATGCGGCTCCTTCCGAATCGATACGCAAAGGTTTTGCTTTTTGGCAATATTCCAAATGCATTTGTGCAAACTTCATGACTGAAATGCGATTTATTAAAAGAGTAATAGCTAAGTAATTATTCCATTAGCAGTAGTAGAGTCCTGTTTTATGTTGCTGTTTTTAAAGTGCAAGTTTTAATTTGTAAATGCATTTTTGTTTTTCGTGAATAAAGTTTCCTAATTTATTTAAAGAATTTGTTTTTAAACTATATTATTGTACTTCACGTTCAATTGTCACACACGCCGCATTGGACAATATTAAAATAATATTTTGGATATTTAGTGTGATAGTAGTCAAAGTGTCAGTAATGCGTTTGAATCAAGTATTGCATACATTTTTTAAGAAGATTTCTGCCTCTACTTACTTTGTTATTGAGACAGAAACTTTAGTACTACGGTAAATTTATACACACTGCAGGCTTTGTACTTTAGCTGACAAAAAAAAATCTATGTCCATACATATGTGGTGAAATTTTTTATTATATTGTTAAGTTATTCGACATTTATTTATTCATTTTACCTTCATACCTACTAACAATTTATTGAAAATTTAACAACCACAGGTATGGTTCTATAAAGTTATCTTTGGTCTGTAAACAAGAGACAAATAAACAATGGGACAAAAGGCGTCGAATCCCTTCGACAAGCCGCATTTGTAAACACAGCGTAGCATTTAGTTCGAGATTAACACAAATAAACTTCTAACCATATTATGATTAATCGAATACAAAAGCCAGAATATTAGTATTCAAATAGTTTACACAAGAAGTAAATATTCAATTCTAGACAATTTCCACTAATATTTTAATAATCACTCAACCAATCCTCTAACGGATTATAAAGTGTTAAATATTTCTAGGCCCATTCGTAATTTATGCTCTCAAAAGCCACTTCATCTAACATTCATAACATTAAATAATCAATACTGTCAGTCTCCTTCAAACTGGCAATGGGCCAGAACGCGTTTTCTATCTACAAACCTATACACTCTATGACTATTACATTCTCTAAATTCCAAAAGCCAATCATCACACTGCCTACACACAGCAACATAATGTGCCTAACTACGTACGCTTGTCACACGCTAAGAGTAGTGATTGCTAGATTGGTATTACCAGTGAGAATACTTTAAAACAACAGTCAATGTACTGTTGATAGATTACTGTATAATTTTCCTTAGACTCTATTATACCTTTGTTACAAAAAAGTAATATCAATTACACTTATTTACTTTTTTAAGTTTCCCAGCTCATACTCATAGCTCAGCTTATTTACTTTTTTAAGTTTCCCAGGCAATAACGTCTCAGCATAGGTAGACTGATGATCTTAAGAAGACAGCGAGAAGCTGCTGGATCAGAGGACGCAGGACCGGAAGCAGTGGCAAACATTAGGGAAGGCCTATGTTCAGCAGTGGACTGCTAAAACCTGATGGATGATACAAGGCTTAAAAAACTAAAACTTCTTATATATCGCAAGAAAATCATCACACATATGATTTTTTAAACGTTTAAATTTCTGTTTGAAGTCATCCGACATTAAAACGAAATAGTTATGACAAACAATCATATCTTCAAATACCTTCGGTTTCTTAACCTTTCGTATGTTGAAACACCGGCTCCCGGTATAAACACATTTTCGCCGGAACTGTTGACATACCGGGAGCCGGTATGGGTAAGTGTGTTCTCATAATCGCTCTAAAGCACGTCATTGTATATACCCTATCCTTTCTAACACGTTACAAATGCATAAAGAAGAAACAGGCTGACTAGTGAAGCCAAAATCTCGCGCAGCTTTAGTGTAAAAAATTTAAACACGAGTCAGTCAAAACTCCGCCATCGCCTAGGTGACTACTTATTTTTTTTGTTGGTGAAAACTTGTGTTTTATCTTAAAGTGATTCGCTGAATATTAGAAAAAACGATGGAAGGGTAAGTAATTATTGATTATGTATACAAATTATATAATAGTTCTGTTAATTTTCACTAAAAATCGGTCTGTAACTATCAGCATGTTCAATGTCGAACACGTGACGACGATTTTATTGTCGTCATATTTCAACCAAAAATGGATGAAAAGGCAAGTTGATGTTAGATCTAAGACGTAAAAATAATTAGTTTTGATATATTTCATAGGTAGCATTATATTTCTTTCAAAAACATGAAATTTGTAATGAAAATGTAAAGTACATAGTCTCATACCGGGAGCCGGTTACGTCAACAGCATACGTTTGACAGTCATGTTTTTTGTGTTTCTGGGATGCTTCCTAAGTATGGATATGCCTCAGGAATGTTTTTGTATGCATTAAAATTTTAATTTATTTTTGCAATTTTTTTCATTATCGGTTTTTCTTTTGGTTTTTGTATTGAGCTATTTTTAAAGAAGCTTTACGAAAAAATATGTTTGCACTTTTTTATTTTTTGCATTATTTTCTTTTGCATTGTTTCTTTTTTCGGTGTTTGCATGAACTTTGATTTTTTCTGCTTTTTTAATATAAGAAGACAACGACGATCTCGGAAACGACGTGGAAGTGGAGCGACTACGCGCGGGGTTCGAGGTGGTGCGCAGGGTAGGGGCCGTGTCCGCACGCGCGGCGGTCGTGTTTGTGGTCTTGGTGCTGGTACTGCTGGTCTTGGTGCTCATAGGCCCTCAGTTTCTGACTCGTAATTGCTTCTTATTTTTACTAACAAAATGCTTATAAATATTATTAATAATGAATAAAGTATTTTAAACAATTAATTTATATTTCAGTGTAACTAGTGGATCGTTGCAGAGCTATAACGAGGTTCATGCTATGGAAAGGCCACTCCATGAAAGCAGGAGGAGGGAGCTGCAGTCAGTGAAGACAGTACCTGAAGGGTAAATTAATGTTAAATTATTATAGTTTATTCTATAGTAAGTGTTTCATTATTCTGGTATATGGTAATAAAATTAACACTTTTTTTTGTAGATACCAATCCTTATGGTCGTCCATACAAGAAATGGTGCTCCCCTCCCCCTCTACGAGTCAAGAGTCTCCGATGTGCTCGGCTCCACCGTCTCCGGCTCTGTAAGTATACTGTTATTTTTTAAATTTTCAAATGCAATTAGTTATCAACCGTAACAATTAACATGGAATACCTATATTTGCAGGTATGTTGAATGTGGTGGGAGCGGGCAGTCAACTCCCCGAATTACCACTGTAAAGAGACCCGCGTAAGTTTTCATTTTATTTTATTTGTTTCTAAAGTTTTATTTTATGAAACAAGAAAAAATATTTACATCTTTTTGTTGTTATAGAAATAATGACTCTACTGGAAAGGGCGAGGAGGTTCCGGCTTCGAGGCGGTGCTTGTAAGTTCAAAAATGAGCAAAATTATATTTTTAGTTATTACGATACTGGTACTGATTTTCTTATTTTCTAAGGATTCCTCCAGACGGGGCTTCATCTTCATCATCAGCCGTCAGGGCTCGTCCTTTGAGGGACGCGGAAATTGCCCGAATCTTGAATCATGGTAAGTGAATATTTTTCTTTCAGACCTATCTTTTAGTAGTATATATATATATATATCTGTTTACATAGGTAAAACAGACTACAGTATATTATTATTATTTATACAGGCAGTGAAGAGGATGCTGACAGCGATGATGAAGATGAAGATGAAGATTTAGTTCAACCAGTGCATCTGCTGAGGAGAACTGAAAGACTTTTTATGTCTGAGGAAGACACTGAGGTGCCACCGATAAACGCTGCTATAGACTTTGAGTGGCCACCTCAACTTCCCTCCGGCCTGCAGCCCCAACCTAGCGCCCAGCCCGAGCCCGAACCCAACGCAGAGCCTGAACCCAGTGCCGACCCCGAAGCCAGCGCCGAGCCATACAATAAGTTTGATTTTAAGTGGAGAGGGTTTTCAGAATCTCAAATTCCTCCTGAATTGAGAAGGGAACCATTCTCCGAAATTAATTGTGGTCCCACAGTTCCATTGGCGAGCCCATATGAGGCATTTACTGCTATATGGGATCGCCAAATAATGGAACACATTTCAATGGAGACAAATAGATATGCTCAGCAAGAGGTAACGGCCATAATTCATCAGGGGCTACTTTTGCCAACCAGTCGTATCACGCGATGGCGGGATACGAATCCAGATGAGCTGTACGTGTATTTCGCAATACTCCTAGCGACTGGAATTATTGTGAAATCACGTGCAGACTCATACTGGAATACAGCCCAGGATTTATTATCTTCTCCTGGGTTTTCAGCAACGATGAGCTTTGACGTTACTTCTTGCTTTCTAAATGTCTCCACTTCTGTAATAATGATGACTGCAACCCACACACAATGACGCGATCGGAGGCAAAGCTTTTTAAGGTGCGTCCTATTACAGATCATCTTAACCAGCGGTTCCAACAGTTATATATTTTATCACAAAATATTGCATTAGACGAAAGTCTGCCACAGTGGAAGGGTTGGTTAGATATTAATCAATTCATCCGAAATAAAGCAGCCACAGTCGGAATCAAAACCTACGAGGTTTGTGAGTCTCAGACTGGCTATTTGTGGCGGTTTGAAGTGCACGTAGGGCATGACGAATCTCCACAAGATAGTCCTTTGTCTGGGGTTGTGCCGGCACTTGTGCTTAAACTTCTCAATGGTCTTGAGCACAAGGGCCACACGGTTTGGATGGATAACTTTTATAACTCTCCTGCGCTTGCGCGAGAGTTAAAGGTACGGGGTTTTGACTGTGTTGGCACTCTTCGCTTGAACCGTCAGTTTGTTCCCACTGAACTGACTAATCTGACCAAGGGAGCTTTGGCTGTAGGCCAAGTTTGTGGCTGCACTTCAGGCGATGTGGATCTGGTGGTATGGCGAGATAAGAACCTCGTTTCTCTTATCTCGACGTATCATGGGTTAACAACGGTGAAGTGTGGCGACGTACTAAAGCCCTCAATAGTACCCGATTACAATGTGTGCATGGGTGGTGTTGATCGCAAAGATCAAATGATTGCCATGTACCCAATAGAAAGGCGGCGGAATCGGGTGTGGTACAAAAAGTTTTTCAGACGTCTGTTAAATGTTAGTGTCCTGAATGCGTTCATACTCCTCCGCACACAGCGACCTCTTACCCACCGAAGGTTCCGTGAAACTTTGGTAAGGGAATTGGTCGCAAAACACAAGCCACTTTCACCCTCAGCAGGTACAGCTCGACCAGTGGGACATTTTCCGGCTCAGTATGACTTTCTGGCCGGAAAACAACACGAACGCCAGCGCAGATTTTGCGCTGTATGCAAAAAACGTACAACTGCATATTGCAGGCAGTGCAATGTTCCACTGTGCGTGTTCACCTGCTTTGAGCCACATCACACTTAACAGTAACACATCACACAAACAGTAGTATACCTATACGCACAGCTACTCAGGAACACACAGGAGTCTGAAACGCTTTATGCCGCCAGTTCAGTGGGAATTAGGAAGGTAAGTATATTTGTCCAAATCGTGAAACAGTAAGACAATTAAGGCTGTATATCGATGCCTAACAGCCAAAAAGGGATAAGCGACATTTTTTGAGAAATTGAGTTGTATACATAGTTAGAATCGTCGTTTTTTTCTGCGTCTAACTATGTATACAACTCAATTTCTCAAAAAATGTTGCTTATCCCTTTTTGGCTGTTAGGCATCGATATGTATATTTATGTATTTGTAAGTAATATTTTTACGTATTTATTTCTTTATTTACGTAGGTTTCATTTTCATTAAAAATATCTATCTATCTATGTATATTTATTATTATTAGCAATATTTTGGGTAAAATATATCATTGTAGTTCCCTCGGTTGCGTCATTCGTTTGGATTACAGTCATCATTATTTGAGAGTGCTGCCAACCCTTTTAATCTACAAGAAATATCAGTGCTGCTAACCCTTGTATTCTACAAGCAATATCCCACGAAATCAGGGACTATATTTGATCTTATCATTAGCTATGACTGCAATATTCATTTTTTGAATTAGCAAAAATTTATAAAAGTACTTATACTAAATGTGTAAATATCAACTACTCAAATGCAGTGGTAAATTTATCAAAAAACGTTAGATTTAGCGTTCAAAACATTCTGTTGGCAGCTCTCTGGTTAGTATTTTGGTATATTTATATTTATCATTTTTGGTGTTTTTAAAAAAACTGACCGTTACGTTACCGGAATGTGACCGGAATGCAATTTTTTTACCTATGCAATGTGTAACATATTAAAGTGCAAAGCTCATATACCCCAATTAGATAAAAATGTTTTGAATGTACATTAGTAAAAAAACAAACACTATACTCGTGAGAACCATACCTTGAAAATATGTTATACGAAAAGTCGTATCCATACTTTTTTACCCTCTCAGGTACCAAAATGAACCATTTTTTACTACTTTTATCAACTTACATCTTGAAATATTTCTTAGAACTGTATTGTTCTGTTGATTTGTTTTGATGCTTTAATCTATCTAAATATTAGAAAATGTCTAAAAGTTCCGTTAGTTGCAATATTTTTTCCAAAAACTACGTTTTTAAATGTATGTAATTTTTGACCCAAATTTTTGAGTTATTTTTGTTTAACTCTTACTCAAGATATATGAAATATAGTGCTGCGATACTTTTGTAATACATAGTTTATAAGCTTAAGTTTCTAATAAACAAATCATCTTAGTCCATATCGGCATAAGTCATTTAAAATTAGGTTGAAATATTATACCCACTTTTGAGGACTTGTTAAGTGGCAGTTCTTTGTGACTATATTAAGAACATGTGTTGTGTAAAAAATATGTATGGTGGCACTTGAAGTTTGAGTTGTATTTTATACCTAATGTGATAAGTTGTAAATAAAATATTTTATGAACTTCCAAATACTGTTGTAATTAAAATTATAACCGAAACTTATCTAAAAATATCATAGTACCCTATGTTGAAAGTTCTATGTTAGCTATAATTGAGTATTTATATAGAAATGGTTGAAAGTGAATAAAGATTATTCAATTTACAATAAGATTTTTAACTTGAATTGACTTGATTCCTACTAGATACGGAGAAAATCCAGTTACAGTAAAAGTCTATCTCAAAAATGGGCTGTCTGTTGACCATACCGGCTCCCGGTATAACAGATATGGCAAAATGGGCTAATGTCATTCAACATACTAAAGGTTAAATAAATACATATTGCTTTTACGGTATTCACTGTTCTGTGCTCCAACCGCAGTAAAGCCTAAACTGTCAACGACGGGAATATTAATATGTAAATTGGATCCATTGTATGGTCTGAATAATAGCTACTTTAGCCTAACCTAAGTCTAAAGGAGACGATTGACCGATGCCAAGCAATGAATGTTAGATAGATACATAAATACTTGACTTCCTAGCAATAGATTTGAGACCATATTGCATAATATAAGTATTATGATTATAATTGATTTTATATTAGCTTATACAAAGTTATTCTATGTTATGAAAAATTAATGCTTAAAAATAAAATAAAAAAATTTAGTATTGAAGAACTATTTTGCAGTTGCGTAACTTTAATAAGGTAGTTGGTAATACTACGTGTATTCAATTAACTTAAAAGAGAAAGTGATCAGTAAGTATATTGATGGTGAACGTTTACTTAAAATCTATTTTATTTACGAACATTATAAGAATACGTTTCAATTTGATGAATGTAAATAACGTTTATATCACTATTATAGGAATATGATACACAATAATATAATTCAAAAATATTGATAGTTAATTTAAGTTACTTTTTCGAAATATATTATTGGAGATGTAATGATACAATTTATGTTTGACAGAAGCGCGCAAAATAATAGTAAAAAAACGAAAAAAAACATTAATCTAAATACAGACAATCATCGACAACAGAAGATATGTAGAGCTGGTGATGAGCTGGTGATACGCAAAGATCAAGCTGCTCGAGTAGTTGCAGTTTTTAAATTGCTACGACTTTATTTTTATAGATTTTTTTAAATTACAATTAAAAAAATCAAGGTTCGCATAAAACTGACAAAACATTCCGAGTATTTACATAAATTATTACATATACAGACAAAGAAGCACTCTACTGATTTTAAGCGGTTACCGTAGCATACGACAGTTGGGAATTATGAATATACTGGCTAGTGTTCCGACTCTAGACAACAAAAAAAAAATTACACCCAGACACAATTATATATTATCTCTGCAACTCATACTTGTATATTCTTAATAATAATTTCACTGCAAGAAACAATGCACACTTGCATTTTGACTATACTACTATTCTTATGTATAATGTGTATCATAAATTTTGCATGATATTTATGTGAACTATTCAAGAACGAGAAATATACTATATTGAGGTAGGGTATAGCAGGAATTACACTGCTCGAGATTTCGCTGCTGCTTAACTGTAATTATTTTAACTATTAACTGTATCTCAATGTCAATAATATAAAAATAATATTATATCTAGTTAACTTTACACTACATAAAGAAATATGAAGAGATCAAAAAAGATGGACATAATATGAGGATGCAAGATCAGGCCTGTATGTATAGTGGACGATTAAGAGTTCCTTTTAAGAAAAATATCTTATTGAAAATACAAAAACACTTTTGCCCTGACCTATTATGATCATAAGCTGATTTGCCTGACATTGTGCAATAATGAAAGTTACTCTCTTCATTCCATTCTATACCTTTTTCCTGATAAAGTCATTGTTTCCATTTAAAGCAAAAAAAAAACATGCACAAAGAATTAATTTAAGGTGCCTAACGTGTATACGTGTCTAAAGTTTCAGAAACGCATCGTGTTATTTACTGTACAGACCATTTCTTTTTTCGCAAATTTTGTCAAAGGATACAATCTTAACAGTTTTCTGAAAAATATATATGTCTTAGTCAAGTTACAAAAAAGTGTCATTTTTTTTTACCGACATAATAATATATATTGAATGAATCTATAATTGGAATATGTGCACTATCATTGCAATAAAAATTAATATATTTACGTACAAACTTCCAATTAAGTGTTAATAATTTACATTATAAGTCGTTTACACAAAGTCAAGATATCAAGAGGTATGGATATTTTCTAATTAACATCAGTAAAATATCTTATTTATATCACGACATTTATTAATATCATATTACCGAGGAAAATACGGCAAATTTACTGACTGTAATTATGTGTACGGCACACAGATCTAGATAAGCAAATGATAGATAATTATGATTTAGAAGGTATGTAAAGAAAATATATTTATATGCGTATTTTACGACTTCATATTGTCCCTATAAAATAGAAAGCAAAGCTACCCCTTTTGTCATTGTAACGATATCCTATCAATAGATATTCAATACTAAAGTATTGAATAGCTAAACTCCCTCAATTATTTTACACTAGCTATGCACTGCGGTTTCACACGCGCTATATTGAAAAAAATAGCCTTCTTCGATAAATGGGCTATCTAACACGTAAAGAATTTTTCAAATCAGACAAGTGGTTCCTGAGATAAGCGCGTTCAAGCAAACAAGCAAACTCTTCAGCTTTATAATCTATAATCTATAATATATATAAAAGCGAAAGGTCATTCATCACGAAATCTCCGAAACTATAACACCTAGAAACTTGAAATTTGGCAGGTAGGTTACTTATAGAGCGTAAACATCCGTTAAGAACGGATTTTACGAAACCCGATCCTTAGGGGGTAAAACGGGGGTTGGAAGTTTGTATGTAAGTCCTATGTTTTTGAAGTAAGAGACTTGAAATATAAAATGTATGTTCTATAGATAGTGAGGAGGTGTCCAAATAATATATCTTTAGAAATTAACTCCCTTTTGGAGTTGAATCGGGGGATGGTAGGTTGACTCACTCATCACGAAATCTCCGAAACTATAACACCTAGAAACTTGAAATTTGGCAGGTAGGTTTCTTATAGAGCTTAACATCCGTTAAGAACGGATTTTACGGAACTCGCCCCCTAAGGGGGTAAAACGGGGGTTGGAAGTTTGTATGAAAGTTCTATGTTTTTGAAGTAAGATGCTTGATATTTAAAATGTATGCTCTATAAATGATGAGAAGGTATTCAAATAATGTATATTTAGAAATCAACTCCCTTTTTGGGTTAAAACGGGGGATGGTAGATTGACTCACTCATCACGAAATCTCTGAAACTATAACACCTACAAACTTGGAATTTGGCAGGTAGGTTTCTTATAGAGCTTAAACATTCGCTAAGAACGGATTTTACAAAACTCGATCCTTGAGGGGGTAAAACGGGGGTTGGAAGTTTGTATGTAAGTCCTATGTTTTTGAAGTAAGAGACTTGAAATATAAAATGTATGTTCTATAGATAGTGAGGAGGTGTCCAAATAATATATCTTTAGAAATTAACTCCCTTTTGGGGTTGAATCGGGGGATGGTAGGTTGACTCACTCATCACGAAATCTCCGAAACTATAACACCTAGAAACTTGAAATTTGGCAGGTAGGTTACTTATAGAGCGTAAACATCCGTTAAGAACGGATTTTACTAAACCCGATCCTTAGGGGGTAAAACGGGGGTTGGAAGTTTGTATGAAAGTCCTATGTTTTTGAAGTAAGAGACTTGAAATATAAAATATATGTTCTATAGATGGTAAGGAGGTGTCCAAATAATGTATCTTTAGAAATCAACTCCCTTTTGGGGTTTAAAGGGGGATGGTAGGTTGACTCACTCATCACGAAATCTCCGAAACTATAACAGCCAATAACTTGAAATTTGGCAGGTAGGCTCCTTATAAGACGTAGGCATCCGCTAAGAACTGATTTTACGAAACTCGACCCTTAAGGGGATAAACGGGGGTTGGCAGTTTGTATGAAAGTCCTATGTTTTTGAAGTAAGAGACTTGAAATTTTAAATGTATGCTCTATAGATGGTGAGGAAGTGTTCAAATAATGAATCTTTAGAAATCAACTATCTTTTGGGGTTAAAACGGGGGATGGTAGGTTGATTCACTCATCACGAAATTTCCGAAACTATAACAGCTACAAACTTGAAATTTTGCAGGTAGGTTCCTTTTAAGGCGTATTTTACGAAACTTGACCCCTAAGGGGTAAAATGGGGGTTGAAAGTTTGTATGAAAGTCCTATGTTTTTGAAGTAAGAGACTTGAAATTTAGAATGTATGCTCTATAGATAGTGAGGAGGTGTCCAAATAATGCATCGTAATCTATATATATAAAAGAGGAAGGTCACTGACTCACTCATCACGAGAACTCAAAAACTGCTGGGTGGTTCAACTATCCAGAATGGACAAAGATAAAATTTGGCAGGGAGGTAGATTACCTATTGTTAGTAGACGTCCGCTAAGAACGGTTTCTACGATATTCCACCGCTAAGGGGATTTGATTGAGGTTAATAGTTTGTATGAAACATATACAGCAGCTATAAGTTCGCCTGATAGGTTGTTATTTATATTGCAGCTTGAAAATAAAACTAAAAATGTGATATATAGAGGTTTTATAAAAATAACTATTAAATTATACTAAATTGTGCCTTTTAAAAAGTTACTCAGTGTGATAAGCATATCAAGTGACTGAAATAAAAAATAATTTGCGTTAAAAATCTTTATAGTAATGCATATCTTACATAGTTAGTGTATTAAAAAACAAAGTTCCCAAAAGTGTATGTGATCGATTCGCTCAAAATCTACTGAACGGATTTTCATGCGGTTTCACCAATGAAGAGAGGGCTTCAAGAGGAAGGTTTACGGAACGGCTAAGCCGATTTTGATGAAAGTTTCACTGGAATGTTCCTGGGAAAACTTTGTGACACACTGATTTCAACGGGGGCGAAGCCGCGGGCACAGCTAGTATTAGTATAAATTTAAGGTTTCAGCCTCGATCTTTTAAACCTATTTAAAAAAGAGGTTTTAATTCGATAAGTGTGTTACCTCATTAATTTTCTGGGTGTACCGATTTTGATAATTACGAACAAAACAATTATTTTAATCATTGTTAGATGACATTTTATATTTTTACATATACAAGATTGCAAGATTGCAGGCAAGTAGGCGCAACGTTAAACTCTACACACATCTTTGACATTTTTGAATATCATATCAAAAATTGACCGCTCCAGCGGGGTTCGAACCCGCGTCTCCGACGTACCGTGTCGGCGCTCTAGCCAATTAAGCTATGGAACGATGCACCCGCTCGAGCGAAATTTTCGATATGATAATTTTTAATTTCGGTTTAAGCGAACCGTGGCGCCGTCTATAGTGAGCTCTTTACAGAAACCCGTAACTAATCAAAGTTTCATATTACAATGAAAATCTTTGACAGGAGACGACACCGTGCTATTTTTAATATCTAAGATTTTATTTTTGTGTTACCCACATTAGGAATTCTAAACATTTTTGAATATCATATCAAAAATTGACCGCTCCAGCGGGGTTCGAACCCGCGTCTCCGACGTACCGTGTCGGCGCTCTAGCCAATTAAGCTATGGAACGATGCACCCGCTCGAGCGAAATTTTCGATATGATAATTTTTTTTTTTTTTTTTATTTCGGTTTAAGCGAACCGTGGCGCCGTCTATAGTGAGCTCTTTACAGAAACCCGTAACTATTCAAAGTTTCATATTACAATGAAAATCTTTGACAGGAGACGACACCGTGCTATTTTTAATATCTAAGATTTTATTTTTGTGTTACCCACATTAGGAATTCTAAACATTTTTGAATATCATATCAAAAATTGACCGCTCCAGCGGGGTTCGAACCCGCGTCTCCGACGTACATCTACTATCTACACACATCTACTATTTTGGACATCTTGTAGGTAATACTCAATTGTCATGTAGTGTTCTATTAAAAAAAAAATCGCGATGGTGGTGTCCACAGTAGCTAGTCCAATGGCTAGTGGTTTCAATACCAAATTTATATAGGTATAATAACAATGTTTATCGTGTTTTCTTTTATACAACTAGGTCGACAAACAAGTCTACGAATCACGTGATGTTAAGTAATGACCCTAGCTTATAGACGCCTACAACTCCAGAAGCATCGCAAGCGTGTTGCCGACCCTTCTCTCAATCCCCGTCAGGAGCTTTGGTCACCTTATTTACCACAGGAACACAGCAATGCTTAAAAGCAGCATTATTTAGCTGTATCTTTTGTAAGATGAAGGGAGGTACTTCCCTTGCCGGGCTGCTCCAGATTTTGAGCAGCATATGTCTTGCTATGCCCTTCCTTAGAGGGCTAGGTGTTTGGTTTTATATTGGAAGTACCCTGAAGGATTTGATTCCCTTGTGAGTATCGAAAATTTGGAGCATAAACGGCTGTATCTTTTGATTGCGTTGGCTTAGAAGTTTGATTTTATCACAGCTCCAAGGAACAGTAGACCTGAGTATTTGATATGAATTTCATCTCGATACCTCCATGCGTTCCTGAGAAAAAGGGTCTTGACAGATAGACGGACAACAAGTGATCCCATAAGGGTCCCGTTTTTTCTTTTATAGGTACGGAACCCTAAAAAAGCAAAATCTTTCTTTGAACACCCTTTAATTATAGGTTGAAAATTGTACTTAATTTAGTTTATTTATGGGAACAATAATTACAGTTCAGTTCTTACATTGTATCTGAAGTAAAATATTCTAATACTGTGTATTTTATTACGCAACTAAGTACATAAAACAATTGTAACATTATATAGCCACCTCTATTGTTTAAAACTTCTATCTTATCGTAACAAAGCTCGGTTATTTATCACAAGCACCGTTCACATTAAATTTGATAGGCTTATTATTATTCCAAGCTAAAATACGAACCGTGAGATGTTGTGAATAAACTATGTCCTAATAAACATCTGTTCTTAATAAATGTTTTAATCTTGACTTCAAAAGCGTGGCCAGTTGCAAATGCAATTGGAAAAGTTTTTTTCTTGTGAGAGTTCAATTAAACTTGTTTGAAGCAATTTCCCGTGCATGCTTTTGCTTGAACAGTGCAAACGTTTGTTTCTCTACACCTTCGTCGAGTAATTGCTCTTGTAATGCACGAATTTGCACGATTGCACGCTAGTTGAAATGACTATAACGTAATCACATTTCCACTAGCACCGAAATAAAAATTTTAAAAGTGAATTTGTATCATTAGTTAATAAAAATATAATATAACATTATACTGATTAATATTACAAATTTTATAAAATAGGAGAAAAACGTATGCATTAATATTCAGTTTTTGTGTCATCATGTGAATTATTTTTAATTAAAATCGATCTCTATAGATGATTGTTCTTTATTAATTGATGTTGTTGTACGTTTCTTAATATGGTAGTGTATCTTGGGACCAAATGAGATTACTCATAACAATGTAATTTCGCCAAATTGAATGTGACTGTCATTTCAATCCGTCATATTTTTTGGGTAAAAAACTTATAATTATGGACATTTCAAAAATACTAATTTTAAAAAAGGTTGAAGAGTACCTATATTTACTTTTTGTGGCTGTAAACTTAACATTAGCCCTTTAAAAATGTAGCAGATTTAATTTGTCAGGTGAAGTCGGTGGATTAAAAAATAATTTTTAACAAAAAAAAACCGACTTCAAAGAGGAAACTAAAAAGTGAAAAATAAATTTACTTAGTACAAAGTAATTCGTATTTTGATTTAGTTAATCAGAAATGATTAAATAAATATTTTATAATTTTGAAGTCGGTGCCGAGTAAAACAATAACTACTCTAGTATCTACTCGTAAGTTGTATTCAGTTTTCTTTCATAATTTGTTTCATTGACTATTAGGTTGAATACTGTTATTATTCTGTTATTGTTTTGACATATCTAATAATATTTTTTGTACTTGTTTGTTGTGTGTGTGTTGTTTGTATTTGTTATTGTAGCCAGGTTGTTGTAGTATTTACTTCGAACATACATAACAAAAAAATATATATATACGGTCGAATTGAGTAACCTCCTCCTTTTTTTGAAGTCGGTTAAAAACAGTTCACAATTTACAATTGAAAGTGTTTGCAATTTACACACAGTAAAAGTAGCCTTCGGGATATTTTTTTCACCGCGAATATATATTACTCTGTAATGTATTATATCGAATTATCTCCTACACATTCACGTGTTTGGTTCTTTATTGTGATTTCATTCAAATCACAACAACTATGAAGAAGTTACACTTCAAATAACAAGTTATTATCAATTAGTATAAGTATTCCCTCAATCAGTATTTTATCGACCGGTAGATGTTTTGTCCTTTCACTATTATCCCTTCAATTATAAAATATCCCTCAGATTTTGTTGCAAAATATATTCAGGGCCCTTGAATAAGACAAGGAAGTGGTACAAAATTCATAACATCACAAATTGTATGGGCACAACAGCCAATTTCCTTACGTTTCCTCGGAAAATGTTGACAGCCTCTACGGCTCAAGAAATAAGGCGATGAAAATCTTCTTATGATTACCAGTCACCTTTAGGGTCGAGTTGGGGTGGCGTCAAGTTTAGAATTAAGCACGCAAAACCACGATTCATAAAATTGAGTGACAGAGCCACTTGAACGCTCGAGATGCGAAGATAAATTTCTTTTTTTATAACTGAGCATTACGGTTGAGGACACTCAAACCTTTATGAATTTTCGAATAATTTGAAGAGGAAAAGTGCCAAACCGTCTGCTCGGACAAGTAGTATATAAAGTTTTAAGAAATATATTAACAACTTCATTTAATTGTGAATTTATTTCTGTTGTTGAGTTCGCGAAAAATATATTTTATTAGACTTTTATTTTTTATTAAAATACACTGACATTTTTTTGTTTTTTTTTTTTCTATTTGATGTAAAACCTTAAAAAAGTATGTCTCTATATATTTTTATTATGTCGCCTCTGCGTCTTCATATATAGTGTCTATGCGTTTTTTATACGAAAATGGAAGACAATAGAAGTTATTAATGTGATATTTGCTGATGGGAACATTATAATCTAATGTAAAGGTAAACATGTGTAGCACTAACACGATATGACAAACAGACTCTCTTTGACAACAAAATTAACCTTTAGGCCATTATGGTTAAATCCACATAAAGTTCAACGAGCTTGATGATAGGATTGACCAATATCTCGTTCTAATATTTATTCGACACATATATGATGTTAGGGATTTTAGAGACAATTTTATAAATACTTTATTACAATAAAAAAAAAAACAATTCTACTATGCTACAGATACAGCTCGTAACATACAGAAGTTTTAATTAAACTTTTTTTTTTTAATTTTTATTGAGGTAGTACATAGCAGGAAACATATTGCGCAAAATTTCGAGTAGCCCGACCGGGGCAGTACCTCAATCTTACAACAGACCACATTTAAATACTACTGCTCTCAAGCAAAGTTGTGATACTGTGGTCACTAAGGTGGCTTCTTAGAAGGATCAGAAGACAGTCTCAGACGTGCTATGCTTATTTGCCACTTTAGTGATATCAAAAAAGTCGTTCTCTATGCTTGGTTCAGCATGAATCTGATTGAGAACTTATTTGAATTTTGATTAACAGTATACCGTTGAAGTAATTTTTTCAGTTTTTTTTTAAATAATTAAATAACGACTCGTTGGTATAACGGTCACAGCACTGCTTTGTGGCTATTGCGTTGACGGTTGTGAGTTCGATCCCCGTACATGACAAACATTTGTATTGGCCATACAGATGTTTGCCGTGGTCTGGGTGTTTTAGCAGTCCTTGTGGGTCTCATCACCGTGCCTCAGAGAGCACGTTAATCCATCGGTCTCGGTTGTTACCATGTACACCTGATAGAAATCGTTACTAATAGAAGGGAATATATCCGCCAACCCGCATTGGACCAGCGTGGTCGATTAAGCTCTGATCCTTTTCCTACATGGGAAAAAAGGTCTTTGCCCAGCAGTGGGATATTACAGGCTGAAACGTAAATAATTTAAAAGGGAAACTGTCGTTTATATTACTCATAATAAATATTCACATGTCATTAATATCAATCTAGATTTAAATATGTAAAAATGATGTCATTTTTTATTTAACATTATAACCCTCGACGAAACAGGTAAAACATGTAGTGATTAATAAAACACAATAATCCATGTAGGGATGATTTTGTTTCTTGTTAGTATAACTTGTTTTCTATTATAAAAAGTTTTAGGTACCGGCTTTGCCATCTCTAGAGAGAAAAGTTCGGACTAACATAAGATTCTTTAGCCAAAGTTCACCTTATGTATTTTCTTTTCTGCTTTGAGAATTAAATGCACAGAAGTCAACAGGATAAAAAAATGGGACAAAAGTATCAGGAGAGCTTTTATGCTTAAATACACAACTAACTTTAGGTCAAAATTGTATCCACTATAAATTATTACCATTATGATTTTAAGTTGGGAATCACAAACGTAGAATTATTATTATCAAAAGCGAAACAGGGTTGGTTGTCTTGTAAAACTAAATTCTCAGTAATCAATACTTATATAAAATAGGAAACAGAATTCAACGTCTTGGCTTTGTGTTAGTTATTTGCTGGCTAAAAACCTATTTTTATTTTAATAAAAGTAAAGATAATTTCATTATGTTATGTTTAACTAATAAAGGAATATAGGTAGATGTAAATACTTTTTTCGTTGAATTTTGCGACCAAAATTTTCTATTTTTATTAAAGAATTCTATGATTGATCCATTGACCCCTTTTGCAATGACCCTGATATCTATTCCAGGGGACGTAGGTTAGATTCCCACCCAAAGTTCTATGCATATTGAAGATATTTATTTATTTTTAGTATCTGTCTAGTATTACAGGATTATACACAGAATGAGAAAAGATTACACTACCAATTCATGATGAAATTTTTATTCAAGTTTTGCTCCCGAAAACGATATCAAACATAACTTACGATTAACAATACGCATAGCTATTCCCATAACACGTACTGAGTAAAAATCTATTTTGCGCTGCCTACTCGAAGCCTTGTTAGTAGTTCTTCTCAATTTCCTGTTACCTGTCACGCTTCATAGGGTATACGCATTTACAATGTTAGTAGATACTTTGGCTCTTTATGTACTCGTATGAGTGTATAAAGCGTTAATGTATAGATACTACGAATTATTACTGTGGATTAAAAAAATATTAGATAATCTGTTTAGTAACGAACTATATGGTTTTAATATTTATAAAAAATAAAAAATGTAGCAGTGTGTAGAATTAAATTTTAACATTTCTTATACGTTTGAGAAAAAGACGCTCGCTTGATAATTGATATGGACATTTATTTCACTTGACAGGCTGACAGCTTTCATGGAAGGGAAGCACTAACCGTTGAATGCTATTCAATAAAGTAACAAGAAAAAATACGCAAATAAAGCTACTTGCAATTAATCTACGGTGTCATATTATAATTATGTGTTTTGTCTTTAATAGCTGTCATTCAAAAATCGATAAAATTATAGCGTATTTTTTATAAACATACTAGTTGACCCCGCAAACGTTATTTTTCCATATGCTATTAACCCCTTAATTCCCCCCCCCCTTATAATTTAAGGGTATAGAAATAGATGTTGGCTGATTCTCAGACCTACCTGATATGCACACATAATTTCATAAAAATCAGTCCAGCCATTTCGGAAAAGTATGTTAACTAACATTGTGACACGAGAATTTTATATATAAGATTTCACTTAAGCAAAAAATTATTTTATTTACTAGTAATAGTAAATTGACTAATATTTTAGCCTCTTTACAACAAGTAAATAACACGATAAGTAAATAACTTTCGACTTTGACGTCAACACTCAACAAATTATTATCTTATAATTTACGTAAATAAGCAATAGGAAGTGTATTTTATATTATACTACAAAAAATCTTTACGACTTGTAAACATTACAACATTAATACATTTTAGTCCTATACATATATAAAAAAATATATACATTGAACAACTGATTTATGGTAGGATCTCATGAATAAAAATCTGTAGAAATATCTAAAAGATATATCTAACAAAAAACTAACGACTAGACTTTAGTAAGGCCGTTTAGGCCTTTGGGTTACGCCCTCTCATTCAATATTCTATCGGAAAATTCCAATACATAATGTATTAAAAGTTGAGTAAGTGGGTACATTGATACATACTAATGACATAGTTGATGGAAAATCTTATATATAAAATCGTCGTGTCACAATGTTAGTTAAAATACTCCTACGAAACGGCTGGATCGATTTTTATGAAATTTTGTGCGCATATCGGGTGGGTCGGGTAATCGGCTAACATCTATTTTTCATACCCCTAAGTTATAAAGGGGGAAGGGGGGATTACGGGGCTTTATAACATATATGGCAAAACAACGTTTGCGGGGTCAGCTAGCATTATATATATTAATATGCTAAGGTTTAAGAAGTTTGCTTCCCTTTTTAGAAAAAGCCTCACAATAATAGCCCATAAATTATATATCATTTTATAGATATTTGCTTGCGGCGACAACAACTAAAATTTTTGTTATTACTTTTTTTATCAATTAAATAATTACTAACATAATATATGTTGATATACATTGAGACACAACGTCAACATGATTGACGGTCAGTAAATTTTTTGTTCAATTTCAAATCAACTCACGTATAAATACTTTTTTGTTATTTTTAAAGTGATAATTATTATACTTATTCAATGCGAATTATTCGCACGGGTAAAGCTAATAAATATAAAATAACTAATCGCATATTACAATTCAAAATGGATATTATATTGAAATAAAACTCGTCATTTATTGGTTTGAAAATGAAAACTACCTTTTCCTACTAAAGTATAACTCGAAATTTTATAACATCCGCTAATCCGCAGTGAAGTAGCGTCGTAGTCTACATTACACTTCTTCTCTTGATTGCAAAGCCCAAGAGTTTGCCTCCTTTATTTACAAACAACTTAATTTCTTCAAAATATAAATATTGATCAAAAATTACATTACATCATTCATATACGATACATGAATTCCAAATTTTAAGAGATCGACAGCTGTTTTTTTTTTCTTTTTTCAAATCGCTTTTGTATTGTTTTCGAATTTGCAATAATGTTATAGACTTACTGTACCTGCGACTTCGTTTGCGTGCGAGATTGTATCTGGAAACTCATTATTTTTTTAACAGCGTGATTCTGATAGCATGTGAATTATGGGTTAAAATAATATGTTGCAAAGTGACGTCATTTATTTTATTTTGGCATTTTAGTTGTTTTGTTTAGCTAATATGTTGTTTCACAACCTCCTTTATCTTCCAGCGAAAGTCCCATAAAAATCGATTTAGTTGTTCCGAAGATTAGCCTACACAAAAATAGTTTGTTATGTACTTGAAAAGCGTTTATTTGTGTTTTAGAATCGCATAAATAACTATATACAATTGAAAAAACACAGTTATTTTGAAATCACGGACAGACACTGCAATTTTATTTTTATTTTTAGATTAAATGGAATATCATACCATTTGTAAAAAAAATTGTACCCTTTCTTTTCCTTCTGCTTTTCTCTAAGGATTTAGCATTTTGTTACCCAATAAAGTAAACAAAACAAGTAGTAACGGCTGTACGTTAACATCTTCTATAAGTTTGAAAAATTATAGCTAGGGATGCCAACTTTATTGCGCAGCATAACATATTACACGAACGAGTTAAGAAAGCATTCGTTCGCCAACAGTCGGGAACAAATAATTGATATTCACAGAGCGTAACCACAAACGCGGTCACGTGAAAAGCTGTTGTACGTAAAAACAAGTAGAATTGTTTTTCCTAATAAACGTGTATTTTTATATTTTAAATAATAAAAATCATCGTGCTTCGCAATTATAATCCATGACTTATACTTGACTTAGTGTCTGACTCTTATAAATAATGGTGATATTTTATTATCTAAGAGCTACCCTTAAAAAATAAAAAGTTTTATCTTTGTATCCTTACAAATATACAGGGTGTCCCAAAAAGTAGTGATAAGCGGAATTCCAGAGATAGGGCACCCCTTGGGGTATCCGAATCACCCCTATGTATGTTCAGCGATTTTGCATAGTTTTCGAGTTATGAATTTTTTTATATGTTTTTGAGAATTTTCCACCTTAACAACTTTAAAAATTTCTAAAAAAAAAAATTGAACATTTTTTAGAATTTTTGTTTTTGTATCTAAATAGTCATGAGTTGTAGCTTCCCGCTTAAAAGATTCAGCTTCTTAACTTTGATGGAAATTGTGAAAATCTAAGTGTAAAGTGAAAATTTTACGTTTTGAGAACTATGACTTCAATTTTCAACTTAGAATTAAAAATCTAAACAGGCGATTTTATGGTTTCTAATTAGGCTTAAAAACTTTTCCAGAGTCTCAGCTTTCATAATCATAAATAAAAAATTGTACTTAATGGGGCTACTTTTGCTAAAATTTGCCTTCAAAGACATCAAGGTGGAAAATTCTTAAAATTACCAATTTGAATAAAAAAATTTTTTTTGCTCAATTTATTATTCCTTTAAGGTTAAATAGTTTTGTCGGCGCTCTAGCTGGGTCACACGTATAGGATTCGTGCGGAGGAAAATGATAAATCCGTAGACTGAGTGATATGGTTCCAAAACGATGGTGCTCCATGCCACTTTGCAAGAATAGTCAGACAACATTTAACAGAAAGATTTAGAGACAGATGGATCGGCCGTGGAGGGCCCATTGCATGGCCGCCGCGGTCCCCAGACTTGAATCCAATCGATTTCTTTCTCTGGGGATATTATAAAGAAATAGTTTACGCTAAAAACATAGCGGATAGCAACGTAGCGGAGTTAAGACGAAAATTGAGGCAGGCAGAAGAAACAATTAAAAACAACAGAATAGCATTCGTAAGAGTTAATTAGTCTGTTAACCAACCAAAAGATTGTAAGAAAACTAAGATCGAAGATTTAATAAACATTTGGAGGTTATTTAGGTTTAATTAATAAAACGAAAAGTAATCGTCTTAAAATTATTTATTATAAAAAGTTTTCAATATGTCGACCTTCGTGCTCGATACATGTTCTAACATCGTCTTAAAAAGTTTTCTTTGTGTCTTACGAATGCTATTCTGTTGTTTTTAATTGTTTCTTCTGCCTGCCTCAATTTTCGTCTTAACTCCGCTACGTTGCTATCCGCTATGTTTTTAGCGTAAACCATTTCTTTATAATATCCTCAGAGAAAGAAATCGATTGGATTCAAGTCTGGGGACCGCGGCGGCCATGCAATGGGCCCTCCACGGCCGATCCATCTGTCTCTAAATCTTTCTGTTAAATGTTGTCTGACTATTCTTGCAAAGTGGCATGGAGCACCATCGTTTTGGAACCATATCACTCAGTCTACGGATTTATCATTTTCCTCCGCACGAATCCTATACGTGTGACCCAGCTAGAGCGCCGACAAAACTATTTAACCTTAAAGGAATAATAAATTGAGCAAAAAAAATTTTTTTATTCAAATTGGTAATTTTAAGAATTTTCCACCTTGATGTCTTTGAAGGCAAATTTTAGCAAAAGTAGCCCCATTAAGTACAATTTTTTATTTATGATTATGAAAGCTGAGACTCTGGAAAAGTTTTTAAGCCTAATTAGAAACCATAAAATCGCCTGTTTAGATTTTTAATTCTAAGTTGAAAATTGAAGTCATAGTTCTCAAAACGTAAAATTTTCACTTTACACTTAGATTTTCACAATTTCCATCAAAGTTAAGAAGCTGAATCTTTTAAGCGGGAAGCTACAACTCATGACTATTTAGATACAAAAACAAAAATTCTAAAAAATGTTCAATTTTTTTTTTTAGAAATTTTTAAAGTTGTTAAGGTGGAAAATTCTCAAAAACATATAAAAAAATTCATAACTCGAAAACTATGCAAAATCGCTGAACATACATAGGGGTGATTCGGATACCCCAAGGGGTGCCCTATCTCTGGAATTCCGCTTATCACTACTTTTTGGGACACCCTGTATTTGAGAGAGTGACAAACTTCTTAGCATTCCATGGATTCACCGTGCAGATGCCGGGTCCATCGTGTGGCAGAAGGAGAAACTCAGAGCAGTTCCCAGGACTTGCGATCTAGGTGTAGGTTTTAGGAAGCCTCCCTTTGAGATGCGCATCAACGCTCACCTTCACTGCTCGAGTTTCTCGCCCAGCCTAGCCAAATTTGGTAAGAACCTGTTAGTGCAGCCTTAGACACTCGCAAAGTAGAACTTACTGCAGTTCTCGACATTTTACGTAATGAGTGCAGTAAAAATATTAATAAATAAAAAAATATTAACAAAAGTGTCTTACATATAAAATAAATTAAATTACTATATAAAATTAATATTAATAATTTTATCCACTATAAAAAAATAAATAAAAACAAATTTAATACACGCTGTGTTTGCGAATGCAGTAAAAACTGTTTGTTTTTCATTTAACTGTCAAATGCAGTGAGTTTTGTGTTTGATGTTCTAACTGGTCGAGAAAACTGAATTAAATTTCCAAACGCGAACATTTTTTATATGTATCATTCATCAACATTTACACAACAAATATAACATAAAAATTGCTTTCGTGGTGATATTTTTGAACACTTTAAGCCTTATTATATTATTTTTTAAAATGTTCTATCTACTAACTTTATGAAGTCTAAGATTGAATCTTTTTTAGACGTTCGTTTAAAAATCTTTAAATTTTAGTTTGAAAGATAAGCTAAAGCTTACAGCAAAATCAAAAGAGAATTCAATGTATATAAAACCGAAGATAAACAGAAATAAAAAAGAATTAGATTGTAAAAAATTAATAAGGACTTTGCGTAAAAGGGTAAACTTTATTCCTTCCCCCTATCGGATAATAAAGTAAGGCGGATTTGCATTAAAAAAAAATATAAAATGTACCACATGTGTTTCGTACCAAGTGTGCACCAACATATAGTAAATTATACATTTATTCCTTTAAGGGTTCTTAAACCTAATGGATAAAAAAAAACAACAAATGATTGTGTTTGTTCTAAAACAAAAACGTCTTTGTGTACAATACGCACTATTAGGATTAACTCAAAAAGTACTTGTCAGACCTCGCTTAAATTTAAATGGGCCTACTCAACAACTAACTCACCACATTCACAACTCGCCTGATTTGAAACAAAAAAGAATAATTAAAATCGGTACTCCCCGTAAAAGTTATAAAGTAGCATATATTTAATAATTGTGTTTGCAGGCAAACGAAAAAAACAGACTTCAATTATATCGACAAGTAATACAACGTAGGTAGACGAAAAAATAGTCAAGTAAAAGTCAAAAGTTGTAATCAGATCTCGATGAAATTTAAACGTGACCACATGATAAACATCGGCTTTCGATTAAAAACCATCAAAATCGGTACACCCAAAAAGTTATGCGGGTTTTCGAGTTTCCCTCGATTTTTCTGGGATCCCATCATCAGATCCTGGTTTCATTATCCATTATACGTTTATATTTTATACGTCATACCACACTAGGGATATCTCCTTTCCAACAAAAAAAGAATTATTAAATCGGTTCATAAACGACGAAGTTATCCCCGAATATACATAAAATATATATACATATATGGTCGAATTGAGTAACCTCCTTCTTTTTTGAAGTCGGTTAAAAAAACGTGTGTGTTTTAGACCACACGACTGAAGTAAAACTTCTTTATCAATAAGCCAGTACAATAGGTCAGTACTGTGTTTAAGATATACGAAACGTAACTGGCTATGAGAGAATGAGAGGAACAAAATGTGTGCTTGTACCTCTCTCTTGCTCCGTTTACCTCACCCGATCACACTTTTCGTAACGCTCTCGTCACGCATTCACCACGCTACTCTCCAAGTCAAACGTGCGTAAAGAAGTTTTGCTTCAAAAACTTTCAAATTGAGCACCTCCTTCCTTTTTTGGAGTCTGCTTAAAAAAGAAAGTCTTAAATCCGGTAGCAAAATAACATACAAATAGCAGGGTAACAAAAGTTAAGCGCTGGCAAAGTAATCATTATCTCTGACCGCGGCTCTCAGAACTATAAAACCCTTACGAGCTTCCCGTTCTTTATAATAAAAAAAAAGATTCCAAAATAACGAGAGACCGAACCATCCGTAAATTCACGTTCGATCAGATCATTCGCCCATAATTTTAGGGTTAGGGGCTAGGGACCTTATTAATATCTACCAGTTGTTTGTATGCTGATAACCAACTCTATCCATCTGCTGCCTATTTCTATGAAAAATAATTTTCCATAACATAACTTTATGCTCTTTAAGACAAGGCACCTTTAAGGGTTTTTTTTTTCAAAGCAAAAACGATTCAGTGTTTCACTTCTAAACAAATGAACAATGCAACAACATGCAATGAAGCCTAGCCAGTTAAGTCTTAACTCTCTCTGTTCATTAAGATGTAAGTTTAAGAGTAGAATAATATTTATAGAATAATTTAATTCCCTTACACCATAACAACACTTGGAAGTATAATTGAGTGTAGATGAGGGATTAATTTAAGCAGAAATGTATCATGAGTGCAGAATACCCGTGGTGCACAGTGACGCAGGCGCGTTTAGTACCCCATTCGCAGTTTCAGAACTTCTATCACTCGGGACAGCCGTTCGGATCTCTTCGGATCCCGCGCGCTTCCGAACGTAAAAATAAAATTGTATTGAAAAAAAAAAACATTTCTTGTCGTTAAGCGCTTTAATAATTTGTAACACATTTTCCAGTTTACAAACTTTAACTGTAAAGTTACTTCAACAGTCTTTTGTATTGCCTTCTTTTGTGTTTCAAAGTGTATTGTTTTTTAAGTGTTGCTAAGTGTTACGAAAAATTCAACGGGACACGGAGTGATTAATTTGCCAAGTTACGAAGTTGCGGCTATTCAATAAGCTTTTATATTTTCATTAAAGACTTTGTAAAGCGATTTTGTTTCGAAAAGAGGTTAAAATCAAGTAAGTAATCTTTGTGTATACCTTTCATCATTGTTTTTTTTCTTTCGTTTGATAAAAATAAAAAGAAATTGATGCCTATCATTTTTTTCGTCAAGTAAAATCAATTTTGAAATATTGGTTTTAATTAGCATTAATATTTAATATACATTATATGATATATATTTAATAACGAAAGGTAATTTACCTTTCGTTATTTAATATCAAAGTACAAATTATTACAGTATGAAAATCAATATTTTATAAGTCCTAACAATAACATTTCTATATTTTTTTTTCAATTTTGTTCATTATTCTGTTTCCAATTTTTTTATTATATTTAATGTCATTGATCCATTTCTTGTACATTCTCCAAATTTACACTCACGTTTAAGACTTCACTATTCTCGGCTACTGGGTTTGCCAGTAAATAAAAAATATAAATACAAAAAAAATTAGATAACTGCTCATTGTGGGATCATTATGAAACCGCTCTTAGAACTTTATGAGATAAGTATAATAACTAGTGGTCAACCCTGAGGTCGAAATTCAACCATAATTAAAAAAAAGTAAAGAAAAAGTTATGAAAATAAAGAACATTTTAAAAAAAAATTACTAAAGACTTTGACAATCAACAAGAGCGTATAATATGCGTGTGTGTGTCAAATAAATAGTAGTATGTGTAATTTTTTTTTTATTGTTTTAATATATTTTTATGCATAATTTTGAAACGAATATTAGTATTCTGCACTCCTCTTAATAAACTATAAGTATACGAAATTTAATACTCCTCCGTTCTCGCAATTTTCGTAAAAAAGGGTACAAAGTATTTGATTCACATATTAATATATAGATTAACGTGTCATGTCAAACTACCTCATTTAAAGTATATTAGTATAGAAAAGCAGTACAAAAATGAACCAAATATAATTGTATAGTTAAAGTATAATAGTAAAAATTAATATTTTTAAGACTAGGTTATACTCTATGTCGTAGGTTTCAAATACAATGGGTATTTAAATAAAACTAACTGCTTAGGATACAATGAATGTATAATACAATATGAAAAGTTGTCATTCGAAATAATAAAAATTATAATACCCTATAACATATCGTTTTAATTAAATTTATATCATTTTTTAAATATTTTTTTAACAACGATGAAATAAATATATATTATCTAACAACATCAAAGAAAATTTGTAATAAAAGAAACAAAACGAACATAATTGTATTTATATAATAGTTAGTTCTTTTTTTATGCCCTATCCACAATACCCCTCAGGAGCTCTGGTCACCTGATTTACCACAGGAACACAACAGTGCTTAAGTACTCGTAGGTTCTGTAAGGTCGAGGTAATTCCCAAGTCAGGCTGCTTCAGATTTTGAGAAGGATAGTTTGTGCTATGCCCTACCTCAGTAGAGTTCTGTGTCGAGGATCCGAAAACATATACAATACAAAAGCACAAACGCCTAGACTACGACAAACATTTATATGGCCAATAAAAATGTTTGTCGTGTGCGGGAATCGATCCGGCAACCGCTATCGCAATAGCCAGAGCTGTGAGCGCTGTGCTAATACGTCGTCAAATCTATTATTAACGTCATAAAAATCAGCTGTGTCAAATTTGACACACTGAATTTTCCAGAATATTACGTAATATCACAAATACAACCTTTGATGTTTCAATATTCTATAAATTAAACAGTTTAAATTTTTTGGTTTTTGTATGTATAATTATGTGGATTTTACGGTTGTATATTCATGTTTTTAATTCAACCTATTCTTTAGTAATATGATATGAATATATATATTCTTACTAGAAAGCTGTAAAACTATATAAATTTTCTTGCAAGAACGGCGTGTTGGTTTCAAGTTATTAGAAAATATTTTTTGTAAATTGCGAAGTTCCTTTTGCACATTTTCTCTCACAACTTTCATAATTTCAATTTCTGGCGCAGTTATATTTCAGTTGTTATTTTTAGTTGTTATACACTTTATTTCTAATTGACAGAATTAATAACAAATAGTTTTTTTTTTATAAAATAAAGTGACTTAGTTTATTATACTGACTTTATATATTCATAAAGCCACCAGAATTAGATATAACACTTATTTCCGATAAAAATATAGGTCTTGCATAAAATAAAGTCTTACTAAAATAAAAATTACTCAGATAATATAAAAGTGCTACAACACTCAGCTGCTGCTACAACTTCTAGTAAATAGTGACGTCAGCAAGCCCAACATTACATAATATCTTATTCGAATCGTAACATAAATAAACTCGACGGATATATTGCATTCGTCTTGCATCCGCGAATGCAGAATTCGAATTTTAAAAATTTACTTCAGTTAAAATTTCAAGTTAAAAATATGTTTTCAGTTTCACATTTTAGAGGTATGATTTATCAATTTGAAATTCGAATATTATTAAAAGATAATATGATTTGTAGATATTTGTAAGAGCTATACTTGTATATTACTTTTAAAGACAGTTTCATTTTTTTTTTTTTTTTTTGATAATATATCAAAATTATAAGAAGCGTGTGTGGTGAAATAGTTATTCAGGTAGGTGTACTTTACTGTTTAAATAACTTTTATAAATACTACTGGGAAGAAATTGGTTTTCTATGTAATTCCTTTCTTACGGCAAGACGCCAAACCGTACTACGCCAATGGAACTGTGCCATTCCGTGCCACGGTGCCGTCGCCGCATCGTATCACGGCGATGACTCCCGCACCTTAAATATAAGAACCTCTAAGAACAAGATGACAAAGTTTCGTACTCTTAAGTTTTTTTTTTTATGTAGCAGAAATTACTCGAAAAGTAAAACCACAAACACAATGGATATAATTTGGTTTTCAACGACTTCAGATCTACAGATAATGCGAACTCCTCTACTGAATAAACTCGAACTTCAAGATGTCTCGAGAATTTCGAATATGGGTCTAAAGATATCTTTCTTAAGAATTGAGACCATTTAGTAAATAATTTTTAACAGCCTAAATAGAGTATCAGTCACTATCAGGTCAGTATGTCTATGATAACAACCGAGACCACTTTGTGTGCTCTACAAGATATGGTGGGAAGTCCCACTAGGAGGATTCAAGGACGATAGAAGGATGCAAGCATCTGCTTATGTCGGGAATCAAAAACACGACCACCGTATTTAAGACAACTTTTAAGCTCGATTAAATTCAGTAAACGGCAAATAGCAGCAATTACTAGTATGAAATCCTTTGCTCCTAGTCCGGAAATATACACAACGTAAATACAAAGCCAGTCCCACAACAAACATCCGTATGGCCTTAACATAACTGTACCATTACTGCAACAACCCGTCATTAAATCGGATGAAATCAGAACGCATTAGATAAACACGTAGTGATTAACGCATGTTCGAAATACGGCTTGCATTGCTTAATTGTAATAATATGTATTTGTTAAATCATAATTACCATAACCATACTAATATGATAAACGTGAAAGTGAGTTTGTTTGTTTGTTTTTTTCACTTCTCATGGCTCAACGGCTTGGCCCAGATCGGACAAAGGATAGCGAAATGTTGTACTAGGTTCAACTTAGGCGGCATTTCTATGAATGTCTATTAGAGTCGAAGATCTCACGATTTCAAATAAGATTAGCATAAGAATCGCGAAAATAATCTTATCAAAGTCAAATAAGCCAAAGACTAAATCATATTAATAATATTAATAATAAGACTAATAGTTAATAAAACTATACTTATAGTATAGTTAGAGAACTATTATTATTTTTATTTATTTTTATTATTATTAGAGAATAATCCCCGTTAAAAGATAAATTAAGATAAAATGGCCTGTTTCACTAGTTGTTGGATAACGCTATTTAACGGATATCAGTATCCGACATTAAAACAAATTTGATTAATTATTCTTTTTTGCCATCGAATTCTGCTATATTTATGAAATAAATTCTATTCGCATATATTAATCTTAAAGTGGTAGTTAAGTAATTGAGGTGAAACAGGTCCTACTGGTCTATTGTAGATTATATTGTAGTTATAATCAAGTAGGAATTTTAGTTAGTGCCGTCGCGTAGCACTGCCATTACGTCTTGAACTGACGTAAAGCTGTTGTAGAACGATCTCAATGTCGATTTCAATTTATTTGTCAACTTTTGTTTGCGAGTGTTTGATTGCTTATTTTCGTTTTCAAGAGAAAAAGTAAAGTTAAAATTTGTATATTTATATTAGCTTTATATTTACTGTAGTATGCTTAAATAAATTTAAATATTCCCTAAATTTTATTCGTCATGAATGTTTTCATTTAATTTGAATTTTGCCGTAAGTTTTGGTGGATATAAATATGTTAATTATAATACATTAACTGAGTTTATATAAGTTCAGATATTAGTAAAAGATCAACGAGAAATTTATATGTACTTTGTATACTTTTAATTTGAATTTAGTGAAGATTTTTTTGTATCGTTGTTAGACGAAGTCTGTTTACCTGGGGCATATAAAGATAAAATATAATGTAAGCCATGAGTTAACATTCTAAGCTTATATTTTGTAGTAGTTTATTGAAACAAAATTAAAATAAATTTCATATATTATTTTATACATTATTTTCATTTATATATTTCTATTATTTTGTTTGGCGTTGTTAATATTAGTGACTATTGTTAGATGATAACCCGCAACCCGCAGTTGAGCAGCGTGGTGAAATAAACTCCAATCCTTCTTCTACACGGAGTAAGAGGCCTATTCCTAACCAACAGTGGGATGTTACAAGCTGAATGCGTTAGACGATACAATATACATTATGAGTAATATATAATAATAATTTTTGCTTGTTCGAAGAAAATAAAAACTTAATGAGAATATTTGGCAAATATATGAGTATACATATTATTTTCTTAATTTTTTAATATTTCATGTGGACAACATAATAGAGTTATTATTTTAAACTGAAATCGAAAATCATATGGTTGACTCTGACAAGATACTCTTCGCTTTTAAAATCCAGACCGTCGCGGGTGAAGCCACGATAAAAGCTAGTTTTAAATAAATAGCAAATTGTACCTACTGTGTACTGTATCCTATCCGCTAAGAATGGTTGAAAGGGTTAAGTTTCAGATAGTGGTTTTTATAAAAAAAAAATATTTATGTGTGGTTGTAAAGGGTTAAGTTTCGGATAATGGATTTTATACATTAATTTATTTATAGTGGAATGAGTAAGTCTTTGTAGGTCTTCTTTTGATATAACTGAAAACAATCGTTTTCTTTGTAGGCATATACCTAACTAAGGTCTTCGTCAAAGCGGATAATATTATCAGTTTTAAAGAAGCCTACATTCAGTAATAAGACGATGATACTGAAGACATTAAAAGACTGTTCTTATTTAAATTTCTGTTTAAAAAGATAACTTCTCTGTTTGACAGAAACCTCGTCTTGATTTTCTTTACTCAAGAAATAAATTTTATCCAATAAAATTGTTATATAGTTACGGCAACACAAAATCTTATGTTAAATAACAAGACTGTAGAGCAATTGAAAAGGACTTCAACAAAAGGAATCGGATAATTTAATTAAATGTCTGACAAATTTGTTTTACATTATTCTCTAGAGTTTGTTAATATCCTCAGTATATTATTGTACTTTTTAATTTGTAAAATGACGATTCGAAGGTGCATTTGTAGCCTATTTGAATAAAAACATTTTTTTTATTTAGATCGTTTAGGATTCATAGTGGAGTATGCACTCAGTTATGTCGTAACTCAAAACGCCGCTATTTTCACGAAAACATCTTTTCCACAATGGATTTATTAAAACACTTAAAAAGTTTGGTTATAGGCAAACAACTTACTTCTATAGAAAATACCACGTTAGACATCAACACTCTCAATTCCCATTTTTCATCTTCATCTGCTATTGATCCACAAATGAAATCCAACACTCTTTCAAACATCCATAGTTTGCCCAAGCCCGATATTCCTCCATTTACTTTTTCGCCTGTCGATGTGACTGAGATACAAAAACATCTACGGGCCGTTACCTCGAAGGCTTCCGGCTGCGATGGGATCAGTTGTACAATGGTAATGTTTATCGCTAATATAATCCTTGCTCCCTTCACCTATATCATAAATTCTTCTTTGTCATCAGGTTTCTACCCGGAAGAGTGGCGTAAGGTCTTTATTCTCCCACTACCAAAAATCCACAATCCGTCCTTACCTACTCAATACCGTCTCATATCTATACTACCTTTTTTATCCAACATCCTGTCGAACATGATCTGCTTCTAGCACTCTTGACTCGTTACTCTATCTCGGCTTCCGCTATTATGTGGTTTTCTTCATATCTTAGCGGGCGTTGGCAGGCTACTCGTACTGACGAGGGAATCTCCGACTGGTGCGAAGTGGGTGCTGGTGTTTCTCAAGGCGGTATATTATCTCCTCTATTATTTTACTAAGCCACTAACGCTACTCTATATTTCCTCCCTTTTTTCTTCTTTATCTGAATTTTACTAGTAATCGATTTTGCACACCTACAAACGTCTGCTCTTGTACGTCTTAAGGTTGGCTGATAGAGAATGCTTTTAGCATTAAGCCCGCCTTTTGTACAATTCTATAATGTATTGTGCAATAAAGTATTAATAAATGTTGTGGCTTGCCCTTTGATAATTATTCAACAATTTCAAACAACAATTACTGGCATACAACAATTAGTGGTAGTGATACGGGCAGTATTCAAAGATAAATGCTTATCGTGATGTAAATGGTATCAAATAAAAATTTAATTGTTTCAACACAATAAAATAATCGCTATATAAAAAAATATTTTAGCATATTAAATATATAGTTTTTATCGATACTTTTAGGACTTATTGCTTTATAATTTCATAATTATTATGCATTACGACGCATGTATATCGCGCCTCACAATGTCTGTACACATTTTTATTATTTTTATTCTTAACAGAAACAGTGTCTCGCGCCACCAAGATGAAAGAATCTAAAAATGTATTTCTTATTTATCGAAATCGGCTTAACCCTTTTATGTAGAAATAGATATACTTAATACAGGTAAATCCCACCTTTGAACTAAAGTTGGATAAAAACTTGTTTGTCGAGATAAACATGTTTGTAAATCAATGTAGACAAACTAATAACTTTATTAGATTATCACCATATACTTCTGTTTTATATTCTTATTTGTGTAGTTTTCTTTGAATAGCTTCGACAGTTATTTGGTGTTGATTACAACAATTGGTTACTTTTATTTTCGTAAGAAAAGTTTGTGCAGGACATACAAATATTTCATATAGTCGGTTTGTTTCTATTAACCTTCTTACACCCGTGTGACAAAGTGTAACACGTATACGGTCAAACGGTCTGTGAGACCGAAATTATTAAAGCTATTTTAGTAGATTATTTTAAGTTTGGATATATATTAGAGTGTGTTCAAATATATGAAACAAAGAATTGTACAAAATTTTTACTTTTATTACCAACTAACCGTTTTTCATTACCTTGGAAAAAGTTATAGAAATGTCAGTAGGTACACAAATTTTAATGAAAATATACATCTTTTTGTCAAAAAATATAAAAACCTCATACATTTTATAAGAACGTATAAAGAACTAAAGCAAAAACAAAATATTTTAAACTACTTCAGATGACTCAACTAAGGTATCAGAACATGTAATATAATAGCACAATCTGTACATAAATTTTTTTTACAATAGATGCAATTACAACGAGATTTGGGATTTTTACTAGTGAGCTAGTAATAACTAAGTCATATTTCGTTATTATTTGCTGTCACAGTTGTCTTAAGCCATCTATTTTGCAAATTTCATAAATTATATGCCTTATCAGTCTAGGTACACAAGTGCTCTTCTAATGCATTCTTCATCTATTTTTAGGTTATATAATGTAACCTAAAAACAATACACGAAAAAGTAACATAAAATAGTTTTATTATTAATGAAAAAAGGGAAAAATTAAAAAAAAAATCTTACCTAATTTGTGACACGTATACCCGCATCTGTCTGACAGACCAATTTTGTCGTGAATACAGATAAGTGTTGTACTAAAGTTTTCTGGTCAATTTTTAATAAATAGGCAAATGAATTTTATCGGTCTGACAGACCAAAGCGCGGTTATAGAAAGGTTAATGCTACTAAGGGCTATAAGTATCAGATACATAAACATACACTAATTATATTATATTTCCGTACGCATACATAAAAAGAAGTATGTTACTAAATAAATAAATCCAGTTGTAATAAAAATACTTCATTTACATGTTTATATAAATGCCTATAAGTGTATATTCTTGCTATATATAAGTCTCAAACTCATAATAACTCATTATTAAGGGCAACTACTCTGTCACCTGCTTTCTTGTAATAAAGGGATGACGACTGCGAACTCTATTATAGTTAGATAAACTTCGCGAGATTGCAAGCTTGATTTAAATTCCTTTGAGTGGACCAAAACTAATTTTACAGAAGAAGACTTTGTTGTTTGTGTAAAACTAACTCAAGTTGAAATTAAAAAGCGAACGAGACTGGTATTTGAAAGATAGCATTAAGTCTTATTTTTTATTTATTTATGTTATAAATGTCTATAAATAAATATCTATACACACACGGTCGTCTGTTCCTAAAGTAAGCAACTTAATGCTTATGTTATAATAACAAACAGCTGACTGGTATAGCTACATTTTTTTTTATAAACATACTTATATATAATACATATATAAATAAATATTTATATTACAACCAGACTCGGGGTGAGAATTGAACCCACAACCCTCGGAGCAGAAAACAGGGTCACTACAAACTGCGCCAACGGGCTAGTCAAGTTTAAGTCGAAGGAAAATTTTGTTTTGTTTATAAGCAAAATGTGTTACAAAAGAAAGATCAGAGAAGCAGTAATATTTTTTTTTCATCTGCCGAAACACCCTGTCCATCTGGATCTTTGCGAATCGTAAGCGTCAGCTAAATGTTAACTTTAAGCCTGTATTTGGCTAGCTAGATGGGCGTGTAACGTATCAATATATGGGGCTGCTTGGGAAGCCTATGTCCAGCAGTGGACTGCGATAGACTGAAGTGCGTGGTATGTGTTTGCCGGAAATCGATACTGGGAACCTTAAAATGGAAAGCATGTGTTCTGTTACGATGCTAAATTGTTAGTTATTATACAAAAAATAGAAATGTTTGCAATTTGTTCTCGAAATATCATGTGAAAATGGAAAATATTAGTTAATGTCTAAAAGACATAATAGACATTATGTCTAATAGACACTAAGCAAATATAGATGATATATTGAGGTGACGTCTTTTTGGTGTGACGTCTATTAGAACCCGGAATTTCTTCTTGTACTTACGTCTCTAAGACACTGATACCTCGTAATACCAAAGGACAGAACTGTGCATTATTCCGGTCGCGAAGGCCGAATAGCAGAAATCGTTTAAGGAAGGTACTGAGCAAGGCTACATAATGCCAATGCACGTGATTGTGATTGGGAACACGAAGGGCAAAAGATCGCGCGGTCGTTCACCGACGAGATGGGCAGACCAAGTCAAAAACTCATCTGACACTAAGTTTTACACGGTCGAAAGAGATGCCATGGACGGAGACTGGTGGAAGCAAATCATCCGCTCCAGATGCAACCCTGATGCTGACCACGATCCTCAGACTTGAGGGACTAACAAGAGAGAGAGAGAGAGACATAATGCCACATTTATAAATAGTAACGGTCGGCTTAGTCAGCAGTGTCAGCAGTGTGACTACAATCTCAGTTGCTCAAGGTTAAATTTACAATAATCCTTGTTTTTTCAAAATAAAAATATTGTCAACGTATCAAACACAAGCCAATACCTGTCTCTATTTGCTGGAAATTAGCAGCAATCCATTGGGTCTTTGCCATCCTAGTTACTATTTCTCCAGGGTAATAATAACGACGATGTTGACGGCGACAAAAGCTCTTTTAAAGGTTTATTTAGTGAACCGTGTCAGGGAAATCTACCTTCCTCGTAACGAGAACCCTTCAAAATGTTGTACCTCGTTTTCAGTACATGGTACATGTCAAAGGAAATATACATACTCTCTTTATATACTATATACTTGATCATTCCAGCCCTAAATATTGCAAGAGGAAAATGTTTACCCACTCAGTGTATCTCCAGCTACTCACGTACAGAACCTAAACTATCTTCCGCTCTTAAGAGAAAACAAGCATGAAAACAAACTCAACAGCGGAGGATTTTGAAAACAAAATAAACCTTTCCGTGAAGTCAAAATCACAGTTAAAAAATTAGCATGTGCTTTAGTTTACATTTTAAGATAAATATTAAAGTATTTTATTGTTTTTTTTTTTTTTTTTTTTGATTATGCATCAAAGTCTATTTCCCAAGAGGATGAAAGAGCAAGACTACGTCTAAGATTTCCATTTTTTATGCTATCATTTGCAAATCCTTATATCGTAAGCTGTTATCTATTTAACGTAGTTAAGACGTTTTCTTTATAATAAATAGATTAAAACCGATTATTTTAAACACATAACCAAAATAATAACCTGGCGTGAATGAGGTTAGAAAACTATTACACCAGTTATGAGGAATGAAATAACGAATGCGTATTATTTTTTGTAACAATTTTAAAGTTTATATCAATCATTTCCGATGTTTCTGTTACAGAAATGTACTTTATGACGATCTCTAGGACTTTAAGGTTAAACTTTAGCGAGTGTTACCAATACCAACTGGGTCGACATAACGACTCGCTAATACTTACATAGCAGTCGATATAGTTAAGTAGGCCAAGAAAGGTCTCGAGTTCTCAGCCAATATTTGCTTTGTTCAGATTTTGGCATCCCTCTTTGAGAGCTGTCCACGCTAATAAAGAAATTCAAAAGAAAAGGGTGTAGCTATCAAGACAGATAAGTCATGCTCCAATTGCATACAATATGGATGAAAGATTTGAATGAAAAATGCTTAGTTATTTAATCATTATTATAAGTGATACAATGTCTGAAAAGGTTTTATCAAATCATTATTACATAGTATTCTGACTCCGAGACTAAAAGTTTTGTGCATAAATCGCTAGATATTGATAGATCACACCATTTTTTTTTCAATGATTTAATTTAAAATGAATTTGTTATATATAACTTTGTATATTGTGCGTCTGTTTTATTTTTATGAATTGTGTGTAACACCTATAATCAAGCCAACACTTATACTTAATATTTTTGTAAAAAAATAATTTTTTTTCTGTTCTTGTTAGTGTATGTCTTTTTGGTGTTAATATTAAATAAATAAAATAAAAAAAACGTACATATTAAAAATAGCATGGTGTTGTCTCCTGTCAAAGATTTTCATTGTAATATGAAACTTTGAATAGTTACGGGTCTCTGTAAAGATCTCACTATAGACGGCGCCACGGTTCGCTTAAACCGAAAATAAAAATCATCATATCAAAAATTTCGCTCTAGCGGGTACATCGTTCCATAGCTTAATTGGCTAGAGCGCCGACACGGTCAGTCGGAGACGCAGGTTCGAATCCCGCTGGAGCGGTCAATTCTTGATATGATATTCAAAAATGTTTAGAATTCCTAATGTGAGGGTAATACAAAAATAAAATCGTACATATTAAAATAAAAAAAAGTTTAAAAAACATTGCGTTATAAAAAAAAAATAGATCAGAACCAGAATTTAGTGACCATTTCATTTTTTTTCTCTTGGGTTCTGTCTATAACACCCCTGCTAACATTATCCTAACGTTATTAGTTTTAAGTTTGAGGGAATTTGTCCTGAACAATAGTGTTACGTAACATATAAGTTTGTTCATTTGTCAGGGCAAGGGAACGCTCGATGAATCTTCACAACGTTCTCAACCACACCGTCATTCATCCGCATGTCTTCTCCATACTATATAACATTACATTTGCGAATTTGACCGTTTTTTACTGGCACAACTGAAACTCTTTAAACCAAGAATTGATTTTAATTAATTCCTCGCAACTTTCATGTAATACATCATAGACAAATGAAATAGCTCCAGTACCGAGGTTTTCCATCCATGTAAACTCATAATTTTATAAACTATTACGTTTTTTACGCCAGTAAGTTAAGTAAGTTGTAGGCGAATAAATTAAAATAATTACACGTACAAATAAAAACAATAAAAAAGTTAATGTTAGCACTTTGATGATTTTTTTATCGCTCAATACTGATTTAAAACGAAATAATACCCAAAGATTTTCATTTCACTCTAACATTTTCATTTTTCAGTTTAAAATTTTAATTCAGACGCGAGTGGATTAGAAACGTTGGGATTTGGAATTTAATTAAATTTGTTACGAAAGTAAGTTCCGCTTTTTATTCGTATTATTATTGTTCTTTCGTTGTCATGAGAGCTTACTCTACTTTTATTAATTTTGTATAAGTAGCTGAGGTATTTAAATACGTTGTTTTATTTTAAAATAGATTAACCTCCTTCTAATTAATGTAGCCCTAGTCTTGGTTGTAGTGGTGGTAGTAAGTGTTGGTCCTGGAGGAAATATGGAATAGGGTCGGCAACATGCTTGCGATGCTTCTGGTGTTGCAGACATCTATAAGCTACGGTATTCACTTACCATCAGGTTAGCCATATGCTTGTTTGTCGACCTAGATATATGCAAAAAAAATAAGGAAAAAGATACACATAACTAATAAAACTGTAACGAATAAGAGCGTGCTCAAATATGTGACTTATAGCTATGGATGATAACTAAAATAGCCACACTACTTTTCCTGTATAATTGTATGATCTTACACATTTCACATTTCAATAGTGAGCGTTACTTTTCCCTAGTTGTGAAACATATCTTATTCTTAACTAGCTTACTCCTGAGAAAAGTGCTTACTAACAAATAAAATGCTTAACTTTATGATAGTAGTTTTAATAACATACCATTTTAATATCATACATACACGAGTCAGTTATTTTTGGTTAATTTAGAAGAATATAGTCAACCACTAGTAGTTCACGAGACCGTTACGCACGTCCGCGTAACTTCGTTTTCTATAAAAAAATATGTGAGCCGTCATCCACAGAGAACAGCTTCACGATACGCACGACTGACATTCTTATTCGCTGAGTTGCAGATAAGAATAATACATTTTAAAAAGGCAATAGGAGAGCAATATAATCTTATTTCATAATGATCTATTTTAGTAGCAAGATAAGTGTGGGAAATGTGAACGATGAAATTTATTTTAAGAAATAAAAAATAAATGTGTCAGAAGTTCGGAAATCCAACACGATCACAAATGCCTAGACTGCGACAAACGTATTTGAGGCCGTCGATCGCTGCTACCACATTTCTATCACCACTGCATCACCTAGTCACTATTCAAACAACTTTTTAGACATAATAAATTTATTAACTGTACCTACATTTAAATGCCTTAACGTTACAAATCATAAAAGTTAAATAATTTAATAAACAAAGGTTTTTATAGGTAAAGACCTATCTTTATTAACAATATGACAGGTTATATAATATAAAACATGTGCTAGTGAAGTATTCGATCAGAAATTGACAGTTTATCAGATGCTAAAAAAAACGTAAGTTCACGTTTGAGGAAACTATACCCATAATATGTATAAAAGAAAAATAGGAAGACGCTACAAAAACAGATGGACAATAAAGATGTTTGTGGTTCCCTAGAGCGAAATTACTAATTCAGGTTGGTCGAAACCATGACCTACATACATATTACACTATAAATAGTGGACATAAATCCTTTCAACCGTTATATATTTTATAGAGATACGAATATAGCTGTAAATGTCCGGGACTGAAACAATGAATAAAGAAATTTCGTGTCATTTATGTTGTTGAAAGAATGTTTAAAATTGTAATCTTCATTACATGTTACATTAAGAATAAATTCAGTTGACTTTTGGGAAGAAAACAAAATACTTATTAAAAAATGTTACACTAAAAGACAACGTGGCTGGTTAATTCAAATGAACCAAATTTAGCAACAACTTTCTAGTACATGTGTACCATACGTTTATGGAACATCGTGTATGTATTGTAAGTATTTAGTTCTTAAATAAAAATTGTAAACATGTATGATATTGTAAAATTTCAAAATAAATGTTAATTCGATGATACTTTATAAATCATCAAAGTATACAAATAATGTGCCTATGTCCGGCAGTGGACTGCAATAGGCTGAAATGATGATGATGATGATACAAATAATATACTGACGTAGGTAGTTTTACAAAAAAATAGTCATTTAGAGAAGATAGATGAATGGCGAGCATTCACTTTTTAATTTAGTTTTCTTTAAGCCGTGATGTCGCTAATGGGACTTCCATCGGTGAGCAAACATTCTATGGAGACAGCGCATAGCAGAAAATATCTTGGTTAAAAACCGGAGCAGCCCTACTGGGAATGTATCTTAATTTTACAGAAATAAGTTCTCAAGTACACAACAGGTGTTTCTCTGGTGAATGAGGAAGCCAGAGCGCCTGGAAAGAGTCAGGTTAGGATGACTTACTCGCTGGTAGTGCTCCTTCCTTATCCAGAGGCTAAGGTGACCGCTTACTATCAGGCGAACCATATGATTGTTTACAAACCTAGTGATATATAATTGTGTTTGCTCGGGAAAAAAACTGACTTCAATTACATCGACAAGTAGTCGATGAGTAATAGTCCGAACCGAACTAGTTTTACTGGTTTCCCATAGATGGCTTCGCGACAGTACGCACCTTCACATAAATCACTTCACACTTCACAGTAGCCTTTCGCAGTCCACAACTGGACATAGGCCTCCACGAGCTCACGCCAAAAATAGCGTGAACTCATGTGTTTTGCCTATAGTCACCAGGCTAGACAGGCGGGTTGGTGACCGCAGGGCTGGCTTTGTTGCACCGAAGACGCTGCTGCCCGTTTTCGGTCTGTGTATTTCAAAGCCAGCAATCTGATGGTTATGCTGCCATCGGTCGGCTTTTTAAGTTCCAAGGTAGTAGTGGAATTGTGTTATCCCTTAGTCACCTCTTACGACACCCACGGGAAGAGAGGGGTGGCTATATTCTTTGATGCCGTAACCACACAGCATGCTTCACATAAATACGCGTCATCAAACATTAGTCAAAAAATACTGATAAAATATTAAATTTAAATGGGACTACAAAACAAGCATCAGCTTTAGATTAAAATAAGAATCATCAAAATCGGTATATATACCCAGCGAAAAGTTATGCGATATAACACCAACTTAGGTCGACGAAAAAATAGTCAAGCAAATACACATTATTATATATGACATGAAAAGTACTTGTTAGATCCGCTCAGTCGAAAGTGAGATAACATACATAAAAAAATTAAAAAAATACAATCGACTTGAGAACCTTCTTCTTTTTAAACTGGTCTCAGTTAAAAAAAATAAGGTATTAAGAAGAGGAAGATGTTTTTTGTGATAATAGATAAAACAACTAAACCGTTTTTTTTAATTCTTTTTTTTTATATAGGTTTTACATCAATGGGCTCTCAAGTGCCCATGCCTTTTTTATTTACATTTTTATTTTCAAAGCGTTGAGTCGTATTATTTTCAACACTGCATGCTTCAAATTGCGAACTAAAGCTTATTTTCTCTAATTCGATGGTGAGTCCAAAACTGACCGTGAGAGATATATATACCTATATATACATATACATTTATGTAGGTTAATAATTAATTACTTACGACTATAGTTTTTTTTAATTCTTTTATTCAAGTTATTTAACAAAAAATAACGTAGAAAATATACTATTATAGGTTTTAGCAAAACAGAAGGTGTAAACGTAAAGGTAGGTGAATACGCGAGGGGCTTTAATTCCAAGTCGTGTCATTTAACTTAGATTTAGGTTCATTTAATGAATCTTAGAGAATTATGCTCTTAAATACAGATCCTCAATGTGGATGGTGCCAATCCCCAGAGGACAACGAAGGATTTTCTGATTCTAAATTCGAGTCCCAAATGTGACGGTGACATTAAAATTTGGGTAACTTTGTGATTGATTTATACAATGCATAAATACAATTTACATAAAAATATCTAGCGAAGAGAAAATTTACACAAGATGTACATTATTTATTTAATTAAATAAATTTTAATTAAAATAAACTAATTAAAAAATTATTTAAGATTTACATTATTTATTTTCAAAGACGTGATATACACAAAAACAAAGTCAGAGAATACGTTGTTACACCATTATATGTAATTATTATATTTTCTAAAATACCCCTATTTAATGAAAACAACAGATTAAGAACAGTTAGTACTTTATTTTTGGTTTGTATGTTTGACGGCAAGAAAAAGTGTAACTTCACAAGCAGACATTAAACTGATATTTTATACACCGAAGTCAGTGACCAATACGTTTTTTTAACCGACTTCAAAAAAAGGAGGAGGTTACTCAATTCGACCGTATATATATATTTTTTTTTTTATGTATGTTCGGAGATAACTTCTTCGTTTATGAACCGATTTTGATAATTCTTTTTTTGTTGGGAAGGAGATATTCGTAGTTTGGCACCATGATAAGGAAACCAGGATCTGATGATGGGATCCCAGAGAAATCGAGGGAAACTTTCAAAAATCGTAAGGGTGACTAGTAAATTTAATCATGTTTTCATTAAGTACTATAAAGCACTACTATTTAGTAGGGGTCTGGAGTCGATCTGATGATGAAGAAGAAAGATAGTCAAGGGAACTCTTCAACAATTTATAGCAATTACCTGCTTTTTGAACTTAATTCGTTTCTGTTGATGAGAACTTTGCATATGTATAAGTTATAAGTGCCATTACAGTCTGATGATGGAGACAAAAGTTAGTCGAGGGAACTCTTTAACGATTTATAGCAATTACCTGCTGTTTGAACTTAATTCGTTTCTATTGATGAGAACTTTGCATATATATGAGTTATAAAATGCCATTTCAGTCTGATGATGGAGACGAAAGATAGTCGAGGGTACTCTTCAACGACTTACAGCATTTACCCGCTGTTTGAACTTAATTCGTTTCTATTGATGAGAACTTTGCACCTATATGAGTTACAAGTGCCATTAAAGTCTGATGATGCAGACGAAAGATAGTCGAAGGAACTTTTCAACGATTTATAGCAATTATCTGCTGTGTGATCATCTGTGTCGCAGGACCAGGTTTGATGATGGAGCCCATAAACACTCGAGGGAATTTCTCAACAATTTACAGCAGTTACCTTTTGCTGTTTGACGACCGCTTTGATATAATGGTGCATGTGCCGTGTCGGCGGCGCCTAAACACCGACGGTCGCGGGTTCTATTCCAGCTCGGAGTGGATATTTATGTTTATATAAATATTTATTTTTGGTCTAGTTGTTAATCCTTGTGGTTCTCCCAACCTAGCCTCGGAGAACACGCTAGGCTGTCAGTCCCGGTTGTTATTACGTACACCTGATAGCGAACTTTACTCATAGTATGTCGATGCGTTAGCGCAGCGGTCACAGCACCGGCTGTTGCGCTAGCGTTAGTGGATTCAATCCCCGGGCACGACAGACATTTGTATTGGCCATATAGATGTTTGTCATGATCTGGGTGTTTGTGCTTGAGTATTGTGTATGTTTCCGAACCCCCGACATATGAGAAAAAGCATCCTTGTTAGGTCTACCCATCACTAAAAATTGTAAAATAAAATAATTTTTAACAAAAAAAAAACCGACTTCAAAAAGGAAACTAAAAAGTGAAAAATAAATTTACTTAGTACAAAGTAATTCGTATTTTGATTTAGTTAATCAGAAATGATTAAATAAATATTTTATAATTTTGAAGTTGGTGCCAAGTAAATACTACAACAACCTGGCTACAATAACAAATACAAACAACACACACACACAACAAACAAGTATAAAAAATATTATTAGATATGTCAAAACAATAACAGAATAATAACAGTATTCAACCTAATAGTCAATGAAACAAATTATGAAAGAAAACTGAATACAACTTATGAGTAGATACTAGAGTAGTTATTGTTTTACTTGGCACCGACTTCAAAATTATAAAATATTTATTTAATCATTTCTGATTAACTAAATCAAAATACGAATTACTTTGTACTAAGTAAATTTATTTTTCACTTTTTAGTTTCCTTTTTGAAGTCGGTTTTTTTTTGTTAAAAATTATTTTTCTTGTCTTTTAGTCGCCTTTAATATGAAATTAATAGAATACAAAATAACACGATTAGGTACTAACGGATTAGAAAGCATAAATGACAACCGATCCCACGAGGTATGACAACGTGAATTAAACCACAGAAGACGCTTAGTATAAAATAAAAAGAAAACATTTATTATTTTTACCGTTTGCTAAAACGTGATCGTATTGCTGAGCAGTTGCTGAAGTCGTAACAATGAGATACGAAGAAGCAGTAGCTCATAAAACAAATAATACAAAACGGAGACAAAACATATTCTATCATATGAATTTTTATTTTTCAGTCATAAGCGTTTCAGTAAAGCGTTGTACGATTCAAAATGCTTAGTATTTTTTGTTTGAATGATGTCATTAGGTTATGAATTTAAATTATTATTATTTTATTGTTTATTGTTTGATATTCTTACAAGTTAAATTGATGTATGGAATGACAAATTGAAATAACGGTAATAGGTAAAATTTTATCAATTATTTAATTTTTGTATGCAGCAGCCACCATACAAATTAGTATTAAATGTCTAGTGATCTCTGCCATAGGTTTCCGTGTCTGCTTTTGTAGTAGTATAGGGATAACAAACGGGTTCGTTTTAAAAGATAAGGGTATGTAAGTTGAAATAAAAAAGATGATGTTTGAGAATCAAGTATAGGACTAAAAGAGGCTTAAAAGAAATAAAAAAAAACAACTACTTATTATATTGTTTATTGAGTTACACCACCAGTTATTTATTGAGAATGTGGCTATAGCATACAGATTATGTACTGTTATAACAATAAAATGATCGGCTAATTAAATTAGTCTTAAATAAAAAATATGGTTTATAAAAAGAACGATTATGATTTGACTAATTGCTAAATAAATTAATTGCTAAAGACTTTGGCCCAATTTTTTTTTTTTTTTGATTACTGATTAGAAACATAAGTTAATGTTTAGGCGGCGGTATCCGAACCGAGATTAATTAGCTAAGTTTAACTACAAATGATCAAGAGCGTGACATATAAATTGCGTTATTGTCTTTATGAAAAATTGTAAGCTTCTACAATCAAAGTAGAGCCTAGTTTTATGTAAAAAAAAAACTATATAAAATAAATATCAACATTAAATTAAATGTAATATAATTTGTAAAATTATGTTTCAAAAGTACTTTGGAAGCTTATTTGAGTATATTTTTAATTTTACAAAAATTTTAGTGAAGCATGATACACTTGATTTTGTTATTTCTTATTAATTTATATTACTTTTACGATTTCGCCTTTAATATAACAGTTATTAAAATTTATAATGAGAATTTCTTAGTCATATATAACGTTATTAAACGTGTTAATATAGCGCCTTATTAAATTGTTTAGGCGCGTCTAAGTTCTAAGTATATCTTGTAATTGCAAATGACAAATACATTATAAAATATATAAATTTAAGTAACAACGCACACTGTCATTTTCATATATGAATAAATCATGAAATTAGCAGTGTAAAATATGTAGATAATGCCTATGTAAAATTTACGTTTATTTCATCAGTCAACGTCGTAGGGCCAGTTTCAACATTATCTATTTACGGTTTTGCAGAATAGCGATAAATTTTTGACTCAATTTGTATGGAATTTACCTTAAAATTCTATCTCTAGTAAGAAAATTCAGAGATAGATATAGTATTGAAACTGGTCACTTGTCAATACTCTAATGTAATAAATATTAATAGTAATAGCTGCGTCGTTCCTTTCTTCTTCTTCGTGACACTCTTGACAGAGTAGTCGTGGTCATTACGTAGCAACTTCTGTAGGGGCAGTTGTGATGCTCTACACGATTGTTGTGGAAGCTGTGTGGGCTAGTGTATAATGTATGAATGAAGTTTCATTTAAAACTGCTTGTCATTATGTACAAATTAAATTGTAGGATTATATTTGCTTCCAGGATATTTATTTTGGTTAGTAAAAAGGTACATTTATTTCTTTGCTCTAATTTGCTTTTTGTAACTTTAAGCTTTGTATTAGCCATATTGTTGTGTTATTTGTCTTTTCAACATACAGAAAATTGATTTCTAACTTCTAATTAACTATAAGACTTTATTATAAGATCTTAATTTAGACCGGTTTTATAATTTAATCAAATATTTGACATTGATTAATGGCACGGAAATAATATTACATTAACCAGAATTTCTTAATTAGCCACATTTCACCGCGAACGAAATACGTGTTTTAGATTTTGTCTCGTTCTTAATACCTTCGATTTCACATTACTTTAAATACATCACTTCAGCCTATCGCAGTCCACTGCTGGACATAGGCCTCCCTAAGTTCGCGCCAGACATCCCGGTTTTCTGCAATCCTCATCCAGCCTACACCTGCAATCTTACGTAGATCGTCGGTCCAACGGGCCGGATGACGTCCCACTGCGTTTGCCAAGACGCGGTCTCCATTCCAGGACCCGTCTACTCCAACGGCCATCGATCCTGCGACACAGATGACCAGCCCACAGCCATTTAAATACACGTAATTAAAATTATTTGTTTATTAATACCCACGTAATTAATAATTACACTTTCAGTTTAAATCGAATTATTCTCTCGAATGACCCATCTTTATGTTTTTTTTACGTGCAGTACGAAAAAAACATTTCAAAATAAAATAAACTTTAAACGTTAAAAAATCCTTCAAACATCGATATGTTCGAAATGGTTCTCGAAGTGTATACAAAATGATTGATGGCCATCGAATCGACGATGCTTTAGCTGAGAGAGTTATTACGTGCCTCTTTCACTTTACACATATATACTGATAAGATGTTTGATAAATCGATGTTAACTATAAAGGCTAACACATAAAATAATTTTTGAATGCATTACTTGAATTTCCTACAGCATAAATACACACATACACTTAGAATATTCTACGGAGTCTGCATCAATAAAAATATCACATACACCAGTATATTACGAAATACATGTATTGTAATCACATTATTAAACCTACTGTAAATTATTTGCATAAATTGTATTATTATTCACTGACCTTGTGAACTTTAACACGTCAACGCGTTACAATTACTAGCTTTATTACGTCAATCAATCAAGTAAATATCAAGCCTATTCATATTATATTTAAAAATATGTATAAAAATATAAACTCCTACTCTAAATACTGGAAAAGAATCGTAAACATTGATGTAGAGTTTGATACAAAAATTTTGTGAACAGTATTATATATCCGATTAAATTTTAAAGTACCTAAAATAAAAATCTTCCATCGAACCTTTCATTGTTGTTAAAAGGCAGCTAAACCTTTGTATGAAAGACGAGGGTAGTAATCTTAATACAATGGCCCATTGATCCTAAACGGATTGATGTGGGATATGTATTCAAAGTTCATCTGAATTAAAGGTATATTTCCCAAATCAGCATACTATAAATTCGAACACTTCGTCACTTCTAGATACAAAATATAACAAAATAAACGAAAAAAATTATAGGACACTAACAAAAGGTGTGAATGTACAAAATGCGGCCCTGACACTAAAAGAGCGATCCCTTTCAGACAGCCTTGGAGCAAACGACATTAAAAGAGTAAAGCGAAAAGAAAGTGTATCAATAATAACAGATATAAATATTTATATAATGCAGACCTAGAAGAATAAAGATATAAATTAATAAATAGAGTATAATATCATATAAAATTATACTTAAAGAATTTATCCTAGAATAATGGCTAAGAACGATGCGTTTTATTCACTGGGTCATCCCAGTACTTAAATATTATTAAATAAATATGTATAAGCTATTCAAATTGAACGATGTATAAATATTTCATATTGCGAAGTAGGGACGCCTAGATTTGAAAGATAAATTCTGTTTTGGAGATAACTATATTTCAACGAGCTTGAAATCGTTTTTATTTCTGAGATATATTAAAATTTATTATGTAATATTTTTCACGCTTTAAAAGATGAGATGGTAAATTGTTTTGTTTCGTAACTAAAGAGCTTTTATTGTACTGTAGTTTTATGTTTCGTTTATTTCGTCCTTCGTTATAAAATAGATGTATTTCGTCGTTTGTATTGCTCTATTTTTTGTATCATTTTCTGGTAAAAAATAATAATAAACTACAGTATGTACGTCTTTTTGGGTTACAACGTGTACGATTAGGAAATAACAAAGAAAAAACATGGACGTTTTAAAACAAATCCATAATATGTACCTAATGTATGCTTGTATGTACCTAATCCACATTTGTTTTAATTAATCAAATCAAATAAATGTAGTAAATTGATAAATAATAAAAATTATATGTAGGAAATAGGTAGATCGGACTGATTAGTAAAATTTAAGGTAACTCTTCTTAGCACTCGATGGATTCACCGTGCGAGTGCCAGGTCCATCATATGGCAGACTCAGAACAGTTCCTAGGACTTGCAAGGTTTAAGGAGGCCCCCTTTTTTTATATATCACTAGTTCGGCAAACAAACGTACGGCTCATCTGATGGTAAGAGATTACCGTAGCTTATAGACGCCTGCAACACCAGAAGCATCGGAAGCGCGTTGCCGACCCAATCCCCAATCCGCCCCACGAGCTCTGGTTACCTTACTCATCAACAGGAACACAATACTGCTTGAAAGCAGTATTATTTAGCTGTGATCTTCTGTAAGGTCGAGGTACTACCCCAGTCGGGCTGCTCCATATTTTGAGCATGAAATTCCTGCTGTGCCCTACCTCAATTGAACCCCTCTTTGAGATGCGCATCAATTCTAACTTTCACTGCTCGAGTTGCCCGCCCCGCCTAGTCAAATAATAGATCGTAATATAATATGTAACAATTAATTCGTTTGCATAAATTAATTATTAAAAGGGTCTAGGTAAAGCTACTAGCAGGATACAACAAGCGCATCGTCCCAAGCCAGAGCCAAGACTGCTTTAACCGCGGTTACACCGATCGTTTTATACACGGTAGGCGAATATCGAACGATCAGCTAAGTGGCTTCAACGGTGCATCGGTTGTTTAATCTCTTACTAATTACCTACGACAGCACAGGTGCCGACATATACAATAAACGTGTTTTCTTAGCGTTTATTAATAGATTTTCGAAAAATGTAAAACTATAGTTAATATATAACTAGTATTTTGGTTCGTACTTGAGTCATATTTACTTCGTTTTAAAAAGCTTATCTTTGTGATGTTTTAAGAATAGACGTAGATGTTGTCATAGCTATGGTAATAAAACAATATGTCTATAGTATAATATTTCTATATTTTACTATACGCATAATGTTTCAAAACACAAAACATGACCATTTATTTGTTAGGTATAAACAAATTAATCGATGATCCGATTTTAAAATTTATATTCGCTAATTACGATAAACCTCAATACAATAATGGTATTTTGTGATATTATGGTTAAATTGCTCATTAAATTGTTTAACATTAAATTATCTACGCAAATAAATAAAATTGGAGTGTCTGTTTGTAATATTAAAATAGCGGCTATTTACTAAATGCATGTGGATGTATACACGGTACATATACTCCAATAACATTTTTTACAATTTTTGTCTGTCTGTCTGTTTATTCTGGCTGGACCGATTTTCACTATACTTTCACTGGCAGATAATAAGGAGTAACTTAGGCTACTTTTCATTTTTTCATTCGCGTAATACTAAAATTTAAATAATATATTTTTTTACAAAAACTTGGTTGTGAAATAGGCTAATTATATACTACAAATATTTTACATTAATTAATTTACGTCGAATTTAATTTGTTACGTGAAACTTTATTTCTTATAATTTTATCACAACTATTTGTTAGCATTTAATTTGTAATTCTAGCAACTAGCTACCGTTACACCGCTACCGACTAGCCCGTTGGCGCAGTTTGTAGTGACCCTGCTTTCTGCTTCGAGGGTTGTAGGTTCGATTCCCACCCCGAGTCTGGGTGTAATATAAATATTTATTTATATATTTATATATGTATTATTTATAAGTATGTTTATCGAAAATAAATGCAGCTATATACCAGTTGGCTGTTACCTATAACACAAGGATTAAATTGCTTACTTTAGGAACAGAGGACCGTGTGTGTATTGTGAAAAAAAAACAATTATTAAAATATTGGATTGTGTATTGATATTACTCTTATTGTTTATTCGTTTAATACCGGAACAGTACAAAGATGGTGATGCCATCTTCCGAAAGGTTAATTAATACCTATTAATTTACGATTAGTCAGTCACTATCTTTGTTATCTGTTTTGCAGGGTAGTTACATAGTAAATACTGTTATCATTTAAATGTGAGCTTCTAATAATTTGATAAGATTGTATTGTTCTTATTGTGATTATTAATGGTTGAAGTATCGTAAGAGCATAAAGATTTTCTGATTGATCAGTCGCCATCTTTATCATGTATTGGCTGGATTGTTGTCCAATAAATATAATAATTGGAAGAATCAGTTATTGTTTAATTGTAGTGCGGCTAGTATTGCTGCTCGATAAGTGGCGTATAAGTGATTAATGTGATAACGTATTCAATGTAGTTAAAAGTGTGTATTGTGAATGAATAACTATAGATTTGAAGTGAGAAATAATTGTTTAATTGAGTGTTTTCAGTTGTGTTTTACATATTTGTTGTTAAAAGTAAAATCTGAATTATTTTACCAATTTTAAGAAGTTGAGGGGACAGTAGATGTGCGGAAAAATATTGATGTATATTGCACGTTTCCTCTATGCTTCTAGTTTCACGAGCTTTTAGCAAACAGCTGTCAATCGATGTACAACATTATTTGATACTGTCACATTCTATTCCTGAAGAATCCATTGTCTCTAATGAATAGACGTACAGTTTCATCACACAACAATGAAGTGTATCTATCAAGTGCCAAAATGAGTTTATCTCAGGTATGACAACTCTTATAGTAATCAATTTCTGTTATCGCACAGTGGCATGTATACGTCAAGTTCGCAGAGATACAACCAAATGACATTAATTTGAACCACATACACAACGTACCTACCTTATAAGCATATACGAAACCTGCATTGGAGCAGCGTAGTGGATTAAGCTCTGATCCTACATGGGGAAAGAGGCCTATGCCCAGCAGTGGGATATTACAGGCTATAGCGTAATAACGTAATAACAAAACGGGCACATTGAAGGCATTAGTTTATTTACTATATTCATACTGATTTTATTATACTACTTCGGTAAGTAAAAAAAAGTGACCTCAATTAAGTATTTAATTGACCAACATATTGTAAAACATTGCAAAATACTATCTTATTTTTAAATTAATTTTATAGCTAACAAAGCACTTTAGAAAATCATTAGGTAAGCGCTCTAGCTCAACCCATTATCTCAGTTTTAATAGGCTTTAAATTTTAGTTTCCATAATGAATATTTAACTCTCCTAAAATAATAATTACACTAGCTAGTATATTGAAATGGACTATATTTTAACAGTAGTTATTTCTGTTTAACGACAATTTTATTTCATCTATAAGAACTTAGTTTATCTATAGTGATTGAATTAGAAACGAGATGATGGCGAAGTTGAAGTTTAAAAGGTGAGGCACATAGTTTGGAAACCGATGTATACTGGAACCCAATGTGCCAGAATGGCGACTACTCATCGGGGGTGCAGCTCTGATGTATCCGCGACAGCGTGGATGATAAGATTGATCTGTTATGATTTTGATTTTTGAAAATTTTGTATTTACTGTAAAGATAAGGTATTAACTGCTATGTTAAAATATTATTGAGGTATATTGATATATTACGGCGCCGCGTTGGCGCAATGGTCACAGCCATGGATTGTACCTGTTGCGTTGGCGATTGCGGGTTCGATTCCCGCACGTGACAAACATTTGTATTGGCCATGTGTTTGCCGTGGTCTGGGTGTTTGTGCAGTCCTTGTGGGGAGAGCGCGTTAAGCCGTCAGTCCCGGTTGTTATCATGTACACCTGATAGCGATCGTTACTCATAGTAGGGAATATATCCACCAACCCGCATTGAAGCAGCGTGGTGAATTAAGCTCTGATCCTTCTCCTACATTGGGAAAGAGACCTATGCCCAGTAGTGGGATATTATAGGCTGAAGCGATTGATATATTATTGATCATGTTTTTTAAATAATTCGCTAAAATTGGTGGAGTTCTGGTTCATACTACTCTAATTTCATATTTACTACATAATAAAACAAAAAAAAATCTCTTATTCGATAAAACGTTTATATAGCCTCTACATTGTGTTACTAATGTAGTGTTATTAATATAATTAGTTCACTAAACATAAATATTGTAAAAAAAGTATAAGCTCTTTGGTAAATCTCTTTATTTCAAGGACATTTATGACAATTTCGAAGGTAGTTCAAAAAAAATTATTACACTATTAAATTAAAATAAATGACCAAAAATGTCATTTTATAGAATCCAGGTCATGCAAATAATAATGAATAAGGCTCTGACTTAACAGAGACGGTCACCGCAAGTATGATGGATAGCGGAGGTAGTCATCTGTCTTGTTTACGCGGACGCCGACAAATTGGTACATACCCGCGAACGGTAATGGCGCCGATATTTTATGCAGTTCCACTGAATTTCCAGGTAAACGTACATCTTTAAGTAATTTTATTTTAAAAATTCTCTTGGTATCTTACATAAATAAAGTATGTTATTAATTTTGTACTAAAACACAGTTTATATATTATTTTTCAAAAGAGTAACTGCGGAGTTTCTTGCCGATTCTTCTCTGCAGAATCTACATTCCGAATCGGTGGTAGATTTACTCCTACAAATATAACAATTTTTAAAGTTTTAATTTGTAAAATGACGATTCGAAAGTGCTCTTGGAGCCTATTTGAATAAAGCTGTTTTTGATTTTGATTTTGATTTTTAGGGATCTCTCATTTTAAAATACGTCACGTTTCAATAATAGAACAAGCTTTATATGTCTTTGTTTAATAATCATCATGTCTATTAAAAAAAATGTTTTAATGCGCCTTATCTTTAATAATTATAAAGATATATGTGCCGTCTACGAGACGTTCGTATACATAAAGTATCGTAAGCATGTGTGTTTTCATCATTATCATTACAGCCTATACAGTCCACTGCTGGACATAGGCCTCCACAAGTTTACGCCAAAATAAAACGTGAACTCATGTGTTTTGCCCATAGTCACCACGCTGGGCAGGCGGGTTGGTGACCGCAGTACTGGCTTTGTCGCACCGAAGACACTGCTGTTTTTTTTACCTACAACTATTTATATCGACGTTTTTTACGAATGTTTCCTTCATTGATCGTCTTTGTACTAGCTTATGCACGCGTAGTCGTATAGATTACTAATGTATGAGTTAGTGAAAAGTAAAGCCCCTTATCAAAAGTTAAAATCACACACACTTTTAGTAAAAGCGAAGGTACAATACAAGTTTTATTCTGAGTATGTAAAAGTTTTGCTAAAAAATAAATAGTACACTTTTTTAAAAGAAATTCGTGTGGCGTGAAGGTCCTAAGGTCAAAGCTGTTCTACATTTATTTTTACAGTGTTGTGTTTACTTGTACTCTTTACTTCACTTTTTTTCTTTTAATAAAGACTCAACTAACAATCACCTTTTACAAGATATATTCAGCTCAACATAGCTCGAAAATTATTTATTTATTTTCTGTGACCCATTTGCGATTTCTACTTAGAATAAATCGCTATTTATATTTGATTTTTTAAAGTATAGTTAGTAAAGATGCAAATAAAGTAATAATAAAAGATCTAAATAAAGTAGCGTATTACATATGACAGTAAGTACTACACAGTTATTTTATATACTCATTCTAAATATATTATAACATTCACACATCGTCATCTATTCCTAAGATGGGCAACTTTATGCTTGTGTTAAAGGTAACAGCCGAATGATATAGAATATTTTTTCGATAAATACTACATACACATTTATAATTAAATAGAAATATACACCCAGACTCTGGCGGGAATCGAACCGACTATCCTCTGAAGAAAAAGCAGGGCCACTACAAACTTCATCAACTAGTCGAGACTTTCTATTAAAAATATTTTTATTTTTATTAATACGATACTCGCAAATACAATATTTTTTACTATTTTCTCAATTTTGAATTTGTTTGTACTAAAAAACTTTTATATTTTGAAAATAAAAATACAATAAGTACCAAAAAAATATTTAAAACGTAAATAATATTTTGAGGGTCTAATTTGTGAACAACCTTGACACTTAAGTTATTATATTTTTACTAGTTATAAACAAATGACATTGGAAGCTTTAGTTTGAAGTCAGCATACTACAACACCGAAAAATATAACTAAAACAGTATATCTTTTAGTGAAAAGCTGAAAATGTCTTTAAAAGTTATCGTCATAAAAATGGATTTTTTTTTCTGTGACAATTGTCAGCGCCGTAATAATACCTCGCATTAATCATTTTACATTAACAAAGCAGTTTAGAAATGACTAAGCTTGACAATCGCTTTAAAGCTATTCGTCATATTTATCCCAAGAGATAATAAAATAAACTAGTAAATATTCATAACTTACATACGTATTTTCTATTTGGTTATTTTCTTTACACCAGTATAGCTTATGAAGTATTTGAATAAAGAAATTCTCATGAAATCAATAGTCAGTTCAATAATGCGTCACTTGTCCCAGATTCTATCTTTGAAACATTTGCCGCTGTAGCACTTGCACGTATTTTAGATCGGTATTTTGTTTTAAGATTGAGGTGAGAGGAGAATTGATTAATTATTTAATACAATTAAACTACTTTCTGTAGTTTAATTGTTTTAAATAATTAATTCAAGTTTCTACAGTAGTAGTACTGGTAAATCCCACCAGCCTTCTTGAAATCAATCTACGTGGTCTTAAATTAATTATATCTTTAATACTATATAGATATCAATGAATATTCATTTATTCCTGCCTATATTGTTTCATTGTGTGCGAAAATGCCTTTTAAATTTGAATTAGCTTACACACTTATAGTATATACACATATACACTTATATATTAATAAATAAGAGTCATATTACCTTACTTTTATATCTTTATAAGTATAATGTCATACAACAATAAAAACTCTATACTAATTGACACCGGTCTTTTCTAAGGATTCGTGTGCTTACACGGCGTCTAGGGAACGGTGGTTGCGGGTAAGATTCCTACTCAGAATGGATATTTGTATATGTACCAATATTTTCTTCTGGCCTAGGTGTCAGTCCATGTGAATCTCCTCTACCTAGGCTAGGAGAACCAAGCAACCCGCACTCAAGCTGTGTAATGAATTAAGCTCCGACCCTTCTCCTACATGAAGAAAGAGGCCTTTGTCCAGCTGCGGGATGTCAAAGGGTGAATCAAAATAGGTTAATGTATTGAAAGAAGCATTCGAGAATTTCTGAACAGTTTCGTATTGGTTCGACAGATTATTTTATAATTTTTCTTGTTGTGTTTTACATGGATTTTTTTTATTTAGTTTTATCATAGACCGTTTTATTTTCATTGATTTTATGATAGTTTAGTAATTTTAGTTATCATAGCTTATTATTTATTACTCACTGTAAATTCTGAGACACAGTTATTTCAAAAAAATTAAAATATTACCTTTGGCATTTTAAGTTGGATAGATTTTGGTTCAGTACCTAAACAATACCCTAAACAAAAAATGACCTCTAAGAAAGTGATGGTAACTGTTTGGTGGTCTGGCGCCGGAGTAATTCATCACAGTTTCATACCAAACGTCATGAGTATTACTGCAGATGTGTACTGTGAAGAACTAAACACAATAATGGGGAAGCTCGCACGTCTCCAACCAGCTTTGGTCAATCGCTCGGCTCGCTGCTCCTGCAAGACAACGCGCGACCTCATACTGCACAGCAGACGGTCTCCAAGTTACAAGAGCTGGGGTTGGAAGTTCTCCGTCATCCACCGTACTGACCAGATCTTGCCCCTACAGACTTCCACTTTTTCCAGAATTTGGATAACATTTTGGCGGGGAAAAAATACCCAGGCTGTATCTCCATGTTCTATCTTTTAGAGCGTCAGTGATTATAGATAAAAATAAGTTACAAATATAGTTTGTTTTTATTAGAAATATTTATAATAACAGTAATTAATTAAAATAGTTATAAAATTCCGATCTCATTTCTAATAACAAATCGTATAAGTTGTTGACAGAAGCAGCTCTTTGACATATGAAATCGGTCCACCCAGTCAAAAGTTCTGAGGTAAAATACCAAAAAATAAAATTGAATTGAGAACTTCCTCCTGTTTTGAAGTGAAAAATCCAATTTAATATTTAAATATTATATTTGATTTACGATTAATAAGATTCTGTTTATTTTCGTACCAGAAAAGCCTCTGCTATTCATTTTCGTAACGATATTTTCGAACATAATTCCTGATTCTAATTTATGATTCGATAGCTGATACAAAACTCACCTGCTTAAAACTTGTCCGTAAATTTTCTCAGCTCCCGAAGGCTCTAGAAATTTCCAAATTTTAATACGAAACAAATTTTCAACAGCGATTATGCTAAAACTCTAAGTTTATCGGTTTAACCTGGTTAGTAGAGCAGAAAGATGACTTTGCTCAAACTTTAACGGTCATTTGCAGTTTGTTTAGTTTGTATTTGTTTACGAACCGATCATTACATTGTTTATCGAAGATGTATACTCTTTCCAAAATTATGTAGGTATACGAACTATGTTTATTACTCTTTATGCTATCACTCATTTCTGTAGTGAAGCTACCTCAAATAACTTTTCAGATACTAGACAATCATGATATACCATGACCAAAAAAAGTAACAAATAAAATTCGGAAAAAAAAAGTAAATATTAGGATACCCTCCCACTTCATAGATCTGGGACTTTCTTTTTTGTTTCAAAGCTCGAAGTACTTATCATTTGAATGTTGTTGCCCAAAATATGGGTAGAAAATTAAATTTCATAGTGCTAATTTAAAACTTTTAAAGAGGAAAGGTCTGATAAAGCATGAATCTAATTGTCTTAATTTTATTTTACACTTTATTGTGACATACCTACCTACCTGATTTAATTTTTGTCAAAAATTCGACTAGTAAATAAAATCTTTCTTAAATCTAATTAAATCTTCTTAAATCTTTATTTTTATTCTTAAGTTAAAAATAAAGTTATTAAATTTAGAGAAGATTGTGTCAAATCCCTGGAACTGAACCTTCTACAACTGAGGTGGTAGTCTGTCAGACCAACCAACCGTCACCATTTCTAAATAGGACATCGTGTAGTGCCGTCTCGCTCAGTAGCGTCCTGAAACGGGTTCTGCTCCCCGATACTCGCGGCTGGAAGATCGTACCGTGCTGATTTTTAGTGTTACAAGGTATCGGTGACTCATAGACGTAAATACAGCAATAAACACTGGGATCTAATAGACGTCACATCAACAAGGCCGTTTTTAATTCCTTGTGTCTGTGGTCCAACACCTCATTATATCATCTTTATTAACTTATTATCTAACCTCATATTTTCCAATTTCCAATGATATTTCGAGAACAAATCGCATAAATTGCTATTTTTGTATAATAACTAACCATTTAGTATCGTAGAAGAACACAGTCATGCTTACCATTTCAAGGTTCCCAGAAGACACATATATTGATACGAAAATTTACAGTTTGTTATCTACATGCCCAAGAAGCTAGCCAAACACAGCCTAAAACTTATTGTTTTATCTGACGTTTACGATTCGCAAAGATCCGGACGAAAAAGGTGTTTCAGCAGAAGAAATAAAATTACTACTTCAATACAATTTATTTTTTGACTTTTGGAAACTTATGTAGCATTTGTAACAGCATACTAAAAAGAAATACACAATTCTCCTGCTGAACATGTGAAAAGACAATTTTACATCAATCGCAACTCTGCAAAGACTGTAAATTTTGGTCACTTAAAAAGGTGAAACTTGAGACTGATTGTTTTGTAAATATTATCACATTTTAATTTAACGTCCGACAGACTACTTCCATTCAAATATTAAAAACAAACTCACCTTAGTTGCGAAATATTAAAAATAAGTCAAGAATTTGACATACTTGAAATCGAATTGCAAGTATTTTTATAAAACATAATGGGAAAAATGAATACGAGTTCTTATAAATGTAATATTCTTACATTTTTTCATGTTCATTCATAACATGTTTCGGTGAGTAATAAACTCACGAATAAATTGGTCGAATCGCTCTGACTTTGACATGAAATGAAATGTGAAGATACGGTGATAAAAATATTAAAAAAGACTACTATGGTGATAATAATTTTTATTATTGAATAAATAAATGTACTATTTATTTGTATTAGTACCTGAGATCTGACGCCGCGTTGGCGCAGCGGTCACAGCCATGGATTGTACCTGTTGCGCTGGCGGTTGCGGGGTCGATCCCTGCACATGACAAACATTTGTATTGGCCATACAGGTGTTTGCTGTGGTCTGGGTGTTTGTGCAGTCCTAGTGGGTCTCCCAACCGTGCCTCGGAGAGCACGTTAAGCCGTCGGTCCCGGTTGTTATCATGTACACCTGATAGCGATCGTTACTCATAGTAGGGAATATATCCGCCAACCTGCATTGGAGCAGCGTGGTGGATTAAGCTCTGATCCTTCCCCTCCATGGTGAAAGAGGCCTATGCCCAGTAATGGGATATTACAGGCTGAAGCGAGCTGAGATCTGCGGTTTAAACCGCGTTCATTTTAGGAAAAACATACTTAAATTTGATATGGCCTTATTTATAGCTTTACTCGATAAAATGGAGTATTCAATAAAAATAATTTTTCAATTTGCACCAGTAGTTCCTGAAATCAGCGTGTCCAAACAAATATACTTGCTCTTCAGCTTAATAATATTAATATATTTTAATATTCACTGTATTTATTTGCAAACAATATTTTCTGCGTTAATGAATGAACTAGGAAATGGCAAGTATATTGCTAGTAAATTTAGTTCACTAAATGAAAAGTGTTGATCTATATATAGTTCTGTAAGATTACATCTTATTTGTATGTTTATATTTATGTACTACAATGTACTTACGTGTTTGAAGGATTGACAGAACGAAAATGAATGAAATCTATGACACTTCTGTCGAACCTTCTGGCGAATGTAATATTTAAAAATAATATTTTAAAAAATAAGTTAAATAAAGATAATACAATTAGATGAATAGATACTTCTCAGTGAGCGATCATTATTTACTCCTCAAAATTTAAAGTTGAAAGAGTTTGGTCTTCTTCTAAAATTTTTATTTTACACTTTCAATGTTTTTGAATATTGCACATTGACTTGCAAAAAACAGTTCGTTAAAATATTTACATGCACGTTTACAGTTGAACTTAACTGCCAGTCTGCTATATTGATTATTATTAGCAAAAGTACGTATTTTTTACCAAAAAATGTAGGTCGTTCAATCGAGGGAATCACGGTGTTTTCCATCACCAGCGAGCAAAAAATGTTAATTCAGAATTTCAGATTTAAATTCATGACGAATTAATCCTCTGAACCATTCCCTCTCGAAAAGTGTGTATACAAATGCGGAATAAACTACTCGAGAATGTTTATATTTCTCATTATGTAGATGGGATTTTTTGTTGAATGAATAATGATAAGAACTCGACATGATCCCCTTTCGTTTTTTTTTTTTTTTTTTGAATACAAAGACATTCTTAGTACATATTGGAAGGGCGTGTGTAGTTTGTTCTTTTTTTCTTTCACTAGCGTGCAGTGCTTTGTTTTTTGATTTCAGGCCTTTACATTTTGTTTACCTCTCTTTATTCTCTTTGTACATTTGAGCAGGTCGTAAATAATATAATGACTTACCCCTTTGATGGTTATATTTAACTAAAGGTCTCGGATATTGCGAAATTTTGATACATAAATATTGATTTCTGTTTCTCTTATAAAATTGATTCAATAATACTTTACTCAAAATATTTGCTGGCAAATACATAAGCATCTTTACTGAATAATTCAGTTAATTTCTCTTAATTAATTTGAGGAGAGGCTGAATACATTTAATCAATTTGAATTCTCCCGTCCTATTATACAGCTAAACGAATAATTTTCCAAACGTTCCATGATAAAGCAAAATACAAGGGGTCGATAATAGCCGATTTCATTATTTTATGTGACGTTGACGTGAAAATATATGAAACACATGTACCTAAAAAAACGTACTTTAATGTGATAGAGTAATAACAGGGTATTTAGTAACAAGGCAATTGGTATTTCATGTCTATTATTATATTACCTGGGAGTTTACGACTGGAATTTTAAACTTTTTTTTTATGGTTTATTACACATATAATGTTTAAGAAATATGGTTTTAAAAAAATATTAGAAAACGAGCGAGAGTATTTTACTTTGTTTTAAGTGAACCGTACTTATAGATGTCCCAAAATTATTTGAGAAAGAAATAAGAGAAGAAAGGGTAAGAGACAGGGTCGGGAGTGGAAGAGAGTGAATCAAATAAATCATTCTGTAAGTGAGCTGCAACCACGATATTGAGAGCCCCTTACCATTTAATTTAACTTAACGACCTATCGACCATCTAAAATTAAATAAAAAAATATTAAAATTCAAAATAAACTTTACATATCACCAACATATATGACTAAATGAAGCAAAAAAAAAGAAATTTGTTACTTCATTCGGTCACTGAACTCTAAAGCCGAGGGTGCTCGATCAAAAAACATGTATTTAGATGTTGACAGCGCTTGATCCCTTACACTTTTGTTGATATATCGTCTGTTTAGATAAAATAAAATCAAACTATATAAATGGGATTAGTGGACAAGAGGTCTATGTATTGAACTTTTATACCATAGATATATATGAGATCGAACGAAACGCTTAAAGATTCAAATGCGGATTTCTTTAAAAACATTTAAGACGAATGAATGAAAGCGAAAAACAAACTCAAATTATTTAAGGGTATAATATTTAAATTAGAAACTTACTAGCAATAATTTATTATATAATTTTAGAGTGTCATTATATTACGGGAGTAAGCGTTGTAATTTTTCTAGGTTTTTTTTTTTTTTATAAATTTCTCTTATAACTAGTAACGTTTCGTAAATCATTATTAAAAGTGGCAATGTCAAATTTAGAAATGGATAAAAAGTCTATAACTAATTAATTATTTACTAATCGACAATAAGGTAAAATTATGTTTGACATACTAATAGTAAGCGAAGACTTATCCGTCTTGTCATTGTCTTTGTCATTACCACATCTCTAATAATAATAAGTGACACCGAACTTACAAAAGTCACAGAAGAGAATTTCGTATCATAATTATTTTTAAAAAACTTCAAAAACGGAGGAGGTATTCAATTCGGGTGGTTTTTTTTTGTGTTACCTCATAACTTTTTACTGGATGTAGCGATTTTAATCATTCTTTTTTAGCTGAAAGCTGGTGCTTTCCATATAGTCCATTTACATTTTATCAAGATCTGACCATAACTTTGACTTTTGACCTACTTTGCTTTGCTTTTCAATGTAAACTGTAGTCGGTTTTTCTTTCATTTCCGAGCAAACACAATTAAGTAAAACTATCGAAGCAATTCAAGTCAAAGACAGGGAACTAATCATATTTAATCTTCTTTCAAAGCAGTTGATCGACAGTTTTCATCATATTTGCCTTTGCATACATTATTTGTTTTTGTATCAAATCGTTCCAAAATGTATTTACTTTTTTGTGTGTGCAATAAAGTTTAATAAATAAATAAATAAAATAAATATTTATGAAACCCATATTTTCTACATCATTTTGAAACCTTTACAAAGGTTGTCACTTCAATGCATGTGCCTTTCACTATGATTTAAAGTCTCCTTTATTTTCTCGGCTAACAAAAGCTCTAGGTGGGGTGGACTCTTAGATTATAATAGGTAAGGTAAGTATAATACGAACTCCTATATAGTATTTCAAGGCCTTGTTTTACCTATTACATACTTTTGACGATTAAAACTTTATGAATTTTTATAAGAATTTTCCAAATACAAAAGGTCATTTTTAATTATATCTAGTTGAATAATTTAAATAAAAAAATTGAAAATTAATATAGGTAAGTTTTACAATAAATAATTAAAAATATCTTAAAAACAAGGAATGATAAGATATGATACAATTTAATTTTTACTTAGCATATTTTTAATGTTTTCCGGTCACTATGAACTTTTTTTTATTTTACGGGACTTGCCACGATTTTTATTTTGAATGTTCCGGAAATTTCGGTGACGCGACGTTGCGAGCTCCATGGCAAGTCCCGTATAAAAAGTGTTAATTTTAAATCTTAGAACTAATTACAAATACTATCTAGTTATTATTGTGTAATGAAACTAACCAAATAACATATTTGGTTTTATAACTTTATTTGTTACATTATATACGCTTCGGCCTTTAATATCCCACTGCTGGACGTAGGCCTCTTTCCGCATCTAGGAGAAGGACCAGAGCTTAATCCACCACGCTGCTCCAATGCGGGTTGGCGGATATATTCAGAGTAACGATCGCTATCAAGTGTACATGATAACAACCGGAACCGACAGCTTAACGTGCTCTCCGAGCCACGATAGGGAGACTCACAAGTACTGCACAAACACCCAGGCCCGGGCAAACATCTGTATGGTCAATATAAATGTTTGTCATGTGACCGCGACCGCCAGCGCATCAGCCACAAACCAGTACTGCGACCGTTGCGATAACGCGTTACATTATATATTCTTAAGTAAATCTTTTATGGCAAATACTTTTAAAGTTTAAACTTAGTAAATAAGTATACCAACATAAACCTGTATTTTAACGTAAGATAAAAACATTCAATTGCAAACTACATACATCTCGGGTCTATTTACTTTGAGCTCAAACAGAGCCCAAAGGTTTCTTTGAGGAGTTATTAACGCAGTCTTTGTTTTCAGGAACGATGTACCCTTACCCTGGGGGCCTGTGAAAACGATGGCGCGTACTACAGCCGCCTACCTCTTTACAGTCTATTTTCTCTCGTGCATTATTGGTGAGTTATTCGCACTCGTGCCATGTTTCACGTAACGCTGTAAGCAATTCTGACCCTTATGCGCCCATTTGTGCAATGTCATTATGTAAAAACGTGACAATTTATGTATCAATTCTCTCGGTACGTGATGTGCTGATAGTTGTGGATTACTTTAATAGTAAAATTTTAATATTTTATTTATTATTTTAAACTTATAGCTATTCAATTGATGATACATCATCGTGTTCGAATGTAGTAACGTTTTTGATGCTTATTGATTTAATTTCATTAAAAATCTGTACTGTAGTAGAAACCGCGTGTTGGCAAACGCAGTGTGAGACGTCTTCCAGTCCGCTGGACGGACGATCTACGTAAGATTTAGAGAGCTAGAGAGAAGCCGGTGTAGGTTGGATGAGGCTTGCGGAAAACCAGGGTATCTGGTACGAACTTGGGGATCATATTATGACTATATCCAGCAGTAGACGGCAATAGACTGAACTGATTGACTGAATGAAAAACCTGTTCAACCAAAGAGATAACTAAATGGGACTTTAATATTATTATAGTAAATAACCGACAGAAAACAAGTCCACAGCTTTGTCGTTAATATTTTAAATATGTTTAGGGATGTATTGTCGATATAAATATAATAGTTATAATATTAATTTGTAGAATATATTAAAAAACAAAAACAATATCTAGTAACGTAGCTTATAAGTAGCTTACTAATAAGCTACTTTATTGGGAAGGGTTATGTTAAAAATCAATTTGGTAAAAATGATTTTTAACGGTTTAAGTTCAATTTTTTATGGGTGGATTAGCAACTAACATCCACCCTTTTTTGCATATCTACATACTTGTTAGGAGGCGTAAAACCACACGGGTTTGGTAGTTGATTGAAAACCATTTTCTTAGTTTTCTAGATATTCTTCGTGTATTTTAATATTATCGCATACATAAAAAAGACGATTATTAGCACTCTATTAAATTTATAAAAGACAAATGAAATTATAGCAGCGTATCAAAGTACACAATGTAATAAATGTCTAATTAAGTTTTAAAAAAAATTGTGTTTTTTAACGCCAAAAGAGAAGAATTTATATTTTCTGTATACCTCAATAATAACGTTATTTTCCATTTGTTGTAAAGGCATTTGTTTTTGAAGATCGTTTCTTGAACCTATTGTTAAACACTATTTTAGCCAGCTCTTGCGAAAATAAATACTGTAAGGTTTTATAGAAACCTTTGTATACAAGCCTGGCTCGTATTTGGTTATTCTTAAGTAAATTTTAATACTTTTCACCGACTTCAAAAAAGGGAGTTTTCTCAACTCGACCCCGACTCGTATGTATTATTGTATGTGTTCGCTCGTCGCCTTGCGTCGTTTATGAACCGGTTATGATGATTCTTTTTAACCGACTTCCAAAAAAGGAGGAGGTTCTCAATTCGACTGTATTTTTTTTTATTTTTTTATTTATTTTTTTTTTTTTTTTATGTATGTTACATCAGAACTTTTGACTGAGTGGAGCTATTTCGACAAATTTTCTTTTAATCGAAAGGTGGTGTGTGCCAATTGGTCCCATTTAAATTTATTTGAGATCTAACAACTACTTTTCGAGCTATATCTAATAATGCGTTTTTACTTGACGCTTTTTTCGTCGACCTGCGTTGTATTATACGGCATAACTTTCTACTGGATGTACTGATTTGAATAATTCTTTTTTTGTTAGAAAGGGGATATACCTAGTTTAGTACCATGATATGGAAACCAGGATCTGATGATGGGATTCCAGAGAAATCGAGGGAAACTCTTGAAAATCCGCAATAACTTTTTACTGGGTGTACCGATTTTGATAATTCTTTTTTTGTTGGAAAGGGGATATCCCTACTTTGGTACCATTATAAGGAAACCAGGATCTGATGATAGGATCTCAGAGAAATCGAGGGAAACTCTCGAAAATCTGCAATAACTTTTTACTGGGTGTACCGATTTTAATAATTTTTAATTTAATCGAAAGCTGATGTTTGTCATGTGGTCACATATAAATTTCATTGAGATCTGATAACTACTTTTTGAGTAATCTTTGATAACGCGCAGTTACTTGAGTATTTTTTCTTCGATCTACGTTGTATTACTCGTCGATGTAATTGAAGTCGGTTTTTTTTCGTTTGCGAGCAAACACAATTATTTTATTGAAAAGAAGATATCTCAGAGGTAGTACTATGATAAGACAACCACCATATGATGATGACATGACAGAGAAATCGGGGGGAAGCTTCGAAAATCGTAGTGGTGACTCAAGCTTTTGTTAATTTTTTTCGACTATTTACGTTGTATAATATTCAGGTCGAAGACGAGCAGCAGCGTCTTCGGTGCTACAAAGTCAGCCCTGCGATCACCAAACGGCCTGCTCAGCGTGGTGACTATGGGCAACAAACATGAGTTCACACCATTTTTGGCGCGAACTTATAGAGGCCTATGTCCAGCAGTGAGCTGCCATAGCGTGAAGTGATGATGATGATGATGATGGCGTTGTACTACTCGATACACGATCTTACTAGTCAATGTAATTGAAGTGTTTGTTTTTTTTTTTTATTTGCTAGCAAACATAATTATACTATCCTCGGTAAGCAATATAGTTCTAACAACTTGAGCGTAGCTTATGTCACAAAATAGCTAACATGACAGACGCTATCATATCTTGCGAACTGTCAAATACATGCAGCTTAAAGAATTGTTACGCTTTCTGAAATTGTCCAATTTACTGCACAATTTTGCAATTTTTCTTTTCGTAAGAATCTGCTAAAGTATTAGAAATATATATATATATATATATATATTAGATTTGAGTTCGGGTTTTTTATTTATATCGATTTCACGAGAAGTACGAGTTGGCATAATGAATAGGCCTCGTTAGTCAAAACACAGTACCAATCGACTTCAAACTTGAGCTAGCGCCTCTATGTTTTCAACTGCTGATGTTTTAATTATTCATCTCGTACTTGACCTTGAAAGACATTAAGTCAAAAAAAAACTAAAATACAATCATTTAATTCTTATTTTGGCGTTACCATAGGATTGTTAGTTCTTGGTACATTAATGATTTAGATATCATTACATAGTATAAAACAAAGTCGCTTCCCGCTGTCTTGGATCTTTAAAACTACGCAACGCATTTTGATGCGGTTTTCTCTAGTAAATAGAGTGATTCCAGAGGAAGGTTTATGAATAATACGTGCATAATATAGTAGAGAAACACTGAGTTTTGTATTCGCGCGAAGCCGGGGCGGGTCGCTCGTATAGAATAAAAAACTAACTAATTCACTAATGGCACTATTTATTGCGATTACTTTCTATGACATTAAGAGTCAAATAAAAATTGACAGCTTTCTCTATGAGTCATCATTATAACTTGTAAATATTTTTCAAAGTTTGTGAAATTCGTTCACCTCCTACTGTAAAACAAGCCGCACTATTTGGCACTCAATGCGTCAAAATTATTTTTAATATTTCTGTATAATATCAAATATGAGTATTGCTACACTTGTATAATACATAATTATTCTGTGAATTTATCCATATTATACATAATTATATATTCCATTTATACATATTGTATTTAGTTTTTATGTAGTTTGATTTAATTATAATAATTATTTTACTCGCTAATTGAAATCGTCCTAGGTGACACTATTCATCACATCTCTTTGTACACTTCCCTACCCTTTTCACTATCCCGTGTCCTATATGCCCAAAGGTTTTCTGCGTCTTCTAGCGTTAAGATCGCCTTTGTACACTGTTCTTTTTATTTTCGTTCACTGTTTATTTTCGTTGTAATGTAGATTTCGATGAACAAATACGAGTATATTCAGATAATATCAGTAGTACCCCTTAATAACCATCAGTCGGTAGCACATAATATTTGTACTCTCTCATATATCATTGTTCAATTGTACGCTTGTGACTGATAGGAAATTGTCGAATAAATTATCGGTTTCAATAGCATTGAAACATGAATGGACATGAATCGATGTTTGTGATTATTATCATTGAGGGACAAGATTTAACATACATTCATTAAGCTGTTGTTTAATATCAATCACCAAATCCATTGTCTGAAACACGTAAGCCGAATCTTACTGAAATTTATACTGGAACATGGTAACATTAAAATAATTTCACAGAAATCATTTAATGAGCAAAATATTTAATTTATCATCTTAATGTAAGTTTTATTACGAGCTTTAAGTGAATTCATCGTTTATTTAAGAACAAAAATATATAAATATTTGAGAGACTAATATTTAATAATATAAAATCATTTAAGTATTCTTTTTCCTTAACTATTCAGGTTGATACGACGATTAATGTCACTGGTGCAAAAATTCGTAAGTAACGCGGTGATGGATCGCCAGTATTCTAGATAATTCTAGTATTTTTAATTTATTTATAGATACAGAAATAATAAACATCTTTTTTTTTAAATATCTCTTCTAAAAATAATAATTATATCACTTCTATAACAAATTGTTCAAAATGTAATCGTTAATGGTACTTGAGGGAATTATGTATTAATCACGACGTTTCAAAGACGTGAATAAAGAAATGGTGCGGAAAATATTAGATCCCGAAGGACCAGACGTAAATCCTGATTGTCAACTTGATTAAGTGTTAAATTTTAAATTATGATCCCTTGCCTCGTTGACGCGACATTACACAGCTTCAGTTACAAGGTTGCTGGGCGAATTCAGCTGTAAACAGACGTTTAATGGACGTTTGCTGAATATTATAGGCATTTTAAATTATTTATTCTATACATTTTAATGTTTGAATTTTACTGTCATTTATAGCAAGTTTTTGTTTTTAAATTTCATATAATATGACATTTCGTAAGAAATGACTTAATCACTGCATCAATATAACAAGTGTGCTTTTACAGACTTCGCTGTTTGCCATGTCGTACATAATTGATTTAGAAATATATTCTAACTCTTAAATTTAAACATAATTATAAATTACAATAAATAAGCAAAACTTTCGAATGGTTAATATTCATTTACGAAGGCGATACGATCTTACGAGAAGAAGAGATAAGATTGTATTGTTCTTACTGTGATTATTATTGGTTGAAGTAAGTATTAACGGAAGAGCATAAAGATGAGACACCATCTTCCAAATAGTTAATACTAAGTTTCTGATTGGTCGGTCGCCATCATTGATCTATTGGCGGGATTTTTGTCCTATAAATATCATAATTTTTAAGTGAAGAAGCAGTTTTTGTTTAATTATTGTGCGGCTAACATCTTCCAAATAGTTAATACTAATTTTCTGATTGGTCAGTTGCCATATTTGCATTAATTGGCGGGATTGTTGTCCTATAAATATCATATTTTTTAAGTGAAGAAGCAGTTATTGTTTAATTATTGTGTGGCTAACGTTGCTACACGATACGTGGAGTACAAGAGTTTAGTGTGATAACTTATTCTATGTAGTTAAAAGTCTGTATTGGGAATGAATAACTATAAATTTGAAGTGAGAAATAAGTGTTTCAATGAGTGTTTTTAGTCGTGTTCTACACACGATACACTTTGAGATGGTTTCTGTCCTGATAAGCTTTTTGCATTAAGATATTGTAACGGATATCAACACGAAACTCTACGCGTGAAACCTTATCTATTGTCAGAATAGCTAATCTAAGCCAGTTTATACCAGTACACACGAAGCGATAAAACGATTGCAGTATTGGAAGGAAAACTAGAAATCCTAGAACGGCCTTCAAAATCTGAGTGAAGTGACAGTGTCAAATAATCCATCGGCCTACGTATGTCATGCCGATTCCAGTTGTTAATATTAGTCAGTGATTTACTATATCTGTGGTAAAGGCCAAAGCTAGAGATGTAATTAGCGTGAGCGAAACAGTGAGCAATAGAATTACAACTAAGTGTACATTACATGTGGAACTACATCCCCTCTCATAAGAGAACTGTGCTAAACCAAAACATCGCAAGTTCTAATTTTTAATCAATGAGTGCGATCGATATACAAACCGAAATTTAAACCGAACTATAGAGGAAAGTCAAAAAAAAAAATAAAATAATGCACACAGTTGTAATGAATTTTAATACATAATAAACTTATTGAAATTTTATTAAAAATCTTATATATTATCTAAAGGCAAGTAGTTATGTAGTAGATAAGTAGATACCTTACCAAGGTATTTTCAATGTGCTTCAATTAAGTGTTGATTGTTTAACTATTAAAACTAATATTGAAATTTGAATTTTAAATGAAATCTTCCAAAAACAACGTTGCTTGTTGTTGTGTTAAAACAAAAATAATAGTTGGTGAAAATATTCTAACAATATGTGATTTATTACATAGATTAGACATGTTAAGGGTTTCGAGGAACAAAATAATCTCTAATTTGTATATTATTCGCTATTACATTATTTCAACATAAACCATTAATTACCTAAACATCTGTAATGACTGTAAATACTTTGTAATTTAAATTGTAATTAATACGGATAAATGAAAAATCAGATATATATATGAAACATAGATTTTAAATGAAATCAAGTACCTAAGCGATAAATATAACTAAGCTTTTTAAAGGTTTTATATATTTACTAGCTGACCCCGCAAACGTTTCTTTGCCATATATGTTATTAACCCGCTTAATCTCCCCCCCCCCCCCCCCTTATAACTTAGGGGTATGAAAAATAGATGTTGGTCGATTCTCAGACCTACCCGATATGCCCACAAAATTTTATTAAAATCGGTCGAGCCGTTTCGGAGCAGTTCAATTTTTAACACCATGACACGAGAATTTTATATATTAGAAAGATAAAAAATTAGTACTTTCATTATGAATGGTCGCTTAAAACTTTTGCTTTCCTGAATAGTATTTAAAATCATTACATTCAAAAATTCCATTCAATCAATTTTTTGCATACTGTTTAAAACTATAATTTGCATTCTTAGATTAAAAAACTTTTAAATAAAATTTTAATGTATTTTGTTGCTTATTACATCATCATTATCATTACAGCCTATACAGTCCACTGCTGGACATAGGCCTCCACAAGCTTACGCCAAAAATAATGTGAACTCATGTGTTTTGCCCATAGTCACCACGCTGGGCCGGCGGGTTGGTGACCGCAGTACTGGCTTTGTCGCACCGAAGACGCTGCTGCCCGTCTTCGGCCTGTGTATTTCAAAGCCAGCAGTTGGATGGTTATCCCGCCATCGGTCGGCTTCTTAAGTTCCAAGGTGGTTGTGGAACGTTGTTATCCCTTAGTCGCCTCTTACGACACCCACGGGAAGAGAGGGGGTGGCTAAATTCTTTAGTGCCGTAGCCACACAGCACATAAATTCATAACATAAACTTATAATATTAATTTGCAAAACCGATTATATTTGACCTTGCCTCTATAACACATGTCAAGTGTATCACGTAAATTTGCGATAAAACTTGGCGCTTTGTCTAATAGACACAACGAAATTGCTTATCGCAGGAAATTCTAACATGATTTCGTTTCGGTATAGTTTAAGATTCAATATTTGCATGTATTTGAATATTATAAACTATAACATTATTTTATGTTTTATACTTTACTTTTTTAAGGTCACAAATATCAGACGCTAATAGAAAAAAAACTTTATAATCGCAGTAAATCTGACAAAATTGTGAAACTTAATGGCAATAAAATAAAAGCCACATATATTTGTTTAAAAATAATATTTAAGAGCTATTTAAGTGTTTTATTCGTTAATTATATGACTGATACACGTATAAATCTGGTGCTTCAATAAAACTAACAAAACATAGTACATGTATGTTAATAACAATAACACTTCGGTTAAACTATCAATTAAAACACTATCTAACTACAAACAAATATTTTTAAAATAATTTTTGGCCAGAGTTAATGTTTATGGCAGTGTAACGGTATGTGAAAAGGATACAATAGTTATACCGCTTTTTGGCTACGCTCACGAAAATATAATCCAATAAAAGCTCTGCAACTTTTTTTACAGATGCATGAAATTTTTGGGAGCGATGTACATAATTTTTTTTTTTTTAATTTTAACGAAGTTAATATTTCAATGAAAAATGAAAAAAATCATATTCATTGAATTTCATATTCAATTTTAGAATATAGAAATAGGTAGATATTATTTATCACAATTGATATGGATGTCAATTATGTAAGCACGTTAATTTTATCTTTTATTCCTTTTTAGGACAATGAGAAAACCGTCATTTTCACCGCGATCTGATAAAGTTTATTTTGTACTTAAGTCATTGATGGGCTATTAAAGACCTAAAAAGGACTACTTTTGCGTTTTGATTTGGAATGCCTAACAAATAAAGTGGAGAATCGTTGTAAAACAGACAAAAGGAAACTTTTGTCTTTTGTATTCCACAATAAGTTAGAGAAATATTTAAAATCCTTATCAGCAACTGGAGAAAAATTTCACCAAACTAAATATCATCATGAGATTACGAATTACCATTCGCATCAAATACCCTTTATTTTTAATTTGATTACAATGGATGTTTATTTTAGCCTGATTAATCTTCCTAAAGCGTTAACTGTTGAAAAAAAATTCATACTGTGTTAATTTTTGAACATTGAAGGCCAGATCAAACTCTAGCAAATCGTCATTATTGACGTTTAAAACACCCTAAATGATACAGAATCACTTTGAAAATCAGATGCCGTATGGTGTCGGCCGAGTAGAATAGCACCACCCCCTTTCTTCCCGTGGGGGTCGTAAAAGGCGACCGAGGAATAAACCTGGCTCAAAATCATCATCCTGTCCTGGGGAAGGAAAACTCCATTTGAAACCCGGAATGGGGTCTCCGTCAAGCATTCGTGGCATAGCTCTAAAATGCGAAAGACTCCTGCAGCCGAACTGGCTCCACACGTATCGACTCGTCGTTCCTGTAGGCCTAGCCAATAAGGTCAAGAGGGTCGCGCAGAGCTTAGGCAACTCTGCGTTTTCCTGAAGAGTGTCCTAGGCGACACAGTGTCTGTCTGACACTGTCTAAATCGTCTGCAATAGACGGACTAAAACGCTAATGATGAAAATCAGCCATGAATTTAAGTAGCTTATAGAAGAATACGTTATATTTATGGCAATCTTAATCGTCCATCTGTGCAAGCCATCTATCGATAGATAGATTTCTTGCTACATACTCTCTAAATAATGTAATAAGACCAACACATTGAAAATATGTGCGTACTAAAGAGAACGTCAACAGTGTAAACGAAAGTGTGGAAAAAGATCCAAATTTATTGATTTGTCGTTGGTCGCGGGATTTCTATCAACCATGATCACGATCAATTATTTTTTGTTCCAATATATGGATGATATTTATTCGTCTGAGATGCGACTTCAACAACACGATGAAACGACCGCAATATTTTGCGATAACTTCATTTTGAGAAATAGTCTTTCAATTGGTCTTTTCTTCATTTCTCGTGGAGTCACGTGAGATAAGTAGGTTACACTGATAAACAGACAATAATTGACGATCTGAATGTCCATATTTATCGTATTATTTGTGACATACCACTAGCATTGATTCAAACAAGTGATCCCAGATCCCAACAATGTGTGTCGAGATTGTGCTTCACCAAAAATACTGTTGTTGATCGCGCCAATCGCATTCACCGCCCTCGTTAGCAGTTTTAAGGAAGATAAGGGTGGTTCACGCGCCCTCGGTACGCAGTTCAAATAAAGGCCACTTTCCCCGATCCCACCGTCGGCATCAATGCCCTAACGCAAAAGGGAAAGCACTCACCTGTGTGTCTTCTTCTCTGCGCGTGCCAGGCGCCTGGGATTCACAAGGGTCGGGTGCACCAGTGCTAAATTCTGCTGCAGCGGTATAAATAATTCAGCGGCCGTACTAAGGTCACACGCGAACTTATGGTCACACCTTAGCGGTTATTATAAAAACAGATTACGTCCACCCACGTCGCAAAATATCGGTCGATTAAAGGGCACGGCCGATGCGCGCACGAGCATAGACAACGACAAGGATCGTGCTTTCTCGTACGTCATAAGCATTTCCGCCAACCGGAAGGAAACAGCGAAAATGGCCCAAACAGCATCCCCCGCCTTGAAAGGCAATGCCTTTCAACACGCAGGAATAATCAGCCTAAATAGGCTAACTAACAAAAGAGAGGGTCGCGAGGTGGTGCAATTAACCCTCCGTTGGTCGCGTGGGGTCTTTGAAAGCCCAGGTGTTACAGAAATGTAAAATTTTAACATTTAAAACCATCTCAGCGATTCAATATTTTGGGTACCCTCCTAATTTGGATTATACTTGCTGCGTATACCCATTAACTTCAATTCGTGCGTAAGTGCCGTGAGATACAAACGTGTTTTGTGCGTACGGGCTTTGAAAGACCCCACGCGACTAACCGCGTAAGTAAAATTTAATTGATTTTTTTAGATTAGATTTTATTTGTAACATATTTTTATGTATTTTTTTGTTATTTTAAAATTTTATTAACTTGTAAAATGGACGAAGAATAACAACGTCATATATCAAGCTGGTTAGATGATGAAAATAACGATGTGTACGGTGGTAGTAATGATGAAGATGGTGAAGGCAGTATATATCCGGATAAAAGGAGTAAGCATAAAACTGATTCTGAGCAGAAATGTGAAGATGAATCTACAGAATAACATGAGGTATCTCCGGACAAACTGCTTGAGAATTGGGAATCTTTGCGTGAGCGTCGTCAGGTTCTGGAATCGTTGGACGAACAGCATGTGTTTTTGGAATCGAATAAACAACACATACATTTGAAAAGTTCGTATAGAGATGATAATGAAGAGCCATTGATAAATATATCGTCACAAAAGTTTTTCATCGTCAAAAAGAGGGAGAGAAATGGGACCTACGAAATAAGTTGCAAATTGATTGATAAATTACAGTGACATAAAAAAAATTGAGGAAGACACCTTTGCATTCATCGTCCAAGATCAACAGATCGAAAATTCAAATCTGTTTGCCATTATTGTAAGGGTAACATATGCCTAACACGTATTAAAACGGTCTACACCGACTGTGTCCAAAAAGATAGTCGGTAAAAAAATGACTGACTTCAATTGGTAAAAGTTTATGTTTTTTTTTGTTGGTGTTTTCCAAATTTTACGTAACTGTCTTTGTTATTTTAGTGTTATTGTATATATATTTATTAAAAGGAGAAATTCCTGCATTTAGTTACATTAAAACATTTTTTTTGTGATTGTGATCTCAAGGAGAGAAATTTAGGTTCCTACTTTTAGATTGTAAGTTGAAGGCAGAAATAAAAGAATATTTTACGTAACTCGTTGTAGTTATATTGTAATTAGGTTAATTACCAATAATTTGCTAAGATAGTTAAGAAAATTTAATTAGATAGTTGTTTTTTAGGCTGTTTATTTTTGGGGTCTTGAGAGACCCCACGCGACCAACCGCGTAAACAAAAAATGCGCGACCGACCGAGGGTTAAAAATTTTAGATGCAGATACAGAAAAAATATATACATACGCGGTTATACTATAAATGCAGTAACAATAAAGTAAAATTATGCGGCTATACTAAAAATGCGGTTACAAGAATAAAGTGCGGATATAAATAAATAATAAACAATTAATTATAATTAACAAGAATATTTATATTTTTAATGCAGTAAAAGTAAAATAAATGGCGGTTAATTTATTTATTTTTAAGCTAATGCGAGGAAAGAAAATGAAGTTAGTAAATATTGGGTAAAGGACAGAGGCGAACAATAGGACGCTTCAATGTACCAGTTTTAGTTTTAACTAAAGCTATCCTAACGTGACCGTCTTTACCTTCAATCGTCTCACTTATAATACCTAATGGCCAATGCAATGGAGGGCTATTATCTCGCATAATCAGCACTATCATTCCCTTATACACCTTCGGTACATCCGTATTCCATTTTTGCCGAATCTGGAGCGTGTGTAAATATTCATCACTCCACCTTCGCCAATAGGAACGGACCAGTCCGTCAAGCAGCATAAAGCGCGATAGTAAATTTGGTTTATCCGTTTCCACGTTAGGTGATGGAAGATAAGCCAAAGGCGTCGTGTTTAAAAAATGTGCAGGGGTAAGAGGTAAAGGTTCCGCAGGATCTTCACTGAGTATTCCTAACGGCCTTGAATTAAGAATTGCCTCGATCTGGCAGAGTACGGTTAAGAGCTCTTCGTAAGTAAGGATCTGCGAACCAATCACTCGAAAAAGATGCGTTTTAAAAGATTTAATGGTCGCTTCCCATCCACCACCGAAGTGGGGAGCGTTAGGTGGAATCATTTCCCAAGAAATGCGATTTTTAGCTAATTCTGTTTTAAAATCTTCACTGAAAGCGTTAGACTTTAAAAAATGCTGAATTTCTGTTACATATGATTTTGCACCAACGAAATTTGTACCATGATCCGAATAAATCCTTTCGACAGGACCGCGACGAGAAATAAACCTTTTGAAAGCATTCAAAAAAGCGTCGGTACTTAAATCGGTGGCAACCTCGATATGCACTGCACGAGTAGTCAGGCACACGAAAGCGCATAAATAAGCCTTTTGGCTTTTTATACCACGTCTCCTAGTCAAAGTGATCATAAGCGGTCCACCGTAATCAACACCGGTGTGCGCAAAAGCTTTGGATATTTTTAAGCGGCAGGTGGGTAAGTTAGCCATAACCGGCGGCTGAGCAGGCTTAGGGCGTGCTCTGAAACATGCGATGCAAGAGTGAATTTTCGCACGTACAGTGCGACGAGCGGATAATATCCAATACCTTTGCCGAAGCAAAGAAATCACATGTTGTGGTCCAGCATGACAAGCGGTGCGGTGAACATAATCGATGATAAGATCGGTTATTTTATGTTTAGAAGGCAAAAGAATAGGATGTTTGTGATCAAAGGTTAAATCGCTATTCTCTAATCGACCGCCGACTCGTATAACATCCTCGAACAAAAACGGTCTCAGTTTACGCATCGAGAGAGGTGGTTGCTTGCCAGCTTGTAATAGTTTTAATAAATCCGAAAAATGAGCGGCCTGAACGGAGCGAACTATAAAGTTTTCCAATTTATTTAAATCTTCCGCGGTAATACTACCTCGCGTTTTTAAGCGTTTCGAAAATCGCAATACATAAGTAAACACACGAAGTAATTTTGACCAACTAGAAATCCGTTCAGTCAACGTAGTTAATGTAGAGTTTTCTTTATTGGAAGGCGGTAAAACATTTGACAGAACGACTGCCTTATATTCAGGTAACTCCTGGGCGGATTCAACACATATAAAGGGCTTAATAGGCCACTGAGAAATGTCTTGGTGGACCCAAGGCGGTGCGTTAAACCATAGAGTATGCGAAATAAGTTGTGCTGGAGTTAAACCACGCGACAAACAATCACTGGGATTTTCCTTTCCCGAAATGTGATAAATGTTTTGAACATCTAAACATTCTTGAATTTTAGTAACGCGGTTAGCTACAAAGGTTTTTAAGCGGTGCGGACTGGAATTAATCCAGTTAAGAACAATAGTTGAGTCACAAAAGGCAAAAAAATTATTAAATATAAAGCGATTGTCATAGGCTTTAAGAACGACGTGAATCAATTTAGACATTAAATGTACTCCCATAAGTTCTAACCTAGCCAGACTTATCGTTTGAACAGGTGCAACCTTTGACTTTGCGCACAATAGGCGTACAGAAACTCCGTCTTCAGATTGTACGCGAACATAAAGTGCAGCTCCATAACCCATCTCAGAAGCATCTGAGAACCCTAAGAGTGCAGCGTTGCAACCATGAGTCACGCCAATGTGACGCGGGAGGGATAAGTTTGATAAAAGTGGAAGTTCACTTTGGAACCTTGACCATTGGGTTTGGATATGCGATGGAGGCTCGTCGTCCCAATCCAGCTTTATTAACCAAAGCTCTTTAATTAGGAGCTTAGCGAACATAATTAAAGGAGCAGCGAAACCCATTATATCCCATAAACGGGCTATAACAGACAGCATATTTCGCTTAGTACATGGTACCTCAGCGGGGCGAATGAAAAAATTAAAATTATCTTCATGAGGCTCCCATGTTACACCTAAAACCTTTTGTGTTGCGGTTGAAGCAAAATTGAGTGATTGTGGATGCAAATGGTTTTGCGGAAGAGAAGAGAGCACTTCGGGCGAGTTACTTAACCACTTATGGAGTTTGAAACCTCCAGCAGCGAACATATCAATAAGTTGCGAGGCTACCTTCTGCGCCGAGTGCACATCATTTATGGAACAACAAATGTCATCCATGAAGAAAAAACCACCATTAATCACTTCAGAGGCGAGTGGAAAATTATTTTTCTCGTCGTCTGCGAGTTGTCGCAGCGTGCGGAGTGCTAGGAATGGACTGGAAGTCAGTCCGAAGCAAACACGTTTAAATTCAAACAACTGAATAGGATCAGAAGTGTTGAAGCGATAAAGTATTTGTTGAAATTTATAAAACTGTGGATGTACCTTTATACGCAAATACATTTGCTCGACATCAGCGCACAGTGCGATTGGAAGTAAGCGGAAATTAAGCAAAATTATAAACAAGTCTGCTTGCAAATTTGGTCCGGAAAATAAAATATCATTTAGTGACACCCCTGTATCAGTACGTGCACTAGCGTCCAAGACCATGCGGACTTTTGTAGTAATTTTATCTTCACGTATTACACCGTGATGCGGAATGACGTAAGTTAATGAAGGAAGCTTACTGTCTGCGGATATCGGAGAAATGTAATCCTTATCACAATAATCAGTAATAATATTATTGTAAGCGGAGCGGTAATTTGGATCGCGCAAAAAACGCTTCTCCAAAGCAAAAAATCTACTTTTAGAACTCTGCATTGAGTCACCTAAAGCTGAGGGGTTAGTTTTAAATGGCAGAGAAACAACATAAGTACCTGTTGCTTCGCGGGTAGTTGAAGACTTGTATAGATCTTCACATACTTTCTCCTCATGACTAAGCAAGGCGGAGCGAGGAGTGGAAACTTCTTCAGTTTCCCAAAAACTTCTCATCAGTACATCTAACGGCTGGCCGGTAAATGCACACAACGTATGAGAGGGCGGAGCGGCGGTGCGGTGGGAGCGACACTTAACAGGAGCATCGCCCATTAAAATAAATCCAAGTGGAGTTTGAATCCCCGTAGGGGTACCTGGAGGTCCATGGACGCGGCCAGGCAGCAGTAAGCGGGTAAATAACTTAGCGCCAATCAACATCTCGACCTCACCGGGATCAGAGAATGTATCATCAGCAAGTGGCGTGCGGGAAAGATATGCTAACATCGACCTATCAATAGGTAACGTAGGAATGCGGTCCGTAATATTTTCCACAACAAGTGGTTGTAAATTAAAAGAAATATTGCGATCAAAACGCGAGTAAAATTTAATATTTGTTTGTCCCTTAACCTCCTTAGAAGAACCACCAAATCCGTTTACAGTAACTTTCTCAGGAAGTGAATTAATTTTTAATGATAATTTCTTACAAAGATTAATAGTAACAAAGTCATTCATAGATCCGTTATCAATCAGAGCGCGAGCGATATATTCGTAACCGTCACTGGTGCGCAGGACAATGCGCGCCGTAGCAAGTAACACGGTGTGCGCGTCGCGTAAACTCAACAACGTATTCGAACACATTGATAGCGGTTGCATTGTATGAGACGCGTCGTACGAGCTAGCTATGGCAGGCGAGTAATTTGTCGCGCCCGATGACTCAGCGGTGTGCGGTGCGTGCGTAGCGGGGTTTTGTTCCGCGGTGAGTCGGGGTTCGATTCCTGAGGCGGGACTCGATGTTAGATTTTTATGAAAATGTAAAAGAGTGTGATGCGTTTTAGATTCACAGATACTACAAGATTTATTTGATTTACATAAAAATGTTTTATGATTAAAACTTAAGCAGTTGCAGCAACTATTGTTTTCTTTAACAATATTATAGCGTTCTTTAGGTGTTAATTTAAGAAATTTAGGGCAGCGATAAAATTGTTCGTGACCTATTTTTAAGCATAATGGACAACAATTATTATTTGATTCGGAAGTAATAAAGGATTTAGTGTGCTTAACATTATTAACCGGTTTAGGTGCGAAGTACGAAGAACCTTTACTATATGAGTTTTTACTAGTGGATGGAGTATTAAAAGTATTCGACGAAGAACGTTCTATAATTTTTACTTGTTCCTTTATAAACTTAACTAAAGATTCATAAGTGGGTAATTTTTCACTTCTAACATAAAGTTCAAAGTTACGAATAGTTTCTTTATCTAACTTTTGTAATGCTAAAAATAGAAAAATAAAATCTTTTTTGTTTGAAATATTTAATCTGTCGAATGCACATACAGATGCTGCAAATTTATCTAAGAAAACATTTAAACCATCAGCGGAGGCTGTGGTCAACGGCTTTAAACTTATAATTTGTTGTAAATATGTACTTGCAAGCGTGCGGATGTCCTGGTATTTGTCAACCAGCGTAGAATATATTAAATCGTAATTATCTGCGGTAGGCGGTATACCAGAAATAGCGGTTAACGCGGACTTTGAAAGAATACCCGACAGATAAAATACCTTATCGGATTTACTTAAATTTGTGTTATTATGTACTGCGTTATTAAAACATTCAAAAAATGATGGCCAATTTTTTAATTCTCCATCAAACGTTTTTAAATTAATAGGAGGTAAATTTAATCTAGACTTCTCTGTAGATGGCGGTGTAGTATGGCTTTTTAGCTGCTGAACTATAGACTTTATGATACAATAAATTTCCTCGAACGCGAGGAACATATTATGATCTGGAGAAAATTCAGGATCATTCTGCATTTTAAGCAAATTTAATTCTTCTATTGACTTAAGATAGTCTGTCCTTAACTGATCGATATTATATGCAGAACGTAAAAATGTATCTTGTAGCTGAGAAGTACTTATATTATTAGAAGCGTCATAAATAGATTGCAACCTACTAAAATATGCTTGCATACGAGATTCTATTAACTTAATTGTTATAGGAACACCGGTATCTATCTTTTGCGCTCGACTTTGCATTTTGAATAATAATTAATTATGCGTAAAGTTTAAGGTAGAATAATAAAAATTCGTTCGAGTACTAATGATGCGAGTCAACAAATCGAGAAATGCGTGCAATAGTTACAGCGAGACGTTTTAAGGTCAATTTTATATTTATGCAGTTAATATAATGAGTAACAAATAAATGGTACACTAAACGAATTATTGTAGCGAGTATAAGTATGCAAATTTACAAAATAATATACTATTACAGTGTAAGTAAAAGCGAAAATAAATATATATAATATATACTAATTATTAAAATAGCGGGAATAATATAAAGCGTAAATTACAGCCTTATTAAGGTCTGTAAGCGGTGAGAAAAAATATAATTGCAAAAAAAAAAAGAATGGTAATCTAGGCTCGAAGGAAGGACCACGCGGGGGCAATGATCGCGCCAATCGCATTCACCGCCCTCGTTAGCAGTTTTAAGGAAGATAAGGGTGGTTCACGCGCCCTCGGTACGCAGTTCAAATAAAGGCCACTTTCCCCGATCCCACCGTCGGCATCAATGCCCTAACGCAAAAGGGAAAGCACTCACCTGTGTGTCTTCTTCTCTGCGCGTGCCAGGCGCCTGGGATTCACAAGGGTCGGGTGCACCAGTGCTAAATTCTGCTGCAGCGGTATAAATAATTCAGCGGCCGTACTAAGGTCACACGCGAACTTATGGTCACACCTTAGCGGTTATTATAAAAACAGATTACGTCCACCCACGTCGCAAAATATCGGTCGATTAAAGGGCACGGCCGATGCGCGCACGAGCATAGACAACGACAAGGATCGTGCTTTCTCGTACGTCATAAGCATTTCCGCCAACCGGAAGGAAACAGCGAAAATGGCCCAAACAGTTGTTATGTTATGTTTTTAATCATTTGTTTTTTTTTTTTCAATAACTTAGATATCTAGCACCTTTTTTATGTTAATAAATTGTTGGGAACTATTTTTTGTAATAATTAACGAAAAATAAGAAGAATCGTTTAACATTTAGAAACTGTTGAACAGCTTTAACAAAATGTGTACGATGATATTGCTTTATTATGATTAAACATTCTTGTCACATAAATAAATTTTGTTGAAGCATAGGTACCCAACGTACAGTTAAAATATGTATAGAAAACTGCAATAGTTGATTTAAATATCACGATATTGTACTTAATACTTTTAAAAAACTGTCAATAAAAAAAATATATTAATTATACAGAACGTAAATAAACTTTATCAAATATACCTATAATATACAACCGACACAATTTATTTTTTGGTTCAAATAATTTTAATTTTATTCAAGTAAAATTCCCGTGACCATGGTTGCTGTAAAGTATCTGAAACGGCACCGTAAAAACTTAATAAATCGCGGTAAAATCCAAAAAAAAAATTTTTCATTATAATAAGTACAATATAATTATTTTTAGACTAAATATTAATTAAAATTACAAACTACGTCTATTAAAAAAATAGGCTGGTAAATAATACAATAATTAAAATAGAAAATTCGGTATTTTGGTAAGCAGGTTTTATAGATATTTTCACAAAAGTCTCCATCCATATAGACCACATACGAAATTTGAGATCACTAATAAAAAAAAAAAAAAAAAACGGTTTGTCGTATCGAATAAAAACGGCTTTCCTATTGTGTTTGAAAATACAAACTGTCCAATTTGTTAATGGCTAAAAACTTCAAGTATTAATGACTCACAGTATAATTGTGTTTCTTATAATACAAAAAAAACGACTTCTATTTACATCGAAAAGTAACAAGTATTAAAATTATATCGTCAGCAATGTAGGTAGTTTAAAAAAATAGTCAATTAAACACACATTCATCAACCTCAACTACCGGTCAGATTTCACGGTAACAGGAAACAGGTAACACACATAACCTTCTCCTCATAAACCTCCTATGTTTTTGAAGCTCGTTAAAAATAAAATAATTATGTTACCAGGAGACCAAAACGAGACACTCTGACTGCGATACGACTCTGATACGTACAGATCAAGATAAAGATCAGAATAGCTTGTACAAACATTTGTCATAAATCAATTGCTGTGCCAGCTCGTCGTTACTGTGAAATATATCCTTTTACCGCATACGAATATACAAACTCTACTGATTTATTATATTAGTTAGGTTCATGCGTATACTAATCGTATATCGCTTAGTAAACATCGATTCATAAACTGTATGTGTTCAGCTTTGACAGGGGTATTTGTGGTTTGTTTAGTATTCCTTTGAAGCTGACTAAGTTTAGATAGATTTCTAACAGGATTATACCCTTGTATTAAATATATTTACAATCATATAGTGGCATATTTTAATTAGTATCACCCTGTAATTAAAGCCGAACTGAATTAAATGCCCTATGTGTTACCATCCGCATAGCCTTGTGAGTATATGGCTACTGTACGGTAACTAATGTCGTTGTGATATCTTACAATCCACAATGTACTTTTCTCGTGTTAAAAGAATTTTTGAAATTCAGTCAGTCAGTCAGTCCACTGCTGGACATAGGCCTCCCCAAGTACGCGCCAGACGTCCCGGTTTTCCAACAATTTACGTTACGCTACACACGTGACCGGCCCACTGTCCCTTCAACTTGCTATTTCTGTAAGCTATATCGGTTATTTTCGTTCTCTCGTGGATATTCTCATTTCTAATCTAACCTCTAATCGAAATCTCTAATCTAACTTTCTAATCGAAACTATGCGAATAACGAAGCCATTCATCTTTTTAATATCATCAATTCACAATTACAATATTTTACATCATTGCATTTGCTTGTCTTGTGTTTAATTTGTACAAATATTTGTTTCCGATTTGGATGTGTCTTCATGGGTCTCATCATCACGTGGACAGCTGTCGGTCCCGGCTGTTATCATATGCTGATAGCGATCGTTACTCATCAAATCTCAGTAGGAAATATATTCGTCAACCCGCAGTGAACCAACGTGATAGATTAAGGTTCAATCCTTCTCCTTCACGGAGAATGAAGCCTATGCCCAGCAGTGGGATACAGACTGCATTGTAAATTTTCAATTTACTAGAAGAAAATTGTAATTAGATTATGATTAACTTTTTTTTTGGTTCTAAATCATTGTTTCTTGTTACAGTGTGTCATCAAGACAGCAGTAACAACCGCCCAAGGGACCAAAATACGGTATCTGAGTCGTCTCGTCGGTTTCGTACGGAATTTTTAGAAGACTGGCCACAAACACCTGGTTCACCATACTTCGATCCAAGCACGCCAGATAACGTTACTGGCTTGGTAGGACACCCAGTCACATTACTGTGCAAAGTGAAGAATCTGCAAAACAGAACAGTAAGTAAAATATTACATTTGCGTGTTAAATGTGTAAGCGTTTGGATGATTTCAATTGCTTCAGTGGCAATATGTTACTTGCCTTTCAACGAGACACTTCTGTCTAAGACTAATTTATTTAGAGTACATAATTAATAGCTGGCGTGTTGAAGAAGTTTTTAGATATGTACAATTACAACAAACAATATTATGTATCTATATTAAGCGGCTGTCACCCAAAACAGTGGCATTAAGTTGCTTACATGATTGATATACGACCATGTGTATATGAAAATTTTAAATAGTAGAAAACATTAAAACAACTAAATATAAGTTAAGATGTCACGTGATTACTTACTTCATATTACCAATTATATTATTAATAACATTACATATAAAACACTTGAACTTACACTTAAACAAGTTTTATTAATTAAATAAATTAGATTTCTGTTAAGTAATTTTTGTCAAGTACAAAGAAGTAAGGTAAGAAGGTAATTTTAGTCTTGGAATAATTTAGTACCTCTCGTATTAAAGGGTAATTGCCTCTCTAATAAAACGAGACTAAGAGTTAACAAAACTTAAACTCCTTCAATAATTCTTGTAGGATTATTAAAATACCCGTCTTAAAGATTTTAATCAAAGTTAATATTACATTATATTTAAGAATTTTGCGAGAAATCAAATTCATGAATAATATAATTACGTTTAAAAATCGTTGAGAAAATTTCGTTTTAAATTGAATATAATAAGACTTTCATGCATAATTGAATAGGAATGATGAATTAAATATACTTTGGCTTTAGGTACGGTTCCGGCGGGACGATTCTTACTTGTACCATTTGCTGCAGTGAAATTCGCATCTTGAAAACGGAAATGGAACATAAATTCCGTTGTCTTAGTGTGTAGCGGTAAATCGACATGTAGAAAATTTTGTCTTTAGTACTCTCTTTAAATCTTCTTAATGTTATTAGCATTGTGCTTTATGTCTGGAAGTCTGTACGTATTTCAGGATCGAGTAAATCGGTTAATGTTCAATGAGACTAGCGTAATGGCTTTATTAACGAGTTAAAATTAGTATTATAGGTAACAATTCTCAATTCATTTATTTCTTCTTTCTCATTTTATTTTCACAACAACACAACAACACACAACAACAAATATTATGATATAGATAAATATTATTATTTTCAATATTTAAGTTTAATATAGATAATATTAAACTTAAATATTGAAAATAATAATTATTATTTTCAAATTGGAACCGTTTAATGGCTGCATCTATGGGAGAATCATACCACTAGCTAAAAACTAATCCGTGTCATAGTAGTATTGTCAAACGTGAATCAAACGATTAGTTGATCTTCGGTTTGATGCAAGTTGATCAGTCTCATCGATGCCACTGAAGTGAGAACCTACATAAACATACACAAACACCACAGCCTGTCCTGTATAAGAAGCGCTGGTCAAATTCTTTGACAAAAGAACTAACGAAGTAGCGTTTGTTTCGAGGAAACGCTTGTAGTTCTGTTGCTCTGAAAGTAAAAAAGTTTAATTAAGAGCTATTTTCTTGCTTCGTTAAAGCTTAAAGTGACCAGAACTCTACCCAAGTCAACATATAAAAACATGGTTACTAACACTCTCTGGGGCTACCTAAGTAAACATATAAACATCGGTATTAAAATAATTAACACCACCATCACTTTAGGTACCTTACATTGGTAATTCGTATGGTCTTTTTAGATCTCAAATACGTATTTTTTATAAATTCCGTATAACTTAAACATTTTTACTTTGATTTTAAATTATTTCGATCTACTTAAATTGTGGTCAATATCGATGTGACATACATATATTCTAAAAACGGAATACCCAAGTTTTATTCTAATTTTTGTGTAACGTTTTCACATAGAGCAGACATTTTAGTTTATTCAAACATTTTAGTATAATCATTTATGATAAAAACATCGGGCTCTTAATATTTTTTTTTTTTTTACATGTTTAAATGAATGGAGCAATTTTATCGCTATAAAATCAATTAAAGTTCCCTTTTTTTTCCTTTTTGTTATTTGTAACAGAAATGTCTAAACATAAAGTAAATTCATCGATAGATAAAGCACTAGGAAATGGAAACAGTTTTGTCATATTCAAAACTTTTTTTAAATTCAGGTCTCATGGGTCCGTCATCGAGACATCCACTTATTGACTGTTGGTCGCTACACATACACCTCAGACCAACGCTTCGAAGCGCAACACAAGCCAAGGTCTGAGGAGTGGGCGTTGCGAATCCGCAGCCCACAACGACGAGACTCCGGGCAGTACGAGTGCCAAATATCCACAACGCCGCCGATTGGACACGCGGTGTATCTTAATATAGTAGGTGAGTATAACTTTTTTGCAATATCATATTCCATACATTTATGACGACCATTACACTTGAAGCGTTGCTTTATATACATATTAAGATTGATGATAAAGAAACGTCATTTCTGGGATCTTGCGGTTATATACTTTTTTTTTAAATCTTTTATGTTTATAGTCGATAAAACGAAAAAAAATAATAACGCTATTAGTATGCCACACATGACTATGAACGTTCGGTTGTCATAAAAATATGTTCATATTACACATAAAGAGAACTGGACTCGTGATATTAATAAGTATAGCTATTAATCACTAGTAGTATTAACACATAATATACTTTTTATAAATGTAGCAGTAGAAGCTATTTGGAAATAAGTAAACTAATACATCATACATAAAAATAATATATAAGTTAAAAGTAAATGACGATTCAAAATAAAGCACTGTTATCTTTTTTCTTGGTGAGCTTATAATATTAATATTTCTTTCTCAGTTAGTTAAGTTTATGAGACATATGAAAAAGGATAAAAATGTGTGCAACGTTAAACGAGGTTTTTGTTTCTGCTAAATCAACATAAGAAATACTAACATAAGGCAAATATTGCCTGCGTTATCTATATAAATAAAAATGGATGTTGCTAAACGCATAACTCGAGAATGGCTCGACCAATTCGGCTAGTTTTTTTTTTTATGTTCCTTAAGGCCCACGGGAGGTTTTAATAAAGAAAAATTTAAAAAAAATGTTTTTTACTATTAACTGTTGACAGAACGAGATCTGTCCGGGTGCATATGTCACATGTCCATGTCCGGATACTAGCTGTATTTAATAAATAAGACATTCCTAATAAATTGGCTGGCCATCTCTTTCACACTTAAAGTAAAAGACCATCCAGAATTCGAGTTGCTATTTTGTGGTTAAATACTGTTTGTTTATCGTCGCCGTCATTTTCAAACATATCCTGCTTGCTTCTGAGCTCATTTCAAAGAGCTAATCTCTCTATGAATATTTGAAGTCTCTTACCCAAAGGTCTTATCTATTTTGTGACATCTGATTTAAATCTACATAGTTACAAATATGTTGTAAGGAGTTGAGTTCGCAAATATATCGAGATTTTTGGTTTGTTGGATTATATAAATATATAAATTATATAAATATATAAATCACATACATCATGACCCCTTTAGTATAGGCACAAATAACTTGCAAACTCAGAATATGCAAATTTAAAGGCGTGATAAATACCGTGACTCATTATAATTTTATTTAAATAATAAAATACGGTAATTACAATAACTTTGCCAATAAGTTTCCGAGAATATTATTTCAATTTTTTTGTAACTATCATTTCTATTAACGTTTCATTTACTATTTATTGGAGTTTTTGAGTAGGCACAGTTGATAGAAAATATAAATAATTTTATCAATTTTAAGTTTAAAATTAGAACGAATAAAAAAAATGTTACATACTATATTACTGTATGGTTGATAATTAGTCATATATACGTTATATGTTATCCCAAAAGTTATAACGTAGTATCAGTTTTAATTTTGTTTTATGGATACAGTGATATTTATATTCTTATCATACGTAACCCACACTTCTTATAAGCTTGAACAATACAATGACATACAATATAATGAAAGTTTTTGGTAATAAAATAGGCATATTACACACGGCATGAGCTACTTTATATACCAGCAATAATATTACTATTACATCAAATATTTAAAAAATTAATTTATTGAGCTAACTCTAATTTCCACAGAGCCAGAAACCGAAATAATGGGTGGTCCAGATTTGTTCATCTACGCAGGTTCTACAATAAATCTGACGTGTATAGTGAGGCATACGCCAGAGCCTCCTAGCACCATCACTTGGACACACAGGGGAAAGGTACGTTTTTGTATAATGTATTTTGTTTTTAGACGAAAGGAACTGAAATTCGATTAATATTTTTGGTTTCTTCTAATAACAATATTTTTAAAGCTAATTTTACATTTCGTACAAAAGAAATCGTTAAACAATAAAAACGTATGATGACAAGGGACACGTGTAGTCCTAGTTTTTTCTTTTTTTATCTACACAATACAAACACGGTCGTCTGCTCCTAAACTAAGCAACTTAATGCTTGTGTTATAGGTAACAGCCGACTGGTATATAGCTACATTTTTTTGTTAAATTCTATATTGTATAAGAATATTGAAGAATTATACGATTAATTACTTATCGCTATAGAAGCTTTATTAGGGCACAATTTAAATTAGGAACACGCACATTTACAAGCACACAACACACACACCTATACAGATATGTTCCTAATTTTTGCATGTGAGATTTTGTAATCTCACGTACAAAAACACTAAAGGATTCATAGATTCAATTTAAAAAAGTGTGAATTGTTAATTCTTATAGCTTATTGATATATTATCTAGACTATTGATCGAATTTATAGTACCTTATCTAACCAACATAATTAAAAAAAAAAAACATATGTAGGTATCTTAAAATAAAAATCCGATAAACTGTCACGCAGTTTGGTGGATTATAAAAATAATTTATTATTATTATTATTATTAAAAAAGGATCTGAACTACATGACTGAAAAAAAAAAACAAAAAATAATTTTACAATTAATCTTATATCGTTATTTCATATTTTACTTATATTATTTTTATTACTACATTTTAACGGATACTTAATTAAAGTGTAGTAATAAATATTCGTATTGTGCTTATGCCTTATCCGCCTGCGGCCAGTCGAAGATAATGAAAAATATTCGAAAAGCAGAAATAACTTGAATATTGCAAAGATAAAAAGTATATATATTCGCTATCCAAGGACATAACAATGTTGTATCTTTTAAAATATTTATTTTTAAGAAATTACGGTAAAGAATAGGCTCCTACTTTATGGTTTCCTCTAAAATATGACTTATTGTTGAAAATATGTAGAGCGTAACTTGAGTGAAAAGCCAAAAGCCTCACAATCCATTAAAAATGATAAAAAACAAAAAAATCATTTTAAGTTCACAAAATGGTATTACAATTTATAGGAGTATATTACATTCAGTCTTATGTATTTCTGTATAATGGCAATATATTATTACTTTTCCGGTGCTGTCTGTGTGTGATATATGCAAAAGGAATAAAAACTTTTAGTGTCGACTGTCCCACCGACTGTCACGTATATGTCCCAAACAACTTATCAATACAAGTTTGACGACGCGTTGTCGCATCGGTCTCAGCACTGGTTTTCAGCTGCTACGCTGGTAGTTGCGGGTTTGATCCCGCACATGGCAACATTTGTATTGGCCATACGGATGTTTGGCGTGGTATGAACATTTGTGCTTGTGTATTGTGTGTGTTTCTGGACCTCTGACACAGGAGTTAATTCTTATGGAGGCCGTTGAATGTGAGGCGTTTACTTACTATTTATTTATTTGAAAATGAATATAATATTTATTCGGATTACATAGTAAACATAATAATAGCACTAAAAATAATATACAAACCTACAAATCTTTGAATTTTCAGTCGAGTTCCCGCGAGTCACAAATGGTCTGTAAATTGGATGCTTTCACAATAACCTTTGGGATTCCGTTAAATATTCCATTCTGCACGATACGGTTACGACAACAAGCCACGTCACACGAACTTGGTTTCCGTGACGGTAACTGGCAAATTGTATTTCCTATGCTTTTCTACATTTGGAGCAATTTATTTCAAGTTTACTGTGGAATTTGCTGCAATTACTGAATAACTTCATCAATTTACGGATGTTTTTGTTCTTCGCATAAATTAAAAATATAAAATAAATGTGAAATATTTATTGCTAAAATAATTATTTTCTTCATGTTAGCGTGTTTAAGTTTTAAACGCTGGTTTTTTATTTATACTTAAGAAAGAAGAAATATAAAACTAATAAAAATAATGATTATAATTATTAACGAATTATTTTACGACTTTTTTCGAATACTATAAATATGAGTAATATCTGCAAAATGACTTGCCCAATTTGCATTCTGCAGTCTGCTTTCTGCTCCAGGGGTCGTGGCTTTAATCTCCACCCTGAGTCAGGACTGTAGACTGTGACTATATCGTGCAGATTATAATTACAATTTATAATCTCTGCACGGCTTATTAACAATATATAACAACGTAATCTATACATATTTAATAACACATCTTTTTTATACCTGTGTACATTTGTTGCAGGAAAAAATATCATTTTATTTCTTTACTTATTTAGATTCTTTAGTGTACAGTTGGTTTTTACCTGAAACATAAAGTCTAGTGACTTTAGTTTTCTTCCTTGTGCCTGCGTGATTGTTAACATGTACATATTATTAATGGTGACTTCCAATGTGATAGTAATTATTATTAATTAATTCACTTCACAACTCAATATTTACACCAACTTTATTATTATTCAAGTATTCTCATAACATTATTCGACATGTGTCGCATTTACGCTTCACATTTGTTAACATCACGTGTTTAGTATGCGTAAACAATAATTGTAGCTTATAGAATCGTGTAAATAGGTGTGACCAAATATTTAAAATATACAAATAATTAAATCGTAGTAGTGAATTTATAAATATTTTATTAAATTTGTTTTGGGATTTGCTATAAAAAGTCATTATTATCAATGAAGCTCCTATTCGACTTCAGCTACCCACCTGGTAGTAAGGCCTTTTGGTCCCTGGCTAAGTCGGTTGAGTCGAACTTCTGTCGCCCCTCACTACCCCCACTGCTAAAACCCGATGGGTCACTAGCCCACACCGCAGAGGAGAAGGCAAACCTATTTGCAAATCTTTTTGCGGAATCCTCATGTTTAGACTCAGGCAGCGCCACACCTCCAATTTCTTCGATTCGATGCGAGACGTCTATGTCTGAAGTCCGAATTCGTCAAAAAGAGGTCCTTAAAACCTTGCGCAATCTGGACGTGAACAAAGCTAGTGGTCCTGACGGAATACCTGCCATAGTACTTAAAACTTGCGCACCTGAGTTGTCTCCAATCCTGACACGTCTGTTTCGTCTCTCTCTAGCGACAGGACACGTGCCGAAAGCCTGGAAGCAAGCTAACGTGCAGCCTGTGCCCAAAAAGGGCAGTCGAGCTGACCCTGTCAACTACAGACCTATTTCCATAACGTCCATACTCTGTAAGAGTATGGAACGTATACTGAATAATCGGCTCCTGGCACACCTTGAGGAGAACGATCTTCTTAGCGACCGACAGTTCGGTTTTCGCCGCAAGCGGTCCACGGGTGATCTTCTCGCGTATCCCACACACATTTGGAGTGAGGCTATCGAGAAACACGGGGAAGCCATAGCGGTCTCGCTCGACATCTCGAAGGCATTTGACAGGGTCTGGCACGATGGCCTTATTAGCAAACTTCCCTCATACGGCCTACCCGCTTCTCTCTGTGTTTGGATATCTGACTTCCTGAGGGATCGATCAATTCGCGTGGTTATAGACGGTTGCGAGTCCGATCGTTTGGTCATCAATGCCGGGGTCCCTCAGGGGTCTGTACTCTCGGCAACGCTATTCTTGCTGCACATCAACGACCTGCTCAAACCCGGGACCTTTGGGTATGCAGATGACAGCACCGTTGTCGAGCGTTACATATCCGACGCACGAGCGAGTGGGTCTGAGATCCAGTCGCTGAGGGAAGCCATGATTCAGCGTCTGAACTTGTCCCTTAAAGCCGTCTCTGATTGGGGTGATGCAAATCTGGTCAAGTTCAACGCCTCTAAGACCCAGGCGTGTCTCTTCTCGGCAAAACGGAGTCCTTTCCAACTGACTCCCTCTTTCCGAGGTGTGCCCGTGCCCATATCCGACCACCTGGAGCTTCTTGGCGTTACTCTAACATCCACCCTCAATTTTGGCTCGTACATAGAGGCAAAAGCTCAAACAGCTGCCAAAAAACTGGGCGTCCTCGCGAAGGTGAGACGGTACTTCACTCCGGAACAGCTTCTGAATTTATATCAAGCACAAGTTCGATCATGCATGGAGTACTGCTCTCATCTTTGGGATGGTTCAGCCAAGTACCAGCTGGAGCTTCTTGAATCAATTGAGAGACGAGCCAGGAGGCTCATCGGTGACGATGCACTGGTCGCCAAAAAGCTGCAAAGCTTACATCATCGGCGTAGGGTGGCCGGCCTGTCGGTTTTTTATCGGATACACTTCGGAGAGTGTGCGCAAGAACTCCATGACCTGATTCCTCCCTCCCCCTTCCATCATCGTACAACCAGACGCTCTGCGTTTCGTCACCCTTATATGGTTGACATTCCCCCTATACGCACTAAGCGATTCGCTAGTACATTCTTGATCCGTACGGCCAAAGAATTGAACTCTCTACCAGCGTCTGTGTTTCCTGAAAGCTATGACCTGGGGATCTTTAAGTCGCGAGTGAATAGGTTACTTCTAGGTAAGCGTGCTCCATCTTAGACCGCATTTTCACTTATCATCAGGTGAAATAGCGGTCAAACGCCAGCCTATCTATGTATAAAAAAAAAAAGCTAATTTTGTAACGTAAGTGCTTTGGAGACTGGAATAAACATTAGAAAATATCTTGATTAGTAAGATTAAAGTTGTACAGTACTATGAGGCTTAAACTATTAATTAATATCGTATTGTTTCTATGACTGATAAATGAATCATTTGTTTTAAGCGGCCAGCACAACTCTCACGAGAGTAAAAGTAATTAAAGAAAAAATAACTTTTATTTAGGCAGACGCAGCTAGTAAAAATTATGTAAGGAATAGCATCTAGTAAGCCATAATAATGTAAAAAAGAAACAATATAAGACGAAAGTAATTTTATTTCCATGTTAAAATTTTAATAAAACGCTTCACACAATACTTCCGTAGTAAACACGATTAATATTTACTATTTATAATAAATATATATATATATATATATCTTCTTCAAAAAGTTCTATTCCTGTGATAATTAAACCTAAATAAATTTGCAAAAGATTTTTTATTATTATATGTACTTGTATTGATATATAAATACTATTATAATTATATGAACAATATTAAAGGATTGATATCCGTTAGAGTAATCTTCATCAATTTTTTATTTTTTCTATATACACAGACTATAAACTTCGACTCAACACGAGGCGGCATATCATTAGTCACTGAAAAAGGCATACACAGTAGCAGTAGGCTGCTCGTACAAGCGGCACGTACATCAGACGCAGGGGCGTATCAGTGCGTGCCTGATAATGCCCAATCAGCTACAGCGAGAGTACACGTACTTACTGGTAAGTCATAATGTTTTACTGTGTATTACTCCTGCTAAATACGAATTCAGTTTAAACTAGCTTGTCGTAAAAACTTTTTGTATTCAACCAAATCCGATTGAAGGCGGAAATATTTTTTTTTAGAAATGAATTATTATATATGGGGCCTCATATACATTTATTAGATCGAAAATTAAAAAATAATTATTTGAAAAATCGTCACTTAAACAAGTGAAATTCCTAGTATGTTCTATTGAAATTCAAAAGCATGGTATTAGTAGAAATTACAATATAATTAATGAGGTAATTATCTTTATACTTGATAGTTCAGATAGTGTTTCGAACGTTATTCAAGCGGTTCATCGATTCAGGCAATTTACTAATTGAATTGTCATGCACGAGCTCTGCGAAACGTATTTAAAATATGCATGAGAAATTTCGATTACTATATAGAGCATTTTAAATTGACATAATTAATAAAAAATACAGGTGGCTGTTTTAGCGGTGATGATGTCGACACATAAAAGCGGTGGCTTTACATCGGAATTAAAACATTAATATTTTATAATCTGTTTGATGTATAATCAATGATGTGTACACGTTCTAAATTAGTAAAAATGATTACATATTATTTTTTGTACATACCTACGTCGAGTTTGTAAAATTTCTCTGGGTATCATTATTTCATCAAATAACACAGAAAGTTAAAAACAGGTATACAAATAAACATACAGGTACACACAGGTACATACAGGTATAAAACAGGTATATAAATAAGGAGACAAATAAACAAGTTTTTGTTGGATTTATATATTTTTATTACATATTTTATAAAACACTGCCTTTAGTGATCATTTTTAAACAATTATTATATTTGAATGAGCTAAAATTTAAATTTATTAAAACTCCTAGTTCATTATTTAAAATATGATTCAAACAAGTTGTTCCAAAATGCTTCAAACCGAAAATTTTATCGTGTTTGGTAACAAATGAAAACTCAGCTCAGTGTTAGTACGGTTTTAGTTAAAAAGTTTTAGTTTAAAGCTGGTTTATTAGATTCCAGCGTAAAAGTTGAACACTGAATAGATATTTTGCATTACGTCTATGCATAATTCTGTTAACGAGGTTTGTATGGGTATTGTTTCATTTCAAAAAGAGAATAAAACATTACAAAGAAACTACGTAGGTAGTAACGTGTATATTATGCTACTTTACTTTTTTTCCTTACAAAACTGTTAAGCTCGACCAGCATTTTACAATAATAACATTGAAATTCTTTTTAATATTATGTGATGATATTTAAAGTATATGTCGGCACCTGTGCTGACGTATTGGCAAAAAATTACAAACAACAGATGCACCGATCACGCCACCTAGCACATCGTTCGATAGTCACCTACCCTCACTCATTCTATTATTCGAGTCATTCTGACGTGTATAAAATGATCGGTGCAACCGCGGCTTAAGCAGTCTTGGCTCTGGTTTGGCACGATGGACCTGTTGTATCCTGCAAGTAGCTTAACCTTGACCTTTTCAATAATTAATTTGTGCAAACGAATAAATTGTTACATATTATATTACGATCTATAATTTGGCTGTGAGCAGTGAATGTGAGCATTGATGCGCATCTCAAAGGGGGCCTCCTTAAACCTGCACCTAGGTTGCAAGTCCTAGGAACTGCTCTGAGTCTGCCATATGATGGATCCGGCACTCGCACGGTGAATCCATCGAGTGCTAAGAAGTTAGTGTCACCCGTTAACTAATAACTATCTTGTGTTACTTTACATTTTATTAATCAGTCCGACCCACTTATTTTCTACATATAATTTTTATTACTTATCAATTTACTACATTTATTTGATTTGATTAATCAAAACAAATGTGGATTAGGTTCATACAAGCGTATTATGGATTAGTTTTAAAACGTCTATATTTCTTCTTTGTTATTTCCTAATCGTACACACTGTAACCCAAAAAGACGTACATACTGTAGTTTATTATTATTTTTTACCAGAAAATGATACAAAAAAATAGAGCAATACAAACGATGAAATAAATTTATTTTATAACGAAGGACGAAATAAACGAAACATAAAACTACATTACAATAAAACCACTTTAGTTACGAAACAAAACAATTAACCATCTCGTCTTTTAAAGCGTGAAAAATATCACATAATAAATCTTAATATATCTCAGAAATAAAAACGATTTCAAGCTCGTCGAAATATAGTTATCTCCAAAACAGAATTTATCTTTGAAATCTAGGCGTTCCTACTTCGCGATATGAAATATTTAATCTGTCAGTGAATAAATTGTTAGAAATTATATTACGATCTATAATTTGGCTAGGCGGACAACTCGAGCAGTGAAGGTGCGTATCTCAAAAAGCGTATCTTAAACCTACTCCTGGGTCGCAAGTCCTAGGAACTTCTCCGAGTTTCTCCCTCTGCTATACGATGGACCCGGCACCAGCACGGTGTATCCATCGAATGCTAAGAAGTTTGTCCCCCTCCCCGTTTACTAATAGATAGTTATCTTGAGTTGCCTCACATTATTAATTAATCAAAATTTAAATATATATATATATATATTTTTTTTTTTTTTTTTTTAATGTATGTTCGGAGATAACTCCGTCGTTTATGAACCGATTTTGTTAATTCTTTTTTGTTGGAAAGGAGATATCCCTAGTTTGGTACCATGATAACGAAACCAGGATCTGATGATGGGATCCTAGAGAAATCGAGGGAAACTCTCGAAAATCCGCATAACTTTTAACTTGGTGTACCGATTTTGATGATTTTTAATCTAATCGAAAGCCCGTGTTAATAATTATATGGTCACATTTATTCATTTCATAAAGATCTGATTACAACTTTTGAAGTAATCTTTGATAATGCGTATTTACTTGACTATTTTTTCGTCTACCTACGTTGTATTACTTGTCGATATAATTGAAGTCCGTTTTTCTTCGTTTGCCTGCAAACACAATTATTTATCAAATCGATAAATGATTACAAAAAAACAAGTTTTCAAATATTTGACTAAATTAAGAAATTGTTGATACTTATCAACGATTTCCTTAATTATATTACTCTAAGTGTGTTATATGTAAATACTTTAGCTCTAAAAAGATTCTTGAAACGATAAAAGAACCAGTTTTGACCAAAATTAGCATTTCGTGAGTTCATTTCATGAAAACAAAATTCATATCGGGTTCATATGTAATAATAGGGTTTTAATGGAAGTTGGTTTCATTTAACTTACTTTCATATAGAGTTTTCACGTCGTTTAAATGGTGGTTTATTTATTAACCTCATAACTGTGGTTATGACAGCTTTATTTACTTTGCGGCGAAGTAATTACTCTATCTTTATTGCTATTTTAATGCTAACAAATTTAAGGATAATGAAATCATTATTTACCCTGGTAATTAAGCTGTCCATCTTGGTAATAGAAATTTCGTTTGGTTAATATTACGTATAGTAATATTTTTACAATTTTCTATTAAATTTGAAGAATTATAATCGTAAACTAAAAGTACATTCCGAACCTACTTTTAAAACTACTTACTGACTATTTTGTTCATATAGATATTTATTTTCTAATACAATGTTTTAGTAATACTATTTTATGATTTCAAATGAATATAAAGATGACAATCTGCTATCGCTACCTTCGCAATACTGAAGCAATATTGTTGCATCTTTCTGAAATTATTCAATCTCAATCGTATTTTACGAGTATTCCCGTAAGATTTTCGTATAACTTTTGAATTTTTCTGAAACAGATTACAGTTTGGTTAACTCGTTATTTTATAGTGTATCTGAGGAAGTCACAATATAGCTCGAAGTATGTAATCTTTAATCCGTTTCAATATCGGCTTTCTAAAAGATTCTTTGCCGTAGCAAGCTATCAATGTGCGCAGCCTGTAAGTAAATCTTTAAAATGACATCAAAATCGTTCAATCGGTTTCGCAGACTCCAATAACCTCAACTATTATCCACTTTACTTTTTATTAGAATGGTTTTATCAAAATAAAGACGTGGAGGATTATTAGAATTTAATATTGAGTAGAAATTTGATCTTAATGGCGTATTATTAATTATCATCCGTCAATTTCTAATCTCTGGTTGAGAATTCGCGATTAATATCCGGTAATTGACATGTTACATGTATGGGTATGTTACGGATATGGTTTTAATTTATGATATACTTACATAATGTGTATATTATTTGTTATTTATATTTTATTATCATTATATAAGTACGTACGTCTTATTAATATAACAATGTTTGAACATAATAATTATTAACACAAGGTTCAAAAGTACTAAAAAAAACTTTATTTATTTACAGATAATTTTGCAAATATAAAGAAATTACTTGCAAAGTTTTAACGCAAAATTGCACATCAATTATTATTAGAAGTATAATTCTATAGAAGATGGAAAATAAATTTGTGAAAAATAACCATCACATAAACTAGATACGTTTTTTAAAGCTTTTCTCTTTTACAGGTGAAACTCCAGCCGCAATGCAAGGTAAAGCGCATTGTACCAAGGAACTCGGACTTCCCACCATTTTGTGTGTCGCCAGTACAATATTATACATAGCAGTTTTCGTGATATAAAAATAGTTTAATTATATATTTAAGTGATTAACGATGAGGACGTAAGCGTTGTGTTTGATCAAATTTTAAAATAGTATTGTAAATATTTGCTAAATATAAAATAAACGTGTTATTTATGGTATTTTACATCAAAATAGGATCAAATTATAACTATCATTAACTACAAGTAATGTTTAAGAATTTAGTATTTATTTGATTAAATTAAATATCTACATGGCAATAATTTGTAAAATATCCCTTCACCCCAAGTAATTTATAATTTTTCGTTATTAATTAATAAGAGTCATAGACATTATTATTTTAATACCATAAATAAATACATATTTAACCTGTAATATAATGATGTAAGACATCGAATTAACTCGAATATAAAATGCGTCTGTGCCAAGTCGCATAATATCTTAAGAACCAGGGTAAATGAATCCGACAAATCTAATAATTGGATTATAACTAATGTAAAAAGACCGTTTATAACGTATAAAGTCACAGTTTCCAGAGCGACATGTTCAAATAATCCGGTTTCTTTTTTCATATTACACTAAGTTACGTTGTGTTTTTTCTTTCTGATAATATTTAAAGGTTTCTACTAACACCGTAGAATAAGACTCTACTACAATCTACTTTCACTCACTTTATGATGAAAGATTTTATTGAATTATTTAGTTTTCCAGCACGAAACTGTACCCTATGAAATGTTTGCTTTTTTACTTTTACCATTCACTTCATCGGCAGTACATGTTTGAGATCAAAAAAAATCTTACAACGTATAATTTTTATCATTATGTTTTGGTCTTAGAAATTGGTGCCTGAGCTACATTGATCCAACCGGCACGACTCTGACTCTATACGTATACATCGGCCTTAATTCAGTTCCAATTGTTGTATGATAATGAAACTTTGAAATATTAGTAGTATGAATTAAGTAATAGACTAGTCATTTGTTTTTAAAACTTTGACGTCGGTTTAAATAAAAGAATACAATTTTTTTTGTATTATTGTGTTTTATTAATTCAAGCCCGTACCACCAAATACACAGTTTGGAAACGATATATTACCTATTAACAAATTAATAATACATGATCAACGATAACCATGTGTATGGTTTTTGCTGCCAATATTTTATTGAGTAATAAATATTTAAACTTTAGCCTTATTTTTCCATTATAAATTTTTTTTTTCGAATTTTTCCAGTGGTTCCGAGGTGTTTTAAAAATAAATTACTGATGTTATACTATATTAACGGAACTAAAACAGAAGCTTCATTAATTCGTTTCTGAATAGCTTAGAAGTTTCTTTATAGAGCATTAAGACAAACTAAAACAGAAAAGAGCACAGTATCGACAAACATCAATCAATCTAATTAATATCGAACGGAGGTAAAAATTTTTTCCCCTGCACGTGCTGGTGTCGACGTTTACGACGGTGTAAAACCTTTTTGCGATCGTAATAACGAGAGTCTTTACGTAAAGAAAAATAGAAGACTAAAAAATATCTAGTTACCTGTAAGCATGAGAACATTCCAGAAAGATTATCGAATACTTTGAGATCTTTTTTTAAAAGCTTTTATTACTATGCCTAAAAGAATTGTCCCTATACTTAAGCGTTACTTAATATACCAATAGAATGATGTCTACCAAACTGGCCATGAGTTTTAAATCAAAAGGAGATAAAAATTAAACCATAGAGTCTATTTTGACACAAACTAATTATTTTTTCATCACCAATAGATATTACTGGTTAAGATTATTGTAAAGATAGCTACCTATTATTTTCTTTCTCAAAAGTTACTAAAACTTCGAAGTTTAGACAAAATAATAAACTACTTAAATCTACTTGATTCTACCGTACCGTAAGATGATAATGTATGAGATAAATTGATCGTATCATTTTAAACATCACTGATTGATATTGCACCAGTCTTTAAGTTCCAAATTGCAGAATGTATAATGTAAATGTATGATGTAAATTTATAACAAAAATATAAATTGCATTTCTTTTATAACATTTGTTATATATTAAATTGAAATGAAGCATTTAATTATAATTTTGTCCCTCACTTATCCTGCTCTAGTCAGTGAAGTCCTCCACGGCGCGTGGCGCATGCTTAAGGCAGATTGTTTTTCATTCGCTTATAAAATATCACTAAAAGGTTCATTCAGAAAATTGCATATTTTATTATTAATTATCCGTTGTTACAGATCCATTGTCTTTGTGTTTATTTTAACTTAACTTTTCAATGTATTAAAAATATTTAACCACATCCGTCTTTATTAATGTAAAAGTAAAGGTAATTAAAATGCCTTCTCTAAAAGAAACAATTATTTTAATGTCATTAGTTGTTAAAATGTCATGTCCATGGTTTACACGTGTAATATTGTATATAAAATATATTTAAAAAAATGTATTTTATTTTTCTTAATCAATAGAAAAATGAAAGTGGATTTGGTCAGTGCAGGAAATAAAACTTCGATTCTGTCGCTATCCATTTAGTATCGTGTGTGGCTATTACAAAAATCTGGCAGCTTCGCCTGAGGCATCGTGCGGCCAAATGGAGTTAATCATGAACCAGTCAACGGAAAAGTACTCTAGGGAGCTGTATATATTCTGGATTTGTGTTATGTAAAAAAACCTAAATACACAGATAGACCTTTAGATATTTACTTATACTACCTAATAAAGGAAAATTATAGCATACCTTATTCATATACTTATAACGCGTTATAACTTATATATATATATATATATATATATATATATATATATATATATATGTGTGTGTGACGCCGTGTTGGCGCAGCGGTCACAGCCATGGATTATACCTGTTGCGCTGGCGGTTGCGGGTTTGATCCCCGCAGATGAAATGTATTGGCCATACAGCTGTTTGCCGCGGTCTGGTTGTTTGTGCAGTCCTAGTGGTTCTCTCCACCGTGCATCGGAGAGCACGTTAAGCCGTCGGTCCCGGTTGTTATCATGTACATCTGATAGCGATCGTTACTCATAGTAGGGAATATATCCGCTAACCCGCATTGGAACAGCGTGGAGGATTAAGCTCTGATCCTTCTCTTAAATGGGGAATGAGGCCTAAGCCCAGTAGTGGGATATTTCAAGCTGAAGCGATACTTATAGACTGAACTTAAAAAAATGTTTTCATCGATGATGAAAACGTATTATATCCTTGAATCTCAATTTTTGGAAAAGTAAATAGTATTGTTTATTTTACATTATACATAGTAACAATATCTTAAATGTTACTGTTAATGTTATTTAAAAGATATAATTTTATCTTTTTCGTAACGATAGACCAGTTTGTACCAGTTAGTAGGATAACTTGGATTGTGTCTCTATTTGTAATAGTACAAATTAAAACCGTAAACCGACATCACACTATGGATACTTAATTTGGGCTTGCAACGCTGTGTTGAAGTGGATTTGTCTTATAAAATAACATTCAATTAATACATAACGTTGATAGCCTAAAATGTTAGAAACATCGGAGACATAAATATTCACAAGTTTCAGATTAGAAACTGTGGCAAAGAACAGCATAGCAAATACAGATCCAATAATTTCCTTTCTACGAGAAATTTGCTGCCGAACCAATCTAAACAAGCCGTTGTTTGAAGTTTACTTCCTAAGAAAACAACAGTGAAATCGTGTGAAACAACATTCAACTGTGATGCCGAGAGTTAAGCTCAGTGTGATGTGTGCAGGATATCATATGCATATAATAGTTGACCAGATTTTACTTATACCTACTAACATCAAGCGTCAATTTATACTTAAACCTTGTGTTTTTTTAATGACGGTAAACATTATTAAGATCCAGTAGAATGTTGGTGCCAGAAGATACGCTGTTTCTTTTAAATATATTTTTAATAAGCTACTTCAAATACATTAATGTCTTTAGTCATTGTTATTGGTGTAGACGCCAAGTTCAGAGTAGATATCACGCTATCTACTTAACTATCGATCTGTGACGCATGATACGGAAACTGCTGAATAAAATTTCATGGCATGTTCCTTGAATAATATATATTGTTACTATTTGTAATGGAAAAAACACCGGTAATTGTAGCAACAAACAGTCATAACAGATAGTAAGGAAATTGTTGATTTCCATTTACAAAGGCTAATTTTTAATCGAAAAATACGCGGATGAAACCGCGAATCTCAGGTGGTCACAAATAAAAATGGTAGTATTTAAATGGTATTTCAAAATACAGAATATTTTTACTTTAGTCAGCATATTTGGTAGAAACAAAATAGCATCAATAGGCATGCAGAAAAAAGTAATAACATGAGATTTTAAGGTGGAGAAAGAGTTCGCTTAGCTCTAAATAGAAATCCTAGTCAATAGTATCACGAATTGAGCTTCAAGATATTTATGCCGTATTAGGCGCTGGATCCAAGTGCTGTCAAATAAGTAAAGTGCAAATATTTCTGAAGTAAAACTTCTGAGTCATTGTGAGTTGAAACTCTATGAAACAAAAATGCGTCACGGTTAAAAAACATATGTAAGTGTTTAGGATTAAATCGGCAAGAGAATGACATTATTACAAAGTATTTTGTGTTCTTCGCAAAAAAATCTATCGTAGGCTACTTTTCAAATGTTTCACTTCTGCCGTGTGTGAATTGCACACTGTATTATTTATTTCTGTACTTTTTAGACACTTTATTATTTATTTATTTGTTTCTTTATTTATAAAGTACGTAAATTTATTTATATTATATTTGTATATTTATTTATTTATTTCACCGTTTATTGAAAATTTAAATTATAATAAATAAAATAACAATATTTTAACTAACAACGAACACAAAGGTAGTCTTATCACTAAAAGTGATCACTAATACATATTAATTACATTACTTACTGAGTAAATTAAGTTCTTATGATAAATTAACTGAGGTAAATCAAAACAGGGAATTTCCTGCTCAAAATATGGAGCAGCCAGATTGGGATAGTACCTCAATCTTACAGAAGATCACAGTGGAATAATACTGTTTTGAAAGAGTGTTGTTGTGTTCCTATTAGTGAGGCGCTTGCGATGCTTCTGGTGTCGCAGACGTCTGTCTATAAGCTAAGGTAATCAAGGTAATCGCTTACTACCAGGTAAGCCGTACGCTTGTTTGTCAACCCAGTTATATATAAAATAAAACAATAAAAAAGAATTTAGACATTTATTTCAATAAAATGTATTGCGCGAAATAAATTTTAAAATTATGAAATAAAATTTATTCGCACCATCAAATACTTGACATTATGAAGTATTGTTGCTTAAACTTCTACTCATAAAACATACAGCCACTTGAATTATTTACATACAAAAACTTCGTCAATTAGCTAACAAAAAAGTTACATCATCTGGGTCCTTGAATATGATATTTTTCTCTTAAGTCAAGCTAACTTAACAGCGAGAAAATAAAATTTTACTTAAATCAATTAAAAGAAATAAATAAGAAAAGTTTTAAGGAAACATTGGACTCATTTACGTCAATCACTTTCACACTAAACACATTTTTATTTTGACCTCTTTTTATCTTTAAAAAGTATATATTTATTTATTTGGGCGTGTGCTCTTTTCCAAAGACATGTTAATAAGACATTAATTGTTACCTGTCACCGCCTTGTGTGCCATGTGGGCCCTAAGCACTGGCAGGTTGCAGGTTAAATTCTCGCTCTGGATTCTATTTGTAGTTATACAAATATTTTGTTCCGAGTCTGATTCTGTCTTTGTAGGTCTCCCCAACGTGTTCCGGAGAGCACGTTAGGCTGTCGGTCCTGGTTGTTATCGTAGACGCTCGATAAAGATCGTTTCTCATGGTAAGGAATATATTGACTAGCCCGTTGGCGCAGATTGTAGTGACCCTACTTTCTGTTCCGCAGGTTGCGGGTTCGATTCCCGCCTGAGTCTGGGTATAATATATATATTTATATATGTATGTATCATTAAGTTGCTTATCATAGGAACAGACGACCTTGTACTTGTACTTAACTTTGTACGACAGACGACTTGTGTATGTTATAATATATTTATTTATTTATATCCACCAACACGCAGTGGAGCAGCGTGATGACTTAAGCTCCGATCCTATTTCTACACGGAGAAAGGGGTCTATGCCCAGCACATGGAATATTATAGGCTATACCATTATCGTCTACCGTAGAAAACAGTCAGTTTGATTAGGTATAAAAATATTTTAGCAAACTTGTTGTTTTTTTTCGGTCAAATACACAAAAACAAAGGACAAAACATAATAAATATTCAGTTACATAGATTGTCAACTACGATTTTTATTCTCATCTTTCCAAGTCTTTTAGCATTTTTTTTTATATGAGATATTTCTCAAAAGGTTTTTTATTTTATTTTTGCCTTTTATTTGAGCATTTGAAGTTACTTGTTAAGGGTTAACGAACTCTGAATACTTAAAACATGCCTAATATTAGTTTATGTTTTTTTTAAATCTCCATTTCGTGATATTTACGTTTATCAACAAGATAAGACTCGTTTATCATACCTTGTTATTTTGTAACCCCTGTATCATAATAATTTAATTACACTTATAAATGTAATTTACTGATTTTACTATTTAGTTTCCTCTAAAAGATGTTTTGTAATAATTCCGAGCTCCATAAAGTCAATAATTTTATCAGCGGGGTAAGATAAATATTTTCTTAGACAATAATAATAGCTGTTGATATTTCAGTATTATAATACAATATCAAATAGGTATATATATATATATATATATATACTAGCTGTGCCCGCGGCTTCGCCCGCGTTGAAATCAGTGTTTCACAAAGTTTACCAGCAAACTTTTAGTGCAACTTTCATCAAAATCGGCTTAGTCATTCCGTAAACCTTCCTCTTGAAGCATTCTCTCCATTGGTGAAACTGCATGAAAATCCGTTTAGTAGATTTTGAGGGAATCGACCACATACGCTTTTGGGGACTTCGTTTTATAATACATTAACTGTTGCCGCGACTACGTTCGCGTGGTTATGAAGATATGCATTACTATTAAGATGTTTAACGCAAACTATTTTTTTATTTCAGTCACTTGAAATGCTTATCACACTGAGTAACTTTTTAAAAGGCACAATTTAGTATAATTTAATAGTTAGTTTTATAAAACCTCTCTATACATCACATTTTTAGCTTTATTTTCAGGCTGCAGTATAAATAACCTATCAGGCGAACTTATACCTGCTGTTTATGTTTCGTACAAACTATCATCCCCAATTAAACCCTCTTAGCGGTGGAATATCGCAAAATCCGTTCTTAGCGGACGTCTACTTACTATAATCTACCTACCTACTAAATTTCATCTTTATCCATCCTGGATGGATTAAAAACCACTGGATGGTCCCAGTGGTTTTTGAGTTCTCGTCATGAGTGAGTTAGTGACCTTTCTCTTTTATACATATAGATTACGATACATTATTTGGACACCTCCTCACCATCTATAGAGCATACATTTTAAATTTCAAGTCTCTTACTCAAAAACATAGGACTCATATAAACTTCCAACCCCCGTTTTATCCCCTTAGAGGTCGAGTTTCATAAAATCCCTTCTTAATAAATGTCGACACTTTATAAGGAACCTACCTGCCAAATTTCAAGTTATTGGCTGTTATAGTTTCGGAGATTTCGTGTTGAGTGAGTCAACCTACCATCCCCCGTTTTAACCCCAAAATATAGTTGATTTCTAAAGATACATTATTTGGACACCTTCTCACCATCTATAGAACATACATTTTAAATTTCAAGTCTCTTACTTCAAAAACATAGAACTTTCATACAAATTTCCAACCCCCATTTTACCCCCTTAGGGGTCGAGTTTCGTAAAATTCGTTCTTAGCGGATGCCTACGTCTTATAAGGAGCCTACCTGCCAAATTTCGAGTTATTGGCTGTTATAGTTTCGGAGATTTCGTGATGAGTGAGTCAACCTGACATCCCCCTTTAAACCCCAAAAGGAAGTTGATTTCTAAAGATTCATTATTTGGACACCTCCTCACCATCTATAGAACATACATTTTATATTTCAAGTCTCTTACTTCAAAAACATAGGACTTTCATACAAACTTCCAACCCCCGTTTTACCCCCTTAAGGATCGAGTTTCGTAAAAATCGTTCTTAGCGGATGTCTACGCTCTATAAGGAACCTACCTGCCAAATTTCAAGTTTCTAGGTGTTATAGTTTCGGAGACTTCGTGATGAATGACCTTTCGCTTTTATATATATTATAGATAGATTATAGATATATATTTGCTAAACTGTACTGGTAATTCTAAAATTACAAATATTCTTTACCTCTAGAGTGTAAACAGTTTAAAGTATCAATTGAAAGTGTTGCGTTCGATAGACTGCACTTGCAATTGAACAATTTTGATAATAGTACTTGCAATGTCTATTGAAAACATATAATATACATTACAGCCTATACAGTCCACTGTTGGACATAGGCCTCCACAAGTTTACGCCAAAAATAACGTGAACTCATGTGTTTTGCCCATAGTCACCACGCTGGGCAGACGGGTTGGTGACCGCAGTACTGGCTTTGTCGCACCGAAGACGCTGCTGCCCGTCTTCGGCCTGTGTATTTCAAAGCCAGCAGTTGGATGGTTATCCCGCCATCGGTCGGCTTCTTAAGTTCCAAGATGGTTGTGGAACCTAGTTATCCCTTAGTCGCCTCTTACGACACCCACGGGAAGAGAGGGGGTGGCTAAATTCTTTAGTGCCGTAGCCACACAGCATGAAAACATATAATGCCTCGTGAAAAATATAACTTTTATAGGGTAGAGGTTGAGGCCGCTCTCAGTTATTACCGTAAATAATAATTATTGTTTTGTAATCATAGTTTGAAAAATACCTTACCAGCATACCACAGTAAAAAAAATGGAATAGCATAGCGGATTGAGCTAATATCCTCGTCCAAACATAGAGAATGCTTCACTTCTATTCAGTTGCATTCAGTTTTGATTCAAAAATTGATTTTTATATGACATTTAAGTAATTCGAATCCTTAAAATTGAATAACAGAAAATTTAAACCATTTTTTTTTTAACAGAAAAAAGCTTTGCAAGTGAAGTCGAAGTCTGAAGAACTGTCTGAATACTTTGGGATATGATGAATATATGATTAATCAACTGACTTACCTGATTGTAAGGTAAAACAGGAATAAATTACATTGAAATTATGATATTAAATTTGTACGAAAGTTTATTGATACTTTATGGAGTGATGGGTTGCGAGGGTGATAATGGAATTCATCGTTTATTTTGGATTTCGTCGTTAACTTATTTGGAAATATGTTGAATAGAAAATTCTAAGATGTAAATACTCAATATACTTATAAATAAAAAAGTGAATGGTATTCTTACTTCTTCTCTTATATTGGTAATACTTAAGTCTTCTGATGTAATTTTTTCGTAGAAATCATTTTTTTCTCGGTTTTTTTGTGATTTTTCGGTTTTAATATGACTTTTCATTTATTATAAAAGAATAAAAATGTTAAGATGTAGTGTTGATTATTTTTTGGTTTAAAGTTAATTAACTGACATTACGAAAATAATGTACTTAAGTATTTTCTAAAAATACACCCTTACTCATCCCCCCCCCCCCTCAGATTCATTTGAATCTAAAAATATTATGTACTTAAGAAGTTTGTATCTAAGCATTTGATAAAACATTGTGTTTATAAATTGAATGAGTACACTATGGTCAAGAAATAATTTCATATTTGCGGTAAGGCGTTTTGAAGAGATTATTATGGTGTTTCCATATACTCGTACATAATTATGTATTCTGTTGTATATTAATCTGTTCAAAACGTTTAAAGTATGCACCATCTTAAGAAAAAATATACAATGTAGCTTGCGTATAGTGATAACAACCTGGACTAACGATCATAAGTTATGATTCACGTATACAAATATTAATAACAGGATCTTTTTTTAAAGCTTGGTTTAGTCTTGGTTTAAGCGAACCGTGGCGCCGTTTCGCTTAAATCGAAAATAAAATCATCATATCAAAAATTTCGATCTAGCGGGTACATCGTTCCATAGCTTAATTGGCGAGAGCGCTGACACGGTCAGTTGGAGACGCAGGTTCGATCCCCGCTGGAACGATCAATTTTTAATATGATATTCAAAAATGTTTAGAATTCCTAATGTGTGGGTAACACAAAAATATAATCGTACATAATAACAGGATCATTCCAAATCCTACGTGCACAGGTGGCCAACGAAAATTGACTATTACTATAGTTAATTAAGTGTACCCATTCAAATTACACGCTAACGCTATTACGCTACGCTAGGTTTTGTAAGAAGTACAAAAGAGTAAAAGCCTTCGGCAAGTTACGAATGAATGGAGCTAATAGAGTCCCAGTCAATAAAAGGACTCAGGAGAATAGCGAGACTGATTTTAAATCGTAGAACCGTACTTAAAGGGACAAATAGTTAGGAAGCATTACGTAACTGGAACATTTTAATCTACCGATCTGTTGTTGGGTTTCGTGTTTGATTTTTGTGGCTTAATTTGCACTAAATTGCAAATATTTACACTAAGAATCAAATGTGAATTATATCGCTTAAAAAAAGGAAAACAAATTACTATTTGAAGAAAATATTTGAAAGGAAAGCATGACTTTGGAAATTTTCGACATATTTCTTTGTGACTTTCATTTTATTTCATCCTACTCGAGTATGTCTGAAAGACATCGGTAATAACATAGAGTTTTCCAATAACAACGCTCCAATTTTTATACCTTCCAGCGACCATGTTCTTGAATCGACATGAGCTGTAGCTGTCATTTTAAAGCCAGTCAGTTAAAAGCAAAACTACTGAATAAAGCTTTAGTTAATAATTTCATTCACACAAAAAAAAAAACAACATTTAGTTGGCATATTTATCTTCTTGATTATTTCACAAACAGAGAAGATAAATACGGATAACAATAAAAAAAATGTAACATAATATAATCGAGCATACGTGTCGAGTTGACATCTTGAGTTGCCTGAAAACGACGTCAAATAATGAAATACCAGTATAGGAAACGAAACGTATTAATGAGATAAAAGAATTATCAAATAGCCAAGAAAGAGATGGGATATAAGAATGTAAGATAATTGGGTGTTTTTGTACGACCGTCCTCAGAATAATAGCACTTAAAAGCTTTGTCGACGCATGACAAGTCCGAAGTAGCGTTTTTTCATATATTTTTCGAGGAATAATATTGTTCAAATAATTGTGTTTGCAGGCAAACGAATAAAAACCGACTTCAATTATATCGACAAGTAATACAACGTAGGTAGACGAAAAAATAGTCAAGTAAATACGCATTATCAAAGATTACTCCAAAAGTTGTAATCAGATCTCGATGAAATTTAAATTTGCCCACATGATAAACATCGGCTTTCGATTAAATTAAAAATCATCAAAATCGGTACCCAGTAAAAAGTTATGCGGATTTTCGAGAATTTTCCTCGATTTCTCTAGGATCCCATCATCAGATCCTGGTTTCCTTATCAGGGTATCAAACTAGGAATATCTCCTTTCCAATAAGAAAGGAATTATCAAAATCGGTTCATAAACGACGGAGTTATCCCCGACGGAGTTATATATATATATATATATATATATATATATATATATATATATATATATATACATATATATATATATGCATATATCCTTCGAAACTTTATGCGACGTCGTACATAACATGCAGTCGGAGACATGCACAAAGAGAGAATGATTTGACTTATCCTTCAATTTCATGCCTCCGACTGCATATTATCTACGACGTTGCATAAAGTTTCGATGGACTACCGTATTTAATATATTTTAAATGTACAGCACAAAATGTTTGATATTGTTTCTATTTATTTCGCTGACTTTGTGTGCATATTGAATTTTTATCTTGTTCTAGCTTTTTCAGTTGATTTTCTATTAGTTGTTCTTCACGCAGGCGGGTTTTTTTTTTTTTTTTAATTATTATTTTATTTATGTCTTTTAAGTCAGACAAATTACGTAATCGGTTCAATTCATTAAAACAGTTTACATCATGTGGTTGATTAAATAATTTTTTAGGGTCAAGAGAACTGATAGCAAGCCCGGAAAAAGATCTCACTCTGCTCAAAGCAACGTAAGCCTCACCTTTAGCAAATAGGTGACTGCTTAAGTCAACAACTATTAGTTTTAATATAATGAAATTATTATTAAAATTATTTGTTTGTATTTGGTATTATGTATTTGTTATTGATTTTATTAATGTAATTGTAAATTGGTGTGACATTTATTAATTTTTATTTGTAATTTTAATTGTATGTTTCTTTTAACCATTGTATTTTATTAGAAAGTCTACACCCCGAAGTTGATCGTCACCTAGGAGGCGAGTTTGGCATGGCATAGGCGTGGGAAAGAGCGATTTTAAACTTTAATATTGCATTTCTTTATTAGTATTACGGTAATAACAATCATGATATACCTTTTTAAAATCCTTGTATTGTGCCATTCAATTTGATACCCATATTGTAGTATTCGAGGAAAAAAATTTTTTTTCATTAACTACAATGGCTTCGCGCAGCCGCCATGTTTGATTTTTTTTTAATGTCACCTATCTAAGAACACTTGGGCAGCTAAGACAAACCTAACGATACCTCAATTATGTAAATCCGTTCAGTAGTTCTAGAAATATGAGGTAGTAAAGAATATTACATACAAATATACATACATACAAGATACGCGCGAAAAACATAACCCTTTCTTGGCAGTCGGGTAATAAGCCATATCACTTACCATATAACTTACAGGAAGAAATTTGATGATAGAATGGTATTCTACATAAATGTCAATCTGAATTGACTTGTGATATCTAGGAATGTATTAAATAATGTGAAGTTCGTAGAATTGTTTTTTTTTAATTTTCTTCTAAACTAAACTGCAACGTATATTCAGTCGTGTATCGTGATATTAATTTTTAATTAAATAATTTCAATTTTTAAACTTTACTTAATGAAGCAATATTCACTGCAGTAATAATTTTAATCTTTGTATTCAATTTTTTATGCCTTTTTCTCTTATCTCAAAGATTTGCTGTACTAACCACAAATGTTCATCAGCCGGGTAATCAACAGTACATAATAAAGGAATCTATCACCACAAAGAAATTTTAATCAATCCCATAATTTCATTTGCGTTATTAATAACTATCGTCACCTTTAAATTAAGGTGAACCGTTTATTGTTATAACTATTTAGCGCGTTAGAATGGGAAAACTCACGCGCGCCGCAATGCTTGAACTAACAATAACTAGGAACTAATGAATAGTGAATATGCAATTAGACACGGATGAAGAGACTGATCTCGCTTCATTGCGTCTAGTCACAGGATATTTCCAGCTTATCTGTAGCCTAAAGAATCGAAACGCAATAATGAAATGTACTGAAAAACTTTAGTTACGTTTTCTTCGAACGTATTTAATTAGTTTCAGGAAAATAAAGATGGAATTTAGCTCAAAAGATAATTTAGGATTGCTGTTTAAAAGATTATTTATATCCACAATAACATGAAATTTGTTTTATAATAGATGATCAACTGAACTTCGAGAAGCGAAGTTCGATCATTATTATACGAGTTATTTCATTCGAAGATATACTTATAACTATGTAGTACCTTTATCCTACAAGGCAGCTCGCACTATTTAAAAGACAAATCAATTGACGTTTCATTCAATTGTCAAAACTGTCATCGGATCCACTCGGCCAACACTGTCACATTAACTCATTCTTTTCAGAGAGTATAAAATTAAATAAATCTTGTTTTTGTTATAGGGTAGGGTGGGCCGGGTGTTTATATCTTCGAATGAAATAACTCATATAATAATGATCGAACTTCGCTTCTCGAAGTTCAGTTGATCATCTATTATATTTCGTTATTTCATTCGAAGATATACTTATAACTATGTAGATGTTTAGAGATAGGTGTGCTAGTTTAAAATTACAAAACATATCAAACGTTTTCGTTAATGTTTATTTAATTTTATACAAAACAAATGAAAAAGAAAAAAATAATAATTATCTACAATTAGTTTTATCAGATAATCAATTAATTTAACAAATATATTGATTATTTTACAATTTTTATTATATTAATTATTTGTAACTATTTGACACACTGATTCAGCAAATAGCCTGCCTGTTCTAGATACAGTATCTGAAATTTGGCGGTTATAAAGACGCGTGTCGCGTGCTGTGCGCGCTAAACACGCCAACGTCGACCCCGCCCTCTGCCAATGTCTGCTTAATCCATCTGCTAATAGTCTGAGAGGATGCTTTTCTATAAGGCTTTTTATATGTAATAAGAAGAGTTTTTGTATTGGGTGGTCTTAAATCTTTCGTGATATACATATAATCTTCTAAAGCCATAGCAGGACATATATTAGGGTTTTCTTTAAATAAGGGTAAGTACAAATGGGGCTGTTCTTTACCAGCTGAAGACGTCTTTATCAGATCGGTTATTAATATTTTAATTCCGTCGGAAGATTTTATGATATTTTCAATCTTTATCAGAGACAAGGTTTGTACCCTATGAGCAGTGCATAATGCTAAGAGAACAGTCACCTTTTTAGTTAATCGTTCTAAGCTCAGGGTTTTATTAGGAACCCACTGAGAAATGTAATCTAGTACCACTTGGGGATTCCAAGTAGTAATATACTTAGGGCGACAGGGTTTTTGCTTAAAAATGCCTTTTAACAGCCTTTTAATCCTCTCATCGGAGCCTACATGGTTACCTAAGAATAACGATAGTGCAGAACGATGGGTATTGATAGTGCCGTATGAACTACCATTATAAAATTGATTCGTAAGAAATGTTATTACTGATTCTATTGAAGTATTTAGTACATTAAGACTTTGTTCCAGACAGAACTGCCACCAAAGTTTAAGAGAAACGTTATACTGTCTTAAAGTGTTTGCTGATATTGAGGAAATCATCAGATCGAGAGCTACGCTTGGAACGTTGCGGTGCTTAAAGGCGTACCGGAGAGCTTCACAGCTGCCAGGGTAAGGGTCTGGTGCAACGGGTGAAGAGATCTGAAACGGGATTTGAGAAGATGTGGATTAGGTTCAAAAAATATGATTTCTGAAGTCATCATTGTTTTAAGTAGTGGAAACCACGGTTGTCCAGGCCAATGAGGGAAGACTAGTATGCCTGAGGCTTTATCGTTGATTATTTTGTTTAAGCACTTTAGTATCAAAGCAAACGGAGGGAAAGCGTAGAAGAAATATTTAGACCAATTAATTGTAAATGCGTCTACAGTTACTGCGTCTGGGTCTTTTTTCCACGATATATACCGTTGACATTTAGCATTGACGCGAGAGGCAAACAAGTCAATATCTGGTGTGCCTAGCGTTTCCTTTATATTATTAAATGCCCATGTTGAAAGTTCCCACTCTATATCAATATTAAGTTTTCTAGATTCTTGGTCAGCTTTGATGTTATCTTGAGAATTTATATATGAAGCAAATAACCAGATATCGCGCTTCTCACACCACTGCCAAATAGACCTAGCTAGATCATTCAAGTGTGGGAATTGAATTCCACCCATTCGATTAATGTAGCATATTGCTGTTGTGTTGTCTACACGTAACAGAATAGAGCCGTTTGAAAGATTCTTAGCAAAGCACTTAAGTCCCATGAATACAGCTAATAGCTCTAGGTAATTAATATGTAAGGAAAGTTCACTGTCTTTCCATCCCCCATTTACCCGATTTCCATTACAGAAAGCTCCCCAACCCGTCTTCGACGCATCTGAGAATATTTCTAACATAAATTGATCTTGTGGTCTTAGAGAGTTATTAGACGAAGTTATGTTATTATTCCACCATCGTAGATCAGGTAAAATATCCTTAGAAAGCTTAATTTTTGTACTGTAATCATCAATCTGTTATAAGGCTAAGAATTTTGCTCTTTCGAAACTTCGTGTGTATAGCCAACCGTATTTTATAGCTGGGCATGCTGCTACAAGTACACCAATTAGTTGTGAAAATTCTCGAATTGTACATTTTGGTAACGTTAAATAAATATTTATCAACTTAGAGATCTTATTTCTTTTGTCTACGGGCAAGCCTAGTGACATTTCAACGGTATTAAACGTGAATCCTAAGAACCTGTAGTTTTGTTGGGGCAATAACATACTTTTTTCCCAGTTAACGACAAAACCTAAGCGCTCTAATAAATTTAATGTTTCTGTGACATTTCTGACACATTCACTGAACGTATCACCGATGCATAAAATGTCATCAAGGTATATAACAGATCTATAACCCTTGGACCTCAGATGATTCATAACTTCTTTCATTATTTTTGTAAAAATACGTGGAGCAACAGATAGACCATATGGTAAGACATTAAAATGATAGATTTTACCATCAAAAGCAAAACATAAGTACTTGCGGCAACTTTTGGCGATGGGGACTAAAAAGTATGCTTCCTTAAGATCAATAGTAGCCATAAAAGCATTTACTGATAGAAGTTTAGTCACTGTCCTATGGTCTTCCATTTTAAAATGATTATTAATAATAAATTTATTGAGTGGTTTTAAATTGAGGATAAATCTTTTATCGCCATTGGGTTTTGGGGCTAGGAAAGAGCTAGAAATAAAAATATCGTCGTTTTGTTTAGACAACGAGATAGCACCTAAGTCTAATAGTTTTTTGATTGCAAGGGACATGTAAGTTTTTTCGTTAGTACTTAATATATTTTGGGGAATTTTCCCTTGTTTTACAGTGTTATTAAATTGTATAGAGTACCCCTCGCGAACCCATTTAAGAACTAATGGATTCGTGGTAATATTTTTCCAATTATTATAGAAATATTTTAATCTACCCGCATGTACCTGCAATGTTGTTAAGTTGGACGTGGGGTTGTCTTCGTTAACTTCGACTGGTTCATCGGGGGACCTCTGCGGTAGCTGCCTCCCGCAGTGTTGGGTTTCCTTGCCCCCCCCGCTCGTCCCCCCCTGTTTGATGGGTAGCAAGGAGGGCCCGACCAGTTTCCCTGGGGTCTAGTGCGACTCGTAGATGGCTGAGGTACAAACGATGAAAGAGGTTTAGGGGTAGGGACAGTCCTTTTAATTTGTAGACCTTGCTTTTCTATGACTTTGGAAGCTTTGATTTGTTCTAAAAGCTTACTACCGAATAGCATTTCATCTCTGCTTACCCCTTGTACCATTGTCTTAAACGATTTATCAAGGCCAGTAGTTATAAATTTTTTTCTAGCTACAGTCTCTACGTGATGGAGGTCGCATAAAATGCGGCAACTATCACTAAGAACCTTAATTGCCTCCAATTTATTGTTATCACCGTTAAGTAGCAGGACAAGGGCCCTGTTAATGGCTGTGACACCAAGACCTAACTGTTGTTGAATTGATTCAACACGCTTATCTCTAGCTCAAGATGGTTCTGAGATGGCAGCTGAGATCTCTGGATTGAGAGTAGGTGGTTGTAATAGTGGACAATTTTCGGGAATCAGATATTTCTTTAAAAGAGTATCTTTACTTTCCTTGGAAAGTCCTGTCCGTAGTATCGGAGTCCACAGGCGCGCCAAGTTGTCGTATATTTTTTCTCCGAATTTTGGTGCCTCCTCTGTGGTTTCCCCTAAGGCTTGTATGATCTCAGGGTCTAACTCCTCGTGTTCTGCCGCTTGAGTGTCGCCTGTTGGCAACACACCATTTTCAGAATTCTGAAGTGTTTCTTCATCGAGAACTTCCGGTTCGATAGGCAGTCTTTCTGGTTCTGGAATTAGCAAATATATATAAATATATATATAGTCCTTCTCAGTCTATAAACTTCCCACTATTGGGCTTATCCCTTAGCTGGCTATTACAGCACACATGGGAGAAAATAGGGTGATGACATATGTATTCTTAATAAAATATCCGTCACCACATGAACAACATATATTTAAACTTAACCCCCTTTTTTGTGGGATTAAGTTAACAGCGTCATATGTCGCTAACTGTATAAGCCACGTGTTAACCCACGGTTAACCTCTAGGCATCATCTGACCCTTGTGTTGACCCGCAGTCAACCTCCAGTCATTAAAAGCAAAATTGAACAACTAATATCCTAATTAGTTGCTATATGCCTTCGTGATAACCCGCAGTTAACCTCTAGGCTTTGCTTAAAATTTTCTCACTAAGGAGTCGGTATTTATGCGAATAAATCACTTATAACACTTGCATAATAACATTTTTACATACCTGAATTGTTTTCAGAATCCGACGATTCTAATATTCTACGACGCTTCTTATTTTGTTTTTCTTCTAATCGTTTTAATTTTCGTTTATAACGATTAAATTTTTTTTGATAATCTTTCGGCATTTTTTAATTTAGAAAATGTGGGTAGATGAATTAAAAGAAAACTAGGAAGCAGGTGCGTGTGCGAACGCTGCCTCGCACGAGAAAAGAATGAGTTAATGTGACAGTGTTGGCCGAGTGGATCCGATGACAGTTTTGACAATTGAATGAAACGTCAATTGATTTGTCTTTTAAATAGTGCGAGCTGCCTTGTAGGATAAAGGTACTACATAGTTATAAGTATATCTTCGAATGAAATAACGAAATATAATTATTATGTAAATATAACAAAACTTTTAATTTTATTGTTACCAATTTTGATCAGTAGATTGGAAAATTGAATAATACATACCGAGAGACCACTTCACGGTCAGATTATACGAGTTTGTTATTTTAATTGAGTTCTACATCATGAATAATTTCAGTTTCACAATTAAAGGTGACTATTAAATGTTCATAGATAATTGAGAAATAAACTTGAATTGTTGGAGATTTAGTTGTGTTTCTATATTAAAATTTAGTTTTGATATAACTTTTGGTGTTTGTTTTGGACAAGTTTCTAAAAATTCCAAAATTTCACGGCAGCTTTAGCAATTATTGCTAAACCATTTGTTACTAAAATGGAAAACGAAAATTTTAAATGAGTTCTATAGAGGAGTTAGAAGTAATCTTACTTCGTTTAGCGTCTTAATAAAAGTTTTCTATTTTGAGAATATAAATATTATATTAAAGTTGAAAATATTATGTATCCAGCGTATGCTTTCAACACAGGTAGAAGCAATTACCAACTATGAAGTTTGACTCATAGTGGCTTTGGCAGAGGTACCAAGTTGCAAAGGCGTATAAATTGTCAACTAACTTACGTCAAATCATAAAACATAGTTTTAACCGACATTCAAAAAAGGAGGAGTTCCTCAATTCGACTATTTTTTTTTAACAAAAGATAACGATAGTACAAATAGTAATATAACAAACAGTACAGACAATACACATAAATGGTCTAAAGATAATATTTTTTTCCCCAAGTGTTTTTGCCGTTGGTGATTATGTAACAATAAATCTATCACCTAATTGTTCGCTGATTTTTCATAAAAATTATGTATGGAGCTATAGAGTGAGTAAGGTATACTATAAAATTCATCTTCTATAACTGCTAACGTATATGCTAAACAGGAAAAAAGTTCTCTGGAAGTGAAAAGTAATGAGCTTGGGTTTTTAGTGATTTGATAAATTTGTTCTAAGCTAACGCTACAAATAATATGTAAAGCTTGTGTACCTTAGTAGAGGATAGTATATTTTTACCTAAACTATACTTCATCAGCTTCATTATACTCAGCGCTACAGTAAGCGCTGTAGCTATTTTAGGACGTTTTTATTATGTCAAGAGAAGTTCCAAGACAACTTCTAAAGTAGGTTATTATTAATTCTGTGAAATGTTGTATGCTTCGTCGCCTCTGCAAAATGTTTCTAAATTGTGTATTGATTTTCCTATCATAATCACATATATTAATACGCTAAGGTTAAGGATGTTTGCCTCTCTTTTTAGAAAAAAACCTCACAACTACTCCACATGAATTATATATCATTTTATAGACAATTGCTTTTTTAACTAAAAAAAATTATTATTGCTTATATTATATATTTTTTTTATAATTTTGAAATAACGCCAACGTGATTGACTGTCGGTAAAATTTTTACTCATTTAGTGCGAATTATTCGCACAGGTAATGCTAGTTTATTGTTATTTATTAAAAATTTCAATTTTTTTTAATGTTCTTTATGTGTGTAGTATTTTCATTTAATTCAATTTCAGTCTTCATTGTTATTTAAAAGCTTCCCATTCAACAGTAAATTACTTCATCTTTTGCTAATATAAAGTTCTGTGATATGGATAAATGACAATAAACAATACATTACGTATCCTATTCAATTATTTATTACGGAAGAGGATCAAACTCAAGACCCTTATCACGGCGTATATTGAAGGCTGCAGGAAATAATCTTTAATAATGAAAACTGTTAGTTCTTACCATTATATCTATATATATCTTTCCAACCCGGGGGGGGTCCCAGGAGAAAATCCTACTGAAGGCCGTTGAGTGTGAATCGTTTATTTATTTATTTGACCGCGTGTAATGTGCGTGTGCCATGTCGGCGGCGAATAAACACCGACGGTCGCGAGTTCGATTCCCGCTTGAATTGGATATTAGTGTTTAAATAAATAATTATTTTCGGTCTAGTTGTTAGTCCTTGTGGGTCTCCCCACGGTGCCTCAAAGAGCACGTTAAGCTGTCGTTCCCGGTTTTCATCATGTACACCTGATAGCGATCGTTACTCATGGCAGGGAATATATCCGCCAACCCGCATTGGAGCTGCATGGTGGATTAAGCTCTGATCCTTTTCCTACATGGGGAAAGAGGCCTATGCCAAGCAGTAGGATATTACTGGCTGAAGCATAATAACAGTTACTGCCTCTTGTACTAAATATATACAAATGTAAATTCATACACAGGCGGCACCTGGGTCAGAGCTTGTATAAAATAGAAGGAAAAAGGAAGCGTTCATTAAAAATAACATACAACGTATTTCCTCAAAAATCATTATATTTGGAAAACAAGACATAACAACTTTACTTTTTTTGGAGAGAATTTTATTAATTGTAACAGTGTGACACGTGTTATTATTATTATTTTTTCTAAGACTTAGGTTAGATGATCATCAATAAGAACTGTTTTGTGACTAAGTTGTTTTGTAATTTTGTTGTTTGTTAATTCAGCATAAATATTGACGGAATAGACACGAACTTGTCCCTTAAAGCCGTCCGTTGACATTCCCCCTATACGCACTTAGCGATTCGCTTATACATTCTTGATCCGGACCGCCAAAGAATGGAACTCTCTACCAGCGTCTGTGTTCCCCGAAAGCTATGACCTGGGGATCTTTAAGTCGCGAGTGAATAGGTTACTTCTAGGTAACCGTGCTCCATCTTAGACCGCATTTTCACTTATCATCAGGTGAAATACCGGTCAAACGCCAGCCTATCTATGTATAAAATAAAATAAAAACACGACGTTTTCACACTTCCTTGACCCTCGAGAGCAAGTCGCATGTTATACTATTTTAGCTTTTTCTGTTTTCTATTCTACGCTGGTACAAATAACAACAAGTGCGAGTCGGACTCACGCACGAATGGTTCGTACCATTGGTATAATATTTAGACAAAAATTTTTTATCTAAATATTTTTTATTTTTATTTTATTACTTTATTATTAATTTAGTATTTTTTATTAAAGTAAAACAAATAAAAAATATACAAATAAATATTTTGTGAATATTTCAAGTGCCTACCTGTTATCATTTATTGATAAAAATAAAATAGGCTAAAACAAGCAAAAAAAAGCGTTTTTTGTATGGAAGCCCTTGAATATTTATTTTATTTCGATTTTATTATCTTTTATTAAATTAAAAATGTACCTGAGTGTTTTGTGAATATTTCAAATGCCTACCTGTTATCGTTATTGATACCAAGCAAAAAAGATTAAAAAAATCGCGTTTGTTGTATGGGAGCTTCCATTAAATATTTATTTTATTTTGTTTTTAGTAAATGTTGTTATAACGGCGGCAATACATAAGTTGTGAAAATTTCAACTGTCTGGCTATCGCGGTTCTAGAGATATAGCCTGGTAACAGACAGACGGACGGACGTACAGACAGCGAAGTCTTAGTAATAGGGTCCCGTTTTTACCCTTTGGGTACGGAACCCTAAAAAAATATTGCTAGATAGCAGACGTTTTTCATTAAAATAAAAAAAATAAAACGTTTAACTATGCAATTGTTCTATTTCTCATATCTATGAATAGATTTTTTTATCACAAACGGTATTCTAATAAAAGTGATATTACAATCAGGTCTTTATTACAACCCTCGGCTTCGAATCGTCGATTTACGAGTCGTGAAGAGCATTTAGCACCCTATTCTCTGGCCCTTCCTTTGAAAGGGAGTAAGATTTAGAATTATTTTTAGTTACATAAAGTATTGATAAAATCTAAAGCGCTTTAGATGTTACTATCATAATAATACAAATCTATAGAATTTCTATAGAGTTGTTTTAGAAAGTGTAAATTGAAATAATCTCGAGATTTTACTTAAGATAAGCCTTTAACAAGTTAATGTTTAAATAAAATCATTTAGGAATATAATAGAAACACACACTTCAGCCTATCGCAGTCCACTGCTGGACATAGGCCTCCCCAAGTTCGCGCCACACATCCCGGTCTTCCGCAATCCTCATCCAGCCTACACCGGCAATCTTACGTAGATCGTCGGTCCAACGGGCCGGAGGACGTCCCACACTGCGTTTGCCAAGACGCGGTCTCCACTCTAGGACCCGTCTACTCCAACGGCCATCGGTCCTGCGACACAGATGACCAGCCCACTGCCACTTCAACTTGCTAATTCTGTGGGCTATGTCGGTTACCTTCGTTCTCTCGCGGATAGTCTCATTTCTAATCCTGTCTTTGAGAGAGACCCCAAGCATAGCCCGTTCCATTGCACGTTGAGCGACTTTAAACTTGTGGACCAGTCCCTTGGTCAGTGTCCACGTCTCGGCTCCGTATGTTAACACAGGCAGGACGCATTGCTCGAAAACTTTTGTCTTCAAGCATTGCGGAATCTTCGAAGTGAAGACTCGACGGAGTCTGCCAAACGCCGCATAATAGAAACATTAACGTTAAATTAAATTAAAATAAAATAAATAAATAAAATAAATTTACAATTCCTGGATTAGTTCACAGGTATACTTTTAAATTAATTAATATTAAAATGGAAATAACGTTTCGCCTAAAATTTTGATATGGTCTAACGAATGTTGAGAGCCTTTAGATATTTAGGGATAATTTGTATATGAGTTATTTGTTATAAAATGAGGTTTGTTTTAATTTAGCTAATATAACATTATAAATATAAAATACTACATACTAAATAATTACACAATAATAATATACACAATATTAATATATCTACAAATTACACACATGCCACATCCAGTTTCGCATAGTCTAAGGAATCTTTAAACATATTCATTTGTAAACAAACTTTATGTTACCTCCAATATTTTTTACATTTTTTGATTGTACGTAACTGCCCCTTACTTTTTATGGTTAAACTTTAATTGTTTCTTATGAAAGTGAACTGTGTTTTTCTTATAAGAAATGAAGTTCTTAAACCTGATATTACTATGAGTAAACCAAGCATAAAGGGAAGATTTTATTATTTATACATACAGAAAGTGACAAATTTATACTAGTGAAAAACTTGGTGTCATTTTTTTATCTAATGATAGGCTTACGTTTGAACACAATTTCACCTGACGATAAGTGAAAATGCGGTCTAAGATGGAGCACGCTTACCTAGAGGTTATAGTTTTTCGGAAATACAGACGCTGGTAGAGAGTTCCATTCTTTAGCCGTACAGATCAAGAATGCACTAGCGAATCACTTAGTGTATAGGGTTCTTTAATTTCTTTTTTTTTTTTTTAATTTATTGGTCTTCAACTGTAAAACTACATATTATGTAAACATCAGAAAATATATTCTGAGTGTAACATGTAAAAGCTTTTTCGCTGAGTTCAGCTAATCACAGGGGACTATAAAATAGCTCTCAACTAACTTTTACTACAATTTTTTTTGAATGCAAGTAACTTAATACTGTCGTTTGTACAGCAATTAGTGTAATTTTTTTTTTTTTTTTAATTTCACTTTGTTTTATCGAGGGATATGAAGATTTGTAACGGTTAGTAATTTCCATTAAAAGCTGTAAAAATTACGGCAAGACGTATTTTTAAAACAGTGTTTCTTAAAAATAATAACCTATACAATCTGAAAAAGTTTGAGACGTTCAAAGTACCTAATAGATCAAAAGGTGGCGTGAAAAGTTTTTCAAAAATAACTGTTTACCTATAAACTTAACAAGAAAATGATGTGAAACTTTTTTAATTCAGGAAATTTTCTACAAAAGCATACCATGTTATTTTTACCTTAACATTTTTTTCTGAAAGTTTAATTAAAAAAATAATATTTTTTTGTAGAATCAGCCAGAGTTAAAAACCGAGTCTTCGGCTTACCAACCTTAATATATTATATATAGTTACATAATTTTACTAGAGACAAACAATTACAAATCTAAATGTCGTATACACCTTGAAGCATTATTTTAAAAACAAGTATGTCCACTTTATTTTTAACCAACTTCAAAAAAGGAGGAGGTTACTCAATTCGACCGTATATATACATTATGTATGTTGGGGGAAAAGTCCGTCGTTTATGAACCGATTTTGATAATTCTTTGTTTTGTTGGAAAGGAGATATACCTGATTTGCTACCATGATAAGGAAATCAGGATCTGATGATGGAAACTCTCGAAAATCCGCATAACTTTTTACTGGGTGTACCGATTTTAATGATTTTTAATTTAATCGAAAGCCGATATTTATCATGTGGGCAAATTTAAATTTCATCGAGATCTGATTACAACTTTTGGAGTAATCTTTGATAATGCGTATTTACTTGACTATTTTTTCGTCTACCTACGTTGTATTACTTGTCGATATAATTGAAATCGGTTTTTCTTCGTTTGCCTGCAAACACAATCATCACACAATCAAAAAACTAAGTTATTGTGCTGTTTCTTCGAAACAAATGCAAATGCGGGGCAAAATTAAAAATACTACAAATATACGGTAAAAAAATATTTTAAAGAAATTTCTTAACCAACCAAGTGTCGTGTAGATTTTTCAAAGCACTTGTTCGTCATACTATTATAATTATTGTATTACTAATAAAGAAAACAAATGTGCTAACACGTTTTGGTAATAAAACAGTTTTTTTTTTTGCTTTTGAAATTACAAAATGAAGTTCCTTATTAGTGGATAAAAATAATTGTTGTAAAAATTACTCAAAACTTATCTAATAATTTTTATTTTAACCACAATTTAAAAAATTGTGAACTCACATTAAGGTTTTATAAATCACAGTATAAAAAAAAGTTGAACATTTAACTCCGTAATTACAAAAGATCAAGGATTTCGCCTGGGGCGGACTCGGATGAATGGACCTAATCGAAGTCCACTCAGCAGAAAAATGCTTGTAGTAATGTCAATAGATCGAGTTCTTGCTAAAAACGTTGTAATGGAACTGTGTCAGGTACAGGTAGACTTCACGTACTATTAAAAATTTGGCTTAGAATAAGTGTCAACGAAAAATTTCGTTCATCTATCGCATGTTGCATGTCGAAAATGTTCCGCGGTACTTGTATGTTTTGAACTGTGTATTAGTGTATATGTACCAAACGCACCTCAACAAAGGAAAATATTGGTGGCTTCTTACTACATTCGGGTTAGATCAGGAATAATCTGCCGATGGTATCGATGTTCAGGACGATAATAGGCACGCAGCAACAAAATCGAATGTACTCACGTACCTTAGAGAATCGATGATGACTTCCACTATCGATTGGGCACACCAGCTGGTTGGATTCTGCACATCACATCAAAAGTCTTGGAGTTGAGAAGATGCTAAGAGTTTGGTATTTCACGATAACACCGCATAGAACAACCGCATAGAAGCCCGCGGTGGCGGTCGCGTCAGCATAGCGTCAGCGTAATTGCAATTACCTTCAAGTTTCTGTCAAAAATCTCAACTCGCGGGCAGTGCGCGCATAACAGCTTAAGGCTGCTTTTTGTTACTGCATAAGCCTACTTACACAGAACATCGATTATAACGTTAAAACTACGATTTACTACAAAAAAATACGATAACGGAACAGTACATGGTTTTATTCACTAAAGTTTCACTTGCATTGTGGTTTCATAAAACCACACAATTCTTTTTATGTATTTTTTTCATCTCAGATAAATTGTTATAATTGTGTAAAAATTGTAAATGATTGGCACATGTTGGAATTCAAAAATAAATAATTTATAATTAATATTTATTTCCGTAATTGATCACTGGTTAGATATCGCTATGCTTGTTTGCTTGTATTCAAATTATTTATAGAATACAAAAATTAATATTAATCGTTAATTTTAACAAACAAGTAAGTATGTGTAGTATATATTAGTGTAAATAAGTAATTGAAACTCAATTAAAATTATTGCTGGAGGCTGAGTCGCAAGATTCAATTATGAATTAAATATGGATTCATGCTACGCGTTTACCGTTACTCTTACGTGTTGAGTATAACATAAGTTGAACATCATTGTATCCCAATGGGATCACTGTACCATTAATGTTAACAGTCGCCGGGGCTCGCCTAAAATTACCATCGGTCCGTCGCGCCATATTATCCATGTATTAAATTGTTTGAAGACTGAGAGCCGAAATTGGGATCACATCGTTAAATTTAATCTATTTCCTAAACCATTTAGGCTAGCTTGGCTTATCCCGGATTAAAGCAAAGTACTGCTAATTTAGACGAAGGCTTTCAATTCATCGTTCGGATGACAGCTGATTGGATTCTAATTATGAAATTTAAATATTATTTACATCTTGAAAATTAAAAAAAAACGCTGTTTTATAAAAAATAAAAATCATAATTGTATGGTAAAACTAAGACATTTGCAGATACATGCAAGTACAAATACGAATATATTCGTATCATATGTAGTATAAAACAAAGTCGCTTCCTGCTGTCTGTATACTTAGATCTTTAAAACGACACAACCGATTTTGATGCGGTTTTCTTTAGTAAACAGAATGATTTCCAGAGGAAGGTTTATACGTAGAATACATGTATAATATAGTAGAGGTACAATGATAGTTTTTGCAAACGTGCGAAGCCGGGGCGGGTCGCTAGTGTTATATAAAACAGTTATATATCTGATAGATAATGTCATGGCAGACAAGAAGATAAGCTTATGATCATAAAGTATATATTATTTCCTCAATAACATAAGATAATTGTACGCTTGTATTACGAGTTTACCAAATTTGCCTCAGAGGACAAAATGTATTTTTTAATAATGTATTTTGAAAAGAATTCTGAGTGGTCCTTTCCAATTTCATTATGAGCTCTTGTAAGGTTTTTGTTTACGATTTCGTCGAGAAAATAAAAAATTAAGTTTTAATTTTCTGTTCGCACCATTCACTTATATCTTAATATTAGTTCAATGCTCAACAACTTAAAGTTTTTTTTATAGAATTTCTTTTATCGATAGAAACGAAACTTAAAAAGAAAAATGAAACTTTTTTTATATCATTTCATAAGCTTATTAATGTTAGATGACAATTATTGTCTTACCTATAATAAATTAAATTTCGATATGTATGTCACTGATGAAGTCACTTCAGGCAAATTTTAAACTCTACTCTGGTCGCTTAAGTCGTTTATACGTAGGTAGTATCGTGATGACGTTTTAAGCCTTCCATATTTATATCTAAAATTTTTTTTTGTTTATATAAGATTTTTTAACAAAATGTTAGAAAATTGATTAAGCTTAAACTGGCGTTGGATCAGCGTGGTAGATTAAGCTCAATCCTTCTCTTAGATGGAGAAAGAGGCCTATACCCAGCTGTGGGATGTTGCAGGCTAAAAAAAGGCTGAATTATTATCGTATCGTTATATTATCAACAAAATAAGTCTCTTTGATATTGTTTATATCGATCCTGAGTTTAATGAATTACTCCCTGCTATTGCTGGTTTTAAAAAACAATCAACTATTTTGACATACTTGAACCATCTACACAAATAAGTAAAATTAGTTTATCTGTTTTTAATATCAAAATAACTGCTTCTTATTAAATGCATATGGATATGTACACGGTGCATATACCAAAATATTTTTTTTTTACAATTTTGTCTGTCTGTCTGTTCGTTCCGGCTAATCTCTGAAACGTCGAGACTGATTTTGACGAGACTTTCACTAGCAGATAGCTGATGTAATAAGGAGTAATTTAGGCTACTTTTATTTTAGAAATTTATTTATTTTATGTATTTGCAAACTGTGCAGAAACTTTTTTTTGGAATTCCACGGAGACGAAGTCGTGGACACTGCTAGTCCATATATGAATGTTACATACACAGATTCTTAACTTACTTATGTAAGATGTTCAAAATAAATTAATTTTCCCAGAAATGGTAACGTATAGTCAGATCGGAAACTTAAATTATATTCCTAGCTGCATTGTAACGTATGTACCGTACACATGTTTGCTACATCTCATGTGTTTATTACCCACGTTGTTTGTCTTGGGCCAGCTTCTGAGTACACACAATAAAACTACTGCAATACTAGAACAATGTATATATGATTTAGTATTTAATTATTATTGGTTATCTTCAAACACTAGAGATAAGTAACCCAGTTACGTCATACAGTATCGTGCGTATAACAACTATTTTTATTAAGAGATTGGCTCTTTGCCGAGCCTTGAAATTTTTATAAAGCGGATACAATAGTGCTTTCAAGCTTCGACAAATTTTATACTAAATAAACTATTATTTGTTAAGAGATTGTTAGTACAAAAAATACTAGTACTCTAACTGCATTTGCAAAATACTTACCTTAAAAAGGGGTTATTTCAATGACATCGTTTAAGAATTTTTTAACCTTTCGATCATTATGCTAGTTATTAGATAACTATATGATTCAATTAATTTTTTACTTTTAAAGGATATGAAAACATTAGAAAAGTGAAGATTAAATCTTATTGTTTAACCTATCGTTTAGGCTCGCGGAGTTTCCGCGACACCAGGTCTTTAGTTGTTGATAATTTTTTAACTTTTTACTCTAGAGACTTAAAATTTCTGCTAGATTCCTAGTTAGTTAGTTAACTCCTCCTAACTTTATGACGCCTCTGCAGCAGAAGTTTTTTTTTATTTTATTTTTATTTCACTAGGTTGGCAAACAAGCGTACGGCTCACCTGATGGGAAGCGATTACCGTAGCTTATAGACGCCTGCAACACCAGAAGCATCGCAAGCGCGTTGCCGACCCAATCCCCAATTCCCCCAGGAGCTCTGGTCACCTTACTCATCAACAGGAACACAATACTGCTTGAAAACAGTATTATTTTGCTGTGATCTTCTGTAAAAGTGATTACAACGGTAGCACTATATAACAAAAATATACATAACTAATTTTGTCTACACTAATAGTCGTACAGGGTCGCAAAGACCATTAAGAATACCTAAACATGTCAGTTAACTCACCATCAATATGCATAACACAACATATATAATGAAAATAATTATTATCATCATTAATCGTAAGCCTTGCGGTTTTATCCAACTAAATTCTAACCTACTAACAGCGGACGTTCCATATTTTCCTTTAATTATATTATTTAGACCGCTATTACCGTGGCTCGGGGTAATGCAGACTGGAAATAAGTGAACGGGAAACATCAGCTTATATAACCTTATTCTAAATAATAAACTACCGATATAGTCTCATAAGGCCAGACCCAGACCTAATTTAAGAACAAAAACATTTAGATGTTGCGGCCCAATACGGTTTCCAATAGCCAAGTGACCTAAAATTATTTTTATTTTTTTAATAATTAAATAAATTTAATAAAATAAAATCAGCAACTTATATTAAAAAAAGTATAAACCTTAAAAATCTTTAATTATAACAACGTCGACTTGTAATTTTTAAACTAAAAAAAATCGTTACGTTCACAATGGCATGCGACTCCCACGATGAGAGATTAATGTCTTGAACCGCAACTACTTTAAACTAATTTTAGTACGTTGGGTCGTAATTGATAGATACCCAAATTCAGATTGGCTTTCACGAGGTTATTGTCACTTAGTTAATGTCCAAGTCAACTATTTCCATAGGTATTATTAACCAAATACTTCGAAATATGTACGTAATACGTATACAATTACGCTGAAATTTGTTAGATTATCAATTTGATATGTCCTTAACAGAAAGTTCCTACTTAGAGAAAATTTACAGACATTACGATACCTATGTACGGTGTTGAAATAAGCACAAAAGTTAAAGTCGAGTAAATAAAGAACATAAAGTTAACGATTAGAATTATTAGTGATTATGAAATTCTTTTGTAATAAATACCTACATAATGTACGTATTTAGATGATTACTTGACTAAGCTTAATTATTATTATCTCATATAACGGGTGATTACAAATGAACTGGTGATAAATGGTAACAAACAATAACGTCTGAAACCATGTGTAGTGTCGCAACACCACATCCTTTGTATTGCCCAACACAATACCTTGAAGTTGAGTTTAAAAACGTAATGCTTTCAGTCGTTTTGTCTTTAAGATTATGAAGGACGAACGTGAATTTTCATATAATATGATATAAGTACCAGACGATAACAAAAAGAGTTGTAATGATATAACAACTTATATATATAATACAGACATTTTTTAATTGATAGTTTTCAAATTTATTATGAATAACTGTAGCGTGTTCATAAATACCTATTATAGCCTATACTTCAAACAAATATTTATCTTTTTTACTCTGGTAAGTAAAAATAAAAACTTATCGAAAACCCGAAGAACTTATTAAGATTTCTAGTGTTCTTGTTATGTTTTTTTTTTTAATTACCTCGAAATCTATTTATTTTAAAAATAATGAAAAGTGTAAAACCAAGTTAACTTCCGCGACGTGGGATTATAAAATGTAAACAAGTGGACAGGCTTGTGAAACCGCCAATGTAAACCGCAGCGAAATCCGACCATCCAGTCGCCGTGCGATCGTGAAGTTCGTTTCGGTTTTTTAAAACATATTAAAAAATTTATAAATATAATAAATAAATGTAAGAAATAGCAATTTTTTTGTTATTTCTAGTTGTTTATAATCTAACTTAGATTATTTGTCGTTTTATTTAATGTTTTGCTTTTAATGGAATTTAAATTAAGTATATTTTCTTACTATTGTAATAATTAAAGCCTGAAATCCAACAAACAAGCGCTTTAGTACGCTAATTATACTTTAGGGATTTTAATTTACTATTTTTAATTATTTAATAATAACTATAATTATTATATCTTGATGAAAACATATCAATATTTAGGCTTTTAACTTTACTTTCTAACACAGGTTTGACAAAATTTTTTAAAAATGATTTCTTTCTACATTCAAGCTATGTATTCTTTGTATCTGCATAGATATGCAAAACAACCTTTCTTTTTCAAATAAAAAAGACTGAGTGCAGGCAGTGAAATACACATGACGCCGGTAAAGTCGTGCTCAGCCGAATACCTAGTATTTTGAATCGGTATTCTCAAACAGTTTTTTTTAAAGTCTGAAAGTCGTATATGTGTCTCGTAATGTTTATTTTTCTCGTAGTGCTTTTTTAAATCTCTTTATTTGTTGTATGATTAAAACGGGTCTTAGATATTCGGTGGAATTGCTTTGCCAAAATGTTGATTTTGTTCTTCACGTGTACTTCACCCGTTTTACCCTCTATTCAAACTCATTTGATAGATTGTGATTGAATAAGAACTAACTTTTGACTATATCATAAGTGCTCATTTTGTTTTCTTAGGTTAGGAGACATTTCTTCGTAAAGTAATTTTACAGAGACGAAAAATATCGGAGTAGTGTGGTAGATATAAAAACAAATTCGCGCAATTTTAAAAAGAGCTAAACTGGCTGACTTCATTAGTAATAATAATAAGAGCAATGAAATTAAATTATGGAATGAACATGTTATATGCTTATAAATTAATACTAATTAATAATAAGTCCACCTTTGCCTTCAACCATACGTGTAATTTTCTGTATATATTTTTTTAGTGCGATAAAGTAACGTAAAAACAATACTTCCTTTGACTTAAGATAGCGGTCCATTAGCGTATTTATGTATTAATGTATATGCAAACAGGTACCTACGTAAATTGAAGGAGAAATTTTAGAATGTACATATGAATTAATAGAAACAATCTTTATAAAGAAATAATTATTTAAAAAAAAAACTTTATATTCTTTAAGTAAAACACTTTGGAGTAATTAAATAAATAAGCTAAGTAACGAACTCTTTTCATGCAGAGCATTATTTTATTTCACTTATTTTATAAAATCCTAAAAAGCTATGCAATATATCATTAATAGGTTAGGCATATAATAATAATAATAATAATAATAATTAATAAACGCTTTACACTCAATGAATCCCCCCGTAGGATTACACAATACACAAACACAACGCCCAGACCACGACTAACATCTATATGGTTGATACATATGTCTGTCGTGAGCGGGAATCGAACCCGCGACCGCCAGCGCAACAGCCAGTGCTATTGCCGCTGCGCTAACGCGTCGTTATAATATCAGATATCTGTGTCACGTTAAGATTTTTTTATAAAAATATTTGTTATTTTTATATATTATTATTTGTATGTCAAAAACATACACTAACTTCAAATGCCAGACACATCTGTATTATTGTACGTAAATGTACACGTCACGTATGTAGACGTCTGTATGTATGTTTATGTATTTATTTTATGTATTTGTATATATGTATATGAATTATTTGCTCGTGTATACAATATATAACGATTATCACTAGGGTTACCTTTTTTCCCTCCCTTTTTCTTTTTGAATTGAAACTTCTTTAGGCGCATGAGGGGTGAAATTTGAAAGAACGTGTGACGCGGCAACGTGTGGCGCATCAGTACTTGGATGGGTGACCGCTTGGTTTATACCACGTTGAATACACCGGTTCTCTTCCGATCACCGAAGTTAAGCAACGCCAGGCGCGGTCAGTACTTGAATGGGTGACCGCCTGGGAACACCGCGTGACGTTGGCTTTTTGTTTTTTCAATTTGTTTTTTTTCTTTTTTAATTAGTTTTTTTTTTAATTACTTTGCCAAAGAAATTTGAGTTCTGACATTGTGTACTTTGTACGCACGCAATTTTTTTTTCTTTTTTTTTCTCTTAAAGTGAATTTCACTAATACTCAATTCTGCACACCTACAAACGTTCGCTCTAATACATCCTAAGTTTGACTTGTAGGGAATGCTTTTATCATTAAGCCCTCCTCTTGTACAATTCTTTAATGTATTGTGCAATAAAGAAGTAATAAATAAATAAATACTGCCTGCTTATTAGCCGCCCTTTTGTAACTCCTGACGCAATAAGAAATTATGTTATAATTTTGACGCTAATGTCTGTCTGTGTATCTATCTCTGGCATGATTGCTTTCGAATGGATCGATACAATAGTTCGATAAGGCAGTTTGAAATAGATAGATTTTAATAAAAATTTAAGGACCGTGTTAAAATGTCAGGAACGAAACTTATTAACAAAATGTTTGAAATAAAAATAAATACAATTACATTTTTTCCGACCGTAATAACAGTTATTCACTGTAAATTAAAACAAATGTCTAGCGCTCACAATGGAGTGCGAAAAATTAAAAGGAATCATGATTTTGCTACAAATTAAGGTTACCAAGACCCAACGATACAATGGTCATACATACAATTTCGTTAACAGAAAACAGTAAATATTATTTATGATAGCAATAAGAACACATTTATGTGGGGTAAACATTGAATTGTAACTCAAATATATTATATTTTATAAAACAACTTATTAAAAAATAAAACAATTCACAATGTTTTTTCTATTGTGAAAAAAAAATCAGAATTTCTTATTAAAGTACAAATTTCAAGACAATGTCCATTGAAAAATAAATTTGAGATCGATATTTTCCATCTAGTAGGCTAACTCGGTTAGGTTCTTTATTATTTCATTTCGTACAAAAAAAAAAAAAAATATAAAAATTTATTTCATCAATGTCCGTATGAGGTTCTATTTAAATTAAATCAAATGATAGGTTAAAAGTGCAATCGCATGAATGAACTCATCAATGAAATGAAATGAAGCGAATTAAAAGGCAATTTAAAATCTCATCAGAGATACGCAATGATTACGACAATTATGAATAATTAAATGATAAGCTTTAAACCATATTTTTTATTCATTTCGTATACTATCGAAATGCGAGTGGTTACTCGATTTTATTTGCTTAAAATTGCATATTATGGTAATTAAATACAAAGCATCGTCAATAAAATGAATTGGAAGATTTAACGTTGAACGCTAATTAGTGATACAAATTGGCAAACATACAGTATTACCATACATGAATAAAAATTCCGAAATAAAAATAAAAATTAAAATAAAATATTATACTTTTTTTTTGTAAAAGTTTAAAAAATTTGCAAGACAGGTTTTAACCAGTTGGTGGCTTCAAATTAAAAAGTTTTTATTCAGTTTGGTTCGAAACTTTGGTGATAAAACAATAATATCGATCGAAAGTGAATAATCACTTTTAATAATGTATACATAACAACCGGGACTGACGGCTTAACGTGCTCTCCGAGCCACGGGAGGGAGACCCACAAGGACACTGCACAAACACCCAGACAACGGCAAACACCAGTGTGGCCAATACAAATGTTTGTCACGTGCGGGGATCGAACCCGCAGCCGCCGGCGCAACAGGTACAGTCCATGGCTGTGACCGTTGCGCCAACGCGGCATGTCGTGTGGGTCTCCCCACCGTGCCTCGGAGACCACGTTAAGCCGTCGGTCCCGGTTGTTATCATGTACACCTGATAGCGATCGTTAGTCATAGTAGGGAATATATCCGCCAACCCGCATTGATGCAGCGTGGTAGATTAAGCTCTGATCCTTCTCCTTCGTGGGAAAAGAGGCCTATGCCCAATAGTGGGAAATTACAGGCTAAAGCGCAATGTATACATGATAAATTTACCCCATTCGCTTGTCTTGATGATTTTTTTATTTTAACTTTTATTTTTAATTGAATCTTATAATAATATTCATTTCATCATAAGAGTCATATGACAATAGAAAAACAATTGTTTTTTCTTCTTATTTTGTATTTGTATAATAAACGGCAATGTGAGAAACTTTAAAGTTTGTAATATCATAAATTCTATCCGACAACTTTATGAGCTCATAGCCCAAGGTATATTTACTTAGAAAAGTTCTAGAAATTAAACTTTTTCCTCGGAAAGACACAGTCAACGCCAACCACACAAGTGAAAATACAAAGGGGTACGAACCTTTGTGGCATATCTAGCCGCCGCCATTTTGGTTTTTTTTTAAAATTTCCGAGCTCAATAAAAGTGGTATATTTGGATAGAAGACGCCTATACAAACAAAAAATGGAGTGCTCACACACGCATAATAACTCGATTTTCAATGATCGCCTTTGGACACAAATGGCGATCTTTACTTCCAAATATCTCGGAAACGTGACACTTTACGATACCATGTTCGAGCCCATTTACCGTTATTTATACATTAATTATTTTCAATAAAGACTTTAACTAAAATTTAATGTTATATATGTAGGTACTGAGCTGTAAGGTACTGAGACTGGTTAATTACAATGTAAGGTTACACAAGATAGTTATTAGTTAACGGGGGCGAGACTAACTTCTTAGCATTTGATGGATTCATCGTGGTCCGTCCACCGAGTCTATCATGTGGCAGACGGAGAAACTCAGAACAGTTCCTAGGACTTGCGACTTAGATGTAGGTTTAAAGAGGCCCCCTTTGAGATGCGCATCAACGCTCACATTCACTGCTCGAGTTGGCCACCTCATCTAGCCATATAAATCGTAATATAATATTTACATTTCTATCGAAAATACTTCATTAATATAGGGCATATCAGGAAATTGTCTGCTAAAAATCTGGAGCGACTGGGGAAGTACCTGGAAAGCTAAATAATACTACTTTTGTGATTAAGGTGAGCTCTTCGGGGATGGTTCGGTGTTACAGGCATTATAAGCTACGGCAATCGCTTACCATCATGTAAAACGTACGCTCGTTTGCCTATATAGTTGTAAAAAAGAACAATTACGCTGCCTGTAGGTAGGGTACAGCAGAAAATAACCTGCTTGAAATCTGGAGCAGCCGGACTGGGAAAGTACCCCAACCTTACGGAAGATCACAGCCAAATAATACTGCTTTTAGTGTTGATTACAAACAGCACATAAAATGCGAAATTATGAACACTCCACTTTAACAATATATTTATATCTTGATTGAAAAATGGTGTCGTGGGACACTAGATAGGAACGAAGTTCCTCGTTATAAAATATTTCTTTCAAGTTTTATTCGAGGTATAAAGAAAATAATTATTCCGATATACATTTTTTATTATGATTTTTTATCGATAAAAAAATCTACATTACAAAACTATCTTAACACCTTTATTATATTTACAATGATTTATAAAAATATATAAGAATTATCGAATGATATAATAATAATAATAGCAAACAGCAATAATAATAACAGTCATCACGTAAACTATACATAAGATAACGTTTAGCCATCATATATATATAGTATAGCCATCGGAATCTTACGCTTTTATTTAACGTTACGGACACTTTTTGCTGGCTAGGGTACACCTCCGCAACGCTCTAAAAGAAACTTCGTTCCAAAAAAGAATTTCGTGATGTTTGTATGATTTTGCTTTTTAATTTACGCAGCTAATGAAATATCGTAATTTATAAACATAAAAACTAATTTAAAGAAGAAAAACAGAATTTCTAGTGGAGTAAATACATTCTTCATTACAGAATAAAACCTAACATTTTGTTTTATAAAACTTTTTGTACCTTTTATGTTATACACCTGTTGATTTTGTATAAAACATTTAAAACCATTTATACATTAAATAGGGCAATTCAGAACTCGGGTTGCGAAAAATAAAATAATATATTTTTAATTTCTTAAATATATTTTATAAGTAAGACACAACTAGTAGTAAGTTTATTTTTATTTTAAGCGAAATAATATTACTGATATTAAGTTTTACTAAAAGTATTATTACACAAAAAAGATGAAACTACAAATGAGAATTTAAGTAGCAATTAAGAATAAAATGAGAAATAAAATGTTAACAAAACCAATTAAAAGGTTTTATGAGCACCCGTAACGACTATTATTCGTGGTAAATTAAAACAAACGTACAGTCGTCCACACAATGGCCTGCAAACAATGAGAGGGATAATCATCTGCAACAAATGAAGATCACGCAAGCCCTGCGGCTGAAAACTTATATAAAGTTCCTTGTACACGCCACTGCGGGTTTAATTTATTGGTTATGTACAACGTTTTCTGTTTGGGTACGTAGTAAAAGTATGTTTTGACGTCGTTTATATTTACTATTTTGAAATGAATTTGTAACTCAAGAATGTTGAGAATCGTCTGTGATGAAACCTACGTAACAAGAGTATTTTTATATTTCATTTTTATATAAAACCCAGTTTACATAACTAGATCGGCAAACCAGCGTACGGCTCACCTGATGGTAAGTATAAAAAGATAGGTAGTGAAATTAAATATGTATGTCATTTTATTTCGTTTTCTGTTACATATTGTAAGTTCCATTTATTTACTTGTTTCTTTTTATTGCGTATTATTTGATCTTGCGCGTATTTACGAAGCACTGGTGCAGCGACCACAGCACTGGTTTTGTTCAGATAGCGGTTCGCTTCCTGCATGGGTGAAATTTGCATAGACCATACAAATGATTGCCATAGTCTTGGTGTATATTGTCTCACAATAGTACAACAAAGTGGGGCGTTATAACTTCATATTTTATTACACACTACTATTTTAAATTTATCAAATTTAAAGACCAAATAAGCAACCAATATTAAATATACTTTCAAAAATCGTTTACATTCTACAAAGGAGTGTCAATGAACCTATATAATATTACTGTAGAAATTCTTATATAGGTACATTGCAGCGTACATTGCACAAATTCGCTTAAAACGGTTTTCAATAACTCAGAAAATGCAACCTCTATGAACGTTTGTTTTCAAAAACCGTTTAACTTGAGTCGAGTACGAATATTTCTAGTGTTCATCCATCATTTCTTTATCCTCGGCGTTGCAGTGGACAAGATTGCTTTAGTCGTTAACTTTGCCATATGGCTCGAGTCTATAGGTGAATGCTTTTTGATGCAAATTTTAAGATTACGTTCCATTAATAATTTGAATTTGTTAAGAGATATTCCATGTTTTTTTTTTTTTAATAACGTTAATTGCGTAATTTATTCTCCTTTTCTAAACCTAATAGCCCTTAAATGAGCTTAGGGTGTATAAAAGAAAATGTCAAATTATAACTCATCAGGTTAACGTCATAGTTTCTAGACAGATAATGAAATACAAAATAGCTCCTTAGCAACAGTGTTTTCAATATTCAAACGTCGCGTCGTTTATTAGTACGTCATTTCGGAGAAATAGCTGAATGATACTTACAAAACAAAATAAGAACTTTTTGTTTCGTATTTTTATTATAATGAGATAGAAGATAAAACGAAAGAAAATCAATTTTTCATCAAAGACAAAAAAAATCTTAATTGTGAGGGAGAAGTTTCAATCATTTTACGAAGTTTTTAAAATGTAAACGATAATTATTATTAATTACCTATCTTATATGTATATAAAATTCTCGTATCAAAAATATTAGTTAGAAAACTCCTCCGAAACGGCTGGACCGATTTTTATATGAAATTTTGTGTGTATCGGTAGGTCTGAGAATCGGGCAACATCTATTTTCATACCCCTAAGTTATAAGAGGGGGAGATTAAGGGGGTTAATAACATAGTTAGGAACACATCGTTTACGAGGTCAGCAAATAAAATATAATATTAAAAAAATATTATAAACAAAAGCATTAAAAAATTGATGTCGGTACCTTTAGCTTCCTACTGTCCTCTTAAACTATGAACTAAAACTTCAATTCTTTGAATTACTTTTACATGCCACGGTTGATATTATATAAACATTAATCATAGTCAAGAATTTATATGGCCATATTGACTAATCTTCGACAAACACAAAAACTGTAAGTTATCATCCTCTGGAAAATATTAATGCAAAATCGTGGAATGACGATAAAAGAAACATATTAATGTTGAATATTATTATTTTTAAACAATACTTTTAAAAATAACTCGCTAACATATTCTTCAAAAATATCTACATGGCGAAGTTACAGAATTTTGAAATTTAAAATGAATTACTGCAAGAATAGTCTGATATTTGGAAATCCTGTCGCATATTTTCTATGAAGAGCCATAAGGAGGTATTGTTACTTCGGCCCGTGCAATGACTATTACGTTCGAATAAGCTTGGCTTGAATTCAAGTGCCTTACAGTGAACATATTTTACGTTGATATTCAGAATTTGTAAAAGGTAGCTAATAATATACGAACAGTAGCTGAAACTATCGTATCGAATGTCGATTTTATTTTTGTGAAACGTTCGTTCATAAAAATAAATATTTAATGTAGTGAGTTACACAGCAACAGAGAAATAATTGGTCAATATCTATTGTAATACTAGTAGAATATATTTAGCCTATTATTTAAAACTTGCTGTGCCTGCGACTTCATTTGCATGGGATATATTTTATCTGGAGATTCGTTATTTTTTTAACTGCGTGATCCTGATGCCGTGGGAATTCGAGGATTAAAATTATATGTTTCCGTGTAACTTCTTTTTTCTAATTTTAGTTATTTTTGCTCGCACCACTTGTCGTATTTAATAGAAACGTTTGGTTAATATCTATCTAGACAGTACAGCGCACGGTAAATGCAGTCGTTGGTGTGTCGGCGAAATGGAAGGGAATTCCGAGATACTTATATATTGCTTCACAATCTCCTCTATCTCTTAGTGAAAGCCCCATAGAAATCGGTTCAGCCATTCCGGAGATAAGCCCAGAAAAATAGACAGACAAAAAGAAAGAAAAAAACTATTTATATGCATTTTAAAAACCACGATAATTATGAAGTAACAGGCAGACAGTTGAATTTTGTTTATATGTATAGATCTATAGATACAGAATGATTTTGAACGTATAAAATTTATTTTAAATGAAACTTCAAGATCTTGGCACTTGTACATGTAAGCAAACTAATAAGAAAAATAATTATTTTTACTCTTTCTCGTTCGTTTTTTTTTTTTTTTTTTATAATATACATTGCCAATAACAGCTTTGGTATTTAGCTTATAAATAAATAAATTTCTTTAATTTTTTTATTTTCATCAACTGACCTTTTTTTAATTATAACATAACTTTTTTTTAATTGTGTATATATGTTGCCAGTTGCCACCTAATATATCTTTAATCTTTATTCTAGCCCTGTGCTACTACGTAAATACTGCTCCAGTTTCCACATCTAGAATATTCCCGGTATATATGTATCTGTTGCATTCATACATTCAGCCTTTATCATCCGACTGCTGGACATAAGTCTCTCTCCACGTAGGAGAAAGATTGGACCATAATCCACCACGCTGCTCCGCTGCGGGTTGGCAGATGTATTCCCTATTGTGAGTAACAATCGCTATCAGGTATTTATGATCACAACCGGTACCGATGGCTTAACGTGCTCTTCGAGGCACGGTGGGGAGAACCAGACATTCAAACCGGAAAGGAATATTTGTTCAAATATATAATATCCATCCCGAGCGCGATTCGAACCCACAAACCGACGGTGTTTTAGGCGACCACGTTCTTTCTCAAAATTTCAAAAAAGGTGCTGCGCATTAAGGAAGTTAAAAAAAAAAAGACTTAAGCGCTTTACAACGCTTTGAGCATGACCAAAAAGAATCAGGTTGTTACTTCAGACAACTCTTACAATATACTTTGACAATACAATTGACTTTATCATATGTATCTCTGATACTGATAAATTCCAAAAGTTTATCTCAATGTTACTAAGCCACTAATTAAAACAATTATCACAATATGGAAACACAGATACATTTAATTAATAATAAATTGTTTACTCTATGGAATATGCGAATTGTTTGATGAACAGAATACACGTTTTAGGCGTAAACAAAGCCTTTACAATGTCATGTACTGAAGTTAGAACATATTGTATTAAACTATACAAAATTAATGTAATAATTACAAATGGAAATTTGAATAGAATACACCCATATTTATAAATACTGGTAAATTGGATTTTTATGTATAATAGAGACTTTTAGATTAATTAAAAATATAATAACAAACTTGAATTTATCAGAAGAAGAAATTTTTATCATTGTAAATATAGTTTTTATAACAACTATTAGTTATTTGTAGTCGTTACATACGCTTAGTTGTGAAACTTTTTTATTCATCATCATCATCATCATTTCAGCCTATCTTAGTCCACTGCTGGACATAGGCCTCCATAAGTTCGTGCCAAAAATGGCATCAACTCATGTGTTTTGCCCATAGTCACCATGCTGGGCAGGCGGGTTGGTGACCGCAGAGCTTGCTTTGTCGCACCGAAGACGCTTCTGCCCGTTTACGGCCTGTGTATTTCAAAGCTAGCAGTTGAATGGTTATCCCACCATCGGTCGGATTTATAAGTTCCAAGGTGGCAATTGAACTATGTTATTCCTTAGTCGCCTCTTACGACACCCACAGGGAGAGAGGCGGTGGCTATATTCTTATTGCCGTAGCCACACAGCGTTTTTCAGGAACATGATATTTTTTATTAGTATAAATCAATTAGGATTATTAAGTTAGTAATTATCCAAATGCATACAAATAAAAAAAAATACGAACAAATACTACCAATCTAGTTGCAAACTCCTTATTCAATCCTAAAAATTATTTGCACAGTTATTTCGATACATTTTTATATTTAATTTTCAGAAAACTCTTGCAAAGTAAAATAATCGCGAACTCGCAATGCTACACGTTCTTTGTAGTGGTTCAAATAGCTGTACGTGATTTGAACGGCATACATTTTTCGACAGTTTTCGAATCATCATTATTATGATTATATGACTACCAAACTTTAATTATTACTGTGAAACCGATCACATTTTAGAGTTGCAGATTTTTGATTTTGTTTATTAATTATTGATTAACGTGAGCTATTGAATTATCAATTTGAGTCTGAATATCATTGACGACGGTGAAATAAAAAAATACTACAAAACGCAAGGGCAGGTGCGTCTCGTGACATTTTTTTATGGGGTTCACAAAAAAAATATTCGAAAAACTTTTTTCCGTCCATACAGATTCACCACCGCTGCAGGCGCCAGCTCAAAACAATAGACCGGAAAACAAAATCGTTTATTGCTTTCTTCACATCCACACAACCAAAGGGTTTTGAAATATTTTTCAGATTTAAAAACACGCGTAAAAGATTTAGTTTTCATGCTACATTTTTTAGTAAGTAGTAAGATCAATTTCAGTTCGAGGCACATTTTCAGTCTTTTCACATTTTCAATAAAAGATACACCGTATTGTTCCATTTTTAACTCAAAATGCCGCGCACAAATTATTTTTATTACTTATTTCAAAGAAAAACTAATAAATAACTGAAGAAGTCGGCACGTTTATTTGTATACATAAGAACGGCAACAGCGCATAGATTTAGGCAAATTATCCCCGCGGCGTTTGGCACACCCTGCACACCGCACGCCGCACGGCCGAACCTGGAACATCGCGCGTGAGTGCTGCTCTAGATTAGCCTAATTTCTTATATGAAATCTTTTACTTCCCGCGTCATCCTGTCTCTTTCGCACTCATTGAATACAGTGCTTGTAATCGTACTAAAATATGTTTCATTGGAACGCAATCACTGACGCTTCATCGTACAGCTTAATATCAAATGCACGTAATATAATAATACACTATTGTATAGGCATAGCAGAATAGAAATAATTTAATGTTGTATAGCATAGTATTTAATATAAAGAAACATAGGATTTAAAATTACACAGGTTATATAATTATGTTTAGAGTGGGACTGCACTGAAACAGCGCTCTTTAAGACGAGCCTCTGAAAACAGATACTACTGTGCAACAATTAAAATAGTATTAAAATAATAATAACAAAATAACATTTATTTCAAGACTAGCCCATATAGTGTTAGTAACAATATTTCTTATAACCCAGTATTAGTACAGCAAATTTAAAATAATAACATTTTTATATTTACATTCATATTACATGGAGTTTAATCCAATGTCGCAGCATTGGACTCTCCATCGATCTACAAACACTTTCAGAATACTATTATGGCTGCCGCGGAAACGCTTAAGTAATGACGCGTACCTGTTGCGCATGATGGCTATAAAGTCATGGACGCGCCTTTCCGCGAACATCACTGAGGTACTATAGCGCCACGGCAGCCCCAACAGCATCCTGAATGCATTATTGTATTGTACGTGGAGGTCACTGTAAGCACGCAAGCTATAGCTGGTCCACAGACTGCTCTTATAAATTGGAATTATCAAAATCGGTATATCCAGTAGAAAGTTATGCGGTATAATACAACGTAGGTCGACGAAAAAAGCGTCAAGTAAAAACGTATTATTAGATATAACTCGAAAAGTAGTTGTTAGATCTCAAATAAATTTACATGGGACCAATTGGCACACACCACCTTTCGATTAAAAGAAAATTTGTCGAAATCGCTCCACCCGGTCAAAAGTTCTGATGTAACATGCATAAAAAAAAAAAATACAGTCGAATTGAGAACCTCCTCCTTTTTTGGAAGTCGGTTAAAAAATTCAAAACTAATCATGTAAAAATAATTGAATAGCAAGAGAATATTCGTTGAAACCTGAAAATTCAATCCAAACGATGTAATAAATGAACTTCATGGGACGCTATTCGATCGTAATTGAAATAGCTACGATTTCATTCATGTTAATCCATGGATAAATTAGTTGTTTCCATTGAACGATAGTAGAAAATCTTACACAGCGCTATTTTTGTTTCAATTCGTGTTAATTATGTAGATACAAACTAAGCTGGATTAAATTGTAATCAAGCTTATTCGTAACAGAAGTAATTTTAGTCGAAAAACTTAGAAAGTAGTTTCAAAATATTTTTGTAACTTATAAATTTTATATATTAATTTATTTAATAAAAAACAACAAAGGGAATTACATTACACTTTCATGTGTTAAATTTATTCTTTAAATACCTTCTTCTTTTCTTTAGTTTTTGAAAACAAAAGTATATTTATTTTTCTAACCATAGCTAAAGTCATCCGCCGTCTTCTATTCATCGTATAACTTTTTATATTTTAAATTTTTAGTACACACTATAAACTTAAGATAAATAGTAAACTTAACTGAAACAAATGCACTCACCTAAACTGTCTCGGTGCACTCATTTTTAAATATTCACTTGGTGACCAGGTGTATCATTTTAGCACTTTACAACTTAGCATTTTCTTGACATTTTGATGAGATTATTGTCATTTCTTAAATTATTTATATATTTATTTGGGATTTAACAGTTACTGCCGTTGTTTGCTCTGTTTTTTTTTAAACAGACTATTTTACGCAAAGACTACCTCCATTTTAAAATCGCATCCCCTAGCTTAATCCATCACATTGTATCACAGCGTAGTACCACAACGCTAATATTTCTTTTTTATTATGAGAATATAATTTAATATTGAATAAATTAAGTGCTCACAAGCAAAGTGTGAAAAATTTTTCACGTTATCTGTCAACAAAAAAAAAAAATGATTTTGAAAAAAAGAGATCGAAGATTATGCAGCCTATAATTATTTATTAAGCACAGTAATAGATTTGATTTGACATTTATTATAGACAAAAAAAAATTGTTCTATGAGATTTCTACATTAAATTTTTTTTATAGCCTTCCTCGGGAAATCAAACTAACAAACTTTTCAGCCTTATAATATTAGTATAGATTAATTTCATGACAGTCTCAAAGGTAAAATTATAAATATTTTTAGTACACGAAACATAAATATAAGGCTTGAACTAAAATTGTAAATCAAATGCAACCAAAACACCACAGTTCATACATAAACATCTAACAGTGAACATTTTGCCGACACATGTACTAAAAAGAGCTTAGATACGAAATTTGTGTCGTGTAAATTTACTACAGGCAGGTGAACGTGAGATTTTTGCATAATTCGTGTTCGAATTGACCCGTCTTCTCAAAGAGTTCTCAAACGGGCTTTATTTGGAATTTTGCCACGTAACTTGGTAATGCTCGAAAAATGCTTATTGTTTGACCTTTGAACCTTCACTAATGCTCTAATCCACTCTACCATAGATCTATAAGCTATTTTTTACATACAATAGTAAAACATAATATCTCATAACATAACGAACACACACGGTCGTGTATTCCTAAAGTAAGCAACTTAATGCTAGCTATTTTTTTAATATACATAGAAATAATACACATATGTATAAAAACAAATATTAAACCCAGACTTAGGCGGGAATCGAAGCCATAACCCATCATCATCATCACTCATCATGAGAGACGTGAGAGAAGCCATAACCCGCTGAGCTGAAATACGCTAACAGACTAGTCAAACATGAAATATACATAATTTAATTTATGTTATATACATTAGTGAATACTATTATACAACGGTGAAGTTGCTGATCAGAGTTATATTAAACTACCTGTGCCCGCGACGTCGTCCGCGTTGAATTTAACAAACAAAAAGCTATTGTTCAGTTCGCAGAGTTATAATATAAATAAATTTCTAAAATAAAAGGTGCCTAAGTTACTCCTTATTACATCAACCATCTGCTAGTAAAAGTCCCGTCAAAATCGGTCCAGCTGTTTCAGAGATTAGCCGGAACAAACAGACAGACAGACAGACAAAAATTATAAAAAAAAATGTTATTTTGGTGTATGTACCGTGTATACATATGGACTTAGTAAAAAGAGGTTATTTTAATATCATAAACAGACACTCCAATTTTATTTATTTGTATAGAAAATCTATTTGACCTATAGGAAGATATTTCATTAAACTTCAAAATCATAGTCACGAAATATTTGCTAAAGATGATCTAAATATTTTATTATACACTGTTTCTATTAAAACATGCGAATTACTCAATATCAGTCAAGCAAAACAATGAAACAAGTGAAGTTTAGTATAAGCAGAGTTTTATATATTCATTAAATTAAAATAGGTACATCAATGTTATTATTGATATCTTCGTCGACTAATAATTGTTTACATTATTGGTCATGGTCCTGGTTTACGCTTTTATTTGCAACGAAACATAAAATTGCAATTGTTTCTGAAACTTTGTAGTTTTTAAAAATCTACCATGTGGGAGGAAATCTGCTGAAACTGCATTTTCCGCTTTCTTTCTTTCATTTTTAGCTTTACTACAATATAATGATGTTTTATAGCTAGTCACAATAATTTTGCCAACTAAAACATAGAAAGAAGCTAAGGTGGCAAGTGTGATCATAGTTTTTAAAAACATAAACGTGACACACAAAATCAAACACGTCTATATTACTTACTTACTTCAGCATATGGCAGTCCACTGCTGAACATAGGCCTACATTACTTACATTAATTACTGCAACATCATTGATGTATGTTTATAAGTAAATTTGATCCCTATTTGCTGTCTAAAGTCTAAGATATAAAAAATTAAAAAAATACAAATTCTTAAGACATCCATTTTTTAATTTAAAAAAATTTAAAAAAGGAACATTTTATGTAGAGATAGATAAATGTATAAATTTCAAAAATTAATTTAAAGCTTTAATTCTATTTTCTTTGTTTCAGTACTTTAATGAACGTTGTATTTGTAATTTGCATTCAATTTTACAGTTTATCTTCGGAATTTTCTTGAAACTTATATTCTTCATCTACTTTAAAACTCAGTAATCGAGTTACAAGTCTATGAGTAATTAGATTAAACTAAAACTTTACCAGAAACCACCGCATTTGTAATTAACAAGCAACTGGGAAATGTTATGTTTGAAAGCCTGTGGACATTTAACTTGATCAGAGTATTGCCCAATGCTATTTATACAATTATTAGAAATAGAATGAGCTAATTCTATTTAAAATTAATTATTCTAATTAATTTCGCCTGCCCAGCGTGGTGACTATGGGCAACACACATGAGTTCACGCCATTTTTGGCGCGAACTTGTGGAGGCCTATGTCCAGCAGTGGCCTGCGATAGGCTGAAGATATGATGATGATGATGGTAAATTCATTCTTTAAAATTAGTTACGTTGGCGAAAAATTTCAAAAATGTTAGCTGTGATCTTCTGTAAAATCGAGGTACTTCCTCTTTCCAGATTTTGAACAGGATATTTCTTACTTTACCATACCTCAGTTTTAAGGTTATATGTATGGTACCACTGCTCCTTGTAACAGGTTCGGATGTGTGCATTTATGACTTAAACACGGAGCCCTGTCTCAACTATTCTAAACCTGAACAAAACCGCAACCGAAATCTAACTCTTGATGTAATAACAAACACCTTAGTATCGAGTAGCTGTTCATCGGCTAACAGTATAAATTGTTTGAATTTCCCAGTTATTAACCGTGTACGGCTTATGGGGCTTACGCCACATGTTTCCTTTATAGTGTAACAACTTGGCCGCTGCGGCTCTCTCTCTGGATTCAGATTTAGTGTCAAGTATGTAACGAAATTAAATAAATATGTACGTCAAATGTAAAGTTTTTATTTATTTATTTATTTATTTATATACACTTTAGCACACCAACACAAAAGTAAAATAAGTTTAATTAGGTAAAAAAATAAATAATAAATTTGCATTAGTTGCAACAGGCGGCCTTATCGCTAAAGCAGCGATTTCTTCCAGGCAACCTTTGGGCAGAGGACTAGAATTGATTGTTATTGGGGATATGGGCGCAAAATAAGTGCTATCAGTCATAAACATAAGTATATATTATATGTATTCATACATACACATATACATACATATACCTACAAATACACCTACACAAATACACACATATACACGTAAACATAAGTATATATTATATATATTTATACATACACATATACATACATATACCTACAAATACACCTACACAAATACACACATATACACGTACACAAATACCTACAAAAACACATAATAATTTGATAACAAAGAAGAATACATACACAGAGAAAAAAATAAATTGATAAACGAATAAATAAGTAAAAAATAAAAATAAAATAATATTACGATGACAAGTACATTGCCTTAGTTAGCCTCTTGAATGATTCCAATGTTTGAGCTCGTCTTATAGTTAGCGGCAACGAATTCCAGAGACGACAGGCTTCAACAGTGAATGATTTAGAGTAGAAGGTTGAAGAATGATATGGAATCTTTAGGATGAGGTTATTATCAGAGCGGAGAGACCTTTCGTGAGTATCACTAAGAAATTCGAAACGATTTTTTAGATAGGAAGGTGTTAGAGGATTAAATAGGATTGAGTAAAGGAGAGACAGAATGTGAGTATTCCTGCGAAGTCGGATAGGTAGCCACTTGAGCTGTTTGCGAAATTCTGAAACATGGTCATATTTACGTAAACCAAATATGAACCGAATACAGAGATTTTGTAAGCGCTCCAGTTTATTTAATTGTTCCTCATTTAAATTAACAAAACTAGTATCAGCATAGTCAAGAATCGGTAAAAGGAGAGTCTGTGCAAGCATAACTTTAGTGGGAATGGGAAGAAAGTTGCTTAACCTTCTCAGAGACCCAATTGCTGCAAACAGTTTTTTGCTTATAAAGTTTATTTGGTGTATCCAAGATAGGTGTTTGTCAAAAATAATACCAAGATTTTTCACTTGATCGCTTATCGGTATACGTATTTCGTCAACAATCACTGACGGGACCTGTGACCAGATAATGCGTGATATTAATTTCTGGCTACCAATGACAATAACTTGCGTCTTTAAAGGATTGATTTTTAAACCAAATGATTTACTCCAATTTTGTATATTCATAAGATCCTCATTCAGTAAATTAATACATTTAGGCAGATCACTAAGAGAAGTTTGCGAGTAGATTTGGAGGTCATCCGCATACAAATGGTAGAGAGAGTTAATGTGCTTAGTGACAGAAGAAATAAAAAGAGAAAATAATACAGGGGACAACACGCCACCTTGCGGCACGCCAGCATTAATTGTATAATAATTAGAGGAGTATCCCTCAACATGTATGCGTTGCTGACGACCACACAAGTAAGATTGGAACCAGTCAGTCACCTCAGCAGACATGTTCAGAGAACGAAGTACGGCAAGTAGTATGTCAAAATCAACAGTATTAAAAGCATTACTGAAGTCTAGTAATGTTAACACCGTGACAAGTTGATTGTCCATACCAGCTCTGATGTCGTCCGTTATTTTAATTAAAGCAGTAGCCGTACTATGACCACGGCGGAAACCAGACTGAAAAGGATTAAGAAGGTTGTGTCTAGAAAGGAAAGGAGTCATTTGTTGATAAATAAGACGTTCAAAGACTTTTGACAGAAATGGAAGAATAGAAATTGGTCGAAAATCGGAATAAGCACAGGGATTTGATTTTTTAGGTAAAGGGATAATTTGAACATTTTTCCACACGGCAGGAAATTTAGAGGACTGGATAGAAAAGTTAAAAATAGACGTAATTATTGGAGCTATAATGTCAATAATGGGAAGAATCATTCTACGGCTAATACTGTCAGAACCGACGGCATCAGAGCTGATGTTTAAAATGTTTTTCTTAACGTCACTTACAGTGAATTGACAAAAAGTAAAAGCAGGAAAATTTGGAGTGGGTAAGGCTGAAAGTTGATTTAAAGTATTTGATTTAGTTAAATCATCTATGGTAGCAGGAGATAAAAAGTGCCGATTAAGCTGGTCTAAATTTAATTTATTTAGATCAATACTTTGGTGTGTTTTTCCAACTCCAAGTTTCTGTAGGAACTTCCAAATTTTAGAAGTATCAGACTCTTCATTTAAGCGTTCGTGAATGTAGCGTCGTTGCTTATCCCTACAAATTGTATTGCAGCGATTCCTTATTTTTTTATAATTCTCGCAATTTCTTATATTGGGGTTAGCCCTATATTTAGCCTTCGCTTTATTCTTTTTATGTTGTAGAGATTTAATGTCTTCGGTAAGCCAGGGTGCTGGCAAATGCTTTATTCGAACTGGACGAACTGGAGCATGCATGTTGTACAAATCAGTCATAAGTGAATTAAAAATAGTAACTCGTTGATCGATTGTATCAACAGATTGAATCACAGACCAATCGATCCTGTTTGCATCTTCACGCAAGCTGTTAAGGTCCATACCACCAAAGTTACGAAGCAGAAGGATCCTTGACTTAGCCTTCGGAGGTTTTATTTTGTACGAAAGGAAAAGAAGATCATGATAAGAAAATGCACAAGCATTACACTGTCCATGATTTTCTACATGGTCAGTGGAAGAAACTATAATTAAGTCTAGAAGAGAGGGAGTAGAATTTGGAGAAGAGGGCGTGGCAGCAAGTGGAAGGATATTTAAATTAGACCTAGAAATAATAGTATTAAGTTTTAAAGATTTGTAATCATTTTTCAACAAGCATGTGTTAAAATCTCCCATTAAAATAGTGTGACTGTACTGAGGAGTAAATTGTTCTAAAAGGCTTTCAAGATGAGAAAAGTAGTCAATAGAGAGAGAAGGATTATAAAAAACACATAAAAGAATCTTAGAGTGAGAAAGAGTTAATTCTAAGAATAGATGTTCCGCACAAGGAATGTTTTGAGGTGCTGACATACTGACAATGTTATAAGGTATATAGGAACGCAAATATATGGCAACACCCCCACCAACTCGATGTATGCGGTCATTTCGAATTAACTGAAAACCCGGTAGAGAATAAGAAGTTGAAGGTAAACAAGGTTTAAGCCACGACTCAGAGACAAGGATAGCGTGTAGATTTATGTTATCAAATGAGGCCAAAAGGTCAGGATAATGTGCAGGAATACTCTGAGCGTTTATATGAACAACATTAAAATTCTTTGGAAAAAGTGAAAAATTAGAATTAAGACATTCGTTGAGTGTTGGGATACTTTGAAAACTGTCTTCACTATTTGTTTCTGTAGAAGAAGAGAAAGACAGAAACGCATCATTGTCATCATATAAATTACTGTTATCCATCGTAATTTAATGTAACAAGTATATTTCAAGTAACAAATATAGGTATTATATATAAAGTATATCTAAAATAATAACAGCAAATAATAATAATATTAATAAAATAATAATAAACAAAATATATATTATAATATAATTATTAGTCTTACCCGCCAGCTGTGGAGAAAACATAATACATTTTGTTCATTTGAGTAAATAAATTAGGAAATGAATTTAATACACTAAACTATTTCAATAATAAAATAATAAATAAAAATTAAAAATAGGTCTGCCTACCTCAAAAAATAGAAAAAAAAACACAAAAAAAAAATATTAAAAGATAAGTTCATAAAACATGAATATTGCACTACCAAAAACATTCTTTTTAAAAACATTTTTAAAATTAAAATGTTGTACTTGTTAAAAAACAAAAGTTAAATTAAAGTGATCAAATATTGACTAAAATAAAAATAAATAACAAATCGACATTACTTAATTATAACTAAATTACATCAATATTTAACTTTCCTAATTAAATACAAAAGAGTAAAAGTGGTTTATATTGTAATACAAAATGGATAAAATACAGTAATTGAGACTACAACTTGCTATGTATTTGAATTGAGAAGAAGAAAAAAATAAACAATGTAACGCGGGTAGATTAGTAATAAAAGTGACAATGAAATCATAAAAAAAGAAAATAAATAACAATAAGACATTACTTCATTAAAACTTAAAACCAAACCACATCAACATTTAGCCCTCCCAATCAAATAAAAAGAGTAAAAGTGGTTTTATATTGTAGTACAATATTGATAAAAATACAGTAATCGAAACTACAACTAGTTATGCATTTGAATTGAGAGAAAAAAAAAAAAAAAAAAAAAATGTAATGTGGGTAGATTAGTAATAAAACTGACAATGAAATCATAAAAAATAAGAATAAATAACAATAAAACATTACTTAATTCAAACTAAATTACACCAATATTTAGCTTTCCTAATTAAATAAAAAAGAGTAACAGTGGTTTTATATTGTAATACAATACTACAATTTGTTATGTATTTCAGTTGAGATAAAAAAAAAAAAAAAAAAAAAATGTAATGTGGGTAGATTAGTAATACAGCTGACAATGAAATCAAGGTAAGCAGACATATAAACAAAAGCATTATACACTATTTTCTTGTTATTCGCTTTGTGCGAGGAGGGATCGTTTTACTGTCCGCACTTTTGGAACCGGCATCCACTTTATCACCGCCAAGTGTCCTATTCGGTGAATGAGAAATAGCTTTCAGGTCACAAGATGATTCCACCTGGTGTCTCGATCCATCTGCAGTCACCACATAGATGCGGCCTTCACGGGTCCAGCACTTTCCAATACCGTAGCGCTGTCGTGCAGTTAAAAATATATCGTGCCTAGCCTTGGTGAGAAACTCCGACTGCGTTATACCAGTGCTCTTGAATTTGGTTTTGGCGAACCATACTTTATCCCGGACACTGATATCTGTAAACTTTACGACAATCGGTCGGCTTCTGTTATCAGAGGGTCTGCCAAGACGATACGAGAGTTTGATGCTTGAACTGGAAAAGTTAGGCAGATCCAAGTATTCTGCGATTAGAGAGGTTACTCGAGCAGTGGTATCTTCAGATTTTTCTTCTTTAACACCGTGCAAGAGAATCATATTACGCCGTTTTTTCATTTCCAGGCGATCCATTTCCCTGCTAAGAAACTCAACCTGGCGGTGTAGTGCAGATAATGTAGTAAATATAAATTCTTTAAAGCTGTTGAATTCTGCTGCTAGAGAGACTGCGGTGACTGGCGATGTCGATTTTTGTAATTCCTGCTGGAATTCACTCATTCTTGCTTTAAACATATCAGCCATCTCAGACAGTGTATCTTTTACTGACTCCATTGCGTTCTTTGTTATATTAGAATAGTGAATATATAAGGAAATGTACAGCTGGTAGGTAAAACACTCTATATATGCATAATTATTTCAAAAAATACACTTAAAAACCTTTTAAACTATTTAATTATTAAAGAGCTTAAAAATCACGACTACTTATTTTACTCCTACCCAACCGAAAAAAGTTTTTAATATACTTATATTCAGTTACAAGCATTGAGAATACGCTCTTATACAGGACAGCTAAACCAAATAAAATACACTAGCTTATACCACATTTTGAGCCACATACATAGTTGTATTCTGTAATTTTATATATTTTTAACGAATGGTTTTTTTTCTTGGTAGATTTTTGGAAGAGTTTTCCTACACAATTAGTGTCATGTAAAATGACGTATTATTTTGTTCATAATTTTTATGATAGCATAAGCTGTTGTTCGTTGGCATCGTTTGAGAGAAAATGTTGATGCTATCCAATATATTATGCTCATCCACGAAAAACATAAATGTTGTCGTCGTTTCTATCTGAAATAATCCGAGTTAATACACATTCAACAACAAAAACAAATCATTGCCACGTTCGACGTGACGTGATCTTTTCAGAAAAAAGTATGTAACGTGCCTGTTTTTTTTTTTTTACTGATAGTAGTAAGTAGTATAAACGTGGTAAAACGTATCTTTGTGATAAATTTCAAATTCTAAAACAACTTACTTCAGATACGTTCCGCATTTCTGATGATGATTTATAACATTTTTTTTTTTAATTACGGTAACAGTTCAAATTCCTTAGGAAAAACTTTTTTGAGGGCACTCTAATAATTCTATTTGCATGTAATTCTTATCTCTAATATATTGACAGCAAATCAGAGCAAAACTATTACGGGTATAAAAAAAAAGTTTTCAAATATTTTGTAATATAATAAACCTCGGTCTAAGATGAATAAAATTGAAACCTCAAAATAACCGAAACCTTTAACGTACGGCTCATCTTAAGCTGGCGAACATTTTTAATCTTGAAAGCGCTATAAAAAGCAATCGTAAACAAAGTTGCAAGTGGCAGGATGTATAGTTATATAAAAATTACGATAACCACTTTTCATTACATATATATTGTACTAGCTGTGCCCGCGGCTTCGCCCGCGTTGAAATCAGTTTGTCACAAAGTTTTCCCGGCAAACTCCCAGTGAAACTCATCAAAATTGGCTTAGCCATTCCGTAAACCTTCCTCTTGAAGCTCTCTCCATTTGTGAAACCGCATGAAAATCCGTTCAGTAGATTTTAAGGGAATCGATCACATACGCTTTTGGGGACTTTGTTTTATAATACACTAACTGTTGCCCGCGACTACGTCCGCGTGGTTATGAAGACATGCATTACTATTAAGATGTTTAACGCAAATTATTTTTTTATTTCAGTCACTTGAAATGTTTATCACTCTGAGTAACTTTTTCAAAGGCACAATTTAGTATAATTTAATAGTTATTTTTATAAAACCTCTCTATACACCACATTTTTAGTTTTATTTTAAGGCTGCTTAAATAACCTATTAGGCGAACTTATAGCTGCTGTATATGTTTTATATAAACTATCAACCCTAATTAAACCCCCTTAGCGATGGAATATCGCAAAATCCATTCTTAGCGGATATCTAGTAACTATAATCTACGTTCCTGCCCAATTTCATCTTTGTCCATCTTGGATGGATGGACCATCCAGCGGTTTTTGAGTTCTCGTGATGAGTGAGTCAGTGACCTTTCTATGTTATATGTATATAGATTACGATGCATTATTTGGACACCTCCTCACCATCTATAGAGCATACATTTTAAATTTCAAGTACATACAATACATACATACATATAATCACGCCTCTTTCCCGTAGGGGTAGGCAGAGACCACTTCTTTCCACTTGCCACGATCCTTACATACTACATACTATTTCAAGTATCTTACCTTAAAAACATAGGACTTTCATACAAACTTCCAACCCCCGTTTTATCCCCTTAGAGGTCGAGTTTCGTAAAATCCGTTCTCAGCAAATGTCTACGCCCTATAAGGAACCTACCTGCCAAATTTCAAATTTGTAGTTTCGGAGGTTTCGTGATTAGTGTGTCAACCTACAATCCCCCATTTTAACCCCAAAAGGGAGTTGATTTCTAAAGATACATTATTTGGACACCTTATCACCATTTATAGAGCTTACATTTTAAATTTCAAGTCTCTTACTTCAAAAACATAGGACTTTCATACAAACTTCCAACCCCCGTTTTACCCCCTTAGGGGTCGAGTTTCGTAAAATCCGTTCTTAGCGGATGTCTACGTCCTATAAAAAGCCTACTTGCCAAATTTCACGTTTGTAGGTGTTATAGTTTCGGAGATTTCGTGATGAGTGAGTGACCTTTCGCTTTTATATATATTATAGATTATAGATAAAAAAATATTTTTTAGCATATGCTAAATGAGACTAACAAATAGTGAAGACGAATTAATTTGAGCATATCGAAAAGTTTTTAAAATATATTTTTTTACTATTCATTCGAGGCTTTAGACAAATTCCTCCATACATCGTAAAACACGGCAGACATTTCCCAAAGGATTTATCGTATGAACGGCGAATTCGTGATGGGAGGCTCGGGTGCAGATATGTGCGATTGGATAGCAAGTCGTGCGCGCAATACTTCTGTAGAAAAAATAATGTACGGATACATATATCGTGAATTTACTATTTGATACTTACTTATAGTAAAGTAGTAACTTGAATGCGCATAGAACACCCAGTTATTATATTAATGAATGTTTGTTATGTTTAAAATAATTAATAATAAATTACTCGCGAAGATTGTCTATAATCATTATATATCTATCAACATACAAATAATAGTGAAAATACAAAATTCGTACATTCATGGTTTAAATTTTATTCAACTTCGTGTCGCTAATTCATACTTGAAGTAAAACAAATTATCTATTTCAGTTAAAAATTAGTTACACCAATATGTTATTTTACATTTTAGTTCAAGTAATGATAGCATCAAAACCAAAAGTTTTGCCTGTATTTTTACCATTAAAATGACAAAATTTAATAAATAGGTCAACGAAATGTCAAAAAATCAATTTCAAGGTTTGCTTCATTTTTAAGCTATTGCATAGCTTCTATCGCGGGCCTTGAGCGCGGGGACCGAATCCAGAAATTCCGTAACGAAAAAACCTCACGCTCCCCACTCCGACGGGCACGGAGGTGTGGCTTGAAGGCCGTGCATCGTCTAACGTCGTTTCAGTTCGGCAGTCTTCGACACGGCGTTGTGTGCGTGCGTTAAGTCGCAAACTTATGTTTCTTATTTCAGTTATCATAAACCTATAGTTTCAATGATAAATATTCCTGAATAACCAACAGCTACTGTAAGATAATAAAACCCACATGTATTGTAAAATAATAAAAATATTTTAAACAATATTAACTTTTTATTTATTTAATAAAAGAAAAACAAATTGTTTTCTTATCGGTCACCACGCTCAAAAAGTGTAACTTGAATTAATATCAAAGAAAAAGAAATACTGCATAAATAAAATAAATAAATAATTATAATTGCATAAGTTGATACAAAATGCTATGCAATAGCTTTACCGTGGCAGTCCCCGAGTGCCACACGTTTTTTTTAAATTTAAAATACAAAGAATCTTACAAAAAAAAAAAAAAAATATCATTCAACGGTGTGCCAAAAATCATCGTTGATTTATCCGCACACCGGCATTCGACATCGTACACAATATCAGAAATAAGTCAGTAGCATAATTATAACAACTTAACAGTAACATGCGATCAACATTTTTACACATCTACCCTCCAAGTTTTACAATGCATCAATCACAAAATAATACAGTCGCAGTAGCAGGATACACACAGGGTGATTTACTTTGACGATATTATTAAATTCTACATTTGTATTGTTTGCAGTCGATATACTTAAACCTTAAAGCAGCAGCCCTAATAAATTCTAAAAATTAATTCGACCTTTTGCTGCCTTTATCGGGGATCGGAGGGTTGGTTTGTTGGTTTTCTTTTTCGTAAGTTAGTCGGAATTACGATTGAATCTCTAAATGCGGCTAAAACTCTTATCACCTTATATACTGTTAATTGTTAGTTGTGTGGACTATTTTATATCTATTACCTTATTTGACCAATAAATTATGTTTAGTACATTTGGTATTGTGTTGTTACTGATGCGGATACTAGGAATACATTATTGTTGTACATCAATTACGAAACATCTCTCTCTGTTTTGTTCGGGTGATAAATTATAAATAACAAAAAATAACATGTAATCACAAAATTCATCCATATTCACCACACAATTACTTGAAGCGTAAAACTTTGGTATTATTTTAGACTTGGTGAACAGAAAAACAAAGGAAAGGACGCAAGAAGATGTCAGGAACGCTTAGCGTTTCAACGACATCTTAAAAACTTTGCCACAGACAAATTTGAAATGGTACGACAACATTGTCGAGAGATGTTATATATTACTTTTATGTTTGTGATTCTAAAATTTCGAGTATAAAAGTTAAGATTATGAAACTGAAGTATGAAACTTGTTCCAGTCTCACTCGAAGCACCCAAGCGGTAAAAAATTGACGCTCTGAAGCTCTTCATTTTTTATTTTTTGTTCTTTGTTTTCGATTTTTAAATAATCTTGGATCAATTCGTTCCAAGTCAGCTGCGTGAAGTTTATATTAAAATAAATTTTATATAAAATATGCTGAGTTATTTTACAGAAAAAAAATTTAAAATTATTAAATGCAGACTTAAAAGCTTTAATTTTATTCCTTAATTAAACAACAAATAAGTATTTATTTATACGTACGGTACCAAAAATAACACACCTAGTGTTATTTTTGGTGCCAGGAAAATCTTCTTAAATTGATTTAAAAGAGACAAGTAATAAGTCAAGAACAATACACTCAAGTGATCAAGTTATTAAATAGGCACAAAATTAACGAACAACAAAAAAAATGCTACTTTTATCACGTTTCTTAAGAATATTTACTCTTATTTAGTAAATAAAAACAGAATGTTTCACTCCAGAGACTAAGTGAAATAACGATAAAGAGAAACGATGTCGTAACTTTTTAACTACATTTTCATTTGTCATGTCATACAAAGTTCACGACTTTTATTTATAGAAATAATATTATATTTTAAAATTCTTTTTAGCTTTATTTTCGTTTTAGATTATTTATAAAATTATATTTGAATAAAAATTGTGTCTTAAGGAATGGTTAAAGTTTTACACAAAACCTAAATATTTTATTGTGTTATGCTTTAACATTTCTATTATATTTTTCAGCTGATATAATCAAATTAATTACATATTTCGTATGTAATTTTTAACCGACTTCAAAAAAGGAGGAGATTCCTAATTCGACCATATTTTTTATGTATGTTATTTCAAAAATTTTTACTGGTAGCCAGCGCGATTTCAATGGTTTTTATTTTAATCGAAAGGTGGGACCTGTATTATAGACAGTGTTTAGATTTGATGAATATTTGATAACTGCTTTTTGAGTAATCTTCGGTAACTTTCGGTAAGTTTTACTTTTCGATGAAACTGAAGTCGGTTTTTATTTCGTTTGCGACCAAACACAATTATTGCCCAATTGGTTACTAAAATGTGAAAATGTATTTTCAATGCCGATAAATTTAAGCAAATTTCTACGACGTCTTATATGATTGCTTCAGATGATATTCGCTCTAATGGAGACACCAAGCTCTCACTTTGGGAATCCAACGTCTTTAATTAAACTAGCCAAGTTGTTTGACATACAACTGAGGACACAAACTTGTTAGGAATAGCTAAACGCTTGACCGAGTCTTTGAAGTTAGATTTTGGATTTGTTCTGTTAAATTTATACATGTTATAATTTTTCGAATACAAGTCTCAATACTTCGTATATTAAAAAATTAAAACTAGGTAAATATTATATTAGTTTTATTTTACTTTATAAAAATACTATAATGTTATCATCCAACCATTTTAGTAATCGGTTTCGTCTCGCAATATAACAATACCTGAAATCCTAAAGTCCCGGTACTAACTTTACATGTTGCTAGTTGAAATTTTGACGGTATTCTATTCAAAGTGGGTTAATGCACTGGAACAATTTGAAGTTAACCGTTAAGCCAGTCTTGTGTAGTACTGTGGGCTGCATTAGCATAGAAATGGAGCCGCGGTCGAGTTGAAACGTGGTCGCTATCGCTTGTAATTAAACTGTCCACGCCTGTCTATGCCGGATAATTTTCACCTAGGAACGGCATGTAACTTTTTGACTACCCATAAAGTTTCGTGGACATTCTAGAATTTGGAAACTCAAATTTATAGGACTACGGAAAGAATTTTGTATTTTTTAAGTGTTTCCCGTGTTTGTGAAATAATGATATATAATTATATATAAAATGTAGACATCTATATCAAACAACAACCACTCTGGTGTACCGAGAGTAGTTGCCTAAACACCGACAGTTTGCAGATTCGCTTCCCACTCATGATGGATATATTTGTACAAATATTTATTTCCCGTTCAGATGTCTGTCCTTGTGAGTTCCCCACCGTGGAGAGCACGTTAAGCTGTCGGTTCCGGTATATATCACAAGTATCTGGTAGCAATCGTTACTCATAGTAGAGAACATATCCGCCAACCCGCAGCGCAGCTGCGTGATGGATTAAGCTCCAATCTTTCTCCTACATGGAGAAAGTGACCTATGCCCAGCAATGGAATGTTACAGGCTAAATGGGATGTAAATCTATAGACCACATAAAACGAAGTAAAAGTATAGGCTTTGAAAAACCATTTATTATTTAATATTACTCATAAAGTCATAAAACCTCTTATACCCTAACTACAGAAATTATATTAGATCCTCCCAATAAATATATAAGATTATTTAATAATATTGTGCTAATATAATAAAGCCCTTTTCCTACGCCCCTCACAATTGCTTCACTCCTGTACCGAGCTGAGCTATAAACAACTTGTCGGTTTTAATTAAGGCCATCGAATCTTAAAGTGAATGTTCAGTATCTCCAATAAAGCTGCTAATATAATCTACAAGAGGCAGCTGTCTAGACAAGGCGTTGTCTCATTATTTTTCCGTTACATTATTCATCACGCCGTGAGGATGTTTCTTTCAAAATAAAACCACAAGCTAGTTATTAAAATTTCTCAACAAATGCGTTCCTTTTTTACTCAACTACCATATCTTTTTACAATAAGCGCAAAATATAAATGTTACACAAAATGGTTTTAATTCCTATAAAAAACGTTATGTTCTATAGCTTGCTACTAAAATGAAAATGCTAAATCATTTTTGTGGTCCATTATATAGTTAGTTGTTATGATGATCACTTTATTAAATTAAAAAAAAAATTGACAAAACTCCCAAAAACTTTTGCACAAATACTCGAATTAAAACAATAACTTGGTTTTGTAATTATAATTTATATATTAAAAAACAAGACAAGACATAAAATATTTAGTATCAAATATCATACAAAAATATTTACGTATAAAATGGGAAATTGTTTATTACGCCATATTCAATTTTTTTTACCGATAATAAAGTATTGGAATTGTTAAAGATATTTCAACTTATTTATAGGAACAACTTTAGTTACGTAAGCTTTATATACAGTTAATTGCATGTGTTATCTGTCAAGTCAATAGTCACAGTTATACATATTTATTGACTAACTACCCGGACAAACTTCGTTCTGTCAAAAGTTAATAGTATTTTTTTTTCTTTTTTATTATTAAAACCTTCCGTGGGCCTTAAGGAACATACAAAAAAATAATAATTAGCCGAATTGGTCGAGCCATTCTCGAGTTATGCACTTAGCAACATTCATTTTTATTTGTATACTTGTTTTGTTTTACTAGCTGAACCCGCAAACGTTGTATTGCCATATATATTATTAACCCCCTTAATCCCCTCACTTATAACATAGCTGTATAAAAAATAGATATTGGCAGATTCTCAGACCTACCTGATATGCACACAAAATTTCATAAAAATCAGTCCAGTCGTTTCGGAAGAGTATTGTAACTAACATTGTGACACGAGAATTTTATACATAAGATTTTTCACTGAATTTTTTGTTCAATCACAATAAAATATAGCATAGTGTAACTTTCTGTTAGTGAAAAAATTTTAATCTTCGCAAATACTGATTTGCGAAGATTACCCCCTAAAAACAAACAAAGTTATAAACTTTACCTCTTTATAATATTAGTATAGATATACTCGTAAGTAGACTACTGTGGCGTACTCACAAATATACAAACTTTTTAGTGTCTATATATGGATATCAAACCTAATGAGGTTTTTTGACAAGTGTGTCAATATACAAATATGTGTCTATACATATAATAAATTGGTAGGAAAGTCAAAACTGTACATTGAATATTTTTTTTAAAGAATACTTGAGGTGTGAATTACAATCGATACCGAAGCCAAAAATATAGTTTTTAGCATTTTTGTCTGTTTGTCTGTTTGTCTGTATGTATGTCCGGGATAAACTCAAAAAGTACGGCATGGATTTACTTCAAATTTGGCACGAATATTATTAAGAAGTCGGGTCAACATATAGGCTACATATTATCACGCTATCACCTACGGGGAACGAGCAGTGAACCTTTACTTCTTCAACGCATTCTGTAACAACGTGTAATCTAACGACGCATATTTGAATGTTGTTGTTATTATGTTAATAATCATGGCATAAGCTAGCTTCACACTATAAATAAAGACATTCTGTAGTATATTTAGTATCAGCATTGCACCCGTGCGAAGCCGGGACGGGTCGCTAGTACATAATATACATACATAACATAAATTTGACAAATGAAATGAATGACCAAAGTGTTATTTATAATTTATCATCTTCTTTCAGTTATGAAAAATTTTAATAATAAAAATCTGTGCTCAGACAACATTAGTTACAGCTCTTTCAACGTCTTCAAATATTCTTTATATTTCATAAACGCCCATTACTCCTTTCAATGCTTTTAAAATATCGTTCCAATGGTTGTGAGTACATTTAATTACAAGCTTGCGTCAATTTGGTGGTGTGCCAAAGGCCTTCAGTAAATCACATTCTGTAGGCTATTTAAAGGAGAATAAGCTCTATAATGGTCGTATTATGGGTTACAATGGTGTATCATAGATCTTCAAAAACCTACATTGTTAACGTAAAGTCACGCTCCTGTTCGCACAGGTGTGACTCGAAATTAGAACGAGTAGGATCGTCCGCAGATTTTGTGAATGAAGCGCATACCAAATAGGCTCAACTAGGTTTGGGGTCTTTGTGAATGTATATGATTTTATTTCATCCTCTTAGCTTCAGCTACGCTTTTTCAAAAAAAATATTTATGTAGTATATGATTTATATCACAAATTTTCATTTATCTTAAAGTTACAACAAAATATGTAGTCCATTATTTATTTTTCATAATCAAAACAAAAATATTTTTTTAAACTTTTTAGACCTGGTGGCATTTTTTTTTAATCTGTATTATTTTTTATAGAGGATTGGTTCATATTAATAAACAAATAGCTACTTGATATTTGTCAACTTTTAAACGGAATTTTTCAGTTTCTAAATGCAAAAAAGATTTATGTCAAATATAAATCACAGTTTCATATTTGTTTTTATCATTTTAAAATTCCTCGTTGACCTAAATACTTGAATATTCAGCACGTTGCGTTGGTTACTCCGAAGAGAAAAATATGCAAGTAAAAAGTAGGTACAATATTTGTTGTGCAGATGCAAGAAACTTGCGTCTAGAATAATCCACTATGAAAAATTATAATTTTAACATTTAGTGTATAATTTTTTTAAGGAATATATATATTTTTTTTTCTGTAAAATGGAATAATTGATACCAAAAAATCAACTTCCATAATTGTTGAAAGTGGAATAATATATTCGAAGTCAACGAGTAATAAAAATAAAATAAAGTAAAGACAACCAGTCCACTGTGTGCATCTACATTATTATGGTAGAATAAATGTTTACAAAAATGACTACAGATCATATTATATGTCTGATGCGACTGGTATAGCGTTACGCGCCGGCATAAAACAATATGAAATAGTAACTGTACCACCATAGTAACTGTTACAGTGTGAGTAAACAATAGTCAACTTTCTCGTTGATTTTACATATAATTATGTTATTGATTGTACGATATAGCATAAAATCAATCGAAGCTAAGTATCGTGAAAGCGATAGTGGTACTAGTAATTTGAAGCAAACTATGCCAGCGACTACAAGGGGAACCCTGGCGATGAAATAAATACATGTTTAATAGCATGTTTAGTAAGCCCGACTGGGGTAGTAGGGTAAGGTTGCTCAAGTCGTACCCCCTAAGGAAATAATGTTGTAGTATTTAATGCATTTCAAATAAAACAAAATCTTTTTCATGAACATGATCTTCATTTAGTTACCTTTTAATCAATATTTATAGAAATTTAAAAGCCAGTTAGCAACATAGATATTTTAACGATTTTCACAAATGTACCTTCGGTACGATTAAGGCACCTAGTCGCCTAATTCGTACCACCTATAGCCTAAATCGTACTTAGAATAAGTCTTTAGTTAAGACATTATAAACGATATAGAAAAATACTTAAGTAATAACAAGAGATCACATTAAAATAAACAAAATTTACAAACACATTATTCTGAATTTTTAACATCAGCTTAAAATATCTTTCTTTGGTTAATAGTCACAAAATCAGTCATAGTGACCTACAAACTAAACTAAAAATAGAAAACAAAATTCAGCTCAGCCTATTTCAGTCCACTGCTGGACATAGGCCTCCCCAAGTTCGTGCCAGACAAAACAAAAGCAAAAAGCCAAGAAACAAAATTATAACTTGTTAATCATACAAATTTAAGCTTAGACAATTATTGTGGTTGAACACAGATATCACAAACGTATTTTTTTATTTTACTTTCGATGCCAGCACATCGGATCATGTACCCAACCTTTACATTTTAGACACTGAATCATATTTTCTTGATAATCTTCCTTACATAGTTGACATAGCCACGATTCTTTTCCTTTTATTTATTTGTTCTTCTTAGATGTTCCGTCCGTCTTTCTTCTCTTTGTGGGTTTATTTTCTGTTATAATTTTTTTAATATCCAATACAGGCTTCTTTCTTTTATTTATGTTTTCCTTGGTTTCTAATTCACTTTTGTGGGGACTGGAAGTTAATTCCATTGCTGGATTAGTACCTTTATTAATTTTTTTAATAAATGTTGTTATGCAAGGAACAGGAGATAATATGTTTAAATGAGTTAGCCTGCTATTCTCTTTTCTCTGTTGAAATGATGGGGTAATTGAAAATTTTCGGCAAGCTCGAACGCAAGTTTTCTAAATTCAGTCGTAGTTAACCCGAAGTACTGTGTAGCTACGGTACTAAAGAATTTAGCCACCCCCTCTCTTCCCGTGGGTGTCGTAAGAGGCGACTAAGGGATAACACAGTTCCGCTACCACCTTGGAACTTAAAAAGCCGACCGGTGGCGGGATAACCATCCAACTGCTGGCTTTGAAATACACAGGCCGAAGACGGGCAGCAGCGTCTTCGGTGCGACAAAGCCAGCCCTGCGGTCACCAACCCGCCTGCCCAGCGTGGTGACTATGAGCAAAACACATAAGTTCACGTTATTTTTGGTGTAAACTTGTGGAGGCCTATGTCCAGCAGTGGACTGTATAGGCTGTAATGATGATGATGATAACCCGAAAAAACAAGACTCCAAATTTATCAAATGCTGTGCCAACATCTCCTCCATATCTGATGACATATCATTAGGTCTTCTAAATTTTATTGTCTTATTCAATCCTTTCAAATGTCTCTGTAATGTAGGTTTTGGTATATTATGTCTTCTACAAGCTTCATTAAATCCGATTTCACCTTTCAGATGCTTCTCTAAAGTTTCGTTCATATCTTCCCGCTTTCAACTCTTATAAAGGTTAAAAAAATTAAGTAAATTAAACACACAATTTTCTGAATGCCTAAGTCGTACCGGTACGAGTAAAGAATTCTGCACAGGTACGACTTATGCAGTGAGGTATTCTAAGTTTCAAAACAAAATTATTGTTATAACCTAAAAAAAATCTACTGTTTAGGTGTACCTAAACGACTGCCAAATTATCATTAAAAATAGACGTAAACAAAAAAATAAGTTGAAAATTACATTCCTTTTATAAAAAACTTACGAATGAGCTGAAAATTTAATTGAAAACTGTTGAAAAACTTACTTTTTGATTATTTTTGCTCCGCAACACGGCCGGCCGTCCGATTGTTTTCACGTGCTTGCTTGGCTATTTAGTTCAGATCTACCTCATCACATGACAATTTTTATACGCGACAGCTGGGATATCACCGAGGTACGACTTAGGCGGTAGTACGACTTGAGCAACCTTACCCTACATCGGCCTTACAGAAGACCACAGCTAAATAATACTGTTTTCAAGCAGTGTTGTGATCCTGTTGGTAAGTAAGGTGACCAAAGCTGCTAGGGGGAATTGGGGATAGGGTCGGCAACGCGTTTGCAATGCTCCTGGTAATGCAGGCATCTATAAGCTGCGGTAATCGCTTACCATCAGGTGAACCATACGCGTATAAAAAAGTTTCTATATTGTGTGATCTACGCAATATTTTTTTTTATTTAACAACCGATATGCGGTTCTTCTGCTAAAAATTAGAGAATATCGTGCGGCCGTAAAAAATATTGGTATGAAGATTTTATGCAGTAAATGCATTAATATGGAAAAAACACAGATTATTTTCAGATAGGATTGATGTACCATCAAGGAACATAGATTATATAAAATAATTTGTTTTATTAATTATATTGTTAACATCAGTAAATCGCTTCATAAAATTGAATTCTTATTTCTGCGTATTCGTGTGAAATTAATGAAATTATTTATCAATGTTTTGAGATCATTTGTGCACGGTGTAATAATTAAATTTCGAAATATCAAAACCAATAATAAAATTAAACGTCACCTTCGAGAAAATTTAACTACCTAAAATACATAACTATGAAGGGTACGATCAAAAGTAAGTAAACTGTAAACCGACTCGCTGACACTATCCCAACTTAGGAACGAGGCCACTAGCGACCACGACTTAATTAAAAGATGACAGCTCTTAAAGCTTAATCAAATCTGTCAATAGTTTTGACACTGACTCTTAGAAAATAGGTTAACATCATTACAAGTTGTTGTGACTTTTTATACTAGCCTTTAGTTTTTAAGTTGTTTGAAAATAGAATAAGGGTCATATTTATTAGAACAACCGTTCTGGCGTTGTGGTAGGTGTTGGGTTCGATTCTCGCTCGGGATGGATATTTGCATTTGTACAAATATTTCTGTCCTGTTTGGTTACTGGTCTTGTGGGTCTCCACACCTTGTCTCGGAGACGTTAAGCTATCATCCCCGTTGTTATCATATACACCCTGATAGCGATCGTTACTCATAGTAGGGAACATACCCGCCAACCCACAATGGAGTAGCGTGGTGGATTAAGCTCCGATCCTTCACTTTTGATATGAATATTGTATTTAAAAATTATAAAAATACATTAATTGCTTGAGTTGTTGGTTTATATACCTATTACGAGTATTATTACTGCATTACTACTTACTATGGGTAAAACACCATTACCGTTTCATTGTTCGATAAAAAACTAAAATAAAGCTATAACGAGCGCTAGACACGTTCATATCAAAATAGTTTTCAACAGTCACCTCAGACGTTTTGTTATATTTTTATTGATTAAAAATATATCATGAGTCGATTTTAATGATTATTTTCCTGTTATGCAAGCTATACCTCAAGGGTGATATTTTGAATTGGATCGAATTCCGACGGAAACAACCCGAATGGAACTTTTTAATGAAAGATACTGGATTACTAGCGATTAATAATGCTTTTATATTTTGTTATTATATTGTAAACGTCATTCTTTTAAAGAAACCCTTATTGTTAATATAAATTAATTACAACACAATGTTTTTCAATGCAATAAAAACAGATTCCAAGACTACTAGATTTTTAGAGTTCCATACCTCAAAAGGAAAAATGGATATATATATATATATATATATATATATATATATATATATATATATATATATGTCTATCAAGACCCTTTTTTCAGGAACGTGTAGAGGTATTTAGCTGAAATTTATACAAATTATTTAAGTCTATTTTCCTTTGGAGTTGTAAAAAATTTAAACTAGTAGCCAACGCAATCAAAAAATACAGTCGTTTATGCTGCAAATTTTCGATACTCACAAGGGAATCAAAACCTACAGGGCACTTCCCGTGAACTCAGAATCTTGAAATTTGGAATAAAACAACGTCTTGTTGTTTTTTCTTATATTATCTCGTCTTATAGTATTTTTGAGAGAAATATTTTTATAATTTTGTTTGTACTGAACCCTCGGTGCGCAAGTCCAACTCGCACTTGGCCGTTTTATGTTATTTGATGCGAACAATTATTGTTATATAGAGATGTGACTATTATCTCAAATCTTTTATAAATTAAAGACAGCACTTGCTTAATTTAAACAAAATTGTGCTCTCTTTTGAATGCTTGAAAATTTTATGAAATTGCAAATTTCATGAAAGGTTTTATTGAATTTTATATACCATTTAAGTGACAATCGATTTCAAATTAGTTTTCAGATAAACTAGTTTTAGCACTTTTTGTTTTCAATTCATACTAGCTGTCCCCGCAAACGTTATTTTGCAATAACACAAAATATCAAATATTTTTCTAAATTTGATCGCAGCACCAACTGTCGGGACAAACTGAAATTAAAATAGAATAATATTTAATATTTGATGATGCGACGGTAGCGCTGTCTACCGGATCCAATGTAAAACATTCCAAAAGTAACAACTACTTATAAATGAAAAATTAGTTAAATAAACATTTTCCAGTGGACCAAATTGTGAATCTAAACCATCCTCGAATCTCCTTGAACTCACACAAAAAATTTCATCAAAATCCATCCAGCCGTCTAGGAGGAGTTCAGTGACATACACGTGCACGCAAGAAATATATATATATATATATATATATATATATATATATATATATATATATATATATATATATATATAAAGATTTAGACCTTTTCTATACACTGCGATGTCAAAAAAGCTGAATAGTTTCTTCGATACTCTCTAATATTAAGTACTTGCTGATTATCTAAAACTAAATATATGCATCAGTTGGATTATTCAATGTCACATATTCTTGTAAAAATAATTATTAAAATTATAATTATTGAAAGGATTTTTTTTTTAATTTAAAAATTAACATCCACTGGCTCAAAATGCCAATGCCTTTTGTTGAATGTTGCATGCATTACATACAACAGACGATTTTTCAGTACAACTATAAATCGACAATCCTGTGACTAGTAAAACTAGGACGTGGTCCGACGCTGACGGTTTTTTCCCCCTTACTAGTACTCTTTGATCACTCATCATTCATTCATTCATAATTTCTGAACATTTTATTATTTTTCTTATCTATGTCTATATTTACACCTAATTGCTAGTTACCATATATGTACACTTATGTTCTACTTACAATATACACTTAGCCTATGTTACTAACAGTAAGAGATTTTTTTAAGTAAAAATATTACAAGTTTATTGGTATAAATAAACGACTTATTAATGTATTATCTTTATATAGAATACTTAGGATTTTAAAACTAATAGCTCTTTACCGCACCCCGCATCTCAATCGGTACCATTTTGAAAACTAGTAAAAAAATAATTATTATATAAAAAGATAAATATTTAAAGAAAATCTATATAAATAAATAAAATGGGAGTGTCTGTTTGTAGTATAAAAATAATTAATGCATATGCATTGTATACACGGTACAAATACCTAAATAAAATTTGTTTCAAATTTTGTCAGTCTGCCTGTTTACTCCGGCTAATCTCTGAAACGGCTGGACTGATTTTGACAGGACTTTTGCTGGCAAATAGCTGATGTAATGTGGTACTCCTTATGAATTAAACAATAACTTTTTTGTTAAATGCCACGCGGACGAAGTCAAGAACACAGCTAGTGTAATATTATATTATCTTAACTAAAGAACAAAATATTTTTAAAACATGATAGGAAGCTTAGTAAATGTTTCTCAATAGTGGCGTCTTTCCAACTTCGCATTTAAGGTACTTATATTTTTACAGCAAGGAGTATAGTGTTAGTGAGACTGGCTCAGTCGATATAGCTTCTTTTGTATATACTTTTGAATTTTCTTTCACAAACGTGATAAAAGGAAAATAAATTAACTTGGCACAATCAACCCGCTGCTGGGCAATGGCACAGTATAAAAAAAGTTATTAAAACTTAATCTATCGTCTGTATTACAATTTCATGGTGGACTTTATGTTATGCGACTAGGTCGGCAAACAAGCGTACGGTTCACCTGACGGTAAGCGATTACCGTAGCTTATAGACGCTTGCAACACACCTCAGTTAGGAGAAGGTTGAAATAGCGATTTTATAACATTTTCAAAATACTAGTGTCGTACGCACATGTACCACTGAACCAGACCAGCCTCATAAATGCTATAGTAATTATTTTTTAGTTGTATGATAATAAGTCTATCAGATAATATTTACTCGTTCTTTCTTCAGAATATTGTGACTTAATAAAGACCCCCGTATTGATAAGTTCTTAAGGAAGTTAAAAGTTATTAAACATAGCATTATATAAAGCAATTTACTCGAATTGTACTCAATAAATACTTTTAAAACTGATACAAACAGTTCCTTTGTTGGGGTCTAGGGCGATGTTTTCCACAATACAATCAAACTTTGACTTAAGAAACTTAACATTGTGTTTTACTGGTTTCCTACTTTGTACGTGTATTCAAATAAACAAAAGATAATTTTAGCTTGAATTCCACAAATATGATGTAAAGTAATCGTTCAAAGGTGAAATAATGATCGTCTGTTTTATATTGTTTGACTAAATACAACAATTACCGTAAAAAAATGACTTGCTTAAGTATCTCTTATCGAAATCATTATAGAAGCATACTCGTACATAAAAATCAAATGAGCCAAATAACGATATGCTAAAATAAAAATAAAACTAAACAAAATATAAGTAAATTATTGACGTTATGACTGACACACATAGAAAATTTTCATATCTTTTCGCAATATTTATCTAAAATTTCACTCATACATTTAATATTATAAATGTATCATGTAAATATTTCCCTCGCGTCCACAGAAGTGCATCAATATTTTGATACTCGTCGAAATATTAAACTGCGTTGTCTAAATGTTTGGACAAAATCTGCTCGTATAAACAACCGAGTTTGGTTAACTTATTATCAAAATTATATAAATTGGAATCGCTAAGTTCCTAATTTACTTCATTTAATTACTTTATAAAAGGAATCAATTCGTTTTATTGACTAGAAGTAAAGTTGCAATCGGTACCTTTGTTCTATTGGAAAATATATTTCTCTTTCGTAATCACTTTTTAATCGTGAAACAGTGTAACGTTTGACCTATTTTGTCTTTGTGTACTAAACTGTTTACTATAGTTGAAGTATATAATTGAGAATGTATATCAAGAATGATAATGTTCTTAATTTATATTTTGACTTGACATTTTTTTTTTAAATAATTTTAACCCTAAAACCATTAACGCTTAAAAACGTAGTTTTATGTTTTGAAAGCTAAATAATTGTGTTTGCAGGCAAACGAAGAAAAACCGCCTTCAATTATATCGATAAGTAATAACACAATGTAGGTAGACAAAAAAAAATTTCGAGTAAATACGCATTATCAAAGATTACTCCAAAAATTGTAATCAGATCTCGATGAAATTTTAATGTGACCACGTGATAAACATCGGCTTTCGGATTAATTAAAAATCATCAAAATCGGTACACCCAAAAAAGTTATGCGGCTTTTCAAGAGTTTCCCTTGATTTCTCTGGGATCCCTCTCTGGGTTTCCTTATCATGGTACCAAACTAGGAATATCTCCTTTCCAACGAAACAAGAATTATCAAAATCGGTTCATAAATGACGGAGTTATCCCCGAACATAAATACAAAAAAAATATATACGGTCGAATTGAGCAATCTCCTCCTTTTTTAAAGTCGGTTACTTACTAATATAAGCACAAACTGCAAAAGTAAGCCCGTCATCTTTTAAGAAAAAGGGTACGTCTAATTTAAAATGTTTATTGATAAAATTCTTGTAATACACTCACTAATGTCTAATTATATTTTTAATAAAATAACAATAAAAATTCAAGTAGCTTCTTTTTATTAATTTAAAGGCTACACTGACCTTATTAGAAGATTAAGTAAGATTTTTTTAATATTTTTCGTGAATGGTACGCTAATGGAAGTCAATGTGTTCACAATTCAATGTAAAAAATTCAAGGAAAACAAGTTATTTATTTATTTTATTTTTATTACGAAATTTACTGTCCCCAATAAAAAAATATATACTCGTACAATATGAAAGAAATTTTATGTTCCAGAAGCTTATACTGACTAATCGACACAAAGAACGCTGTACCATGTTTGAGCTCTATGGCCAGACCGTATAAACTACACACTACACTTGTTATTGTAGAAATTAAATATTTTTAATTCTTCATTGCAGCAACAAAAACACACATTACACAAGTGTTTGAAAAAACAGCCTTATTGCCCCTCAAATTTTCTAACAGCCAAGCTTTGTACATACAAGTAAGTAAAGTGTAGGTTAAATTTATGAATTTTTTTTTTAATTAACATCCATCCAACATGGGATCTGAATTACGCTTATTCTGTTATACACAACTACTTTATTTTTTTTTTGTTTTTTTCTACATTATTTTTTTGTTTTGTCTAAATATATCGTATATGTTTAGATAAAACTGTACACTAGACCATCTATCTACATATATACCAATTCCTCTGACCAAAGTTTGCCTGGAAGAGATCGTTCTTTAGCGATAAGGCCGCCTTTTGTATTTATCTCCTGTTTAATTTTTGTAGTTTTGCTTTTCTGTTACAATAACGTGTATTTTTTATCCGTACAATTTTCATTTTTTTTCTTAAAGCTAAGCTTAAGCACTATTGGAGTATGCTGTTTTTATAGTGTGACACACAAGATACGCGAGTGTCTCATGACCGGTCAAAGTATAATGGAAACTCGGTGTTCTAGGTACAAAAAACCCCTATAAATTGTATTAATTATTACAAATCATCCAATTCTCCAAGAGCTCTGATTACCTTACTTCTGATCAGAGACATAACATTGCTTGAAAGCAGTATTATTTTGCTGTTATTTATAGAAACTGATTAAATTACTTTTCGGTTAATACCTCACTATTACTGAACTTATAGTGTGTCAGAGTAAACACGATGTATTTATCCGTTTTAATGAGAAACCAAATATAAATTGTCTATAATTACTTTATGGTTCCAAATACTTTATGTTTAAGTCGAAATGTAAAGCTTTTTTCAATTACTATATGTATCGACATATATACAATTTGCTTGGCAAGGAATTTTATTTGACAATTAAATACTTTAATAAGGTTGGACCCAATAAAAAACAATTAACGATGCATAAAACAGTAGTGATATTTCAAAAACTTAAATAATATTTGATACGGAATACCAATTATTTTTTTGTTTTGTAATATATCACAATTTTAATAATAATCAGATAAATTGAAAACAGGCTACATTTGAATTAGTGTTATAAATCACTAGAATTCACTAAATAATTGAACGTTCTGATTGATGTGCTTAGTTGCATGTTGATTATTATTATAATTTCATATATTTTTTAATATCATAGTATTTTTAGAGAATTTCATTTGTTAAAATTTTATTTTAAAAGATTAGCTTAGTAATATACTGCTTAAAAAATCAATGTGAACGTTCTAAAAGCTGAATTTACAAATTGGTGTATTGTTTTATTGTGTAGGATCATCATTATCATCATCATCATCATTTTAGTCTATTGCAGTCCACTGCTAGACATAGGCATCCACAGGTTCGCGACAAAAATGGCGTGAACTCATGTGTATACACATGAGTTAAGTAAGATATTCAACACAAATGGAAAGCATTGTTAAGGTAAGGTATAGTGGCGCGTGTAGGCGCCTAAAATACCGTCGTTTTGCGGGCTCGATTCCGGCTCAGAATATAGGTACATATGAAAAAAATTTCAAGGAAATAATTGACAAATCATTTGTTACCGATAAATAATTAAAACTTTCAACTTACCCTATTTTCATTCTACGTTATACAGTTATTAATTATATTATTTTAAACATATTCGCACCTCCGCTTTTGTGTTGTGAAATTTTATACTTAATGAAATTAAACACCAGTGAACGACGTGTTAAACGTGAATAAATTAATTTAGAAATTTACAATAAAATCATGTGTTTTTCTTGTCGTAACAAATTTGCTTAGATATCTTATGATAAATTTGTAGATCTTAATTTGCTTAAAAGATTAACATACGTTGTGATTAACATACTTCAAAGTGTCTATATTTAATGGTTTGAGTACAGTACATAAATGTCTTCTATAGTTTTCTTACACGATAATCTTTTAAACTTAAAACCGATTTACTCGTTTTAATAAATGTAATTTTATTATACTTCTCTGATAATAATTAACTATAATTTGACACTCCTTTGTTTCAAATTCCGATCAAGATTGCTTTCTGTCCTATAAAATAAACACGTTTATATCGTTTAACTCTTTTTTGTTTATGAAATGTATATTTTGACAGATTTTTGACGTAGCTTAAGACCATATTGATTAAAGGAACTAAGAAGCCAAAGAAAAACTACGTAATGTATGAATATCTATATTATTAAAAGTTTAAAAAATATAGACGATAAAGGAAAATAGTTCATAAAGCAGCATTTTAATATTAATATTTTTAAAACATTATTCGCAGTCGTTGAATTCTTTTTTCTACGAAAGAAAATTGCTACAACTCTGTAAAATACATCGGCTCAACCGGTAAAATATTAGAATTTATAATAGAATACAGAAAGTGAAGAAAAAATCTTTAACATATAAACAGTTTTAACAGTTTACCCTATCGTTCTCAAATACAAAAACCAAACACTCACCAATCTGCAGGCGAGTACTACTAATGAATAAATGAAACTCTTTCGTAGAACTCTGTACTTTTAAGAGAATTTTTATGTGAACCCTTATGAAAATTTTACCTACAAAATCTCTAGAGCCTGCGACCGCTGACAAACCGAGTACCGGTGTTTGAATACAAAATGACATCTTATTTTACTTCTAGATTTTCCTTCTCATATCTTATTCCGTTGAGACTTGATTATTACAAACACGTAATAAAAGGGAAATATCACTTTAGTGGATGTTTTTTTTTTCTTGTTCCTGTATAGGTATGTCACATAATTGCATAATATTTACTCTAAGAGGTCGTTTTGTATTTATGTGTCTTTAATCTGTTATAACGAGTGTATGTTTGTGTTTTTCATAATGATTTGCATTTATTGTGTATCTAATTAATTTACTGGTATCGTTTATTAAGCCTAGATGCTATAATTACATACCAAATCGGATAACGGCCAAAGAGATGAATATTTGCCATTCGACCCGAGAAATGACGCAATGAGATTATATCAGCTGGTAATTTTAAGCAAAATCGCATAGAGAAGGCCCAATAAGTAATCTTGTTATAATCATACTGAATATGAAGTCACCAATCATCTCTATTGTTAATAAAAATGTTGATTATATTGAACACATTATTAAACTTCTGTATAAATTTGTATAAAATTAATGTAAAAAAAAATAATAATCAAAAACAAACATTTCATTAGAAGATATTTCTCCTAGCATATCTGAAAAATATAGCACGGAAAGATATTTAATTTTGATTTAAAGACTTAAAAATGTAAACTATAATTCATTCACGTTTATACCGAATTTTAACCTCTAATTCTTTTGGTTTAAATACACAAAGCAATTAAAATGCCATGTAAGAAACAAAAATTCACGACAAAACAACAGGAAATATGTCACACCTTACCATAATCCCATCGGGCTATTTCCCTCTAATATATTAAATATGAGAGTCGTGAGTATGTGACCCTTATTATTATAATTAAGTATGACTACACTAAATTAACTAGTAATTAGCGCTTGCTATTTTGCAAAATCAACAAGTCCAATAACTCCAAAATATGAGATTATAAATACATGTAGCTAAGAAGATACTTGGTATTATTCACATATTCAAGCAATAATCGTGTTTGCTCGCAAACGTAAAAAAAATGGTAAAACCAAAAGTGCACGTCTGCAATGTTAAGAAATATTACACATTTGCTTTCAATCCACCACCAAGCATTATTCAATTAATAGGTATTCCACTATGTTTGAAAAAGTACTTCAAAATATTGTTTTTCTAATAAAAAGCCACAAAAAAATATATATTTCGGCAAAATAAACACGCTTTCATGCCATAAAATTAAATTACATTTTAAACCTTTTTTATTTCCGCGAAAACGCAATCAGCTATTATGGTGACGTAATATGTTTAAAAACAAAAGTCGTGTATGACGTATATAAGACCAAATTCGTTCAATACATCAAACGTTCAATACCTTATACATATGCTCTTTGTCGTTCAACGTTAACAGCTACAAATATTTAGTGTTTTTGTGTAAAATAATGAATTACAATAGTTATTGTTGGTGTCTAGTGTCTAGCTGTACAAATACTAGCATTAAAAAACGATTAAGTCTTAATTTGGCAGTAACATAAGGAATAAAACATAACCACATTAAAAAAAAACAGTATAATATAACAAGTAATACTTACAAAGATGTTTTAACATTCCGAAATTCAGCACAACGGAAATCTGGGTTACATGCAACAAACTTTGCAACCATCATTGAATCAATTTTTGGCAGATTCATACTATCCGCTTTTACAAAACCTTTTTGCATTTTAATAAATAAATAGGTAAAAATGAAATGCACTAACGAAAGAGCATAAGTATTACTCCTTGAAGTTAAAGTTGATAGATATGTACCTATCTGTTTACAGCTCTGACAGAACTTTGTTTTTGTTACTGTCCGTATGACGTCATACCATGGCGGGTCGTATTTTAGGTCACGTGATATACAGATTAAAATATACGACTTTTAATTTCAATATAATAAAACAATAGTGTGCTTTTATGATTCCAAATCAGAATATTTAAGTGTATTTTTACATAAATTTTAATTTTTATCGAATTTTATCATTTATTTGTCACTACCGAAAGTACCCTATTTAAACCAAATATTATACGACTCATAATGCGAAGAATTAGTGTGTGCTTTACTATCGACATTTTTTTGCCTCTTCTCCTAAACTATGTTTTTTTTTTAATTTATGGAACTAGGATAGTTTTGGTAAAGCTTTAGATTAAGAACCATCGAATTTTGTGATTTTAGGAACCTCTACCCCCGGTACTGCTGCTACTTTTCGAAACTCCATGGTTATGAGGATATTATGAAGATATTCATGATTAAAGTTTTGAGATCAGAAGAAAATTTCCGCAGCTTTCACACGTTATTTTCACATTTCACGCGTTATTTACACAATTCACAAGTTATTTTCACATTTCACACGCTATTTTTACATGTTATGTTAAATATGTTATTTTAAATCTGCAAAAAAGAGCATGAGTGGCACTTCTCGCAGCGCCGGAGCTATAGTGGAGTCAGACGCGGAGCTCGAACGTATTATAATAGCTTTAAATTCTTCTTCTAATCTCAAAACTTTAATGGATATCTCCATAATATTTCCATAACCATTGGTTTCCGAATGATGGCAATGTTACCTAGTGTAGCTTCCCCTCCACCCTCCGCCCTCTACGCCTCAAAACACCATATTTTGATGGTTCTTAATCTAAAGCATAGCCATATCATATTGCATTTTATTGTATATATAATTTAACTTAGAATAATTCTGTAATCATCAAAAATTTATTTATTATGGTATTTTAAAAATGTTTATTATACCTCAATTAAATTTAAGTGGGACCACATGATAGGCTCACTTTTCTATAAAAAAGAATAAAACATCAAAATCGGTATACCCAATCAAAAGTAACATACATAAATATAATCATCATTGGCCTTAGTCCGTCTATTGCAGACGATTTAGACAGTGTCGCCTAGGACACTCTTCAGAATTACGCTGAGTTCAAATATAACGGTAACATACATACTACAATTAAATTGAGAAACTTTTTTGTAAGTCGTATAATAATCGTTTTTAATAACAACTATAACTATCATCTTCTATACATTGTGAGAATGATAATAACTTTTATTTTAGTAGGTAAATAGCTGCAAAACGAAAACATAGTTAAACAAAACGTGGAACTATTCCATATTATAATTATGAATTCATATTTACCCTACTCAAACTTAAGTAATCGATAACTTCGTCAACCATAACTATGTCGCTGTAAATTTACCAACCCACATGTTGTATAATTTACGATACCGTTATTATATTATCATTAAATTGCCAGCAAGGGAATAGTCTGATACGGTTGCACTAATGTAATTACACCCCCAATATCTTGCCTTTGACTTCGTTTCAAAGTCATATAATATTAAACGTAGCTGTGGTAATATAAGTGATTGTTGTGTCGTTGTCGGGAATATGCGATGGAAAGGAATTCCCTTGGTTATTCTTTATGTTAGTAGCGTTTCTTTTTACCGTAGTCCCAAATAAGATAATTATGTTCTTACATTCGTACTATAAGTATGTTATAATGATATGTCAATTACATGTCAATACTAAGCTTATCTAAGATTATAAAAGGAAGCATTTTTTTTGTTTTTATTGATTGAAATGGTAATATAATTAGATTAATCATTAGAACTAAATTAGATTATTAGCTATGAACATGAACATCATGTCATCATAGTAGTGGAAAGTAATTACAAAAATTATCACACCTCAGACTAGTCTATAGTTACGTATATACTGTGAAAAATTATAAAAAACCTAAAGATATAGTGAGACACGAATTCGTATTCAACGGAGTAAATTCGACAGAACAATTGAACGGCACTAAAATTTAAACGTTGTTCTGAAACAAAATGACATTAAGATTCGATTAACTTGATCCTTCTGTGCAGTACGACGATAATGTGTGGGGGAAAGCGAGTACGAAGGCAAGTGACGATTTAAGCTGTAAGGGTTAAAGTTGTGTGCGATACTCTACAAATTGAGTAGATGTAGGATAATGTTACAAAATTAGTTGATGCGATTTTGACAGTTAAAGTTGTCCTACCGTACAAGGATGAAAAAACAGGAAACTTTATATTTTGCTACTTATATAACTTTACTGTTTTTTCGTTCAAAACGAAAACAAAAATATATCCCATTTTTTTAAGGCAGCTCTGTTTATTTTTAACCGACTTCCAAAAAAGGAGGAGGTTCTCAATTCGACTGTATTTTTTTTTTTTTTTTTTTATGTATGTTACATCAGAACTTTTGACCGGGTAGACCGGTTTCAACAAATTTTATTTTAGTCGAAAGGTGGTGTGTGCCAATTGGTCCCATTTAAATTTATTTGAAATCTAACAACTACTTTTCGAGTTATATCTAATAATGCGTTTTACTTGACGCTTTTTTCGTCGACCTACGTTGTATTATACCGCATAACTTTCTACTGGATGTACCGATTTTGATAATTCCTTTTTTGTTGGAAAGGGGATATCCCTAGTTTGGTACCGTGATAAGAAAACAAGGATTTGATGATGGGATCCCAGAGGAATCGAGGGAAACTCTCGAAAATCCGCAATAACTTTTTACTGGGTGTACCGATTTTAATAATTTTTAATTTAATCGAAAGCTGATGTTTATCATGTGGTCACATATAAATTTTATCGAGATCTGATAACTACCTTTTGAGTAATCTTTGATAACGCGTAGTTGCTTGACTATTTTTTCGTCGATCTACGTTGTATTACTCGTCGATGTAATTGAAGTCGGTTTTTTTTTCGTTTGCGAGCAAACACAATTATTTAATTTACCTATATAGTTATGGCATATATATCTACTCTGTTAAGGGTGACTTTACATCGCATCCCGGGGCTATCTTTGGAAGCAACGAGACTCATCATCGGAAAACAGAACCCCGTTCAAAACGGGTCGTCTTACTTATGTTACAAAGACAAAACAAAGTGTGAAAACTCTTTTTCCACCCTTTTTAGGAAAAGTGAAACAGACTAAGTTTTGGTATCGTTTTTAAAAGCTTTGACTATTATTATCCTTATAAAAAATTCATGAAAACATAAGACACACGGACTACACAATATAATCATGTTACCCTTTCATTTTTAAATTTTCAAAATTTTAGCTATTTTTTTTTTCTTTATATACCTAGTTATACTTCACTTGAAACTATTGTTTTGTTATTATTGTCACACATAAACTTCTACGTTTTATGTTTTATGACTTTATTTATGTAAATAAATAAAATAAATAACAAAGAATGGAAATAACTTTATTTTTTGACGATAATACATAATAAATATTTCAAATTCACATTCAAATATAACGTTTTTTGGCTTCTAAATCACAAAAAAAAATCAGTTCACAATAAGTAATAATTACTTTTTATTTTAAAAATTTGAAGGAAATATTAATGACAGTATTTTAATTAAGATTACTTTGAATGTCTCCATTGTGCATTACTACAACATATGAGATAATTCAATATTTTCATCGAATATAATCGACTATGTTTTACACTAACAAAATTATTACAGAACTAAGAAGTTATTATTACCATTTCCCTGTAGCAATAACAAACTTCTTAATTGGAAGTAATAAATATTGTTTGTGAATCAACTTGATTTTACTAGGGCGTGTTATTTGTTCACCTCCGCCGTAAAAAAAAATTAGAGGTTCTGAAGAATGCCTATAAAATTATGCAGTCAAATATGCATATAAATTATTTCAGTATAATTATTTCACAATGTGTATTTCATGCATGATCAGTGCGTTTTCTGTCATCATTTGCTATCTGTGGACTATTTAGTATTTAGGACTCGAAGTACGCTTAATTTCTTTAATATCATCAAGCAACATTTAGCACACATGAATGGTTGGAGAGTTAGTGACGGTTCAGGAGATCAATTATTATTAGTCATAAATCGATTATAAAGATACACTTAATTTTTTACTGTGAAACTCGCAGACTTTTCTGCAATCACAAACAGCGTTTACATATCCGAGCAAGGATGTGCCATTAAATAAATGATTTGAAACAAAATCGCCGATGCGATTACACGACCACCACAGATAATCTCTCCCGGCTGATTAATAATATGAATTAGCTATCAGATTATTCTAGAAAAATATAAAGATAATAACATTTTGATTTTTTAATTTTCATTTATTTACTTTATTGTGCACTGTATTAAAATAAAATATTTATGTGTGTATATGACACATTGTTTATTATACAGTATTTGCGCAGTAGATTTATAATTTGTTGTATAGAGCTTTTCCTTTCCAGCCATTTCTTTGTTTATCAATCAAACCTTATAGGATTTATAGCAAGAAATACACTGGAAACTCTGACGGGTTTGCTTATTAATTTAAAAAATAAGGTTTTACTGCTTACAATTTACAACGCGATACGAATCAGTCGTCTATGGTAATTTTTTAACAGTATTAAATGTTAAAGCAATTTAGCAGATAATATATAAAAAGAAAATATTCAAATTGATATTTATATCACAAATTATTTTATTCAAGTAGGCTACAAAAGCACTTTTGAATCGTCACTTTACAAATTACATTTGTTTCAATTAATCAAACATAGTAACAGTGAAACTACCACTGATTGGGAATATGATTTAAATAAATCGAGTAAATTATGAGATGTCTTATAAAAATAACAGTAATATAAAATGTTACTTTATAGCTTCAAAATGTCAAAAACTTTTATTCCTTGTTCAATTTCAAAGAATTTACAATTTTGTTATGAAAATAGACTTAGACTAGAGATATACAAAAGATATTAGAATTGTTACGTCAGCTGTTCGAAATCTCGGAATCCTAAATTACAATTATACAGATTCATAATATGTGGAAAGTTACGAAATCACGGTAACCCAATGACATAGTACTGTAAAAGCTATTGAGAGGAGTGACACATTTTACGAGTTTGGGAAACATAAACTCCAGTCACTTGTCACGCTTTACGGCTTCCTATAACCTAGATATGCATACCTGAAGATCAAATAATTAATCAAACCGAGAATATGATTGTATTTACAATATTTGTTCTAAACAATTATATAGTTTATTTTGTAAATTTTAATGGATACGCAATTGAATACTTACACAAAAAACTTCACTTAAATTTATTTCATTGTCTTCATTTTTTGAACGACTAGAGACTAATGTGATACCTACTTATAATAGCAGCTTTTAGTATAAATTTTAGGGATCTGTATGTAAATTGCTTATATATAGGTCAAACTAGGTACATGTATTAGAAAAACAAAAAAATAAATATTCTTGATTGTCCACTGCATTTAATCTTTTATATACATATGTAGTTTTAAAGGCTTGCAATATTACCAAACGTGCACATATTATTTGCCAATATCTTTCGTATTTCAGAAAACAGGAAATTTTTTATTAAACTACCTCTATATTTTATAACAATATAATTGTGTTTGCAGGCAAACGAAGAAAAACCGACTTCAATTATATCGACAAGTAATACAACGTAGGTAGACGAAAAAATAGTCAAGTAAATACGCATTATCAAAGATTACTCCAAAAGTTGTAATCAGACCTCGATGAAATTTAAACGTGACCACATGATAAATATCGGCTTTCGATTAAATTAAAAATCATAAAAATAGGTACACCCAGTAAAAAGTTATACGGATTTTCGAGAGTTTCCCTCGATTTCTCTGAGATCCCATCATCAGATCCTGGTTTCCTTATCATGGTACCAAACTAGAGATATCTCCTTTCCAACAAAAATAGAATTATTACAATCGGTTCATAAATGACGGAGTTATCCCCGAACATATATATATATATATATATATATATACGGTCGAATTGAGTAACCTCCTCTTTTTTGTTGGAGTCGGTTAAAAACCGATGGTATCATATGTAATGTAGGTATTTTGAAATATACTTATTTTTAGTATTTATTGGGTTACTTTATTTGATAAAAATAACAATAATAACTAAAATGGTAAAATTTGACTTTAGTTTTGCTTTAAGATTCAAAAAGAGTTTGTGCGTAATCCACAACGCATATACACTGTGTGTTTGCGGATATGTCCCTACCGAGAGTAGCGATCGCTATCAAGTTGTTATGATAATCGGGACCGACATCGATAAGTTGCTCGAGGTAAGGTGACACCCGCAATGCTAGACATCCAGACCAGTGAGAAATATTTTAACTAAAACAAATATTCATAACGAGTGAGAATTGCACCTGTAACCGTCGGTGTTTAGGCGCCGACATGACATACGCACCACTATATCAGAGCGGTATCACTTAAAGGTGCCAACTTAAATTTTGTTATTATATTAATAAAACTAGCTGTGTGTGTGCGCAATATTATCATATAGCCTATAACCCTTCGTCGATAAATGCACTATCCAACCCAAAAATAATATTTCATTTCAAACAAACTTTTCAGCTTTATAATATTCCCATAGATATTTATTCACTTCCATTTGCATTATACCTGATCTGCACGTCAATTGCATTAACCTGAAAAGTCCGGATAAGTCAAATATTTACAACAAAAAATTACCTGAAATGCACGCGCGAGGGAAAAGCAATTTACGTCGAGACGACGTTTGAGTGATGCATGGTGGAAATATGTCATGTATATACTCATACTTGTGAAGCGTGAGTTTATTTGAGTAGATTTTAGTTCAGCACTAGTAATAAAAGCTAACTTCCCTATTTAATTTAAAGTTTCTGTAGAGGTTTTGGCTACAGTTGAAAAGGGATTTTGGTTCCACTTCGTAACTTTACGCAACGTAGGATTTCAGTTATACCAGATGATATTTTAAATAGTCGAGATATTAATGCAAGACTCTCATTACTTTATTATCGTTCTGTTTCTGAAAAAAAGAATATTTGAAAGGAGATGGCGACTTTTGGGCCAAAATGTAATGAGTGGAAATATTGATTAAAAAATTGGTCATATTTTTTTATTTTAAAATATACAATATCAGCTCAATTCTGAATCTAGAAGCGGAGAAAATTGAGAAAGATAGTTTTCATCAAATTATTTGAGTATCGATTCAACTATAATCGATTACAGAATTCTAAAAGAAAATGTTTGCACTAGTTAATTAACTCAAGATATTTAAATGCACCATTAAAGCTGTAAACAATAAAGTGCATTTAAATAAAGTTACATTAATACCGACAATATCAATTAATATCTGATAAACCAAAATGATTATCGATTTTATATCGATTTAAAATAAATCATATTTTTAATGACAGCTTTGACAGCTGACTAACAATAATACTGTGTCCGTCACTCGTTTCGTGTTTACTGTTTTCCGATGCATTCTGAGTCCATTCCTGATATTTATTTATGATTTCAAGTGTATATCAATATTTGTAGTGAGTTTTTAAACAGTCTTCACTAAATATAACAAACATTAATGCTACAAGAACTTAGTGATCGGGTTTTTTTATAGACATTGTAACATAACCTCACTTTTACAAAAAGTCTAATAACTCCACTTTCAGATAGCCAAAATATAGATAATCTTCAGCGAGGGAGCAATAAGCCTAAATGCATTAATTGATACCATTTTCATGTCATTACATTTTGGCCCAAGAATGTATGGAATCGTATCATTCTTCTTTGACATCATTATCGTATGATATCCTAAAATCACTGTAGGTGTGAACATTCGCAAAAAGTGTCGTTTACAGACCAAACCTACCTAACCCTATTATATACGACCCTAATACTACTAAATATCAAGTAAAGTGAAGGGAAAATGGATCTTTCTTATCAGATATATTAATTGCCTTATTATATAAAGAGCGAATGTGTTTGCGTCAATCCCGTACGAAAATCCACGAGGTGTTTTAACTATCTGGTGTACTTTATCTCTCTTATGTATAACCATCACGCCATTGCCATCACGTAGCAAGTATGAACAAACGGTATGTATATTATATATAAGTGTGTGTATGTGTGCGGATAACTTGGTAAATATATTATAACAATACCAAAAGTCCCAATGGTTTCTCTTCTGTTGCGCATTTGTTGTGAAATACAAGAAGTATTTAACAATAGTCAACGTCTGACTAAAAATAAGTACATTTATTGAAATTCTAATTTAACATAAACACTCTAGAAATAAACTCTTAAAAGTGCTGTTAAATTTATTCGTTGGTAACTTTTCAAAGTTGAATCAATTCCGAACTGGAAGGTTATGCTAATGTTAGCATCAATCATAGTTAGACCCTACTTACCTTCACGATTGTACCTTGATCCACTAACACAACATCCATTAGCTATTTTATTTTTATTTATGTGTAAAAATATCTTAAATAAATTCATGTACTGTTTTTCGCACTTCTAACAAACTAAATTGTCCTGAGAATGTAATATGTCTGGTCGTTTGTCGTTGTGTATTGTGTGTGTTTCCAGACCACCGACACAGGAGAAAATCCTACTGGGGGACGTTTATTTATTTATTTATTCCTTTCGATTAAAACACGAATCATCGAAATTATTTGTAAATAATAAACTGCCACTGCCCTCTAGTGGATAATATAGCTCACTGCGTAGATGCAGTCGTGTAGCATCATTTGATCGATCAGGTTTCTCTCGAAGATAAGATTAGAAATGAAACTATCCGCGAGAGAACGAAAGTAACCGACATAGCCCACAGAATTAGCAAGTTGAAGTGGCAGTGGGCTGGTCATCTGTGTCGCAGGACCGATGGCCGTTGGAGTAGACGGGTCCTGTAGTGGAAACCGCGTCTTGGCAAACGCAGTGTGGGACGTCCTCTGGCCACTTGGACCGATGACCTACGTAAGATTGCCGGTGTAGGCTGGATGAGGATTGCGGAAAACCGGGATGTCTGGTGCGAACTTGGGGAGGCCTATGTCCAGCAGTGGAATGCCATAGGCTGAAGTGATGATGTGATGATGACACAAATAACTAATAATACAAAATAAATACGCGTCATCAAAGATTACTCATTACATCTCGATCAAAATTAAAAATAACTAAAAGCATCAGCTTTCGATTAAAATAAGAATCATCAAAATCGGTATATCCAGTGAAAAGTTTTGCGGTATAATACAAACGTAGAACAACGGAAAAATAGTCAAGCAAATACAAATTTTTAGATATAACTTGAAAAGCACTTCTTAGATCTCAATTAAATTTAAATGGAACCAAATGTCACGCATCACCTTTTGATTAAAAAAAGAATATACATAAATTAGAAACCTCTTTTTGGAAGTCGGTTAAAAAGGAGTTTGTGATATTCTTAAATGTTTTTTCATCCGAAATTATTCAATTTACGAAACAAGTTTAACGTAATTAAATTCTCAGCTTTCATTTTGTGTACTTAGGATTTATTTATAACGTTATTTTACTTAAATTAGGGAATTTCATTAGCGTTATTTATTACCTTCATTACAAAAACTTTCTCTGAAGTATTTCAAAGCCTTATTTTTTATTATTAGATCTAAATCTTTGTATAGTAATATATTTACCAACAATACTATTTGAAATCTTCACTCTGATAAATGAACTGTACTGTTAAATAAACTCTGTATCACTTACTGCATGATACCTTTATTCCTTGAACGTTGTTTCTGTATGTATATGTATACAAAAATATCTAAATAATTTTCTCACGCAAAACAAGGAGTGACTTTAAAATGCCTTAACGAAATACATTTTATCAATGAATATTTAACAGTAACTAATAGTGACAGTGAAATAACTCAAACAATCTATCATTATTATTGCAGTAGGTATTATGTTATCATAATTACAATGCTTCACAATAATATCCCACTGCTGGGCATAGGCCTCTTTCCCCGTGTATGAGAAGGATCAGAGCTTAATCCACCACGCTGCTTCAATGCGAGCTAGCGGATATATTCCCTAATATGCTTAGTTGTACATGATAACAACTGGGACCGAAGGCTTAGCGTACTATCCGAGGTACGGTGGGTAAACCCACAAGAATTGCACAAGCACCCAGACCATGACAAACATCTGTATGGCCAATACAAATGTTTATCATGTGCGGTGATCGAACCCGCAACCGCCAGCGCAACAGTCGCAAACCAGTGCCGTGACTGTTGCGCCAACGCGGCGTCGTCACAAACTGACTAATAATAAATAGTTATTGCTCATTGTTACTAAATGTTCGTCTCTTTGTCTAGCACAGATATCGTTACAGTTATTAGATGACATAGGACCTTTTTTACTGAAATAACAGAAACAAGTAATAAATCGGGTTTTAAAGCAGGTACGTTTTTTTTTTTAATTTAAAGAATTTAGTTAGTCACAAAATCAATAAGCGACTCCGTTATCGTCGAGAAACCTTTTTACTCGATAATCCGCTTTCGTACAGGCCGTAAGCCCCTTGAGGGATTATGACGTTTAGGACTCGACAACCCTTCGCACCGTAATTCTACGATTTGTTTGTTTGTCTTTTATATGTACGCTTTCATTTTATATTAGAACAAGAGCTGGCACACATTTTTTCCCAAAAGTACCTACTCAGGTTGTTGGCATTGTTGAAACTTATGCTACATTTTTTTTAATAGATTATAAAAAACGCAGTCCTGGCTGAAGAGTAATGACACAACGCTTACCTTTTTTTTAGTTAATTAATATTTTTTGGGTGCAATATATTTTTAAGAGTATCTTATTAAAAAAAATATTATTATTTTTTATTATTTATTTAACAATGGAAAAGCTCTAGTAGTGGTAAGTTCTAATCCTTATAAGATAATGGCATATTTTTCTGTTGACGACTTATTATAGCTTCATTATTCTGAAGCAACACAAACTAGCTACATAAGTGTGTTAGTTCTCAAACGACTACAAATTACATCGACAAGGGTGGTGGAATATACATTATTAAAAAAAAACTCAAAAAATACTCTAGTCTGATCACGCTTAATTTAAAATGGAACTACACCACAAGCACCAGCTTTCTATTCAAAAAGAGACGAACAAATATCATGAAGACCTATACCAATATAAAACGTGAGAAAATAAACTTTCCTTTGTCTTATTCTTTCTCTTTTACTGAAACTATCCTCTACCTTTGTAAAGAACCGAGTATTGTTTCCTTGAAATCTTAACTTAGAAAAATATTTTATAACTTTTTCATGTTTAGTGTTTATTTTATATCGCTACAAATGAAATAAAAACTTACAAAATGTCAATGATATATCCCAATAAAAACTAACCGTTCGAACATATTCTCACCCCAACTAAACACTAAATCTGCGCTTGGATGAGTATTATAACTTACAAGTGTTTCGTTTTGCTTTTAAAAAAATACTACACTAAAAAAGATGATATAAAACGGTCAACGATCCGTATAATCATGCTTACCGCTTTTGTTCCTAAGTTACTTTTTCGCTAGCAATATAAAAAGGCTGTAGTTAAATTGAAATATGTGTACTCTTGTAGCTCGAGACGATTGCGAAATTCCCGCGTTTGCGACATAGTACTAAGAAGCGTTTTCAGTTTTATATGTGTGTAAAATTCACGAATTACTTTTGAACGGTTTCTTATGTTATTGTTTAAATTAGAAGTGCAAATAAATATTAGTTTATTTACTCGTCGTAGTGACTAATTCAACAATTACCTTGATCTTAGTATATTGCACCTGACCTTAGAACCCGGTTTTTTTTTTCTTAGATATTTATTAATAAATTACATTTCAGTTTTAAATATTACCGAATCATGTAATCTCATTTTATATTAATCTTCACAGAATCCTGTTTATCATTTCATTTATTTTTCTGTAATATTTTACCAATGCTACAAGTGTTGCGTTAAGAAAATAAAACATAATAATTGTGTTTGCAGAGAAACGAACAAAAACCGACTTCAATTATATCGACAAGTACGATCAACGTAGGTAGACGAAAAAATAGTCAAGTAAATACGCATTATCAAAGATTACTCCAAAAGTTGTAATTAGATGTCGATGAAATTTAAATGTGACTACATGATAAATAGCGGCTTTCGATTGAATTAAAAATTATCAAAATCGGTACACCCAGTAAAAAGTTATGTGGATTTTCGAGTTTCCCTTTATTTCTGTGGGATCCCATCATCAGATCCTGGTTTCCTTATCACGGTAAAAATGGACACTTTTTGATTTTGCTTAATTTAATGTTATTAATATTTTACATAATTGTATATATATTATTTCTTTACGCCAGGAAACCTTAATATAATTGACTAAAAATGGCTGTAATAATTCGAGAATATTAATCTCTAGTTTACTCTATAATACTCTCGAAAATTTTCACTTAATAACTACGCATTTGAATATTTTTAATGACTCATAAAGTTCTCGTTTATTTCATTTTGCTAAGAACAAATGTACAGATATTAAACTCAAGACTGATATTGTTATCTCGTCTGTAAGTTTAGTAAGTTTTAACATCATTCTCGTAAATTCTCGTTAAATTAAGTCTTCAAGTGCTTTTTAATAACAATTAAGTAATGAGTAAACACATTGTAATCGTATAGAACGCCCGTTTAGGTTATATTTTGTGTATAATTTGTGATCGTAAAAAAATTCATAAAGTTGATCCATAGTTTAAAAAATGATTATTTATATCACATAGAGAATATAAATAAATATAAATCAAATCAAAATTTCACATCACTGCGATATGAAATTTCATTCAATTTCCAAGCAACGTTACTGAGAATTATTTTAAGTGTTACGCATATATAAACACACAGACGTATCTTGAAATACTGCTTTACGAATAACACAAATTTTAATAGATAAAGTACACTTATTAGAAATCAAATCTTACATTTTAATACACAAAATGTTATGTTACATTTATGTGCATGCTATTATCAATTCCTGTAGTAAGTATATTTATGCAAATCTCCTTGAAAGTGGTATAAGTTAGGTTTGTCCTATCTACCTTTGCATTTGTATGAATAAAACCACATTTGACTGGACTTCCACGCATAAATACCAAGTTAATATATGCAAGCTCAGCACGTATGTAGCATGAAGTGGTAAGACAACATATAGTATATACATATATGTATTGACGTGATTTTATATTACAAAAACTATAATTGTAAGCCTAGATGTAATTAACTACATCCGTATATATATTACTTAATTAACAAGGCAAGTATCATATTTTAATAGAAAAATGACATAGAACTGTGGTTACACTTATGATTTGATGATGACATTACTCTCTGAATACGTGACAAGAGCGTTACTAAAAGTGTGAAACATGTAAAAACGTTACAATTTTTATATTTTATAATTATGCCTGAAATACACACATGGTACATATTTCCTAAGATATACAATTTAATGTATTTTGTATAACAATCGATTGTTATAAAATTCATAATATATTTTTAAAGCAATACATATCGCCTACATGAATATTATACTCAGACTTGGATAGAAATCGAACTCACTATCCCTGATTGGAGCAAAAATCAGAGTCACTTATACATGCATCAACGGGCTAGAGGCAGTATTAAAAAGCTTATACAAATGCATGATGCTTCTTTTTTGTTCACTTTACAGTTTATTGTGAGGAACAAATTCAAATTCGTATCTATAGATTGTCATAGAAATGTATCTCCAAACATGAAAGATTCAAACAGTCAATATTTCACCACATCTCACACTCAGACAATTAATCATCGATTGCGGCTCTCAATCACGAGCCGAATGTCCGAGCATCCGACTTTGATACCGCTTTGCGTGATGGATGAAGATGTCCGTACAAGTGATTAGTCATGTTCCATGTTTCAAAGGAACGTTATTCATAACCTTTTCATGTATGACTAATTAATTATACATTAAATACAAAATGTGCTCCGTAGCTTTACTGTAATATTTTAGAGAAAAATGGCTTACATTCTGTTCTCAGCGTAAGTAAAAATATACATAATAAGTCGCAAGAGGTTTAAAACCACTACTCACAAAGTTTCAGTGTTTTTTTATATGTACGAGCGAATGTAGATATATGAAATATAATATTGTAACTTAAATAGTACTTATAATAATAGGTACTAAATATTTTATATATTAAATTACACATATCTCAGCTTTCGTGTTTCGTGTGATATAGAAAATGCTATTTTCGTTCTGTGTAATATTATAGAATTCTTTTGTACACTTTTTTTAATTATTATGTTAATTAGTTTATTTGTTACGAAATTCGTAACAATTTGAAAGAATATGTCGTATTTATTATAACCGAATTCAACTCCTGTAAATCTGGTAAAACCATAACAAATATTACAATGTCTCAAAACATTGTTCTGAAGTATTAACTATTCTTTTTTGTATATTTACTAATGGCTGCATTTTGCTGGTATTAACTAAACCTTTATTATAGATATTGCCTCTTTTATTTTTCTTTGTTTAAGCAGTAACATGTTTTTGGCTTAATTGATACTAATGTCACAGGCTGTGCTGATAAATTAACATCAGGTGACCCATTTTCCTGTTTATTAGCAATTTACATAAAAAATACTATTAATTCTGGGTCAATTGCTACAATGATGACCGTCAACGACCATAAGTGTCATTTACGTAAGCATTCAAAATCCCAAACGGCTTTTTTGTGTACACTTAACAAACATTAAATCAATAAATATACTAAATAAGAAGGGGTTCATACAAATCTGTGTAATCTCTAATTTTTTCCGGTTAAATCCAGATTATTGAATAACTTTGTATTAAATTACTTTCTAATTATTGTCTTATTTAATTTTGACCTCCAAATCAAATTTTAATTAGCCATCTATTATTAGTTTTTTACCTCTCTCTAGTTTATTTCGTCGCGTAAAAAAATATATCTTTTCCTTCACTCTTAATCTTTTTTTTTTACGCGCGACAGTATCGGCAATACGCTTGCAATGTTCTTTTTTTTTTATTTGTTTGCCGATTTAGCTATATAGGTATTACAGTACAAGGTTGTCTTAATTTATGAAAGATACTCATGTATTTTCACCAAGATATTTCATTACTATACGTACAATAAGTACCCTGGGTCTCAAATTATACATGACTAGCATACCACCCCGGCTTCGCACGGGTATTTAACAAAAATTTCAAAATATTGTTTTCCCTAATTTTTTTGATCATATAATAAATATTATGACCTATATCACCTGCAGATAGTGTAGCTTCCCAACAGTGAAGAAATTTTTCAAATCGGTACATTAGTTTTGGAGCCTACTTAATGCAAATAAAAAATCTAATCTTACCTTATACATTATCTTTATAATATTAGTATAGAAATCATTTCACAAAGCAGCATGAAAATTATGAACCTCTTGTTTAATTTATGTGAAAAAAATATATAATTTTAGTACACATCATGCCCGTGTGGGACCCTAATGGCCAGGAGTCAATAACAAAAAAAATCCTGGGTTCAAAGATATTCCACTATAGTTCAGTGGACCCAGCGCTATAAATCTGCGGTTGTAGATTCTTATTTAGTTTTAATTAATTTTTTAAAAATTTCAGACCTAATTAACAACTTACAAAATGCTATGATACTCTAATATGTGTTATATAAAATTTACCTCAAGATATTAAATAATCTTAAAATCGAGATGGTAAATAACAACCTCACACTCAACGGTCCTCCTACAATTCACTCCTATGTCCCCGACATATGAAAAGACCGGAAATACATAATACACAAGAAGTAACACCCAAACCACGGAAAACATTTTGATATTAAACATTTGTATGGCCATAACAAATTTTGTCATGTATGGGAATTTAATCCGCGATCACCAGCACTACCAAACAATACTCTGATCGCTGCGTCAACGCGTCATCAAATCTGTCTAAATGAATTTATAGATTGTTTATCAAAAATAACCTTGAAAATTTGTCTCATAAAGAAACTAGAATCTAACGAACTTTCCTATTCAACACGGCTAAAACAGAGAAGGAAGTCAATTAATTTTAATTTGAATCTTAATTCAATAAATATAAATTACACGATATAGATTTTAATCAGACATTAACTACAAAATATTAGGGCCAGCACCTCGTGTGAGGTTTTGTTCATGATGATTTGAGATATTTTGAAACGCGGACATTTATGAAATGAGTGCTTTGAAGATACTCTACTCAGTAGTTGCAATTAACTTCCGATCCGCTTCATTAGTGTGTCCACTTAATCTGCCTAGCCTATATACCGATTCAAAAACAGTCAAACCTCATACAGATGAATATACACCATCACATTTAACGATACTTTTATGGGCCAATTATATATTTTAATTGTTCTTATTTATATAAACATACATTACACTTATTAACTTATTGCTTGTCAGATCATGGTTGATCCTGGTGTCCCTCAGGGATCAGTTCTCTCTGCAACCCTCTTCTTGATTCACATTAATGACCTCCTGAGGCCCGATATCTTTGGGTACGCGGACGACAGCACTGTTAGGGAGAGATACATGTCCGGTTCCTATGTTAGTGGGGCCGAAACTCTTGAGCATAGAAAGGCTTTGATCGAGCGCATAAATTTGGCTTTAAAAGACGTGTTCGATTGGGGTGACGCCAAACTAGTCAAATTTAATGCTTCCAAAACGCAAGCGTGTCTTTTCACAGCTAAACGGAGTCCATTCTTACTAATTCCGACTTTCCGGGGTGTATCTATACCGATCACCGATAGTATTGATCTTCTAGGCATAAATGTCTCGTATAATCTAAACTTCGGACAATGCATAGAATCCAAGGCAAAAACTGCTGGTAAGAAACTTGGTATCCTCAATAAAGTCAAGCAGTACTTCACAGCGGAACAGCTTCTTACTCTGTACCAAGCACAAGTTCGATCGTGCATTGAGTAATACAGCCATTTATGAGATGGCTCTGCCAAGTACCAGCTTGCTGCTTTGGATTCTGTGGATCGACGAGCCAGAAGACTCATCGGTGACGAATCGCTGGTTTGGTCTAAACTTCAAAGTCTCGAACATCGGCGCAAGGTTGCCTGTTTGTCGGTATTTTACCGGTTATATTTCGGAGAGTGTGCTGTACGATTTGGTTCCGCCATCGCCTTTCTACCACCAAACCGCAAGGCATTGCATGAATCTCCACCGCTATGTGGTTGAAATCCCACGATCTCGCACTAAGCGGTTTGCTTCCTCGTTCCTAATATGCACCGCAAAAATTTGTATTGCCCTTCCGGCCCTTTAATGGCTTCCGTTTTTCCAACTAACTATAACTTAGGTGTCTTTAAGTCAAGAGTGAATAGGCATCTTCTAGGCAAGCGCGCACCACCTTAGGCTGCATCTTCACTTACCATCAGGTGAGATCGCAGTCAAGCGCTAGCCTATATATTAAAAATATATATATATCTCTTAACGACAATGACGAGAAACTCTAGATCAAATAGAAAAGTTTTACATTTTATGATGTTACATAGCCTATTCATTTTCAATAAATGTCATAAAAATATCAAGCAAATTAATAAGCATAGGAAGTCATTTTAGGTGAAACCGCGTCAAACGTGTAATTTTATAAATATTTTAGTCTCATTTCGTGACTCACTGTAATCGTCGCTTTAATCATCCTCACAAAGTAATCATAACGGTTCAATGAGTTGCATAATTATAACACTCGGTATATAATTATTTTCAGAAAGGAATTATACTCATACCTTTCTGGATCATCAATCTATTTGTTTCAATTTTTTTTATGTATCTTTTGAAAAGAAATTAAGCGTACTTACAGTAAGTTGGTTTTAGATCTTTTGATGCTCCTACATTAGAGGCTTGCGAGTCTAACTTCTGAAGTAAATTGGATAATATTTAATATACATATATATGCTCGAGAAAACAAAGTGATCTCCTATACCCTATACTTATACAAATGCGCAGCGTATTGGTTGAAGCTCTGATCCTTCTCCTATATGGGGAAAGAGGCCTATAGCAGTGGGATATTACAGGCTGAAGCGTATACAAAACTATAGTCATTTTCAAAGGCTAACAACACTATAAGAGATGCTAGCTGTCGTTTTTACTTCTTTTTCTGTCCCTTAACCGCAAATCAAACCAAAACCGTGAACAAAATTAAGTGAAACTGGACATGATCTACGATTAATAAATAGAACTCTAGATATTTTTCATTTAAAATTCAACACGATTTCCTGTAGTTCATTAATGCGTAGTCCGACCTTATTTACATTTTTTTTTTATATATAAGGAATTTCAGAGATGATCACGTAAATTAATTAAAGCATTCAGAAAAATAGTTATGAAATAACTTGCATTAAGCGAATAAAAAAAAAAAAACGAAAGAAAGATTAAAAATAATATTGGCGAAATCCTAAAGTATGAAGATGTGTATGACGTACGTACGTAACAAGTGACTAGAATAATAACTATCATAAATGCAATTTCAAAGTCAATTTTCAGTAGGCTTAATTAGAAAAAAAAAAAAACATTTCGCAGCCTGGCATTTGAGCGTTCAATAAAATCATAGATTGATTTTCTAATTTTATCATAATTGTAATAATAAATCGATATTTTTGGATGTTTTTTATTTTTTTTAAAGATAGCTTTGATTTAGAGGTTTCACTTTCATTATGAAACAGTATCGGCTGTTGCAATGAATGCACCGCACCTACTGGACTTCAATTACACTACTGAATTAAAATGCACTTTTATACTGCAGCTTTTAGCTTGCGAATTAAAATATCTACATAGGTGATAGACGGATTACTTTGACGATGCAAGGAATAAAAAAACACGAAAAAACTTTCTATCTATTCTGATTATCTATCTGATCTATTATTAATCTATTTGAAATAACTATCTATATATTTACTGAGGTAAATATCCTGCTCCAAATCTGGGAAAGCCCGACTGGAGAATTATGCAGAAGATTACAGATATAAATTATTAATACTGCTCTCAAGCAATAGAGGGCGAGATTTAAAATATTTTTAATAAATTAATTTTTAATTTTTTTTTAAATTTTTTTATAATATATTTTTTTTATTTTATTCCTCGCAATGCTTCTGGTGTTGCAGACGTCTATTAGCTACGGTAACCGCTTACCACCAAGTGAGCCGCACGCTTGTTTGCTGACCTAGTTATAAAAATACTAGTAAAAGTGACTTAGTTAACTTACTAGTACTGTCTGTATTTCTCTTATTTAATTCAAGAAAGTTCATTGTAATTTGATATTACGTAAATTACTTAAATATGACAAACATTCTTAATCTTCATAAGTAGCATACGATGAAAATAGTAATACGAAAATCTTAAATCTTAGGATTGAAAAGTTTGGGACGGGATGTTCTGAATGCGTTTTATTATATACGTGTTCTATCTCAACGGAGTCATCTGTCGCTTTCGATTTACTTTCTGAATCATGACATGTTTCTGGCAGATGTAATATTATCTAAATAAATGAGCTGTTATTTTACATACATAGTACGATATTTCATATACGCTTTTTGATACACTTTTACGAAAACTCACCTGATACAAGAACCAAGAAACTAGCGCGTCGGTATACACAACAACATAACAATACAACAGCTCTTTACAACAATATAACAACTCTTTACAAATTCGGCTGCATACTCATTTGAATATAATGTTACACCTTAATATAGACGTTTCATTAATATTACCAGTTTGTCAATACAACACAATTTCTCAAAAAAGTCGTAATACAATATAATTTTACAGAAGTAACTATGAAAGTCAGAATATTTTGCCTGTTTTCAAAATTTAATTGTGATGTTATCTCAACCGCAACGATCAATCTCAATCGTGAATTTTTCACTCAGTCAAAGGTGCTTCACCTTTTTTACGCGGGAAATGCTTTTACGCACCCCGCCGAAGAGGCCGGCGGGAGTATAGGACTCCTGGCCAACCCAGACTACCCATTAAAACCCAGCGGTGCTCTCATCGCTATAGCGGGGCGCCACGGAATCGCTTTCGCAAGCTACCGCGACGCCCCGCCATGTGCGGGCCGCCTTCGTCTATAGAGCGCCCACGGGCACTGTGAGCGCTTTATCATCCCGGCGGCGAATGGGAGGAATAGTGCTTCACTAGCACAACTGAAATCCATTAAACCAACCAATCAATCGATCAACAATTTTACAGGTATATGATGAAAAAAAATATTATTTTAAAATGAAAAAAAAGATTGTTGCAATGAGCTATTTTAAGGAACTATACCTATTTTTCAGGTCCTTGTTTTATATTAGTTGGATTTTTTTTTTCATGTAAAAAGGAGAAAAAAGTATTAAGATACTATCAATCATAGTAGAATATACACAACCTTAACCGTGATACCTTACACATACGGAATCTGCAGTTAGTATCTAGTAAAACTGCATTTGGTACCTACAAAGTCTACTTGCTCATCTTTAACTCTTACTTGTCCTCTTCCTTTATTTCATTTATTTTGCATGTATAAAAATAACGAATAATCGTCAACTCATATTAATAATTATTAATGTTCAATTATTAACTGACGTTTTAAGCTCGTACAACAGTAGCGTTTAATTCGGCAACCCCATCTTACCTAAAAGAGTGGTTTAAATATCTAAATGATTTACATGAACGTAGTTTACGGTCAAACAACAGTCTACTTCTTGAAATTCCTTCTCATTCCTCTACTTTCTACACCAAATCCTTCAGCGTACAAGCTGCTCGACTTTGGAATTCTTTGCCCTTGTGGATTAGACGTTCTCAATCTCTTTCTATTTTTCTGTCACTAAAAACTTCTTATTTATGTAGTATGAACTTATGTGTGTATGTGTGTGTATGTATGCGTGTGTTTGTATGTATGTAAACAATCTATCTATGTAGGTATGTATATCTATTTATTGAGTTTGTTACACTAGCCTAACCCCACGGTATCAGTGTGCCTCCGACTTAACTTCATACGAAGATAATTAAACAATATATTTGAATATAAGAAACCCAGGTGTGCCCACAACCTTATTTTCTCTGTACGGCACACGTGCAAGATTTCAACATCATTTCGGACGAAGATGGCAAGCAACGGAAAGCGACCACCGCAGAGACCACCGCAGCGACGGCCACACCGTGGAAACCTTTCTTCAACTTCGTTTTATTAAATCATTCTTCTACTTAACATCAGTAGGGAATCACCTCTTTAGTATTAAGTTTAATTATAATGTAGATTAATAAATTATTATAAGTAAATTGCTTTTTTTTGGCATCTGCGGCTGCAACAATCGTAACTGGCGCAGTCGTTAGGATAGTACTCGCGGGCCGGTTCGCGGGATTCGGGATCAAAAATCATCACGACGCGTGCCACCCGTGTGGTTTTCGAACTACGATCGAGTACTATACGAAGAATCTACAGAAGTTGCAGCCAAAGAGAATCTAGAAATCGATTCGGCTAAGAAAAATGCAAAGGTGACCTTGAATCTTTCAAGTTCCTTACCCAAACCTATCCTATAAGTATTTTATTATAATTAAATGATCCATAAAAATTATATCGCATAATTTTTATGTCTGAATTTTAGTCGTATTATACATATTTTATATAATAATATATCTGTGTGTTAATTTTAATTCACTTATTATATTTAGGTAAGCCGTAAAAATTATATCGCATAATTTTTATGTGTGAATTTTAGGCGTATTAGACATATTTTATAATTATAATTTATACAACTGTGTTAATTTATAATTTCCAAAATTTTTCATCCGCGAGAAATTAGGAATAGTAGGTTAAGTAATATTAGGTTAAATTCAAATAGAAGTAATTTATTTGACGAGAACAGGCATTTTTCAGAAAATATGGCTCAATACGAGTTAGACGCGATTTATAAATCACTGAGGATGTTACCCGAATTCGATGGGAACCCTCACATTCTGACTCGTTTTATAAATCTTTGCGATCAGATAGTCTTAACACATATAGGCACTGAACCGGAACATCAGTTAGGGAATTTGGCATTAATTAACGGTATTCTAAATAAAATTACGGGTCCAGCAGCTAGATTAATAAATGCCAGCGGCATACCAGAGAATTGGCAGGGCATAAAAAATGCGCTTATTAATAATTTCGCTGATCATCGTGATGAGACAGCGCTCTATAGTGACCTTTCGATGCAGACCCAAGGTTCCAGCACACCACAGGAATTTTATGAGAGGTGTCAAAACCTTTTTAGCACGATTATGACCTATATATCGTTACACGAAACTGTCCCTACAACTATTATAGCTAAGCGAACATTATATCAAAAGCTAACACTGCAAGCTTATTTGCGAGGCCTTAAAGACCCCCTAGGTTATAGAATTAGATGCATGCGACCGGAATCAATGGAGAAGGCGTTAGAATATGTACAGGAGGAATTGAATACGTTATATATGCAACAGAGAAATGATAGTGGTCATTCAAATAAAAAAGAAATTAATAATGTAAATCAGAATAATTATAATCATTATCTACCGCTTAACAATTTTGTACCTAAACCATTCAATTTCCCGATAAAACCATCTAATTTAAATATGCCTGGTCCATCACGACCATATGTTAACCATAATTTTCAAGGTTTTAAACCAAATGTTCCACCCCAAACGCAGCAGCAACGCGGACTCACACGTACCCAACAAATTATGCGCGCTATGCCTCCGAATTATAGCCCCCAGAGTAATATGTTTAGATTAAATAGACCTTACCAGCAGCAGCATTCTAATCATTTTAATAACCAGCCACGTCCAATGAGCGGCGTCAGCCATTTTAGTCCAAGAGTCTTACCACCGACAAACTATTCAAAATTACGCGAAGTAAATTACAATGAGTTTGACTATGACGATAACGACATATACGACTATGACTATAATGACTATTCAAATTACGATCCAAACTATTTTATACACGAACAAACCGACTACTTACCCTATGATAATTATGAGCCTTGTCCAGAGTCAGTGTCAGTGGAGGAAAGTGAAAATCTACAAAGTGCTGATAACGTAAATTTTCAGAAGGACCGGAAATCAGAAAAGCCAAGATAGAGGTTAATTTTCATATTCAAAGACAGCTAGGTTATATTCAAATATCTAACCCACCACTCAAATTTTTAATAGATACGGGCGCTAATCAGTCTTTCATTAGCCCCGAGGCTGTGCAAAAATATTTTAGCCACATACCGTTAAACTATGATCCTTTTGAAGTTACAAATGTGCACACTACTAGTAAAAACGACTACTCTATTACTCTTCCTTGCTTTCAAGAATTTTGCGAAAAAGATGATATAACTTTATTCGTATACAAATTTCATAACTACTTTGACGGACTATTAGGTTTTGACTTATTAGACACTTACGGATCGAATATTGACCTTAGAAATAAAATGTTAATTACTCGCAATGCTAAAATACCTATTCACATGTATGACTCACGTAACGCGAATTTGTATGAAGAAATTATTCCAACTAACTCATCAAAATTAGTTAGATTACCTATTAATAGTTTAAATGGCGATGTTTTAATTGAAAATCAGGTAATTTGTAATTGTCATATATCCGAATGTTTAACAATAGTAATTAATTATCGTGGATGGGTCGAAATAACCAATCCCACCTGTAACGATATCATATTTTCTATGGATAGACCGGTAGAAGCAGAATTATTTAATATTGAAAGCGCCGATATTGAAATTTTATCCAAACGTACGAAAGAAGTAATTTCTCGTTTAAGAACCCAGCATTTAAATCCAGAAGAACGTGCTAACTTAATTAATTTATGCGCTAACTATGCAGATATATTTTACCTCGAAGGTGAACCATTAACGTTCACCAACAAGATAAAACACAAAATTCGAACTACAGACGAAATCCCGGTACACACAAAAACTTATAGATATCCGTATGTCCATCGGCAAGAAGTAAGAGACCAAATTCAGAAAATGCTCGATCAGAACATAATTAGACCATCCGATTCCGCTTGGAGCTCGCCAATCTGGGTAGTACCTAAGAAAGCAGATGCTTCAGGTAAAGTTAAGTGGCGTCTGGTTGTAGATTTTAGGAAAGTTAATGAAAAAACCATAGATGACAAATACCCCATACCAAATATAACTGACGTACTAGACAAACTTGGGAAATGTCAATACTTCACAACTCTCGATTTAGCTAGTGGCTTTTATCAAGTTGAAATGGATCCCCATGATATTCATAAAACCGCGTTCAATGTAGAAAACGGGCATTACGAATTTTTGCGTATGCCTATGGGCTTAAAGAACTCACCTTCAACTTTTCAGCGTGTCATGGACAATGTTCTAAAAGATCTACAGAACCAAGTATGTCTCGTGTATTTAGATGATATCATAGTCTTTAGTACCTCCCTTCAGGAGCATATAGTGAATTTAGAAAAAGTTTTCAAAAAATTGCGTGAATCTAATTTCAAAATCCAGATGGATAAGTCGGAATTTCTAAAATATGAAACTGAATTTTTAGGCCATGTAATAAGTAACGAACCTGTTAAACCTAACCCTAATAAAATTCATGCTATTCAAAATTATCCATTGCCAAAAACTCCAACTGAAATTAAGCGTTTTCTAGGATTACTCGGGTATTACAGAAAGTTCATTCCCGATTTTGCACGTATAACAAAACCGCTAACTCAATGTCTGAAAAAAGGTTCAAAAATTAATTTAGATAAAAAATACACGGATTGTTTTGAACATTGTAAAACGCTTTTGACAAACGATCCAATCTTACAGTATCCTGATTTCTCAAAGGAATTTATACTCACAACTGATGCGTCGAACGTTGCCATAGGCGCAGTTTTGTCTCAAGGAACGATAGGTTCCGATAAGCCAATAGCTTATGCCTCGAGAACCCTTAATTTAAGTGAATGTAATTATAGTACGATAGAAAAAGAGTTGCTTGCAATAGTTTGGGCCACAAAATACTTTCGACCGTATCTGTTTGGCCGCAAATTTAAAATTATCACGGATCATAACCCCTACAGTGGGTTATGAACCTAAAAGAACCCAGCTCGCGTCTTACGAGATGGCGTCTTAAGCTTTCTGAATACGATTTCACCGTTATCTATAAACAGGGAAAAAGTAATACTAATGCCGATGCTCTTTCTAGAATTGAACTCCACAATGATGAAACGAATTCCATAGCTGTAAACGTGTCAGAAAAATATCACAGTTCATTCGATGACTCTAGAACAATAACGGCAAGCGAATCCTCTTCAAGGACTGCAACTGCACATACTAGCGACGAAGAACCTATATTAAATATTCCTATCTCAGAAGATCCATTAAATAAATTTACTAGGCAGATCGTTTTTACTGTTGTAGGTGATATTAAAAGCCGCACCGTCATTACAAAACCCTTTGAAAACCATACGCTAATATCGATACAATTATCGGAATCTAAGCTAGAGGAAGACGTTATTAATTCCGTAAAAGAGTACGTAAACCCTAAAATTAAAACCGGCTTATTAGTTAATCCATGTGACGCCATGTACAAAATTATTCCTATAATACAGAGAACCTTTAAAGATTCATCTATGTTCCTAACCTTCACTAAACGTGAGGTTGAAAATGTACGTGAATATATTAAACAGCAAGATATAATTAACAAATACCACGAAGGTAAAACGAACCATCGAGGTATTAATGAAACTTATTTGGCATTATCTAGTAGATACTTTTGGCCAAAAATGAAAGAAAGTATTGCAAAAGTTATAAATTTATGTATTGTATGCGGAAAAGCCAAATATGACCGTAATCCTATAAGACAACAGTTTAGATTAGTCCCTTCCGCTTCCAAACCGTTAGAATTAGTACATGTTGACTTACTTACTATTCAAAATGAAAAATTTCTTACTATTGTACCATCTGCGCGACTCAACCGCTATCAGCGTTTTACAAGGATTGCTTAGTTTTTGTACTCACCATGGTATACCGATGACAATAGTTAGTGACAATGGTACCGAATTCACAAACCAGTTACTTGCAGAATTCTTAAAACTACATAAAATAGAACACCATAGAGTAGCGCCTCACGCACCTAATGAGAACGGGATAGTCGAACGTTTTCATTCCACTATACTCGAGCATCTTCGAATTCTTAAACTAAGTCAAAAATCGGAATCAGTAGTCAATTTAATGATGTATGCAATTTTAGCCTATAATAATAGTATCCATAGTTTAACTAAATGTAAGCCTATTGAAGTAATAACTGGACACTTCGATCCTCGAGACTCTTTTGACATAGATATTTCTACTCAGCTACTACAGCAATATATGGTTAATCATAAAGAAAAAATGACTTTAGCATATAAAACTATACAAGATCTATCTGACGAATCACGTGAAAATATAATTAGTAATCGAAATAGAGATAGAGAACCAGAAACAAACTACTTACCTGAACAGACAGTTTTTATCCAAAATCCATGTGCATCCCGACAAAAACTAGCCCCACGATACACCCATGACGTAGTTATGACTGATTTACCTATTCACATATACACAAAAAGAAAAAGAAATCCTATTGCCAAAAACAGGCTTAAAAGAGTTCCTAAATCAGCGCAATTGTTACAGGACACTGCTGATCCTCTTTCTTCTCCCGAGCGTGACCCGACAACAAGAAATAAAACTTGAAAGCTTAAATGACGGACCTGGAATTTTGCCATTCAAACTAGGACCCGCTAGAATTATATCCCACTACCATATCTTTTTATATAATATTAGCCTTAAAGATTTGGAAAATCAAATTAAGTCTATTGATACTCAGTTAGATACCATCAGCCCAGAATTACACAATAAAACGAGTTCTCTTTTCGAACCCCATATATCATACCTTAGAAATAAGCTTACTGGTGTTTTAAATCAATTAGAGACATTTGTTTCGAACCGTGCTAAAAGAGGTCTTATAAATATTCTTGGTTCAGCGATCAAAAGTGTCACTGGTAACCTAGATTACACTGACGCTATTCATTATAACGAAGCTATTAAAAATCTGCAGCAAAATGAAAATAGTTTAGTTACGGAATTAAATAGTCACATAAGTCTATCTAAAAATTGGACCATTCAATATACTAAAATCATAAATACCATCATAAGTAATCAGGATAGAATGACGGCTATAATGAATAAAATTAGTCAAAGCGATGCGAAGCATGACCTTGATCTAATGAAATATGCTCATCTTGCTCAAACACTACTGATATTGAGTGACAATGTAGATTATATTTCACAGGAGATAATTAAATTACAGAATATTCTAGCGTTTGTTAAAACTTCTACTTTACATCATTCGGCTTTAGATCAAAACACCTTACGCTCTATTATAGATAAGCTGTCATTATTATACGGCAGCGAGCATATAATTAATTTAGACATAAGAGAATACTATGACATAATTAAGGTAGGATCATTTTATGTAGGTAATGAGATAGTTTTAGTTTTTAAATTCCCAATAGTTATATCTTATATCTATAATTTATATAAGCTATCTATGGTTCCCAATAAATACTATCAGGTCCTATCACCCACCTTTCCATTCCTAGTTATCCATGAGAAAGAATTCAGGTACATAGAGGCTGAATGCCCGAAGGCCAACAAGTGGCATTTATGTATAGAAAAGCCGAACCCCCTTAATCAATCAGAGGACTGCATACAACGACTTATAACAACGCAGGAGCGCAGCCCCTTGTGTCAGCCTATGACTGTCACTTTGAGCCACGCAGCATATGAAGAATTGGATGACAAGCATTACACGGTCAGTTTTCCTGAATCAACAAAGGTCCACTTGTTCTGCGAGCGACACTCCTATGAAACTCTTCACGGCAGCTATCTCGTCATAATCCCTAAGCAATGTTATATGGAGACACCACAATTCACTATTTCTAATTCCAAGGATCGCTTAAAAGGACAGGCACTGAAATTATTGAATATGCCTAATTACACCACTGCCGATCAAAGCTTACAGCCTGCACTCACCCTCAACTCTGTAAGCTTAAAAAACCTTCAAGAAATTAATACTAGAATCTCTATGCAGCAACCTATAAAGTTAAAAACCGAAGAAAACTATGGTATCTATCACACTACGATACCTATGTATGTAATCATACTATTAAGTATATGCGCCCTTCTAAGCGTGTGCTATTGGAAGCGTCGTACCAGACCACCAGCTAAAACAACGAAAGAAAATGAAGGAAATAATCCGGAAATGCAAGCTGTCTACACTGTCCCAGGTACCAGAAGGGTGGATCCTCATAATCTTCCAGCGCAGTTTACGACATCAGTCTTCAACAGTCGCTGTTCTACGGGAGGAGGTGTTACACTAGCCTAACCCCACGGTATCAGTGTGCCTCCGACTTAACTTCATACGAAGATAATTAAACAATATATTTGAATATAAGAAACCCAGGTGTGCCCACAACCTTATTTTCTCTGTACGGCACACGTGCAAGATTTCAACATCGTTTCGGACGAAGATGGCAAGCAACGGAAAGCGACCACCGCAGAGACCACCGCAGCGACGGCCACACCGTGGAAACCTTTCTTCAACTTCGTTTTATTAAATCATTCTTCTACTTAACATCAGTAGGGAATCACCTCTTTAGTATTAAGTTTAATTATAATGTAGATTAATAAATTATTATAAGTAAATTGCTTTTTTTTGGCATCTGCGGCTGCAACAATCGTAACTAGTTGTTTAATATTATTGTTTATAAAACAAAACTGTACACCTACATCGTCAATATATCATCTCCTTTGCCCTGAGGTTGCTGGAAGAGATTGCCTTCAAGCAATAAGGCCGCCTTTTGTACATTTTTTTCTACAAATTATTGTTAATGTTGCTTGTTTATTTTATTTGTTTGGTGTACAATAAAGTGTAAAATAAATAATAAATAAATAAATAAATAATACAAGTGGTTAATTGGGAATACCGATGCAAATCGTGAAATTAGCAGGATTCCAAATGGAATTTGAAATATTTCTTTTAAAAGTTAACAAAATAAATTAATTGATTATAATAGAACATTACATGCGTAAATGTAAATAATTTTAGGGCTCAATTGTTTTAGTTTTAAATGATTCGATTTGAAAATTATTATATATGATTTAATTTAGATTTATGCTTTTGGTTAACTGCAAATATTGATAGGTTAGTGTCCTAATGATTGTCACTATTTATTTTAATTACATGTGTCACTAACATTGATCTATTTATATCAATTACATAGCCTTAATATACAGTTATTGATCACTGCAATAAAATTTACGCAAGCTAATTATTGTGCATTGGCACTTTAGGTCCCCAATACTACGAGTATGGTAAAGTAAAATATATCATAAAATATCAAGTGCAAAATATGTGCTCAAAATCTGGCAGAATATTTTTGTTCATGCCGCGATTGGGGAAACACTTTAAACACACAAAAGACCATAGCTAAACAATATTGCTCTCAAGCAGCGCTGTATCCATTTGGTGAATGAAATGATCAGAGATCCTACGGAAGGTCAGGTGTAGTCAGCGACGTGCTTCCGATGTTTCTGGTTTTGTAGGTGTTCCTAGACTACAGTACCTACTTACCATTAGGTGGGTCGTAGGCTAATTTGCTATCTAAGTAGTATTTAAAAAAAAACCAAAAGTTAAGTGATAGACACTTTGAGTTTCCGATATTTCGTCACTGTTCAAAATGGTGTACAATTTCTGTGTCCGCAGAACATATATCATTGACGTGTTAAATGTGTCTTTTTCGAGTTTAAAATCTACTTTTCTTATTGATATTTATTTCTATTAGGAATAATTTTATAATTAATATAATCTAAAACAATAACAAGTTCAAGGTGACTTCTAGCTATATAAAAATATATATATCAGACTTCGAACTCAACCGAGAGTGCTCGTAAAAATGTCAGCACCTGTCGCACCGTCTGATATTTTGCTGCAAAATTCGAGAAAGTTCCACGAATTTTCGATTGTCGTAACAGTATGATTAGAATATTACAAAATATTATCCCGTAAACAGGAAAATAAGTTACAAGTAAGGATTGTTTTTCATGCCCCGTTTACAAGTTAATGTTACACAAATATGATTTTCTTACAAACTACAGTGTTTATTTATCTTACAAAAATAAAACAGTTGCACATAAATGTGAGTCCTAAACCATACCCTTCGATATATTTGTCACTACCAACATACCTTTACTGCAAATATAGAATGAAAAAAATCATTTTTTTTTTACATTTATGACGACGCATTGGCACAGTGGTCCAAGTACAGGTGAATGTGCTAAGGGTTGGGTTTCAAACCCACAGATGACGAATACTTAAGCCATAAACTACATGACAAGCCCGTTTGCGCAGTTTGTAGTGGCCCTGCTTTCTGCTCCGGGGGTTGTGGGTTCGATTCCACCCCGAGTCTGGGTGTAATTTATATATATTTATTTAAATATTTACATATGTTTTATTTATAAGTATGTTTATCATATATGTAAAAACTGTAGCTATACCAATCGGCTGTCATCTATAACACACCTATATATTGATTTATTTATACAGACGTTTATCCGGACTTCTGCAAGTTTGTGCTTATGTGTTATGTTTCTGAACCACCAATACAGGTTTTAGATAAAAGGGAAGTGCATAACCCAACGAAATTCATTCTTCGTTCGATAGTTGATCGATTACATCACATCACTATTACTATAGTGCTTTTTATAACCGACATCAAACAATGGAGAAGGTTCTCAATTCTACCGTATTTCCTCATGCTTGTTAAGTACGCTTTAGCCTGTAATATCCCACTGTTGGGTATAGACCTCTTTCACTATGTAGAAAAAGGATCAGAGCTTAATAAACCATGCTGCTCCAATGCGGGTTGGCGGATATATTCTTCTACTATTAACGTAACGATTAGATATTCATTCTACTATGAGTAACGATTGCTATCAGGTGTACATGATAACAACCGAAACCGACGACTTAACGTGCTCTCCGAGGCACAGTGGGGAGACCCAAAATCTGTATTTAATTAATTATTTTTTCAACTTACCTACATTGTCTTAATTGTCGATATAAATCAAAATCAGATTTTTATTCTTTTGCAGACTTAAATATTAATTTACGATTACAGCTGTCGGAGGCAAGTGAACATTTTCAAGTCTCACTGAGATATATAACTTAGGCTGATATTTAATGACATGCATCCTTGTCTTACATGGGGAAAGAGGCCAGAGGTCCAGTAGTGGGATATTACAGGCTGAAGCGTATTAATGACATGCTGGCTGGCTAGCTAAGCAAACAGTTCCCTTCACACAGAAGAAGTTGGGATTTTAATCTATCACACTGCTCCTTGACATCCTGACATGTAATACATATGACAGGCAACAACACTGGATCTTCGAAAACTAAATTTTCTTGAAATTCATTACGTCCTCATTCGTATAAAACTGCAATGAAAAAAATTATATCTCTAGAAAAAATTAAAATATATTAGTCACAATTTCAATAAAGTGTCGAATTTAGATTTAATCATTTTCATAGCTATGAATACATCTTATTTTTACTGTTCTGGCACATACTATCATAAAAAATCTCATTAAGCTAATTACTGCAAAAAGTTATATCATAGTAATAAACAAAAAGCCTCGTATAAAATCTTGAAATAAATAAAATCTACTTCCAAGAAAAACAGGAATTTATATTACATATTTATTATAATAATAAATCGAGAGAGATTTAATTTATCTGGAACACCACAAAAGCAATTTAATTTGAAGCCGTGGCGTAACGCCATCGGAGATATAAAGTATTCAAATATAAACAATAAGTAAGAATATGTAATTCAAGATTATGTAAATACAAGAAACAGTTCACAGCTATGTAGGTGGTAATAACGTCTGATAAAATAAAAGCTTGTGATAAATTGGATGTATTACGTTGCGTTTAATGTATAAAATATTCGTTATTTCTTTTTACATAAATTCTTCCGCACGCTTAAAATGCTTCTTTCGAGATGGTATATCCGTTTGTATATAATATGTATATATTTTTACATAATATAATATGCTGTTACGTGTTTAATAACTTGAAAGGCCTATATATCCGTTTCTTATTCGAAATAATATGTGTATCAGAAAGGATTTTGAAGGAAAACATCTTTACGCTCGCTTGACTTTGGGAGTAAGCTGGTGAATGCGTGACGGGAGTTTTATGAAAAGTGAGATCGGGTAAGGCGAACAGAAATTGAGTTGGAGATATAATTTAGTGAAGATGGAAAGAGAAAGAACTACGTTTCGTAAGTTTTACTTCAGTCGTGTGGTCTAAATCACCCTTTTTTTTCACTTTGTAGATTATTTTTAATTATTTTGCATTCCGTATCGTCTGTATTAACAATAATAATTTTAAACATTAATAGTAATATACTTGCTGAGTATTTTGCTTGTAGGCTGAAACAATATTGTAAACTACACCAATTTTTTTGCTATCTAATGTAAAACAAAATTCGTAAATTATACAAAGACTAAACTCTAAGAGATATTCTCGGTTAATATGAATGTTCAGATGGTGAAGAAAATATTTTGAATTATTAAAAAGCACCGACGGATTGCAGATTTTGATTACCGCTCTGTATGAATATTTATAAAAAATTGTTTTTGCTTTAGATTTCTGTCCTTGTAGGTCTACACACCGTGCCTTCTGCACATTAACCTGTCAGTCCTGGTATGTTATCATCAACATCTGATAGAGATCGTATCGTACTCGTAAGGAATATATTTGCAAACCCGAGTGGATCAGCGTGTGCACTTAAGCTCCAACCCTTCTCTTATATAGAGATGGAGGCCTATACCCAGCAGTGAAATGTCTCAGGCTGATCGTATTCATATATTGCTTCGTAATTCTAAGTTCGGACAATAAGACAAAGAGTAATATAAAATACCGGTCAAGTGCGAGTCGGACTCGCGCACAAAGGTTAAATTAATTAATCACGATTTTATTGCACAATACATCAAAGAATTGTACAAAAGGCAGGCTTAATGCTAAAAGCATTCTCTACCAGCCAACCTTAGAACGTACCTACAAGAGTAGACGTTTGTAGGTGTGCAAAATTGAATACACATTAAGAAGAAAAAAAAGGGAGGAAATATAAGGTAACGTTAGTGGCAATCGTTATATTATATACACGAGCAAATAATTCATATATATATAGCGAGAGTACGAAAGTAACCGACATAGCCCACAGAATTAGCAAGTTGAAGTGGCAGTGGGCTGGTCATCTGTGTCGCAGGACCGATGGCCGTTGGAGTAGACGGGTCCTAGAGTGGAGACCGCGTCTTGGCAAACGCAGTGTGGGACGTCCTCCGGCCCGTTGGACCGACGATCTACGTAAGATTGCCGGTGTAGGCTGGATGAGGATTGCGGAAGACCGGGATGTGTGGCGCGAACTTGGGGCGGCCTATGTCCAGCAGTGGACTGCGATAGGCTGAAGTGATGAAATATATACATACATAAACAGATACAAACTCGCATAAATACATACACATAAATGGTTCCGTACTATCTTAATATATATAAATCTCGTGTCACAATGTTTGTCCTAAATGGACTCCTAGACCACTTAACCGATTATAATAAAATTCGCACACCATGTGCAGTTCGATCCAACTTGAAAGATAGGCTATATTTTATTTTGATATATTAATTATTATATTTAAGAAAAAATAAAGAAGGCGGTACAAAGTTCGCCAGGTCAGCTAGTTGACTAGTAAAATCTTTAGATAATTTTTTTTTTGTCAATTTTATTTTTTATTTTGATTTTAATATTTATTATTAACATAGATACCCCATTAAGTATTTTATGAATATTTCAAGGGCCTACCTGTTACCATTTATGGATATCGAGCAAATATAGGCAAAAATGTCGTTTTTTGTATGTTGTGTTTCCCTCTTAAATATTTATTTTATTTTGTTTTTTGTATTTGTTGTTCTAGCGGCAACAGAAATACTTAATTTGTGAAAATTTCAACTGTCTAGCTATCATATTTCTTGTAATACAGCCTGGTGACAGACAGACGGACGGACGAACGGACGGACGGGCGGTCGGACGGACAGACAGCGTAGTCTTAGTAATAGGCTTACGTTTTTACCCTTTGGGTACGGAACCCTAATAAAGGAACTTATTTTTTGATTAATTCAGCCTGTAAACATGCTGTACAACAACTTTTGGGCATAGGCCCCTTTCTTCATGTAGGAGAAGTGAAAATTAATCTATCTCACTGCTGCGTAGTGGCGGATATATTCCCTATTGTGAGTAACAATCTCTATCAGGTATAAGCAAAATCCGGTGTCTAGACTACATGTCACCCGCATCACTAAGCCAGAGCGGTATCATTAGAGACATCATTAATAACAGTAAAACCAGTTTATAAATGATTTGAGAATTTCACCTTCCTACACGGGGCATGCTGAGTTTTCGAAGTTCATCTTTTATACTAGACAAGCTCACTGTTTAGGTACAGAAAATTCAGAAACATTAAAAATTGTCGCCTAATTAGTGTACACAAGCCATTTGGTACTTAACCCTTAATTCGACGGATTTTTAATTTCATTCAAATTGTGAAATCTTTACAGATTAGGTTCTTAGCTTTTTAGGGACCCTAGAAAAATTACTTAAAAAATTCTACCTTTTTCAGTTTCCTGAAAATTGTACGTCCACTATACTGGACGTTGTCAAATTTGTAAGATACTGAACCACTCTTTCCACGTGAAGTATACTTCCCACTGTCAAATAGAATTAAACAACGATTTCGTAAACAAATACTCACTATATTACAAAATAGCCTCTTTATACATTGGTATACTCTTAAAATACTAAAAGAAGCTAAAAAAACTTAATATACGAAAAATTCAGTTATTCTTGAAACATAATAATAAGATAATAATTAAATTTTCATAAATATCAACAATCTAGGTTATTCAAATCACAGCCATAACTAAGAATCAGCCTTTTAGTTATCAAAAACATAAAAATTATAAATCTAAATTATTTATGCCACTTGGTCTCCAGCCTTCCTACTTACATTCTCATTATGGAAATTATAAAAGCAATTTCTTTTGGCCACTAAGCATAACCTCTGTTTGCATTTGGAACATTGGATTTTCGTTTTATTATTCTTACAGAAATTGCAACGCCCATATGTTACGTATTCAGGCCAGCGGTTGTAGCCATCATAACGCTTAGAAACTGGAGGCCTCGGTGCACTTGGGTTTTGAATGAACATTTTCTATGGTAGAGGGCTTGGTGTTTCCGTCTGCAATGATCTTTCTCTTTGTCTCAATTCAACTGCTAACTTCTGTCAAAACTGTTTCAGACTTATGTTTTTCAGGTTATTCTTGTTGCATTTTCTTCTGTAGAGTAGCCAAGCACTGTTAACTGCTATATCTAACATTTGGCCAAAGATGTTCATGTACCAACGACGGCTCTTGAAAGATATTCTGTAAAGAGCTATTAACATGTCGCACAGATCAAAGCTTCCCATATGTTAGTTGTAGTGTCGAACTAGCTGTGGACACTTGACACTAATTTTCTTTTTCAGTGCTTTACTCCATCTAATAATCTCTTGGACTGGGTAAGCATCGGCATAAGAACAAGCTAAAGTCACAACTTTATTGTCGTACCAATTGACAATGGTAATCTTTTTATCGTTATCTACAACTTGAGTGAATCTCGGCCTTTTTTCTTGAGTTCTTTGTCACTTAACAATTTGCAGCAACCCTTCGTCTATTTTAACGTATAGTTCCGAGGCTGAAAATCCCGTGGTGTTCACGAAGATACCTAATCAAATCCAGCGTTGTGAAGTAATTGTCGAAATAAACAGCATATCCTTGAACCTGAATCGTCTTACAAAGAGCTAACACTAACTTTGCACCGAGCGTCATCTGCTTTTCAAAAAACCCGATAAAAATATTCCAGTGGATAGTCAGTATCCGGTGAATCAAACAAGAATTCGTTTGATGGAATGTCAGCTTTGTGTCTAAAATATCCTTTCTTCCATTTGTAACTTCCAATAAGAGTCTTGGTCTTTTTTGTGACCGCTGGGACAGCTCTTACTGGAAGTTTTCTCTTACGCCTGGTTAATCTTGGTGTCGAGTGACTACCAATGGAAGAAGCACTTGATGACGGAATAGATTATAATGAAGCCCAACTTGGCAATACATTATAATTTACTTCGCCAGTCGGTGGTAGCACGTTGTTTATAATTAGAGTCAACGGAGCTTGTTCATTGTTCAACTTATCTTCGACAACTTCGAGGACAGGATTATTTTCTTTGCTGGATACGATAGAATTGTCCTCTTTTCAACATTTTCGTTTACTAACTCCGTAAAAGAATTTGAATCAACATAAGAGTCGTTACTGTCGATAGTATCATTTTCGGAGCTGTCCAATATATTCATGCGCTCTAAGACTGAGTTTATAGAGGGGCATGGTGAAAAGGACAACTCTTCAGTTCTGTATACAGGAATTTCCTCCTCATTTTCAGGTTCGGATGCAGTATCAATATCGGAAGAAGCGTTTTCAGGCGGAACCAGTGCTACTAAATGATGTCCTCTAGACTTAAAGATTTGAAAACAAAAAATAATGAGTTATAAAACATTTATATCTGCGGATCCCTAAAAATATTATGACACAAAAAAGTAAAAGTATATTTTCTAATAATGCTGTAACGTGAAGTATACTAGACTATAATATTGTATTTAGTTTTCTACAACGTTGACAAGGGGAAGAACACTGGACATACTACTTAACCGTTACTTAACTAATCATTCGACGACGGGAAGCATACTGGACATAAAAGTTTGGGGCGTCGTCAAAACTTTTCAAATATCAACAAAACAATCAAAACCTTATGAGTAGCTACCGGGATGTTTTTTATTTCATTTTCAATGATTTTTACATTGAGACAAGTTGTAAAATGACGAATAAATTACAACTTCCCGAGAGCCCTCGCGGCAAGTCCTTCCTCCCCACCATTTCGATGGTGATTGCTGGCGTACCGTTGAATCGCACGCGCCACTGATTTTTTACAAGATGGTTGCATAGTTTAAAATTTAATATAACACCTAAAAATCTATGTGTGTGGTCTAATTTTTGACACAGATTTTTATTTATTTAACGAGAATTATACTGCACGGTGTCGAATTAAGTGTTAATATATAATAATAATAATAAAAATGAGCTTTAGAGTTTTAATTAGTTTTTGTTGGATTTTTTTTAATTTTCGATTCAGAGCGTTTTACTTTGATTTTCGATTATTGTCACACTACTTTTTTCGCAGTCAACTCAGTTCAACTTTACATTTTTTGAAAACATTTTTTTTTTTTTGTAAAATTGAATTAAAATTATAATTTACATTATAGTCACGTTTCATACGTGACTTTAACTTTTGAGATTCTCCAGAGAGCAATCTGAATAGAATCTTAGAGTGTAGCTGGCGGAATTAAAGTACTCGAGTAAATGAGTATGAGCTGGATACGTGGAAATTAGGTCGCAACCACATTTACATATTATGCTGTCGTTTCTTGTAATTTTTTACTTTTCCATAACAACATCATTTCATTTTTATATCTATTGTGTAAAAGAGAGTGTAGACTGAGCCCCAACGACAAACAATACCTAAAATAACCTATAAAAAAATTATTTATTTCTTTTTGCATTACTATGTCAGAAATAGTATATCAATGTTTTTTTTTCATTGTTTGAACACGTTAATATTAGGATTCAACCAAACATTGTTTTAGCTTAAAAGGTCATTGACGGGTCATAAATGTCTATCACACTGGCAAGTATTATTTTATCGCATCTACTGTGTTACACTTTTGTCTCACGAAACTGGGTATTATATACCAACATATAATACTTAATTAATTATGTTCAATAAGAACTTTGTTGGACAACATGTCTATAGAAACTTTATGATAGATAAGAATTTAAAACACAGTTCCACTACTACATTGGAATTTAAAAAGCCGACCGATGGCGCGATAACCATCCAACTGCTGGCTTTAAAATACACAGGCAGAAGCCGGGCAGCAGCGTCTTCGGTGCGACAAAGCCAGCCCTGCGGTCACCAACCCGCCTGCCCAGCGTAGTGACTATGGGCAAAACACATGAGTTCACGCCATTTTTGGCGTGAACTTGTGGAGGTCTATGTCCAGTAGTGGACTGCGAAAGGCTGATGTAATGAAGAATAGTCGCTATCGATCTAATCGCTAGTACATTCTTGATCCGTACAGCCAAAGAATGGAACTCTCTACCAGCGTCTATGTTTCCAGAAAATTATAACCTGGGTATCTTTAAGTCGCGAGTGAATAGGTTACTTCTAGGTATGCGTGCTCCATCTTAGACCGCATTTTCACTTATCATCAGGTGAAATAGTGGTCAAACGCAAGCCTATCATTGTATAAAAAAAAAAGAATTTTAAAAAAAGTTTTAGTATTAGTTTATATCAGAAACTTATACCATAATAAAATATATATCTATAAATAAATTAACTTCACGTGATACTAGCCAATACCTTACAGTTTAAACTTTTGTTCGTTATATTAAATACATTTTACATAGATGCAACACATTTTCATCCATATGACATGTAAATGAATAAATTTATATATAGCAAAGATTAGTATTTATACTATTATTTAGTATAGCTATTCATCGTAACGCAATCCTCCCAACCGCACGTATACTCTTGCCCATAAGTCGCGGTTAGACCAAAATTTATTACCTAGATTTATATCTATTTAACCGCAGCAAATTGTTTCAGTCTTCAATTCATAACTTTTGTTGAACTTTTAAATTTTTTAATGCAATTTATAAGGTATATTTAAATGCAATATAATATTTATAAAAATAGTTAAATTATAGATACTTAACTTGAAATTTGAATTGGATTTTAGAAGATTTTTTAAAAATAAAATTTGTTCGTATGTACATAAACTTGACACGTTGATGCTCGCTGCTAATTATTCACGATTTTTCACGATTATCTTTACCTAGTTATTAAAGTAAATGAAGGTTACATAATGATTTTCCGAAATAAAAGATTTTCTTTTAAACATATTTTTAATAATTATAATGATAGTCAAAAATTTACACGTTATCATAGTTTGAATAGTATGTTCATGATATACAGTAATTTATTTGTTGTTAATGAAATCAATGAGAGACTGAAAAAGTATCCTAAATATAAGAGAGTAAGTCAGAGATTTTAACACTTTTAACATAATAAACCGCGATAAAATCCGAATGTTTTAATGTTTCAAATTTCCCTTTCCATCGTTGATTAATTATTAAGATAAGTAAATATTATAATTTTGTACCAAAGTAAATTATAAAAGCGACAGCCGAAGGTTGCAAAAAAGCAAAGTTTTATTTAAAATTAAATTTATTATACTAAATTATAATTAATTAATTACACGTGACAATTGTTCGATGTGAGAAACAAGAGTGACTTAAAATTAAAGATCGCTCAGTTGGAGCATCGGGTTGTTTTGGGTTCTTCATGTTGGGTCGTTGCACACGGTGCCCAGGTGCGATGCTCAGGTGCGATGCCATAGTGGGTAAGTTTCGTAACAACCTCCGGCTGCCGATGCGAGATGTGGGAATGTTTCGAAGCAAACTCCGGTCAGCAAATCCTGGCGTAGAGCGTTTCGTAACAAGTAAACAAACACGTCCTTATCTTAAAGTATTATTTACCTTAAACCTAACTACCAGCTTACTAACTAAATATACACACTATTTCATATGTATTATAAAGTGTAACAAAATGTCGTGCTCGGTTTTAAAATATTTACACAACTAATTAAGTAAACAGTCAAGTCCACAAATGTTATTAATAAAATTAAAACAGTTATGCCAAGCCCAAAACTATATGAAGTCTCTTGTCTATAAAACCTTTGTGCAAAGATTAAAAAGACCAAGATCTGAAGGTTGATTCATACCAGTATTATCAAGTCAACACATTCTCAAAAAGTGAAGCTTGAAGAAAAAAAATTGGCTAGTAGATGAACTAACTCTACGAAGACGGGGCCTTAAACATAATCTGGTGAGACTTCATCATTACAGCCTATACAGTCCACTGCTGGACATAGGCCTCCACAAGTCCACGCCAAAAACAACGTGAACTCATGTGTTTTGCCCATAGTCACCACGCTGGGCATGCGGGTTGGTGACCGCAGGGCTGGCTTTGTCGCACCGACCACGCTGCTGCCCGTCTTCGGCCTGTGTATTTCAAAGCCAGCAGTTGGATGGTTATCCCACCACCGGTCGACTTTTTAAGTTCCAAGGTGGTAGTTGAACTGTGTTATCCCTTAGTCGCCTCTTACGACACCCACGGGAAGAGAGGGAGTGGCTATATTCTTTAGTACCGTAGCCACACAGTAAACCGGTGAGACTTAATTTAATATTATGTATGCTTATATTTACTTTCCATTTCATGGGGTATTTTCCACTTGTTTACTTCACGAGAATTTCGTCACGTAAATATTAACTCTGGTAACAACTCGTTCCATCTTGTTATTAATAGTTGTACGGTTTGTCTTCCTTACGGTTAAGTTAAATAATGTGCTGGATAATTTTGCAGCAAATTCTGTAAAGATAAATTTGTGTTTTTGTACTTAAATAGACCGAGTACCTTCACGGTGTTAGTTTATACTAATTATACACATGTAGATTGAAGTGTAGAGTTAATAAAGGCCCTATTTGAGGGGTTCCTTTATTACATATCTTCATATTCGTATATTCTAAGTAATTCTATATTCGTAAGTTGGCAGTTTCTTCCCTGAGTTTTAGTTATCAAACGACCAAGATTCATATTATTTGTGTCTAGTCTAGTTCTAAATTGTACATGCATATAAATATAATTAGCACATCCCGATTTGTGGCTGGAATCAAACCATAAAAATGGATTTGGCTTTCCAACAAACGAACAAAAAGCCAAATCAATATTTATTGCACGAACGAGTTACTAAAATGTATTTAAATAAGTATATTTGCGTTGTCGGTGTATCCACAGTTCATGTTAGATAGAAGCGTAACGAATATCATTTCCATAAATAGTAATAATATTTACTCAGTAAAGAAATTTTCAAATTTTTACACTACAGTACGCATATAAAAGTAGAGCAAAAAAAATATTAATCATATTTGTAAATTTTAAAAGACAAGTCAGTAAACCATATTCATATTTATAATTAAATCAAATAGTAATCTACAAAAACTGGCTGCATTCTGACCAATTTCCTTTTCCGTAAAAATTATAATTGAAATGGAAGAAAAAACTTTTTTGTGCCCAAGTAATTTGTCTTACAGTTTTATATTCCCAAGCCGTTTTTCTATACAACCTTTCTTTGATTGCGTCACTCGAAAGTACACAGTTTTGTTATACCGAGAGTTTATATAAGATGGAATAAAAATTTATTTCTTATAAAATTCTTGGTATTGCAGCAGTATACAATGTAATACACTTGAACTACAGTTGATTTACCAAACAAATACGCAACGTAATATATATTAGATTTTCTTACTTACAAATATAAAGAAAAATGTTTTGAAGTAAAACATTTACAGTTATTGTTTAAAAATATGCGCAGTTAAAAATTGTTTGTGGCCTCAATATAAATACACGATCGATATAACCAAATATTAAACCGACAATTAAACTAAATTTAATTTCGAAAAATAAACGCTTTTTGTAATTATTGTAGACTGTAGCCAAAAATTAATTTTATTTAAAATGTAAAAAATAGTTTGTATAAATGTATGCAGGTATTTAATAATACTACAGCTACAAGTATTTTTTTTTTTCATTTTTGTAGCAAAAATATTCATATGGAATATGTAAATTTCTTGTTTTTCTAAATACGTAATTATATGACACTTCTGCGTCAAACGTCGGAATATAATTTTATTATCTTTACTCGCATAATAAAGCGATACAAACACATGTCGCTCGGTTGACAACCACCGCGTCACTGTCACACAAATCAAATTTACTATTGCGCATTTATGTACGCATACGTATCATTTTTTGTTTTTTTTTTTTTTTTTTTTTTTGTTATTAGGTATGTTACACGAGTGTGCAAATCCTATAGTTTCTTTAGTTACAATATTGTCAGAATATAAGTATAATTATGTTCGTTCGCAGACGAAAAAAAAATCGATTTGTATTTGCATCGACAAGTAATACAAAGTAAGTAGTCGACACAAAAATCAATCAAATGTGCATTATTAGTGATAATTCAAAAATTATTCATCACACCTCGATCAACTTTAAGTGAGAGCACATGTAAAGCACCAGCTTTCAATTAAAAAAAAAGAATTATCGGAACCGATACACCCAGTAAAAAGTTATGCGGTAAGCAAAAAATATACAGTCAAATTAAGGACCACTATTACTATTAATAAGAACCACTAATGTATGAAGTGTGACGATTGACTCATACATCATAAGCGCATAACGTTTCATATGTTTTCAGCATTTATTAAACTATTTATATATTAATACGTGAAGCAAAAACTTTGTAACCCTTTTTACGAAAATTGCGCGGACGGAAGAGTATGAAATTTCGCACATTTATAGTTCATATAGAGATATAGATCATTAGAGGAGTGCAGATTGCTAATATTTTTTTTTTATTATACCTAAAAATACATTAAATCAATAAAAAAATTACACACACTACCATGACACACACACGCAAATATAATATTTTGTTTAGTATTCAAACTTATAATTTAAATTAATAATGATCGAATTGCGACCACTGGGCGACCAATAGTATTATTACCTAATATGAAAATGTAATTTGTGGTATGTTAAAAATTAAATCACTCAGACCTGAAAGTTTTTATGTAATTCAGAAAGACGTTTATATTTGCGAAGACGACATTCAAAATGCATGTTAACGTTTTCAATGCACTCTAGTTTGTATAGATGTGCTGGAGTAGTAAAATATTTACCTCAAACATATTTTTAGACTTGTAGAGATATTTTAAATTAAAGCCACACTGCACTGAAGCTCAAATCTACTTTATTGAATATTTCAGAATGATCAATTCATAAAGAAGTAACCAATAACATTAGTAAAAGTGAAATTGTGACATTATTAAAAAATTTAATGTTTTTTGATAGTGCATTATGAAGGCAGATGAAAAATAAAAATATAGAAGTAGTTATTTGGAGTCGTCAAACTCAAAAATAGTCTTTTGCAATAAAAATCTTGTGTAACTAATATTTAATAATAATAATAATAATGATAGTAAAAACTTTGACAAACACACTGAACATAACACACACACACACACACACACACACACACATATACATATACTTAAGTATTACATTTAAAGTTTTAATGTTAAACACAGTATTTATTTTTTTATCTATATTATTTTTATTTTTCAAACACATTCCAACTTTTTTACTAGGATATACATTTTTTTCGAAATTTCGGAATATTATACATTTTTTCAATTAACAACTTAAGAACTAAATATTTATAGATAGTTGCGATATAAGGCATGAAATCGCTATACCGATTCTCTTGGCAAAAAATGTACCAGCCCTCTTGTCACAGGTGGGGGCAATAAGACAATGAGATAAATCCTTGAGAGAATTTTTAGTAATGCTACTCCAAGGTCCAAGTATTTTGACATAAAACGGCACAAACCTGTCATTTTAAATAAGCGTCCTCAACGAATGAGAAACTCCAACCTTCGACACGACTCTGTAGTAGTTTCGTAACTGCTGCGTCACCTGACCTCCTTGGTGTGGTGGAGGGCTAGCGCGTGAACCAGATACGACCGGAAATCGAACACGAGCGGCTTCAAGGAAGGGTCACTGGTATGGCTGCATAACCCAACCCGCCGGAAAGGGAAATCTCCAAAGTTGCAGACCAAGTGGGACGGTCCATACAAAGTGGTTACCAGACTGAATGATGTGACTTACAGGATTCAAAAGCAACCAAGAGGGACATTCAAAGTGGTACACATAGACCGTCTGGCGCCTTACCATGGCAGTAACAACGATGCTCGGGACGAGCATCTCTAAGAGGGGAGTAGTGTTACGGACACAAAGAAACTAGCGCCATCTAACGGCAACCATTGAAACCACACAAAGACAGCGATAGCATGAAACTCTCTATACTAGATGGCGTTAGAGGAACTACTGTGGAACTATATAGAAGTATAGTCTCGAAAACCGGGTACATACGCGAACTTTCCAGAATGGTCTGGGCCTCGTGTCGGCCGATATAAATAGCCGCAGGTAGGCGAACGAGCTCAGTTCAGTTTGAGCGATCTTCGAGGTGAATTCAAAGTGAAAAATAGTGATCAAGAGTGGTACCAGCGAAACCTACGACATTGGCTACGACATAGGACATTGTTAGTGCTTAGTGTTTGAACCTAGTGCTTTGTGTTGGATCTAGTGCTTGTGAATAAAGTGTTGAAAAGAGTCAGCAGGTCTTTCTCTCCAAATCCTTCGAACCCTAACACGTAACAATATAAATTATATAATGCCTGACTGAGCGCAGTAGTCAATGGTCGTCGTCCGGGCTACATCTGACGACCGTTAGCAATAGTTTTCATTCATTAGTTTTGTTTCATTGCATATTGGAAAATTACTGTGCTGTGTGGCTACGGCACTAAAGAATTTAGCCACCCCCTCTCTTCCCGTGGGTGTCGTAAGAGGCGACTAAGGGATAACAAGGTTCCACAACCACCTTGGAACTTAAGAAGCCGACCGATGGCGGGATAACCATCCAACTGCTGGCTTTGAAATACACAGGCCGAAGACGGGCAGCAGCGTCTTCGGTGAGACAAAGCCAGTACTGCGGTCACCAACCCGCCTGCCCAGCGTGGTGACTATGGGCAAAACACATGAGTTCACGTTATTTTTGGCGTAAACTTGTGGAGGCCTATGTCCAGCAGTGGACTGTACAGGCTGTAATGATGGAAAATTACTAAAATCGGAAACATCGACATTTTTTTTAACCGACTTCAAAAAAAGGAGGAGGTTACTCAATTCGACCGTATATATTTTTTTTTTTTTTTTTATGTATGTTCGGGGATAACTTCTTCGTTTATGAACCGATTTTGATAATTCTTTTTTTGTTGGAAAGGAGATATTCATAGTTTGGTACCATGATAAGGAAACCAGGATATGATGATGGGATCCCAGAGAAATCGAGGGAAACTTTCAAAAATCGTAAGGGTGACTAGTAATTTTAATCATGTTTTCATTAAGCACTATAAAGCACTACTATTTAATAAAGGTCTGGAGTCGATCTGATGATGGAGAAGAAAGATAGTCGAGGGAACTCTTCAACAATTTATAGCAATTACCTGCTGTTTGAACTTAATTCGTTTCTGTTGATGAGAACTTTGCACCTGTATGAGTTATAAGTGCCATTACAGTCTGATGATGGAGACAAAAGTTAGTCGAGGGAACTCTTTAACGATTTATAGCAATTACCTGCTGTTTGAACTTAATTCGTTTCTATTGATGAGAACTTTGCATATATATGAATTATAAGTGGCATTTCAGTCTGATGATGGAGACGAAAGACAGTCGAGGGTACTCTTCAACGACTTATAGCAATTACCTGCTGTTTGAACTTAATTCGTTTCTATTGATGAGAACTTTGCACCTATATGAGTTACAAGTGCCATTAAAGTCTGATGATGGAGATGAAAGATAGTCGAGGGAACTTTTCAACGATTTATAGCAATTACCTGCTGTGTGATCATCTGTGTCACAGGACCAGGTTTGATGATGGAGCCCATAAACACTCGAGGGAATTTCTCAACAATTTACAGCAGTTACCTTTTGCTGTTTGACGACCGCTTTGATATAATGGTGCATGTGCCGTGTCGGCGGCGCCTAAACACCGACGGTCGCGGGTTCTATTCCCGCTCGGAGTGGATATTTATGTTTATACAAATATTTATTTTCGGTCTAGTTGTTAATCTTTGTGGATCTCCCAACCTAGCCTAGGAGAACACGCTAGGCTGTCAGTCCCGGTTGTTATTACGTACACCTGATAGCGAACTTTACTCATAGTATGTCAACGCGTTAGCGCAGCGGTCACAGCACCGGCTGTTGCGCTGGCGTTAGTGGGTTCAATCCCCGCGCACGACAGACATTTGTATTGGCCATATAAGATGTTTGTCATGATCTGGGTGTTTGTACTTGTGTATTGTGTATGTTTCCGAACCCCCGACATAACAGAAAAAGCATCCTTGTTAGGTCTACCCATCACTAAAAATTGTAAAATAAAATAATTTTTAACAAAAAAAAAACCGACTTCAAAAAGGAAACTAAAAAGTGAAAAATAAATTTACTTAGTACAAAGTAATTCGTATTTTGATTTAGTTAATCAGAAATGATTAAATAAATATTTTATAATTTTGAAGTTGGTGCCAAGTAAATACTACAACAACCTGGCTACAATAACAAATACAAACAACACACACACACAACAAACAAGTAAAAAAATATTATTAGATATGTCAAAACAATAACAGAATAATAACAGTATTCAAACTAATAGTCAATGAAACAAATTATGAAAGAAAACTGAATACAACTTACGAGTAGATACTAGAGTAGTTATTGTTTTACTTGGCACCGACTTCAAAATTATAAAATATTTATTTAATCATTTCTGATTAACTAAATCAAAATACGAATTACTTTGTACTAAGTAAATTTATTTTTCACTTTTTAGTTTCCTTTTTGAAGTCGGTTTTTTTTTTGTTAATTTATTGTCCGCTTAACTTAAACACGCCAACATGCCAAAACTCCAACACGCCAACACGCCAACACTCCAACATGCCAACATGTCAACACGCCAATACGTCAATGCGCCAACACGCCAACACGCCAATGTGCCAATACGCCAACACGCCAACAGTCCAACACGCCAACACACCAATACGCCAACACGCCAACACGCCAATACGCCAACACGCCAACACGCCAATGTGCCAATACGCCAACACGCCAACACGCCAACAGGTCAACACGCCAATACGCCAATGCGCCAACACGCCAATGTGCCAATACGCCAACACACCAACACGCCAACAGTCCAACACGCCAATACGCCAACACGCCAATACGCCAACACGCCAACTCACCAATACGCCAATGCGCCAACACGCCAACACGCCAATATGCCAATACGCCAATACACCAACACGCCAACACGCCAACACGCCAACACGCCAACACGCCAACACGCCAACACGCCAATACGCCAACACGCCAACACGCAAATACGCCAACACGCCAACACGCCAACACGCCAACACGCCAACACGCCAACACGCCAACACGCCAATGCGCCAACACGCCAATGCGCCAACACGCCAACACGCCAATGCGTCAACACGCCAACACGCTAATGCGCCAACGTGCCAACGCGCCAATGCGCCAACACGACAGGACGCCAACAAAAATAACAAACCTGTTAACCTGTAAACCTGTTAATAACGAACCGTTATTTATGATATTATATCTGTCCAGGTCCGGAAGAAGCCACTTCGCCATCTAAGGATATCGTGGCAAGTTTGCCGGGAAAACTTTGTGACTCACTGATTTAAACGCGGGCGAAGCCGCGGGCACAGCTAGTATATATATGTATATATACATACGGTCGAATTGAGTAACCTCCTCCTTTTTTGAAGTCGGTTAAAAATAATCCATGAGGTCTCTTGATCATTGGGACTAATTTAAATGATCTCATAAAGAGTATGAACGTCGATGGTGGCAAGAGTTTTTTTTTTTAATGGTTTTATTTAAGGAACCTACCTGAACTCAAAATACTCGTACTCGTAACAATTTATTTAATTAAAATCTAACAATTGTAAATTCATTGATTAATGTGGTACTTCAAGTAGGTATTTCAACAAAGCGAATTGAAATTTTTGTGATGAATTAATTTCATAGATGTTTTAAATTTTTAGTGCATGTCACAAAACGGTATCCTTTAGATATATTTCATGAAATGTAAATACAAAACCGCTTCTTAAAGCGGGTAATTAAAGATACGTCCCTGTAAACTCATATCAGATGTTTGTATTGGCCAAATAGATGTTTCGAATGGTCTGAGCTTTTGTGTTAGTTGTGCGTCTTTTCAGACCCTCCTCATAGCTATTCCACTGAGGGTCGTTATATATGAGACGTTTACTGAAAAAATCTACATTTAAGTAATAAATACTTTTTTTTACTATGGTAAAGACTAAAAATATCAATGAAATTCTTATTTACAATGTATAAGAGACAGCTCAGCAAATTACCCACTTGAAAGGTTAGACAAGTGACTAATATTGATAGCACTCAGTTAGTATACTTTAGTAAAAAATAATAATGCAATACTAAATGTTTAGAATTCCTAATGTGTGGGTAACACAAAAAATAAAATCGTAGACTTACAATTTTTGTCTGTCTGTCTTTCTGTTTGTCTGGGCCAACTGACTTTTGAAAATTCAATTACTACAAAGAAACATTTTTGAATATCATACGAAAAATTGACCGCTCCAGCGGGGATCGAACCCGCGTCTCCGACTAACCGTGTCGGAGCTCTAGCCAATTAAGCTATGGAACGATGTACCCGCTAGATCGAAATTTTTGATATGATGATTTTTATATTCTTTTTAAGCGAACCGCCGACACGGTCAGCCGGAGACGCGGGTTCGATACCCGCTGGAGCGGTCAATTTTTGATATGATATTCAAAAATGTTTAGAATTCCTAATGTGTGGGTAACACAAAAATAAAAAAAATCGTACATATACAAAGAAACAATTACTTTATAAAGTTATTGATGAAACAATTTTCACTAAAATTTCAGCCATAATGAGTGATAATTGATTACAATTACTGTTAGAAGAAAATATTTGTGGTAGAGAAATATCGTATTATTATTAAGGACTACTCCTTAGATGGAGTGAGCTCCAAAATGTGAGCTCTTTTTATGTAAGAAAAAAAGTCTAGTTATAAAATATAATTATTATTTATTCGCAGACGTGAGTTTTTTGAAGTAAAACTTTTTTACCCACGCTTGGCTTGAGGAGTAGGCTGGTGAATGCGTGACGAGAGCATTACGAAAAATTTGATCAGGCAAGGTGAACGGCAGTTGAGATGGAGATATGTTAGTGAAGACAGAAAGATAGACTGTTATATTTCGTAAGTTTTACTCTAGTCGAGTGGTCTAAAGCACACGCCTTTTGTTTTGTAAGTAAATAATGCGTTCTTTTTTCTTACTTTTTGCTATTAAGGCTTTATTATATATTTTATTTTTGACATATAAGAAAGCCATCTTAAACAAATTGCTAGTTAAAAACCGCGAATAGACAATTGCCCACGTCTCAGATGTAATGTGAATTAACACAACAAAGTAGGACATGTATTAGGTGTAACGATAAATGTATTCCCGTCACGTCGCTCTCCGGAGAGTTTCCGAGTTTTTCTTTAATCTTGAACAACGGGTTAAGCCCCGTCTATCAGTCAATCAAGTCCTCAATCTTTGGACTTTATACAATTATATAGGACATTTTTGAACGGAACACATTCATCCTAAAATAAAACTTAATGTTTCATAAATATTTAGTTCACGTTCCGTGACTAGTGCTATTTCGTGTTCCTTTACTTTTAAAGTAAAAGGGTTCACTTCAAATATCAAAGGAAACTCGAAGGAAACTCATCGACTTTTAAAAGTTGTAGTCGAGTTTTTGTACCGATAATTTAGACTCGATATCTATTTAAACTTCTTTCGAGTTTATTTCCTGAAGTTGGACCGTATTCAAGTATCTTGAGTTGGGTAGTGTGTCCGCTTTAGAGGGAATGAGAATATAATCAATGTTATAAACTTTTTCTTGTGATCAAGTTCAATGGAGTGATAACGATCGTCATTTTATCGCCATCTGTACCGATTGCGATTTTTATTTGCGATATTTAAGAATTATTTGTTTATGATAGTATTTATTTCTTAAACTCATATTATTTTACTTAAGATCTCCTAAAATTGGAAAAAGAATACTAGCGGGAAAATTTTTATATACGAAAAAAAATTACTTTTTCAAATTGTTGATGGACACCAACTATATTTTTTTCCAATAATTATCTCAGGGAAATACAACATGTTCTTTTTTTATATGTTAACTGCCAAAAAAGTAACCAACGTACTTACAAAATATCTTTAATGAAATTATCAATCTAAATATTCAACAATTAATTTATTGCCCCCTGGCACAACTGAAAGTCATTAAGCCCAAGAATAATAATAATTAATTTATTACAGCATTAACAATTAATTACGGCTTTTTTAAGCTAGCACGGACCGCAGGGCTTCTACATAATGTAAACTAGACAATTTGAGCAAAATAAAAACTATTTTATTCATATTATTATTATTAATTAAAAATGTCCTTTTAGAAAATTATATTAATTATTGTAATGCACAAATAAAAAAAATTACATTCAAAGGTACTAATTCTTATCTTCTTCAATTAATTTTTTTTTAAAAATCGTGAATCTTTTCAAGCTACTATATAAATACCTACAAAATTGTTTGGTAGGCAATAGTTAGGTTTGGCAAATATTTTGAATGATGATAGAAATTTTGATTCACCTTGTTACTACATTGATACACATTAAATTACTTTTTATGAACTTTTGTCTGTATGTCCTTTATAGAATCGTAAACTATGCATTTGATCATGTCATGATCTTCACAAAAGTGCATGAGCCCACAAAGTTTTCTGAGTTCGTACGACCAAAATAAATATATAAATAAATAAAAAAGCGTTGCAACGCGCGCAAGGTACAGCTAGTTAGTAAATAAATACTTGACATGTAAACGCGTAATGTGGTATAAAATCCTAAAAGTGAAAATGACTTCAAACTACAAAATCGAAGTAAAAAGATGCTTTGACATAAAGCTATTTATGAAGTAAAGCGGAATATCACGTATACACACACATACGTGCACTCCTTCCCTATTATAGTAGCTCGCAGTTTGAATGTGTGTTATTTTAGTTGGTAACTGCTGCTTCTATAGAATCAGGGTTATTTTCTACATCGTTGACGGTATGCAGGTTAATGTATAAATTCTAAAACACTAAGCTAAGCTATTTTAAATTGAACGTTCTCTCATTCTATTTTATGGGAAATTATTTTAAAGAGAGTTTGAAAAGAAAGGATTTAAAGTGTAAAAGGTAAATGTATTTTTGTAGTATAACGTAGGCTTGTATCTAAATTGTACTGTTTATTGTAGGTAATGTGTAGATTTGAATTTGAATCTTTTTGCGCTAATTGCATATTCTGTATTTACAAAAACCTATTTCACAAAATTCGATTTTTATGGCCTAATTTAGGATTTTTTGACTAATCTTAAGTTTGACTCAACTAAAATAAAAATGAAAACCCTTAAATAAATAATTTTAGAGTATTATTTATACTAAAAAAGATTTTAATAATGTTGACACGCAAACGAAAAAAAAACCAACTGCAATTTACATTCACAAGTGATGACAACGACGGTAGTCAACAAAATAATTAACTTAATACAAAGTACCCTAGTATATACTTGTCAGATGTCTATCAAATTTGAATGGGACCATATGACATTAGCTAAAAGACATATTATGAATGAGATAATACACGTAAAAAAAATTAAAATACAGTAGAACTGATCACTTTCCTTCCTATTTTCCTTAATGGGAAAAAAAATGTTTAAAAAATAAACCATTCAGCTCAATGCTAAAGTAGCCAGCACAGCACTAAGTAACTTTCGTTATTTGTCAGTGAATTGGAAGCGAGAATGGCAGATCGGTCGGGTGTTAACGACACCACTATTTGTTAGCGGTCACAGGTGCAATGTTTCTGATACCTAGTTCACTAGACTTTACTTAAATCAACTTGCAGCACTGAAAAAGGGTTGGATACATTTAAATTAATCACTAAAACATAAATGTAATAAAACTTCTTCTATTTCAAATCTAAAGTCAAATACTTTTTAGTAGCCAAATAAAGATGAATACGATTCCTATTAACCTATTTCCTACTAGTTACAGTATCTTGCGGTTAGTTTTGTTTGCTAAGGCTAATAATAAACAATCTCTTTTAAAATTTGACGTTTTAAAACGGATGGATTAGGGACTGTCAGATAATGTTTATTATCAAAAGTGAATTTGCATATTATCACTAAATACGTGTTCGTTTAAAAATTATGTATAAATTACTGTTAAGATAACTATTACGTTTTAGAATTAAACAAATAAATGTGTTAGATAAACATTAAGGTACTGGTAAGCAATTTAAGCAAAGTTTATACAAAAAAACTTGTGTGTGTGTACTTATATAGGCACATAAAAGTTATAGTTCATAGGCTAGCTAACTTCACGTTGCTAACTTCTTCGTTAACTAGCTAACTCCATGGTGTCGGTTTTTTGTGACGGTGTGCGCGCGCATCGTAAGAATTTACTCTCATCATTTTTCGCTAACACGCCAAAAGAAGTAGGTATAACTTGGAAAAAACCATATCACAAGAGTCATGAGAATAAACTAGTATTAAAAGAAAACAAAGCGCTTTCATTCAAACAAATGCCTTGTCACTAATTAAAATAATGAAGGTATGAATAAATGAGTATATTTAGTTATTACTCTACAGTAATAATAAGGCTAAGCAATAATTACGTTTTACAAAGAAAGAAAAAACTAATTAGTTTGTTTATAAACCACAGAGGTTTATTTTTTATACATATATAAAATCTAAAATAAACGTTAATTTTACAATGACGATTTATTGCATATCTTAATCCTTGTAAATTTACTAATTCGTGAAAAAATTTGTAGATTGTATTAATTGTCACTATAGTTATGTAGAGAGCTGTACCTTAACATGTCAAAAATTAGCTGAAGAGTTAACAATTAACTCTTCAGACTGACTCTAATTAACTCTTCAGAATGACGTATTAGGGTAGTTTAACTTTTATCACTATTAGAAAAAAATAAAAATAAAATAAAAGTTATTGCAGTGCAGACAGGTAAAAAATTTTATTTACAACTCCTTTAATTTAGGAGTTCTTATTACATCATCGACAGGTATTAACACCAAAGTTACACTCCACAAGTTAATTAAATAAATAAAAAAATATTACAAGATGTGAAAGTGCATGCTGTTACAGTCAGCTGACAAAATGACCACACCTTTAATGTTTACTTAAAATCAAGTTAAATTTGGAATTTGTAAAACCTGTAATCCTTCAAACTAACAAATTAAACAAGATACTGCTATCGTCCTGCTACAGTATGATGCTCATGCATAAAACTGTGCATCAGCTATGCAGCAGGAGTTTCAAACGAAATCCCTAAATTGAAAGAGAGTTTTGATTGTATTCATTTAAAAATCGAATAATGGTCGCCACAATTGTAAATTTCTATTTTCAACTAGAAACACTGTTCTTCTCTCAGTACACTCGTACAACGTGTAAACATTGATCAGCACTGTTAGCTGAATACGTCGATATGGAAAATTTTATACAATTAGGCAGTTTCCCGAAATTCATTCGCGTCTCGAATATTCGGTGTTTGAGATTTTCAATGTGTGATTCTAAAAGTAATTTGTACTGTCCACAATAGATTTTCATCTACTTTAAATATGAAAATAATTCTTAATTCTTAAACTAAAAACAAAACAATAATGAAAAGTAATTTGACAACCTAAAGTACTGCATCCAATGAATAAAATAAGTCTCTGGTAAAAAAGGCAATGCCCTTTTTTACCAGACTACGACAAAGCCAAAAGGAAGGTTATAATGCTAAAATTATGTCTCTGTATATATGCATGTATATTCATATATTCATATATTCCCTCACATCTCCCAAATTCGTATTTAGATAGTTGAGGTACCATTAGGAACGTCATAATTGTCCACTGGTTAAAAACGATATGGCGTAAGATTTACATTGAATGTGGCGCCCTCTACAGGACATAAAGTAAAACGTTCTTATTTTATTTTACTATCCTACGTAATTAGATCAACCAAAAAATATATATTCTAAAATGTGATTTAAGATACTTGTATATTACATAAAACAGACTATATTTTTATTACATACTTTGTCGAAAATAAAATCGCTGTTGAGCAGCAGACTATCAGGCGCAGAAGTTATTAAAGACTGTGTGTTAATGTTCCCAGGTACATTTCTTTTTATCATTGCACAAGAGATAAAGTTTTAAATAAATTATGCACTAAAAATATTAACGGTGCTAGTCCAGTCTTACACATGCTCCATTAAGCAGATCTTTTAACAATATATATAATAAGCTTGTATTTTCATTTTCTTAGAACTATATGATGGAGATCAGTATTACTGAAAAGATAAATCCATAATATACTATAATAAATCATATATTGCTTATGCTAAAAAGTACAAACAATGTGCAACAAAAAGTTTTATTATTACCTTACAACATTTTTGTCTTTTATATTCCGGGTCACGGAGCAGCCATCAGAACTTTTATTTCATAGTTAATTACGAAAACATATTTTGGTTATTTCCTTGTCCTCGTGCCGACCGTTGGGTGATATTTACAATCACTTTTCGCTCATTTCCTTACTCAAGTTGAAATTTAGTATCAGTTATGTATATCAAAATTAAATTATGAAACCACTCAATGTCAATGTAAGCCCAAAGAAAGTTCAGCACTCCATATTCTATTAAATTGTCTTAAGGTTTTGCATAATATTTTTCTTCGCAAAATCTTCCTTCCTGTAAATATAGAGAGTGTATTTGCTTCTTTTTTCATTCCTTCTGTTATTTTTAAATACATAAAAATACGTTACACATAACAAGATTATGTTTATAAACCTTTTAAATTACTGAGCATAATATAATTTAAAATAATGTATTTGTAATTTCTCGTATGTCTCGTTCTCGTAAATTAAAACTAAAATTAACAATTTTTACTGTATGAAATAAATATGAAAATTTTGTTCTCGACCGCATCGATTTCCTCTTATTCATGTTCCATCCTACGCGACATTAGTGAAATAAAAAGGTCATTGCAAAAAAGAAAGCCAGAACATGTGTATAAAAGTACAGATGTTCTAAGGGATAAGTAACTCATTGCACAGATAATTTTATAATTAAAACTTAACAGTAATGTTCAGTATGTATACGAATATTTAAGATATTGAAAATGAAAGGATGGAAAATAACACGTAAAATGTAACGAAAAATGTAAAGTAATAATAAATATAAAATTATAATTTATTTTAAGTTAGGTTTTTATTAAAAATTTTAAGAACAAACATATCAACACAACAACATCTCCTCGCTCAAAATAATCTGTAAATATCTTCTCATTGATATTACTTTTACTGTGTATTGTATAATATGTATGTATTTTATATAAATATATATGTAATATTTATGTGTATATTCTTATATAAGTAGTGGTGTGTATGATAGTATATTATATATTGTATGTATATGTATATTGCATGATGTTATGAATATTAATATGTACGATTTTTATTTTTGTGTTACCCACAATTAGGAATTCTAAACATTTTACGGGTTCGAATCCCGCTGGAGCGGTCAATTTTTGATATGATATTCAAAAAATGTTTAGAATTCCTAATTGTGGGTAACACAAAAATAAAAATCGTACATATTAAAAATAGCATGGTGTCGTCTCCTGTCAAAGATTTTCATTGTAATATGAAACTTTGAATAGTTACGAGTCTCTGTAAAGAACTCACTATAGACGGCGCCACGGTTCGCTTAAACCGAAAGTAAAAATCATCATATCAAAAGTTTCGCTCTAGCGAGTATATCGTTCCATAGCTTAATTGGCTAGAGCGTCGACACGGTATGTCGAAGACGCGGGTTCGAATCCCGCTGGAGCGGTCAATTTTTGATATGATATTCAAAAAATGTTTATGAATATTATTTAATTAGGTTTTTATTTTCCAGAATCTGTATGATGTCTACATTACTGCACTTTCTTAGCCTGCTATGTAACATTAGTTCCACTACCACAGGTTGGCTGGAAGAGATCTCTCCTAAATTTGTATACAAATAAATGTAATTTTTTTTTAAAGTGCAATAAAGAATATATATCAATAGGGTAAAGGAAAATCAATGTATTCTAGAAATGTATAACGAATTTTACATTTTAACCGAGAAGCAGTAAAAATTACCAAAGCCTTAAAAAATACTTAATAGTCTTATTAAAAGAAACGCCTACCCTCTAATTAAAATAATAAGGGTTTGAATAAACGAGTATTTTAGTTTTCTAGTAAGCATTATTTCGCCTTGAATAGATATAAAAAATATGAATTGGTGTAAAATGTGAATATAAATTTAGTTCAAACATAAAATATTAAATAATTATATATATTTTTTTATATAACTAGATCGGCAAACAAGCGTACGGCTCACCTGACTGGAGATGGTAAGCGATACTATAGCTTATGGATGTCTGCAACACAAGAATCATCGCAAACGCGTTGCCGACCCTAACGCCAATTCTAGGGGCTCTGGTCACCTTACTCGCCAACGGGAACATAACGGACTGCTTGAAAGCGGTACTATTTAGCTGTGATGTTCTGTAACGTCGAGGTATCCCAGTCGGGCTGCTCCATATTTTGAGCAGGAAATTTCCTACCGACCTCAATTAATATGAAATAGCTAATATTATTATTTTTTTAATGTATAACCAAAATACTTTCATCAGTTGGGTAGTTAAAAATATTAAACGGTATAATAATAATATTTCTTTTTACTAAAAACATGATTTTACATGTTATAAAATAAAAAGAGAACTAGAAAGGAAAGAAATCTTCACTAGTTTATATATATATATATATATATATATATATATATATATATATATATATATATATATATATATATATATATATATATAAATATATATATATATATATAAATATATATATATATATATATAATATTTATAAATATTAATGGATAACAATAGTTTATTAAACATTATACATATTTACAATTCACAACTTAAGAACTAAATATTTACAAATAGTTTTGGTAGTTGTATATTATAGTATATTTATATATTATAGTTATATTATACTACTCTTATATAAAAATGTTTATATAAACTGATGTCAAATAGTGAAAGAGATTCATTGAGAGAGAGGGCTTGGCAAGCAATATTTTAGCAACAGATTGTGAAACCTAAAATCGATTTCAATTTTGACAAATGGTATCGTATTCTGATTAGTTGACGATTAAAGTAATGGTAAACTTTTACACCACACTACTACCGTTCTGTCACAATATTTTCATTTATATCATCATATCCATGAAGCAGAAATCGATTACAAAGCTTGTAACCTAATCATACTCGAGTGATGTCGATAAATTATCACATTAATAGTCATACTTTGTCACCCAAATAATTACCTAGAAAAAGTGTACATATGATTCATAAGAAAATGAAGAAATCGCTTGCAGAAATTTCAGTAACAGTTTAATATTTTAACTCAATTTATTGGTTATCTTGCATTTGTGTATGAGACAATATTTAACCTTGTACCATATAATATCATCATCTATGTCATGATTGCTGACTAGTAACAATTAGTGCATTTAGTAATTTTAGACATTTAAATAGAAAACAAAAAAGTATTGGAGACCGTATTTTTAACTACGGTACCCTAAATACCCTACAAATATCAACCAGTCACTGTTAGAATAAAATATTTAAGTTAATGCTATAATTTCTTTCAGAACACAGTGTTTACATGAAATGGTTATGATTGACATATAATTTCTTACGTGTACTAATACTATCAAATTAAGAAATTACCTTATAAATATGCTGTACTTATTACTTGATATTTTAAATTTTTCGAACTTTGACAAGTAAAATACCTTCTATTTTAATTTACAAATTTTAAACATGAGTGAAGAGTATTACCTGTAAGTTGTATCAATAATAATTGAAAAAAACTATAATATAAATTTTATTATAATATTTTTTTTTCTGTATATCAATTTTTACTGTTTACGCAAATTTCACTCATTATAATGGAATAACTTTTTCGATATTTATAGCGGTTTATTCCGTCAGGCATCTAAAAAACTTAATAAACCGCGATAAAATCCGAAAAAGTTGCTTCATTATATTTCTTCGTCTTTTAAAATGATAATAATTTTAGTCCAAATTTAATTTTTCTTCGTAATGTGTATGTACGTAAATGTATATTACAAGAATAAAAAAAATTGTTAGAATTCGATGATGTATTTTCAGACAGCCACCATCAGAACAGCTATTTTATCGGTTTATGGCTAATATGATGAGCTTCTTCTGTGCTGGTGATCGCGCAACTTGGGGCTTTGGAAAAAACACAAAATTACAAAGTATAAATAGGATGATTTTATTTATTTTCGGACCGATTGTGTTTTTGTCTCAAATACTTTATTTATACGTTAATTATTCAGATTTGACATTCGATATACTGGGCATACTATTTTCTATAATCCCCGTCACATTTTTAGCTAACGTGAGTATTATGTCTAAAATGTTATGTTTTTTACAAGCGATAATTTATTTTATTTTATTTACTTTTGTTACTTTACTTATTAAAATTTTACTGCGTGGACTACAAATTTATGAAACCTTAAAAATTACTAAATACATAATTTTGAAATTTGGCTCAGAATTAGATTGGGCGAGCTAAGAAAAAGTCTTTTAGGAAATTTCTCCTTAATGTGAATAAAACCGAGAAATCAAATTTATAGACAGCTTTGTTACTTCTTCATTCATTCAATATTGAGCCAGTCATCATCAGAAATTGTAAAATGCATATCATTTTATCAGCTTTTATATGTAAATTATCATCTTAAAAGTTTCAAATACCGGATTTCTATTCCGGGTGTCACCACTGCACTCCGATAGCCCCATAGATTTAGTCATTATGGAAGTAATAACATTCTTATTTAATCCTATGATGCATGTGGTCTTATTTCTAATGTATGTATTTATTTAAAAGGGCACTTTAGCTATCATTATAATTTTCGTAGACTTTCTGATGACCATCTTTTTTTTTACGTGGGAAAAATCGATCATGGATACCCAGCCGGTTATGTCAGACTCCTACTGACTAAAAAACCACCACGTGTGAGCAGTCCTCCACCTGGGTGGGGCGAAATGGGATCGCGCTAGCATTCGCCACCTTTCTGATGACCACCTAGGCTAGCTGCACTGCATAAGAAGTTTAGCTTTACCATATTTCATGTATAAATACAACGATATTTTTATTATAATTTTTAGGTAAACATATTCTCATCTAAATTCAAAAGTTACGAACGTATTTCAAATAAATTCATACAAGAAATACACCTGTACAACGTTTATAAAGAAACAAAAAGCGAAAATGTAAAAAAAGTAAGTTAAAATCCCTTATTAATTTAATATGAGACAAAATTAAATATACAGTAGTTAGAAAAGTGTAGAATAATTTAAAATATTAAATATTTGTATGAGTAAATTATTATTATTTTTTTTTTACAGAAGGTAATTTATTTAGAACGAATAACGCGTTGGACGGCGTGTTACTTAATATTTTTCTTTGCTTCGTGTTGGATAGGATGGATATTATTAACAGCGTTCAATAATTATAAAAACCACGAATTGGTCTTGAATCATACAATGAGACTTCAAACATGCGTTTTTCTGTGGATGCCCTTTGATTACAGCTACAATTACCGCAACTGGTTCATACTGCATTTAATAAATTCTTACACGGTCCTACTAGGGGTATCAACGATGATGACATTCCAAGCAATCAATTATATTTTTGTATATAACATTATTGGTCATATTTACGTTTTAAAAAACCTTCTCATTTCGGGTTTTACAGAAAATTTGAGTGATGAAAAAGTTCGTGTATATTTTAAAAAAATAATAGAATATAACACCTTTATTCTTGAGTAAGTTTTTTTTTTAATAATTGCAACATGCCTGAAACGTATTTGATTTAAAAACTGCGTTATATTAAATCTTATCGATTTCAGTGTTTTCAAAGATGTACAAGATGCATTTGGGTTAAATGTGTCTGCCAATTATCTGCAAAACTTATTTGGCAATAGCGTGGTGATGTATCAACTGATGTACGGGGTATGTTTAGGAAGTTAATAGTGTTTTCCTTTTTTTTTTGTTTAAAATGTAAAGTATTATTATTTTTAATAATTAAAAGATGTCATATTTTTATTATGTGTATATTTTTACATTATTATTTTGCTTTTCAGCAGTTTTTTTTTTTTCAATTAATAATTTGTTCCTTTATTGTACGTCTACCTCATTTAATTCCTGTCTGTAACCGTTCCATTTCGGGTGTGCAGGAATCTTATGCGTGACATTATTATTATTCAGACATTATTATCCTACAGAATTCAGCTGCATGCTTAGTTGTTCTCCACTTGGCATCATTTGTAGCGTCATCCAGGTTTAGTCCATTAGCTCTTCATTAAAAATAATAATAAAAAAATAAAAATCATTTATTTCTATAATCTCTAGTACAAATCATCACCGAGTCTTCCCAGTAGAGTCCTCAGTAGTCAGAGACACTTATATTGGGAAGGACTCGCTACCTCCCTTACAGACGACTAAGACTATAGTACACTTAGCATTTTAACATTAGAGTCAGTAGATTTATGAAAAATGACTGGGAAAATTTTTGAGTAAGGTCTTAAGTCGAAAAATAGTCGTTTAACTATTATATTATTTTTAACCTTTTCATTAAAGAGACTTAGATACACTTAAATGTATAAATAACAGTACAGAAAATTAATTTCTTTACATAAATGAAATATATACTTTATAGGGTAGAGAGAATATGGCGATATATATTGCAATGGTCATGACATACACTGGTGGACCGATTATAATGTCCATTGTTCTAGAAGAAATACGACGACAGGTAATATTGTTCAAGCTATCATTTATATAGTCTGTAAGTACTGTAATGTACTGTTTAAATGATGCCTGTCAATGTCCCACTATTTATATTTGAGATAAATTTGAGTAACTTGAATAAAGAATTTTATCTGTGAAAGAATTGTATCGCGTTCTAAAAGTCTCCGAATTTACGAGTTTTCTTATAGTTTTTTTTTCTCTACCAACAAACGCGATTTACTTTTTAATCTAGTTTTTAATAAAATTAAGTAAAATAATTTAGTGAATACAAAATGAATAAATTTGGTTGTCATATCAAAAATTGACCGCTCCAGCGGGATATTGATTGATATTTTGATATGATATTCAAAAATGTTTAGAATTCCTAATGTGAGGGTAACACAAAAATAAAAAAATCGTGCATATTAAATTTGGTTGTTCCCGGAGTTTTCCTAAGATATATCTCCACACATTATTTATAGAGATAAAGAATGATAGAAAAGTAATAAAACTTTTTGATCTATCAACCAATCTCAATAAGTTCAAAAACTAAATTGAAAACCAATAAAATTAAAAATGTTTAACTAAATCTTCTACCTAAATCTCCTAGCAACGTCTTTCGTGAAGGAAGTACCAACGCCAATAAAAATGCTCGCATAATCAAGGAAAGCATGTGTATTTCAGACGTACGATTTATCGAGTATTGTATACAACATACCGTGGGAAAAGATGTCCGTGTCAAATCAAAAAATAATTTTGCTTATTTTACAAAGGTCACAAATTTTAATGGATTTTAAAGCCTTCGGTGGTATGAAGGCGGGTGTCGGAACGATGCTATCTGTAAGTAAAAATTATTTTCTGATTGTAGCTCTAATAATTTCACTTGCTTTATTTAAATAATAATTATAATGAAATATAAGTCTACCTCCATGCATACCCATCGGAAAAAAACTATACATTCATATATATTTTTTATTTAAATTGCAAATTTGAGTGCTTTCTTAAAAAAAAAAAAAATTATAATATATTTTATTTTTATGACGACTTTATTTAATAGTAGTTTCGAATAAACAAACGTCCAGCTTCAATCGTTGGTCTTTTATAATTATCTTCTTTATTGTACCGTGTAGGTATTTGTGAATTAAAGTTAAAATATTGTTCAATTTATTTTGTAATTAATTACATTTGTAATAATAATAATAATTTACTCTTTATTGTACACATAAAAAGAAGTTTACAATTTATAAAACAATACACAAAAAGAAATGTACGACGTATGATGAATGTATGTGTGTGTGAAGACGCTTCTGCCCGTCTTCGGCCTGTGTATTTCAAAGCCAGCATTTGGATGGTTATCCCGCCATCGATCGGCTTTTTAAGTTCCAAGGTAGTAGTGGAACTGTGTTATCCCTTAGTCGCCTCTTACGACACCCACGGGAAGAGAGGGGGTGGCTATATTCTTTGATGCCGTAACCACACAGCACAGCAAAAACATGTGTACAGCAAAGTAAAGTGTACAGCAAAAAGGTTGTACAGAATTAATATTATGGAAAACAGGAAGAAAGCAAAATATACACACATACATACTTACTTTTTTTTTAAATATTTACTTGACACTTACTTATACGTACACGAGTATATCTATGTTCCAAACTATTTTATTACATACCAGCTGTGCCCGCGACTTTGTCCGCGTGGAATTTAACAAAATAGTTATTGTTTAGCTCGGAGAGCTATAAAATAAAATAAAAATCTAAAATAATAGTAGCCTAAGTTACTCTCCTTATTACATCAGCTATCTGCCAGTAAAAGTTCCGTCAAAATCAGTCCAGCTGTTTCAGAGATTAGCCGGAACAAATAGACAGACAGGCAAAAATTATAAAAAAAAATATTTGGGCAATTTATGTACCGTGTATACATACAAACAAATGGATTTAGTATAAAGCAGTTATTTTAATATTACAAACAGACTCCAATTTTATTTACTATTATAGATTTTGTATGTGTTTTCTTTCTTTTAATTAATTTTGTTGAAGACTTACAAAAGGAATGTAATTGCTCTGATACGAGCTTAGTACACAACAAACACTCGAAAGAAACAGATCTCTTCATTCTTATACGATTCATCGTGATTAAATGGGTATCGTATATATAACATACTATATTATAAAATATATTATATAATATATATAAGTAACATACAATATTGACGAAGTTTTGACACAGTGGTTACAACCGCTCATGACTTTCGCCTAAGACAAATATTTGTGTATCTTTGTCGTGTACTGGAAGTTTACCTTCATGTTGCGTTTTCCGAGGCCCCGATTCTTTCACTTCCTACTATAGGCTGTTATGAAGCATATATTTTTAATTTGTAGGATTTTATTTTTGTGTTACCTACACATTAGGAAATTCTAAACATTTTTTAATATTTTTATTATTTCAATGTTTAAATCAACCTAATTTTTTCTATTGTTTTTCTCTCCAGATATTGAAGACGACATTTTCATATTACATTATGCTGAAATCAAGTATTGGGAATGAAACTTAAGAAGATAGTACTAGAAATTTGTATGTCACAAAGCTACAAAGAGTATTAAGTTAGAAATTAACGATATGGGAAGACACATTTTAACATTAGAAATAGTTTGTTTAAATTACATTTATGACATGAAATACCCTATCATACATATTTTTAATATATATAATATAATATAAATTATTTTACATACTCTAGACTCTAATACAGTGAACTTTCACTGTATTTAGAGTAGACGCACAATTACGTTCCTATATTATTTTGTTAAATTATGTAATCACTGCGTGTTATCTTTAAAACTTGTACAATTGACTACTTTGACGGTAAATGAATTTTCCGGTATTCAGTACATTCCAAGTATATTTATCTTGAGTAAATAAAAAGTTAGTCGTGGTGTATTTTTTGTTGTATAATTCAATAATGTTCTGTTTTTTAATTAAAAGCCACGTAGCAGCTTTAATTGCATTATGAAGAATAATTTCTGTCATAATTATAAATTAAGTTTGTGTTTAAGCTAGAAAATAATACAAGCAATAATGTGTTATGGTTTTTATACTTTAACTAAATTAAAATATGGAATCTTTACTAATGTAAATATATATAGAAAAGTAATAATATTAAATTGGCAATATTATAATATGTACTCGTACTTCTTAACAATAAAGCATTTACTTAAATTATTATTATTGTTTTAAAATAGATTATTAAGCTTTTTTCAATTTAGATCTCAGTGGACTTCAGCTTAAGTTATTATTAACGAATTTCAAAAAAGGAATAGGTTCTCAATTCGACTATATTTTTTTAGATGTGTCACATCTTAACTTTTTCATGAGTACCAATTTTGATATATTTTTTTAAATTAAAAACTGGTGTTTGTCATATGTTACCATTAAAAACTGAAAAATAAATTTGAACGAGTCCTCACGTTTAGTTTTTGAGTTATCTTTAGCATCGCGTATTTAATTGTTCATTTTTCAACTACTACGTTATATATTAAGTCGGTTTTTTTACGATTACGCGCTCACTTATTATAACAAAGTTTGCACTTATACTTAATTATAAAAAATACATATAATATTCGGTAACGAAACGTATGTATGTAAATCATGTCATTAAAATAGGTTAGGTAAATGAGTTAGTAAAATATAACAGAAACGCATACTCAACCTGCGACCGCAAATTAAACCATCGTTTACACCAAACGTTATCTACTTCCGGCTTTTAATTGCACTGAAAATTACAAAGGCCGCAATAATTCAACACTTGCAGCCCTCATAAGACTGTGAAATAATTGAGGTATTCTGCGATAAGCCTACGATGATTCAGTCAGTTTAAAATAATAGTTTCAGTTAGTAAATAGTATAAAAAAGGTTTTACTATAACTTATTAAATATGTACAAAAAATTATAACCAATACCTTATACCTAAACATTTATAAAACACGATAAAAAGGAGTCTTTATAAGAGCAGTAGAAAATAATGTTATATTTTAATGTCGACGAAGGTGTGAAATAGGTTACAAATAAAGTTACTATAGAAATAATTTAATTGAAATAACAACGTAGTCCTTTTGTGCACACAATATTTTAGTATCAGCAGTGGTTGTTGAATTTATATTTGTCTTATTGTCTGTCCTTATGTTTGGACATAACATAGAAGCTGTAACATGAATTTCAATGAAACATAAAAGGTTACAGGCCGCTTCAGAGAAAATTATAATATGTTTCACTCTGGCGCTCTTTGCCTATTAAAGGGACAACTTAATTCACCACGGTGATCAAATACAGATTTTTTTATCGACATTTCCTTTTTACCACAGAGTACGTGAGATTTGTGTTTGTTGGTTTATTCATGCATGCTAATCTTACAGTCCAAAGATCAAATCCAAAGAGAAGACTTTTTTTGGATTGAACACGTTTTATGCGATACGAAAATGAAAACTTGTGATAGATATTCGTGGGACCTGACATGGAAATTACTTTTACATTTATATTATATTATATTCTAAATGAAATGGCCATGACATTAAATTTGTCTAAAAGTGTCAGTTTAAATTGTATTAGATTATTACTTGTTTGTCATTTGGTTAAAAATATCAAATACCATTTTTTTTAAGCTAGGTAATTATTATTAAGGTAGAGAACAGTAGGAAATATACTGTTCAAAATCTGGAGCAGCCCAACTGGGAAAGTACCTCAAACTTACAGAAGATACCAGCTAAATAATACTGCGTTCAATCAGTGTTGTTTTCCTATGTTGAGTAATATAACCAGAGCTCCTGGGGAGGGTTTATAAGCTACTATAATCGCTTACCGTCAGGTGAGCCATAAGCTAGTTTAAAGATCTAGTTGTATAAAAAAAAGACAATAAATAAAACTTCTTATTTATTTGTGTTATTAGAAAACCATCGATTAATTAAAAGTACAGTAGTTTACGTGAGCTGCTCGTAATTGTTCACGGTCATTTAACCTGAATCCCAATGACGAGATCTTTATCACCCAAAAGTGCGTCAAGTGACAGAGGTGTGATTGTAAATGATGTGATTTTGCGGAGATTACAGTATTACATAAAGTGAATAGCAGGAAATCCAAGAAAATAATTAGTGTATATCGGGAGCGGCGATAGCATAATTATAATTGTTTTGGTTGTGTTTCTCCTTTGAACGATTTACGTTATTGTTGATTTCAACATGACGTAATAAGAAAACGTTGTTTTAAGTATCTGAAATAATAACAAAACAATATATAATTATAAATTGTAACAAATATTATAGTAATAAATGATTTTTATTTATTTTACTTGCTGTGTCCGCGACTTCGTCCGCATTTTGGGATTTACTTGTTCAACGTGATACTTTAAATTGACATAACTTTTTTATTTATGAACCGATTGACATGAAACAAGCACTAAATCTTAAGTTTAGCTTACGAGAATATAAAAGTGAAAACCATATCTAAATCAAATTATCAATTTCTGAGATTCGCGTGCAAAAACGCACAGACAAACAGACAAATAGACAAAAATTCTAACAATATTGTTTTGGGTGCTTTTTGTGTTGACAATAATAATATATTCTCATATATCTTCCATTTACTGACAGCGATCTGTTACATGTTTATTATATGTATTGATAAAGATGCAAAAAGGGATATTCAAACACCACGAATGATATTATCTAGTGTCGTTATATAGAGGTAATATAATTTTATACATGTAATTAAGTATAGAAGAAACAAGGGTGAAGTAATTATCTTACATACATCTATACAAATAAATAAAATTAGAGTGTCTGTTTGTAATAATAAAAGGGATATTCAAACACCACGAATGATATTATCTAGTGTCGTTATATAGAGGTAATATAATTTTATACATGTAATTAAGTATAGAAGAAACAAGGGTGAAGTAATTATCTTACATACATCTATACAAATAAATAAAATTAGAGTGTCTGTTTGTAATAATAAAATAACCACTTTTTACTGAATGCATACGGATATATATATACACGGTACATATACCAAAATAATATTTTTTACAATTTTTGTCTGTCTGATTGTCTGTTTCTTCCAGCTAATCTCTGAAACGGTTAGACCGATTTTGACAGGACTTTCGCTGGCAGATAGCTGATGTAATAAGGAGTAACTTAGGCTACTTTTATTTTGGAAATTTATTTATTTTATACCTCTGCGACTGAAAACTTACTGTTTTATTAAATTCCACGCGGACGAATTCGCGTGCCATAATTATATACATATAATACAAATGTAATAACATATTAGTTGAATTAATACTTACCGATATCATTGGTGCGACACCCGCCTTCATGCCACCTGTAGCTTTAAAATCCATCAATATCTGAGTTCTTTGTAATATAAGCATAACTGATTTCTGATTAGAAACAGACATATTCTCCCATGGTATACTGTACACAATGTCTGGTAAATCGTGTGTCTGGAATGTAAATAGGTGATTAACAGTTCATATTTTTTTACTAAAAATACTAAAAAGACGCTTAGACCGAATATAAAATCATCATATCAAAAATTTCGATCTAGCGAGTACATCGTTCCATAGCTTAATTGGCTAGAGCACCGACACAGTCAGTCGGAGATGCAAATTCGATCCCCGCTGGATCGGTCGATTTTTGATGTGATATTACAAAATGTTTAGAATACTAAAAAGAGTTATTATAAGCTAGATATAGTCATCTGATTTGATCATGCCGAGGGCAAAAGATCGCGCGGTCTTCACCAACGAGATGGGCAGACCAAGCCACAAACTCATCTTCCACTAAGTTTTACACGGTCGTAAGAGACGCCATGGACAGAGACCGGTGGAGGCAAATCATCCGCTCCAGATGCAACATGCACATTTCAATAATAACAATATAGTATTTAAAAGGTAATACAAACTCGAGACGTACTTCACTATCTGTTTAATGATAATAAAGGATAAAAATTATTTTACATTTTTTTTAGTATTTTACCGAAAAAAATCGTGAAAGAATTGGCTGAAAAATTACATTTTTTCAAAATTAAAAAAAAAAGTATTTTTTAGAAATGCATCTATGAGTTTAAAGACAGTATGAAACCTGTTGAAAATACAAGTATTGGGTTGTCTATTATTTTCTCGGCATAAAAACAAGGTTTGCAAGTATAAACAGGTATATTCATATATATATATACATTACTTCTGCATATATAGTCGTCTACAGTCATACGGTCCACTGATTCTAGGGTGTAATCTTCTGAGACTATCAGTAGCCACCATTGGCTGTCTAGTACAGGTAACTAAATAAGACTGTTCTCAAGTATAATTCTGCTCCTGAGGTGAGTAAAGTTGGCGGAGCTCCTGGGAAAGGTCAGGGATTTACCCTTAAAGAATAAAAGAAAACTATCTTCATTCTCTTGGCTCTATCCAACCTACTACTACTTTAGCTATAGTACAATAATACACCGATAAATCAATATGTAATGGGGACTTTGTGTACAGGCTGATAAAAAGGTACTTGCAAGACCGATAATACAACATTAATCGTGTAAAAAAAAACGTGTTTTCCGTTCTATTACCTCACTTTTTAATCACAATTAAACGAGTTATCATTAATATAACTTAACAAATAAGTATTTGGTTTCCCATATTACCTGTATACGTATTTCTTCAAGAACGAAGGACATCAAAATCGGTCCACCCGTGTAAGCCATGGTCATTGTGATGTATATCATCTTATTTCCTTTATCCTATGAAAGTAATTATGCCAACATTTTTTATCCTTCAGGTTATTATCACACACTTATTAGCTAGAATAGCTTAAATTTGTACATTGGACTCTTATTTCTTAGTATAAGTATTTATTATAATAATCGGGACCTATAGCTTAACGTACTCTCCAAGGCATAGTAGGGAGACCCACATGAACAAACATCCGAACCGGAAAGAAATCTTTGTACAAATACAAATATCCATCTCGAGCGGGAATCGAACCTAATATAATAGAAAAATAGCTCACCCCGTACATCAGTTGATACAGCACTATACTATTGCCAAATAAGTTTTGCAAATAATTGCCGGCGACATTGAAACCAAACGCTAGCTCTGTGTCTCTAAAAACTCTGAAAGAAAATTAAAATTAAAAAAAACGATAAAATTAAAATTAGAAACTATGATGATCAACTTAGTATTTTACTTAAGTTATTAAACTTTTCAATGGCCTTCTGTTGTTATAATTTATATTATTTCTAATGTTAGCTGTAAGTTTCCCAAATAAAATACTTGTTATTCTAATGTTGATCATATGTGCAAAAAGGCTCGAAGTACTCGAACATATGTATACTTACTTGTTTATAAATATGTGATATTTAACTAATTTTGCAAGTCTACTTCGTACTTCATGATCACTTAAACCATCTTTGAAATCAGTTTTTAGTGAATTTTTTAAAACTTGAATATGACCTATTACGTTGTAAACAAGCATGTAGCTGACGCTTTGAAACATCATCGTCCCCGAAACACCAGCAAGAACGGAGTAAAAGTTTATCGAATGTAAGATCATCCAATAAGTGTAATTGTAGCTATAATCGAATGGCATCCATAAGTAGAGGCTAGTCTGAAGTCGGGCCGTATGATTTAAAACCAACTCTCTATTTTTATAATTGTTGAGGGCAGGAAAGAATGTCCAACCAAACCAACTGATTGTGAAAAAAAATATTGTGTAATAACAACTCCAACGCGTTTTCTTTTCCACGTCAATTAATTGCTGTAAAGAAAATTTCCACTTTGTATTAGATACAGTGTTAGCGATATGGCACTAAACAACAGTATGTTATCATGCTACGTGTGTGCTGAAAAAAAAATTCAAATCAAATTATATTAATTATTCTTACATTTTTCACAAATTCATCCTTTCTCTCTTCATAAATATTGTATAAATGTATTTTTTGTAAGAAATTTCGTGAAATGCGTTTGTAACTTTTAAATTTCGGTGAATATATGCTCACCTGAAAGAAAATATTTGACATTTATCGGAAAGCAAGTACATTAAATAAATTTATGCTTATTGCATTATTTAGAATAGCCATTAAAATTACTGTATCTAAAAAAGGAGAAAGTAACAAAATAATTTTCATTATTTTCAGCTGAAGATAATCGATGTAGTGCTATGTAGCGAAGAATGTTAAAATTTCTGTTACATATATAATTATATATTATACATTTATATTTATGCATTGCCTAGATAAACGACAAAAAGAGTGGCGTGATTTTTTTTCGATACACTTAAAGAAATTGTGTTTCCCATTATTGTTTATGACCTAGAACAACAGAAATGATAATTTGTGTCAGGAGTATAATATAACCATAGACACAAGAACTAAGATCACGATTAATTTTAATGTGTGCTGTACTAATGTTATTTCTCATGAGAATACAATACTAAAGTTGAATCTCGTCATTATGAAATGTTCAGTCACTTTCATTTATATTTAATTCTAACACAAAATAGAATAGCGTGTAGTATCTTACGTTTGCCAGAATCGTTGCAGGAAAGACAGAAAACATAATACCCATCACATCAAATGTTAATTCAGAATAGTTAACATAAAAGTAAATAACTTGTGAGACGCCGCAGAATGGTGCAAAAATTAGCGTAATTAGACTGCTGATATATTGAGGCTTATTCATTTTATCATATCCCCAGTCTTCTCGATTTCCGACGCTGAAGAAACTCATCACATTCGCCATGTTGCGATAAAACTTTTGTTTTAGTGGTGGTTGTCTGAAATAAAATATGAAGCCGTAAACTAAATAACGTGTTTTTACTATCAATATTTAGAGCCATTATCGCTGCCAGCGCTTATTACTTAAAAACTATACATTTAAGTACAGCGATTTTAAAACCAAACAGTTCATTCAATGTTTTGATACTCCTAAAAATATTTCTTTTCTTTTTTCGAGACCGTACATAGCTATTTTTTCTCATTTTAACGTGTTACATAATACAACACGCTAACTTACAAATAGTATTCGTCACCCATAGTTACGTTGAAAATTTAAGAAAATATTTTGTTTCTTATGAAAACAATTTATTTTTTCTTATTTTTACTAATTTAATTATTGTATTATGCTCGTGTTACTTCATTGACGTTTATAGACCGTATTGGCACAAACTCATCTATAATATTACGAACAGTATTAAATAACTATTAACGACTTAAAGAGGTAATTTACAATGCGCGAGTAATTATAAACATGTATATCTTATTCTAGGGTACAGTGTTGTTATGAAAAAAAAACTAATTATATAAAATATCTAAACTAAATATCTATGAAACTACATTTGGTGATCAAATCCTTCTAAAACTTTTTTCAAACGTACTCATTCATACACATCATGAATACTAACGTAATACTTCCTTATCTGTCTCTATAGGTATGTCTATCTCTCACGGTCAGTTTTGGACTCACCATCAAATTAGAAACAATAAGCTTTAGTTCGTAACTTGAAGCATGCAGTGTTGAAAATAATACGCCTCAACGTTTTCATAATAAAAATGTAAATAAAAAAAGGCATGGGCACTTAAGAGCCCATCGGTGTTAAAAAATAAACGTAATACTTCGCCACAGAGACAAATTCAATCCAAATTTCATAATTCTAATTTTTGGAGTTACTCGTTAAAAAACGACAAAAAAAAGGCATGAAACAACATGTGAACGACATAAGTTAAAAGATATACGTTTAATGTACAGATGTAAATAGCAAGCGTCAATTTATATATGAATTTTGATTTTAGAATTTTAGTGTTTAAATTAATTATAATTCGATTCATTTAATGGAACATTCGTCCAGGAGTTTTCATTCATAAATATCGCGGTAATCGCGTGTCTTGTTGTTACTTTTATTTTAAAAGGTATATCCCAAAAAAATAACAAAATCAATATTATATTTTGTATATATATATACATATAAAAAAATTAAAATGTCTATTTGTAATATTAAAATAACCGCTTTTTAAACATTTTTAATATCATATCAAAAATCGACCGTTCCAGCGGATATCAAACCTGCATCTCCGACTGACCGTGTCAAGTGCTCTAGCCAATTAAGCTATGGAAAGATGTACCCGTTAGAAAGAAATTTTCGATATGATGATTTTATATTCATTTCTAAGCGACCGTGGCACCGTCTATAGTGAGTTCTTTACAGAAACACGCAGCTATTCAAACTCTCATATTACAATGAAAATCTTTGACACAACATGAGACAACACCATGTTATTTTTTATTCGTACGATTTATTTTTGTGTTACCCACACATTTGGGAATTCTAAACATTTTTAGTATCATATCAAAAATCGACCGTTCCAGCGGGGATCGAACCGACATCTCCGATCTGAGAGATGGTTAATGGACAAGAGCACCGATACGGTCAGTCGAAGATGCAGATTTGATCCCCGCTGGTGCGGTATATTTTTGATATGATATTAAATATGTTTAGATTTCCCTAATGTGTGAGTAACACAAAAATAAATAACCGCTTTTTACTAAATACATGTGGATGTATACACGGTACATACACCAAAATAACATTTATTATCATTTTTATCTGTCTACTGTCTGTCTGTCTATCTTTTTCTTCTGGCTAATCTTTGAAACGGCTGGACCGATTTTGACACGACTTTCATTGGCAGATAGCTGATGTTATAAGAAGTAACTAGGCTTTTATTTTAGAAATATATTTATTTTGTAAATGTGCGAACTGAACAATAATTTTTAAGTTGACGCGGACGAAGTCGCGGTCAAAGATAGTATATATATTCAATATAATAAATCCATATAATATAAAATAAATCCATATAATACTTATTTTAAAATAATATTTATACTCGCCTTTAGGCTTTATCAAAATATAACTAAAATTACTCAAAATCTCTTTAGATAATGTTTTATACTAAGTAATAATAAATTGCTTACATATTAATAAGCTTGGATGCTTGTTATTTTAATTAAGGACGAAGCGTTTATTTTAATAAGCCTTTAAGCATAAATAAATAATAACATGTTAATTGTTATTTACCTTATAAGCACCTACACCACTCACACACTCTCATTTTAATATAGGCGTTTGTAAATACCATAACTAGACATATACCACAAACTTATGGACACGATACTGTTAATAAATATCTTTACTTTTTCAGCCTAGACAAAAAGGTCATAGATTTGTGTCTGAGACGCTGTCACTTAATTTTCAAGTATAATATAATAATTGTAAACAAACCCCTCGTTTACTTCAAAAAAAAAGTATCGGAGGATAGGCAGAATATAACAGGGTATAAGCGGTGATTAAATCGTCTGAAAAAAAAATATCATTCCATATCATTCAGGTATCTATGTATATATATCATAATATATGTATACAATTTTTCTGTACGTGTATTTTTCACCTAACTACTCCAAAGCAGCTGGACTTTGAAATTAAGTGTGTACCTTTGAAAGGGTTCATGTATGGTTTGAAAATACAATTGTACCCGAAATATGGCGCTGCAGTCGGTATTTTAACAATCAAATTTGGTAGCTGCTATCGCAAACGGGACAACGTCTGGCGGGTTGCTAGTTAATATATATAATGGTAATCTAATTTCAGCTCACTATTGCTGCCTAAAATTAAACATTATCATTTGATGCGGTTCAAAATAAGACTGAAAGAATCAGCTTACAAATAAATTTGAACAAAGACCAAGTTTAATGCATGAATAGCCTTATTACGGGAATTGACCCCGCACCAGCCAGTGCAATAACCATGTGGATACAAAAAAATAATTTTGATATATTACTTTTGATAAAGGTTTGTAGACCGCCCAAAGAGTTTTATTTAGCACATCAAAGTTAACAGAGTTCACAGTTAAGTAAAGCACGTAAAATTAAACCTCAATTCATGCTTTCTGTAAGTATTTTTAAGAAATAAGTTATACTGAAACTACTAATACCACATCTATACACTTTTAAGGGACCTGCCACCAAAAACAGGAAGCGCGTAGAAAGTAATACTGTTACTATAAAAGGTGTAGTTTTCAACTAAAACAGCGTTTGCACTATAATGGTGAATGCACGTCGTTGCATGATATTCCATTTAACTTCATAAATAGGTTTACGTCAAAGCTTCTTTGTTGTTCTATTTACGGTATGAATTTAATTGCTCCGCTACGCCTACTTCCTTACTTATTTTTATTGATATTTTATGCTCTATATAAACATTTTTTTATTCATTTTTTACAACTAGGTCGCCAAACAAGCATACGGCTCACCTGGTGGTAAGCGATTACCGTTGTTTATAGAGGCTTGCAACATCAAAAGCATCGGAAGCGCGTTGCCAACTCTACCCTCAATCCCCCCCCCCCGAGGAGATCTCTCCTCGGGGGGGGGGGGGGGGGTGAGCAAGGTGATCAGATGATCACCTTGCTCACCACAGGAATATAACACTGCTTGAAAACAATGTTATTTAGCTGTGACCTTCTGTAAGGTCGAGATACATTCCCAGTCGGGCTACTCTAGATTTTGTGCAGGATATTTTCTGCTATGCCCTACATCAGTTAAGGGTTATTATTTGAAGTACCATATACTATACTGTTATCATTTATTACATCTTTCAGCGAATAGGCATTTTCAAGCCGTATTCTGTATTCCTAGCGGCAGCTTCACAAGGATTACCTTAAAATATAGTTACTATGTAAAGTCTGTTTAACTGTACTGTGCATATTTTTAGTTTATATCGATAAAAATTGTGTTTGCTCGCAAACGAAAAAAAAACCGACTTCAATTACAGCGACGAGTAATACAACGTAGATCAACGAAAAAATAGTCAAGTAACTACGCGTTATCAAAGATTACTCAAAAAGAAGTTATCAGATCTCGATAAAATTTAAATGTGACCACATGATAAACATCCGCTTTCGATAAAATTAAAAGTTATCAAAATCGGTACACCCAGTAAAAAGTTATTACGGATTTTCGAGAGTTTTCCTCGATTTCTCTGGGATCCCATCATCAAATCCTGGTTTTCTTATCATAGTACCAAACTAGGGATATCTCTTTTCTAACAAAAAAAGAAATATCAAAATCGGTACATCCAGTAGAAAGCTATGCAGTATAATACAACGTAGGTCGACGAAAAAAGCGTCAAGTAAAAACGCATTATTAGATATAACTCGAAAACTAGTTGTTAGATCTCAAATAAATTTAAATGGGACCAATTGGCACACACCACCTTTCGATTAAAAAAAATTGTTGAAATCGGTCCACCCGGTCAAAAGTTCTTATGTAACATACAATAAAAAAAATATACAGTCGAATTGAGAACCTCCTCCTTTTTTGGAATTCGGTTAACAAAAAACTATAAAGTTTTAATCTTTTATTTTATTATCCGTTTTATTACAAAGATTTTGTATAATATTAATATAATTCTAATATATAAAACTCTCGTGTCGCGGTTTTTGTAGTTAAACTCCTCCGAAACGGCTTGACCGATTCTCATGAAATTTTGTATGCATATCGGGTAGATCTGAGAATCGAACAACATCTATTTTTCATACCCCTGAGTTATAGGGGCGGGGGGCATTGAAAAGGTTAATAAAATATATGGCAAAACAATGTTTGCGGGGTCAGCTTGTATATATATAAATATATATAAATATATAGTATAAAACTCTTGTCGTTTGTTTAACGCATTAGATATAGACTTCAACGTTTTAATTATAAATATACGAACTCAATATTTAATAAAGATTATACCGACCAAACTAACAAGCACGAAAGCATTCAAAATGAATTTATTAAATTTATGTTTTGTTTATATAAGGTTGGCCATGTTTGCCAAACGCTTGACTTTTTTTGTTTAGTTGCTTTTTTGGAATTAATTTCAATACATAGAGAAAGAAATAACTAAAAAATAACAATTTGACAAAGAATAAAAAAATATATACTGTAAAGAACTAAAATTAACTTATTAAATAATGAAAATGACCTCTGAAAAGTTTTTACATTTATCTGGATTATGGTTTTACTCGTATGTTTATAAGGGATAAAGAAAAAGGTATAGAGACTTTACGAATGAACAAAGCTAATTGAAGCTTAAACCTGATACTGGGAGTATCATTAGATAGAAAAATATTATTTTATGAAGCAAATAGAAAGCTAACTCAGACAGGACCTTTTCCTCAATTACATAAATACGGAAGAAACACAAATATACCATTTCCAATTGAAAATAAATAAAACTCATAAATATATAAATATGTAAATTGTGTTTGTATTTAGTTTAGACAATTTATTTGAAGAATTACAAATGAGTATATTTTTTTACATATAAAAATATTAAAATTTTAATTAAGGATCTTGATACCGTCAAGTACTTCGATTATATAATAATAAACCTTATGTAATATCTAATGTTCATCAGTCATCAATATTTAAAATGCTTTTTAAGTAATGTGCAACATATTTATCTTTCTTAATGCGGTACAGATTGAAACAAAGTCTATAGAGATTTAGATTTTACCAATGATTTCAATTTGTTACGGTACCAAATTGCATTTCACGTCAGCCTTAATACCAGATTCCCGAATCTTAGATCTATCACAAACAAAAACGAGTAAATACGTCGTATTTGTTCGATGCTAGCGGAACAGGATTATTCTGAATGCTCCATCTTACAGACGTGATCTATCGATAGAGGCATCTGTCGCTGTCGATTTGCTTTCGCAGTTCATGATATTTACTAGAAAGCGGAATGTTATGTAAAGGCAAATATACGTTACTTTTTAAGTAGGTGAAAATTTTTTTTCATGCGACGGAATTTCTTCCGACAAAATAATGTACATATTTAAACTGAGTGCACTAATTATTTATAAATTTAGTAGCTTTTATCTCGGATAAACCACATTTTAAAAGCTTTTTAAAGCTAATGTCACTATTATGTACGATCTATCCTTACAAAGTACTATTATGCAGTCTTCAAAAACACTGTAACTATACATATATATTGTTTTACGAAATGTTGATTAGCTTATGAATTTTGCCTTATAATTTACGTTCGTTATAGTTATTCTAAAACTTTTTCATCTGTAATAGTAATTTCATTTGCATTCACATTGTGAGGTTCTAGGCTGACCTTAACTAACGACAACCTGGGCCGCAACCTGCCACCGGAGGAACACTATTTTTATATTTTAAAATATTCTTATTTAATATATTTCAAAATGTGACATACAGAGTAATATAAACTAAAAAAGAAAAAAAGACTATTTTTATATCTTAAAATACTTTTGTTTAATATATTTTATAATGTGACACACAGGGTAATATATACTAAAAGAGAAAAATTATTTCACCGGCAAAATTTAATTAAGATACTGTCGGAACGTAAAAGAAACGAATGTTGTGAAGACGTGAATTTTTTGAACCTCGAATCATTATATTAACTTGAAGTGGAAGTAACCAGTATTTCGTATCAACGCTTTTCCTTATTTTGGTAAAGCGTTTCGACTTTAGTAAATCTATGAGTACAACAAACCGCAAAGACTTTTGAATACTAAATTATGTTCAAACCTACATATATTATAGCTCACCCCAACCTAGAAGCAATTGTTTTCGCTTCAGCCTGTAATATAATAGTGGGATATACGGGCTGAAGCTGAAATATCCCACTGCTGGGCATAGATCTTTTTCCCCATTTGAGAGAAGGATCAGAGCTTAATCCACCAGCAGATATATTCCCTACTATGAGTAACAATAGCTATCAGGTGTACATGATAACATATGGGACCAACGGCTTAACGTGCTCTTCGAGGCACGGTGTGGAGGCCTTTAAGGACCCACAAGGACTGCACAAACACCCAGACCACAACGAACATCTGTATGGCCAATACAAATGTTTGTCATGTGCGGGGATCGAACCCGCAACCACCAGCGCAACAGGCACAATCCATAGCTGTGACCGTTGCGCCAACGCGTCGCCAAGCAGTTGTTTCAGTAAACCTTTTTAAGCCAAACAATGTCCGTTTGTTTAGAAATTTGTGTTTGGTATTTTATTTCATTGGGCGATATTGCGTACGTACAAGATAAACTTAAAAGTTTTAAATTCTAATGTTGAGCAGTTGAAGACAACACAGATGATTACTGATTATGTTATATAAAACGGATAAACACGTGATAACGTGTAATACGTTTCTATCTTCAGGTAAAATTTTTCACATTCTTTTTAATGCAATCTTTCTAAACTTTCACACAACCAATCAAAAATTTAATATTCCTATTTAAAAGAAAAATTACTTATTAAATGAGATTGAGTCCTTAAAAATTTAAAAAAAAATTAAAGCCCTGTTGTATCAGAAGTTAATTTGAAAGAGTTAGGGAATTATTTTTTATCTTTAAAAGAATTTTGAAAAGAGCATTAATTAAATGTGATGTAAAATTAGAAAAAAAATGTCTATTTGTGTATACATGATCATTTTTCTATATAATTGGACAAGAAAACTCATACTCGTAACGAAGTACCAACTGTGGTTGAAATATGTTTTATTAAAGAAAACAAAAAAAACATCTCTTTACAAAAGCTACACATACGAAAAACATACACTCAATACGAATTTAACATTTTTACTTATTTTTATTTTATTTTATTTTTTTCAGGACAAAGCAATACCTTTTATAAATTGAAAGTCAATGAGATCAAATGGTTTGACAGCTACATTTGAATTTTAATGAAACCTCTAAGCGGCCATTCTCCGATTAGCAAATTTTTCGTGTCCGGGCTTGTTTAAACCGTAATATCATCATATTCAATCATGCACTTTTTTATATATTTTAGATAGCATCCGTACCTAGCTGTAAAAAAAATATTGGCTTTTGTTTTAAGTAATTAAGACTAAATTAATTTAACTTATGTTCAAAAAACCTCTGTTCTCTAATTACCGTGACGTGTCCGCACACCAACTTAATCTTAAAACTTGCTTGTAATTTTTATAGCGTATAGATTTACTTTGATCCATTCAATGTTTTAAACGATATTAAGCAGCGTGTATCGCATAACAAAATATCAACTCAATAGAACCAGTCTACTAATAATTATTATGAAGTAATCGTATGTCCAATGGAAACTTCTAATTACCGTAACATCTGCTGTTCTCGAGTGCACATCCCTAAATAAAAGTATTTGGCACATCACTACCGTACGCATCGCGTCTCCTCAGTGTGTGCCGAGGTCCATCAGCAGTTGTATGACTCTCATGTTAGTGTACCACCAATGAAGCACGTGAGTATATAATTACCGTAGCCTTGGTTAAAAACTTTTCTAATTACCGTTGTTCTTATTTTAATACTAGATTTTTAAGGTAGACCCAAGTTGATCATGTAAATGGAGACAGTACTTTGGCCTCCGTACGTTGTAATAAGCTAGAATTTGTATACTGCGTCGGTTTTAAACATTTTTGTGAAAATGTATCGTTTTCTAATTACCGTATACCAATTACCATATGTTTATAATTACCGTTGTATGAAAAAGTAATACTTGTTTACCGCGGTTTTCGTAGATTATTATTATCATTGTCCGTAAATATGTCTATATTATATGCTGACCATTCATCAAATTATTTAATTTATAGGATAGGAAAACCCAAAAAGACCAAAGAGGAAGTTAAAGAAAATAGAAGGCTTGCCGCGCGACAACGCCGAGAACGAATTAAAAATGCCCCTTTTTGTATTAGCAATCAAAGAAAAAATAAAGGAGAAAGAAGGGTACAATAAAAAAAATAAAAAAATACTGCCTATCTGCGAAATGTCACCAAAAGCCGGAAGAAAACTCAAAAAAGAAGTAGAGAGAATTTCAGAACTTACTATGAAAGACAAAAGGAAAAGGGAAAATTGAAAACAATCGAGGAAGAAGGGACCTTAGATATAGAGGTGCTTGATAACAATATAACAGATCCTCTTGAAACTCTGTCACACCACATCACAATGATTTATCATATTCGCTGCGCTAAAAAGTACACTAAAAGAGTACAAAATTGTCCCGAAAATCCCAAATCAAAAAAATAAGATAATCAGCAAGACGAAATTTTTCTGCAGTCGAGTTCTTTTGAAAAAGAATTAGTTCCCTTGAAAAAGACACCAAATTTTAAACCTTCTTTAATCACATCAACGCCGCGTCCATCTAGTGCTCTGTCATCATCTTCTACTGAAAGTATGTTATTTTATTATTAATCAATAATGAGCTTTTGACCGAAAATAAACGAACGAGCGTCTTCCTTGTGTTCAACACCAACTTCACCATCTTCAAAGATAACTGTCGAGAAACCGATACGTAAAAAAATCTCACTCTTATTGTTATTTAGAAGGCATGTATAGAAAACAAATAAAGAAATGTCATATTTGAGACAAAACAATAGAGCTAAGAAGAGCAAAAGAAAAGTACAGGAAGCAAGCATTAAGACTGAAATATAAAACACGCTACATCCAAAACCAAAACAAAGTCATGATAAAGAAATAGAACCAAAGTATTTACATAATAATAATATAGGGACTACTGTAGAGATAACCAAACAAGACGCCCAAATTTTTGTAGAGCAAGATGAGATCAGTCACATTTGTCCTGGCAAGAGAGAATATATTTCAAGAAAAACGTGGCGTGAACTCATGTGTCTTGCCCATAGTCACCACGCTGGGCAGCAGGGTTGGAGACCGCAGGGCTGGCTTTGTTGCACCTAAGACGCTGCTGCCCGTCTTCGGCCTGTGTATTTCAAAAGCAGTAGTTGGATGATTATCCCACCATCGGTCGGCACTTTCAAGTTCCAGGGTGGTAGTGGAACTGTGTAATCCCTTAGTCGCCTCTTACGACACTCACGGGAAGAGAGGGAGTGGCTATATTCTTATTGCCGTAACCACACAGCATATTTTCTAATTACCGTTACATTAAATATAAAAATTTTCTAATTACCGTATTCATAAATTTTTTAAGTCTCATTATCTAGAAAACCACAATTAACTGTTACATGCCAAATTAATTATTGAATTCGTATTTTTGATTTGTTTCATATTTTAATGTGTTTAAGTCAAATCAGTGAAAAATAAAAAACGTCACGGTAATTAGGCAAAGAACGCCGAATTGGAGAATGACCGTAAGGACATTTTAAAAGCTATTTGAAATGTTCTGGGTTGTGTTCAATTTAATGCGTTATCATTTGTCAACATTAACTTGCCAAGAGTATGACACTTTCGCTTCAGCCTTTAATATCCCACAACTGGGCATAGGCCTCTTTCCCCATGTAGGAGAACGATCAGAGCTTAATCCACCACGCTGCTCCAATGCGGGTCGGCGGATAAATTGGCGGATTATGAGAGATCGCTATCAGGTGTACACGATAACAACCGGGACCGACGGCTTAACATGCTCTCCGAGGCACGGTGGGGAGACCCACAATGTCTGTACAAACACCCAGACCACGGCAAACACCTGTATGGCCAATACAAATGTTTGTCATGTGCGGTGATCGAAACCGCAACCACCAGCGCCAAAGGTACAATCCATGGCTGTGACCGTTACGCCAACGCGGCCTGGCGTACTAGGTATGATAAATAATAAACGCTTCACACTCAACGGCCCCCAGTAGGATTTTCCCCTGTGTCGGTGGTACGGAAACACACACAATACACAAGCAGAAACGCCCAGAACACGACAAACATCTGTAGGGCCAATACAAATATCTGTCGTGAGCGGGGGTCAAACCCGCGACCGCCAGCGCAACAGTCAGTACTGTGACCGCTGCGCCAGCGCGTCGTCATAATAAACAATATTTGTATGGTATAGTAAACAATACCATACAATATTGTTTGTTATGACGACATTAGCTGACCAGGCAAACTCTGTGCCTCCTGTTTTGGTGAATTGTACTAACAATAATAAACTCAAAAAATCACTATACAACAAACGAAATATCCAATTTAGTGCAGTTATTTGGAAGTTATGCGAGTACTTATATTTCAGTAATTTATTTTTTGTATACATCTAATATATGAAATTCTCGTGTCGCGGTGTTTGTAGTTAAACTCCTTCGAAACGGCTTGACCGATTCTCATGAAATTTTGTCTGCATATTGGGTAGGTCTGAGAATCGAAAAATATCTATTTTTCATCCCCCTAAATGTTAAGGGTACCACCCCTAATTTTTCTTTTTTAATTTTTAAATAAATTATTATTTTTTTATGATACAACATTAAAAAATACATACAACCCTAACTTTTTAACCCTCTACGATCAACTCCTATTTTTAGATAGCGTTTAGCAGTAAGACAGTGTTTGCCGAGTCAGCTAGTAATTATATAATATAAGATTTATCATATAACAAATGAAGGTTATTCTAGCATGTGAAATATCTCACATCGAACATAATTAGTGCGTCCTTCGCAATTTGTCAGTGGGAATAGGGGTAGGAATAGATCGAACGTTAGGGAAGGTTCAATTTGTTTGTGGTTGTCACAGGTGCAGCGTACGTGTTGCCTAATTTTACTAACAAGATTAACTCGTTTCGGTCAGTACTGGGTGTACTAATGAAGCGCACTGATCATCGGCTTTCAGACGCTTTTGATCATTGACTTATAAAGCTTGTATGTATTCGTTACGGTTGTATTTTAAAAGGATTCATTTAACACTATTTATGTTAACGGTATTACCAACTCATAAATTTTATTGTAAGTTTTCTTTTATGTTATTTTAAAAAAAACGCACGCGTTATGTTGCACTAATTGCTTTAGAGAAGTGAGATAGTGGTCTCCACACGTTGTCAATATTCTGTTGTAACACTGCCCTAAGGTAATAGTCTGTGGCGCGCATCATGACAACGATGGGGTGGCCAGCAACAGGATGCACTAACTGCGTAGGTTTTTAAATACTTTGTCGGCACTTTTCAAAAGCTAATTTGTTATCTGGTGACCAGTCGATGGGCGTTTTATTATTACCTTTTTGGTTGTGTAAATATTTGTTGAGTTGAACTTGACCACAAGTACTACAAGTATATGAAACCTAACCAACCAATTTCTTCTTTCTCACAGGTAAGTATTGCGGCGTTACAGACAGATTCTGGATTCGATCCATCACTTTCACCCTCTAGTAACATTGCAAAACCTTTATCATTCAAAAAGCCAACCAAAGCTTTAATTTATTGATAATATTTTACCCCACGTGTATACGTACCTCCACTTCTAGAAATGTTAAGCGACACTCGTCTGTTATTTGCCAAATCCCATAATTTTGTGAGATTACACAACTCTGACGCACAAGATTACAGGGCCTTAGGTCTCAAAAATAGTTTCGTTAGGGTCATATTTGACCCCTGATTCAAGCTAAGGGTTGAAATTACAGGTAGCTTGTCTGTAGAAACCTTTCATTAGCACTTTTAACCACATGAATAATCGCTTAATACGGATCTTGTTTGAAGTAAAAGAAATCATTCTAGCATTTAATTGATACCTAGAGATGGATAAACGAGGGCTTATCTAGCTGTAGAGGAAAATAATTCAATTATTTCGGTTATTTTTAAGGAAATAAATCTTAACATTAATTTTTCTATGTTTTTACTTTTCGTGATGAAACTTTGGTACATAGTAATGTTTATATTATTTTTATTTATTATTATATTGTATAATGTTTGTTTTATTTTTAATGTTTTTTGGTAACGCCTTGTAAATCGATGAACCTGTTCTACCTGAGCCTGAGCGTGCAAGCCAGAGCGCGGAACAAGCGATAGAGAGGCACGATCAGTCTAAGTGTTGACTTGTGACACATTTATCTCTTTTCTCGTGTGATGTCAGAGCTAGCAGTTTAACATAAATAAAGCAATAATATTCAATTCATAAAAGTATGCAATTTTTCATCAAAGTTTCTCTATGACGTTATCGCGTAAAACTATCGTCCGTAAACCGACGTTTTTTGACCTAAAATATTATATAATGTTCCTCAAGTCTATTTCCTTGGTAAGTTTATTAAGCATTACTGTTGGCTAACTCTAGTATAATGACACTCATTATTTGATTAAGATTAATGTTAGACGCATTGTTATAGCACTGCTATTTTTTTTAATTTAATAAATATTATCATACATAATTATTTTTTCTTGCAAACGAATAAAAAACCGACATCAATTACATTGACAAGTAATGCAACGAAGCTAGACAAAAAAGTAGTCACGCAAATACGCGTTATTAGAGATAACTCAAAAAGTACTAGCCAGATATCAATATAATTTAAACTGGGCCACGTAACAAGCAGCACCATTCAATTAAAATATGAATCATCAAAATCAGTCCACTCGGTAACAAAAGTCTGAGGTAAAATACATTAAAAAATACAGTCGAATTGAGAAACTCCTCCTGTTTTCAAGTCGGTTAACAGGAACTCATCATTATAGAGTACTAGAAATTCCATAATTTTTATTAGGTGAAGGTAGATTTCATTTTTAAGATGTATCCAAGTATTACTTATATTGATAACTTGGCTTTTTCTCAAATGGTAGCGATCTGTGATCTGTGTGGCCGAAAAACTAACACAAACACATAAATCAAAATAAATTAAAAATATTCCTAAGTTAAAATCGCACAATAGAGTGTTTAAGCAGGAATTCCGTCACAGTTTTATTTAACCACTATGTGTACATATTTCAATTTAACTACCGACTTTTTATTCGCACAGAAAGCGTGAGAGAAACGAAACAAAAACCGTAATGTATCACGTGTGACTGCGAACCGCTCGAAATATCGAACATTTCATGCCGAATCCATATAACGGGTTTCGAATAAAAAGTTTGTTTTCGAATAAGAAAAACGTTGGTGTCGATAATAATTGGAAATTCCATTATTTAGAATTCACCACTTCACTTGAGCTTATCGCAGTCCGCTGCTGAGCAAAGGCCTCCAAAAGTTCGCGCCAAAAATGGCGTGAACTCGTGTGTGTTGCCCATAGTCACCACGCTGGCCAAACGGGTTGGTGACCGCAGGGCTGGCTTTGTCTCGCCGACGACGCTACTTCTTTGGCCTGTGTATTTCAAAGCTAGCAGTTGGATGGTTATCCCGCCAACGGTTGGTTTTTTTTAAGTTTCACGATGGTAATGGAACTTGTTATCCCTTAGTCGCCTCTTACGACACCCACAGGAAGAGAGGGGGTGGCTATATTCTTAACTGCCGTAACCACACAGTCAGCATTATTTATTTAGGATTATTGTTTTTAATATTATAATACATACATGTAGCCAAATTATCTTCCATAATATCCAAACCTATTATATTTTATATTATACTCAAATGTGTATCTTTCTATTAAACATTATATATAAACATGTGTTTTTTTTTTCTTAACAAAGGCGTGTGACGTAATCTTCACTAAAATTCGAATATAATTAAAGTATTTCAGTAAATATATAATAACCGCGTACATAGTAAAATAAAAATAAAAGCTCTCTACTCACGAACTGAACCAAGTACTTCAACACTGGTTGTTAGGGCTGGGTTATGCAGAAACAGAAAACTTACTATAAAAAAGGGGAAAACTTCTGTAATCACACACACACGCACTCACACCTATACACACTCACACATACACGCACTCACATGCATACGTACACACCCATACCCACACCTAAAAACACACGCATACAACGAGAATGCGTTATAATGACGTTTAATATTATGGTTTTGTTACTTTATCTTAATTTATTTTGCTTAGTAATTGTATATAAAATAGTTTATATCGGCTCGCGCTGCGTCTAAAGAACTATTCTTCTGGTAATTGCATGCCTGGCATCTGCGATACAAGCTGTGCTTAGTAGAGATGCCGTTAGAAATAAGTACATTAGTCTTTCATGGCAATAAAGATTATTATTATTATAAAAAAAATTTTTAAGCTTTGAGAGGACAATCCATATTGAGTCTACAATATCATGTAACACAAAAGACTGTCGAAATGGGAACCTCCTTAAAAAGTCAAGTTAAAATCGACAAAGCTATCACCTGTCTAGAGCAAAATAATTTACTTCTAAATCTTTGATCCCAAACCAAAAATGTACTATATTGTCAACTAAAATTGATTACTGAAAGATCATTAACGCTTTCGACTTTAGAGAAACCTTCCGAAAAACGGTCTCAGACTTTAATTAATTCAGACACAGACTGAAATTATTATAATAACTGTAAAGCCCTTTCGTGTGTTTTATTTATTAAAATTTCATAGTTATGCTAGCTCTCAATTACTATAATTCGCATCTAATGAAGCGTGTCAAGGTTCGCAAGAATATTAAATTGGAGGTCGTGTTACTAAGATCCAAACGGGCAACATTATTTAAGTTTCAGTAGTTATTTGTTAACAATCCTCACCTTAATACCATTAAAGTTTCGATTCCGACTCGAGGAAGACGTTTGAACAAATTAATTGGCTTTTCTACCCTGACTATATAAAAAATTAGTCTCTTGTCAAACTTTATTCATGTGTTACACTTTCCTCATAGTGAAATATAATATTTTCATATCATTAGATTTCATACACAAAAGTATACAGTTATATAGGTGAAATCATTGAGTATTTTTATAAATAAAATAATTATATAAGATCATAAACAAACTATTTCAGTAGCGTGCAAATTTCTTTTAAATTTAAATAAAAGCTTAGATACATAAAGTAAAAATAACAATGACAATGACAATGAGTCATCCCTTTTCGTGCATGCAGCCGGCGTTCATCGATTTATTAGACGTTGTCACGTCAAAACCAGTTTTCCACCTCAAGCAAAAAAAAAAAATTAGTAACGTTTTTGTACCTAATGTAGTATCAGTCTCTAATTAGTAACGTTTTTATACCTAAAGAGTAGCACAAAATTAGTTTAAGCGTTTTCAGTTAGGAATTTGTGATGTCAAAAATTCAGTTTACCTAGTTACGAATAAACTTGACGATATTTTTGAAAAATGGAGCTAGATCAACATTTGAGTAGTTACGATATAGCAGAAGATCTAAGAATTGACCATAAAATATTTTGACCCATTTGAAAAATAGAATATAATATATAATAAAATAGACCGTGTACTAATTTGCGATTCTCTCTTAAAACATGATGATATCGAACCGTTTCTAAAGAGAGATTGATCGACGAAACATGGACCCCTATGATAAGAATGTACGAAAGAGATCGTAGTCAAAGGTCGGCCAAATCGACACACAATAAGGTGATATTGAGTGTATGGTGGGATTGGAAAGGCATTATTCATTATGAGCTTTTATCGCCAAAAAAACTATCAATTCTTATTTCTACTGTCAACAGCTAATAAGACTTAAGCAAGTAATTGAGGATAAGCGGCCAGAATTGATGAACAGAAAAGATGTGGTCTTTCATCACGACGACGCCTGACCTTGTCTTCAGCCACTCACTAAAAATTGAAAGAGTTTGACTGGATCTTAATGTGTCCACTATATAGTCCCAATCTCGCACCCTCAGATTTACATCTATTTTGTTATTTTTAGAATTCGCTATTTAGTGTAAAGTTAACATCATGAAAAGACTGTTAAAACTAGTGGTCACGGCTTTTTGTGAGAAATCAGAAAATTTCTGCAACAATGGAATCCTGCCACTAGCTTCGAATTGGCGGCAAGTTATCGAACAAAATGGTACATATATACTCGTATTATAATTAGTGTAAACAAAATTTGTAAAATCTTACGTTGAATTTCTGTATAAAATACGAAAAAACTTTTTACTGACCTAATATTAAAATTTAATATTATATATTCGAGTCGGTTAACTGAACCTAAATAAGGAGAGAGCTCTATATAAAATTCAATTCAACTAAGAACTCGCGGAGTAATATGACTGATATCCACATTAGCATAGCATCTCCAAATTCATCTCGCACGAATATGTCTTCACTGACGTGATCCGACAGTAGAACCTGCTTTCAATCTACGAAGTGCGAGAGCATTAAATGAATTCTGATAATACGAAGATGAAAGAAGATGAAGGTATGTTTGAAATTTAAATTTGATCAATCTATCACTAACGGAGGTATACGATTATATAGCGGCCATAGAACAACATGCTACAGCTGCTACGAGAAGTTATTATACAAACATTTGAGATAAGACCAGCAGAAGGTATTAACAATATAAGAATACAACTGAAAATTTATTTGTGAACGTTTTATGTACAAAACCCCTCGTTATGTAATACGTACATAAACCATCAGAAATAATTGTTTTTCTCTTTCTATTTGATAACAAAGTACAAAAAAGTTTAAATAACAATATTGTGCAGTGAAACAAATAGATGGTTTGCATTTACAAGCCTAATGCCTTAGTCAGGGAGTATCCGTATTTTACAGACGTAAAATGGTATGGTACTTTATGTCATCTTACTGACTAGCGCCTCGTAAGTATCGTAAAGTATCGTGTCACACATACAATAAGAAGATGTAATGGTAAAGCGTTGTGAAATAGGGAACGATTCTACTATTTGTGTAAAAAATACATATCATTTACTGAACGATGATTGATTTTGACAATTAATATAAAGTCATTCATTATTTATTTATTTATTTAATGGTTTACCAGCAGTTATTACACTAAAACATTCATTACAAAACGGAACACACATTATACTTAATCTAAGTGCACAACTCATGTAGGTAAACACCGCATGCATATAGGTAAATACAATTCAGTAAACAAACATAAGATCAGTTATCCAAAACAGTGATTAAACTAATACTACAAAACTGATGGCAAATCAAAAACAAGATTATGGACTTGGCTCCTAAAATGCGGAAATGTTGTGCCAAATATATCAATCTGTTTGCTGTAGTGATTGTGTATCTTACTTAGCCGTGAAACTGGCGAGTTAGTGCCCAAAACTGATCTTCGAAAAGGGTGATACATGATTATGGATATTGATTATAAATTCATTACTTAATAAAATAATAATTAAAAAAAAAAAACAAAAAACCCGCCTGCGTGAAGAACAACTAATAGAAAATTAACTGAAAAAGCTGGAACAAGATAAAAATTCAATATGCACACAAAGTCAGCGAAATAAATAGAAACAATATCAAACATTTTGTGCTGTACATTTAAAATATACGGTAGTCCTTCGAAACTTTATGCAACGTCGTAGATAATATGCAGTCGGAGGCATGAAATTGAAGGATAAGTCAAATCATTCTCTCTTTAGTTGTTCTTCACGCAGGCGGGTTTTTTGTTTTTTTTTTAATTATTATTTTATTTATGTCTTTTTAGTCAGACAAATAACGTAATCGGTTTACATCATGTGGTTGATTAAGTAATTTTTTAGGGTTAAGAGAACTGATAGCAAGCCCGGAGAAAGATCTCACTCTACTCAAAGCAACGTAAGCCTGACCTTTAGCAAATAGGTGACTGCTTAAGTCAACAACTATTAGTTTTAATATAATGAAATTATTATTAAAATTATTTGCTTGTATTTGGTATTGTGTATTTGTTATTGATTTTATTAATGTAATTGTAAATTGGTGTGACATTTATTAATTTTTATTTGTAATTTTAATTGTATGTTTTTATTAACCATTGTATTTTATTAGAAAGGCTACACCCCGAAGTTGATCGTCGCCTAGGAGGCGAGTTTAGCATGGCATAGGCGTGGGAAAGAGCCAAGTCCACATTTTTTAAACTTTAATATTGTATTTCTTTATTAGTATTACGGTTATAATAATCATGATATACCTTTTTAAAATCCTTGTATTGTGCCCTTCAATTTGATACCCATATTGTAGTATTCGAGAAAAAAAAATTTTTTTTTTTCATTAACTGCAATGGCTTTGCGCAGCCGCCATGTTTGATTTTTTTTAATGTCACCTATCTAAAAACACTTGGGCAGCTAAGACAAACCTAACGATACCTCAATAATGTAAATCCGTTCAGTGGTTCTGGAAATAGGAAGTAGTAAAGAATATTACATACAAACAAACATACATGGCAGTCGGGTAATAAATTAATAACCTTCTGCATAACCTTCTGTTTAAGACAACGAGAGAAATATTTTGATGAACAACAAAGTAATGAAATAAACTATTCATAAGTTTATTCAGTATTTCTATTGTACGCGAATGTACATCCCCTAGAACCACATAACGTCTTCATGTAATTCAGATGTCACTAGTAGTTAGATAATTTCACGCACGTTATAGTAATCATTTACACCAGTGTTTCCCAAAGTGGGCGATAACGCCCCCTTGTGGGCGCTGCAGTACTAAAGGGAAAAAAGTAAGTAAGAGACCTAGAAAAAAAATGATGCCGTTGTGTGGAGATTTGGGGGCGATTTGTCATTTCATCTATAAGGACTCTCGACTACAACTTGTGAACATCAACTAATATTCATTAAAAGATTGCTCAAAGGGGGCACTATAAAATAATTTATTCTCTTAGCGGGCAGTAGACAAAATAAGTTTGGGAACCCCTGATTTACACAATAAGTAATGAATATTTACTGTTATCGCCAAAGAAAAAAATTTACGCGAAAACAAATCCAAAAGTGTGTTTCACAGTGGTAGGATCCGTTTTGTCGCTAAAATTATTGCATACTACCCGTGGGAAGCCGTTGCGGATCGCTTTTGTTATACTACTACGTGATGACTGATAACAGTATATAAAATATTTTTATAAATCATTGTAAAATAATATATAAAGGTGTTAAAATTATTTTAAGCAGTTTTTTTTATTATTATCGATAAAAATAATAAAAAATGTACCTATACTCGAATAACTGTTTTCTTTATACGTAGAATAGAACTTGAAATTATTATTTGATAATAAGGAACTTCGTTCCTATCTGGTATCCCACGACACCACACGGTTTTTTTTAAATCTGTAACAACGAGGTCAGCAAACTTATACATCACAGTTTGCACTCTCTTAAGCGTCTTCAATTTTATCCCTTTCTCAACAAAAATTAATGATAATTATAATAATAAAAACTCTTTATTGTATACCAAGAATGAGCAAAATTACAAAAATAAAAACAGGAGATAAGTGCAAAAGGCCAAAGGGCAAGTATTATGCCTGCGCAATCGCTCCTTCTTTCCACATTTGACTACGCTGATATGTGCTACTTGAATGCGACTGCGGAGCAACTGAACAAAGTAGAGCGTCATCAAAATCTTGCTACTCTTTTTTAACTGACTTCAAAAAAAGAAGAAGTTACTCAATTCGACCGTATAACTATATATGTATACGGTCGAATAACGATAGTCGATAACTCCGTCGCTTATTAACCGATTTTAATAATTCTTTTTTGTTGGAAAGGAGATACCCCAAGTGTGGTACCATGATAAGGAAACCAGGATCTGATGATGAAATCCCAGAGAAATCGAGGGAAACCCTCGAAAATCGTAGTGACGACTAGTACGTTTTCATTTGTTTCGTCTACTTACCTTGCATTACTTTTCGATGTAATTAAAGTTATTTTTTTGTTTTGTTTACGAGCGAACACAATTATATTTTTTGGATACGTAAGCATAACGACATATCTAACTTTCGTGCTCAACTTAAATGGCTTCCAATCCGCCTTCGCCATACTTATTAATATATGTACGATAATATACATAAAAATTATATGTTTCATCACTTACCCATATGAATAAGATGACATTTTGAACACTCTTTTTAATTTTTTTATACACATACACATTTCCTACCTGTCGGTTAAAATTTTACGAGATAATACTTCACTAACATAACCCCATAATCCAATATTTTTCAGACATGATCTAAAGTTGAAAGAAGTCGTAAAAGGTGTCAAGTGTTTGAAGCTCAACTCATGCTCATAAAACATGGTTTTTCACGATAACTTATATATCCACTTCAAGTGCCATAATTTCTATATAAAAATACCTATAAAATAGCCTTTTTTCATATGGTGGCGTTTTATGAAGATATAAATAGGTCGCCAGCTCTGTAGTACGCACTCTAGAATTACGTTATTATCTTTCAATTACTACTTAATGATATAAATCTTCTATACAGATTTTTCACACGATTTTCATAAATAATTTAATTTTTTTTATAAGAAAAAAGTTGCTTAAATATGTATGTACTAACACGACCAACGCTTTTTATGAAAAATCAATTCTTTACAAACTAATAATTATCTTTAATCTGATATTTTTAAAATTATAAACTTAATAATAGATTTTTAATGTTTTTTTTATACGTTTATTATCTTGTAAATAAAATTTAACAGTATTTGAGATTATTATAGTTTGCTGTTTGAAATATACATTTATATATTACATGTATTTATTACAAACAAAAATAAAAGTGTTTGCGCGTAAACAAAAAAAAATCGACTTTAATTACATAAGTAATACAACGTAGGTAGTCGGTAAAAAAATAAGCATTATAAGAAATAGCTGAAAAAGTTTTGTCATATAATTTAAATGGAACCACTTCGCAAGCATCATCTATCGATTAAAAAAATCATTAAAATAGGTCCACCCAGTAAAAAGTTTTAAGGTAACACTAGCTATACCCGTGCGAATAATAATAATAATAATATAAGCCTTTTTTTTCAGACACAACTATTTTTCTTACTTAACTAACTTATCTCTAAATTACCGACACTGTGTCCGTTTGCCCTTGGTTGGCATAGGCCTCTTCCAGCTTCTTCCAATATTTTCTTTCTCGAGCTATTCTCGAACACACAGTACCCGCGACTGCTTTGATGTCATCTTCCCACCTTTTGTACTGCCTTCCTCGATTTCGCTTTCTATTTATGGGATACCAGTTCATAACCGTTTTACTCCATTTCTCTGAACCTCTCAGGATGTGTCCTGTCCATCTCCATTTGTTTTTGCGTATTGTATATGTTACATTTTCAAGTTTTGTAATTTTTCTTATGTATTTGTTTTTTATTTTATCCGATTTCTTTATGCCCAACATACTCCTTTCCATAGACCTCTGGCAGACTTCGAGTTTTTGGTTGTGTGCTTTCGTTAAAGCCTATGTTTGACAACCATGTGTGTAATACAGGAAGGATGCAAGTGTTGTATGTTCTACTTTTGACGGTTATACTTATCCCTTTGTTTTTCATTAGTTCTCTGAAGGACCAATACCTCTTCCAAGCATTTCCTATTCTAGTGTCAATTTCTTTTGAAGTTAAGTCTGTTGGTAAAACAACTTGTCCGAGGTAGGTGTATTCTTCAACGTACTCGATTTCATTGCCGTTTATTATTATTGGTTCAAATTTGCTGTTTGTCATGACTTTTGTTTTGATTGTGTTCATTGATAAACCTACTTTGCGACTTTCGATATCCAATTCTTGAAGCATCTCAGTCAGCTCGGTTGGAGTGTATGAGAAAATTATCAAGTCATCGGCAAACCTTAAATGATTGAGTTTTTCGCCATTTATGTTCAAGCCATAACTATCCCAATTTAATACTCTAAATATTTCTTCTAAGACTGCCGAAAACAGCTTGGGTGATAGCGGGTCACCTTGATGCACTCCTCTTTCTATTCTTATTTCATTGCCTTCTCTCTCTAGTTTTACTTTAGCGGTGCTGTTCCTATAGATGTTTCTGATTATTCTTATATATTTATGTTCGATTCCTTGGTTTCTAAGAGCTTGCCAAATTTTTCCGTGTTCAAGCGAGTCGAATGCTTTACTATAACCTTTAAGTATGGACGTGGAGTCTCACAGGCTACTCGATGTTTTCGTTTTCCTAGTTTCACCTATTTGCCCTAACTCCTAGCGGTTGAGCGGCTCAGTAGCTTTTGATTTAGTTGTAAAACTACCAACGAGAGAGGAGGTTGCGTCTTGCAATGAATATCACCTAAGTTATGACCATCAAAATATGGACCGGAGCCTGTCAGGCTACACGTCCATTTTTGCCCTATGATATATTTTACAAGAGCGATTACGTTTGTATCAGATTTTGAAGTACAAAATGTCCAAAAACAATAAAGCCGGTAGTTCTAAATCAAAACGACCATCTACGAGTTCTGTTCAGGACCCTGTGAGAAAAAATTTTGTGCAGGAAATCCACTTTTGTGGTGAAGTGAGTTAGTTGTTATTAGCTTCGGATCAGTCTGACAATGAAGAGAGTACTAAAGATTTTTTTTTTATATTGGAGTCCAAACTGATACAAAATCATGAAAGTGACAGTGATGATGACCAGGACCAAGACCAAGACATAGGAGATGAATCTTGTAGTTATAGAGATAGCCTATGATGTTGCTATATCGTGTCCTAGACTTGAGTACCATGAATGCGTACATCTTATATAAGATGCACCAAACAAAAGCTGCGGAAAGAGATTTAAAAAATTAGTACATGTGCTTGTGGTGCCTTATGTGCAAAGACGTTTTATAAATACACGACTGCCAGGAGAGCTGAGGTTGACCATGACTCTAGTTTTAGGTATTTATATACGGTTATTTTACGGTTACAGAAGATGTCTAGGATCAAGAAACCAGAAGAGCATATAAAATCTATTACACTAAAAAACATAGGAAGATTACCCATGTTTATATCGGGTGCAACAAACCGGTGTGTCCCCAATGTTCTAGACCTTTGTGCACTGACTGCCAATAAATTTACGTTATTTGACTGTTGTCAAAATTTTTTATATTTGTTATATGAAGTAGTTCTTTTGTGTTTTTGGTTTGTTATACATTATATTTTGAGAAAAAAAGACTTATTTTGTTATAGGAATAAGTTTGGCTGCTTTTATTACCTAAAAATGTAACCTAAGTAGATTTCGATTGAAAAGAGCCATAATTTTAGATTTTTAATATTTCTATAATTTTTTAAATTAAATTTGATTATATAAGCACGTTATTTAATTGCTAAACTACATAACTTTAATATGTAATTAGTTTTAAAGCGATCTTATATCAAATTCTCCAAAAAAAATTTGTGTGTATATAGGAGCCTGTGAGACTACACGTCCACAGTAGTGTTAAGAAAAAATGACGTCCATACTTAAAGGATAATCTACGAAGCAGCAGTATAGAGGCATATTGAACTCCTTACTCTTTTCTATTACTTGCTTGACTAAATGAATATGGTCAAGTGTTGAATATCCGCTCCTGAATCCAGCTTGTTCTCTTGGTTGGTTATCGTCTAATGCCTTTGTGATTCTATTAAGGATAACCTTGGAAAAAACTTTGTAAATATTTGACATTAGACTGATTGGCCTATAGTTGCCAATATTGCTTTTTCTCCTTTTTTGCGAAGAAGTGTTATGGTAGACGTTAGCCATTGTTTTGGTATGTATTCGCTTTCTAATACTTCGTTAAATATTTTTGTTAGGGTTATTCCGACTAAATCTTTGGAAGCTATTAGTAATTCATTCGTGATATTGTCTGAGCCAGGAGCTTTATCTTTTTTCTGTGTTTCGTTAGGCTTTTCTACTTCTTTCAAAAGTATGCTGGTACGTTGATGGTTCCCGAAAGGTTTATTTCTAAATTGGTAGTCTTATTTGTAAAAAGTTCTCGGTAGAACTCTGTAGCAGCAGTAAGAATATCTGGTCTTTTAGTTGCGTATCTTCCTTTTTGGTTTTGTAGTTTTGGTACCCATTCTTTCTTATCCGTCAGTATTTTAAGGGCTTTTTTAATACCTCCAGTCTTTGCTATGTATTTTTCTAATGTCTCTAGTCTATGTGATTGTCTGTCTTTCCTTATAGATGTTTTGATTGATTTACTTACTTTAGATATTTCTGATCTCATTTATTTTGCCTAAGAGTGCTTTTGTTGTTGTGGATGTTATATTTTTACTTTTGCAAATATTCTTTGAACTAATTTTAGTTATGCTATTGAAAATGTCTTCAAGTTTATTGTATTTGTCTTGTAGCTGGAGTTCGCTTGCAGTTTCTTCGTAATTTTGTAATTGTAACTTGAGTTCTTCTTTACATATGTTTAGCCCTTTGGATCTTAAGTTATAATTAACTTTTCTTTTTTCCTTATATTTGATTATTGAAAATTTTGCTCTTATCATTCTGTGGTTGCTATTAAAATTAAGGTTTTTGACGTTCCTACAGTCTTCAAACGCTTTACTTCTATTGGTTAAAATATAATCGATCTCATTCTTATATACTCCGCCTGGTGACGACCACGTCCATCTACTGCGATTTTTATAATCTGTGTTGAGAATCCTTAAATGGTTTTCGAAACACAGTTCCAATAATTTTTCACCATTTCGTGTACGATTACCATAACTGTAGGGTCCTAGTACAATGTCTTCTCCTATCCTTCTTTCTCCTACTCTTGCATTGAAGTCACCCATGATTATTAGATTTTTATGTGGGTGTTCCTTTATTGCGGTATTTAATTGAGCGTAGAATAATTCAATTTGCTGGCGAGAAGATTGTTTGGCAGGAGAGTATACTTGTATTATTGACCAATTATTGTTGTTAATTATCATGTTAAGCACTACGATCCGCTCAGATACGCCTATTATTTCTTCTATTTGATGTTTCAATTCTTTTTTTATAATAATACAAACTCCGTAGGCTCCTGGTCTTTCACCTTTGTAGTAAAAAATAAATTTCTCATGTTCTTCTATCTTCTCTCCGTATCTTCTTACTTCGCTAAGTCCTATAATAGTCCATTTTATTTTTTCTAACGCTAACATAAACTCATGTAGACTATCGTCAGTTTTCAGTGTGAGTGTGTTATATGAAGCAATATAGTACCGGGATATCTGTGTAGATCTATGCTGGTAGTTCTTTGAAGTTGGAAGGTTGCAGTCTTCTTCCCCCACGGTGACTAGCCGGATTGGGGTGTTGTTAATGTATTTCTTTGTTTTTGTTTGTGTTTTCCGGTTGCCGATTTCCTTTAGTTTTTTGCTTCTGATAGTGATGATGATCTAGTCCTGGTTACAAAGCTATCCAGATTTAGTTTGTTGAGTTTCTTTGGAGCAGACGCAGGTACTTGGTTTGGGGATTTATGAGGTGAATCTACTTGATCTCCTTTCCTTTTCACTATGTTGTCTTCCTTTTTGCCCTTTACTATCAGCTTGTCTTTTATGATATAGGCTATTTTGCCATTTTTGCGTTCTTGTAGCATTTTAGGAATCACTTCTTTCCGTCTTTCTAAGGTTCCTTTGGAGAAATCTTCCTTTATATGGATGGATACCTGAACTGCAGTGTTTCTTATTTTTGAAAATTTGGTTTCTTTTCCAGATCGTAGTCAAGCTTACAAGAATGGGACGCGCATTGATGCCCTTTGAGCCTAATCTATAGGCTTTGTTTATTTCATATGGTTTTATGGTTATCTTGCTTTCTTTTTCAATAATTTTTGTGGCATAATCAATCATGTCATTATTTTGTTCTTCCTCGCTAACTCCGAAAAATATCAAATTTGTTTTTTTCTTTTCATCTTCTAAATAGTTCAGTTTTTGCTTCATTGTTGCTACTTCTTGTTTAAGTGTTTTATTTTCTTCCAACAAAGCCGCCAGCTTCTCGTCCATGCTCTTTGAAACACCTTCCGTAATTGCAGCCGTTATTTCAATAGTTTGTAATGCCATTTGCTCTTTAATTTTGTTTAGTAAAAGTTCCATTGAGTTTTCATTTTCCATTATTTTTGGGAATATTTTCGATATGGTAACCCTTTTTTTATTTATTTTTTCACCTGACTGATGACAGATGGCAATTGATTTGATTGAAAGACGACAATTGACGTTGTTAGTCAATGTCACTTATCTTTGTATATTTCTTTCGTACTTTTTTCTACCCTCCAGTCCACAAAAACCACAATTTATTGCACGATTTATTCCAATTTTCTTTAACTTCCTTACCGAATTTACACTTCAATAGTTGTAGTTCACTGTTCTTTTAATGATTTTAGTGCTTCTGTTAACTTTTCGGTGAGAAATGCAGTGATTTTTTATTTATTATGTGGGAGCAATGACAGAATATGTTTACTTGACAACAACTGGAAACGGAATATATCCCGTGCGAATAATTCGCACTAAATAAGTATAATAATTATAACTTTACAAAATAACAAAAAAGTATTTATACGAGAGTTGATTTAAAATTGAGCAAAAAATTTACAGACCGTCAATCATGTTGACGTTGTGTCTCAATGTATATCTACATAATTATATAATTTTAATAATTAATTAATTTACGAAAACAACAGCAATATCGATTTTTTGCCGTCGCCGGTAGAGCAAGCAATTATCTATAAAATGATATATGATTTTTGTGAAATAATTGTGTGGCTTTTTCTAAAAAGGGCGGTAAACATCTAAACCCTAGCGTATTATATTAATATATATGATAAACACATTAAAAAAACAGTTGAATTGAGAATCTCCTCCTTTTTTGAAGTCAGTTTGAAAGGTAAAATAATTAAGAAAAAAGGTTTGCTTTTCTAATGAAACCTTTTTTTTAGGTTAAGGTTTCATTAGAAATAATAGCAAAAGGTTCCACAGACTAAGTATTTCAGACGTAACACTCAACTCCACTTAGAAGGAGATTTGGGGTCTAGCGTGGTTTTTAACCGACTTCCAAAAAAGGAGGAGGTTCTCAATTCGACTGTATTTTTTTTTTTTTTTTTTTTTTTTTATGTATGTTACATCAGAACTTTTGACCGGGTAGACCGATTTCGACAAATTTTGTTTTAATCGAAAGGTTTTGTGTGCCAATTGGTCCCATTTAAATTTATTCGAGATCTAACAACTACTTTTCGAGTTATATCTAATAATGCGTTTTTACTTGACGCTTTTTTCGTCGACCTACGTTGTATTATACCACATAACTTTCTACTGGATGTACCAATTTTGATAATTTTTAATTTAATCGAAAGCTGATGTTCATCATTTGGTCACATATAAATTTTATCGAGACCTGATTACTACTTTTTGAGTAATCTTTGATAACGCGTAGTTGCTTGACTATTTTTTCGTCGATCTACGTTGTATACTTGTCGATGTAATTGAAGTCGGTTTTTTTTTTCGTTTGCGAGCAAACACAATTATATTTGAATAAATTGCACGGTTTTGTCTAGTGGCGAATGGTCATTTGTTATCAGTTATAAAATCACTAAAAATCTTGAGTAGAATAATTCTTCGCATAGTTGTGTGTAAACATCATCGTGATCATTTGAACATTTTCAGTTTTTGTAATTCAATCGTAGCAAACCGAGAAAATTTGTATTATTCAGTTATTTATAAAGTTAAATAGCAACACAAAGTATTTGAAGTCGCAAGATAAATGCTTCTGTACACAACTTTTAATTATTAATGTTATTAAATCTTGGTATTATTTATGATTAGTAAACTAAATGAAATGATTTCTCTGATTATTAGTATTTATTTGAATATAAGATATTCGATTAATGCGACTTTCAGGTGAAGAAAAACATTGCATTTAAATTGTTGAATATCATTAATATATTTCTTCGCCAGAACAGAAAAAGAACCACGGGATTAATTTTAAGCCCAATAATTAATTTTATCATATAATGAATATATGTTATAATGTTCAGAAGATAATATGTAAATACATTGTATCCATTATTCCGAGAAAACGCAAAATATATATTATCCAATTAAGTGAGTAATATCAGTATCAATTTGTCAGTAATTTATTACTTCAAAGAATGTACTTGAATAAGATATGCCAAGAAATGTAAAACAGAATAATTTGAAGAACCTTTCTTAATTAATTGGTAATGAAGATTATAAAATAAAATAAAAATAAATAAAATAAATGAAAAACAATATTTATAAGCGATATTTAATATTTAAGATACTAAATATATAAAATTTATTTATATATAAAAAACGTATTTATGCATATGTTCTTGAATACGTGAAATAAAAACAACGACATTCTGCCATTAATACTATTTTTTTATCCATTCAATCTCACTTATAATTTATTTATTTAGTTACAGTTTCCGACATCAATACAAAATTGGCTAACTCTAACAAAATTCAAAAGCTTTGGAATGGTTTGACTCGAAATCGATAATTTAATAAATATTTTCAATAATCGTAAAAGTATACAAAAACATTCCCACGTCAATTGAAAAGATTTATGATATTATATTTTTACATAAACGAAAATTCAGTATATAAAACATTAACAAACGTCAGTGAGATTGCTTTTCAAAGGTAAAAACCAATAACGGAGAGATTCGAATGATAAATGAAACACATTAGCGACAGAAATGAGCGATAACTCACTTGACATAAAGGGTGGAGTTTCATTTCAAGCCTTTCAATTTATGCTTCGACATGCATGTTTCAATTTTAATACATGAAAACGTTGTAAATGAAATTTATGTCGATTTTTTTTTTGTATATTAAAATCGAATTAAGTATAATAGTTGATTGTATTACATATCAGCTTATACATATTATCCGTGTACTTTATATGCACTGTGATATACTCGGATCACACTAAGTGTATGTTTGTCTGACGGTAGTTGGCGCTCAGTTTACTCCAACTCTGTATGTGCTATACACGTTTACAAAAAATACTAAATTATTAGCAAAAACTGATACAGAATAGATTAAAATGAAATTAAAGAAAACACAGTCGAGTACAAAAGGTTTCTTCGCTACCAAAGTAAAGGAAATAATGCAGAGAATTTTCTTTATTCCAATAAAGCTTCAAGTATTCCGAATTAATATTGAACTAAGCAAATTCTAACGCAATAAAATTTATTGAAATATTTTCATTCCATTAAACTATTGTACTTTATTTTTTCTTTCAATAGTAAACTTTTTTTAATGAACCTCACTAATATTAAATAATTTAATTTAATAGAAACTCTTTAGACGCAAAGTAGCCACTTAAGCCTTGCAGAACCATTTTTTTGGTATCGCAGAGGAACCTATTTACGGGTGATATCCAGGACGCTCGGGTAGGCAGGTTTGGGTAAGCCGACATACGGCCTTCCTAGGCCTTCAGCACTTGGGGGTCCAATACCGACCAAACCCCTGCGGGAGCCTTCAGTCACTTTAATTGAAGAGTCCCGGATCTGCAAACAACAGGATCCCTCCAGGCCAGACACTGACACAAGGGCGTTACTGGAGGTTCATTAAGTAGTGCCTCCTACGCACCCCCGTTCGTCGCCTGCGGAGAGAGGCCTCGTTGGCGGCCTCGTCTCTCACCCAATCGTCATTCTCCTTCTGGGACATAATTGTCTCGCAGAAGGCCTTCGCCTTTCAGGACTCATCGTCGCCGAGCATCGCGGTGATGACGCTCGGCAGTGACAAGTCCCCTCCGAGGACTGTCGTCAAATCGCGACGCAGGGCCGCCCATCTCGGATACACCTCGAGGGTATGCTGGGCCGAGTCTACCGCCGCGCCACAATCGTGACATCCAGTCTTTGGCCCTTTCCTTTGGGCCATCCGACACAAGTAGTCACCAAAGCAGCCGTGCCCGGTAAGAACCTGCGTCAGACGGAAGGTGAGGGGCTTGCGCTTACGGTGCATCCACTGCTCTAGGACCGGACGCAAGGCAGCCGTTACGCGAGTACCGTACGGCTGCTCCGCCAGGTCCTCCCCCCACCTCCGCAATAGTGCTTCTTGTCCTATCTGGCGCACCCATAGGATCCCGTCCAACGTGGGGTTCTCACCGAGAGCCCTCCTACCCGGGACGTATGAGTAGGTCTCGGCAAGGACCTCCGCCACGAGCTCCCACGGAGGGTTGCCGGATGCAAGAAGCCTTCCAGAAGCACAAGATTACTAAGGTTAAGGATTTTTTTAATTAGATATGTCAAGCGGTTTTTTATTTATATGTATATTATCAAAAATAGTAACCAAAATAATACTAAAAAAATAATAACATTGATCAAGCTGTGTGGCTACGGCAATAAAGAATTTTGCCACCTCCTCTCTTTCCGTGGGTGTCGTATGAGGCGACTAAGGGATACCACAACTCCAGTACCATCTTGGATCTAAAAAGCTGACCGATGGCGGGATAACCATCCAACTGCTGGCTTTGAAATACACGGGCCGAAAACGGGCAGCAGCGTCTTCGGTGTGACAAAGCCAGCTCTGCGGCTACCAACCCGCCTGCCTAACATGGTGACTATGGGTACGATGACTTCCGAGCATTTAATGATAATATTTCCAGTTGTTTAGCATGATTGTGTTTTCTTTACTCTTCAAAATATAGCAATTATATTTAACACGTCAATTTTACCTTTCGCGTCAATTGATTTGAATAATATTTTAACTTTCTCAACTTTTCTACTTATACAAATAAATTAGGATAAGTTCTGTTAGGGCATATCATTTAAGAATTAAAAATAAATTCATAGTTAAATACAATTATATTCAGTTTCAAAAATGGGGAAATTTTTTTACCCTGGTCGTGAAAGTGTTAAAAAAACGAGAAAGCCTTTAGTTCGTCTATATTTCTGTCATTTGTCACGTGATATCCTTGCCAATTGTGACGTGACTGTAATATTATAAAATAGGTGGAATTACAAATAAAAAACTTTTTATCTGTAATTGTGTTAAGACTTTTTAATTAGAAACTATTTAACTGATTTAAAGACAAATATAGCAAACAAAAAATTCCATTTCTCTTTTTACTCTTACTATAGATACAAAATAATTAAACAACAGTTCGTAAAAAAAACTAATATACAATTTTATATTTTGTTCTATTTACAACAAAATCTTTCAATCTACTTATTATCCGGGATACAATGTTTTCAAATCGTTTATCAGCGATTTCCTACGAGAAACGACTTGTACAAGTCTTAAAGCAATAAAGTTTGAGGAAAATGTGGTAAACAAATGTATAATCTGGACGATTTGAGGGGTTGTGTCCATCTGGAAACCACTGATGGATAAGACTTTATTGAAATTTGTTTTTTCTTTTTACACTACTTATAATAGAATAATTCGGTTGGGCTGGGCGACGTTTGGCAGGATTCGTCTAGTCTTCACTTCGAAGATTCCGTGATGTTTGAAGGTAACCCTTACTGAGGTAGGGCACAGCAGGAATTTCCTGCTCAAAATATGGAGCAGCCCGACTGGGGTAGTACCTCGACCTTACAGAAGATCACAGCAAAATAATACTGTTTTCAAGCAGTATTGTGTTCCTGTTGGTGAGTAAGGTGACCAGAGCTCCTGGGGGGATTGGGGATTGGGTCAGCAACGCGCTTGCGATGCTTTTGGTGTTGCAGGTGTCTATAAGCTACGGTAATCGCTTACCATCAGGTGATCCGTACGCTTGTTTGCCGACCTAGTGACATAAAAAAAAGACAAAAGTCTTCGAGCAAGCGTCCTGCCTGTGTTAACATACGGAGCCGAGAATTGGACAATAATGAAGGAACTAGCTTACAAGTTTAAAGTCACTCAACGTGCAATGAAACGGGCTATGCTTGGGGTTTCTCTCAAAGAGAACGAAAGTAATCCACATAGCCAGGACCGACGGCCGTTAGAGCAGACGTGCCCTAGAGCGGAGATCGCGTGTTGGCAAACGAAGTATAGGACGTCCTCTGGTCAGCTGAACGCTCTACGTAAAATGTTCGGTGAAGACTGGATGAGAATTACGAAAAACCTTCAATATTAACGGGCTCCTCATTGAAAATAAAAATTACATACAAAACGATATTTAATTGGTCGAACTCAAATCTCACTCATTTGCAAAATACACTTTGACAAATTCTTTCAGTATATGGTAAGTATTAAACCATAATACTTTTCAAATTGAAATAAAACCGCATCATAATTGTACTGAATGCATTACAACAGAATTTAATTTATACGAGTTCATAGTTTCGGCTGTAAAGCCATTCTGGAAATCTAGTTAACGTATTCGAGAATTTAAATTTCATGAGAATACAGTGCAATGATAAGTTCGTACTGCGCACGGTATCCATAATATTAATTACTCGTTAAGTAAACGAATAACTTAGAAAGTTATTACGCTCAAACAGAATTTAATTTGAAACGTTTTGGCTGTAAAATCTTCGAGAGATACGTAGGATGAAGTGTGAATACACTAGGCTCTATTTTATTTTACACATTGTTAGAAATGTTGAATTTGATAAGCGATCCAATAACTATGTAAGCAGGAAGTACTGTCAAACTTAATTCACTATTTTTTCATGGTATAGCTTAATAAAAAAATTAAGTTATAAATATTAACTTATAACTTTGTACTTTCTCTTCTTGCACTTAATAAAATACTAAATCCCTCTGTTATAAAAACCCCCGTGATGATGATAATAAAAATAAAAATATTTTTTAATTTAAATAGCCTTCAAAACTTCAATTTTCTATCTAATGTTAGTTATTGTTTCTAATATTACTTTTAGTCAATTAACTACAGTTAATTTTAAGTTAGCAAGAAATACCAGCAAGTAGGTTGAAAAGTCTGTAGGTGTGAGGGGACCAGGGTGTAAAGTTCATCCTCATACACCATTGAAAAGGGAGGATCCTCCGACCAGACGGATGTTGAGTCTGGTGGGTTACTGCCCCCAACAGTTGCTGTCGGGTTCTTGTATATATGTTTAATCGCTCGGATAACTTTAATATCGCGATGTAGGATAATTATGTCAGTTTAGTTCGTATGTTGCGAGGTAGTTGTCGCTACAAGTCTTCGATACATTGATTAACTGTGATGAAATCAATCATATACCTTGAACGAAAGCCAACTTTACTGAAGCTTCATATATTTTTCCATTTACGTAATATTGTACCAAATAACATACCTAAGCCCTTAAAACTTTTTTGTTCAAAGTTTAAGCTTATTTATAAGCAATTACAAAATATTTTGGGGGGCTTTTGTTATAAAAGTGAAGGCCGGTAAATTAAAAGTTCACTTTACGAAATCGGATACTTGAAGTTACAACCATACATTTTTTTCCTGTGTTTCTACGGCGTTTGTTTTTTTTGCCACCTCCTGGTAAGCGGTTACCATAGTCTATAAATAATTGTGACAAAAGAAGCATCGCAAGCGCGTTGCCGACCCTACCCCCCGAGACATGGTGTAATTGTGAAAACTTTCATGCATTATACATATATCAACCTATCTTTAAGCTAATAAATTAAAATCTCGTTTAATAGCCGATGTAGTAACGAAATATGTAATTAAAATTCACATATCAAATGGTGCATTGATGAAATATGCATCGCTTTACTGCGTACAAAAAGTGCTATTAAAATATTTTCAATTCAAAAACATATTGAAATATTTCACGCGAAACTTTTCACCCTCAAAATTCCAACCCGCAATATTAATCTGATTTTATTTTGTGATTCCCGCAGTCGACAGAGATTTAAAAAAAGTTAACATTGAAACTAAAATAAAAAAGAATGTTGCTCATTATTTATTAATATATTTACTAACGTGTTACGTAACGTAATAAAAATCTTTATAATAATCAAGAAGAGAAGACCTTAAGCGAATGTTGTAACTAAATAAAATAGAACGCAGCCGATGTAGTCAAAGTAATACAAAACTAATTACGTAATTGTGAAACCTTAAAATATTAATCTTAAAAATTATTAATTATATGATAAATTATTGGCTGCTAATTATTCATCAATAGTAATTGTTATATACAATAAAATGTATATATTAGTATAATATATCTAAAAAAGGACTATTTTTTGTCGTAAATCAAAATTCTTCACTGCGTGCCTCTCGTAGCTCTGGTACCACGTTCAATTAACCTGGTACGTTGCTTGTACGGAGATTCGCTAATGTTAACCATTTGTTACACTTACCATCACAGTCCAGTCAGTTCTTACCGTCTCAGAAAAGCAAATATTACAAGACTTGTTCGAGATGGTCGCAGGTGCACATTGAAATCAGTCTGCACTTCACCAAGTTCATACCTGAGTTATTGTACAGACACCGCACATATTGACACCTAAAATAAAGAATATTATTATGTATCTGATTTTGTTAAGTTTTCAGGAGAGAGTTTTACAATTTTGTTGCATTTAAAAAGTGGCCAAGTGATATTAAATAAAGCCGCATCCGTAATGAAGTAAATTGTTCTGCTATTAATTTTTGCGTTCTGTAGTATGAACTTGACGACGTTGTGATACATCAAACGGAAAGCTGTTTTTGTTCAAGTTACAATGATATAATATATACAGAATACGATTGTTTTAGTCTAAAAACATTGTATGAACTTTTCTAGAAGTATATATCTACTTAATGTATATTACAAGCTGCTGTGATGTTCAAATTTGAGTATTGAAAAAAAAATGGAATTTAATATAACAATGTTACTGTGTTTAAAGAACATATTATATACATTTTTATTTTTAATCAAAACAAAACAACATTATTATGAAGGTAATATTAAAAGAAATCCGACAGGCCGGGCAGCTCAGTAAATAAAAATATACATATACATACAGAGATGTTGAGTTAACGAAACAATATTTATACAAGCTGCTATAGTTTTTTCAAGAAATGCATCTTAAGTTTGTATTAATTCTTAATTCTATGTCGAGATCGTTGACTAAAACAGGAATCAGAAAGGCGTTGGTACGTGTGCCGTATATATTTCATTTTTTGTTTGTTACGTGACGTGTGGCAATTTTATTTTCCTTTAGCTTTTGAATATCTAAATTGAAGTATTGTTCTTTAAGTAAATTGTAATTGAGAAGGTCGGAGAACATAGCGTGGTATTATCATCAGTTTTATACTTAATGAAAACAAAATGATGAGCATTTTGTTTTCATTAAGTATAAAACTGCGACAAATTAAACTCTATACATTAAACTTGAGAAGAAATATTGTGCCTCTCGCAAATTACTTACTCCTCATTTAATAAATGTATTTATAATTACTAAATTTAAAAGCCACAAGGGATTTCGTTTTACTGGTTTTTAATTTTTTTTATTTCGGCATATCTGTTACTTAGCCACACAGCAACCCAAAACTTCCGAATTAATTTAAACGATTTTTGGCCTGATTTTAATTCATACGAGTTTGGACTTTGTATAATTTTTGCCCCCGAAGTTCTGTCTCCATCAGATTTGTTATTCAACAACGCGTGGCCCGATTTCATTTATTCTTTTTGAGAAAGAAAATATTTAAGATTTTTATTTCCCAGTTCAAAAGCTACAGAATCATAATATTCATAAAAATTTTATGTTTATGGTAACTTCGTCGTTTTCAATATAAATTACGGAAATTTGTATCTCATTAACTTAATAATTTCATATTAATTTAGCAGATAACAATCATTAAGGATTCCTATATCTTTAAACCTCATCATAACAAAAGGAATAAAATATAAGAAATATAATAAGTAAGAAAATATGTTCATAAATATAGAAAATTTTCGTATTGATATACACATAAAAAAAAATTAAACACACAAAATGTAGCTTTAATTTTTGACTGGTAAAACATGACTTTATTTCACTGCTAAGGAATTACGTCATCTTGTAGTTACTACAATTGGAAAGTAGTGTATCTCAATAACGTTGTCGGTGCAAGTTTTTACAACTATGTTGTTGCCAAAAACGTTTTCGCTTAACCGTGTTCACAATAAATGAGGACAAAGATAAAAAGTGGCTAAATATCCTAATTGGTTTTAGTCGTGCTAACGAATTGTGTTTTTACAGCAGATTAATTAATTATTACGCTTATTATTCGATTCACATTAGTAGTCGTAACGTAATACATTTCTCCTTTTGCAAAATCTTTTCGATTTTATAAAAAGAAAATCCTATCGAAGTAATTGATCGAAACAAACTGTTAAAAAGTTTTTTTTTTCGGTAGCAGCATATTATATTTATACAATTTTAGTGTAAGGTTCACGCTATAGAATATAGATCAATAAATTAAAAAAATGAAAATTAAAACCAAAATGTTGGAACTTTACTTTGATTATAACAATATTTTATTAAACATTATACATATTTACAATTATTTACTTTGATTTAATTATTCAGCCGTTATCGTCATTACTATAAAACAGTCAGAACAGAATAATTATATGAGTCAAATCCCACGTTAGTATCTAAAATTGCAATTGGAAAATTCAAAATCAAGATTTAAAATTAAATTCAAGTCCGCCAATTCTCATTTATCACAAACGACAGTTGAAGTGCAACTTTGCAGAAAAGACTAACTTGCCAACCATTTCGGTCGGAAAGATGAATAAAAAACTTCGTTAAATTCAACGAAATTGAAAACACCGCAGTTTTATATTCATGAAGCTGAATATGTAAACATCTGAAATTCAATAGCAAAACCATCCACATCTGGTATGTTAGTTTCGGGCCTGTAATTATGTAAATAATAATAACCACGCGTGGCCGTCTGTGAAAATATATGCAAATGTGAGCCGTGAACCCGTGTGCATTTCAAATTGAGTAAAATCCTAAAAAATACCCACCACGGTCGAGGTTCAAACGTAAACAGCCATATCATAAGTGCGTCTATTTATTTCTATTTGTCTAAATTATTTTTTGGCCAACCCTCGTCGAGGATAAGAATTAATAACATAATTATGTTTACTTCATTTCAACCGAAAAAAAAATATAATAAATAAATACATTGAAAGTTGTTACACTAGACTAACCCCACGGTATCAGTGTGCCTCCGACTTAACGTCATACGAAGATAATTAAACAATATATTTGAATATAAGAAACCCAGGTGTGCCTACATCCTTATTTTTCTCTGTACGGCACACGTGCAAGATTTCAACATCATTTCGGACGAAGATGGCAAGCAACAGAAAGCGACCACCGCAGAGACCACCGCAGCGACGGCCACACCGTGGAAACCTTTCTTCAACTTCGTTTTATTAAATCATTCTTTTACTTAACATCAGTAGGGAATCACCTCTCTTTAGTATTAAGTTTAATTATAATGTAGATTAATAAATTATTATAAGTAAATTGCTTTTTTTTGGCATCTGCGGCTGCAACAATCGTAACTGGCGCAGTCGGTAGGATAGTACTCGCGGGCCGGTTCGCGAGATTCGGGATCAAAAATCATCACGACGCGTGCCACCCGTGTGGTTTTCAAACTACGATCGAGTACTATACGAAGAATCTACAGAAGTTGCAGCCAAAGAGAATCTAGAAATCGATTCGGCTAAGAAAAATGCAAAGGTACCTTGAATCTTTCAAATTCCTTACCCAAACCTATCCTATAAGCCTTTTATTATAATTAAATAATCCATAAAAATTATATCGCATTATTTTTATGTCTGAATTTTAGTCGTATTATACATATTTTATATAATAATATATCTGTGTGTTAATTTTAATTCACTTATTATATTTAGGTAAGCCGTAAAAATTATATCGCATAATTTTTATGTGTGAATTCTAGGAGTATTATACATATTTTATAATTATAATTTATACAAGTGTGTTAATTTATAATTTCCGAAATTTTTCATCCGCGAGAAATTAGGAATAGTAGGGTAAGTAATATTAGGTTAAATTCAAATAGAAGTAATTTATTTGACGAGAACAGGCATTTTTCAGAAAATATGGCTCAATACGAGTTAGACGCGATTTATAAATCACTGAGGATGTTACCCGAATTCGATGGGAACCCTCACATTCTGACTCGTTTTATAAATCTTTGTGATCAGATAGTCTTAACACATATAGGCACTGAACCGGAACATCAATTAGGGAATTTGGCATTAATTAACGGTATTCTAAATAAAATTACGGGTCCAGCAGCTAGATTAATAAATGCCAGCGGCATACCAGAGAATTGGCAGGGCATAAAAAATGCACTTATTAATAATTTCGCTGATCATCGTGATGAGACAGCGCTCTATAGTGACCTTTCGATGCAGACCCAAGGTTCCAGCACACCACAGGAATTTTATGAGACGTGTCAAAACCTTTTTAGCACGATTATGACCTATATATCGTTACACGAAACTGTCGCTACAACTATTATAGCTAAGCGAACATTATATCAAAAGCTAACACTGCAAGCTTATTTGCGAGGCCTTAAAGACCCCCTAGGTTATAGAATTAGATGCATGCGACCAGAATCAATGGAGAAGGCATTAGAATATGTACAGGAGGAATTGAATACGTTATATATGCAACAGAGAAATGATAGTGGTCATTCTACTTACCGTATGATAATTATGAGCCTTGTCCAGAGTCAGTGTCAGTGGAGGGAATTGAAAATCTACAAAGTGCTGATAACGTAAATTTTCAGAAGGATCGGAAATCAGAAAAGCCAAAATAGAGGTTAATTTTCATATCCAAAGACAGCTAGGTTATATTCAAATATCTAACCCACCACTCAAATTTTTAATAGATACGGGCGCTAATCAGTCCTTCATTAGCCCCGAGGCTGTACAAAAATATTTTAGCCATATACCGTTAAACTATGATCCTTTTGAAGTTACAAATGTCCACACTACTAGTAAAAACGACTACTCTATTACTCTGCCTTGCTTTCAGGAATTTTGCGAAAAAGATGATATAACTTTATTCGTATACAAATTTCATAACTACTTTGACGGACTATTAGGTTTTGACTTATTAGACACTTACGGATCGAATATTGACCTTAGAAATAAAATGTTAATTACTCGCAATGCTAAAATACCTATTCACATGTATGACTCACGTAACGCGAATTTGTATGAAGAAATTATTCCGGCTAACTCATCAAAATTAGTTAGATTACCTATTAATAGTTTAAATGGCGATGTTTTAATTGAAAATCAGGTAATTTGTAATTGTCATATATCCGAATGTTTAACAAAAGTGATTAATTATCGTGGATGGGTCGAAATAACCAATCCCACCTGTAACGATATTATATTTTCTATGGATAGACCGGTAGAAGCAGAATTATTTAATATTGAAAGCGCCGATATTGAAATTTTATCCAAACGCACGAAAGAAGTAATTTCTCGTTTAAGAACCCAGCATTTAAATCCAGAAGAACGTGCTAACTTAATTAATTTATGCGCTAACTACGCAGATATATTTTACCTCGAAGGTGAACCATTAACATTCACCAACAAGATAAAACACAAAATTCGAACTACAGACGAAATCCCGGTACACACAAAAACTTATAGATATCCGTATGTCCATCGGCAAGAAGTAAGAGAACAAATTCAGAAAATGCTCGATCAGAACATAATTAGGCCATCCGATTCCGCTTGGAGCTCGCCAATCTGGGTAGTACCTAAGAAAGCAGATGCTTCAGGTAAAGTTAAGTGGCGTTTGGTTGTAGATTTTAGGAAAGTTAATGAAAAAACCATAGATGACAAATACCCCATACCAAATATAACTGACGTACTAGACAAACTTGGGAAATGTCAATACTTCACAACTCTCGATTTAGCTAGTGGCTTTTATCAAGTTGATATGGATCCCCATGATATTCATAAAACCGCGTTCAATGTAGAAAACGGGCATTACGAATTTTTGCGTATGCCTATGGGCTTAAAGAACTCACCTTCAACTTTTCAGCGTGTCATGGACAATGTTCTAAAAGATCTACAGAACCAAGTATGTCTCGTGTATTTGGATGATATTATAGTCTTTAGTACCTCCCTTCAGGAGCATATAGTGAATTTAGAAAAAGTTTTCAAAAAATTGCGCGAATCTAATTTCAAAATCCAGATGGATAAATCGGAATTTCTAAAATATGAAACTGGATTTTTAGGCCATGTAATAAGTAACGAGGGTGTTAAACCTAACCCTAATAAAATTCATGCTATTCAAAATTATCCATTACCAAAAACTCCAACTGAAATTAAGCGTTTTCTAGGATTACTCGGGTATTACAGAAAGTTCATTCCCGATTTTGCACGTATAACAAAACCGCTAACTCAATGTCTGAAAAAAGGTTCAAAAATTAATTTAGATAAAAAATACACGGATTGCTTTGAACATTGTAAAATGCTTTTGACAAACGATCCAATCTTACAGTATCCTGATTTCTCAAAGGAATTAATACTCACAACTGATGCGTCGAACGTTGCCATAGGCGCGGTTTTGTCTCAAGGAACGATAGGTTCCGATAAGCCAATAGCCTATGCCTCGAGAACCCTTAATTCAAGTGAATGTAATTATAGTACGATAGAAAAAGAGTTGCTTGCAATAGTTTGGGCTACAAAATACTTTCGACCGTATCTGTTTGGCCGCAAATTTAAAATTATCACGGATCATAAGCCCCTACAGTGGGTTATGAACCTAAAAGAACCCAACTCGCGTCTTACGAGATGGCGTCTTAAGCTTTCTGAATACGATTTCACCGTAATCTATAAACAGGGAAAAAGTAATACTAATGCCGATGCTCTTTCTAGAATTGAACTCCACAATGATGAAACGAATTCCATAGCTGTAAACGTGTCAGAAAAATCTCACAGTTCATTCGATGACTCTAGAACAATAACGGCAAGCGAATCCTCTTCAGGGACTGCCACTGCACATACTAGCGACGAAGAACCTATATTAAATATTCCTATCTCAGAAGATCCATTAAATAAATTTACTAGGCAGATCGTTTTTACTGTTGTAGGTGATATTAAAAGCCGCACCGTCATTACAAAACCCTTTGAAAACCATACGCGAATATCGATACAATTATCAGAATCTAAACTAGAGGAAGACGTTATTAATTCTGTAAAAGAGTACGTAAACCCTAAAGTTAAAACCGGCTTATTAGTAAATCCATGTGACGCTATGTACAAAATTATTCCTATAATACAGAGAACCTTTAAAAATTCATCTATGTTCCTAACCTTCACTAAACGTGAGGTTGAAAATGTACGTGAATATATTAAGCAGCAAGATATAATTAACAAATACCACGAAGGTAAAACGAACCATCGAGGTATTAATGAAACTTATTTGGCATTATCTAATAGATACTTTTGGCCAAAAATGAAAGAAAGTATTGCAAAAGTTATAAATTTATGTATTGTTTGCGGAAAAGCCAAATATGACCGTAATCCTATAAGACAACAGTTTAGATTAGTCCCTTCCGCTTCCAAACCGTTAGAATTAGTACATGTTGACTTACTTACTATTCAAAATGAAAAATTTCTTACTATTGTAGATGCGTTCTCTAAATATACGCAAGCGTACCATCTGCGCGACTCAACCGCTATCAGCGTTTTACAAGGATTGCTCAGTTTTTGTACTCACCATGGTATACCGATAACAATAGTTAGTGACAATGGTACCGAATTCACAAACCAGTTACTTGCAGAATTCTTAAAATTACATAAAATAGAACACCATAGAGTAGCGCCTCACGCACCTAATGAGAACGGGATAGTCGAACGTTTTCATTCCACTATACTCGAGCATCTTCGAATTCTTAAACTAAGTCAAAAATCGGAATCAATAGTCAATTTAATGATGTATGCAATTTTAGCCTATAATAATAGTATACATAGTTTAACTAAATGTAAGCCTATTGAAGTAATAACTGGACACTTTGGTCCTCGAGACTCTTTTGACATAGATATTTCTACTCAGCTACTACGGCAATATATGGTTAATCATAAAGAAAAAATGACTTTAGCATATAAAACTATACAAGATCTATCTGACGAATCACGTGAAAATATAATTAGTAATCGAAATAGAGATAGAGAACCAGAAACTAACTACTTACCTGAACAGACAGTTTTTATCCAAAATCCATGTGCATCCCGACAAAAACTAGCCCCACGATACACCCATGACGTAGTTATGACTGATTTACCTATTCACATATACACAAAAAGAAAACGAAATCCTATTGCCAAAAACAGGCTTAAAAGAGTTCCTAAATCAGCGCAATTGTTACAGGACACTGCTGATCCTCGTTCTTCTCCCGAGCGTCACCCGACCACAAGAAATAAAACTTGAAAGCCTAAATGACGGACCTGGAATTTTGCCATTCTAACTAGGACCCGCTAGAATTATATCCCACTACCATATCTTTTTATATAATATTAGCCTTAAAGATTTGGAAAATCAAATTAAGTCTATTGATACTCAGTTAGATACCATCAGCCCAGAATTACACAATAAAACGAGTTCTCTTTTCGAACCCCATATATCATACCTTAGAAATAAGCTTACTGGTGTTTTAAATCAATTAGAGACATTTGTTTCGAACCGTGCTAAAAGAGGTCTTATAAATATTCTTGGTTCAGCGATCAAAAGTGTCACTGGTAACCTAGATTACACTGACGCTATTCATTATAACGAAGCTATTAAAAATCTGCAGCAAAATGAAACTAGTTTAGTTACGGAATTAAATAGTCACATAAGTCTATCTAAAAATTGGACCATTCAATATACTAAAATCATAAATACCATCATAAGTAATTTGGATAGAATGACGGCTATAATGAATAAAATTAGTCAAAGCGATGCGAAGCATGACCTTGATCTAATGAAATATGCTCATCTTGCTCAAACACTACTGATATTGAGTGACAATGTAGATTATATTTCACAGGAGATAATTAAATTACAGAATATTCTAGCGTTTGTTAAAACTTCTACTTTACATCATTCGGCTTTAGATCAAAACACCTTACGCTCTATTATAGATAAGCTGTCATTATTATACGGCAGCGAGCATATAATTAATTTAGACATAAGAGAATACTATGACATAATTAAGGTAGGATCATTTTATGTAGGTAATGAGATAGTTTTAGTTTTTAAATTCCCAATAGTTATATCTTATATCTATAATTTATATAAGCTATCTATATAAATACCATCAGGTCCTATCACCCACCTTTCCATTCCTAGTTATCCATGAGAAAGAATTCAGGTACATAGAGGCTGAATGCCCGAAGGCCAACAAGTGGCATTTATGTATAGAAAAGCCGAACCCTCTTAATCAATCAGAGGACTGCATACAACGACTTATAACAACGCAGGAGCGCAGCCCCTTATGTAAGTCTATGACTGTCACTTTGAGCCACGCAGCATATGAAGAATTGGATGACAAGCATTACACCGTCAGTTTTCCTGAATCAACAAAGGTCCACTTGTTCTGCGAGCGACACTCCTATGAAACTCTTCACGGCAGCTATCTCATCATAATCCCTAAGCAATGTTATATGGAGACACCACAATTCACTATTTCTAATTCCAAGGATCGCTTAAAAGGAGAGGCGCTGAAATTATTGAATATTCCTAATTACACCACTGCCGATCAAAGCTTACAGCCTGCACTCACCCTTAACTCAGTAAGCTTAAAAAAACCTTCAAGAAATTAATACTAGAATCTCTATCCAGCAACCTATAAAGTTAAAAACCGAAGAAAACTATGGTATCCATCACACTACGATACCTATGTATGTCATCATACTATTAAGTACATGCGCCCCTCTAAGCGTATACTATTGGAAGCGCCGTATCAGACCACCCGCTAAAACAACGAAAGAAAATGAAGAACATAATCCGGAAATGCAAGCTGTCTACACTGTCCCAGGTACCAGAAGGGTGGATCCTGATAATCTTCCAGCGCAGTTTACGACATCAGTCTTCAACAGTCGCTGTTCTACGGGGGGAGGTGTTACACTAGACTAACCCCACGGTATCAGTGTGCCTCCGACTTAACGTCATACGAAGATAATTAAACAATATATTTGAATATAAGAAACCCAGGTGTGCCTACATCCTTATTTTTCTCTGTACGGCACACGTGCAAGATTTCAACATCATTTCGGACGAAGATGGCAAGCAACGGAAAGCGACCACCGCAGAGACCACCGCAGCGACGGCCACACCGTGGAAACCTTTCTTCAACTTCGTTTTATTAAATCATTCTTTTACTTAACATCAGTAGGGAATCACCTCTCTTTAGTATTAAGTTTAATTATAATGTAGATTAATAAATTATTATAAGTAAATTGCTTTTTTTTGGCATCTGCGGCTGCAACAATCGTAACTAAGTACTGAATTAATTAATTAAAAATAAATAAATATATTGTTGGGACTAATCTCAAAAGGGACATCTGCCAATCAACCAACGACCATGAGAAGTGTCGTAGTGCTGTCTCGCTACTCACGATAGTAGCGTCTAGTTTGTACAAGAGATATAAATTTTAAAAATAAAATAAAATAAATTTAGGAATAATTATTATTGGCTCATCAAAAATATTTTTATAAGATGTTTATTATTAAAACTAGATTGATGAATTTAATTATTAATTTGTTTGCCATTGTAAACTGAAAAAGAATTTACTTCTAGGATAATAGACATTTCATTGGTATTTCTTCATACATATAATAAGATATACAGAAATAATATTACATAATATTATCTGGTCACGAACAAATTCTCGAGGAAACCAACAGCAATAAGCTAGTTCGTAATATTCTTCTGAATACCTAGTTCATTAGCCTACTTTCCTTTACAGTTAGTTCTGACCTAGTTATTTTTCCATTTCCATGCACCTGTATTAAGATATACCTTAGAAATTATGGCAATTAAGGTCGGTTTAGCATATTGTTACTAAAAGCCTAAGGCATCGAGCCAAATACCTGCAGTTTTAGAACAAACACTTTTTTAATTCCGCCGTGAAACGGAAACTACTCTGATTAAAACAAGTAAACATAATGATTAAGACTTTTTGTCTGAAACTCTTTAGTCAAAATCTAATTTGAATGAAGATTAGTGCCTAATTTAGTGATTTTTTTTTGTAGATCAAATCTTTATAGTCTACCTGTGCACAAATATGTTTCAATATTACAAACATTTATAATATATTACTAAAAATAATATTAAAATAAACAATTTTATAATTTTTTAAACAAGTATTTCATTTCATTTATTTTTTTAAGTCGTGTGTGTTATATTATCAACCAAAATTTGGATATGTGTATATATCATTATCCTTTATTATTACAATGATAAATAATTGTACAAACCAATGCACAAGTACATTTCCTGGAAAAAAGAACACGTATAGTCGTATACGCAAATACTTATACAGTAAAATACAAACGAATTCATCTTCAAATATGTACAGATCTCGCTCGAAGAAGGCATATTTTGATAAATAAAGCAAAAATCTAAAACAAGTACAAACGATATAATATTTCAATAATAACAGGTATTGAATAACTCTCGATACGTTCCAAGCAAAACATCAATCTCGGCATATTGGCTGTCTATATAAAGTTCTTTGTTACGAATTTGAAACATTCGATAACAAAATTCACAACGTTATTAAATTTCAGCTAACGGTATTGAATTAACCCGAAAATATTTCTTTGTTTTATTTAAGACTGTAGTCTAACTTTTACCCGCAGCCTTTTTAAATAAGTTTGTTGCGCTGTCTGATTTTAATTTTGCGAAAAATTAAAGCAAATCTTAGACAACTAATCCTCTGTGAATTAGCCTTCCTGGTTGTGTGAACTCTGCTGATGGACATTTGTGACATAAGGATATATTCTGGTCTGTTTCCAGCTATACGGTTACCTTTTGAGGATACAAATCCATTGAAATATACTTGTTGACTTTTTAAGATTCATAGCAATATTATTATTAATATACAGTTTGTTAATTTGCAATGTAGACATCATCGAAGTTATTTTGGACTAACTAGACTGTGTGTGGCTACGACACTAAAGAATTTAGCCACCCCCTCTCTTCCCGTGGGTGTCGTAAGAGGCGACTAAGGGATAACAAGGTTCCACAACCATCTTGGAACTTAAGAAGCCGACCGATGGCGGGATAGCCATCCAACTGCTGGCTTTGAAATACACAGGCCGAAGACGGGCAGCAGCGTCTTTGGTGCGACAAAGCCAGTACTGCGGTCACCAACCCGCCTGCCCAGCGTGGTGACTATGGGCAAAACACATGAGTTCACGTTATTTTTGACGTAAACTTGTGGAGGCCTATGTCCAGCAGTGGACTGTATAGGCTGTAATGATGAACTAGACCAAAACAGCTGGATGGCAGTTAGATATAATCCTGAACACCTTTGAGAAGTAAACCATCGACCGATACAGGTCTCTATATGACTTGATTGGAGGACTCACTTAAACCGCCCAGTTTTTGCCCTAGCTCTTTCAACATCCCCGCAAAATGACGAACGAAATAAAAATAAAAATGATGTGAATGAAAAAAAATAACAATTAACAACAACCAAAAGGGATGACGCGATCTTTCGTTTTGTCAAGAGAGGCTACAGAAAAAGATATTCTCGAGCATAACCTCAAGATGGCGATTCATAATAGAGACACCGCCGTCGTTGAGAGTGTTCTCGCGATGTTAAAGTAAAATGCGAATAGGTTGCTTTACTTGGGGGCAGTAGGTGGTGATATGATATAATATTAAAATATTTATTTTTAAGAAAATGTTTTCGGATGTAAATAATATAGGATTAAGTTAAATATAAGTATATATAGGAAATGTGTTGTTCGTTAGATATTGGAAGATATCATTATATAAAATAACTTTAAAAAAAAGAAACAAAAAATAATAACAATAATAATAAATCATAGATAAATTTATACAACTAGAATAAATAATAGCATAGTTACAACAAAAATTGTATCATTTGTTAGAATAAGAACCGGTCGGTGGACTCACGTCTCTGTTGGAGACATTAAGTTAGTCTAACTTAAACAATGATGTTGCTAAGTAACGCCTACCTTGATTTAAAAAAATAGCATATTTTAAAAATAAAAAAGGACATGGGTTCAGAAGCCCGTGGATGTATACTACTTATATTAAAAAAAACACAACCAAAAAGACTAAAAACTAATATTTGCACAATTACAGGTGTCGGCTACGAACAATCAAAACACAAACAATCCTAGGGACCGTTGACAATAATCTAATTTATAACTTCACAACACTTAAAAGATTTTCAGCCTGTAAGGTAAAGAAACAGGACTGTATAAGTTATGGACATCGGTATATTATATATTTTAAATTAATATTCATTTGTCACATTGTATGAACAATGAACACCTAATATAAAATTCTGTCCTTGACGTAACTTATGCTTAAAATGTTAAAAAATATTCTATGAACGTTAAGGCTTTAAAGGCCCATAGCCGAAATACATTTTATGGGCATAATGGTCTTTGAAGAGGCTATTATGAAATCGCTATGAAATATGTGAAACATTATAGACTAGGAGCTTATACTAAAATTGAGAACAGATAAAATAAAGCGCTTTTTGAATATAATGTAAATATAGATGTAGTGCAAATGTGTAGGGAGTTTATACGTACATGAGTGAGTAAACCATAATTTAGAACAAAATAGAACCTTCAGATAAATATAGAAACCTCAGTTGATGTAAAACGCATAGTACACTACTAACTCGGTCAGTCAGTCAGTTCAGCGTATTGCAGTCTCCTGCTGGACATAGGTCTCCCCAAGTCCACGCCAGACATCCCGGATTTCCGCAATCCTCATCCAGCCTACGCTGGCAATCTTACGTAGATCGTCGCTCCAACGGGCCGGAGGACGTCCCACACTGTGTTTATGAAGACGCAGACACTACTAACTACTTCAAAAAAAACTAAATCAAGTTTTGTATTATGCTATGCGAGTGAAGTTTAATATGATGATAGTTTATTACTATGTGATGATCATTTTAATAATGTTTAAATAGTATGTATGAACGACATGTCTAGAATTTAAAAATAATATACAAGCTCTTTTGGCGCGAACTTGGGGAGGCCTATGACCAGCAGTGGACTGTAATAGACTGAGCTGACTGACTGATACAAGCTCTTTGAGTATATGCTCATACAATACAAAAAGTTTAGTAAGTTATGAAGATCAGTATGGTAATAGTAGCGTTTATAATATTACCAAAGATGCCAAACACTTTTTCCATCAACTTTGCAGGAAAGGAAAAAATCATGCTAATATTTTAATATATTTTATTATTTAAATAAACCATTTCACGCCTTCTCGTAAAACCATTTATAACAACAAATATTTCAACCAAATCAAATAAACGAAAAGACTTGTTGTACAAAGCGAATTGGAACTCAATTATCAGGTGTATATAGAAAAACAAACAGAAGGCGTGTAACAAGGGTCAGTCGACCCTTTAATTCTAATTAAACGTATCCTACATTTATCACAAGTCTCACAACACAATTATGTACTCTACCTACTTTTTTTTGTTTTTGTTTTTTTGCTGGCCTATTTGGAATAAGCTTTATTATTTTTTAAATTTTTTTCATTTTTCATTTCATATATGACTAATGACAGTGTTTCCTTTTGGTTCTAAATAACCCTACTTTCAAACAGTCTTCTATTCCTTTAGTGAGTAAAGTGACCAGAGCTCCCTGGCAACACAATTTCGATACTTCTGGTTTTGCAGGTGTCTATAAGCTACGGTTATCTATTACCATCAAATGAGCCGTACGCTTGTTGTACGCATGTTGTTGTACGCCGCGCTAGTTGTATAAAAAGTCCTCTCTATAAAAACCGAATGGCTAACCAGCTAAATATGTCACATTTGTGCAGGTTGTAGAACAATTAGCTTACCTTGATTAGCAACCGCTGGTGTTTGTTGCGATACTAACCCAGATTGACCACTTTACTTGGTACCCGAGGCAAGATGATGTAGGTATACCATAAGAACACACATCCCAGAAACAAATCTATGTTAATATTATAAAGACGTAAAGTTTTCGACTTTGTTTGTTTGTGTAGGGGCTAATCTTCGCAAATACTGATCCGATCATGAAAAATTCTTTCTTTTACAGAAAACTACACTATTTAGGAGTGATATAGGCTATATTTTACTGTTTTTGAACAAAAATTCAGTGAAAAAAATAGAAGTAAATCAAGTCGGAGAAATGCGAGCGAGATGAAAACTTTACTATAATTATATTTGCACCACAAAAATAATTAACGCCCAAAAAAGTATCTATGGGTCGGCTAGTAGTTATATAAACGCAAAAAATATCTGTCCCTGGAAAAGAAAATTGAATACACGTCGATCTTAAACCAACTTTAAAACAACAACAATAACTCCCGCCACTACATCAGAAAGGCTGTCATGCTGAGTCATAAACATTGATACAAAGAATAACAACGAAAACTTTATGTTATGCATTTTTCGTTTCTAAGGTAAAACCATTCATAAATGTTTTAAATTTAATTTTTATTCATATTAAATTCTACTTTAACTATAACCTAACATTCTGAAAATTTTATTGATTTTATTTAACTTGATTTATCTATTTATCAATTTTTGACAATTTTTTCTAGAACATTCTCTGTAGTACTACGCTGATTCGAATCAACTTTGCGTTGCGTGCGAATTATCCATCATTATATTGTCACAATGGTATCTTTCTCATATGTTAGCTTTAATATTACAAAACAAAACGATAAGTAGTATTATATAGTCTTTAACGTAAAATTTCATATTAAAGCTTTTAAATTTATTGATAAAAATGCCATTCATAGACATTATAAAGAAAGTTAAGTAGAAAGTAAACTGAATAATAAATAGTAATTTCGCTGTAGGAATCGCAGTCAAAATGGCTTACTGAAGGACACGCTTTAAAATATCTTCACAAATTTACGATATTAATGCAAATCAAGCTACTTTAATTTCATTTACTGAAAACTTATGATAAATATTTAATATTTTGTGTTGTTATTCAAGAATAATTTTCATTTTAAAACACTTTAAAAAAAATACACAACTTTAACAATTATGTCACAATAATGAACATTGTTTAAAAATATAGAAAACTTAGTGATAATCTGAAAGTAACAGATTGCTATACAAACAAATACTAGTAATAACTTGAGCTACCTCCATCACGTCTCGCCATCATATTTTGCTATCTTTAATCGCTTCAGCCTGTAATATCCCATATAACAACCGGGACCGACGGCTTAACGTGCTCTCCGACGCACGGTGGGAAGACCCACAAAGACTGCACAAACACCCAGACCACGGCAAACATCTGTATGGCCAATACAAATGTTTGTCATGTGCGATCGACCCCACAACCGCCAGCGCAACAGGCACAATCCATAGCTGTGACCGTTGCGCCAACGCGGCTATCTTTAATACAAGACCTAAATGTATCGGATTATATACCTAATTGTATCTTCTTACAAAGATAGATATTTTTTTCTTAGCTATAATAGTTATCCTTAATACTGTAACGCTAAACTAAAATACTGTATCTAAATTATATTTATCTTGATTAACACATATATTAATTGTCTGACGTAGGTTATCTAGCGAGTAGCTCAGATCCTATATATCTCTGTACACTACAAATATAAAGTATACTGTCCGCAATGTCCTCAACAACCAAGACAGCAAAAAAGACCTTGGACTCCGCCTCAACCAAATCATTGCGTCAGATGGTTTTGACAAGAACGGCTTCCATTAAGTCAGCACCCCCATCCTCAATGGAAACAGTCGACCAGCCGCTGTCGAAGCCACCGGTCAATACAGGGGAGTTCGTCATCGTTCACCCACACGAAGGCCCCGAGCCTCAGGAGTCGGATTTCGAGGACATAGAGACCTCGTCAGCGGGCTCAGGAACATCGAGTTGTGACAGAAGAGTAAGCCTACTGTATACAAGTTCGAAAAGGGGAATGGGCATAGAAATGGATATGGTCACAGAAGAAGCTAACGATCTCCTGCAGAAGGGTAAAGATGCCCTGGAATCTGCAGGGAAGATCAAGCGAGAGATAAAAGAAGTGTGCCACGACAGCTTACAAGGTCTGTACGAAATAGTGCTCTCTCTCTCTGACTCTAGAAATAGGCACAAGTACAACTTGGAAAAGGAGAGATCAAGGCATGCACAAGAGCTGGTGCGGATTGAGAGGGCTCATCACCAGGAAATCCAGGGGATAAGACAGTCATCAATCGCCGAGATACACTTGTTACGGAAGGAGATTTCTGAAAACTTGAAAGAGACCCAAGCAGTAAGGAGCTGGCTTGGGTACGAAACGATGGACCCTTTCAGAAATATCAAAGAGATCCGAGAGATGCAGAAAGGACTGGAGAAAGGATTAAAAGATATTTGCGATGGAAGCGGGAAACCAAACTCTGGCAAAGATACCCAGAAATTGGATAGTCTAGAGGCTAGCCTCAGAACCGTGACTAGTGGCCTGAGCGATATTGGCGGCCAGCTGGGTGGACTTCGTAGGGAAATAGAAGATACCAAGACTCTCATTGCCGAGTCCAGACACACAACTCAAGACACAGATGCTCAGACCCCGATTCCGGCCTACGACCCTGCGGTTAGCGAAATGCTGAAAAACATAAAAAATAAAATAGAAGACACACATCTCAAAATAACAAAATTCTATACAGAAGAAAGAAACAGGCAACAGAGAGATCTAACTCCTGAACTGGGCATAATATCCGAAAAAATGGAAATCGTATCCTCGGAACTACGTGAGTTGAAAAATAGTCAGCTGAAAGATAGCTCATCTCCAAAACGGTCCTTAGAAACAGAACTGGCAGTCGAAGAGGTGAAAAGGACCCTTGCGTCTATCAAAAAAGGAGTTACAGAATTGAGCATGGCTGAAAAGCCAACGATGGGCTCCACCACCTTCGCTCAGGTAACTGCTAAGCCCAAACTCCCCCAACAACCGAACCACACCTTAATTGTCTCCTCTAAAGACCCCAAGGAGACTAGCGAAAACGTAATTAGCAAAATTAGGGTTTCCTTAGATCTTAAAAATACTGGGGCCAGAGTAGACAAGGTCCGCAAGGCGAAAGACCAAAAAGTAGTTCTTAGATGCGCTAGTAAGGAAGATATGAAGCTCGTCAGGAGTCAGGTCCAAGCAAATAAGGATCTCTCTATAAGGGAGCCAGCAAACCGGAACCCTCTCGTTTGCGTGCGGGGCGTTCTGTCCTGTTTTACTGACGAAGAAATAATAGACTACACAAAATCGCAGAACAAACATCTCCTGCACGACGTTAGTGAAACGGAACTGAAAATGAGGGTTCTTTATAGAAAAAGGGCCCGAAACCCGCACGAGTGCCATCCTGTCCTGGAACTGACCCCTGATCTATGGAAGCGCTTTACAAAAGCTGAAAAATTATATGTAGGCTTCGGGAGATGTTCTGTCGAAGATCAGTCCCCACTCATTCAGTGTGCTAGGTGTCTGGGATACGGGCACACCAAAAAGCTCTGCAAGTCCACTACAGACACCTGCAGCCACTGTGGAGGTGAGCACATGGGGAAGGACTGTCCATCCAAAAAGAACTCAGAGCCCCCGAAATGTGTTAACTGCGCACGGGCCAAGAGGGACTGTGCCGATTGGGTTCACAGTGCTTATAACATAGATTGCCCGGAAAGGCAAAAGTGGGACTCCATAGCAAGATCTAGGATCCAGTACTGCTGAGGTTTTCCCGGGGAGCAATGTGTCAGTCCAAAGTGGACGAGCGAGCAGGGTCTTGTTTATACAAGCTAACCTGCAACGCTCAAAGCTTGCTACACTCGAACTTTTCAAAGTAGCTCGGGATAGAGGAATTTCCGTCGCGTTTCTCCAAGAACCATACGTGGGTAGATTAGGCATGATGAAACAATACCCGGGCACGCAAGTGATCCAGTGCACCATGAATAGCCAAAAACCCGTAAAGGCTGCAATCGTGGTTTTCGGCGACTGCCTGGAGCTAATTCACGACCCCCAGATAGTCACTGAAAATGTAGCGGCGGTCTGTCTGAAAGCGAACCAGCTGAAGCTGGGATTGTTGTCCGTCTACTTTGAGCCAGACCAAGACATGAATCCATATCTAACACAAATAAGGGAAACGACCCATAAAGTTCCAACAAAGAACTTGCTGGTGGCAGGAGACGTTAATGCCTGGAGTCACTGGTGGGGCAGCAACACCGAAAACCACCGTGGAGCAGAATACCACGCCTTCACCACGGAAATGGACCTCCATATTCTTAATACAGGGCATGTTCCCACCTTCGAGACATATAGAGGCGACAGGTTATACAGTAGCTGTGTGGACGTGACACTTTCGAGTCACTCTTTATTTGGCAAAATGGAAAACTGGAGAGTGGAGAGAAGCCTTACAACTTCAGATCACAATGCTATTACCTTTGCATTGCGCTTAGAAAAAGCTTTGGAACCCTTAAGGCCTATCTCAACGCGCATATACAATACTAAGAAAGCAAACTGGTCGGACTTCTCTGCACACTTCATGACCGCATTGGCTGAGCACAGCATTACATTAGATAGAATTTCGAGTCTCTCGACGTCGGAGGAATTAGAGGAGATGTTGAACACCTATACATCTGCCATTCAGGATTCTTGCATAAGAGCGATTCCAAAAAAGAAGGAGTGGAAAGGTGTAAACAAACCGCCTTGGTGGTCGGCTGAACTGGAGGAATTGAAAAAGGACGTTCTGAGGAAGAAACGTCGAATACGAAATGCTGCACCCACTAGGAGGCAATTCACAGTCGAAGAGTATATACGGGCTCGAGAAATATACCAAAATAGTGCGAACGAAGCGGCCACACAAAACTGGAAAGAGTTTTGCACAACTCAAAACCGCGAGAAAGTTTGGGATGGAATTTACAGAATCATTAGAGGGACCTCGGGGAGGCAGGACGATATGCTATTAAGAGACGCAAATGGTGAGACACTATCGCCGGAGCAGTCGGCTAACCTCCTGGCAGAGTCGTTTTATCCTGATGATTCTGTGGAAGCCGAAACCGAACAACATAAAGCAATTAGAGCGATTACGGAAGGCATAGCTCCTGCGGAGATTCAAGACCTGTCAGATGATGACCCCCCCTTTACAATACCAGAATTGGAAAAGATTCTTACGAATCTCAGTCCTAAAAAAGCTCCGGGCCCAGATGGGCTTACATCGGACATCTGCACCGCGGCCATTAACTGTGACAGGGAATTATTCTTGGCATTAGCCAATAGATGTTTATCATTGTCATATTTTCCCAAACAGTGGAAGGTCGCCCACGTGCGCATTCTCCGCAAGCCAGGAAAGGAAGACTACACCCAGCCAAAATCATATAGACCAATAGGTCTACTTTCAATCTTAGGAAAAATAGTAGAAAAGCTCCTCGTGGGTAGACTTCAGTGGCGCTTCTTTCCACCTCTTCACCCAAGCCAGTATGGATTTGTGCCGCAGCGTGGAACTGAGGACGCGCTCTACGACTTGGTTGAACATATACGAGCGGAAATAAAGTCGAAAAAGATAGTTCTTCTAATCTCGCTTGATATAGAGGGCGCGTTCGACAACGCATGGTGGCCAGCCCTTAAGAAACGGATGATAGAAAAACAATGCCCCAGAAACTTATATGCCCTAGTAGTGTCCTACTTAACGGACAGGAAGATCAGAATCAACTATGCGAGAGCAACAAGTGAAAAGGGTACATCGAAAGGCTGCGTCCAAGGATCAGTTGGTGGACCAACCTTCTGGAACCTAATCCTGGACCCGCTACTCCAAAAAATGGCAATGTCAGGAATTTATTGTCAAGCATTTGCAGATGACGTGGTCCTTGTGTTCTCTCACCACCAGACTAGCGTATTGCAATCCCAAGCTGATACGATCCTTGCTGCCGTTCATGATTGGGGCACCCTTAATAATTTGAGCTTCGCACCGCACAAGACCAAAGCGATGCTACTTACAAGAAAGCTCAAATATGACCTCCCCACAATTCATATGGCCGGCACTCGGCTGGGCTTTGTAAACGAAATCAAATTGCTGGGCTTGGTCATAGACTCTAAATTGACCTTTAACGCGCATGTGTCTGCTATATGTAAAAAAGCCGCAGATATATATAAACAACTAGCACGCGCGGTGAGGGTTACGTGGGGTCTGAATGGTGAGATAGTGAGGACCATATATGTGGCGGTAATAGAGCCTATAGTTCTCTATGCAGCAAGCGCATGGTCTCCGGCAGCCGAAAAACTGATGACTATAAGACAGTTGGGCTCGCTTCAGAGAGGTTTCGCTATAAAGTTATGCAAAGCGTACAGAACTGTATCTCTGGCATCGGCCTTGGTCCTCTCGGGTCTATTACCCCTTGATCTTCGAGTCCAGGAGGCTGCTACCCTATTTAAAATCAAAAAAGGGCACTGCGTGGACTTCGTTCCACCAGGAAAAGAAATGGAGCGCAGGGTGGGATATTTACAAAATCCCCACCCATCTCTACTCATAGCAACCGAGTATGAGTGCTTGGAGAGCCTGGATCACCAAACTCTTAAAGATCACCGAATAATCGGTCCCCTTATATTCACAGACGGCAGCAAGATAGAGGGAAGAGTCGGAGCTGCCCTAACATGGTGGGAGGGGGATAGGGAGTCCGGGTATTCTACGTTTCAACTTGAGCCCCACAATACTGTTTTTCAGTCAGAAATGTATGCACTCTACAGAGCGGTAATTATGGCAAAGCGGTCAAATTGGACCTCGATCAACATCCTAAGCGACTCAAGATCCTCGCTCGACTTATTAAGAAGCCCATCAGTGACCCACCACCTCGCTCTCGATATGAAAAAGTGCATACGTGATATGCAAGAGGACGGCAGAATTGTGAGGTTTTTCTGGCTCAGAGCCCACGCAGGAACGCCGGGCAATGAGCGAGCGGACGAACTAGCTAAGAAGGCAGCACTAATGAATAAGTTGACCCCCGACTACGATCAAGTCCCAATATCGTACGTTAGGAGGCGTATACGTGAGGAGACGGTGAGGAGATGGCAGTGGCGCTATGAGTCGTCTGTGGCTGGTTCGGTCACGAAGGTGTTTTTACCGTGCGTAAAAACCGCCAGGACTATAATCAAGAATATGACACTAACACCAGTCGATGTCCAAATTCTAACCGGTCACGGGGGCTTCTCGGCGTACCTGCATCGCTTTGGCCTTAAAAGTAGTCCCTCATGTGTGTGCGACTCGGAGTGCTAGGAAACGGTGATCCATATTCTTTTGGAATGTTCACGGTTTAGCCAAAGGAGACTGGAGTTGGAAACCCAGCTACAGATAAAACTAGACCAAATGTCTCTAAACACTATCTTGGAGAAAGAGACTACAAGATCGCCTTTTCTCAAATTCGCGAGAACGGTCGCTCAAATGGCTGCCAGGGCAAATGGTTCGGTCGCTGCACTGTCTGCCGTCCATACAACACAGCCCACATTACAGAATGCAGCAGTTGCACAATCTAGCATTCCAAAAAATCCAATTGCGAGGTCACTGCAAGCTGTCCCTAAACTGCTGCGGAGACTTCTTGGGAGGGCAAAAACACCAACAACGTCTCAATACACCACCCTGTACGCCACGTTTGAAGAGCTAATTAGAGAAAGAGGAGAACGTGGCGACCCAAGTATAAGGACGCGGGGTGTAGCCCTTTTCATAAGTGTCACCGCAGAAAAAATAGGTATCAGTTTCTGTCGCTCGGAGAGTTCGGATCGGGTGACGGTGTCGCCGGGACTCGCCCTGCTCTTAAAAGGGAGTACCGCAAAAACGAGCATTAAGCGTGACAAGATTGATACTCTGGACTTGCGGATGGTGAGTGGCTCGGACTATCGATGCGTACAGCTGCAAGAAAAGGTTATCGTACTGTTCGAATGGGGCGAGGAGACCCCATTCGCGCGGGCATGCACAATACTCTCAAAACTCTGCGGAGAAAGCCAAGACAGTGGCCCGCGAAAAATTAGTGTGGATGCCATGAGGACCGGCTTCTTTAAAGGGGACATAACAAATTACTATGGATGCCTAATAGCATCAGAAAGGCACGAGATCATAGTATATGAAGACAGGGGGGAAGATCTGAGTTTCCTGAAAGCAGAAATTAAGCCATCGTCCCCAGTTGAGGGGCCGGTTCTCAGTGAGCCACCACTGAGTGAATCCGAACGCCTACAACTGAAAATAGCAGCACAGAGATCACACACCACTTCCATGACCAATAACAGTGAGCGGACTTTCGATACCCGCTTGGTGGCACTGCAGAATTCCATCCACAGATTGGTCTCTCCAATAAGGACGACGTTTAATTCGTCTCGCCGCGCGCCTCGACCTTCAACATCGACGGACCGACAGGCTATGGCTCTAAGGGAGTTTCTGAGGGTTGACCATCTAGGAAAACCGGTTAAGCCGAAAACTCACCGAAATAGGGCCGATAAGGGACAAGTAACCCCGCCCAGGCTAAGACCGGCATCGAACCCGCTAGATCATGTTGTTAACGCAATGGTTGAATTCCTAGCCATAGTAAAAGCCAATCGAGAAGTCAACTTGGCCACATGCAAAAAGATCTTGGAGGCCCATCAGCGGGGCAGCGAAGGTCTGCTAATGGTGCTGCTCGATGAGGCAGAGGCAGCCATATATAATAACGACACGTCCCAGGTTATCAAAGGACACATGTCAGGAAAATATATGGCAGCCTATAGCGGCACGGGTGGTTTTGTGGGCACGGCCGAGGCTGCGGGGCGGGAAAACACGTCACCAAAATTTTTAACACCTGCGAGGGACCCGGTTTTGGTGGTTGCCAAGTGCACGAGAGTAATGCTGGATGACAGGATGCTTAAGATGGCAAAATCCATTTCAGTTGATCTTGACGTCGACGCGGGCCTCGTGGGCTGGCAATTGCCGAAGCTGGAGTGGATAAACGGGGTACCTGGGTGCGGAAAAACGACACACATAGTTAGGAACTTCAATGAGAATGTAGAAATAGTAGTTACCACGACGGTCGAAGCTGCCAAAGATCTTAAAGAGAAACTAGCCCGCCGCTTTGGCGACAAAATCAGGTCTAGGGTACGTACTATGGCCTCCATTTTAACAAATGGATTCAAAAAGGGCACGAAATGTAGCCGTTTAACGGCGGCTCGGCTTTCGGGGGCAAACGAAGTTGTTCTCATCGGAGATGTCAACCAGTTGCCTTATATAGACAGAGAAAATCTGTTCGAAATAAGGTACTGTAGACCTTACCTGACAATCAACATCTCACGTGAGTTGTCCTGCACATATAGGAGTCCCATGGACGTTGTATATGCCATCTGCGAGGTATATATAAACATGTACTCGTCAAGTCCCACCATCCACTCCCTCAGAATGAATGGATACACTGGCGCGCCAATACCAAAACTTCAAAAGGACACCCTATACTTGGTCTATACGTAGGAGGAGAAAAAATTCCTGATGGACCAGGGATACGGTGCTGGAGAGGGATCGCGCGTCATGACCATTCATGAAGCACAAGGGCAAACCTACAGCGAGGTCATCATCGTCCAGACAAAGACCGAGAGGCTACAAATCCACGATAGTGTGCTTCATGCGGTAGTAGCGTTAACAAGACACACTAACACCTGTGTCTACTACACTGACGACGGTGATGACGCAATCGGCAGGTTCGTTAGCCGAGCGCTGGGTGCCTCGACAAAAACAATCTTGGAGCACAACCTTAAAAGAACCATCCACAAGCGTGATATGTCGTTGGCAAGGGCTCTGCTCAAGATGCTGGGATCAGGCGTGGCTCATGATATAGAAATAAGAAAGTAGATAACTATATAGATATATAAATACTTATATCCTTTTGGTTTATCAAATAGTTACAAATAGCAGTTATTTTGCATGTTGATATATTTATTTAAATTTTAGTTAAGCTAAGTTTGATTATTAATATTATCTCAACTTTACAATTTATATAAATTTGATTGATGACCTTTTTAAATGAATTTTATTATTAACAGGTAGTATCTTTACTTTTAATTTTTTATGCGAAGTAATTTTAATTATACTTGCTACACGGCATTAATATATTGTGGAATGTTGTGTATCCCGTGATGGGATACATATTAGATAATAATGTAATAGTGAATTATATATAATGTTCCATATGTATTTTGTGGATGTACCTATAAAATAAAATAAATAAATAGATAAATAAATAATTATGTAGTGAAATTTAAGTAAATAACAGAAATAGATAACTTATACATAGATAAACAAATAATAACTATATAAAAAATAATATATATAAATATATATAAGAAAAAAGAAGAAAAAAAAAAACCCTTACTAACAGTAACATAGGTTAAGTGTAAATTGTAAGTAGAACATAAGTGTACATATATGGTAACTAGGAAATAAGTGTACATATACGATAACTAGGCAAATAAGTGTAAATATAGACATAGATAAGATAAATAATAATGTTAGAAATTAGAAAGCAATTATGTGTATACTTCTGCATAAACAGTATTTAGTAAGGATAAAAAAAAAAAAAAAAAAAACCGTCAGCGTCGGACCACGTCCTAGTTTTACTAGGCAGTCACAGGACTGTCGATCTGTAGTATAATAAGTAGAAAAATCGCCTGTAGTATTATAATGCATGCATGATAAACAAAGGCACGGGCATTTTGAGCCTGTGGATCAAAATTTATAAATAAATAAAAAAAAAAAAAAAAAATACCGTAACGCTTGGTGACGTGTTAGATAAAAAACAGTTGAGTCGTTGAAAAGTTGTCTCTACAAATTCGGATACGAAGAGATGAATTTTCTGTAGCAAAAATTGTTATAAATGTATTTTTTTGAGCGGTGAAGAAAATCACTGTACATAAATTAGCATATCACGCAACAGAGTTTAATAAATTCTTCATAATTTATAGTTGCTGATCATGTGGGTATAGACTCCAATGCCTTACCTTAATGAATAAGTTGACGACGCGTAGGCGCGAGTTCAATCCTCGCACATTAGAAATATTTTTATTGGCCTTGCAGATGTTTGCCATGGTCTGGATGCTTATACCTACTTGTGTATTAGAACTCCCAAAGCATTCACATCATAATAGGAGCCGTTGAGTGTAACGTCATTTATTACTAATGAGAAAAAGGAGAAAAAGAGAGAGATGGATAAAAAATAGTGTAAATAGGAGTGAGATATTTACACCATAATACAATATCAGTAGAGTATCTAATATATAAAATTCTCGTGTCGAAGTGTTTGTAGTTAAACTCCTCCGAAAGACTTGACCGATTCTCATGAAATTTTGTGTGCATATCGGGTAGGTCTGAGAATCGAACAACCTCTATTTTTCATCCCCCTAAATGTTAAGGTAAGTCAATAAGGTAGTCCACCCCTAATTTTTTTTTAAATTTTTAGATAAATTATTTATTTTTTATGATTTGGCGTTGAAAAATACATACAACCCTAAATTTTCACCCTTCAACCACCAACTCTTATTTTTAAATCGGCAACCCCTATTTTTAGCGGCAAGACAAAGTTTGTTGAGTCAGCTAGTTTACTTATAAATATTTACATTATAAATGTATAGAAAACAAAATATTTAAGCTAAATTAGACACGAAAGCAATTAACAAATAATCAACAGCGTTGTAATTAATTACGCCAGTCAAATACATCATTTTGTATGTATATTACGAATTGAACAGTTTTATTTTAAATCGAAAACATAAGTTTTTTGCTAACGTATACCACGTACTATATTTATTGACGTTTACAATGAACAATTAGTTGCAGTTTCAGAAACAGTATAATGAATTTTCATTGAATTTTCATGTATTTTCACGAAATGTTTCTACAAAGTTCGATAGGTCTATGCTTCATTGATTATGAAACGATAGTCACTCGTACAAAGCATGTTTGGAGATGCAGAGGAATATGGTTTGTGAAGAATCACGTCGGGGTCACACCAGTTTAGGAACGTGAAGAAAAGGGAGGATCCTCCAACTAGACGGGTGTTGTGTCTGGCAGGCTAACGCCCCGACCGTTCTTGTCGGGTTCTTGTATACATACTTAATCACTTTGAAAACTCTAATAGCGCGATGTAGCATACGTCAGTTTTCTCTAATTACGTAGTTTGTAGTCGTTCGTATTTCGCGCGATAGATGTCGCCACACATGCATTTAGATTTACAGTATGACATAAAAGTTTTTATTTATATATAGTAGACGAAAATATGATACAAGAGCGTTATGCAACCCTGATCCCACGACTGATGGAGGCTTCCAAACTGATGGAGGCTTCCCAAGCGACCACTTCACGAGTTCCCCGTATCAGCCTTTCAATGCCGCATTGTTTTAATTTATTCTTTATTAATTGTGATATAATTTTAATCACTTCCCACTTCGACTAATACCGTCATTAGTTCTAAGATAATTATTGTATTAATACGTAATTATTAAATTATTAATAATTATTGGCTTTTTAACCGACTTAAAAAAAAGGAAAAAACTCAAAAATCCGCATAACTTTATACTGAGTGTACCGATTTTGATAATTTTTAATTTAATCGTAAGTCGATGTTTATCATGTGGTCACATTTAAATTTCGACGCCGCGTTGGCGCAACGGTTACAGCCAAGGATTGTGCCTGTTGCGCTGGCGGTTGAGGGTTCGATCCCCGCACATGACAAACATTTGTATTGGCCATACAGGTGTTTGCCGTGGTCTGGGTGTTTGTGCAGTTCTTGTGGGCCTCCCCACCGTGCCTCGGAGAGCACGCTAAGCCGTCGGTCCCGGTTGTTATCATGTACACCTGATAGCGATCGTTACTCATAGTAGGGAATATATCCGCTAACCCGCATTGGAGCATCGTGGTGGATTAAGCTCTGATCCTTCTCCTACATGGGGAAAGAGGCATATGCCCAGTAGTGGGATATTACAGGCTGAAGCGTTTTACATTTAAATTTCATCGAGACCTGATTACAACTTTTGGAGTAACCATTGATAATGCGTATTTACTTGACTAATTTTTCGTCTACCTACGTTGTATTACTGTCGTTGTAAATTGAAGTCTGTTTTTTTTCGTTTGCCTGCAAACACAATTATTTTCAACCTCATGACTGCTGAAAACGTCGATAGTAAACATCAAAAATATTTGTAAACACAAATAATATACAAATCAAACAAATACACGAATTCCAATCAAAATTAGAAAGAATGAAAGAAAAATTATTATTATTCACAATAAAAAAAAATTTAGTCCTTTTTAACCGACTTCCAAAAAAGGAGGAGGTTCTCAATTCGACTGTATTTTTTTTTTTTTACATCTGAACTTTTGACCGGGTAGACTGATTTCGACAAATTTTGTTTTAATCGAAAGGTGGTGTGTGCCAATTGGTCCCATTTAAATTTATTTGAGATCTAACAACTACTTTTCGAGTTATATCTAATAATGCGTTTTTACTTGACGCTTTTTTCGTCGACCTACGTTGTATTATACCGCATAACTTTCTACTGGCTGTACCGATTTTGATAATTCTTTTTTTATTAGAAAGAGGATGTCCCTAGTTTGGTACCATGGTAAGGAACCCAGGATATGATGATGGGATCCCAGAGCAATCGAGGGAAACTCTCAAAAATCCGCAATAACTTCTTACTGGGTATACTGATTTTGATAATTTTTGATTTAATCGAAAGCTGATGTTTATTATGTGGTCACATATAAATTTTATCGAGATCTGATAACCACTTTTTGAGTAATCTTTGATAACGCGTAGTCACTTGACTATTTTTTCGTCGATCTACGTTGTGTTACTCGTCGATGTAATTGAAGTCGGTTTTTTTTCGTTTGTGAGCAAACGCAATTATTAACTTAATAAAATTAACATTTTTTTAAGCACAGAAATATGACTATTACATATATTTGTATAGTACGTTCTTTACGTATTTATAGATACTTCAGAGAACAAGATGATTTTTCCAAGCGAAATTTTGGAACAGATTGTACGTACTTCTGTTATCTTTTTTTCCTGCGGCTGTAAAATTTTGTTTTATAACTGAAATAAATATTTTTGGTAATACAGTAGTATACTTTTATAAAATTTTAAGAATAAAAAGGATTCTTCAACTGAAATTTTTATTTTTTTATATTTTTAGAAATACTACTGATATTATAAAAACGTGATTACTAAAAAACACTTTTTAAGTTTTTATTAATAATAAGTTCGTAAAGAGCTCTTTAATTTAACTTTTGTAATTCGACAAAAAATGTTGTTATTAATACCTATCAGAAAAGTTTCTTCGTAGTTTATATAAAAATTCAAGGTATAAGGTTTTATATAAAAATTCAAGGTAGCTTTTTAATTTTGTTGATAACTTGCTTCCATCTCGTAGGTAGTGACTTCTCATTAAAAAACTGCGACAATTTGTTTTGACATTCCTCTTTGATGTTAACTTTACACTACCTAAAGAATTCTGAAGAGACCAAAACAGATGAAAATCTGAGGGTATAAGATCAGGGCTATAATTATGGTTGATACATCGACTTCCCAATCAAACTCTTTCAATTTTTGTTTAGTATCTAAAGACGTAAGTGGTCGGGCGTTGTCGTGATCAAAGACCACAGATTTTCTGTTTATCAATTCGAGCCGCTTAGTTTTAATTTTCTGCTTAAGTCTTATTGGCTGTTGATAGTAGAAATCTGAACCGATTGATTTGCCCGGTGGTAAAAACTCATAATGAATGCATCCCTTTAAAATCCCACCATACACTCAATATAACCTTATTGCATGTCAACCCGGGTTTCGCGATAGTCTGTGCAGCTTGACCGACCTTTGACTACGATCTCTTTCATATATTTTTATTACAAATGATCCAATTTTCGTCACCAGTGATCAATTTCTTCAAGAATTGTTCGAAATAAAAATCACAAACACACGTCCATTAGGTTCCTCGCGTTGAGTTCATGTGGCGCCCATATATCGATCTCTTTTATATACCCTGCTTTTTTCAAAAGGATCAAAACAGTTTTATGATCCATTCTCATATCTTAAGCTACATCGTAAATACTCAAATGTCGATCTATCTTCACTTTTTCAATAATGTCACCACGTTTATCCGTACCGACGATGACCGTTCATGTCAATGACTAAAGAACAAGACCTATTTCCCTTCGGCGTTGGGTGAGACAGGGGGATGTAATATCACCGAAACTGTTTACCACTGCGCTAGAGGATGTTTTTAAGACCTTGAATTGGGGGGAACGAGGCATCAAAGTCAACGGTGAATTCATCTCTCACCTTCGTTTCGCCGACGATATTGTCATCTTTGCGGAGACGCTGGATGAGTTAGGCCAAATGCTGACCAGCCTAAACGAGTCCTCCCGACGTGTCGGTCTCTGTATGAACTTGGATAAGACGAAAGTTATATTTAATAACCAAGTCATGCCGATACCGGTATCGGTCGATGGTACCCTTCTCAAAGTTGTTCAGGATTATATTTACCTAGACCATACTATCCAACTAGGCCGCAACAACTTCGAGATGGAGGCCGATAGGAGGATTCGGTTGGGCTGAGTGGCGTTTGGCAGACTCCGTCGAGTCTTCACTTCGAAGATTCCGCAATGCTTGAAGACAAAAGTTTTCGAGCAATGCGTCCTACCTGTGTTAACATACGGAGCCGAGACGTGGACACTGACGAAGGGACTGGTCCACAAGTTTAAAGTCGCTCAACGTGCAATGGAACGGGCTATGCTTGGGGTTTCTCTCAAAGACAGGATTAGAAATGAGACTATCCGCGAGAGAACGAAAGTAACCGACACTACCATGTATTTCACACACACACGCATATTATTATACTCTTGTAGTCAAATTGAAATGTTTAAAAAAAGGTTCTTTTTTCGTTATTTTTTGTTGTTTTTTTTTTTAATTTCAATTTTTAATTATGGTCGAATATCGACCATGGGCGATCACTAGTTAAAATAAATATTGAATTGGAACAATATTATACGAATAAAATGATCATATTTTGCAATGATTGTATCCACAATCCATTAAAACCCATTTTACTCACGCTTTTTTTTTGTCTTAGTTACCAATTACGATTTTTTTGTTTGTATTATTCAAAATGTAATCCTCAGAAATGTGAACGAAATAAAATTTTTAAGGAAATGACGTTAAGTTGTTTTAAAACCGTTTTAGAATGGAAATGGAATCAGAATGGCATGAATTTTAACCCCGCGGCTGTAAAAATGTTTTTAAATGAATTTCTTGAAATGAATTTTATGGATTAACATTGTAGTAGCAAAACACATGTGTTCACGCCAAAAATGGGTGGGGGCCTATGTCCAGTAGTGGACTGCGAAAGGCTATTGTGATGATGTGATGTGATATACTAATACAGCATAGTACCTATATTAAATGTGTAATTTATGCATAAAAGATATGTAACGATATACTTATATACATATATAATATACCTTTAAGATATATAATAGTAGGCGACGGTAAAATTAATTCATTAATAAACTGGACGTAAAACAATAAACTTGTTTTAATAAAGATTCCGAGCTCCCCACCTTACATGTGCTGTAGGTATCTATAACCTACGGTCATCGCTTACCATCAGGTAAGCCGTACGTTTGTTTGCCTATTAAGCTAAATAAATAAAAAAGTTGTACCCGATTGTCAGTAATCAATCACTCTAACTACAACGCTAATTTTTGTGCTTTGCCAAAGCCACTATGAGTTTAACTAGCGTTTTGGGTGTACGGATGATAGCAAAATAACGTGAGAACGACTTGATGAAATTATTATATCGAATTTGAAGGCTCAAAAATTCTTAGACTTTTACAATAAATATTTTTACGTTTCAATCGTAATAATATAGAATCAAAACTATCTCATTCATTCATTGGCCTTAGTCCGTCTATTGTAGACGATTTAGACAGTGTCAGACAGAAACTGTGTCGCCTAGGACACTCTTCAGGAAAACCCAGAGTTGCCTAAGCTCTGTGCCACCCTCTCGACCTCACTGGCTAGGCCCACAGGAACGACGAATCGATACGTGTGGAGTCAGTTCGGCTGCAGGAGTCTTTCGCATTTTAGAGCTATGCCACGAATGCTTGACGGAGACCCCATTCCGGGTTTCAAATGAAGTTTTCCTTCTCCAGGACTTTGAGCCAGTTTTATCCCTTGGTCGCCTTTTACGACCCCCATGGGAGGAAAGGGGGTGGTGCTATTCTACTCGGCCGACACCATACAGCCAAAGATAAAATACAAGAACCGAAAAACAAATTAACAAATCGATCTAATTATCATTTATTGTCGATCATTAGTTCTTAAGCTAGCTATAAGATGGCGCTGCTAGCGATAAGCTGCAAACAATAATTTTAAAGAAGTGCGTAGAGGCGTGCAGTTTTGGATTTACCAATTTAAATTTATCCTGTTTTTGCTTCCATGTGAAATGATGATTTTTCGACTTGTATCGTTTGTCACAGGAGGCACAGAATTTTTATTGTAGCTACTATGCAATTAAATGTTTATTTTAATAACCTTGTATATAAAAGAAATAGAAAATCTTCAACATAATCAGGTTTTAAAAAGAGTTTATTATTAATAAAATAATTTTCAAAGCTACTGCATCTGTCTTTGCTGTTCATTCACTTAGAATATTGACGTGAAAACCAACGCGTATTAGAAAATATAATCATAAAAGATCGGCAAGTAATGTAATAAAATAGATGAGCTAAATAATTGTGTTTGCTCGCAAAGGATAAAAGCCGACTTCAATTACAAACATAGTTATCAGATCTCAGTCAAATATAAATGGAAGCACAAGATAAGCATCAGCTTTCGATTAAGACAACAAGAATCATCAAAATTATTTATAAACAATAAACTGCCACTGCCCTCTAGTGGATAATGTATAAATACATAAATACGCGTCATCAAAGATTACTCATTATATCTTGATCAAATTTATAACGAACTATGAGATAAGCCTCGGCTTTCGATTACAACAAGAATCATCGAAATCGGTATACACAGTGAAAAGTTATGCGGTATAATAGACACGTAAATCGACAAAAAAATAGTCAAGCGAATACGCATTATTATATACAACTTGAAAAGTACTTGTTAGATCTCAATTAAATTTAAATGGGGCTAAATGACACACACCACCTTTCGATTAAAAAATGAATCATTGAAATCGGTCTACCCAGTAAAGAGTTTTGAGGTAGCATACATAAAAAATACAGAGGAATTGAGAACCTCCTTTTTGGAAGTCGGTTAAAAAATGAGAAATTAAACCGTAATACCATATACGTTTGAATTTAGTAAAAAGTGGTTATGTTAATATTACAAACACACACTCCAATTTTATTTATTTGTATAGATGTTGTTTTAACAACAAACCGTAATGTTGCCTACGTAATAGGTACCTATACATTCATTGTCTCTTGTTACTATTTTAGTATGTGTAGTACTCGTCGTATTATAGTAGCATCATTAGTAATTATACTCTTGAAATAAGTTAATAATACTAAACAAACAATTATTATTAATACTAACGTCTCATATTTTTAATATTGTCGACATTAAGACCTAGGTCTTCATAACAGCAAGTCTTGAGCTAAAATTATTTTTAAATGTAACTTTAATATTACATTGAATTTTTGTACAATAAAACGGAACAATACAGTTTTACGCTTCAACGCGATGTCAAAGAAAGATTGTTTGATTTTAAGAATTTCATCTTAAACTCCATTCATGCGAAATCTGAAACGTTTTATTTACATTTGAAATAAAATAAATTTAAATATTTTCTCTATTCAACTCACGAGATGGCATCGTGAGTAACAAATAAATACTGAACCGAAGATTATGTTGTAGCTTTAGCGGCGTACATGTCTAGCATCTAAAACCTATTTGTATAAAATTTATACAAAGAAAAATCGAATAGTTTTAATACGCAATGTTACGTAACTTTATTTATACATAGGTATAGGTTATAGAGAAGATATAGAGGTGTTCCAATATCAAAGTCACTCGTATATAAACATTAAAACATAGTAAGTATCGTAGTATAAAAGTATCATATTTTTTTATGTAAAGTTACCATTATATATTATTTATAATAACTTTACATAAAAACTTTATTTATATTTTATTGTCAGAAATTCAAATACTTGTTTAAACGAATAAAGTATTCATTGGTATAACGAATGATAAAGACATGGGTTGACGTCTTGTCCTTCAATGTTCAAGACATTGCCCGAGAGTTATGCGAGAAATTTATCGATATAGCGTTCAATTTCCCTTTAACAAATCTATTACAATAAGGCACAGGAATGCGTAATACAGTCAATAGTTTCAATGCCGAATTTTATTAATAAGATTGAAATATCTATACGTAATATTAAAATACCAGCTTTTAAGTGACTCCGTATATGAACGAATTGAGGTTTTGCCGACTATTTTTGTATGACTTTATAACTGTTGGATATGGCTAGATCACATTTTATAGTATCTTTAAAAGGTATATTTTTATTACAGTAAACAACTTGTACTTTAACAAATATATAGTTATTATTATTATTTCTTTTATTCAATATATTTTCTTACGATTACATTTTTAAATATTTATTATTATTATTATTTATATTTAACTAGGTCGAACAAACAAGCGTACAGCTTATCATCACATCTGCAACACCGAAGCATCGCAAGCGCGTTGCCAACCAATTCCACCCAGTAGCTTTAATCACCTTAGCCACCAACAGGAACACAGCACTGCTTTGGAAACAGTATTCTTTAACTATGATCTTCTTTAAGGTCGAGGTACCACCCCAGTCAGGCTGCTCCAAATTTTAAGTAGGAAATTTCCTACTGTGCCTCAATTAGATAGATTATTCTAAAAACAGCAATATTCAATAAACCCTTCATAATTTCTTAGCTAGGTGATATTTGTAACAATTTCAAATTAAAAGGTTATAAAGTTATATAATTTTTTTGAATGCGCTTATTTTTAAATGGGTATTAAATACCTACTAATTTCAAAATTATTTTTACGCTACAAACACATTTAATGTTGTTGTAGTGTAATACTAACTAAATATATCATCACGAAAAATATTAAAATACTATAATAGTGCACCAGGACGAAAATGTTTGTAATGTCAAAAAACCATGTTATAAAATACTTGTATATATATTCTACTAAAATAACAAAATGCTGTGTGCCTACGGCACCAAAGAAAATAGCCACGACCTCTCTTCCCATGGGTGTCGTAAGAGGCGACTAAGGGATAACAAGGTTTCACTACCACCTTGGAACTAAGATGATGATGGCGAAGGCCGGCCGCACAGGCCGAAGACGGGCAGCAGCGTCTTCGGTGTGACAAAGCTAGCCCTGCGGTCACCAACCCGCCTGCCCAGCGTGGTGACTATGGGCACCACACATGAGTTCACGCATTTTTGGTGCGAACTTGTGGAGGCCTATGTCCAGCAATGGACTGCGATAGGCTGGAATGATGATGATGATGATGATGATGATGATGATGATGAAATAAAAATACTATTACTATATGTCTCCAATATCTTAACCAATTTTTCATTATTTTAAACAAGTACATCATTATTGTGTTTGTTTTTTTTTTAAATTATGTAACGTTTTATCTAATTTTAATACCTCATCTATCTCAAAGAATTACATTCCTCTTGATAGCCTCGAAGTAATTTCTGTAACAATTAAACTTACTTCTATTACGAGAGAACACGTATTAAGGACGAGAAATATCGAAGGTGTCGTTTCAACTGGTAATAAAATTAAGCCCTTAAACTTAGGCCGTTAAGAAAATACCGGCAACTTAAACTCGTCCATCTAAAGATGACCTTTATCAAAGTGTTAAATAAATTCGACCTATCAACTTGGACACTTAAAGTGAAATGGTATAAACATTTTCAACATCGCTTACAATGAAACATTTAAATAGTAATGGATTTAAATAATTATGTCCTTAAATTGGCTACTTATCTATGTCTCTCTACTAGACCAATGTTAATGAAATTTTGCACAAATATGTCATCATTTTTATTAGTAAGCTACTTTGGAAACTACGCTACATTATGCTACGCTTCAACCTATAATATCCCACTGCTGGGTATAAACCATTTTCTCTATGTAGGAGAAGAATCAGACCTTAATCCACCACGCTGCTTTAATGCGGGTTGATGGACATATTCCCTAATATGAGTAGCAAGCGCCATCAGGTGTACATAATAACAACCGGTACGACGGCTTAACTTGCTCTCCAAGGCACGGTGGGGAGACCCACAAGGACTGCACAAACGCCCAAACTATAGCAAACATTTGTATGGCTAATATAAATGTTTGTCATATGCGGGTATCGAACCACCAGCGCTACAGCCACATACCAGTGCTGTGACCTTTGCGCCAATGACTATGGCAACTGATTATATTATTTACTATCGTAGCCTTGTTTACGATCCTAGAAAGTATGGTTTATGGCAATTTCATACTTTTGATTTTAAGAGCTATTTTTTGCTAACAGGTTACATCACTGCAGCTATTTTCATATTAATTGATTGTAATTAATTGTAAATTTAAAAATTAACGTTTTTGTTATAAAAAAGAATGCTTGCGTCATTTTACACATTATTTATTGCGTAAATTTAAAATAATATGTTAGTTTTATCATATATTTATAGTAAAGATACTAAGTACAGTTATATAATTAAACTAATAGGATTATAACTTATATTTATGATACATAATGCTGAATAGAATATATAATACTCTTTGCAGTTATTCCTCAAGAGATAATTTTTTCGCATTCACGAATTGTTCTCTTAATATTCTTGCACTCGTCACTATCGATCCACTTGTCGCATTTCTAAAAGAGAAAAGACAAGAATGATTACATGGGCTTAATATTTTTATATTCACGACATTTCACTTAATTAAATTTATAAAAATTTTATTCAACTCAACAAAACCTTTCTGCCAAGAAGAAGTTTATTTTCAAATACTATACCGATCAGGATCGACGCAAATTATTATAAGAATTAAAATTTCTCGCAAGTCAAACATATTTTTTATTAATATTGTACTGAAACGTTGATTATAAGTCATAACATTTGCAAATAAAAGAGTTGCAAATTATTATTATTATTATTTTCTTCGTATTGTATCCAGAGGATTACCTAGGCTAGTTTTAGTCAAAACTAATATATTCATATAATTTATATGAGACCATTTAGAAATACGTCTATCCTTACAATCATTGTCTGAAATACCACGCATCTTGAAATTTCCAACAAATAGCAATAATCTTGCTGAATGTAAGAATTAACATCACCGCTTAAACATTTTTCATCAATAGTATTGATTATTTGCGTATTATTCTCATATGCTTCTACAAGTAATTTTTCTGTAACTGCTCTATCGATTGTTTTATTCACAGTTATGAAACCTTTCTTTTCTCCAAAACACCATGCATAGTCACACTGAAAAAAACAATTACATTTGGTAAGCCATCACTATTCGTTCTTGCACTAATGGTCGCTTAATAAACACGTTTATCGGTTTTTGTTAACGTTGTTTGTATTTTCGTAAATATTAAAATAAAAACCAATTTAAAAATTTACGTTTTTTGTCATACTATATCGAAAATATATCGTGCAAGTTTAAGTAAGTTTGTGAATATTGTGTGTGTATATTTTATTATGTATTGAAGATAATGTACGAAACAATGTCTAGTAAGGTACATAAGAATATGTCTGACATAAAAAGCAAATGCTCTTTGCATTTATTTTAGACAAATATATTTATTTTTGATTTATATATTTTTTTCCTTTAAACTGACAATAATATTTATGGAATAGTAAATATTTATTTAATAATCAATCATATGAAATAACGTGCTTTAATTACCAAATGTGCATCACCAAGTTCTTGAGCGCATTCGTTCATGAGAATCTCGTCTTCTGTTTTCGCTTCAAAATATGTACAGCAATTTCTAAAAGGCTACGAATAAAATGTTAAGTACAATAATCATATTTAAACGGCTTTATGAGATTTCTTATTATACTCAAAATGTCTGTATAAATACATATTCTAAGTGAAGGCCACCCCTGATTACAGGATGAAGGTTATTGGTAATTCAAGTTCTCAATCATGTATCAAATGAAACGTAACTCTTTTAAAAATATTTATGAAAATTATCTATGACACAAAAAAAAAACTAAACGAAAATCGGTTCATCGGCTTGGGAGCTACGGTACCACACACAATACACAGATACACAGACACGTTAAACTTATAACACCCCTCTTTTTGCGTCGGGGGTTAAAAATAGTTTTAAAACAAATCGGACTTACAGAAGCAATATCGACACATGAGTTCGATTGTATTGGTTGTACCTAAAATAAAAATATTTTTAGTCATTTTAAACGCTTAAAGAAATACGACAAAAGAGAGGTTCAAAGATATCAAATATAAATTGTTACTTACCGCTGCAACAAAACCTACCAAAAGAAAAACACGTTCCATGACTGGTGACTTTTAGATTTCTATTATAAAATGTATACACTTTTATACAAATACTCTGAATTAAAACTTCAATCAGCGTAACTACATAGCAGAAAATTGTACTGTTTATATAAAAATTTCATAAAATAACATGAAATATTTTTATTATTCTAAAAGCAAACGCTTTAGAAACCATAACACATTTTAATTTAATGACCATAAATCTATTTAGCAAATATACCTATTTTTATATAATTATATTTTATATATTATAATGTATATAATTATATGCTTTTATTTTTGTATGTGGCTATGTCTGTTTAGTTTTTTTTTTTTGACGCGACTATGTAGCGAAAATACAAAAAATCGGGTTTTTTATTTTGCTCTTTTAGCTAACACTGCTTACTTACTCTTTCTATGTCTTTAGGATAACGGGTAATTAAGCTACTATCATACCCTTTCCTCAGTGTGTGTTATTTAGGTGTGTAATTCAATAAGTCATATACTTTTTTGATTTGACGAAACGCCGACTTCAGAGCGCGTAAGTCTTGAGTTTTTTATTTATTATTATATTTTTTTTTTTCTAAAATCAGTTACCAATTTAAACATCAATTGCGTGGAAAATTAATTAATATAGAATTAGATCGTAACGAAAACAAAACTTTTCAATAAATTTACATTAATATGCTAATTAAATCAAGAAGTCGTTGTTCTGGGGGCACGAGAGTTACGCATGTGCCCAATGTGTTAAAATCAAATTAAAATGAAGTTCTATATATAATCATCTGTACAAATAAAGACGCCGCGTTGGCGCAACGGTCACAGTCATGGATTGTGCCTCCCCACCGTGCCTCGGAGAGCACGTTAAGCCGTCGGTCCCTGTTGTTATCATCTACGCCTGATAGCGATCGTTACTCATAGTAGGGGATATATCCGTCAACCCGCATTGGAGCTCTGATCCTTGCCGAACATGGGGAAAGAGGCCTATGCCCAGTAGTGGATATTACAGGCTGAAGCGTATACAAATAAATACAATTGGAGTGTCTGTTTGTAATATTAAAATTACCGCTTTTTACCACATATATACACATACGTATATTATATATATATATATATATATTATACATATTTACCATATACGTATACACAGTCTCTACATATACCAAAATAAAATTTGTTGCAATTTTTGTCTGTCTGTCTGTTTGGTCCGGCATATCTGAAACGGTGGGATCGATTTTGACGGAAATTTCACGGGCATTTAGCTGATGTATTAAAGAGTAACTTAGTCTACTTTTATTTTAGAAATTTATTTATTTTATAACTCTTCGAACTGAACCATAACTTTTTTGTCAAATTCCATGCGATTGAAGTCACAGGCACAGCTAGTTATATTATAAATTTAGAATATTATATTGATTTTAATCATTTTATTATAATATTTTCGTGGCCTTTATTTATTTGTAAAAACTGCATTAATCGCAAGCTGTGGTTCATTATTTTAAACTTGCAATATTTTAATTACCTACAAAGTAGTTGTAATTTTAAACAATTTTGAACGCATATAAATCTTATTTCTTTACGCTAAAAATAATACCACATTAAATTACAGTCACATTTAAAACTTTTTCAATTCCACACTTATCCTTTACATGATGGTACTTGTCGGTAGGATATTTTATAATATTTTATACGAAAAAAGATATCCTTGTGGTTTTATGAATTTGGTAATATTGACTGAAAAGATATATTATCAATTTCAAATAATACAATTAAATTTTTTGTTGACAATTCTAAACAAAATCTTCATAATAAATGTATCGAGTTGTAATTTTACTAAAACTATAATTTATATATTATTGCCACATTTTTTAAATTGTTTTTGAAGTTTACTACAGGCAGGTTTATTATATCAGTATAGATTACCTAGTTTAAGCTATTTTTAAGAGACTTAAAATTTACTCTAAAAAGATATTGAAGATACGTTAGCGCAACGGCCACAGCACCGGCTTATACCGGCTGTTGCGCTCGTGATTGCGTGTTGGATCTCCGCACGACGTACATTTGTATTGGTCATACAGATTTTGCCATGGTCTGGACGTTTGTGCTTTTGTATTGCGTGTGTTTCCGGACACTCTAAACTGGAGTAAATTCTAGTGGGGACCGTTGAGTGCGTTTATAATGAGTGACAAACTTCTTAGCATTCCATGGATTCACCGTGCGGGTGCCGGGTCCATCGTGTGGTAGAATGAGAAACTCAGAGCAGTTCCCAGGACTTGTAGCCTAGGTGTAGGTTTAAGGAGCCCCCCTTTGAGATGCACATCAGCGCTCACCTTCACTGCTAGAGTTTCCCGCCCCGCCTAGCCAAATTTGGTAGGAACCTCTTAGTGCAGCCTTAGACACTCGTTCTAAAATAGAATTTACTGCAGTTCTCGACAGGCCAAGGTCTTTCAGAAAATTGTAGAAAGATTTTGCTGGTATACCTCTCGCTCCTACTTCTACCGCGTATAAATTAACCACATAACCATTTTTGTTAAGCTCGTTTGTTAGGTCGTAATATTTATTTAATTTTATTGTGTGGTCTTTAGGGATATTGGTTTTCCTCGGTACAGTGAGCTCTACAAGTATTATATGTTTAATGCGTCTAGAAAAGAAAAATATGTCAGGTCTAGATGACGAAACGTCAACATCCTCTGGGACTTTATAGTGCTTGTCATACGTGTCAATGAAAATAGTCCAATCAGGCGCCGCACCTATGATTGGGAAAGGCTTGCTTTAGAGTTGACAGTTGAGCCATCCTTTATGAAGTTAATTTGTCGATTATTTGTGGTCAATCCTTTTTGGGCTCTAGCTACTGAAAGATTTATTGCTTCACGTATGACTTCAAGTACTCTATCATTTCGATGTGAGTAATAACCCCAATTAAGCAACACCTTGCAACCTACCAATAAGTGCCTAGCAGTACCTACTGCCTCACCACAAGAATAGCATGATTTTTCTGAGGCTTTTCCCCATCTTACTAGGTTGATCTGGGAGGGTCATTTGTAAGGCATTAAGATAGAATTTTAATAGGGCAGGAGACCAATCATATAGTAAGGTGCGCCAATCAGGGCTAATTATTATATTATTAGTTGTTATTGCCGTAAGGGATTTAAAATTCGTTTAGGCAAAAAAACATATAAAACACGGTTATAGTACACTGGAACTTTCCTGGTATCCGTTCAAAAATGATAAAATAACATCTACTTCAAATACACCACGTTTCTCTTGACTACCAAACCAGTCAACCGATCAAAGAGATATGTACGCTTTAAGAGAACTAAGTATACTTAGTCTGCTTCATACAGACTAACTTAGTTTTAGTTTTATCTTGCATTGTTTCTTTTGTAAAAAGTTTAAATTCAGAGCCAAAAACAGTCATTTAGGACCAGGTAACTATTGACTGTGAAGGAATATAGCAGGTACAATGGATTATTATGTAAATTGTATATGTATACTTAGTCCGCAATGTTAATAATATAATAAATAAAAACCAAAAAAAAAAAAATCATAAATTTTAAATTTAAAGTCTCTGTGATGTTTTAAGTTATTGTTACTACCGTATTTTAACCTTCATTTTTTAAGTAGCCTCTCGAAAAATTGAATGGTATTAATAGAACCTTTAAACGCTGTACGTCAGTTAGATCAATCAGTAACCAAATAAACAAAGTATAAAGTAATATCATTTTATATTTACACATATATGTGTGGCTGTAATTGCAATCTACAGTACCGAATTTCGCATGTTATTTATTAAAGCTGATATTTATTACCGGTAACTATAATTTGAAAACGCTAATACTGTTTTGTTATCACACACCAATATTAATAGTCTAATTATACAAATGCAATTGTTTGTTTCATAATCACTAGAGAACAATTGACAAGTTTGTTCATTTACATCCAAATCTAAGGATAAAAAAGAAGGAAGATTAATAAACGTAATCTCTTTTCACTTCGAGGAATGGACACAGATGTTATAACATTGGTACCAGTAGATAGAGTGTGTGATGTGATAGAATGAGTACTATTTATAAAAGAATTGATATATCACTGGAGACATATGTAGGCGACGCGTTGACGCAATGGTCACAGTACTGTGGCTGTTGCGCTGGTGGTTGCGGATTCGATCCAAGCACATGACAAACATTAAATTATTATTCTCTTTTAGTTTATATTACACTGTGTGTCACATTTTAAATATATTTAAAAAGAATATTTTTAAATATAAAAATAGCGTTCCTCCGGTGGCAGGTTGAGGCCCGGGCTGTCGCTAGTTAAGGTCAGCCAAGAACTACCTCACAATGCGAATGCAGTTCGGCGAAATTACTATTACAGGTAAAATAGTTTTAGAACAACTATAACGTACGTAAATTATAACGCAAAATTCATATATTAATCAACACTTCGTAAAATAATATATATGTATCGTTACAATTGTTTTGAAGACAGCATAATAGCACTTTGTAAGGATAGATCGTACATAATAGTGACATTAGCTATAAAAAGCTTTTAAAATGCGGTTCGCCTGAGATAAAAACTATTAAATTCATAGTTAACTTAGCTATGATTAAGGTTTAATCCTTCTCCTACATGAGGAATGAGGCCTATGCCCAGCAGTGGGATATTACAGGCTGAAGCGAAAGCGTAATGTAATCTTATACTTAACGAATAACTTTTAAACGAGCAATTCTTGTATAATTATATATATATATATATATATATAAAATCTGAATCTCGGAAAGGGCTCCAACGATTTTTATTAAATTTAGTATGCAAGGAATTTTGGGGGAGATAAATAAATCTAGCTAGGATTCATTTTTAGAAAATGTCGTTTTATCCCAGTTTTTAGACAGTGAAAAAATATCGTTAGAATACGAAGGTAAATTTCGCAATTGTCAGTAAAGTTGTAATAAACTGCTCAGGTGGGAAAATGGGCGGTCGCGATCGACCAAAAAGACCACGGTTGAAATCCTCAAATTTCCAGATCTATTATTATTTTTTCTTTTTGTTTCTAATTGCACTCGTTATTTTTTTATTTAAATAGCCAGTTCTTATTTTTTATTACTATTCGTATTTTATCTTTATTATTAATTAATTTTTTATTTTCGAATTTTTATATTAGTGTATATTTTTAAATACTGTCGGTAAAAAAAAATATTATTCATTTTTTATAAATATGTAATTCGAATTTAAATATGATTTTCAAAAAACACGATTTACTAAAAGTACCGAGCTAAGCTCGGTAAACCAGCTACTTAATTTAATGTGTACATGTTTTTAATCTACCAAACTATACTGTAATATATTTTAACTAGACAAATATTTAATATTATTATCTCATTTCAGTATTGAAAGAAGAGAATTTTATATTCGTATATCTAAGCAAAGAAGTCTCTTCAGCTGTCGTATTTCTACTTATATTAGAAAAGGGTGTTAAAATAAAGATGTCGAGGGCGTTGAAGCGATCTCGGGCACCCGAAGTATTCACTGAGAGAGCTATGTAAAGAATTTATTGAAACAGCGCTCAATACGACCCTGATGAATTGATAATATTAAAGCTAATCAACCAATCACATAGTCGTACTGCGCTAACTAAAACAGATTTGTTTTTTTTATATACTAATAGAACCGCGTTGGCGCTACGGTCGTAGCACATGTTTGTGGCTGTTGCGCTGGCGGTTGCGGATTCGATCCCTGTACTTGAAAAACATTTGTATTGGCCATACAGATATTTGCCCTGGTCTGGGTGTTTGCGCAGACCTTTTTGGTCTCCCTACCGTGCCTCGGAGAGCACGTTAAGTCGTCGGTCCCAGTTGTTATCTGAAAGTGATTTTTACTCATAGTAGGAAAATATCCGCCAACCCGCATTGAAGCAGCGTGGTGGATTAAACTCTGATCCTTCATGAGGAATGAGGCCTGTGCCCAGTAGTGGGATATTACTGGCCTAAGCGATAGTGTAGTAATTAGTTTACAATACATCCGGTAGTTAGTTGTTAGCCTATAGATATCTGCAATAACTGGACGGCCACATCGCTTTCCCCACTGACAATTTAGTGCACCCCAAGAAACAGGAAGATCGGGGAGTAAGGTAGTCTTAGGACACCGTGGTTATTAAGGTAGACACAAGAAATACGTTAAAGTTGAAACACTTTCCCTAGATTTTGAGTGAGATATTCCTTACCTCATGCATTCTGTTATAAATTGACTTTAAAGTTGTCAATATTTGCTAGATATTCATATTATGTGATTGTGATATAATAACAATATGATGTACTTCATTTGCAATGTATCAAAATGCTAGAAATAAATCACCAACAAAATGATAAATATATCTACAGTAGAGCTATGTGGTGGATTAAGCTCCGTAATCTTTTTTTATGCTAGTTCGCAATATCTTCACCAATATGAATTGATTTTAATGATGCTTGTTTATCAATTGGGTACTTGAGACTAGTTCCACTTGAATTTGAATAATTTTCTTTGCTAGCAGAAAACCAAACCAACTTCAATTACTGAGACTATCCGCGAGAAAACGAAAGTAGCCGACATAGCCCACAGAATTAACAAGTTGAAGTGGCAGTGGGCTGGTCATCTGTGTAACAGGACCGATGGCCGTTGGAGCAGACAGGTCCTGGAGTGGAGACCGCGTCTCGGCAAACGCTGTGTGGGACGTCCTCCGGCCCGTTGGACCGACGATCTACATAAGATTGCCGGTGTAGGCTGGATGAGGATTGCGGAAGACCAGGATGTGTGGCGAAAAACGGGGATATCTGGCGCGAACTGGAAAGTCATAATATCTCCAGCAGTGGACTGCAATGAACTGACTGACTGACTGAGACAAAACATTATCATCATCATTACAGCCTATACAGTCCACTGCTGGACATAGGCCTCCACAAGTTTACGCCAAAAATAACGTGAACTCATGTGTTTTGCCCATAGTCACCACGCTGGGCAGGCGGGTTGGTGACCGCAGTGCTGGCTTTGTCGCACCGAAGACGCTGCTGCCCGTCTTCGGCCTGTGTATTTCAAAGCCAGCAGTTGGATGGTTATCCCGCCATCAGTCGGCTTCTTAAGTTCCAAGGTGGTTGTGGAACCTTGTTATCCCTTAGTCGCCTCTTACGACACCCACGGGAAGAGGGGGGGTGGCTAAATTCTTTAGTGCCGTAGCCACACAGCACAAACATTATACTAACAGTAAATACGAAAATAATTGTCCATAATCTGAATGAATGTAATTTTTAAATTACATCGTTATGTATATCTAGCTGCAAAACTTGTGATTCTTATTATATATAAATAAAATATACGTTTAAGCTGAATAGTGTAAAGAGTAAAATGAATTGACTGATTAACTTGAATTGAAAAGCGGGGAAACTGTAGAATAAAAATGAACTATATTTTGTACTCGTTACGATTGACATAGAAAATAAAGTTTTGAAAATGCAATATATATTTTTGTTTATTTAATTACTTTCCATGCGAATTTTACTTGTTTTAAATATCTACATATATGTATACTTCGATAATACATTACACTTTTTTAACTCACTTCTAAAAAAAATCATAAAAATATTTTAAGTGAAAAGTTGACCAAATGCACAATGCTCTAGTTATATTATATGCTAAGACCATTTAAATAATTTTATCTTCTTCAGTGGAATTATCTTATTCTTGAAAAGATTTACTATCTCAACCTGAAGGCCATAATAGTTCATTTCAATTAAAGTATTACCATCTTTTTACGCTAAGAAAGAAAATGCAGTGTCGTTGAATCAAAATTTACAACCCTACTACAGAATTCAATGAACCGTTTAGACTTGCTTGCAAGAAACATGGTTACTGCAAACGAGATTTCACAATTCGTTTTGTTCTTATATGCTATAAAACTATATAAGTGACAGCGAATAAATTAAGGAGTGTTCAAATAATGTCCAGTACATATAATAAAATGAAAGACCTTACCTTTTTTTATTACGACGTAAAATTGAACAAAATAGTATCTGTATTCCTGCCTCAAAATTCACGCATTACTTAAAACATGCTTCGATACAATTATTAAAATTATTAGTTACTAATTATTAAAAGTGGTTAGGATAAATAAATAGCTAATTAAACACCTCACGGCTCACCTCACCTCAACGGCTCCCAACATGATTAATCCCTGTATGGGGGGCCCAGAAAGACACAATACGCAAGCACGATCCCCCAGAACACGATAAACATCTGTATGACCAATACAAATGCATACCATGTGCGGGGATGGAACCCACAACGGTCAACAGTTATAAGCCAGCGCCTGTGACTATTGTGCTAACGCATTGTCAGGTATGTATAAAACATTTTTGCTATGCGTATGTAGATACATTTGCACATTCGAATATTAGATTCATCTCAAGCATAATATCTGACTATAAAATTTACAGACAAGACTTAATTATACATGTAAACATTATTACAGATTTTGCTACTCAGAGCGGATGTTCTCGTCTTGTAGACTTAATATTACTGTTCCGCTATGTTTAAGTAAAGTGGCGTTTCATTGACTTTGTAACTTCTGAATAATATTGCTATTAATAGGATTCATCAATTACCAATAACCCGACAAGAAATTACAGTGAAATCGAGCAGTGTGTACAAGTGATTCCTAATAGGATATCCCAATCAGTACCAGACAGGGCTTTACGTGACGCACCACATTAAGGCAGGCCAATGATGTCCCAATTGATCTCTTTTTAGAAGTTCTAGTCGGAAACCAATTACTTATTTTTTATAATATTACGATGGATATCGTCCACAACTAAAATGAATGTACATGCTCAGCCTAAATCTTTTACATTATCTTACCATAGTACGTATTGCATTTGACTATATTTATCGCAACGCAAGACAATACTTAACTTAACGGAACTTAAGAAGCCGACCGATGGCGGGATAACCATCCAACTGCTGGCTTTGAAATACACAAGCCGAAGACGGGCAGCAGCGTCTTCGGTGCGACAAAGCCAGTACTGCGGTCACCAACCCGCCTGCCCAAAAACACATGAGTTCACGTTATTTTTGGCGTAAACTTGTGGAGGCTGTAGCATATATTTTAATAGCGCCTGATTTCGTTCCTGCTGATGTATAATAGCACAGTTATGCATTAGCGTTGCTATTTACTTTTTCTAGGCGACTGATTTAATGTTGGAATACCCTCGTATCGTATTACGTTGCGGTTCACCTTAGGGGGTAGTTGTGTCGCGACGCGCGGGGTTTGCTAGGGTATATAAGCCTCAGGGCGAGTGTTTGCGGCCTTTTTGCTCTTCTCTTTTTTTGGATTGGATTCTCTCGCCGTCTTGGGATCTAGCTGCGATTGGTTGTGGGTGAGTCATTGTAGTTCTTAGGGTGTAAGCTTTGCTTTAGTGTAGTTGATTTTGTGAGTTTAAAAAAAAAAAAAAAATTAAGATTCTGTAGGATTTTTTTTTACTCTCTCTCTTGTGTCTCGTGTTAGGAGTTGTGGGTGTCTCTCTAACCCAGCAGCAATTTTTAACACGTAGCAAGGCCTATGTCCAGTAGTGGACTATAAAGGCTGTAATGATGAACAAATTTTTTTTTTTCGAGTATAAAGGTATGGCAATATAGCGAAATAGATAAAAACACAAAAACTTTTGGTGAGCAAAATGCTAATAGCGTGCCTTCTCACGGGCTAAAGTTATTTAAACTTTGACTGTTTAATTTCCTCAAGACACGTTATACAATGCTGTTATTGTCATATATTTATAACCCACTTGGTCAAGGTGCTATTAATGTGTAAATGTAATCAATCATTCCTGTATTCCTTTACTCGTCACACATGATCATTAATCATGATTTGTGTTAACACTTCATAAAGTATCTGTGCATTAAACCTACACATTTCTCGTGAAGAATCCAGACATTGTTACAAAATATTTTATGAAACAATTTTTTTGTAATCAAAATCAAAAACAGCTTTATTCAAATAGGCCCCAAGAGCACTTTTGAATCGTCATTTTACAAATTAAACTATTATTATTTAATTATTATTTTTGTAAAAGTAAAGCTACCACCGATTCGGAATGTAGATTCTTCAGAGAAGAATTGGCAAGAAACTCCGCAGTTACTCTTTTGAAAAATAATATATAAACTGTGTTTTAGTACAAAATTAGTGACATGTTGCATGAAATGCAGCGTCACTATGTCCACACATCTTGATCAACTATGTAATCCTGCACCGGATAATACGCTTTATCTATTTATTTATTTTTATTATAAATATTAATTTAAGATTTTAAATATAAATTCTTATACAAAAAATTAAACCACTTTCCCGTTAGCGCAGTTAGTAACGGGCCTGCTTTCTGCTCCGCGGGTTGCGATTTCGACTTCCGACTAAATTTTATTATGTTTATCAAAAAACATATTTAGCCATAACAGTTGGTTTTTACCTATAACACAAGCATTAAGTTGCTTATCCTATGAACGACCGTGTGTGTATGTTATAATATATTTATTTATTTATAGTTTTATAACTTATTACAAATACTACAAATATCACTACTATTAATCTAATTTTTCGATTATACCCTTTTTCGATAAGTTCATAAATACTAAAATGCATTGGCTGTAAATTTGGACATCATTTTTACATATCTTTTTATATTGATTTATTAAGTGTATTTAGACTTCAAAGTGAGAAGTTAAAAAAAAAAAACAAATTAAAACGTGCACGTAAAACACATCTATTTTTATTATAATATAAAAACACCATTTGTATTATAATATACAGTCATATAAGGGTAACCGTACAATCTAACTTTAGGTTAAGGAGTTCACGTTTAAGAACCAACAGTCACATTCAAATAAGTTGTAAACATCGAAAATTTGCAATTTAAAATTTTCCAATTCTCTTTTCACTTGTGTTTTGATTGTTTTATCCAGCAGTTTATTTATACTGTATAAGTTAATGTAGGCTTAAACTCCAAACTGTTTTGTTATGATAGCTTGTCTCTTAAATAAACAATATAAATTTATCTCTAATTTCTAAATTTTAATTCAACAGAACTCTAAGAACAATCATAAAGAACTCATAGTACACAAATTGAAAATAAATTTAGTCCAGGCAATATTTAGAAAATGAGTTTTCTTTTACAAGATAAGAAGAATCTCCTAACATATAAATATGAATGTTTATATTTTAGGTAACGGGACTTGATCTCAATTATATTAATTTTATTTTTGCCTCGCTGAACACCCCTTTTAGTTGTGTAATTGTGCATATAAAAAGGTTCCATGCTTTTTTATATTTTCTATTTGTTGATTGAGGTAATATTATATACTAGAAAACTAAGTTACAAACTGTATAATTTACCATATGTAGGTAGGTGTAGACATTTATGCTACGAATTTCCTCTCACGATTTCCCCATTTCAATGCAAATGTAGACTACAGTTTGTAGGCTTACTATTCTCTAAAACAGGCTTGAATTATTCCAAGTCTACTTATTTACAGATGTATATATATGTATATATACATACATACATATATATATATATATATATATATATATATATATATATATATATATATATATATATATAATTGTAAGAACTCAATATGTTATACCATTATGTAATTCAAATGTGTCTTATAAATATATATGTATAATAATATATATGTTTATATGCATAATTGTATAAATCATCCTTCATAACTGTTCCTGTTCAATAACAAAAAATAACAAAATAATATATTGCTATTTTAAATTTTTGTTAACTATTAATCGCAACAAACACAAAAGTGAATACTATTCTTTGTATCCACACTCTCCACAATGACGGGTTAAAATACCCCAGATCCAATTAATGTACGTATTAGTACACCGACTTTAGTGAAGTGCACTTCACTGATTAAACGCTGGTAATGGTCGCTCCAACGTTCATTTTAAAAGAGTTGGGTTAATAATAGCTCTTCCTTGTTTTTCAAGGGTATATATTAATAAATGGGTAATCGTAAATTGTAAATGTATCTGTGAACTGCTGGACAATCTTTGTAATTTTTGTATTTTTACCCACATAATATGTTGATAGTTTCTCATGTATGTGACTGTGTGTCTTCAATGAGAAAATAAATATTCGATAAACCTATATAATTTACCGATAAAGATATAATTATGTAGTGTATCCAAAGTATGCTTCTGCGTCAGTATCTACTATCTGTATCTGCTACTTTATTTCAAACTTTTAAGCAAAATGAAATAATAATGGGGTCGAATGTATTAAAAGGCGGGTATGGCTGCTCAAATTCAAATAAGTCAGCATGTAAACGTCGTACCCTACTGGGTAACCCTATCTCCTCTTAGTAGGGTACGAGGTTAAACCGCCACGCTACTTTACTACGAGATGGCGGATAAAATATCTCTTAGTTTTTTTATAACAACCGGGACTAACAGCTTTACTTATTTCCCAGGTCAAGCAGAGACTAACTAAACTAATCTGTATAAATAAAATATCATTCCCAAGTAATAAACGATTTCGCGAATTTCGTCAAAATAAAATGAAGAATAGAAAGAAATTACTTCTTGAAAACAGTCCCTATACAAAATATGTTTGTTATGTATTCATCTCAGTTGTATTCAAAATAGTACATTAAAACTCACTGTGAGATTGGTCAATGTAGTATGAGATAGGGTCACTTTTATTATAATTTTGTATTCTTATTATAGAGACTCAACGGAATTTAGTTGCTAACTTTATTTACAATAAAAGTACTGAAAACAACATAAACTTAGTTTATATTAAGAATATAAAAATAAATGCTCGCTTAAAATATCACAAAATTTTGTTAATGTTTAGCGAAAAGGGAAACATCGTAAGGAGACTTGCATGTTTGGGAAAAATTCTGAGACGCTTTTAGTGATGTCGTGGCACATTAAGCTCCTATCCTTTCCTTTATAAGAGACAAAACATGGAAGATTACGTAACGTTTTTGTGTTTTTATCTATTTCGCTATATTGCCATACCTTTATACTCGAATTTTTATTATTTTGCAACCTCAATTGTGAGTGAGCACGCATACTATAGAGATACCTCTATAGAACATAGCGCTGTCCTGGGTACTATTTTATCTAATAGATGAATGATAGCAAAATATAGATTTAAAATATCAGATTTAGATAGAGAACAAAATAGTTGTTTTTTAATCAATTTTTCTATTTCATCATTTTCAACTTATAGCAGTCTCTTACAGCGAAAATATTGAATAGCTAATATATAAAATTTTTGTGTCGCGGTTTTTTTGCTAAACTCTTCCGAAATGGCTGGACCGATTTTTATAAAACTTTGTGTGTATATTGGGTAGGTCTGATAATCGGTCAACATCTAGTTTTAATACACCTAAATGATAAGCGTGACCTACCACTAATTTTTTTTGTGACAAAATAAGTCACATGTGTTTATTATGTTTTGGCATTGAAAAATACAGACAACGGTAAATTTTCACCCTTCCACTACCAACCCATATTTTTTAATAGAGTTTAGCGGCAAGACAACGTTTGCCGGGTCAGTTAGTAAACATATATACATAAATAGGGTATTTTATTAATAATACCTCAAAATATATAAGTAACTATTTGTACATATTAATTCCTTTATCAGACACACATAAAGACAGCACGACAACCAGACATTTTTACCAATTAGTTCATGAAAATTTTTACTGTATACAATTCTTTCAACAATGCAACGTACGTACCTTAATATTACACAATTTACACAATGTATCAAGCTGAAATAGTCACTAAAGAACACAACTTCAAAACTGTCAACACGTTCCCAGCAATACAATACGAGCGCTTACTCAGTACGAAACTTTACAAACACGCAAACTGCAAAGTAGGACTGCAATTAAAAATTAAAATAAACGACTAATACAGCCTCACGTCAGCATTGAAATGAAATTTATTTATAAAAATCTTTACAGCAAATCCTCTTGAGATTTCATACAAAATACTAGAAAGCGAAGAGTTGGTGCAAAAGTCTGTTAGTTTACAGCTGTCAGGCTGCAGAGCCCGCGAACGATCATTAATTCAACAACTTGTTGAGAACCGAGTGTTCTTGCCGCACCAATTAGTATAGTCCTATTGAACTAAAAACTATTCGAAATGTTTTGATTTTTTATTATATAACCTACAAGAGCTTAGAGTGCGCTCATATATTTACATATGTGTTTGGGATCTCACATATTAAGCGACATCTACTGTCCTCGCAAGAGTTTCAAGTTTTGCAGGATTTAACGCTTAGACTGTTTTCTAAAACCGCTTGGCACCTCGCTTCTTGTGAAACTGAAAGCCTCGTTTGCCTTCCTTAAGTCAAGCAACTTCGTTTGATCAAATTTCTTGTTAACACGTACGTCACTTGCTAACAGGATTATGAGCGTTAAGTGTTTGAGTGAAATTGTTTTCACAAACAATGTCGCCGTTAAAATACGGAATATTTAAAAAGCGGTTTTTATTTTCCGAGGTGGAAAATTTAAATGAGACTTGCTTTGTTTTAATAGTAAAATAAAAGAATTGGAAGAAAATGTACATTGTGCATATTATTCCGTTATATAAATAGCACATTTTTGAAATTATTATTTTCCAGTCGGTTATTTTCGTTCCATTTATAATATAAATTCTTTAAACAAGTCTTTGTCAGACTGCTGCTTCCGAACTTGTTAGCCTACAAATACAAATAATGTTATTTTTTTTTCTTATCAAACATGAAAATTTAAATAATTTTCGATTGTTTTTTATTCGCAAAGGGAAATATTTTGGGGATAAGAATAATACAGTATCCCAGTTCAAACTGACAGACTCGCATTCAGCTGACGTATCTTTTCTGAACAATCAAACTGATCGACAAACCTGACGGTACACCTGACGCAATTTACCGTAGTTTATAGACGCCTGCAACAGCGTCAGCGTCACAAGCGCATTGTCGACCTTACCCCGATCACCGCCAAGAGATCTGGTCACCTCTCCACAGGAACACAACGTTGTTTGATAACAGTATTATTTAGCAGTGATCTTCTTTAAGGTACTTACCCAGGTGAGCTGCTCCAGATTTTGAGCAAGATGCCCAAAATCTGCCCTACCTCAGTGAAAGTACGTCAGTATTTGTGACTTTCGTTTACTGCGTTAAACTACATCCGTGGTGATTGTTGCTCGAGATTACTAAGCTTAAACCCACGAAAAGTAATGCTCAATGGTTTTTATTATTAATGACTACATGCCTTTTTTACAGTGGAGTAAAAACAGATAATAGTAATCAGGGTGGCCAGGAAGTAATGAATGAGTAGAAAGATTTTCCATTACAAGGATCCATGTTAAGAAAATGTTTCGAACAAATATAATTATAAAAAAAAATGCTTCACGCATTGCATTCTTCAGCTCTACGTATTAGTCATAAAGAGTGTACGCTGTTACACAACCAAAATATATAGATATACCACAATAGATCTACTATCGTCAAATCAAATGGTTTTCGTAATCTAGTATTCCTTGCATATTACCTTGGAAACGTTTTCATATTCACGATTTCTCAGACTCGATTTCACGGTTTCATCCCGTTATCAAGTCTTGGCAGGCTGAAAGTGCGGAAATATTACGTCTTTATAACGACTGTCAGTTGAAGTAACGATATGATTGTAGGGCAAGACAGAGATTTGATTTTACACTCAGACGTTCACTTATAAAAGAATTATATGCCTGCGATATCAAATTGACATTTCTTACGAAAAGTAATCATGATATCTCGACGATAACGTCTTCTCTTGTTCGTTTATTTTTTAAATATGTATTACTTAATAATAACTTTTGTCGGATTATAAGTTTTTAAACTTTAAGTATATAGTACTGAAATATTTCAAATTCTAAATTATCAACAACAAATATGGTAAATATGTCGTTTATATAAATATCATTTGTCAGATTATTTGAAATTCTAAGCACACTTATATAAGTTCAGTAGATTTATTAATAAACGAGCTATTTAAAACATAAACATTTTTGCCCAACAACCTAGTAATTCAAGACAATAGCAAGAAAAGTAACAAATTGTATTGAGGCAGAGCATAGTAGGATATATCCTGCTCGAATCTGGGACAGCCCGTCTCACGGTGGAAAATTTGGGTCCGTATCGGATCAAAAATCTATTGCTATAGAAAATAATTGAAAATAATAAGTCGTAATTTAGTTGATAATATTTATTTAAAAATATTTTTCACATAACAGAATGGAATAGTTTTCTCATGAATCGAGAAATAATATTTATAGCCCTTTTTTGATCACATGACCACTAAATAGAAACTTCATATTTATGAGTACAAAAACAAGAAATTGTTTTCTAAATTTAGCAAGTACTTTCTAATAAATAATATTTAACCCAAATGCAAGCAAACTCGTGTGATGAAATCTAGTTAATAATATAAATCCTGTTAAATATATACAATAGATAAGTTCATCAAGATTTCCATGGTTATGTTGTCAACATTATGAACGGGATGGCGTATGAGACTATGGCCGCGCTTATCCTTTATGAGTTTTATTCTTAAGCCTTAAGGCTTGTACACATGCAATGATCTAATTTCGTATATATTTATTTATTTAGTTACTTTGATCTAATTCTGAGTGTCGTGGGTTTCATTTACAATCAGAACATGTATTTGTATCTCAACAAATATATGTATATTTTTGAGAGTATGGACGAACCGTATTAGTAAATACATAGCATGGTGATTAAATTCCAACCTTTCGTTACAGGGAAAGCAAACTTTGTCCAGCATTAGAACGTTGTTTAATTTTGCACACAAATGAATACTTTTATAATGAAAACAAAAATCAGCTTATGAATTAGTATATATTAGTATTAACGTTTTAATGAAGGAGCACACTCGGCGATACCCGACAGCAACAGCTCGGCAACCAGACGCGACGACAGGCTGCGGCCAACAATTTTCATATATTTTGTTCAAAGCTCCGCACACTTGGCGTAAGAGTCACGGAGTCGCGACGACAAGTTACATGGCTATGTTCGATGTCGATGTGTTCATTTCAGACGTTGAAGCGCATCATGTTGTTTGGGGTCTGTCGTAACGATTAGTCGCCGACGCAAACGACAACGCCGCGTCTTATCGCGCCGACTAGACTCGGCGACAAGTCGCCCAGTTTGCGATGGCACTTAAACTCGATATTAAATCAGTATATAAAAACTTACTATTGAGCTGAAGTTTTTCATTCAAGCTTAATGACCTTACGTAGTAACTTCAGTAATCAAAACGAACCTGTACCTAGACACCATCTATAATTCTGTTATTACAGTTATGCTATATTATTAATTATCCTCTACACTACAATGATAGACAAAGGCATGCCTTGGATGTTTTCCAAAAGTCTTATTTTATGGCAAAACTGTAGTAAATAAAGCATTTATTTTATGTTTACAGATAGAAACACTTTTTTTCTGTATCAGATACGTCGGTAATGAGATAATTCATTTCACTGTCTATGTGTTATAGAGACATCGTTACCAAAGTGACTCCACCTTACCAAGTGACTCTTTTTAAGTAAAGAAAAAAAGTTCTCTATAAAAATAAACCTTCAACTGATAAATTAATTAATAAACGTTTCGCATGACCTACAACCAGGATTTTATTCTTGTATCAGGGTATAGAAACATTCATAACACACTAACACATACGCCCAGATCACGACAATCATCTGTGGTGAAACAAATATTCGTTATGCGCGTTGATCGAATTCGCGGCTGCTAGATGCCTGTTAATCTAGTTGCTCTGAACACTGCGTTCATGCGTTATTAATCATACTTTGATTAAGCTAAGAATATTAAAAAAACCATTACCCAAAAGCTGTACTTTATTACATTCCACGGATTCAGGAAAAGAATTGGAATATGTTCAATAGATGCTAGATTTTATTGATTTTGATTTGAATTGATTTTGATAGATGACTCTTTTGTCTATAATTAATTATATTTGACAATTTCCTCAAATTTTAAAAGAATACTAAAACAATATATCATAAATGTACAATAATGATCTCACGGTGTTTTTCATTGAATTTCTCGCATGAAACGTGTAATAAAAATTTCATTTAAGGAATTCCACATCAAATACGCTTTATTAAAACGTCTTTACAGACACATACACACTGTTATATCTTGTAATTTTTGTCAGTGCCAGTTATATTCGTAACAAAACTCGTTGGTATTTATTCGTTATATGTTTTGCAGGAAGTATTTTGTAATATCTAATACAGAAAAGTTAATTTGAAAAATTCTTCATATTACTCGTGCTTCTACAAATAACTTACAAATACGCAACGATTACGATATGATGTTTATAAATATAAAAATAAAACAAAAAAAAATACTAAAATTATCTATTATACTATTAAAAGGAGTCGTCGACGATTCTCAGAAATTTGATTCCTACAAAGATTTGAATTTGTACAAACGTTTATCCTTTAAGTGGGTGGCTTATCATGTTTGTTTATGGGTCTTAGTTCTCAGGACGAGAAGACATATTTAAGTCTTCAAGCCCTTTTAAAGTGTTATTTATGGAGATTTCACTTTTCTCGAGTCGTAGGCGCGTAAGAATATCAACCATATTTTAATTTTCTTTCGTTAAAATGGAACGGAATTATTTTTGTATTGTTTGAGGTTTTCTTGATAAAAAACTGCATTTTCCAGAATTTCTTAGTTACTTAGATATAAGAACGAGTTACATTGTATTTATAACACAATGATAGATAAACGCTAAAACTGTTAAACCTATTTTAATAATCCTTTAGCCAGTAGAAAGATTTATTTCGAAGTAGAATAGAAAATAGAATCATTTATGACAAACTTTTTTAACTGTTATAAAAAAATATAGCATTAAATGTTACATCTATTCTACCCCTGACTTTATAATTCCGCACTCATCACCAAGCGTGTTGACTTTCCACAGAGTGATAGTTAAATAAACTTGAACCGTTTGTCTGGATTTGAATATTTTAGCGGAAAGAGCTTCAAATTAAATATCATAATATTATACATTAAACGTAAACACCGCTGCTGTGCGCTACATCTGCTTAACGACTAACATTAAAGTGGAACTAAAATATTATAACTAGTACTATAAATAAAAAGTTCAAACATAAAAACAATAAACTTTTAAAATAAAAATTACCATGGTAACTGATGTGCTTCGCATATAAACTCTCATTACTCTAGTAATATTCAAACATTAGGTCAATAAAGACATTTTTATGAAACGAGATGGACCGGTAAAAAGAGCACGTGAATCGATATCAGAGGATCAAGGTAGAGAATCTAGGCTAGTGTCGCTAAGCTTTTAAGTATTTTATGTCTCTTAAAAACTTTATTTGTAAAAATATTGATAGTAATGTTCATGGTTCAGAAAATGTTATGAAATTGTATGTTATCTACAATGACACGAGTGAGCTTCATTCTTTCTCTTTCACACATATATTTACAAATAGTTACAGTACAGTTATGTTTGTATCTTATATTAAAAGATGAAAAATGCATATCTACTAACCCACAGCAGAGAATGTTAACAAAACGTTATACTTATTAGAATAGGCGTTGGCGCAACGGTCACATCACTGATTTGTGTCTGTTGCGCCGGCGGTTGCGGTTTCGTTGGCAAACGTTTGTATTGGCCATACAGTTGTTTGCCGTGGTCTGGGCTTTTATGCTTGTGCATTTGTGTATTTTCGGACCCTCCGGGGTCCGAAAACCGAGGGAATGGATGTATGTTTTACCAATGAACTAAATGTAGAGACCCAGAATGATACATCGGAAATTACACAGTAAAAATTGCGAGACATGATATAAATTTGATAACAAAAAAAAAAAACATACGATTTTAATAACGTCCATAAACAAATTTATTTATATAAAAACTAATAACGCTAACGTATGTACCTCCTGCATACGAGTAATACACCCAAAATCATGTGATTAGCATAAGGTTAGTAAATCTAATGGTTTCGCTTCGCACATTTTATTTGCATAATACCTCTGCACGAAGCCTGAAACAGTTTGCAGTTACGCTAATATCCTTATATATTATTGCGAGGGTCGTATAACGTTCGTTGTAACTATAGTGAATTACTTGCCCGAGGAAATATAGGGGAATTGAACTTTTTCATTTTCTAAATTAAATTCTAGTCTTTAGAAACTTTTACTAACTTCGTGATACGTGAAGACAGTGAGTTTTAATTTAAAAAAAAAATCGGACAAAATATTGCAACTTTTTATAACTTAAAGTTTTTTATGTTATAAAATGCACATAGAAAAAACTATTATATTATAGAAGTTATAAGATAACTTGAAGAAAAAACTACTTTTGATGTTGTGAAACGTAAATTTAATGAAAATTAACGTCGTTTAACATAAATTCAATGTTAATTAAAAATTATAATTAAATAATCCGACTTAGGTAGGCGAAAAAATGTCAATCAAATATTTATTTAACTACAAACGGATAGCCCAAAAGTACTCTTTAAATCTCGATTAAATCAAAACAGAACGACATAACAAGCACCACAAGCTTTCGATTAAAAAAGAATCATTAAAATCTATACTCAGCAAAAAGTTATGAAGAATATGTGACGAAGAAAAAAATAATGAGGAATCGAGAATCTCTTCGTTTTTTTTTTTTTTTTTTTTTAATTGTTGTAGTGGGTTAATGAATTTCCCACGTGATGCACATGCAAATGTTTTTAAATATATTTTAACCAAGAATAATTCAAAACTTCCAAAACCAACAATTAAAACCTACTTAACATATCTTAAATATGAGCTCGTTGGGAAACAAGCCAAATATACCTGGTCGTAGTTATTACTGAATTAACATAAGCTTTGATAAATACCAGCTCTAAAGAGGATTTAATAGAAAACAAAATATTTTCTACATTTAAAATAGTAAAACTAAAATATGGTTAATACGAGTAAGAACATGGATTTTGAATGATAAATGTAATTTCCTGCTATGTATTTTGTTTCATCTCCTAGAGGACGACTAGCAATTTCAAATTTTAAATAAAGATTCAAAACTGTATCTATTACAGTATTTAATTACAATTTGCCGTATTATAAGAGTTACAAGCAAGCTGAATGTCGAATGAAGAGGAAAAAAAAGGGAAGGGGTTCACATTGCGGGGTTTTATAGTAAGTTCTGCAACAAACTTTACATACTAACTAACTTCACACCGACGAATAAGGACCGACTGTACAATACGTGTTGTTGTAGTGTTGCTATTAGAAAATATTAGGCGTTCCTTAATATATCCTTACACGTGATGAAAATAAAAATTTCTTATTTCAGAGGTTTATAAAAAAAAATGTTACTAAAAGTAAATATTTTACTTTTCAAAATACATTTCTATAAACCTCATATGATGTTTATTTACTATAAACTACTCTACTATACTACTATTTTATTAACCGACTTCCAAAAAAGGAGGAGGTTCTCAATTCGACTGTATTTTTTTTTTTTTTTTTTTTATGTATGTTACATCAGAACTTTTGACCGGTTAGACCGATTTCGACAATTTTTGTTTTAATCGAAAGATGGTGTGTGCCAATTGGTCCCATTTAAATTTATTTGAGATCTAACAACTACTTTTCGAGTTATATCTAATAATGCGTTTTTACTTGACGCTTTTTTCGTCGACCTACGTTGTATTATACCGCATAACTTTCTACTGGATGTACGGATTTTGATAATTCTTTTTTTGTTGGAAAGGGGATATCCCTACTTTGGTACCATGATAAGGAAACCAGGATCTGATGATGGGATCCCACAGAAATCGAGGGAAATTCTCGAATATCCGTAATAACTTTTTACTGGGTGTACCGATTTTGATAATTTTTAATTTAATCGAAAGCTGATGTTTATCATGTGGTCACATATAAATTTTATCGAGATCTGATAACTACTTTTTGAGTAATCTTTGATAACGCGTAGTTGCTTGACTATTTTTTCGTCGATCTACGTTGTATTACTTGTCGATGTAATTGAAGTCGGTTTTTTTTTCGTTTGCGAGCAAACACAATTATTTACTAAATAATTAACAATCAGTAGCAGCAATCTTGAATCAATTTTGAATTACTAAAAACTGTTGAGGAGTGCTGTCCAACGTCTAAAATGTAGCCCCGTGCTATATACATAACTATGTATTGAACCTTTACTGTTTATACTTTAAAGATATTGATCACATAAATATAAAATAAATAGATTATTCCATATATGCTTATTATCATTCACGATATTGAGAGTATTAAGTAACAAGTATTTCTTCCAAAAATAGTTTTACCGAATTCCAACCAAGCTAGTTTCGAAATATAAGTAATAAAAGAAATAAATAAATTTTTGTACTACTACTGTAAACAAATATATAATTATAATTAATTTAAAATTGATTAAAATGTATGAAGTAAAACAATTTCAATTAAGAGTTTGTTTATTATACTTCTTCGATTTAAAAAAAAGACGTCTATCCATATTATTACGATTTACGATGACATTATTACGATTGACATCAGCGAAGAAGAAACCATAAGCTAGTAACAACATTCATAAGTTTGTGCTGTTTCAGTGACTACTTTCTGTTCCGAGAGGTGCGTTGGGTGTAATATATAACATAGCAACATAACGTAACAATACACTTTATTGTACTTCAAAACAGAAATAATACATATCAGATTGATTTTAGCAGAGTATCATAAGGTCCAAAGGGCGGCCTTATCGCTGAAAAGCGATCTCTTCCAGGCAACCTAGGGGCAGAAGAGATGGTATTGTATCGGTGTAGGTGTACAAATTGTGACATAAACGTGTGAATCTATTTACTTAAACACATATACATATAAGTACATAGATAGATAGATAGATAGATAGATAGATCGATACATACATACATATATATACATACATACATACAAACATTTATATATATATATATATATATATATATATATATATATATATATCAATATCTACCGCCTCTTATCTAAAACGCAGACAATCCGTTGCGTACCTTCAAATAAGTTCAAATAAATAATGGTAATACTTCAGAATTGTAACTCGAATAATTTTATGTGTAGTGCCAATCAAAATATTATCGACAAATCCTAATTTATCAAATACATTGGAAAGACGGCAAACAAAAAAAATAATCAAAGCAAAATAAAACGGACATTACATACATCCAAACGTATGGATAAGCCGATTCAAATCCCACATTCATATAAAGGCCAGCACTGGAGATTAAACGGTCCATGCGTGACACGACATTATTGCTTGTAAATTTTATTTTTAATAACTGCGACTGGCGATATTATTCGGACAATAAACCGTTGTTTGAATATGTTCGACGCGTTGGAGATGTATTAAATTTGTACTCGTGAATCTGGTTTAAAATTATTACACGGCCCATGGTGAACATATTATTAGTGCCGTTTGTTTTAGACCAAATTATATGTGCTGACCAATTTCTTAATAATAACTCTATATCGTTCACCAATATTATGAACAAAAAAAAAAGTAAGCGAAACATTTTATTGTTTTGTATAGTAGTTGCATAAGCCCATTAATACAATTATTAGATTATCTAACGCAAAAGAAAATAGAACGAGCTGCCCTACTACCGGTAAATTCCGCCGCATTGTTGCTGACAACGGTACGGCGGCCCTTATCAATTCCTCGTTACCAGAAGAGCACATATTTTTTTAATTCACAGAAATAGATTAAAAATAACTGGGTCTGTTCATTTTGGTTCATTCGTTCAAATTTGATCTGGTTTATGTAACTGGAATCGGTGTTGACGGTTGCCTATCTACAAATAATGTAATTTGAATAAGTGAATAAATTTGTACTTACAAACGTATTTAATATAAATTTTACACATAAAAAATATCGATAGTTTTGTTACCACGAGTTTGAAAAGTTTATTTGCAATTTTTCAGTTCTCTCAGTAAACGTGTTACCCCTCGAAACAACAACATAAGATATTGTTTATATTAATACTTTCATTTTGCGGAGGTCGATATTTTGTTCACGAGGCGGAAATTTGCGGGTAGATTTTGACGACTTTAGCGGGACCGGATTAATAGGTATACCAAATACGTTATATACGTAACGCTAATAGGTATACCGGACTACCTCCTTTCTCACACGTTTACTGCCTAAACACTGGTCACCACTACCATTACCATTCATATCGAGCTCCGCAAAATAAAAATAAAAAATATGGTAAATATCCCGTTTTTTAATAGTTTTATTAATAGAAGTAACCATGTTAATCAAAAGTCTTACATATTATTTATATTTATATTGTTTACTTAGTAGCAATTCAATAAAAAAAAATTAAATACCGTTTGTTAAGGTACAATTCTGTGATAGACGTAGGAAAACGTACTGGCGTTATTTAGTAGAATAAACAAATGGGATTAACAAAATATATCCTTAAGTTTTGACGATGCAACTTTTCATTTTGATATTATTTAAAATCATGAATTTTTTTTTATGAAAATAAAACATCATATATATACAGAGTGGGGATGACAATACGACAAAAATTGATAACACCGGTAATACTAGTTTATAGGAGTATTTCAAAACCATCAAAAAAGTCCTACGGTCAAAATAAAAAAAAAAATTTTTTCAAACAAACTAAATAAGAAAAATATGATAAAATTTTATTACAACATGTGTAGCTATGGGTTCACTGACCTTTTATGACGCGCGGTGCCACAATGAACTACTACTTGGGTTGTTTGGACGGTGATAGTACTAAATTTTCAAATTTTCGATATGTCCGCCATGAACACTGATGCACAAATTATATCTTCTTACAATGTTATTAATTAATTTTGACATAATTTCGCCATTGGCGGTCATGTTTTTTAATTTAATAAAAGCTCTTATAATTCTATTTTTTAACTCATCAACTGTATTTACTTCTGTTGAGTACATATCGTTTATTATAAAACCCCACAAAAAGAAATCCATCGGCGTGAGATCTGGTGATCTCGCTGGCCACCTTGATGGTCCATGACGGCCAATCCACTGCTGTCCGAACATTTCCGATAAACGTTCCCTGGCAGACACAACTGAATGAGCAGGTGCTCCGTCTAACTGATACCACATCTGGCTGTAAGCGTCTAGACTAAGCTCGTCAATATAATCAGCAACTGGTCCGTTTAGGAGTTCCAGAAACTTATCAGAATTTAAACTGCCGTCAATAAAAATAGGACCAATTATGGTTTTTCTATGTATGCCCGCCCATACATTTACCGTAAACCTGTATTGGTGGGACGTCTCCCGTGCAAGATGTGGATTCACGTGTTTCCAATATCGAAGGTTTTGACGGTTCCATAAACCATTCCTTGTGAATGTACTCTCGTCCGTCCACATCACATTGTACAGGAAGTTTGGGTTATCAAAAACTTTGTTTAGCATCCAGCGGCAGAATGCTTCTCTGACGGGCTTGTCCCTTGACAACATTGCATGCACTTTACTGTACCTAAAAGGCCTCAGTTTGTCACTTTTTAAAACATTATGTATCGTTTTATGATCCACACGATGGAGACGTGCTGCCTTACGCAAACTGGTTGTTGGGTTATTTAAAAAATAATCTAAAATTTCAGCATCCTGCAATTGACTTGCACGTGGAGGAGCAGTATCTAAATGCGGGATTAAGCATTGATTTTCCCGTATCCTCTGGAAAGCATTTGTAATTGTGCGGCCATTGGTTGGACAAATACGGGTGTTCCCATATCTCTCCCTGTACTTCTTTATTGCCAAATTAGCATTGCCGTGACATTCTCCGTAAACAAAAATCATGTCAGCGTACTCCGAAGCTGTGTAATTATAGCGTGGCATTGTAAATAAAATAAAAACTATTGTTAATATTAATACTTAAGCGTCTAGACTATTATGTACAACCCTGGACACTAATTTATGGGGTTGGGGGAAAAGAGGGGGGTTGGTGGGGGGGAGGAGGGTGGGTTTTCACCCCTCCGGCAGACTATTTTCGTGTAAACCCCGTTGTTACAGAGATAAGGTTAAGGTTAAATTTTTGTTATTTTTGACTCCACCTTAATTCTGGTGCTGCGGTAAGTTTACTCATGCTCCGTTCTGCGACTATCACGCGTTATTTTTCAAGAAATTTACGTAAAAACGATTTTTACTGTAAGATGAAAATACGATACGAACTGACCTTTAACGACTGACGAATAGACACTTTTAAACAAAATAACGCCACTTTTAAACAAAATAACGCGTAGTTGTGCTGCGGGACGTCCACTCATGCTCCGTTTTGGGACTTTCACACGTTATTTTTCGAACTAATGGTGAAATAAAATGATAATTTAAAACACAATAACAATTATTAAAAATACGATACGAACTGACGTTTAACGACATAGACAACATAAACTGAGTTCTGGGACAGATTATTAAATGCATAATATAAATTATATAAAAATCATTTTTATAAAAAAATAAGATTTAATAATCTAAGCTATTTTTATTTATTATTAATATCTCAAATAATTGTAATTTTCTTTTCTTAAAGTACTTTTAAATTTATATCCATAAATAAGTCAGAGATAGAAATAGATTAAAAATACTTTGAGATAGTTTAACATTGCGTGCTAGAATATAGGTTTAGAAATTCGAAAAATACCCAAAACCGAATCGGAGCACCCCACTGTCCACGTGGTCTTGGTCTGTCTTACCCCTAGAGTGTTTTTTTTGTGCCGCGGAGGCGCGGAGGGAGGGCAGCCCTCGCCCGCCGTGCGAAAGCGCGCGAACGAATGCGTAGAGGAGCGGCTGAGGCTGGTCGCCGCAGGCGACCAGCCTCCGCTGCGGAACGGAGCATGAGTGAGCGTGCTTTCGCACGCAAGGGCGGAAGGGCTGCACTTCCCGCAGCGCCGGAGCCAAGCGTTCCTCTAACTTTCGAAATTCTTCTTCTAGCCTGAAAACTTTAACCATGGATATCTCCATAACTATGGGGTTCTGAGGTGTGACAGTGGTACCAGGGGTAGCGTTCCCCATCCTCTCCCCCCTTCCCCCCACGTCGTTAAACGTTGTACTTCTTAAGTTAGATAGGTTAGGGTTATTTTTTTTTTTTTTTTTTTGTTAAACGAAACTGTCGTTAAACGTACTTCTTAAGTTAGATAGGTTAGGGTTTTTTTTTTTTTTTTTTTTTTTTTGTTAAACGAAACTGTCGATAAATGTTTAATTAATTTTATATATAATATATAAAGTATAGCAATTAATTTTATATACAATATTAATTATATGTATATGATAATTTTAAATTAGATACGTTATGGTTGTTTTTTTTTGCAATGACAAAAATTAAAATAAAAATAAAAATATATTTCAGTAAAAAGTATGACATGAAATTAAAATAAAATACACTACAATCATTTTGTTTAATAGTCTGTTTTAGAACTGTTTATGTTGTCTATGTCGTTAAACGTCAGTTCGTATCGTATTTTTAATAATTGTTACTGTTTTTATTTTATGTACAGTTATTTAGATAAGAATAATGATTTTGTGTTTAAATTTTTTCTAAAAGTAATGCTAAGTGACGCGTTATTTTGTTTAAAAGTTTCTATTTGTCAGTCGTTAAAGATCAGTTCGTATCGTATTTTGATTTTGCAATAGAGATCGTTTTTACGTACATTTTTTTTGAAAATAACGTGTGAAAGTCGTGGAATGGAGCATGAGTGCATTTCCCGCAGCACTGGAATTAAGCTAGAGTCAGACACGGAGCTCTAAGGTATTGTAATAATCAAATCTAAGGTATTGTAACCTCAAAACTTTAACCACAATATTTTCGTAACCATGGGGTTTACACGATAATAGTTGCCAGGGGGGGTTAGGGGGGTAGAAACCCACCCTTCCTACCCCTCCCAACCCCCCTTTTCTCCCTTAACCCCATAATTTAACCTTAAAACATTAACCACGATGTCTTTGTAACAACGGGGTTTACACGAAAATAGTCTGCCGGAGGGGTGAAAACCCACCCTCCTCCCCCCCACCCAATCCCCCTCTTTCCCCCCAACCCCATAAATTAGTGTCCAGGATTGTAATTAATTACCAGCGTCTAATTTCGCACAATTCACTCAATAACTATTAAACTAGGTACTTATCACTATAAAAATAAAGCGTTAAATGTCGCACAATTCACTTAATAACTATTAACTAGGTACTTATCACTATAAAAATAAAGCGTTAAATATCGCACAATTCACTCCAAGAGTTTTTCGAGATAATCGAATAATTAATTAAAATTGTCAAAATAACGCTAATAACATCAAGAAACACAAGTATCTAAATAAAGGGCATAGAGACTACTGGCCGCTTGTCGCGTACGCAGCGAGCCTGGAAAAAACCAAAAACATGTTATAACATGTTTTGTTTACGCTAGCCTACGCACCAGGGCTGCCAGATGTACGATTTTAATCGTACTCATACGATTTTTTTTTTGCATTTTTACTCATGTACGATCGCTAGACTAAGATCGTACGCAAAATGTACGATTTTTATATTCCTATTACCTGAAAGCATTTCATAATTAAAGAAACGTCATCCACCGGCAAGCATGAATTTCGTTGAATTTCCCAACTACGTAACGCGTGCCTAGATCTTTTACTTGAATGAAGACTCTGAAAAATCATATAAAGGCTGTATTTGTTTGCTTTCTAATGAAACTTATAATTTCTTTTGTGATAATAATTTCGACTTGAAAAAAAATACATTTTGAAATAAAAAACAATTTGAAAATTATAAAATATTGCCTCAATTTGCTTTAAATTTATTATTTTTTCCCCATCACAGTGCAATCTATAATATGAACGAGCATTCAACGAAGTTCATTTAATCAGAACAAAACTTAGAAACAGTTTATCCAATGATACACTTAAGGGCACATTATTAGCCAAGCAATTAATAAGAAGAAACGAAAATTATACGAATTTTAAGCCAACAAATTCTTTTGTTAAAAAATATGACCACAGAAAATTTTGTATGAGTGTGACAAATTTTTCTAGCAGCCCTGGCACAGCTAGTTGTCCTTTACACCGTTAGACGTTCTCAGGGTCATTGCAACACACGTGCCACGTTGATTGTTTTTTTCAGCTGTTGCAAGATTTAATATTTTAATGTAATAACGTGGTATTTTATTATTAATAATTGTTGTTATTGTTATTTGTTGTCTTTATCGCATTTGTTGAACTGCTCGAGCAAAAGTTTCGCGAATATTTTGATCTTGAAATAAATATAGTCAATGAAATACTTAAATTTATTAAATATTGTTGATATGCCATGTGTGCTCCCCGTGATATTACCTACTTGCAAAAACTATGTTAGATTCAGAATTTAGATTTTCAGAATTTAAAATTTAAGCATTAAAAGAAACAATAAATTTTTAAAAAACAAAATTATAAAAAGAAAATTATTAGAATCATACTGAAACTTTAACAAATGTTTTTAATATGTCTTAACACAACACTGACCTACCAAAATAGATAACAATTTTGCACGTTTTTAAATTACGCGTACGCGTAATATTATGTTTGTACCGATCGCGCTCAAAGGGTCGTTAACCTGCGGGTGACCGTTTATTAATGTTATACAACACGTAGTAATTTTAAAAAATGAAAAATCATATTTTTTGACTAAACTACTGGATGTATTTTATTGATTTTTTGTATGTGGGCTTGGAATATCATTACTTATACGATGTCAAAGTTATTGTCGTATTGTCATCCCCACCCTGTATATAACTGACACAAAATACCAGTAAAATTTCTTTTGCTTTATGAACACCACAGAGTAGATCGAATCGGTACATCGAGTGTTAAATAGATTAAAGCTGCAAATGACATTAAATACTCGGCCAGAATAAATCGATTTGGCACCAACTGCAACTGCTGTCTAATTTATTGAACATGTGGCCATAATTTACGCACGTCAAGTTCACGGATCATGTCAGTTTTATATCTTCACTAGCTGTGCCCGCGGCTTCGCCCGCGTTGCAATTAGTTTGTCACAAAGTTTTCCCGGCAAACTTCCAGTGAAACTCTAATCAAAATTGGCTTAGCCGTTTCGTAAACCTTCCTCTTGCCAATGGTGGAGCCCTCTCTCCAATGGTGAAACCGCATGAAAATCCGTTCAGTAGATTTTGAGCGAATCGATCACATACACTTCTGGGGACTTGGTTTTATAATACACTAACTGTAGCCCGCGACTACGTTCGCGTGGTTATGATGTTCGCGCATATCTATGCATTACTATTAAGATGTTTAACGCAAATTATTTTTTTATTTAAGTCAATCGTTCAAGTTGAAATCAATCAGTTGAAATGCTTATCAAACTGAGTAACTTTTTAAAAAGCACAATTTAGTATAATTTAATAGTTATTTTCATAAAACCTCTCTATACACCACATTTTTTTGGTTTTATTTCCAGACTACAGTATAAATAACCTATCAGGCGAGCTTATAGCTGCTTTATATGTTTCATACAAACTATCAACCCCAATTAAACCCCTTAGCGGTGGAATATCGCAAAATCCGTTCTTAGCGGACGTCTACTAACTATAATCTACCTCCCTGCCAAATTTCATCTTTGTCCAACCTGGATGGATAGACCATCCAGTGGTTTTTGAGTTCTCGTGATGAGTGAGTTAGTGACCTTTCTCTTTTATATATATAGATTACGATGCATTATTTGCATCCAGTGGTTTTTGAGTTCTCGTGATGAGTGAGTTAGAGACCTTTCTCTTTTATATATATAGATTACGATGCATTATTTGGACACCTCCTCACCATCTATAGAGCATACATTTTAAATTTCAAGTCTCTTACTTCAAAAACATGGGACTTTCACACAAACTTCCAACCCCCGTTTTACCCCCTTAAGGGTCGAATTTCGTAAAATACGTTCTTAGTAGATGTCTACCCTCTATAAGGAGCCTAATCTGCCAAATTTCAAGTTTGTAGGTATTATAGTATCGGAGGTCTCGCGATGAGTGAGTAAACCTACCATCCCCCGTTTTAACCCCAAAACGGAGTTGATTTCTAAAGATACATTATTTGGACACCTTCTCATCATCTATAGAGCATACATTTTAAATTTCAAGTCTCTTAATTCAAAAACATAAGACTTTCATACAAACTTCCAACCCCAGTTTTACCCCCTTAGGGGTCGAGTTTCGTAAAATCCGTTCTTAGCGGATGTCTACGTCCTATAAGGAGTCTACCTGCCAAATTTCAAGTTTGTAGATGTTACAGTTTCGGAGATTTCGTGATGAGTGAGTGACCTTTCGCTTTTATATATATTATAGATATAGATTAATTTAAGTGCTGGAATCATTTTGTTTCAGAAAGCTTTTTTGTAGTAGAGAGTCATGATATCATAACCAAGACTTACAAAGGTTAAACAATAACTAAAAAAGATAATGAGACAACGTGAATCTTGTAAATATATTATAATTATCTCTATATAGTGTGAATCATAAATAGTAAAATGTCATAATCATACTAATATAATAGGCTGAAATAATGATGATGAGGATGATGATGCGTGTGAATCATTATTCGAAGTATGTGTGATGTGTAATTTATCAATCTTTTATCTATCAATGCATTTTCACATACACAATATAATTCAATTACAAATATTCTTTATTGTACATCACAAATAAACAGAAATAATACAATAATATACATACCGACACAACATATGAATATATATAAACACACAAACAAACACGTATACATACATACACATTCATTCATTTCATTCATTGGACTTAGTCCGTCTGTTGTAGACGATTTTGACAGTGTCAGACAGACATTTTGTCGCCTAGGTCACTCTTCAGGAAAACGCAGAGTTGCCTAAGCTCTGCGCCACCCTCTCGACTTCACTGGCTAGGCCCACAGGAACAACTAGTCGATACGTGTGGAGCCAGTTCGGCTGCAGGAGTCTTTCGCATTTTAGAGCTGTGCCACGAATGCATGACGGAGACCCCATTCCGGGTTTCAAATGAAGTTTTCCTTCTCCGAGACCCTGATGATTTTGAGCCAGGTTTATCCCTCGGTTGCCTTTTACAACCCCCACGGGAAGAAAGGCGGTGGTGCTTTTCTACTCAGCTGACACCACACACATAAATACATACATACGTGTGTATGAAAAAATCTTTTATTGTGTGTAAGTGCTAAGGTCACCGACCCGCCTGCCCAGCGTGGTGACTATGGGCAAAACACACGAGTTCACGTTATTTTTGGCGTAAACTTGTGGAGGCCTATGTCCAGCAGTGGACTGTATAGTCTGTAATGATGATGAATGATGAAGTGCTAAGGAGACAAATAATATGATTTAACGTGATTTTTAAACTTTCCTATAGTTTGAGCATGCTTTGTATTTACTAGCAAAGAGTTCCTAAGGCGAACTGCTTCGACAGAAAAAGATTTGATATAGAAAGAGGAAGTATAGGAGTGATTTTGAAGAAGAAGATTTTCATATGAGCGCAAAGTGCGTTTATGTGTGTCTCTAAAAAATTCAAATCATTCTTAAGGATAATAAGCAGTGTAAGGATTGAATAATATACAGTAAAGGAGTGAAGGAATGTGAGTATTACTGCGAAGGGATATTTGTAACTGTATGTATTTGCTGTGTGGTAACGACATTAAAGAATATAGCCACCCTCTCTCTTCACGTGGGTGCCGTAAGAGGTAACTAAGAGATAACACAGTTCCACTACCACCTTGGAACTTAAAAAGCCGACCGATGGCGGGATAACCATCCAACTGCTGGTTTGAAATACACAGGCTGAAGATGGGCAGTAGTGTCTGCGGTGCGACAAAGCCAACCCTGCGGTCACCAACCTGCCTGCCCAGCGTGGTGACTATGGGCAAAACACATGAGTTCACGTTATTTTTGGCGTAAACTTGTGGAGGCCTATGTCCAGTAGTGGACTGCGAAAAGCTGATGTGATGATGATGAGATAATGTATTTTTTTTTAAATAATAAAAATATTTTTTTTATTTAGAAAAACGTTTACATAATATGAAACCGTGGTTGGGACATCCTTTTAAGTAAAATTTTTACCTGTGTAAGGATGTCCCATATTAAATCATTAATCCTGGTCAGTATAATCGTAGCTTAAGTAAATTGATAAATTTGAAAAAAACAAACCAAATTTAATTTTTAAAAATCAGACATTTATTTTTTTCAATTAAATGGCTATTTAAAAATAAAAAAGCTATTTTTTTGAGTTGGATAAAAAAAATTGAAAAATTCTTAAAAAGTTGTTTTACTTGAATTTTTTACGTCTACTTACGTTGTATTGCGTTGTGTTGTTTGCGAGCAAAATTTTCCATCAATATTCTTTTTATGATTACTAAGAATTCAAATACTTATTTTTAATAAACTTATATTCACGTTTCGTTAAATACTAAACTATATAATTTTCTAATATTACTTAAAGCTTGTAAGCTAATATCCACTTACTACGTCGTAACAAGCTTTTAAACAGCGTAGCAAGTATTGAGCTACATGATACATACAAAAGTAAAATCACTTAAAAATAGCATTATTTAAGAACTCCTATGATAATCAAAAAGATCCTAATTCTTAACATGTCCGCGTCCCAATTCCGTCGTATCCAGAGCACTCATTTACTCAAGTGCTTTAATTCCGCTCGCTTCTGAGGCACCTTTCATACACGTCTCTCCTAAAGGTATACTTTTCCATTTCCACAGTTCCTTTTACACGTGCAATAGAATAAGTGACGAAAGTTTTTAAGCACTCAAACACGGGCGTGATATTCACGTTTGCGACTGGTTTTACTTTTATATGTGTGGCTTTTCAGAGGATCGGGCTATGTAAGTTTTAATTAAAAAGAGAGACTACTTTTTAATTAAAATAATAAGAATCTTCACTTTGTATCAGCAAAATTCAGAAATAATGATATTTAATGTTTGAGGAAGATTAATAAATCACTTCAGCCTATCGCAGTCCACTGCTGGACATAGGCCTCCCCAAGTTCGCGCCACACATCCCGGTCTTCCGCAATCCTCATCCAGCCTACACCGGCAATTTTACGTAGATCGTCGGTCCAACGGGCCGGAGGACGTCCCACACTGCGTTTGCCAAGACGCGGTCTCCACTCTAGGACCCGTCTACTCCAACGGCCATCGGTCCTGCGACACAGATGACCAGCCCACTGCCACTTCAACTTGCTAATTCTGTGGGCTATGTCGGTTACTTTCGTTCTCTCGCGGATAGTCTCATTTCTAATCCTGTCTTTGAGAGAGACCCCAAGCATAGCCCGTTCCATTGCACGTTGTGCGACTTTAAACTTGTGGACCAGTCCCTTGGTCAGTGTCCACGTCTCGGCTCCGTATGTTAACACAGGCAGGACGCATTGCTCGAAAACTTTTGTCTTCAAGCATTGCGGAATCTTCGAAGTGAAGACTCGACGGAGTCTGCCAAACGCCGCCCAGCCCAACCGAATCCTCCTATCGGCCTCCTTCTCGAAGTTGTTGCGGCCTAGTTGGATAGTATGGCCTAGGTAAATATAATCCTGAACAACTTCGAGAAGGGTACCATCGACCGATACCGGTATCGGTATGACTTGGTTGTTAAACATAACTTTCGTCTTATCCAAGTTCATACAGAGACCGACACGTCGGGAGGACTCGTTTAGGCCGGCCAGCATTTGGCCTAACTCATCCAGCGTCTCCGCAAAGATGACAATATCGTCGGCGAAACGAAGGTGAGAGATGAATTCACCGTTGACGTTGATGCCCCGTTCCCCCCAATCCAAGGTCTTAAAAACATCCTCTAGCGCAGTGGTAAACAGTTTCGGTGATATTACATCCCCCTGTCTTACCCCGCGCCGGAGGGAAATAGGTCTTGTTCTTTGGTCATTGACATGAACGGTCATCGTCGCCGCGTCGTACATAGATTTTAGTACTTCGATATATCGCCAGTCGATATGACATCTCTGCAGAGAGTCCAGGACAGCCCAGGTCTCGACGGAGTCGAAGGCTTTCTCGTAGTCCACAAATGCCATACACAGCGGTTGATTATATTCTTCCGTCTTTTGGATAATCTGCCGAACAGTATGGATGTGGTCCACGGTGCTGTAGCCATTTCGAAACCTAGCCTGCTCTGGTGGTTGGAATTCGTCGAGTCTTCTGGCGAGACGATTCGTAACAACCCTCGAAAACAGCTTATAGACGTGGCTCAGAAGTGAGATCGGTCTGTAATTCTTTAACAGAGACTTATCGCCTCTCTTAAAGAACAGCACCACCACACTCCTGGACCACGCCTCCGGCGTGGTACCTCGGTGGATGACGGCGTTAAATAGTCTTGCCAAGGCTTTCAGGACAGGTCGCCCTGCGGCTTTAAGGAGTTCAGTGGTAACTCCGTCATCCCCCGGGGCCCTTCCGTTTTTAAGCTTCCCGAGCGCTGCACCAATCTCATCCTCTTCGAAGTCCGGGATACACTCCGAATAATGGCGCAACAATGGTGCCCGTGGATCTTCGGTGTCCCAAGTCGCAGGTTTGCGTGCGCTCGACGAGTACAGCTGTCCATAAAAATTCTCAACCTCTTCTCGGACCTGAGGGCGAGAGCAGACGGTTCTGCCATCTGCTGTTTTAAGCTTCGCAAGAAGGCTTCTCCCCAATGGTCTTTGGAAAACTTTGGACCCCCTATTCTGCTCAATCAGAGTAGCAACCTCTCTCGTATTTGAGCAGCGGAGGTCTCGGCGAATAATTTTCCGTACCCTCTTGGAAAGAGCCCTCTGTTCTGGCGAAGCAGCCGGCAACTCGCGCCTCTGCCGCATCAGATCCAAGGCTTCGGGAGAAAGTTTGGACTGCTTCGTTGGCTTTGTTGGTGGAAAGTGAAGATTAATAAATATCATTTGTAAATTAATTTGCACTTAAACAGTAAAGTTAATTTATTAAATTTGCTATTTGAACATGAAATTAAATAAATACAAAGTGTAGCTAAATATTGTTACCTACCTTTCTAATGTTCTAGGTACCTTTTTTTATGTCGGGTTGAAACACATACAAAGAATATCTGAAACTGTGTCTGTGTCTAAAACTGTCTGAAATTTTGATGATCGCTTTATACATTGCGCTAAATACGAATATTTTCACTTTTCGAAGTGAAGCTTTTTTAGAATTTAAAGTTGTGATTTGAAACTCGATGAAACGAAAATGTGTCACGATAAAGAAACAAACAAATAAATGTATAGGAGAGAATGAGGTAGAATACAATAGCACGGCGCTTACGACCTTTATCACGAGACCGTGATCATCGTCGATCACAACGGCCTACCTTCCTACGACTTTTCAGAACTTTCACTTTTGGCTTATGTACACATTTTTTCCGTACTTTTAGTGACTTTATTCCTATACTCAACTGTAATGAAAGAAATTTATATTTGTAGTGAGGCTTACTCTAAATACTTACATAATTTGAATCTAATTTCATTAATTACACATGTTTTGTGTGCTTGACATACAGATATATTACAGACAAAAAGAGCCTTAATTAAATTCATGAGTATTGAAATTTCAGCACAAAATCTGTGTAACTCATACCACCTTACTAAATAAACAACTTGTGAGTAGAATGTTTGTCAAAATATTTGTTTAACGAGGGAGAATAACAAATGAAAATGGTAAATTAGAGCTGCTAATTTACAGTTTCTAATTGAAAGTCCTCCGATATAAATGATTATATTTACTACTAGCTGTGCCCGCGACTTTGTCCGCGTGCAATTTAACAAAAAAGTTAGTGTTCAGTTCGCAGACATATAAAATAAAAATAAAAATCTAAAATAAAAGTAGCCTAAGTTACTCCTTACTATATCAGCCGGCCAGTGAAAGTCCCGTCGAAATCGGACCAGCTGTTTCAGAGATTAGCCGGAACAAACAGACAGCCAGACAGACAAAAATTTTAAGTATGTTATTTGGTATATGTACCGTGTATACATCCATATGCATTTATTAAAAAGCGATTATTTTAATATTACAAACAGACACGTCAATTTTATTGATGTGTATAGATTATCTAATCAATATATTTACAATCCTAATATCTAGTCAAACTTTCTCTTTGGACAAAAGGGTTTTTAAAAACTATAAATTAAAGAAATAAAACGAGGAACATGTTACCGATTGGAGGCTAAGTCAGTGGATAAGTCACGTGCATGCATAACTATAATAAATAACCGTATAAAACAATAATTGTCAATAAATGCAGAAAGGGGGTTTTATAAGTATTATCTCTTGATTTCAAAAGATAATAATTAATCGTTAGGACAATAGTCAATAAAGGATAAAATTGTGTCAATTAAGTCGCGATTTACTAACAAAAGTTTCCTTTCAATTATACGAAACTGTTATCGTTTAACTAAGCCGACATTTGATATTGTTGTTTTGCATAAACGATGTGCCTAGTATTATTTCAAAAGTTTATAATATTCGTCTCACAATAACCAGAAGAAAACAACAACAAACTCAGCTGTTTGAAGTAAACATCAAATATTTCAAATAAAACATTCATTTTACGCGGGTACAAACGACAATATTTTGTATTTTTTTTTTTAATTATTGATATTGTATTGATGTTGCAAAAGTAAACAAACTTATTTGCTTGTAAATCGAAGGAAAAAATGATAAGAGACATTCCATTGCAGCAAAAAAACCCATAAAGTGCCTCGGTCAACATATGGACGCATATTTGTCTTCGAGATCTCATAAAAAGTAAATTAGTAACCCTCACTAAGTAGTATTGGGGCTACTTACCTAGCAAGTTACAGCACACAACATATCACGCACTAGTGAGACCACTCCTATCATATCGTATCGAGGTCTGGGATAGTTCGGTTAAACAAATCACTGTAAAGAATGATCATTATTGAAGGTGCAAAAATGTATAAACAACTACTCTCACATATATAAATGTAAACTCGTTTAACGTATTTAATAATTTTGTTTGCTCGCAAACTAAAAAAAACCGACTTCAATTACATCGACGAGTAATAAACGTAGATCGACGAAAAAATTGTCAAGTAACTACGCGTTATCAATTATTATTCAAAAAGTAGTAAACAGATCTCAATAAAATTTATATGTGACCACATGATAAACATCAGCTTTCGATTAAATTAAAAATTATTAAAATCGGTACACCCGATAAAAATATTATTGCGGATTTTCAAGAGTTTCCCTCGATTTCTCTGGGATCCCATCATTAGATCCTGGTTTCCTTATCATGGTACTAAACTAGGAATATCTTCTTTCCAACGAAAAAAGAATTATCAAAATCGGTACATTCAGTAGAAAGTTATTACGGATTTTCAAGAGTTTCTCTCGATTTCTCTGAGATACCATCATCAGATCCTGGTTTCCTTATCATGGTACTAAACTAAGGATATGTACTTTCCAACAAAAAAAGAATTATCAAAATCAGAACATCCAGTAGAAAGTTATACGGTATAATACAACGTAGGTATAAAACGAAAAAAGCGTCAAGTAAAAACGCATTATTAGATATAACTCAAAAAGTAGTTGTTAGATCTCAAATAAATTTAAATGGGACCAATTGACGCACACCACCTTTCGATTAAAAAAAAATTGTCGAAATCGGTCCACACTGTCAAAAGTTCTGATGTAACATACATAAAAAAATATATATATATATATACAGTCGAATTGAGAACCTCCTCCTTTTTTGGAAGTCGGTTAAAAAGGAACTTGCTAAGCACCTCGTTCCAAAAAAGGAGGAGCAACAAGCAAGCAACTTCAACGAAGTAAACTGAGGTAGGGCACAGCAGGAAATTTCCTGCTCAAAATATGGAGCAGCCCGACTGGGTAAGTACCTCGACCTTACAGAACATCACAGCTAACAGTATTGTGTTTCTGTTGGTAAGTAAGGTGACCAGAGCTCCTGGGGGAATTGAGGATGGGGCAACAACGCGCGTGCGAAGCTTTTGGTGTTGCAGGCGTCTATAAGTTAGGTGAGCCGTACGCTTGTTTGCCGATCTAGCTATATATCTATAAAAAATTACAACAATACGTTAAATTATTCTTTATTTTATTAAAAATAAAAGTTGTTAAATGAAAAATTTTAAATAACTGTTACTTCATTGTCATTTATTTTATAATTGTGTTTTTAAGTGTTTGTTATTAATTATTTCTCACGTAGTGATGATGTCTTAATAAAAATAAATATCTTCAAAGCTTAAGAGATGTATATGTTGCAGTCAAAACTCTTAACCAGTCAAAAGCACTATTGACTAGCAAAATCAGTCAGAAGTACTTTTGACCGTTTGCTTTAGTCAATAATACTTTTGACTAAAATAGCAGTTAAAAGTACTTTTGCCCAATGGAGCTGGTTAAAAGTACTTTTGACTAAATGATTCCGTCAAAAGTGGTTTTGTCTGGTTGTATCAGTCAAAACTCTTAAAAGTTAAGGTGGTCGATAAAAATAACGACAAACGCACATATAAATTTTTATATTACTCATTATTAGTGGAGAACGTGTTGATATTAGAACAAAAATGAGTGACTACGAAAAGAAAGAAGGCTTTTTGCAAAGAATTTTAGCGATGGAAGATATGAAAGATAGTCATTTCAATGTGATGACAAAAGAAAAATTTAAAAAGTTTGAAATGGATGTGGAAGACGCGAAATTTAATGAAAAGGAAACACCATTACAGTACAGTAGACTACAACGCTTTAACACATTGAAGTTTGTGGTATAAAAAAATTAGTTACAAACACAGAACCTGTCAAATATTTTTGCCGGCTGAGGAAATCTACGACATTATTGATGCTGCTCATTTCTATAGGGTATGGTGGTCGCGATAGACTTAAGAATGAAACGGCAAAAAAGTAAGCTAATATTACAAAAGAAATGATTAATATATATTTATCAATGTGCGAAGTACCTATGCCAAAGGAAGAAAAGCAAGAAAAGGATGGGTCAGGTTTAAAAACCGATCCTGCACACTGAAATGAACAGCCGCTGCCAAGTCGATCTGATTGACATGCAGTCACAAGAAGATCGTGGGCATAAATTTATTATGGTTTATCAGGATCATTTGACTAAATTTATTCACATCTAACGAGTTAATAGTGCTTTTGACTGACGTTTTTTTGCAGTTAAAAATACTTTTGACGGAGAGCGTCAGTCAAAAGTATTTTTAAACGCGAATTTGCAGTCAAAAGTACTAATAACCAATAATTTTCAGTCAAAACCACTTTTGACCAACTTGTCCAGTCAAAAGTACTTTTGACTGATTTCGCTAGTCAATAGTACTTTTGACTGGTTAAGAGTTCTGACTGCAACATATATAATAAATCATTTTTCACCAATAAAAATCTATAATAGCCATAACAAACAAAAAAAAATATATATTTATCACGCATTTCAAATGATATTTTTAGGCAAATATATAGCCAGTTACAAAAATAATAGGTTTTTGTGATATGGAATATACTCATCATTACAGCCTATACAGTCCACTGCTGGACATAGGCCTCCACAAGTTTACGCCAAAAATAACGTGAACTCATGTGTTTTGCCCATAGTCACCACGCTGGGCAGGCAGGTTGGTGACCGCAGGGCTGGCTTTGTCGCACCGAAGACGCTTCTGCCCGTCTTCCGCCTGTGTATTTCAAAGCCAGCAGTTGGATGGCTATCCCGCCACCGGTCGGCTTTTTAAGTTCCAAGGTGGTAGCGGAACCGTGTTATCCCTCAGTCGCCTCTTACGACACCCACGGGAAGAGAAGGGGTGGCCATATTCTTTAGTACCGTAGCCACACAGTACTGGAATATACTGTTTGCAGTAATTTTTAACTGACTTCAAAAAAAGGATGAGGTTACTCAATTCGACAATATATTTTTTATGTATGTTCGGGGATAACTTCGTCGTTTATGAACCGATTTTAATAACTCTTTTATTGTTCAAAAGGAGATATCCCTGGTATGGTACCATGATAAGCAAACCAGGATCTAATAATAGAATCCCAGAGAAATCGAGAGAAACTCGAAAATCCGCATAAATTTTTACTGGGTGTTCCGATTTTGATAATTTTTAATTTAATCGAAAGCCGATATTTATCATGTGATCACATTTAATATTCATTGAGATCTGATCACAACTTTTGGAGTAATCTTTGATAATGCGTATATACTTGACTAATTTTTCGTCTACCTACGTTGTATTACTTGTCGATATAATTGAAGTCGGTTTTTTTTTCGTTTGCCCGTAAACACAATTATGTAGATTAAAGCAGTATATATAATTAAAACAAGGCACATACCTTATGGGCTTTTTAAATTCATATATACTCAATTAACCTGTAATTTCTGGAAATTCATTTAAAAATAATTACATAAAATATTAACATGTAACTACAGCTATATTCGTTCTCTAAAAGTGTAAAAACATGCTGTATAATACTCTCAAGGGACAGTAATAAAGTGTCCATGATCGATTTAAGCCCAGTCCAAACGCCCAGGGGATAAATAACCTCTGCCATAAATTCCGTTTATCATCATTCCTCTTATGATCTTGCATTATCCGAACTCGCGTCAAATCTTTAATTTAATTCCGAAGAATTCATCCTTGAATCAAATCCCGGGCGGGTTTTTTCGTTTCTCTGAATACTGAATTCGATTTTGTTTCGAAAATTATATTACTTCTACGCACCATAAATTTCTGATATAAATCAGAATGAAATTTCGTGTACCGTCCATAAGATGTTTCATTAGGAATTTATGAAACCGTTGCTTTGTTCAAAAGTACTATTTCTTTTTAATGTGACTATTTTACCTAACCAACTTCTTGTCGTTATTTTGACACTGATTGACTGAAAAAAATCTCTACACAAATCTAAAACGAAGCTATTCTCGCTTTATTTTATAATTACGATGATGGTGTTAACACTTCAAAGCTACCGTTAGTAAGTAATGTATTACTTATTTATATCCTGTATGATAATTCGTACTAAGATTATAAATGTGAATGTAAGTTTGTTTGTTTTCGCTTTGTTACGCTTTCACGCGAAAACTACGTATCCGATTATCATGAATCTTAGTACACATATTCTTAGAGGTGTTAAAAGTAACATAGAATACTTTTTATTAAAAAAATCAGTGTGAGCGAAGCCGTGGGTAGTAGCTTCTACTAGTATAATATATATTTCAAGAGTATTTACTGACCTTTAATGCTAAAAATTAGGAATTCTAGAATTAATTTGTCCTCGCCCCTGCGATCTTTAATTCTCTAAGTTACCACCAAATAAATATGTATATCGATGACCCATAGATAAATAATATTGACTGACACCAAGTTATTTGCACATTTACTGATGAGACTTTATTAGTTTATTTGTCAACAGAGGCTGAGTGTCGAGCGTAAGTTTCAAAAGGTCTCTTTCAGATCTGATTCTCACTTTTACAACTAGTTATTGAAATTATGAATTTTTGGTATCAAACTTTACAATCAAAACAAAAATTAAACAAAAATTTCTACAGTTCACGAGTCATTCATCATTATACATTAGGCTCAAAGAATAATTTGTAGCTATCATCTGTTTTCATCAATCTGAAAGCTCGAACAACAAATTGTAATTTCATATGTGAATAATTCATAATCTATTTCATTCCGCTCTACGACTCACCTCCTACGCGAATGTTGTAATAATGGGCTGACGTATTGTAAGCTAGAAATAAACAAACTATGCTTATGTTTGCAAACTTCATGCAAATATGAACGAAAGTAAAAATTTACTAAACTTCTTAACTTGGCAACATTAAAAAGCATTTGTAGATATGATTTACAAATTTAAATAAAAAGATTTTCAAGACTATTTCTCACCTCTAATTTCAAGAGAAGCTAAGCATCAAGGTAGACATATACTAGAAGAAATCAGTTAAGCTCCTTAAGTTATAATTTATATGTTATTGATTTATAAAGAGCATAATCGAGATCCAAGTCCAATTCCTTGTTCTGTATTTTGAATTTTGGTGTTAATTTCATAGTAATATTTCAGATACACGGAAGTGTAGATGTTTGCAGAGGTAGTTAATGACAGATTCTGACGGACAGATAACGTTTCAATAAAATCACAGTGCTGCTCATGTAATATTGTTATTTACAGACTTCTCCAGTTCAAGTTGCAATTGGAAATTGTTGAATAATGACCACAATATCGTTTAATATGTTTAACGAAGTGGATTGTTGATACATCAAGACAACAAAGTGACAATGTGATCTTGTTAGTAGTCTGATGTGACTGTCGGTGAGTGACAATTTCCTTTTACGTATTCTGTATGCCAGTACACTTCAAAACCGACTTATGTTTTGTATACATATTGTGTATAATGTGTTAAAACATAATCAAATTATCTGTTCTATTATTCTAGTTTCTAAGAATTATTCCCTATCTGATATTAATAAAACACTTTAGATGTTATTGGAGTAACACTTCACATTTACATAGTGTTTCATACATGATATTAAATACAGTATGTAATATAAACAGAGAACTAAAGAGAAGAGAAAAGAACTTGTGAAGGCCTATGTCCAGTAGTGGACTGCGAAAGGCTGCTGTGATGATGATGATGATGAATATAAACATGTATTTGTTATAGATAAGCTTACTTGCTGTGTATTCTTTTTTTTTAAGTGATATATTCACAGGCTTATAATGCCCTTGCTTTTGTTATTCCATTTTTTTTTTTGTTTAAACATGCATCGGTAACCGATGTAGTGTATTCTTACAAAAGCCACGTTCCAAGACAGAAGATGTACGAGTATATACGCTATTATTTTGGATAAATTTGTATTATTCTGCTGTCGATGAGGTTTGTAAACTTTATTACTAGGCTTTAACTAAATTCAATCTTACTATTTTTCATTATAAATACGATTTAATCTTTACGATTTTTAAAGTTTTTTTTTTTCAGCGGGATGTCTTAACAATTACTTCTAATTATTCTTAACATTCACGTCACGTCACTTTCAAATATTTGTCAAACAATGCAGTATAACACCGTTAAAACCATTTTTATCCATATCTAACATCTAGATCTTTGTATTCTCAGAATTTTTTTAAATAAAATTGAAAAAAATATGACATAAATTAATAAATTTAACATTATTGTGACTAAGCCTAAGTAATACTCAAATTAGTTACACACTAATCCTTTGTAATGGAAAGGACGTGCTAAAAATGTAATATGTGACTACACATGAAAGTATAACTATATACACGTTTTAGGTAACATAATCCTTGCATATTTAAATAATGATCGTAATAGGTTAGTTGCTTATCATTATGAACAGCAGACCGTGTGAGTATGTTATAAGAATACTATTAAGGTTCAATGCTTCTCCTACATAGAAAAAGAGGCCTATGGCCTTTTTATATATATACTAGCAGTGGGATGTTACAAGCTCAATCAAAATCAGAATCAAAAACAGCTTTATTCAAATAGGCCCCAAGAGGACTTTCGAATCGTTATTTTACAAATTACAACTTTAAAAATAAATTATTTATTTGTAAAAGTAAAGCTACCACCGCATCATATTTTAATAACTGAGGTAGGGCACAGCAGGTATTTCCTGCTTAAAATATGGAGCAGCCCGACTGGGGTAGTACCTCGACCTTACAGAAGATCATAGCTAAATAATACTGTTTTCAAGCAGTATTGTGTTCCTGTTGGCGAGTAAGGTGACCAGAGCGCCTGGGGGATTGGGGTAGGGTCGCCAACGCGCTTGCGATGCTTCTAGTGTTGCAGGCGTCTATAAGCTACGGTAATCTCTTACCATCAGGTGAGCCGTTCGCTTTTTTGCCGTCCTAGTGATATACAAAAAAAAAATCGATATAGTAGTCGATAGAGATTATATAAGAAAACACATCTCTGAACACATATTGATCATCGTAATTATTGTTTTTTTTTTTTCATCAATTTAATAATAAAATTTTAGTGAATATTTCGCTGTAATATTTTTCTAAGGTGAGCGTCGAGTAGCGAAATTGAGTCAGTAGTGTGTAGTAGTTTTTCGTGATGCGCTTAAAATATCACATTTGTATTATTTTATTTATATATATGGCTTGCATTTTATATAACTTAGTGGAAGAAAAGTGGTTGTTAAATTTATAATGTTCTAGAATTTTACTTGAAATGATATACAATACATTAAATAAAGGCTTATATGATAATTATTGATATTTAATCTGAATAAAATAATTACACAAAATCATAAAGTAAAAATTTTAAGTTCAACACCGCGTAGATTGATATAATTATGAGCGCAGCGGAATTACAGTTTTAACTCTCTAGAGGTAAAATGGAAAACCCTCTATCATTGAAGACAATTTTCAAAAAGTCAAACATTTTTTATTTATCTATCTCATAAATTAAATATCTACTGTCGATGAACGATATAATATATTACGTGCCATGAGACTAGCGTTACCTAGCTACGTTTATTTATGTCAATTTGTGATGTATGGGTTCATTTCGGTGGAGTGGCGTAGTTGTAGTATTCTACCGTATTTATTTCTTCTTTCTGAACTGTATTAAATGTTCATTTACGATAATACAGTTAAAGGATCGATGTACTTAAAACATTAAAAAAGCTAAGTTACACGATATTAAATTACTCTTAATAATATATTTTTTTAATTTATCAAATAAACAATAATGTACTTATTTATTATAAATAGCGTGAAAAAACCACGCAGTTTTATGACAATGCTATCTAGTAATAACCAATGAAACAAAAAAAAAATATAAAGTAATCACACATTTACCCACCATCCTATTAGAAGCAAGTTGGGACTGAAAACTCAAATAAAAAGATGCACACAATCAAATATATCAAGTCACAATAATATCAAGAAAGTAATTTTTAATTTTATTTTTTAAATTAATTGGTGTAATACTTTCAATCAATTTGGACGGTAGGTCATTTATTAGTCTAGGCACTAAATAAGCTGTTGTTCGCTCATCATATGTGTTGTGTATGCGCCTAGTAGTCCATAAACGTGTAAGTAGTTTAACATGTGGCCAGAATTTCAGATTTAAATAACTTTCCTTTAATATTACAAACTTAAATTGAATGTTAACTGGAAAGATATTACAATGTTTAAAAAAATTTAGGTCATCATCACAGTGTTTATGTCTATGCTTCAAATTTAAAATGGCTTTAATTATTTTTATTAGAAGTTTTAAGATTACAATAAAAAATATTTTAAGCGGTATCCTCTTTTTTAATATGAAAATATTAGCTAAAAACTGGCGGAGTTTGTTGCAGATATATTCAATGTGCCAATTCCAACTAAAGCTATTGTATAGTAAATCGAAAATATTTTTTAAGCATATAACGTTTAGTAGTAGTCTATATAGTAGTTTGTCTATACTTCTATTAAAATATTATAAATCTAAAAATTATGTTTGTTTATTCAAATGCGCTAATTACTAATAACCAGTAATTAGGTTCGAATCAAAAACTTATTTTTGTATTGTATAGTCCACACCGAACCGTTTATTCCTCATTTATTCCTCAAAATAACGCGAATGAAAGCGTGGGGCATTATCCACATCATACATGTCATACACTAAGTCAGCTAACAAGCAATTATGAAGCATCACAATCACGTCCATGCGAATTCGCTCCATTTTGACACTTGATCATACTTAGGTCTGATTAATAACCACGGAACGGCTGAGTGTGGCACACCATATTCCGTGATGGATGAAAGTGTCCGGGCAATATGATATGATATCTTCCTCCATTATAACGTCGCAACAATAAATTTCAGCTTTGAAAACTATTGATACATTTTATATCGTAAGAAAAGTTTAATTTCTTTTTACGGTATAAGAATCAAAACTAGCTATTGATTAGAAAAATTTAATGAATAATCTTAAGCTTTTGAAGTTAGTGTGAAATTTTATCTCATCTTCGTATATGAAAGAAGGAAGTTGTCATTAAATTTTTTATCTATGTGATCTTGATTTATAATTAATGTTATGTTCTATTTATAATATTGCCGGTAGAAATTTTACTCAATTTCATTCATACATTGATTTTATTTACTTACCACCACCACATGTCGTACCAGGATCTCTGTAGCACGAACAATAATAATATCAAAATTACAATATTCATTCCCATGTTTCATATTATTAAAGGATTTGTTCATAATACATAATATAAAAACATTTTGAAATCATAAAAGAAGTAAAACAATATTAACAATATAATATCCTCCCTCCCAATCCTATATCAAAAAATCTGTTATTTTCGTTCAGTGTTTGTAATTTTCCGACACAACTTGACCAACTTGATATTTTTTTTTATGTTTATTAGATATGTATGTGATAAGCTCGTAAAGTATACTTCATACGTGCATTCATTAGGGAGTACCTATCAAGAACTTTTTTTATATATTTAAACTTCAGACGTTTGACAGTTTGCAAGACAGGACCAATATATTTTTCACGTTGCTTACGATTATTTGTGTAACAATATCCAAGGCAACACATACAACTGTGACAAGTAATTGTTTTTCAGTTCGCTCAATACAGCGTGTAAAACAGGAGCGATTTTCACGAGTGCTAAGATACTCTGAATTCGTTAAAACAGACATATGAATAATTCAAATTGTTATTTATTACTTTCTGTCATACAAAGTCAAATGGTGCTTACCTTAAAATAATTTTCTTATTTATTGTTCATTTTAAATAGAATTTGTTTCGAAAACTTGTTTAACTTTTTAGTCACAATTTCGAGAATTTCAACTTAGTTGATGCACGAAAGAAAGAGAAAATTCTACGTGTCTGTTGATTTTTTTTTAATGTATATTTGACTATTTTTAGTGTTTTTTTTAATTCTCAAGCGTTCCATTTTATGTGTCAAAATTTTTACAGCTTATTACCTGTATTATAAAATAAATATTGGGTTCTTAATTTGTTGTACTAAAAATAGCAATGTAACCCTTATTGATAAAATGTCAGCTTCATAGCAAATAAATTTTCATTAGTTTGTTATTTAGATGTTTACTTTGAAGGCATCACGTGTATGGAAATTGGACCTGAGCGGTGGTAGAGTATGTTCACGACAAGCAGCACAAACAAAGTACAAGGAAAGACGTACCTGAGTCTGCACCTGCAAGATGATATGACGTTTGTAAAACTAAAATATTACTAGTAAACTTTTTCTTAAAATTATGTATGTAATTTTATACTGTCGACAAAAATAAATGAAACAACGTTTTTTTTCACTTAATAGTTTGAATTATTATTATTATTATGTTTGATTTATTTTATTTTACGGTATTTGTTATTTTCTCAAATACTAAATTTCCTAAATACTTTTATGTACTTAATGAAAACCAATCAACAAAATCAAAAAAATCAAGAAATAGAAAATATATATAAAATTCAATTTTTTTTCCAAATTGTGTTGCTTCTATACTATCCGAAGGAACTTCGTTCCTACCTGGTGTCCCATGACACCACATAATTACTGGTTATATAATTGAATTTGAACAACAACGGTTTCACGAGCCAGAGAGAATCTGTCGAGCGTTTTCGACCGCCGGCGGCTGTCACAGATCTATGCATTGCTCCACAGATAACAAATACGTTATACGTGACAGTTGTGATCTTCAACTGCTACGATCGTATGCACGTACTTGCGTAAACGTTACGTTTACGTACGTATATACGTAGCGTTACGTTTGTTAATTTATTTTTGTAACGGAACAATGTGTCTATGTTACATAATATATTTCACTGTTTACTTTTTAATTGGTAGGTTATATTGATGATCTTCTTTTTACAAACTTAAATAAAATGTTCTGCAACCTTATCTGCTAGATATAAGTTTCATAACTGAATAACCATCCTGATAGATGCAACAAAAACTTGTGAAATGATAAAATTTCTATTTAAAAATATTTATGAGAATATCTAAGGAAGAATTACTTTCGAATACAATAGAACTAACTTTGACATAAATAAACGATGGCGGGGACGGATGCAACAAGATCGGACTTTCCACTTTAAGGAATTTTTCTTTATCATTCGAGAGATTCCCGCAAACAGACAGCGGTCTTTTATACTCTAGAATTTACTTTAAAGTAAAATTTCAACGGAAGTCATGTACAGCGAAAATAATTTCTAACTTGTTATTGATTTTTAAGAGTTGATAAAGATATTTGTAGAGCTGTCACTTGGCTTATGAAGTTACAATAGATGTTAGCTTATTAAATAAAAATGACACAACTATAATATTATACTGTTTTAGCAAATTCAAATTATTTTTTACAATCTTTCTGTGAACTTATCCCGTTGTTATTAAATAATCAAAATTAGATTATTTTTCAAAGTTAATTTCATTTAATTTTTTAGATTATTTGATTTATATTGATTGTAAAATTTATGTCGTTAAAATTTATTTACCTAAAATTTCATAAATACAACCGGAAATAACTGGAAAACGCAAATTCTCCTGAAAGGTTAAGGCTTCCGGTGATGACCTTTTTCCTTCCGTTCAATACAAGAAATAATTCGGAAATCGAAATAGGTTTTTCCTTTTAATTTGAACGCCGAATAGACGTTGAACTCTGACCCTAGCATACCGTTACTAGATTATGGTTTATGATAATGATTTTTTTGTTATATATCATAATTATTATCTTAGTATATGCCTTTATTTTCTTAACGATTTTATTGTACCGGACTAAATACGCTTATAATAAAAAAAAAACCCTTACATAACTGCCTAAGGCTAGGCAAACGGAATAGCATTGAATCGTTACATCAAACTTCACTAAAACAGAATTGTTCTACATTAAACCAATCCTGTCATACGTGTAGAGCTTACGAGTAAAGTGGGATTTACCATTTTTGTGGATTAAGCACCTTCTTCTATATGAATAACGAGGCCTATGCCCAGCTGTGGGGTTTTACGCGCTGAATCGTATCGTAAGCTAATATATACATGTGAAAATGTCATATCAGTTTAAACATCAGTACTAACTGTTTACTTATTCTAGTTTATATTAGGACGGTAATGAGTGCCGCCAGGTAGTTGGCTCGCTTCCTAACTAGCTCGTTATTTAAGATATGCTAAGTCTCTCTTAATTGTTATAATTACCGGAAATAAAACAAAGCTACTAAATGAACAACTTTTAAAAGTAAACAATATTTTTTATTGTTACTTATTTTAAACATTCTTTTTTATTTTTAGAGTTTTTGTTTTAATTATTCAACTGTTCTTTTGTTTTGTTGTTACCCGACTGCCAAGGAAGGGTTATGTTTTTCGCGCGTATCTTGTATGTATGTATATAATATTCTTTACTACCTCATATTTCCAGAACCACTGAACGGATTTACATAATTGAGGTATCGTTAGGTTTGTCTTAGTTGCCCAAGTGTTCTTAGATAGGTGACATTAAAAAAAGCCAAACATGGCGGCTGCGCAAAGCCATTGTAGTTAATGAAAAAAAAAATTTTTTTCTCGAATACTACAATATGGGTATCAAATTGAAGGGCACAATACAAGGATTTTAAAAAGGTATATCATGATTATTATTACTGTAATACTAATAAAGAAATAGAATATTAAAGTTTAAAAAATGTGGACTTTGCTCTTTCCCGCGCCTATGCCATGCCAAACTCACCTTCTAGGCGACGATCAACTTCGGGGTACACCCCGAAGTCGAAGTCAAAGGCTACATACAGCCTTTCTAATAAAATACAATGGTTAAAAAAAACATACAATTAAAATTACAAATAAAAATTAATAAATGTCACACCAATTTACAATTACATTAATAAAATCAATAACAAATACATAATACCAAATACAAACAAATAATTTTAATAATAATTTCATTATATTAAAACTAATAGTTGTTGATAGATAATATGCAGTCGGAGGCATGAAATTGAAGGATAATTCAAATCATTCTCTCTTTGTGCATGTCTCCGACTGCATGTTATGTACGACGTTGCATAAAGTTTCGAAGGACTACCGTATTAATATATATTTTAAATGTACAGCACAAAATGTTTGATATTATTTCTATTTATTTCGCTGACTTTGTGTGCATATTGAATTTTTATCTTGTTCCAGCTTTTTCAGTTGATTTTCTATTAGTTGTTCTTCACGCAGGCGGGTTTTTGTTTGTTTTTTTTTTTTAATTATTATTATAATAGGATATGTAAATGTTTTGTTTAAAAAAACAATGTTGATTTCAATTTCACCACATGATCAGACATTTAGCGTCAATTAAATTTAAATGAGACTACAAGACAGATCTCATATTTTGATTAAAATAAGAATCATCATAATCGGTACACCCAGTAAAAAGATATGCAGTATAATATAGCGTAGGTCGACGAAAACATAGTCAAGTAAATATGGATTATTCGATATAACTCAAAAAGTACTTGTCAAATCGTGATTAAATTTAAATGGGCTACATGACACGCTCCACCTTTTGATTTAAAAATTTTTATCCATATCAATTCACCTAGCCAAAAGTTTTGAGGTACCAAACGTTTAAAAAAATACAATCGAATTGAGAGTCGGTTAAAATCCGTTCTTAGCGGACCTATACAACTAACTATCTCTCTGCCAAATTTCATCTTTTTTCATCTAGTGGTTTTTGAGATTTCGTGATGAATCAAGGGCCTAAAAATTTTGTATATTGTATAGATTATTAAGTAGTTTTAAATTATTTTGAATTTCATTTTACACATATTTTCTTAGTTAACGTTGTTATAGTCTACTAGAAACTTTTTAAATATTATAAATAAAAATAAAAAAAAAACTGTTTTTAACCGACTTCCAAAAAAGGAAGAGGTTCTCAATTCGACTGTATTTTTTTATGTATGTTACTTCAGAACTTTTGACTGGGTGGACCGATTTCGACATTTTTTTTTTATCGAAAGGTGGTATATGTCAATTTGTCTCACTTAAATTTATTTGAGATCTAACAACAACATTTTGAGTTATATCTAATAATGCGTTTTTACTTAACTATTTTTTCGTCGATCTACGTTATATTATATCGCATAACTTTTTACTGGGTGTACCGATTTTGATGATTTTTAATTTTATCGAAAACTGATATTTATTTTGTGGTCATATTTAAATTTCATCGAGATCTGATAATAACTTTTTGAGTAATCTTTGATAATGCGTATTTACTTCACTATATTTTCGTCTCCCTACGTTGTATTACTTGTCGATGTAATTGAAGTCGTTTTTTTTCGTTTGCGAGCAAATACGATTATATTTACTTTATATTCACCTTTATCATTAGCCCACTTTTGTGCACTGCTGAAAATATGTTTCCCTGGTAGTACACCACTGAGCTTGGTTTCCGGCTCTCGATTTCTACTTTTGCGTATATTGTCACTTGCACAAAACTTTATTTAATATTTATGAATTTTAATTTAAAAAAATACCTAAGCAGTAAAAGCATGCCCAAACTTTTTATTTCGTCTTATTTGCAACATCTAGGACAAATAAATTGAAAGAGGTCCTACAGAAAACCCAATTTGGAGAGAACCTAATTTTAGTACTTTGATGCGTAAAAAGGTTAGTTTGGGCTTGGGTCGAAGCTAAGTGCAGCTTTGTGTCTTTTAATGTTATTGTTTTTGTAGCTTACGAAATATTTTATCTTTTTATTTTAGAAGATAGTTAAACTAGAATATATTACACGTTTTGAAAGACATTGGACGTGATCCAGGCTAGATTTTTTCTTTTTGTTTTTATTTTTTTTCTTGGTTTTCCAGCTCGTTAACCCTGCCAATAGTAGTCGAAAATTATTTTTAGGCCAGCAAAGAAGTTCAAGTTTTGTTTAAAAAAAACATGAACATGAACGAAAAATTGACCCAGCCCCATTTCACGCATCTATTTTCTGACCTACGACTGGAACAGACGCTGCTGACGCATTCCAACACAATCTCACGTAACTTCTCGTTTCATACATTCGCTACCAGACTTGAACTAGAGATTTATTTGCACACATATTTTTTACGCAGTGCATATCAACCCTGATTGTCTAATAAAAGAAATCATTTTCTTGTTTTATATATATTATACCAAAACTATAAAGAATAAAAGTAAGTAAAAAATTTGATCAATATTTTGAAGCGCTGCTAAGTGCTAGAGAAAAAGTGAGGAAAACAAGCTTCTTTGTGCAACAAAATTCAACCAATGTTTCCTTATTCCGGAATATAAAAAAAATCCCTTAACGACACTATATCCTGAAGCATGTGCTTAAAGTTTCTCCTAAGACCAGCTTCTTTTAGTATCAGGCGAAAGTCTATTTTCTGTTGAATTTACGCTTTACTGATACAATAATCGATGATTCTCTTAATCTCATTTTAGGATGAGGAGATTGCATTACAAGCAGTAACCATAACAATACCTCATTTACTATCAATATTTAAATAAACATTTAAAGCTAATTATTTCAAATCTGGGTATTAGCCTTTTGTTTTTCCTTCATTTTTATCCGAGAAATAAAGCTGGCTAGTAGTGTTAGCATGGAATTTTATGATACATATTAAGGAGATAATTTTAAATTTACCTCGATGAATACTTATTATATTAACTATATGATATATATCATATTAAAGACGATAAGGTCTGTGAAATATTTTCAAGTAAAGAGCAGAAATTTAGTACATGAAAACATGTATGGTCAACAAACTAATGAATAATTAATGTCATTACGTAAAAGACGTGACGGAACATACATGAACAATTTCAAAGCACGAGAAATATCAAAATATAACGTCCATCTATCTATACATACAAATAAATAAAATTGGAGTGTCTGTTTATAAAATTAAAATGGCCGCTTTTTAGTAAATTTATATGTATACACGTTACAAATACAGAAATAACATTTTTTACAATGTTGTCCATCTGTTTGTCTGCCTATCTTTCTGTCTGTCTGTGTGTTCCGGCTAATCTCTGAAACGGCTGGACTGACTTTGACGGGACTTTCACTGGCGGATAACTGATGTAATAAGGAGTAACTTAGGCTACTTTTATTTTAGGAATTCATTTATTTTATAACTGCAAACTGAACACTATTTTGTTAAATGCCACGTGGGAGAAGTCGCGGGCACAGCTAGTATAAAAATAAAAAACACGAAATTTACTACTCACTGATATTATGACTTTGTTATAATTATGAATAACGTATACTTTACGTTTTAATGTTGCTAGTAATAACGACTATTATATATTTCTTGAATAAATTTATATGAAACGGTAATAACTATGTAAATGATGGCAAAGTTTAGGTTTCTGCTCGAAACATGTAGGTATGTATAACTCAATAATGATTTTAATTATTTTTGTCTTGATCTACAAAAATGTAAATATTAAATACATTGACATTTTTTGTCAATTTTCATTGAATTCAAATTATAGTTCAGTAAAATTTTGTTTTTACGAGGAAAGTTTTGGGGTAGTTCTGATTTCTTTCATTCTATATGAATAGTGAGAAAATTTCGGGGTGCTAAATCCAAATCTGACGTTTGCGAACAAAATTTCGTGACGCAATATTGAAAAAAATCTCACAGGCTTCATTCTATTATTATTCTTAAGTGCTCGCACTAAAGTACCTCTGTACTTTTGAGTTTATTGGAGCTTATTAGAGTCCACTCCATAAGAATCTATTTTCATATATGGCCCCCGGTATAAAAAAAATATGACGAGTAAAATCTACTAAACGAATAACTTCGTTATGTTTCTCGTAATGCCATCTATCATAACTTTATTCGGCACCGATAGACGATGACGATTTCTAATAACAACATCTCCGCCATCCGATAGATGGCGGTACTTTATTTGTTTATTTGCCATTTGATATAGTATTAATCTTTTTTTAAGACTAGTAAGCCTTTTTGTGCCTATTTAGACAGTCGATCTGAAAGAGTAAACTGTGTCTGTTCTGTTTTCTGTAATCCTCATCCAGCCTACACCGGGAATCTTACGTAGATCGTCGGTCCAAAGGGCCGGGCGACGTCCTACGCTGCGTTTGCCAAAACGCAGTCTCCATTCCTCCAGGACCCGTCTACTCCAACGGCCATCGGTGCGACACAAATGACCAGCCCACTGCCACTTCAACTTGCTAATTCTATGGCAATTTCGGTTACTTCGTTCTGTCGCGGATAGTCTCATTTTTAATCCTATCTTTGAGAGAAACCCCAAGCATAGCCCATTCCATTGCACGTTGAGTGACTCTAAGCTTGTGGACCAGTCCCTTCGTCAGTGTCCACATCTCGGCTCCGTATGTTAACACAGGCAGGACGCATTGCTCAAAGACTTTTGTCTTCAAGCATTGCGGAGTCTTCGAAGTGAAGACTCGACGAAGTCTGCCAAATGCCGCCCAGCCCAACCGAATCCTCCTGTCGGCCTCCTTCTCGAAGTTGTTGCGGTGTAGTTGGATAGTATAGCCTAGATAAATATAATCCTGAACGACTTCGAGAAGGGTACCATCGACCGATACCGGTCCCGGTATGACTTGGTTGTTAAACATAACTTTCGTTTTGTTCAAGTTCATACAGAGACCGAAACACTGGGAGGACTCGTTTAGGCCGGCCAACATCTGGCCTAACTCATCCAACGTCTTCGCAAAGATGACAATATCGTCGGCGAAATGAAGGTGAGAGATGAATTCAACGTTGACATTAATGCCTCGTTCCCCCAATCTAAAATCTTAAAGACATCCTCCAGCGCAGTGGTAAACAGTTTCGGTGATATTACATCTCCCTGTCTTACTCTACGTCGGAGGGAAATAGGTCTTGTTCTCTGGTTCTGGACATGAACGGTCATCGTCGCCGTGTCGTAAATAGATTTTAGTACCTCGATATATCGCCAGTCGATATGACATCTCTGCAGAGAGTCCAGGACAGCCCAGGTCTCGAAAGAGTCGAAGGCTTTCTCGTAGTCCACAAATGCCATACACAGCGGTTGATTATATTCTTCTCTCTTTTGAATAATCTGCCGAACATTATAGATTTACAGATACAGATTTTACAATTTTAAAATTCTTTTATTAGTACTCGTATATTTAAACTTTTTTCCTTCATACTTCAAACTCTATCATTAATCGTTGATTATTATTATTTATTCTTTCAACATCAATATTTTTTATTTACTCTGTCATACTTAAATATTGTACACAACAAAAAATCAAGAACCATTACAAGATTGAATCTTATTATATTTAATTATACCTAAAAAAACTAATCGAATAAATATATTCCGTACTGATTACTTATATTCAATATTTGATCAAAACTTTCATAAACATACACATTTTATTGGAAGTTATTTTGATAAAATATTTGCTTATAAATTTGTTCCATATAATAAGGTCACATAATATGGAATGTGGGGTTATTCCATGATCCATTGTTTCGTGTATAAAAAATACAAAAGAATAGTACATAAATAATATAAAGAATTTTAATTATTACAGTACGTGATGTTTATGTCAATTAATTTACTTGTTGTTTACGTTTCTCACCTAGATATTAATACTTCATTGTTCAAAAAGAAGATTTAGTTAATATTTTAAAAGACAAACTTATCGCTTAAATTCCAGCATATTTACGCTCTGTTAAGCATAAAAGCGACAAACCGCGTCCGCTTGGAATATAAATACGTTTTGAATAAATAAATGCTTTGAAAGAAATTTAGCATTAAAAACGCTGGAGCGTTTTCATGACATATTCTTATAACTTTATGGACTGAAACTTAAAACACTCATTCTAAATATCAATAAAAATAACTGAATTATGTTATTTTTAACTTGTTTAATATAGTGTATGTAAAATATAAAAAAAACTAACGTCGAAAATGGTTTAAATTACAATATAAAACGGTACGGTTACGGTATAAAAATTTTACTTCCCTATATACGATGTGCAATAATTATCTATTTGTCTCAAAATTGTTTCCAACCCGTTAAAACCTCTTTATAAAATTGTATTCTTAGCTTGTCATAAACAATCACTGTACGAGTATTTTGTTTCATAAAGGATCAGTTAACGCCAATTACACAATTAAATCCTTTTTACAATTAAAAATAACTTCGTCTCATAGATTTCTAAATTAATACAATCATTTACTTTATTACGGTAGAATACATACTAGTACAATATTTACAAGAATTTTATTTGCTTTGCGATCAGGAAATGTTAATTACTGCGACCTTTTTATACTTTTCATATAATTAAATATGATTAAACGGCATAATAAAGTCTCTTCACCGCTTGTCTTTGATTCACTCGCGGATATGTTGGTTTCGATCCGCTTCTGTGAGTAATATTTGTATAAGTCAGGGGGAATTGTATAAATATTAGTTATATTCTGTGTACCTTGGAAATCTAAATATCACATTGTTGAAGAGGTCCTACCCGTTTATTTAATTTCACTTACTCCTGTGGCGTAAGTAAATAAGCATAAGTAATCAAGTGTTTGTTTTTGTTATATAAAAAATAGATTATATTTTATACGCGATTAAATCTTTGATTCTACAAAAATAGTCTTCCGAAAATAGGTTTATAAGTAACTCAAAAAACAAACAAACGAAATTTGAACTCTTTAAGAGAATCGTTTTGAAACTTTTGGGTTCGTAGAATTTCAAAAGAAAGTTCTAAAAATTGAGCAGTTAACTCATTAACGATAGCTAAAGCTATCAGCGCAATCTTGCGGTTAAACCTAATTAAACTTTTTCATTCGAAACCTGAACATAATCCTCCAACAATCTCAATTGTTAGCGAATTTCCTTACTTTGTTTTTGTAGTATTTAAGCCTTGTTCGTTAATGAGAAATGTAATGCCACTGCCGAGTCCATAATGAATAGCTCTTTAAATTTATAGATGTGATAGTTGATGGAGAGAAAAAACGAACTAATATAAAAACAATATATCTCAGTATTTACCAATAATCATTTTCACTTCAATTTTTGACATATACCAAAAAAATCAAACATGTATTCTTCTCTAAGGATATATTTTCATAAATTTTCACATTTTTATTATTTCCTTTTTAACGTGAGCTTCGTAAATGTGAGCCTCATAGCGGACATTATTTGACGGATGTAAAAATTTTACGATTATCTAACAAAAATGCAAAGATACCAGAAAATTACCCATTTGCAAAACATGTTCATTGTTCGTGATCCTGCGCCTTTTACGAGAGTAACTAAAACAAATATTTACAACAAAGTTTACTTAAATGATTGTACAAAGTCCATATTCTGGTACATAATACTTTCCACAGAGTAACTAGATTTTGAAGTATCATTATCGACTTTAAGTTTTAGTATATAAATTCGCATTCAGCCTGTAAAATACCAATACTGGTCATAGGCCTCATTCTCCATGTAGGAGAAGGATTGGAGCTTAATCCACCACGCTGCTCCACTGTGGGTTAAATATGTTCCCTACTATGAATAACGAGCGTAAGTATTTATGATAACAACTGGGATCCACAGGTTAACGTGCTCTCCGTGGTACGTGGGGAGACCCACAAAACAGATATCCAAACCGGAAAGAAATGTTTCTACAAGTACAAATATCGATCCCGAGCGGGAATCGAACCCGCAAACCGTCAGTGTTTTATGTGACTACTCGAAGCACTACACCAGAGCGATTATTATATATAAATTCACCTGCATTGAATTACAATTGACTTAATCGATATTTGATGTTTCTACTTTACTCCTATGAATCATGATCTATGAACATGATTACAAGTATCTCTGCCTGGAATAGTTAAGTTCTGCAGACAGTTTATTTCTGCCGCAAAAATTTAGCTTGTCTACGGTTAGGTGAAGAGGTGCCAAATATAAATTACACTTAAATACAATTATGTAGATATGTTTCTATTTATAATAATATATGCTAACTAATATAATAGATTATTTATTGCACTAAGTAATTTTACAATTGTCATTATAATATAGGAAGTGCAAGAGCGAACTTATCTTTAAGAGATCTTAAGAGTTTTTTAAGAGATCTCTTCCAGTCAACACATGGTCGGGAAAGAAAATGTGAACGCGGGACAAAGTAGTGCAGGAATAGGAGAATAAAAAAAATACTTACACTACATATAAACTACATACACTATAACAATGTATATATATATATATATATATATATATAGGAGTGGAAAGCAGATAGTTCTTAAAATCGTTTTTAAACATGGACAGCGATGAGCTTTCTTGAATGAATGTTATTAATATATTATGGTACCTAGTATTTTGAATCAGATAGACGATATACCTTAAAGTATATGACGCAGAATAAGTTGAACGATAGGCATACAATTTAATTGATTCAAACGTTAAACCTGAACTTCAAGCATACGCAGTAGATATTTGTTAAAAAAAATACCGTACAGCGATACATAAAATCTTCAACATATGTATCATAGACTTATATTTTAACTTTTCAAAAAAAGAACCAAATGAAATATTATTTAATAAAATTTCATGTTCAAAAGAACAAAAGTTTGTACATGAAATGAACATAAAAACATACTCAAAGAAAACGAGTACTTGGAAACGCCTTTACGGTATAAAATAAGTTAACAGTACGATATTTTTTATAGTTTAAAAACCCTATAGACCAAAGTTCGTGTAAAGATAAATAAAGAGGTTGTTCGTAAAGACAAAGCGAAGTTTCGATAGTTAATGGTGGCACACAATAACGGGTGGGATAATCTGTTGGGCTAATAAAGGAACCTTCCGCTCTCTAAATAAACTTCCACGATATTATCACCGCCTCCTCTTGTTACACAGAACGTGAAAAGAAATAGAGAAGTGACGTGTACTTACAAATTAATATAATAAATATGTATTTAAAAATATTATTTATAATTATGCACTTGTGACAGTGACAGACAACAAATTTTAAACAAGAACTAATTTGTATCATATTTACAACGTCAACAATCATAATTTACACCGACCACGGTTTTCGTGAATAATATCATTTTTATATATATCAAACAGCTAATCTAAGTATGTGTATTAACTAATGTTATAGTTTTAAATTTCAAAACAATAAAAAATAAAATAATGAGTTTGAAGGCTTTAAATACTCATTGACCTATATCGATCGACATATTCCCTACTATCCACATTTTAATTTTTCGATCGATATATTCGATGACACTTGTATAATACTTGCTATTCTGTGTACTAACTTTAGAGATAATTTCATATTTCACATTCTCTTATGAAGTTGTTATAAAGGCCCTTTGGGTCACGCTATTGTAGATTGCTACGTCTACCTATTCTGTGATAAAGGAAATAAATGGCTGATGTTTGCTTTCATATATTACCAACTAAACTCGACGCACACTGGAGTAACACTCGTATATTTCGATAGGTTGGTTAAATATTTGATTACCTTTAACCTACCCAAATTAATATTATAAATTAAAAATAACAACATTAGTAAAGAGACAATGTATAATGATAATTTTTAATTAAAATTTTGCTGAATAAAATTGGCAATGCCTGTGTGAAATGAACTTCAAAGAATGGACAAAAGATAGTTTAATTTGGAACTTTATGAAGTTAAATTTTAACGACAAATTCGCAGCACAAAAGTAACGTTGTATTGTACCATTGTCCTCAAGTGAACTCCGAAAGTTATTTTACTCTCAACTTCCTATCGTTACTATTATTCATCGTGAATAGCAGTAAGTGGTGATTATATTCCTACACAAGTATTTTTTCTTTAAAAAAAGTTTTTTTTTTTTTTTTTTAATATAAAATGAAGTGTAATATAAGTAGTAATCTTTACATGTATATATTACATCGAATGTAATAAATAAGATTATAATGATTTACGTTCAACGATTTATACTTTTTGACAATTTGTATCATAGACTAATTTTAAAATATATACATACACTGTACTACGATAAAATTCAGACATCGAACACCGTTCTATAATATTGCTACATTTCTAGTACTAATGTTTTAACTAATCCCACAACTCATTATCTCATAGTTGCTGCTATCAAGGATCAAAAAGCCAAAGCTGTTCATTGGACAAAATACTCCTGTTTCGGCCAATTGTTACGTCAATCACAAGCAGATGTTGCGAGCGTAAACATTTTACAACTCAAACTATTTCATTTCCAAGAAATAGTTGTGATATTTCTTGAAAATGTTGCTTGTTGCTTTTGACATTTTAAAAGTTTAATTACTATCGTATTTTAAAAGAAATAATTGTTTTTCTTTGTTTATCACAATGACTAACAACCAAATATGCAGTGATAATGTTACACAAATATGTTATTTTGAATATTATTACAAACTGTGTACTCGTTCTGCAATAAAATAATATTACAGGTTAAAACGTAGAAGTAAATTTAGCTAGGCGATGATAAATCAATTAGTCAGTCAACATACAGTTTTTTGACAAAGACGTTTTACATTTTTTTAATCCAACAAGATCATTATCCATGAATCACTCAAGTAATATTAAAATATTTTGTGTTTAGTCAGAATTTTTAAGCATAAAATGCATTTTAATGAATAAATATTATTATTTTCACGTACCCGTATATTATGAAACACTTTTTTTTTACAAATTTCCCTCGAGGAGTTTCGCTATAAAAATTTACATACAATAACGTGAAATGAGAATCGACTGGGACCTCCAGCTGTAAAGGTTACTCGCTGTGCTTTTATATAGACCAAATTTTGTTGTGGGAACTTAATAAGTTTGTAAATCAAATTTCGTGTTATTGTGCCAAAAGTTTAAAAAATATCTATTCCCGCAGGAACGTAATAATGTGTGGTAGTGAATTCTATTCAGAACACGTTTATAAAACTTTCGGTTGGACACAATTAAGAAGCATCGGAAAAGGCTGATCTAACTTAAGGTGGAGAATAAACGCTTTGTCGTCTCAGTCTTTTCCTATACGAACGATGACAGACGCTAAGACGAGGTGAGTGAGGCAAAACTCGTACGTGTCATTATTATCATTTCTCATTTTATCTCTATTCAGCGGTGCACTCGCTCTTTCGCGTCTTAACTCACTTTTGTTCTCTGAAACTTGAAGGTTTCTCTTGCATCACGAAAAATTTTATTTATTTATTTTATTTATTTATTCTTAATGTACACCAAAATACAGACACATATAAAGAAAGACACAATAGAAGATGTACAAAGGCGATCTTATCGCCAAATAGCGATCTCTTCCAGATAACCTTTGGGTACAGGACACGATACAGTAGCAGCGGTTATTTTACTTTTTAGCGTTCCGATAGTTCACTTCAAACAGCTGTCACGGCTGTTACAGTTTTGTTTAAACGTTATCAGGCTAAAAAATAAATAAACAGCAACTGGGCCGCGATTAAACAAGCAACACATAACTATTAATTGACCATTGCGCTATTATTGCATAATCATTGCTGAAATATCAATACTGTACAAGATATTATACATGCTTTTTAAATAGACTAGACGCTCGATAAAGCTACGAGATTAAAGCAAAATCATATACTCGTATCTTGGATAAAGGCTACGTAGAAGTCCGTGACATATTTGCGCTTTTACTTATGCAGGACATACTGTGATTGTCATCTCGAAATTCCCTGACTTAGCGACGCTACAAACGTCATGGTAACGATCGATAGGTATTTATTAATCATTGCTGCCAATTTTACGTTATTAAACTCAAAAAAAAATATTTCTATACTAATACTAGCTGACTCCGCAAACGTTGTTTTGCCATATATGTTATTAACCCACTTAATTCCCCCCTCCTTATAAATAAGGGATATACATACAAAATTTAATAAAAATCGGCCCAGCCGTTTCGGAGGAGTATGGTAACTAACTTTGTGACACGAGAGTTTTATATATAAGATATTATTCGCTAAAATTTCATTAAAGTAATGACAATTTCTTAACTATTAACATTTCCTACTGTTATTTAATAACTTATTGTGTTATTAATAAACTAAATTATGCGTGATTAAAAAATTGTGTTAAATTTGTTATTTCTAGTTAGTCATTAACTAGCGAGTGTGCACACTTACTTCACAAAAAACGTGTCCTTTTTTCGGCTCGTATTTGCTTTGTACACAATTAATGTTAAGTTAATCATGCTGCGTAATTACATTTGCTTTTGCTCCGTTTCGCCTTAATTAAAAACAAAAAAAAAAAACTATGAAATGAGTATTCTGTACTGTTATAATTATATGTACTATGTATAAATCCCGTAAGATTAACGCAGCTTGTTCTACTTACTCCAACAAATTTTAGTTACAGTAACTCAATTATTTGCTTTTACGATCACTTTAAATCCGTAATCTATCTAATTTAATCTACGCTAAAAAGGTGTGCGGTGCGGTGCGTTTATTCTTCTTCTTCTTCTTCTTCTACTTCTTCTTCTTCTTCTTTTCCTCTTCCTCCCCCTCCTTTGGGCGCGAACTTGTGGAGGCCTATATCCAGCAGTGGACTGCGGTAGGCTAAAGTGATGATGATGATAAATTAATAATCATGTATATATGTAACTTTTATTAATTAATAATCATGTATAATAATAGACGTTTCAAATGTTACATACCATCATTAAATTTATTTACTTACTCATTTATTTATTTTCAAATAAATAAAATTGGGGTGTTAGTTTGTAATGTTAAAATAATCGCTTATTACTGAATGTATCCATATGTATGCACGGTACAAATACTAAAGTAACATTTCTTATAATTTTGACTCTCTGTCTGTCTGTTTGTTCCGGCTAATCTCTTGACCGATTTTGACGGGCCTTTTACTAGTAGATAGCTGATGTAATAAGGAGTAACTTAGGCTACTTATATTTTAGAAATTTATTTATTTTGCAACTCTGCGAACTGAACAATATTTTTTTTAATTCCACGTGGACGAAGTCGCGAGCACAGCTAGTGAATTATAAATATTGTCAAACTTTCATCTATATAAAACAGCATTAAAATTTCATACTACCATTGTGACCGATTTTATCAATATTTTTGTTTACCTTTCGTGTTTGACCTAACCTAATATACGAGTATATGGATGAGAATGTCGACTTCACCTCACTTATCATGAAGTTATTGACTTTGAACGCCTTTGTTTTAAGAGAAAATTATCGCTTAGAATAATATAATGTAATGATATATCGATTTGTGTGAATTTTTGTGCTGTTATATCTTCTTCTTTCTCTAATATATAAAATTCTCGTGTCATGGTGTTAAACATAGAACTCCTCTGAAACGGCTCAACCGATTTTAATAAAATTTTGTGGGCATATCGGTTAGGTCTGAGAATCGGCCAACATATATTTTTCATACCCCTAAGTTATAAGGGGGATTAAGCGGGTTAATAACATATATGGCAAAGAAACGTTTGCGGGGTCAGCTAGTAGCTCTATAAAACTTTTAATCGGTTTTAACGTAATAGCGTATATTAAAAAAGTGTTAATTTATCTAACTTACGTGGATCATTAATCAGCCTTTTTCGATGGTTGAATTAAATAATAGTAATGAGCCACTCTATTTCGACTTCTGTTACTACAGAAACTTCGCACACTTCTCGTAACGGAAATTGGATAGGATGTACGTTAGGATCCTCTTATACGGTGAAAAGTAGTGTTAAATACTTACCCTTTTGACATTAATTGCCAATTTTACAATTAAAAGTAAGAAATATGTATGCATGTAGATTTTTTTATGTTCATTATTACGGTTTTGCATTAAAAAATTGAAAATCGACGAAAATCAAGTAAAACTATCTGTAGTTTAAACATAATGTAATTTTTTTTAAAGTATTTTATTGGTAACAAACAATGTACAATTCACACTTTTACTATTAAGGTAATATATTAGGTATAAGGAAATGCATTTACAATTAAAGTGCAACTGTTATCTGAACCAATTAGAATGACGACGCGACGATTAATGATAGAGTTTGAATTAGGAAGGAAAGAAAAAAGTTTAAATATACAAGTACTTTACAGTAGTGTAGCGTTGGCGCAACGGTCACAGCGCTGGTTTGTGACTGTTGCGCTGGCGGTTGCGGGCTCGATCCCCGCACATGACAAACATTGGTATTGGCCATACAGACGTTGTCTGGGTCGTCGCGTAGTCTGGGCGTTTGAGCTTGTGTATTGTGTGTTTTCGGACCCCCGTAATTAGATCCCCCCGGAATTAGTTCATTATAAGCGTTTTTATTAAATTGTTAGAGTTTAACCCCATCCAAGTCCTCATCCATTTTCATCTTTTTACATTTCTGTAAAAACCTCTTTCTGGCGTTCGTTTCAGTTTTATCTTCTATTAAAAGCGTTATTTGTATCTCAAGTATATGAAAAAAGTTGCATGAAGAAAAAATATTTTGTCAAACGTATGTGAAACTTCTGAGTTCAATTATGTAAGTCCCTAAGACGATATATCTCTGGCAACGTGGCAAGGGCATATTAAACAAGCCCATTCTATTTGCACTAAGGAAACCCAAAATAGCCTGCGCCATACTGACCAAACTGCGATACGTTCTTGCGCCAAAGTACGTCCGAGCAATTCTGATCCTATCTTCTTAGACTTTCAGGATAAATTATCGTATCGTTTAACGGATTCAATGAACATTATCCTATTAGATTAAATGTTCACACAAATTTTCTCTGAAGACATTATTATAGAAATCGGAAAGGGATTTCGGTAAGCAATTTTATATCAGCCTTTCATCGTTTTAATACGACCGTTTCTTTACATATGGGGTTCAAAATTTCTACTTTACTCATTTTAATACTTTATATATTTTACTGCACAAAAGGGAGTCTTAATACTAACAGTATTTCTTTACCAGCCCTATTAAGATGTACAAGATTTAAAAAGTAAAATATAACGAAATAAACAGGACGCGTCGTCAGAATTTCTTTTTAAGCAAAAATAAAAGTAATACGCAACATGAACGATCTATACAAAAAAAAATCATATTATTTGTAAAATCGAACATCAAATTGCAATACAGTATAAGTTGGAAGAAGACGTTGACAACTGATCTATACAAATAAATAAAATTGGAGTGTCAGTTTGTAATATTAAAATAACTTTTTACTAAATGCATATGAATATATACACGGGACATATACCAAAATAACATTTTTGAACGGTCGATTTTTGATATGATATTAACAAATGTTTAAAATTTCCTAGTGTGTGAGTAACACAAAAATAAAATCGAACAAATTTTTTACAATTTTTGTCTGTCTGTCTGTCTGTTTGATTCGGCTAATCTCTGAAACGACTGAACCGATTTTGACGAGACTTTCACTGGCTATAGCTGATATAGTAAGGAGTAACTAAGACAGGATTCATTTTAAAAATTTATTTATTTTATAGCTCTGAGAACTGAGCAAACTTTTTATAAAATTCCACGCGAACGAAGCCGCGGGCACGGCTACATCTGCACTTCTAGTTCTCGACTCAAGTTTACTTGCTTTGTTTTACATAAATGCGTCTTCCGAGATTGTTAAACATTTCAATCTGGACTGGAAACACAAATACATGAAAAAAATATGTTATAACTTTGTAACTGACTATTGAGTCAGTATTTTTAGACACAATAACTTAATAAATCAGACCTTTAATGACTACATTGTTGGTTGCATTGTGAACTAGTTTTCAATGGCTGATGATTGTTGTCCGCTACAGCAGATTATCCTGAATAATGTAAATGTAATTTTCACAGTCTAATTTCATAGCAGGCAAGCTACTACCTATGTTATGTTAGCATTCAATAATAATTAAATAATTTTAAGTCTTGATTTTAATTCGGTGATTCTGTTTCGTAGTATCTAATTAGCTACAAAATTGAAAGAGACAAACTGCCTGATTCTCCTTAATTAACATTTTCATACACAATATTGTTACTTATATCATTGCATTACTATAAATGGCAAGATTGTTATAATTGTATCAGTCAGTTAGTCAGCTCAGCCTATTCCAGTCCGTTACCGATAGGAGGATTCGGTTGGGCTGGGCGGCGTTTGGCAGGCTTCGTCGAGTCTTCACTTCGAAGATACCGCAATGCTTGAAGACAAAAGCCTTCGAGCAATGCGTCCTGCCTGTGTTAACATACGGAGCCAAGTCGTGGACAATGACGAAGGGACTGGTTCACAAGTTAAAAGTCGCTCAGCGTGCAATGGAACGGGCTACATTTTTACGGGCTACATTTTTGTATTATCCGCGAGAGAATGAAAGTAACCGACATAGCCCACAGAATTAGAATAATTGTATATCGATAAAAAATACAAATAAAATTAACGTTTGATTTAGACTCCATTTAAATGTCCAATTCTAAGCAATTAATTTTTGTACATATGTGGTACGTATTGTGGTGAATTAATTTGAAAAAATAGTCAATTTTAAAAAATAGCCCTAAAAATCTATTTATAAAAAGTTTCAACAAAGAAAAAATAGTAAGCACAAAGCAGGTGAAATCGCAAGGCATGTCTAGTTTATCATGATTGAACTTTTAATGTTTTTTAATTAGTATTTATACATTGAAGCAGGTGCTCGACGTTTCAGCGATATGCAGTTGCGCATTTAAATCTTTTAATTAGTTCTTTTCTGAACTGTTTGTTCGTTAAACCGATTCACTGAGCGTACACATGTGGGCGTTGTTACTGTGTTTTAAAATAATTAAATTTTCCCTCATTTATGAGCTATACACAAATAATACACTGAGTTGTTAAAGTAATTTTAGTTCACTCCTTATGAGCTAACACACACTTTTTAAGTAATAAAAACGTTTTATTTGTATAAACTAGGAAGTTGTTTCTATACTTATAAAATAATTCCAGTGAATATTTACGTAAAATGCAGCAATACTAGTAGATATTAATTAATCATCTACTTAATGTGTACATAGTAGCATAATCGATTTATCGCTGAAATTCAATGCTTCTCAACACAAATTTCATTTTGTTGTATTCAAATGAAGCGCATTTAATAAAATAAACATTAAAATTAAATTACTCTATTCAAATACTTGATCTCATTGTGTTTATTTTTTTATTTCAGGTAACATTTATTGCACTTACGGAATAAAAAACCAAGACGTAAAACAGATAAACATATATAATATAATATTATATTATAACAAATACACAGCAAATAAGCAGACACATAATTACAATACGAGAATACATTAAACAATTAACAATTTAACTAATAATATACACATAAGCACTTAGTTTGAGAACATAAAAATATTTCAATTAATTAGTTATATATTACAGTATTTCAAAGTGCGGTTTGTCGACTCGCATCCGACGATGCGTGTATGAGGGTGCTCATTGCAGTTGCGAATACGACCTTTAAAACTTTGAGGAACGCATAATGTAGAATATACTTAAAACAATCTGCTGCGCATAGCTTTGCTTGCTTTTAATCACCATTTCAAGTTATTACTGCTGAAATAAAAATGCGAAGTAGGACATATTGAATCAGTTATATTAGGCATGTTATTTTATTAATACCTAAATACTAGACTGGCCTGTTATGCCAGTTGGCAGTGGCCCAGTTTTGTGCTTTCAGGTTGAGGGTCCCATTCTCGACTCGATTCTAAGTAACAGATGTATTATAATAGACGCGGTTTATTTTAAATACAGGCTATGTTAAAACCTTAGAAACAAATGCGTGTTTATGTATTTTAAGCGAAATTTTGCTTCGCTTCAGCCTATCGCAGTCCACTGCTAGACATAGGCCTCCCACTCGCGCCTAGCCACCCAATTATTCTTTTTTTTAACTTTTCAAATTTATTTATTTATTATTTATCTTTCGCAAAAAATACGTCTTTTATCGCTTATGAAACCACTGAAATGAAATAAAATAATCGCTACTTTTATTTTAATTTTAAGTTATATACAAGACTAATAATAAGCCCAACAGTATGACCATGAAATGACAGTTCAAAGATGAGACAGGCAATAGTGTTTGCCGAGATTAACACAGGCAACCTGCTAACAATATTTGTAACTATATCTATTTACAGACATATTATTGATATTGACAGCCAAGTTGAGCTTCAATCCCATCCCTTTTCATCATTAAGATATTAATTGTTGTTACAATGAGCTTTACTACGTAAAGTTTGCTTAGTAATTTTGTAACTTCAATAAAGTCGGAAATTGGACCACAGCCGGATTCCTATTATGTATATTAAAATAGCCATTCCTATAAAGGAACGACTATTTTTCTTGAGGTGGCATTTAATAAATGTTAATTTAAAATTATTAAAAGAAATACAGACAAATAAATACTCTGTTACTATTTCGGTAATACATACTAGTGACAAAAACGCCCTGACCTTTGCCACAATTGCACGTCAAACCTAGTTTTTTTTTATATACAATTAAAGTCAATTAAAATTCTAAGGAGTCGTTTAGTATATGATATAAATAAATAAAAAATCGATTTTAAATTTAAATCAAGAACAGAAACTTAGCGCTTTGACGTAATCGCATTTTATTAAAATAAATGATCGCTATCTTTGTAGTTAATGGCCAACGAATAAATTAAAAATAAATAATAGCTCAAAGAACTATCAAAACATCGCATGAACTTAAAATTATAATTTTAACAAAAACAAGTAATAGTTTTGTATTAAATAAAGTATGGATTTCAAGCTGAGAAATTATATATTTTGAGCGGTTTAATTATTTCAGGTTCAGTGTAATTTGTATTCAGAAACAATTATAATTAAGTTAATTATTACTACTTGTGCGTCGTAGTTTTGGCGTTAAAGGAAAGAGATGCCCTATTTGCGTATTCCATTTAACCGCGCATATAATAGGTCTGACTATTTTACTTTACATGTTTACATAATTTTTCAGAAGTCAAAGTTTTTTCCCAAACCGACTATATTTGGTCATTTAAACGTTATGAAATGGCGACTTTTATTTGACGAATAATTGATAATTATTAAAAAAAATTTAAACATACAACAATGCGTTAAAGAGCATTTAGAGCGATCAAACTATTTGCTAACTTATGAGTATAATCCAACATTTTAAAAAAAATGTAATAACATGTTAAGCCAAATATTGTCAGAAAGTAACGGTGGGCGCTACTTACATTATCACTAGCTGACCCCGCAAACGTTGTTTTGCCATATTATTACCCCCCTTAATCCCCCCTTTAAATTAATTAACCCCTTAGTTATAAGGGGGAAAAAATAGATGTTGGTCGATTCTCAGACCTACCCAATATACACGCAAATTTTCATAGAAATCGGTCCAGCCGTTTCAGAGGAGTTTTTAACTAACATTGTGACACGAGAATTTTATATATAAGAAGATTAATTATCAGTGAAGGTTTGGTTAGTTATTTATCAAATAATCTTTGGTCACTCATAAAGTAGCCACGTGTTTGCTTGAATATATTGACAAACAATTTCGTATTATTGATCTGGCCAAGGCACGTTATAAGTAATGTGGTCAATAGATAGTGAAATATTTCATGAAATGCTCCCATCTCATGATGTAGCCAATTTAACGATATGGCCACGACAGAAATAAAATGATATATGATTATTTATTTTTTTTATAAATAATTAACAAACAGTAAGTAAAATAAAAGTTTATTGTTTATAAATAATTTTAATGATTCTTGTTTTAATTGAACTCTGATGCTTGTCTTGTGGTCCCGTTTAAATTTGATTGAGACCTGATGACTACTTTTGCAATTGAAGCTGTTTTTTTTTTTGTTTCGTTTGCAAACAAACTCGATTTTAATTGTCTCACCAATGCTGCTAATGTTAATCAGTAGTTAAGTCAGTCGCTTAATATACTCTAGCGAATGCACCTACACAATATATCCCCAAACGCAGCAATTAATTAATATTGCTGGGTTTCCGTATTTAATAACAGTGAATAACTAATTCAAAAATAATATAAAGATATTTGAAGTCGCATTTTTAGTTTATTACATCCAGTGCTTGTGACTTTAAAATTTAAGTAATAAATAGAAGATGCTGTTATAATAATCGATAATATAATGAGTGTGTAACTTCTTTGATCATGGTGAGAAACAGAGAATGATGAACGTCAAAAGATAAATCGGAATTCGATAAACGACCTCCGAGCTTAATTATATGGCTTTCATCAAGAAGAAGGTTTAGCATTCTTACTTTACCTTTATACATTTTTTTTTCTGTAAAATATAGGCATAATGGTAGAATTTACTGTACCAATCAATATGAATAGTAAGTGATAATTTATGTTTTAATTTTAGAATTTTATTATTGTAATGAATAATATTTTGATTAAATGAACTAAGTACTTAAGGGATAGGCTCCAGTTTTATTATAAATTTTTCAAATTACTTTGAAAATTTCATTCTGTCAAATGATAACTTTCCAAGTAAAACTTGTCAACCCTTTGAATTTTTTACAATAGATTTGGTTTAATTTTTTTGTAAGTCGACCGATGAATCTGCTCTAAACGAACCCTTAGAACTAGTTATAACATTTATAGACAACCCAAAAATTTAGTATCCATTTCGGAACCGATTTTTATGGATTTCCACCAATTTAGAGTTATACGCGGCAGTAAATCACTTTCAAGTGTCATTTGTGAACTAGATTGCGTTTCAGCTTCGTTTGAGCAGTCATTTGTCAGAATAAAATCCTTTGATCAAATGTATACCATGAAAGCTAAAAAATATATTTATTGAACTTTTAAATTTAATCGCTGAGTCTTGCTTGTAATTTAAATATATATTATATATACTTTATTGCACTCAAAACATACATGTAAAAACAACATAAGAATAATATTTATGGCAAAGGTGGACTTATCTCTGAAAGAGATTTCTTCCAGTCAACCCATGGTCATGAGTAAGTGTTTAATATAGCGAGGCAAACAGTGCAAGAGGATTTACTAAGAACAGGAAAAAAAAAACGTGAAAAAAGAAAACATAATAAATTTGATAAATCTATACATATATATTCAAATATATATATATACATACATACATATATACATATACGTACACACATACACATACATATACACATACATATACACATACATAAACATATACAAACTCACTACAATACATACATAAATACATACATATTCTATAGATGATTACACATTTGCTAGTGAAAGCAAGTGTTTCTTTAATTTATATTTAAAGGAAACAAGGGAAGGACTAGTTCTGATGTCACTTGGGAGATTGTTCCATAGTACGGAGGCGCGTACCGTAAATGAATCTAACTTAAATTTTGTGTTACATTTCGGTATATCTAACATAGCTTCTCTGCCAGGGCGCCTGGAACGAGTAGGAGAGGGCAGGAGGTGAAATCGGGATTGAAGATACAACGGAGCATTAGGATCATGAAGGATATTAAAGAGGGTGGACAGGATGTGCATATCACGCCGAAGACGAATGGGGAGCCATTTTAACTGAGCACGAAAGTGAGAGATGCGATCAAATTTTCGCAGGCCAAAAATAAATCTTATGGCAAGATTTTGGAGACGCTCTAACTTTCTAAGTAGCTCCTCAGTCACATCCAGATAGCATACATCAGCATAATCAAGGATAGGTAATAGAAGGGTTTGTGCAAGCATAATTTTGGTGTGAAATGGAAGAAAATATTGGAGACGCTTGAGAGAGTGGAATGTGAAGTGTATTCTTCTGCTGACTTCGCTGACATGAGCTGCCCAAGATAAATTGCAGTCCATAATGAGCCCTAAATTCCTAACTTTATCACAGTAAGGAATCGGAACCCCAGAGTATGAGATTTTAGGAACCAATCCCCAGTCAAGCCTGCTTCTCAATCGACTATTTCCAATAATAATAGCGTGTGATTTAGCAGGATTGACCAACAACCCAAAAGATTTAGCCCAGACCTGAACTGCAGCTAGGTCGCTATTTAAAGTTTCAACAGCCTCATGCAGCTCAGTCAACTTGAAGTGTCTGTATATTTGTAAGTCATCTGCATACAAATGGAAGGGAGAAGTGATAACACGAGAAACATTATTGATGAATACAGAAAATAGCAAAGGAGATAAGACGCCACCTTGTGGAACACCAGCAGTAAGTTCCATCCAATCTGATGTGGTGCCGTTGAAAGTAACGCACTGCTGACGTCCAGAAAGATAGGAGTGAAACCAGTCAAGGACAGCGGTTGAAATGTTAACCGCGCGCAGGGTACTAAGAAGAATGTCGTAATCAACTGAGTTAAAAGCGCTGCTAAAATCAAGCAAGATCATGGCAGTGAGCTTGGTTTGATCCATTGCACACCGCACATCCTCCGTCACATTCAGCAGCGCTCCAACTGTGCTGTAAGAAGGACGGAAACCGGATTGATAAGGACATAAAAGATTGTAAGAAGAGAGATGAGTGTAAATTTGACTATGAACAACGGATTCTAGAACTTTGGAGAGTAAGGGAAGAATAGATATAGGCCGAAATTGAGAAGGGATTGTAGGATTAGAGGTTTTAGGTAAGGGTATGACAAGAGCTTTCTTCCATAGTGATGGAAAGACATCGCATGTAAGTGAGAAATTTATTATGTGAGTTATTACAGGTGCAATGTCCTCCAGCACCGGAAGAATCATGTCGAGGCTGAGGTTGTCACTACCAATTGCTTTAGTTGATATAGACCGGACATGCTTCTTAATATCCTCCTGCGAGACTGTTTCAAATGAAAAGCTGGGTAGGTCTGGTGAGACATGAGTAGATAAAAATGAAAGCGTTGCAGCCTTAGTATTGAAATCCACAGCTACAGGTGGAGTAATGAAATGTGTGTTTAAATAATTTAGATCTACGGAACTTTGACAGGTTGCCGTGGATTTGCCCACCCCTAACGACCTAAGGAATCTCCAAACTTGGGATTGGCAGAGACCCTGAATTGATGAGTGAATGTAACGGCGCTTAGCGTCCCTACACATTCTGTTGCAGATGTTACGTAGCTTTTTATATCTGTTCAAGTTTTCTTGAGTTGGGTTTAGTTTGTTTTTTGTTTTAGCTGCGTCGCGTTTTGCCATCGTTCTTTTGATTAGGGGTGTTAGCCAGGGAGCAGGGGCATGTTTGATTCGCACAGGTTTTACAGGCGCGTGTGTATCATAAATTTTAATCAATTCAGTAGTAAATGAGACGACCATATCATCGACGTTGTCTGCCGCGAGAACACCTGACCAGTCTGTGTTCCGAATATCCTCTCTCAAGCGTTCCACGTCCATATGCTTAAAGTCACGCTGAAAGAGAACTTTAGCCCTAACTCTAGGTGGTCGCACTTTGTAGGCAAGAAAGATAAGGTCATGATGCGAAAATGGAGCTGTCATTTGCCCATGAGATACAGCAAGGTTAGGGTTAGAGACAAATATTAGATCAATAAGTGAAGGTCTACAGTTGGGAAAGTAGTGCGTTGGTGCGGAGAAAGGAAGGGTATGCAGGTTGAATGATGATAAGATGGAATCTAAAGTATGAGCCCTCGAATCATGTTTAAGTAGGCATGTGTTAAGATCACCCATGCAAACCACGTGATCGAAAGTGGGTACAAGTCTCTCTAAAACATCTTCGAGCTCGTCAAAATAATTTATTTTGTCATTTGGGCAGTATAGGACACCAAGCAATATTTTTTTGTGACGGACTACCAGTTGCAAGAACAGATATTCAAGAGGACTCTGAGGGCTAGAGTGGCAAACAACACTGGCGGGGATGTGGCTGCGTAGGTAAATGCCAACACCTCCAATCATTCCGATACAACTGGAAGCCGGGTAGAGAGCAGAAAGTGGATGGGATTGAGGGCTTAAGCCAGGTTTCAGATACGAGGATACCGTCGATTTTGCCAGTGCTAAAGGATGTGAGAAGGTCTGAATAATGAGACATAATGCTCTGCGCGTTGATATGCACAAAGTAGAGGGAGTTAAGGTTATCAGGAAATGCTTTTGATAATTTCTCTTCTAGTAAGTCCGAAACAGAACTAGAAGAATCAAAACTATTTTCGGCGCTTGCGTAATCGTCTGAGGAGCAGGTAATGTAATCATCATCATCACAAAACATAATATATATTAAACATAAACACTAAATTAAATATGTATAAATATACTATATACAAATAAAAAAACTAATGCACAAAAAAAAAAAAGGTATTGTAAATTAAATAATAATAATAAAAAAAGTGTCAAAAAAAATTAAAAACAAAAAATATTAATAGAATAATAATAACAACTAAATGTGCTGTGTGGCTACGGCACTAAAGAATTTAGCCACCCCCTCTCTTCCCGTGGCTGTCGTAAGAGGCGACTAAGGGATAACAAGGTTCCACAACCACCTTGGAACTTAAGAAGCCGACCGATGGCGGGATAACCATCCAACTGCTGGCTTTGAAATACACAGGCCGAAGACGGGCAGCAGCGTCTTCGGTGCGACAAAGCCAGTACTGCGGTCACCAACCCGCCTGCCCAGCGTGGTGACTATGGGCAAAACACATGAGTTCACGTTATTTTTAGCGTAAACTTGTGGAGGCCTATGTCCAGCAGTGGACTGTATAGGCTGTAATGATGATGATGATGATGATGATGAACAACTAAAAAGCAACACTTTTTCTCATGCATAAGCTGACTAACCACTTAAATATAAAATATGTCCAATTTTCACACTAAACGAAAAACTTAAAAAGAGATAAATAAATGAACAAAAATAACTTAAGTTTAAGTAGTAACAAAACGCAATTTGAAAGATGTTAACTAATCTGTAGTGACAACTGACAGATGACAGTAAACAATATAAAATTTGCCAAATGTATACGGTGAATCTAAATATTAATGAAACATAATAAAACAACAAAGAAAGATAATCAGAAAAAACAAAAGTTATGATTACCCAGCATTCAAATTAACAAAGGTTGAACTGTTAGTAATGAACTGAGTGAAATACATAAACAAGGTAATTACTAATTGTCAGAAGACTGCTCATTTTTTTGATGTTGCGATTTTATTTGTTGCAGCTCCGACATCGTAGTAACTTTCTTTCGGGACTTGTCTGGGAATAAAATCACAATAGCTCCATCAGCCGTCCAGCATTTTTTCATGCCAAAATAATTGCGAGCTGCCACAAATATGTCTTGCCGGGTCTTAGTTAAAAACTCGGTAATTGTGACCTTAGTACCTTTTAAACTGGTTTTAGCTTTCCACGCTTTAGAGCGAAGCTGCATGTTTGAAAAACGAACAAGTATGGGCCGTGCAGAGTCCTTTTTAGTGCCAAGTCTGTGGCAAGAACTAAGATGTTCTACTTTTATGTCAGGTATCTTCATTTGGTTAGATAACACTGCAAGGACTCTTTTCTGCACATCTTCATCCTTGTCTTCTTTTATACCATGGAACAGAAGAAGTTTCTTGCGGGATTGTGTCTCAATTCGATCCATGCCTTGAGCCAACAGTTCAATTTGGGACTTAAGCAAGGACAGAGTTTTCCATACCAGGGTTTTGAAGGTATAGTAGTCTGCCGCCAGTGATTTAACAGTTGGGGTTGCTGTAGTGGATAGTGAAAGATTCTTTTCAAAATCTTCCATCCTGCAGGTAACCATTGAAGACAGTTCCTCCATATTCTTCTGAAGATGTTCGATTGAGGAGTTCATTGTGGCACTTTGTTTTCAAATTAGTGTGAAAGAGTGTGGAGAGAGTCAACTTACACTGTAGTAACTTAACTTTTGCACATATATCTATATAGTAAAATATAATTAAAAATAAATAGGAGCACCAAAAAATACGTCTTTATACTTTCGTGTCTACCCGCCGAAAAAAAAAAAACAAAAAAGTATATAATATATTTTAAAGGTAAATTTAATAACACTAAAACTAATCCATATTAATTTGTGTCTCTTTTTAGAGTTTCCCACACTTCATCTAAATTAAATTATTAGCAATTTAATATGTATATTTTTTTTATTCACGTTAAAAACATAAGCCCTTAAAATATGATTATTTAGTTATAAAATTGAAAACAAAATTGACAGTCAAAACATGTATATCGAAGTGAATGAAAATACGTGATATTTACATTATGTAGATTAGAACATTGTTATACACTTAAGTACATAAACAAACACTATTCAATATACTTCGTGACATTTACATACTTAATTGAAACTGGCGTACATTCTGTGTGAGAGATTTAAAACAGGAAAAAACTAGTAGATGTATTATTATCATTTAACTTTGTAATATAAACCAATTAAATAACAAAACAGAATTGTATACTCTGATCAATTAAATTATTATCTCATAAAGCTTCATATTAAAAAAAAATTGCTGGCTCTGCATTGCTTACGGTATGATATAATTCGTGTTATGTAATATGATCAAACTATTTTTCCATTCTATTGTTCCCATGCTTTGAGCTACCATAACTATAACATAACAAAACAATACACTTTATTTTACACCAAAACAGAAATAATAATACATAGCAGATTAATTTTAACAAAATATCATTAGGTACAAAAGGCCTATTTAACTATATTTCCTTTTACAAATACGGGACCTCCGCGCTGGTCATTTGGTGACTTCCCATTGCGATTCCACGAGACTTTGACGACTGCTACGTCAACGGAATATCGGGATTTTCAAAATGACAAGCGCAGTAGATCCCAGATAATTAAAAGTGTCGATAGTAACTGTGAAAGCTTAAAAACTTTTAACTATTATTTAATTAATTAAATTATCTTTTGCATACAATTTTTTCGACTATATAAATATCGACTCACAATATTCTGTTTCATTAAGTGCCTTAATATTTACAGTCAAACACGGAGCAGAGAAATGTTTAAGTTCGATCTGCCGCACAGGAGTTTAAATATCGAAGCATTTAATTAATAACCATTATGTAACCATCAGTTATCAAAGTTAGACTATAGGGTTTTCTTCAATTATAAATGTATATATAAACTAGCAGTGACCCGCGGATTCACTCGCGTAGAATTTGATAATATTTACAAAGTGGAGAAAGTAGTAGATAATCACTATACTCGTATTACAACAATGTAGGACCTCTTTTTTTATACATATACACAATACACACACGGTCATCTGTTCCTAAAGTAAGCAACTTAATGCTTGTGTTATAGGTAACAGCCGACTGGTATATAGCTACATTTTTTTTTTCGATATACATACTTATAAATAATACATATATAAATATATAAATAAATATTTATATTACACCCAGACTCGGGGTAGGAATCGAACACACAACCCTCGGAGCAGAAAGCACTACAAACTACGCCAACGGGCTAGTCAAGTCTTTGTACCATATTTATAGTTTACCTTTCGTGCGCTAGAACTACCAGACTGCTGCATCGAGAGCGATCTCTATCACGCTTCGTGGAACAGTCGTACGAAAAACAGTCTTCCCTTAGGTCTTCTTAAGTAATTTTTGGGTAATTTGAGTATTACGAACTACCTTCCTATTTTACCATAAAGAATTTCCACAAACGCTGTAATACTTATTTATGTTAGGTTTCATCACTTCAGCCTATCGCAGTCCATAGCTGGACATAGGCCTCCCCAAGTTCACGTCGAAAGCTGCGTGAACTCATATGTTTTACTCATAGTCAACACGCTGGTTGAGTTAGTGACAGCAGGGTTGGCTTTGTCGCACCGAAGACGCTGCTACTCGTTTTTTCAAAAGCAGTCTTGAAATAACGGTTTATGAAAAAATTAGACGTTCTTTTGTGTAAAATGTAATTTTTTTAACGTAAGTGATTTTACGTCGATTTCAAAAATACTGAAAAACATATTTATATATTTGTGATCAAAACCTAAGGAAAATTTTTCAAGGTTCTAGCTCCTGATGGACTCCGGATGGAAATGATGGACTTCCTGAGGTTAGAATTTTTACGAAGATAAAATACGTGTTTACTAATCCAGTAGTCCAGACTTAATATTTGACGTTTCCAGCTTGAAATCGATGAACTTTTCATTTCAAACATTTCACCACTTTAAAGATAGATCCTTCACTAATGATGATATAGTGTTCAAACAGTCCAAAAATTAAGTTTCATGCTTATAATTAAAAAATGACGCACTTGTCATACATAATTTCAACCCCTATTTCACCCCTTAGACGTGTAATGTTTCAAAATCAGCTATAAGTAAACGTCTTTAAACTATAAACTTGTAGTAAATATTTGGCGAACAAAAACTGACGGGATTTCATAAAAACTTGCTTTTAACTTTAGGCCACCTTAACCGCGGTCCTGTCGCAAAGTTTGTTCTCAGTGGACTAACTATCTCTCTGACAAATTTCAAGCTTGTAGCAAAAAAATGGTATGTTATAAAAAATCTCCAGAGATCTTAGACATCTTTATTGCAGCCCTAGTCGCGAAATCTGTTTATTGGGAACGTCTGCTAACTATTAACTATCTTTATGTCATATTCCAAACATGTAACGCAAAAAATACAAGACTTGTAAAAGCCTTTAGACTCCTTTAATCCAGCCTCATCAAAAAATCCCTTTTTGGCGGTCTATTAACTACTTCTCTGTCAAATTTTATTTTTATTGCATCCAGCAGTTTTTAAGATTTCATGATGAGTCAATGACTATATATATATCTGTATATCTTTATATATATAGAATAAGATTACGTAACAAATCAGTTAAGTTTATTAAAAAGTACTCAGACACTATTATTATTATTATACAATATTATTAACCTTTAAAGTTGTTTAATTTTAAAGTTTTTAAGAATAAAAATTAAGTCATCAATATCACAAGCTGCTATCTTCAAGATTCGTATCAAAATTAATTGATAGTCTACTTCTATTCAAAATATTACCCCATTCAAAGTCCAATTACAAGGGTCTTTTAGAATAACTTGATGAAATAACTGTCTATAAATTGTCCTGTTCATTAAAGTCCAGGGCTTAATCATGTTTATATTTTAGTTAAATTATGGCGTTATAAAATTTAATAATGCTTAAATGAAAACGACGTCGAGGCTTGAAAAGGGTTGATTCTAGGACTATCTGTCAACTGTATCTTTCGTTTAAATATCTCAATGTTGATAATTAGTAATTTTGGAATTTTACTTTATTTAATACTCTGACTATAAATATGAAGTTATAACAAATTATACCTAGATAATTATAATGCATTAATACTATTTTATTTAATAAATCGTAAATATTATATTATTGTATTTTAATCGGTAAATATTAACATAACAATAAAATATTACGGTTTGATTAAGATCGACACGAAAAGGAAACACAAAATATAATGTGATTGAACGCACACATAAAATTAAAGTAATATTATAATGGCATTAACAGTTAATTTTAGAGGAGTGAAGCTGGTATAAACATCTGTGTGTAGTTATATTATATTAGATAACCAGTCCACAATTTCAACCCGTTAAACGCTCGAACGATAAAATGTTTTGTTTATCTCCTCACGACATCTGGGAGGGATCTTGGAAGCAATTGCGTGGACTATCAAAGAAATTGAAGTGAAAATATCGGACAGAACTGTACACGCAAGGGTTAAATTACATTTGCAGATTGCTTGTACAAAATTACTCTGTAATATAAACTAACTGCTTAAGTAGTACATATAAAATATTTTTTATAACTGCTCGTTCAAAAAAAGAATAGTTTCTATAAAATCTAATGCATGTGAATAAAGGATAGAGATATCACATTAATAGTTTTTTTTTTGTTTCATGTTTTAATTTATTTAAAACCCGAAACAATGTTAATCTTTACAATATTTATTTTTATTACAGTATTATATGAAAAAAAAAGTTTTTTTTTTTTTTTTTTGTTTTAATAATTTTGGTGTAAATCTATAACACAAATAATTGTACATACAAATATTAGGAACTGTCTTAACACATTCAAAAAGTACCTAAGCCATGTGAAGACTGCAAATAAAGAGTCAAAACACTATTCGCCTTCAGCTCCACGTACACAAATTACAGGAAATCAATAGACAATATACAAGAGAAACTTTGATAACTACTATATACCAACAAAAAGGCATTGTGCAGGTTTTTGTAACATACATACTCGTAGTCCTCGTAGTACACGAACAAATCGGACCAAATTGTGATTGATGATTAGAGTTGTGATCAGTTTGATTAAGTCTGAAATTGCTGATGATAGAGATAAATGATTAATGTTAATTCTTTGGATATGGATTTTCACACGATTAGCGTTGCCACTGTCTTTTGTAAACACAATTAGTGGATTAAAAAAATTTATGCACTTTGCGTGCGTCTAACGACATACTCAGATTTTTTCCGTTTCTACTTTTATTCGCATAATTAAGTTATATTATAAATAATTTATAATATATACAATAGTATTGTGAAATGTTAGCTGTACCAACGACTTCGTATGCGATTTTTATCGCTGTCTTTAGGTAGTTAAATTAAGCCTTATAAATATTATTATTATACCTTGAAATGCATGCACAGTCTACTGGAAACATTTTGACTTTCATAAGTAGATTTCAGTAAGATTACCGGTGTAGGCTGGATGACGATTGCGGAAAACCGGGATGACTAGCGCGAACCTGGGGAGTCCTATGTCCAGCAGTAGACTACGATAGGCTGAAGTGATATAGTGTGTTTTTTTTTTTATTTCACTCCGTTTTATGTAAAAAATACGACCATGTCATTGTATATGAAGTAAAACTTTGTAAACAAAAATTGTAATTAAATTTACGATATTTTTTTCTGAAACAACTAAAATTAAATAAATTATGTTACATGATTCAATTACAAAATTATGTGGTTAAAAATAATTAACTCCTAGTCAGGCAAAAGATGATGCATTTTTCGTTTAATTTTTCTCCGTCTCTCTAAACCAAATGTAAAAGTATGCAGCTTGATTAAAGGCAGACGTCATTTTGTATTCAAATTCGAATTACGAGCAGAGCGAACTTATCCTAGTTGTTTTTTTTTTTACGTTTTATTTAATTGAAAGACTGGTTTCTATGTTTTTAAAATACTTTTAAGTACTTCTAGTTTACACATTTTCCCAGTCAGCTTCACTGCCTGATAGTAGATATAAATGTCTCATTTTCTATGAAATTTGCAAAGTTTCACGTTCATTTTTCTGAAGCAGTGACCGTCTAATTATTTATCGATCCGCAGATTTAAGACATTGTCACTCTTGTTCTGTTAAATTTGGATTTAAGAGAATTTTCATTTAAAAAATTTTATGGTTATTCTTTCAGATTATGTTTTTAGAATTCTTAGGACACAGCTCCCTAATTTTTAGCGGTAAATTGAAGTACTTTGGTTTCTACGGTTTTCTTCCATTTCCCTTAAATTTGATTATCAAATATGATGGATATATGACTGCACATAGTGTAACACCCTTCTATTGTGAATAATTTCTAATTGTCAAAGATATCGTGTACATACCATTATTATCAAATTATAGATATTTTTGAAACAGCCAAAAAATATGAGTGTCAACACCACATCTCACCTCTTTCCAAAGTTGTGTAAATAAAATTGTTTTCACCAGTTCAGCTGTCATCTTGAAACTTTGTAAACTTTCTTCGTTGGTGACGACAAGCAAATTTGAATATATAAAATTGTTTTGTAAGTTACAATAACGACGAAAGAGTTCATTTAAACTTAATAGTCTCAGGAACCGCTGGTTTAATTTTAGCATTATATGTTTAGCTATTACTGAGAGAGTTTATAATTGTATATATTATGCTTACGCGATGCTACTTTTCTGCCACACATACACTTCATATTAAAGCCATTATTCAATATTTATGTACAATTAGAACTTTTTTTATTATGTGTGGTAAGGTTCAATTTACTAGCGATGCATTGAGGGACTGATTATATGCTTATGCAATCATTATATATACTAGCGGACCCGGCAGACGTTGTCCTGCCCGGAAAACAGCTACCAAATTTGATAGCGTACATACCGATAGCAGCGCCACCTTTCGGATCCAATTGAGATAAAAACTACCATATTTTCCAAGTTAGACCAAATTACAGATGCTTACAAAACTTGATAAAAATTGGTTCACTAGTTTCAGAGTTACTTACCGATAGCAGCGCCACCTATCGGGTCCAATTGAGATAAAAACTACCATATTTTCCAAGTTAGACCAAATTACAGATGCTTAAAAAATTTGATAAAAATTGGTTCAGTAGTTTCGGTATACATTTAAAATTTCATTGTCACGCCCACCCCCGAAATTCTTATTGGGTATGAGTAATCCTAAAATCCGCGCATTGATCATTTCTATGTCACATATATAGGAGATTGGTACCAAATTTGGAGTTGATAGGAGCTATAGTTTAAAAACGGGAATTTTCCATTGTTACCGCCCCCGCAAGAATATAATAAGTAATGTGAAATAGCTAGTTAATACCACTTTTACTGTATGTTAATTAAAACGCGGTCTACGATTAAGATCAATTTAATCATAACTTACGTAAAATGCGCCCTAATATATTATTTAACATGAATTTTATTGAATAGCAATAAAGTTCAAATTGACTCTACATTTAAGTTAGAAAACGTTTGTATGGGAAAAAGAAAAGGGCTGTTTTTAGGGTTTTCCCGGAAATTATTCGAATTTTCCTCACCTTTTAAACCTTTCCTAGACCTCCTTTCAAGACCAAGATAAGATAAATCCGTTCAGCCGTTCTCGAGTTTTAGCGAGACTAACGAACAGCAATTGATTTTTATATATAGATAATACTGTCAGTTAGGAATAGTAATCGAGTGACAAAAGGAATGTTAAGTGTACTTAAACATTAATTCTAATTTTCTAACAAAATTATTAATATCTCAGATTTACAATTTATTTTATCATTTTAGAGAAATGAGATGACCATAATTTGTCTTTGAAAATTTTTAATAACATTTTCAATGATTCTTTCAAAAAATAATTGCACTGTAATAAAAAATGTATACATTTTTTTCTTTTTTACAAAATATGCTCGTATGCTGAATATATTTCTTAAAAATAAATTGAATGCTCTTTAAAACGTAAAAAGATTAATTTAAATCTAAATCTTACATTATAAATGTGCAATTTTCTATATATATATATATATATATATATATATATATATATAACACGTGGGTCAATAAGTCCCGAGACTAAGTACTAAAAAAAGGTCTTTTTTATAAAATTAATTTTTATTCACCAACATAGTCTCCTCCAAGAGCGATACAGTCCCTCCAACGCTTTTCTAACTTTTCTATCCCATATGTGTAGAACGATTTGTCTTTGGCTTCAAAATAAGCCTCCGTTGCTGCGATAACTTCACTATTTGAGTCAAATTTCTTACCCTGAAGCATTTTTTTGAGGTCTGCAAACAGCCAGTAATCGCTGGGGGCCAAGTCTGGCGAATAAGGGGGATGAGGAAGCAATTCGAAGCCCAATTCGTTAATTTTGGCCATCGTTCTCACGGACTTGTGACAAGACGCGTTGTCCTGGTGAATCACCACTTTCTTTTTGTTCATGTGAGGCCGTTTATCCGCAATTTCGTACTTCAATCGCTCCAATAAGCACATGTAATAGTCACTATTTATATTTTGCCCCTTTTCAAGGTAGTCGATGAAAAGTATTCCATGCGCATCCCAAAATATAGACGCCATAACCTTACCGGCCGATTTCTGAGTCTTTGGACGCTTCGGACGGCTTTCACCAGCCGCTCTCCACTCCGCTGCCTGCCGATTGGATTCCGGAGTGAAATGGTATATCCAGGTTTCATCTATTGTTACATACCGACGTAAAAAAGCCTTTTTATTATGATTCATCAGCGCCAAACATCGCTCTGAATCATTGATACGTTGTTCCTTTTGATTAGTTGTAAGCAAACGCGGCACCCACTTAGAAAAAAGCTTTTTCATGGCCAAATTTTTATGTAAAATAGTGAAAACACTACCAGCTGAAATCTTCACTATCTCGGCTATCTCTCGCACTTTTACCTTCCGATCTTCCAATACGGTTTTGAGGACTTGGTTAATATTTTGTTGAGTCACTGCTTCATTTGGACGACCTGAGCGTTCCCCATTATTGGTGTCCATGCGACCGCGTTTGAAGTCGGCATACCACCAACAAATTGTAGCTTTAGAGGGAGCTGATCCTGCATAACATTTTATAAGCCATTGCTGTGCTTCAACAGTATTTTTTCCCATTAAAAAACAATGTTTTATCAACACGCGAAACTCGTTTTTTTCCATTGTATCGAAATTACAACCGTAGCGTCACTTAAATGTTTCAAAATCAATAATTTTATTGTTCCATTTTTAAAAATTTGACACATATTCTTGTATTGATAGCCAGTACTTTTTAAAAATCAAAAGAGTTTTTAATATATGCGCCATTTCCAGGTTAGTCTCGGGACTTATTGAACGATATAGTATATATATATATATATATATATATATATATATATATATATATATATATATATATATATATATATACATATACATATATATATACATATATATATATACATATACATATATATATACATATATATATATACATAAATAATAAAGAAATATTGAAGTTAAAACAAAACAAGGTCATTATTTAGATTTTCAGTCGTGAATTTGAATGTATGTATTGGTTTTAAAAATGTATGTGTAAGTCAATAACACTTAACACATAAAAATGCAAAAATATTCAAAATCCATTTTTACACTTCGCTTTACGGTATCAAACGTATATAATATATAAATGGTTATCCATAAAAAAAACCATGTAACAGAATGTGAAGCAACAAACATTTTAGTTAAAGAAATGCGTTTCGTAAAAGTTTAGTATTAGAAATGGAATTTTTATACACGTAACTTATTGGCCAGTATTCGAGATTCGTATCATTTCCGCAAGAAATATTAGACGTACATGCATTGCACGTACATTGTACATATTACTGGCTATCGGGAACCGATTTTAAATTTTATTTTTAAAATAAAAGATTTTGATATCGCGGTTAAATAAAACAGAAAAAGTACCTATTTTTCTTTTATTGTTGTATATAATAATACTACGTATGGCTGCTACTAGTTAGCATTATAGTAAATTTTTAAATCTATTTAGGATATGCTGAGTTTAAACATATGATGATGAACTATGAATTTAAACATATTGTGTCGTTTTATTGTGTATAATTTCTTTTCCGTCTCCACTTTTTTCCTTAACATGGATAGTGTTATCTGGAAACAATCGCTTCTTTAACGAGAAGATCGCCGTTTTGTAATCGTCATATTATATTTCTTTTAAGCGTACACATACACAAAGAATATTTTCAATTTTTTATTGAATTACAAAAATTAAGGAAGATAAGACATGTCAGTTTTTTTTTAAATACTAAGTCTTCAAAAGTTTTTTCTTTATTCAAAGAGCTCGTAGTAATAAGCCTTCTAGAATTTGTTCGCTTTTTGTTATTCGACGGCGTCCTAGTTTTACACTTCCATGACAATTTTTCCAGTCACTCTCTGTTTATAAATGTAGCCTACAAACAGCCTTTTCAGTCTACGGCTGCGTCTATATTGTTTCAAATCATGTCTACTTTACAACGTAAATAATTATCAAAATTTAAATAAGACCTTATTTGCAATAATACACTTTTATTATTTTATTACAAAAACAAAAATAGAACTTTTTGTATATAAAACTAATTATAATAATTATTCAGTATACTTTTGGAGCTATCCCGTTATTGACATCGTATTTCGTTTCACACCAAATATATTAATTACATGTAGTATCTAATGTTCTCTTTGGTAAAAGATCATAACCTAAAATTATAAGCTCTCTGCAGAAATTTCAGTCAGTGAATATTATATAACAATATATAAGTCTACCAGTTATCCAGTCCATTCAATCCAGTATTATTTTTAATAAAATAGGAAGCATATAAAAATGTATAAAAAAGTATTTTATAAATATTTATAAAGAGTATAAATAAGTAATATAATTTTTAAGCTTGAGTCTTTTGACGGGTTGACAAGTTTCTTATTTATTCATCTTATCTGGAATATTTTAGATAGGCTAGTAATTAAATTCAAAAATCAAATAAGAATTACAGATCTTCGATATTTGAACATTTTCCATCCCATATCTACAATGTTATTTATACAATGTTCAACTCAACAATATTTTAATACCCGCGGGAAATGTTAGAAAATATAAAATTCAATACAAGTTAATCTTCCTTTTTAACCGACTTCCAAAAAAGGAGGAGGTTCTCAATTCGACTGTATTTTTTTTTTTTTTTTTTTTTTTTTTTTTTTTTTTTTTTTTTTTTTTTTTTTTTTTTTTTTTATGTATGTTACCTCAGAACTTTTGCCCGTGTGGACCGATTTCGACAAATTTTGTTTTAATCGAAAGGTGGTGTGTGCCAATTGGTCCCATTTTAATTTATTTGAGATCTAACAACTACTTTTCGAGTTATATCTAATAATGTGTTTTTACTTGACGCTTTTTTCGTCGACCTACGTTGTATTATACCGCATAACTTTCTACTTGATATACCGATTTTGATAATTCTTTTTTTGTTGGAAAGGGGATATTCCTAGTTTGGTACCGTGATAAGGAAACTAGGATCTGATGATGGGATCCCAGAGGAATCGAGGGAAACTCTCGAAAATCCGTAATAACTTTTTACTGGGTGTACCGATTTTGATAATTTTTAATTTAATCGAAAGCTGATGTTTATCATGTGGTCACATATAAATTTTATCGAGATCTGATAACTACTTTTTGAGTAATCTTTAATAACGCGTAGTTGCTTGACTATTTTTTCGTCGATCTACGTTGTATTACTTGTCGATGTAATTGAAGTCGGTTTTTTTTTCGTTTGCGAGCAAACACAATTATTCAAGGTATAGTTTCTCACAACATTGTAATATATATATAATACAAGTAGTAAAATTTGAAAAAAAATTTAGGTAATTTCGTAGGTTGTCTAAAAGTGACAAATAAGACGTATTACGGTATTATATATAATTACAACATCCGTAAAAACTAAACAAGGTCGCTACTGAACTAAGCCCGTCTAAAGTTTCGTTTAACTCCATTTTTACCAATTTTATTTGACATCTCTACAAATTAACAATCAAAACAAGTAAGTGTAGTATTTTAATGAACTTAATAAATATGTTCAATGTAAAAACTTTTTCGGATTTTATCGCGATTTATTAGACTTTTAACATACCCGACGTTTTGGATTACTTTTAAGGAGTGACATTCGCGTAAACGTTAGAAAACAATATGTTTAACTTACAAACATTACCTAATGGCTGTATTTTAAGTAGCTACCGCCTAATATGCAGCCATATTTTTTATTTATAATAAATATAAAAAAAAAACATAAATAAATACATTAAATCTAGATTCGAGGCATCTAAAATTAAATCGACAACATTGAAGCAGAGTCATTATCAACTGCGCTATCAGATTACTCTTAAATATAAAGCATGTTTGTTGTCAATTTGTGAGATACAAACAGTAGTCAAAAAAAAATCTTCTCCATGTATATATAGATAGATATATAAAAATAAATATTATAAAAAAAACTTTCGTTTTCAAAGTATTTGTATAATTATAAAAACTCATCTGATATTTCGAAACATATTTTTACCGTGTATATGACTTATCATCTAATCGAATCCATTAGTTACATTTACCTATAAAGTTATACATTTAAATAAGTAACTATTTCAACAATATATCCTGTCATTTTCAATTATCAAATTTAACTACAACCAGTCCCTAACTTCATCCTTGCTGTAACCGCGTGCCGAACCACTCACCTTTAGTGTTATACAGTTATAAGTTAACAATTTCTACTCCGGACAGTTGTGTCAGAGTAGCTTTTATTCCATTATATAAAATTTTATAATTTAAATATTACGATGTATAATTCAAACAAATTTATAATAATTTTAATTATTATAATTTTATTCAATTGTTTTTAGTTCATCACTCATCACCATCATTATTTTCAGCCTATCGCAGTCCACTGCTGGACATAGGCTTCCACAAGTTCGCACCAAATATGGCGTGAACTCATGTGTGTTGCCCATAGTCACCAGGCTGGGCAGGCTCATGACCGCAAGTCTTTGTGTGTTTTGTCGAACCGAAGACGCTGCTGCCCGTCTTCGACCTGTGTATTTTAAGGCCAGCAGTCGATTATCCCGCCATCGGTCGGCTTTTTAAGTTCCAAGGTGGTAGTGGAACTGTGTTATCCCTTAGTCGCCTTTTACGACAGCCACGGGAGAGAGGGGGTGGCTATATTCTTATTGCCGTAGCCACACAGTTTTAGTTTAGTTTTTTTCATACTGACATTACACCATTCATTCGAAGACGCGATGATATACTTTTAAGTTTTTGGTCATTGGTTTTTGTTCACTGTAAACAGTGAACAAAAACCAATGACCAAAAACTCAAAAAAAAAATAGAAAAAACATATTTTTATAGTTTCATTTCGATATAAATCACTAGACACTTTTAAAAGTTACTTAAAGTAATACTATTTAAACTTATGAGGCACAGTAAAAGTTTATAAATTCATTTACTGCAAATGTATATTATTATCGATGACTTTAGCCGTTCGTTCCTGTCTTCTGTCGTATGTGTATTTGTAATTTTATATATTATATTTATACGTATATGTATATATATTTATGTATATTTACGTGTATGATTATATGTATATATATATATGTATGTACACCTCCATGCCGTCTAATTCTTTGTCATGTCCCTTTCACGCTAGAGGTTGTCTGGAAGAGATCGCTCTTTTAGCGATAAGACCGCCTTCTCTACATGTTTATATTTTCCTTGCGATGTGAAAATTTTCTCTATTAGTGTACAATAAATAGTTGTTGTATTTGTATAAACAGCATCAAAAGCTGTCAACGATTACACAATTATTACACAAGCCTTTTATCCTAAATAAATGCCATGTTAATAGAAATATTTTAAGCAAATATTTTACTTAATTGCGTTATTAATTTTATTTTATAGTTTAATGGTATTTAGATCACGAAAATTTTCGCAAACTTCGTCTCTACCGGTGTAGCATCTATATTTACAAGTAATATGATTATCCTACCCTATATACTTTTATGAAAACAGTTTTTATTTATATTTTTCTTTCGAGGAAAGTGTGACTTATACGTGTATATATTATATTTTGACAAAGATTTTTTATACGTACATAATATATAATTATATTTAAAAATATCAAAAGTGATATAATATTTTTTTTTAATATCAATATTAACTTAAGAAATGAAAATCAAGTCAGCGTTGCGTCAAAAAAGAAAAAATCACACACGTAACCAGGCACTTAACTATATTACTTAGTAAGGCTTTGTTAAAGTTTGTAAATACGCCCCATGGCTGCCTTAAATTACTTTTATTGTCTTTAAATGTGTTGAAATACTTAACCTAACATAATTATATTTTTAAATTTACATTGTATACGTAATTATTACAATAAGAATTTTAATTTTAATTTATTAGGCATAGAATGAACATCCGCTCTATAATTAATTTAAATAAAAAATAATAACTTTTTAAAACTAAACTATTTATTTGTTTCAAATCAAATCTTAAATTTGAATACAGATAATTACAAAGTAACGATTTGGTAAAGTATTTATAGGTATAAATTGACAGAAATAGGTTTAAATGCATTAAATATTTAAATGGAATTATTACGCATACAGTGAAAAATGTACTGTAATACAAACGACTACTCTATTATAGGCTCAGCTGCGCTGGAATCTGCCAGAACGTGTTTAATATTACACTTCCTACTAATATTCGAAATAATATAAAAGTTTTATACAAAATTCCTTCATATTACTTTAGACATTTCAAAAATGGTGGGATTCATTTACATAAAATACAGTGTGTATCTCAAACATTTTTCCTTTCATTTTTCTTTCTTTTTAAAACATACACATAGTACAATTTGATATAACATTTACATTATACTTACATTTCAACTAGAAAAGGCTGTTAAGCCATGCATTTGGTTTGACTTGCCATCTTTTTATTCGAAGCTCATTATACATATAAACGCGTAAAGAAAAATATTACAGGATATGTGTGTGATAAATACGTATACCACAAGCAAAAACGCAATATAAAGTGAAGGACTACAAATTTTAAACCAAATAAACTGTAAATATTTAAGTCAATAATGCGGTAAAATTAATAGCAAAACAAGCGTCATACTCAAGTGCACAAAACAAGTAAAAGCAAAATTCGGTGAACTCGCGATTACATACATGTCACAAACTTATACAGGACGTTCTCATTTGTTTTTTTTTTTATTCAGTTATTTGGGCACAAAGATTTATGTGCATGGGTAAAAAATACATATTAGCCCACAATCATTTCGTAGACACTGCAACAGATTTTTTTTTAAATATACACATTGTAATAGTTGCAGTACTCATACATAAACTTTCAAAAATGTTATAATTTAACTTTCAATAAAAATCATTTAATATTTGCAGATAAGGTAATAATAATAAATATTAAACGGGAATTACTTAGGGTAAAAGTTGTTTTATGTCATCTTCGAATCTCACTATATATAACATTCAAATATTTGTCCCTCTAGAATATTCACATATTATATACTCAATCCCTTTAAAACATGATACAAAGGTATTTAAGCTTTAAATAAGCCATCAGTCCCTTATCACTTTTTCACCTTCTGTTCATAAATTACTTAAACGGTACTCCAAAAACATTAAGCTTGCAATTCATTCACAGAATACCCAAAAACAAGAACTGAAAATATATAGTCCTCATAAATTACCAGATGGAGTTATTTATTTATACTTCTGATTTTTGTTTTGTAATTTGTGAAGTTTGATAGCAAAATACTGGCGTTGGTCACAACAAAGAAAGCACAGAAATTGGTAAATGAAAAACTATAGAAAACAAAAACATAATAATTGTTAATTAGCTATCACAGCCAATCTATTTATTATTTAACTGTCTTCCAAAAAGAGGGGGTTCTCAATTGGACTGAATATTTTTTATGTCTTACCTTATAGATTTATATTGAGAGTACCGATTTTGACGATTAAGTTCGAGCGAGATCTAGCCAGTAGTTTTTGACTTATGCCAAATAATTCGTATTTGTCATTTACTTGTCGATGTTAATTGAAGTCTTTTTTTTGTTTGAGAACAAACGCAACTATTTAGATACATTTTATCAAACATGCTGATATGAACTGTATTGAATTTCCGTCATTTTCATTTTGGTAACGCTTATAATTACCTGGTGAGTGCCCTCGATGTCCATATAAGAAGACAACGTACATAATATAGGAATACAAGGATCGTTAATATGTTGTACCCGTACAAAAATGTACTGTTTTAATATAATTGGTGAAGTTACAACCTCTAGCAAAAAGCAATGGCGTATTTATCCTAAGGCCAAAAGTGCAGTGCCCCGGGGCAACATTCTGCGAGGGGCGGCGTAAGCCAAGCATGAGGGGCGGTGCAAGCGGAGCATGAAAATGAAAAAAAGATCGATTCTTAATAACAAACTTTCGACAATGCAAACAAAGGTACCTAAAAAAGGTCATACAAAATATATTCCAGCTGGAATGGGTGGTCTAAAAAAAGGTCACACGAAAATTCTCACAAATCGAAAATTTTATTAACTTATTATTATTTCGTAATAATATAGAAATTTCACATTTCTAACGCATTTATACTTTCTAAACCTGGAGCGCCAATTCTTAAAATACCTCTGCAAAACCTATGTTATATACGGGTTAAACTGCGTTTAATATACGCCAATTCTAATTCACATATGATACAGGCAAATAGAAGTATTAGTTTAAAATAAATTATAAGCCTATCCGGTGCTAAATTTCCTAACACTAATACCAAATTAAATGTTTTCTTAACGTATTTCATTTTCTTATCGTATTTCAGTCATCAGTCATCAGTTCAGCCTATCGCGGTCCACTGCTGGACACAGGCCTCCCCAAGTTTGCGCCAGACATCCGTATTTCAGTAATCTCAAGTTATTTGTACATTTACCATATTACGTGAGATAATATTAAATCTCTTGGTTATAGTTTATTTTTTTTCTATTTGAATAAGTATGTCCGCTGCTTTACATTATCCCGTAAAGGTGACATGATCCTAATATGTTACGATTCCGTACTGAAGTCCCATCTCTTGGGCATACAAGAAGTTTTCTCAAAACAAGTTCAAGTGAGTCAATGAGCACATTAAAAAAAAACATTTTCAGAAACCGGTTAATCCGTACATCAAACAGTAATTTTTAAATACAATACCATCTTTAAATTAATTTCAGTTACTCATATATATAAAAAATACATATTATAACGCGAAAACCTTACATTTATTTTCCTTTTGTAACAAAAATATTGCAAAAGTTATTCATTCGTAAAGTACGCAAAATTCCAATTTTATGGACTCTGTGTTGAACAAACGATGTCGTAATAAGAATTTAATTTAGTAATTTCGTCGAATTTTCTCACTTGTGGCAAAACAGCTTGCCTTTTCCCACCCTTTGCTAATTTTAATTCCGACGCCTTTCTCTAATTAAAATATAACTTCAAAACGACCCTTTGTCTTCTATCTTAAGTTGTCTTAAACTCTTTAAAGCAGGGTTTCTGACTTTGACACCTGCGGTTTTAAGTAATAAATCCATAAAACATCTTAAACGCTTAAAAGAAGATAAGGTTTAACAAAAATTTCATAGCAAAATACTTCAATAGAAATAGGACAAATTAGTAGATAAAATGTATTTTTTTACTATAGTACGATATTAAAGTATGAAGAGTGTAATCTAAAGCAAATAGAGTTAAAAATATTAATTAAAACGTTGTACTGTACAGGGAAGTGTTTAAACTAAGTACGATTTATTTACACATATTTAGAAACTTGAATATGACATTACTGAAGTTTCAAGAAGAGTAAATGTGTCGCCAAGTTAATGAAGCAATGTAATTATTACAAGTTTTGCTATACTTACTCGTCAGGATTGCGATATAAGGGGAAAGTAAA